>NC_137455.1:239863419-242690419 GCF_964235325.1 Thermobia domestica | reverse complement strand
CGAATTTTTATTCTTTTCGTGAGTAAAAATAGAATTTTCGGGAAAATGGCATAGGAGTTATTGATCTACTTGTTAATACGAATCGAATGATACCCATCTCGTTCCTGTCGACAACTGGTCCCCATTGCTCAAATTCCCGAATTTTTATTATTTTCCCGGGGAAAAATTAACCTTGCTGAAAATGGCATACGAATTATTGATCTACTTGTTAATACGAATCGAATGATACCCAGCTCGTCCCTATCGACAACTGGTCCAGATTGCCCGAATTCCCGAATTTTTATTATTTTTCCGGTTAAAAATTGAATTTTCGGGAAAATGGAATACGAATTATTGATCTACTTGTTAATACGAATCGAATGATACCCATCTCGTCTTTGTCGACAACTGGTCCCCATTGCCCAAATTGGCGAATTTTTATTTTCTCGGGTAAAAATTGAATTTTCAGGAAAATCGCATACCAATTATCGATCTACTTGTTAATAGCAATCGAATGATACCCATCTCGTCAGTGTCGACAACTGCTCCTTATTGTCCAAGTTCACGAATTTTTATTATTTTCCCAGGATAAAAATTCAATTTTCGGGAAAATGGCATATCAATTATTGATTTACTCGTTAATACGAATCGAATTATACTCATCTCGTCCCTGTCGATAACTGGTCCCCATTGCTCAAAATCTCGAATTTTTATTATTTTCCCGGATAAAAATCGAATTTTCGGAAAAATGGCATACGAATTATTGATCTACTTGTTAATACGAATCGAATGATACCCATCTCGTCGCTGTCAACAACTGGTCCCGATTGCTCGAAATCCCGAATTTTTGTTATTTTCCCGGATAAAAATTGAATTTTCGAAAAAATGGCATATCAATTATTGATCTACTCGTTATTAGGAATCAAATTATACCCACCTCGTAAGTGTGGACAACTGCTCCCCATTGCTCAAAAAACCGATATTTAATTACTTTCCCGGGTTAAAATTGAATTTTCGGGAAAACGACATACGAATTATTGATCTACTTGTTAAAACGAATCGAATGATACCCATCTAGTCCCTATCGACAACTGGTCCCCATTGCTCCAAATGCCGAATTTTTATTATTTTTCCGGTTAAGAATTGAATTTTCGGGAAAATGGAATACGAATTATTGATCTACTTGTTAATACGAATCGAATGATTCCCATCTCGTCTTTGTCGACAACTTGTCCCCATTGCCCAAATTCCCGAATTTTTATTTTCCCGGGTAAAAATTGAATTTTCTGGAAAATGACATACGAATTATTGATCTACTTGTTAATCCGAATCGGATGGTTCCCATCTCGTCCTGGTCGACAATTGGTCCCCATTGCTCAAAATCCCAAATTTTTATTATTTTCCCGGATAAAAATTGAATCTTCTGGAAAATGGCATACGAATTATTGATCTACTTGTTAATACGAATAGAGTGATACCCATCTCGTCCCTGTCGACAACTGGTCCCCATTGCTCAAAATCCCGAATTTTTATTATTTTCCCGGATTAAATTGAATTTTCGAGAAAATGGCATATCAATTATTGATCTACTCGTTAATACGAACCGAAAGATACCCATCTCGTCCCTGTCGACAACTGGTCCCCATTGCTCCAAATCCAGAATTTTTTATTATTTTCCCGGGTAAAAGTTGAATTTTCGAGAAAATGGCATACGAATTATTGATCTACTTGTTAATAGAATCGAATGATACCCATCTCGTCTTTGTCGATAACTGGTCCCCATTTCCCAAATTACCGAATTTTTATTTTCCCGTATAAAAATAGAATTTTCTGGAAAATGACATACGAATTATTGATCTACTTGTTAATCCGAATCGGATGATACCCATCTCGTCCCTTTCGACAACTGGTCCCCATTGCCTTAATTCCCGAATTTTTATTCTTTTCCTGGGTAAAAATTGAATTTTCGGGAAAATGGCATACGTGTTATTGATCTACTTGTTAATACGAATCGAATGATACCCATCTCGTCCCTGTCGACAACAGGTCCTAATTGCTCGAAATCCCGAATTTTTATTATTTTCCCGGGAAAAATTAATTTTGCTGAAAATGGAATACGAATTATTGATCTACTTGTTAAAGCGAATCGAATGATACCCATCTAGTCCCTATCGACGACTGGTCCCCATTGCTCCAAATGCCGCATTTTTATTATTTTTCCGGTTAAGATTTGAATTTTCGGGAAAATGGAATACGAATTATTGATCTACTTGTTAATACGAATCGAATGATTCCCATCTCGTCTTTGTCGACAACTGGTCCCCATTGCCCAAATTCCCGAATTTTTATTATTTTCCCGGGTAAAAATTGAATTTTCGGGAAAAAGGTATACCAATTATTGACCTACTTGTTAATACGAATCGAGTGATACCCGTCTCGTCCCTGTGGACAACTGGTCCCCATTGCCCAAATTCTCAATTTTTTATTCTTTTCGTGGGTAAAAATTGAATTTTTCGGGAAAAAGGCATACCAATTATTGATCTACTTCTTAATACGAATCGAGTGATACCCGTCTCGTCCGTGTGGACAACTGGTCCCCATTGCCCAAATTCCCTATTTTTTATTTTTTTCGTGGGTAAAAATTGAATTTTCGGGAAAGTGGCAAACGAATTATTGATCTACTTGTTAATACGAATCGAGTGATACCCGTCTCGTCCCTGTGGACAACTGGTCCGTATTGCCCAAAATCCCGAATTTATATTCTTTTGCTGGGTAAAAATTGAAATTTCGGGAAAATGGCATACGAATTATTGATCTACTTGTTAATTCGAATTGAATGATACCCATCTCGTCCCTGTCGACAACTGGTCCCCATTGCGAAAATTCCCGAATTTTTATTCTTTTCGTGAGTAAAAATGGAATTTTCGGGAAAATGGCATAGGAGTTATGGATCTACTTGTTAATACGAATCGAATGATACGCATCTCGTTCCTGTCGACAACTGGTCCCCATTGCTCAAATTCCCGAATTTTTATTATTTTCCCGAAGAAAAATTAATTTTGCTGAAAATGGCATACGAATTATTGATCTACTTGTTAATACGAATCGAATGATACCCAGCTCGTCCCTATCGACAACTGGTCCAGATTGCCCGAATTCCCGAATTTTTATTATTTTTTCGGTTAAAAATTGAATTTTCGGGAAAATGGAATACGAATTATTGATCTACTTGTTAATACGAATCGAATGATACCCATCTCGTCTTTGTCGACAACTGGTCCCCATTGCCCAAATTGGCGAATTTTTATTTTCTCGGGTAAAAATTGAATTTTCAGGAAAATCGCATACCAATTATCGATCTACTTGTTAATAGCAATCGAATGATACCCATCTCGTCAGTGTCGACAACTGCTCCCCATTGTCCATGTTCACGAATTTTTATTTTCCCAGGATAAAAATTCAATTTTCGGGAAAATGGCATACGAATTATTGAGCTAGTTGTTAATACGAATCGAATGATACCCATCTCGTCCCTGTCGACAACTGGTCCCCATTGCCCAAATTCCCGAATTTTTATTCTTTTCGTGAGTAAAAATGGAATTTTCGGGAAAATGGCATAGGAGTTATTGATCTACTTGTTAATACGAATCGAATGATACCCATCTCGTTCCTGTCGACAACTGGTCCCCATTGCTCAAATTCCCGAATTTTTATTATTTTCCCGGGGAAAAATTAACCTTGCTGAAAATGGCATACGAATTATTGATCAACTTGTTATTACGAATCGAATGATACCCAGCTCGTCCCTATCGACAACTGGTCCAGATTGCCCGAATTCCCGAATTTTTATTATTTTTCCGGTTAAAAATTGAATTTTCGGGAAAATGGAATACGAATTATTGATCTACTCGTTAATACGAATCGAATGATACCCATCTCGTCTTTATCGACAACTGGTCCCCATTGCCCAAATTGGCGAATTTTTATTTTCTCGGGTAAAAATTGAATTTTCAGGAAAATCGCATACCAATTATCGATCTACTTGTTAATAGCAATCGAATGATACCCATCTCGTCAGTGTCGACAACTGCTCCCCATTATCCAAGTTCACGAATTTGTATTATTTTCCCAGGATAAAAATTCAATTTTCGGGAAAATGGCATATCAATTATTGATCTACTCGTTAATACGAATCGAATTATACTCATCTCGTCCCTGTCGATAAAGGGTCTCCATTGCTCAAAATCCGGAATTTTTATTATTTTCCCGGATTAAATTGAATTTTCGGAAAAATGGCATAGGAGTTATTGATCTACTCGTTATTACGAATCGAATTATACCCATCTCGTAACTGTCGACAACTGCTCCCCATTGTTCAAAATCCCGATTTTTTATTACTTTCCCGGGTTAAAATTAAATTTTCGGGAAAACGACATACGAATTATTGATCTACTTGTTAATGCGAATCGAGCGATACCCGTCTCGTCCGTGTGGACAACTGGTCCCTATTGCCCAAATTCCCAATTTTTTATTCTTTTCGTGGGTAAAAATTGAATTTTCGGGAAAGTGGCATACGAATTATTGATCTACTTGTTAATACGAGTCGAGTGATACCCGTCTCGTCCCTGTAGACAACTGGTCACCATTGCCCAAAATCCCGAATTAATATTATTTTGCTGGGTAAAAATTGAAATTTCGGGAAAATGGCATACGAATTATTGATCTACTTGTTAATTCGAATTGAATGATACCCATCTCGTCCCTGTCGACAACAGGTCCCCATTGCCCAAATTCCCGAATTTTTATTATTTTCGTGGGTAAAAATGGAATTTTCGGGAAAATGGCATTTCAATTATTGATCTACTTGTTAATCCGAATCGGATGATACCCATCTCGTCCCTTTCGACAAATGGTCCCCATTGCCCTAATTCCCGAATTTTTATTTTTTTCCTGGGTAAAATTAAAATTTTTGGAAAAATTACATACGAATTATTGATCTACTTGTTAATACGAATCGAATGCTACCCATCTCGCCTCTGTCGACAACTGTCCCTATTGTCCAAATTCCCGAGTTTTTATTATTTTCCCGGGTAAAAATTGAATTTTCGACAAAATGGCATAAAAGTTATTGATCTAATTGTTAATACGAATCGAATGATACCCATCTCGTTCCTGTCGACAACTGGTCCCCATTGCTCAAATTCCCGAATTTTTATTATTTTCCCGGGAAAAATTAATTTTGCTGAAAATGGCATACGAATTATTGATCTACTTGTTAATACGAGTCGAATGATACCCATCTCGATCCTGTCGACAACTGGGCCCGATTGCTCGAAATGCCGAATTTTTATTATTTTCCCGGATAAAAATTGAATTTTCGGGAAAATGGCATACGAATTAATGATCTACTTCTTAATACAAATCGAATGATACCCATCTCGTCCCTGTCAACAACTGGTCCCCAATGCTCAAATTCCCGAATTTTTATTATTTTCGCGAAAAAAAATAATTTTGCTGAAAATGGCATACGAATTATATATCTACTTCTTAATATGAATCGAATGATACCCATCTAGTCCCTATCGACAACTGGTCCCCATTGCCCAATTTCCGAATTTTTATTTTCCCGGGTAAAAAATGAATTTTCGGGAAAATCGCATACCAAATATTGATCTACTTGTTAATGGGAATCGAATGATACCCATCTCGTCCCTGTCGAGAACTTGTGCCTATTGCAAAAATTCCCGAATTTTTATTCTTTTCCTGGGTAAAAATGTAATTTTCGGGAAAATGGCATATCAATTATTGATCTACTTGTTAATTCGAATTGAATGATACCCATCTCGTCCCTGTCGACAACTGGTCCCCATTGTCCAAATTCTCGAATTTTTATTCTTTTCGTGGCTAAAATTGTAATTTTCGGGAAAAGGGCATATGAATTATTTATCTACTTGTTAATCCGAATCGGATGATACCATCTCGTCCCTTTCGACAACTGGCCCCATTGCCCTAATTCCCGCTTTTTATTATTTCCTCGGTAAAATTTGAATTTTCGGAAAAATTACATACGAATTATTGATCTACTTGTTAATACGAATCAAATGCTACCCATCTCGTCTTTGTCGACAACTGTCCCCATTACCCATATTCCCGAGTTTTTATTATTTTCCCGGTTAAAGATTGATTTTCGGGAAAATGGCATATGAATTATTGAGCTACTTGTTAATACGAATCCAATGACGAATTATTGATCTACTTCTTAATACGATTCGAGCGATACCCACATCGTCCCTTTCGACAAATGGTACCCATTGCCCTAATTCCCGAATTTTTATTTTTTTCCTGGGTAAAATTAGAATTTTGGAAAAATTACATACGAATTATTGATCTACTTGTTAATACGAATCGAATGCTACCCATCTCGCCTCTGTCGACAACTGTCCCTATTGTCCAAATTCCCGACTTTTTATTATTTTCCCGGGTAAAAATTGAATTTTCGACAAAAGTGCATAAAAGTTATTGATCTACTTGTTAATACGAATCGAATGATACCCATCTCGTTCCTGTCGACAACTGGTCCCCATTGCCCTAATTCCCGAATTTTTATTATTTTCCCGGATAAAAATTGAATTTTCGGGAAAATGGCATACGAATTAATGATCTACTTCTTAATACAAATCGAATGATACCCATCTCGTCCCTGTCAACAACTGGTCCCCAATGCTCAAATTCCCGAATTTTTATTATTTTCGCGAAAAAAAATAATTTTGCTGAAAATGGCATACGAATTATATATCTACTTCTTAATACGAATCGAATGATACCCATCTAGTCCCTATCGACAACTGGTCCCCATTGCCCAATTTCCGAATTTTTATTTTCCCGGGTAAAAAATGAATTTTCGGGAAAATCGCATACCAAATATTGATCTACTTGTTAATGGGAATCTAATGATACCCATCTCGTCCCTGTCGAGAACTTGTGCCTATTGCAAAAATTCCCGGATTTTTATTCTTTTCCTGGGTAAAAATGTAATTTTCGGGAAAATGGCATATCAATTATTGATCTACTTGTTAATTCGAATTGAATGATACCCATCTCGTCCCTGTCGACAACTGGTCCCCATTGTCCAAATTCTCGAATTTTTATTCTTTTCGTGGCTAAAATTGTAATTTTCGGGAAAAGGGCATATGAATTATTTATCTACTTGTTAATCCGAATCGGATGATACCATCTCGTCCCTTTCGACAACTGGCCCCATTGCCCTAATTCCCGCTTTTTATTATTTCCTCGGTAAAATTTGAATTTTCGGAAAAATTACATACGAATTATTGATCTACTTGTTAATACGAATCAAATGCTACCCATCTCGTCTTTGTCGACAACTGTCCCCATTACCCATATTCCCGAGTTTTTATTATTTTCCCGGTTAAAGATTGATTTTCGGGAAAATGGCATATGAATTATTGAGCTACTTGTTAATACGAATCCAACGACGAATTATTGATCTACTTCTTAATACGAATCGAGCGATACCCACATCGTCCCTTTCGACAAATGGTACCCATTGCCCTAATTCCCGAATTTTTATTTTTTTCCTGGGTAAAATTAGAATTTTTGGAAAAATTACATACGAATTATTGATCTACTTGTTAATACGAATCGAATGCTACCCATCTCGCCTCTGTCGACAACTGTCCCTATTGTCCAACTTCCCGAGTTTTTATTATTTTCCCGGGTAAAAATTGAATTTTCGACAAAATGGCATAAAAGTTATTGATCTACTTGTTAATACGAATCGAATGATACCCATCTCGTTCCTGTCGACAACTGGTCCCCATTGCCCTAATTCCCGAATTTTTATTATTTTCCCGGGAAAAATTAATTTTGCTGAAAATGGCATACGAATTATTGATCTACTTGTTAATACGAATCGAATGATACCCATCTCGTTCCTGTGGACAACTGGTCCCCATTGCTCAAATTTCCGAATTTTTATTATTTTCCCGGGAAAAATTAATTTTGCTGAAAATGGCATACGAATTATTGATCTACTTGTTAATACGAGTCGAATGATACCCATCTCGATCCTGTCGACAACTGGGCCCGATTGCTCGAAATGCCGAATTTTTATTATTTTCCCGGATAAAAATTGAATTTTCGGGAAAATGGCATACGAATTAATGATCTACTTCTTAATACAAATCGAATGATACCCATCTCGTCCCTGTCAACAACTGGTCCCCAATGTTCAAATTCCCGAATTTTTATTATTTTCGCGAAAAAAAATAATTTTGCTGAAAATGGCATACGAATTATATATCTACTTCTTAATACGAATCGAATGATACCCATCTAGTCCCTATCGACAACTGGTCCCCATTGCCCAATTTCCGAATTTTTATTTTCCCGGGTAAAAAATGAATTTTCGGGAAAAGCGCATACCAAATATTGATCTACTTGTTAATGGGAATCGAATGATACCCATCTCGTCCCTGTCGAGAACTTGTGCCTATTGCAAAAATTCCCGAATTTTTATTCTTTTCCTGGGTAAAAATGTAATTTTCGGGAAAATGGCATATCAATTATTGATCTACTTGTTAATTCGAATTGAATGATACCCATCTCGTCCCTGTCGACAACTGGTCCCCATTACCCATATTCAAGAGTTTTTATTATTTTCCCGGTTAAACATTGATTTTCGGGAAAATGGCATATGAATTATTGAGCTACTTGTTAATACGAATCGAGTGATACCCGTCTCGTCCCTGTGGACAACTGGTCCCCATTGCCCAAATTCCCAATTTTTTATTCTTTACGTGGGAAAAAATTGAATTTTCGGGAAAATGACATACGAATTATTGATCTACTTGTTAATACGAATCGAATGATACCCATCTCGTCCCTGTCGACAACTGGTCCCATTGCTCAAAATCCCGAATTTTTTATTATTTTCCCGAACAAAAATTGAATTTTCGAGAAAATGGCATATCAGTTATTGATCTACTTGTTAATACGAATCGAATGGTTCCCATCTCTTCCTGGTCGACAATTGGTCCCCATTGCTCAAAATCCCGAATTTTTATTATTTTCCCGGATAAAAATTGATTTTTCTGGAAAATAAAATACGAATTATTGATCTACTTGTTAATACGAATCGAGTGATACCCGTCTCGTCCCTGTGGACAACTGGTCCCCATTGCCCAAATTCCCAAATTTATATTCCTTTCCTGGGTAAAAATTGAAATTTCGGGAAAATGGCATACGAATTATTGATCTACTTGTTAATACGAATCGAATGATACACATCTCGTCCCTGTCGACAACTGGTCCCATTGACAAAAACCCGAATTTTTTATTTTCCTGGACAAAAATTGAATTTTCAAAAAAAAAAGGCATATCACCTAGTGATCTACTTGTTAATACGAATCGAATGGTTCCCATCTCGTCCTGGTCGACAATTTGACCCCACTGCTCAAAATCCCGAATTTTTAATATTTTCCCGGATAAAAATTGAATTTCCCGGAAAATGGCATACGAATTATTGATCTACTTGTTAATACGAATCGAGTGATACTAATCTCGTCCCTGTCGACAACTGGTCCCCATTGCTCAAATTCCCGAAATTTTAATATTTACCCGGGAAAAATTAATTTTGCTGAAAATGGAAGAGGAATTATTGATCTACTTGTTAATACAAATCGAATGATACCTATCTCGTCTTTGTCGACAACTGGTCCCCATTGCACAAATTTCCGAATTTTTTCCCGGGTAAAAATTGAATTTTCGGGAAAATGGCATACCAATTATTGATCTACTTGTTAATAGCAATCGAATGATACCCCTCTCGTCTCTGTCGACAACTTGTCCCCATTGCCCAAGTTCACGAATTTTTATTATTTTCCCGGATAAAAATTCAATTTTCAGGAAAATGGCATATGGATTATTGATCTACTCGTTAATACGAATCGAATTTTACCCATCTCGTCCCTTTCGATAAGGGGTCCCCGTTGCTCAAAATCTCGAATTTTTATTATTTTCCCGGACAGAAATTGAATTTTCGGGAAAATGGCATATCAGTAATTGATCTACTTGTTAATACGAATCGAATGGTTCCCTTCTCGTCCCGATCGACAATTGCTCCCCATTGCTCAAAATCCCGAATTTTTAATATTTTCGCGGATAAAAAATGAATTTTCTGGAAAATGGCATACGAATTATTGATCTACTTCTTAATACGAATCGAGCGATACCCATCTCGTCTCTGTCGACAAGTGGTCCCCATTGCTCAAAATCCCGAATTTTTATTACTTCCCCGGGTTAAAACTTAATTTTAGGGAAAATCGCATACGAATTATTGATCTACTTGTTAACACGAATCGAGTGATACCCGTCTCGTCCCTGTGGACAACTGGTCCCAATTGCCCTAATTCCTAATTTTTTACTCTTTTCGTGGGTAAAAATTGAATTTTCGGGAAAGTAGCACACGAATTATTGATCTACTTGTTAATACGAATCGAGTGATACCCGTCTCGTCCCTGTGGACAACTGGTCCCCATTGCCCAAATTCCCAATTTTTTATTCTTTACGTGGGAAAAAATTGAATTTTCGGGAAAATGACATACGAATTATTGATCTACTTGTTAATACGAATCGAATGATACCCATCTCGTCCCTGTCGACAACTGGTCCCATTGCTCAAAATCCCGAATTTTTTATTATTTTCCCGAACAAAAATTGAATTTTCGAGAAAATGGCATATCAGTTATTGATCTACTTGTTAATACGAATCGAATGGTTCCCATCTCTTCCTGGTCGACAATTGGTCCCCATTGCTCAAAATCCCGAATTTTTATTATTTTCCCGGATAAAAATTGATTTTTCTGGAAAATAAAATACGAATTATTGATCTACTTGTTAATACGAATCGAATGATAGCCATCTCGTCTTTGTCGACAACTGGTCCCCATTGGATAAAATCCCGAATTTTTATTATTTTCCCGAATAAAAATTGAATTTTCGGGAAAATGGCATATCAATTATTGATCTACTCGTTAATACGAACCGAATGATACCCATCTCGTCCCTGTCGACAACTGGTCCTTATTGCTCCAAATCCCGAATTTTTATTATTTTCCCGAGTAAAAGTTGAATTTTCGGGATAATGGCATACGAATTATTGATCTACTAGTTAATACGAATCGAAGGATACCCATCTCGTCTTTGTCGACAACTAGTCAACATTGCCTAATTCCCGAATTTTTATTTTTCCGGGTAAAAATTGAATTTTCTGGAAAATGGCATACCAATTATTGATCTACTTGTTATTAGGAATGGAATGATACCCATCTCGTCCCTGTCGAAAACTTGTCCTGATTGCTAAAATTCCCAAATTTTTATTATTTTCCCAAGAAAAATTGAATTTTCGGGAAAATAGCATACGAATTATTGATCTACTTGTTAATACGAATCGAATGATACCCATCTCGTCCCTGTCGACATCTGGTCCCCATTCCCCAAATTCCCGAATTATTTTTATTTTCCCCAGTAAAAATTGAATTTTCTGGAAAATGACATACGAATTATTGATCTACTTGTTAATCCGAATCAGCCGATACCCATCTCGTCTCTTTGGACAACTGGCCCCCATTGCCCTAATTCCCGAATTTTTATTATTTCCTGGGTAAAATTTGAATTTTCGGAAAAATTACATACGAATTATTGATCTACTTGTTAATACGAATCGAATTCTACCCATCTCGTCTTTGTCGACAACTGTCCCCACTGCCCAAATTCCCGAGTTTTTATTATTTTCCCGGTTAGAGATTGAATTTTCGGGAAAATGGCATACGAATTATTGAGCTACTTGTTAATACGAATGGAATGATACCCATCTCGTCCGTCGACAACTGGTCCCGATTGCTCGAAATTCCAAATTTTTATTATTTTCCCGCGTAAAAATTGAATTTTCGGGAAAATGGCATACGAGTTATTGATCTACTTGTTAATACGAATCGAATGATACCCATCTCGTCTTTGTCGAAAACTGGTTCCCTTTGCTCAAATTCCCGAATTATTATTATTTTCACGGGAAAAATTAGTTTTGCTGAAAATGGAATACGAATTATCGATCTGCTTGCTAATACAAATCGAATGATACCCATCTCGTCTTTGCCGACAACTGGTCCCAATTGCCAAAATTTCCGAATTTTTTTACCGGGTAAACATTGAATTTTCGGGAAAATGGCATACCAATTATTGATCTACTTGTTAATAGCAATCGAATGATACCCATCTCGTCCCTGTCGACAACTGGTCCCCATTGCCCAAGTTCACGAATTTTTATTATTTTCCCGGATAAAAATTCAATTTTCGGGAAAATGGCATATGAATTATTGATCTACTCGTTAATACGAATCGAATTATACCTATCTCGTCCCTGTCGATAAGAGGTTCCCATTGCTCAAAATCCCGAATTTTTATTATTTTCCCGGATAAAAATTGAATTTTCGGAAAAATGGCATACGAATTATTGATCTACTTGTTAATACGAATCGAATGATATCTATGTCGTCCTTGTCAACAACTGGTCCCAATTGCTCAAAATCCCGAATTTTTATTATTTTCCCGGGTAAAAATTGAATTTTCGGGAAAATGGCATACGAATTATTGATCTACTTCTTAATACGAATCAAGCGAGACCCACCTCGTCCCTCTCGACAACTGGTCCTCATTGCTCAAAATCCCGAATTTTTATTATTTTCACGCATAAAAATAGAATTTTCGGGAAATGGCATATCAATTATTGATCTACTCGTTGTTACGAATCGAATTATACCCATCTCGTAACTGTCGACAACTGCTCCCCATTTCTCAAAACCCGAATTTTTATTACTTTCCCGGGTTAAAATTGAATTTTCGGGAAAACGGCATGCGAATTACTGATCTACTTGTTAATAGGAATCGAGTGATACCCGCCTCGTCCCTGTAGACAACTGGTCCTCATTGCCCAAATTCCCAAATTTTTATTCTTTTCGTGGGCAAAAATTGAATATTTGGGAAAATGGCATACGAATTATTGATCTACTTGTTAATTCGAATCGAATGATACCCATCTCGTCTTTGTCGAGAACTGGTCCCATTGCTGAAAATTCCGAATTTTTTACTATTTTCCCGGACAGAAATTGAATTTTCGGGAAAATGACATATCAGTTATTGATCTATTTGTTAATACGAATCGAATGGTTCCCATCTCGTCCCGATCCACAATTGGTCCCCATTGCTCAAAATCCCAAATTTTTAATATTTTCGCGGATAAAAAATGAATTTTCTGGAAAATGGCATTCAATATATTGATCTACTTCTTAATACGAATCGAATGATACCCATCTTGTCCTTGTTGACAAGTGGTCCCCATTGCTCAAAATCCCGAATTTTTATTATTTTCCCGGATAAAAATGGAATTTTCGAGAAAATAGCATATGAATTATTGATCTACTCGTTAACACAAATCGAATGATACCCAGCTCGTCCCTATCGACAACTCGTCCAGATTGCCCAAATTCCCGAATTTTTATTATTTTTCCGGTTAAAAATTGAATTTTCGGGAAAATGGCATACGAGTTATTGATCCACTTGTTAATACGAATCGAATGATACCCATCTCGTCTTTGTCGACAACTGGTTCCCATTGTCCAAGTTCACGAATTTTTATTATTTTCCCAGGATAAAAATTCAATTTTCGGGAAAATGGCATATCAATTATTGATCTAGTCGTTAATAGGAATCGAATTATACAAATCTCGCCTCTGTCGATAACGGGTCCCCATTGCTCAAAATCCCGATTTTTTATTATTTTCCCGGATAAAAATTGAATTTTCGGGAAAATGGCATACGAATTATTGATCTACTTCTTAATACGAATCGAGCGATACCCATCTCGTCCCTGTCGACAACTGGTCTCCATTGCTCAAAATCCCGAATTTTTATTATTTTTCCGGTTAAGAATTGAATTTTCAGGAAAATGGAATACGAATTATTGATCTACTTGTTAATACGAATCGAATGATACCCATCTCGTCCTTGTCAACAACTGGTCCCTATTGCCCAATTTCCGAATTTTTATTTTCCCGGGTAAAAATTGAATTTTCGGGAAAATGGCATACCAAATATTGATCTACTTGTTAATAGGAATTGAATGATACCCATCTCGTCCCTGTCGAGAACTTGTGCCTATTGCCCAAATTCCCGAATTTTTATTCTTTTCCTGGGTAAAAATGTAATTTTCGGGAAAATGGAATACGAATTATTGATCTACTTGTTAATTCGAATTGAATGATACCCATCTCGTCCCTGTCGACAACTGGTCCCCATTGCTCAAATTACCGAATTTTTATTATTTTCCCGGAAAAAAATTAATTTTACTGAAAATGGAATAGGAGTTATTGATCTACTTGTTAATACAAATCGAATGATACCCATCTCGTCCCTGTCGACAACTGGTCCCATTGCTCAAAATCCCGAATCTTTTATTATTTACCCGGACGAAAATTGAATTTTCGGGAAAATGGCATATGAGTTATTGATCTACTTGTTAATACGAATCGAATGGTTCCCATCTCGTCCTGGTCGACAATTGGTCCCCATTGCTCAAAATCCCGAATTTTTATTATTGTCCCGGATAAAAATTGAATTTTCTGGAAAATAGAATACGAATTATTGATCTATTTTTTAATACGAATCGAATGATACCCATCTCGTCTTTGTCGACAACTGGTCCACATTGCCTAAAATCCCGAATTTTTATTATTCTCCCGGAAAAAAAATTTAATTTTCGGGAAAATGGCATATCAATTATTGATCTACTCGTTAATACGAACCGAATGATACCCATCTCGTCCCTGTCGACAACTGGTCCTTATTGCTCCAAATCCCGAATTTTTATTATTTTCCCGGGTAAAAGTTGAATTTTCGGGAAAATGGCATACGAATTATCGATCTACTAGTTAATACGAATCGAATGATACCCATCTCGTCTTTGTCGACAACTGGTCCAAATTGCCTAATTCCCGAATTTTTATTTTTCCGGGTAAAAATTGAATTTTCAGGAAAATCGCATACCAATTATCGATCTACTTGTTAATAGCAATCGAATGATACCCATCTCGTCAGTGTCGACAACTGCTCCCCATTGTCCATGTTCACGAATTTTTATTATTTTCCCAGGATAAAAATTGAATTTTCGGGAAAATGGCATACGAATTATTGAGCTACTTGTTAATACGAATCGAATGATACCCATCTCGTCCCTGTCGACAACTGGTCCCCATTGCCCAAATTCCCGAATTTTTATTCTTTTCGTGAGTAAAAATGGAATTTGCGGGAAAATGGCATAGGAGTTATTGATCTACTTGTTTATACGAATCGAATGATACCCATCTCGTTCCTGTCGACAACTGGTCCCCATTGCTCAAATTCCCGAATTTTTATTATTTTCCCGGGGAAAAATTAACCTTGCTGAAAATGGCATACGAATTATTGATCTACTTGTTAATACGAATCGAATGACACCCAGCTCGTCCCTATCGTCAACTGGTCCAGATTGCCCGAATTCCCGAATTTTTATTATTTTTCCGGTTAAAAATTGAATTTTCGGGAAAATGGAATACGAATTATTGATCTACTTGTTAATACGAATCGAATGATACCCATCTAGTCCCTATCGACAACTGGTCCCCATTGCTCAAAATCCGGAATTTTTATTATTTTCCCGGATAAAAATTGAATTTTCGGAAAAATGGCATACGAATTATTGATCTACTTGTTAATACGAATCGAATGATACCCATCTAGTCCCTATCGACAACTGGTCCCCATTGCCCAATTCCGAATTTTTATTTTCCCGGGTAAAAAATGAATTTTCGGGAAAATGGCCTACCAAATATTGATCTACTTGTTAATGGGAATCGAATAATACCCATTTCGTCCCTGTCGAGAACTTGTGCCTATTGCAAAAATTCCCGAATTTTTATTCTTTTCCTGGGTAAAAATGTAATTTTCGGGAAAATGGCATACGAATTATTGATCTACTTTTTAATTCGAATTGAATGATACCCATCTCGTCCCTGTCGACAACTGGTCCCCATTGTCCAAATTCCCGAATTTTTATTCTTTTCCTGGGTAAAAATGTAATTTTCGGGAAAATGGCATACGAATTATTGATCTACTTTTTAATTCGAATTGAATGATACCCATCTCGTCTCTGTCGACAACTGGTCCAAATTGTCCAAATTCTCGAATTTTTATTATTTTCCCGGATAAAAATTCAATTTTCGGGAAAATGGCATATCAATTATTGATCTACTCGTTAATAGGAATCGAATTATACCCATCTCGCCTCTGTCGATAACGGGTCCCCATTGCTCAAAATCCCGAATTTTTATTATTGTCCCGGATAAAAATTGAATTTTCGGGAAAATGGCATACGAATTATTGAGCTACTTGTTAATACGAATCGAATGATACCCATCTCGTCCGTCGACAACTGGTCCCGATTGCTCGAAATTCCAAATTTTTATTATTTTCCCGCGTAAAAATTGAATTTTCGGGAAAATGGCATACGAGTTATTGATCTACTTGTTAATACGAATCGAATGATACCCATCTCGTCTTTGTCGAAAACTGGTTCCCTTTGCTCAAATTCCCGAATTTATATTATTTTCACGGGAAAAATTAGTTTTGCTGAAAATGGAATACGAATTATCGATCTGCTTGCTAATACAAATCGAATGATACCCATCTCGTCTTTGCCGACAACTGGTCCCAATTGCCAAAATTTCCGAATTTTTTTACCGGGTAAACATTGAATTTTCGGGAAAATGGCATACCAATTATTGATCTACTTGTTAATAGCAATCGAATGATACCCATCTCGTCCCTGTCGACAACTGGTCCCCATTGCCCAAGTTCACGAATTTTTATTATTTTCCCGGATAAAAATTCAATTTTCGGGAAAATGGCATATGAATTATTGATCTACTCGTTAATACGAATCGAATTATACCTATCTCGTCCCTGTCGATAAGAGGTTCCCATTGCTCAAAATCCCGAATTTTTATTATTTTCCCGGATAAAAATTGAATTTTCGGAAAAATGGCATACGAATTATTGATCTACTTGTTAATACGAATCGAATGATATCTATGTCGTCCTTGTCAACAACTGGTCCCAATTGCTCAAAATCCCGAATTTTTATTATTTTCCCGGGTAAAAATTGAATTTTCGGGAAAATGGCATACGAATTATTGATCTACTTCTTAATACGAATCAAGCGAGACCCACCTCGTCCCTCTCGACAACTGGTCCTCATTGCTCAAAATCCCGAATTTTTATTATTTTCACGCATAAAAATAGAATTTTCGGGAAATGGCATATCAATTATTGATCTACTCGTTGTTACGAATCGAATTATACCCATCTCGTAACTGTCGACAACTGCTCCCCATTTCTCAAAACCCGAATTTTTATTACTTTCCCGGGTTAAAATTGAATTTTCGGGAAAACGGCATGCGAATTACTGATCTACTTGTTAATAGGAATCGAGTGATACCCGCCTCGTCCCTGTAGACAACTGGTCCTCATTGCACAAATTCCCAAATTTTTATTCTTTTCGTGGGCAAAAATTGAATATTTGGGAAAATGGCATACGAATTATTGATCTACTTGTTAATTCGAATCGAATGATACCCATCTCGTCTTTGTCGAGAACTGGTCCCATTGCTGAAAATTCCGAATTTTTTACTATTTTCCCGGACAGAAATTGAATTTTCGGGAAAATGACATATCAGTTATTGATCTATTTGTTAATACGAATCGAATGGTTCCCATCTCGTCCCGATCGACAATTGGTCCCCATTGCTCAAAATCCCAAATTTTTAATATTTTCGCGGATAAAAAATGAATTTTCTGGAAAATGGCATTCCACATATTGATCTACTTCTTAATACGAATCGAATGATACCCATCTTGTCCTTGTTGACAAGTGGTCCCCATTGCTCAAAATCCCGAATTTTTATTATTTTCCCGGATAAAAATTGAATTTTCGAGAAAATAGCATATGAATTATTGATCTACTCGTTAACACAAATCGAATGATACCCAGCTCGTCCCTATCGACAACTCGTCCAGATTGCCCAAATTAACGAATTTTTATTATTTTTCCGGTTAAAAATTGAATTTTCGGGAAAATGGCATACGAGTTATTGATCTACTTGTTAATACGAATCGAATGATACCCATCTCGTCTTTGTCGACAACTGGTTCCCATTGTCCAAGTTCACGAATTTTTATTATTTTCCCAGGATAAAAATTCAATTTTCGGGAAAATGGCATATCAATTATTGATCTAGTCGTTAATAGGAATCGAATTATACCCATCTCGCCTCTGTCGATAACGGGTCCCCATTGCTCAAAATCCCGATTTTTTATTATTTTCCCGGATAAAAATTGAATTTTCGGGAAAATGGCATACGAATTATTGATCTACTTCTTAATACGAATCGAGCGATACCCATCTCGTCCCTGTCGACAACTGGTCTCCGTTGCTCAAAATCCCGAATTTTTATTATTTTTCCGGTTAAGAATTGAATTTTCAGGAAAATGGAATACGAATTATTGATCTACTTGTTAATACGAGTCGAATGATACCCATCTCGTCTTTGTCAACAACTGGTCCCTATTGCCCAATTTCCGAATTTTTATTTTCCCGGGTAAAAATTGAATTTTCGGGAAAATTGCATACCAAATATTGATCTACTTGTTAATAGGAATTGAATGATACCCATCTCGTCCCTGTCGAGAACTTGTGCCTATTGCCCAAATTCCCGAATTTTTATTCTTTTCCTGGGTAAAAATGTAATTTTCGGGAAAATGGCATACGAATTATTGATCTACTTGTTAATTCGAATTGAATGATACCCATCTCGTCCCTGTCGACAACTGGTCCCCATTGCTTAAATTACCGAATTTTTATTATTTTCCCGGGAAAAAATTAATTTTACTGAAAATGGAATAGGAGTTATTGATCTACTTGTTAATACAAATCGAATGATACCCATCTCGTCCCTGTCGACAACTGGTCCCATTGCTCAAAATCCCGAATCTTTTATTATTTACCCGGACGAAAATTGAATTTTCGGGAAAATGGCATATGAGTTATTGATCTACTTGTTAATACGAATCGAATGGTTCCCATCTCGTCCTGGTCGACAATTGGTCCCCATTGCTCAAAATCCCGAATTTTTATTATTGTCCCGGATAAAAATTGAATTTTCTGGAAAATAGAATACGAATTATTGATCTATTTTTTAATACGAATCGAATGATACCCATCTCGTCTTTGTCGACACCTGGTCCACATTGCCTAAAATCCCGAATTTTTATTATTTTCCCGGAAAAAAAATTAATTTTCGGGAAAATGGCATACGAATTATCGATCTACTAGTTAATACGAATCGAATGATACCCATCTCGTCTTTGTCGACAACTGGTCCCCATTGCCTAATTCCCGAATTTTTATTTTTCCGGGTAAAAATTGAATTTTCAGGAAAATCGCATACCAATTATCGATCTACTTGTTAATAGCAATCGAATGATACCCATCTCGTCAGTGTCGACAACTGCTCCCCATTGTCCATGTTCACGAATTTTTATTATTTTCCCAGGATAAAAATTGAATTTTCGGGAAAATGGCATACGAATTATTGAGCTACTTGTTAATACGAATCGAATGATACCCATCTCGTCCCTGTCGACAACTGGTCCCCATTGCCCAAATTCCCGAATTTTTATTCTTTTCGTGAGTAAAAATGGAATTTGCGGAAAAATGGCATAGGAGTTATTGATCTACTTGTTTATACGAATCGAATGATACCCATCTCGTTCCTGTCGACAACTGGTCCCCATTGCTCAAATTCCCGAATTTTTATTATTTTCCCGGGGAAAAATTAACCTTGCTGAAAATGGCATACGAATTATTGATCTACTTGTTAATACGAATCGAATGATACCCAGCTCGTCCCTATCGTCAACTGGTCCAGATTGCCCGAATTCCCGAATTTTTATTATTTTTCCGGTTAAAAATTGAATTTTCGGGAAAATGGAATACGAATTATTGATCTACTTGTTAATACGAATCGAATGATACCCATCTCGTCTTTGTCGACAACTGGTCCCCATTGCCCAAATTGGCGAATTTTTATTTTCTCGGGTAAAAATTGAATTTTCAGGAAAATCGCATACCAATTATCGATCTACTTGTTAATAGCAATCGAATGATACCCATCTCGTCAGTGTCGACAACTGCTCCCCATTGTCCAAGTTCACGAATTTTTTTTATTTTCAAAGAATAAAAATTCAATTTTCGGGAAAATGGCATATCAATTATTGATCTACTCGTTAATACGAATCGAATTATACTCATCTCGTCCCTGTCGATAAAGGGTCCCCATTGCTCAAAATCCGGAATTTTTATTATTTTCCCGGATAAAAATTGAATTTTCGGAAAAATGGCATACGAATTATTGATCTACTTGTTAATACGAATCGAATGATACCCATCTAGTCCCTATCGACAACTGGTCCCCATTGCCCAATTCCGAATTTTTATTTTCCCGGGTAAAAAATGAATTTTCGGGAAAATGGCCTACCAAATATTGATCTACTTGTTAATGGGAATCGAATAATACCCATCTCGTCCCTGTCGAGAACTTGTGCCTATTGCAAAAATTCCCGAATTTTTATTCTTTTCCTGGGTAAAAATGTAATTTTCGGGAAAATGGCATACGAATTATTGATCTACTTTTAAATTCGAATTGAATGATACCCATCTCGTCCCTGTCGACAACTGGTCCCCATTGTCCAAATTCCCGAATTTTTATTCTTTTCCTGAGTAAAAATGTAATTTTCGGGAAAATGGCATACGAATTATTGATCTACTTTTTAATTCGAATTGAATGATACCCATCTCGTCCCTGTCGACAACTGGTCCAAATTGTCCAAATTCTCGAATTTTTATTATTTTCCCGGATAAAAATTCAATTTTCGGGAAAATGGCATATCAATTATTGATCTACTCGTTAATAGGAATCGAATTATACCCATCTCGCCTCTGTCGATAACGGGTCCCCATTGCTCAAAATCCCGAATTTTTATTATTGTCCCGGATAAAAATTGAATTTTCGGGAAAATGGCATACGAATTATTGATCTACTTCTTAATACGAATCGAGCGATACCCATCTCGTCCCTGTCGACAACTGGTCTAAATTGCTCAAAATCCCGAATTTTTATTATTTTTCCGGTTAAGAATTGAATTTTCAGGAAAATGGAATACGAATTATTGATCTACTTGTTAATACGAATCGAATGATACCCATCTCGTCCCTGTCGACAACTGGCCCCCATTGCTCAATTTACCGAATTTTTATTATTTTCCCGGGAAAAAATTAATTTTGCTGAAAATGGAATAGGAGTTATTGATCTACTTGTTAATACAAATCGAATGATACCTATCTCGTCTTTGTCGACAACTGGATCCCATTGCCCAAATTTCCGAATTTTTTTCCCGGGTAAAAATTGATATTTCGGGAAAATGGCATACCAATTATTGATCTACTTGTTAATAGCAATCGAATGATACCCATCTCGTCAGTGTCGACAACTTGTCCCCATTGCCCAAGTTCACGAGTTTTTATTACTTTCCCGGGTTAAAATTTAATTTTCGGGAAAATCGCATACGAATTATTGATCTACATGTTAATACGAATCGAGTGATACCCGTCTCGTCCCTGTGGACAACTGGTCCCCCATTCCCAAATTCCCAATTTTTTATTCTTTTCGTGGGTAAAAATTGAATTTTCGGGAAAGTGGCATACGAATTATTGATCTACTTGTTAATACGAATCGAGAGATACCCGTCTCGTCCCTGTGGACAACTGGTCCCCATTGCCCAAATTCCCAAATTTATATTCTTTTCCTGGGTAAAAATTGAATTTTGGGGAAAATGGCATACGAATTATTGATCTACTTGTTAATACGAATCGAATGATACCCATCTCGTCCCTGTCGACAACTGGTCCCATTGCTCAAAATCCCGAATCTTTTATTATTTACCCGGACAAAAATTGAATTTTCGGGAAAATGGCATATGAGTTATTGATCTACTTGTTAATACGAATCGAATGGTTCCCATCTCGTCCTGGTCGACAATTGGTCCCCATTGCTCAAAATCCCGAATTTTTATTATTGTCCCGGATAAAAATTGAATTTTCTGGAAAATGGAATACGAATTATTGATCTACTTGTTAATACGAATCGAATGATACCCATCTCGTCTTTGTCGACAACTGGTCCACATTGCCTAAAATCCCGAATTTTTATTATTTTCCCGGAAAAAAAATTATTTTCGGGAAAATGGCATATCAATTATTGATCTACTCGTTAATACGAACCGAATGATACCCATCTCGTCCCTGTCGACAACTGGTCCTTATTGCTAAAAATCCCGAATTTTTATTATTTTCCCGGGTAAAAGTTGAATTTTCGGGAAAATGGCATATGAATTATCGATCTACTAATTAATACGAATCGAATGATACCCATCTCGTCTTTGTCGACAACTGGTCCCCATTGCCTAATTCCCGAATTTTTATTTTTCCGGGTAAAAATTGAATTTTCAGGAAAATCGCATACCAATTATCGATCTACTTGTTAATAGCAATCGAATGATACCCATCTCGTCAGTGTCGACAACTGCTCCCCATTGTCCATGTTCACGAATTTTTATTGTTTTCCCAGGATAAAAATTGAATTTTCGGGAAAATGGCATACGAATTATTGAGCTACTTGTTAATACGAATCGAATGATACCCATCTCGTCCCTGTCGACAACTGGTCCCCATTGCCCAAATTCCCGAATTTTTATTCTTTTCGTGAGTAAAAATGGAATTTGCGGGAAAATGGCATAGGAGTTATTGATCTATTTGTTTATACGAATCGAATGATACCCATCTCGTTCCTGTCGACAACTGGTCCCCATTGCTCAAATTCCCGAATTTTTATTATTTTCCCGGGGAAAAATTAACCTTGCTGAAAATGGCATACGAATTATTGATCTACTTGTTAATACGAATCGAATGATACCCAGCTCGTCCCTATCGTCAACTGGTCCAGATTGCCCGAATTCCCGAATTCTTATTATTTTTCCGGTTAAAAATTGAATTTTCGGGAAAATGGAATACGAATTATTGATCTACTTGTTAATACGAATCGAATGATACCCATCTCGTCTTTGTCGACAACTGGTCCCCATTGCCCAAATTGGCGAATTTTTATTTTCTCGGGTAAAAATTGAATTTTCAGGAAAATCGCATACCAATTATCGATCTACTTGTTAATAGCAATCGAATGATACCCATCTCGTCAGTGTCGACAACTTGTCCCCATTGCCCAAGTTCACGAGTTTTTATTACTTTCCCGGGTTAAAATTTAATTTTCGGGAAAATCGCATACGAATTATTGATCTACATGTTAATACGAATCGAGTGATACCCGTCTCGTCCCTGTGGACAACTGGTCCCCCATTCCCAAATTCCCAATTTTTTATTCTTTTCGTGGGTAAAAATTGAATTTTCGGGAAAGTGGCATACGAATTATTGATCTACTTGTTAATACGAATCGAGAGATACCCGTCTCGTCCCTGTGGACAACTGGTCCCCATTGCCCAAATTCCCAAATTTATATTCTTTTCCTGGGTAAAAATTGAATTTTGGGGAAAATGGCATACGAATTATTGATCTACTTGTTAATACGAATCGAATGATACCCATCTCGTCCCTGTCGACAACTGGTCCCATTGCTCAAAATCCCGAATCTTTTATTATTTACCCGGACAAAAATTGAATTTTCGGGAAAATGGCATATGAGTTATTGATCTACTTGTTAATACGAATCGAATGGTTCCCATCTCGTCCTGGTCGACAATTGGTCCCCATTGCTCAAAATCCCGAATTTTTATTATTGTCCCGGATAAAAATTGAATTTTCTGGAAAATGGAATACGAATTATTGATCTACTTGTTAATACGAATCGAATGATACCCATCTCGTCTTTGTCGACAACTGGTCCACATTGCCTAAAATCCCGAATTTTTATTATTTTCCCGGAAAAAAAATTATTTTCGGGAAAATGGCATATCAATTATTGATCTACTCGTTAATACGAACCGAATGATACCCATCTCGTCCCTGTCGACAACTGGTCCTTATTGCTAAAAATCCCGAATTTTTATTATTTTCCCGGGTAAAAGTTGAATTTTCGGGAAAATGGCATATGAATTATCGATCTACTAATTAATACGAATCGAATGATACCCATCTCGTCTTTGTCGACAACTGGTCCCCATTGCCTAATTCCCGAATTTTTATTTTTCCGGGTAAAAATTGAATTTTCAGGAAAATCGCATACCAATTATCGATCTACTTGTTAATAGCAATCGAATGATACCCATCTCGTCAGTGTCGACAACTGCTCCCCATTGTCCATGTTCACGAATTTTTATTGTTTTCCCAGGATAAAAATTGAATTTTCGGGAAAATGGCATACGAATTATTGAGCTACTTGTTAATACGAATCGAATGATACCCATCTCGTCCCTGTCGACAACTGGTCCCCATTGCCCAAATTCCCGAATTTTTATTCTTTTCGTGAGTAAAAATGGAATTTGCGGGAAAATGGCATAGGAGTTATTGATCTATTTGTTTATACGAATCGAATGATACCCATCTCGTTCCTGTCGACAACTGGTCCCCATTGCTCAAATTCCCGAATTTTTATTATTTTCCCGGGGAAAAATTAACCTTGCTGAAAATGGCATACGAATTATTGATCTACTTGTTAATACGAATCGAATGATACCCAGCTCGTCCCTATCGTCAACTGGTCCAGATTGCCCGAATTCCCGAATTCTTATTATTTTTCCGGTTAAAAATTGAATTTTCGGGAAAATGGAATACGAATTATTGATCTACTTGTTAATACGAATCGAATGATACCCATCTCGTCTTTGTCGACAACTGGTCCCCATTGCCCAAATTGGCGAATTTTTATTTTCTCGGGTAAAAATTGAATTTTCAGGAAAATCGCATACCAATTATCGATCTACTTGTTAATAGCAATCGAATGATACCCATCTCGTCAGTGTCGACAACTGCTCCCCATTGTCCAAGTTCACGAATTTTTTTTATTTTCAAAGGATAAAAATTGAATTTTCGGGAAAATGGAATACGAATTATTGATCTACTTGTTAATACGAATCGAATGATACCCATCTCGTCTTTGTCGACAACTGGTCCCCATTGCCCAAATTGGCGAATTTTTATTTTCTCGGGTAAAAATTGAATTTTCAGGAAAATCGCATACCAATTATCGATCTACTTGTTAATAGCAATCGAATGATACCCATCTCGTCAGTGTCGACAACTTGTCCCCATTGCCCAAGTTCACGAGTTTTTATTACTTTCCCGGGTTAAAATTTAATTTTCGGGAAAATCGCATACGAATTATTGATCTACATGTTAATACGAATCGAGTGATACCCGTCTCGTCCCTGTGGACAACTGGTCCCCCATTCCCAAATTCCCAATTTTTTATTCTTTTCGTGGGTAAAAATTGAATTTTCGGGAAAGTGGCATACGAATTATTGATCTACTTGTTAATACGAATCGAGAGATACCCGTCTCGTCCCTGTGGACAACTGGTCCCCATTGCCCAAATTCCCAAATTTATATTCTTTTCCTGGGTAAAAATTGAATTTTGGGGAAAATGGCATACGAATTAGTGATCTACTTGTTAATACGAATCGAATGATACCCATCTCGTCCCTGTCGACAACTGGTCCCATTGCTCAAAATCCCGAATCTTTTATTATTTACCCGGACAAAAATTGAATTTTCGGGAAAATGGCATATCAGTTATTAATCTATTTGTTAATACGAATCGAATGGTTCCCATCTCGTCCTGGTCGACAATTGGTCCCCATTGCTCAAAATCCCGAACTTTTATTATTGTCCCGGATAAAAATTGAATTTTCTGGAAAATGGAATACGAATTATTGATCTACTTGTTAATACGAATCGAATGATACCCATCTCGTCTTTGTCGACAACTGGTCCACATTGCCTAAAATCCCGAATTTTTATTATTTTCCCGGAAAAAAAAATAATTTTCGGGAAAATGGCATATCAATTATTCATCTACTCGTTAATACGAACCGAATGATACCCATCTCGTCCCTGTCGACAACTGGTTCTTATTGCTCCAAATCCCGAATTTTTATTATTTTCCCGGGTAAAAGTTGAATTTTCGGGAAAATGGCATACGAATTATTGATCTACTAGTTAATACGAATCGAATGATACCCATCTCGTCTTTGTCGACAACTGGTCCCCATTGCCTAATTCCAGAATTTTTATTTTTCCGGGTAAAAATTGAATTTTCTGAAAATGGCATACCAATTGTTGAACTACTTGTTATTATTAATCGAATGATAAACATCTCGTCCGTGTCGAGAACTGGTCCCCATTTCCCAAATTCCCGAACTTTTAATTTTTTCGTGGGTAAAAATGGAATTTTTGGTGAAATGGCATTTCAATTATTGATCTACTTGTTAATACGAATCGAATGATACCCATCTCGTCCCTGTCGACAACTTGTCCTCATTGCTCAAATTCCCGAATTTTTATTATTTTCCCAAGAAGAATTTAATTTTGCTGAAAATAGCATACGAATTATTGATCTCCTTGTTAATACGAATCGAATGATACCCATCTCGTCCCTGTCGACAACTGGTCCCCATTCCCCAAATTCCCGAATTTTTGTTATTTTTTCGATTAAAAATTGAATTTTCTGGAAAATGACATACGAATTATTGATCTACTTGTTAATCCGAATAGGATGATACCCATCTAGTCCCTTTCGACAACTGGTCCCCATTGCACTAATTCCCGAGTTTTTATTATTTCCCAGGTAAAATTTGAATTTTCGGAAAAATTACATACGAATTATTGATCTACTTGTTAATACAAATCAAATGCTACCCATCTCGTCTTTGTCGACAACTGTCCCCATTACCCATATTCCCGAGTTTTTATTATTTTCCCGGTTAAAGATTGATTTTCGGGAAAATGGCATACGAATTATTGAGCCACTTGTTAATACGAATCCAATGACGAATTATTGATCTATTTCTTAATACGAATCGAGCGAAACCCACATCGTCCCTCTCGACAACTGCTCCCCATTGCTCAAAATCCCGAATTTTTATTACTTTCCCGTGTTAAAATTGAATTTTCGGGAAAATGGCATACGAATCATTGATCTACTTGTTAATACGAATCGAGTGATGCCCGTCTCGTCCCTGCGGACAACTGGTCCCCATTGCCCAAATTCCCAATTTTTTATTCTTTCGTGGGTAAAAATTGAATTTTCGGGAAAATGGCATACGAATTATTGATCTACTTGTTAATACGAATCGAGTGATACCCGTCTCGTCCCTGTGGACAACTGGTCCCCATTGCCCAAATTCCCAAATTTATATTCCTTTCCTGGGTAAAAATTGAATTTTCGGGAAAATGGCAAACGAATTATTGCTCTACTTGTTAATACGAATCGAATGATACACATCTCGTCCCTGTCGACAACTGGTCCCATTGACAAAAACCCAAATCTTTTATTATTTTCCTGGACAAAAATTGAATTTTCAAAAAAAAGGCATATCACTTATTGATCTACTTGTTAATACGAATCGAATGTTTCCCATCTCGTCCTGGTCGACAATTTGCCCCCATTGCTCAAAATTTCGAATTTTTAATATTTTCCCGGATAAAAATTGAATTTCCCGGAAAATGGCATACGAATTATTGATCTACTTGTTAATACGAATCGAGTGATACCGATCTCGTCCCTGTCGACAACTGGTCCCCATTGCTCAAATTCCCGAATTTTTATTATTTATTCGGGAAAAATTAATTTTGCTGAAAAAGGAAAAGGAATTATTGATCTACTTGTTAATACAAATCGAATGATACCTATCTCGTCTTTGTCGACAACTGGTCCCCATTGCCCAAATTTCCGAATTTTTTCCCGGGTAAAAATTGAATTTTCGGGAAAATGGCATACCAATTATTGATCTACTTGTTAATAGCAATCGAATGATACCCATCTCGTCTCTGTCGACAACTTGTCCCCATTGCCCAAGTTCACGAATTTTTATTATTTTCACGGATAAAAATTCAATTTTCGGGAAAATGGTATATGGATTATTGATCTACTCGTTAATACGAATCGAATTTTACCCATCTCGTCCCTGTCGATAAGGGGTCCCCATTGCTCAAAATCTCGAATTATTATTATTTTCCCGGACAGAAATTGAATTTTCGGGAAAATGGCATATCAGTTATTGATCTACTTGTTAATACGAATCGAATGGTTCCCTTCTCGTCCCGATCGACAATTGCTCCCCATTGCTCAAAATCCCGAATTTTTAATATTTTCGCGGATAAAAAATGAATTTTCTGGAAAACGGCATACGAATTATTGATCTACTTCTTAATACGAATCGAGCGATAGCCATCTCGTCCCTGTCGACAAGTGGTCTCCATTGCTCAAAATCCCGATATTTTATTACTTCCCCGGGTTAAAACTTAATTTTCGGGAAAATCGCATACGAATTATTGATCTACTTGTTAATACGAATCGAGTGATACCCGTCTCGTCCCTGTGGACAACTGGTCCCAATTGCCCAAATTCCTAATTTTTTACTCTTTTCGTGGGTAAAAATTTAATTTTCCGGGAAAGTAGCATACGAATTATTGATCTACTTGTTAATACGAATCGAGTGATACCCGTCTCGTCCCTGTGGACAACTGGTCCCCATTGACCAAATTCCCAATTTTTTATTCTTTACGTGGGAAAAAATTGAATTTTCGTGAAAATGGCATACGAATTATTGATCTACTTGTTAATACGAATCGAATGATACCCATCTCGTCCCTGTCGACAACTGGTCCCATTGCTCAAAATCCCGAATCTTTTATTATTTTCCCGAACAAAAATTGAATTTTCGAGAAAATGGCATATCAGTTATTGATCTACTTGTTAATACGAATCGAATGGTTCCCATCTCTTCCTGGTCGACAATTGGTCCCCATTGCTCCAAATCCCGAATTTGTATTATTTTAACGGATAAAAATTGATTTTTCTGGAAAATAAAATACGAATTATTGATCTACTTGTTAATACGAATCGAATGATAGCCATCTCGTCTTTGTCGACAACTGGTCCCCATTGGATAAAATCCCGAATTTTTATTATTTTCCCAAATAAAAATTGAATTTTCGGGAAAATGGCATATCAATTATTGATCTACTCATTAATACGAACCGAATGATAGCCATCTCGTCCCTGTCGACAACTGGTCCTTATTGCTCCAAATCCCGAATTTTTATTATTTTCCCAGGTAAAAGTTGAATTTTCGGGAAAATGGCATACGAATTATTGATCTACTAGTTAATACGAATCGAATGATACCCATCTCGTCTTTGTCGACAACTGGTCCACATTGCCTAATTCCCGAATTTTTATTTTTCCGGGTAAAAATTGAATTTTCTGGAAAATGGCATACCAATTATTGATCTACTTGTTATTAGGAATCGAATGATACCCATCTCGTCCCTGTCGACAACTTGTCCTGATTGCTAAAATTCCCGAATTTTTATTATTTTCCCAAGAAAAATTTAATTTTGCTGAAAATAGCATACGAATTATTGATCTACTTGTTAATACGAATCGAATGATACCCATCTCGTCCCTGTCGACATCTGTCCCCATTCCCCAAATTCCCGAATTATTTTTATTTTCCCCAGTAAAAATTGAATTTTCTGGAAAATGATATACGAATTATTGATCCACTTGTTAATCCGAATCGGATGATACCCATCTCGTCCCTTTGGACAACTGGTCCCCATTGCCCTAATTCCCGAATTTTTATTATTTCCTGGGTAAAATTTGAATTTTCGGAAAAATTACATACGAATTTTTGATCTACTTGTTAATACGAATCGAATGCTACCCATCTCGTCTTTGTCGACAACTGTCCCCACTGCCCAAATTCCCGAGTTTTTATTATTTTCCCGGTTAGAGATTGAATTTTCGGGAAAATGGCATACGAATTATTGAGCTACTTGTTAATACGAATCGAATGATACCCATCTCGTCCGTCGACAACTGGTCCCGATTGCTCGAAATTCCAAATTTTTATTATTTTCCCGCGTAAAAATTGAATATTCGGGAAAATGGCATACGAGTTATTGATCTACTTGTTAATACGAATCGAATGATACCCATCTCGTCTTTGTCAAAAACTGGTTCCCTTTGCTCAAATTCCCGAATTATTATTATTTTCACGGGAAAAATTAGTTTTGCTGAAAATGGAAAACGAATTATCGATCTGCTTCCTAATACAAATCGAATGATACCCGTCTCGTCCCTGTGGACAACTATTCCCCATTGCCCAAATTCCCAAATTTATACTTTTCCTGGGTAAAAATTGAATTTTCGGGAAAATGGCATACGAATTATTGATCTACTTGTTAATACAAATCGAATGATACCCATCTCGTCCCTGTCGACAACTGGTCCCATTGCTCAAAATCCCGAATTTTTTATTATTTTCTCGGACAAAAATTGAATTTTCGGGAAAATGGCATATCAGTTATTGATCTACTCGTTAATACGAATCGAATTATACCTATCTCGTCCCTGTCGAAAAGAGCTCCCCATTGCTCAAAATCCCGAATTTTTATTATTTTCCCGGATAAAAATTGAATTCTCGGAAAAATGGCATACGAATTATTGATCTACTTGTTAATACGAATCGAATGATATCTATGTCGTCCTTGTCAACAACTGGTCCCAATTGCTCAAAATCCCGAATTTTTATTATTTTCCCGGGTAAAAATTGAATTTTCGGGAAAATGGCATACGAATTATTGATCTACTTCTTAATACGAATCGAGCGATACCCACCTCGTCCCTCTCGACAACTGGTCCCCATTGCTCAAAATCCCGAATTTTTATTTTCACGCATAAAAATTGAATTTTCGGGAAATGGCATATCAATTATTGATCTACTCGTTATTACGAATCGAATTATACCCATCTCGTAACTGTCGACAACTGCTCCCCATTCCTCAAAAACCCGAATTTTTATTACTTTCCCGGGTTAAAATTGAATTTTCGGGAAAACGGCATGCGAATTACTGATCTACTTGTTAATAGGAATCGAGTGATACCCGTCTCGTCCCTATAGACAACTGGTCCACATTGCCCAAATTCCCAAATTTTTATTCTTTTCGTGGGAAAAAATTGAATATTTGGGAAAATGGCATACGAATTATTGATCTACTTGTTAATACGAATCGAATGATACCCATCTCGTCTTTGTCGAGAACTGGTCCCATTGCTCAAAATCCCGAATTTTTTACTATTTTCCCGGACAGAAATTGAATTTTCGGGAAAATGACATATCAGTTATTGATCTATTTGTTAATACGAATCGAATGGTTCCCATCTCGTCCCGATCGACAATTGGTCCCCATTGTCCATGTTCACGAATTTTTAATATTTTCGCGGATAAAAAATGAATTTTCTGGAAAATGGAATACGAATTATTGATCTACTTGTTAATACGAATCGAATGAAACCCATCTCGTCTTTGTCGACAACTGGTTCCCATTGTCGAAGTTCACGAATTTTTATTATTTTCCCGGATAAAAATTCAATTTTCGGGAAAATGGCATATCAATTATTGATCTACTCGTTAATACGAATCGAATTATACCCATCTCGTCCCTGTCGATAACGGGTCCCCATTGCTCAAGATCCCGAATTTTTATTATTTTCCCGGATAAAAATTGAATTTTCGGAAAAATGGCATACGAATTATTGATCTACTTCTTAATACGAATCGAGCGATACCCATCTCGTCCCTGTGGACAACTGGTCTCCATTGCTCAAAATCCCGAATTTTTATTATTTTTCCGGTTAAGAATTGAATTTTCGGGAAAATGGAATACGAATTATTGATCTACTTGTTAATACGAATCGAATGATACCCATCTCGTCTTTGTCAACAACTGGTCCCTATTGCCCAATTTCCGAATTTTTATTTTCCCGGGAAAAAATTGAATTTTCGGGAAAATGGCATACCAAATATTGATCTACTTGTTAATAGGAATTGAATGATACCCATCTCGTCCCTGTCGAGAACTTGTGCCTATTGCCCAAATTCCCGAATTTTTATTCTTTTCCTAGGTAAAAATGTAATTTTCGGGAAAATGGCATACGAATTATTGATCTACTTGTTAATTCGAATTGAATGATACCCATCTCGTCCCTGTCGACAACTGGTCCCTATTGCCCAAATTCTCGAATTTTTATTCTTGTCGTGGGTAAAAATGTAATTTTCGGGAAAAGGGCATACGAATTATTGATCTACTTGTTAATCCGAATCGGATGATACCCAGCTCGTCCCTTTCGACAACTGGTCCCCATTGCCCTAATTCCCGATTTTTTATTATTGCCTGGGTAAAATTTGAATTTTCGGAAAATTTACATACGAATTATTAATCTACTTGTTAATACGAATCGAATGCAACCCATCTCGTCTTTGTCGACAACTGTCCCAATTGCCCAAATTCCCGAGTTTTTATTATTTTCCCGGTTAAAGATTGATTTTCGGGAAAATGGCATACGAATTATTGAGCTACTTGTTAATACGAATCCAATGACGAATTATTGATCTACTTCTTAATACGAGTCGAGCGATACCCACATCATCCCTCTCGACAACTGCTCCCCATTGCTCAATATCCCGAATTTTTATTACTTTCCCGTGTTAAAATTGAATTTTCGGGAAAGTGGCATACGAATTATTGATCTACTTGTTAATACAAATCAAGTGATAAACGTCTCGTCCCTGTGGACAACTGGTCCCCATTGCCCAAATTCCCAAATTTATACTCTTTTCCTGGGTAAAAATTGAATTTTCGGGAAAATGGCATACGAATTATTGATCTACTTGTTAATACGGATCGAATGGTTCCCATCTCGTCCTGGTCGACAATTTGTCCCCATTGCTCAAAATCCCGAAATTTTATAATTTTCCCGGATAAAAATTGAATTTCACGGAAAATGGCATACGAATTATTGATCTACTTGTTAATACGAATCGAGTGATACTAATCTCGTCCCTGTCGACAACCAGTCCCCATTGCTCAAATTACCGAATTTTTATTATTTTCACGGGAAAAAATTAATTTTGCTGAAAATGGAATAGGAATTATTGATCAACTTGTTAATACAAATCGAATGATACCTATCTCGTCTTTGTCGACGACTGGTCCCCTTTGCCCAAATTTCCGAATTTTTTTCCCGGGTAAAAATTGAATTTTCGGCAAAATGGCATACCAATTATTGATCTACTTGTTAATAGCAATCGAATGATACCCATCTCGTCCCTGTCGACAACTTGTCCCCATTGCCCAAGTTCACGAATTTTTATTATTTTCCCGGATAAAAATTCAATTTTCGGGAAAATGGCATATGAATTATTGATCTACTCGTTAATACGAATCGAATTTTAACCATCTCGTCCCTGTCGATAAGGGGTCCCCATTGCTCAAAATCCCGAATTTTTATTATTTTCCCGGACAGAAATTGAATTTTCGGGAAAATGGCATATCAGTTATTGATCTACTTGTTAATACGAATCGAATGGTTCCCATCTCGTCCCAATCGACAATTGCTCCCCATTGCTGAAAATCCCGAATTTTTAATATTTTCGCGGATAAAAAATGAATTTTCTAGAAAATGGCATACGAATTATTGATCTACTTCTTAATACGAATCGAGCGATACCCATCTCGTCCCTGTCGACAATTGCTCCCCATTGCTCAAAATCCCGAATTTTTATTACTTTCCCGGATTAAAATTTAATTTTCGGGAAAATCGCATACGAATTATTTATCTACTTGTTAATACGAATCGAGTGATACCCGTCTCATCCCTGTGGACAACTGGTCCCCTATCCCAAATTCCCAATTTTTTATTCTTTTCGTGGGTAAAAATTGAATTTTCCGGAAAGTGGCATACGAATTATTGATCTACTTGTTAATACGAATCGAGAGATACCCGTCTCGTCCCTGTGGACAACTGGTCCCCATTGCCCAAATTCCCAAATTTATATTCTTTTCCTGGGTAAAAATTGAATTTTGGGGAAAATGGCATACGAATTATTGATCTACTTGTTAATACGAATCGAATGATACCCATCTTGTCCCTGTCGACAACTGGTCCCATTGCTCAAAATCCCGAATCTTTTATTATTTACCCGGACAAAAATTGAATTTTCGGGAAAAGGCATATCAGTTATTGATCTACTTGTTAATACGAATCGAATGGTTCCCATCTCGTCCTGGTCGACAATTGGTCCCCATTGCTCAAAATCCCGAATTTTTATTATTTTCCCGGATAAAAATTGAATTTTCTGGAAAATGGAATACGAATTATTGATCTACTTGTTAATACGAATCGAATGATACCCATCTCGTCTTTGTCGAAAACTGGTTCCCTTTGCTCAAATTCCCGAATTATTATTTATTTCACGGGAAAAATTAATTTTGCTGAAAATGGAATACGAATTATCGATCTGCTTGTTAGTACAAATCGAATGATACCCATCTCGTCTTTGTCGACAACTGGTCCCCATTGCCCAAATTCCCGAACTTTTATTTTTTTCGTGGGTAAAAATGGAATTTTTGGTGAAATGGCATATCAATTATTGATCTACTTGTTAATACGAATCGAATGATACCCATCTCGTCCCTGTCGACAACTTGTCCTCATTGCTCAAATTCCCGAATTTTTATTATTTTCCCAAGAAGAATTTAATTTTGCTGAAAATAGCATACGAATTATTGATCTCCTTGTTAATTCGAATCGAATGATACCCATCTCGTCCCTGTCGACAACTGGTCCTTATTGCTCCAAATCCCGAATTTTTATTATTTTCCCGGGTAAAAGTTGAATTTTCGGGAAAATGGCATACGAATTATTGATCTTCTAGTTAATGCGAATCGAATGATACCCATCTCGTCTTTGTGGACAACTGGTCCCCATTGCCTAATTCCCGAATTTTTATTTTTCCGGGTAAAAATTGAATTTTCTGAAAATGGCATACCAATTGTTGAACTACTTGTTATTAGGAATCGAATGATAAACATCTCGTCCCTGTCGAGAACTGGTCCCCATTGCCCAAATTCCCGAACTTTTATTTTTTTCGTGGGTAAAAATGGAATTTTTGGTGAAATGGCATATCAATTATTGATCTACTTGTTAATACGAATCGAATGATACCTATCTCGTCCCTGTCGACAACTTGTCCTCATTGCTCAAATTCCCGAATTTTTATTATTTTCCCAAGAAGAATTTAATTTTGCTGAAAATAGCATACGAATTATTGATCTCCTTGTTAATACGAATCGAATGATACCCATCTCGTCCCTGTCGACAACTGGTCCCCATTCCCCAAATTCCCGAATTTTTATTATTTTCCCGATTAAAAATTGAATTTTCTGGAAAATGACATACGAATTATTGATCTACTTGTTAATCCGAATAGGATAATACCCATCTCGTCCCTTTCGACAACTGGTCCCCATTGCACTAATTCCCGAGTTTTTATTATTTCCCAGGTAAAAATTGAATTTTCGGAAAAATTACATACGAATTATTGATCTACTTGTTAATACGAATCGAATGCTACTCATCTCGTCTTTGTCGACAACTGTCCCCACTCCCAAATTCCCGAGTTTTTATTATTTTCCCGGTTAAAGATTGAATTTTCGGGAAAATAGCATACGAATTATTGATCTACTTGTTAATAGCAATCGAATGATACCCATCTCGTCCCTGTCGACAACTGGTCCCCATTGCCCAAGTTCACGAATTTTTATTATTTTCTCGGATAAAAATTCAATTTTCGGGAAAATGGCAAATTAATTATTGATCTACTCGTTAATACGAATCGAATTATACCTATCTCGTCCCTGTCGATAAGGGGTCCCCATTGCTCAAAATCCCGAATTTTTATTATTTTCCCGGGTAAAAATTGAATTTTTGGGGAAATGGCATACGAATTATTGATCTACTTCTTAATACGAATCGAGCGATACCCACCTCGTCCCTCTCGACAACTGGTCCCCATTGCTCATAATCCCGAATTTTTATTATTTTCACGGATAAAAATTGAATTTTCGGGAAAATGGCATATCAATTATTGATCTACTCGTTATTACGAATCGAATTAAACCCATCTCGTAACTGTCGACAACTGCACCCCCCTGCGCAAAATCCCGAATTTTTATTACTTTCCCGGGTAAAAATTCAATTTTCGGGAAAATGGCATACGAATTATATATCTACTTGTTAATAGGAATCGCGTGATACCCGTCTGGTCCCTGTAGACAACTGGTCCCCTTTGCACAAATTCCCAAATTTTTATTCTTTTCGTGGGAAAAAATTGAATTTTTGGGAAAATGGCATACGAATTATTGATCTTCTTGTTAATACGAATCGAATGATACCCATCTTCTCTTTGTCGACAACTGGTCCCATTGCTCAAAATCCCGAATTTTTTATTATTTTTCCGGACAGAAATTAAATTTTCGGGAAAATGACATGTCAGTTTTTGATCTATTTGTTAATACGAATCGAATGGTTCCCATCTCGTCCCGATCGACAATTTGTCCCCATTGCTCAAAATCCCGAATTTTTAATATTTTCACGGATAAAAAATGAATTTTCTGGAAAATGACATTCCATATATTGATCTACTTCTTAATACGAATCGAATGATACCCATCTCGTCCCTGTCTACAAGTGGTCCCCATTGCTCAAATTCCCGAATATTTATTACTTTCCCGGGTTAAAATTGAATTTTCGGGAAAATCGCATACGAATTATTGATCTACTTGTTAATACGAATCGAGTGATAACCGTCTCGTCCCTGTGGACAACTGGTCCCCATTGCCCAAATTCCCAATTTTTTATTCTTTTCGTGAGTAAAAATTGAATTTTCGGGAAAGTGGCATACAAATTATTCATCTACTTGCTAATACGCATCGAGTGATACCCGTCTCGTCCCTGTGGACAACTAGTCCCCATTGCCCAAATTCCCAAATTTATATTCTTTTCCTGGGTAAAAATTGAATTTTCGGGAAAATGGCATACGAATTATTGATCTACTTGTTAATACAAATCGAATGATACCCATCTCGTCCCTGTCGACAACTGGTCCCATTGCTCAAAATCCCGAATTTTTTATTATTTTCTCGGACAAAAATTGAATTTTCGGGAAAATGGCATATCAGTTATTGATCTACTTGTTAATACGAATCGAATGGTTCCCATCTCGTCCTGGTCGACAATTGGTCCACATTGATCAAAATCCCGAATTTTTATTATTTCTCCGGATAAAAATTGAATTTTCTGGAAAAGGGCATACGAATTATTGATCTACTTGCTAATACAAATCGAAGATACCCATCTCGTCTTTGTCGACAACTGGTCCCCATTGCCCAAAATCCCGAATTTTTATTATTTTCCCGGGTAAAAGTTGAATTTTCGGGAAACTGGCATACGAATTATTGATCTACTAGTTAATACGAATCGAATGATACCCATCTCGTTTTTGTCGACAACTGGTCCCCATTGCCTAATTCCCGAAATTTTATTTTCCCGGGTAAAAATTGAATTTTCTGGAAATGGCACACCAATTATTGATCTACTTGTTATTAGAAATCGAATGATGCCCATCTCGTCCCTGTCGCGAACTGGTTCCCGTTACCCAAATTCACGAATTTTTGTTTTTTTCGTGGGTAAAAATGGAATTTTCGGAAAAATGGCATATCAATTATTGATCTACTTGTTAATACAAATCGGATGATACCCATCTCGTCCCTGTCGACAACTTGTCCTCATTGCTCAAATTCCCGAATGTTTATTATTTTCCCAAGAAAAGTTTAATTTTGCTGAAAATAGCATACGAATTATTGATCTACTTGTTAATACGAATCGAATGATACCCATCTCGTCCCTGTCGACAACTGGTCCCATTGCTCAAAATCCCGAATCGTTTATTATTTTCCCGGACAAAAATTGAATTTTCTGGAAAATGACATACGAATTATTGATCTACTTGTTAATACGAATCGGATGATACCCATCATGTGCCTTTCGACAACTGGTCCCCATTGCCCTAATTCCCGAATTTTATTATTCCTTGGGTAAAATTTGAATTTTCGGAAAAATTACATACGAATTATTGATCTACTTGTTAATACGAATCGAATGCTCCCCATCTCGTCTTTGCCGACAACTGTCCCCACTGCCCAAATTCCCGAGTTCTTATTTTTTTCCCGGTTAAAGATTGAATTTTCGGGAAAATGGCATACGAATTATTCAGCTACTTGTTAATACGAATCGAATGATACCCATCTCGTCCGTCGACAACTGTCCCGATTGCTCGAAAACCCAAATTTTTATTATCTTCCCGGGTAAAAATTGAACTTTCGGGAAAATGGCATACGAGTTATTGATCTACTTGTTAATTCGAATCGAATGATACCCATCTCGTCTTTGTCGAAAACTGGTTCCCTTTGCTCAAATTCTCGAATTTTTATTATTTTCACGGGAAAAATTAATTTCGCTGAAAATGGAATACGAATTATTGATCCACTTGTTAATACAAATCCAATGATACTCATCTCGTCTTTGTCGACAACTGGTCCCCATTGCCCAAATTTCCGAATTTTTATATTCCCGGGTAAAAATTGAATTTTCGGGAAAATGGCATACCAATTATTGATCTACTTGTTAATACGAATCGAATGATACCCATCTCGTCCCTGTCGAAAACTGGTTTTCATTGCCCAAGTTCACGAATTTTTATTTTCCCGGATAAAAATTCAATTTTCGGGAAAATGGCACGTCAATTATTGATGTACTTGTTAATACGAATCGAATTATACCCATCTCGTCTATGTCGATAAGGTGTCCCCATTGCTCAAAATCCCGAATTTTTATTATTTTCCCGGATAAAAATTGAATTTTCGGAGAAATGGCATACGAAATATTGATCTACTTGTTAATACGAATCGAATGATACCCATCTCGTCCCTGTCAACAACTGGTCCCCATTGCTCAAAATCCCGAATTTGTATTATTTTCCCGGGTAAAAATTGAATTTTCGGGAAAATGGCATACGAATTATTGATCTACTTCTTAATACGAATCGAGCGATACCCACCTTGTCCCTCTCGAAAACTGGTCCCCATTGCTCAGAATCCCGAATTTTTATTATTTCCCGTATAAAAATTGAATTTTCGGGAAAATGGCATATTAATTATTGATCTACTCGGTGTTACGAATCGAATTATACCCATCTCGTAACTGTCGACAACTGCTCCCCATTGCCCAAAATCCCGAATTTCTAATACATTCCCGGGTTAAAATTGAATTTTCGGGAAAACGACATACGAATTATTGATCTACTTGTTAATACGAATCGAGTGATACCCGTCTCGTCCCTGTAGACAACTGGTCCCACTTGCCAAAATTCCCAAATTTTTATTCTTTTCGTGGGAAAAAATTGAATTTTTGGAAAATGGCATACGAATTATTGATCTACTTGTTAATACGAATCGAATGATACCCATCTCCTCTTTGTCGACAACTGGTCCCATTGCTCAAAATCCCGAATTTTTTATTATTTTCCCGGACAGAAATTAAATTTTCGGGAAAATGACATATCAGTTTTTGATCTATTTGTTAATACGAATCGAATGGTTCCCATCTCGTCCCGATCGACAATTGGTCCCCATTGCTCAAAATCCCGAATTTTTAATATTTTCACGGATAAAAAATGAATTTTCTGGAAAATGGCATTCCATATATTGATCTACTTCTTAATACGAATCGAATGATACCCATCTCGTCCCTGTCTACAAGTGGTCCCCATTGCTCAAATTCCCGAATTTTTATTACTTTCCCGGGTTAAAATTGAATTTTCGGGAAAATCGCATACGAATTATTGATCTACTTGTTAATACGAATCGAGTGATAACCGTCTCGTCCCTGTGGACAACTGGTCCCCATTGCCCAAATTCCCAATTTTTTATTCTTTTCGTGAGTAAAAATTAAATTTTCGGGAAAGTGGCATACAAATTATTGATCTACTTGCTAATGCGCATCGAGTGATACCCGTCTCGTCCCTGTGGACAACTAGTCCCCATTGCCCAAATTCCCAAATTTATATTCTTTTCCTGGGTAAAAATTGAATTTTCGGGAAAATGGCATACGAATTATTGATCTACTTGTTAATACGAATCGAGTGATAACCGTCTCGTCCCTGTCGACAACTGGTCCTATTGCTCAAAATCCCGAATTTTTTATTATTTTCTCGGACAAAAATTGAATTTTCGGGAAAATGGCATATCAGTTATTGATCTACTTGTTAATACGAATTGAATGGTTCCCATCTCGTCCTGGTCGACAATTGGTCCACATTGATCAAAATCCCGAATTTTTATTATTTCTCCGGATAAAAATTGAATTTTCTGGAAAAGGGCATACGAATTATTGATCTACTTGCTAATACGAATCGAAGATACCCATCTCGTCTTTGTCGACAACTGGTCCCCATTGCCCAAAATCCCGAATTTTTATTATTTTCCCGGATAAAAATTGAATTTTTGAGAAAATGGCATATTAATTATTGATCTATTCGTTAATACGAACCGACTGATACCCATCTCGTCCCTGTCGACAACTGGTCCTTATTGCTCCAAATCCCGAATTTTTATTATTTTCCCGGGTAAAAGTTGAATTTTCGGGAAACTGGCATACGAATTATTGATCTACTAGTTAATACGAATCGAATGATATCCATCTCGTCTTTGTCGACAACTGGTCTCCATTGCCTAATTCCCGAAATTTTTGTTTCCCGGTTAAAAATTGAATTTTCTGGAAATGGCACACCAATTATTGATCTACTTGTTATTAGAAATCGAATGATGCCCATCTCGTCCCTGTCGCGAACTGGTTCCCGTTGCCCAAATTCCCGAATTTTTATTTTTTTCGTGGGTAAAAATGGAATTTTCGGCAAAATGGCATATCAATTATTGATCAACTTGTTAATACAAATCGGATGATACCCATCTCGTCCCTGTCGACAACTTGTCCTCATTGCTCAAATTCCCGAATGTTTATTATTTTCCCAAGAAAAGTTTAATTTTGCTGAAAATAGCATACGAATTATTGATCTACTTGTTAATACGAATCGAATGATACCCATCTCGTCCCTGTCGACAACTGGTCCCATTGCTCAAAATCCCGAATCGTTTATTATTTTCCCGGACAAAAATTGAATTTTCTGGAAAATGACATACGAATTATTGATCTACTTGTTAATCCGAATCGGATGATACCCATCATGTGCCTTTCGACAACTGGTCCCCATTGCCCTAATTCCCGAATTTTATTATTCCTTGGGTAAAATTTGAATTTTCGGAAAAATTACATACGAATTATTGATCTACTTGTTAATACGAATCGAATCCTACCCATCTCGTCTTTGCCGACAATTGTCCCCACTGCCCAAATTCCCGAGTTTTTATTTTTTTCCCGGTTAAAGATTGAATTTTCGGGAAAATGGCATACGAATTATTCAGCTACTTGTTAATACGAATCGAATGATACCCATCTCGTCCCTGTCGACAACTGGTCCCATTGCTCAAAATCCCGAATCGTTTATTATTTTCCCGGACAAAAATTGAATTTTCTGGAAAATGACATACGAATTATTGATCTACTTGTTAATACGAATCGGATGATACCCATCATGTGCCTTTCGACAACTGGTCCCCATTGCCCTATTTCCCGAATTTTATTATTCCTTGGGTAAAATTTGAATTTTCGGAAAAATTACATACGAATTATTGATCTACTTGTTAATACGAATCGAATGCTACCCATCTCGTCTTTGCCGACAACTGTCACCACTGCCCAAATTCCCGAGTTCTTATTTTTTTCCCGGTTAAAGATTGAATTTTCGGGAAAATGGCATACGAATTATTCAGCTACTTGTTAATACGAATCGAATGATACCCATCTCGTCCGTCGACAACTGTCCCGATTGCTCGAAAACCCAAATTTTTATTATTTTCCCGGGTAAAAATTGAATTTTCGGGAAAATGGCATACGAGTTATTGATCTACTTGTTAATTCGAATCGAATGATACCCATCTCGTCTTTGTCGAAAACTGGTTCCCTTTGCTCAAATTCTCGAATTTTTATTATTTTCACGGGAAAAATTAATTTCGCTGAAAATGGAATACGAATTATTGATCTACTTGTTAATACAAATCCAATGATACCCATCTCGTCTTTGTGGACAACTGGTCCCCATTGCCCAAATTTCCGAATTTTTATATTCCCGGGTAAAAATTGAATTTTCGGGAAAATGGCATACCAATTATTGATCTACTTGTTAATACGAATCGAATGATACCCATCTCGTCCCTGTCGAAAACTGGTTTTCATTGCCCAAGTTCACGAATTTTTATTTTCCCGGATAAAAATTCAATTTTCGGGAAAATGGCACGTCAATTATTGATGTACTCGTTAATACGAATCGAATTATACCCATCTCGTCTATGTCGATAAGGTGTCCCCATTGCTCAAAATCCCGAATTTTTATTATTTTCCCGGATAAAAATTGAATTTTCGGAGAAATGGCATACGAAATATTGATCTACTTGTTAATACGAATCGAATGATACCCATCTCGTCCCTGTCAACAACTGGTCACCATTGCTCAAAATCCCGAATTTGTATTATTTTCCCGGGTAAAAATTGAATTTTCGGGAAAATGGCATACGAATTATTGATCTACTTCTTAATACGAATCGAGCGATACCCACCTTGTCCCTCTCGAAAACTGGTCCCCATTGCTCAGAATCCCGAATTTTTATTATTTCCCGTATAAAAATTGAATTTTCGGGAAAATGGCATATTAATTATTGATCTACTCGGTGTTACGAATCGAATTATACCCATCTCGTAACTGTCGACAACTGCTCCCCATTGCCCAAAATCCCGAATTTCTAATACATTCCCGGGTTAAAATTGAATTTTCGGGAAAACGTCATACGAATTATTGATCTACTTGTTAATACGAATCGAGTGATACCCGTCTCGTCCCTGTAGACAACTGGTCCCACTTGCCAAAATTCCCAAATTTTTATTCTTTTCGTGGGAAAAAATTGAATTTTTGGAAAAAGGCATACGAATTATTGATCTACTTGTTAATACGAATCGAATGATACCCATCTCCTCTTTGTCGACAACTGGTCCCATTGCTCAAAATCCCGAATTTTTTATTATTTTCCCGGACAGAAATTAAATTTTCGGGAAAATGACATATCAGTTTTTGATCTATTTGTTAATACGAATCGAATGGTTCCCATCTCGTCCCGATCGACAATTGGTCCCCATTGCTCAAAATCCCGAATTTTTAATATTTTCACGGATAAAAAATGAATTTTCTGGAAAATGGCATTCCATATATTGATCTACTTCTTAATACGAATCGAATGATACCCATCTCGTCCCTGTCAACAACTGGTCCCCATTGCTCAAAATCCCGAATTTGTATTATTTTCCCGGGTAAAAATTGAATTTTCGGGAAAATGGCATACGAATTATTGATCTACTTCTTAATACGAATCGAGCGATACCCACCTTGTCCCTCTCGAAAACTGGTCCCCATTGCTCAGAATCCCGAATTTTTATTATTTCCCGTATAAAAATTGAATTTTCGGGAAAATGGCATATTAATTATTGATCTACTCGGTGTTACGAATCGAATTATACCCATCTCGTAACTGTCGACAACTGCTCCCCATTGCCCAAAATCCCGAATTTCTAATACATTCCCGGGTTAAAATTGAATTTTCGGGAAAACGTCATACGAATTATTGATCTACTTGTTAATACGAATCGAGTGATACCCGTCTCGTCCCTGTAGACAACTGGTCCCACTTGCCAAAATTCCCAAATTTTTTTTCTTTTCGTGGGAAAAAATTGAATTTTTGGAAAATGGCATACGAATTATTGATCTACTTGTTAATACGAATCGAATGATACCCATCTCCTCTTTGTCGACAACTGGTCCCATTGCTCAAAATCCCGAATTTTTTATTATTTTCCCGGACAGAAATTAAATTTTCGGGAAAATGACATATCAGTTTTTGATCTATTTGTTAATACGAATCGAATGGTTCCCATCTCGTCCCGATCGACAATTGGTCCCCATTGCTCAAAATCCCGAATTTTTAATATTTTCACGGATAAAAAATGAATTTTCTGGAAAATGGCATTTCATATATTGATCTACTTCTTAATACGAATCGAATGATACCCATCTCGTCCCTGTCTACAAGTGGTCCCCATTGCTCAAATTCCCGAATTTTTATTACTTTCCCGGGTTAAAATTGAATTTTCGGGAAAATCGCATACGAATTATTGATCTACTTGTTAATACGAATCGAGTGATAACCGTCTCGTCCCTGTGGACAACTGGTCCCCATTGCCCAAATTCGCAATTTTTTATTCTTTTCGTGAGTAAAAATTAAATTTTCGGGAAAGTGGCATACAAATTATTGATCTACTTGCTAATGCGCATCGAGTGATACCCGTCTCGTCCCTGTGGACAACTAGTCCCCATTGCCCAATTTCCCAAATTTATATTTTTTTCCTGGGTAAAAATTGAATTTTCGGGAAAATGGCATACGAATTATTGATCTACTTGTTAATACAAATCGAATGATACCCATCTCGTCCCTGTCGACAACTGGTCCCATTGCTCAAAATCCCGAATTTTTTATTATTTTCTCGGACAAAAATTGAATTTTCGGGAAAATGGCATATCAGTTATTGATCTACTTGTTAATACGAATTGAATGGTTCCCATCTCGTCCTGGTCGACAATTGGTCCACATTGATCAAAATCCCGAATTTTTATTATTTCTCCGGATAAAAATTGAATTTTCCGGAAAAGGGCATACGAATTATTGATCTACTTGCTAATACGAATCGAAGATACCCATCTCGTCTTTGTCGACAACTGGTCCCCATTGCCCAAAATCCCGAATTTTTATTATTTTCCCGGATAAAAATTGAATTTTTGAGAAAATGGCATATTAATTATTGATCTACTCGTTAATACGAACCGACTGATACCCATCTCGTCCCTGTCGACAACTGGTCCTTATTGCTCCAAATCCCGAATTTTTATTATTTTCCCGGGTAAAAGTTGAATTTTCGGGAAACTGGCATACGAATTATTGATCTACTAGTTAATACGAATCGAATGATACCCATCTCGTCTTTGTCGACAACTGGTCCCCATTGCCTAATTCCCGAAATTTTTGTTTCCCGGGTAAAAATTGAATTTTCTGGAAATGGCACACCAATTATTGATCTACTTGTTATTGGAAATCGAATGATGCCCATCTCGTCCCTGTCGCGAACTGGTTCCCGTTGCCCAAATTCCCGAATTTTTATTTTTTTCGTGGGTAAAAATGGAATTTTCGGCAAAATGGCATATCAATTATTGATCTACTTGTTAATACAAATCGGATGATACCCATCTCGTCCCTGTCGACAACTTGTCCTCATTGCTCAAATTCCCGAATGTTTATTATTTTCCCAAGAAAAGTTTAATTTTGCTGAAAATAGCATACGAATTATTGATCTACTTGTTAATACGAATCGAATGATACCCATCTCGTCCCTGTCGACAACTGGTCCCATTGCTCAAAATCCCGAATCGTTTATTATTTTCCCGGACAAAAATTGAATTTTCTGGAAAATGACATACGAATTATTGATCTACTTGTTAATCCGAATCGGATGATACCCATCATGTGCCTTTCGACAACTGGTCCCCATTGCCCTAATTCCCGAATTTTATTATTCCTTGGGTAAAATTTGAATTTTCGGAAAAATTACATACGAATTATTGATCTACTTGTTAATACGAATCGAATCCTACCCATCTCGTCTTTGCCGACAACTGTCCCCACTGCCCAAATTCCCGAGTTTTTATTTTTTTTCCCGGTTAAAGATTGAATTTTCGGGAAAATGGCATACGAATTATTCAGCTACTTGTTAATACGAATCGAATGATACCCATCTCGTCCGTCGACAACTGTCCCGATTGCTCGAAAACCCAAATTTTTATTATTTTCCCGGACAAAAATTGAATTTTCGGGAAAATGGCATACGAGTTATTGATCTACTTGTTAATTCGAATCGAATGATACCCATCTCGTCTTTGTCGAAAACTGGTTCCCTTTGCTCAAATTTTCGAATTTTTATTATTTTCACGGGAAAAATTAATTTCGCTGAAAATGGAATACGAATTATTGATCTACTTGTTAATACAAATCCAATGATACCCATCTCGTCTTTGTCGACAACTGGTCCCCATTGCCCAAATTTCCGAATTTTTATATTCCTGGGTAAAAATTGAATTTTCGGGAAAATGGCATACCAATTATTGATCTACTTGTTAATACGAATCGAATGATACCCATCTCGTCCCTGTCGACAACTGGTTTTCATTGCCCAAGTTCACGAATTTTTATTTTCCCGGATAAAAATTCAATTTTCGGGAAAATGGCACGTCAATTATTGATCTACTCGTTAATACGAATGGAATTATACCCATCTCGTCCATGTCGATAAGGTGTCCCCATTGCTCAAAATCCCGAATTTGTATTATTTTCCCGGGTAAAAATTCAATTTTCGGGAAAATGGCATACGAATTATTGATCTACTTCTTAATACGAATCGAGCGATACCCACCTTGTCCCTCTCGAAAACTGGTCCCCATTGCTCAGAATCCCGAATTTTTATTACTTTCCCGTATAAAAATTGAATTTTCGGGGAAATGGCATATCAATTATTGATCTACTCGGTGTTACGAATCGAATTATACCCATCTCGTAACTGTCGACAACTGCTCCCCATTGCCCAAAATCCCGAATTTCTAATACTTTCCCGGGTTAAAATTGAATTTTCTGGAAAACGTCATACGAATTATTGATCTACTTGTTAATACGAATCGAATGATACCCATCTCGTCCTTGTCGACAACTGGTCCCATTGCTCAAAATCTAGAAATTTTTATTATTTTCCCCGACAAAAATTGAATTTTCGGGAAAATAGCATATCAGTTATTGATCTACTTGTTAATACGAATCGAATGGTTCCCATCTCGTCCCGATCGACAATTGGTCCCCATTGCTCAAAATCCCGAATTTTATTTATTTTCCCGGATAAAAAATGAATTTTCTGGAAAATGGCATACAAATTACTGATTTACTTCTTAATACGAATCGAGCGATACCCATCTCGTCCCTGTCGACAACTGGTCCCCATTGCTCAAAATCCCGAATTTTTATTTTTTTCCCGGGTTAAAATTGAATTTTCGGGAAAATGGCATACGAATTATTGATCTACCTGTTAATAAGAATCGAGTGATACCCGTCTCGTCCCTGTGGACAACTGGTCCCCATTGCCCAAATTCGCAATTTTTTTATTCTTTTCGTGGGTAAAGTTGAATTTTCTGGAAAATGGCTTACGAATTTATGATCTAGTTGTTAATACGAATCGAGTGATACCCGTCTCGTCCCTGTGGACAACAGGTCCCCATTGCCCAAATTAACAACATTTATATTCTTTTCCTGGGTAAAAATTGAATTTTCGGGAAAATGGCATACGAATTATTGATCTACTTGTTAATACGAATCGAGTGACACCCATCTCGTCCCTGTCGTCAACTGCTCCCCATTGTTCAAAATCCCGAATTTTTATTATTTTTCCGGATAAAAATTGAATTTTCTGGAAAAGGGCATACGAATAATTGATCTACTTGTTAATACGAATCGAGTGATACCCATCTCGTCCCTGTCGTCAACTGGTCCTCATTGCCCAAAATCCCGAATTTTTTATTTTCCCGTATAAAAATTGAATTTTCGGGAAAATGGCATATCAATTATTGATCTACTCGGTGTTACGAATCGAATTATACCCATCTCGTCCCTGTCGACAACTGGTCCCCATTCCCCAAATTCCCGAATTTTTATTTACCCGAATAAAAATTGAAATTTCGGGAGAATGGCATACTAATTATTGATCTACTTGTTATTCCGAATCGGATGATACCCATCTCGTTCCTTTCGACAACAGGTCCCCATTGACCTAATTCCTGAATTTTTATTCTTTTTCTGGGAAAATTTGAATTTTCGGAAAAACTACATACGAATTATTGATCTTCTTGTTAATGAGAATCGAATGCTACCCATCTCGTCTTTGTCGACAACTGTCCCCATAGCCCAAATTCCCGAGTTTTTATTATTTTCCCGGTAAAAATTGAATTTTCGGGAAAATGGCATACGAATTAATGATCTACTTATTAATACGAATCGAATGATACCCATCTCGTCCGTTTCGCAACTGGTCTCGATTGCTCGAAATCCCGAATTTTTATTATTTTCCAGGTTAAAAATTGAATTTTCGGGAAAATGGCAGACGAGGTATTGATCTACTAGTTAATACGAATCGAATGATACCCATCTCGTCTTTGTCGACAATTGGTCATCATTGCCCAAATTCCCAAATTTTTATTCTATTCGTGGGTAAAAATTGAATTTTCGGGAAAACGTCATACGAATTATTGATCTACTTGTTAATACGAATCGAGTGATACCCGTCTCGTCCCTGTAGACAACTGGTCCCACTTGCCAAAATTCCCAAATTTTTATTCTTTTCGTGGGAAAAAATTGAATTTTTGGAAAAAGGAATACGAATTATTGATCTACTTGTTAATACGAATCGAATGATACCCATCTCCTCTTTGTCGACAACTGGTCCCATTGCTCAAAATCCCGAATTTTTTATTATTTTCCCGGACAGAAATTAAATTTTCGGGAAAATGACATATCAGTTTTTGATCTATTTGTTAATACGAATCGAATGGTTCCCATCTCGTCCCGATCGACAATTGGTCCCCATTGCTCAAAATCCCGAATTTTTAATATTTTCACGGATAAAAAATGAATTTTCTGGAAAATGGCATTCCATATATTGATCTACTTCTTAATACGAATCGAATGATACCCATCTCGTCCCTGTCAACAACTGGTCCCCATTGCTCAAAATCCCGAATTTGTATTATTTTCCCGGGTAAAAATTGAATTTTCGGGAAAATGGCATACGAATTATTGATCTACTTCTTAATACGAATCGAGCGATACCCACCTTGTCCCTCTCGAAAACTGGTCCCCATTGCTCAGAATCCCGAATTTTTATTATTTCCCGTATAAAAATTGAATTTTCGGGAAAATGGCATATTAATTATTGATCTACTCGGTGTTACGAATCGAATTATACCCATCTCGTAACTGTCGACAACTGCTCCCCATTGCCCAAAATCCCGAATTTCTAATACATTCCCGGGTTAAAATTGAATTTTCGGGAAAACGTCATACGAATTATTGATCTACTTGTTAATACGAATCGAGTGATACCCGTCTCGTCCCTGTAGACAACTGGTCCCACTTGCCAAAATTCCCAAATTTTTTTTCTTTTCGTGGGAAAAAATTGAATTTTTGGAAAATGGCATACGAATTATTGATCTACTTGTTAATACGAATCGAATGATACCCATCTCCTCTTTGTCGACAACTGGTCCCATTGCTCAAAATCCCGAATTTTTTATTATTTTCCCGGACAGAAATTAAATTTTCGGGAAAATGACATATCAGTTTTTGATCTATTTGTTAATACGAATCGAATGGTTCCCATCTCGTCCCGATCGACAATTGGTCCCCATTGCTCAAAATCCCGAATTTTTAATATTTTCACGGATAAAAAATGAATTTTCTGGAAAATGGCATTTCATATATTGATCTACTTCTTAATACGAATCGAATGATACCCATCTCGTCCCTGTCTACAAGTGGTCCCCATTGCTCAAATTCCCGAATTTTTATTACTTTCCCGGGTTAAAATTGAATTTTCGGGAAAATCGCATACGAATTATTGATCTACTTGTTAATACGAATCGAGTGATAACCGTCTCGTCCCTGTGGACAACTGGTCCCCATTGCCCAAATTCGCAATTTTTTATTCTTTTCGTGAGTAAAAATTAAATTTTCGGGAAAGTGGCATACAAATTATTGATCTACTTGCTAATGCGCATCGAGTGATACCCGTCTCGTCCCTGTGGACAACTAGTCCCCATTGCCCAATTTCCCAAATTTATATTTTTTTCCTGGGTAAAAATTGAATTTTCGGGAAAATGGCATACGAATTATTGATCTACTTGTTAATACAAATCGAATGATACCCATCTCGTCCCTGTCGACAACTGGTCCCATTGCTCAAAATCCCGAATTTTTTATTATTTTCTCGGACAAAAATTGAATTTTCGGGAAAATGGCATATCAGTTATTGATCTACTTGTTAATACGAATTGAATGGTTCCCATCTCGTCCTGGTCGACAATTGGTCCACATTGATCAAAATCCCGAATTTTTATTATTTCTCCGGATAAAAATTGAATTTTCCGGAAAAGGGCATACGAATTATTGATCTACTTGCTAATACGAATCGAAGATACCCATCTCGTCTTTGTCGACAACTGGTCCCCATTGCCCAAAATCCCGAATTTTTATTATTTTCCCGGATAAAAATTGAATTTTTGAGAAAATGGCATATTAATTATTGATCTACTCGTTAATACGAACCGACTGATACCCATCTCGTCCCTGTCGACAACTGGTCCTTATTGCTCCAAATCCCGAATTTTTATTATTTTCCCGGGTAAAAGTTGAATTTTCGGGAAACTGGCATACGAATTATTGATCTACTAGTTAATACGAATCGAATGATACCCATCTCGTCTTTGTCGACAACTGGTCCCCATTGCCTAATTCCCGAAATTTTTGTTTCCCGGGTAAAAATTGAATTTTCTGGAAATGGCACACCAATTATTGATCTACTTGTTATTGGAAATCGAATGATGCCCATCTCGTCCCTGTCGCGAACTGGTTCCCGTTGCCCAAATTCCCGAATTTTTATTTTTTTCGTGGGTAAAAATGGAATTTTCGGCAAAATGGCATATCAATTATTGATCTACTTGTTAATACAAATCGGATGATACCCATCTCGTCCCTGTCGACAACTTGTCCTCATTGCTCAAATTCCCGAATGTTTATTATTTTCCCAAGAAAAGTTTAATTTTGCTGAAAATAGCATACGAATTATTGATCTACTTGTTAATACGAATCGAATGATACCCATCTCGTCCCTGTCGACAACTGGTCCCATTGCTCAAAATCCCGAATCGTTTATTATTTTCCCGGACAAAAATTGAATTTTCTGGAAAATGACATACGAATTATTGATCTACTTGTTAATCCGAATCGGATGATACCCATCATGTGCCTTTCGACAACTGGTCCCCATTGCCCTAATTCCCGAATTTTATTATTCCTTGGGTAAAATTTGAATTTTCGGAAAAATTACATACGAATTATTGATCTACTTGTTAATACGAATCGAATCCTACCCATCTCGTCTTTGCCGACAACTGTCCCCACTGCCCAAATTCCCGAGTTTTTATTTTTTTTCCCGGTTAAAGATTGAATTTTCGGGAAAATGGCATACGAATTATTCAGCTACTTGTTAATACGAATCGAATGATACCCATCTCGTCCGTCGACAACTGTCCCGATTGCTCGAAAACCCAAATTTTTATTATTTTCCCGGACAAAAATTGAATTTTCGGGAAAATGGCATACGAGTTATTGATCTACTTGTTAATTCGAATCGAATGATACCCATCTCGTCTTTGTCGAAAACTGGTTCCCTTTGCTCAAATTTTCGAATTTTTATTATTTTCACGGGAAAAATTAATTTCGCTGAAAATGGAATACGAATTATTGATCTACTTGTTAATACAAATCCAATGATACCCATCTCGTCTTTGTCGACAACTGGTCCCCATTGCCCAAATTTCCGAATTTTTATATTCCTGGGTAAAAATTGAATTTTCGGGAAAATGGCATACCAATTATTGATCTACTTGTTAATACGAATCGAATGATACCCATCTCGTCCCTGTCGACAACTGGTTTTCATTGCCCAAGTTCACGAATTTTTATTTTCCCGGATAAAAATTCAATTTTCGGGAAAATGGCACGTCAATTATTGATCTACTCGTTAATACGAATGGAATTATACCCATCTCGTCCATGTCGATAAGGTGTCCCCATTGCTCAAAATCCCGAATTTGTATTATTTTCCCGGGTAAAAATTCAATTTTCGGGAAAATGGCATACGAATTATTGATCTACTTCTTAATACGAATCGAGCGATACCCACCTTGTCCCTCTCGAAAACTGGTCCCCATTGCTCAGAATCCCGAATTTTTATTACTTTCCCGTATAAAAATTGAATTTTCGGGAAAATGGCATATCAATTATTGATCTACTCGGTGTTACGAATCGAATTATACCCATCTCGTAACTGTCGACAACTGCTCCCCATTGCCCAAAATCCCGAATTTCTAATACTTTCCCGGGTTAAAATTGAATTTTCTGGAAAACGTCATACGAATTATTGATCTACTTGTTAATACGAATCGAATGATACCCATCTCGTCCTTGTCGACAACTGGTCCCATTGCTCAAAATCTAGAAATTTTTATTATTTTCCCCGACAAAAATTGAATTTTCGGGAAAATAGCATATCAGTTATTGATCTACTTGTTAATACGAATCGAATGGTTCCCATCTCGTCCCGATCGACAATTGGTCCCCATTGCTCAAAATCCCGAATTTTATTTATTTTCCCGGATAAAAAATGAATTTTCTGGAAAATGGCATACAAATTACTGATTTACTTCTTAATACGAATCGAGCGATACCCATCTCGTCCCTGTCGACAACTGGTCCCCATTGCTCAAAATCCCGAATTTTTATTTTTTTCCCGGGTTAAAATTGAATTTTCGGGAAAATGGCATACGAATTATTGATCTACCTGTTAATAAGAATCGAGTGATACCCGTCTCGTCCCTGTGGACAACTGGTCCCCATTGCCCAAATTCGCAATTTTTTTATTCTTTTCGTGGGTAAAGTTGAATTTTCTGGAAAATGGCTTACGAATTTATGATCTAGTTGTTAATACGAATCGAGTGATACCCGTCTCGTCCCTGTGGACAACAGGTCCCCATTGCCCAAATTAACAACATTTATATTCTTTTCCTGGGTAAAAATTGAATTTTCGGGAAAATGGCATACGAATTATTGATCTACTTGTTAATACGAATCGAGTGACACCCATCTCGTCCCTGTCGTCAACTGCTCCCCATTGTTCAAAATCCCGAATTTTTATTATTTTTCCGGATAAAAATTGAATTTTCTGGAAAAGGGCATACGAATAATTGATCTACTTGTTAATACGAATCGAGTGATACCCATCTCGTCCCTGTCGTCAACTGGTCCTCATTGCCCAAAATCCCGAATTTTTTATTTTCCCGTATAAAAATTGAATTTTCGGGAAAATGGCATATCAATTATTGATCTACTCGGTGTTACGAATCGAATTATACCCATCTCGTCCCTGTCGACAACTGGTCCCCATTCCCCAAATTCCCGAATTTTTATTTACCCGAATAAAAATTGAAATTTCGGGAGAATGGCATACTAATTATTGATCTACTTGTTATTCCGAATCGGATGATACCCATCTCGTTCCTTTCGACAACAGGTCCCCATTGACCTAATTCCTGAATTTTTATTCTTTTTCTGGGAAAATTTGAATTTTCGGAAAAACTACATACGAATTATTGATCTTCTTGTTAATGAGAATCGAATGCTACCCATCTCGTCTTTGTCGACAACTTTCCCCATAGCCCAAATTCCCGAGTTTTTATTATTTTCCCGGTAAAAATTGAATTTTCGGGAAAATGGCATACGAATTAATGATCTACTTATTAATACGAATCGAATGATACCCATCTCGTCCGTTTCGCAACTGGTCTCGATTGCTCGAAATCCCGAATTTTTATTATTTTCCAGGTTAAAAATTGAATTTTCGGGAAAATGGCAGACGAGGTATTGATCTACTAGTTAATACGAATCGAATGATACCCATCTCGTCTTTGTCGACAATTGGTCATCATTGCCCAAATTCCCAAATTTTTATTCTATTCGTGGGTAAAAATTGAATTCTCGGGAAAATGGCATACGAATTATTGATCTACTTGTTAATACGAATAGAAAGATACCCATGTCGTCCCTGTCGACAACTTGTCTCGATTGCTCGAAATCCCCAATTTTTATTATTTTCCTGGGTAAAAATTGAATTTTCGGGAAAAAGGCATACGAGTGATTGATCTACTTGTTAATACGAATCGAATGATACCCATCTCGTCCCTGTAGAAAACTGGTCCCCATTGCTCAAATTCCTGAATTTTTTTTATTTTCCCGGGAAAAATTAATTTTGCTGAAAATGGCAAACGAATTATTGATCTACTTGTTAATACGAATCGAATGATTCCCATCTCGTCCCTATCGACAACTGGTCCCCATTCCCCAAATTCCCGATTTTTTATTAATTTCCTGGGTAAAAATTGAACTTTCGGGAAAATGGCATACGAATTATCGATCTACTAGTTAATACGAATCGAATGATACCCATCTCGAATTTGTCGACAACTGGTCCCCATTGCCCAAATTCCCGAATTTTTATTTTCCCGGGTAAAAATTGAATTTTCGGGAAAATGGCATACCAATTATTGATCTACTTGTTAATAGGAATCGAATGATACACATGTCGTCTTTGTCGAGAACTGGTGCTTATTGCCCAAATTCCCGAATTTTTATTCTTTTCCTGGGTAAAAATTGAATTTTCGGGAAAGTGGCATACGAATTATTGATCTACTTGTTAACACGAATTGAATAATACCCATCTCGTCCCTGTCGACAACTGGTCCCCATTGCCCAAATTCCCAAATTTTTATTCTTTTCGTGGGTAAAAATTAAATTGTCGGGAAAAAGACATATCAATTATTGATCTACTTGTTAATACGAATCGAATGATACCCATCTCGTCCCTGTCGACAACTGGTACCCATTGCTCAAATTCCCGAATTTTTATTATTTTCCCGGGAAAAATTAATTTTGCTAAAATTGGCAAACGAATTATTGATCTACTTGTTAATACGAATCGAATGATTCCCATCTCGTCCCTATCGACAACTGGTCCGCATTGCCCAAAATCCCGAATTTTTATTATTTTTTCGGTTAAGAATTGAATTTTCGGGAAAATGGCATACGAATTATTGATCTACTTGTTAATACGAATCGAGTGATACCCATCTCGTCCCTGTCCACCACTGGTCCCCATTGCACGATATCCCGAATTTTTATTATTTTCCCGGGTAAAAATTGAATTTTCGGAAAAATGACATACGAATTTATGATCTACTTCTTAATACGCATTGAATGATACCCATCTGGTCCCTGTCGACAACTGGTCCCCATTGCTAAAAATCCCAAATTTTTATTATTTCCCCGGGTAAAAATTGAATTTTCGGGAAAATGACATACGAATTATTGATCTACTTGTTAATACGAAATGAATGATACCCATCTCGTCTTTGTCGACAACAGGTCCCCATTGCCCAAATTCCCGAATTTTTAATCTTTTCGTAAGTAAAAATTAAATTTTCGGGAAAATTGCATATCAATTATTGATCTACTTGTTAATACGAATCGAATGATAACCATCTCGTCCCTGTCGACAACTTGTCCCCATTCCTGAAATTACCGAATTTTTATTATTTTCCCGGGAAAAATTTAATTTTGCTAAAAATAGCATACGAATTACAGATCTACTTGTTAATACGAAATGAATGATACCCATCTCGTCTTTGTCGACAACAGGTCCCCATTGCCCAAATTCCCGAATTTTTAATCTTTACGTAAGCAAAAATTAAATTTTCGGGAAAATTGCATATCAATTATTGATCTACTTGTTAATACGAATCGAATGATAACCATCTCGTCCTTGTCGACAACTTGTCCCCATTCCTCAAATTACCGAATTTTTATTATTTTCTTGGGAGAAATTTAATTTTGCTGAAAATAGCATACGAATTACTGATCTACTTGTTAATACGAATCGAATGATACCCATCTCGTCCCTGTCGACAACTGGTCCCCATTGCTCAAATTCCCGAATTTTTATTATTTTCGCGGGAAAAATTAATTTTGCTGAAAATGGCATACGAATTGTTGATCTACTTGTTAATACGAATCGAATGATACCCATCTCGTCCCTGTCGACAACTAGTCCTTATTGCCCAAATTCCCGAATTTTTATTAATTTTCCGGTTAAAAATTGAATTTTCGGGAAATGGCATACAAATTATTGATCTACTTGTTAATACGAATCGAATGATACCCATCTTGTCCCTGTCGACAACTGGTCCCAATTGCTCAAATTCCCGAATTTTTATTATTTTCCTAAGTAAAAATTGAATTTTCGGAAAAATGGCATACGAATTTATGATCTACTTGTTAATACGCATTGAATGATACCCATCTGGTACCTGTCGACAACTGGTCCCCATTGCTCAAAATCTCGAATTTTTATTATTTCCCAGGGTAAAAATTGAATTTTCGGGAAAATGGAATACGAATTATTGATCTACTTGTTAATACGAATCGAATGATACCCATCTCGTTCTTCTGGACAACTGGTCCCCATTACCCAAATTCCCAAATTTTATTCTTATCGTGGGTAAAACTATAATTTTCGGGAAAATGCCATACGAATTATTGATCTACTTGTTAATACGAATCGAAAGATACCCATCTCGTCCCTGTCGACAACAGGTCACCATTGCTCAAATTCCCGAATTGTTATTATTTTCCCGGAAAAAATAATTTTGCTGAAAATGGCATACGAAGTATTGATCTACTTGTTAATACGAATCGAATGATACCCATCTCGTCCCTGTCGACAACTGGTCCCCATTCCCCAAATTCCCGAATTTTTATTATTTTCCTGAATAAAAATTGAATTTTCGGGAAAATGACATACGAATTATTGATCTACTTGTTAACACGAATCGAAAGATACCCATCTCGTCCCTGTCGACAACTGGTCTCGATTCCTCGAAATCCCGAATTTTTATTATTTTGCCGGGTAAAAATTGAATTTTCCGGAAAATGGCATACGAATTATTGATCTACTTGTTAATACGAATCGAATGATACCCATCTCGTCTTTGTCGACAATTGGTCCCCATTGCCCAAATTCCCAAATGTTTATTCTTTTCGTGGGTAAAAATTGAATTTTCGGGAAAATGGCATACGAATTATTGATCTACTTGTTAATACGAATCGAAAGATACCCATGTCGTCCCTGTTGACAACGGGTCTCGATTGCTCGAAATCCCGAATTTTTATTATTTTCCTGGTTAAAAATTGAATTTTCGGGAAAAAGGCATACGAGTTATTGATCTACTTGTTAATTCGAATCGAATGATTCCCATCTCGTCCCTGTCGACAACTGATCCCCATTGCTCGAAATCCCGAATTTTTATTTTCCCGGGAAAAAATTGAATTTTCGGGAAAATGGCATACGAATTATTGATCTACTTGTTAATACGAATCGAATGATACCCATCTCGTCGCTGTCGACAACTGTTCCCCATTGCTCGATATCCCGAATTTTTATTATTTTCCTAGGTAAAAATTGAATTTTCGGAAAAATGGCATATGAATTTATGATCTACTTGTTAATACGCATTGAATGATACCCATCTGGTCCCTGTCGACAACTGGTCCCCATTGCTCAAAATCTCGAATTTTTATTATTTCCCCGGGTAAAAATTTAATTTTCGGGAAAATTGCATACGAATTATTGATCTGCTTGTTAATACGAATCGAATGATACCCATCTCGTCCTTCTAGACAACTGGTCCCCATTGCCCAAATTCCCAAATTTTTATTTTTTTCGTGGGTAAAAATATAATTTTCGGGAAAATGGCATACGAATTATTGATCTACTTGTTAATACGAATAGAAAGATACCCATCTGGTTCCTGTAGACAACTGGTCCCCATTGCTCAAATTCCCGAATTGTTATTATTTTCCCGGAAAAAAATTATTTTGCTGAAAATGGCATACGAAGTATTGATCTACTTGTTAATACGAATCGAATGATACCCATCTCGTCCTTGTCGACAACTGGTCCCCATTCCCCAAATTCCCGAATTTTTATTATTTTCCTGAATAAAAATTGAATTTTCGGGAAAATGACATACGAATTATTGATCTACTTGTTAATACGAATCGAAAGATTCCCATCTCGTCCCTGTCGACAACTGGTCTCGATTGCTCGAAATCCAGAATTTTTATTATTTTGCCGGGTAAAAATTGAATTTTCCGGAAAATGGCATACGAATTATTGATCTACTAGTTAATACGAATCGAATGATACCCATCTCGTCTTTGTCGACAATTGGTCCCCATTGCCCAAATTCCCAATTTTTTATTCTTTTCGTGGGTAAAAATTGAATTTTCGGGAAAATGGCATACGAATTATTGATCTACTTGTTAATACGAATCGAAAGATACCCATCTCGTCCCTGTCGACAACTGGTCTCGATTGCTCGAAATCCCGAATTTTTATTATTTTCCCGGGTAAAAATTGAATTTTCGGGAAAAAGGCATACGAGTTATTGATCTACTTGTTAATACGAATCGAATGATACCCATCTCGTCCCTGTAGAAAACTGGTCCCCATTGCTCAAATTCCTGAATTTTTATTATTTTCCCGGGAAAAATTAATTTTGCTAAAAATGGCAAACGAATTATTGATCTACTTGTTAATACGAATCGAATGATACCCTTCTCGTCTCTATCGACAACTCGTCCCTATTCCCCAAATTCTCGAATTTTTATTATTTTCCTGAATAAAAATTGAATTTTCGGGAAAATGGCATACGAATTATTGATCTACTTGTTAATACGAATCGAAAGATACCCATCTCGTCCCTGTCGACAACTGGTCTCGATTCCTCGAAATCCAGAATTTTTATTATATTGCCGGGTAAAAATTGAATTTTCCAAAAAATGGCATACGAGTTATTGATCTACTTGTTAATACGAATCGAATGATACCCATCTGGTCACTGTCGACAACTGGTCCCCATTGCTCAAAATCCCAAATTTTTATTATTTCCCCGGGTAAAAATTATATTTTCGGGAAAATTGCATACGAATTATTGATCTACTAGTTAATACGAATCGAGTGATTCCCATCTCGTCTTTGTCGACAACTGGTCCCCATTGCCCAAATTCCCAAATTTTATTCTTATCGTGGGTAAAACTATAATTTTCGGGAAAATGGCATACGAATTATTGATCTACTTGTTAGTACGAATGGAAAGATACCCATCTCGTCCCTGTCGACAACTGGTCACCATTGCTCAAATTCCCGAATTGTTATTATTTTCCCGGAAAAAAATAATTTTGCTGAAAATAGCATACGAAGTATTGATCTACTTGTTAATACGAATCGAATGATATCCATCTCGTCCCTGTCGACAACTGGTCCCCATTCCTCAAATTCCCGAATTTTTATTATTTTCCTGAATAAAAATTGAATTTTCGGGAAAATGACATACGAATTATTGATCTACTTGTTAACACGAATCGAAAGATACCTATCTCGTCCCTGTCAACAACTGGTCTCGATTCCTCGAAATCCCGAATTTTTATTATTTTGCCGGGTAAAAATTGAATTTTCCGGAAAATGGCATACAATTTATTGATCTAATAGTTAATACGAATCGAATGATACCCATCTCGTCTTTGTCGACAATTGGTCCCCATTGGCCAAATTCCCAAATTTTTATTCTTTTCGTGGGTAAAAATTGAATTTTCGGGAAAATGGCATACGAATTATTGATCTACTTGTTAATACGAATCGAAAGATACCCATGTCGTCCCTGTCGACAACTGGTCTCGATTGCTCGAAATCCCGAATTTTTATTATTTTCCTGGGTAAAAATTGAATTTTCGGGAAAAAGGCATACGAGTTATTGATCTACTTGTTAATACGAATCGAATGATACCCATCTCGTCCCTGTAGAAAACTGGTCCCCATTGCTCAAATTCCTGAATTTTTATTATTTTCCTAGGTAAAAATTGAATTTTCTGAAAAATGGCATACGAATTTATGATCTACTTGTTAATGCGCATTGAATATTACCCATCTGGTCACTGTCGACAACTGGTCCCCATTGCTCAAAATACGAAATTTTTATTATTTCCCCGGGTAAAAATTGAATTTTGGGGAAAAGGGCATACGAATTATTGATCTACTAGTTAATACGAATTGAATGGTACCCTTCTCGTCTTTGTCGACAATTGGTCCCCATTGCCCAAATTCCCAAATTTTTATTCTTTTCGTGGGTAAAAATTGAATTTTCGGGAAAATGGCATACGAATTATTGATCTACTTGTTAATACGAATCGAAAGATACCCATCTCGTCCCTGTCGACAACTGGTCTCGATTGCTCGAAATCCCGAATTTTTATTATTTTCCCGGGTAAAAATTGAATTTTCGGGAAAAAGGCATACGAGTTATTGATCTACTTGTTAATACGAATCGAATGATTCCCATCTCGTCCCTGTCGGCAACTGATCCCAATTGCTCGAAATCCCGAATTTTTATTTTCCCGGGTAAAAATTGAATTTTCGGGAAAATGGCATATGAATTTATGATCTACTTGTTAATACGCATTGAATGATACCCATCTGGTCCCTGTCGACAACTGGTCCCCATTGCTCAAAATCTCGAATTTTTATTATTTCCCCGGGTAAAAATTTAATTTTCGGGAAAATTGCATACGAATTATTGATCTGCTTGTTAATACGAATCGAACGATACCCATCTCGTCCTTCTAGACAACTGGTCCCCATTGCCCAAATTCCCAAATTTTTATTTTTTTCGTGGGTAAAAATATAATTTTCGGGAAAATGGCATACGAATTATTGATCTACTTGTTAATAGGAATAGAAAGATACCCATCTGGTTCCTGTAGACAACTGGTCCCCATTGCTCAAATTCCCGAATTGTTATTATTTTCCCGGAAAAAAATTATTTTGCTGAAAATGGCATACGAAGTATTGATCTACTTGTTAATACGAATCGAATGATACCCATCTCGTCCCTGTCGACAACTGGTCCCCATTCCCCAAATTCCCGAATTTTTATTATTTTCCTGAATAAAAATTGAATTTTCGGGAAAATGACATACGAATTATTGATCTACTTGTTAATACGAATCGAAAGATTCCCATCTCGTCCCTGTCGACAACTGGTCTCGATTGCTCGAAATCCAGAATTTTTATTATTTTGCCGGGTAAAAATTGAATTTTCCGGAAAATGGCATACGAATTATTGATCTACTAGTTAATACGAATCGAATGATACCCATCTCGTCTTTGTCGACAATTGGTCCCCATTGCCCAAATTCCCAATTTTTTATTCTTTTCGTGGGTAAAAATTGAATTTTCGGGAAAATGGCATACGAATTATTGATCTACTTGTTAATACGAATCGAAAGATACCCATCTCGTCCCTGTCGACAACTGGTCTCGATTGCTCGAAATCCCGAATTTTTATTATTTTCCCGGGTAAAAATTGAATTTTCGGGAAAAAGGCATACGAGTTATTGATCTACTTGTTAATACGAATCGAATGATACCCATCTCGTCCCTGTAGAAAACTGGTCCCCATTGCTCAAATTCCTGAATTTTTATTATTTTCCCGGGAAAAATTAATTTTGCTAAAAATGGCAAACGAATTATTGATCTACTTGTTAATACGAATCGAATGATACCCTTCTCGTCTCTATCGACAACTCGTCCCTATTCCCCAAATTCTCGAATTTTTATTATTTTCCTGAATAAAAATTGAATTTTCGGGAAAATGGCATACGAATTATTGATCTACTTGTTAATACGAATCGAAAGATACCCATCTCGTCCCTGTCGACAACTGGTCTCGATTCCTCGAAATCCAGAATTTTTATTATATTGCCGGGTAAAAATTGAATTTTCCAAAAAATGGCATACGAGTTATTGATCTACTTGTTAATACGAATCGAATGATACCCATCTGGTCACTGTCGACAACTGGTCCCCATTGCTCAAAATCCCAAATTTTTATTATTTCCCCGGGTAAAAATTATATTTTCGGGAAAATTGCATACGAATTATTGATCTACTAGTTAATACGAATCGAGTGATTCCCATCTCGTCTTTGTCGACAACTGGTCCCCATTGCCCAAATTCCCAAATTTTATTCTTATCGTGGGTAAAACTATAATTTTCGGGAAAATGGCATACGAATTATTGATCTACTTGTTAGTACGAATGGAAAGATACCCATCTCGTCCCTGTCGACAACTGGTCACCATTGCTCAAATTCCCGAATTGTTATTATTTTCCCGGAAAAAAATAATTTTGCTGAAAATAGCATACGAAGTATTGATCTACTTGTTAATACGAATCGAATGATATCCATCTCGTCCCTGTCGACAACTGGTCCCCATTCCTCAAATTCCCGAATTTTTATTATTTTCCTGAATAAAAATTGAAATTTCGGGAAAATGACATACGAATTATTGATCTACTTGTTAACACGAATCGAAAGATACCTATCTCGTCCCTGTCAACAACTGGTCTCGATTCCTCGAAATCCCGAATTTTTATTATTTTGCCGGGTAAAAATTGAATTTTCCGGAAAATGGCATACAATTTATTGATCTAATAGTTAATACGAATCGAATGATACCCATCTCGTCTTTGTCGACAATTGGTCCCCATTGGCCAAATTCCCAAATTTTTATTCTTTTCGTGGGTAAAAATTGAATTTTCGGGAAAATGGCATACGAATTATTGATCTACTTGTTAATACGAATCGAAAGATACCCATGTCGTCCCTGTCGACAACTGGTCTCGATTGCTCGAAATCCCGAATTTTTATTATTTTCCTGGGTAAAAATTGAATTTTCGGGAAAAAGGCATACGAGTTATTGATCTACTTGTTAATACGAATCGAATGATACCCATCTCGTCCCTGTAGAAAACTGGTCCCCATTGCTCAAATTCCTGAATTTTTATTATTTTCCTAGGTAAAAATTGAATTTTCTGAAAAATGGCATACGAATTTATGATCCACTTGTTAATGCGCATTGAATATTACCCATCTGGTCACTGTCGACAACTGGTCCCCATTGCTCAAAATACGAAATTTTTATTATTTCCCCGGGTAAAAATTGAATTTTGGGGAAAAGGGCATACGAATTATTGATCTACTAGTTAATACGAATTGAATGGTACCCTTCTCGTCTTTGTCGACAATTGGTCCCCATTGCCCAAATTCCCAAATTTTTATTCTTTTCGTGGGTAAAAATTGAATTTTCGGGAAAATGGCATACGAATTATTGATCTACTTGTTAATACGAATCGAAAGATACCCATCTCGTCCCTGTCGACAACTGGTCTCGATTGCTCGAAATCCCGAATTTTTATTATTTTCCCGGGTAAAAATTGAATTTTCGGGAAAAAGGCATACGAGTTATTGATCTACTTGTTAATACGTATCGAATGATTCCCATCTCGTCCCTGTCGGCAACTGATCCCCATTGCTCGAAATCCCGAATTTTTATTTTCCCGGGTAAAAATTGAATTTTCGGGAAAATGGCATATGAATTTATGATCTACTTGTTAATACGCATTGAATGATACCCATCTGGTCCCTGTCGACAACTGGTCCCCATTGCTCATAATCTCGAATTTTTATTATTTCCCCGGGTAAAAATTTAATTTTCGGGAAAATTGCATACGAATTATTGATCTGCTTGTTAATACGAATCGAACGATACCCATCTCGTCCTTCTAGACAACTGGTCCCCATTGCCCAAATTCCCAAATTTTTATTTTTTTCGTGGGTAAAAATATAATTTTCGGGAAAATGGCATACGAATTATTGATCTACTTGTTAATACGAATAGAAAGATACCCATCTGGTTCCTGTAGACAACTGGTCCCCATTGCTCAAATTCCCGAATTGTTATTATTTTCCCGGAAAAAAATTATTTTGCTGAAAATGGCATACGAAGTATTGATCTACTTGTTAATACGAATCGAATGATACCCATCTCGTCCCTGTCGACAACTGGTCCCCATTCCCCAAATTCCCGAATTTTTATTATTTTCCTGAATAAAAATTGAATTTTCGGGAAAATGACATACGAATTATTGATCTACTTGTTAATACGAATCGAAAGATTCCCATCTCGTCCCTGTCGACAACTGGTCTCGATTGCTCGAAATCCAGAATTTTTATTATTTTGCCGGGTAAAAATTGAATTTTCCGGAAAATGGCATACGAATTATTGATCTACTAGTTAATACGAATCGAATGATACCCATCTCGTCTTTGTCGACAATTGGTCCCCATTGCCCAAATTCCCAATTTTTTATTCTTTTCGTGGGTAAAAATTGAATTTTCGGGAAAATGGCATACGAATTATTGATCTACTTGTTAATACGAATCGAAAGATACCCATCTCGTCCCTGTCGACAACTGGTCTCGATTGCTCGAAATCCCGAATTTTTATTATTTTCCCGGGTAAAAATTGAATTTTCGGGAAAAAGGCATACGAGTTATTGATCTACTTGTTAATACGAATCGAATGATACCCATCTCGTCCCTGTAGAAAACTGGTCCCCATTGCTCAAATTCCTGAATTTTTATTATTTTCCCGGGAAAAATTAATTTTGCTAAAAATGGCAAACGAATTATTGATCTACTTGTTAATACGAATCGAATGATACCCTTCTCGTCTCTATCGACAACTCGTCCCTATTCCCCAAATTCTCGAATTTTTATTATTTTCCTGAATAAAAATTGAATTTTCGGGAAAATGGCATACGAATTATTGATCTACTTGTTAATACGAATCGAAAGATACCCATCTCGTCCCTGTCGACAACTGGTCTCGATTCCTCGAAATCCAGAATTTTTATTATATTGCCGGGTAAAAATTGAATTTTCCAAAAAATGGCATACGAGTTATTGATCTACTTGTTAATACGAATCGAATGATACCCATCTGGTCACTGTCGACAACTGGTCCCCATTGCTCAAAATCCCAAATTTTTATTATTTCCCCGGGTAAAAATTATATTTTCGGGAAAATTGCATACGAATTATTGATCTACTAGTTAATACGAATCGAGTGATTCCCATCTCGTCTTTGTCGACAACTGGTCCCCATTGCCCAAATTCCCAAATTTTATTCTTATCGTGGGTAAAACTATAATTTTCGGGAAAATGGCATACGAATTATTGATCTACTTGTTAGTACGAATGGAAAGATACCCATCTCGTCCCTGTCGACAACTGGTCACCATTGCTCAAATTCCCGAATTGTTATTATTTTCCCGGAAAAAAATAATTTTGCTGAAAATAGCATACGAAGTATTGATCTACTTGTTAATACGAATCGAATGATATCCATCTCGTCCCTGTCGACAACTGGTCCCCATTCCTCAAATTCCCGAATTTTTATTATTTTCCTGAATAAAAATTGAAATTTCGGGAAAATGACATACGAATTATTGATCTACTTGTTAACACGAATCGAAAGATACCTATCTCGTCCCTGTCAACAACTGGTCTCGATTCCTCGAAATCCCGAATTTTTATTATTTTGCCGGGTAAAAATTGAATTTTCCGGAAAATGGCATACAATTTATTGATCTAATAGTTAATACGAATCGAATGATACCCATCTCGTCTTTGTCGACAATTGGTCCCCATTGGCCAAATTCCCAAATTTTTATTCTTTTCGTGGGTAAAAATTGAATTTTCGGGAAAATGGCATACGAATTATTGATCTACTTGTTAATACGAATCGAAAGATACCCATGTCGTCCCTGTCGACAACTGGTCTCGATTGCTCGAAATCCCGAATTTTTATTATTTTCCTGGGTAAAAATTGAATTTTCGGGAAAAAGGCATACGAGTTATTGATCTACTTGTTAATACGAATCGAATGATACCCATCTCGTCCCTGTAGAAAACTGGTCCCCATTGCTCAAATTCCTGAATTTTTATTATTTTCCTAGGTAAAAATTGAATTTTCTGAAAAATGGCATACGAATTTATGATCCACTTGTTAATGCGCATTGAATATTACCCATCTGGTCACTGTCGACAACTGGTCCCCATTGCTCAAAATACGAAATTTTTATTATTTCCCCGGGTAAAAATTGAATTTTGGGGAAAAGGGCATACGAATTATTGATCTACTAGTTAATACGAATTGAATGGTACCCTTCTCGTCTTTGTCGACAATTGGTCCCCATTGCCCAAATTCCCAAATTTTTATTCTTTTCGTGGGTAAAAATTGAATTTTCGGGAAAATGGCATACGAATTATTGATCTACTTGTTAATACGAATCGAAAGATACCCATCTCGTCCCTGTCGACAACTGGTCTCGATTGCTCGAAATCCCGAATTTTTATTATTTTCCCGGGTAAAAATTGAATTTTCGGGAAAAAGGCATACGAGTTATTGATCTACTTGTTAATACGAATCGAATGATTCCCATCTCGTCCCTGTCGGCAACTGATCCCCATTGCTCGAAATCCCGAATTTTTATTTTCCCGGGTAAAAATTGAATTTTCGGGAAAATGGCATATGAATTTATGATCTACTTGTTAATACGCATTGAATGATACCCATCTGGTCCCTGTCGACAACTGGTCCCCATTGCTCATAATCTCGAATTTTTATTATTTCCCCGGGTAAAAATTTAATTTTCGGGAAAATTGCATACGAATTATTGATCTGCTTGTTAATACGAATCGAACGATACCCATCTCGTCCTTCTAGACAACTGGTCCCCATTGCCCAAATTCCCAAATTTTTATTTTTTTCGTGGGTAAAAATATAATTTTCGGGAAAATGGCATACGAATTATTGATCTACTTGTTAATACGAATAGAAAGATACCCATCTGGTTCCTGTAGACAACTGGTCCCCATTGCTCAAATTCCCGAATTGTTATTATTTTCCCGGAAAAAAATTATTTTGCTGAAAATGGCATACGAAGTATTGATCTACTTGTTAATACGAATCGAATGATACCCATCTCGTCCCTGTCGACAACTGGTCCCCATTCCCCAAATTCCCGAATTTTTATTATTTTCCTGAATAAAAATTGAATTTTCGGGAAAATGACATACGAATTATTGATCTACTTGTTAATACGAATCGAAAGATTCCCATCTCGTCCCTGTCGACAACTGGTCTCGATTGCTCGAAATCCAGAATTTTTATTATTTTGCCGGGTAAAAATTGAATTTTCCGGAAAATGGCATACGAATTATTGATCTACTAGTTAATACGAATCGAATGATACCCATCTCGTCTTTGTCGACAATTGGTCCCCATTGCCCAAATTCCCAATTTTTTATTCTTTTCGTGGGTAAAAATTGAATTTTCGGGAAAATGGCATACGAATTATTGATCTACTTGTTAATACGAATCGAAAGATACCCATCTCGTCCCTGTCGACAACTGGTCTCGATTGCTCGAAATCCCGAATTTTTATTATTTTCCCGGGTAAAAATTGAATTTTCGGAAAAAGGCATACGAATTATTGATCTACTTGTTAATACGAATCGAATGATACCCATCTCGTCCCTGTAGAAAACTGGTCCCCATTGCTCAAATTCCTGAATTTTTATTATTTTCCCGGGAAAAATTAATTTTGCTAAAAATGGCAAACGAATTATTGATCTACTTGTTAATACGAATCGAATGATACCCTTCTCGTCTCTATCGACAACTCGTCCCTATTCCCCAAATTCTCGAATTTTTATTATTTTCCTGAATAAAAATTGAATTTTCGGGAAAATGGCATACGAATTATTGATCTACTTGTTAATACGAATCGAAAGATACCCATCTCGTCCCTGTCGACAACTGGTCTCGATTCCTCGAAATCCAGAATTTTTATTATATTGCCGGGTAAAAATTGAATTTTCCAAAAAATGGCATACGAGTTATTGATCTACTTGTTAATACGAATCGAATGATACCCATCTGGTCACTGTCGACAACTGGTCCCCATTGCTCAAAATCCCAAATTTTTATTATTTCCCCGGGTAAAAATTATATTTTCGGGAAAATTGCATACGAATTATTGATCTACTAGTTAATACGAATCGAGTGATTCCCATCTCGTCTTTGTCGACAACTGGTCCCCATTGCCCAAATTCCCAAATTTTATTCTTATCGTGGGTAAAACTATAATTTTCGGGAAAATGGCATACGAATTATTGATCTACTTGTTAGTACGAATGGAAAGATACCCATCTCGTCCCTGTCGACAACTGGTCACCATTGCTCAAATTCCCGAATTGTTATTATTTTCCCGGAAAAAAATAATTTTGCTGAAAATAGCATACGAAGTATTGATCTACTTGTTAATACGAATCGAATGATATCCATCTCGTCCCTGTCGACAACTGGTCCCCATTCCTCAAATTCCCGAATTTTTATTATTTTCCTGAATAAAAATTGAATTTTCGGGAAAATGACATACGAATTATTGATCTACTTGTTAACACGAATCGAAAGATACCTATCTCGTCCCTGTCAACAACTGGTCTCGATTCCTCGAAATCCCGAATTTTTATTATTTTGCCGGGTAAAAATTGAATTTTCGGGAAAATGGCATACGAATTATTGATCTACTTGTTAATACGAATCGAATGATACCCATCTCGTCTTTGTCGACAATTGGTCCCCATTGGCCAAATTCCCAAATTTTTATTCTTTTCGTGGGTAAAAATTGAATTTTCGGGAAAATGGCATACGAATTATTGATCTACTTGTTAATACGAATCGAAAGATACCCATGTCGTCCCTGTCGACAACTGGTCTCGATTGCTCGAAATCCCGAATTTTTATTATTTTCCTGGGTAAAAATTGAATTTTCGGGAAAAAGGCATACGAGTTATTGATCTACTTGTTAATACGAATCGAATGATACCCATCTCGTCCCTGTAGAAAACTGGTCCCCATTGCTCAAATTCCTGAATTTTTATTATTTTCCTAGGTAAAAATTGAATTTTCTGAAAAATGGCATACGAATTTATGATCTACTTGTTAATGCGCATTGAATATTACCCATCTGGTCACTGTCGACAACTGGTCCCCATTGCTCAAAATACGAAATTTTTATTATTTCCCCGGGTAAAAATTGAATTTTGGGGAAAAGGGCATACGAATTATTGATCTACTAGTTAATACGAATTGAATGGTACCCTTCTCGTCTTTGTCGACAATTGGTCCCCATTGCCCAAATTCCCAAATTTTTATTCTTTTCGTGGGTAAAAATTGAATTTTCGGGAAAATGGCATACGAATTATTGATCTACTTGTTAATACGAATCGAAAGATACCCATCTCGTCCCTGTCGACAACTGGTCTCGATTGCTCGAAATCCCGAATTTTTATTATTTTCCCGGGTAAAAATTGAATTTTCGGGAAAAAGGCATACGAGTTATTGATCTACTTGTTAATACGAATCGAATGATTCCCATCTCGTCCCTGTCGGCAACTGATCCCGATTGCTCGAAATCCCGAATTTTTATTTTCCCGGGTAAAAATTGAATTTTCGGGAAAATGGCATATGAATTTATGATCTACTTGTTAATACGCATTGAATGATACCCATCTGGTGCCTGTCGACAACTGGTCCCCATTGCTCAAAATCTCGAATTTTTATTATTTCCCCGGGTAAAAATTTAATTTTCGGGAAAATTGCATACGAATTATTGATCTGCTTGTTAATACGAATCGAACGATACCCATCTCGTCCTTCTAGACAACTGGTCCCCATTGCCCAAATTCCCAAATTTTTATTTTTTTCGTGGGTAAAAATATAATTTTCGGGAAAATGGCATACGAATTATTGATCTACTTGTTAATACGAATAGAAAGATACCCATCTGGTTCCTGTAGACAACTGGTCCCCATTGCTCAAATTCCCGAATTGTTATTATTTTCCCGGAAAAAAATTATTTTGCTGAAAATGGCATACGAAGTATTGATCTACTTGTTAATACGAATCGAATGATACCCATCTCGTCCCTGTCGACAACTGGTCCCCATTCCCCAAATTCCCGAATTTTTATTATTTTCCTGAATAAAAATTGAATTTTCGGGAAAATGACATACGAATTATTGATCTACTTGTTAATACAAATCGAAAGATTCCCATCTCGTCCCTGTCGACAACTGGTCTCGATTGCTCGAAATCCAGGATTTTTATTATTTTGCCGGGTAAAAATTGAATTTTCCGGAAAATGGCATACGAATTATTGATCTACTAGTTAATACGAATCGAATGATACCCATCTCGTCTTTGTCGACAATTGGTCCCCATTGCCCAAATTCCCAATTTTTTATTCTTTTCGTGGGTAAAAATTGAATTTTCGGGAAAATGGCATACGAAAATGGCATACGATCTACTTGTTAATACGAATCGAAAGATACCCATCTCGTCCCTGTCGACAACTGGTCTCGATTGCTCGAAATCCCGAATTTTTATTATTTTCCCGGGTAAAAATTGAATTTTCGGGAAAAAGGCATACGAGTTATTGATTTACTTGTTAATACGAATCGAATGATACCCATCTCGTCCCTGTAGAAAACTGGTCCCCATTGCTCAAATTCCTGAATTTTTATTATTTTCCCGGGAAAAATTAATTTTGCTAAAAATGGCAAACGAATTATTGATCTACTTGTTAATACGAATCGAATGATACCTTTCTCGTCCCTATCGACAACTCGTCCCTATTCCCCAAATTCCCGAATTTTTATTATTTTCCCGGGTAAAAGTTGAATATTCGGGAAAATGGCATACGAATTATTGATCTACTTGTTAATACAAATCGAATGCTACCCATCTCGTCCTTGTGGACAACTGGTCCCCATTGCCCAAATTCCCAAATTTTTATTCTTTTCGTGGGTAAAAATTGAATTTTCGGGAAAATGGCATACGAATTATTGATCTACTTGTTAATACGAATCGAATGATACCCATCTCGTATTTGTCGACAATTGGTCCCCATTGCCCAAATTCCCAAATTTTTATTCTTTCCGTGGGTAAAAATTGAATTTTCGGGAAAATGGCATACGAATTATTGATCTACTTGTTCATACGAATCGAAAGATATCCATCTCGTCCCTGTCGACAACTGGTCTCGATTGCTCGAAATCCCGAATTTTTATTATCTTCCCGGGTAAAAATTGAATTTTCGGGAAAAAGGCATACGAGTTATTGATCTACTTGTTAATACGAATCGAATGATAACCATCTGGTCACTGTTGACAACTGGTTCCCATTGCTCAAAATCCCAAATTTTCATTATTTCCCCGGGTAAAAATTATATTTTCGGGAAAATGGCATACGAATTATTGATCTACTAGTTAATACGAATCGAGTGATTCCCATCTCATCTTTGTCGACAACTGGTCCCCATTGCCCAAATTCCCAAATTTTATTCTTATCGTGGGTAAAACTATAATTTTCGGGAAAATGGCATACGAATTATTGATCTACTTGTTAATACGAATCGAAAGATACCCATCTCGTCCCTGTCGACAACTGGTCACCATTGCTCAAATTCCCGAATTGTTATTATTTTCACGGAAAAAAATAAATTTGCTGAAAATAGCATACGAAGTATTGATCTACTTGTTAATACGAATCGAATGATACCCATCTCGTCCCTGTCGACAACTGGTCCCTATTCCTCAAATTCCCGAATTTTTATTTTCCTGAATAAAAATTGAATTTTCGGGAAAATGACATACGAATTATTGATCTACTTGTTAACACGAATCGAAAGATACCCATCTCGTCCCTGTCGACAACTGGTCTCGATTCCTCGAAATCCCGAATTTTTATTACTTTGCCGGGTAAAAATTGAATTTTCCGGAAAATGGCATACAATTTCTTGATCTACTAGTTAATACGAATCGAATGATACCCATCTCGTCTTTGTCGACAATTGGTCCACATTTGCCAAATTCCCAAATTTTTATTCTTTTCGTGGGTAAAAATTGAATTTTCGGGAAAATGGCATACGAATTATTGATCTACTTGTTAATACGAATCGAAAGATACCCATGTCGTCCCTGTCGACAACTGGTCTCGATTGCTCGAAATACCGAATTTTTATTATTTTCCTGGGTAAAAATTGAATTTTCGGGAAAAAGGCATACGAGTTATTGATCTACTTGTTAATACGAATCGAATGATACCCATCTCGTCCCTGTAGAAAACTGGTAACCATTGCTCAAATTCTTGAATTTTTATTATTTTCCCGGGAAAAATTAATTTTGCTAAAAATGGCAAACGAATTATTGATCTACTTGTTAATACGAATCGAATGATACCCATCTCGTCCCTATCGACAACTCGTCCCCATTCCCCAAATTCCCGAACTTTTATTATTTTCCTGGGTAAAAATTGAACTTTCGGGAAAATGGCATACCAATTATTGATCTACTTGTTAATAGGAATCGAATGATACCCATCTGGTCACTGTCGACAACTGGTCCCCATTGCTCAAAATCCCGAAATTTTATTATTTCCCCGGGTAAAAATTGAATTTTCGGGAAAATGGCATACGAATTATTGATCTACTAGTTAATACGAATCGAGTGATACCCATCTCGTCTTTGTCGACAACTGGTCCCCATTGCCCAAATTCCCGAATTTTTATTTTCCCGGGTAAAAATTGAATTTTCGGGAAAATGGCATACCAATTATTGATCTACTTGTTAATAGGAATCGAATGATACCCATCTCGTCGCTGTCGAGAACTGGTGCTTATTGCCCAAATTCCCGAATTTTTATTATTTTCCCGGGTAAAAGTTGAATTTTCGGGAAAATTACATACGAATTATTGATCTACTAGTTAATACGAATCGAATGCTACCCATCTCGTCCTTGTGGACAACGGGTCCCCATTGCCCAAATTCCCAAATTTTAATTCTTTTCGTGGGTAAAAATATAATTTTCGGGAAAATGGCATACGAATTATTGATCTACTTGTTAATACGAATCGAAAGATACCCATCTCGTCCCTGTCGACAACTGGTCCCCATTGCTCAAATTCCTGAATTGTTATTATTTTCCCGGAAAAGAATAATTTTGCTGAAAATGGCATACGAAGTATTGATCTACTTGTTAATACGAATCGAATGATACCCATCTCGTCATTGTCGACAACTGGTCCCCATTGTTCAAATTCCCAAATTTTTATTCTTTTCGAGGGTAAAAATTGAATTTTCGGGAAAATGGCATACGAATTATTGATCTACTTGTTAATACGAATCGAAAGATACCCATCTCGTCCTGTCGACAACTGGTCCCCATTGCTCAAATTCCCGAATTGTTATTATTTTCCCGGAAAAGAATAATTTTGCTGAAAATGGCATACGAAGTATTGATCTACTTATTAATACGAATCGAAAGATACCCATCTCGTCCCTGTCGACAACTGGTCTCGATTGCTCGAAATCCCGAATTTTTATTATTTTCCCGGGTAAAAATTGAATTTTCGCGAAAAAGGCATACGAGTTATTGATCTACTTGTTAATACGAATCTAATGATACCCATCTCGTCCCTGTAGAAAACTGGTCCCCATTGCTCAAATTCCTGAATTTTTATTATTTTCCCGGGAAAAATTAATTTTGCTAAAAATGGCAAACGAATCATTGATCTACTTGTTAATAAGAATCGAATGATACCCTTCTCGTCCCTATCGACAACTCGTCCCTATTCCCCAAATTCCCGAATTTTTATTATTTTTTCGGGTAAAAGTTGAATTTTCGTGAAAATGGCATACGAATTATTGATCTACTAGTTAATACGAATCGAATGCTACCCATCTCGTCCTTGTGGACAACTGGTCCCCATTGCCCAAATTCCCAAATTTTTATTCTTTTCGTGGGTAAAAATTGAATTTTCGGGAAAATGGCATACGATTTATTGATCTACTTGTTAATACGAATCGAATGATACCCATCTCGTCCCTGTCGACAACTGGTCCCCATTCCCCAAATTCCCGAATTTTTATTATTTTCCTGAATAAAAATTGAATTTTCGGGAAAATGACATACGAATTATTGATCTACTTGTTAATACGAATCGAAAGATTCCCATCTCGTCCCTGTCGACAACTGGTCTCGATTGCTCGAAATCCCGAATTTTTATTATTTTGCCGGGTAAAAATTGAATTTTCCGGAAAATGGCATACGAATTATTGATCTACTAGTTAATACGAATCGAATGATACCCATCCCGTCTTTGTCGACAATTGGTCCCCATTGCCCAAATTCCCAATTTTTTATTCTTTTCGTGGGTAAAAATTGAATTTTCGGGAAAATGGCATACGAATTATTGATCTACTTGTTAATACGAATCGAAAGATACCCATCTCGTCCCTGTCGACAACTGGTCTCGATTGCTCGAAATCCCGAATTTTTATTATTTTCCCGGGTAAAAATTGAATTTTCGGGAAAAAGGCATACGAGTTATTGATCTACTTGTTAATACGAATCGAATGATACCCATCTCGTCCCTGTAGAAAACTGGTCCCCATTGCTCAAATTCCTGAATTTTTATTATTTTCCCGGGAAAAATTAATTTTGCTAAAAATGGCAAACGAATTATTGATCTACTTGTTAATACGAATCGAATGATACCTTTCTCGTCCCTATCGACAACTCGTCCCAATTCCCCAAATTCCCGAATTTTTATTATTTTCCCGGGTAAAAGTTGAATTTTCGGGGAAATGGCATACGAATTATTGATCTACTTGTTAATACGAATCGAATGCTACCCATCTCGTCCTTGTGGACAACTGGTCCCCATTGCCCAAATTCCCAAATTTTTATTCTTTTCGTGGGTAAAAATTGAATTTTCGGGAAAATGGCATACGAATTATTGATCTACTTGTTAATACGAATCGAATGATACCCATCTCGTATTTGTCGACAATTGGTCCCCATTGCCCAAATTCCCAAATTTTTATTCTTTTCGTGGGTAAAAATTGAATTTTCGGGAAAATGGCATACGAATTATTGATCTACTTGTTCATACGAATCGAAAGATATCCATCTCGTCCCTGTCGACAACTGGTCTCGATTGCTCGAAATCCCGAATTTTTATTATTTTCCCGGGTAAAAATTGAATTTTCGGCAAAAAGGCATACGAGTTATTGATCTACTTGTTAATACGAATCGAATGATAACCATCTGGTCACTGTTGACAACTGGTTCCCATTGCTCAAAATCCCAAATTTTCATTATTTCCCCGGGTAAAAATTATATTTTCGGGAAAATGGCATACGAATTATTGATCTACTAGTTAATACGAATCGAGTGATTCCCATCTCATTTTTGTCGACAACTGGTCCCCATTGCCCAAATTCCCAAATTTTATTCTTATCGTGGGTAAAACTATAATTTTCGGGAAAATGGCATACGAATTATTGATCTACTTGTTAATACGAATCGAAAGATACCCATCTCGTCCCTGTCGACAACTGGTCACCATTGCTCAAATTCCCGAATTGTTATTATTTTCCCGGAAAAAAATAAATTTGCTGTAAATAGCATACGAAGTATTGATCTACTTGTTAATACGAATCGAATGATACCCATCTCGTCCCTGTCGACAACTGGTCCTTATTCCTCAAATTCCCGAATTTTTATTATTTTCCTGAATAAAAATTGAATTTTCGGGAAAATGACATACGAATTATTGATCTACTTGTTAATACGAATCGAAAGATTCCCATCTCGTCCCTGTCGACAACTGGTCTCGATTGCTCGAAATCCCGAATTTTTATTATTTTGCCGGGTAAAAATTGAATTTTCCGGAAAATGGCATACGAATTATTGATCTACTAGTTAATACGAATCGAATGATACCCATCCCGTCTTTGTCGACAATTGGTCCCCATTGCCCAAATTCCCAATTTTTTATTCTTTTCGTGGGTAAAAATTGAATTTTCGGGAAAATGGCATACGAATTATTGATCTACTTGTTAATACGAATCGAAAGATACCCATCTCGTCCCTGTCGACAACTGGTCTCGATTGCTCGAAATCCCGAATTTTTATTATTTTCCCGGGTAAAAATTGAATTTTCGGGAAAAAGGCATACGAGTTATTGATCTACTTGTTAATACGAATCGAATGATACCCATCTCGTCCCTGTAGAAAACTGGTCCCCATTGCTCAAATTCCTGAATTTTTATTATTTTCCCGGGAAAAATTAATTTTGCTAAAAATGGCAAACGAATTATTGATCTACTTGTTAATACGAATCGAATGATACCTTTCTCGTCCCTATCGACAACTCGTCCCAATTCCCCAAATTCCCGAATTTTTATTATTTTCCCGGGTAAAAGTTGAATTTTCGGGGAAATGGCATACGAATTATTGATCTACTTGTTAATACGAATCGAATGCTACCCATCTCGTCCTTGTGGACAACTGGTCCCCATTGCCCAAATTCCCAAATTTTTATTCTTTTCGTGGGTAAAAATTGAATTTTCGGGAAAATGGCATACGAATTATTGATCTACTTGTTAATACGAATCGAATGATACCCATCTCGTATTTGTCGACAATTGGTCCCCATTGCCCAAATTCCCAAATTTTTATTCTTTTCGTGGGTAAAAATTGAATTTTCGGGAAAATGGCATACGAATTATTGATCTACTTGTTCATACGAATCGAAAGATATCCATCTCGTCCCTGTCGACAACTGGTCTCGATTGCTCGAAATCCCGAATTTTTATTATTTTCCCGGGTAAAAATTGAATTTTCGGCAAAAAGGCATACGAGTTATTGATCTACTTGTTAATACGAATCGAATGATAACCATCTGGTCACTGTTGACAACTGGTTCCCATTGCTCAAAATCCCAAATTTTCATTATTTCCCCGGGTAAAAATTATATTTTCGGGAAAATGGCATACGAATTATTGATCTACTAGTTAATACGAATCGAGTGATTCCCATCTCATTTTTGTCGACAACTGGTCCCCATTGCCCAAATTCCCAAATTTTATTCTTATCGTGGGTAAAACTATAATTTTCGGGAAAATGGCATACGAATTATTGATCTACTTGTTAATACGAATCGAAAGATACCCATCTCGTCCCTGTCGACAACTGGTCACCATTGCTCAAATTCCCGAATTGTTATTATTTTCCCGGAAAAAAATAAATTTGCTGTAAATAGCATACGAAGTATTGATCTACTTGTTAATACGAATCGAATGATACCCATCTCGTCCCTATCGACAACTCGTCCCCATTCCCCAAATTCCCGAATTTTTATTATTTTCCTGGGTAAAAATTGAACTTTCGGGAAAATGGCATACCAATTATTGATCTACTTGTTAATAGGAATCGAATGATACCCATCTGGTCACTGTCGACAACTGATCCCCATTGCTCAAAATCCCGAAATTTTATTATTTCCCCGGGTAAAAATTGAATTTTCGCGAAAATGGCATACGAATTATTGATCTACTAGTTAATACGAATCGAGTGATACCCATCTCGTCTTTGTCGACAACTGGTCCCCATTGCCCAAATTCCCGAATTTTTATTTTCCCGGGTAAAAATTGAATTTTCGGGAAAATGGCATACCAATTATTGATCTACTTGTTAATAGGAATCGAATGATACCCATCTCGTCCCTGTCGAGAACTGGTGCTTATTGCCCAAATTCCCGAATTTTTATTATTTTCCCGGGTAAAAGTTGAATTTTCGGGAAAATGGCATACGAATTATTGATCTACTAGTTAATACGAATCGAATGCTGCCCATCTCGTCCTTGTGGACAACTGGTCCCCATTGCCCAAATTCCCAAATTTTAATTCTTTTCGTGGGTAAAAATTGAATTTTCGGGAAAATGGCATACGAATTATTGATCTACTTGTTAATACGAATCGAAAGATACCCATCTCGTCCCTGTCGACAACTGGTCCCCATTGCTCAAATTCCCGAATTGTTATTATTTTCCCGGAAAAGAATAATTCTGCTGAAAATGGCATACGAAGTATTGATCTACTTGTTAATACGAATCGAATGATACCCATCTCGTCATTGTCGACAACTGGTCCCCATTGCCCAAATTCCCAAATTTTTATTCTTTTCGTGGGTAAAAATTGAATTTTCGGGAAAATGGCATACGAATTATTTATCTACTTGTTAATACGAATCGAAAGATACCCATCTCGTCCCTGTCGACAACTGGTCCCCATTGCTCAAATTCCCGAATTGTTATTATTTTCCCGGAAAAGAATAATTTTGCTGAAAATGGCATACGAAGTATTGATCTACTTATTAATACGAATCGAAAGATACCCATCTCGTCCCTGTCGACAACTGGTCTCGATTGCTCGAAATCCCGAATTTTTATTATTTTCCCGGGTAAAAATAAAATTTTCGCGAAAAAGGCATACGAGTTATTGATCTACTTGTTAATACGAATCGAATGATACCCATCTCGTCCCTATAGAAAACTGGTCCCCATTGCTCAAATTCCTGAATTTTTATTATTTTCCCGGGAAAAATTAATTTTGCTAAAAATGGCAAACGAATTATTGATCTACTTGTTAATAAGAATCGAATGATACCCTTCTCGTCCCTATCGACAACTCGTCCCTATTCCCCAAATTCCCGAATTTTTATTATTTTCCCGGGTAAAAGTTGAATTTTCGGGAAAATGGCATACGAATTATTGATCTACTAGTTAATACGAATCGAATGCTACCCATCTCGTCCTTGTGGACAACTGGTCCCCATTGCCCAAATTCCCAAATTTTTACTCTTTTCGTGGGTAAAAATTGAATTTTCGGGAAAATGGCATACGAATTATTGATCTACTTGTTAATACGAATCGAAAGATACCCCATCTCGTCCCTCTCGACAACTGGTCCTCATTGCTCAAATTCTCGAATTGTTATTATTTTCCCGGAAAAAAATTATTTTGTTGAAAATGGCATACGAAATATTGATCTACTTGTAAATACGAATCGAATAATACCCATCTCGTCATTGTTGACAACTGGTCCCCATTCTCCAAATTCCCGAATTTTTATTATTTTCCTGGGTAAAAATTGAATTTTCCGGAAAATGGCATTCGAATTATTGATCTACTTGTTAATACGAATCGAATGATACCCACCTCGTCCCTGCCGACAACTTGTCCCCATTGCCCTAATTTTCGAAATTTTATTATTTTCCTGAATAAAAATTGAATTTTCGGGAAAATGACATACGAATTATTGATCTACTTGTTAATACAAATCGAAAGATTCCCATCTCGTCCCTGTCGACAACTGGTCTCGATTGCTCGAAATCCAGGATTTTTATTATTTTGCCGGGTAAAAATTGAATTTTCCGGAAAATGGCATACGAATTATTGATCTACTAGTTAATACGAATCGAATGATACCCATCTCGTCTTTGTCGACAATTGGTCCCCATTGCCCAAATTCCCAATTTTTTATTCTTTTCGTGGGTAAAAATTGAATTTTCGGGAAAATGGCATACGAAAATGGCATACGATCTACTTGTTAATACGAATCGAAAGATACCCATCTCGTCCCTGTCGACAACTGGTCTCGATTGCTCGAAATCCCGAATTTTTATTATTTTCCCGGGTAAAAATTGAATTTTCGGGAAAAAGGCATACGAGTTATTGATTTACTTGTTAATACGAATCGAATGATACCCATCTCGTCCCTGTAGAAAACTGGTCCCCATTGCTCAAATTCCTGAATTTTTATTATTTTCCCGGGAAAAATTAATTTTGCTAAAAATGGCAAACGAATTATTGATCTACTTGTTAATACGAATCGAATGATACCTTTCTCGTCCCTATCGACAACTCGTCCCAATTCCCCAAATTCCCGAATTTTTATTATTTTCCCGGGTAAAAGTTGAATTTTCGGGGAAATGGCATACGAATTATTGATCTACTTGTTAATACGAATCGAATGCTACCCATCTCGTCCTTGTGGACAACTGGTCCCCATTGCCCAAATTCCCAAATTTTTATTCTTTTCGTGGGTAAAAATTGAATTTTCGGGAAAATGGCATACGAATTATTGATCTACTTGTTAATACGAATCGAATGATACCCATCTCGTCTTTGTCGACAATTGGTCCCCATTGCCCAAATTCCCAAATTTTTATTCTTTTCGTGGGTAAAAATTGAATTTTCGGGAAAATGGCATACGAATTATTGATCTACTTGTTCATACGAATCGAAAGATATCCATCTCGTCCCTGTCGACAACTGGTCTCGATTGCTCGAAATCCCGAATTTTTATTATTTTCCCGGGTAAAAATTGAATTTTCGGCAAAAAGGCATACGAGTTTTTGATCTACTTGTTAATACGAATCGAATGATAACCATCTGGTCACTGTTGACAACTGGTTCCCATTGCTCAAAATCCCAAATTTTCATTATTTCCCCGGGTAAAAATTATATTTTCGGGAAAATGGCATACGAATTATTGATCTACTAGTTAATACGAATCGAGTGATTCCCATCTCATTTTTGTCGACAACTGGTCCCCATTGCCCAAATTCCCAAATTTTATTCTTATCGTGGGTAAAACTATAATTTTCGGGAAAATGGCATACGAATTATTGATCTACTTGTTAATACGAATCGAAAGATACCCATCTCGTCCCTGTCGACAACTGGTCACCATTGCTCAAATTCCCGAATTGTTATTATTTTCCCGGAAAAAAATAAATTTGCTGTAAATAGCATACGAAGTATTGATCTACTTGTTAATACGAATCGAATGATACCCATCTCGTCCCTGTCGACAACTGGTCCTTATTCCTCAAATTCCCGAATTTTTATTATTTTCCTGAATAAAAATTGAATTTTCGGGAAAATGACATACGAATTATTGATCTACTTGTTAACACGAATCGAAAGATACCCATCTCGTCCCTGTCGACAACTGGTCTCGATTCCTCGAAATCCCGAATTTTTATTACTTTGCCGGGTAAAAATTGAATTTTCCGGAAAATGGCATACAATTTATTGATCTACTAGTTAATACGAATCGAATGATACCCATCTCGTCTTTGTCAACAATTGGTCCACATTGGCCAAATTCCCAAATTTTTATTCTTTTCGTGGGTAAAAATTGAATTTTCGGGAAAATGGCATACGAATTATTGATCTACTTGTTAATACGAATCGAAAGATACCCATGTCGTCCCTGTCGACAACTGGTCTCGATTGCTCGAAATACCGAATTTTTATTATTTTCCTGGGTAAAAATTGAATTTTCGGGAAAAAGGCATACGAGTTATTGATCTACTTGTTAATACGAATCGAATGATACCCATCTCGTCCCTGTAGAAAACTGGTCCCCATTGCTCAAATTCTTGAATTTATATTATTTTCCCGGGAAAAATTAATTTTGCTAAAAATGGCAAACGAATTATTGATCTCCTTGTTAATACGAATCGAATGATACCCATCTCGTCCCTATCGACAACTCGTCCCCATTCCCCAAATTCCCGAATTTTTATTATTTTCCTGGGTAAAAATTGAACTTTCGGGAAAATGGCATACCAATTATTGATCTACTTGTTAATAGGAATCGAATGATACCCATCTGGTCACTGTCGACAACTGATCCCCATTGCTCAAAATCCCGAAATTTTATTATTTCCCCGGGTAAAAATTGAATTTTCGCGAAAATGGCATACGAATTATTGATCTACTAGTTAATACGAATCGAGTGATACCCATCTCGTCTTTGTCGACAACTGGTCCCCATTGCCCAAATTCCCGAATTTTTATTTTCCCGGGTAAAAATTGAATTTTCGGGAAAATGGCATACCAATTATTGATCTACTTGTTAATAGGAATCGAATGATACCCATCTCGTCCCTGTCGAGAACTGGTGCTTATTGCCCAAATTCCCGAATTTTTATTATTTTCCCGGGTAAAAGTTGAATTTTCGGGAAAATGGCATACGAATTATTGATCTACTAGTTAATACGAATCGAATGCTGCCCATCTCGTCCTTGTGGACAACTGGTCCCCATTGCCCAAATTCCCAAATTTTAATTCTTTTCGTGGGTAAAAATTGAATTTTCGGGAAAATGGCATACGAATTATTGATCTACTTGTTAATACGAATCGAAAGATACCCATCTCGTCCCTGTCGACAACTGGTCCCCATTGCTCAAATTCCCGAATTGTTATTATTTTCCCGGAAAAGAATAATTCTGCTGAAAATGGCATACGAAGTATTGATCTACTTGTTAATACGAATCGAATGATACCCATCTCGTCATTGTCGACAACTGGTCCCCATTGCCCAAATTCCCAAATTTTTATTCTTTTCGTGGGTAAAAATTGAATTTTCGGGAAAATGGCATACGAATTATTTATCTACTTGTTAATACGAATCGAAAGATACCCATCTCGTCCCTGTCGACAACTGGTCCCCATTGCTCAAATTCCCGAATTGTTATTATTTTCCCGGAAAAGAATAATTTTGCTGAAAATGGCATACGAAGTATTGATCTACTTATTAATACGAATCGAAAGATACCCATCTCGTCCCTGTCGACAACTGGTCTCGATTGCTCGAAATCCCGAATTTTTATTATTTTCCCGGGTAAAAATAAAATTTTCGCGAAAAAGGCATACGAGTTATTGATCTACTTGTTAATACGAATCGAATGATACCCATCTCGTCCCTATAGAAAACTGGTCCCCATTGCTCAAATTCCTGAATTTTTATTATTTTCCCGGGAAAAATTAATTTTGCTAAAAATGGCAAACGAATTATTGATCTACTTGTTAATAAGAATCGAATGATACCCTTCTCGTCCCTATCGACAACTCGTCCCTATTCCCCAAATTCCCGAATTTTTATTATTTTCCCGGGTAAAAGTTGAATTTTCGGGAAAATGGCATACGAATTATTGATCTACTAGTTAATACGAATCGAATGCTACCCATCTCGTCCTTGTGGACAACTGGTCCCCATTGCCCAAATTCCCAAATTTTTACTCTTTTCGTGGGTAAAAATTGAATTTTCGGGAAAATGGCATACGAATTATTGATCTACTTGTTAATACGAATCGAAAGATACCCCATCTCGTCCCTCTCGACAAATGATCCTCATTGCTCAAATTCTCGAATTGTTATTATTTTCCCGGAAAAAAATTATTTTGTTGAAAATGGCATACGAAATATTGATCTACTTGTAAATACGAATCGAATAATACCCATCTCGTCATTGTTGACAACTGGTCCCCATTCCCCAAATTCCCGAATTTTTATTATTTTCCTGGGTAAAAATTGAATTTTCCGGAAAATGGCATTCGAATTATTGATCTACTTGTTAATACGAATCGAATGATACCCACCTCGTCCCTGCCGACAACTTGTCCCCATTGCCCTAATTTTCGAAATTTTATTATTTTCCTGAATAAAAATTGAATTTTCGGGAAAATGACATACGAATTATTGATCTACTTGTTAATACAAATCGAAAGATTCCCATCTCGTCCCTGTCGACAACTGGTCTCGATTGCTCGAAATCCAGGATTTTTATTATTTTGCCGGGTAAAAATTGAATTTTCCGGAAAATGGCATACGAATTATTGATCTACTAGTTAATACGAATCGAATGATACCCATCTCGTCTTTGTCGACAATTGGTCCCCATTGCCCAAATTCCCAATTTTTATTCTTTTCGTGGGTAAAAATTGAATTTTCGGGAAAATGGCATACGAAAATGGCATACGATCTACTTGTTAATACGAATCGAAAGATACCCATCTCGTCCCTGTCGACAACTGGTCTCGATTGCTCGAAATCCCGAATTTTTATTATTTTCCCGGGTAAAAATTGAATTTTCGGGAAAAAGGCATACGAGTTATTGATTTACTTGTTAATACGAATCGAATGATACCCATCTCGTCCCTGTAGAAAACTGGTCCCCATTGCTCAAATTCCTGAATTTTTATTATTTTCCCGGGAAAAATTAATTTTGCTAAAAATGGCAAACGAATTATTGATCTACTTGTTAATACGAATCGAATGATACCTTTCTCGTCCCTATCGACAACTCGTCCCAATTCCCCAAATTCCCGAATTTTTATTATTTTCCCGGGTAAAAGTTGAATTTTCGGGGAAATGGCATACGAATTATTGATCTACTTGTTAATACGAATCGAATGCTACCCATCTCGTCCTTGTGGACAACTGGTCCCCATTGCCCAAATTCCCAAATTTTTATTCTTTTCGTGGGTAAAAATTGAATTTTCGGGAAAATGGCATACGAATTATTGATCTACTTGTTAATACGAATCGAATGATACCCATCTCGTCTTTGTCGACAATTGGTCCCCATTGCCCAAATTCCCAAATTTTTACTCTTTTCGTGGGTAAAAATTGAATTTTCGGGAAAATGGCATACGAATTATTGATCTACTTGTTAATACGAATCGAAAGATACCCCATCTCGTCCCTCTCGACAACTGGTCCTCATTGCTCAAATTCTCGAATTGTTATTATTTTCCCGGAAAAAAATTATTTTGTTGAAAATGGCATACGAAATATTGATCTACTTGTAAATACGAATCGAATAATACCCATCTCGTCATTGTTGACAACTGGTCCCCATTCCCCAAATTCCCGAATTTTTATTATTTTCCTGGGTAAAAATTGAATTTTCCGGAAAATGGCATTCGAATTATTGATCTACTTGTTAATACGAATCGAATGATACCCACCTCGTCCCTGCCGACAACTTGTCCCCATTGCCCTAATTTTCGAAATTTTATTATTTTCCCGGTTAAAAATTGAATTTTCGGGAAAATGGCATAGGAATTTATGATCTACTTGTTAATACGCATTGAATGATACCCATCTGGTCCTTGTCGACAACTGGTCCCCATTCCTCAAAATCCCGAATTTTTATTATTTTCCTAGTTAAAAATTGAATTTTCGGAAAAATGGCATACGAATTATTGATCTACTTGTTAATACGAATCGAATGATACCCATCTCGTTGCTGTCGACAACTGGTCCCCATTGCTCGATATCCCGAATTTTTATTATTTTCCTACGTAAAAATTGAATTTTCGGAAAAATGGCATATGAATTTATGATCTACTTGTTAGTACGCATTGAATGATACCCATCTGGTCCCTGTCGACAACTGGTCCCCATTGCTCAAAATCTCGAATTTTTATTATTTCCCCGGGTAAAAATTTAATTTTCGGGAAAATTGCATACGAATTATTGATCTGCTTGTTAATACGAATCGAATGATACCCATCTCGTCCTTCTGGACAATTGGTCCCCATTGCCCAAATTCCCAAATTTTTATTTTTTTCGTGGAAAAAAATATAATTTTCGGGAAAATGGCATACGAATTATTGATCTAGTTGTTAATACGAATAGAAAGATACCCATCTCGTTCCTGTAGACAACTGGTCCCCATTCCTCAAATTCCCGAATTTTTATTCTTTTCCTGAATGAAAATTGAATTTTCGGGAAAATGACATACGAATTATTGATCTACTTGTTAACACGAATCGAAAGATACCCATCTCGTCCCTGTCGACAACTGGTCTCGATTCCTCGAAATCCCGAATTTTTATTATTTTGCCGGGTAAAAATTGAATTTTCCGGAAAATGGCATACTAATTATTGATCTACTAGTTAATACGAATCGAATGAAACCCATCTCGTCTTTGTCGACAATTGGTCCCCATTGGCCAAATTCCCAAATTTTTATTCTTTTCGTGGGTAAAAATTGAATTTTCGGGAAAATGGCATACGAATTATTGATCTACTTGTTAATACGAATCGAAAGATACCCCATCTCGTCCCTCTCGAAAATGGTCCTCATTGCTCAAATTCCCGAATTGTTATTATTTTCCCGGAAAAAAATTATTTTGTTGAAAATGGCATACGAAATATTGATCTACTTGTAAATACGAATCGAATAATACCCATCTCGTCATTGTTGACAACTGGTCCCCATTCCCCAAATTCCCGAATTTTTATTATTTTCCTGGGTAAAAATATAATTTTCGGGAAAATGGCATTCGAATTATTGATCTACTTGTTAATACGAATCGAATGATACCCATCTCGTCCCTGCCGACAACTTGTCCCCATTGCCCTAATTTTCGAATTTTTATTATTTTCCCGGTTAAAAATTGAATTTTCGGGAAAATGGCATACGAATTTATGATCTACTTTTTAATACGCATTGAATGATACCCATCTGGTCCCTTTCGACAACTGGTCCCCATTCCTCAAAATCCCGAATTTTTATTATTTTCCTAGTTAAAAATTGAATTTTCGGAAAAATGGCATACGAATTATTGATCTACTTGTTAATACGAATCGAATGATACCCATCTCGTTGCTGTCGACAACTGGTCCCCATTGCTCGATATCCCGAATTTTTATTATTTTCCTACGTAAAAATTGAATTTTCGGAAAAATGGCATATGAATTTATGATCTACTTGTTAGTACGCATTGAATCATACCCATCTGGTCCCTGTCGACAACTGGTCCCCATTGCTCAAAATCTCGAATTTTTATTATTTCCCCGGGTAAAAATTTAATTTTCGGGAAAATTGCATACGAATTATATCTGCTTGTTAATACGAATCGAATGATACCCATCTCGTCCTTCTGGACAATTGGTCCCCATTGCCCAAATTCCCAAATTTTTATTTTTTTCGTGGAAAAAAATATAATTTTCGGGAAAATGGCATACGAATTATTGATCTAGTTGTTAATACGAATAGAAAGATACCCATCTCGTTCCTGTAGACAACTGGTCCTCATTGCTGAAATTCCCGAATTGTTATTACTTTACCGGAAAAAAATTATTTTGCTGAAAATGGCATACGAAGTATTGATCTACTTGTTAATACGAATCGAATGATACCCATCTCGTCCCTGTCGACAACTGGTCCCCATTCCCCAAATTCTCGAATTTTTATTATTTTTTTGAATAAAAATTGAATTTTCGTGAAAATGGCATACGAATTATTGATCTACTTGTTAATACGAATCGAAAGATACCCATTTCGTCCCTGTCGACAACTGGTCTCGATTGCTCGAAATCCAGAATTTTTATTATTTTGCCGGGTAAAAATTGAATTTTCCGGAAAATGGCATACGAATTATTGATCTACTAGTTAATACGAATCGAATGATACCCATCTAGTCTTTGTCGACAATTGGTCCCCATTGCCAAAATTCCCAAATTTTTATTCTTTTCGTGGGTAAAAATTGAATTTTCGGGAAAATGGCATACGAATTATTGATCTACTTGTTAATACGAATCGAAAGATATCCATCTCGCCCCTGTCGACAACTGGTCTCGATTGCTCGAAATCCCGAATTTTTATTATTTTCCCGGGTAAAAATGGAATTTTCGGGAAAAAGGCATACGAGTTATTGATCTACTTGTTAATACGAATCGAATGATACCCAACTGGTCACTGTCGACAACTGGTCCCCATTGCTCAAAATCCCAAATTTTTATTATTTCCCCGGGTAAAAATTATATTTTCGGGAAAAAGGCATACGAATTACTGATCTACTAGCTAATACGAATCCAGTGATTCCCATCTCGTCTTTGTCGACAACTGGTCCCCATTGCCCAAATTCCCAAATTTTATTCTTATCGTGGGTAAAACTATAATTTTCGGGAAAATGGCATACGAATTATTGATCTACTTGTTAATACGAATCGAAAGATACCATTTTCGTCCCTGTCGACAACTGGTCACCATTGCTCAAATTCCCGAATTGTTATTATTTTCCCGGAAAAAAATAATTTTGCTGAAAATAGCATACGAAGTATTGATCTACTTGTTAATACGAATCGAATGATACCCATCTCGTCCCTGTCGACAACTGGTCCCCATTCCTCAAATTCCCGAATTTTTATTATTTTCCTGAATAAAAATTGAATTTTCGGGAAAATGACATACGAATTATTGATCTACTTGTTAACACGAATCGAAAGATACCCATCTCGTCCCTGTCGACAACTGGTCTCGATTCCTCGAAATCCCGAATTTTCATTATTTTCCTGGTAAAAATTGAATTTTCGGGAAAAAGGCATACGAGTTATTGATCTACTTGTTAATACGAATCGAATGATACCCATGTCGTCCCTGTCGACAACTGGTCTCGATTGCTCGAAATCCCAAATTTTTATTATTTTCCTGGTAAAAATTGAATTTTCGGGAAAAAGGCATACGAGTTTTTGATCTACTTGTTAATACGAATCGAATGATACCCATCTCGTCCCTGTCGAGAACTGGTGCTTATTGCCCAAATTCCCGAATTTTTATTATTTTCCCGGGTAAAAGTTGAATTTTCGGGAAAATGGCATACGAATTATTGATCTACTAGTTAATACGAATCAAATGCTACCCATCTCGTCCTTGTGGACTACTGGTCCCCATTGCCCAAATTCCCAAATTTTTATTCTTTTCGTGTTTAAAAATTGAATTTTCGGGAAAATGGCATACGAATTATTGATCTACTTGTTAATACGAATCGAATGATACCCATCTCGTCCCTATCGACAACTCGTCCCCATTCCCCAAATTCCCGAATTTTTATTTTTCCGGGTAAAAATTGAATTTTCGGGAAAATGGCATACCAATTATTGATCTACTTGTTAATAGGAATCGAATGATACCCATCTCGTCCCTGTCGAGAACTGGTGCTTATTGCCCAAATTCCCGAATTTTTATTATTTTCCCGGGTAAAAGTTGAATTTTCGGGAAAATGGCATACGAATTATTGATCTACTAGTTAATACGAATCAAATGCTACCCATCTCGTCCTTGTGGACAACTGGTCCCCATTGCCCAAATTCCCAAATTTTTATTCTTTTCGTGTTTAAAAATTGAATTTTCGGGAAAATGGCATACGAATTATTGATCTACTTGTTAATACGAATCGAAAGATACCCATCTCGTCCCTGTCGACAACTGGTCCCCATTGCTCAAATTCCGGAATTGTTATTATTTTCCCGGAAAAGAATAATTTTGCTGAAAATGGCATACGAAGTATTGATATACTTGTTAATACGAATCGAATGATACCCATCTCGTCATTGTCGACAACGGGTCCCCATTGCCCAAATTCCCAAATTTTAATTCTTTTCGTGGGTAAAAATTGAATTTTCGGGAAAATGGCATACGAATTATTGATCTACTTGTTAATACGAATCGAAAGATACCCATCTCGTCCCTGTCGACAACTGGTCCCCATTGCTCAAATCCCCGAATTGTTAATATTTTCCCGGAAAAGAATAATTTTGCTGAAAATGGCATACGAAGTATTGATCTACTTGTTAATACGAATCGAAAGATACCCATCTCGTCCCTGTCGACAACTGGTCTCGATTGCTCGAAATCCCGAATTTTTATTATTTTCCCGGGTAAAAATTGAATTTTCGGGAAAATGGCATACGAATTATTGATCTACTTGTTAATACGAATCGAATGATACCCATCTCGTCCCTGTAGAAAACTGGTCCCCATTGCTCAAATTCCTGAATTTTTATTATTTTCCCGGGAAAAATTAATTTTGCTAAAAATGGCAAACGAATTATTGATCTACTTGTTAATACGAATCAAATGATACCCATCTCGTTCCTATCGACAACTCGTCCCCATTCCCCAAATTCCCGAATTTTTATTATTTTCCTAGGTAAAAATTGAACTTTCGGGAAAATGGCATACCAATTATTGATCTACTTGTTAATACGAATCGAAAGATACCCATGTCGTCCCTGTCGACAACTGGTCTCGATTGCTCGAAATCCCGAATTTTTATTATTTTCCTGGTAAAAATTGAATTTTCGGGAAAAAGGCATACGAGTTATTGATCTACTTGTTAATACGAATCGAATGATACCCATCTCGTCCCTGTAGAAAACTGGTCCCCATTGCTCAAATTCCTGAATTTTTATTATTTTCCCGGGAAAAATTAATTTTGCTAAAAATGGCAAACGAATTATTGATCTACTTGTTAATACGAATCGAATGATACCCATCTCGTCCCTATCGACAACTCGTCCCCATTCCCCAAATTCCCGAATTTTTATTTTTCCGGGTAAAAATTGAATTTTCGGGAAAATGGCATACCAATTATTGATCTACTTGTTAATAGGAATCGAATGATACCCATCTCGTCCCTGTCGGGAACTGGTGCTTATTGCCCAAATTCCCGAATTTTTATTATTTTCCCGGGTAAAAGTTGAATTTTCGGGAAAATGGCATACGAATTATTGATCTACTAGTTAATACGAATCAAATGCTACCCATCTCGTCCTTGTGGACAACTGGTCCCCATTGCCCAAATTCCCAAATTTTTATTCTTTTCGTGTTTAAAAATTGAATTTTCGGGAAAATGGCATACGAATTATTGATCTACTTGTTAATACGAATCGAAAGATACCCATCTCGTCCCTGTCGACAACTGGTCCCCATTGCTCAAATTCCGGAATTGTTATTATTTTCCCGGAAAAGAATAATTTTGCTGAAAATGGCATACGAAGTATTGATATACTTGTTAATACGAATCGAATGATACCCATCTCGTCATTGTCGACAACGGGTCCCCATTGCCCAAATTCCCAAATTTTAATTCTTTTAGTGGGTAAAAATTGAATTTTCGGGAAAATGGCATACGAATTATTGATCTACTTGTTAATACGAATCGAAAGATACCCATCTCGTCCCTGTCGACAACTGGTCCCCATTGCTCAAATCCCCGAATTGTTAATATTTTCCCGGAAAAGAATAATTTTGCTGAAAATGGCATACGAAGTATTGATCTACTTGTTAATACGAATCGAAAGATACCCATCTCGTCCCTGTCGACAACTGGTCTCGATTGCTCGAAATCCCGAATTTTTATTATTTTCCCGGGTAAAAATTGAATTTTCGGGAAAATGGCATACGAATTATTGATCTACTTGTTAATACGAATCGAATGATACCCATCTCGTCCCTGTAGAAAACTGGTCCCCATTGCTCAAATTCCTGAATTTTTATTATTTTCCCGGGAAAAATTAATTTTGCTAAAAATGGCAAACGAATTATTGATCTACTTGTTAATACGAATCAAATGATACCCATCTCGTTCCTATCGACAACTCGTCCCCATTCCCCAAATTCCCGAATTTTTATTATTTTCCTGTGACAGAAGCAGCATTGGACAATGGGAAACATAGTGTATGTCCCCGTCTCACAAGCACCCCAGTGTGTCAGTGTTGCCAATCAATGCGAACATTCAAGATTTTCGCATGAAGTTTACCCCATTGGCGGACATAACTGACAACATGGGTGCTTGTGGGTTCACTAACATACTACAAACCTACTATGGACCACAGTCTAATTATACCCGCGACACTGAGGTGCCTGGAAGACGAGGACACTCACACTATGTTTTCCATTGTCCAATGCTGCTTCTATCACTTTTGTCATATATTCGTTCAATGACATTTACGCCATTTTCAACATTGTGATGTTTACACTTTTTGGCAACACTGACAACCTAGAATGGTTGGGAGATGGCCACACTCAACATCTTTTTGTTATAGTTTGTGTGATTTTTCTGCCAAGCTTGGTGTATAAACATCTCATCGTACGCAATATGTTTTACAATTTCTTATTTTTATACTTGGTTGGCAACACTGACAAACTGGGGTCCTTGGGAGAGAAATATGTCCGACATATATTTTCTCTAGTGACGAATGATGTTTATGCCACGTTTCATGGATATACATCGAGTGGTACAGAAACCATCTGCCACGTTGTATTTACAATTCGTTGGCAACACTGAGGAAATGGGTACGTTTGGGTGCAAAGTGATATTATCAAATCCTTACCCGAATCACGTTCTAGCAGTGAACTAAACAGGTATATGATGGGCTCAGGGGCTTATGTGTGATGCATCATAATATTCATTTTTATTTCTGTCGAATGTATTATACATAGGGTCACAAATACCAACAAACTGTCTTCATATAGGGTCAGTTTGAGGGTTTGCCGGTGATTTGAAAACTGTTTCGTACTTCTCATGGCAAGAGCTTTCAGACGATATATAGGTTTTCTCCAGGTACTTGGTCCCGGAATGGAATCATCCCTAGTAATGTTTGTTTTTAATTACCTGGGACTTTTTCTTCAATAAAACTAAAATTATAGGTATAATATTATAGAAAATGACTACTTCCCCTTCTTAGCAACGGAATTTTTAAAATAAAATAACTTCAAGGATTCGTGATATACTCTATTCTTAGCGAAAGGTATTTGAACCCTCTTTTACTCCCCTATAAGACATACGTCTAGACAATCTATTCTCAGTCCTTGATTTTGTGACAAAGGAACATACTTACAAATTCATGTTTCTATCTATTATAATTTGACTTAGTTATTGATATGTAAGTCATTTTAATCTTTATTATATAATAGTGTATGTCTTTCTTTTCTTTTTTTTTTTTTAAGTAAAAAGAATGATTCGTTTTGAGTTTTGATATTTTCGCCCGATGTGAATTATGTTGTAGGCAATGCATCATATAAAATTTTTCTTAGATCATTTTTTTAGACAATTCACGCGTCAATACGTTTCTACTACGCCTTTCTCTATGGCTTTCTCTAGAAGAGAAGGGTGTCCAGACATTTTCAAGAAAAAAATGTGACAACCCTTTCCTTTTGCGGAAAAGACTTTTGTGGTCACTTGTGGTTATGCTCGCGGAAGGGCCTCTTTCTTACGAAGGGTATGGGTAAGGGCCGTTTATCGGTGGTCCCGATGTGAATTATGTTGTAGGCAATGCATCATATAAAATTTTTCTTAGATCATTTTTTTTAGACAATTCACGCGTCAATACGTTTCTACTACGCCTTTCTCTATGGCTTTCTCTAGAAGAGAAGGGTGTCCAGACATTTTCAAGAAAAAAATGTGACAACCCTTTCCTTTTGCGGAAAAGACTTTTGTGGTCACTTGTGGTTATGCTCGCGGAAGGGCCTCTTTCTTACGAAGGGTATGGGTAAGGGCCGTTTATCGGTGGTCCCGACTGTACACATATAAACACGAGGAAAAAATCTGGCTCCGGGCCACTGCGGAGAAACAGGTAGAAGTAGACATACGAAGAGAATCCTCCAGAAACGAACTGTGAATGGCATGGGCATGCACACGGCTCCTATAATGGAGGCAGGAAGAGGTCATATGCGACATATGAATTGACGTAATTTTTACATTTATTAACTTAGAGCAATAGTTGTTTTTGCATCATGTTAAAAATATTGCACAGGAAGTACTAGACCAAATATGATAATCCTCTTGTTATTATCTTCTTAGTTCTAACCAATTATATACTTTTAATTATCCAGATAGGATAGCCGTCTGGAGGGAATAGGAGTAGCATGGGCATGCTATATGGAGGTAGAACTTAATACTACTCCTCGGCAAAACAGGAAACTGTGGGACACATCAGGGAAAGTAACATGTTTATTCTCTGTAATTTAACCTTGAGATTCAAAATATTTACAGATGCATTAAATAAGGGAATACATGGACCATCATTTTGTAAGAATTGTTTGACTGTATACTATAAAGTTCACTCATAGGGATATCCCTATCATTGATAAGGAGTAAGGTGACTCAGTGGTAGGGTACTCACCTCTACTGAGAGTTCCCTGATTCGATCCTAGGTCAACTGAGTTTTGTTAAACAGCATCGTGTCCGTGGTTTTCTCGGGGCTCTCCCGTTTCATCTCACATTTTCAGCCATTTTTCATAATCATTCAGTTGTGTGTTTTTTAGCCTAAAGGCCAAACCATGAGACATTAAATTGAAATTTCGTTTTATTTTCCTATCATTGAAGTCAAAGTTGGTGCAAAATAATTTGTTCATCTGGATATGGAATTCTCACATCATTCCTTATCATTCCTTACAATTTACGTTCGTCCCAGAAACCACAAATCGAACGGGATGGTCCTGAATACTGTGTTCCCATTCCTTTATAAAATACATAGCAGTGAAGATTTTACATACTTTTTGTGCCTTCGATATTTTTTTGTGTGGTATCATTATCATATATTGTGTCGCAAAGTCTGGATCGCTGAAAAAATGTCATATTTTTATTTACTAACTAGTTAATACTGAATAACATAGCAAAATAATCTTTGAGGAGGCTGTCCCCCTCGTGCATCCGACACTGTATGAAAGTAAGTCTATTGTCATATGTTTGTATGAACTTTTTCTGTTTCTTTGATTTTGTTTATAACAATGGTTCACTTCATAAGAATAGACAAGAAGCAAATAAAAGTAGAGACCAGACTTCTTTTAAGATTTTTAATATGAGTATTTGTGTACTCTATATTGGAATAACTTCTGCTATGAAAAGTTGTCCGAAATGTATTTTTTTTTTTTTTTACAACTTGGTTTGATTTGTATGAAAATTAACATGAATATTAAAAAAAATAAAGTGCTTCACTTCTTGGTGATTTTTTTTTGTAATGGTTTATTTGGTGAAGTGTTCTACATAACTTAATGTTATTTGTGTTATCAAGTCATAACTAGATGAGGCCTGGGGTGGCCACGTCACACCCAGAACACTGTTGAACCCCTAGAGTACTGTTGGAATACCATGTGGTCGTTGAAAAATTCTTTAAATTCTTGTAATTAAGGGGTCATGCCTCCCTGCCCCGAGGAAGATATTCTAGTTACGCTAATGTCAACAGTTTCAGGTGTGTCAACATTTAGTCATATCTAAAAATAAATCATATAAAACAAGTCAGAACAGAACAAAGACGCATTAATTTGCAGTGATTAAGCACAAATACTTTTGCTTCAGAGATAAGTACTTACAAAAATACTTCCTATAGACCTCCAACTATAAATATTAGCAAAAAAGTCCATACGACAATTTAGAGTTTTCTTTATGCGTTTATCTCGAAATGTTGATTTTGTCATATATCCCCTTTTAACAGTGACTGATTCAGTTGTTATATTTTTATTTTTCTGCTATAAAATTTCGAAAGATAAATCACGCTATTTGTTCAGTTAATGATTCCGAGTAATGTGCTGAGAAACTGAATCAAATTGATGCCATTTTCAGCGTTTTGATAAAAGGCCTTCTGGTGAAATGCTAGTGACATAACATACGAGTTCCTAGTATGGAGCTCACACAGTTCATGGTGCCCGTTTTTGGGTTTATGAGGCCAAGCAATTTAAGGGTTATCAAAATACTATAATAAATATTGGTTTAAGGGGCCATGCTGACAATTACATAGGGGAGAGAGACAGAGAGAGAGAGAGAGAGAGAGAAACATGATCATTAGATATTTTATGGGGGAGACCGATTAATTTTTAGTTATGCCACTGTAAACGATATGTCACATCAACACCACTGATAAAGGTGTTTCTATAAAAGGTTGTTTCAAACAGTACTTACACCACTAAAAGTTTTTAAAAAAAATCTATTTAAGGACTATTTTAAAAAGAATGAAACACTCCATTCTCAAACTAATCTATCTAGGTATAACGAAAATAATTTCAACCTAGAGAAGGATAGTTTGAGTAAATAAACTAAATTTATTCGTGGATAGAAATTTGCTTTGCTCTCTCTCTTTTACAATAGAATAAGGTGTACATACATATCTCATAGCTTCGCTGTTGAAAGGAACCTTAGCTCTAATACCACTCATCCAACTATATAGCACAGTTATCTTGAGATACGTAGCTTTACAGTCTTGTCTATAACCTAGATTACTATTGGTAAGGTACCTGAATCGATACTAAAATTATTCAAATATTAAAAAGGAAAAAAAAACTCCTGTTTGCCTCAACTAAGCAAGACATTCTCAACTAGGTGGTAAGTACACAATTTAAACTACTTAAAAATGGTCATTTCGCCCCATTTTTGTCACTGAATGACCACTTTTTAATAGTCCATGTTAAACCACCAGTGGCTGACAAACAGTTTGTACTAAAAGTTTATCTGTACAGTGAAGTTCTTTCATCCTTATTTATAAGATTTATTAGTGTGATGCTGTTGGGAGGATTCTGGGATAAGGGTTCGTTGGGGATTTTGTATGAAAAGTACGTCGTAGTTAATTTCATACATCACACTGTAGATCTTATCTGATAGATATTTAGTCTGAAAGTCAGTTTCTCAGCCTATAACAAAATATGAATAAAGAAGTCAACATGCCATATACCCAGAAAAATAATCATATAAGATGTTTTTCTCTTTGAGCAGGCAAGTAGTTAGGGGGTGGCCAGGGTAAGCTGAGCCAGCTGAGGGCTTCTTCCTCACACTAGTCGATGTAAAGGGTTTGAATAGTAGGTAATAATGCAAGTTCCATTTCCGTGAACGCTTAGGACATTTCAGGGAAACAACTATAATAAAAGTCCCTAAGGCAAAAATATATTTAATAGTTCATTATTTTAACCCGATATGGACGACGAAAAAAAATTTGTAACGTTTCAACGCATTGTTGTATTGCAAGCCCGAGCATTTTTTGTATTCGAAACGACGAACGTTTCATATCCGCTACGTTTCGAGGATTATATTTGACAAGTAGCGAAGCCTGGCGTCTTCAGTGTGGATCACAGCTTGATATCGAAAATAATTTCTTTCTTCAACAGGAAAATAATTCCGTCCATAAAGGGTTAAAATGTAACATAAAAAATAATCAATGTGTTGTTAACAGAAAATCTTAAACCCCTACCAGTTGAAAGTAAGTTATCTCCGAGGAATAAAACATCAAATTTTTAGATAACAGGGAGTGTGGGAATGTGGAATAATTAACTCAGTATTGAATGTAAAAGCCTTTGAGTATTACTCAATTACAAATACTGAAAAAAGTTCTAATGTTGGTTTTAGAAAACAAATCTTCACAGACACTAATTGTAATAGTTGGTTTCTACTACAATTCAAGATAAAACGCTGATAAGAACTGCTCATATGCGGGTGGACCAGTTCGTTTGTCTTTTTTAAATGTATTATTATTTTTTATATGCATCACATTACTTTTAAAGTTGTCTCAGGCTCAATTTGTACTTTCTACCCCTGGCGAAATGAAACTTTTCATGATTTTTTTAACATTACTTTCATTTACATGAAACAATAATTTTGTATTATTTTTTGTTTAGTGAATGATTTTATTTGTTGGTTTGGTAGTTCTTATTGCAGGTAGGTTTGGTAAGTTTTTGTCTGACACTTCGAGTTTCATACTTGCCATACGTGCCGTTTTATCTATTATTATTTTCAATGAAAAAAATCATGTATTATTTTAAATATATAAAATTAAAAGTCTTTTACATTAACTTTACAAATCTGCTCTTTCACCCTGTTGTTTCTTAAGACATACGTTATTGATTCCTCGTGTAATTAACTGGCTGCTTTCAGTGAAATAACCGTGTAAGTCTACTTAATTTTCTTTTGATTATTGCTAATTGATATTTTACAGGTAAAGCTAAGCTTCTCCTGGTGAGTTTTACATTAAGCAGAACCAGCTAAATTGAATTCCTAAAATTAGGAAAGTTATAAGCATGTGTATGACAAGTTATGTCCATTATATTACACATACCATCAGAACTTCAACCTATCATCCTGTAAAACATACTTTCCCGCTTTACCGGTTATTCACTGAAACCAGCCATATTGGTTAGAGCAAATTTTTGAAAGGGTACACATCCGTGAATGACGCTCCTAAATCTTCGCGCTCGGGCTAATTCACTTTTCTAAGTTGGGCTTCCACTTACTCGGGCTTTGGCTTACTTTCCTCAATTGAGCTAACGGTCATTGATTTCAATGGGGCTCGTGCTCACTCGGATTTGAGCTCACTGATCTTGGTGAAGCACGCGCTCTCTTGGTATCGGCACCTTCGGGTTCAAGAGCACTAATATTGCTGGGGCTCATGTTCACTCGGGCTTGGGTGCACTAATCTTGATAGGGCCCGTGCTCAATCGGGCTAGGGCTCACTTGGGCTTGAACTCACTAATATTGGTGAGCTCGCACTCACTAAAATTCGGACTCACTGACTTTAGACCTCATCCGTAATAACACTATCCATAAAGTTTAGGAGGGACGAATAACATTTAGGAAGACACTCAACTAATAACCATACCAGGGGTACAGGCTTCTCACGTTGTAGGACGCTGAACAAAAAGTAAGTCTTAGACTGAATCTCTCCATTTTAAAAAATGCCCTTAACTCGAATTTTCTAGCGTTTCGCGTCTTTTAACATTTTGTTACAATGTATGTAGTTGGATGTTTGATTTAGAGTTCAGCGTTTCGGCAGCAAGACTATATGAGACGTGGACCGAAAGATTAACGTGTGATCAGAACCACATGAGCTCCCACGAAAACCGAACTCGGGTTATTTATTTATTGATACATTTTGTGGGTACTACCGGCAGCTACGGCTTTAAGCCCGTCACATCTTGAGGGATGACGTCCCTCAGCGAGCACATAATCCAGAAAAAAGGGTTGGAATAAGTGGAATGGGAAGGGAAAGAAGCGGCCTGGGAACTGTATGTTATGTACTATTCCGGCATTTGCCTGGTGGGAGTGAGGGAAAACCAGAAAAAAAAACTCACTCAGGAAGGCCGGCTTCGGGATTTAAACCCGGGACCACTCGAATACTAAGCGCCCACACTAACCACTTACGGAAACCGAACTTGGGTATTCCACGCCAAAATCCCGTACTCTAACACTCGCATACCAATGCGACTGACCCCAACGCGGTTTTTTGCCTATGGTCCCCATGTTATTTCAAATTACGAGATCAGCTCCTAAGACATTTCTTGGGGTGGTTCGTGTCTAAAAGTGCAATTTACTTTTTCTTCTGGAAGCAAATTTCCCCCATAAAATTATCGCTGCTTGCGTTTTCTTGCATTGTGATTTGAGATAGCTCTTGTGCTACACAACTGAATTCCAATTGCATGAAAAATAGGTTCTTGCTATTCCTTACCATTATTACGATGTAGGAACTAATATTGAAACCAAAAGAAGTGGTAGTCTAGTTTCAGTAGATGAAAAAGATAACTGAGATGGAACTTATTCTTGAGAGGTTATTGACCCTGAAAAATTAGTCCCATCTCATTGTCTCTCTTTCCGGAACAATTTCTTAGCGTTTATGTTCTTGATATTTATACACTGAAACCAGAAGTAAGTAAATTTCTACCACTTCCAGTCTTAGTAGCGAGATGGGATGGAAATTATGCCTTGCTTTGGAATTTGAATCGATCCTCAAAAATAGCTATTGCCATTGCAATATATGTTGCATGTCCATAAATACTGAAACCGCATACAGTTAATTTCTAGCACTTCCAGTTTGAAAGAGGATTAACGGACTAAAACAGATCTACCATTAGGACGCTGAAATGAATCCAACAGAAAGAAAAACATTTCTGAATATTTCTTACCGTTATTGCAATATGGATTTCAATATTGAAACCGGACTTAGTATTTGTTTACAACTTTTAGAAGAGAGAGATATTAGTGGAGCTTATATTTTTTGAAAATTAAATCCATTCATCAAAACAATATGTCGCTATCTATTACCGTTTTTACTCCAATCAATGTTCAAAATCAAAATGGTTTTCTTCCTCTTCCGGTATGAATAGAAGTTTAACTGATTAAAAGAAATCGTTTGTTTAGATGCTGAGCCGAGTACAAAAATCCGCTCCTCGATATCTCTTACCGATTTTGATCTATAGACATTAATGTTGGAACCGGAAGTAGTGGTGAATTTATACCACTTCCAGTTTGTAAAGATATAAGGGTAAAGATTTTATATTTACTTGAGACCGTAAATCGATTCCTGAAACCTTTTGTCTCAAGTTTTTACTATATTTGATTTACGACAGTTCTTGTTGAAACCGGAATTGGTCGATATTTACCATTTCTGGCTTAGATAGAAGGATGTCCAGTGAGACCGAAAGTATTTTTAGGACCGTGAGTCGAATCCCGAAAACAGCTTCTCGATATCTTTTACCGTTTTGGCTCTGTGGACATCAATATTGGAACAGGAAGTAATGGTGAAGTCGACCACTCCGGTTTGTGAAATTATAGGGGTAAAGATAATATGTTGATTTGAGACCCAAAGTCGATTTCCGAAAACTGTTTGTCGCTATCTATTACCGTTTTTGATTTATGACCATTATCATTGGAACCGGAAGTGGTGTATGTCTTTCACTTTCGGTTTAAGTAGGAGGTTGTTGAAAGAGGCTGAAGCTATTCTTGGGACGCTCAATCGAATTCAAAAACCACTAATCGATAGTTCTTACCATTTTGCTGTGATACATCTTTACATATGGACGGACAGACAGACTAACGGACGGACGTAGTCGTCCGACAACACTTCCAGTACTTAAGAATTGCATAGTTCGGAGGTCTAGAAAACATATTGTTAACTAAAATTAACCACAGAGAAGCACTAATTTCTGTATACATTTAGCATATAGTTAGAGGTCAGTCACTGACCTCCCCCCCCATTGGTGTTTGTGTAGGTACAAAAAGGCAATGGTATGCGAGTGCTAACCATATGGCAACGTTGGACTTCTATGAAAGATCTGAGTTTGCAAAGGATATTTCAGTATTGTGGAAAGTATATTTCAAAGGCTACATTTTTTTCATTCGCATCTAACTCTTAAAAAAGACACTAACTTTGCAAAAGTAGCTAGCCAACCACCATTAAAAAAAGTGAAATAAGTGCCGACTATTTCAATAAGTATCGATTTTGATATCCTAACGCGTATAGCAAGAAGCACTCGAAATGCAAGTGTATTTTTTTAATAATTGGCACAACAACTGATGAATGGTTGCATATGAAATGATACAACAGTAACTTGTCAAAAATAGGTTGGTACGACTGAATGGGACAACATGACCATTATTGTTATAAAATGACCATTAACAATATTTCTTGGGGTAGAAAATGACCATTTTCTAGGGGTGAAATCACCATTCAGGGGTGTTATGACCATTGGCAACTATGCACATACATGCAAAATGGTCATTTAGTCGCTAAATGGGTACTGAATGACCACTTTTAACTATATATATATATATATATATATATATATATATATATATATATATATATATATATATATATATATATATATAGGTGTGTGTGTGTGAGAGAGAGAGGACGGTGCGCATATGGGTCAAATTCATCCCCCCTGGGAAAATTTTTCAATTCGCACACTGCATATAGGGGGACCGGGGCTGGTTGGCGAACTTTTCATTCTTTTTTTTTTTTATGAGCAGATTGTGCACTGTATTGCAATGTAATGGATGTGTACGGACAGACCAATGTTTCCTCTAATAAATTCCATTTTTGTTTTTGTTTTGTTGCTTACAGTTTTCGAGAAATAATTTTTCTTTCTTTTAAAACGGAGCATGCCAACCGACCCCTACTGAGAATCTGGTTGGCTGATAGCGTGGGGCTAGTTGGCATTCTTTTTAAATATAGCAAAGCACACAAAAAATTGGATTTATTAGAAATATACGTTATTTTTCTGAATTCTATTATGTATATTGCAATGTAGTAGGCTATTTGAAGTTTGAAATTACTTTTATTCACAACATTTAAAAGAATCAGCATTATGAAATATGAAAACTTCTTTCTTTCATTCTAGCTTGGTTGTCATGACATTGAAAGCTACAAAATTATCAAACCACATCAGTTTTAATATGATTTGGTGTAGGTTAATTCTTCATATTATTTCAATCATATTCACGAAGAAATTAAATGTCGACTAAAAGCAGGGAATTCGTGTTACTATTCGGTTCAAAATCTCTTGTCGTCGCGAATTCTGTCGAGGAATTTGAAGCTTAACATATATAAAACGATAATCATGCCTGTTGTTCTGTATGGTTGCGAAACATGGTCGCTTACTCTGAGGGAAGAACATAGACTGAAAGTATTTGAGAACAGGATCCTGAGAAGAATATTCGGACCCAAGAGGAACGAGAATGGGGAATGGCGAAAGCTTCATAACGAGGAACTACATAGTTTATATGGTTTACCCAACATTGTTAGGGTCGTCAAGTCTAGGAGGCTTAGGTGGGCAGGTCATGTAGCTAGAATGGAAGAAAGTAGAAACGCTTTCAAAGTCTTGACAGGTAGACCCATAGGAAAACGACCATTAGGAAGACCTAGGCGCAGATGGGAGGATAATATTAAGATGGATCTCGCAGAGATAGGAATACAAAGTAGAAACTGGATCAAATTAGCTAAGGATAGAAGTCAGTGGAGAGCTTTTGTGAACGCGGCACTGAACCTCCGGGTTCCATAGGCCATAGAGTTAGTTAGTTAGTTAGTTATTATTTCAAAATGTAATTAAAATAACTGAACTATCAAGAAAGGTAGTTTATTTCCCGCTGTTCACAAAGTAGCTAAGAGAAACTAAGATATGTTTTAGCTGAATTATCGAGAAATGCAATTTATTTCCTACTTTCCACAAAGAAAGAAAAAGCTATAGCTAGGCCTCTTTTTTGTAACAAAAGAGCACATGCAAAATATTCTTGATCCTGAGAATTAGGCCTATTCAGAAAATTCAGAGTCCGGCATACAGTCTTTTCTCGATTTCTAAATTTTGACAGCAATCCAATATCTGCATGCTATTCTATAACATTGAAGTAAAAGATTGGTAGAACTTAAACTATATAACAATAAAACAAACAATGTAACAATAAAAATAAAATGAAATAAAATGTCACATGAGGTTGTTTGGCGCACTTGCCAACCAACCCCAAATGCTATACGCCAACTAACCCCAAGCCCATTTTGTGCAACAAAGTCGTAATTACTCAGCAATTGTTTGGCATTTACGTTTTATTGTTTGAATATCCATAAAAACAAAGTTCAGATCTAACTAATGCTATATTACTTACCTCTGTACCCCAAGTAGTGACGATTCTGTGATGTAACAGAGAACTGAAAAAAATACTTCAGACTGGCAAAAACACACTTTATCTAATAGACACCATAATCCGCAAGTTACAAATTCCATATAAAGGTGGCAGCTGCATCCATAGGTCGCTCTTTTATGACAGTAGCAACAGCTCATTATGTTAATTAATGAAGGAGTTATATGCAGTTCGTCAACCAGCCCCGATCTCCCTCAATAAGTAAATGTTAATGCTATTGTAAATGGTTACCTCGTTCAAATCCTCAAATATTTGGGCGATGATTTGATTACTTTCTCTTAATTACTCTTAGTTTCTTGCTTGTTATTCATAAATACTTTCTTTCTTTATGTTTTTACTAGATTATCCAGTTATTTGATGATAATACAAACAGAGTTGGGTGTTTTCCGTTTGGCAGAATTGTCAATTGGAAGATTTGTCCATTTTCACGATTGGCGCATTTGGTAATTGGCAGATTTGGTAATTGGCAGATTTGGTAATTGGCAGGTTTGGTAATTGGCGGATTTGTTAATTGGCAGATTTGTCCATTGGCAGATTTGGTAATTGGCTCATTTGTCCATTCTCACGATTGGCGCATTTGGTCATTTTCGCGTTTGGCAGATTTGGTAGTTGGCAGATTTGGTAATTGGCAGGTTTGGTAGTTGGCGGATTTGTCAATTGGCAGATTTGTCCATTCTCGCGATTGGCGCATTTGGTCATTTTCGCGTTTGGCAGATTTGGTAATTGGCAGATTTGGTAATTGGCAGATTTGTCCATTGGCAGATTTGTCCATTGGCTGATTTGTCCATTTTCACAATTGGCACATTTGGTCATTTTCGCGTTTGGCGCATTTGGTAATTGGCAGATTTGTCCGGGTCCCGACCCGTCGCCCTTTTGCACACGGTTGTTGTAGAGAGTCGAGACTTGCTGCATTTTCTTTCATTTTGCAACAGATTTCAAATGATGTGCCACTTAACCCCCCTTGCCATTTGAAAATTTTGAGTTGGACCCCATCTGGGACCCCGCGGGGGACCCTGGGGCATTTTTTCTTACCACAAAAAGTTTCTCGTTGAAAATGGTGGGATAAGTGTTGGCAGAGTTTTTCACTTACTCAACCATTTCCGAACAAATGACGGTTCAAACTATTCTGCATGGTAATTTTTTGTAGTTCTTACATTACAAAATATGTTGTAACTCACGATATTCCGCCCGGTGGCAACGTATAACTTTGGGATCCATCTAGTTATAACATATAAAAGGCAAACACAATGGTCTCGTTCCGATCTCAGCGGAGCCACTGCGTGACCCTTCCTTGTAAGTATGAAAACATTTACGCTCACTCCAACCTCAATCATTTCATGAATTCAACCTGATTTACGTATGTTATTAGGACGTAAAATTGAATGTGATTTATTCTACAAACACTTTTATACATTGCAAGAGCTGTGACGTCTAAATATTCACTGAGAACTCATAGTCGTATCGCAATAAACAAAAGCGAGTATGGAACAGTAAACTGCTTTCACAAAAGTTAAAAGAAAGCCTGCAAAAGCATGCAAAATGGTCGAGTGGTTTAGGTCGATACTCTATCAATCATATGTTTGTGTGTTAAAACCCGATAATAAGTTTTTCTAAGTTTCTTCCTATTTTCATTTGGAGGCGGAAAACATTTCTTTGAGTATCTCATTGGAAACTTCTTTTGTTTCAAATTCGGCTAAGACGGAACAATATATCAATTGCAAATCTAAAATCCATAGCTGAAAACAAAATATAAAGTATGTTTTCCCATTATTATCCTCCGATTTCTAACGAGACCCGGGTTCGATTCCCGGAGGGAGTTCATGTGGTTCAGATTCCACGTTAATCAGTAGGTCCACGTCTCATATAGCCTCGCTGCTGAACGGGACGTAAAACTTAAAATCAATCAATCAATCTCCAAGAGAGAGAAATAAAAAAACTTTGTTATGGTAAATTCTAGTTCAAAGTTCGAAGCATTTGCTTTTGCACGTGATTTTTTGTTTCTTTTTAAGGGAACAGAAAAGTTCTGGCGCCTAAGAAATTATACCATATAATATTGCAAATTTGCAAGTGGATGTATTTACATTGCAATTTGAGGTAATAAAGATATTATGATTAGAAAACAATATTGTAATAAGTAAGTTTAATTTCTTCATCCATCGCAAGTCTTAGGAGCCCCTTATACCTCGCCGCCCCCCGAATATCGATATCGAAAATTTCGAATGATATATTCATGTCCATATATTCGCGATATCGAATGTTGATATATGATAATATATATATCGACGATAGCGATCTATCAACATATCACAGGCCCAGGTCCGAGAAGTGATGCTTGAAATATACTGGAATCAACAATCAAATTCTAAATAAGTTCTCCATTTCCGTATTCAATGTTGAGGGGGAAGTGGTGTGAACCCGAATAGAAATTTTAAGAAAAACAAATGTTAAGATAAAAGTTGGTTTTCCGTCTCCCCTTGAATATAAAAATTAACAGAAAACTATTACTGCAATTTACCTTATACTTCTGTTTCTGATTGTTATCACAAATCGGCGACAGTACACATATTTTACATAGTACACCAAAAAACTCTATAACTTTTCACAACCAAGCAAGCCGGAAGATGAAATTCCTGTGATATTAAAGTGGAATGTTCTACAAAATAGTCATAATTCATTGGCCATATTTCTATCAGTACTTGGTAGGGACTAAGAGCTACAAGACTAACAGAACTAGAAATTAGAGATTTCATTCCTTTTTTCTCTCAGACTAAAAGACTTCTGCATTTTCCTAAGATTTTCATTTTCTTAATATAAGTCCCCTATCCAGGGCTAATTCTGGCTACTGCGGTTTCGAGGTAATCGGTAAACGAAAGAGCAAAGTTTGTCGACTCTCAACTCTCGACAGTATGTGAGAAGATATTTCACAGTTCATGTTGTTATTTCTTCGTTACAAAAACACTTCTAGTTGACTCTATTCATGGTGAATTACTGAACTTATAAACATTGACAATTATTGAAAAATGAATAATTATTTTTAAACATAAAAGGCGTTACAGTTCAGTAGAATGTAGTAGTAGAATGCAGAAGTGAAAGAAAATATTGTTTATTTGTTGAGATGCGCAAACTGAATGTGAATAATAAGTGTTTCCCATTCTCTTGTCCAGAGGTGGATCTACGATGGACTTCTGGGGGCTCGGTGGTTTGTAATACTCCTATTTAGAGCTACTTTTAAGAGCTCCAAACTCTGGAATGGGTTTTATTTATATATAAAATAACAAATATTCCCTTTCTGGGAGGCAATCGCCATGATCGCCCACTGGATCCGCCCCCGCTCTTGTGTAGCAGACTTTGAAGATATTTAGCTCGTGTATGCTCCTGCGATGGTGATTAAGGATTGTAACATCTGGATAATTTTTATACTGATATCGGATAGAAACTTATCCGGATTTGCAATATCCTGTTGACGGACAACAAAACGGATGACGGATAACGGATAATATCAGGATAATGGATGACGGATAATATCCGGATAGCGAATGACGGATAATATAGATAACGGATACTATCCGCATGATGGATAACGGATGACGGATAAGATCCGGATAACGGATGTTATCCGGATGTCGGATAATGTCCGGATAATGGATTTATCCGGATAATTTATAAAATTAAGATAACGGATAATATCTGGATAATAGAACATTCGGATAACTGATTACATCCGGATGACGAATAAAGGATAATATCCGGATAAAGTATGTGGTTTGAAAAAGACAATATAGGAGAGGGACTTATCAATGCTTTCTCCTCATGAAGTTATTAAAAGACGATCATCGGGCAGTTGTCTTTACCATCGAAAGATATTGCTTCTTAAAATGTTTCCTAGTAACTTCCAATTTTCTTGTTCTTGTTGGGCGCGGTGGCTAATGGTAGACCGCTTACTTTGGCGCGTGGGGTCCTTATTGTTTCGATCCCCGGCCAAATAAGTTTGCGGTGGACAAGATCGTATCCGTAGCTTCTCTCAGGGTACTCCCGCTTCTTGCCACTTTTCCCTCCATCAATTCTTCTATTATCATTGACTTGCTTTAATCATTCGGCACGGCAGCTCAGTGGTAGAGCGCTTCCTCTTTTGCGTGGGGTCCTTATTGTTTCGATCACCACCCAAGAAAATTTGTAGTGGACAATATCATATCCGTGGTTTTTCTCAGGGTACTCCTACTTCTTCCCACTTTTCATTCCACAAATTCCTCTATTATTATTGACTGGCTTTAATCATTGCGCGCGGTGGCTCAGTGGTATAGCGCTTCCTCTGGTGGAACAATTAAGTTTGAGGTGGATGAGATCGTATCTGTGGGTTTTGTCAGGGTACTCCCGCTTCCTCCCAGATTTCATTCCACCAATTCTTCTATTATCACGGACTTGCTTCAATCATTGGGCACAGTGGCTCAGTGGTAGAGTGCTTCCTCTGGTGGGCCAATTAACTTTGTAGTGGACAAGATCATATCCATGGGTTTTTCAGGGTGCTCCCGCTTCCTCCCACATTTCATTCCACCAATTCTTCTATTATCATTGACTTGCTTCAATCATTGGGCGCAGTGGCTCAGTGGTAGAGCGCTTCGTGTGGTGTGCCAAATAAGTTTGTGGTGTACAAGATCGTATCCGTGGGTTTACTCAGGGTACTCCAGTTCCTTCCCACTTTTCATTCCACCAATTTCTCTACCATCATTGATTTGATTTAATCATTGGGCGCGGTGGCTCAGTGGTAGAGCGCTTCCTCTTGTGGTAAAGGTAAGTTTGTGGTTTACCAGATTGCATTCGTGGGTTTCTTGAGGGTACTCTCGCTTCCTCCCATATTTAATTCCACCAATTCTTTTATTATGATTGGCTTACTTTAATCATTGGACGCTGTGGCTCAGTGGTTAAGCGCTTCGTGTGGTGTGCCAAGTAAGTTTGTAATGGACAAGATCGTATCCGTGGGCTTTGTGAGGTTACTCCCGATAATTCCCACTTTTCATTCCACAAATTCCTCTATTATCATTGACCTACATTAATCATTGGGCACGGTGGCTCAGTGGTAGAGCGCTTCCTCTGGTGGGCCAATTAAGTTTGTAGTAGACAAGATCATATCCATGGGATTTTCAGGGTACTCCCGCCTCCTCCCACATTTCATTCCGCCAATTCTTCTATTATCATTGACTTGCTTCAATCATTGAGCGCAGTTGCTCAATGGTAGAGCGCTTCCTCTAGTTGGCAAAGTAAGTTTGTGATGGAGAAGATCGTATCCGTGGGTTTTCTCAGGGTACTCCAGCTTCTTCCCACGTTTCATTCAATCAATTTTCTATTATCATTTACTTGCTTTAATCATTGGGAGCGGTGGCTCAGTGGTAGCGCGCTTCCTCTGGTGGGTCAAGTAAATTTGTGGTGGACAAGATCGAATCCGTGGGTTTTCTCAATGTTCTCGAGCTTCTTCCCACTTTTCATTCCAAAAATTCCTCTTTTATCATTTACTTGCTTTAATCATTGGGAGCGGTGGCTAAGTGGTAGAGCGCTTCCTCTGGTGCGTGGGGTCCTTATTGTTTCGATTCCCGGCCTAGTAAGTTTGTGGTGGACAAGGTCGTATTCGTGGGTTTTCCCAGGTACTCTCGCTTCCTCCCACATTTCATTCAACAAATTCTTCTATCATCATTGACTTGCTTTAATCATTGGAGATGCCTTGGTCCCTTGGGGATTGCGGTGATGTCAGAAATCAGATTCGGTCCCAAGCATTTGGGTTGTGATGTAAACCTTTGCTGTGGTTCAGTCTCAGTATTTTATTACGCGAGATAAAGCCATCCATACAGCTATAAATGTTGTTCTATCGTGCGCAACCAGGTATTGATTTTGAGTCAATTCGGAACCACATTTTTGGGGCTTTGAGGCCAGAAACCGATTTCGGACATTACGCTGTCCTCAAACTACTAGGATCTTTCCAATGTTACCATCCGCATCCAACAACCCCATGTTTAAAAGGGAAATAGAAAGGACTCCTGTCTAAAACTTCCGGACCCAGTTTCTTGAGGTTCAAGTTTAGGGATCGATTTCTAATATCACCATTGTGCTCAACGGATCAAAACCTTTGAAATGTCGCCAACGCCGTCCAATAACTTCATCTTTAATAGGTGAATAGAAGGGACCTGAGCCCATAACGTCAGGACCCCATTCCTTGAGCTTCGCGCCCTGAGCCTGATTTCTGACATTACTACTGAACTCAGGGGCAGTGGTTAGGGATGGGCACGAGCGAGTTCGAGCGAGTTTTTTTTAAACTTGATTCGACTCGAAACAGACATCTTTTAGCTCGACTCGGGAACTCGACTTGAAAAATTTCTTCCGACTCGACTCGAATTTGGATCGAGTTTCGAGTCGAGTCGAGCCAAATCGAGCCAAATCTTGTGAGTAGTTTCAAGTTCCTTTTTCACTTATTCTGCATAAACAAAATAATTATTATCAATGTTGCTACTTCCACTACAACTTATTATTATTATTATTATTATTATTATTATTATTATTATTATTATTATTATTATTATTATTATTATTATTAAATTCTGTAATTAAGCTTGAAAGATAGGCGGTTTGCATCTTAATACTAAAAACTAGTTGACTGCCGATTTCGGTAGTCGTGAAATCTAGGAAACAAGGACATCGTTCACGAGGTTCTGGGTTTGAGTTCCGGAGGATCAAATATTCGTGCTTGGGCCAAAATTTGTTAAAAGTTATAGCGTGCCAGGCAAACATGTTTAAAACTGTTCTGCCTGGGTCTACGGTTGTCAACGACTTGTGCGGCTTGGCTCACAGCTTATTCAATATCGAACCGAACCGAGAAGTAGGGATGCGCACGAGTCGAGACACATTTTGTAAAATTCGAGTCGAATCGAGACTGCTCGTAAAAATCTTGATTCGACTCGAATGTCTCAAAACTCTTCACATATTTTTAAAAATAGTTTTGAAGAAACTAATCAGTCAGAAATAGTTATATATATATATATATATATATATATATATATATATATATATATATTATACAGGTGCGGATCCAAGGGGAGCTACAGCCCTCTTGACACTCAGGTATACACTGGATAAAATAGGCTTCAATCCTGCTTTACACTGGGTAAAGCGGCAAACTGTGATTTAGTCGCTCCCGTGATCATATCCTGGATCCGGGGCTTTAAGGGTTCATAGCTGTAAAACTATGGGACCTATCGTTAGGGATGCGCACGAGACGAGTCGAGACAGAATTTTCCTGACAAATTTCGAGTCAAGACACAGCTCTTGCAATAAAAAAGAATACAGTTTTCGAGTCGAGACATCACTTTTACAGCACATTTGCGAGACGAGAAAGCCTCAAATCTTGTCTCGTGCGCATTCCTACCTATCATAGTCGGGTTAAGACTTCACTTAGAAACTAATATGTGCGCTATCCAAAAATACAATGTTTCAGAATCTAGAGTACACATGCGACAATTTTTAGAGAGGAACTTTGGCTATGTGCATATAATTTGAAGTACTCACCAAATACCTGTATAAAAATTGTTGCAGAAGTATGGCAGAATTCTGAAACATGGATATTTGGATAGCGCACGTACTAGTTCCTAAATAAGGTCTTGACCCTACTACGGTAGGTCGCCTAGTTTTGGAGCTATGGACCTTTAAAGTTCATTTCTTCATGTTTTTGACACCCTATAACTCCGAAATTAAGCATTTGTGCGCCCAGGCTTGTTATTACCTTTTGTCTTATCTTGGTGTCAGGACCAGTATTTCTTCCAGATATGTTTTTGGGGCACTGCCCCCCTCCCGGAGCTCTGAGAGTGCCCCACGGAGACCAAAATATTACGTCTATAATACAATAATAAATAGAATAGTACCAGCAGTGCTCCCCTCACCCTGAACATTATTTTCTGAAAGAACAACTTGTCAGGAATCTCCTTGCATTTTTTAAATGGAGTATCGCATCGCAGTTTGCAGTGCAAATGGGAATGCAATGCAGTGCAAACATGGAAATGCAACATTGCATTTACATGTTTGCACTGCAAATTGAAAAATGTATTGCAAATTGGTATACATCTTTGTGTCTTAAATTACTACGTAAGCTAAAATAAGGAGCAAGTTAAAAATATATTACTATTATTTCAAGAAACTTCCCCCGACTTAAAGGGTCGGTTATTGCAAGAAAAAATGCCTCGACTTTGGATTACAATAGTTTTCCACTTTTGTATTTTCTTCCCTTTGTCAGTTTATTGTTACTGGGTCATTCTCCAGATCTTCTCAGGTTTCGGGTGATTATCCTTGTTTCTGAGCGTGTAATAATAAAAAAATGTTCCTTGAAGAAAAGAACAGCAGATTGGACCTAGCCGATATATGGTATATATAGCATGATTGTGGCTTGGTTAGTAAAACGCAGAAGTGCGTACAGTAGATCAATAAAACAGTAACGGTATTCTTCAATGCCAAAAATACAGTATAGGAAATTACACTCATCTTTGTCTCTTTTCTTTTTGCTTTTCATTTGAAGTACTGATATACCTGATACCCATTAACGTTCCTTGTTAAAAACAACATATGTTTTAGCAAGATTTCTTCTTGGGAGACGCCGCGAACCTCAAAAAACATTCCGAACAAATGGACTCTCTCTTTCTGTGGGTGTTTGAACCAATGAGTTGTTTTTCCTAAACCTAATTGTTGAATTTGCCGCTGTGGCAAAACTATTTCGCTCAATTTGACAAATAATATAATAAAATATAATACTTATCCAGCAATGAGCGTGGATTGCAAGGAAAAGCAGTGAACCCTAAAGCACCCCTGTAGCAGGGACGGATCCAGAACGGACTTCTGGGGGGAGGGCGTGGATTGTAATACTGCTACTTAGCTAGTTTTAAGAGCTCCAAATTTTTGGATGGGTTTTATTTATATATAAAATAAGAAAGCTTCCTCTTCCCTGGGAGGAGAAGGGGGCGATTGCCCCGATCGCTCCCTGGATCCGTGTCTGCCCTATAGCCTCTCCCCGAAATTAAATGCATTGATCTATTATTTCCAATTCGAAGTCATTTTCGCTTCCATGTTAATGGTGACGGAGTTCTTGTTCTTTGTATCTCTGTACTCAAGAAAATAATAATAATAATAATAATAATAATAATAATAATAATAATAATAATAATAATAATACTTATACAGCAATGAGCGTGGATTGCAAGGAAAAGCAGTGAACCCTAAAGCACCCGTGTAGCAGGGACGGATCCAGAACGGACTTCTGGGGGGAGGGCGTGGATTGTAATACTGCTACTTAGCTAGTTTTAAGAGCTCCAAATTTTGGGATGGGTTTTATTTATATATAAAATAAGAAAACTTCCTCTTCCGTGGGAGGGGAGGGGGGCGATTGCCCCGATCGCTCCCTGGATCCGTGTCTGTCCTATAGCCTCTCCCCGAAATTAAATGCATTGATCTATTATTTCCAATTCGAAGTCATTTTCGCTTCCATGTTAATGGTGACGGAGTTCTTGTTCTTTGTATCTCTGTACTCAAGAAAATAATAATAATAATAATAATAATAATAATAATAATAATAATAATAATAATAATAATAATAATAATAATGCATCTGAATAATAAAGATATTTTTAACCCTTCTTTAAACTTTCTGTGTATTTCTCTGAATCTGGATATGTTGTTTTATAGTGTATAATGCAAAAAGGCTTCAAACAGCAATCTGGCAAAAATTATTTGTGTAAAAGACACAAACGCCTTATCAGTTGCTCTGCAAAGAACTACTAAACAACTGACGTTCTTTCTGTTTGCCTTTAAACACAATGTTACGATTTACAAGGCACAGACAAAAGTAGAGAGCAACGTGAAATTTCGCCTAAGGGCACCTTCGTTGCTAAACTGAAGACTAGCACTCCGTCAACATATTGCATAGCTATCAATAAGTCACACTCAAAGGTTCTTTCCAAACGTTTTGGTATAACAGGTTAATCAAACTACGCTGTTGTAGGTAAGGGATGAGACTCTGAATGACCAATAAGCGTTGGAGCTCAGAGCCGTAGCTAGAAATTTCGTTGCCCGGGGCGAAGTAGAATTCGGCGTCCCCCGACACTCACCTTACCAAACTTTGACTTTTTCTTTCTGTGCTTTTATTTTTAACATATAAGAGAAACACCTTTCTGTTGTTATGCTACGCTATTTTTTTTTTCCAAGCCGCTTAGACAGACCATTCCAACAGCCAAAAGTGATCGTTATGTATTCTTTAACAAATAAGAGCCACTCTCAAGAGGCTTATTTTAGACCTGCTGCTAAACTTGCCAAACTACCTTGTATACAAATCCATTTGGAGAATAATTATGAAAAAAGCATGGAGTCGATTCTCCTACGTCAGGACGACCATGTTAGACATGGAGTTGCTGGACGCGAGTGGTAGCGTTGGAAAGGTCCGGGTCCCCTGAGTGCAGAAGGAATGGGGTTATGGATTCGGGTCCCTTCTATTCACCTATTAAAGATGAAGTTGTTGGGCGGCGTTGGCGGCATTTGAAAGGTTTTGATCCGTTGAGCACAATTGTGATGTCAGAAATCGATCCCTAAACTTGAACGTCAAGAAACTGGGTCCGGAAGTTTTAGACACGGGTTCTTTCTATTCCCCTTTTAAACATGGAGTTGTTGGACGCGGATGGTAACATTGGAAAGATCCTAGTCGTTTGAAAACAGCGTAATATCCGAAGTCAGTTCCTGGCCTCAAAGCGTCAAAAATGAGGTTCCGCATTGGCTCAATATCAATACCTGGTTGCGTAAGATAGAACAACATTTATAGCTGTATGGATGGTTTTACCTCGCGTAGTAAAATACTGAGATTGAACCACAGCAAAGGTTTACATCTCAACCCAAATGCTTGGGACCGAATCTGATTTCTTACATCACCGCAATGCTCAAGGGACTAAGACCTCTCCAATGTTTAAAGACCACTGCCCGATGATCGTGTTTTAATAACTCCATGAGCAGAAAGGACTGATATGTCCCTCTCCTATATGGTATTTTTTCAAACCATATACTTTATCGGGAATATTATCCTTTATTCGTCACTTCATGAATTGTTTGAGGTTGGAGTGAGCGTAAATGTTTTCATACTTAGGAGTCTGGATATGCAAACCTGCTTACCGTGGGGATTTACTTCTGTGAAATTTGGTCCATGAAGTTATACAAAAACGGTAAAATAAGGAACGTTAACATTCTTACAATGAGAACAGATTTCAATTCCCGGTGGGAGTTAGCGTACGCGCGACTTTATCGTGGGAAACCCGGGTTCGATTCCCGGTGGGAGCTCATGTGTTTCGTATTTCATGTTAATCAGTAGGTCCACGTCTCCTATAGCAACGCTGCTGACTGGGCAGTTAAACTCAAAATCACAATCACCACCACACGGCGGGAGTTTACATGGTTCGGTTTTACGTTAATCAATATGTCCACGTCATATATGGTCTTGCTGTTGAAAGAGACGTTAAACTCCAAATCAACTCAACTCATTAAGATCAGAGTTCTGAGTTTAATACCAACTTGAACCCAAACGTTCAAAATAAAAATTGAAATAAAATGAAATCTTTAAGTTTAACGTCCCATGGTTATGCCGGTTAGATTAAAGGAGACGGTGATAATGAGAAAGGAGTGAAATGGTGGAATGAAGAAAGTGGGAGGAAACGGGAGAACCCCGAGAAAAACCACCAGCACGGCGTTTGTCCACCACAAAGTCCAAACGGCGCGAGCTGGGATCTAATTAGGGACCCGAAGCACCGGAGGTGAACGCTCTACAACTGAGCCACCGCGCCCCCCAAAATGAAAATTATTCATGCTTCTGATACCTATATATGTGGAGAGAGAGAGAGAGAGAGAGAGAGAATAAATATGGTTGTATTTTTCAAAGGGCCGAAGTGGCTTAGTGGTAGTGCGTTCACCTCTGGTGCATGGGGTCCTTGGTTCGATCCCAGCATGCACAAAGTCAGATTTGTTGTGAAGAAACACCGTGTGCGTTCGTTTCTTCAGGAATCTCCTGTTTCCTCCTACCTACATCGTGCACAATTTTCGTTCACTTCTCATCATCACCGTCTCCTTTACCTAGCCGACATAAGCATGGGACGTCAAACTTAATTTAAATTCATTTCATTGAAAAAATTACTATAATTCATAATCTGCATCTTTATAAAGCAACTTTAACAATTATATGGATGTATAATGCTTAAAATTGAATTAAATCGCAATTGCAGTAATCTGCAATATTTTAGGTTTCTCATTTATTTACATCAAATGTTTAGTTATTTGATACTTTATAGCAAGAATATTAACTGCTATATAAGACACAATTGTATACCTGTGGTGTGGAAGACCCTGGTTTGATTCCAACGGGAGCTCATGTTTTTCGGTTTCTATGTTAATCAGTAGGTCCCGTCTCATATAGCCTCGCTGCTGAAAAGGGCGCTAAACTCAAAATCAACTCAACTCAATAATTATCTATACATTGAATTTAATAATAAGGAGGGAGGCCGAATAAAGAGGGAGACCTTAAAATTTAAAACGTAGGGTCAGTGTGAGTCAGAGAGGTCACGGTGGGTGGTGTGTCACAGTGAGTCACGTCCTGTTGACCCACGACCCACTGACCTACTTACAAATCTTGACCCAATTGACTCACTCCATCTCTGGACTGTACACACAGATAAAGCAGACATATATGTAATCTGACCTTATTTCGCCTTCACTAATTTAAGATAATCTACAAAAAATGAAAGAAAGCAATTTCAAACGCAAAAATATAGAAATGTATTTTCAATGGAACAGAAAAAAACGTAACAGCCCAGATTTGAACCCGGATTTCTCCACTCAGTGGTTTTGAAACTTTATTTACATTGCGTGTGTTACGTAACAACGTTACGAGATGTACTTACTGTTGTGTTAACACGCGTTCCGTAAATTTACGAAGTCGCTTTTTTAATCCTCAATCAATCCGACACACACAAACCAGTAACCAGTAAGCTCCCAAGAGTACAGATTAATTCATTCTTGATTTTAATCTACAGAACAAATGCTTTTTATGAAAGCAAGGGGACTGCTACCCATAGATGGCTAAGTGAGGTAAATAAAATTTAAACTTCAAATGGAACTGGGGTGGCTCACCGACAATGGCAGATTTAACACGTTTGATAACAGCGCGGGTAATAGCTTATTTATAGATAGAGCCTGTGTAGGTAAGTGGATACCGCGTGAGACTGTCATTCTAAGGGTCTGGGGTTCGAGTCTCGGCCTAGACTGAGTTAAAATTTTTTCAAGGAATTCAACACTATAAATGATGTTCGCGTTTGATACTGAAAGAGATTTATCCTATGAAGGGAGAAAAACCAAGACGGGGGCAGGGGGAAAGACGGACACTGTTTATCCTTAAGTGTTAATATTTAATTTATTCCCATGTCTTTTGCTCTTTCCTTTCCTTCTTTTCTCATTTTGTTTAGCTTTCCGTACTTTTTCGGTTTCTGCATAAAGCGTATTATTCTTTTCGTTTTCTTTGCATTAATTCCTATCTCTTTGAACTTAATGTGAATGGAATTTCTGCAGATTTATCTCGTGGTTGTTTCTCTAAATGATGCTCTCAGATAGTAATACTTTTTCCTCCAAATGGAGGAATATCCTGGCATGTTATGTTTTCGGGCACGTATTTGCTGTCATGTTGGTTGTCCAACTATCAGACATCGAGTGAAACTATTCTGCTACTGGAAAAAGCTATCATTTCTTATGTATCCAACCTCCATTTTCTACTGTCGCTGACTGTACAGGGCCGTATTCCGAACAAATTGGGGGTCTGGGAGCGAAATCCTACCTAGGTAAAGGCTACTATAATATAATTTTATTGTTGTTGTAGGCATACATGTTTCTAAATGCTGCTTTTAAGAAATTAATTAATAGAGCCAATTTCCAACACCCTCTTCCTCGTCTGGTCTAATGCTTTTTTTTTTAAAAAAAAAAACTCAATTATACCACTGCAAAAGCAGCGTATTCGGACAAAATACCCTATACGGTGTTTACAGACCCCAGTTTGATTCCCGGTGAGGGTGCATTTCAACTAAAAATGTGGTTCGGATTCCATTACAATCAATAAGTGCAAGTGCACGTTAGTCGTCATGTCACTACCATGGAACGTTAAGCTCAAGCAACAAATCAAAATACCCTATGTATAGTTGTCTACACTTTTGTAATAGTGTCCTATATTTGTCTTCTTGCTCTCTCCTGCTTAAGTTAAAAATTCCTGAATGTACCAGAAATTGAATTCCTTACACATTCATCTTTAAATGCATCAATTGAGTACAGTTGGGAGCTTTTCTTGAGAAATGAACTATTCCATGCACACATAACGTCAAGGCTTATCAATGGCTCCCCAACTCCTCGTGAATCCTGGGTTCTATACCAATCATAGAAATGTTTTCTTCACCTTTGATACATCAGAAGATTTTGGTACGACTTATGTAGCCGCAATCTTAACGCGCACTTAAGAAAATGTCAACAATGTTGATAAACTGAAATCATGGTGAAATATTGAGTTTAGCAAAACGAAACGTAACGGAAATCCAACATCTTGCCCTCAGGAAATGTTCTTTCCATAGCGCCATAGATCAAAGATCAGATCAGAGAGACAGTGAAAAAAAATGTCATGGATAGGGGTCGACGAACGTCAAGGCATTCTATTGGATAATGAAATTGATAGTTATGTCAAACTTCATGTTTTCTTGCGATCACTTTAGTGAAACAAAGGGAAGCTATATTTATATACACTGAGGAGATATGGGAGAGGCTTCGTGGTAGATAACAGATGACATATAAATGCCATCGTCAATATAGTACTTTGTGTAAGTACTGTGCAAGACAGTGCATCTGATATATTGTGGTAAATAAGTGTGAAGTGAATTATGATACCGCCACGCCTCCGAAACGGAAGTTCGTATTTAATTTAACTCTAGAGAAAGAATATACTTTCATTAAAAAAAAAATCGGGTCACAAAATATAATCTGAGAATCAGGTTTACGCCCCCCCTCCTCTCCAGCCCCGGATTCATATGTGTCCCATTTTTGCAAATTAAAATTCTGGTCAGTTTTAGGCTACCTCATCTTCCAGAAAGCGAACCGCACCTCCAAACGATACCTCTGGATCTGTTAGTGCTTCTGTATGGCACAGTTCTATACAATATACATACTGTTATCGTTGGAAAAGAACCCGTCAAGGCACCCTTGCAAAACAACATCAAAGATAAAGGTTTTATTTATTTTTCTGTATGGCTTAGTTCTATAAAATGAATACATGGTGTTACTGTGGGTGAAGAACCCGTGAAACACCACGTTAGAGGGAAGTGGTTTTAATTGTCCTTCTGTATATCAGTTCTATATAGTAAATTCATATAGTCATTTGCGGAAATCCCGAGAGGATGAGGGGGACATGTCCCCAACCTTGGAACTACGGTGGACTGTCCCCTCAATAATTCGATTTGAAATGTGTTTTTGGGGGAGAAATGTGATGATTTGTGTCCGACTGCAAGAAAGGAAAGTGAGATGAAATTGATGTCTCTTGGCTTGTTTCATTTTTTAAAAAAGAATCGTATTCTTTCATATTTCAAACTGAACTTCGTATCCTGGCGTATTTACGTCACATCAATCTGTATTAATTCAGCTCCCGTTACTTGGACACAAATTGCAATAAGTGTCAGAAAAGGATATGTGCCTCTCCTCATGCTGGAAAATTGTCTCAGCTGTAGATAGGGCACATATCCCGAGGAAATGGGGGGCCTGTCCCCCAATTTCAATACATTAAACTCGTCTTTAATTATTGTTAGTCTATTTATTTAATTCCTGTGACGATTCCTATAATGCTATTGAGATCATAATCATTTTCCTCAAATAATAGTATTCTTGCGTCATACATAATTGATTTTCTTTCTTCATAGTTTTGGGAAAGTTATTATTTAAGTTATTATAAAATAAGTGTCCTAAAATTTAATGCGGTCTAAGTAGAAGCATACCAATTACAAATATGCATGTATTCAGATTTCAGAATAAGTTCATGGCACTGATTTGTAATACTGATATGTACCACTATTTCATCTACATCGCCTGATATATAATATACAATATGTTCACCTCAGAAAGCAGATTCATCTCAGTCTCATCCGCCCCTTCGCCACTAAAAAAAGCCTTAAATCTGCCCGACTCCCAATATTGAAGACAACTGTGCTCCCCCAGTTTCTTTGGGAGCCACCCTTACACCGCCACTGCACTTTATCCGATTCTACACTAATGAAATCTATGACTAAAAATAATGGACATTCACTTTTGCCCAATTTCAATCCGACATTTTGTTCTGGAGTATGGCTGTTTTTGCATTTTTCCGAAAATTTTTGAGTGGTCATCGCTCCGAGGCATTTCTACACCCAGGTTGGTCTATGCTTTTCTTTTTATCTTGGAGACAGGAATTAAATCTTCCAAAAGACAAACAAACAGAGACAGACAGACAGACACACACACACACACACACACACATATATATATATATGTATGTATAACGTAATCACGTTTGTATGAGCGCCCTCTTGGTAGACTTGTCCACCGCCCTCATTAGTAAGCCAGCACGGGCCTGGAGCTTTGTGGATGTTTGTGATACTGTAGCATCCTTAGTTTGTAACAAAATTTCAGCCTTTTTTATATTATTCTAAAAGTTACAAGAGTGTAAAGATAAATAGTCCATTAAGTGTGTTCGTGTCACGTTATTTTTTTATTTTTACTCTAAGAGTGTCAAACACGAGTGTCCTCTAAATAAATCTTATGTACCCCACTCGGGGAGGGGGCTAGAAGACTCAAATGACACCAATGTACAATCACTTACCTCTGTTTCTTTTGTGGCTCCATCTCTGGATCACCCTCGGCCTCAATAATCTCTTCCAGTGACTGCTATCTTGATGTTTCCTGTATAACACCAACATGTCGTGATCTTAAATGGTACCACAAGCCAGTCGTTGAATTTAGATTGTGGATAATACTTCGACAGTAATTGCATTTTGAAGAAACACCATCATTTTCACGAGTGAAATGTTCCCATATATTCGACTTTCCCATTGTAAATACTTCCCGAAAATATCTCTTCTTGCAGTTCTTTTATATAGTTCGAAACAAGCTCTGCGTTGGTAACTGATATAATGAACTCGGTTGGGTATTCCTCATAACGAACTAATGCTTCTCCCACTAGGCCAATAAACATATCAGAAGTGTTGATATCGTAGGACACGTGTCCTTTCTCTAAAAACAATCTTTTATTGTTACCAAAATATTCAGTCACAGCGAATACGAAACCACCTACCGTATCAGCAAAGGCGAGTACGAGATAGCTAAAAGCAGTCTCAAATAGCTATTACGATTAAAACACGCCGCATCAGCGAAATAAGATACTATTCAATTTCAGTCAGGGAGTAAAGCTTATCTGTATGTAATGATGCGTTTCTTTTCTTTTGTTTATAACTTCAATCAAATCAGGCTGGGAAGGAAATGTTGCTCTTTCGCAACTTCAAATTTCTCTTCAGTTTCGTTTTTCAGTTTCGTTTCATCCCTTCGTGTTCCATCTCCTTGTGTTTCGATTTTTTCGTTTTTCGTTTTCCGAAAAATTTTTCGTTTTTCGTTTTTCGAAAAATTTTTCGTTTTTCGTTTCTCGAAAAATTTTTCGTTTTTCGTTTCTCGAAAAATTTTTCGTTTTTCGTTTTCCGAAAAATTTTTCGTTTTTCGTTTTTCGAAAAAAATTTCGTTTTTCGAAAAAATTTTCGTTTTTCGTTTTCGAAAAAACCATTTTTCGAAAAAATGTGGCCATCCCTAGTTTCTACTTTCCTGCTATACGATTTAATAAATGTTAACATTGTAGTAGTTTGGGCCCATTAGTGAAATTAACACTCTAGGTTTAAAATTATGTGTACGTGCCTGCCTTACATATCAAGAGTCTACTATTGAAACAATATATATATATATATATATATCAAAATACGAATGTTATGTTTATGCGCGGAAAAATCCGTTGATTATAAGGGATGTCAGATATTCTCGTTTATAGAAAGTGTTGCAACCTGTTAGTGAATTAGATGTCGGGGTTTATTTATTTATTTTTCTTGAAGCGTAATGTATAGATTATTATTGAAAATATACGTAGATGATGAAATGTGTATGTATATGAAACGTGAATATGACATCTAAGTAAAATGCATAGTTGAATATGTATAAAGGGTTTAGTACTTACCAGTGTTAGGCAAAATCAATTGAAATCAATTGCAATTGATCAATCAATTGAAAGTAATTGCTCTGAAAATCAATTGCAATTGATTTTAATTGCAATTGATTTCAATTTGTAATTGACAATTAATTTCAATTGCAATTGAATTCAATCATAAAATTTGCAATTAAATTTTCGTCAATTGTTAATTGTTAATTGGTCACCAGGCAATTGAAATTTTTAATTGTTAATTGTCAATTGCAAAGGGTGCAATTGAAACATTCAATTGTTAATCGCAATTGACAATTGAAACTTGTAATTGTTAATTGCAATTGAAATCAGCAATTAAAACTGAAGATAAGAAGATGTGTGTATATTGTATTGTCCACTTGTTACTGTTTTACATATTTCAAATAAGGTACTTATAAGAAATGCTGGATACCTACCATCCCTTTCCCCCCTGGGAAGAAAGCCGTGAAACTAAGTATTTTTTAAATATATTATGTTTATGGTTCTATCCCCCTCGAAAGAACTCTATATGCCCGTCATGCATACAATAGGAATGAGCACGAGCGAGTTCGAGCGAGTTTTCTTTAAAACTCGACTCGACTCGAAGCAGACATCTTTTGAGTTCGACTCGAGACCTCGGCTCGAAAAATTTCCCCCAACTCGACTCGAATTCGGATCGAGTTTCCAGTCGAGTCGAGCCAATTCGAGCTAAATCCTTTGTGTAGTTCCAAGTACTACTATCTTCAAGTATCCTACATAGACAATATAATTATCAATGATGCTACTACTACTACTACTATAATTAATTATTATTATAACACCGTGTACCTGTATAAACATGGAATATAGGCGGTTTGTATCGGAATACTAAAGATTAGTTGACTGTCGATCTCGGTAGTCAAGAAATCTTCAGGAGGCAAGGACATCGGTCACGAGGTTCTTGGTTTGAATTCAGGAGGAGCAAGTATTCGGGCTCGAGCCAAAAATTGTTAGAAGTTATGGGACTCCAGCCAAACATGTTTAAAACTGCTCGACCCGGGTTTAGGATTGTCAACGACTCAAGCGGCTCGCTCACAGCTCATTCACTTATCGAGCCGAACCGAGAAGTGAGCCGAGCCAACAGCTCATCCAACCGAGCCAGCTCGAGTCGATGGCTCACACGAACCGAACCGAACAGAGCTGATTGCTTACCCCAACCGAGCCGGTTCGAGCTATTGGCTCAGTTAAGCTGACTCGAACCCAGCCTATGAACTCGTTTCAACGGAGCTGGTTCGAGCCATTGGCTCCAATCGAGCCGAGTCAATAACTCGTCTTTACTGAGCCGGTTCAAGCAATTGGCTCAATTGAGCCCAGTCGATGGGTAATCCCAACCAAACCAGCTCAAGCTGTACGCTCAGTTGAACCGAGGCGGGCCGGTTGACATCACTATTCCGGTTGGGCTTCTACTTTGGGTTACATGCACAGGACCGACACGGCGTAGGGCCGACACGGCATAGGATCGACACGGCGTAGGATCGACACGGCATAGGATCGACACGGCACAGAACCGAAACGGCATAGGATCGACACGGCACAGAACCGAAACGGCACAGGATCGACACGGCATAGGATCGACAGCAGAACTTTCATACGATCGAAATAATAAAAAATACATTATTTTATAATTACGCAATATTAAGTAACAATTATTTTCTTAAGGATATATAGGAGAGAACCGTCATACGATCGAAACGGCATAGGAACGAAACGGCGTAGGATCGACACGGCATAGGACCGAAACGGCACAGGGCCGACACGGCATAGGACCGAAACGGCACAGGATCGACACGGCACAGGACCGAAACGGCATAGGATCGACACGGCACAGGACCGAAACAGCATAGGATCGACATTCTGTAGGGTGGTCAACACTTTCTGAATATATCAATATGGCATATCCCTCACCTTGAATTTGTGGATATAAAAAATTGTAAGGATAAATAATTCTAAATGGTCTATTTAAAAGAAATTATATATATTCGAAAAGCATAAGAATATAATTAAGAAATAATGTTGATGAAGGTGATTGGTTTCGGGGCGGGTTGCTTATTTTGAAGAAAAAATTACTTGTTTCAAAACAACCAGTAAAATGTATCTATTTGCAGGATACATTTGGTGGTCAACTTCATACTGTTTTTTCTGCTCTTAAATATCGATTCAATACTCAAGCTAATAACGTGTTTTCCTTTCTTATTGATTGGTTTGAAGAGAAAATAGTTTGTTTTGAAAATTATTAAGAGGCATTTACAAAATAAGGTTGGGTGGGCCAACTTTTTGGTGGTATTTTAAATTTCGATTCAAAATCAAACTCAATCATTTATTTTTCGTTCGTTATTGATTATTTTGAAGAAAAACTGAGAACCATTAAAGAAATTTTAATAGTAAAGGTGGTCACCTTCACAGGGTCCCTGCACTTCAAATTTCGTTCAAAGCATAAAACGGTTAAAATACTAAGAGAAACACAATCAGTACTCTACGCAAATGTTTAGGGGGTTCAGGGGCTTTAGGAACACAAGTTTATATAATATCAAGTGTTTATATATATAAACGTGCTAATATGATAAACGTGCTTAATTTTGCATAATACCTTGCTCAATGGGGGTTTCAAAGTCCTTAATCCCTTTCCTTCAGTACGCCACTAAACATCAATTATAAATCATTCGTTATCCAAATTATACTTCTTGTACTGATTCAATTCTTAATTTCAAAGTTTAAAATTATATGAGCACTTATTATGCTATTGGAAAAGAGCACATATTTTATGACAGTGCAAGGAAGTTTTGTTTTAACAATTGAAAGAAAGGAAAACACCAATAAAAGTAATAATAATACCTGACACGAATTCCGATAGTAAATCATATTTCATTATCTTATTTGAAACTTTGAGAAAATTGAAGCTCTACACCGAATACAAATTGGATAATAAGCAATGCTTTATAATTGCTTGATACATTTCAAATTAAGAACAAAGAGAGTGATACTGTTTAAAAGAAAGATTGGATAAAAACAAGAAGTTTAGGAATGATCTAAAAAATGGATCAAAATATTATGATCTTGGCAAATATTAATTTTTGGATCAGTTACCATAAAATATTCGAACGGTCTCTAAATCGAGTTTTCTCCAGATATGTAGTTCTCTAGGTATAAGGAGTACAAGAAAAATTTCGATTAATGAAATATTTTGGATTTTTTTTATAACGGGCCACAAAATTTTTGGACGGTCCCTAAATCGACTTTTCATATTTTTTACGTAATAACCATATCACACTGAGTTAAGTGATATCTTGGGTTGGGTTACAGTGGTGTATGTAGTTCTCCATATATAAGACATACAATAAAATTATTGATTGAATGAAATATATTGGACTTTTTGGATCAGGGGCTGCAAATGTTTGGACGGTCCCTAAATCAAGGTTTCGTATTTCTTTCGGAATAAGCACATCATGCTGAGTTCAGTCATAGTTCAGGTTTGGGTACACTATATGTTGTTCTCCAGATATAAAGCCTACAAGAAATTTTTTGTCTGAAATATATTGGATCTTTTGATCCAATAATAGTTCTTCATCCTCCATTTATACATTAAGCAAGTAACAGTATAACGTGTACATTACGTGATACACTTTGTATTTTATGGTGTGGTGTTTAATAATAAATTATTAACAGAATACCCGTTCTTCGCACGGGGAGAATAGTTTCATTTTGAGCATAAAGGGCAATGGTATCTGAGTATGGATTTAAATTGCATCGGAAGTGTTACTGTTCGTCTGAGTGACTCCAAATACTATTTCATCGACACTAATATCGGTATTATTTTTTATCATTATATATATAGTGTGTAACTTAATTAATGTAATGAACGTCTGGAGGTGATTCCTGGACTCGGAAGAAGAATTTAAATGAAACGAAGTATTTAGCTTATCACAATTATAACTTCTATGCTAATGGTAACGGATGATCAATGAACGGCTTCCTGTTCAACTTAAGAGTGTGTAAAAATGGAAAAAATAACTTTGATCCAGAGTAGGTTTATAACGATTGTGCATAAAACAGTCAGGGGCAAAAGATCATGTATGATGAACTAGAGCAGCCCTGTCCAACGCGGTGCCCGCGGGCGCCATGGCGCCCGCCAAGCATTTTCCTGGCGCCCTCTGAAATCGAACTCAAAATACGCAAAATTTCATGTTTTCAAAATTAAATTTTCTTTTATTTCTGTTATTTCATTTCGAAAATAGTAACTTGCACTTCTGGCTGTTCTGATCTCTGGGAAAAAGCATTCAACAAAATCGAAGAAATAGTTTCACAACAGTTAATTTGAACATTTGTTACTTTACACTTGGATAAGGCTACCGCTACGCTATGGCAATCGCGGTAGTTCGCGTGCCTGCTGCTGGCGGCGCTGTCTGTCTTTACCCGATCGTCTTTTGTCATATCGCCTTGAAAAATTTCCATTGTGAGGATAGACTCGCTCTCTCTTCGGGAATACTCTTTGTGTGAACTCGTGTGTGTTGCGAAAAGTTGCAACTGTACTCGTGACTCCTTTTATTCAGTCCTTTTTTCTGCCATGGCCAAGAGACAAAGAACGTATAGTTTTAACTGTGAATGGGAGGAACAATATTGTTTTGTTGAATACAGAGGAAAACCGGTGTGCTTATTGTGCAATGGAAGTGTGTCTATTCCTAAGAAAAGTAGAGGAAAAGGTTTAAATATGGGCTACCACTTTTATTTTCGTTCTTATTTTCAAACAATGTATATAACTGAAAGTTTCAATGTTCAATAATATATTTCAAAGATTACTCTTTACTACAAATATTATAAAGTAAATAAAAAGTACATATTTCTTTGGAAAAAAAACTAATTTTTTTAGGAGCTCCAAAACTTAAGTTTTTAAAAACTGGTCTAAATATGGGCCCCAGTTTTAAAAAATCGAAAATAAATACATAGACCTTAAAATAATACAAATCAAACAGTAAGATTAATCCAAATGCAAATGAACGTTCTACTTGCAAAAATCACATATGTATATGTCAGCATCTGCACCACCACATTCAGTGTGTGCCCACATCAAACACATTTGGCACATAACCCACAATTTGTTAGGACGGTCCTCTGAAAATTTCACATGACAAAACATGCAGTTTGCATCGTTCTCTTCTGGAATTCTCTGTCATATCGGGAGTTCAATATCACTTTCCCCGCTGTCAATTAGTTTAATACCAAAACAATCTTCATCTTCTGAATCACAACACTCCTGGTTTTTATCTTTCTTCTTTCCCACTTCTGATTCTATTTCTACTCTTCTCCGTTTCGATCCATTTTCCCCCTCTGCTTTCCTGGAACAACCTTGTTTTCTCAAATTTTCACTGCCGTCTTCTATGTTTTCCTTAGAGTTTTCAAAATCCAAATGCCTTTTTTCCTGTTTTCTTTTCGTTGCTGACTTTGCCATCGAGGCGGACAAAGCACCGTTATATGGAGAACCTGTTATGCAGGAGGCGCCTGCAGCCTTCGGACCTCGATTACTAACCTTCTTCTTAATTGCAGAAAGTGGTGAAATGTCGAAAGGTGTCACAAGACCCTAGCCCATATTTAGACCAGTCATTGTAGCCCATATTTAAAGAATGACGCCAATTTGTTTTGAAATGTTTTCATGATTTATCCTTATAAATACTTACGATTTAAACGTGCAAATTATAAACGCTATGTAGTAAGAATACAGTTCATATGAGGCAATTGGTTTAAAACACGTGTGGAAACAAGAAACGTGAAGTATATACATACCTACAAAACTTTTAGCACGACGAAATTGTCTTCTGCGCACTGAACAGCCAACAAACACAAGTGCACATGCTCCGATCTTGCCCCATACTGGTGCCTCATCTTTTATGTATATAAGTAACTAGCTCTTACAGTTTCCGCTTCAGTGCAGCACTGTGGAGCGCAGATATTGCTGGTAGCCCATTTTTAAACCCTAGCCCATATTTAGACCTTTTCCTAATGTAGAGAGGCATTTCGCGACGAATCACAAAAACTTCGATACTGAATTTCCTATAAATTCTGAACTCAGGAAACACAAAGTGAGAAACCTAAAATCTAAATTAACGCTGCAACAAAATGTGTTTCAAAGGCCTGTTCAACAAGCTACTAACGTAACAATTGCCTCTTTCAAAGTGTGTTATGTGTTAGCTAAAAAGAAAAAGCCTTTTAGTGATGGTGAAGTAGTGAAAGAAGCAATGATTAGTGCCGCTGAATCCCTGTTCGATGGACACAGAGATAAACATACAATCGTGTCTTCCATCAGTGCACTCCAGTTGTCTCACCAAACTGTTGCTAGAAGGGTGGAACAGATTTCGAATAATCTGCAAAATCATTTGCACCAGGACTTGCAATCGTGTGATTTTTTTTCGCTCCAGTTAGATGAAAGTACTGATATGTCCGACACTGCTGAATTGTGCGTATTTACTAGAATGATTTTTGATGATTTCACGGTGAAAGAGGAATTTCTCAAATTGCTGCCACTTCATGGGCATACTAGGGGGAAGATATATTTAACACCTTTCAAAAGTTTGCTAAGGATAGCAATTTGCCTCTTTCTAAACTTGTCGCAATAACAATGGATGGGGCACCTTCTATGACTGGTAGGAATAACGGGTTTCTTGCTCTTTGTGCTAAGGATGAATCATTTCCAACATTTCTGTCTTACCACTGTATCATTCATCAGGAAGCTTTATGTGCAAAAGTTTTAAAATTCGACCATGTCATGAAAATAGTAACTCGCGTAGTAAATTACATTAGGTCATCTTCCACTCGTCATTGATTATTCAAAAGTATTTTGAATTTATCAGATGCTGAGCATGGTGACGTCCTTCTTCATGCAGACGTCAGGTGGCTGAGTAGGGGCAAGACACTGGAACGATTCTGTTGTCTTTTGGATGAAATCAGGGACTTTCTTAAGTCATCTAAGGGTCAGTATTATCATGATCTCGATGAAACATCATGGTTGCTAGATTTAGCTTTCTTGGCAGATATCACTTTCAAATTAAATGAGTTAAATCTAGAATTGCAAGGGAATTCTACTAGAATTGCAAATAGTTACTAGAGTATAAGGGATTCTTCACATAACAACAGTGATTCCCACAAATTATGTGAATATAATTTGAGCCAAAGTAAGCTGCATTAAAAGATTTCCTCCCCGTAATGCGTAAATCCGTGGAAGATAATAACTACGAGTACAGAAGGAATGAAATTCGACGATACTCAAGGTGTTGCGCGTGTTGCACAAGGAAAGAAAGAAATACAATTTCAAATTATCGATTTATTCTGTTTCGTACAAGGTAGGATAACTGTGAAATACTCAGAGGTACCTTGTACAGTATTTGTGCAATGCAGTATGTGTACACGAGACAGCTATGAAGAATAACAGTTCACAGTCTGATATTGTCGACCGTTGACCGCATTGCAAAGATGACATCGGCGAAGCAAATTTTTCCGCGTGTGGTCAAGCATATCTGAAATTTCGTAGATGATTGCCGCAGCTATATTAAATCGAGCTACAAGTTCTTCGACTGTCGTGGCCGGAGTTTCCAACGTATCCCCGAAATAGAAAATCAAGCAGCGTGAGGTAGAATGAACGAGATTGTCATAACACAGGTTTTTCTCTCCCAATCAAACGATCTGGGAATGTTTCATTTAGGTAAGTCTGCATATTCCTGTCAAAATGTGCAGGTGCACTGTCATACTGAAATCACATCTGCTGTCTTATGTTCAAGGGCACATGTTCTATCAATTTTGGGAGAAAATTACGTAAAAATAAAAGATACGTACTCCCACACAGGCAGGCCGGTAATAAATAAGATCCTACCACAAAATTATCCACCATACCACACCAAATTTCTGCTGCTGATCGTTTACTAGAGTTGCATGTGGATTTTTACGCCATACACATGATAGTTTCAAGACGGTCTCTGATCATTCGACGTACGCTGTCTTCAAGTTCAGCTGTCCATATGGGGCTATTTCCTCCGATTTCACGTACGAGAAACTGAAGGGACCCCTCTCTCGAAGTCGAATATGGAGGCGTGGAAAAATACAAGGAAAGTTATCTCTTTTGAGGGCGATGGTCACGATATAAACGCCTCGCCTCTGGGCTATTGCCCCTTGCTACTCCATAAATGAGTTGCATATCTGCCAGCTCGTGGACAGGGTAATCTTCCCTTGCGCAGGCGTGTACAGGTTAACACAATCAATTTTACTTAAACACCAACGTCTACACTTTTACACGACCTTAAATACCTGGACACAACCCTCTACCGTTGAACGCAACACTTCCCATTCTGTTATACATCAATTACACGTGTAACAGTTAGAACATCTGACTATGTATATCACTCACAAGTTGCGTAGATGCTTATTACAACTCAGCCATGCTAATTGATGCCATTCCACAATAAAACTGCAAGACAGCCTTCTGCAAGCCACTCGCAATTGACACACAAGGGATGATAGTTCCGTAGGTATTCCTCCGTGTAGGTATTCCATACAGCTCTAAGGTACAAATGGTGATCAGAAAAATGGAAACACCTGAACGAAATTGCAACTTACCAGATTAATATGGTGTCGGGCCACCTTTCGCCTTCAGAACAGCCTTGATGCGACGTGGGATGGAGGCATAGAGGTCGTGAATGGTAGCAAGTGGAATTTTACACCATTCCTCGTGCAGGGCATCAGTCAGTTCTGTGAGAGAGGATGGAGGGGAAATCATCGCTGGAGTCGTGTTTCCAAGACGGACCACAGATGTTCAATTATGTTGAGATCTGGGGATTGGGCAGGCCAGGGGAGGTGTTGAACTTCATCTCGATGTTCCTCAAACCACGCTGCAACAACGCCAGCTGAGTGAATGGGTGCATTATCATCCTGGAAGATGGCGTCATTGTCCGGGAACAACATCCGGACCATAGGATGCAAGTGGTCTCCTAAAATTGCGACATAATTGTTGGCAGTGATTCGGCCGTTAAGTGCGACCACAGGACCCAATGAAAACCATGATATGGCAGCCCACAGCATCACCGAGCCTCCGCCATGTTTCACAGTTGAGCGGAGACCCTGCAGATCATAATCTTCTTTGGGCGTTCTCCACACATAAACACGGCCCGTGGTTGGGAATAGGGTGAAGGGTGACTCATCCGACCATATCGCACGTTTCCAGTCCTCAACGGTCCAAGTTGCATGGTCGCGGCACCATTTGCGGCGTGCGAAAGCGTTATGGTCCCTGATGAGCGGTTTGGCCCGTGCAACACGACCTCGTAAGTTCATGTCATGTAATTCGCGACGGACTGTGATTGTCGAAACAGGGTGGGGGAGATGCTGATTGAGTTCCTCCGTCACTTGCTCCGCAGTGGCACGACGGTTCTGCGTGACAATACGCTTTAATACCCGGCGTGACCTGTCACTCATGATTTTCTTCCGCCTACTATACCGCTTCCCTGATGTTAGGGATGGTACCGAGACCGAGACTAGTCTCGGTATCGTCTCGATAATTCGACACAAGACCGAGACGGACTTTTATATACCGAGACGGACTTTTACATACCGAGACGAGACCTTAGTCAGTCTCGAAAGTCTCGGTCTCGTCTCGAATATTGATAGTTATTTTGCCTTTACTCAAAATTTGTTTCGTTGCTGTGTGAGCTAATATGGGAACGGTTGACTGATGTACAGTGGCGTATTTAGGGGGTAGGTATGGGGCTCAAGCCCCTCCCGAAATATATTTATGATCATTTTTTCGCATTACACGTACAACACAAAGGTTTCTTACCCGTTCCTCAAGCCTCTCCCGAAACAAAATCCACTGTTGTTGAACATAATCTCCTCTCTCTCTCTCTCTCTCTATATATATATATATATATATAGGCGCAGATCTAGGATATGATAAAGGGAGGGGCTTAAGGGCCGGGAGGGGAGAGGAGGGACCATACTTTGCCTCTTTATCCAGTGTAAAGCAGGAATGAAGCTCATTTTATTCTGTGTATACCTGAGCGTTAAGGGGGAATATAGCCCCTTGGATCCACGTATATATATATATATATATATATATATATATATATATATATATATATATATATATATATATATATATTCAAAATGCTGAAATTTTGTACCATGTTGTGTGAAATATTGAAGGAAAAATTCTTCTAGATACCCTACAATACCACTAGATAAAGAAGCAGTGTTGCTAACGCAAAATAAAGTTTTATTTTCTCAAATTGCATTATGTAAAGTATTACCTATTTCTAATTTAGATATGAAATAAAACCACAATACCACATACATTATTCCGTGTAACAAAGGACAATACAGTAACACTAACATCAACATTTTGGAGATGACTAATAAATCAAATGGAATGGTGCAATGCTCATTATTTGTATCTTAGCGTCAAATACTATGATCATGGCTTAATGCATTTCGAATGAATGAAGGAACAAAGTTATAAGAAATGAAAAATATAACTTCTTCTGAAGACTTTACTTCGAAAACGTGCTGACATATCACGTCTCATCATGTAGATTCTTCCAAAATACTTAAGTGATCATAATGTCATTTACAACAATTATTATTTCAAACCGTTTCAGAGATACCAAACCCTTGGATAGTGATTGTTATACTGCTTAAAATATCGTATTTATGTTAAATTTTTATGATTGGCGCTTTAGTTTGCTTCTATAACATTACAACAATAGTTTCTGGTGGTTTTAATTACAAGTCGCAGTTCCATTATTTTAAGCAGTGTTGCCATCTTAAATAAATGCTAGATATTATTCTAAATACAGTGAAAATAACATAGCTAAACTGCAATATATTTTTAAATTACACATAATTTGTTTTACGGTACAAGAATGTTTTCAAAGGGCGATGTTTTTCACAGTCTTTATAATGTTAATGTTAATGTCAAAGTTTTGGTTTCAGCAATACATGTAAATGCAAATTGTAACTGAAATTAAATGTAACTGATAACTTTTTAGTAACACTAGTTGTTCCCCTTAGCCTTAGGCCTGATATACACAAAACCATACTTAATTAAAAGTTCTAATTACAACCTACTTACATTTCACTTGTTTTTTTTGTTTGACTACCGACCACCTCAAACTCGATCCATACCATATAGCTATATGCAAATTATTTAAGGACTTACAGTTAGTAATACACACTGTGTTGATTTTTGGTTTGGTTTGTTTTAGTTTAACGTCCCACGATTATGCTAGAGCGTCTAAAGCAGACGTGGAGCTAATGGTTATAATGGAATCCGAACCACTTCGGTCGTTCAACTGTACCCCCACCGGAAATCGAATTCGGGACCACGCGAAACGAAGTCAAGCGTGCTAGCCGCTAGACCAAATGGAGGTCCTCATATTGTGTTGATTTAAATCATTGAGTCAGTGTTGTCAGATTCAACACAAAGATCAAAATCTAGCGTTTCTGTGCTCCAAGAGTAGCGGATTTGAACTATTTGTAGGCCAAATGTATAAAATAGAAAGAATTATTTGGCAATTAATGACTGGTACTAATAAAATTATTTTTAGCATGGGCTGGAAAATGTGTTGGACATATTGCAAGAAATTATGATCGATGGACAAAAACAATTCTAGACAGGATACCACGAGATAGAAACAGCCTAGGAAACGTCCTTATACAAGAAGGTTTGACGAAATCAAGAACAACTGGGGGGTGACCTGAAAAAGAATTGGTCAAGATAGATAGTTGTGGAGAAGACTTGGAAAGACCTTCATCCAGCAGTGGATTGATAACGGTTGATTATGATTATGGCTATGACTTTATTATATCTGGACCTCAGAGGTAAACTAAAACAAGTCACAATTTCGCAATTTTACAGGAGAAGCGAAAATCCGGTTCCTTAACTAAGACCTATAGTACTGTTTTCAAACTATACTAAGCAGTTACAAAGTAATAGGTTGCTTTTAGGCTTACATTATTACACCACTGGAAAGAACATAGTATATTAAAAAAAGTATAGTTAACTCAATTTCGACCAAAAAGTGACTTAGCATAGTCTACCTCTAAAATGTAAAATTCATATATATATATTTTACTAGATAAGGTAGGGTAAAAACGGATCCAAAATTTAACGAAATTCGTACAGCGGAAAAAAAATATTGTTGATCCTTCATATTGCAGCAAAACTACGAAAATTAATAGAAAAGAAAACTAGAAAGTTAAGAATCACTTCTTTTGCCGGGACAGAGAAAATAGATACAGATAGCTCGAATTACCTATATACTTATATAATATGTGTGTCCAGTGGCGTATTTACGATTTTGTTTCGGGAGGGGCTTTGCTAACTTTCGGGGGGGCTTTGCCTGGAAATGTGAAAATTCTACTATTCTACATTTACTTTACTATTTTAAGTAAGATTTCGGGGGGGGGCTTAAGCCCGAAAGCCACCCCCCTAAATACGCCACTGTGTGTGTCCATGTTTCGCAAGTAATTTTCAATCAATATAAAATTTCAGCGTAATGAACGCATGATTAGTTTTCTCTAATAAAGATAACATGCAGCGCTGAGAGCTCAGGAATAAGCTTAATCTATGTTACGACACTGAATATATGCTTATGTAATACATTACGACATTATGAACTTGTATAAGAAACAGAATGTACTTAAAGTGAGACGCATACTATACGAAGCATCGGACTTTGAATCTAACTTGTTTGGTGATCCAACCAGAGACCACAGACAGCAAAGATGAGTGTCGTAGCTTCCACCACAAGGTTAAGGAAGTGCCTGTTTTAAAGTGTCAATTAAACACTGAGATGTGAAACGGTAATAAAGCATTTGATCAATTTGAAACAAAATATATTGTAGTAATAATTTACTCTATTTGTTAAGATAATGAACGTTATATTCTGTTTTTAAAATGACAGTCAAAGCAGAATGTATTGGATAGTAACTGAGAAATTGTAAAATTTCAATTTCGGTACGATTAAATACATTCGTGTTGCTATGTGTTGCGTTATCGGTTAGGGAGGTATTGAACAACTCTGTTTCAAAGGAAGGAAATAAACTACTGTATAGTGCTGGAGTTAATTTAATAGATTTTAATTGTATAGGCAGTACTGAGGCTATATGAGACAAAGTCTATTACTGAAAGTGAAATATGGGTTACTATTAGGGTTTTATCCCAGGTATATTATACCCACACTGATGATTGAACCTGGAACACACACATGGAAAGCATTAGCGATAGCAAATTAGCTACGAAGAGGTACATCATACCATAATTCTAAATCAAGAATGAAGGCAAAAAATAAGAAGCGAAAACGACAGACTGTACGATAATAATACTTTCACAATTTTAATTTCACACTATTTATTTCGAGACTTTAAAGACGAGACCCGAGACGAGACCGAGACTTGGCCTTCGAGACCGAGATCGAGACAATCATCTGCTGACCGAGACGAGACAGAGACGGCGATTTTTGACTCGAGACGAGATCGAGACCGAGACCGCTACTTATCTACCGAGACTGTAAGAGAAAGTCTCGTCTCGTCTCGTCTCGATACCATCCCTACCCGATGTGGTTTTCCCGTGTGTTGTGTAGGCCGTCATCACCTTCGACACTGTCCCACGCGACACACCTAACACAGTAGCCACTGCCGTCACACTCACTCCACATAACCGCGCACCAATAATTTGCTCTCTTTGAAAATCTGAGAGGTCTCACATTTTACACTACCTCCGTCTGCTGCAGTCACTGGACACTGCTGTTCCACTGCGCCTGACGTAGTATGGAGACCGACCTAACACACCACCACCAGCGGTCCGGCGCTGCGGGCGCACGACACCACTGCCAACCCATACATCTGACGTGTTGCCAACTACAGGTGTTTCCATTTTGCTGATCACCATCTGTACATTAGAATGTCGAAAAAAGACTATCCTTTTTTTAAAATGTACTTTCAACGAGCTTCCTTCTAGAAAATTTCTCCAGCAATGAGAAAATCAAAATGTAAGTGGTCTACACTAGGATAGTATTTTGGTATATTCACAATAGTGATGAAGTTTTTCATAGAACAGGGAAAAGTTGAGGTTTGCCTACTCGAAGGAAGGGGAAAACGCCATCAAAAGTATTCCTGGGAGAAGACTCACCTAACGGATAAATCAAGGATACTGTTCCAGCGCACTTCTTGGTATCGTTATGCAACGTGTACAATATCCCTTGTTTCTCCACTTTTGTTGCTTCTGTGCACAGAAGTACCATATTCCACGGAATTACATATTACGAGGAGGAAACCGTTTAATGCAGCTTACTTTTGCCCCATATGTATTCACACAATATTTGGAATCCCTGGGTCATGTGGAGAATTCTTTATAATCAAGTGTGCAGGCGGGACATAGAGCCCGGTTCCTCTATTTACACCTAGAATTCTTTTCCTTTGCTTCAAGAGAGCTTGGTTTCTCCTTTATACCAGCGTTAGGGTCGAGTCGAGCCAAATCTGGTGTGTAGTTTCGAGTATTCTCTTCAAGTATCTTGCATAGACAATATAGGTTATCAATGATACTAGTACTACTACTAGTACAACTTTTATATAAATAATAATTATAATTATAATTATAACAACACTGTGATTAAACATGAAAGATACGCGGTCTGTATTTGAATACTAAAAAACTAGTTGATTGCTAACCTCGGTAGTCGTGAATTCTAGGAGTCAAGGATATTGTTCACGAGCTTGTGAATTTGGATTGAGGGTTTAGGTTGCGTATTTGGGCTCAAGCCAAACATTGTTAAAAGTTGTAGGGCACGGGCCAAATATCTTCAAAACTGTTCGCCCCGAGTTTACAATTGTCAACAACTTGAGCAGCTCGGGTCACAGCGCACTCACTATCGACCCGAACCGAGAAGTGAGCCGAGCCAACAGCTCACCGAACCGAGTCAGCTAGAGCCTTCAGCCCAGATGAGCCGAACCGAGCAGATGGCTCATCCCAACCAAGCCAGCTCGAGCCGATGGTTCACCCAAGCGAGCCAGCTCGAGCCATCGGCTCAGTTATTACTTCCCAACTGAGCTTCTTATTAAAAAATCTCTTGTGGTCTCGATATCGAGACGAGAAGACATGCGAGCAGTGTTTCCTCTAGTGAGCAACATTAAAAGTATTCCATATTACTACTTAGCTTACATTTCTCATGGCTTTCGCTTTCTAGTGTAATCAGGCCATGATTTCAAAACGAGTTAAAACGTAATGATAATAATAATAATAATAATAATAATAATAATAATAATAATAATAATAATAATAATAAATATAAGTATTCCATACATATAGAAATGCTTTTGACCAAGCACACAAGAAATTATATTTTGTCCATTTAGCACTATCATTCTTTTGTCACTCACAATTATTAATATTCATATAGTAAATATCTTATAATTCTTATATTTTAAAATCAATTGACAGGGCTCTGATTGCTTTTATGAGAAATAAATATTTGGTTTTATAGATCCTACGCAGTGGCGATGATCGTGCGTCGTTTCGGTCCTATGCCGTTTCGGTCCTGCGCCGTGTCGATCCTGTGCCGTTTCGATCCTGTGCCGTGTCGATCCTGTGCCGTTTCGTTCCTATGCCGTGTCGATCCTGTGCCGTTTCGGTCCTATGCCGTGTCGATCCTGTGCCGTTTCGGTCCTATGCCGTGTCGGCTCTATGCCGTTTCGATCGTACGTATTGTATGCATATAACTTGCACAGGCATAGAATCGACAGGAGTTTATAATTTGTAAGAGCAAAGATTAAACAGATAATAAAAATATTATTTTTTTAGGCACATGATTAAAAGTTAAATTATTTCAGAGCAGCGGCGTGAGAGCAAAACGGCACAGGACCGAAACGGCATAGGATCGACACGGCATAGGACCGAAACGGCACAGGATCGACACGGCACAGGACCGAAACAGGTTTCTGAGCTGAATTGTCGGTAGTATGCCGTGTCGATCCTGTGCCGCATCCCCTCTACTTTGACTAAAAAATTGGACCGTGCAGTTCTCAGCCTTGATGGTAAGAACTACAAAAAATGATATGAAATCTTTAGTTTTACGTCCCACGCTTATGCCGGTTAGGCTAAAGGAGACGGTGATGATGAGAAATCAATGAAATGAAGAAAGTGGGAGGTAACGGGAGAACCCCGAGAAAATCCACGAGCACGGCGTTTGTTCACCACAAAGTCCAAACTGCGCGAGCTGGGATCGAACCAGGGACCTCAAACACCGGAGGTGAACGCTCTACCACTGACCCACCGCGCCCCCTGGTAAGAACTACAGTATATACTTATATTGGTGCTCACGGCATCATTAACTTGTTTCACCACCAACGAATTTCGAGGTAGTTTGTTTTGCATCTTTTGTGCGTGTTTTGTGTCGCTTTGTGCGCCTATTCCCACATTTTGTGCAACACCGGAAGTGGGTCAAAATGGGCCTACAAATATGGCGGAACAAATTATTGCTTTTCCGCCACCAATGAATTTCGAGGTCGTTTCCTTCACATCGTTTTGTGCCATTTTGTGCGTCTACTTCCGGTTTGTGCGTCATGGGAAGTGGGTTAAAATGAGTCCCCAAGGTGGGACGAAAATGACCAAGAGTTCCGCCACTATTGAATCTCGAGGTCGTTAATTTTACATCGCGTACCCTTTTGTGCGTCTATTTCGACGTTTTGTGCGTCACTGGAAGACGGTCAAAATGGGCCTCAAATGTGGGACGAAATTGACCCACTGCTCCGCCACTACCGAATTTTGAGTTTCTTCCTTTCGCATCGACTAGTGAATGTTTCGTGCCGTTTCGTGCCCGTATTTCCACGTTTTGTGCGTCACCGGAAGTGGGTCAAAATGGGCTTCCAAGATGGGACGAAAATGACCAAGAGTTCCGCCACTATTGAATCTCGAGGTCGTTAATTTTACATCGCGTACCCTTTTGTGCGTCACTGGAAGACGGTCAAAATGGGCCTCAAAGGTGGGACGAAAATGACTCACTCCTCCGCCACTACCGAATTTCGAGGTCCTTCCTTTCGCATTGACTATTGCCTGTTTTGTTACGTTTTATGCCCCTATTTCCACGTTTTGTTCGTCACCAAGTGTGTCAAGATGAGCCTCCAAGGTGTGACGAAAATGACCCACTGTTCCGACACTATCGATTTTCTAGATCGCTACTTTCGCATCGTTTAGAGCCTTTTTTAAAAAGTTTTCTGCACCTATTTCTCGTCTTGTGCATCATCCGAGGCGAGTTAAACGGGGCTTTAAAGTGGGAGTTAAATGGTTCACTGTTCCGCCACTATCGAATTTCGGGGTTGGTTCTTTCGCATCGTTTAGTGTGTATTTTGTACCGTTCTGTTCGCCTACTTCCAGGTTTTGAGCATCACCAAAAATGCGTCAAAATGGTCCATCCATGTGTGAGGAAATAGAGGCATTGTTCCGCTACTATCGAATTTGGAGGTCATTTCTTTCGCATCGTATAGTGCCCGCTTTGTACTGTTTTGTGCTCCTATTTCCACTTTAGTGCGACAACGAAAATGGGTCAAAATGGCCTACAAGTATAGCGGAATAACTTAATGCTGTGCCGTCACCATCGAATGTCGAGGTCGTTTCCTTCACATTTTTTATGCATGATTTGTGTCGCTTTGTGCATCAGTGGGAGAGGGTCAAAATGGACCTTGAAAGTGGAATGAATATGTCTTTTTCTGCCATGTTTGTAGGTCGTCTTTGAACCACTTTCGTTGGCCTACAAAATGTGAAAATATGCGCAGAAACGGTAAAAACATGCACTAAACAATGCGAAAAAACGACCTTGAAATTCGATACTGGTGGGAGAGTGGATCATTTTTCTTCCCATATTGAATGCCCATTTTGACCCACTACCATTGATTCACAAAACGTGGAAATAGGCTTACTAAACGGTAGAAAACACGCACAAGACGATGTGAAGGAAACAACCTTGAAATCGTTCCTGCCGGAACAGCATTAACTTGTTCCGCCATATTTGTAGGATAACATTGACCCATTTCCGGTGACGCAGAAAACGAGGAAATAGGCGCACAAAACGACACAAAAAATTTCCATGAAATTAAGCTAAATTTCCATTTAAGTTTGTAAGCTTAATTATATGGAAAATTTTATACATTTTTCCTTTACGTTGGTCTACTTTACGTTGATTTGGAACTTTTAAATTTTATTCAGTTTTCCACTGAAAAGTATCTATAATTCAACAAGGAAATAATTATTAATTATAATTATAATTATTATCTATATAATTGAATTCATTGTAATTTGTTCCATAACAAACACTTTACCATTTCGTACTAGCTGTTATGCGCGTTCTTCGCACGGATCAGATAAAATATCAATGTAAACAAACTGAACAACGGGAGAACAATTAAGAAACATTTCTAAAATTGGATATATTTTGTGTGAATATATATTCAACAACGTACATGTGTTTTCATTGGGAAGGCCGATGGGGGCTGAATTTCAATGTAAACACTATCGGGGGTGTCACTGTACGTATGAGCAACCCCAATAAATATGGATTCGACACAAATTCTACTACTTCTACATGTCCCGGTGAACCCCCCTCAGATCCCTTGGTTCGTATTGTGAAAAAATCTCCTCTGGCCCCCACCAACCCCCAACCAATACCGCGAAAACTATGAATGTGCCACTAACATCTGACATTTTCTACTACTTTTTACATATGCCGGTAAAAGTCCCTATAATCCTCTGGTTCCAATTTTGAAAAGACAATGCCTCTAGCCCACAGCCGATGGGGGCTGTATTTGGAAGTCAACGCCTGTGGAAGTATCACCATTTATCTCAGCGACAGCGAAAACTATGGATTTGACACTAATATCGGTCACTTTCCATTATTTTTACATGTCTTGCAATTCCCCACCCCCGGTGACTTCCGGCCCGCACACAATGGTGGTTAAATTTGAAAATCATTGCTAATGAAAGTATCACCATTTATCTCAGCCACCGCGAAAACTACGGATTTGACATCGGTCATTGTGGATTATTTTTACATGTCTCGTGATTCCCTTTATAATGCCCCCCTTTCTTAGCTGATGGGGGCTAAATATGAAAGTAAACGCGGTCTTGAGTTCCACCATTGAGCTCAGCTATCCCGAAAACTATGGATTTGACATTAATATCGGTCATTTTCGATTATTTTTACATGTCTCGGAATTCCCCCCTCTGGTGACCCCAGGCCCGCATACAACGGTGGATGAATTTGAAAGTCATCGCTAATGGTAGTGTCGCCATTGATATCAGCAACCGCGAAAACTATGGATTTGACACTAATATCGGTCATTTTGGATTACTTTTACGTTTCGGTATACCCCCCCTTGTTGACCCACGGTCCGCAGCCGAATACGGTGAATTTGGAAGTTAATGCGATCGGAGTTTCACCATTGATCTCAGCGACCGCGAAATCTATGAAATCGACACTGATATCGTTCATTTTCTACTACTTTTACATGTCCCGGTAAACGCCCCCCAGAGACCCCCTGGTTCGAATTTTGTCGAAAACGCTTTGCCTTGGTGTGGGAACTGGACCAAGGTATCTTTGACCAAAATTTGGTAACTCTCGGTCGACTTTTCTGGTCCCCAGGCCGGTCCCGGTAAACGTCCCCTGGAGACCCCCTAGTAAGAAATTAAAAAAAAATCTCTTCGTCTTGGTCTGGGGCCTAGACCAAGCTACCCGTGACCAAATTTTGAAAAGTTTCGGTTTACTCGTCTCGTCCACAGGCCGCACAAAGATAGACAGGCAGACACACGAACAAACTCTATTTTATTTATATCAGAAAGGTAAGATCCGCCGTTATTGTATTAGTGCGGTGCTTGAGCGATTGATCGTAGAAATTCAAACTCCGATGAGTGATAATTTTTTAGGCTTGTTTTATTACAAGTTTAAACTCTTTAGTCAGTAGAGAAGAGGGCGTGAATCATGGGTCAGAGTTGATGACAATGGGTTTTGGTGGGTCTGTGGGTCACAGTGGGTCACGGTGGGTCGTGGGTCACGACGGGTGGTGAGTCAATTGGTCGTGGCTAAAGTTTTCATTGCCCCACGCCCTCTCTGAACTACAGTGTTGAAAATTAATCAGTGAAAATCAATTGCAATTGATCAATCAATTAAAAGTAATTGCTGTGGAAATCAATTGCCAATTAATTTCAATTGCAATTGAATTACAGAATTCAATTGCAATTACTTTCCACTGCAATTACTTTCAATCGATTGATCAATTGCAATTGATTCTCCTTTATTAATGGCCAACTGCAATTAACAATTAACAATTACTTATTTCAATTGTTAATTGCAATTAACAATTAAATTTACAGATTAATTGTTAATTGTTAATTCAATTGAAATTTGCCCAACACTGGTACTCACCCCGAACGATCATTGGTTGCCGTTGTTCGCGACATCCGGCAAATATGAAAGATAGATTTTAGAAATACCGCCGCATATAAAAATAACTTAATTTTTGTGTTTCGTAGATTCTCTGAATACTATATGTGATATTTTAGCCTAATGTTATTTTAATATTAATTGCATGTAATATGAAATAATGACAGGTCGTATTCGTAACCCTAAGGTACCGTCAAGTCCGTTTTTTTGTTTTTTTAAGTTCACGAATACAACATTTTTGTACCAATCTTCGTCTAAAATCCGCTCCTCTTATTCAAACCTTTACAACCTAAACAGTGTGTGCTTTTACCTTAACCTCTGTGCGTCGATATACTATCTCCGAACGAAAAGAAGAAAATAATAGTAATAACAATATTTTGAATTTATCATGAATTAGAAATTAACAATTTAAGCTTAGAAGTGTGTGCATATATCGAACAATCTAGTGACTTAGAGCTGGGTTATAATCCACCTAGTGACGACTAATCGAAGATATAAAATAGCCTCTGTACTCGAGAAGACAAAACTTCATTTTATAACCCGAAATCGGAAAAATGCTCTATGAATGCACCTATTAACGGAACTCGTATGTTTTAAAATAATTAACATAATTATGTGTGTGCATATGACAATATGATAGCAAAAAACAAATGGTCGCTGTGAAAGTGCCTGATAGGTAATGTGAAATGGACAATCATCCCTAGCAGCGTGATAGGACTCGTAAATTAATAAGAAAAAGACAATAAATAAATAAATAAATAAAAATATAATTTATATATATATATATATATATATATATATATATATATATATATATATATATATATATATATATATATAGATAGATAGATAGATAGATAGATAGATAGATAGATAGATAGATAGATAGATAAAAAAGACTCACTTCAATTCTTATACAGTTTTTCCCTTCTATAATCTTGTAAAATGTAAAATATATTTATATATGTTAATAATTTCTTTTGTACCATGTAAATAAGAATTTAACTGAATCCGTATTTACATACCGAAAGATAAAAATGTTTCTTTTAATCTTCCTGTTAATATATAGATATACGTCATCAAAACGTTATTCTTTAATTTCATATGTATATTACTACATTTCTCTCTATATATTTTCATAGCATGTTCTTAACAATTTATATAGGTTCTTTTATTTTCTTAATAGATGTAATAAAATGTATAGTAAAATGTAGTTAGATGGTTTCTTTTAGACTATTTTATCTATGTTTATACGCTGTCCCGTGTGTATCTGTGTGTGACTGAGTGATAAATTTTAGCTGTAAGTCATAACATTAATATTGGTTTATTGTAAGGGTTTTATAATACATAACTAAGGTCGTAAAGAATAAAGCCTAAAGCTAATTACAATTGGCTCTGTGAGAAAAGCCAAAATAACAGGATATGCCCAAATAAACGACGATCTTTCAGGAATATCAAAATTTCATTCGTGACAAATGTATGCATTACTCGAAGTAATTTTTTCTGGCTGATTCAAATGTATGATTGATCTCTGAATTTTGGAGTACAAAGACTGGATACTAGGTAACCTTCGTTCTAAAATAATGGATAAGGAATAGAACTAAACTTTCTTGTCACCCGGGCTGGGTCAGGGCAACTTCCACTAGTGTAGTTGCCTGGATCCAGGTCGGGGTTGTATGAGTGAACATGTGTCTATTCCGGATCACTTCAATATTGATACTTGAGCAATAACATTTTGAATACAAACTACCTTTCAGAAATTATTCAAGGTTCTTCACCATATTCCCATAGTTATCCAGTAATTCCTTCTCCTTTGATTTCCTATCTTCTTCCTCTTTTCCTTCTTCTCCTTCCCTCTTCCTTTTTACCTTCTTTCCCTTTCCTCACTCTTTCTCTTTTTCTACTAAAATCTGAAAAAGAGGGATCGTGAGTGGGAGTTGTTGCTATGGACACGGCCATTAACATAGTTTGATGTTTTCTTCGGCAGTCCGATATGAATTAGTCAACCCAACAACAAGTATTTGAAATTAGAATTATAAAAAATCCATTTGTTTTATTCATAGTTAATTAAATTATTCTATTCACAACAGTTTTTCAAAACTTCGGAAAAGAGTATAGCGACACCCATCTGACCCAATCACGACTTTATTTTTCTCTTTTTACTAAGTAAACAAAATTTGTGTAATAAGATATAAATGGGGAGAAATAAGTATCAGAATATGCAACGTGCCTGTACGTCTTGTGGAATGTCATTCCATATATGGCGTTTTTGTCTTCATAAAAATAAAAATAAAAGGGAGTCGGATACTACGTACTGTGTACCATGTGATGAGGAGAGTACGTGCTTGCTCCAGATGCCAATTTCTATTTGTCATGATATATTTCCAGCTATTATAGATACTGGATGAGCTTGAATCTCGTTGAGATGAAGGTTCTAGATAAAATACGTACTAAATGTAAGCCATCGTCTAAAACTGTGAATTATAGAGTAGTGGTAATGAACAATGAATCGGTTCACATTAGTGAAATGGCTCAGTTAATGTTTTTCGTTCATGGAACACGGTTCGTGGCCTTGTTTGGTGTGATCAAACATCCAGTGCTTAAAATACTGTTAGGGTTAAATTTTTTGCGTGAAAATCATGCGTATTTGGGCATTCCAAATAAAACTTTCTTTTCAAAACTAAAACAACTAGTCAACTTAAGGGATTGGAACGGTAGTTCACCTGTTCCCAGTGATCTGTCGCCTTTGAACTCTCATTGCAGGTCTCCTTGTTTGGACTCCGCACCGTTAGGCGCCAGTGGTGTGGGGAAAAGGTAGGAGCCAGGACCTGTAACTAGAAGGTATTTTTGTGATGATGGACAGCATGATCATTCAGATGTTAATCGACCTGACTCCGGCGTAGACACATTAAGGGAACGTGATGGTTTGACAGGACCACAGCGAGGGCGATCTCGTCACTGGAGGTTCCAGAGACAAGTTGTCCAATCCAACTTGGGACAATCTAATGAATCCTGGGGTGTTCAGAACAGCATTCCGGCAGTATCACGAACTACGATGACTACTACTACATCTCCGCAAAATAAGCGATCCAGGAAAAGAAAATCCTTAGGGACCAACTGCATGAGGCGTACTTCCCAGGCCAGTTCAGTTCAATCTTCAACTTCATGCGATCATGATAGGACTTTGGCATTTGCTTCTGACCACTCCTTAGGGGTGAGCTACACCAACTAACCTATGGATAGTGGACCGGAGGTCCAAAGAGGGGGTGATGTGATGATTCAACCTTCTTCGTCCCGAACATTTGTTTCCCATGGAAAATGTGATGGTGGAGGTACTCCCCGGTCCAGACCAACCATTCTAATGGAGTTACATGATCTTGGCCAAAAATCTACATCGAGGTCAAGTGAATCCTTTGGGGCGTGTTCTAACAGACGTCTTCCTGCGGCCCAACATTCAGGAGAGGTTTATGAAACAGGTCCAGCTGGCGTTCCTGTCGAAAATCCAGTTCGGCACGAGTTTGATCGAAGTAATCAAGATGGACCAAATATGGCTCAAGGTACGGTGCATAGTACTAATATATTTTCTCCTGATTTAATATCTTATGTTTATACTCGTTTACAGGATTATAAAGGTGTAATTAATGAAGAGCTTGGTGAGATACGTTGTTGTTAACATAAAATACAGCTTGTGGATAATAGTCCTTGTATAACTCAGTCGTATCAAATCCCGAGGCATAAGTTTCGAGAATTAGATTCACTTACTGATTCTTTGATAGAATGGGATATTGTAACTGAGGTACAGAGTTCTCCGTTTATATCGCAGTGCTTTTTAGTGACGAACAAAGATGGATCTAGGAAATTAGTCGTAAATTACAGTCAGATCAACAAACGTGTAATTGTTACGGGTTTTGCAGCTCCCCACATAGATTCGACTATCGCGAATGTTGGAAAACATCGCATTTTTATGTCTGGACGCGAAAAATCCATTCTATCAAATAGGGCTTCATCCAGACTAGAATGTATACTGCCTTCGCTACTCCTACTCGTTTATTAATGTTCAAGCGTATCCCAATGAGTTTTGTAAATTCCGGCTTTGTGTTAGCGAGTTTAATGCATAAAATATTTCGAGACTTAGTGGGAGAATATTGACATTTTTGCAGACAATATAATAATTCATGTTGACACAGTAGAGAAGCATAACGAAATTTTAGAAAAGCTATTACAACGATTACGTGAATATGGAGTTACTGAAAGAAGATCAAAATAATTTCTACATAATTTAATCTTAGGATACGAATTTTCAAAAGGGAATATGTAGGCTATATAGATGAGGATAGAGTAAATGTAATTCGAAATTTACCACGGCCAAAGAATAGAAGAGCGTTAAGTAAGTTATTGGGATTTCTAGTGTATTATCTTCGATTTGTAAAAGATTATGCAGAATTACTTGGACCATTATATAAATTAAAGAGTGATAAAATTCCCTTTGTTTGGGGTACGGAAGATCAATTATTAGAACAAATCAAAGAAGCCATTGTAAATCATATTGTTCTGAATGTTCCAGATTTTTCGAGTCCCTTCGTGATTCATGATGATTCCAGTTCAAGATGCTATAGCGCTATCTTGTCGCACTATGATGCATCTGGGTTTTTGAGACCAGTTTACTTTTTCAGTAAGGTAATTCCTGAATCTGACTGGTCCAAGAATATCTTCGCCTTGGAAATGACAAGTTTGGTTGTGGCATTAGAGAAATTTGATGTGTATCTACATAACAAATTCACAGTTTATTGTGACAACTCGAGTTTAATATGGATACTTTAGAATCACAAGAGACAGAAAAATATGGAACTTTAATTGAGAAAATAAGTAAATATAACTTTAATATTGTTTTTGTTAGGTCAAGGAGTAATTTTTAGCCGACTTTGTCATTAGAATGTAGTTACGTTCATTTGGAACCACCTTTTGGTGAGATTATGGAAGTGGATAGAGTTAATGATCAAAGAGTTCTTTATCCTTTGTTAATTTTTAGGAGTTACCATTGTTTAATTCGCCTTTAGGTGATTTACAGAGGCAGGATCCTAAATTGGGACCAATTATTGCCGAGTTAGAAAAAAATAAGAAAGTTGAACCACATTTATTGAAAGACAATGTACTGTTAAAGCGTACGTATGGGAAAGTATATGGTGGTTTGAGAGCAGTAATACCAGAATCCTTACAATATTCGGTGATAAAATTCTTCCACGATGAAATAGTGGTAGGGAGACACGCTGGTAGAGCACGGACATACAGCAAGTTAGCTTCTAGATTTACGTGGAACGATATGTCCGAATATATACGCAGCTGCGAGATAAAAAAGGATAAAAACCGTCCCTTATATCGTAAATATTATGACAAAAAGGATTCATTTGCAAATAGCTGCTATCATTTAGATATAGCTGATCCATGGTTACCTAGTAATGGATTTAAATATATACTGGTTGTAACAGATGCCTATAGTCTGTTCGTTATAATTGAACCGTTGAGAATTATAACATCTAAAATTATATGTAAGAAGCTTGATAAGAGCTTTTAATTGTATGGATATTATCTTAAACTTTTGCATGACAATGCTTCTTACTTTGCTTCAGATTACTTCAAGCATTATCTATTTAGTCTCGGTATTCAGAACATACGTAGGCCCCTTCGAGCAACCGTACTGAGCGTCAAAACCGTAATATTAAACTGGTTCTGAAGGCGTATATTAGTAAGAATCAGACGAAGTGGGCGGAACATATTTATAAAGTTCAATATACCTTGAACGCTAGTGAGAATGCTGAGACTAGTAAGACGCCCGCAGAGATTTTCCTTGGTCGCCACTTCCTAAATCCATTAGATATTCGGTGGATTGTTGACCTAGGAATATTAGACAGTTCTCAAAATAAGGAACAACTAACTTCCACGATTGTGAATAACAGAAAAGGCGTGGAAGAGGAAAGAAGCTATTTACAATAAGAAGCATGTTCCTATTACGTTAAGTGTCGGTGAACAGGTGTTAGTTAAGAAGATACTGGAGGTATCTATTGAAAAGAAAACGATGCCTCGTGTGTCAGAGGTATTTGATGGCACTTACCAGATCCTTTCCTATCCGACGCCTAATACTGTATGGTTAATGTCTATGAAGGATAATAATATTGAGATCAAGCGTCATGTTTCATTTATTAAGAACTATTATCCTAGAAGAACTATAACGTAACTTGCTTTCATTTGTCTGTAAACTGCAAATTAATAATAGTACTATATTATGAGTTATTAAAGACGTTCATTTATAAAGAAACTTGTAAAGAAATTTTAATCGTAAAATTTGTAGTTAGTGTTAATATTCATGTTTTGTTATATGTGTATACTGTGTGTTTGTATTTGTATTCCTGCAGGATGTCTGATCTGTCCAACTTCCTTGTCAAATGGAGAGTATGTGTTTATGTCAACGTTTGTCACTACGTCAGTAAAGGGAATAGTTCGTTGTACCTATGAGTTACCTGGTTAATATGAGATTTCTCTGAGAGATGCTGTGGGAAATCATCCATCATACCTGTCAGCAACTTTCCTACTCCAGCAGTTAAGGTTGTAAACTCGAATCTCCAGCCCTTGGTGTGTTCTGAATCTTGTGGGCCCGAACTTTGGCAAGATCAAGTAAGAAATTTGGAACTGCGTGGTTGTGAGTTCGATACAATTTATTGTGTATGGCTGATTATCCCGAGACTTAATTAAATACTTTTTTTGAACATTTAATATCCTGGTTATATAAATTTAACCCGAGCAGGCCAATATGAAACAGTGATGTTCAAAAAAAAAAGTTTATCTTCTCGCTAAAGACGAACATAGTCATTGAACGTTATAGGATTATAATGTCAGGTTTGCTTGCGCATAGAATATTTGCTCTATCTTGTGCTGCCATCTGTGGACATTAACGTTAAGTAATGCAGCATAGCGCTCGGCGCAGTGTAAAAGGTAATAATCATAGTGATAACACGTCAAATTTGTACTTTGCATAATGTTGCGGTGATTTACAAATTATGGAGGAAGATTAAGAATTCTATGGGTTTGTGAATGGTTAATAGAGAATTAGGAGTTGACCGTATGTAGATATTTTATTTTTAGTAGTATTATTTATATTTTTTTCTCTTTGGTAATTTTGCTTGGCTTCTTTTCTGTTGTTTCAACATAGGGTCATTTTCTGATTGCCTATTAATCATATGATAGTAATAATTGACAGTAGTATTAAATTGTATTCATTTGGTATAACCTCCTCTAAATTAAAATAGGAATATTTGTGTTGTGAAATTCCTACCGTGCGCAATATTACCGTGTAGACGTTGCTCGTGGTGACTCGATTACAAGTCCCTATCGATATTTCTTTGTATGTACTGTTAGTTGTTAAATATTTATGTTGTAGAATTGAAGTTATTGTTATAATAAATTGTTATATATCGAAAGATGGATTTATCTTCAAAATCCGGTTCCTGCAACTAAATTCCAGCTAGGTACATTAAACCTAGCCACTAGGCCTGTAGTGCTGTAAGCACCTACCAGCGCCGTTACAAGACTCAGGTGGGCAGATCATGTAGCGATAATGGAAGAAAGTATTAATGTTTTCAGTCTTAACTGGAAGACCAATCGGAAAACGACCATTAGGAAGACTTAGGTGCAGATGGGGTGACAATATTAAGATAGATCTCGCAGAAATAGAAATACAGAATAAACTGGATCCAGTTGGCTAAGGATAGAAGTCTGTGGAGAGCTTTTATGAACGCGGCATTGAACCTCCGGGTTCCATAGGCCATAGAGTTAGTTAGATATTTGGTATTCACATTTGGCAAACGTTACTGAGGCTCCTAAGATGACCCAATCTACATTTATGGGTTTATCTGCCTGTACCGCACACATTACAGGGTTCCACTTTCGTTTTTTAAGTTTAAATTTTCAGGATGCTCTAAATTTATTCAGATACAAGCATGCTCTAAATTTATTGTGTAAATTTTGGCAGCATTTCAACGTAAAATTTCAAAATTGTGGCTATTTTTCTCAAAATAGTGCATATCCACGCTACAAAGCGCAACTGTCAATCTTTTAAGTTGAAATTTTCAGAATAGAAGCACGAGACACTCTAAATTAGCTGTATGGATTTTCTCGGCGGTCCAATGTAAAATTTCGAAATGGCGGTCATTTTCTCAAAACAGCAGTGAATAGAAAATTGTTGCAAGTTGTGATAATAACAATCTTGAAATATAAATCACATTTTACCCCCAAAGGCGTTGAAATATTTCGAAAAAAAACTAATAAAACCCGAAAAACCTATATGCATCCAGATGGGTTGGGTTGTTCCAAACTCTGGAACAAGCATACAAAGTACAGTACATCTATAATTAATTTCTTACAATAGGTAAAAGTTGGTGTAACACCTTTCACTTTGCCAGGTCACACTGTTTGCGGAACACTGCCTTAGACCATGAGCTACTTCCCTACAAAATTTCGTTCCCCAGATCCAGCCAAAACTTACCGATAAATAAAGTATCACACATACACACACATACTTATTTTATATATATATATATATATATATATATATATATATATACCTGGAGTAAAAATAAGCTCCCGCATGCTTACACCGCGAATAAAAAAATATCTTTTTAATAGGTTGACTAGCGGAGGGCGGACTTGGTAAAGGAGCTACCGAATGATGCATGCGTGGTGAATGGCGGCCATCTTGAATCCAGGTTAATTTTTTCAAGTGGGAAGGTAGGCATGTGACACATCAATTAACACTATTTTTGCAGAGGAATGCAGACCCGCAAGCAGAAATGCGTTATCATGTCCCGTTCCAAAGTTATGAGCCCCAAAGTCCCACCTACAGGATGTGGTCCACATGTTGCCCGTCCATTGCAATACACAACCGGAATCTCTTAATCTAGTCCTGAACCCGTAACAACAGTGTGGGTGATGCTATCAATGCTATCACAGGCGTCCTGAATACGTTCTGTAGGTGTGCAACATCCCGAATCTTCTTCTGATACACCAGGTGGTTTAAGTGTCCCCATAAAAAGAATCCAATGGAGTGAGGTCCGGCGACGAGGCTGGCCACTCCACAAGGCCTCGGCGACCGATCCAACGTCCAGGAAAATGCAGATCCAAGCATTCCAGTATAGTGCGGTGAGGCACCATCTTGCTGAAAATAACGCGGCAAGGTGGCATCAGGGCGGAGAAGCAACGGAAATACCAACTCCTGTAACATGTCCAGATATCAGACACCATTTAGGGTACCAGGAATGAATAAGAGTCCTATGATCGACATGTTCCATATGCCACACCACACCATGATATGAGCAGGGATGAGCCTCTTGCAGGGATTGATCGCATGTGGGTTTGCATCCGACCAATAACGCATGTTCTGGCGATTCACTTTCCCATCCAAATAAAGGTTTGCCTCGTCTGTGAAGTGAACGCTGGCTGGTAAATGTGGATCTCGGTCATTTTGTGACAAAGTTCAACTGGCGAATTCCATGCGCCGCACAGTGCGTCGACCAATGGACAAAAATTAGAAAAAAAAAAAAAAAACAATTTTCTTCAGACTTGCAAATAGCACGGAATGAAGCACAAACGATTCACAAACTGATTACACACTGATCCACAGCCACAAACTGATTACAACCCGTCAGCCTACAGATGACGCGCGCAAAGTTACCACATTAGACCGACCCGAGTCGAGATGACACACTTACAGATGTGACATCACACTATATTAGACCGACCGGAGTCATTATCTCCACAGCGATCGCACTGGTGTTTCAGACCAAAGCGAAAGGTTAGACTTTTTGTCACTAGTGGGCAGTTATAGCACAGATACGTCCTTTCCTTTACGACGAACGATTGGTAATCATTTTTTTACTGGTATATTTGGAATATCTCAAAAAAGCCTACACATGTCTTGAGATCTCTGCAGGAATATCTTCCTTTAATGATTTCCTTTGGATTCAGCAATAGTGTGTGTGCAAGAGTCCGCAATATTGACTGTAATTAGTGAAATTGCAAAAGAAAACACCATTGAAAAAAGGACATTTTTGAAAGATGGATAACAACCACCAGTGCTAGTCGGAAGAAAGCGGAAACTATGCAGGTTATTTGTAGTCGTTATAAACTTGAAGACGCCACGGAAGATGTGTACAACAGTTTAGAGAAATTTAGTAAGTTATCTATTGACCTTGAGCAAAAAAAATGGAGGATATCGCACAGAGTTTCGTCGGTTCTCCTAGCTAAAAATAGAGTGGTTTGATCGTGCATGTACACTTACGGACTATATCCCAACAGTGATAACTGCTCGGTATCACAGCAACGTGAAGACCGATGTAGCTTGCTCTACTCGCGGTAGAACCAGTAAACAGTTTGCAGAGTGTTCAGTAAAATCAAAGAAAAGGCGCTTAGATCCTCTTGTAGCGACTAAATCGGCAGAGGAACTTGCGTTTGCTGCCAAAGAAGCAGCAGCGAAATTAAATAAACCAAGAAATGACGAATAGTCGAAAGGATTGTCGGTTATGCGGAAGAAGCTTTAGAAGCCCTCCACAATGTCTTCCGTCACACTAGGCTACATCTTATAACTTCTCTCTTCAATACTTATTTAGACCTGATGAGTCATATGCTTATGCTATCTGACCCTATTGTCTCCTCCAAGATACATATTCACGCAAAGAAAAGGAGGACAGATACGGATCCTGAAAGTTATTTCAAAAGTGATGCTGATGATGATGTCCAGCTTCATAATTCTGTCGCTATGGAATTTGATAACTTAGACAGTGATGGTACTGACTGATCTAAAATAAAAAAAAACCTCTAGAACTGTTTCAGTCATTTCATGTACTGCTTTTCATTATATTTTAGTGTTATGTAGTTTTGAGTCGTATGGGTTAGTGTTTACCAGTGCCCTAAACATTAAGGGCCCTGTGCAGAGTCGTTTTGACGTGTGTTTAGCGTCATACTAAAGGGCCATTCCATCGTCACGGGCAGGACATTCACACTACATTTTTGATGCTTTAAAGTTGTATATTTCTAAAAATACAACATAAATCCTGCTAATTGTATGATACATGAGCAGTACAGACTTAGGAGTATATGTAGCTGATGTTTTCAGTATTTTTTCCTGTTTAGAGTAGAAAATATTAATTCCTAATCGTCTGTCACGGGCGGGGACAAAAAAGAGAAGTGATTTTCGACACACCAAGTGAATGTTACAAAACTCTGTGAATTCTTAGCTCAAAATGTTTTTATTTAAACGGAAAAGTATAAATGATGAAATTTTTTACCAAACTTCAATTACGAGAAATTTGCCAAATATTTATATTAATGAAAAAACTCAACTTTACTGTGTCACGGGCAGGACACATGGTTGTCACGGGCAGGACACCGTGTGAATCAACACACAAAATCTCAATAAGAATGATTTGAAAACTAAAATAAAATCGAAAATAAGTCAATTTCTGCTGTTCTGTTATATCATTGTACACAAATAGTAATATTTACTTTACTTGGGACTCGCTTTTATCACATAATATACAAATATGTAGTACACTTATTTCTCACCACCTACAATGTAGGAAATTGTTTTATTTGCCCATTTACACGCACCTTGTAGGGAAATTCGTACAAAACACTGTCTAACAGTATATAAAATAGGTGCTGGTATCCAATGCCCGTGCCGTGGAAAATCAGCGCCCGGGGCGAGAGTATACGACGGCGCCCCCGTAAATATGAGTGAGGTCTACAGACCAGCCGCAAAGCGTCACCATGGTTGGCGCCATGTGTAAGAAAATTTTCAAAAATAAACCATGCTTTTCCTTGATTTTGAGCACTATTTTAATACTTTTTCCTTCCATTTTTACATATATTTTATTTTTTCCTCCTGAATTTTGCGCCCCCATACTTTGACGCCCGGGGCCGTCGCCCCACTCGCCCCTTTCCCCCAACGCCACGGCACTGCTGGTATCGCAGGTTTGATTGAAATGCATGTAAGACACTTCAACAGTCTTGAAAATTTTACCGCAATCGCTTACGGTCTTCATACGAATTTCCTTGACTTCTTCGTCCTCTTCCACTGGGCTATGTGAGATAGTTGCATGCAAGGATCTTATAAAATATATCTAATATTTTATAAGATCCTTGGTTGCATGTCTATGCTTTCTTTTTCTGTCCACTAGAGAAAAATTCCATCAACAAAAATGTTCCTTGTGTTATATCTTCCACAGCTGGCCTAACACAAGCCTTGTTAACATGCAAACCTAAGTCGTCGCTCAGGATAGCTTCATGTCTTTCGGAATCATCATTTTCAGAATCTGAATAAAAGTCTGTTAGGAGTTAAAGATTTTACACGGGATGAAGCTCTGATTTAAAAGTTCGACGAACTACCAAATTTTCGCTGCCAAATTGCAGGAAAAACTGTTTTGATTGGGGACATTCAATTGACAAGAGCATTTTCCCGTCTTTTGTTCAAAGCGTCTTTTTTTTTTCAATTTCTGCTGATGATAGTAGTAAAATATATATTTTGAAACGAAGAGCTTAGAGCTGCTACGAAATCAGCAGCACATTCTACAATTACTTCCTTTTGTTTCACAAAGTTCCGTACTGGCCGTTTTGTACGTACTCCAATCCCATCTACTGCTGCCTTGAAACGAACAGAAAGGTGGCGCTAATGATAATATTTATATGGCACTTATTTTAAGTTAAAACATCATACTGATAGTAATAAATAATCCTCTATTTAAGTAAATAATGTTCATGCTTAGAAAACTTTATTTTAGTACACATGGAATCAATTTCTATCATGAATAACCAATGTACACAAACTTTCCCACCAATGGCATGCCCACTGTCACGGGCAGGACAAGTTTTCAAATTGAAGTAAATCGAAATATATTATTAGCATTAGTCCAAAATTTGGTAAATGTGAAGTACGCATGCAAATTGTTACTTCTACTAAGTACGAACCCCATTCTCAAATTTAGTAATTCAGTACAATAACTTTTGGTAGTTTTCTGTCACGGGCAGGACACTCAAGTTGACGTTTATATCTTTAATGATATTATAAACAATTTTTATCCTGTAAACACTTTTTCAACTGCAGCTTGTAGCAAAAAGAAGCATCTTAAATAGCTCGAAGTTACTTCAGCCAAACATGCAAAAATTTCCGTAAAATGTTGACGATAACAAGAATAAAAAATTTCCTCGCAGCTGTCATGTTACAAATTCACGATTTAGATTTAAAATTTTACGTGAATTCTAAATATAAATAAGTTTTTCTTTGTGAAAAAGTAAATTTCGTTCTATTTACTTCATATATATGTAAAAATGCATTGGTTTTGACAGTTTTCGAAAATTTGGGTTCAGGCTCACTTTCGCCTGGAATGGCCCTAAAGGCCTGACTACTGCAGGAAACATATGTTAGTCGAACTCTTTAGTATGACACTAATCACGTGTCAGAACTACTCTGCATAAGGCCTTCAATATCTAAGTTTTTTTAAGTCCCTAAACGGAATATTATTTTCTATATCAGTACAGTTGTCAAGTTCGATAACTTCAAGAACAACTTTGCTTCAGTCTAAGTGAGCAAAGAACGCCTTGCGACACAATAAACATGTGATAAAAGTTTCAGTATGATTTGTTTTATTTTTGTCCATTACTCCCATATGCTTGACGCACTGTGCGCCGGTCTGGATCATCCTCTGGAAGCTTGTGGACAAGCTGCAGCTTGAAGGGATGCCACTTGTTCGTATGGAGAATCCTCATCACGGAAGTACGTAGTACGCCTGTTATTGCTGATAGTTGTCTTGTGCTGCGCTTCGGACTTTTCACACTCGCAGCAAGTACCATTGTGAATGTCTGCTCATCTGTCGCGGTTCGTGGGGGACCTGACCGTGGTCTGTCGGCAACATTACCAGTTACACTGAATTTCCTAATGAGGTAGTTAACGGTGTTGTGACTTATTGCAGGTCTTTCGGGGTGGCACGCGTTGAAGTCCTGGGCAATCACAGAAGTCTGCTTCTTTCCCCAGACTTTAGGGTGATCTCAATTCTTTCCTGTTTCGTCAGTGCCATCTCGGTATACTTACAACGAAAAGAAAACCTGTCAAATTTGGGGCGTCATGTCGTTCCCAAGGGACACGATAACGCATTTCTGCTTGCGGGACTGTATTCCCCTGCAAAAAATAGTGTTAACTGATGTGTCACATGCCTACCTTCTTATTTGAAACAATTAACCTGGATCCAAGATGGCCGCCATTCACCACGTATGCATCAATCGGTAGCTCCTTTACGAAAGTCCGCCCTCCGCTAAGCAGATTTGCTTTAATCATATTTGTTTCCAAAATAATCCACTGTACTGACTTATGAACCACCCTGTATATATATATATATATATATATATATATATATATATATATATATATATATATATATATATATATATATATATATATATATATATATATATACACGAGGATCATTCGATAAGAAAAGAGAGAAAGTCTACATTTTTAACACTAATCATTTTTTTTTTTTTTTTTTTTTTTTTTTTTGTTGTTTCAGGGGTGTTAGCTGGCAACCTTGGGATATGCTCTGATCTGCTGTTTCGTAATTTTATGTCAACATAACTTCAAAAATATAAATTCATCATGGCAAGTCCTGTAGAAGATTGCACCTTAGAAGAACAGCGCTCAGTCATTAGGTTTTTAGTCGCAGAAGGTGTAAAACCAAGTGAAATTTTTTCTCGAATGTTGAGACAGTACGGTAACAGTTGTATGAACCGTGCGAATGTGTACAAGTGGGTTGATCGGTTTAAAAGTGGCCGAACAAGTGTAGGTGATGAACCCCGATGTGGATGTCCAGTGGAAGTTTCTGGTTCTTCGTTGGAATCGAGGATTGACGGACTTATTCGTGATAACAGAAGAATTACTGTTGAAATGATAGCTGAGGAAGTTCAAGTAAGTGTTGGAACTGTTCACAATGTCATTAGGAACATTTTAAAGTACAGAAAAAAGTGTGCCAGATGGGTTCCCAGACAGCTTACTGACGCTCATAAAGAATCAAGGCTTTCCATTTGTCAAGCCTTAACGCAACGAAGTTTGATTGAAGGAGACGCTTTTTTTGAAAGAATAGTGACTTGCGACGAGGCCTGGTTCCATCACTACGACCCTGAGACCAAAAGGCAGAGTATGGAGTGGAAACACACTAGCTCTCCAGTTCGCAAAAAATTCAAGGTTCAACCTTCCGCTGGTAAAGTGCTGCTGACCATCTTTTGGGACTCACAGGGTCCAATCTATTGCGATTTCCTTGAAGATGCTAGAACACAAAGTTAAACCAACTATCAGGAGCAAACACCGTGGACTCTTGTCAAAAGGAGTCATTCTTCAGCACGATAACGTCCGCCCTCATACAGCCCAGCTGACCCGAGATAAGCTTCAAGAATTGGTTTGGGAGGTCTTACCTCATCCTGCCTACAGTCCAGACCTCGCCCCCATCTGATTTTTACCTGTTTGGACCACTTAAAGACGCCCTACGTGGAAAAAGATTTGCTAACAATGAGGAAGTTAAGGCAGCGGTGCAAAGGTGGCTTCGGGGTAAATCAAAAGATTTCTTCGCCAAGGGAATTAGGAAGCTGCAAGAAAGATGGGACAAATGCATAACTGTAAAGGGTGATTATATTGAAAAATAGCCTTAGTTTTGAAAGATTGAAATAAATCTTTATTGAGCTATAGCAATTTGTCTCTTTACTTATTGAATGCTCCTCGTATATATATATATATATATATATATATATATATATATATATATATATATATATGAAGGATTCGAAATTTCACATGTAATTTACGCAAATAGCTATCGCCAAACTAAGTGTGTGTGTGTGTGTGTGTGATGAGTAGCAGACCCTGATATGCTATACTGCCACCTATTTACATACCATTTCTACTGCTCATTCAGTGCTTTGTGCATGTCTCAGTTTGTGTTTCCACTCTTTTTGGAATGTCATTGCACGGCTGCGCTACCTGCTTTCCTAATCCAAGCAGAGCTGATATGGTAACAACTTACTTGGGTTATCGAGCAAAACGGTTTATCATTCAACTATCCATGTGCCAATACCCCTGCACAGCAGCTCCACGAAATTCTTCTCTCAGACACTGTATATCGACGGTTGTAGAAAGGAATTGAAACCATATTTTACAAAACTGGTTTCTGAACATTTTCCGATTCTCTAGTAGTATACGCAATTTTCTATATAGAACAGACCGAAGTCTAAGATTTCACAACATTGTAAATGCAACGTTGAATTATAGGTTACGTGCACACAAACAGCCATGGAAGAGGTTTAAGTAGTATTTTCTTTAGTGTCGCAAATTTACACAAAATGGATTCAGATTCTTTTTGCAATCATTGATTCAACTGTAAAAAAGTGAGAAAAAAGTGTTAAGCAGATACACAAGGTTTCCTTTAGTCTCCGCTTTGCAATTCTCAGTTTTTACAGAATATGCTTCGTAGTTTTCTTCACGAAGCGAGAAACTTCTGCAATCAGGACATGGTAACAGGGAAGTTAGAAGCAAACAATAAAACATTATTAGTTGATAGAAAAATATATTTCCATTTTACCAAGAATTACAGTTTGTACAAACGCAATTTTCACCAGTCATTCCTTTAAACAAGCATACAATACAGTAAAGTTTCAACTACTCAAGTAGTATCTAAAAATAATTATACAGACAGTCGTTAATCAGAACTTTCCCAATGATTAAATCATTCATGTGTTCTCCGATTATATTTGTAAAACAAAGGAAGTTGAAAGGAAGAGATACAAACATAAACAAAGTCTGAATATTAATTTCAACAATGGGATCCAAATACATTTTTGGATAATACAAATTAATATATTTAATTGCTTCTAGCGCAAGAAAACAATTTGTAGTGATAACATATATATCTTAACCTAATCTTCCACATTATCCTTTACGTCGTTCCAACAACATTATTATAATGCAAGGATGTCTCAGTCTGTGTGTAATATCGGGTGTCTATCTGCACTGCCTCCTTGTCGTAAATAGATGGGGTTACAGTGATTTGCAGATTTAAAACTGCAACTCAATTACGTCGTTTCAAATTAGTTATTTCAATATAGGACAAAGCACGATTTTAAACTATAGTGTTTTGTGAGTCGAAGGCTTGGAATAACAACTAGTGTACAACAACGAAAAGACAGGCAAGATGAGAATTGGTAAAAAGATAAAAGATAAAGATGGTTATATTCGTACAGTAGCACTTCGCCACATATACATACGGTACTTCAACTATTTTACCTACTTTCATTTTATTTATCAGTTATATTTCATGTATCAAAAACGAAACAAAGTACTTTAGATTTGATATTGTGTTTTGGACAAATTTTTCTACTTCGTATTTTAAGTAGCTCAGGTAGTACAAGCAGGAAATGCTATTATAACTGGTCTCTTAAGCATAGCTATCATTTCAACTCTGCAAAAGATGCATCTGAAGGAACAATTTAGCCTATGGTGACACGCAGAACTATTATCAAAGCAGTCTTCGTAAGGGAATCTGCTAGTTTTATATGCCGAACGAACGGAATATCATAAAGTTTTAAAGGATATACTATATATATATATATATATATATATATATATATATATATATATATATATATAGAGAGAGAGAGAGAGAGAGAGAGAGAGAGAGAAAAAATAACTGAGATCTTTCAGTTTAACGTTCCACCATTGTGTCCTTTAGGCTAAGAAAGACGGATGATAATGGCAAGTGAATGATGATGGAATAACTGATGGACTTAGATTGTGATTGGAAACAGGGTTATCCCGAGAAAACTCACGGACATAATGTTGTCTATTACATACTACATTATTCCGAGATAATCCCAGAACTTACTGAACGGACTCTAGTTCACTTTGTAAAATTGTATTTTCTATTTCGAAAATAAAGTTTGATGCACAGGTTCTACATTTAATGAATAAATGTTCATTTGCAAAGCTCGGGAGATGTCTACACTTCTCCTAACCTTAAACTTTAGCTTTCAGTATAAAGATTTTCTTTAATTTCCCTAATACATTAATTAGCCAAGCCACTAAAGCGATGCCCAAATAAACTGGATGGCCGCACTTAAGATTATTCTGCAAGTGGATAACTTCTTGAACTGTTCTGAAGGAGTTCTAATATTGTCATACAGTAAGTACCATTTGATATAATCTTCTACCTGTACAGTATATATAAAAGGAACTGCAAACAAATATAAAAATTTGGAGATGCTTGTTGATTGTTACAATTTTATTATGCTATTGATATTATTAGTATCATTTCCATTGTTTCTTTAGAAGCCGTGGGAGCTTGAGCCCCATGGATGCGCAACTGGCTGCAACATCTCTATAATTACTTGTTCATGATGCGTTTTGAATTTTCTTTTGTTTGTATTCTATTGGCTAAAATATACGCGACGGGCAATTCAGCTGCATCAAAAGATATAAAATTTTAAAAATCGAAAATGTGAACCAGATTTGTTTTCATGACAAACAAGTTTATTTGTCTTACTTAGTTAACCTGAAATGTCCCGTGCGTCTTCCTGACTCTACTTAATTTCATTTTTCGACTTTTACTTTAATACTTAAACGACAAGAACACTAACACGTAAAATATTAGGTCAGTTTAAAATTTTAATGCCTAAGGCACAACTCGAACCTACGTATCTCACTTGCAATTATTAGCCTAGTCTTAGATCCATCTGCAAATCCTATTAGCTAGTAGTGCATATTTGTACTCTATTAGCTGAAATACATGATTCTAAATGGCGTTTTGTTGAAATGTATATTGGAACGTTTTTCCTTTTTAACTTGTAGTGGAACTGGTTTCGCTATAAGGGCCGATATTACTTGTGTTTACTAGCATCACGCCGCTAACTACTTGAAAATAGCGCTCAACATTTCAGAAACTTTTCAATTTGCAATCGGTTATGTACACAGCAAGTTCTCATGCTGTTACATATTTCATAAGTACGATAAAATAGCTTTTCATTATAAGGTAATCAAATATTGCATAGGACTGCTACAGATACGAATAGCATAATTACACGTACATAAGTTTCTAGTGCCCTGGCAGGTTCAATCACATAAACTGTATCATTTGATAAATGAAATGGTTACATGTGCTTTGCTTCACTTCTTTTATTTCCATCACGTTGAAAAGACTTCTATTTTGTAAAACATTTAACTCTTATATGAAATGTGTCCCTTTCAAACCAATGGCGGCTAATGTTAACGGTGCAACGTTGCGCATAGATCAAAGTTTTACAAGGAAAATTATGTAATAGTAGCGAAGTGAAGAACATTCATTCTGTCATCTTAAGTAACATACTTTTGCACTTCTATAATTGTAAAATGCATTAAACTATGTAGAAAATAACAAAACACTCTATAACAGAGTCACTAATTTCTATTGCATTGCAATGAGCTTATGAAGAACAGATTCTGCAGCACGGGCTTTTTGAAAGACTGTTATGTTTGTTTTTCCCCTATCCCACAAGTTAAAGGTTTTGGTCGTTGCAATGGTCGTGCAAGGCAGCAGGGTTTCCAGTTAATGAGAATCTTTCGCACTACATCAACTTTCTGAAGTATATAATCTACAAATCAGCAAATGGAATTCACTTTATTATTTAGATTCATATTGTTTATATTTATTATTTACTTTGTTTATATTTTTATAAGACCAAAGTGGTAGACACGTGACTATACTGAAGCGTAATCAATAAAATGACTCATTTTTTAAAATGATCTCAGAGCTACAAAATAATAAGAAAAATATGTAGTAGAATAGAAAATAAGTGAAAGTAAACACGTATTTATGAGTTAATTATTCACTTGTGCTGGTAATGTACGCCTCTTCTATAGGAATTTGAAAGCGGAATATTTATAAGAATCATATTGCAAGAAATACTAATACTTTCCATAACCATGAACCTTTTTTCAACAAAGTAACGTCATGTGTGTGGAATTTGTTTGGGCAGTTTCAAAATAAAGAAATTGATCTTTCATCTGCATAATAGGCCATTTCAAACATTGAGAGGAAGATTAATATAAATAAGAGATCAAACAGGGTGACAGGACCAAGAAAGTAGAATTTCTAAGGAAAGAACCAATAAACAGACCACAGAATGGAATAAAGAAGCAAAACAAGCATGTGATGTTCTGTTCCGAAGCAAAAGTCTGGTTTAAACTCACAGAACAACTCACGGTAGCAATGTTGTTTGCACCAAATATGTTTCCCCAGTATGCCTCGAACTTTCCTAGGGAATCCTTAAATAAATTATATTCAATTTATTTTCATTTTTATTTTTAAATATATTCTTCACAAACTTTTATTTATTTTCATGTATCACTAACTGCTCGTGTCACAATTTTGTTATTAGTGAATCCAATTTCTACCTTCTGTTTCCAATTTTTCTTACTGCAACACCGACAGCACAATTCACTGGCCGCCATTGTTTCGAACATTTGGAGAAAGTAGATCGTTAACACTACACAGGATTTCTTAATAGCGAATTTATCTCCCACTTTCTATGATGTATCTAAATTCCGGATTTGTCTAAATATCTTTAGATCATTCTTGGTAGAACAAATTATGTTCCCTTTGGATTTATCAGTTTTTGTGGAGTTAGATAATTTGGTACAACTTAGCATTGGTGTCTTCACAGATGCAACTAAAGCCTAATATAACAAGTACATTGAAGTAAAATGTACCGAATGATACAGTGGTACCTGTTCCTGATCATACTCGTAATCAGTTGTTGATTCAGTTTGTTCAGATAGATCTACTTAAAGTACATAATAATGCATAAAACACATATTCACTATCGAACTGGTTTTCAAAAGAACACTCTTAGTTCTGATTTTTTCAATTACTGAAATAAATAATTAGATAATTACATAGGTTATTAAAGTGGTTTTGATATATTTTGTTAAACTTTGCTTTAGATTTATATTTATTGTAACTTGCTTTTCATTGGAAAGGCATTTCTGGATCACTTGGGTTATGCACGTATGTGTTTATTACATATATAATTGTCGGTACTTTTGGTGTAACAGACCAGGATTCGATTCCCGGCGGGAGCTCATGTGGTTCGGATTCCACGTTAATCAGTAGATCCCGTCTCATATAGCCTCGCTGCTGAAAGGGACGTTAAACTCAAAAATTGTAGATACTGTACTTGATGCTTAGTTCACATTCATGATTTCTTTCGGTTGATTGCTTGAATAATTGCATTAGTTTTTTGAAGTTTAATTGTACTAGAAGTAAGCGCACAATGTAAAAATCAACATACAAACAACACTTTCATGGCTGCTATTGCTATGAGTATTCTGGCAATGTTTAAAATATGTTTGTGAGGGCAGTATCTGAGTAAGGGCAATAAGATGAAAAGTAACGGCAAAAGATGGTCAGTTTCGTTTTTGAAAATTCTTATATTTACTCTTATCCTCAACCTCGTACCTGACGCTTCTTACAACTTCTCATCATGAAACCTATTATTTTGCAAACTGAATTATGTAATATTTTATATCTATATTTATGTCTCGTCTTTAAATATATATCTGAATCAGAAAGTACAAGGTACGAAATCCTTTATTTGCAAGAAATAATAACCAGAATGATTGTATTTTATATAGTGTAACTAAACATAGCACTTTGGAATTATATACTGCTGCTGCTCTGCATAGTAGTTCACCTACTATGCTCATTATAATATTAACTCAACATTTATTCGCCACATTTGTGACTGTGTTTATAACTGCAATTTATACAATGTTTAAGTATTTCTTAGGATAATGTAAATATGTGTTAGTCCAACTTTAATAATTTTTCCAACTATTTTGTTACACTGAGAATTTTCGTCTCTTTTCAGTTAACTGAAGATGCTGACATCTAAATTAAAGGAAGTTTTTGTAAAAAGTACCATTTGCTCTATCTTAAAAATAAAAAGAATCATATTTCCTACAATTCATGCTAATTGGTATGCAATTTAATATATATATCGGAACAACTCATGCCATGACTAAAAATATTTCACAAATAGTAATAAGCATTTTTCTTGCAAATCACTGTAACAAACACTTAAACCACTTAAAAGCAAGAAGAAACTTTAATAATTCTATAGTACTGACAAATCTACTAACCATATCGAAATAACTTCCTTGAATAATTTCCCCATGTATTTAAGTAATTAACCATCATTTGAAAATATCAAATCACAATTTCGCCTCTTCTCGTAAAATCTTCTGCATTCGTTGCAAAAGCATCACATTTCCTCGTATTTTCAGCTTCCCTTTCATAAACGCTGCTTGAGGATTTAGATTTCCCATCGCCTACAACAAAAGAAGGAGATGAAAATAGGCAAAACATAAATGGTCAAGAATTCGTAGGTAATTACCCATGTCATTTTCACCTGCTTTTAGCACTAGGTTTGCATTAAGTGTATTTTACAATTGGAATTAAAAAGTTTATTATTCCGTATTTTGACTTATAAGGCAGTAAAGAGAATTAAAATATTGGACGTAATTCTATATCCAGCAGTAAGATAGGCGAATCTCATGTATGAGAGATTTTCGCTCGATTTGTTTAGATTCTTGATCAAGTGTCGCACGGTCAAGCTATGCGAAGAACTATGGAATGAGAACAATGACATATTCTATGGGCGTCTATCTCGTAGAAACCCGTACTGTCAGTGAAGTTTTCTACAGAAAGTTGAAAATCGTAATAAACAAAGCGGCTACAAAAGTTACGGGAAAGAATATGCTCACCTTTCCCGGTTTTCCAGAACATTCCTTAAAAATTTTCCCTAAATATGTAATTAGCCAGAAGAACCTTCCCATGTCAATGGAAAAATAAGACCAAGGAAACATAACAACAACGATGATACATAAGTAATATATTTTTCCCTAATCACTTAGAATAATAACACAAAAACAAACACAGCGGACTCTCGTTAATTCGAACTTGGATAATATGAAGTACTGGATAGTTAGAACAAAAGTGTATTCCCCTTGAATACTGCACTGAAAACAACGGTAAAAATTGTAGGAAACCAAACTTTAAAACCTTCTGTCTGGATAATTCGAAAAAATAATGTACAAAAACTTTTAATGTTGAACAGCGCGGTATATCGAATTTCGATCCTCACTTATATTGTTTTCGGAATAAACTCCACATAACATGTAGAAAATCACAAGTTGATTGATCGATATTTTCAGGTGCCACCAACTATTCAAAAAATTGTTAAAAGCTGCACTTTTTGTAAAATAAATAAAATAAAACAAAATATTTACTTTTAAGACATTAACTTATTCTTAGTGTTATTTTTTGTTAGAAAGGTCTATATCTTGCGTGAAAAAAAAAAAAAAAACAATCTGTTTGATCGGTCAAGTCATTCAGGCGCCCCAGTAGCATCTGAATGCAAAAAAGTGCAAGAAATGTTATTTGTTTCATTGGTTTGTAAAATTAAGTTTCCGTATTTCTGTTTTTTTTTCTTTCTTTTTTTAACAGTTTATCGGGTTTAAAAAAATGCATTTGCAGCTCTATGCTTATTCCCAAACATTGATTGTGAAAATAACACATAACACACTACGAAGGTGGGGGGAAAGGAAGCGCAATTCGAGTTGCACCTATCTACACATACTAATGTTGTATTTGGTGATGCAGGTTCATATTGTTACTCTCTTGCCTTGACTTGTTTTCTGTGTTTAGTTCTGATATATTCCCTCTCGATTGTAGTGTTGCTAGGATAAATCCATATCGCACCTCTTGACCACACCTCTGATACTGCCTCTGTCCCCAACTTTACCATTCTTTGTACGGCACGATTGTGACAGGGTAAGGATGTAATAGATTCATCAGCCATTGCAGCAGTCTTTACATTTTCTTTTATGCTCTCAAAGCTCAAGTGTCTGTCACTGGAAGATCAGTCAGCATGCATGTTAACCAATTAATCATAACCACGGTTGCTTCTACGTTGAAGGAATGGCGTGATGTCGCATACTGAAGACTTATTTAACAAACACATTCAGAGAATCGTCTGTACAGTACACAAGAATGAGCCCTCTGTTTGGCATTTGATTGAATCCATAGATGGCAAGACTACCGGGCCAAATACGGTTACAGGGCAAATCGGATAAACATTTCCAACCTGTCTAGAGATTTGAGTCTGTTCCAGTAGACTGGGACCTCAACTTCACAAAGGATTCACTAAGCACGAATTAAAACTATTTGTTGAATATGTGCCAACTATTTGTTGAGTATCTGCCAACTATTTGTTGAGTTTCTTCAGGAGAATGCTCTGTTGGGTTACCTGGTAGGAATCCCAGCGAAATTCATCAAACCAAGTGACTAACTACAGCAAAGATGATCTTGCGTTCGTAAGTAGGAACAAAAGAACCAACAGATGAACTTAAGCCATCGTGTTGTATATCATGGAGAACTACTACTCGTTCCCTGTGATCCATAACTCATCGTATGCAGAAGGAGCTTGTCATTTGTGATAGTTCATCACGACTCCTCTCTACATGGAAGTAAAGCAAAAAAATATAAATAAAATAAAATAAAATAATGGTGATCCAATGATCTATAGAAGTGCGATGCGTTGTACGGCCATCCCGAAAGTTACTTCTATCCATGTTGAATAACCAAGATGCTAAAGTAAGATAGCTAGGCTGGAGGGAATCCTAAACGCAAAACAAACGACCCCAACTGGTGATCGCGTACTCCTGAGTTCGTCATTCCTGAAATCAACTTACAAGCAGCAAACTATATTAATATGATTAATTAGTCAATATGCACGCTGAAAGCTTGGGGAAGCTAAAATGAAATGTGAACACGGCTTCATAGGCTGATAAATTTATTAATCCTTACTCTATCACACTAGTGCTGTAGAAAGAATGATGAAGTTGGTGACAGAGTCGGCATCAGAAGTATGTAAGCAAAGACTACAATCGAGAGAAAACATGCCAAAAAATTTAACATACACAAAAAATCAAGGCAAAAGAGTAACAATATGAACCTGCACCATCACATACAACATAATATATACGGATGGGTGGAACTCGAACTGTAGACCTTTCTCCCCGTGAAGAGTTCTATGTTATTTTTATATGTTTGGAAATAACCATAGAGGCTTAGATGGAAAAGTTTTTTTTTTTTTTTTTTTTTTAATCTAATGAACCGTTCAAAAGAAACAGAAATTTGCACTTTTGTCCGAATTTTAAGCTATTAATGGCACCTGAATGAACTGATAGATCAAGTTGAGATTTTTCACGTAAAACATAGATCTCTCTAATAAAAAATACCATTAATGGTAAGCTGGTTTCACAAAAGTAAATATTTTAGTTTCATTTTATTATAATTTATTTATTTATTTATTTATTTATTACAAAAAAGTATATTTTTAAACATTTTTTTGAAATGTTTGGGCTGTTGGTGCCACCTGAAGGAATTGGGCAATCGATCTGATTTTTACACGTTATATTGAAACAATTTCAAAAAAAAAAAAAAAAAAAGTATTATTAAGGTTAAGCTTATCTTTTAAAAAAGGAAATTCGTTGCATCCTATTGGACAGACTGCAAACAGGAAATTGCAGTTTCAACTGTTTTTTTTTTTTCAGTTATCTAGAGGTAGCCGTAGAGAATAGTAGTACAGAAATTCACTTTATATGGTGATGAAGAAAAAAAAGATGGGTGTGTCCGCTTTTAGGGTTACCTGTTTCTTTAGGGAGGCTGTACTTGACTTGGTGCTCGCGTACCGTACTACTTTCATACTATTTTGGGCCTGTGCGGATACGAGAGCTTTCTCCTGCCTTACTTATATTCAAATTGTTTCGTCATACGTTCGTTTCTGATGTTATGTGCCAGCGCCGTAACTTAGATTCTTTTCTGGGGGGAAAGCATTAATGCGCGCATTTGGGGCCCCCTAGAAAAGTTGTTTTTCTAATTCTTGAGCCCCCTCTTTCCATCCTTCTCTTACTTTTTATGGGCCCTCCCACACGGCATGGTCTGCGGGATCGTTAGTTACGCCCCTGGACCCTTTTCATACAGGACAGATTAATTAAGGGGACAATATTCTCAAATCTCAAAGCCACACGAATAAACATTATTTCTAGGGCTCCTAACTTTTCTTTTTTTTTCTTTTTTTTTTTTTTTTAACAGAAATGGGTCCACGACTCATTTTTTGTTTTATTTACCTTTTGTTTCATGTTTTGTTTATGTAATGTGGTGAACCTGTTTGATGCTTCATTTATAATTTCATGTTCGTATCGTATATGGAGTAAGAAAATTTTGTCTTAAAATGGGCCCCCCTCGAACGGCAGGGAGCTTCCCTGGGCGGAAGTTGCCCCCCCCCCCACAAGTTACGGTCCTGTTATATACATAAGATGTAGGAGTGATATGTACTACAGGAACTACTGGTGTTATCAGGAACTGCTTCCATGAAGTCTACAACCACCCGTATAGCTGTCCAATCATTAGTTGCCACTTGCTTTTGCTTGCTTGTTTGATGACATACACAGAGCGATTCACAGGGAATTCCTCTACTGAGTGAAACACATTTGTGCTTCCCTGAGTTGTACGTTTAAATACAATGTATGCCAATTTGTTTTGAAGAAGCTATGTTGACTAAACTGTAGATTGATTTTTTTTTTAAGAAAATATTTCGATTCGGCTGTTTTTGAGGTAAATGTTCATGTTGTAATGATCAAACTTGTTGGTATCATTTAACTAATCACAATTTTTACGCTTCATCTGGAGGGTAACAACAAAATAAGGCATGCTATACTGTAAACTACTAAACTGCATGATAACATCAAACTCGAAATACTTTCTCGTGGTATGTCGTTATATGCATTGATACATATGAAAATCAATAGACAGGTTTGAATTCTTGAGAATATTCAGATCGATCAAATATTATTCTTCTCATACTCCACAATCGGCAGCCTTAGCCCATGCTCTTTAATACTAAGTTTTCCTGTATACGCTAGCATGCCATCATCTAATGTTCCATTAGCCTTTTTACACTTCCACAGTTCCTTTAGTGTTATTCGCACTTCGTTTAAATGCTACTCGTAAACCTTCCTTCCACACAATTTCTTTGCAATCATTGCAGAAATCAAACAGTGGCGCAATTGGAATAGTACCGTATCTTCTTTTCGAGAGAGCTCCGATACACTGATTGATCTATTGCTACGAGCATTACTCAAGCTATGTTGCAGTGCTTATTGAAAGTCTCAATGGCTACAAATTTGGGGAGATACTCCCCAACATGTGTTTATTCTGGAGCAAGTTTTGCATCATTTTTGAAGGCTAAGAGAATCCCAATGCTTCCCAGATTGAGCTCATTACCTGATGGGGTTACCTCCATTCTAACTGAGTGGTACGATTTTCATTTAATAGCACATGGAATTGAAAGGTTGTCTCTAAATTGGATACATTGTATTGACCTAGAGGCACAATATAAAGTATTTTCGCTCCCCATACTTAAACGTGTTACTTTTGGACGTTACATTTGGAATTAGACAAATGCTATAGAACCAAATAATAACAACTTGCATAGTAGTCATGGTTGGGTATATAACGATTTACTTTCAAACGTATGGTTGGAAACATGCACGCTAAATGTATTACGGTCAAGCTTGGTACGGTGTTCTTTTTATACTGGTAATGCAGCGTATGTACTCATAGAGCTCCGTAATAAACTCATTATATTTTGGAAGCTATGACATCAGATATCAATTTCAGAAATGATAATCACAGGTGACCACAGATAACATCATTAAAATTCTGGATTTTACTTGCATTATACTGTACGAGCGTAATGCTTTGTGCTGCAGATACTGAATAAGTTAAGATACTGGACGCCTCCATATGAATGGGAAATGCACCCACGATGACTCTGCTTCCAGTAACATATCAAGTGAGTACCCCATTGCTTGAAACATCTAACTTTACTATAGTATATTCACTAACCTGTGGTGGTATGGTACGTATTTCATCCGACACAAACACTTCTTTGAAATTCTTGATCTGCATTTTACGTGCGAGTCGTTTAATATCGACGTTCGTGAGCGCTTTGTTTTCACTGCAACTCAGTAGGCCTGAATCACGAGACAGCATTGTAACTTCAATCATCTGATTATGACTTTTGTTCTCCTTTGTTTTTCTTCGTATCTATCATCGTCTTGGCAATTGCAGCTGAATCGCCCAACTCACTATCTGGCAACTGTACTCTCTAACGCACCAAGGGCAGATAACGAAGTTTTAATAGTAAAAATAAAGCCGCCAACTTTTTGCTTTTTAAGCCTCTTTAACTCAGATAAGCTCAATGGTACTTTAGCACTTCCGCTACTACTTCGTACTCCCCACACACGCTTTCAGAGTTGTTGCTGTGTAAATATGGGTCTGTTAAATGTAGCTCATTTGGTACAATTTCAATATTAACGCCTTTCGCCTTCATTCTATCTTGAGGTATATTTATACACCCCACTCCATCTTGATTTAGCACTTTTAGCTAGAGTAACTCCTAATGATGCTAGTCCTTCATTGCTAACAACACGATCAGACGCTTAGTACTCAGTTCCTTATCTGTTCTACGCCTAACATCCAGTTTTTAAAAGCTTTTATACACAATATCATGCTCTCTACAAACTTGATCTAGTGTATTAATTCCCCTATCACATTTACTATATCTTTTCTCAAGACAGTTCCTGGACTGCAAAATTGATAGCCCAGAGTATGAATCTCAAAGGGAAGCTTATTAATGATATCACTGAACAAACCGCTACCTTTATACATATTCCATAACATAAGCGGCAGTAAGTTAGTCTTAATTAGGTAGTCCATGCCTTTAGAATCAGGCACAATGAATTAGATGAGCAAACTATATGCATGATTCTTGCCTCTTCGTTGTAGAATGATCGGTTCTCAGACACTTCCTCACCAGTAATCACCAAGAGTCGATCCACATGTCCCAAACATCATCCAGACAGATGAAATCCTTACACAGTCACGTATAATTCGTAATTCCTGCTCCACTCATGCCCCCAATATCTTTTTCACTTGCATCATGTGTGCTTTTCTTTAGATCAAGCCAGATCGGTTTTATGTTGTTTCAATATGTCACTGGATAAGGATTGAACTGTTTTGCCTTAGGTCGTAATTCTGATACAACACATGAGTCCCCTGAGGTATTTCTGCATAGATGTCGTAATCCTGGTTGGCATAATCATGTGACTCCTTTTGTGTTCGCAATTCCCATAACCCTTGAATATCTTTAAACTGTTTGTAATTATCATCCCCAGTTTCTCGTCCTATATATGAATACCATCATGATCAAAGTGCATATTCCAGTTACCAATTATCCAAGACATATTCCCATGTTTGTTTATAAAATACAGTCCAAACACTTCATCTTTGTTTGTCTTATTAGTGCTCAGATAACGCGTAGTTCATGGTCTTAGTTTTGTACGAAGCCTTTGGAAAATGAAGTGTCAATAATGGAAAGAGTTGTCCGTCCTAAAGAACGGGCAGTAGTGCGACGATGATGTCTCTACTTACATATGTTTCTTTTGAAGTGAGGTTTCAGGAAGTGCTGGTGGATAAAATGCAATGTTTTGAGCGGCTACAGGTATGAGCTCGGTAACGAAGTGCCTGTTCTCGTCCGTTATGCCTTTAGTTTCCTGGTCCGCTACTTATCGCGTGAAGAAACGATTCATTCTTCCGCTTTTGCTTCTCGTAATAGCTTCGATGTTCTTCCTTCCACTCTTTTAATTGCTTTGCTACATAGTCTTGCGGTTTAATGTTCCCGTTTCGTGTAGTTTTACGTTTACGTTCACTGCCATCTTTAACGCTTATGTTTATCATTCGGTAACGTTCGATCGTACGTTCAGTTCGTAACATTCGTTCGTTTGGTAGATATTTATTACGTATGATCATTTAAACGTTAGCTGTTGGCGAACGTATACATGACCCGTTTGATTTGATTACGATACCTACCTACATTAAGCTTACGAGTCATGTGTATGGTTAGAAACCGGTACTTTTCATTCAAACATGATGAGAATAACTCTTTGGACTTCTGAAATGACATGTCACCAATTGCATATTCATCAAAAATATCCTTCAAGTTCTTGTCGTTTTGACGAAATATAGACAAGAAGTTAGTGGTCTCTCGGATCAGCTGCTTAGGTACCCTACTGAACTGTTGAGCAAGGTAGAAGCAATCTATGATCTTATGCCTGCCCTGTGTGAGGTAGTTGCGTACTTCATCCAGACACTTTAGAATATAGTAATCGAAAACTATAACCAAGCTAGGTTCACTGTCTTCTAGTGGGATAACCATTAGACTAAAATGACTAAGTGTAGGACTGAGAAGCTGTCGCGGGCGCAGACCTTAAATCATTAGGAGGACGCACTACCTCTAAGAAACATTTATTACATATGTGTATTCTATGTAGACTAATTGCTTGATCAACAGTAGTATTAAAGTCCTAATACCAAAATATTCTCGCAGACTATTTAAACGCTCAAAATGTAAGTTTCAAAACCACGGGAAATGGACTTTCCACAGTGAAATATATGAACTGGGAGGTGAACCACGATGCAATCTACTAATCGGTAGATCCTCGAGTGGATTGCACCTTCTAGTTTGCATATTGTGCTGCGCAGAATCTTTTTCTGAACATAAATAAACCTTATTGGAAAAGTTATGTACACCTTAGATTCTTCGAATTCTGGGACCCTGAATTGAACTGTCTGAAATCAGTGAACTAAATGATTTTCAAGCTATCAGCAACCATGAGTGAACTGTGTAGTTTTACATGATTTGTGATAAATTAGCATTTTTGGAAACAGTGGTAGATAAAATTACATGAAAAGGTGATAGCTTAATTACTATTGATGCACTGTCATATTATACATATACATAGCATTTAACTTTTAACGCTTTGATCTGTTTGCATGACAAGAAACAAGGACATTCTTATCTTACATCAGGAGTCTTTTCAATTCTGCACTTTCATGACAGAGTTTATTAATTATGGCATCATTATTCACTTTACTTAGTATATTCCTTTTACATTGCATTAACAGAAACGATTCAAGGTTGTCTTGACCGAGATTCGCCCTTAGTCTAGATTTAATAATCTTGAGTTTAGAAAACGCTCGTTCATAACTTACTTGTGTAAAAGGGATCTAACGAGGAATTTGTACACTTTAAAGAGTTTTGTATAGCATAAGGAATGCATGTGATATTCATATCTAATTTTGAACGCACACGTGAGGAAAGGTTTCTTTAATTTGCTTTCCTGCATCGCTTGTTTCACTCTGTTTCTTCTTCATACTCACTAGTTAATTCTTCATTATCATACTCATTCTGAACACCTCTTTGCGATATCTTGGATCAAACCTCTGCAAATGATTTTAGTTCTTCGATAAGTTTCCCTTTATCTATGCTGGGAATTAACTCACAGATTTCGTTCATTACATTGGAGAGTAGTTCGGCTTTTAAATCAGAAAACCGCCTAGGATCAAAACATGCCAAATCTAGAGAAAGGTTTTTGTGTTTCGAAAACCGGTTGGTCATACTTTGAATGATTTTGTCAAGGACAGCATTGAAAACACACGATCTGAAGCTTTCCTCTTCTGTATTTCCTATGATTTCATGAGATATCAATTCACCATTCATTTTCTTTACCTTAGATACTCTTCTTTTCGGGAGCTCTGTTTCAATCCAAAGATCTCCAAGTGAAGGACACTTTTCTTCTGTATCACTAATCTTTTCTGACACTACTCTTACAAAAATCTTTGCTGCCATGCAAAAGTCGTGTTGTCGGATAGCATAAATGGCACAGGTGCATGTTTCTTCACTCTCAACATGCTCTAAACTCAAGGATTGACTAAAAGTCTGTAGTAATGTTGTTTTGATAAACATAACCACTTAATGTATACCATAAGACTTCCTTCTGCGTACAACCTTCTTAACTCTTTGAAGCACGGTGGTACTTATACCACCTTTTAGATAACGTTTTAGAAACACCGTGCCCAAAGAGTTAATGAGATAAGTGTCAGGATATATTCTTCTCATTAGCTCACAGCTTAAGTCAATTAAATAATATGTTGGAGGATTGGTTGGAAGAAACTTAGCTACTTAAATATCCTCAGTTGACCAGTTATGTGTGAACTCGAATATATGTTTCAATTTACTGACTAGAGTAGTTACCAACTTTGAGCTTAGGTGGCTTGTTGGGGCGTGGGTGGACATAGAGCTTGCAGCAGATTCTTGCCAAAAGTTCCTTTTTATGTTGTTTCTTTACATCTACTGATCTTATTTTAATTGTGTTGTGCCTTGTATAGTTTTAAGTGGTGAATATTTCAGATGGTATATCAATCCATTTGTAGTTGCTTTGTAGTATAAAGCGTTTATACATCAAGTGTTTATTAAAAAAAAAAAAAAGTTGGTGTATTGCAGCAGATAGTGTTTCCTGTTTGTAATGTTGTGGAAAAAACTTATATTTTTGAATTGTGCTGCGTGCTATTATGAAAGAAAACAGGAATAATTGTGAAAAGTGTAGCCGTACGTCGTTTTCTTACAGCAGAAAGATGGTTAATCTACCGAAATTCGCAGAAAGCAACTCTTCCCAAGAAGTGTGTTTAGGTGTTGGGAAAACAAATGACAGTCAAATGAAGAATATATTGTCACTGTGAAGAGTTTGTTATCAATGAAGTATTAAAATAAAAGGAAGAAATTGCTTCTTTAAGGAAAATAGTCCAATTATTAATGAAAGACACATATAAACTTCAACAGACTGACAGGCAACAGCATTGCTTATCGCAAAGGACATGGAGTGATATTGTAAGTGTAGACACATAGTGACAACTGTTTCGCAGAAAACGGTTAATCAGTATAATAGGCTGACTAGAAACAAATGAAATGAAATATTTTAAGTTTTACGTCCTACGATTATGCCGATTAGGCTAAAGGAGACGGTGATAATGAGAAATGAATGAAATGGTGGAATGAAGAAAGTGCGAGGAAACGGGAGAACCCCGAGAAAACCCACGAACACGGTGTTTGTCCACCACAAAGTCCACACGGCGCGAGCTGGGATCGAACCAGGAACCGCAAGCAGCAGAGGCGAACGCTCTACCACTGAGCCACCGCGCCCTCCATATAGGCTGACTAGAGTAACTGGTTCATCATCTACCGGTGATCTCATAAATCAAGCATCATCATCTAATAAATATAGTGTTAATAGTAAAAACAGTACACATGCAACATATGCAATAAGTTGAGGAATGTAAAAGAAAATGTATCACATCAAAAACATAATGTGGATGTGACTCATAATGGTAACGTAGAACACATATACAACGAACCTACACATAGTAGATTTAGCATTCTAGAGTTTGTAGCGTCTGAATCATTATTTCCTCCGAATCAAAACTTTGATGTACAAGGACGAAATTGGGGACGTAGTAACATCAAGTTAAAGGAAACGGTAAAAGTCATTGATCCAAAATCTAAAGCTTCAATAAAGCCACTTTCTTCTACAAGGAAGGAAAATACAACACACCTTGAGAACTCCTATGTAATTGGAAATGTAGCTTCTAAGCCATCAAATGATACTACTAAGAAAACAGCTAACTTACACGGTCGACTATTGCTTCTGAGTGATAGCCACGGTAGAGATTTCGATAGAATTATTCATGAAAATACCTAGGTAGTAATTTACCAGTGATCAACCTAACTAAACCTGGGGCTAAAATTAAGAATGTAGTAGAGTCATGTCTTGCAATGAAGGATCAAATTACACACAAGTTCGTTGTAATAATAGGGGGAACAAATGACATCTTCATAAATGAAGGTAATGAAGTTATTAATGTTGTACGTAAAACACTAACAGAATTAACACATAGTAATGTAATCATTTTAAACACCCCATAGATACGATCTTATAGAAACATTTTGTGTCAATGAAGAAGTGAAAAACGTTAATTCAAATCTTGCAAAATTGTGTAATATGTTTAGAAACGCTTAGATATTAGATGCTGAAAAACCTCCTAGAGGCTTACATAAGAAACACGGTTTATATCTTAATTATAAGGGTAAGAAGTTTATAGGTAGTAAACTTCTAGAAATGCTACGAAATAATTTTGTTGAAAACCCTTGTATCCCACTTAGTGTATTATACTGCGGAAGTAAGCAATTTTGCGTCACAGTTATTTGCATGTAATTCAACTGCCCATGAATCTGGAGATATCAACGAAAGCAGGTCGTTTGAATATGCCAAGCAACAAGGTAGAATTGACGGTAGTTGTGTACAGCATGAAGAAACAGCTTTTGGGTGTTCTAAAAATGGTAGAGATGAAATATCTGAAAACTGTACCCAGATAACTGTAGAAAGTGTTAGCACTGAACGACGTAGATTAAGAAAGAAACCCAAAGAGCACTCTACTGATTTTTTATGAATGTAAATAATGCTCCAAGAGTAGATTCATGTACTGCGGCTATGAAAAATAACAATATTCGGGAAGTTAATGTATGCTATCTCAATGTACAAAGGCTGAAAAATAAAAATGATATTCTTATGGAATTTTAACCAGAAAATTCTGTAAGTGTATTATGTGTAAGTGAACACTGACTTTCTCATAATGAACTTCATTACAGGTTTTAAATTAATAGCCTCCGCCAAGTGAACTTTGTGGTGGACAAACACCGTGCTCGTGGGTTTTCTCGGGGTTCTCCCGTTTCCTCCCACTTTCTTCATTCCACCATTTCACTCATCTCTCATCATCACCGTCTCCTTTAGCCTAACCGGCATAACCGTGGGACGTAAAACTTAAAGATTTCATTTCATTTTTTTAAAATTAATAAATAGTTACAGTCGAAAATATCATAAAAGGGGTAGGACTGCAATCTGGGTAACGAATAGTTTAGTTTGCAAAAAGCTGGAATTGGAGTTCTCATGTGAGGAACTTAATGTTGAAGTAACCGGGATAATCACAGACAATTTAAAACTAATAATCGTATCATTATATAGGTCCCCAGATGGGGATCCTAAAGTATTTCTTAACAACCTGGAACGCTTATTTACATATTTAAATAATAAGAAAAGCTATAAAATTATAATAGGTGGTGATATGAACTCTCAGTTTGATGTTACTACCTATAAAAAAAGCGTAGTTGATTTTGTAAATTTATTAAGAGGATTTAATTTTTATGTTATAAATTAAAGACCTACTAGGTGAACCGCATGTTTAGATAATATACGTATTTACGAACATTAAACAACGTTGAAGAAAATACTGACGTGTTTCCTTTCCCATACCCTGATCATGACTCAGTATGGATAGTGGATTACAGGAGTAATGTGTATGGAAATCACGATTGTACAAAATTAGTTCGAACAAGGCCAATTACAGCAAAGAAGCTAGAAACTTTAATCACAATGCTCACATGGGAACATTGGTATATGTTGTATAATTATCCAAGCTTCGATGCAAATGATGCATTCAATTATTTCTTAACAACATTTTTGAATATGTATAACATGTGTTTCCCTCAAAGAACAGTAAAAAGAAGTGATAATACAATAAGTAAATGCAACAAAGTTCGTGGTACACTCCAGAATTATCCGAGAAAGTACAAAGCAGAACTAACGAAATGCATTATAACCAAATTGTATTGAGAAAGCTACAAATAAATGTAAAGAGGTTTGGAAAATAATTAACAAGGTCAATGATAGTAAGGGGGAAAAATGCCTGTTTCGCCAAACATATTAAATACCTTTTTCGTAAATTCAGTTGAAGAAATCAAACTGAATAGTACAAACATCGCTGATAATAGTCAGGATGATACACACATCCCTTATCCATACCCATTCGTATTCTAATATGTGAATCCGGAGGACATCATTCGAGTAGTTAATAAATTTAAATTATGAACTACCAAGGATGTATGTGACCTATCAAATGATCTTATTAAAAAATTGTTAATTATATTGCCTCGCCACTCTCAGTGTGCATTAATAGATGTTTTATGGAAGGCGTATTTCCAAATTCACTGAAAATCTCTAAGGTTGTCCCTGTCTTCAAAAAAAAGTGACCCCACATATGCTTCGAATTATCGTCCAATATCTTTAATACCGATTTTCTCCAAGGTTATTGAGGGATAGTAAAAGAACAAGTCATTAACTATTTAAATAAATACAATATAATTAGTCAATGTCAGTTTGGGTTTAGGGCTGGTAAATCTACTATGCAATAGACGCGTTGATAAGAGATATTTATAAAACATTCAAAAATAAAGAATACGGGCTTGCTACCTTTTGTGATCTAAGTAAAGCATTTGACTACGTAGCCTATCATGTTTTAATTAAAAAAACTAAAAGGTTACGGATTCCAGCATAACAGTTTGAATTTCTTCGAAACATATTTAGAAGGTCGAACACAAAGTGTCTATGTGAATGGTGACTTCTCACAAGTAGCTGAACTAAAATATAGTGTACCTCAGGGCTCTGTTTTAGGAACTTTAATTTTCATTCTTATGATGAATGATCTACCATTAAGTACTGAAGCTAATTCTATCCTGTACGCTGACGATACAACTTTTCTGAACGTAGCTAATAATTTGACTGACCTAGACGAGCAAGGTAGGTTACACTGAAGCAAGCCAAAAAATGGTTGGGAAACAATAGTTTTCCACTTAAAAAAAGGGGGGAGGGCTAATATTTACACTTAAAGATTACATTAATATTTGTATGGACAACATAAAATTTCTTGGCATTATGTTAGATAGTAAGTTAACCTGGGAACCACATATACAACACGTGTGTCGTAAATTATCAAAAACAATATGTTTGTTGCGATTCTTAAGAACTACAGTGCCACATAATTAATTATCTATGAACTGCATGTTTTGCATTTTTCCAAAGTATAATTACGTATGGTTTAATAGTTTGGGGTAACAGCAGTTATATAAATGATGTGTTACTATTACAAAAGAAGGCTGTTAGAATAATAAGTGGTGCGTCCTTCAATGAACATTGTAAGCCCGTAACTATCATTGTGTAAGTTAGTGTTGTTCAACTAAAGATAATGACTGTAATTAATCTTTACATTTACCTAGTATTGATCTACACAAAACAGAATGTTCCAACTATGTTGTATAGATAAGATATACACATATATAATACAAGATCGAGCAAACTAATTGATACACCTTATAGTAGATTATCTAAAGTTAAAGACAGTTATATTATGGCTGGTATAAAATTTATGAATATGTTACCAACTTATATGCATTATTTGCCTACTGAGAAATTTAAAGCTAAGGTGTATAAAGGTCTAGTGGCTTCGCCTTTTTATAATACTAGGAATGCAATGGATATACCCGATTGCAATGAAATGAGCTGAGCGAGCTTAAACTACGTAATCATGACTTTTTCCCCATGTTAAGTCCATGCAAGCGTTTTTCGGTGATTATTCCTCGATGCTACATCGGATTTTTGATTTCGACCTATGTTCTCACTCAGCACGACATACTCTATCACCGTGCTAAGTTTCGTTGAGATCGGCCAAACGGTCTAGGAGGAAGCGTTTTTCGGTGATTATTCCTCGATGGTACATCGGATTTTTGATTTCGACCTATGTTCTCACTCAGCACGATATACTCTATCAGCGTGCTAAGTTTCGTTGAGATCGGCCAAACGGTCTAGGAGGAGTTCGCGGACAACCAAACGGCTAACCCGAGTATAAGAGCTTCGCTTCGCTCAGCTCAATTAATGAATTTTTTGAAGCGCAAAAATTATTTGTCCACTAGTGATATCTTTGAATATGAAATTGATTGTAATATGTATGTATCCATTGTAAAGTATGAAAGTAGCTAGTGTAATATTTTAAAGCATGCCATGTACAATTCCTTGACATTGTTCATTGCCTAATCATAGGCTTAACTAACTAACTCCATGGCTTATGGAACCCGGAGGTTCAATGCCGCGTTCACAAAAGCTCTTCACTGACTTCTATCCTTAGCCAACTGGATACAGTTTCTACTTTGTATTCCTATCTCTGCGAGATCCATCTTAATATTGTCCTCCCATCTGCGCCTAGGTCTTCCTAATGGTTGTTTTCCGATCGGTCTTCCAGTCAAGACTTTGAAAGCATTTCTACTTTCTTCCATCCTAGCTATGACCTGCCCACCTAAGCCTCCTAGACTTGATGACCCTAACAATGTTTGGTAAACCGTATATATTATCTTAACGACAATAAAAATATTCTATTCTATTCTAAGAAGCGTATGACTGAATTGCTCAATCATACTTGCTTTTAGTTCACTATGAGTTGAATAATGATTGACTTTATAGTCCTTCATAAGCTTTACGAAGTCTGGGGTATAATTCACGCCCTCGATCACTCTATAAATATTTTGGCATGTGGTTTGCTTTTTGTAACACTGCGCTAAAGGGACGACAAACTTCCTTGAGTTTTATTTTTTATAGGAACAACCTATGCCTTTTACTGAAAGTGTCGATAACAGTAAAAGGTATTTATATCCTGTGTTTAATTTTGCAACACCCTTCAAGATACCTGATTCCATCTCCACCAAATCATCCATCCATAGGCAATGAATGCATTTAGTTATAACAGGTACTTTATGGTAATGCACTCTAGCAGATGTACGTAACTCATTAAGGATCCGTTCATACTTAGACACTCATAGCGAGTGCATAGTTATAGCAGCTCATAGAGAGCATGAGTAATATGTTAGTTGGGCAATAAATAGTATGCTGATAACAACTGAATGCTCTGCAGAAAAGTGGACGTCAAATTCATTTAGTTCGATATCTTCATCCAATGAAGCGTCTATGGTTCGAGAACCTTTGTATATACTAAGTGGAATGCTATATTTTAATGATTCCTTGGGTTGTAAATTTCGAAGGTAGAGAATTCCTTGTGTTTAATCTTCAGCCACGCAAAATCTATTACTCTCACTTCACCCTCGAACTAAATTTCAAAACAGTGGGTACTTATATCAAACATTGACTTCTTCTTTGCCCCACGAGAACTCCAATGTGTGGTATTGAAAATACCTTATACATTTGTGGGTTTTGTGTGCTCCTCATCTCAGCTCTAAGTTCGTTCTCTTTATTGTACAGATCAGTCAATTTCGCAAGTTTTCCACTAAAATGGGTACCCAGTTTCGCTTTATGTTCGCTGAGATCAGTCGCAATGACGAAGTTCTTACATTCTCTTATATACTCCATACCTCTGTGACAGTTGGCATAAGAGTCGGTTTTGTTTGTACAATCCTGAATTTATTTATGTCCTCATATTTATAAGGTAGGGTGGCAAAAGTGTTGTTTATGCTAGTATAATTAGTGCTGAGCTCATTGACAGACTTCTATATGCTTACTATGTGTACGCGCACGATCTAGACCTTTTAGCTTTGCTTGAAGTGCAAATACAATTTCATTCCCTCCGATGACCGATACAAATTTTAAATGTTCTTGAATCTCTTGTTTTATGTCTTTTTGTAGCTCCATTGTGGTTAGATTCTCTACTGTGAGTAGCTAAGAAACGATTGAAGCATATCTGTTTGGCCGTTCAACGTGTTGGTTAGGCTTTTATACGGTAGTATTTTGTCTTCTTAAACAGCTTTCTCAGCAGTTTTGATCGTGGACTTCAGCGCTTCTACCTCGTGGGCAGCCTAGTTACTGTCTCCTTAATACAAATTAAGCGTTCCTTAACTTCATCAATATCAATTCTGTTTCCAAATAGTGTGTTTAAATTTGTTCGGAGAGTTGCTAGATCACTTTTCTTAGGTGTGCTCTTTTGAAGGGTCTCTAACTGTTTGTACCGTGGCTATTATATTCTGTAAAGAGATTAAGTCAGTTGGCATTTCCTCTAGCAATCCTTCAATTCGTTTGTTAAGCTCAGCTATGATGAATTTTAAGCTTTTGGTTTCCTATGGACAAGATTAAACAGCGTTTTGCAGTGTTTTTGAGTTTAACTTGAATGTTGGTGATCTCGGATATGGTAGCCTATAATGTCTCAACCCCTATCTTATGTTCAATTTCGAAGCAGTTATTAGAAAGAGTCTTGAGCTCTTTTTTAATGAGTCTATACTAGACTGAAGATTTGTGTTGACCTCGTTAAGTTAATCACGGGTTACATTCCTAGCTACAGTTGACTGCAAAGAGTCGACTGAAGATGTTATTCTAGTATTCGAATTAGCTAACGCATCAGGTCTCTCAGGAAGACTGCAATAGGGTCATTCCATATGAAATCACCAAATTTCGAACTGAAATATGACTCGTAAGTCTTTAATTTTCCTCAGAATTTGTACATATGTTGTTGTATTCAAACACAATTACAGCTGTACCTCAAAGGGGACTCCTGTAGGAGCCATTTAAAATTTAAGGCTTTTGTAAAAAAAAAAAAAAAAAAAAAAAAAAGTACTGAAACCGCTAGATTGAAGCTATTTGAAATATTGAAATTCTGGAAATATTGAAGCTATCTGAAAATGGATTTCATTAAAGCAATCTTAGAATTTGTAGCATTTAAAACATTGTACTAATGAACTTCCCAAGTGGGGTTAAGCATGCGAAATTCATCATCAAAGAGATAATAATAATAATAATAATAATAATAATAATAATAATAATAATAATAATAATAATAATAATAATAAGAATGTAAAAATTTGGCTATTATTTCTGAAAAAGATCCACCTAACATCAACCTGAAAGTTTCAAAATAAGTACCTCTGGTGTTCCTGTTCAACATATAATAAAATAGGAGGGTGTTTTTTGTATGTTCAGGAAAACAAAATTATGACACAATATAAGTTGAGGGCGGATTTAGGCATTCTTTACACAAAAGCCCCAAATTTCCAACGACTGTTTCCAGTTTCCCATGTTGAAAATGTTTATAATTGTCAAGACTGAGGTGATTTAATAAATGAATTGTGTCACTCGGATTCTGTCATTAGTTCCAAAATCATGGACTATTATGAAAATTGTTGAAACATATCTCGTTCATAAAGCCCAAAAGATCAGAAAGGAGCATGGTAATTTAGCCAAACCTAGTTCTAAAGAAGGATATAGTATTCCTGTAAACACTTTTAATATAGTCACAGAATTTTACAACAGTGATGAAATGCTGGATTTAGTGTCAGCGATGACGGATAACGGAAAAGAAAAACGACCAAGAAGATTTCTTTTATCGAACTTAAAAGAAATTTACCAGTTTTTAGAAAGACAACATCCCAATGTCAAAATTAGCTTACAAAAGTTTTACGAACTTCAGCCCAAAGAGTACGTGAATGTTAATGCAAAAAGAAGCACAATGCGTGCGTTCTATCATTCATCAGGATATGAAAATGCTATTGCATGCCATTCACTTTAATGGAAAGTACGCAGATCCCATTAGAAGACTGTATGTTGCGGAGGTCCTCTGTGCAGTAAATGTCCTCTGTTCAGAACCTCACCGATTACTTAGGTACATTAGAAGAACTGGCTCACTCAGAAGATATACAGTATACAAACAATGAATTCAAACTGACAGAACCCAAATGGAGACAGTGATTAAAGATACAGACGACTGCATTGATATTTTGGTAAGAAAAAAATGACAAATTAGCGCAGCGTCACTTCATAGCCAAATCCCAGGGCGACTGCTTCAAATACACACAAAAGAGACTTTGGAGTAGTAAGTACGCCAGAAATTTTTACTTGGGGTGTGTTCAAAATAAAAGGCCGGTTCTCTCAGAATAGTGATATACATTTTTAAACAAACTCAAAGAAAACAGTATATTTTGTTACGCAACTATTAGCATAAGAACGAGGTCGCTTCGTATTTTGAAGTAAAATAAATAAATAAATAAATAAATAAATAAATAAATAAATAAATAAGAATATTGCCTTCTTTCCTAAACGCTAAACCTTTTTTAACTTGATGTAATAAATAACCTATATGATACTGATTGATACAATTGGATTTGGGGGAGTATTCTTTTTCCATCCAGAGAAATTTGGGGGGGGGAGGTGTTGGGGGGTGTAGATTATTCCCTGCTTTGAAGGATAAATCATGCTTAATTATAGTTGATTTTGCTGAAAACTATTCCTGTATTATTCAAGATGAAGTTTAACAGTACCACTGGACCAACATTCTACTCAACTGTGCAACATTGTAATCGTTTTGAATGGAAGATCCTAAGAGATTTTGTAACTTCTGTTATCAAATGTCTGACTATGTTGTGTCAGTGATATGTTAAAACACGATATAGTTACATGTTATACTTTCCAAGTTATTCTTTTGAAGTACGTTAACGATGTTTTTCCCCAGATTAAACACGTCATCTACTTTAGAGATGGGCCAGCAGCCCGATATGAAAACTAAAATAAATAAAATTTTAAAAAATTTAAAAAACTATATATATATATATATATATATAAAAACACTGTCAACTTATGCTTCCATTAGTGATTTTGTACTCCCCTGTAAGTGAAACTATTTTGCTACAAGCCACGCATGGTAGATATAAGAGAAGGTAAACCCACGCGTAGCCTCTCCCTTTGTGTGACGTCATCTTCGACACCAAGTCACTGTCCCTCCGTACAAGAAATCACTGTCTCACCCTCTTAGTTGACAGGGTGTTGCATTTGTGTTGAAGATTTTCTACGTTTTCATTTTTTTTAAATAGATTTGATTAGTTTGTTATACACTGTTGTGTATGACATTTTCTGCGTGTAAATATTGATGTATACCTCGCAGTGTACATCTTGTGTAAATACTGTAGAACTCATCTGTATTTGTTACATTGACTTTGGAAACTTTAACATGCCCTCATGCGCTGTGTACGGTTGTACAACGAACACACGAAATAGAAAAGTTGGTGGAGAGAATATCAAGTTCTATTCATTTCGAAAGCAGGAAGATTTACAGAACTAAGCCTACTGGGGATACCACGTAAGAAAGAAAAAAAAAAAAAAACGAACTACGAACAATGCCTCTAGATTGGTGAGGAAACTTGTCTAAACAGACTTTTTCTATTTGCATTTTTTAAAAATGAAATGTATTTCCATACCGGAATAAAATTCCAGTAATATAGTAGAGATGCAGCGAAGTAACTAAGGAGGGAGGAACGGGGCTTGTGTCCCGAGAGCCAAATTGGAGGAGCGCAAAACTGGGTAAATATTTATTTTTACTATATGGCAAGAAAAGGAGTTTCAGCAAACTAAAGATCATAAAAAAGATTACCTCAGAAACTTAACAGGACTACAACGACTCACCGACCTTAGGATCATATCCATACAGCATAAGTTAGCTTCAAAGCTATCTTTTAAGAACATTATAAAAACCTTTGCAGTCGAAAGAGCCCACAAAGTGAAATTTTAGTTCAACTGTTTGTGTTTTCATTTAACGTACATCGATTTAAGAGATTCGTAAAATGTTCTAATACTTGAGACAACAGCTTGAGACAACAGACTATTGATTCATTTTACACATATGAACATTCCGATATAATTCCAAAAATATTGTGATTTGCAGTTATTATGATAAGATTATAAGAATATATCAAGCATGCTACACACAGATTATTTGGCAATCAAATACTAATTAGTTTGGTGTGTTTACTTGTACTAAAAATTAAATTATGTACTGCAATTTTAAAATCAAGCATACCACTTGAAGAAAAATGAAATAAGAGAATTACTGTGATGCTAATATCAGGTGTAGTCGGGGAGCGTTTTCGTTTGGCTGGTCAGGGGGGAGGGGACACTAAGGCGAGTTATTGCCCCGGACGACAACTAGCCTAGTTGCGTCGCTGTAGGCATCTAAATTAGAAATAGCAAATAGACCTCTGAAAGTGAGGAGAAAACTGTAATTTGACATCAGACTCCAAAGAGAATATACGACAACAAGCAGACGACAGCGTGATTCCTGTCCTGAGCGTGTGTCGAAGATGACGTCAATGCGCGAGTAGGACGAAACGCGTCTCCTGATGGACTTACCTTGTCTTATTTCTACCATGCAAGCCACGGCAAGTGTTTACGATGGCATAGGTGAGACGCTGAAATGTCTAGCGAGACATGTTAGTTTACAGAGGTTATGGGATAACCGGATTGTTACTGTTAAAGATATCTTCGAATTTTGTTAAATTATAGCCAATGTAAAATGCCTCTGTGACGGAAGATGTTGAAAACGTTCGTCCAATGCTTCAAAAGAGACTAGAAAAGCCATCACGTTGCAAGGGACAAGTGAAAATCATCATTACAAACACATCAGCCTGTCAAAACTTTAAGTCAGTCATGTATCTTCTTCAAAGACAACATTCATTCTAAATACTTGAACAGAATCGAAAGACATTAATCTTTCATGTGAGCAATATATTGCGTGCATTTTTGAAGAGAAATGGAGAACTGAAAAAATAGTTGAGAATTTACAGGAACATCGTGACTAATGTGAATTTCCTTCATCCCTATGGACCCAAGAAAATGTTTCTCTGGCCAAAAATACCCAACACATGCTGGATTCCATACGAAAACTGCATCATTAATATTGGAGTACACAGTATTTCAACTGATACTGGCAGAAATCACAGCTTTTCTGAAGAAGAAATTCAAGCTATTGAGAAGACCTTCTCTGAAATTGGTAGTAACAGGTCTTATGATTAATATTTCAAATTGCTTACAATCAAGCAAACATGTAAATGTTATTTGTGTATTATATGACGATAATTCACTATTGTTCAGCGTTTCTTTTGTTAAACCAAACAGCACTATACAGGCTTCGTAAAAAGCACATATTGTTTTAAAATAACTTTATAAATTACATTTAAGGTAAGAGTTTCCACCTGTTATTGTTTTCTCATAAGTATCACGTCACCGTCCTACAGCTCATTTTTGCGATTTAAAAGAAACATTGAGAAAATAGATTTATTCTGAACTTTATTAACCAACCCTCGTATAGATCCAAATGTTCTAGAAACTCTTTGTCATCGCTTTGGTATGTCTTTTCATCTGTGTTAGTAGACTTCCGTTAGATTTCGTAACCATATATGGACATACGACGCAGAAACAACGACTCTCTTTGTGAACGTTCTCTAACTCCGGAAGATCGGGAAAGTCGCAAAAACGCTTTACTTCTTGTCATTGTTCAACGCTGATTTGACTAGTTAAAATGCCCGCACTTCTTCAGCCAAAGAGTGTGAGCTTGTTATTATACGTCATCATCGGGGGCCTCCAGCCCCGAGAACATGTATACAAGAGTGAATTGGATAAAGCATTCAGTATGCAGCGGACAGTTTGAGGGAGACTTCTTACTCCCAATTTTCGCGTCGTAGCGCGCCCTCATTCGAAGAGCAGCGTACCTTGCTGCTTAGAATGTAGCCCGTTCGTTTTGAGGTGTAGCTCGACTGTGATGAAGCGACACATACTATCAGTTTAACAGTTTAGTAATTAGTGTGTTGAAAGTTAAACGTTGTAGTTATTTACGAGAATAGTGTTATACCATTAATCATTTGGGGCGTCATTATTATTATGAACGTAAGCTGAACTTTAAAACACGACTTCATTGAGGTCATAAGGTTGACAACACACGCATAGCGTCATCCGGAATAATTAGTGGAGAAGACACGATTGGAACTCATAGTGCATATGCTTGAGTGCAAGACATCAAAGACGCAGCATCAACAGGCTAGCTGAAGACACACGTGAGTCTACTAACATTTTAAGCCACCACTTTATTCATCACTAAAGCCAAGCCACCATAGTGTCGTTAGTATTAAATTGTTAATGATGAATATATTGGAAATATAACAGCATGTAATATTTGTGCTCTTATAGTAACATTATATTTCTTTTGTCGAAAAGTGACTTTATCATTTGTTACATGTTTAATACTTAATTTTCTTTTATACGTGTAGCTAAACAACAAACTTTACGTTGCTTACATTTTCATTTGCCTTGCCCCAGTCATCGTGAGTGAAAACTGTAGGCATGGGCAGTAGTCGTTTACGTCATGGCGTAACTGGGGATCACAACTAAGAAACGGGGAAGATATGAGAAATAAAGGATTATTCCGAACCACGACGTAAATAACGATTACAATCATCAACTATTGTAAAGAAATGTACTTAGCCATGCAAGTCGTATTACTAGAAAATTAAATATGAGACTTGAATTATTATTTTCCTTCAACATACCAAAAAACACCCTCCTATTTTTTTTTATATGATAAACAGGAATATCAGAGCTACTTATTTCGAAAATTTGAGCTTGGTGTTAGGTGGACCTTCTCCAGAAATAATTACCAAATGTTGACATTTTTTTTTCTCTCTTTGATGATGATATTTATATGGTTACTGACACTGACTCTGAATCCAGCATTTCAGGGCACTTCATCAATATTGTAAAATTCTGAGACTAAATTAAAGTTGTGTGCAGGAATATTATGTCCTTCTTTAGAACCAGATTTCGCTAAGATACCATGCTGCTTTCTGATCTTCTGGGTTTTACAAACGAAATACTCGGTTGTTGGAAATGTTTCAACAATTTTCATAATAGTCCATGATTTTGGGACTAATGACAGAATCTGAGCCCTTTCAGCAATGATACTTATGTTTCCAAATTTCTGGCACAATTAATTTATTAAATCCCCTCAGTCTTGACAATTATAAACTTTTTCAACATGGAAAACTGGAAATATAGTAGGGGAACAAAATTGATCAAGTTGCACAGAAAATGAATCCGTAGGAAATTCATTGCCAAAAGCGGCAACAGCTGTTTTCTGTAAGTCCTTGCATCTAAGACTTAGAAAAGTATTGTTGCCAACATAACAAGTATGTATGTTGGTCGCCATATTGGATTAAAAATGGCGGATCCAAAATTCATATAATACTTAAATTTAATTGATATATTGACATGTGTGGGTAGAAAATTAAAGATTGAAACATCTAGAATGCATTAAAAGCTAAGAAAATATATAATGCAGAAACATTTGAGGCCAATGAAGGTGGAAGTGCAATATCAAAGCGTTATATTATAATTTATTTCATGTGTTAGCGAAGATGACACTCCAGTTACCATCGTTGGGTTTTGTCCAATTCTGCCAGCACTAGCTTCAGTTTGTGATACGATTTGGACAGCTATAATGAGATGTAAATTTATTTCACATTTGACCCAGCAGCACACTGTTGTAACATTTGATCAGGTTCTTTACTGTGAAGCAAATGAGTTGGCATTTTCGGATAAAGAGGAAACCTGTGGCGTGATAATTAGACTTGGTGCATTTCACATGATTATGGTGTACTTGTCAGCTCTATGCCATCAGTTTGCTGGTTCAGAACTGGAAAACTCTTGGATTGAAAGTGGAATTTTCTCAGAAGTTACATCGTCAAATATAATAAAAGGTAAAATGTATAACCGTGCAATCAGATATCACAAACTTACCTTTGAAGCTATTTAACATATATTGTTTAATGAATTTGTGGATTGGTTGAACAATTCAGATGGAGGATGGGAATATGATATAGAAGAATATGCATTACGAATTGTTAAATCTTTCAAAACAATGGAGATTATGAACAAGTCAGAAGCACAGTGAGGGAGTTAGTGTGTAATATTCCTGCATTTGAAACAAAACTACAGGAATTTGTAGATGCGCATGTAAATCAACATGTAAATAAGAGCTGAACGTAAGGGAAACTTTCACAAGCACTTAGAAGCTTTTCAAAATATGCTGCCTTTGATTGCTGCTCATAACCATACAACTTACACCAGATGGAATTCAGTGTTCCTTATATGCATTCGAGATTTGCCACACTTTGTCCCAGTTGTTTATGCAGAGTTTATAGATGGTCATTTTGTATCAAAAGAAGTAAGTTGTCGTTTGTAAAGATAGCAACTGATCAAGCCATTGAACATATGAACAAAATTTGCAAGGTAGCAAATAGCATAATAAACATTACTCGAAATGAATATGCCAGACAGCGATGGAAACTCAGTTACAAAATCAGATCTTTCAACATTGACATTCAAACACCGTTCATCCACAATGAACAACCTAAGAAACAACTAGAGAGACATCACTGATGTATCAATAATTAAAGAACAACTTGTGAACTTTCAACTGTTTTGTGATATCAATAATGATTTGAGAGCGATATTAACAAAAAATGTAATCCCGGAAGATACTTCACATGACATTCACAATGCTTTTGAAAATGGCAAACGAATTATTGACACTATTATTAAGACACGTCTACTTCCTGAATCCTAAGTTAATCTGTTTGAGACTATACCAAAATCAAACAAAAAACATTCAAAGACATAACGTTATAACGAAGTAAGACAAAAGTAAGACATCTGGAGTCTGTTACACAAGTTAATCAGCGACTAATTACATACAGAGCCCGGTGTCCAAATGTTGATTTTCGATTTCTCCTACAACATGAGTTGTTTCAATATCCTCCATCCCTGTTCAGATCGGATTTTTCACCTATCATTGGTTATAAGGCTGCTTTGTTTTAGCTTCTAACACAGGATACAGTAGCCACTGCAAACGAAAAGAATTATCAGTGCTCAGTAGCACTGATTATTGATGGTGTGGCTTGTGTGCACAAGGATGGTAAACCAAAGAGTTGTAAAACTTTTGGAGACCTTGCAGGTTCTTTCACTGAATTCATTTTTTCCAATTATTCAGCAACATGCACTAAGATTGATGTTGTTTTTGATAGACATGTCTCTCCGTCTACTAAATCAAGTACAAGGAACTTTAGATCTGGAAACGCTTTACCCATTAGAAGGATTATTCGAGACAGAGCAACGCCAATTCCAGCATCATGGAGGCATTTTATGGCGCTGCCTCGTTTTCTCAGTGAGGAACTTCTTAAACATTCAAAAAGATTACCTGACAAAAAAGTACTAACTGGGGCCCTTTCATCTGATAAAGCAGTGTACTCTGCAGCCGGGGACATCCCGGACCCATTCAGATCAGGGAGAAGCAGACACAAGAATGTCGTTGCATGGAAAACAATCTTTAGATGAAGGATTTACATCGCTGCTCTTTTCTAGCGATGACACAGATGTATTCGCCCTTCTTGTGTGGCATAATTTAGGCTCTCGTGTATGGATGAAGAGAAGCAATCCAACTAGATTTATATCAATCCATAAGATTGCGTCTGATATGCCATGTTGTGGTATATGGTCCTCTTTGCTTTCATTTCACAGCACTACAGGCTGTGATACAACCATTCAAATAAGTAGGCATGGGAAGAAGTCAGCTTGGAAAGTATATAAAGACAACTGTGAATTACTGACATCTGTGGGACTGGAAAACGAAGTGCCTTCTGATGTGTTCAAATAATTGAATATTTCGTTGTCCTCTTTTTCCACTCCAAACCCAGTGTATCCGAAGTAAATGATCTTACATTGAAGCTATTTCATCAGGGAAAGATTATTCAACAACTGCCCCCAACAGAGGACGCTTTATGCCAGCATGTCAATCGTGCAAACTATCAAACGTTCGTTTAGAAGAGAGCACTTCAGCAACATCAAAAGCTTCCAATACGTACAGATTGCAACTGGCAAACGAAAGGGACATCGTATATACCAATTATGACAACGCATCAACCAGTTCCTACAGAGTATTTGAGTATCACAGGCTGTAAGTGCAAAAAAGAATGTAAATCATAATCTTGTTCGTGTAAATATGCAAGACTTTCATGCTCTCCAACATGTAGCTGTTAAATCAAGTGTGCTGTAATGAGAATGCATCTCAAAACAACTTATCAGACTCAGAAACTGAAGTGAGCGATGAAGAATCGTACTGACTATAGATGACACTGTGAGAATCCAGAAATGAAGCTTTCTTTTCGTTTTACAACTACACTAGTGATGGGCAAAACGATTCATTTCGAAGAATCGATTCATTTATTTGATTCACTAAAATGATTCGATCATTTCATTCGTTCATATGAATTGGTCGTCCGCGCATTCCTTTTGCGCAAGTGAATTGGTTGGGAATGATTCGCTCATTGATCAGTTAGGTTTCCGCGCATCTCTTTTGCGCAATAAGTTATTCGATCATATGAATTGAGTGGGGATTATTCGATCATATGAATCGCTTGGGCTACTCCACTTCTTTTTTGCGCAACTTAATATATTCCTTATGAGGAAGTACAACCTTGTGTATCATCTTTGCCACATGACACGGACAGCGTTGCATTCGGGTGAGTGGAGTGGCTCGGGAACTTTTAACCTTCAGTGCAATTATGAAGTTTCAATAATATGCTGTTGCTCTATTCCCATTGTTGTTATTTTTGCATCCTGCTTTCATATTAGAGCTTGAGACAAACAGTAAAACTGTTGCAATCTCCACGTTTTTTCTATCAACTTCAGTTTTTCGAGGTAATATTTTGTTGAAATATACTCCGTAAGATTTTCGCGGGATATGAGCAGTTACAACAATTTATTTTCAACTTCTTATTGTCGTACATATTAATATGGAAAAAAATATAGAGCTCTGTATACGCGACATTCATGCTTTTGGTTTTAAATACAGAAAGCATTATACAATGAGTCTGTAGTGTTATATTCATTTCTAGTGGGTATTATTTGTCCAGGTCATATAAACTTTGTAAAGTAAACATCATGTTAATGGATTTCTTTTGTTGTTGTAAGTCAGAGTTATACCCTGTAGGATAAAGAAGATGCGGATGATTAAAGTAAATTATCTCGCAGTCCATTCTATTCTATCCTAGGGGTCACCGTCGCTTACTGATAAATCTCTTACCTCCTTTGCGCGGGGTTCCTGGTTTGATCCACTGCTAACTAAGTGTGTGGTATACATCATCATGTCCGTGGGTTTTATCGGGTAAACCCACTTCCTTTTCCTTCCACACTCTCATTCCAACTATTCTTCCATCGTCATTTACTTGCCTTAATCATTCGTTTTCCTTAGACTAATGGACATAAACATGGAACGTTAAACTGCAAGATTTCTATTTTATTCTATTATATTCTAAAATATGTTGTATTTTATTCTTGACTGGGAAAGATACTGATCTTCGAGATAGAGAAAAAGAGGGAGTTTACACATGAATATATATTTAATACTATTGTGATAATTTTAAAAGATGTAGCTCAGGGAGACTACGAATAAACGCAAAATGAAATGAAATTTTAAAGTTTTACGTTCTATGATTACCATCGTGTAGACTAAAGAAAACGATAATGATCAGAATGAATGAAATGGTGAAATGAAGGAAGTGAGCGAAAACAAGAGAACCCCGAGAAAACCCATACATATGGTGTTTGTCCACCATAAATCCGACTTGGCGCAAATAGAAAACCAGGGATCCCATCCACCAGAAGTGAAAGCTTTACCACTGAGCCACTACTACTGCAATAAGCAAGAGATGAACGTATATTTGCGAAAATACTGGTAACCCCAATTGAACCCAATCTGAGAAATGCCCCGGGAGAAACTTCTTGGCCTGGCGGATTTTCTCCCCGGCCACCCCTGTTATCATCAGTTTGTGTCTACATTTCTAAGAGAAAACCGTTAGTTAGTTAAATTTCAGTTGAGTTGATTTTCAGTTTAACGTCCGGTTCAGCAGCGAGGCTATATGAGGCGTCGACCTACTGATTAATATGAAATCCGAACCACGTGAGCTTCCGCCGGGAATCGATCCCGGGTCTCCCACATCTTGTTTACATGGAAGCTCAGAAAACTATTTGTGTCTTCATATATGTTTCAATAGAAGTAAAGTGAAAAGCCACTAAGCTTCGTTCCATGTGGACAAGTGTTTTTACTGAAAGATGCAATACACTGTCTTCCCAGAAAGAATCTTTATTCGTCTTTCTACATATACATTTTTAAAATCAATTATGTACAGTACGAATAATTTACAGTGCACTTTTTCTGTGTAAGTACTGTATTTACATTGAATATAATATAGTACTTTGAGTTGATTATAGAACATTAAAAATGACTTTTTTGGCTACTTCAGTTGAAAGTGATGAAAATAATTTTATTCAATGCACGTACAGAATCTTAATAAAATGGATAAATGCTCATCAAGAGTGTGTTGATATTAACTACGAAATTGTATTACATCTAATTGAGCAACACTGCTAGTACTTCACGACAAGAAGCAAGCAACAAGGAAGTTTATTCTGAAAGTAATCTAACAACGCGGCTTCCTTTCTTCCTAGGAAACAACCCTACCACGCAGAAAGCAAAAAAAATCGCACGCATCTACAAAAGCAGGAAGAAAAGACGCGCGTATGGTTTTCTTTCTTTTTCACTCCCCGTGAACTGCAAGCGCATTTGCAGAAGCAACCTCACCAATTGTCTCACACAAGCTGTCAGTTTGTGATTCTCAATTCATTTCGATCACAGCAAACAATTCAGTGAGAAGTACGAATGATTCATTAGAAGAATTGATTCATTTGTGAAAAGAATCATAATTCATTTGATCCACGCCATGATTCGTTCATAATGATCGAATCGTTCATGATCGACACAACACTAAACTACAGTTGTAGAGTTAACTTTCAGTCCGCTTTCATGTAATGTATTCAATTGAAACTGTTTTCAATTTAAAGTATTAAGAAAACACAGTAAGGTAATCTATCAACCTTGACCTTAAATACGAAAAATGGCTTAAACAATGTATGCAAGTATTTTCATTTACATGCATGCATCATAAGCTTTCATTTGATACCCCACATGACTATATTCTAGCTAACTTGTATTACATAATTAGTCATTATTTACGCCATCTTTGAATCAATATGGCAGTTACCCTACCAATTGCCGGGGTTGGCAACATTACTTTTCTAGCTCTCTGTACCAATGTCTATCAAGATAAAATAGTTGCCACTTTTGGCAATGAGAATCCTACGGAGTGACATATTTCTATATTTTGTTACCCTAATAATAGTCATTGGAAATTTGAATCAAAACTTGCCAGTAACTCTAAAATCGATACATGCTTTTTAAAGCTAGTTGTTCTAAATTCTATTATCAATAGGACTAGGATACGCAAACTGATCTGAAAGAACTTCAATATTACATACCATCAGCAAACTATTTTCCAGTAATGAAGTAGCCTGCTCATCAGACTAGTTTATTCATATTAACTCCCTAATGTATATCGTTAATTATGTCACACTAGTTGTTAACAAATATTTCCCGCCGAGGCACTTCAGAAACTTTACTTTCAAATTCTATCCAACATCATCCTCAGCTTTTAAGAAAAAAATATTCTTTCAAATGTTTGAACGGTAAGATATTTTCATGTTCCATCTTTATAAAAACAAAACAATCGAAGTAAAATAGACTACCGATGCCATTCACTCGTAGTTCACTCACTCAATGTATTGATTTAGAGTTGTCAAAATCTATGACAAAATCTTCCAGGTGCTTGCAATCAATACACGTGATTTCCCTGAGGCTGTCCTCATCTTCCAAAAGCAGCAAGTGGAATTATGATCTTATCTGTTTCTCTGTGTGCCGGTGACTATCGGTCACTAACATATGTAGTTCATGTTCCATTGTTCCATTCTGAGAAATTCACTTACAGGAAAGAAACATTTGTTTCTGAAAAAATATACATATATTGTACATCCGAAATGTTATGTGAAAAAAGTAACGCAAACTAGGTATACCCACGTTACTTAAAAATTTGTAACGCGTTACCGTTACAGTTACTTTGGAAAAAATGTAACGCGTTACTACTAATCCCAGGACTGTCAAAAGGCCACCCTACCGAATTGGTCTAAATGGAGTAGCCAGACGAAGAGTGTTCTGGGAGAAGGCAACAGTTCTCCAGTAACCAAGTTGGCGGAAACCATAGTGATTAGTACGGCAACTTGGACATTTAGTCCCAGGCGTGGTCAGAGTGGCTTTAACGGCTGAGAGGCGTGGTCTACTGCGGGGTGGAAGGCAATGGGAAACCACCACTCTATTTCCCCTAGTTTGCTGGCAGCAAAAAGAGAATATATGTACAATGGTCTTTCGCAAATCAAAATATAGTTCCGGAGGTAAAATATCCCCCCATTCGGATCTCCGGGAGGGGGATGACTTGGGAAGGACTATTGGATGAAAAAGTAATAATGGGGGGAAGAAAGACAGAGAAAGAAAGACAGGGAAGAGCAAAAGGTTTAGGATAGGGACATGGAACGTACGTACTATGTTACATGGAGGAAAATTAGAAAATCTTAAAAAAGAAATGAAACAAAATAACCTAGATTTGGTAGGAGTTTGTGAAGTTAGATGGCAAGGTAATGGGATGTTGAACAGCGAAGGGTATAGAATGTTTTACTCAGGTAATGAAAAGGGCGGTCATAATGGCGTAGGAATAATTCTTGGAAAGCATTTAAAGGAGAAGGTAGTGAAAGTACAATGTATTGATGATGGAGTTATGATGTTAAGACTTAAAGGGAAAACGAAGGATCTAGTGGTTATACAGATATATGCACCAACGACTTCGCATGCAACTGAAGAAGTAGACGAAAATTATGAGAAAATAGAGGAAAAATCTGTGACTTTTCGTCCCACGGTTATGCCGGTTAGGCTAAAGGAGACGGTGATGATGAGTAATGAATGAAATGGTGGAATGAAGAAAGTGGAAGGAAACGGGAGAACCCCGAGAAAACCCGCGCACACGATGTTTGTCCACCACAAAGTTCACTTGGCGGGGGCTGAGAGAAGAGAGAAAATAGAGGAAATTATAGATAGGGAGAAGAGGGGTGTATGCGTAATTGTAATGGGAGATTTCAATGCAGTTGTGGGAGAAAAACAGGAAGGTAGTATCGTAGGCAAATATGGTTTAGGCGAAAGAAATGAAAGGAGAGAGGGACTAGTGAATTTCTGTAGACAGAATTCACTAGTAATTGGGAGCACTTGGTTCAATCAGCACAAGTGAAGATATACATGGAAATCACCAATAGACGGTAGAAGATATCAAATAGACTATGTTATGATTCAGGACAGGTACCGGAATAGCTTAAAGAACACGAAGACCCTTCCCGGGGCTGATATTTTCTCTGATCATAATCTTGTGCTGGCCGAAGTAGATATAAAACTGAAAAATGTAGACAGAAGAAAAGTAGGTAACAAAGTGTTGAATACTGAAAAGTTGAAAAACGAGGAAATAAGAAAACTTTTCGTTGAAAAATTCGAAGGAAAATATTCAAACCAGAAAAGAATAGGCGCAGATAGTAACGCACAGTGGGAATACATTGAACTTTGCTTACAGCAGGCTGCAGAAGCAGTAGTAGAACGGCACCGCGAACACAAAACGGCTAAGAAACCATGGGTTACAGAGCAGATGTTGCAGAAAATGAGAGAAAGGAAGACGTGGAAACAGGTTGATACAGAAGAGAGCAGAAAGATGTACACAAAGTTGAATAATGAGTTAGGGAGAGACACCGACAGAGCGAGGGAAGAATTTTACAAAAGAAAATGCCAGGACATAGAAGAATTAGTAAGAGTTGGGAAATATGAGGAAATGAATAAGGAGGTGAAATCTGTGGAATTTCGGAGGAAACAAGGGTGTATTACGATGGCAGTAGAAAATAAAAATGGGAAGGTAGTCAGCGACAGAAATGAGGTCATAGAAAGATGGAAAGAATACGTGGAAGACTTATATGAGAGTAGGGAGAGATCGTGTAGCCTAAATGTTGAAGTAGAAAATGAAGTAGGCGAGGATGATAAAGGATTTAGTATTCTTCGGATGAGTTTGGAAAGGCTATATCCGAGATTAGGAATGGAAAGACAACCGGGATAGATAATATATCAATCGAATTCATTAAAAATATTGGAGACAAGGGAAAGAAAGAATTGTTCCGACTATGCAATGAAATACATGAGACAGGGGAGTGGCCAAAAGACTTCCTGAAGACGATCATGATACCGATGGCTAAGAAATCGAACCCAACTACATGTGAGGATTATAGAACTATTAGTCTCATATCTCATGCAGCTAAAATTTTGCTCCGAAAGAACAGAAGGTTATATGGAAGAACAGAAGGTTATATGGAAGAACAAATGAAGAAGTTGAAGAGGAGCAGTTCGGGTTCAGAAGAGGTAAGGGCACAAGAGATGCTATTGGATTATTAAAGACGATCAGTGAAAGATTTACAGAAAAAGGGAAAGAGGTGTATTTTGTATTTATTGATCTAGAAAAGGCTTTTGACCGCGTGAATTGGGAATTGTTGTTGGGAGTTCTAAAGAAGATAGGGTTGGAATGGAAAGATCGAAGACTCATAAGAAACTTATATATGAACCAACAAGTAAGTGTTAGGATAGGGGAAGAACTGACGGAAGTGAATGCAATTGGAAGGGGAGTTCGACAAGGGTGCTGCCTCTCGCCAACACTATTTAATGTCTATCTAGAAGAGATAGTGAAAAAGAGTTTACATGATGATGACGGCATTTCGGTAGGAGGTAGAATGATTAGATGCGTAAGATTTGCACACAATATGGCGCTTGTTGCAGAATCTGAAAAGGAAATCAATAAAATGTTAGAAAACCTGAGGATGGGCTTTGAAGAATATGGGATGAAAATAAATGTTCGAAAGACAAAAACCATGGTGATTGGAACGAAGAGTTCTGTGTCAAATATAAAAGTGGGAGGGGAGAAAATAGAACAAGTGAATTGTTTTCGATATCTGGGTAGTATTCTTAGTAATGACATGAAGTGTGAACGTGAAATAAAAGCAAGGATAAGAATGGCGAAAGAATCCTTTAGGAGGAAGAAAAGTCTGTTTTGAGGGATCTTGAATAGAGAGTTGAGAAAAAGACTCATAAAATTCTTCGTGTGGAGAGTAGATATGCCTAGCGCTCGCGAAACTTATCTTCTAGCGGAGAAAAGCGGAAGAGATATCAATTTCTATAACATATGTCTCAATATATAAAAATGACATCAACGTTGTCCGTCTCAATATTACGGTGAAACACTGAACTGTTCAAAATGAAGTTTACAACATAGCTAGAGCTTTGTATGAGCTGGGAATTTATAATTTCATTTTCTATTCAAGCTACCTACGGCAAAGAAAGGGTATCAAATATATTTTCAAATATCTTCCATACACCTATTCTTCTTCGCGCTTAACAGGCATTTCAGCTACTTCATCTGTGCTGGTCTCTGAATAAGAGTATATGATTATGGACAAAGAGAGTTGTAATTGTTTAAAATGCAGTTCATGTGTTCTCAGTTGCTATGTTGCATATCCGTGATACGTATTCTAATTTTCTTACAAGTGCACAAGCATATTAGTTGTCGATTAAATGCTATATGTATTTGAAAAACGATACTTGTGTTCGGTGCAAAATCGTTGGAAATGAAGGTTATACGCATGCAGAATAAAGGTAATTGAAATATACATCTTAATACACAACATTGTAATTAAACATTTATACAAATGTTTCGGTTGTATTGGGAAAACTGACAAAGCATTCTTTCAGGTAGCTAATAATATGGCAGTGAGAAAAACATTATGGCTTCTTGATTCTTATGGTATACAAGTGGCCTTCTTTCACAAATTTTTTTGTTTATTTTTTTTCATTATTTTAACTCTACTCTGTATCCTTTTCGTCCGATTTCTTTTATTTTATTTTAATGGTTATGAATTTTAATGGCAACACTGCTAGGTGGCTAAGTTTCTTAGTTGTTGAAATGTCCTTATTGCGAATATTTCACATAATTACAAATAAATAAATGGTTTTACAACAAATGTCACTCATTGCTGAACACACGAAAAAACTCTTCTGTGAAAAATCTTACCCAGATCTACTGTTTGGAAAGCAAGAACGCTAACCACTTACCTACGAAAGACAGTGAGCATGTTCCGGTAAATATATAAAATATTGTTCAGAAGTACGGTCACAAGTTTAAACTGAAGTATAGTAAGGGGAAAAATGGATGTAATTAGGTAGCTCTGAAGAGAGCTTTTAGGTTTGGATAGGAAATTATTCACGGCTTTATTCAAGATTAATGTCATGTGTAGTCCCCATTAGCTTCTATAATGGCTCTTAACCTTCTTAGTAAAGAGTTAGTTAAGCTGGCGACATATCGATGTCCCTGTGCAACTTCTTTCCACGCATCAAGGACAAGCCCCAATAAGTCGTCAGCTCTCCTTGATGGATTATCAGGCCTACTTTCTTGTAGTGCTCTAGTAACTTCTGCCCACAAATTCTACATCGAATTAAAGTCAGATGCTCTAGGAACTTAGCCGACTAATTCAACATCGGGTTCTTGTTGAAACCAGAATTGAATCAAACAGGAATCGTGAACTAAGCTATGATCTTGTTGAACTGCTACAATGCCGTCTTGAAATGCATTTCTTACAATTGTGAGTATCTCATATTGCTAAAGTCAAGTTATATCTGGCTACTTAATCGGCCCTGTATGCGGTATAAGTCACAGCATCCTTACATAACCACCCCTAGCAGTGAATACTGACATGTCCCATTCGATGTGTGGGAAGCATGTACTACGAATCATACTTTTCCCCTATAAATCTATAAGCTAGTATTACACCATTATTCGATGATGCAAATATCTTCTTGTCTGTAAATATTACTCTATCCCAGTTACGATTAATATTTGCCTCAGCAAACAATATTAGGTCAACTTTATAAGTGCCTGTCAAATGGTCCTTAGGTACAGCACGATAGGCTTGAAGATCGGAATCTTTGAGGCTTCATCGAGCAGTATGAAAGAAACCAGGGAAACGAGGCATCAACATTAACTCTCGGAAAGTCATGTATGAGTTTTGGACGGCTAACATTAATCAAAGCCTGGTCCTGCGCTGAGAATCATTTAGGGCCGGTACTGACTTTTCGAGCCATGTTACCTTCCTCCACCAAGTGTATGTTGTGGCACGGCAAACATCAAGTTGTTCACCAACTTCTGTTACAATCATATTAGCGTATTCAACCAGAGCAGTGAACTGCTTGTGAATCGTTTGACAACGATGTTCCATGGTTTATGAGTGTCTGATGAGTAAACTTTGCGAAGAGGTTTTCCATGAACTAAGTATTCGTGGAGAGTCGTCTGTTATCAATTTTCCCTCAGAGCAGAAAGCAGGGCTATCGAACTCGGAGATGATTAGGACTGAATGCCTCAAGGCTTTGCTTAGAAGCATTTATTTGATTGCTATCTTATCGTAGATTCAAAAAACTACAAAGCAGATATTTACAATTATTATAACTTATTTTGTGATATCATAGTTATAATTGTTATTTATCGATTATATGTTATTTATTGGTATATTCAAAGTAGGTCCAGTCTGCGCTAGGAAAGGAAATTAAACTTCAACCCGATCGATCAATATGTTGACGTTCGAAAGAGTTTCCGTGATGGTTTTATTATTATTTAAGTATAAATATCTAGAAACTTTACGAATGTAAAACGAAAAGAGTATTTCGGTCAGAAATACGGTCAAAATCTAAATACTACAGGTATGCGAAACGAGGGCAGAAGATAAAACTGAAATCAGAATGGCTGACCTCGGGAAAGCAATAACTCTCATTATTAAGGCGAGGTTTATCAGTTCACTTACATCAAATTCTCCAAGGGGTAGTTTAATGATCTGTCTACTGTTGTGACTCGATATGTGTATTCAAATTTGCTTATTTTGTTTGGATGGTTGTAGTTTAGTATTCCTTTTCAGCATTGAGAATATATGAGATGTAGACCTATAGATTAAGGTAGAACCTGAATCACTGTAATGCGTTCAAATTTCAAAGCTGTCATGCCAGGAACCAAACCCAGAACCTTATGTAGACCCAAGCTATTATACCACTGGGAAGGGTTCACTGAGATATAATATTTAACAACATCTCACGATTATATTCTAGAATTAGTGAGACTTCTACATAATATTTACATATATTATGTATCCTATCATGTATAAGATAAAATTCAAAACAATATGTACATGTATTTAATAATTTAAAATGTTAGACTATAGTTTATCTCGTTTGTTAAAAGTTTATTCTTTTCCATTATTATGTTTCTAAAACAACATGATATAGTTAATTACAGTTCCCACTCAGAAATTTCTTAATACATTTTTAACCAAAGAATGTTAAAACAAAAGTAATTTCATTCTGATAATAGAATTGTAAAGTTGAAAATTAGAATTAAAACTATTGTTTAGAAAAAAAAACTTTTTACATAGTTGTGCTAATACTGTGATTTAGCATGTTTTACGTTCGTTAGCAACAAAATCGACAACATTTATGCATGGTATAATTATGGTTGTCTCAGTAATCAAGCCGAGAGAGAGTGCTAACCAATATGCTAATCTCTAAGATAAATGATTCTTTTGGCATGACGCAAGTATTTTTGGTGTAAATTACGTTACTATGAAATGTTTTCTTTTCTGACCCAATCAATGTTTTCTTTTCTGAAATGTGTGAATTTTTAGAACCAACTACGAGTATGTATTTTCTTTTCACAATTTCACTGTAGAAAAAATTACAGTCCTTATTGTAGATTCGAGCCTTTGACCTACGTTTCATCAGTTACTTCATTTCCACGCATTTTGGCACTGGACGTTTGTTTGTTTGTTTGTTTTTGTGTGTGTTTGTAAGTACTACATTGGGGGGAACCATCACCGGTTAAACACCAGCGCTCTGGGGAACTTTTCAAAGGTGGGGAACTTTTGGTGGTTCCCCAGAATGTTCTGACCAATTTTCCGACATCTGTGGGTCATGACGAGTCGAACGGAATATATAACGTCTGGTTCCCCATTTTGTCGCACACAGCAACGCAGATCTAGTGGTGTGTGAAGAAATCGTCTAGAATTGTTAAAAATGAACTTGAAAATTTTCACCAACGCCATCTATGTGTGTTACTTGGTGGCGAGCAGGGGGTTGATCAGAGGTTCCCAAGTGGAGTTTATACCGGTCGATAGTCCTGAGGATGTAGGGTTTGTGCCTGTCGGAAGTGAAGGGAAGGGGAGGAGTTCCCCTTACTGTAGTGTATGCAAACTAACTTAAATACAGCGGAAATGAAGGGAGGGGAAGGAGTTCCTCTTAATGTAGTGTATGCAAACTAACTTAAATACAGCGGAAGTGAAGTGAAGGGGAAGGAGTTCCCCTTAATGTAGTGTATGCAAACTAACTTGAATACTGCGGTGTTGCCAAATGCATATTACTTTTAACATAAAATAGTTATTGGAAATTTAACAACAAACGTTTTACTAAGATACTAATTTTAATAAAATAGTTATGGTCTATAAAGAAGAAATTGGTTGTTTGTATTTAACACAGCGTGTTTACTAGTGTAACTTGGTACGTCAATAATCAAATCTGGCAACAGCGGTGTGTTAGAACAGTCACGACATTTAGTCCCCAGTTTCCAGTTATCACATTTAAAACGTGATGGAATGTTGTTGCGTGAAAGGAATGTTGTTTTATAATCTCTGCTCTTCAGAACTGGTTTGAAAGCATTGAAAGGAAATGTTTCATACTATAATAACTAGGTTGGTTCTTTTAACCCTTTGGGGATCTTATGGTACATTTTGTACCATACGGGGTGTCTCATGGTACATTGCGTTATAACTCTCCTATTTGAGCTTTTTCGTCCGGTTTTTTTTTTTTGTTTTTCAAGTCCAGAGACATTGTAGAAGACATTACGTATGGTTTCACACCTTCCTGCGTCGAGACATAGGAGGTGATGACGTCATAAGTCTAAAATTTATATTTTCGTGTAATACCTTTTGGGGGGGTTATGTAAAGTATTTTGGCGGGCTTATTTTTGCACGTAGAAGATTGAAATTTTGCACAAACATGCAGTCCACCGAGTAGTATTTACCAGATTTTTTCATATTTCTGCGTTAAAACAGGGGGGTTACAGAGGGGCTAAACCTTGAAAAAGGGAAATTTTTACCAAAAAAACCCTTTCACGGGATTTTCCCGCCTTAGATACATGATGGGGACAAATGAATGGTATTGCCTGAAAGGCAGTTGTATTCTGAAGAGAATGATGGGCGAAACATGACCCTAGGGTAATTAGAGATGTCTCAGGGAATGTTTAAAAATTTCCCTCTGTATACGGGAATATGGGACATTGTCGGTATATTTTTTTTGGCGGGCTTACTTTTGCACCTGGAAAATTGGAATTGTGCATAAACATTCAGCCCACCGAGTAATATTTACCAGATTTTTTCAGATATCTGCATTAAAACAGGGGGGTCCAGGGGGGCTAAAAGTTGAAGACAGGATATTTAGACCCAAAAAATCCCGTTTCTCCTCATTTTCCCGCCTTAGATACATGATGGAGACACGTGAGTCATACCGCCTGAAAGGCAGTTCTAAGCTGAAGAGAATGATGGGCGAAACATGACCCTAGGGTAATTAGGGATGTCTCAGGAAATTTTTTACCTGAGATCATGGTGTTTTACAGTAATTTGGGGCATGGTGGGAATTCCTGATAAAATTTCTCCCGCCCTTGGTATTGAAGGTAGAAACTTGAAATTTGGCACACACATTCAGTATACCAAGTACTATTTATCAGATTTTTTTTATATGGCTACGTTCACACAGGGCCGCTCCAGAGGGGCCCAAAGTGCGAGAAAAAAAATCACTCGGAAATTTTCCCTTTGACATTTTTCCCGCTCCTGGTATATTGTATGAGCATGCAAGTGGTATCATTTGAAAGCCAGCTCCATTCTGAAGAGAATGAGGTATGAACCATGATCCTAGGATAAATAGTGACGATGCAGTAGCTGCTTGACTGAAAGCCTAAAAAATAGCCCAAAAAACCAGGTGCCGGAAAGGGTTAAACATATAGACTGACTGTTGTTAATATAAAAATAATCTTTTAATATAATTTACGAATAATAAATTGAAAATTTAGTGTAACTGTCACGCTTATACCAAGAGAATGGAATAAAACGTATGATGATTGCAAGTGAGTGAGAAAAATTGTGGAATAGGAATAGGAGGAAACGACAGAATGTCAAGAGAACATGAACTCACTTTAAGGAAAATGTTATTTACCATGAGCGTTGGAATAATGTCCACGTGGTCCCGGGTTCAATTCCTGGATGGAGCATTCCAATTATAGGCGTCCACCTATCGTCGTGAGTCAAACTGGAGAGTCATTTGAATAAATGACATGACGCACACGAGGTCTAGAAAGCACCCACAAGGTTTATTGACGGTAGGGTGACGCAATTGGCAAACCACCTATTCGTCATTCAGGTGGACGTAGATCCACCAGTCGCTAGGAGATTGTGTTGGAGCCGGCAAAGGACCTATAAGGCCTGTAACGCCAGTGGTTTAGGTTTTGGTTTAGTTATTAAGCATGAACCCACTTGAACTGTAATTGAACAAGGATTCCTGTAACCAAGGATATGAGTTGAAAATAGGATTCGGAATACTGTAATACGTTCAATGTTCTTCCTCCGGAAATCGAGCCCTCATTCAGGGCACCATACGCGCGCACGATGACTACTACAGCAGCAGGAAGGTCAAATAGATATAGTCTGCCGATTATCGGGGGCAAGTTAACCGGGTTGAAACCAATGTGGCAATTGAAGGGGAGAAATTTCCAGGCACCTCTGAACGCTTCCCTGGAACCTCGTTCCTTAGAGCTTTCTAGGGGGAGGAATTTGGTGATGACATGTGTAATGGTATAATTAATTGTTGTGGTTTAATTACAATCAAATTTATAAACGAACTATCTGTATCCTACGCGCCTTGCTAAGTCTTCAACCGAAATTGAATATAAAGGAACTCGTTATGCATAATTTACTCATTTTTCGAATAGCAACAATTCGCTCTGAACCCTCAACACCCTTGATCGTCTCTTGATTCACCTTATCACCCGTGTGGGAACGTCAATGGATAACTCCAATTTACTAAAATTAGCAACGTTATAACTGTGCTTGTTATTCTCCCTCGTTTAGCTCGAGTTGCTTCATCCCTTCGGAGCTGAATCTACATCGCTCAGTTTATTTAGATTTTTTTTACAAATTTTGCCTGCCATAAGAGCTTTAGTACTTCTATTTCGTAATTGTTATTTGTTGCAATATCCGCTCTCGTGACTCTCCCTCGCTTCGCTCGGGTAGTTTATATCACCTCTTCCACCTTCGCATACATGAATCCATCGAACGTTGCTCTCTACGTTCGGAACTAACCCCTCGCTTCGCTCAGATGGCTCAGTTAATATACGACTCAGCTCAGTTTAGCTTCTGTTGGGTGGATTTTGGTCGCCTCCTCGGGATTCGGGTTCAAGATCGCCCCTTCCACCTCGTATATACAACACCATTGATCACTCCTCGCTTCCGTTGGGTGATTCCAAAATATCTCGAGACTAATTTTCAGTTCGTTTGGATAATTTTAACAAATTTTGCCGGTTATACGGGATCCACCCTTTTAGTTTTAAACCTTTGACTTCATAATCGTTATTAATGACCCCAAAAATATCAAGAAACTAAATTTCAGCTCATTTGAATAAATTTTAGCAAATTTTGTCCGCCATATTTGATTCTCCATTTTGAATTTTTGAATTTTGATTTCACAGAAGCCGTTGCAGTGTTGCACACAACAACTCACAACAATTTCATTGCAATCGGGTGAATGGTATGGGAATGCATAAAGGAACGTATGGTCAACGCCAAAAGTGCCTTACCACCCGTAATGATTTCTTTGCTTTAATACTAGGCAACCTAAAAAATTGGGTATTTGGGATGCTTGAATATTTGAGATTTGGTACAACGTCTTTCTAATTCTCAACTACCCCAATGACCTTATTTTTGGATTGCCTAGTATTGAAGGAAGAAAGCATTACTGGTGGTAAGGCACTTTTGGCGTTGTGTATACAAGTATATTTTAGAAAGACACTAACTTCCCTCAACTCGAAGTTCTTCCATTTCCACACTGGTTGAAACTTATCTGATGCTCACAAAAAAGAAAAAAATGGTATCTATCGCAAGAATCATCTGCAGACACGCTAAAGAAAGAAAAAAGAGACATGGAATTTGACAATGAGATTCGAGATAACGACTTTCAGGTATCCGTCCACCTTCGCCCTTGACCAAACTCTGCTTTAACAAGACTGCAGGTACAAGTCCCTTTCTCATGTAACAGAATATTTCCTATGCCCTGTTCGTCAACTACTGCCTCTATTATTTTCGACATTGGGATAGTGTTTCTGTGTATTCATGTTCGATTTTAAAGCGATAACAAATATCCCTTTCTTATCTACTGTCTGAAAGAAAAAAAATTGAGCTCTGCCTTTCGATAAAAAGATTGACTATTTTACATCTAGAAAAAACGGTGAAAGTAAAGGCAGCCGGCTTACTTTGTATTCTTCGAGAGCAACCACCAATTATAGTTGCCGTAAATTAACCCTTAGAGGAGTCCTTTTTCGCGTGTTTTCTGTCTTGGTAGCGCACCGCTGCCACAAGTAAGGTTACTTTCAAAATCCTACTTTTTTTTAAAAAAAAAATAAAGTGATGAAATTGCAACATTGCAACAGCAACTCCAAACGACCACCCTTAAACGGTGGTGGAGGGTCTTAGCCAGGAGGGTGTTGGCATGTAAAATTTCAATAGAATTGCGAAGTGTTTGAAGCCACCTGCCGTTTAGTAGACCATACTTTTTATAATCCTTGGGATTAACAGTGAATACCTTCCCCTACATTACCCCGGATTTTGGTTCTGAATTTTACTATCCGAAATCTGGATTTCGATTTTTGACACTTTAATATCCGAAATCCGAATTTCAATTTTTGACATTTCAATATCCAAAATCTGGATGTCGGTTTTTGACTGGTATGAAATCCGAGCAAGCGTCTGCTAGTGGTTAGTGTTCTTGCTTCGCAATCGGGAAGTCCAGGGTTTGAATCCCTAGGCCGGTCATTCTGAGGTTTTTCCAGGGTTTTCCCTCAATTCCTCCAGGCGAATGCTCGGATGGTACCTTGAACTTCAGGCCCTGGTCGTCTCCCTTCCATTTCCTTTCCCAGTGTTATCTTTGTTAATTGCTCCAGTGTAAATTGTCCTCTGAGCTGTATCTGGTAGCTCATGTAAATAAATAAATAAAATCCGGATTAGATTTTCAGATAAAATTTGGAACTTTCAAAATCCGGATTTCGGACAACCGAAAATTTTTAACAGCACACACACACACACACACACACACACACACACACACATATATATATATATATATATATATATATATATATATATATATACCTGGAACATATTCTAGTGCTGTTTTCACTTTAGTCATGAGTAGTTACTAAATCAGTAAATGGTATTCTATATTTGTATTGTATTGTTTCAAGGTTTTACGTCCGTTTTCCAGAAACAAGGCTATATAGAGATGAATACACGACAGAAAATACCACCGACATAACGTACCACTTACCCGGAGGGCTAGTTGTGACTGGTTTTGTAAAGAACACTGAAAATAATCACATGCGACAAAACGTACCACTTGTATGAAGGGCTTATTGCAAAGACTTCTAATGAGTCATCAAATATGCAACAAGAATATTTAAGTATCTTCTCATATCGGAGGATTATTAAATTTTATTTCATTAGTAGTATGTCATGGTTATTTCTAGCGCACTTTCCCTCTCCCAGTACTTTTAGCAAATATTATTTAACACAGAAGGATAGCGCAAAGTGAGATTGGGTAGGCGCATAGGCTTTTATGACATTTAAAATCAAACAAAAATGAAATAACTATTTTGGATATTTTATATTTAATAAATCATGAAAAAGTGTGTAATTTGTGGAGAATTAAAACAATATCAAGAATTTGCTCGAAATGGAAATACGAGACGAGATGAGTGTAAAGCATGTCGGAATAAAATGAAGAAACAAAATGATGAAATAAAAAAAATGGGTGCGTTTGCTTATAATGTTGTAAATCTTGAACAATTATCTGAAAAAGAATTTATAGACTTACAAAACGAACTGAATTATATCAAACTAATGTTTTTAGAATTTTACATCGACTATAATGGAAAAATTCAACTTAATGAAAGAGCAAAATATCATCTTAATAAAATAAATGAGCTGTGGAATAATGCTTTACCCTATAAGAATTTAGACTACTATTTCAGTTTTAAGAACCATCCATCATATCTTTATCAATCATATTAATAATAACAACTGGATTGATTATATAAATGCATTTTTGAAATGGAGGGTAAGGATGATACCTTATTCAAATTGGGAGTAAAGATAAATAAACTACTGTTTTATGAAATTACTCATAAAACGCTTACATCTAAAACTTGTAACTTCTAGTGCTGTCTTTGATTGAAAAAATAGTTTTTGTTTGGTGCAAATCGGTTTAGAAATAACTGAATTATAAAAGCTTAAAGGTTGGTATGTTGTATACAGCTGTTACAGGTATATATGTATATACACTTGCTCTCATCACATACACATACATGCATTCAGTTTACAAGCAAGTTTCAGTTGAGAGAAGCAATAGCATACATGTTCATGAGATTTATGATCATTCTCCTTTCTTTTTTGAAGCGTGACATGCAATCCAGTTCTTTCCTTCTCCTCACACCAACATACATATGCATTAGCATAACAGAACTTTTAGCTAGCAGCTGCGAGAGGGCGCTATATCTGACGTAGTCTCCACAACCGACACAACGTAATAACATGACGTCATTGAATCCATGACGAAATATCTGTTGGGTGTCTCTCTCTTTCCTTCCCAGCTCTGAACGATAGAGAGGTTTTCGTCGTCCCAACTTTTCCCTCGTAACGTTCAGCTTTCAAGCGAATGCACGTTTTCTGTTATAATGTTCATCAGCGGAGTTAGTATCTAGTTCTAAAACGTGCCACATACATGCGCTAGTGTCTCTCTTTTCTTCTCATCAGCACTCAGTGATACCAGAATATTAGAATTAAATCCTAAGTTGTGAGACAAAATTCTAAAAACAGGGTTGGAAACTAATTCTTTTTAACATGTTTTTCCAGAATTGTTAAAATTACGAATTAAGCTTTGAAACTATTACCAATGAGCTACCAATAAATAAGGTAAATATGATAATTTTTTGGAAACGATAACCAACCCTGTCATTAATGGCGTACTCGAGGGATACTATTTTTTAAATCGTTATATTTCCGTTGTTAATTAACCGATTTTCAAAATTCAAACGGCAATCAATAGATAAATAAATTTACTATCTATCGAATGTCTTGTAGGTTGCATAACTCTAAGAATATAATTACAAAAACTCAAATAAATCTCTTATTTATACATGTATCTTTAAAATTCAAATGGTATTGCGTTCTGTATGTCCAAAGGTTTTAGTTTTTAAAGTCCTAAAACCATAAAAACACTTATACACTTAGAACGTACTTAAAATTACAAGTTCGGATACTGATAATAGAAACTTCTGTTAACTTCGTTCTCTATAAGGAAACAATGACTTCTTAAACTGTCCACTGATCATAATTCAAGCTGAATAGATAGCCGTTAATATCAAAAACTACTTGGACTTCGGTTTGCACATTTTTCACAATTACATTGAAATTATTAGTAAGAATGAACTTACTAATAATTTCTTCTTAGTTTTTTTACTTCTGAAGAAATATTTGAATCATTTTTGTTATTTTTGGATTCATTTCTAAAGTAAAACTGATGTATTTTATAACCATTATCTAAATCTTTCAAACCCTCATAGTTAACGAACAGCTTATATCTTTTCATGTCTTTCAACACTTGCTCAGTATCGTCATTATATCTTTGTGGTAATAACGTTTTATATTTCTCATCTAAATGTACTAAAACTCTTTGACCATAACGCTGTGTTTGAATCAATTTCCATAATGTTATCTCGTACGCTTTACCTTTTTCTAACTCATCTATGCGAAGGAATCTCAATGCTTTAACGTCATTTTCCTTATTCAAATAATTAGCCATAGCTTTTTATTTGTTATATGGAAAATGTTCGTTTTATGAAAAAATTCATAAAACCGCTTCCCATTTGAAATTTACATACAGAACTCAACAGTTGGATAATTATCTTTTAGACCAGTGTATTAGATTTTTAATCCGTCTTTAATGATCTCATCAATCATTTTATCTGTTAAGCGTTTTGTAAATCTAGGTGGAAGAAATACCTTAAACTCTTCGCATTCAACTAAAATGCTCTTTCCAAACTTAGTTTTAATCCTTTCCATTTTCACAATCTTATATTCTGTATCTAATTCTAATTCTCTTAATCCAATAACTTGTTTTTGCTCAAGACTTCCAAGTTTATTTAAAAGCAAAATATGACTCGCCATCGTATTTATTATATAGAAAATCAATGATCACTCTTCAATTTTTTATCTTCAAAAATTTTTTAATCATTTTTGTCAATTTTAGAATAACGTTTATGGAAAACCTTTATAAACATTACAAAAATTCCTTTAACTATCTAAAACTCTTCTACTACTTTCTCATTCTTGGGATCATATGTAAAGTTCTTTTGTCCAATTAAAATCGCATAGCATATAGTGTTATCAGCCACAGCTTCTGCAAAGTCTGCTACAATCTTTGTGTTTGTTCTCTCATTTACCGATACATTCTTCCTCTTACTAATCACATATATTGGTCTTTTATCTATAAACTCTTTAGGATCATAGTACATTTCGGTATTACCACATGTTATTCTCTTAAATGCAGTATAATCTTCGTATATCTTAAAATAACCCCTGTTAGCAATATCTAAGTTTCTTGATTCTTTTGGAAATACCTCATTCCTTCCATTCTTAAGATAGATATTCTTTACCTTACAATGATCAAACTTACTTGCATCTGCTGTTTGTTTACCACTCCTATCAGTTTGGAACATTACAACTACGAAATCAGGAATATCAAATTGTCTAGAATTAAACTGAGTAGTGACATCGAACTCCAAGAAAGAACCTACGACAGCCTTCTGAACACACTGATAAGTATGGAATGAAAACATGATTTTAGGTTCTTTAAGAATATTCAACTTTAACTGGCTTTCGTAATTAGATTCGTATTCAACAATAGGCATTCTTATCTCTATACTCTTTATTGTTATTTTTTTATCATGAGGAGCTGTTGCACCTGCTCCAGCCTATTTGTACAAGACATCGTTATTGGTGTTAGCTTTTGTAAATGTAATTCTCAATCCACCTTTCCACATAACCTCTTTATAATCACTTAAAAAAGCCGGGGATTAATCTTAATGGGTATAAAACGCTAAAGTCCTTTCGTAGACCAAGTTTATCATCTGTTTCAAATCCTGCTTGTTTTAGATATTTAACTTCTGGTTTAGAAATCTTTAATGTTCCAATAGCTATAGAGGTTATTCCAGGTAGTTCAATCTTATCTATAACAACTCCATGCTTTCTAACCTCAATTTGAGAAAAGAATGGTACGAAGTTATCTACAAGTTTTATAGTATCATTTGCACCAAATGTTCCTCCAGCTGATGCACCAACAACTTCAAAAGTCATATGACAATCTGCTTTGTGTGGATGTACGAACCCATCCCTCATGTCGAAATCAAACTCAATATCTTTGTTAGCTTCATTCAAATTATTAAATGTTTTTGTGTTAGGTTTAAAACTCTGTAACTCGTAACTCTCAATACTATCCATTTATTATAAAGAAAATCTTAAAACAACGCTTTTATGGAATGTATCCATAAAAGAATTATACATAATAACATTTAAAAACTTATAATCCCCATCCTAACAACCTTAGCATTCATAGCAGTACCAACTCCAAAAGCAGCTAATCGTTCACCAATTGATGCATCATTACTAAATGCTCTTTTCCATGCTTTACTTTCTAGCGCTTTATTTGCAATATGTCTTGACTGTATTTTTATTGTGTCTGTAGTATATATCATGTTCTTTACAAGCCTCATCTAATGGGTTAATACCTTTATCACCTCTTTCTAACCTTTCTTGAATCTTAGTTCCCGGACCACAGTACGACATACCAGGAATATGTAGCTCAAATGGGAGTTTATTAATCAAATCATTGACTAATCATTTTCCAAGCTTCTCATCATTCCAGAATCGTGGTGGTAATGTATTTAAGATCTTAATCAAATAACCTATACCTTTCGGATCATTAGGAATAAAGTGCGAAAGCTTATTATTAATCATACTCACTATACCTTTCTAATTATAAAAATTATTATTACCAGCCTTTTCTTCTCCATCTATAACTATTAACCGATCAATTAACTTTCTCACATCGTCCATCCATATATATTCTTTAGGTAATTCGTTGTATATTTTTATTCCTTCCCCAGACTTTGGTGTTTTCTTTCTTGTTGGTGTTGGAGGTAAATATGGCTTAATATAATCATCCCAAATAGGCTTAATAATATTATTGTACTTAAAACCTCTATTAGATGCTACTTTTTTTTATCTCGGTTATATTTTTGGAAGGCAGCATCTGATTCTATTATCTCCTTGTACTGTTCAAAATCATCATCATCATAATCTTCAATGGTTTTATTAGTATTCATCGTTAACAACTCCCATAGACCTTCTGTTCCTTTATAAGTTTTACCATTAATTATTAAATCATCGCCACTCACTTTAACTTTAGAATTTCCTATCTTATTTATTGTTCTTCCATCTTCTTTTTCTACAGCTCTTATTCCAAATACACTATCATTTCTTCTACTATAATATTTTGTTGCAATCTTACCAAATGATTGTGCTGTTTTTAAAGGCTCTACTCCTTCGACTTAGTCTTTAATTTGTTTTCTCATCAGCTTTATTGCTCCTGTTATAGGTGTATCACTACTACTTGGAGGACTATCATAAGTTATCTTTTTAGGTGTTTCTAGTAGACTAGCATCTATTGAAGCCGTGTTATGTACAGCTGGAACAAGTTCAGTTATTAGATTTTTATTTTGTTCTGCTACTTCTTTGATCTCACTTTCCAAATTTTGGATAGCATCAATTACAGGTTGTTCTTGTGTCTTAAATTTATCGTATATACCTGCTTTCTTTCTTCCAAGATTTGAAGCCCTTTATCAAGAACTCCTTTAACTTAATATTCTTATTAATTTCTTTATCATCCATTTATTATATAGAAAACGAACAAACGTCAAAAACACCATTAAACGTGAAAAAACGTCATAAAACATGAAAAAACGTCAAAAAACATAAGCCGTTAAAACATAAAAACGTGAAAAAAACGTCAAACGTTTAAGAAGTGTTTTATCTTGTTCCTACACTTACCATTGTTTACCTTCCTTGTAATATCAATTACTATAAAACCATAATCTTCTTGCCAACATTTTGAACATCTCTCTTTAAATTTATCATAAGACATCTCCTCCAACAAACTCATTATACACATGTTTAAGATTAGTATCATCTTGTCTAAATACGCATAGGAAGTTAACGTTATCTCTTGTAAGCTGTTTAGGTACTTTTGAATATGTCTGTGCAAGATAGAGACAGTCTAAATGTTTATGTCTACCTGTTGTAAAGTAATTTCTAACAGTATCTTGATTCTCTAAAATGTAATCATCAAACACAACGACAGAGTATTTTTCACATTCGTCAATAGGTACAATACAATCATTACTGCTTAAGAACGTTGGTATTTGCTTCTTGAACTTTAGTTCTGCTTTTTCAAATCGATCTTTTAATTGTTCATACTTTGGCTGATTCATGCTTTTAGAATATATGTAAAAGTAATTATTGTTTAACCAACCTGGCTGTAATAAGAAGTTAAATAACAGAAAAGTCTTACCACAACCAGATGGACCCACGATAAGACACCGAATATCGTCAGGTATAAGTTCTCCATTTCTTTTCTTAGCTGTTGTTTCTTTTGTCATCTCTTTTACATCCCAATTAATAGTTTTCTTACTCATTTATTATAGAGAAAATTTTGATTCAGACCTGATAAAATCGTTAGGTCCTTATATCTTTAAGTTGTTTTCTGATCTTATCCAACGTATTTTTTTATATATTCTTCATCCATTTCACCATTTAATGTTATTATCATCTCTAACTGTTCTTTAAATGAGTTAATATAAGTGACAATGGTTTTATATTCATCTTTTCTTTGCTTATGTTTAACTTAGAAGACAAACCTGCTATAATAGCATTTCCAGTTGCAAGAGACGTTGTTAATATTGAGTAAATTGTTACGGGTATAAAAATATTAATAAACCCAGTTGTTGCAGAAAGTATAACCGATAACATGATCAAAGTGTAGTATGCATATCTAACAATTCGTAGTTTTCTCTTTTTCTTCTTTAAGTTGTATTCTAACTTTTGAATGATATCTTCTATTAACTTGATTACTTTCTCTCTTGGAATATCTCTAGGTAAATCAAGCTCGTTCATTTATTATATAATAAATGGCTAAGGTATTTAAGTTAACGAGTGATAGTTCTGTTTTAAAGAAGAAACTCCATTACGAATTAGACAACAGTAGCAACTATTTAAGTATAGGACTAGTTGGGTTTTACAGTACATATCTAACTTCAAACGTTACACATAACACGTTGTTTAAGTATGGAGATGAAATTGTTCGTATACCAAATGGACAATACAACTTAAATAGTCTTAATGATTATTTAAAATCTCGCTCTATAATCGTAACGTTAAAATAGGATCATATAACAAGTAGAGTAAAAATAGAAACAGGTGATATTGATATTAGAATGGGAAATTTAGATACTGTTCTTGGATTTAGGTATTATGAATTTTTAGAAAAGAACAAAACACATATTGGAAGTAAGTTATCAAAGTTTTATCCATTCGATACAATTAATGTTCACTGTAATATAGCAGATGGCATGTTTGTTAAAGATACAGAGTACACACATAGAGAAACAGGAATTATAGCATCATTTAAAACAGATGCTGAGTTCAAACATAGTATTATTTACGAGCCTACTTATCCAATATTTTTCCCTATATCTAAAGACAAGGTTGATAATTTTGAGATAAGGATAACAGATGAGAATGATTCCTTAATTGATTTTGGTGGAGCTACAACTGTACTTTTACAAACCAAGATTTTCTCTTAAATAAATAGGAAGATGAGTTCTATTAAAGGTTGTATGTTTAGTGTTCCTTACAGTGAACTAAAGGATTTAAATATCCATCATGTATTAACAAAGAGACAACGATAAATCCAAGAAAATTAAAGAAGGTAAAGGAATGGATTTAACTCTAACTACTGCACAAATGAAAAAGATTAAGAAAGAGCATATGGGTGGTTTTATATTTACAATTCGAGCCATTCTAGCAGCTTTAGAAGCAGTTGGTTCATTAGCAGGTGGTGCAGCAGCGATTACTAAAACTGTACTTGATGCTAAGAAAAATAAACAAGAACTTGAAGAACAAAAAAGGCACAATATGGCTATAGAAGAAAAACAAGGAGCAGGTAAACCAAAGAAGTCAAAAAACTAAAACCGTTGACCAACTTCGACATAGAGAGGTTGGTTAAAGAATTAAAGATAAAACGATTTAGAGGTGTATTTATGAGTGACGAACTTCCACAAAAACCCCATGTAAATGAGTGTGGTATAGTTAACTTCGATAAATCAGAAAACATTGGTACTCATTGGATATGCTATTGGAAAGATAACAACGAAAAGTATGTGTTCGATTCTTATGGTGGTGTTCCTCCTAAACAACTAGTACAATATCTTGGTACCGAAAACTTATTTTACAATGACGAACGAATACAAGACTTTAATTCAGTTATATGAGGTCATCTTTGTGTTAAGGTTTTAAATCTTCTAAATCAAGGGTATTCTTTTAGTAACGTTATGTATGTGATTAAAAAATGATTAAATATTATTAAGTTGCTTTTATGGTTTATATCCATAAAAGTTTTGTTTAAGATAAATATGGAAGCTATACGCAATAGTTTTTTAGATTATTTTGAGAAGCAAGTGGATGAACCAGATGCACTAGATAGATATAATTTTTATCAGTATTTTGAGTATGTTAGTGAGATAGACTTAAAAGATAGAAACAACGTATATAATGTTATTGATTTATGGAGAACGTTAATACCTAAATTTTTGTACACGGATGAAGAGTTGGAAAAGTTACGTCCAATAATTACCTTAAAGGAGTTGTTGTCAAATTATAGCTTTAGACCATTAGAATGTAGTAATTGTGGTAGTAAGTCATTAACAAAAAGTATGAATAGGTACATTTATGATTGTTCTGTAGAGAGTGGTTGGGTTTACAGTACTCAAGAAGAAATGAAAGCTGTTTGTGCAAGAAAACCATGGTATGATACTACAAAAAGATTTAAGTTACAGTTATCTCGTTTACAAGCTTTAACTAACTAACTCTATGGCCTATGGAACCCGGAGGTTCAGTGCCGCGTTCACAAAAGCTCTCCACTGACTTCTATCCTTAGCTAATTGGATCCAGTTTCTACTTTGTATTCCTATCTCTGCGAGATCCATCTTAATATTATCCTCCCATCTGCGCCTAGGTCTTCCTAATGGTCGTTTTCCTATGGGTCTACCAGTCAAGACTTTGAAAGCGTTTCTACTTTCTTCCATTCTAGCTACATGACCTGCCCACCTAAGCCTCCTAGACTTGACGACCCTAACAATGTTGAGTAAACCGTATAAACTATGTAGTTCCTCGTTATGAAGCTTCCGCCATTCCCCATTCTCGTTCCTCTTGGGTCCGAATATTCTTCTCAGGATCCTGTTCTCAAATACTTTCAGTCTATGTTCTTCCCTCAGAGTAAGCGACCATGTTTCGCAACCATACAGAACAACAAGCATGATTATCGTTTTATATATTTTAAGCTTCAAATTCCTCGACAGAATTCGCGACGACAAGAGATTTTGAACCGAATAGTAACACGAATTCCCTGCTTTTAGTCGACATTTAATTTCTTCGTGAATATGATTTTCGTCTGTTAATATTGATCCTAAATATTTGAAAGTATCCACTTTATCAAAAGTATTATTTAATATTTTAACGCCTCCACAATTTGCCGTATTACGGTCCCGACGCACTTCCATGTATTTAGTTTTCTCTGCATTTACTTCTAAACCCATGTCCCTGCAAGCGTTTAATAATATCTCTGCATTTATTTCTACTGTTCTCCTATCATCCCCTATTAAATTTACATCATCAGCATATGCCATAACCTGGTGAATGCCGTTCAACTCTAGGCCCTGGTTGCTATCTTTGATTTTCCTTATGGCGTATTCCAGCACAAAGTTAAATAATAATGGCGACAACGCATCTCCTTGTTTCAGGCCATTTTCGACGTGGAAGCTCGTGGACAAAAATTTTCCTACCCGGACTTTACTTTGGGATTCACTTAAACATATCTTAATTAATCTAATTAGCTTTCTCGGTATTCCAAGCTCTGTAAGAACGTTGTATAATGTTTCTCTCCTAACCGAGTCGTAAGCCTTTCTAAAATCAATAAATAGTTGATGTACCGGGGTATTGTATTCCCACTACTTTTTCGAGTATTTGGCGAATGGTAAATATTTGGTCGATAGTTGATCGATTTCGTCTAAATCCGCACTGATAATCTCCAATAATTTCATCTGCGTATGGGGTCAATCTTGCTAACAGAATATTTGAAAGGATTTTATAGGATGTTGACAGAAGAGAAATGCCTCGATAATTATTACAGTCAGTTTTGTCGCCTTTCTTCTGAATTGGAACAATGATTGACTCTTTCCACTCTTGTGGCAATTCTTCCTTGTTCCAGATAAGGAGAATGAGTTTGTGTATCTTGTTCCACAATTTTTCGCCTCGAGCTAAAATTAACTCAGCCGGAATTTCATCTACACCCGGAGATTTGTGTTTCTTTAATTTCTTTATAGCGGCTTCCACTTCTATTCGATTGGGTTCTGGAATATACGGTTCTGCGGTGTGTATCTCCTTTTCTCCACGCACATTAGTTTTTGGCTGCGTGTTCAGCAAATCGTCAAAGAAATCTTTCCATCTATTTAAGAGGCTATCCGTATCAGTGAGAACTGTTCCGTCAGATTTCTTTAATATATAAGCACGAGGTTGATAGCCTTTCTTAAATTCGCTGATCCCCTTATACATGTCCCGAATATTTTTATTTTTACTATTATCTTCAAGTTCCTTAATTTTAGCTTTCAAAAAATCCAATTTCTTTGTTCTAAAAGTTTTGGAAGTTTCCCGCCTGATATCTGCGAAATTTTGTGTAGTTATTTCATTCGGATTTTGTAGCCACCGTAATTTTACCTGTTTTCTCTTCTCTTACTAGTTTAATGCATTCTTGGTCGAACCATGGTTTGTTCCTACGTATTTCCGCGTGTCCCAGTTTTTCTATTGCTGAACTTTTAATGCTATCTCTAATTTCAATCCAAGTATCCTCAACACTAGTGCACTCCGAGTCTTCTAAAACCGAGAATCTATTCGAAACTTCAATCTGGTATTCCTCTCTTACCTGGCTCTCTTCTAATTTCTTCAAATTAAATCTCTCCGTTTTCGGACATTGAGTATTACCTTTATTCAACGATAATCTCTCCCGTATTATCGCTGCTACCAGGTAGTGATCAGTGTCACAATCAGCCCCTCTAAACGACCCGACGTCAATTATGCTAGATTGTCTTCTTCTATCTACTAAAACGTGATCAATTTGATTGTGTGTTTTTCCGTCTGGTGATGTCCAAGTGTATTTATGAACGTCGCGATGTGGGAATTTTGTACTCTTCACGATTAGGTTTTTGGATGTTGCGAAGTTTACGAGTCTAACACCGTTGTCATTACTTTCCTTATGCAAACTTTCGTTCCCTATAATCGGTTTGAAAATATCCTCTCGTCCTACCTTCGCATTGAAATCCCCTAATAGAATCTTCATATGGTATCGCGGGAGTTGGTCAAATATCCGTTCCACTTCTTCGTAAAAACTATCTTTTATATCGTCACCCTTATCTTCAGTTGGAGCATGTACATTTAAAACAATAATATCACACCACCGTCCCTTAAGAGTAATAAAAGAAAGTCTGTCAGTAACAAATTCAACCCGTTTAATTGCTGGTAATATTCGTTTGTGAAAAAAAACCCTGTTCCTAACTGGTGATTTTTATTTCCTTCCCCGTAAAAGAACGTAAAATTTCCGGAATTCTCAGATCCATTTCCTTCCCACCTAACTTCCTGAACTCCTACTAAGTCCATCCTGTATTTCTCTAACTCACTCGTTACAGATTTTAACGCGCCTGCCCTATAAAGACTTCTAATATTCCATGTTCCAAATCTCATGTCCATTTTCTTTTGCTGATGTCGTGCCAAGTTATCAGTCCTTGTCCGAGGCTTTTGTGAATGTTTCTGAACAAGTGCCTTTTTTTACAGGATGAGGGTGTTAGCCTTACCCAAACCCCCAAGCTGGAGGACCACTCCTAGTCGTCTGTCCGCGACTGCTTATTCAGTATATTCGCAGCTAACCTCTATATCTAGAGGCCTTCTCCTCGATCCGCAACCTGAGGACGCGCCATGCCGTGGTGACAGGAACCCACGTTACAAGCTTTACAGGATAGAATTATTTCTGAAGATGTGCTCAAAGTGTTAAATGATGAATTTAGAGATATACCAAAAGATTTAATATCAACAAAAGGTGTTCTAGAAGTACTAAAGAAAAACAAATACACAAAATATTATGATGATGTCTATTTCATACACTATCACGTTACCGATCAAAAAACATTAACATTACGATATATGGAAGAAACACTTATAAACGAGTTTGATGGCTTACAGGAGACCTTTAGAGAACTGTATCCGAAAAGAGTATTGTTTATTAACTTAAAATGTGTATTGTACTATCTGTTGAAAAAGCATGACATTCATTTTGATATTGATTTTAAACACTCACCTAAACAAATAGAGATGTTAAAGAAATGTTTTAAAAAATTAGGATGGACATTTTCTTTATAATAAAATAAGCATGGATATATTTGGTAATATTGCAGATAGAAAAGGTGATGTTAATATTAGCGAAGAAAAATTAAAATTGCTGGAGAATTTAAATGACGTTGCTAGCGTAAGTCAACTTAGATCAATAGAAGCGCAATTAGAGAACGATAGAAAACGATTTGAAGATGCATTAGAAACGTTACAAGACACATACATAAAGATTTTCAAAAGATTAGGACGGATACTACTAAATTGATTATGCAGAAAGAAGCCATACCTTTATTATATCGATTGAGAACTAAGAATGTTAAAGACCCAATCTTTAGAATATTCAATCTTTCTAATGGTTATAGGTTTCTCTATAATGGAAAAATAATGCACATAGAATTAAGTTTGGATAAATACTTTCTAGAGATATACTTGGGTGATGCTTTGATTGAAAATCTACCTTTTAGCTTTAACATAATGATATAATTACAATTAAACCAAATAAAAATTCAGCTATGGAAGGACATTTATTGTCTGATGTAATGTACATAGAAAGAGAGCTTTCCTAAAGGCGTTTGCTATATAATAAATATGGATATTTTTGTAATGTTAAAAGTAGGAAAGAAGAATCTAGAGAAGTTTTTACGTCAAATTACACATCCTGGATTGATTTTAAGAACAAAAGATAGGTCAATGTATCTAATGCTATCGATAAACAAGATGTAACATTAGAACAGCTTGAAATTTCTTTATAGAGGTAGCTTAATGCATATAGAATCAAGTCTTAATAAACATCTTATAGACCTATTTTTAAATGAGACACTAGTTGAAAGTTTTCCATTACACTTTAATATGTATGATCAGTTAACAATTAGACCATCCAAAGATTCTGATTTGAAAGGTAAATTATTATTGCTTATTATGTATATAGAAACAGAAGATGAAGTTGAAAACGAATCAAGTGATGATGACGATAATGTTAAAAGTATAGTATTATGTAATGATAAATTTTAAATGTTTTTCTTTTTTTCTATACAATAAATAATAATGGTAATGTATTGTGTTAAATGTAAGAAATCAACAGATACGAAGAAAGATACCATTAGAATTGAACAAAGAATGGAAGATATCTAAAGAAAGGTATATGTTCTGTATGCGGTGTTACTAAATCTCAATTCGTTAAAAAGAAAGATTGACTATATGATGGTAAAGGTATTAGAGAAGACATTATAGAAGAAATTCACAAACCATCTAGAAAAAACTTTGACAGACTAAGTGTGGTTATAAAAGGTATCGATGATCTTTGGCAAGCTGATCTTGTAGAAATGGATAGCGGAGTACTAAAATATGTTTCCAAATTAAATAAAGGTTGTAAGTATCTGCTAACGATTATAGTTGTGTTTTCGAAATATGCGTTCGCTGTTCCTGTTAAAGATAAGAGTGGTAAGAATGTTACAGAAGCATTTGAATCTATATTAAGAGCGAGAAAACCTAGTAACTTACAAACTGATAAGATAAAGAGTTTTACAATAAAGAATTTAAGAAGTTAATGGAGGAAAATAGGATTAATCATTACTCAACCTATAGTGGTAAGAAAGCTTCTGTTGTTGAGAGATTTAATAGAACACTTAAACAAAACATGTGGAAAAGCTTCACGACACAAGGGAATTACAAATGGATAGAAATATTACCAACATTGGTTAGTGAGTTGAGTACATAGAACAATTGGTTTAAAGCCTATAGAAGTTAATAAGAAGAATGAGCGAACAATATTGGATAAAGTGTATAAGAAAGAATATAAGCGTGTTAAATCCAAATACAAATTAGGTGATTATGTTCGTATAAGTAAATCGAAAGGATTATTTGAGAAAGGATATACACCTAATTGATCAACAGAAGTATTTGTTATTACTTCTTATTATTATAAGTTATTCCATCTAATCCACCTACGTATAGAATTAAAGATTTAGAAGAAGAAGATGTGCAAGGTAGATTTTACGAACTAGAACTATTAAAGACGAAACTTAAAGATGAATACTTGGTGGAAAAGGTTTTCAGAAAGAAAGGTGACAAAGTATACGTTAAGTGGCTAGGATTTGATGATTCACATAACAGCTGGATAGAAAAAGTAATGTTGTAATGTAAATATAAATGTTGTCTTTTATGGAATAATAGCCATAAAAGGCGAATACAGGTTAATTCAATGCTACTAAGCTATGTCAAGATCGTGGGAAAAAATTAAGAACTGGATTAGAAATAAAGCAACAAAAGAACTAATAGCTTATATTTCCAATGCCAGAATTCCGGATGTAGAAATTATTAAGAAAGTAGCAGGTGGTAAAGGAGAAATATGGAATGAAATAAGAGGAACGTATGTTTGTAAAGAATTGATTCTAGAGATTATATTTCAAGGGCTCACATGCGAGCCGATCAAATCTTTCAAAAATTAAACTGATTATAAATAAGAATACAGGCTACTTTAATGCTACTAAGTTATGTCAGAGTGGTGGTAAGAGGTTTGATTACTGGTTAGAAAACAAACTAAAGAGCTCAGCATATATTTCCAGAGTCAGAATTACGACCGATGAAATTAAGAAAGTAGCAGGTGGTAAAGGAGAAATATGGAATGAATTAAAAGGAACATATGTTTGTAAAGAATTGATTCTAGATATATCACGGTGGTTATCTATAATGAAAAAATTAACAATACAACAGAAAAAAGCGTCGGAGCAAAAGTGCTCCAGCGCTCTACATAAAAATTAGCTGGAGCGGATATGCTCCGGCAAAAATCATGATTTTCTATATAATAAATATGAGTACTATGGATAGTTCTCTTAGTTTAAACAATATTTGCTACGAACAGAATAAAGACAATTATTGGTATGGTATTTGTGGTGACTTTAAATTGATTATAGATAAGAGTACAGGATACTTTAACGCTACTAAGTTATGTCAAGATGGTGGGAAAAGATTTGATAATTGGCTGAAAAATAAAAAATCAAAAGAACTAATAGAGTATATTTCCAATGCTATAATAATAGGAGATGAAATTTTCAAAACAACAACAGGAGGTAAAGGAAAGATATGGAATGAAATAAGAGGAACGTATGTATGTAAGGAATTGATTTTAGATATATCTAGATGGATTTCTCCTATGTTTTATCTTAAATGTAATCAAATCATTATCAATTACTTCGTTAAAGACTTTCAACAGCAATACCTTACTAACAACGATCAACTTCAAACAAGATTACAAGAAATAGAACAAATGAATGAATTACGTATAAACAATGAGAAACAAGAAAAGGAAATAAATCATCTTAAAACAATCGCAGCACCATATACAGACGATAATTCAAAAGATAATTGTTTAATCATATACAAGAAGAACAAACTTAATGATCCTTTCCCTTACTATGCTATCAGATGCCAAAAGAGAAGTCTATATAAGCCTCTTAATGAAGCGGAAGAAAAATATCCGAATCATGTAATAATATACGAAAAGTTTAGAGATCCTAACAGTATTAAGCTACTCAACCTAATGCAGCAAGAACGAGATATTCGTAAAGGTAAGGGTAATGAGTTTTGGACATCACTATCAGAAGAAGATTTGGTTAAAGAAATTGATTGTTTATACGATCAGTTATTATCTGATAATTAAGGTTATAACTTTTATGGTATAATAGCCATAAAAGGTAATTAGTTAAGCCTTAAACAAAACATCTGTTGTAACATCGAATGCTAAATTCAATATACTACCTAAATCGGGATTATTATGGTATCTTCTTCTTATAACTCTCCAATCCACGAAATGTCTAAATAAATATATAAATTCTACAGAGAGGTCTTGATAAATTGAAATGTTATGCCAATGAACACGGTCTTTGAACTCTGCAATAAATCCTTCTGTCAAATTTTGAAATATTGAAATCATTGTCCAATCTACTTTGTCAGCATAATCTCTTATAAGGTTTTCTGATAATTGCTGGGGCCCACATAAGCGCCACCAAGAAAGTTTATCTGCATGTTCTCGTATAAAAGCTTCAGAGAGTTTGCTTCCATAAGATATAGCATCAAAATCAACTTTATCTATAAACTCATTAAAAAATTCTTCAGATAGGTTTTGATTTAACGATACTTCTTTCCAATGAACTCTATCTACAAATTTTCTTATAAAGTCTTCTGATAAGTCTTGGCTTTCCGAAATAATCTCCCAATCAACTTTATCAGCCAATTCTCTTATAAACTCTTCTGATAACTTTTTCCATAAACATATTTCGCTCAAATTAACTTTCTGCTGATATTTGCGTATAAAGTCTTCTGTAATGTGATCATAGTTATATTCCTCCTCATAATCATCATAACCTATAGATAACCATTGTTCATCAGTCAGTGAATCTAACATCTCATCGGAGAAGTTCATAACGTTTGCATAGAGAATGTTTTGTATAAGAAACGAGTTCTTTTCTTTAGTAGCTTTCTTGAACAAATGATCTAACATGCCTATGGACACGCTAAAATTTATTTTGTCTTCATCATTATAACCACCAATATCTAAATGTTTACATACACAATCAAATATAGGTTTCTAAGATGATATTTCCTTAGCACTAGTCATATTCACCTGTTCGTTTTTTATTCTTAGATTTTTTAAAATTTATTTAATTTTTTTTATTTTATATATAATAAATATGGAGAAACATTTTGCTTTATTACATGATAGACTTAAACTAATTCATCATGATCTTAAACTGTTAACAACACTACTAGAGAAGCAAGCTCTGTTAATAGAGAAGGAAATAATGTTAAAGGAAAAAGAATTATTAATAACACAACAAAAAACATCTGATTTGAGTAGTGATGATGAATATGAATATGGTAGTGATGATTATGACGATGAGTAAGTTTACAAAAATGATTAAGATTTAAAATATGTATATGTAACTTTGATGGGTTATTCCCATGAAAGCTATGTTCCAATACAACGCGTAATATGTAGACAATGGCAGGAGTGTACAATGTTAAGTGTTGTATTAGGATACATGAAAATAAAAATAGCACAAAAATGATTAGAAATAATTTGGTGAAAGAAAAAATTGAAGAGTGAACGTTGATTTTCTATATAATAAATAAGATGAGTAATTATAGTAGATTTACCGTAATAGAGTTAATACGACAATGTAAAGAGAAGGGAATCAAAAGATATTCACGATTAAGAAAAGCAGAACTGATAGACCTTCTTAAACAATATGATGATGAACAAACCAGAAGACAGATTAGAAATATATTCCCATTTAAACAAGAGATATTTGAAGAACCAAGAATCAAAGCTGAATCAATACCAATTGATGTAAAGCTCAAAGAAATGACAATGAAATCAAGATTAGAAACATGGAGATTCAAAACAGATTACAAAGAACATGATCCTCTAGAACAATATATCACTTCAACAACGAAAGCTTTAATAAATAGACTAAACATCAGCTTACAAAAACATAGTTCGTTAAAGGTTAATCTCTTAATAAACTGTCAATATAAGAAAGGTAAAGAAATTGTAAACTTTTACTTTAACACTAACAAAAAAGAGGTATTCCAATCAACCAATCTAAAAGGATTCATAAGTGATGCTAAAGAAATATTACGAGCAAGAATGGATGAGTTCCAAGCTAGAGGTTCTGGATGGACTCTTACAAATATAAACTACATAGAATTAGCTCTTAATAAATATGTACCGTATAGAGGATCATCATACATAGAACTACCAAATGAAATTAAAAGGAAAAAAGCTGTTATCAATGTAAAGAACAAAGATGAAAAATGTTTCTTGTATTCAATTGCTTCTGCATTACATCCTGTTAAAAAAGACCCACAACGACCACCAAAGTACAAGCATATTGTTATAGACTTAGAAGAAAAATTAAAAGGTATCGATTATCCTGTAAAACTAAGCGATATCCCAAAAATTGAAAGACGACTCAATATATAATTTAATGTTTATATATATGATGATGATGGAAAATATATAGTGTATGTTTTATATCATACTAAAAGCAAAAAAGACACCCATGTGAATTTATTATATGTAAAAAAAGAAAATAAAACACACTACTGTTGGATTAAAGGCTTAGGTAGATTAGTTAGCACCCAAATAACAAAAAAGAGAGCTCGAAAATATTTGTGTGATCGATGTTTATTATACTTTTACTCGCAAAGTGCATTAGATAAACACGAAAAAGATTGTTCTACTCACGAAGCTGTTAAGATAGAAATGCCACCAAAAGATATATATGTTGAATTTCAAAACTATCAATATACGATGAAAATGCCATTTGTGATTTATGCTGATTTCGAATGTCTGTTACATAAGGTTATGGGATGTAAACAATGTTATCCGGAAGATGAATCATATACTAAAAAATATCAGCAGCACAAGCCATCTGGCTTCTGTTACTATATTGTAAAAAGTGATGGAAGTAAAACAGATCCTGTTGTGTATAGAGGTAAAGATGCAGCTAAGAAGTTCATAAGAATGTTAAAGAAAGAAGCCAAACAAATTTCAAACATATATAGAGAAAATAACGAATTACCTTTAACACGTAAACAGTTAAAAGAGTTCAACAAATCCAAATCATGCTCTTACTATACAGTAAAATATACACCAGAAAACCACAAAGTTAAACATCACGATCATATAACAGGAGAGTTTGTAGCTGCATTATGTAACAACTGTAATTTAAAAGTTAAAATGCCTAAGTTTGTACCTGTGATTATACATAACTTATCAGGATATGACTCTCACTTGTTTATAAAAGAACTAGGATGTAATAAAGAACAAATAGAATTAATACCTAATAACGAACAACGTTACATATCATTCAGTAAAAGAGTTGGAACTATCAAATTAAAATTTGTAGATTCATTTAGATTTATGGCATGTAGTTTAGACAAATTATCATCAAACCTAACGAGGGAACAAATGACTCACACACAACACTTCTACCCTAATGAAGAACAATTTAACCTTGTAACAAGAAAAGGTGTTTACCCGTACGATTATGTTAGTGATTGGAATAAGTTTAGACAGAGAAAATTACCACAAAAGGAAGCATTCTACAACAAGCTTAACAACACACATATAAGCGATGAGGATTATAAGCATGCAAAGAAAGTGTGGAAAACATTTAAAATTAAGAATCTCGGACAATACCATGACCTATATCTAAAAACTGATGTGTTGTTATTAGCAGATGTGTTTGAGAACTTTAGAGAAACATGTCTTAAAGCTTATGGTCTTGATCCAGCTTGGTATATGACACCACCAGGTTTAGCTTGGGATGCAATGTTAAAAGTGACAAATATAAAACTAGAGTTACTAACTGATTACGATATGGTACTGATGATAGAGAAAGGCATAAGAGGTGGAATTTTACAATGTAGTAAAAGATATGTAAAAGCAAACAATAAGTATATGGAAGGTTACGATGGAAACAAAGAAGATTCTTATTTAATGTACTTGGATACTTGCCATTTAAGGGATTTAGATGGTTAAGTGAAGACGAAATAAGAGAAACAGATTACACAAATATACCTGATGATTCTGATACTGGTTATATATTAGAAGTTGATCTTGAATATCCTAAAGAATTACATGACTATCACAAAGACTACCCATTAGCACCTCAAAACATGTGTCCACCTGGTTCAAAACAATTAAAACTGTTAACAACACTATACGATAAGGAAAATATGTAATTCACTATCGAAACTTAAAACAATGTTTGTCACTTGGATTAAAACTTAAGAAAATTCAGCGTGTAATAGAGTTTGAACAATCACATTGGTTAAAGAATTACATAGATTTAAACACGCAGATGAGAACTAGAGCAACAAATGACTTTGAGACTTTTATAAGCTAATGAACAATTCAGTTTTTGGAAAGACTATGGAAAATATTAGAAAGAGATGTAAACCTATAAAAATAGAATGTGACCCAACAAGAGTAGAAAAACTAATTGCTAAACCGAATTTTAAAGATAGAATTATTTATACTGAGAATCTATGTGCAATCATAATGAATAAAACAAAATTAACTTTCAATAAACCAATATATGTTGGAATGAGTATCTTAGATCTATCAAAATATTTAATGTACGACTTCCATTATAATGTGATGAAGCCAAAATACCAAGACAAATAAGAAGTATGTTATACATATACTGGTAGCTATATATACCATATCCAAACAGATGATGTGTACGAGGATATGAAAAATTATATTGATTACTTCGACACGAGTGATTACTCTAAAGATAACAGATATAAGATACCACAAGTCAATAAGAAAATACTTGGTAAGATGAAAGATGAACTTAAAGGAACAATCATAGAAGAATTTGTTGGTTTAAGATCAAAAATGTATTCAATCAGGTTCGACAAAGATAAATGTTGTAAGAAAGCAAAAGGAGTTAAGAAAAATATTGTAAGTAAAGAACTGTCATTTAACGATTATAAAGACTGCTTGTTCAACCAAAAAGAATATTATAAAAAGATGAATTTAATCAGAAGTTATAAGCATGATTTGTACAGTATAGAAGTAAATAAGTTAGCTTTAAGTTGTGTAGATGATAAAAGATGTGTTTTAGAGGATGGGATAAATACTCTACCATGGGGACATTATAAGTTAGAAGAGATGTAGTTTTAGATGTAAGTTTTTTAGATTGTAAGTTTTTAGATGTTTTTATGATTTTAAATGTCATAAAAGCCTATGCGCCTACTCAATCTCACTTTGCGCTATCCTTCTGTTAAATAATATTTGCTAAAAGTATTGGGAGGGGGAAAGTGCGCTAGAAGTAACCATGACATACTACTTTCATTTGTTGTGCGTAAAAATTTAGACGAGAACTTCAGGTTCAAGAGAGTTCCATTTTCTTCATCAGACGCTTCATTACTTTTTAAGGTATTTATCATTTATGTACCAGCACTTTTTAGAGACCTGCACGAGTCGGGCTTGGGCGGGCCGACACTGCTTTTTATTCGGGCCCGGGATCGGCTCCGACCAGGATTTTTCAAAACTTATCGCGCCAGACCGGGCTCGGGTCGACTAATTGGAGTTCCTTATTGACTTTTGTTTAACAATAATTGGAATAAAGCCGAAATTGAAGTTCCTGTGCAGGTGAAACTAAATGTAGTAACAATTGGTGTTGCTTAGCATCTGTGCTTTCAGTTTAGTGGATTATTTGCTTACCTCAGTCAGCATTTTCCTTCAATGAACATCGGGCCGTGACGATAATTTTTTAAAACTTGTCAGGCCGGGCCGGCCTCGGGCCAAGAACTTTTCAAATCTTATCGGTCCGGCCGGGCCCGGACCTACGTACATTCGAGCTGGAGCACGGATTTGAAAGCGCAGTTTAAAAGCCAAACAGCCAAGTGACCCAACTGACAATCAGCTACCGAGGAGGGTGGTAATTCACTAAAAAAATATGAGTAAAAAGAAACTGGTTACTGTAAGAAAAATAGCAAAAACAAACTACTTTTCTTATGTTTAAGTTTCAGTTCTAAAGCTCTACTTCATTGTTGTTGTTTGATTACATTGAATTTTGTTCAACAGAGACTTGATGGGACGGAAAGCATAGCGCGGACTGTATTGAAACAAGGTCACGACTTGAAGTGGTACGTTTTGTGACGAAGTAAATATTTGAAATTTTTCACTATTTCACAGGTGACTGTTTAATGTGAGTGAAACGTTTTGTCGCGAAAATCCGCGTGGTACGTGATGTCGCTGATACGTTTTGTCGGTACACCATTCAGACGGTACCTACAGCTTAAAGTAGAATCCTAACCACTACTCGGGTTCTCATCCGAGGCTTTTAGGCTCCCAGCAAGTTTGAGCCTCTGTCCATGCGCTTCAATGCTATCCATGAAGCTACGGGAAGACCTTATCTATATTTGTATCCTTTCCTATACATATTCATACCAAGAGCGCGAAGATGATCTTTTACCTATCCTCTCTTTCCATTAAAAGGTGTCTTCGACGGGAAAAATTTGAAAATAGTTATTAGTTGTTAATACCTACAATATCAAAATTCAGATTAAGATAAAACGTCATAGTTCGAAATCCATATTTCGTATAATTTAAAAAAAATTCGGATTTTGGATAATTAAATGTGACAAACCAAAATCCGGATTTCAGATAATGAACTGATAGAAACCGAAATCCGGATTTCAGATAAGGAAATGTCAAAACCAAAATGTGGATTTCGCTTTTGAAAAATCTGACATCAAGATATTGGAAACCACTAAGAATATATATACATATATAGGGTGTTAATGAACTAGACAAAAACTGAAGCAGTTCATTCCCCACATCAAAAAGAAGAAAAAAGTTCATGTGGACCATGTGGGCCTCTCCAAAAATGCCGGAAAATAAACTTTGGGAGCGAATATCTCCAAAACTGAGCCACTAAGCTGAAGCGGCATGTTATTTTCTTAGGTATGATCTATCTTAGATTTTTCTCTCCAAAAATTCATACTTTTGAATCATACAGTAGCAGCGGTAGGAGTTCCCCCACAGGAATAGAGGAGTCCTCGAATATTCTGTTAGGAGATATGGGTACGATTCATGACAGATGGAAGCTACGACCAACCAAGTAACAAAATACCATTGACAGGGTATCGATACTTTCAGCAGAATCAAGATGGCGTAGAATTGCTAACTCTTGTTAATGGCATAGTGATGCAATGGGCCAAGCACTTATTTGTGACTCAGGTTGACGTACTTCAACTCGGTACTAACAGATGGCGTTGAAGGAGGCTCAGAGCCATAAGGACTGTTACGCCAATGTTTTACATATTTATAAATGTAAAATTACTTAATGTATTCATAATTGTGAAAGATGTTTATTGTAATATTTATCGTCTGAATAAAAGTCCTTTCCAGGCCTTTCCCTTGTAAAACTCTAAATTACATAATCAAAGTTAATGTTAGATCAGATTTAAACTGCCTTTGCAAGCTTAATATCGCTTGTGATACAGTGAATTGATATAGTAGCGATAAAATGGAGAAACAGAAGTCATTCTTTAACAAAGGAAGAATTTGAAGCACATTGGTATGTTTTAAATTTGAATTTTTACTTATTTTCTCAAAGGATGAAGCAAAAAATAAAGCACGCCTTAAATTCGATGTTATCCTGGATTCGAATAAATATCCTGTAATTATGGGACGCGTTGAACTTCATGGACCCCCCTAAACTTCATAAGCCTGGGGCAATATACCGCTGCATCACTGTCTTCTTGGATCTAATGTCAACTATGATTGGATTCATCACGTTCATACAAAAAGATCTAGTTGTCTTTTATATTGTTAAGCGTTTAAAAGACAATGATGGACAAACGAAAAGCTAGTGACACAATTGATTTAGTTTTCTGCTTAATTATAACGACTACTAGTTTTCCACATTCATTATAAAAGTGGGAATGTTGAAAAACCACATTTTGTGTACAATTAATATAAATATGTAACTATTCCTCTAAATAAAAATTAATGTATAAATGTTATTTCCACATCTTCTAAATCACTGAACTGGTATCAACAAATTTATTATTTAGAATCTGGAAGGAATTGCTGTGGGTGTAGGTCACTTAAGCACCCCTACATGTTAGAGTGGTAATGAGTTAACATGTAGAAATGATCGGAAATGAAAAATATATATGTGCTAAATCCATAATTTTCGGGGTTGCTAAGCTAATTCATTGAAGTCTTCAAAAGTACTATGGGGATAATCAGAGATGTAATGCTACTTTTAGGTGGGCATATGCTCCATCCCTCTCTTTATTTTGCATTCCTATATATATTAGATGGCTATAATCTGCATGAAAATAAGAAAATCTTAATAACGATAGATAACGGCAGTAAATAATAAATGTTTCAAACCTCCCGAAGCAAAATAAGCATGACATTATGATTCATTACTAGACATTAGTATTAAATATAAAGTTTTAATAACTTTTCATCTGTGTAATATAAGGATATAACTACTTAAAACTTAACAAACACATTAAATTCAACTATTATCTATTCCCATATTTTTCCCAGATCAAGAAACTTTTAACACGAAGACAACATGTACAAGCTATATATAGGATCCGAATTGATCCACGAAATTTTTTCTTCATTTTTTACACTTAATGTTCCTCTCTGAAATTGTATTTAAGCGCACTCTTCAAATGAAAGTCAATAATTAACTTGTATATAGATATATTTTTTCTTAGTAACAACAACGAATAGTCTAACATCTGTTTATTCTTTATCTAAAAACCTGCTTAACTGATAGTCATGCGATAAAGAATACTAGCACAATGAGTCAATCTAACAACAAAGGACACCAACTTGAAATCCATTTTCGGTTTTTGACATTTCACTATCCGAAATCCAGATTTTGTTTTTTGACATTTCACTTTCCGAAATCCGGATTTTGGTTTTAGGTATTTCACTATCTGTAATCCGAATTTCGGATATAGATATTTCACTATCCGAAATCCGGATTTCGATTTTAGGTTTTTACTATTCAAAATCCGGATTTTGGTTTTTGACATTTCACTATCCGAAATTCGGATTCGATTTTCAGATAAAATCCGAATTTATCAAAATCCAGAATTCGGATATCCGAAAATTTTTGACAAGGATAGGTGCTGATTGCCACGGGCGCTGACTGCCACAGCCAATTATTGGTGCTGACAGCCACGACTGTCGCTGATTGCAAATATGAAGGTGCTGACTGCCACGACGGCGTGCTGACTGCCACGAGTCTGGGAGAAACTGTATTTGGAAAGAGAGGAATTAATCCCTTATACTAAATTTATGATTATTAATTAATTTAGTAGGGATTAATTAGGGATTAATTTAGTAATCATCACAGCAAATCTATGTGGCATCCTATAAGTCACAAAGCTGCTCACTAAGTGGAACGACATACACTTGGATGTTTATAAAGGGATTGTCTTTTCTGTTATATGTACAATTTGCACATTTCATTGTTTTATTGTATTATTTAATGGATATGATGGTCTGAAGCAAGCTGACAAGGGAAGTTTGGGAGAAGCACTCGCCTGCAGAGAAATAAGCATGTCATTTGAAGGACCAATTCATGCTGATTACAACCGGTAATAAAACTCCTGTACGTTGAGAACTGTTCGAGATATTCATCTTGGAAATTTATATAAGAAAATGAGTGGATGCACGTTTCAATATGTTAAGTATTTTCACCCATGGCGAAGCCTGATGGTTTGAGCTTGCTATTGCTTGATCACTGGGGTCCATTCACAGACAAATTGTCCATTACAAGTTGCGTGACGGATGGCAAAGACCTAATGGTTGAGAAGATACCAAAGAAATGCACACGATTTGTGCAACCATTTGATGTGTTTTGATTCCGATCAATCAAAGATTAAGGCAGGAGATTTGTACATAGTATGAATCTTCTTCATTTGGACGTTATAATGTACCAACGAAACAATCAAATAAAGTTCGTGTCCATACGAATCACTTCCAATCACCGCGATACATTTGATTGCTTCAGTTTGCGTTCTGCAAGACAGGTTACGAACAAATTATAGGCCTATAACTTTTGGATCACTTATCGAATTTGCTTTTTGCTTTGGTTCTGCGAACTGTTCTCTTGACGGATGCAACCCAATTGCACATATAAAATGTTCATGGTGCAAGGGAGTATTTTACCTGCGTCATTTCTTTATAAAACAGAAGAACAACAGTGATCAATTTTCATCTCTAACCTATGATTATTGTGAACAATGTAATGACTAATTTTATCTAAAAAACCCGTTAGTTATTGCGAAACACATTTTCTCTGTTACTTCCGATAGCTTTCAATTCGTATGTCAATATTCGTTACTAATTATGTTGTACTTAACGCGTATAAATGCGTATATCCTCATTTTCTCATATAAACTTCCAAGTTGAATATCTCGAACCGTTCTCAATCGTACAGGAATTTTATTAGCTTGTTGTAATCAGCATGAACTGGGGCTTGAAATGGCATGCTTAATTTCTCTGCAAGCGAGTGCTTTCTCCTGAACTTCCCTTGTGAGGGACAATTAGCAGTGCTTTTCTGATAGAACTTTCAAGAGCTGCTCGAGACAATTTGTGCAGCTGTACACAGTTCATGATGACATAGGGAGTTCAAGTGAGAACACATAAATCGTAACAATTTTGTACGCACCGCTCCCTGACAAAACTGAAAGTACATTCATGTCCAAAATTATTGTCGCATATCTATAACTGTCTTCTTGTAAGAATACAATTTGATAATTTTGAAAGTACTTTTAATACTTATATTATGTGTATAATCAGGAAATTTATATTTGTGATAAATTTCATACGAAAAGAATTATAAATACGAAAATCATAATGAGTAAAATAAAATTTAACTAAATGGACAAGAAAATTTTATTTTCGTTCTATTGTTCTTATTTACTGCTCTTTTGACATGAAATTTACCACATACTAACATTATAAGAAATACTGAGCGATTTCGTTATCAAATTATATTACTGGAACAACATATTTATAATCATGTGACAATAATTTTGGACATGAGTGTACATACAGAGACCTGTTTACCTTTGTTAGGTGTTGGTCTGAACAACACGATCCTAAAGATCATCTAGTTTCTTTCATGATTCTTGGAGTCCGGTAATGTTACGTCTAGCAACTTTCTCTCAGGCTCGTGGCAGTCAGCACCTTGATATTGGCAATCAGCGCCAGTCGTGGCAATCAGCACCAATAATTGGCTGTGACAGTCAGCACCCCACCTTTGACTACACTATCCTGGCTAGTTAAAAGCCTTGAATCATTACCCTAAAGTTTGTCGACTCTCAAATCTTGTCATTTAGTTTTTTTTTTTTTTTTTTTTTTTTTTTTTTTTTTTTTTTTTTTGTTCTTCCTTCGATATACACGATCCAGCAGTCAAAGAAATGGCCCATGACCCAAGTGACCCATTGACCCATGTTGACACAACCGACCCATAACTCAAGAAACTTATTGATTCAAGGTGGTACAAGCGACCCATGACCCAAACTAAGACAAAAACTCAAGTTGTCTCTTTTTCGAGAGAGGAAAGAAGAAAGGGACCCTTTGTAACCTTGCTTCCCTCAAATAGCCAAACCAATATATTGTTTTGATAACGTGATTATTCCAAAGATCATACACTTTTTAAAATGTCCGAAACCACAACTCACAGAAGACAAAATAACATCTATAGATTCAGAATGGAATAACAGTGGCTTTGTAATTTTGCATATTTCATTTGCAGTTCTCATGAGCCACGAATAATGGTGGGTTAGTTTAAATAGTTGAGTCTAACCCTAAACTAAGAGGCTTGGCTCTGCGTATGATGTACGGTAGTATTATTTATTTATCTTCAAAGATCTTGCTTTGCAGATTCTCTCACTTTTTTCTTTGTTTTTCCAAAGTAGACACCTGCACGGGCCAAATATTCCGGCCCGTGCCGGACCCAATCCGATTGTATCTCGGCCCGGGACCGGCCCGGCCCCACAAGTATTGGAAAATTTTTGGCCCGAGAACGACCTGATGTTTGTTGAAGGAAGATGTCGACTAACGTGAACAAATGATTCTCTAAAGTGGAAGTAGAGATGTTAAACAACACTAATTGTTAATACCTTTCACTCCACCTGTAAACTTCAACATTAGGATTTAATACATTTATTGTTAAACGAAAGTCAATAGGAAACTTCTAATTATCGTCCCGGCCCGGAAAGTTTTTAAAAATGATAATTTTTCGCCCGAGCCCGAAAGGAAAGTAGTGTCGTTCCGCCCAAATCTCTTCACCCATGCAGGTCTCTAGCCCAAAAGGGTCTTTTCAGCAGGTTTACCTACTAGACCACCCACCCTTAATGCCGTCCTTGATTGGAAGCCGTGGATTTGAAAAAATATATGAGTAGTATTAGTAATTTTTAAAACGTTTGTGGGGCCGCTTGATCGCGGGCCCCTAGGGCGAAAGCTCCAGCAGCTCCGCCCTTATTACGGGCCTGGCGTTGGGGCCGGTAAAAGGGCTATAAGGCCTGCAAAGCCAGTATTGTTCTATTTATATAGTATTCATATATTCTAGGTGGCTTTAAACGTGTACAGAAATAAAAATCTCAATAACAATAGGCAATTTACGGTAGTATAAATAATGGTTCAAACCTCCAAAAGAAAGACAAACATGGTATCATGATTCATTGTTAATTAAAATATAACGTTTTAATAGCTTTTGTTTTGTGTAATATAAGGATATAGATACTTAAAACTTAACAGATGTATTAAATTAAACTATTAACTATTCCCAAATTTTTTCCAGATCAAGAAACTTCTAGAGGAAGACAAGGACCAGAACTGTTCCACGAGATTTATTTTTATCTTTTCCACTTACCTGTCCCCTCTGCAGCTGTTTATACGTGCTTTCCAACTGGAGTCAATAATTAACTTACATATAGGTATAATTTTTCGTAATAATGACAACGAATAGTGTATCATGTGTTTATTATTCTTTATCTAAAACCTGTTTAACTGAAAAACGCAACACGAAAAATACACAAAAGTAATCACGCGATAAAGAACAATCGTATAATAGTCAGCGTAACACCAACGCCACCTGACAATAGCAAGAAGAATGAAATCCAAATTTCGGATTTTGACATTTCACTATCCGAAATCCGGATTTCGGATTTTGACATTTCATTATCCAAAATCAGGATTCGGTTTTCAGTTAAAATCCGAAATCCGGATTTCGGAAATCCGAAAATTTTTGACAGCACTACATTGAGCTCTGAAGGGGCGATATAATCGACCTGAACGAAGCGAGTGAGAATCACGACCACGGTTATAATAAAGGCGTAGTCTATATATATATATAAATGAGTGATGTATGATACACTTACTCCCCGCTCTCCCAAAGAAATTCTAAACGGCGAATCCAATGTGGCGGAGAAACTTCCTTTAAGAATATTCAAATACACTTAAAACTAACTTTCTTTACTTTTTCGGGTTTGTAAAAACAATTATGGTGACAAAAGATTAAATTTCAAAATTGCGGATCCAATATGGCGGACTAAATTTCTTTACAATTTTCCAGTTGAGCTGATTTTTTTGTTTATAGTTTTGCGATTATTCATAACGGTTGTGGAGCCAAAAGTCCTAAACTGAAAATGGGGGATGGATCCAATATGGCGGACAAATTTCTTAAATGGAGGATCTAATATGGCGTACAAAAATCAACAGACAACGCCGGGTGATTCAGCTAGTAGAAAACAAATAAATAAATAAACAAATATTGTCACACAGAATTTCATGATTTGTGATCATGTTATTTTTAGCTGTGAAATAGAGGAGTACTTTATGACGTCATAATAAAAGGATCTTGTTTGTGAATTCATAACTTCTGAACCACCAGATCGATCTCAATAAAATTTTCAACATGCATGAGTTTTAGGGCAGGGATTGCTTTAGGCTATTCAGTTTCACGATGCAACGTAGGGAGGGGGAGAGGCAGAGAAATTTCAAAATGATCAAAAATGACCGAAATTAGTGTTGAATCCATAGTTTTTGGGGTCGATGAGAGAAACTGTGACACTTAAGATGCTGTTTCAATCCAAGATAGTTGGGAGGGGGAGAGTACAACGTAGTGGAGGGGAATAAACATTTAAAAATGATCGAAAATGACTAATATTAGTGTCGAATCCATAGTTTTAGGAGTAGCTGAGATTAACAGTGACAATTCTGATGCCGTGTGTCGCAGCAAAGAGGAGGGAGAAGGGGAGCTATATATAATAATGATCGAAAATCACCAATATTAGTGTCTAATCCATAGTTTTCGAGATCATTCAGATAAACAGTGACATTTGCGATCCGGTTTAAGTCTAAAATCAGCCCCGCCACTTGGGGGGAGGGGAAGATATATATATATATATATATATATATATATATATATATATATAAACTTGATAGAAAATGGCCACTATCAGTGTCGAATTTATGGTTTTCTGGATCCCTTATATGAACAGTGGTGCTTTCGATCCCGTTTAAATTCAAATTCAAATCTTCAACTTGCGGAAGGAAGAGGTTTAAAATGATCGAAAGTGACCGATATTAGTGCTGAATCCACATTTTTTGGGTCCCTGAGATGAACGGTGACATTTCCGATGCCATGGCCCGCAACATGGGGTGGGAAAATATATATATATATGTATATATAAAAATGGTCAAAAATGACAGATACTACTGATGAATCTATAGTTCCTGCGGTCGCCGAAATGAACAGTGACACTTTTGATGCTGTTTAAGTCAATTTTCAGCCCTGGCACTCGGGAGATGAGGAGGGATGACATACATTAAAATGATCCAAAATGAGCAATATCAGTGTGCATTTAAATTATTTATTTCAACCCAGCGAAGCGGGTAATATATGCTAGTAAATCTATATATATAAAATTGAAAATCACTGTTTTTGACTCTAAATCTGCCGAACCGTGTGGCCGATCTCGATCAAGTTTGTAACATGGATGAGGTTCGAGGGTGGGCTGGTTTTAGGCTATTCAGTTTGATGGTATAAATGAGGGTTGGGGGAGGGGGAGAGGGTATAAAAATAAATAAAACTTAATAACTCCCGAACAACTCAACCGATGTTGACCAAATTTTCAATATAGATGAGGTTCAGGCCTGGGATCATTTCTATGATTTAAATTTGACAGAGCAACGTATGGGAAGAGAAGGACGGGGAGATATATAAAAATCAACTTATATAAGAATGAAAGTGACTATTTTTGTAACTAAATAAATCTTGAACTATCCGTCCGATCTCAATCAAATTTTCGAGTTACACGAGGTTCGAATCTGGAAACATTTTTGTAATTTCAATTTAACGGTAGATCCTAGGGGAGCGGGAGGGGAAAGGGACGTATGAATAAAAATTAATAAAACTAATAACTTTTGGAACACACAACAAAACACGATCAAATTTTCAACATGTATGAGGGTCGGCCCTTGGGTGTTTTTTTTTATCGTTTCACTTTGACGAGCCAGCATAGGGGAGGGGGAGGGGTATATATATGCAAATTAAAATAAAAATGACTGCCTTTGTGACTTCATCACCCTTGAACCACCCGACCAATGTAAATCAAATTTTAAACATACATGAGTTTTGGTGGAGAAATTACTTTAGGCTACTCACTTTCACGATGCAACGCAGGGGAGGGGGAAGGAGAGAAATTTAAAAATGATCAAAATGACCGATATTACTGTTGAATCCATAGTTTTCGGCGTCGATGACAACACTGACACTTCTGATGCTGTTTCAATCCAAGTTGAGCCCTGTAGGTTGGGGAGGGGGAGGAAACAACGTAGCGAAGCGGGAGGAAACCACGTAGGGAAGGTGAATAAACATTAAAAATGATTGGAAATGACTAATATTAGTGTCGAATCCATAGTTGTAGGATTAGCTGAGATTTACGGTGACAATTTTGATGGCGTGTGCCGCAGCACGGTTGAAGAGGAGCTATATATAATAATGATCGAAAATGAACAATATTAGTGTCTAATGCGTAGTTTTCGGGATCATTCAGATGAACAGTGACATTTCCGATCCGGTTTAAATCCAAAATCAGTCCCACCAGTTGAAGGAGGGGGAGAAAGTTATATAAAAATGATCGAAAATGGCCACTATCAGTATCGAATGTATAGTTTTCTGTGTCGCTTACATGAACAGTGATACTTTCGATCCCGCTTAAATTCAAATTCAAACCTTCAACTTGCGGGAGAAAGAGGTTTAAAAATTATCGAAAATGGCCGATATTAGTGCTGAATCCGCATTTTTTGGGGTCACTGAGATGAACGGTGACACTTTTAATGACATGGGCCACAACATGGCGGAGGGGGATATAATAGTCGAAAATGAACGACATTATTGTTGAATCAATAGTTTTTGGGATCGCCGAGATGAACAGCGACACTTGTTATGCTGTTAAAATCCAAATTCAGCCCTGCATCTTGCTAGAGGGGAAAGGGAAATAAATCAAACGGATAAAAAATAACCCATCGAATTCATAGTTTCCGGGGTCGCTGAGATGACCGGTGACACATCCTATGCCCTGCCGCGCAACATAGAACAGGAGGAAAGGGAAATATAAAAATGGTCAAAATTTTCCGATATTAGTGTTTGATCCGTAGCTTTTAGGGCCGCTGAGATGATGAATGACACTTCAGATCCCGTTTAAAACCAAGTTCAGCCCCGTAACTTGGGAGAGGGGGAGATAAAATGATCGAAAACGAGTAATATTAGTGTCGAATTCATAATTTTCGGGGTCGCCGAGATGATCAGTGATCTTTCCGATCCCGTTTAATTCGATGCCATTAAAAACGAAAACAGCATATTTTTTGGGTACTAAACACACGAGATACGGAATTGTGCATTTAAATTTTCATTTTACTCAGCGAAGCGGGTAAATATATGCTAGTAAAACTTCATAACTTTAGAACCACCGAATCGATCTCATTCAAATTTTCAACATGGATGAAGTTCGGACCTGGAATGACTTCTATCACTTTAGTTTGACGGTATATATCAGAACACTCGGTAAGGCATTTTTCTGTTCGTAGTGCACGTAGACATTTCAAACAAAAAATGAATCACTGCAGACAACAAACAAGAAATATCACCCTTTTCCTCAACCCCTACCGAAGTTGAGCATTGTGGGTCTTCACAGGTATTTAATGTATGTTTTACACGGCTGAAAATTAAAAACAGTTCTAAATGTGTTAGTATTTGGTTTCTTGATTATAATCTGTGGTGACGCGAAGCTATTATCGTCTGTGGGTCGTACAATTCTAGCATTAATGAGTTCTTGAATTTATTTGTCTGCCTGATCTCGAACATGCATTGGAACAGGGAGATTTGTTCTGGAACACTGCCGATTTAGGGAACAAGCAGGAACTAGAGCAATTCAAACTCCCTGCAGCTGCATTCACCATTGTTGCCAATCAAGTATTCGTTGAAACGTTAAAGAAAATTAGCAGCTATAGCAGAGAAATTATTCACAGTAAGAACTCGGATATGAATATTACGTAAAAATAACCCTACGTCTAAAATGTTTTTTATTAGAACTGAGGAGAGGGAGAGGTGTGTATATATAAAAATAAATCTATATATATAAAATTGAAAATCACTATGTTTGTGACTTTAAATCTGCTGAACCGCCTGATCGATCTCGATCAAATTTGTAACATGGATGAGGTTCGAGGCCGGGCTGGTTTTAGGCTATTCACTTGGATGGTAAAAGTGAGGGGGAGGGGGAATGGGTATAAAAATAAATAAAACATAACTCCCGAACCACTCAACCATCTTGATCAAATGTTCAACATAGATGAGGTTTAGGCCTGGGATCGTTCCTATGATTTAAAATTGACTGAGCAACGTATGAGAGGAGGAGGAGGTATATAAAAATCAATATATATAAGACTGAAAGTGACTATTTTTAATGGCATCGATCTTGAACCATCCGACCGATCTCAATCAAATTTTCAACATACATGAGTTTTCGGGCAGGGATTACTTTAGGCTACTCACTGACGATGCAACATAGGGGAGGGGGAAGGAGGAGAAATTTAAAAGTGATCAAAATGACCAATATTAGTGTTGAATCCATAGTTTTCGGGGTCGATGAGAGAAACGGTGACACTTCTGATGTTGTAACAATCCAAGTTCAGCCCTGATAGTTGGGGAGGGGGAAGTTGCAACGTAGGCGAGGGGAATAAACATTAAAAATGATTGGAAATGACTAATATTAGTGTCGAATCCATAGTTTTAGGATTTGCTCAGATTAACAGTGACAATTTTGATGCCGTGTGCCGCAGCACGGTTGAGGGGGAGGAGGAGCTATATATAATAATGACTGAAAATGACCAACATTAGTGTCTAATCCATAGGTTTCGGGATCATTAAGTTGAACAGTGACATTTCCAGTCCGGTTTGAATCCAAAATCGGCTCCACAAGTTGAAGGAGAGGGAGAAAGAGATATATTAAAAATGGTCGAAAATGTCCACTATCAGCATAATTTATAGTTTTCTGGGTCGTTTAGTTGAACAGTGATACTTCCGATCCCGTTTAAATTCAGATTCATACCTTCAACTTGGTTGAGTGGGAGCAAAAGGTTTAAAAATGGTCGAAAATGACCGATATTAGTGCTGAATCCACATTTTTGGGGTCGCTGAGATGGACACTTCCGATGACATGGGCCGCAACATGGGGGAGGGGGATATAATGATTCGAAATTAGTGTTGAATCTATAGTTTTTGGGATCGCCGAGATGAACAATGACACTTCTTATGGTGTTAATTCCAAATTCAGCCGCGCGTCTTGGAAGAAGGGGGAGAGGGAAATAAAAAATAACCCATATTAGTGTCGAATCCATAGTTTCCGGGGTCACTGAGATGACCGGTGAGACATCCAATGCAGTGCCGCACAACATAAAAGAAGAGGAGGGGGAGATATATATAAAAATGTTCAAAAGTTTCCGACACTAGTGTCTGATCCGTAGTTTTTAGGGTCGCTGAGATGAAGAATGACACTTCCGATCCCATTTAAAACCAAACTCAGCCCCGTAGCTTGGGAGATGGGGAGATAATAAAATGATCGAAAATGATTAATATTAGCGTCGAATGGTATTCGGGGTAGCCGAGGTGATCAATGATCTTTCCGATACCGTTTAATTCGATGCCATTAAAAACGAAAACAGCATATTTCACGGGTACAAAACACATGAGATACGGAATTGTGCATTTAAATTTTCATTTCACCCTGCGAAGCGGGTAGATACTAGTAAAACTTCATAACTTTGGAACCACCAAACTGATCTTATTCAAATTTTCAACATGGATGAAGTTCGGACCTGGGATGACTTTTATCATTTTAGTTTGACGGTGCAATGTAGGAAGGGGGAGAGGGTGTATCAGATCACCAGTCTTAGGCGTTTTTCTCAGCTTCAACTGCACGTAGACGCTGGAAACAAAAAATGAATGACCAAATGATACATGAAGAATCAAATGGTGATACTTCCATATCCAGTGGCGTAGCGGGAACACGCCAATGGGGGTCAACTCCAAAATTTTTAATGGAAAATGGTACCAATTTCGATTTTTTAGAAGTAATATTGAAAAAGAATTAACTTTTACGGGAAACACTTTTCGTTAAATTCTACGGTTTCAGATCTACGTCTGTTATTTGTTTCTTGCTACTATCAGGCCACCCGGTAAACTCATTTTTCTGTTCGTATTGCACGGAGACACTTCAAACAGAAAATGAATGACTAAATCGTATCTGAAGAATAAAACGGTGATACTCCCATATCCAGTGGCGTAGCGGGAATGCATCAAAGGGATTAACTCCAAAATTTTTAATGGAAACTGGTATCAATTTCGACTTCTTTGGAAGTATTACTGATAAAGAAACAACTTTTATGGGAAACACTTTTAGTCATATTCTACGGTTTGGTATCTACTTATGTTATTTGTAGTTGAATTGTCACTTCAGACCACCCATCTCAGGCATTTTCCTCTGTTCGTAGTGCACGCAGATACTTCAAACAACAACAAAAAAACTGGATGACCAAATCGTACGTGAAGAATCAATGGTGATGCTTCTATATCAAGTGGCGTAGCGGGGATCAACTCCAAAATTTCACATGGAAATTGGTATCAATTACGATTTCTTTGGAAGTATTATTGAAATAGAAACAACTTTAACGGGAAACGCTTTTCGTTAAATTCTGCGGTTTAGGATCTACGTCTGTTATTTGAAGTTGAATTGCTACTATCAGTCCACGCGGCACAGGCATTTTTCTCTGTTCGTAGTGCACGTAGGTACTTCAAAAAAAGGATTCAAACTAAACCAGTAGTGTGCGTTGTGTATGGTGACATCTCCATTACTCTTGAAGGTCGCTTCATCCGTCCACAGAATGTCCCGGTGGAAACATGGGTTTCTTGGCACTCATCCACTGACAAAACTCTATACGGATATGTAAAGCTTGTTGTCGGAGTTCCTGATTCAGATGAACATGGTCAAGATGGAGCACGTTGTTGAGAAGAATCCTCCAAACCGTCATGTTGCTTATCGCAGCATCCCTGGTGAATCGTGTTTTCGAGATTTGGGGAACCACATGGACTGCAGCAAGGATGCCGGGAGACCGTTTATCCTTAACACGGCGCCTGATCTGCTGACGTCTTTTGTGTTAAGAAGGGACATGCCCAGCCCTCTGCACACCAAGTGCAAAAGACGAAATGCTTTCCTCGATCCCAGCACGATTGGTAAACCTTTGTCCATATAGCCGCGCAGCCTCGCGATAATTCTGCCGACTTCACTCAATACTATTAAGATATCAAAAGCTACGATATTCGGAAACATCGTTTGGGTTCCCTCAAGCACACGAAATAATAAGCAATAGGAGCCGAAATCAATAAACATTCAACACTTTATCTTTCAACTATAAAACAACAAATATTCAACTGTTTTATATCAGAACTTTTTTTCCGCTTTCTTTCCTTCTTCTACTTCGTCAGATGGCACCTCATTAATGTATTTTTCTCTACTAATAACCATCATACAAAAATTTCTACCTTTTCACTCCTTTTTGCAGCTTCTTTCCCTCTTCACCCCCGTCTTCACCTGTATCTCATTCTTATGTGCAGGTGTAGCTTTGACGCACGACACTTTGAACTACTTACATGTAAAATTCAATTCTTTGTATGAATAGGCATGTTTATAAGGAACAAATATCTGAGGCGACAGAATGAAACACAAAGTAATACTCTGTATTATAGGTTTACAAGTGTAGTGTTCCTAGTCTAAAATGATTACAAGTGATTTACGCCGAATATAATAAGTGAGTATATATGAAAGATTGCACTATTAGATGTTATTTCCCACTGGCAGCATATTTTTGCACAATGTACAAAACCTGTATTTTATGTGTTCAAGTGCAACGTTACTAGTACGAAACCATTACAAGTGCTATTGAAATTCATACCATTGACAAAACCCATTCCTTTCCATCTTGGCTTGCGCACATAGCCCCAATTGCTGACGGTCTTGCTCCTTTTGGACCATCATTCCCTCGCTAGCGCACGGGCCCCCAGCTTTATTCTGCCCTGACCTGAGTGGATAGCATTCGTGTTTTAATGGCCAACTAACACAGTTTGGTTTGAGTTTTTGCACTATAATATTTAATTATTCATCCTTGTATCTTTCGTTGATCTGTTGCGACATTCACTTGTAGCGAGAAAAAATGCTTTTGTACACTGATTTAACAATGCACATCGCATAGATATAGCAAATCATGTAGCATTATTGGAAAGGGAAGTAACCATGTTTTGTGAATTTTATTCAAGAGTGGAAGAAATGAATCTAGCTGCTCTCACTGTATTATTGATCTTCATTTGGGCCTAATTATCTATATACTAGCAGCCTGTGCTGGATGGATACAAATTCATTGAAAACATTGTCGTTCCTGCATCAGGATTCATAAAACTCGTAGTGCCGTAACAAGACGGAAGGTTGGTGTAAGGGCGCACTGCCTCCCCCAATTTCAGTAGGGGACTTGACTGGTGTCCAACTTTTTGTTTTGCACAAATTAGTACCTAACTCAAGAGTGCAAAGCATTTTCCGAAAGTAAACCTGGCAATATAAACATGTGAATATTAGTTCACATTTTTAGGGGAAAGGAGGTAGCCCCAGACATTATAACACATTGAACTGCCTCTTGATGAAAAGATGTAAAATTGCCCCGAAATAAGCCTGAAATATGGAATGTGAACTTTATTAACAAACTGAACATATCGACATAAATGCTAAAATAATGAAATAAACAAATGGCAATACAGATCGCTAAATTTCACATATTGAATATTGGCGAGCACTAACGAACACGTAAGATGTTTGAAAAACATTATATTCTACGCGTAGAAGGAACAATAACAAAACCTATCCAGGAAGCTAACAGTGGTAAAGTGTAATGGATATCTGTTGATTCAATTGAGGTGCAGTTACATGAACCCAGCCATCGCAGGATTCACACTACACCCAGCCTTCATTGAACGTTTCACCACAACTTATACATTTAGTGGGGCTTTCTTGTTAATATTTTCTCATTGTCTGTGTAGTGGTTCATTAGCTTCTTGTGACCCCTAATGAAGTTGAACATTGTGAGTCTTCACAAGTACGTCTAGTGTATCATCTTGCAACACGAATCAAGTTTGCGGACAGATAGTCGGTTTGTAAACATCTGAGGGTTCAGTGAATATATTCCGGTGCACGCAAATCTATTGAGAGCAATATCCACGCGACACACGTTTCAACATGCCTCTGAAACAAGTTTAAAGCCGTAAATTAGTTTGAAATAAATAATTGCTATCTTATTTTCAGATCGGTGTTATGGTTGCAACGACTATAATGCTTTTTCCTCTACCGAAGTCGATGGTGATAAGTAGCTTAAGATTAAAAGGTAAAATCTTCTATCCTACAGCGGCCTAGGGTGGTGATTTAAAGGATCTTTCTTTCTTATCGTAATTTTAGAAGATAGTATAGTTGTATCTCTCTGCTTATACGTGCTCCGGGGCAGGTAGTTATAGAAATATTCCTTTGCCTATTACGGCTTCATAAGTTGGATTTAATAAAATCTCCTTAACACAAAACGATTTCAGGAACAGTTTAGGAAGGTTAATAGTTTAGGCTATCAGCACTGGAACTTATTCTTCTGTTCACTTGAGGTCTTCTTTTATGGCTGTCCTCTGAAAAGAAAGTTCGTGAGGAGGGGGTTGGCCATCTCCGATTTCGTTCGGAACCAACTTTGCGTCTTTCTGGTATCCTCCTTCCACCGTCTGTTGGTGATGTTTTGAATAGAGAAAAAGTGCTCGTTAATGAAGCATGCTTTATGGTAGTTGCTTACACCTGAGGTACGGAACCTTACAGCCCCCGCACCAGGAACATAATTCACAAGATTATTTGAAAAGTACAAATATTGTTGTGGAAACATTTGTTAAAAAGGTTCTATTTTCATGGCAAAATCCTTGATACGTGCAAGTGAGTAGGAACATAAGCCCGTAAAACTTTGCAAAATTCACCTTTGGTGGAAAGTTGAATTCTGTATTTTTGGCTTTCTTGCAGAGATTTTAATAGAATTGCCTGATACTAAATGTCCGAAAACATTCAGCTCTGAGTAAAATAAATTTGTCTTAGGTGAAACACAACACTTTTTTTAATTTTTAAAATGAAATTCCGATAGCTGTTGTTGAAAACTGTAGCCTCCCAGTACGATGTCATCGGCAAAAGATCTTATTCGTTAATGAATGTAAAATCATCCTAGTTGCAATTAAGAGAGCTTGCGTGGTAGTTTTATGACCCATCACGCATATGAGAATTTTGTAAGATTTTCTTGTGTGGTTGAACTTGAAGATCATGTATCAGCGGTTTTTCGGATGGAGAACACTGCCGATTTAGGGATTCTCATTTTGTGATTGTAGCCCCTATAATGTCCAATTTCGTCCAGAGTGTATAAAAACATTTTTATATTTGTATAATAACTCATGAATGGCCTGTTTCTGGGACCGGTCTAAATTAGGATTAATATCAAAAACATTAATTTCTAAAAATTGTTATCTATACTTCAAAGAAATGACAACCTCTTCTTTTCCTACACAATTTTTATTTTCTTCTATTTTGTACGCTGTCATTGCTGGAAAAGATTAATCCTGGCATGCCACAAGGTCCAACACTGACGTATTTTTCCTTAAAGTTATAGGATAATTATTTGGATTGGAAATTACATCATGTTGTTTACCTTGTCAAGGAAGTCGTAGAGAAACGATACGAAGAAAGATGCAGAATCTTCAATCTGTCTTTTTGCTATTACCGGAATAAATGCGTGGAAAAGTCGAACTAACGTAATGAGTTTGTCGATAAATGAGCAAGCTTGCATTTGTCTAAGTATATGTGTGGTGTGTTGTGATAATATGTTTTCCTGGTTCTTTTCTGGTAATGTTGGCTTTTTATGATTTTAAATAGAGATATAAGATTCTTTGTTAAATCGATTGTAACATAAGCGTTTAAGCAAGTCTAAACTAAAAATAAAAGGAATACTTGATTTCTTCCTCATACGAAAGTAATGAGAGAATGCCGTTTCCCAACTTTGAATGATACCATTGCTACATATCTCAAGGTAATAATTTTATTTCATATGCCTTTAACCGCTGTTTAATGTGGTATTAATTCAACATCAGGAAGTAAATATTCGAAAGGCCAGATGGAAATGCGGGATCCGGTTTCCAGTAGCACTGTTCGTCTGCGTAATTTAGTGACTATTTATAGGCTTTTTTCTCTCATTAGAATTGCTTGACCTTTGAGTCCTGAACAAGCGTCGGCCCTATTTGCTTTTTGGACGTTTAAAATATGTAGAAGCACAGTACCTACGCTTTCTGCATATTGCGAAGTCCAGTATTTGATCTTCTGTTGTGGATTTTGTTGGAGGGTTTGTGGTGTCCCCGGTTTTGCTCTATACTTCACCCCGTTCTAATAGTTTTTTTTTTGTTCCGATGCTTATTCCCTTAATTCCTAAAATTCAGCGAAAATACTTCCGAACCTCTTGTGTTCTTCAATAACGATCCAAAAACGAATTATACTTACTATCTCCAACAAGTCATCATCTTCTATTGTAAGGGAAGCATCGGCTTTCCCTTTTTTAGGTTCTCCCTTATACACTTCACAGTTCTTCATATCCACAGTCCATGTTGCTACAAGCCTTTTGTTTTTCATTATATTGTACTGGACAATAGCATTCACGGATTTGGCCTTCTGAGGTTCTGCTTGTATACGACCTTCTATACCTTGAAACACCAAATCACTTTTCAGTCCTGCGGAAACGTTGTTCAGGGCTAGTGACGATATCACATCAGTAACATCAATGTACGCACCTGAAAATAAAATATAAGAAGAAGTATACAACATCATACAAAATATTAAAAAGCATTAAAATTCAGTATAAAGCTTTGCTCTTTCCTGTGACAATTTAATGTATGGATAAGAAAATAAATTAGTCTAACATTAACACTTTAACTCTGAAAATATGTGATCTGGTAAATCGGAATCTTTTAATTATAAATGTATTCATACATGACGTGTAAGATGCATCTAGTGAGTGGACAAACTTGTACTCAGAAAATAGAGAAGTAGATTCTGAAATAAAAGCTTTGTACAGTAAGGGACACTTTTGGATGGTACAGTCATATGGAGATTTACGGCAAAAGTGCTCCACCAGCTGAGTCCAAAGCATTTGCCGGGAAGTATGCAACTAAATTAGCTGTAAATGAAGACGGGTAGCATAATCGCCAGGCACTGAAAATTCCCGTACACTCCGCGAAATTCCCATTACCAGAAAATTCTACAGCATCATTTCTCCAAAATGAAATGAATCTTAGACGTGTAGTTCTTATGGCAAACATATTACTTCATATTTCTCCTATTTCTGAAGATACATTGAAACAAAAAATTAAAGTTCAATACTGTTGCTGTTGGAAAGAACACTCTTTTAGTCGTTTGCTCTGAAATGACTTTGCAGAGCCTGAATAAATATTCTGTCACTTCAGGAGGTTTAGGAAGAGCGGATCCTCTCCCCTCCTTCAGTCTGAAAACACATACATTTAACCAAATGCTTAGTGAGAGTGAGCTCACTGGTATAGCACTTTTATGATTAGAAGTTTTGCTCCCAAGCCATCTTATGTCATAGCTGATGACATTGGAGAACGAGAGATGCAAATGTGATGAAAGAATGATACGGTCACATGCGCTAATTTATAATTTGAAACAAAATGATCGGATAGGATCCACATTTTGTCGCAAATTTTGATTTTGTAATTTTGATTTTGTAGCATGTAAAAGCTCACCCGAATCTGAGAGCATCCCACTACCAATTGTTGAATTCAAGTGGAGATCTCAGTTGAGAGCATCAGATGATTACGGAGGGGGATACACATCTTAAGATATGGGAAACAAAGAATGAAAAAATTTGGAAGTGCCCTGGACATGATTCGATCCATCAAACTCACGATTACCAACAAACGACACTACTCACTCATCCACGGAGCCACACAACGATAGGCAGTTATATGTCAGACACAGAACGTTTATTTGTAAGGGGAAAAGCTAAGGAAATACCCCGTTTGCAGTTTTTCTTTCCCTGGCACTAACTTAATTACTGTTCTCCCAGCCTGGGAAGAATATTTTCCACCCCTCTAGAAACTTTCCTAACAATTTTCATACATTTATATATAGCAGCACATAACATTTATCCATGGCTGTTCTGCACAATTATACTTACAAAAAACAATTACTTCCAATTCTATTAATTCCAGTACCAAGAAAAGAGAAATACTGGATATGAAAATCTATATCTTGCCAATAGTCTTGCAGAAAATATAAAAAAAATTCAATTTTTCTATTTGGAACAGGAGGGAGCATACACGCAGGTTGCGCCCATGAGATTTATTTTGCGGAGAAGGGGACAGAAATTTACATTTAAAATGGCAAAAGCGCACGTTTAAATATACCATAATTTTACTTATAAGAACGCCAAATACGAAGGAGAACGAATGTATTCTCTTTGGCTTGAAATAATAAACTTATGGCTGAAAATAGAAGTGAACAGAGACTGATGATGTTTAGGAAGAATGCATGCTACCACGCAGTGACGTAGCCAGGAGGTCTGGAACCTCCGACATTTGCATAAGTTGTTAAAATAAGGCCTAAGGGTAGACACAGATACCGAAGAGACCTCGCGATCGAGTTCGAGGTTTAAGTCGCAGTCGCACCCTCGATACTGGCACAAACACATGGATTCAAATGGGTGTGCTCATGCCGAAGATGTACGCTACATAGGACCTACAGGTTGACCGCGAGGGTGAATTAGTGGTCGCGATGATAAACAACCGAGTATGTTTTTACATCGATCTTCAGCGGAAGCATCGCTATGGCTCATGTTCTCTTTGGTTCTCCCGCTGCATGGAATAAAGTCTTCATTTGTTTAAAATTTCGTCTGCAGAGGATTCTGTTTGTCTATACTCGAGAGGTTTTACTGCACTGTTAAATTTGATTATGAAAGATATATTAATAGAACTAGTGAGGAATGATTCAGTAGCAACTGAAATGTGAGTGTCCGGTAAGTTATTCATATTAATTTGAGAATTATACTGTAGCCAATTATTATATAAGGCAGTGGCGGTTACAGGTAGGGAACTTTTGAGCTGAAGTCCGTAAATTGTGGAATTTCTAAAGAAAAAAAGAAACTACTGTTAATTATATCTGTTTAAAAACTCCACTCCTCTCCCCCAATTCCGAGATTAATAATAAAGAGTTTCCTCCTAAATTTGTTACTGATATAAGGTAAAGAAATACCCGTAAAGACAGGCAAATATCCATAGGGAGAAAACGTCAGATAATGGAATTGCAGTGACGAAACTTCATTTGCTGCAGTTAATACCGCCTCCAAACCGAAACCTGAAAACATGTTTTTTAATTTTATTTTACTGGGAAATGGTTTTCCGCCTGAGTGCTGAATAAGGGCATTTCTTCACAGAAAATTGAAAGAAAATTAAAATTCTTTGATTTATTGATGGAGATGGACAAGAGATGTGGCTCAAATATTTTTGCGGAACAAGAGACGAGACTTCAGCATTTCACATGTTTAGTCTCGCGGCCATCCCTATCTATAAACTGCTTGGTCCTTTCAATTTCAAAATGTTGTTTTGCAGTGATTTTTATGCAATAATTTCAGATGTGTTACAGTAATGTTTCTCCTCATACTGAGGACTTACAGCGGGGGTGCGACCTCCTCGTCATGTGCGCCCTACATCCATCTAGACCTAGACATGGAGGTAGCGACCACTACTTAAACCTCGACTTTTATCGGGAATTCTCTTTGGTATGCCTTTACCCTAAGATTGCAGTTTTATTCAAAATTTATCCAAGAGTGAACCCCGGACTCCCCCCAAATGAACGTTTAGCGAGCAACCCCCCGAAATCAAATCCTTCTATGTATGAGACATGCAAATCAGTGTCGAATTCATTAGAGGAGTGGGAGAAATCTCGCTAACAATTTAGGCACTTTTTTTGGTGGGGAAAACGAGAGTGTTTAATGTGGGAGAAATTTTGTTCAAGCACCTGGAGGGATAGTCACCCCTGGCCCAGGAGAGGAGTGCAATTTTTAAGTTGCCACGAGCTAGCCAAGAGTCTAAGTTCTTTCCCCTCCAGAAAATCAGTAAACAAAACTGGTTACTACTATGTTAGTTAAGTTTTATTTGGAAGAACCGTCTGCTAAAAACTACTACCAAATAATCAGACATAAAGCATAGCTAATATTAAAAATGTCCGGACAATGTGATAATTCTAAAACAGAAAGAGAGAGAGAGAGAGAGAGAGAGAGAGAAAGAGCAGAATTAGAACTGCACATAATAGGTCCCTACGGTTATAATTTTAAACAAAGGAACGCTTTCCGTTACGTTTCTTAGATGAGTTGTTAGCGTACTGGACTTCTGCATATAGGGTCACGGGTTGGGGTCCACGCGAAGCACATTGTTTTGTAGCAACATTTATTCTGAGCATTCCACAAGTTCTGTTAAGACATATGTAGTCTCAGGCAAATTGAGCCGAATCTATTTTCAAATATGAGACTTCTTATTATATGTTTATATTTTACTTCCAATATTGCAAATTCGATTTCTAATCTTACAACGTTAATCCACTCACTGTCCTACGTCAGATTATGATGACATTTTGCACAGCGACGGCAGCCGAGTGGTACTATAATATTTTATTTTTATTGTGATACGTTTAAATATAGTGCGGAAACGTAACTAAGAAGAAAGGTTTGTTAGCTCGTACGATACACCATACACCCCTGGAGGAATTTCATACAAATTTAGCATACGTATCTATTAAAAAGGAAAAATTTACTGAAGTGGTAAGACACTAAAAGCAACTCTGTGAGCAGGAAATAGCCAGGGGAAACGTACGGGGTGTGTGGACCTCAAACTTGGTAAAAATACTTATAAGAATTGAGGTAAGGCTTTGTTGCACTTTCTGTCTTGAGAATAGTTCCGAGACAAATGGATTGAAAATCCACTAATTCCGAGCGGGCACGTTTAACAAATACCTCAAAGCGCCAAATTGGTATAATCAATAATAAGAATCTGTGAAGGAAGAACACTTGAATAGCTTAGGCGTGCCTACGGAATTAGCATAAATAAAGGGGGAAAAGTAGGACCATGGCTTCCCACAGCGGGGGTCGAAGTTGCCCCCACTCTGGATTTGCAAAACAATTACGGTTCTTTCTAGATACGTGTCAAAACACATTAGATTTATTTACATACTATAGTATTGAACGTATTCACTGTAGTTATGCAATGTGCTTTAATAATAGCTGTTTTACATTAGGTGTTGCGAGCCACAATGGCACAATAATTTGGCGATCACCTCTTTTAAGTGAGGCCCTTAGTTCGATCCCATCTCGCGCCAAGTGATCTTTGTAGTAGACAAACACAGTGTGGTGGTGGATTTTCGTGGGGTTCTCCCGTTTCCTCTCACTCCTTTGATTCCATCATTTCGTTATCTTCATCAACACTGTCTCCCTTAGTCTACTCACCATAAACGTGGGACGTAAACCTGCATATTTAATTTTACATTAAGTATTATGTGATTCAAGGTCTGTGTATTCGCAACTTAGGTTACGTCACGTTTCTCAAAAAGCATTTTCAGTGACCGTACATCCTAATTCATATCTCCATTGGATTTCGTGAGAGAGAAATGTGCATCACAGTAAAACCAAGTGAAATTTCACCACTCAATTGCAAAAAGGATAAAAATAAAAGGAACTCGAACGTGGGACTGTTGCGTGGAAAGCAAGGAGTTTTCCAGTACACCATTACGATACTCCGCGACACATTTAATTTATATTCGTTATAATTTGATAAAAATAGCTTACTACTTTCCCACAAACATATTCACATGACTTGTTTCCTCCAAATTGCAATTCACGTGGAAACGTATATTTTTTCTCAGGAACACGAATAATGTCAGAAACGATTAGAAGAAAAACAATGACCCACACCTAGAATCGAACCTAGCACCTTCGGAACTACAGACAGCCACTCTAACGACACGACTACAAAACAACTAGTTCGTAGCGTCCTTATTCAATTATTTCCAACCATAAAATTATATGTTACACGTAACAAACAGCGAGGGATCATTTTGTTTATTGGGCACCTTGTTAGCTATTTTATCATACTATACCGCATTCTGTTAGAACAATCTGAATTTTGCTGCGAGAAAAAAAATATGAAACAGTAATAAAGAAACAATTATCACCAGTCACAATATACAAATCACAGTGAAAAAGCTTCGTAAGTTCATAACATAGGAACGAAGCTTCTAGCAACACAGCATGTATGTTGTACAATGGTTAAACCACGTGAATCCTGTTCGGCGCACTCTGCTTCGAATCCACAGTAGTGTAGGTTGATTTTTTTCCCTCAACAAAAAGACATCATTCTTAAAATAGCTGCAACGTAATGTAGAAATCGGTCGGTTGCATGCAGAAAAATAATGCAGGATTCAGAAGTGTTGTATTCAACAACGATAGTGAAAATGACATAGAATGAGCAGAGGGAAACAGTACTTTCACGTCATTTATTTGTCCATATTTTCTTGGTAGAAAAGTTATTGGCAGTTGGCTGTAAACAATATTATCCACATAGTTTGAAATAATTTGGTCAATCCCTTATTGTAGTAAAGGGTCTAGCGGAGTAAGCATGTGAAAACTGCCCCCAAACATATCAGCACCAAATTTACAGTATCGATTAACATTTATGAGAAACTCAGTTTCGAAAATTTTCAGTCCCCCAATCGCTTTTGGAGTTGTGTTGGAAGAGGGAAAGGAAAATTGAAATTATTTTTTTTTCTGAACGGCTCAACCGGTTTTCATGAAAAAAATGTTAGCTGTTCTCAACAAGAGAAAAGCCGGAAAATATTTGAAATTTTTTGGGTTGAAAATTGGTCAACTTTTTTTTTGAAATTTTCAAAAAAAAAAAATAGTGGAAGACCAACTGGGACACTCACAGAAGAACAACTAATGTTATTAATATAATCTTTGCCAAAGATTATTAACTTATAAAAAAATACGCAAAACTTTTTAAAAGGAAGAAAAATAACACAATTTTGCAAGCGGAGGCAAAGAAAACTAACGTAACCAGACTAAAGACGAATCATTTACAGCGTAGTGATCGTGGTTCAGTGGTCAACGCGCTTAACCGGTAGTCTGGAAATTCTTGGATCGAATACACGTCGGTCATTTTTTACTTAAGGAATTTTGATGGTGATTGATCAGCGATGACACACGTTCTATTATATAATTAGATATTTTAATTCTCGGATGTTTCAATATTTGAACCATCAAATCTTTAGGAATAATAATAGTAATAATAATAATTTCGTAGAAGATTAAAATAATTAACAATATATAATGTTTTCATTTTAGGTTAAGGTATTATGAGTCTGCTGTTTGACTTTTGATTGAAATTACGATTCTTCATGTTTTTCTCTATATTTTTTGTGAAAACACGTTAATGAGCAATAGAAAATACAGCTGTTTTTCGATTCGGATTGGTTTGGGTTAACAGCTTGAAAATGAAATCTTTACACTTAATGCCCCACTATTATGCCTGTTAGGTTGAGAAAGACTATGATTAAAGCAAGTGAATTATAATGGAGGAATTGGTGAAATGAGAAAGTGGGAGTCCCGAGAAAACCCACGAGCACGATGTTATCCGTCTCAAGCTTACTTGCCTTGGGAACGAACCAGGTACCCCACCCATCAGATAGTTTAGTAGACGAAGTTTCAGTTTCGATTCCGGTGGGAGAGCCTTTGAAATATTAAATGTCCTCGATGTATCTGTCTTCGTGTCCCTGTCGTTCAAGGTTACTGGAAATACCTGTAAAACGAGAATAACCGAACATAATAGAGATAAGTTACGAAGATATTTTCGGTCTTCTTTAAAATTTAAACTTGAATTCTCGACTATAATCGTCGTTTCATCGTCAATAAAATACCGGAATCGTAAACATTTGCAATTTGCTATATAGACGAGTGTTTCTTGACTCTTACTTAACAGAGAAGTCTTAGGGTAGTGGCGTGCTTATTCGCTTCGTGAGTTAGGGATCCGTAGTTCGATTCCCTACGAGGATATTGAGAAAAATTTTATAATTCAGAGTGTTGATATTTCTGGTGTATAATAACATGAAAAATAGTCAATTTCTGTCGTTCTTACAAGTCAGAGTTGAAACGACTTTCTTCACAGAGGAAAAACTAACAACATGACGTCACAGGCTACAACCTCGATTCTGTCTGAAAACTTCGCGTGTTTCGCAAACAATTCATGTATACAAACGGGTCATCCTTCAGGGCTAGTATGTCATAAATTTGTATGAAACGTCGTTGTGGAATTGTTTCTAAGTTCTTCCCCTCTTACTAGAAATAATAATATTTTCGTTCGCCATTTTCAACACGTTGCATATATTCGTTCAACAAAAATTGGTATATAGGAACTATTCCTTTTATATATTTGTTTGTATATTTTGTTAAAATATCAATATAACGCATACATAATCCAATATCTTTTACCCAAAGAAAGGGTATTACTATGTATCGTGATGAAGACAAATCCTACTTAGTTTCTGTTAAGGCATGCGAAGGTTCGATTTTCATATTGTCTAGTAGCTGACACCTTCTTTCCCTCTCTTTTCCTCCCAAAGTATCTCTTATAAGGCAATTCATCCTTATAGAGGGTCCAAAAAATGTCTTTTCATTTTTCTTAACTTCAGTATGCTTATTTGCATTGGAATAGAACGTAATATTGAGGTCTCCAATATTCAATAATAATAATATAGAAGAAAAATTCTGTATGAGGACACATTTTATTAACATCTGTAAAATCGCCCCTAGCCTTAGGCAAAATTTAAAAAATAGTCGGAATGGGAGAGAAGTATCAGGACCATCGGGAAATACCCTCTGCATACGTTCCTACAACTATCTAATGCTAAACGGAAAGTTTCCAGGCACATTTCACGTAGAAACTAGGGACACTGAAGAATCGTAAGAAAATTTGTTTTTAAGTAATGGTTATGGCGGCTAAGCTACAAAAGACGTCGATGAAGAGAATGAAACAAATTTTGGAATGAAGAAAGTGAGAGGAAGCGGAACCCGGAGAAAACCTGGACACACGGTGTTTGTTCAGCACAATGCCCACTAGGCGGGAGCTGGGTGGAACAGGGTGAACCATTAAATTAACAACACTTCAATAATAACATAATAATAATAGTAATAATAATAATGGTATTAAAAGTTTTAAACTAATAAACTTGTAGAATATGCAGATGTAATTATACAAGCTTTGCTACAAAAATATATACACAGGGCATAATTCAGTAAGCTTTGAAATACAAAGTAACAAAATAACGAATAAGATTCAGTCTACAGAGCTATTGTTACTTAAAGAGCGGCATACACTATTTCGAGAATCGAGATAAGACGAGAAATATTTACGATACTTTTCGCCACCTCTTGATTCTCATATCCAAAGCGAGACGATAATTTGAGTTAGCCTTGTCCCGTCTCGAATGTAAAATGTTCTCATCCCGATTTTGTTTGGTTTGCTTTAGAATCTAAATAAGAAATTTTTCTTCTCATGGGCAACATTAAACAAAACCGAAATATTTTTTGCCTAATATCACGTTTCTGCTTGTAATGATATGAACTGAGCGATAATAAGTTTCTAGTTTTTAATCTTCTATGAGACAATAATAATTATTATTATTACTATTATTATTCCTTAAGATTTGATGCTTCAAGTATTGAAACATCCGAGTATTCAAATATCTGAATATAATAAAACGTGTGTCATTGCTGATCAATCACAATCAAACGTCCTTAAGTAAATAAAAGAATGCCCGACGTGTATTCGATCCAAGAACCTCCAGATTACTGGTCAAGCGCCTTGACCACTGAAACACGATCATTACGCTGTGAATGATTCGTCTTTAGTCTGTTTACGTTAGGTTTCTTTGCCTCCGCTTGCAAAGTTGTGTTATTTTTCTTCCTTTCAAAAATTCTCTCGTGCTACTTTTATGGTGACAAGTTAATAATCTTCGGCCAAGTTTATATTAATAACATTAGTTGTTCTTAAACCTTTGATTCACAAGTTTGTTTCTTCTTCACATGAAACTGCAGGTATGACAGATTTAATTTTCATACTCTGCATTTGTTTCAAAGCAATAGCCAATAAGTGGTCAAAGATTTATGTACGGCACGATACATTTGCCTTTTTTCACTATGAGGTACACTTGCGAACAAAATGAAAACAATATATGTTGTCAGGGACCCTCTCAAGACAAAACTGGCAAAAGTTGTGGGTGTCCCAGTTACTTCCACTAATTTTTTTGAAAATTTCAAAACACTTTTGACTTCAATTTTAAACATCAAAACATTTTTTAAAAATCCGACTTTTCTCTTGTTGAGAATACCTAACATTTTTTTCATGAAAATCGGTTGAGTCGTTCAGGAGAAAAAAATAATTTCAATTTTCCTTTCCCTCTCCTAACATCCCTCCAAGAATGCTTGGGAGACTGAAAATGTTCGAAACTGAGTTTCTCATAAATGTTAATCGATACTGTAAATTTGGTGCAGACATGCTTGGGGGCAGTTTTCACATGTTTATTCCGCTAGGCCCTTTACTACAATAAGGGATTGATCAAGTTATTTCAAACTATGTGGGTAATATTGTTTACAGCCAACTGTCAATTAAATTTTCTACAAAGAAAACATGGACAAATAAATGACGTGAAATTACTGTTTGCCTCTGCTCATTTTATGTCATTTTCACGGGGACGCGGCAGAAGTCCTAAACGGCATTAGACCTAAAATGCACAAGTCCTAAAAATTATTTCGCGGCACAAGTCCTAAATGGCAGAAGTCCTAAAAGGCACAAGTCCTAAAGTGCAGAAGTCCTAAAAATCTCTTGTGGTGCTACCATCGCGTCCGTAAGAAGAATACTGTCAATCTGTTAGTCAAAGTTTTAGATATACTGTTTCATATTACAGAGCCTTAGTTCTTACAAGTTATTTGTATAAATACATATTCTATTGTACTGAAATAATAAATAAATAAATAAATGAAGCCTATTGTCCTTTCTTACTCTTTCCATGATATATTTCTATGTTGACAAAATTTTAACTTTCTACCAAATGTGATTCCCAGATCTTTCATAATGTCTGTTTTTCTCTATTTCCACACCATTGACTTCATATTAGTAAAAAATATTGCGTTTTAGTTATGTACGTCATAAATTTTGCTTTCCTTGTGTTGTTTTGAAGTAAATTATATTTACACATATATTTCTTGTACAGAAGTCTTTCTGTAGCAAATAATTGTCATACTCGTAATTAACTACTCCTGGGATACGGCTGTTTCGGTGTAGGACGTTTTGGTGCAGGGCGTTTCGGTGTACGGATTGCTCGGTGTAAGACGTTTAGGTGTGAGGCTGGTTCGGTGTAAAAGTTCTAATGTTTACACCGAAACGTCCACTCTTCAAAATGAAAATTATTCGTTAGGGAGAAATAAATTCACGAAGTAGAATATATAAATTAATAAATAAAATAAAAATTAATTGTTTCTGTAATTGGCAAGGGTTGCTTATTTATAGTGAGTCCCCTCGCTTCACTCTATGTCAGAACTTCTTATATCCTCAAATGTTATAATTATTAATTGATTGGGAAAACGTTTTACGGTAATGATATATAGTAAAAAAGTGTGTGATGTATAAACATTGTGTACACCACACACACCTTATTACGGCAATAACTGTGCACAAATCGCAAAATGCTGCACAATCTTTGAAAGAAAATTTTCAAACACAGGTGGTTTTTCTTCCAATAACCGCTTTTATATCATGCATACCCAATAAGATGAGCAAATCTAGGAAAAGAAAACTGATTATGAATCAGTGATGAGATCTTAATTATATTATTACGGAGATGTAAATTCATGTTATAGTTGTAGAGAAGGACACAGGGCCGGATTTAGAATTTTGGCGCCCCTAGGCCCAATTTTTTCCGCCCCCTAGTCTGGTTAAAGTTACTTTCCTAAAAACCTTTATTAAAAAATTAAATCAGGCCTATATGTTGATTGCTTAAACACCACTCAACGATTCAATTTTATCACTGCAAGTTTTTTGAGGAATTCACTTGGTTCTGGGCTTAACAAAATAACATTATAAAATAGTTTTAATCTCACAGCTTACATGAAGTATTTTGATAACGTGACACAAAAACTGTTTTAAAGTAAAACTAGATATTTTGTATGTACAAATAGTAAATTGTACTAGTATAAAAAATGACATTTTTGAGATCAATGTTGTAACGAAGTTGATGCATAATGTTGAAAAATAGTTTAACTTTACCAAAAATTATTTGTTCCAATGGACTTCAAAATCAAAAATCTTTATTAGCCTGATTTTTTTAAATCAATTCAAAAAATATGTTAAGTTATGACTATTTTTATTTTTAGATATTTTTAATTTTTTTTCTCTCGGCCGTGCGCCTCCATGGAGCTTGCGCCCATAGGCCCGGGCCTACCGGGCCTATTGGGAAATCCGGCCCTGGAAGGACAGTGTCAGAAAAATGTCTCAAGAAAATTTTTAACGGCCTAAAGAACACAACAAGAGGCTGAATCCTACCAGTTGTTCCTGCAGAAATTGTTTCTATTATGAGTTACTCTTTTGTTCTTAAAATAGGTCAAAGTTTAATTGTGACCACTCCAAGAAACTAATAACAAAATGGACTTTGCATTAGACGCTTGAAGAAAAATCTCTTGGAACCATGATCTCACAAGACTTGATGTTAATTTTTCCGGATTTGATGCTTTTACAAGGATATCTTCAAATTAATTTAAAGAGGTTGTGTTGGACTATAAGACCAAATGTTCCATTGTTTTCCTACAAAACAATTAAAAGTGGTGATAACAAAACACTATTTGCAGAAATTAAAGGCTGTATGATGTAGCTACGAGTCATAGAATTTACTGACTGTACCACCCTTTCTACTGTTTGTGTCCCTGTAAACACTAGAGTACGTCCCGTCTGCATTTAAAAATTAAACCTATTGATCAGAGTTATAAATATTTAATTTTCCAATATGTGTTGCTTCACATTCGCGACAAATGCATTGGCATTGGCTTCTAACTTTTTGGCTATAGATTTAATCAAACGTCCTGTTAAAATAAGTACAAAAAGGGGTTTCAAATCAGTCTGCACCTTCTCTCAGTAGCCCCTGAAAATTATAATTGTTCTTGGCTAACTGCAGAACATTTCAAACCAGAAGACTATTTGTAATTGTAATCATCATATTGGATCCGCCAATTTGAATTTTGTAATTTCAACGTCAGGTTCTGAATCACCTGTCCTAAAACCTTGACAGTAAGCTGGTCGTATCATTTAATCTTCTATTTTAATGATTGTTTTCTGTTTATGCTTGGAGACCCCCTCTAACGTTCAAAGAGTGGTTTCTACCCTTAAACCCGCACCATTGCCAAAAATAAAATTAAAAAAAAACTGACGATTATTTTTTGATATTCTACAAGTATGCAAAGTTTCATTCAAATCAGTAAATTACACTTCAGTAAGTCTCCTTGTTAGTGCTGTTCAAATGAAAAAAATAAGTTAATTGGCGGATATGAAGTCAGAACAAAGAAAAAATACGCCGATGTTACGAAGAGACTGAACAACGTTTGTGAAAATTACAAATCTGACGATGTGATTACAGTCTTAAAAGGAATTGTGTACAATTTTAGATTCTTAGTTGAGTGATTCTATGTAATTATATTTTTTTCAACAAAATTCCTTTGAGTTGAGATGAGATGATTCTGAGTTTAACGTCCCGTTCAGCAGTGAGGCTATATGAGACGTCCACATACTGATTAACGTGGAATCCGAACCACATGAGCTCTCACCGGAAATCGAACCCGGGTCTCCCACGCCAAAACTTCCTTTGAGGTATTATTCAGTTTTTATATATTATTACTGTGTCTCAGGAACTTTGTACAATATATTTATTTCAATTTAGAAATAATGCTGAATATTTTGCAGTAAATTTGATCATTATTGTATAAAACTCGCCTATGGACATCTCTGAATAGAAATTATTGTTGCGAATGGATTGGTGTTGTATTATCATCCTGTCTCAATAAGAATGAGACTCAATAACAATGTTAATCAGTTTACACTATTCCAGAGTGGCTACACTATGACACTTCATGCCTGTTCATTACAAGCATATGATTAATGCAATCAAATATTACGCTATACACCGAAACGTCCTTTACAGCAAGTGTCCTTACACCGAACCGTCCTTACACCGTAGCGTCCGTACACCGAAACATCCGTACAACGAGACGTCCTACACCGAAACATCCTACAGCGAAACATCCTACACCGAAACGTCTACACCGAAACATCCTAAACCCTTACTCGTTATCATTATTAATAATAATTTTAGTCTTACTAACATAGTTGTTACCGTTGGAATTAAATACGTTCATATTGGTATTGTGGCAACTACTTAGTACTGAAATGCTTTATCGAATATTTAAGTCTGTAGTTTGTAGCAGGGTGGCCATAGAAGTTAATGGCTTATAGCCCATAGTGCGTCACTGAAATTTTAGAGGATCTTTGAAAAGCAACTTAATTGAAATTAATGAGAAATATATATTTAAAATACATTTATTTAATACAAGAACATTACGTTTAATCAATTCCGCAACCATGGTTGAGGAAGGGATGTATTAAAGTACGAACCATTGAAATAGTGCAGAAGCAATAGCTGAGTTTTTTATAAACATATATATATATAAATGAAAGTATACTAGAATGTAACTAACTAGACTAGAAATGAAACAATGTAACTATATATATATATATATATATTTATATATATATATATATATATATATATATATGTGAAAGTAACTATATTTGTAACTTAACAACACTTGAACCACCAGACTGATCTCGACAAAAACTTTCAACATAGATGAGGTTCGGGCCTGAGATGGTTTTATCATTTCACTTTGAAGGTGCAACTTGGAGGAAGGAAGTGCGGATATATATTAAAAATTATCGATCTTAGTGTCGAACCCATAGTTTTCGGGGTTGCTGAGATGAACACTGACATCTCCGATGAAGCTTAAACAAATCCTTCCTTAATTTATTTACATATTTTCTGAGTAAGTAATGGGGAATTCGAACATAAAAAAGTGCTCCCTTTGCTCTTTCCTTTTTGTGTTCAATTTTCAGTTTTTTTTTAACAGGAAAGATTATATGCCAAGTTTCATTTTACTAGCTTCAGAAATTTGCGAGATACACTACCCTTTAAAAAAATCTTGCCCCACCCTTTTTACGATACTTATTTCCAAAAATTCTTTCTTATGTCCTGCTTTCATAAGAAAATTACATTTTATAATTAAAATTTAACGACTCTACTTGTAGTAGTATGCCCAAAAAATCACTCATCTTTACTCTTTTATATAAGAGTACAGAAGATAAATACAGTCAAACAAATGAATTTCCATGAACAGTTTCCGATTTCTTATAACTACCTGATTCGTACATTTCCCACAAGCTGTGATTTTAAATTTACGCTCTGTCAAGGTCCAGGTTTCAAAAAGGAACTAACTGGAAATATAATAATATTACGTATTTGTGTACATGTGTAATATGTATAAATTTATTGTCTTATTGAAGCTTTCGTAACCTGGAAATAAACTTTTGATTTGCTTTTAATATATAGAAATCATGCTCCCCTAGAAAAATTTGCAGGCTACACCCCTAAATGACTATGTAGTAATTTCTGCAAAAATGGCACAGAACCTAAAATTTAGGTCTAGTGCCTATATTTTTAGGACTTGTGCCGTTTAAGACTTATGAATGTCACCCACTGTATTGCATAATAAATGTTCTTTGCTCAATTTTAAATTTACTGCGTTCTTTATGTATACAGTTGGTATTTAATGTTCACTCGTGAAATGTCTAGTGAGCTTTTGTCCTAATTAAGTAAACTTTGGTGGATTTTTGTCCTACTCTTAATAAAATACGCTCCGCACAGTATATATTGCAATTTTGAATGTTTGCTTGGTTTCAGAAGTCTGATAAAATATGCATTTTAAACATTTTTTATTATTTATTTATTTATTTTTGTTTTAGGAATTTGTCTTGAGATTCTCGTATCTCCATTCGAAAGAAACGGATTTCTTAACTAATTATGTAATTAATTCTTAGAATGAAATAGGTTGTATTATGTAATTCGTGTATAAGTGCAGAACAGATAGTGATAATAATAATCTTAGTAGTACAAATATAGCTGTTACTGTTGGAATTAGATACGTTCGTAACATTATTGCCAACTAGTTGCTGCATCGTCCCAATTTCGTGTGGTGGTGGCGAATTTCAGAACTAAAGCAAGTGAATGAAAAAGGCACAAGTCCTAAATGGCAGAAGTCCTAAAAGGCAGAAGTCCTAAAAATCATACCGAGGCAGAAGTCCTAAACTGCAGAAGTCCTAAAATTTATGTCTAGTGCCCATATTTTTAGGACTTCTGCCTTTTAGGACTTCTGCACTTTAGGACTTCTGGATATCACCCATTTTCACTTTATTGGTGAGACCACTGGACAGGAGGCCAGTAATAGCTTACTCAGATATGTTGGTAAGATGTTTGAAATGACTGGTAATTGAACTCGGCTTGCACACTATCGTTGTTGAATAGAACACTTCCGAGTCCTGCATTGTTATTTTTCTGCATGGAACCGACGGATTTCTACATTACTTGGCAGCTATTTTCAAGAATGATGTCTTTTTGTTGAGGACCAAAATTCAAGCTACACTGCTGTGGATTCGAAGCCGAGTGTACCGAACAGGAGTCACATGGTTTAACCACTACACTACATGCATGTTGTGTTATGTTGCGAGAAGCTACGTTCCTATGTTATGAACTTACGATGCTTTTTCACCGTGATTTGTATATTGTGATTGATAATTCTGTTTCTTTACTACTCTTTCATATTTTTCGCAGCAGAATTCAGTGTTCTAACAGAACGCGTGTATAATATGATAAAATAGCTAACATGATGATTGTATTACATGTTATGAATTTAAGTACCCAATAAACAAAATGATCCCTCGCTGTTTATGTGTAATAGATAATTTTGTGGTTGGAAAAAATTGAATTAGGACGCTACGAAGTAGTTGTATCGTAGTAGCGTGGTTAGAGTGGCGATATTAAGTTCTGAAGGTGCTAGGTTTGATTCTGGGTGTGGGTCATTTGTTTTGTTTTTTTAAAATCGTTTTTGACATTGTTCATATTCGTGAGAAGAAAATATAAGTTTCCACGTGAATTGCAATTTGGAGGAGACACGTCATATGATTATGTTTGTGGGAAAGTAGCACGCTATTTTTAACAAATTATAACGAATATAAATTAAATGTGCCGCGGAATGTCGTAATGGCGTATTGGAAAACTCCTTGCTTTCCATGCAACAGTCCCACGTTCGAGTTTCTATTATTTTATCCTTTTTGCAATTGAGTGGTGAAATTTCACTTGGTTTTACTGTGATGCACATTTCTCTCTCATGAAATTCAATGGACACATGAATTAGGAAGTACGGTCACTGAAAGTGGTTATTTGAAGAACGTGACGTAACTTAAGTTGCGAATACACAGACCTTGAATCACATAATACTTAATGTAAAATGAAATATTGCAGGTTTACGTCCCACGATTATGGTGTGTAGACTAAGGGACAGTGTTGATGAAAATAACGAAATGATGGAATCAAAGGGGTGAGAGGAAACGGGAGAACCCCACGAAAATCCATTACCACACTGTGTTTGTCTACTACAGAGATCACTTGGCGCGAGATGGGATCGAACTAAGGGCCTCACTCACAAGAGGTGATCGCCAAATTATTGTGCCATTGCGGCTCGCAACACCTAATGTAAAACAGCTATTATTAAAGCATATTGCATAGCTACAGTGAATACGTTCAATACTATAGTATGTAAGTAAATCTAATGTGTTTTGACACGTATCTAGAAAGAACCGAAATTGTTTTGCAAATCCAGAGTGGGGGCAACTTCGACCCCCGCTGTGGGAAGCCATGGTCCTACTTTTCCCCCTTTATTTATGCTAATTCCGTAGGCACGCCTAAGCTATTCAAGTGTTCTTCCTTCACAGATTCTTATTATTGATTATACTATTAACTCAATACCAATTTGGCGCTTTGAGGTATTTGTTATAAACGTGCCCGCTCGGAATTAGTGGATTTTCAATCCATTTGTCTCGGAACTATTCTCAAGACAGAAAGTGCAACAAAACCTTACCTCAATTCTTATAGGTATTTTTACAAAGTTTGAGGTCCACACATCCCGTACCCTTCCCCTGGTAATTTCCTGCTCACAGAGTTGCTTTTGGTGTCTTACCACTTCAGTAAATTTTTCCTTTTTAATAGATACGTATGCTAAATTTGTATGAAATTCCTCCAGGGGTGTATGGTGTATCGTACGAGCTAACAAACTTTTTATCTTAGTTACGTTTCCGCACTATATTTAAACGTATCACAATCAGAATCAAATATTATAGTACCACCCGACTGCCATCGCTGTGGAAAATTTCATCATAATCTGACGTAGGACAATGAATGGAATTTACTCTAAGATTTGAAATCAAATTTGCAATATTGCAAGTAAAAGAAAAGCATATTAGAAGTCCCATATTTGAAAATAAATTCGCTCAATTTGCCTGAGACTACATGTCTTAACAGAACTTGTGGAATGCTCAGAATAAATGTTGCTAAAAACAATGTGCTTTGCACGGACTCTAACTTGTGACTCTATATGTAGAAATCCAGTACTAACAACTCATCTAACAAGTAAACCTTACGTTTGGGTGAATCGAGTTGCTGACTGAGACACATATGAGAAAGTAGTACTAAATGTAGTCAGTATTTCAGTGAAGTTGTAGGTGCGAAGCTCCAGAGGTTTAGGAGATACAGCTACGAGAACATCACATGGAAGTACAGAATAATCTTCATACAGTTAGAGGTGAAAGCTCTCAAAGACCTCTTGTAACGACAAAAGGTGAATAACAAATAAATGGGTACATATTAGGACTAGGGAGAAGTCATATAGTAAGGGTATACCTGACGGCGGCCATCTTGAAATCCGTCATTTTGAATTAAGGTTAAGTTTTTAAAATAGGAATAGGGTCATGTGATACATGCTTTAAGGCTCAAATTTAATCAGAAGAACAATGGTGACGTTAATTTTGATTTACGCGCAATTGGTAAAAAGTTACAGGGAAATTAAATATTGTTGCAGCATATGTATTAGTCCTTTACCCCACCTTGTAAATTTTGATAATAATTAAATAAAAAGCACGTGGATAAATATTAGGTCTATGGTAAGAGTTGCCTTGATGGCGGCCATGTTCAAATCCGCCATTTTGAATCAGACAAAAGTTTTAAACAAAACGCATAACATTGACACTTTATTAATAGCAAATTTTACCATAACTCCAACGGTATAACCATTTTTGCTTTATCATTAACCAGCACAAAATTAAATGGATCGCTCCTTACGACTACTGCTTTGACGGAATTGTTAACGACAAATGTGTCAAGTGTAACTCGATTGCCTTTGTCAGGTTTGCTCACTGTGAGCAGAGCATTTGTGCAAGTCATGCACTCTTTTCTGAACTACATATTGATTGTACTAATTGAGAACTTTTCTGGAAGAAAGACCCAATTTCAATTATGACTCAATTCCACTTTGGTCATTTTTCCTTAAATTAGCAACTTGTTTATGCGATAACAAATGCTGGTTAATGATAAAGCAAAAATAGTTATACCGTTGGATTTATGGTAAAATTTGCTATTAATAAAGTGTCAATGTTATGCGTTTTGTTTAAAACTTTTGTCTGATTCAAAATGGCGGATTTGAACATGGCCGCCATCAAGGCAACTCTTACCATAGACCTAATATTTATCCACGTGCTTTTTATTTAATTATTATCAAAATTTACAAGGTGGGGTAAAGGACTAATACATATGCTGCAACAATATTTAATTTCCCTGTAACTTTTTACCAATTGCGCGTAAATCAAAATTAACGTCACCATTGTTCTTCTGATTAAATTTGCTCCTTAAAGCATGTATCACATGACCCTATTCCTATTTTAAAAACTTAACCTTAATTCAAAATGACGGATTTCAAGATGGCCGCCGTCAGGTATATCCTTACTATATGACTTCCCCCTAGTCCTAATATGTACCCTTTATTTGTTATTCACCTTTTGTCGTTACAAGAGGTCTTACAGAGCTTTTACCTCCAACTGTATGGAGACTATTCTGTACTTCCATGTGATGTTCTGGTAGCTGTACCTCCTAAACACCTGGAGCTTCGCACCTACAACTTCACTGAAATACTGACTACATTTAGTACTACTTTCTCATATGTGTCTCAGTCAGCAACTCGATTCACCCAAACGTAAGGTTTACTTGTAAGAAACCTAACGGAAAGCGTTCCTTTGTTTAAAATTATAACCAAGGGACACTATTATGTGCAGGTCTAATTTTCTCTTTCTGTGTCTCTGTCTCTCTTATGTTTCAAAAAATCCCATGTTTCGGACATTTTTGAATATTAGCTATTCTTTGTCTGATTATTTGGTAGTAGTTTTTAGTAGACGGTTCTTCCAAATAAACTTAACTAACACAATAGTAACCAGTTTTGTTTACTGATTTTCTGCAGGAGAAAGAACTTAGACTTGGATAGCTCTTGGCAATTTAAAAATTGCAGCTGCTCTCCTAGGCAAGAGGTGACCATCCCTCCTGGTGCTTGGGCGAACTTTCTCCCACATTTATCATTCTCGTTTTATCCACCAGAAAAATAGTGCCTAAATTGTTAGCGAGATTTCTCCCACTCCTCTAATGAATTCCACACTGATTTGCATGTCTCATACATAAAAAGATTTGATTTCGGGGGGTCGCTGGCTAAACGTTCATTTAGGGGGAGTCTGGGGTTCACCCTCGGATAAATTTTGAATAAAACCGCACTCTTAGGGTAAAGACATACCAAAGAGAATTCCCGATAAAGGTCGAGGTTTGAGTAGTGGTCGCTACCTCCATGTCTAGATCTAGATGGATGTAGGGCGCACATAACGAGGAGGTCGCACCCCCGCTGTAAGTCCTCAGTATGAGGAGAAACATTACTGTAACACATCTGAAATTATTGCATAAAAATCACTGCAAAACAACATTTTGAAATTGAAAGGACCAAGCAGTTTATAGATAGGGATGGCCGCGAGACTAGACATGTGAAATGCTGAAGTCTCGTCTCTTGTTCCGCAAAAATATTTGAGCCACATCTCTTGTCCATCTCCATCAATAAATCAAAGAATTTTAATTTTCTTTCAATTTTCTGTGAAGAAATGCCCTTATTCAGCACTCAGGCGGAAAACCATTTCCTAGTAAAATAAAATTAAAAAAACATATGTTTTCAGGTTTCGGATTGGAGGCGGTATTAACTGCAGCAAATGAAGTTTCGTCACTGCAATTCCATTATCCGACATTTTCTCCCTATGGATATTTGCCTGTCTTTACGGGTATTTCCTTACCTTATATCAGTAACAAATTTAGAAGGAAACCCTTTATTATTAATCTCGGAATTGGGGGAGAGGAGTGGAGTTTTTAAACAGATATAATTAACAGTAGTTTCTTTTTTTCTTTAGAAATTCCACAATTTACGGACTTCAGCTCAAAAGTTCCCTACCTGTAACCGCCACTGCCTTATATAATAATTGGCTACAGTATAATTATCAAATAAATATGAATAACTTACCGGACACTCACATTTCAGTTGCTACTTTCTTCCATTCTCTTAAACGTGTGTATTATGATGTTTGTGTTTCTTATCCCATATTACTGAATCATTCCTCACTAGTTCTATTAATATGTCTTTCATAATCAAATTTAACAGTGCAGTAAAACCTCTCGAGTATAGACATACAGAATCCTCTGCAGACGAAATTTTAAACAAATGAAGACTTTATTCCATGCAGCGGGAGAACCAAATTGAACATGAGCCATAGCGACGCTTTTGCTGAACATCGATATAAAAACATACCCGGTTGTTTATCATCGCGACCACTAATTCATCCTCGCGGTCGACCTCTAGGTCGCTATGTAGCGTACACCTTCGGCATGAGCACACCCATTTGAGTCCATGTGTTTGTGCCAGTATCGAGGGTGCGACCGCGACTTAAACCGCGATCTCGATAACGAGGTCTCTTCGGTATCTGTGTCTACCCTTAGGCCTTATTTTTACAACTTATGCAAATGTCGGAGTTCCAGACCTCCTGGCTACGTCACTGCTTGGTAGCATGCATTCTTCCTAAACATCATCAGTCTCTGTTCACTTCCATTTTCAGCCATAAGTTTATTATTTCAAGCCAAAGAGATACATTCGTTCTCCTTCGTATTTGGCGTCCTTAAAAGTAAAATTATGGTATAATTAAACGTGCGATTTTGCCGTTTTAAATGTAAATTTCTGCCCCCTTCTCCGCGAAACAAATCTCATGGGTGACACCTGAGTGTATGCTTTCCCCTGTTCCAAATAGAGAAAACGATTTTTTTTTATATTTTCTGCAAGACTATTGGCGAGATATGGAATTTCATATCCAATATTTCTATGCACTTGGTACTGGAATTAATAGAATTGGAAGTAATTGTTTTTTGTAAGTATAATTGTGCAGAACAGCCATGGATAAATGTTATGTGCTGCTATATATAAATGTATGAAAATTGTTAGGAAAGTTTCTAGAGGGGTGGAAAATATTCTTTCCAGGCTGGGAGAACAGTAATTAAGTTAGTGCCAGGGAAAGAAAAACTACAGACGGGGTATTTCCTTAGCTTTCTCCTTTACAAATAAACGTTTTGTAAGTAAAAAAGTTTTGTGTCTGACATATAACTGCCTATCGTTGTGTGGCTCCGTGGATGAGTGAGTAGTGTCGTTTGTTGGTAATCGTGAGTTTGATGGATCGAATCATGTCCAGGGCACTTCCAAATTTTTTCATTCTTTGTTTCCCATATCTTAAGATGTTTATCCCCCTCCGTAATCATCTGATGCTCTCAACTGAGATCTCCACTTGAATTCAACAATTGGTAGTGGGATGCTCTCAGGTTCGGGTGAGCTTTTACATGTGTACTTAGAAAATCAAAATTTGCGACAAAATATGGATCCTATCCGATCATTTTGTCTCAAATTATAAATTTGCGCATGTGACCGTATCTTTCTTTCATCACATTTGCATCTCACGTTCTCCAATGTCATTAGCTATGACATAAGATGGCTTGGGAGCAAAACTTCTAATCATAAAAGTGCTATACCAATGGGCTCACTCTCACTAAGCATTTGATTAAATGTATACGTTTTCACACTGTAGGAGGACGGGGGGATCCGCTCTTCCTAAACCTCCTGAAGTGACAGAATATTTATTCAGGCTCTGCAAAGTCATTTCAGAGCTAACGACTGAAAGAGTGTTCATTCCAACAGCAACAGTATTGGACTTTAATTTTTTGTTTCAATGTATCTTAACAAATACGACAAATATGAAGTAATACGTTTGCCACAAGAACTACACGTCTAAGATTCGTTTCATTTTGGAAAAATGATGGTGTAGAATTTTCTGGTAGTGGGAATTTCGCGGAGTGTACGGGAATTTTCAGTGCCTGGCGATTATGCTACCCGTCTTCATTTACAGCTAATTTGGTTGCATACTTGCCGGCAAATGCTTTGGACTCAGCTGGTGGAGCACTTTTGCCGTAAATCTCTATATGACTGTACCATCCACAGGTGTATCTTACTGTACCACCAGATACATCTGGTTATAGCTGAGCATTGTGCGAGATAGGATGGCGTCCGATTTTATTTTCATAGATGTTTCATTAATATTAATCAGCGCGAAATTCATTAATACCAATATAAATGCCATTTAAAAGCATAAATTTTCTGGATACATGTAACTTCGAGGTTCCACTTTCAAAGGGTTGTGTGATACCGAAATTCTGATAAAGATAGACGATTTTTAATTATCACTGTGCTATAAACTTCAAAATCCAGTGAACAGTGTACTACATATTATATATATATATATATATATATATATATATATATATATATATATATTGTAATGTACCATGTGTTTGTGTTTACAAGCATTCTACACGTGCTCCTGTTTACAAACAACAACTACATGCACCTTACGATAGAGTACAACACTCTATGTTGAAGTACTACAAGTAGCAGACGACAGAGACTACGGGCACACTACGAATCAGATGATGATGAGGAAACAGCAGCGCCACTGCCTCACCTAGTGCTATATAACCAACACGATTCCATGGACAGCCATCAGTATCGACTGGTCAAATCCCCTTTCTGAGCTTGCTTTGGAGCGAAACACAAAGCCTAGCTCTACACTAACCCAAAGACTCAGCTTGCAGTGGAGCTGACGTTTCCTTCTCCTGGCTTGCAGCGAAGCCCCTCTTTACCTCTCTTTCTGCTTGCAGTGAAGCCTTGTCGGGAACCTAACCCCTCACTGTTTGCAGTGGAGCAGCGGGTATCCTATACCTCCTCACGTAGTTCGCTACGAAGGAGTCCTTCCCGAAGACCGTCAGGTCTAACAACCATGTCAACTTTACATTAGAGCATTTATATCATTGTAATACTTCTGTAAAAGTACTGTTTATAGTAGACTTTTATAATAAACAATAACATTTAAAAAAATTTTTTCTGACCAGAACAAAATGAATTATTTAATAACTATACGATTTTTGTTCTCGTCAGTTATTAAATATATAATCGCATTTACGATTAAATATATAATCGTAAAATTAAATAATTCATTTTGTTCTGGTCAGAAAAATGTTTTAAAACGTTATTGTGATTATCCAGAACTATGGAGTATATTTATAATGAACAACAATGGGAAAAGATTCTGGGCCCACAATTTCACTCTAGCAAGCTCTACGTACCCCTATACAGAGATAATGTTACATGGTAGAGGCGTTAGGCTTAGTTCCGAACTGATAACTTTCCTCCGGATGCTTTTATTATTAACTGATTAAGTGAGCTTTGAAAATTATAGGTACGTGATTTTAATAACAGTGAACTTAGTGTTTTTTTCACGTATGTGACTTAACATTAGCACAGTTCTTGTTTTTTTTTCTGTTTATACCTCAGCCTACACACGTGTTGGAATTATCAGACACACGCTCGAAAAATGCAAAATTGATGTAGGAGTTCTAATTTCAGAGTTCTAGAACATTTAATTTAATAGTTAAACCACCAATATAGGATCCTTCATTTGATTACTATACAGTTGAAGTGGTGATATCACCGTTAAACAGCAGATGGTATTAGTGAGGGGGGGGGGGGCGGATTCTGAAAGTGGTCTTTCAGTTGTAGATAGCTATTGTGGTTCCTATCAGCAAGTTTCAGTCTGAAGTGTTGTGGTTGCTGTCGTAAGAAGTTAACGACATTCAAAGCGTTCAACAGTTCGAATTGGCCAGTTTAAAATGATCATGACGTGTTTCGTGTATCAAACTTTTATTCTGTGTAGTCCTGTAATTGCAGCATAATGGGAAAAGGAAAAGACGTTTTTCCGCGTAAAATGGAAGTTAACAAAATACTTCTGGTGGAAATAAGATATACACGGCAATACGTTGTTAGTAGAGTTAGGATAGAACAAACATATGCGAGTAGAATCTCTATTGAAATGAACAAGAGCCAAAATAGGGTTTGGAAGTGTGGGCGAAAACCAAAGCTATCGCTAAGAGGTATCAGAAAACTAAAAAGATTGGCTCTGGGAAATAGAAGTGCAACTTCTAATAGACTTAAGCATAAAAAGGGCTGAGTATGGTGCAGACATTTGGCCTGAAAGTATTCGTAGGATTCTTTGGGTCAAGGGAATAAAAGCACACGGTCAAGAAAGAAAACAAAAATCATAATCTACTCCAATCATGGCAAACAAGCGCCTCGAATGGGCACGAGGACTAGAATATTGGACTGCTGATGATTGGAGAATAGTGTGTTTCAGTGATGAATCATGTAACTTTGTGTCTGATGAATATTCACAATATGTACGACGTTGACCTGGAAGGAATTCAAGTTGGAACGTCTTTAATAAACCGTGAAGAATCCTATTTCAGTCATGGTCTGGGGTGTGATCTCAGTCTTCGGGCCTGGAAGACTGTATGTAGTAGAGAGGACAATGAAGCACGACCAACACCTACAAGTTCTTCAAGAAGAACTGCTTTCCCAAACTGCACTCTGATTTGATGACGTATAATTCATCTTTATGCATGAGGGAGCCTCATGCCACCGGGCCAAAGTGTGAAAATTCTTCGAGGACAACGAAATTAACGTTCTTCCGTGACCAGGCACTAGTCCTGATATGAACCCGATTGAAAAGTTTTGGAACTTCATGAAGCACATTAGAACCAAAACAATTTGTGGTATCATGATGCTGAACTGAAGGCAAAATGTGCTAAATTCGTACATAGGATACCATGAACGATAAAAGACTTAATAAAGAATAAGGAATTTCATAAGAAATATTAATCTTTGTGTGAGAGATAATTTTCTTGTAAGTATTCCATTTCATTTTTTGTTTCCAATTTGAATATACACACTTTGTAGTAATTATATTTAAATGTTACGTACGCATTAGTATTATTGATATTGAAAAGCATATGACACACCAACTAGAAACTAGGACGTAATATTGTAAGAACAGTAAAATATTCAGAAACTGAATGTTGAGTCTAATAATTTGAGCACGTCTCTAGATCCGGCAAAAATACTTTTCCAGAGAATACGACTAATATGACTGAACAAGCCGACCTTCCTTTGATATTCCCCACCTCACCCAATACTCGGGGATTATTAATAAGGATCCCGGTCGTTTTAAAAATCTTTTTGACCATCTAGCATTGCTTTAGTCTTGGACTAAAGACAAGAAAAAAATGACTTCTTCCTATGTACACTCATGTCCAAAATGATTGTCTTATATCTATAACTGTCTTCTTGTAAGAATATAATTTGATAATGATTTTGCAGGGTACTTTTAATACTGACACTGTGCGTACAATCGGGAAATGTATATTTGGGGTAAATTTCATAGGAAAAGAATTATAAATACGAAAATTAGAATGAGTAAAATAAAATGTTGCTGAATGGACACGGAAGTTTTATTTTTCTTATTTACTGCTCTTTCGACATGAAATTTTTCACATATATGTCTTTGCCGATTATACACATACTAACATAAGAAATACCGGGCGAATTCGATATCAAATTTTATTCCCACAAAACCATATTTATAGATATGCGACAATAATTTTGGACATGACAGTACCTACAGGACGTTGCTCTGGACTTAGTATTACAAATAAAACCCCAAAATCAGCTAGATTCGCTTAATTATGAACAATTAAAATCTAATTTGATTGATTTCATTGCCTAATTTGATTGACCTAAATTACCTACTTATACGGCAGAGTTCGCAACTTTCCAAATTCAGCAGGGTAAGAACAAGACAATAGATGCTTATTTTTTACGGCAATTAAAAGTAATTCGGCAAGTTATGCCTCAGGGTATGGAACAGCAAAAAATTAATTATTTATGATTAGGACTAAAGAAAAATGTTCACCAAAAATTGTATTGGAAACTTTTGTAACCGTTCAGAATTTACAAGAACACTTACACGCTTTAGAGACAGCACAAGACCTTATGAGAAAACGCACTTATGTTGAGTTGTCCCAGGCAATTTATTCTCTTTGTGGCTAACACTTAAATACTTAATTTGTTAATAGTATGAATTCATCTACGGTGGGTAGTATATACTTTCCTACTTTCCATCAACAATCGTGTTACCCCTTTTGTAACCAAACCCATAATTGGCAATAATATCAATTCCCACCTTTACCATCCACATCCCGCTACACGGTGCCCTTCGAACTCAAATGCTTTTATGTCCCCTTGCAGTGTGATGCGTCACAACCTCCTCCCAAACCCCTACACCTAGCCAAGCTACTACTACTATTACTGGAACATCGGAAATTAGTAGATTACCAACCAAATGCTGGAACTCTATTAGTTGGCCAGAATGCTGTAAGGGGTTCGTAATTCAGAAGAAGCAAAGGCGGTCGCAGTAATAATAATTCGTAAAAAAACGGTAACAATTAGAGAGACAATAAAACTCGGAGGACTTGCAATAATAACAGCAATTCTAGGAATAATAAGGCTCAATATTCACCCAAACCAGAAACAGTAATAATATGTGGAACGTGTTTTAAGCAAGGTCATACCTCATAAATCGTACAATAAAAATCACACAGTATATAAGACGGAACAAGAGATTCCGGAAAGATTACCAAAAACGGCCCCATTTTTTACACTAAACTTTTAGACGTCAATCTGGATCAAACAGAAGAACAGAAAACTGCAATACTTAATTTTTTTATACAATTACAGATATGTATTCTATTCTCACGAAGATATAAGATATTTTAGAGAATACACCCATAAAATAAGGATCGATAAAGCGGCCAATTTCCACCAGAGGTCACCTCCTATTATTTTAGCTGTGCGATCACAAATACACCTACAGATTAAATAGCTGTTAGACGCCAAGAACATAAAGAAAACTAGTGATGCTCATTTAGCTCGCCATTTCTGGTTGTGCGTAAGCCAAACATCAGAATTCTGTTTGGTTTTGAAACGTCACGCATGCAATTCTCTTACAAAATATCTCAGCATTCATTTTCAGTCTACAGAGAATATTTTGCATATGCTTAAAGGCTAATCTCGGACCACCTATATCCAGTGGTGCTATTCTAATTTTTTAACAACCGGTTCTCTCTCTCTCTCTCTCTCTCTCTCTCTCTCTCTCTCTCTCTCTCTCTCTCTCTCTCTCTATATATATATATATATATATATATATATATATATATATATATATATATATATATATATATATATAAACACAAGGCGTATTCGAAAAGTAAGGGCCGTCGACGCATAGTGAAATGGGGGTAGGCCGGAACACAATTTCACACATGCAGGGCCAAGGATGAAGTACTGATGAAGCCACTGCAGTGGTTGTCTTGAGTCAGTAGAAGTTTGGCAGCCGTGGAACTCAAATTGCAATGGCCGCGAGAAAATGAAATGAAATGAAATCTTTGAGTTTTACGTCCCACCATTATGCCGGTTAGGATAAAGGAGACGGTGATGATGAGTAATGAGTGAAATGGTGGAATGAATAAAGTGGGAGGAAATGGGAAAACCCCGAAGAAATCTACGCATTCGGTGTTTGTCCACCACAAAGTTCACTTGGCGGGGACTGGGATCGAACCCGGGACCCCAAGCACCAGAGGTGAACGCTTTACCACTGAACCACCGCGGCCCCGCAATGGCCGCGCCGCTAGTTGTGAAGTGCACGATGTGATACGATTTTTGCTTGCAAAAGGAGCTTCTGCTGCTGATAACCATCAAGAACTGTGTCTATTATATGAACCTACGTAATGAGTCCAAAAAAGGTTTGCAAATGGTGTCGCGAGTTTCAAATGGTCACACCAACGTGCATGATGAAGACCGAAGTGGCAGGCCTAGTGTTCAGACGGATGATCTCGTGGAGCAAGTACACCAAAAACTGCGAAATGATCGGCAATTGACGATCAGTACTCTGGCTCATGACTTTCCTCACGTTGCACGAACCACCATCTACAGGATTGTCACAGAAACGCTTGGATATTAGAAATTGAGTGCAAGGTGGGTGCCAAAAATGCTAACGGACCAGCAGAAACAAAAAGCAACGAATTTGCAGTTCCTGACAATTTTTGGATCGCTATCGACAACAGGGAGTTGATTTGTTTTCCCACATAGTGACGGGCGACGAGACGTGGATCTGTACACCAAGGCCAAATTCAAACACCAGTCCATGCAGTTGCGCCGTTGAGGTTCCCCCAAAACAAAAAGGTTTAAGCAATCGCCACACTCGAGTCGCAAACTGATGGCTACCGTCTTTTGGGACGATAAAGGCGTCCTGTTGGTTGATTTTTTGGAACGTGAGACAACAGTTACAGCTAACATGTACTGCGACACGCGCACCAAAATGTTACGTGCGATTCAAAATAGACGCCGCGGGAAACTCGTCCGGAATCATCCTCGTTCACGACAACGCGCGTCCTCATACCGCTGCCGTCTTCGAGAAGATGACTGAAGATTTTCGTTAGGATCTGTTTGACCAGTCTCCATGCAGACTCGACCTTGCCTCCAACGATTACTTCCTCTTCTTGGATTTGGAAAGAGGGCCTATTGGACAACGATTTGAAAACGACGAGGATCTCAAGACTGCTGTTGCCAACTGGTTCCAATCCCAGGTGGTAAACTTCTATTCAGAGGGTTTACGGAAGATGGTGCAGCCTTACGAAAAGTTTTTGGATCGAGATGGTGATTACGTGGAAAAGTGAAGTAGCTCCGTAGGCACTTATTTCTGGCAATATATCCCGTTCCGCATGAGCGTCTTTTTTTTTTTTTTTTTTTTTAAAAAATCATGAAACGGCCCTTACTTTTTGAATACGCCTCGTGTGTATACATATAGAGAGTCCAACCAGGAAAGGGCCATGTTTTGAGGAATGACACTATGAGTCATGACAAGCAATCGTTCGAGATATCGATGAAAAGACCAATATTTCGTACAAATTGCTTCGAAGACACATATCTCCGGAACTGATGAAGATATCGGAATGGTACAAAAACAAATAGGTAGCACATGTAATAGGCATTATATTCGTATCACATTCATCACACTCACAGGTCCCAAAATTTCGGAATTCGTATTCAAATTTCTGTCTGCCCACTAAATTGAAATAATTCAAAGTTGCTTGCTTTCACAACAATGCAAGCGAGAGGGGAAAATAAAGAGGTGTTTTCTCAAATTTGTTTGGCTTCTTTGTTTCACCCTTGGCTAGATCTTGCGTGTGTGCGGTATAACAAACGGTTCTGCGAACTCGAAATATTTTAACAACCGGTTCTCGCGAACCGGCTGAATAGCACCACTGCCTATATCGATATTAAGTAAAGCTATCTTCAGTTATAATTGCACCCTAAGAGCACAAACAAATGACGTTCAAAGTAAATCTTACGACGAAGTCATATCAATTTTTGCGTTGCGTTATGGGCCACAGTACGTCTTCTCAAGCTTTCGATCGCGACCTGGATGCTTCTTGAACGATTACCATCACGTGTAACTGCATTTGCAGATGATCTGATAGTAAGCGGTACAAACTGGAAGCAACAGTAACTGAAAGGCATGACTTTAGAACTAGTCCAAAGAAAACCCACCTATTATACATTGAGTTTGATGTTTTAGGATTAAAATTAGTGGAGAAAATATCAAAATTTCTCCAAAATTGCTAACAAAATCAGAAACTTTAAAAAATCTACCAGTAAGAGAACTGTAAAAAATTTTTGGGGTTTCTGCTCATACTTAAGAGCCCATATTAAAAATTTCACCGAGAAAAAGATCCTTTCTAGGGTCTCTTAGAGAAAATTGCAAAATTCAAATGGCCATCGATGCATGACGAGCTATTTGAAAAATTCAAACCTGACATCATTAGTTCACCATCATTATTTCATTTCGATCCAGCTCTAGAAATTTGCACTTATGCAGATGCCTCATCAGTGGCGGTGGGAGGTCTTTTGGAATATTACAACCTTAAAACCAAAGAAAATGTTGTTTATTATTGTAGCCCTTGGCTCACGAATACCGAAGGCAAAGCTTCAACCTGGCAAAGTGAATTATATGCACTGATACATGTCTTGCGAAAATTTCGCTACTTTCTATTAAACAGAAAATTCAAGCTGTTTATTGACGCGAAATGGCTCACATCATGAAACCTGATAAGAGTACGAAAATTCACTCGATATAAAATATTTTTGGTTGTTTATAACTTTCAAATTAACCACATTAAATTTTATAACTCCTGGCAGATATTTTTAGCCACCTCGAACAGAAAGAAGACGGGAAACAAGAAACGCCCAAAAGTGACAAATTTTGCAATATAGAGGACGCTAAAGTTTTCTCCTGTCATTCCTTGGACCATACACTCCAAACTGAACAGCCTACGCCACTGTATAATTTGTCAGAAGAACAAAGAAAGGCTAGTTCATTTTCTAATATTTCTGTTTTAGCCGAATAACACAACTCTTCGTTCCGCAAAATACTTTCGCCTCAAAGATGAATTATTATACCGAGCGCACAAACATCCTTAATTAAGATTACTGCATCTTCTTTGCATACGAAAATCGTTAAAACAGTGGTTTAGTTCAATACACAATGATCCAACAGCACTGCACTTCGTTTTTACTAAACTTGTCAATCAGCACTGCGTAAATACTACTCTCCTAATATGAAGACATGTTTGACCCTTAAAATAAAGATGTGCAGTGAGTGTCAGAGGCTAAAAAAATACCAAACAAGCCGTTTAGACAACTAGTTTATCATCCAACACCATCCACAGCTTCCACATGGCAGTTTGATACGCTAAGGAAATTTTCCATTGAAAACGGAAAATTCAAATATATATCTTTGTTGCTGTTGAAATGTCAACATACTATTATGTTACTAAAGTTACCGATGGCGTCACAGCTGAAGCCATAGAAAGATTTCTTGTTGAAGAAATTATCTTGCGCTTTGGAGGTTTGTGATGCTTATATTTTGATAGACATCCTGTGCATAACGCAAAACGACTTTAGCAAGACTTTACGATTTTGAGATTAAATTTTATCCTGCTTATGACCACAGAGATCTTGGGATAGTCGAGACTTTTAACCGCATTATACAGAACTCGCTTAAATTCTTTGTGCAAGACAAACATGCAATTTGGCCAAGCTTAGTTTCATACAGAATTTTTGCCGTAAATTCATTTGTTCAAATGAGGGTTAAATATTCTAGTTTCTTTCTTTTATATAGTTACGAACCTAAGACTCTTTCAGATGTTCACTTATGTCTACACTCAATTTATATATAGACAGAGAACATTTAAATAGGACTGAGAAATTGTGAAAACTAACTTGTCTACAAATCATAAAAAACAAGTATTACAATGCTACAAATACGAAAAAAAATACGAAGAAAAAGTTTTAGTATCACTAACAAAAGCAGGTTTTGAAAGAGGTCTTAACAAAGAAGGTAGGATACCGGTAATGAAAGGTTTTCCAAAAGTTCATAAGGAGGAGGTAAAACTGAGACCAGTATTAGATTGCCGAGGAAATATATTTGAACCATTGGAGGAGGAGTTAAAGAAGGTTGTGGAAATGATAAGGAGGCAATAAGACAGTAGCAGTGTGAAGAACTCGGTTGAGTTAAGAAGAAGGTTGGAGGAAGTAGGACAGAGCAAAGTTAAAACAATCATGTTCAGTGTTGATGTGAAGGCTATGTTTCCAAGTCTAAGAAGAAACAGCATTGTTAAAGTCATCACTGAATTGATGAAGGACAGGAAGATCAATGGCTGGAGTTGAGAAGGACTGAAGAAGGCCCTGAAGACTATATGGAATAACAGTTATTGTGTTATAGGTGATAAGTTAGTTAAAATCAAGGAAGGACTAAGCATAGGTTCCAGGTTGAGTCCAGCTAGCAGAAATTACTATGAACGACTGGGAGAAGAAAGTAAGGATGAAAGGAAGTGACAGATTAGTGTTTTTTGCTAGATATGTGGACGATTGCTTGGGGATTTGGAAAGGAACAGTAAGGCAATTGGAAAAGTTTGTAAAAGAAATTGAGGATCTAGAGAAAGGTATACAACTGGAGCTAGAGGTAGAAAAGGAAGAGGCTATAGTTTTCCTGGATATGAGAATAAGGAGGAAACAAGGAGTGATATACACAGAATGGTATCAAAAAAGTTACGCGTCGGGAAACTATTGCCACGCCAGAAGTGACGTAGATTACTCGACCAAGAGAAATTTCATCATTAACATGGAGAATAGAATTAAGCAAATAACCAGTGAAAGAGACAAGGCGGAACAGACTATACGGTCATTCCATAAGCAGCTGGAGAAAAATGGATACGATAGAAAGAGGCTAAAATATAGAAGGAGATGAGAGAAGAAAAACGAAGAAAGAAGCCGAGAAGGAGAGCAAAGTGAAGGAGGGATAGAAGAAAGAAGAAAAATGTGGTGGGGGATAGAAAGTTTGGGAGAAGAAACAGAAATCATTAAAAGAATGCTTAAGAAGATGGGGGGGCATCTCAGCTTACAGAAAAGGGAGCAAGAGGCTTCTGGAAGTAATAAGGGAAAAAAGAAGAAGGAAGAAGACAGAAGAAGAACAAGAGGTAATGATGGAGAAAAAAGGAGTTATTTATAAAATTCAGTGCGGCGAGTGTGATATGTGTTATATTGGGAAAACTGGAAAGAGACTAAGAGAGCGTATAAGACAACATAAGGATGACGTTAGGCTAGAAAGGAACAAAAATGCGGTCTACAAACACGTAAGGGACACGGGACATTCGGTTAATTGGAATGAAGTAAAAATTCTAAGCCAGGAAGAAAGAAGCATAGTTAGGAAATGGAAGGAGGCACGGTTTATAGAAATAGAGGGTAATAAAGCTATGAACTGGAACTCAGGACTGATCATCGACCAACAGTGGAATAGGTTGTTAAAAAAGCTTAAAGTATAAGATTCTGAATACACATATCTATTATGGTTGTTGTATATATATATATTGATTGTCTCACACGTGTTTATGTATTTATTAGTCCATATTAGTTATCTCTATATACGTGTGTGTATATATGTAATGATATATTTATATATTTAAACAACTGTGAGGCCAATATTATAAATAATCCTAAGACTTTCTGGGCGTATGTTAAGAATAAAAAGAGTAATTCGGGAAGTAATATCTTTCATCATGATGGTCAAACTTTGAGTGACGATGCTGATATTGCAAACGCGTTTATGACAAATTTTCAAGTGACACACAATAAATCGAGCTACAATATTATTCCTATGGAGCAACACAATAATTCGGAAATCCTGGACAAATTAAACATTAACTTTATAGATATCGAAGATGTGGAGAATGCTATTAAAAAACTTAAACCACGGTCATCTTGTGGACCAGACAAAATACCACCATATATCATTAAAGGCTGCTCAGAAATACTGAAACATCCCCTACAAGTTATTTTTAACAAGTGAATAGCTTCTTCTACATTTCCTACGAAATGGAAGATTGGTGACGTCTGTCCCATTCCCAAAACAGGCTGTCCTACAGACCAATTAAAAAATTATCGACCGGTAACCCTACTATCTGCCCCATCTAAGATATTTGAAATTATTGTATACGAAAAAAATTATTCACATGTACGGTCAGTAATATCTCCCTTTCAACATGGTTTCATGCCAAAGAGGTCAACTGTAACTAATCTCTCAGAACTTATACATTTTATAGCTAATCAAGTTGATAAAAAGGAACAAGTAGATGTAATTTATACAGATTTCTCCAAGGCGTTCGACGTAATTAATCACGATATACTTCTAAGTAAACTTGTGACATTCAATTTTTCACAAAATCTTGAACAACTTATAGCATCCTATCTTTACCAACGGAAACATCGCGTTCGATACAAGAATATTTTAACTAAGGAATATGTCGTAGACTCTGGTGTGCCTCAGGGATCGAACTTAGGACCTCTGTTATTTATACTATTTGTTAACGATTTATCACCTGTAATAACATCTTCCCACAAACTTTTGTTTGCTGACGATCTAAAAATCTATCGCAGTATCTCCACGGAATTAAACGTAATTTCTTTGCAAAATGACATTAATGCTATTTCCCAATGGTGTGAATCAAACAAGTTGCTACTAAATATTAGAAAATGTAAAGTAGTATCATACACCAGGAAAATAAACTATGTACGCAATGTGTATACTATTAATCAAACGCCAATTGAGAGAGTGAATTATGTTACTGATCTTGGAGTCACTCTGCAGTCAAACCTATCATTCGATATTCATGTCAACAGAGTAATTGGTGAGGCCTTTAGGAATCTTGGCTTTGTGATGAGATTAGGAGGTGATTTTTCTAATACTAATGCTCTCAAAACATTATACACTGCCTTGTACGGTCTAAGATGGAATATGCAGCGATAATATGGGATCCTAATAGTAAGAAATATATAAACAAAATCGAAAACATTCAAAATAAATTTGTGCGCTTTCTGACATATAAAGAAACAGGTATATATCAAAAATTTGAGAGCTACGAAGGTCTTCGAAACCAATATTCATTACAATCTCTTGAAAGCAGAAGAAGTCATTTCATATTATCTTTCTTACATAAAATAATTCATGGTGCAATAGATTCAGAATATTTGTTATCAGAAATCAAAATTCGCGTCCCACATAGAGCAACGAGATCCCATAATGACATATTCCATCTTTCAGCGCAAAAGACTAATGCCTTTATTAGATGTAACGCCTATCAGAAAAATGTGTATATTGTATAATAAGATGTCACAAGAACACCAAGATATAGTTATTTTTAGTTACAAACAAAATTTTCATTCTACATAAATTTGTTCGTGCTATTTGTATTTTAACGTATATTTTACTTTCATATTATTATTTTATTATATGTGTATTTTAGAGTGTATTACAATAGAATTAAGGGTCATATTAGTATGTTATTATATATGTATTTTAAAGTGTATTAAATACACTTTACAATAAGGTAAAACTGTAATTAGGCATTTCCGAAATAGATATATATATATGTGGTTGTATAGTATATGTGTATATACTGTATGTGTGTGTCGTCTTTTTAAGCGTATGCGTAATTGTATGTTTATCTGTTTATTTATATATTTATTTATTTATGTATATTTATATAATTATTTACTTATTTATGTAAAGTATTTGTTAGTTTAGATTAGTTGTGCTAAGATCGTCCTTTTTATGTGTGTGTAATTTACAACAGATAGGAAGCCTCGGTATAGGGAAATACAAATTAGAATACTTGAAGGGGATTGACTGTTGCCAGGAGCCAATCAGAAGCAAGATGTCTCAGCTCTTGTGTGTATAGAAGACTGCACGTTTCTCATGTATCTCATAGTGTCTGATGAAGCCAAAATGTTAGTTGGCGAAACTGTAACGCGCATGTAGTTTTTTATGTGAATATATTGTTTTGCTTAGCAAATTGTTTGTGTTTAAACGAAAAAAATAGTTTCTTCCCTAGACAGAAAATACTTGTCTTTTACCCCTTCCGCAAAGTCGGACCTCAGATACATTCTGTTCACAATACGTAGGTCTCGCTACTATAATTAGTAGAGTGAATCCTTACTTATACAAAGTCGAACTTCCAAAATCTTTCCGTAATCAGACTGAAGAAATATAAATTGAAAGAACTGAAAGCTCATAAAACAACTAACATTTATATCTTGCACACCAATAGTACGAGCAAGAACATTTAAACATCCCTTAAGAAAGAACGCAACATACAAGAAAAACATCAGAATTCACGATGCACAATTGGACTTTACATACAGTTTATCTTTTAAATTTTTATCTCCTTTTAAATGGAAGGACGAAAGAGAAGAGTAAGAAAACAAAAGCATCTAAATTGTTTCAATCACTTAGCAATGGACACTTTCCGACATAAACGCCTTTAATCACTATCACTTTCTAACATTTAGAAAAAGACAGTACTCACCATTAGAAGAAACATGTGAACACATTACAATGGATAAATTAATTCTTACTGCCAGCTCATATACTTCCTAGTGTCTGCTGATTACAAAAAGCTAATTCACTATTTCTCATTCAACGAAAAAATGCAGATCTAGCCTTTCTGTATTAAAAGGCAAATGATCTGAACAAGAACAAGTAAACTACAATGCATTTCTTTGATCTTTTTCTCTTCTTCACTCCGACTTACATAATTGTCATCGACATTATGCTATATGCACATTATACAGGACGTTTAAAAAAATCAGGATCAAAAGTTACTTTATATAGGGTGTCCAGGAATTCAAGTTAATCATTATTGTCATTCAACGTTAGATTCTTTTCTTTAAATATGGGTCTAGTACAAATACTCCAGAAATATTATATCTTATACAGACTGCCCAAGAAATCACGCCGTTCGCATCACGAACTTCTCAGTATCCCATTAGATACTTTTAATGACAACCTTACTACTCTAACACAATCTACTATATCTTTTACCATCAGTGAGCTAGTGTACGTTACTAATACTTACGCCAAAGCTTCAAAGAGACTTTCCTTGAGGGAGATGATGTATTACACCTATCCTACTTGCGTCAAAGGACTAACTGTTTAATGCATTTTCCCCTACCATATCCCAGTGCTCCAACTGTGATTTTGTCACTGATTTGTGCTTTCAGTGCTTTTTCCTGTGTTCCGCAAGTGTCTCTCTCCCAGAAGAAAAATTATCTCATTTTTAAACTGGCCTGGGGTGTAATGTACAAGTGTGAGCAAAATAAATGACGCGTCTGACGTTTTTGAAAATATCTCCGTTTTCTTTATATGTTCGAAATTTTGGAAGGTTTCCACAGCAGGAAAATGGTTTCAAGATTTGTGTTAAATATTTTTCTAAAATAAAGAAATTAGAAGCAGAAAAACTATTACTTAATACAAATGTACTGCATGTGTTATTCTAAATTTGATTCTTGAAACTAGAAACATGGTCAAAGCGAAGGCACTACTATGAAGATATCATGTGTCACATGATGAATTGTGTATAATAATAATAAATTTTGAACATAACATATTGAACTTAAATTCTGCGAAAATGATAAACATTGTTTATTTCAAGATGAATGTTAGTTATATTCCAATTTCTACTTCCTTTCAGCACAACTAACAGTTCAGTTACGTCCCAGACATCACCGAATTTCTATTTTTTGTTGATTTTTATTTTATGCGTATTTCTTAATCAATAAAACTACGGATTTCTATTTCCTTTATCCACGTTCCAACAATCATCTTATTTGATATTAATCTAGACACCTTGCAATTTCATGATCTATATGGCAAGTCACTGAACTAGGATGTTACTGATCGACGATGGCGAACAAAACGATGTGGAGACGAGGATGCTGAAGACTAGTTTTGGTACGATAAAGATGTAGACGCGCGGGCGACGATTTTCGAGTTTTAAAGTCCGAATCTTACCCACGTTAAAAAGGGGTAATATCTATTTTTTTGAGTTGAATGTCTAACAAGAATGTCACGATACCTATTAGAGTCTACATCGTCGCTGAAACGCCAGTTTTCCTATATATCCACGTCGAACTTCTTTTCGAACCATTTGACCCCACCGATTGCCTCTAGGACATGTACCAGAGAGAGAATAAATACACCAAAGGAGTCATCATTGGAGAGACGCCGAGAACACCAGGCAATATTATGAAGGTTATTTCTATCCTAAACATATCCTTATTTTCTTTCACCCTTTTCCATCCTCTTAACATCACAATCTGCTTCCAATTTAATTCTGTTGTTTCATTCATAAAGTACCCAGGTCCCGATCTCACTATCTTTGCTCTACAAATTTTAGTTTACTCAAGTCTTGGGACAACTTGTCAGTTCTAAATCCTCAACGTTTTAAGTTTATTTTTGATAATTTCAGCTACAAAAACTGACAAGAGCGAGCAGCACACTATGTCTATTCCAAGCACAGCAAATGATCGTACCTAAGTATATCAAGGACGTGTATTTCCGATATATTTTCTTTGGAGCCAATAGGACATGTACCCGCCGATTCTCTATAACTTTAGGAGAAAGGACGTTGAAGTATGTGCGTTTCGTTATCAGATATTGAAGAAAACATCCAAGCGAAAATTTTCAGATCTTGGTGGACAAGTAATTTGGAGGGTAAGGCCTTTCATGTCCTAGGATCGGCGCCCATGCAAGAGCCATGCACAAAGAAGAATACAAGAATAAATGTAAACTTTCATACATATATATTTTAGGGTTCTCGTCTTGAATCCAAGGTCGTAGACAAAGGGGTTTTCAGAATGCTTCAGTAATTCTAAAAGCATTCATACACGGTACTTCTTCAGGGACTGAAACTCTGATTTTCAATATATGCCTGTGCACAAAGGTTTTCTTATTCTACCAAGAACTTTCTATGCATATTTATTCCCTTTGGTCCCTAGTCAGTGTCATATATTCTTTGAGTTTTTAAGATTATTATAGGCACGCTTGTAATAAAATAGTAATCTGAGTTATCTGAGTTTTGTGCGAGTGGTGTTCGATCTGCAGTGGGGGCATAAAGACTCGGGCAAAAATCTCAACAGTGGCTTGGTTTCTGCTTTATGCAGAAAGACCCGCCTCGTTAACCTTGGTACTGAAAGGGCACGTTGACTACAATTAACGATTAAAATCGCTCCAAATTTCGATATCTACAGTCTACAATCAGATCGCAAAATTTTTACGTACCTACGTAAAGAAGCAGAAAAAAGTACGGAATACATCCAATACAATACTTAACATTTGTAATTCTTATGTTCTATCAAGTTACAGCTTAAATTAAATATGAGCAAGAACAAATCACTCGTTTTCTTTCCTTTGCTTACAAACGCGCATGGTAAAGCTCCTAAAACGCTGAATTCCTTCGCTACATAGAACTTACCATTAGGCGGTTATGAAGTTCAAATTTTTATGTTGTGTTCATAGGCGTAACTATGGGGTGTGTATTACTGAGTTAATGTCACATCACCAACCCTTAACAATAATAGAAGTAAATGAATCATTAACAAATTCAACTCACTCAATTGCTGATGTTATTCTCCATAAGTAGACGCTTTGCTTTGTATATACTTAACCACAAACTAACTATATGCTGAACAAAACAAAGTATTCACATTAAAAAATTACATATGTGTTACAATTTCGCCAACTAACACTTTGGTTTCATCAGACACTATGAGATACAGGAGAAATGAACAATCTTATATACAAACAAGAGCTGAGACATCTTGCTTCTGATTGGCTCCTCGTAGGAGCCAATTCCCTTCCAGTATTTTTATTTGAATATTTCTATACCGAGGCTTTCTATCTGTTGTCAATAACACACAAAACTGACGATCTTAGCCCAACTAACAATTAACATAAATATATGAACATACACACACCCATATATATTAGGGTGGTCCAAAACCGAATGCAAAAAAATCAACTTGTTCAAAATGATCCTCCACAATGCTTATTCTTTTGCTCAAGTCATAAGCTACTTACCTGCAAAATTTCAGCCCTATTGCACAATATTTACAGGTTGCTCCATTTAAAACCTTTTTGTTCTTGTGGTATTACCAATGATCTAATGCTAGAATTTTTGGGAAGTATATGATGGACCATTTTGAAAATATAGCGTATGCCTACCTCTGTATATACTCGTTCATTCGTAAATTTAAGGTAAATATGTGCTGCACTATAAAAATGTTAGGTGGGTAATGGGTATACGCCCCATTACATTCCTGTATATTACATTATAGGAGTCAAGACTACAATGTAATTTAACACAGTAGCTGTGCTAATAACCGGATAGATATACGTTCGTAGCTTTCATTATGATTACTAGATGGCGAGATAATTCTTTTTTCCAAGAAGTTTGTGAATTATTAAAACAAATAGCTGTGGTGATAATGTAGCTGAAAGAGGTATAAGTCTCATCCAAAAGTATAATGAAGTCTTGACAAAAGACGAGGAACAGAAGCAGTTTAGTCTCCGATTGGTTGAAATCCATTGTAAAAATGTTCCCGTTCCACTGAAGAAAGCGGTTTTGTAACTTGAGAATATAAATACCGACATTTTGTTCTGAAAGGTTGACAACTAACGAAAAAAAAAAAAAAAAAAAAAAATGGAGCGATCTGTAACTATGACTTAATTATACTGAAATTTCGTTTGTTATTTGCATACATCAGAAGGAATAAAATAAGCCTTGTGGACCCCGACAACTGTCAGCTTTGTTTTGTGGACCACCCTATATATTGTAAAGTACCCAAAATCCTTACATGTATTTTGTAAATTTATTTTGTTTATTATAAAACAAGGAAGCGATATTAAAACTGCTTAGGAAAATAAAAACAGATAACGTAGGAATCACACCACAATTATAGGAAGTTTTCTTATACGGAAATAACAAAGTAAGGCATTTCATAAGGAGACCTGAGCTAAGCTCTAAGCACCTGAATCCCGGAAAGGGGTTGTGCTGGTTGAGGACGGAGAGTAGACTGGGGAGTTGTAATTAAGATTGCAAAGTGTAAATACATCGATTGGAGATTATCAGAGCTGAACTATCTGTGAGTATTACAACTATTTACGATGTTGGATAGTCATAATGGTTAAGTTTCTGTGTCATTACGATTTAGTAGATTTTTCTAGTTAAAACCATTTCGAGTCCTGATAGCTTGTGGTGTGATGTCGAAAATATCCAAAAGAAATTGTTTATTTCATTTCTTATCCTAAGAAAATTAGTTAAATTCATCCTTGAGTTTGTCTAAATACACGATGTTACAAATTTCAGATGAGCTACGCTCTGCCCCCAAGTATAAAAAGTTTCTAAGATACTAAGTCATTCCAGTTAGAAATTTGTAGCACACGTTAATATATCAACAGATAAACATCTCATTACACGTACACTTAAAAATGTAGATACATATATACCTATACATATAGGAACTAATATTGACTAATAAATACATAAACACATGTAAAACAATCAATATATATAAAACAACCATAATAAATATGTATATTCAAATCTTATACTTCAAGCTTTTGCAACAACCTATTTCACTATTGGTCGATGGTCGGTCCTAAGTTCTTTTACGAAATCTATCACGGAATTTTTTAAGGTTAGGACACCAAATTTAGTATTTCGACTTTCTATTTAAAATAATTTGATACATGTATCAGTGACTTTTCATATTTCATATACAAAAGAGGAAAAAAAGTGAGAAAAAGAGGCAGCGATTACAATTATTATAATGAAGTCCACAACATGGAATATTTTAATGCTATGAGTAATGCACACACATCCACTTAGCAGAATATTGGATTCAAACTCTACGAAAAGTACACGAATCAGAAATGTTTTAAACGTGAAATATGTTGTGTAAATGAAGTTTAGTGTAAAGTGTATGTAACCCTCAGAAGGACAAATAAAGGAGTCCAAAGAACGAAGGTATATGCGAAATATAAAAAATTACCAGTAACGAGAATACTTCTTCAGGCCTTTATTTCGAGACAAGATTTGGATTTCGGTCTTTTCATAAAATAATAAGGTGTGTCTTTCAGGGCTTTTTGATACTTGCTCACGAAGGGAAGAAAATAAGATCTCCAGGTAAAAAAGTGGGATTACAAATATTATAGTAACATGACTATATTTTGGAACCCATTAGCATTAAAAACATAAAATATGGTATCTGAAATATTTATTTAAAATAATTTAATACATGTCTCAGCATATTTTGATATTTGTCCTAAGAAAGCAGAAAGAGGACTGAGGGTTGCAATTATTATTATTATTATTGCTGTTTGGACCTTTTATTTATTTATCTATTAAAATGCTACAATAGCAATTAAAAGCGCCTGAGCTCCAACCTATAACTTTGGCTTTCAAATCTTTCATTTATGGTTGTGTGTGATTTTACGTTTAACAGAGACAAACATTTTGAGTATTTGTACTTTAAATAGTCTAAATTAGTTAACTATATCTCTTTCATCAAGTTTATGATATCAAATTATTGCTCAAAGCCTTTGCATTTTAATAAGCCTTCTCTAAAATCAATGCATGTGAATTGTGATTCTATCTTCCGAGTTCTTTTAAACTATGTTTATATGTTTGTGGTCAATCCTTTCGACAAGGAGACCTCGAAAACTACAGGGTCTGGAAAGATGATGTTTTCACTGATCGATTGGAACTTTTGCGTAGATTGTCCAGTTCTAATTGAATGTTTAAAAAACATGGCCATTATTTCTGTATTACATTTTTTTTTAGGATACACTGCAAGCGTTAAAATTAAAAAAAACGAAAGCATCATATCCTATGCGTTATACATTCCAACACCACAATGTTGTATATTAGGGTCCATGGTCACTACGAAAGTTTTGAGATACACATTGTTGTGGCACAGTATTTGAATTCCAACAATTGCGTTCGGTAGTGGTATCTAAAGCGAAGAAGCGACGCAAGTTTCAACTCGTCTCGCTTATCGGTGTGGCCGTATCGCCTTCACTTGTTTGTTGATGTGAGCAGTATTCGGTTATTTAGAATGGAGCTCGAAAGGGAACATTTTCGGGCAATGATCCTTTACGATTTCAAAAGTGGTTTGAACGAGACACAAAGCCTTGAACGTTTGCAGGAGGCATTTGGGGACCTTGCTTCTTCCCGTGCTACAATTTTTCGGTGGTTTGGTGAATTCAGAAGAGGACGGACATCGCTTAAAGATGAAGAGAGAGCTGGACGTCCTGCAACAGCTGTGTCAGATGAAAACATTGCCACTGTGAAACAAATGATTCGAGAAAATCCTCGAACAACTTTCAAGGACATTAAATCTACAGTGAACATTGGATCGCCAGCAGTAACAAAGATTCTTCATGATCATCTTCGGCTCAGGAAGGTTTCTTCTCGTTGGGTGCCTCACATTTTGACTGAACAGCAGAATCGCATGCGTGTGGAATGGTGTGAAGAAATGCTTCCAAGATTTGATGGAGGCAATTCTCGACGCGTCTCTGACATTGTTACTGGTGATGAGACTTGGATCTATCAATTTGATCCTGAAAATAAACGCTAGTCTACAGTTTGGATCTTTCCAGACGAAAATTCACCCACGAAAGTGAAGCGACCGCGAAGTGTGGGGAAGAAGATGGTCGCAACTTTCTTCTCCAAATCTGGCCATGTTGCAACTGTTCCACTTGAAGAACAAAGGACTGTTTCTGCTCAGTGGTACACCACTGTTTGCCTAACAAAAGTGTTCCAGAAGCTTCGGGAACGGCACACAGTGGGGCGAAAACGCAAAAAGCTGGCCAAAATATGATAACTATATTCAGATTGAATGAAATTTAGTATTAAGGGGTTATTGAGGTTCCTGATTACGATTCTGCAACTAACGTTCAAAAAAACAAAATGGCGGAATAAAATTTGCAAAAGTCGAAAAAGTCGTAGAAATGTTCTTAAAAGTGGCGATAAAGGGGTTATTGAGGTTGCTGAGTACGATTCTGCAACTAAAGTTGAAAAAAACAAAATGGCGGATCCAAAATGGCGGAATAACAAGAATGTCAACATACTTCGTAATTTTCACAATGTATCTTTAACAACATTCACTTTTTTCACATATTTTGATGAACAATTACTTGTTACTTATGTTCTTATTTATTAGAAATGTATTATTACTTAAATGACACAAATTATTGGTATTTGATTCGGTTATGATAACTGCAACGGCTTGTCACTGTAACATTAATGAGCAATAATTAACATCAACACGCTTCGTAGTTGGCACGTTTTGGCAGCTAAATTTTTGTCGACAGCATTAATTAATTGTCAGACTATCATTCCACAAAATATGAACGTGGTGCACGAGGGTGCACATAATGTTTTCAACGCTTTAAGTTAATAAAATATGTAAACAATGTGAAAATTTTGCCTGACTTGCGATTCAAATTATAAATTATTACATCATTATTATTAATTTTTCACTTCATACACTTATTCTACTTACCAGTACAATATAGGAAAACTTTACAGATTTAAAAACTATGAACGTGTTCGAAAGTTACACCCGCTTAAACGGACGCGTCACAATTCTTATATTGTTCTCTGCGTATTTGACCTGCTGAATGGTCTACTTAAGAGTGGCTCAGGTAGTCGGAATAAAGTAAAAACCCTATTCTATTTATGGATTTGGGCCCTTCTAACATCACTCTAGCCAACTATATAAAAAAAATTCCTATATTACTAACTTTCGTTTTTTTCCTTTTGGCCAGCATTTTGCGTTTTCGCCCCACTGTGCGGCGTCCAAGAACTGGATTGCGTGGGATCCTGCTTCATCATGACAACGCGTCCGCACACACGGCCAACATCACAATTCAGTTTTAGAATCTACGGAGGTCAAACTTATGACTCATCCGCCGTATAGCCCTGCCCTGGCCACGTGTGATTTTTTTCTGTGACCCAGGATCAAAAATCACATGCGTGGGAAGAGATTTTGCAGCCCTGAAGAAGCTGTAGTGGCTTACGAGAATGAACTTTCAACACTTGAAGAAAAAGACTGGCAACACTGCTTCCAAAAGTGGTTTTCGAGGATGCAAAAGTGTGTACAGTGTAATGGTGAATACTTTGAGAAAATATGTGTTAAATTGATTTTAAGCATGTAATCTATTTCATATCTCAAAACTTTCGTAGTGACACTCGTAGTGAAAAAGGAAGGACAACCATTTCTCGAGTCTAAGATAAATCTTCATTTTTTGAGTGTTTTGCCCAATGAACACCATATATAACTGACATTATAATTAATTGTATATGTAATGTGTTTGCTTATTACATTCTGCATGCAAGAAGAAAGAAAACACTGGCCATACATGAATTAGAAACTCCAACCGCATGTAGGATCAATCTTGCAAACGGTGCGAGATATTGAAACAACAATCGAAAAAATCTCCCCTTTATGATACCCCTTGCCGATTTTTTTAAATCAAGACGTCTTTCACTTGTGTCTGTAAAGGGACTCGTACAGATGTTGTGAGGAATAACAAGGAGATTCATGCTCATATGTGAATGATGCGCTGTGTAGGGAGCGCAGGTTCAGTTAGTAATAATTAAAATGCATTTCGTCGTTTTTTTTATATTGTTCTAAAAAGGAAGAAGAGGGGTGATAAGAAAAAGGGATAAGGGTTGCAATTATTATAACAAGATATCCGTATCTCCAAATCACTTAAGATAAGCGGCATGAAATCTGGTGTTTGGGTTTTCATCTAAAACAATTAAAAAGGTGTTTCAGGATAGTCTAGAATGGAAGAAAAAGGGTGGGGATGCGTACCTAAGGTGGGCATAGATGTTCGAAATTTATGTGAAACTTCGCGTTCAGAAAAATTCTATATGAAAAGTGGAGAAGGAAAAACGCAAAATATTGCCCACAGTAACGCATGGAGTTATTTGCTAGCACACCAACAAATCAGAAACAGAAAATGAATTTACAAACACTTTTACCCTCACACGTCAGATATGAAAGAGAAAGAAAAGTTCATGTTCAAGTTAACACAAAAGACACACAATTTAAGTTTCATAAAGCATACCTGTAATAACAACATTTCTATTCTCCAAAACACTGGTCTCAAAATGAATTCTGTTTCCTTCTCTCCACATATCAGTCTGAAGAGTCTGTCCAGGAAACACTGGTTTTGCAAACCGAGCCTGTAAAAATGAAATTAGGAAGGTTTAAATCTGGAAAGCTATAATTTACAAATGCACACATTTGCAAAATACTTTTGGCCAACTAATTTATTTCATTATGACTTACCATTAATGAAAAATTGGTTACTCTTAAAGTCAATTTTCAGTACCAAAGTCGTAAGTCATAGAATCTACAGCTTAAGCGTACAATATTCTCCACTTAGTGAGTTTCAATGTTGCTCAGATATCAATCTTGTAAGTTATTTTAACCGTCTCTGGTAAACATCGCTGAAACTAGCTTCTTAAGAAGAGAAAATGAAATTAAATCTTTGAGTTTTACATGCCACGATTATGCCCGCTAGGTGAAAGAAGACGGTGATGATGAGAAATGAATGAAATGGTGGAATGAAGAAATTGGGAGGAAACGGGAGAACCCCAAGGAAACACCCACACACGGTGTTTGTCCACCACAAAGTTCACGTGGCGCGAGCTGGGATCGAACCAGGGACCCCATGCACCAGAGGTGAACGCTCTACCACTGAGTTCTCAAGAGTTTTCATCCTTATATATGAAATGAAGTCCTACTGATCTCAGTGTATTATACAAAAATTGAACATGTGTTTGTCTATTTATCATGTATAAATTGCTTTTAAGATCCCTGGCACTTCTTCATGCAACGTTATACCTTTGTCTAGGCGTAACGATACCATGGTTTAAAGTGAAAATGTGGTGTTTAAACTCTCAAGTTCAAACAAGGAACTACGTGCTTCAGCGTTTTCAAAAATTAAGCTCCTAAAGGACAAAAATAGGCAATCTGTACTACTACACGAAAAAGTAGAAGTGACTCACTTATGAACAGAACACTTCTGTCATAAGAACAACAATAAAAAAAAGGGTTTTACAAAAATATTATCCTACGGGGGGCAAAGTTCATTTATTTATTTATTTTTGCCAAGAATAGGATCTCATGGATTTCGTAAGTTAGGGAGTTAGAACTTGGCATTTATATTTTTCATTAAAAGCACTTGTACGTGTGATCCAGTGTTTTCAAACATTTTGCTCTTAAAGGAGGAAGGAAAACAAGTTCTGAATTATTAAAATTTTAGATTCTTTATTCAGGAAATATTGAATGTGAGGATTCGCTTATGATGATGATGTGGGTCAATTTTTGTAAAATTCAAATATCCACATTTATATTCATTAAACCACATTCTAACTATGCGAAGAAAGGGCACTTCTGTTAGTTATACATGAATAGCTCTAGCTAGAAAAATGTTGCAGAATCCCATTCAGAACCCCATTAATGCATTTAACACTGAAAATAAAAGTTGAAGGCTTCTATACATCCATCTCTATTATCTTCTAATGTACTTCTTAATGAATTTTCCTTAATTTTAGAAATCGGCTGTTAAAATTCTTCTTCCTTCTTTTAATTGATGTATAATTTTCTGCAGTCGGCTGGTAAATAAAGAGAACAGTTTAAATACAAGTTACTAATTTACTATCATAATACAAGGTGAAGTAGGGTAAAAGGTCATTCAAAAATAATAAGTCACCTCAACCGAAGGAATACTTTATACGAGGGCTATTTCTATTAACCTCCTGTAAGCCATCAGAGAAGAACTACCTGAGATGACGAAAAGGAGACAAGATGAAATTATTCATATGACATTGCAAATCCTCACATCGATAGACAGACTGCAGTTCAATCGTTGTTAAGCAGCGAGCTTTAAAACATATGAAATGCAATCGAAGTGTTTGCCAAGTTAATTCGTTTTCTCTAGACACTGATCTTGAACTTTCAGGGAACTCAGCAGACAGTTCAGAAATCGTAATCTACGTCTTTAACTAACCACATATATACATATTTACCAAGGTCGTGTGGAGAAAGGTTTCCTCCCTTGGCTATCCTCGTCGTTTACAACGGGAAGATTTCTTTCAAACTCTCTGCTGCAGTTGTTTACACAGCCATCACTTATAATGGTCCGGCCTCGTTCGATGATGAGTTGGGGCTGTATTATATCCTTACAATTGGAGCAATCAAATTACATTATCTAGTTCATACTTGACGGAAGCTTCAATTGTACTTAGTATGTTTCCAAGCTCGTTACTCTACAATAATTGAATGAAAGAATCTGTCTGTTGATTGAAGGACGAGGTTACCGGACGATATTACGCTAGTACTTCAGTACGTATTGTGTATATATAATTTGAAAACATACACAAGGTGCTGAAGAAAGCGCAATTATTAGAATTCGTATCAGTAAATAGCTAGAAAAAAAAATCACGCAGAAAAAATTCCAAAGTGGAGTATAGAGACAGCTTTTCAGGAAGTCACTTTACACGTAAATGAAAAAGAAGAATGAAGGGCAGACAATCAGCAATAAAACCCATTTAGGGCAATGCAAGAAATCCAAGAAAGATTAAACCAAACGGCTCATTTTTCAACAACAATCTCTTCGACATAAATTCAAATTTGACGTAATTCTAGAAAACTGCTGTATGTATTTTTTGTGTAAGTACAAAAGACGTGTTTGCCTATTCTTCAGAAGATATAGGATGTCTTAGGGGATACACATAAATACGAATCGACAAAGCGACTACGTTCCATGACCGTTCGCTACGTACTCCCCCAGAAGTTCGACCACAAATAGATGAACAGATTCAAAAGCTTCTAGACTCAAAGATAATGGAAGAAACAAGTGACATATCATTCTCCTCTTTGTTATTTATAATCACGAAATCGAATTCCTCAATTTTCAAATTCCGCTAAATCTCCAAAGATGCAACTCGTACACAAAGTATTATATCTCGCACTTCAATCTACAGAGGACGTTCTACATATGCAAAAAAGAAGGGCTGAAATTTCAACGACTGACGTTTCGCAATCTTATTTCCAGATATTACTCCATCCAAAAAGTAGTAAATATAAGACTTCGGAGATAAATCACACAAGTAAATCATACCGATTTTTACGTTTTGTAATGGTACACTGCAATTCGGCGCAAGCATTATCAATCTAACACGAACAATTTTGGAGAAAAATATCTAAGATAATAACTTCTTTTGGTGCAGATGACCTTCTAATTGGAACAGATGTTTGGAAACACAATTCGGATTTAAAATTTTTCATTTTAATATCTTAGAAAACATGGGTTCAGTGCCAGTCCAAAGACCCACCTAATTAGCTGGATGTACTAGGTTTTCGCATGTCAGGAGAACACATCAGCATCCCTCCAACGATTGCCAACAGAATTTGAATTTAAAAAAAAAAAACCTATGAAACATACCTTGAAAAATTTTCCTGACCTATGCTTGTATCTACGAAATCACAAAAGATATCACAGCTAAAATTACACCATTTCAATTACTTCTTTCTAAAAATTCTAAATTCAAGTGGGATTCTCCACATGTCCAACTTTTCGGAAAGTTAAAAGACACTTTTAAAGTACCATCTTTTTGTCATTTTGACAGTGTTCCTGAAATCAGAGTTTCCTTTCATGTTTCTTCAGTACAAGTCAGAGGACTCCTAGCATGTTACGACTCTAAAACAGTAATAGAGAACGTAGTTTATTACTGCAGTCTTCGACTGACTAAGTCAGAACGGTGAGAATCCACATGGCAAAAAGAATTTCATGCTCTCAGTTACATTTTGCGATGATTTTGCTTTTCCCTACTACATCGTAAATTCAATTTATTTACCGACGCAAAATGCTTAACATCACTCAGATGCAACCAGAGAAAGTAGGAAAGTACACATGATACAATATATTCTTGGCTGATTATCATTTTGACGTAAATGGAAAGAACCAACCAGCAGACATCGTAAGCCGTCTGGAACAAAGAGAAACTATCTAGAAAAAAGAAAAGGAGACAACTTAGATGGAACGGAGGACGCCCAGTAATTCGGACAAATGGACTAGAATATTCTATTCATCAAATAGAGCACAGTCCATCACTTCAAAATATGATACAAGATCAGCAAAAAACGATTCATAAGCAGATATTATTTCAGTATTAGAAGAGAACGAACGAACAGAAACATACACTATATTCCGCAAAATATATTCACCTAAAAGACAACTTGTATGGCATCCACAAACATCAAGAAACTTCTTTATCTAGTAAGCATGCCTAAAACTTTAGAAGATCAGTGGTTCGAATTAATTAATACACAACCAACAGCACCAGACTTTAGATCTAACAAGACTTATAAAACCGTCTTGAATAAATACTATATGCCAAACATAAAATCATTCTTCGTCTTCAAAATTCAAACATATATAGACTGTAGAAAGCTGAAAACACTTTCACAAAAACGACGGGCAGAATTGTTATATTAACGAGTTAATTTCGTTGGCGATAAATGGCAATTTGACTTTAGGGCTATTGCCAACAGAAAACGGGAAAACAAAAAACATAAGGCCGCCACTGAGCTCGATACTAGGTACACCGGCACGTCAGTCACAGATAGGATCAAGGCCGAGGCAGTCGAAAAAGTTCTTGTCCAAGATATTTCCCTATATCCAATCAGAACAGCACCCTGTTCACAAAGCAAAACGACTTCATAATTCAGCAAAACTCTCTGATTTCTAATACAAATTTTGTCCGAGCTTCATTCACAGCCATATTGGACTTACAGAGGTCGATTACAAAACTCAAAATTTTTGTTCAATAGGATCAATCACAATGCACCTGACATTTGTTGTGAATTCATTTGTTCAAACAGGAAGTTTTTCGCCTTGTTTTTTGATGCATGGTTATGAATAGAGACCGGATGTTTAGGCACTAAAAACCTGGAAAATAGGCAGGCAAATAGGCACGTAAAATTTAAAAAATAGGCAGTAAAATAGGCACTAAAATGTAACTCGAAATAATGAAATACTCAATACCATTAAAAAATAGATTCAAGTCATAGGTAATGTTCAAAGAATATAGAAACATACTAGTTTGTTAAATAATATCTTTTTTTACTGTATATGCAAAAACGATGCATGTTATGCATTGCACATACTGGGTGAATCTGAAAGATGTGCACATACTTCGGGAGGTGGTTCGTGACATGAAAAGAAGACAAAAAGTGCTGTTGCATGTTGTCGAATTCTGCGTCGTGTTCGAGTGATAGGGGTGCCAAATTGGAATCGAAATCGAATCCTGACAATTGGAATGGGACATAAAGGTGCGCACATACTTCAGATGATGATTTGTGAAATTCAAGATGACTTTAATCTTCTTTTCATGTCACGAATCACCTCCCGAACATTTGCCTTTAAATCTTGCTTAGTCGAAGAGCCGAACAGCTGCGTCGTCCCCTTCACTTCAAAGACGTTCGGAAACTACAACGCCCAGCAATCCGCACTACATTGAAAAGTGTGGGCTTCAACCAGAAACTTCGATCGTAATCTAAAAAAGCCAGGATAAGACTTAAAACTTGAGGCATGTGTAAATTACCTTTCATTGTATACGCCGATTCGTTTGTTCTTACAGCAGGTTGAAGTAGTTTGAGTGAGAAATAAAATTTTTTCTTAGTCTTAATCTCTGGTAATAATTTTTTGAGATTTTAAATATATGTCAACACTGAAATAATGCATCAAACGACTTCATTTGGCTTTTGGAGGTGAAGCACCATCGAACAGAGCTGATAAAACTATTCAACAAAAGTAAACTAAATTTGGTGTACACACGTTACTGGAAACGAAACCTGGATCTGTATACGTGCTCTAATCTAAAAAGCAATATATTGTTCGAGTGTATTAAAGTGAGCCTAAATCCACAATACTTGTTGGTTCGAAGAGTTTTGGCAAACAAATGATTCCTTGTTTCTTCAGTTGCACCAGTCACTTGGCAACCATAGTTTAAGAAGATCAAATAAATGAAAACGCTGTGTTAGACAATTTGTTTGCCAGAGCTCATCAACTGCACAAAACCCAAATTGTCGCTTCACTCTTTACCAATACAACGCCAGTTCTCAACAAACACACCAAACTGTTGATTTTTTTCCAGTAAAATTGTCGAACTAATGACTTATCCGTACTCATCTGGTTTACACGTAATGACTACTTTTTGTTCCTAATAATAAGATGCATGGTGAGCACCTTACGTCACTTAAAGCAGCTGTTGATGCATCCCGAACAACGATTACTGAAGTACTTCTTAAAGTTACTATGAAAATAAACAAATAAGCATAAACAAACGAAAATAATTTAAACATGGGAAGGTGTATTCTGCCGAATCTTATATCGGAACATTGACTACATTGTTAACAGTAGTTTGCAGAAAATTTCATAGGCTTTCTCGTACTTAGATTGCTTATTGTTTTCCTCTTTCAAGTGTTTGCCTGAAACAAAAATACTGAAGCAAACGTTAACGAAGCCTCTATCATTCAACTCGATTTCCGCTTGTGCTCCTGCCCGTCTTTTCCACCATAACTCTCGTAAAAGTGGACCGATTTTAATGAAGTTCGGTGTGTATCTTCCTCCAAGATGGAAAAGTAACTCCGCCGTTTGGGATTGTAATCCAGCAAGGATAAATACAGAAAATAAAGGGATCAAATCAACCTTATGCTGTAAGTGAACATTTCCATACAAAACAATTTTGCATGATTTGATGAAACAAGTACTCAATTGTGACAAAACTTTTTTTTTTATTCTAATGATAAAAATCATACAATGATGAAAGCATGAACCCCCCCTCCCCCATAAGGTTAAGAAAAATATTACACAAAAATGTTGTTATAAAAGTATGTTTGATTTTGATTAAATATGTCGAATATATTAATTTAGGCTTCTGAATCATCTCCTCTGTATGGACCTAAGATCACGGAAGAACAACAGGTGAATTAACTTTCCATGACTTTTAAAACACTTCCACAATAACTAAAATTTATTCGATTTTGTTAGAATATACGAACATTTTCTTTTAGGCTTACCCAGTCCGCAGTACGGAATTAAAAACTCAGGAGTGAAGGGTAGATTTATCTCCCTGATAGTGGGTGTATGTTCCTTCAATTTCAAAAATATCGTCTACGGTAACTAACGTAAAAATATTTTGACATAATATAATGCATATTTGTCAGGCTATACTATTATTTCCATTACTTGGATTTGAAGTCAACCGACAACGGAAGAGTGAACCTTTCTACTACTCCTCCCTGACGTAATATACTTTTAAGGATTTTAACGTCCCTTTCAGCAGCAAGGCTATATGAGACGGAACCTACTGATTAATCTGAACCACATGCGTCCCTGCCGGGAATCGAACTCGGGTCTCCTACGCCACCACTTTAAGGATTTTCTACGTAACTGTTATTCCATTTTGATATCATATATGTACGATTATTGAGACACAAAACTTAATGCTTTGAGCTACATTTAGTCAAAAACAAGCATAAATAGCTCTCATGAAACAAAATAATTCTATTTGGGTGGAATACTTTGTAATTATTTCTAAAGATTTCTAATCGTCTTTACTAACAGAACTGAAATAAATCAATAGTGAGATCTATTGATCACTCAGTTTTCTAATCGACTCGTTATCTTAGAAATAATGTATTCGTCGCCTATGATTCTTCCAGATTTTTACAGCGATTGGTAGGTCTCGTAAAATAGATTAAGTTAACGTCACAACTAGAGATGGGCGGAGGAAAAAACCCAATGGGAGGGAAAATATATTTTGGATTTAAACCCATGTTCTTTCCCAAATAGTATTTTTCCACCCCCAATTTTTTAAAAAAATAAAAACAAGCAAAAATACTTTATTTTTGTGGATGTTTACTGATTTTAATTTTCAGAATCTTTACTAGTGTAATGTACGTCATATTCAAGGATGTTATAAAATAGACGATGTGGCCATACTGCAAATTTATGAGCCATACATCACAGGTTCACCACGCTATCATTGTTGGCTCAACTTACAATTAATGTTCCGTAAGTTAAAGTTAGAAAGTCCAATATTTCAGGTGCTATTTCTTGAAAATTAAGCAAATAATCGGAGGCGAGGCCGATCACGAAACCAACTAAGGTTAGTGTGCCCGAGCCCGAGTGAATGTGAGTCTCACAGAAAGTAATGAGTCCGAGTTCCATTGAAGGTAATGATTCCAAGCCCGAACGAAATTACTAATTGCACGCCCATGTGAAAGCAAATCTAATTGATGATAGTGAGCAGGAGTTCCGTTGAGAGTAATGGGCTCCAGTTCAATTGAGGAAAATGAGTGAAAGCGGGAACCCATTTCAGGCTACGGAGCCCGAGCCTGAGTGAGCGCAAGAACAAATTAACACCATCCCGTGTGAGCCCAAGCCCCACTAAAAGTAACGAGCCTGACCTCCACTGAAGGTAATGACCGGAAGATCGAATACTTTTTAACTCTTCATTTAAGTACCGACTTAATTTGATGGTTTGAAGAACATGCTCTGCTCCATTTGTGTTGTTTGCATATTATGTGATAATCGTCTTTTTGTTAGAGAACTTGCACTTAGACGGATTTTGAATGCTAAAACTAAAGATCACAAACATACGGCTATTCAAAGTACCAAAACTTAACTTTGACGCTGATGAATACATCGATTTGATCAACTGGTAACAAAACGACATTACTTCTCCTCAGTAATGCTATTCTAACCTTTTAACAATCGGCTTTCTCTCTCTCTCTCTCTCTCTATTATATTATATTATATATATATATACATATCTCGAGAACTAATGAAGACATTGGACTCATTCAAAAATGTGTTGCAGATAGATACCACACTAATTGGCATTTAGGCATTAGGGGCAGTTCATATATTACGTAATAGGGCCCACACAGGGTCCATGGTTTGTGCAAACAGTTTGATCGTGTATGGTGCTGTATGAACACTTTCGCAAAAGTTAGTGCAAACATTTTTCACATCAAACTCGTTTGAAATTTTTTTTTACACGAACATGATGTTTACGCAATCACATGCACCGTGTATGGGCATGTTTGTGCAAACATGAGGTTTATTTCCGAGTAGAAGCCCCAGTGTACAAACGCTTACTTCTTACGCTGTGGCGTCAATGTATAAGATTCCAGAATCCTGGCGAGAATTTACTGAACTTTATGGAAATTTACCTGAACTGTGGAATGTAAAGAGTGAAGATTATTAAAACAGGAATCTGAAAAATGGGGCCTTTTTCCATTTTGGTTTCACGGGTCTTTCCCCTTCCAAAGAACAAGCAATTACTATCGCTAAACAAGCTGCTTCAGTGAACATGTTTACGCGATCAAACTCAAAATTGAACTGGAGGGCGCGGTGGCTCTGTGGTAGAGCGTTCACCCCCGGTGCTTAGGGTTTCTGGTTCAATCTCAGCTCGCGCCGTGTGGACTTTATGGTAGACAAACACTGCGCTCGTGGGCTTTCCCGGGGTTCTCCCACTTTTTTTATTCCACCATTTCACTCATCTCTCATCATCACCGTTTCCTTTAGCCTAACCGGCATTCGTGGGACGTAAAACTTAAAGATTTCAATTTCATTTTTAAAATTGAACTGAAGTTTGTGCAAACAGTTGAACCGTGTATGGTCGAGTGTTTGCACAAACCGTGGATCATCTGTGGGCCCCTTAACGCTGTTCCTTTTTTTTTTTATCAAGTTTAACCCCTCCCTCTCCCTTGTCAAACTTTGTAATGCAAGGGTGAACCCCTCCTCCTTTGTTACGTAACGCTTTATTTTTGTTTTTTCACCAATTTTGCTTATTTTGGGAGTTATCACAATAATAAAAAAAATAATGGCAGAACTTTTCATTACAAAATGCTTGTATTTTGAATATATTTGCAGTGCTATTTCGCTGAGAAATGAAAGTATTAGAAAATGATAGTACCGTATTATTTTAACCCTATAATGTTGTTTAATTAACGAGTTCTAATTTTTCAAAATTCCGTACTGTAGTTTCCGAAGAACATCGCATCTAACCTCTTAGGTAATCGATAATTGGCCAGGAGGAAGGGCTGCAGGAAGACGCAGGTGAACAGGATCTAGAGAATTGATATTGACCTCTTTTCTTTTCTGGAATCCAGGGTGCTTCCTGTATTTAAAGTTTCCCAGTGTTGACGATATAGAAGTTCTCTTCCCCGTAGATCATAGATTCGACGTGGCTGCACATGTGAAGGAGCATGGACAAGTCGTTTGTGAACAAGTTTTCGGCCATCTTCTTCGAACTTCAGTTTACCCCTTTTCAAATTTTTCTTGTCTTCAATCAGTGCCAGAATGCGAATAAACTCGATTTTTCTTGCAAAATCCAAATCTAAAGATAAAAAATTCTGTATGAGATGAATATCCGACGAATTCGATTTTTAATATCTTATTTTGCTTGGCGGAAAATATTATTTCACGAAAAAGTTTCTTCTGTTTTACATACGATACTCCTTGGAAGAATAGTGAGTAATTATTCAAATCAGAAGTTTCAACTCAATTCTCAGAAATAGCGATACGAGTGGGAACGCGAGGACATTTCCAAGCGGTAGTTACGATCGCTAACAACTAACTCCAGAAAAGAATATACCGTAAATACATTGCGGCGATAGCCACAAAGCAGAGCTATATTGTATTGTAATACACGCACGGTTCGTCACCAGTCATGCTGGTGTCTAGTAGCGTCTGCAAATCCCTTCTACAGGATTAAATTTATACAGCCTGTCAATTTTCCAAAACAATATAAATATTTATTTATAAAAATGAAAAGAACTGAATAAAATTATTTGTTTAAAAGATTGCATATATTCCTGAGAATAAAAATAAAGATTACAGAAAAAACACGTAACGTAACGAAGATGTTAACCCCCTCTTTCCCCTTTGCCGCGTTACGTAATAAGTGGACGATCCCTTAGATACATATCACATTCATTACACTCACAGATCCCACTATCCCAGACATTCATATTCAAATTTCTGTCTGCCTATTGAATTGAAACAATTGAATGTTATTTGTTTTCCAATAATAGAAGTGAGGGCGAAAGTAAAAAAAGTGTTTTCACTAATTTGTTTAGCTTTTTTCTTTCATTCTTGGTTAGGTCGTGCGTGTGTGTGTGTTTATGTCTGGGTATAACAACCGGTTCTGCGAATTCGAAATATTTTAATAACCGGTTCTATCGAACCGGTGCGAACCAACTAAATAGCACCACTGCTTCTCCGCAAATACTACAGCACTTGAATCTTGAAGATATTAAAAGTGTCATAATGAACTGTCTAGAGAAAATTCTTCAATTTGAACCATATCCTTGTCACACTCAAGCAGTAGAGAGGTATGTCAAATTAGTGACGGGAGCTTCTCTTTCTGTGTTTGGCTTGAATAGAAGAGATGGCTTCATTAAAGCAAGAGCAGATTCACGAACATCAATGACACAGTTTGAAACAAAAAGAGACATCAACCAATAAGTTGGTAAAAGAATTGGTGCATACTACTCTCTGAGCACCAAAGCATAGTTATGATTTTTTAAACATTAATGTAAAATTGTAAATATTGCGTTATAAAAACTAGTTATTAATTATATACATCTTATATTTCGTTTTCTTATTGCATCTCTTATCTACTTTAAAAAATAAAATGAAATAAATAAATAAATAAAACTTTCAGATTTTGCTTTAAATTTTTCAAAAAAATTGATATTGTACACTCCCGGTTGGGTCGTTTAAATATAAAAGCACATATATAATTTGTTCTCTATAATATATATTTATATATATATATATAGTAGATAAAATACGACATACTGTATATATATATATATTCAAGTGAAAAATTTCAATCTTGCTTCGCTCCTTCCCGGTCTCATCCGGGGAGAGAATTAAAAAATCCCAACGGCTTCCCTAGGCAGAGCTACACAAGTAACAGAAAAATATAAATACTATTCAATATCTTGGGAAGCATTTTTTTATTTGTAAACATTAAACGAAAAAAAAATATTTGTCCTTGGTATTAAATTCTTTAATTAGTCCTTTAAAGTAATTTACACCATTTATACAATTTATATACAAAATTAATATTCTTGAATATATTAAATTATACTCCTTAACCTACTTTCTGCAAGACCGTCAGTTCATTCATCTGAGCGGTCAATATCCATTCCGGAAGAGGACTCATTCGATCCCCGACCGAAGCATACGTAGTATTCTATCTTTGTAGGCAGCTTACTCGACTAGACGACTGTTTTAAAATTGCACCTAGCAGAACACTCCCTCGATCCTCTACAGGTTAAAAACGAAATTTCTCTTCCAGCTCTAATTCAGTTGTTCCTACCTAAAACTTCTCAAATAAAAAAATCCGCGGCTATGCATCACTCAGATAGCTGGGTTTAAAAAATCAAACCTAATTCCCCCTCATTCAAGAGACAATCAAATATAAAAATCTAAATGCCTCCTCATTCCAAAGGCAATATCAAAACAGTGAATGCCCCCTCATTCAAGAGACAACCACAAGATTTAGAAGAAATCTCCCAGTCGACATCATTGAGGCGACTGAATATTAAAAGCAAAAAAACAGCGCCTCCTCATTCAGAAAGCGGTTCAAAAAAAAAAAAAAAGCTTTATCTGGTTCGTCGTATTACGACCGCCACCACCTACAATAAAAAAAATTCTCTTTATCAAACTCCCTTCCAGGCTCACTTATCCCAAAAGAAGAGTTGTAATTATTACATTAAAATAAATAGTTTCTATCACTCAAGAGAGCTGCTAATAAAGTTAGCACAAAATATTTAATAATACTAGTTCAAAATAAAGGGTAGACTCTCTTATAGTAAGAATCTAACAAAAAAAATCCTTATTTCATCCTATCTAAAAATATCTTAATATTTTAAGATTTAAAAAGAATGATAGGTTATGTCTCAGAGCGGACTACTCATTCTGTAAGTCCGGGTGAGAGGTAAAAAAAAACACCCCTACGTCCGTTCATTATAGGAGGCGCAAAGGGGTAAGGATCTTTGGGAGATGTGTAGTCAGTGGTCGAGAAGAGACTGCCCTACAAACATGGACCGTATTTATACGCTCTGCCTTCCAACTCACGATCAGTGTACACGAAGACTGTAGGTGCAATCAGCTAATACTTCTCAAATCTCTCTAGCGAGATTAATATCCCAAGAAGTTCCTTCATTGTAGTATTGTATTTCCGCTGTGAATCTGTCAGCTTCTTAGATCCATACGCGATTACTCTTAACTTCTTTCCATCTATCTTCTGAGAAATTACAAACCACGTATCTATATCCGATGTATCTACGAATAGGTAAAACTCTTTATTTAAAACAGGTAAAAGCAACTTCGGATCGCTTTCGAAGATTTGTTTGCAGTTTCATAATAGTTTTTTCACATTCAATTGTCCACTTGAACTTCTCATTTCTACGCAAAAGTTGAGAAAGAGGAGCAGTAATTTTTACCATGTTTGGAATAGCTGATCTAAAGTAATTATAAAAACCTAGAACCCTTTGTAAATCTTTGATACTCCTAGGTATTTTTGTCTGTCTGGCCATCCTAACCTTTTACGACCTATTTTCAGCTGTAGATTCCCCTCTATATTTCGATTAAATTCTAAAATTAAATTCTCCGGAAATGTCTATCAAATAAACAAATCGGCTGTTCTATTTCCTCGCAATACCATCTTCCTCTAGAAAGATTTATTACAATCCCCACCTTCAAAATGAAATCTCTTCCTACCAGAACTTCTCGCAAAAGTTTTTCGAGAATGATAAATTTGTGTTTAACAGAGAAATAATAAAATTTTACTCTCGTTGTAATTTCTCCACACTCAACTGTGGTTCCATCGGCTACTCTTAGAGTCAAGTAATTTTCTTTTACTTGTCCCCCCATTTTGTACCCATTAATCTGCGAGTTCTTTAGAACAAACTGAAACAGAAACCCCAGTATCCAGTAACATTTTCGACTTTACGCCAAAGACAGTACAGTCGATAACAGGTGCTTTAATCTTTCTAAAGACACCTTTTTCCTTCCCCCAGTTATTCTCGCCGGAATCGTAAATTCGTTTTCTGGAAATACTTTATTTTTTTCCTATTTCTCTATGTTGGAATAAATGTCGTACTCTGTATCTCCTGAAGTGCTTTCTCTATTTCAAATTTCCTGTAATTTTTTCCACTTAGAAATTTCTATCCGCTACTCTATATTCTTCTGTTCTTCTCTCTTCTTTTCTTTGGACGCGCCCCGCGCTTTTTCTATCAACCGGTCTTTCCATTCCGGTGAACTTCAGTGGCTTTGTTGATTTTTCAAACGGAAATTTTCGCTTTTCGTCTTCAAATGTCCACCAATTCTGCGAAATTAATAAAATCAATCTCATTTCGCTTATTAAATCTCTACCGCCTATCAAGTCATGAGCGAGGTCTCTTAAAACATGCAATTTTACACGTGCTTTCCTTCCTTTCATGTGAATGTTAACATACATGACACCTATAGTTTCTGTCTCCCTCAGCCAACTGTAGTTTTATGTTTTCCTTCTTCATCATTGCCCCTTTCGTTACAAGTTTCTCCGCGAGGGATAAATTTATTAATCAAATTTCACTTGCACTGTCAGAATATAATTCAATACTTTCACCCAAATCTTACAGGAAGTAAGCGGTTCTTTTACTAGATTGTTCTCTTTTTGGGCTTTATTTTCGGAAGGATGTGTTTTCTTATGAACCACAGAGCTCTCTTTCTTATTTTCTTTTTTCTTTCAGCAGAATTTACTAACATGCCCTCGTTTGCGACAAAAACCACAAACACAAGACTTATTTTCACAGCTAGAATTCGACACGGTTTCCTTGCGGTCATTCTGTCCACGCTTAAAATAAGCAGGATCAAGAGCCGAGAGTAATAATTACTTCCCGTCCCGATTCTGCTCTTTCTAGTGGTGCGATCGGATTGCATGGTTTAGTTGCCTCTCGTTCGGATAGATATAATAATTCACTCAAAAGAAGATGCTGGATCTTCAAACTTTCGCTTTCCAGCTGTTTAGTTACAATTTCCTTCTTAGATAACAGCTGTCTAAATCTTGGGGGAGAACGCTCCATAATGAAATCGACCTGAGATTTCTCATCCGGTGTATCTTCTAAGCTGCTAAACATAAGCGCAAAATGTCTCGTGTACGAAGCTTGAGATTCGTCAGCCTTTCAAAAACTATTTTGCAATTGCTGCTTAATCTCTTGTTCGTAATTGAAACTAAAATATTCTTTCAAAAAAGAATTTTTGAAATCCTTGTAGCTAGAATAGGGTTGTTTAAAAGCAAACCAAACTTTCCCGCTCTTCTTCAATATCCGAGGGACAACTAATTCCAATAGCTGTTCATCGTTTAACTTCTTAGCTTGCTTAAATTCTTCTAACTCGTCTAGATACGCAAATAGCTCCTCTCTAGGAATGTCTCCTGTAAATTCAGGGAGGTTTAGCCTAATTTCTTCCACCCATTTACTTTGACTAATATTTGACTCCATTTTTTCATTATCTTCAGCAGAATTACTTCCTTCTTCGCGCCTATTCTCTTCCCTCTTTAATTCCTGTATCTTAGAAATTATTTCCTCTGCGTTAACTTTCTCTCTATATTCTAGCCTAAGTGTTTCGCAAATAGTTCTTTTATCTAGTCCCGTTGCCATGTTTAAAACTTTTCCCGAACGTAACTTCATAAATTGATGCTTCCCTTTAAAAAGTAACAACTCCTCTCACTGTCTATACAAAAAGAATTTTCACTATGTCCTTGTTCGGGCGCCAATAATATGTGTCGTTTAAATATAAAAACACATATACAGGCTGTATCAGACCACCCGTCCCAGGCATTTTTCCCGGCTCGTAGTGCACGTAGGTACTTCAAACACAAAATTGAATGACCAAATCGTATGTGGAGAATCAAATGGTGATACTTTCATATCCAGTTGCGTAGCGGAAATATTTCTACGGGGTGTCAACTTCGAAATTTCAAATAGAAAGTGGTATCAATTTCAAATTCTTTGGAAGCATTATTGAAAAAGAAATTACTTTTATAAGAAACAATTTTCGTTAAAGTCTACAGTTTGGCATCTTCGAATGTTCTTTGCTGTTGAATTGCTACTATCAGACCACCCGTCCCAGACATTTTTCACGAGTTGTAGTGCACGTAGATACTTCAAATAATAAACAGATTTGGTGTCTCAAATAATTCTCTGCAAGACACTGTCACAGCAGAGGCAAGGAGTGAAATTGTGTGTTCCACGCAAGTTAGGAGATTCGAAAATACTTTCCCCGATGTGTATGAAAAAGAGTTGAAATGCCACGTGAAACTATTAGCTGATCGCTTAATGCCATTTTCACGAAAAAAAAAAAAAAAAAATTCTGAAACTAGTTTGACTCAACTGAAGAACTAAAAATCGATCACAGGTTCAACAAAGATAAACTAAGTACTGTGAAAGATTTTTACTATGAGTTTATGAAGTGGCATCCCAATTTGTTTCTTACCTACGTCTACAAGTATATTAAGGACAACATTCAATAAGGAATAAATTCTATACAAATTAGTGCATACTGATGGAGAAATATTCTTTTCCACCATCACGAATATTGAACGCGGAGGAGACTGGCATTGTGTGTTCATGTTAATCCCAGTGATATGTGAAAAATGGAAACGAGTTGACGTTGAGCAAACTGGGCAAATTGACGTCGAGTGAAAGAGGTCGAAATATAACATTGAAGTTCTGCATGAGTGCTACTGATCAGTTTGTACTGACCCTTTTCACATTTCCAGATCAGAGAACGAGAGACTGATGGTTGATGCTTCACCAAGGGTATTGCTGTAGCACAAAGTATTGGTTGGATAACAAGTGATACATTCGTAATTTGGTTGCAGACTTTGTGAAATTCTGTCATTCTTTCCCTTAGAACCCAGTTCTGTAATTGATGTTGGACATGACAACCATAAGCAACTGAATGTGATTCAGCATGCGCGGGATCCGAGTATTTACTGCTCAGAACTCCTCCACGTACCACTCATAAGACTCAACCCATTGACAGGTGCTTTATGAAACAGTTTAAAGACGCATACAATGAAGCTTGTACACTGTGGATGCGCAAGAGTGCTTGAGTAAAGATAACAGAATACGATGTGGCGCAACTTGTTTCAGAGGCATACCGAAAGGTGTGTCGCATGATCATTGATCTTAATGAATTTGTTTGCAGCGGAATATATTCAATGAACTCTCAGGTATTCACAGACACCGACTATCTCTCCGCAAACGTGATTCTTGTTGCAACATGTTACACTGGGCCTGTTACTACATGTTACACTTCGGCAGCGGTTGAGGAAAAATGGGCTACTTCTTGTTCGTCGTCTGCAGCGGATCCACGTTCTCTACATATGGCCGAGAAATCAGAATCTTCTCCTCCATCAACTAGTAAAGAGCTCTGTATTAGTGAATCACCATTGTCGGAGAATCACAAGAAGTGTTTAGCGTCACGAATCAGAAGAATTGGAGGGAGTGCGACACTAACATCTTCACCATATAAGACGCAAATTGAATAAAAAGTGACTTTAGCACACGAACTACCAAACGAAGGTCGCAAGTAGCTAAAGAAGCACAACACGGACAAAGAGAGAATATGAACAGACGAACAAGAAAGCACCACTGATTGAAACGTTGAATGAAAACTCGGTGTAGTGTGAATCCTGCGATGGCTTATGAAACTGCATTCCCATCGAATCAACAGATACCTATTACATGTGATCACTGTCGGCTTCGTGTCTAGGTGATCTGTAATGATTGTTTCTTCTAAGTGTAGAATGTGATGCTTAGAAATCGCCAATATTCGAAATATATGAAATGTAGCAATGTGTATTGTCATTTGTTTATTACATTATTTTTGCATTTATGTCGATATCTTCGATTTGTCAATAAAGTTCACATTTTTTAAAAAAAGTTCAGGCTTATTTTGGAACAATTTTTCATCTTTTTACCAAGGAGGAACTCAATGTGTTAAAATGTCCGGGGCTACTCCTTTTCCCTTAAGAATGTGAAATAATATTTTCATGTTTAACTTTCAGAAAATGCTTTGCACTCTTCAGTTAGGTACTAATTTGTGCAAAACAAAAAAGTTGGATGCCATTAAACTCCCCACCTGAAATTATGGGAGGCAATGCCCCTTTACAACCATCTTCTCTTGTTACGCCACTACAAATTTTATGATTCCTGATGTAGGCCTGACCATGTTTTTAAAGCTTTTGTATCAGCTTGCCACAGGCTGTCAGTATGGAACACACAATTAGGCCCGAATTAAGCTCAATAATGCGATCAGAGCTGCAGCATCCACTTGTATAATGCGCGACAAAACATAACCAGTTTTTTTCCTCGAAGGTCAGGATCTGAGGGTTTACTTGTCCCTACCATAAATCCTTCATTGTAACTGGATTTCGGCGTTGACGCTCCAACTCAGGTAGAACTGTATAAAGCTCTCAGTGTGGCTAACCCCATTACGGTTATCATAGTAGTATCGTACGGCGTTTGTTCCGTCTGGCATCTGTAGCTTTTACAACGTGATTGAAGAATGCATATGTCGGTAGCTAGGCTTTGCAATCAGCCCCCTTCATGTGACAATATATGAAAGCTATTTCATTCTACTTTGTACAGCTTAAAACACAAATTATTTTGATGTTTATTACGTCGGGAAGTATGTAAATGTTATCGAATAGAGCAAATCTTCTTTACTCCCGATCCAAGCCTTTGCATTATGTTTACGTAATGACGTAAAGGCAATGCTCTAAATAGAAGAGGGGGAGTATGCGGTGTATACTTCCTTAGATCTTCCACTTCGGGCACTGCATAAAGGAATGACAACACAGTTTAAAAACCGAGATCTTGCTATCTTGAATATTTTCAATGCGTAGCTCATCTTGTTGTATTGCGACATTGGGTAGGCACTGCCCCTCATGGACCGTAGCTCCACGGAGTCAGTTTAGTATATTTCCTAGCTAATTTTCTCACTATTTCAATAAGCATTTATTACCAACGTCCTAGCCACACTGGAATATTACTCCCCATGAGATCAGCGAAGTCAAGCAGTCCTGGGTCTGGTCAGAGGAAAGATAGGTGTGACTATTTGTACTCACCAGATGGTGTTGACGCTGCGGCGTCCACCTAGCGTCGTGAGGACAATTGGAAGCTACTTGAAAGAAAAAAGTAGCGAGCCAACTGCAGTCCAGAAAGCAAACATTAATGGTGAGGGTAGCCGATCTGCCGACAACACATCACCCCACAGGAATGAGTGCCATAAGTCCAGGCCTTCTAAGGGTTGTTGCGCCAGGAGTTTAGTTATCATTAGGCCTATTATTATTGCTGATATTAATAATATTAGCAATAGGCTTAATAAAAATACTGTCTGTTTGTCTGCTCTGCTCGTAAGTACATTATTTCTCACTTTATAATATAGTTAGTTAGACCAATAATTGAGCAGTTTCTTTCCAATGTGATTCGTCATGTTACTGGACGATAAAAACTGGACAAACTACAAATTAGAATACTATACACAGGAAATTAATTATGATAGATTTATTACTCAGATATTAACCTGCATACATTAATAAATATGAGGATCTAAGTACTTAATAGAATGCTTTTTAATCATTTCTTTTTTAAACAAAAAAATTTTAAATTGTCATTATAGACAGATGGCCTGTGAAATAATAATAATAATAATAATATTCCCAGGACATTGAACAAAGTTATCGTGACTTGCAAACTGTATTTGATGATGACAAGGATCATGTTGTCACTGAGATAGATCAATCATCCTCAGAAAGTGAGGATAACGAAAATGGGGACATGTTTGAAACTCTTGAAGCGTCAAGTTCCAATTGGTTATTTTATCTATTCATGTGAGAATTTTCAAAATAATATTCAATCAGGTCTGATATAGTGCTTTATGTGAGATTGATTCTAAGTTGCATGAAGGGCATACACAAGAAATAATAATAATAATAATAATAATAATAATAATAATGCTATTTATAAAAGACTAACATTAGTGCATCAAGCTAACTCCTAATAGTAAATCACGTTCATGCTCATTGCAATAATATAATGCAATAATTTAGATTTGAGCATTTATATTTATGTATCCGCAAGTTCGTTGGTCGGCTAACTAAAAAGTGTATGCAAACAATTAGAGCTCTTAAGATTGAATTTAGCCTATAATTAGTTCTTGAACATTTTAGGCAAACAGTATCCGCCCGATAACCATTGCGTTTGGTTTACTCGATCCTTAGACCTGATAAACCCGTCTGACCCGTGTTTCGTCTGTTTGGACCGTTTGACCTATAGACTCGTTATGAGTTCTTACGTGATAATTAGAACAATTTGTGTTACGATAATAAAGTGAAACAACACACTCTTTACAATCATCACAGACTAAGCTTGTTTTCATAAAAACGGGGTTATCAGGCCAACTCTATTCATACGGTTCAATCTGATAAACCCGATTCATACGGGTAAAAATACAATATCGGTCCAACGGGAGGTCCAGGATCGATTCTATTTTCCGAGCATTACCGAAAATGCACAGTAGTCCGATTATTATTATTATTATTATTATTATTATTATTATTATATTAAAAGGGGAGAAAATTACTTGTCGAATGACCTGTATGTATTTTATTCCTATTTTAAATGCTTATTCTTGTTTTATTTATCTGCTTATTGGTTTGTAACACTCAGAAAAAATAGTTCGAGACTTCATTGTTTACCCTGGCAACGGGGAGAGCGGTTAAGCTTTTGTAATACCGGCAACACCCAACTGGTTGACAAACCGCACGTGGCCGCTAAAAACCATATGACAGTTTTACTGCTACCCTGTAATCCAATTTATAAAATATGTTTACTTCGTTTTCCAGCAATTCTACCTGATTTGCTATATTTATGCGATGTGCATTGTTAAATCAGTGTACAAAAGCATTTTTTTTTTCGCCACAAGTAAATGCTGCTACATATCAACAAAAGATACAAAATTCGTACCGACACAAAATACATGAAATGAATAAGTCCCGTTCAAAAACAATGTTACTGGAAAATATGGACATTGTCAATATGATTGTGTAGCATGTAGGAAACACATTTTACATATGAATGTCCAGCTAGGGGTGCGCAATGTAGGAATTACAACGAATGTAATCATTTTGCGCAGTATTGTCAAAAAGAGGATACAGATAGGTACAAAAGAAGAATAAATGAGTTACCTGATAAACACTTTCAGATGGAAGACAAGACCTTCACCCTTACTGAATTACAACAAGGATTAGATGACATAGAGGCAAATACGAATGTAGAGAGTGAACAAAACTTTAATTCAATGGAGAATTTATGTTAAGTTCTATTCAGGGAGCCAATACAGAGAAGAAAATATGCCCTCTGCGAACTAATCGAATTCAGTTAGTAAAACGAAATTCAGAGATAAAACACAAGAATCTTGAATATGAAAATCGATACCAGAGGAGTCGGGTCTGTAGATGACACACTGACAACATGATAGAAGAAACGGAACACCTTAATATGAATCAGGGGATACGTACGAGGTCAACAATAATAAAAGAAAAGAACAGAATAGGAATAATAGAAGTAGTACAAAGCAAATGTGGTGAGCGTAGAAAAAAGTAAGGAAGAAAGTAACATAGAAGGAAAACATTGGGGAAAAGTGGATAGTAGAAGAATAAAGATGAGTAAAGATAAAAGAGAAGCGGAAGAGATAGAAAAATTAGTAAAGGAAGAAAAACAAAGAAAAGTGGAGATCGAATGGAAAGAAAACGATTTAAAAAAAAATGGAGAAATGATGGAAGGAAGTCTGAAAAATTAAAACGAACGGTTGAGAGATAGGTGAACAAGGGAGTCAGGAAGGAAAAGAATGCGTACAGGTTTACTTTCAGCACACCACTACAAAAAGCAGTTAAAAACTTATAACCCTTACTAATTTCCTTCTTATTATCCCCTAAAATGTTTTCCCTGGGCGACATGAAAATATCTCACTTGGCATAGATAAAAATTCAAGGAGGCCATCAAAAACAATTTGATGAAAAATTGCAATGCTTTTACGATTTGCTTATAAATGCGGCTTGCGTATGTGTAGCATAAATATTACAGTGAAAAAACACAAACCAACTTGTGCTAGATGGCCATTAAAAGCACGAATGCTTTCTAATCATGTCAGAGCATGGCGAAGCTGCTGAATCCGGCGAGGGTACGTCTGAAGGAAAGGGAGCAGGCACGTCAGCAGTGGCGGGTATGTGAGTAAGCGAGGATAGCGGAAAGAAATGAGTTTTGGAATGATACGAGTTTAAACAGCACTTCTCACGGTTTTATACTAGTAACGCTCCACTTATAAACATAAAATACAGGTTCTGTACACTGTGCAGTAACATACCGCCGGTGAAAAATAACATCTAATAGAGCCATCTTTCATCTGCGCTAAATTATTATATCTGTCGCAAAGTAGTAGTAATGATTTTAGACTAGTAAACCTACACTTGTAAACCTAAAATACAGCTGTATTACGTTGTATTTAATTCTGTCGCTTGCAGAAATTTGTTCCTTACAAACATGCCTTTTTGTGCAAAATATTGAATTTTACCAGTAAATCTTCCACAATGTGGTGTGCCACAATTACACCTGCACGAAAGAATGGGGTCAGGAAGAAAAAGAAGAAGCTGTAAAAGAAGAGAAAAAGAACTTTTTATATGATGGTTATTAGTGGCGAAAAAGACACATTAATTGGTGGCATATGACGTCGTGGAAAGAAGAAACGAAAAAAGTTCCGATATAAAACAGTTGAATATTTGTTGATTGTAGTTAAAAGATAAACAGTTGAATATTTGTTGATCTCAGCTCCTAGTGTTTAGTCTTGCGTGTGCTTGAGGAAACCAATACGATGTTTTCGAATATCGAAGCTTTTGATATGTTAATGATTTTGGGTGAATGTCGGCAGAATTATCGTGAGGCCGCGCAGCTATATGGTGAACGGTTTCCCGATCGTGCTCGGCAGTCGAGAAAAGTATTTCGGCGCTTGGCACTTCGTGTGCAGAGGACTGGGCATGTTTAACCTCATCACAACAAACGTCAACATATCAAATGCCGTGTTCAGGGTAATCGGTCTCCCGACATCCTTGCTGCAGTCCATATGGATCCCCAAATATCGACAAGACAATTAGCGACGCATGCTGCTATGAGCCACATGACTGTTTGGACGATTCTGCATAATAACTCGTTGTACCCTTATCATGTTCACCTGTATCAGGAACTCCGAGAAAAAAAATCCATAACCGTCTGGAGTTTTGTCAGTGGATGAGCGCTAGGAACCCCTGTTTTAACCAGAACATTCTGTGGACGGATAAGGTAACCTTCAAGAGTAATGGAGTTGTCAACATACACAACACTCACTACTTGTGCAGCGTGAATTCTCACTGGGTACGTGAAGTTGACAACCAACATATCTGGATACTTAACGTCTGGTGTGGTGTAGTGGGAGGACAAATAATCGGTCCCTATTTCTTCGAAGGTACTTTGACAGGGGTAGATTACGCTAATTTTTTGTCACGGATGTCCCACTAGCAACTCGTGAAATGATGTGGCTACAACAAGACGGTTGCCCTGCTCATTTTGCAAGAGTTGCCAGACAAACTGTTGAACGTTTATTTCCAAACAGGTGGATGAGAAGAGGAGGACCAGTTTCCTGGCCAGCTCGTTCTCCGGACCTGACTCCGCTTGATTTTTTTCCTTTGGCGACGTGTCAAGGAGCTGGTTTACCAAGAGCGTCCTCTACAATAGAGGACATGATGGAGAGGATTCGTAATGCCTGCCGTGCACTAAGTCCAAATGAAGTGTTAAGAGCAGTCAACAATGTCCCAGTACGCATTCGCATGTGCATCGCAAGTGCTGGACGATCCTTTGAACATTTATTGTGAGTTTATTTTGTCCAAGTATGATATTTTGGGAAGAATGTACAGAACTTGCTGTTCATGTTACTTATTGTATTTATTATCTTCACTTTATTTGTACTATATTTGAACAATTATTTGTGCAATTATTGTGAAAAGTTATTTTTATTGAAACGTTTTCATAAGTTAGGTAACACGTGAAGAAGCCCGGGAGAGTGGCAATAATTTCATAACTTTTAAATTTAAATTTTTGTTTTGTTTTATGTTTTATTGCTGATACTTTAGATCAAATTTGTTTCATACGTAGTTTAACTTAAAACCCATGAGTATTTTCCTTTGCTTTTTTTTATTTTGAATTGGTTCCGACCCCGCAATTTAAACTATACTGTTCTGCGATATTGTTTTCATTTGTTGATACGTACAACAGACATGTCACAACGTTTGACATTGAACGATATAAAGAGTTTTCAACAACAACGCTATTTGATAGAGTATGTGTTATCTGGCGTTCTTTTAAAGTAACTGCCAATTACGAGGGGCATACTGAAAGTCGTGAGCATCATTATTGATTACCCTAATGTACTACTTCCTATATAACTAATGGGAATTAACTTTTACCCACATTGCAACGAAAGTGATTCTGCGACACTATCGGCTCGAGTTGTAACTAACTGTATCGTCTGCTACTGGCAGTAGCTAAGTGTTTCATTGGCTAATTGTATTAGACTCAGGCGCTCTGAATGATTTGATTCGTTCTTGTTTTTAATAGTTCGTAGTACCCAACTTCCTTGAGTGGTGGTGCCACGGTCTCCACAGTTTCAGCGGAAGAGCAGCTGAAACCTCTTATGCTATATAATTACTCTATGAGCAACATGTTTTCACAACCGTAATCTTTAGTTGTAAGTAAAACCAAGTATATCATCTCAATCTACAGACGTTTCTTTCTTTCTTTTCAGACGTTGACGCTGTTTTTTGCTAGCACTTAACCACAAGCATGATTTCCAACATGGCCTGCAGCGAAGTTTCATTTCGACACCGTGCTGTGTTTGAATTCCTTGTTAAAGAGGAACAATCTGCTTCTGAAATTCACTGCAGACTGCAGCGTGCCTATGGAGATGTGTGCATGGGTGCCAACAGTGTTAGGAGATTGGTGACACATTTTAAGGATGGAAACACGATTATCGAACATCAGCCACGCAGCGCGCACTCTCGAAGTGCCTAAACGAAACGGAACAAGGTAAAGGTTGATGAGCTGGTTAGGGGAGATAGGGATAAAACTTATCACTGTGAATGATATCGCTGCAAAACTTGGTGTTGAACATAGCGCGGTGCAAGAAATGATTCACTGGTTAGGTTATCGGAAGGTTTTTGCCTGGTGGGTCTCACGGTTATTAACCGAGGACCACAGACGTCAGGGACTAACCATTGCCCAAATCCTTCTTCAGAGATTTTGATATGAAGGTGATGACCTTTTGACGGGTATTGTGACTGGAGATAAAAGCTAGTTCCATTATTATGAACCTGAAACAAAACGACAGAGTATGGAATGGCACCACTTGATTTCACCACCGAAGAAAGCCAAGAGAGTGCAATCGATAGGAAAAGTTATAGGAAGCGTCTTCTGGGACGCACAGGGTTGCAATCTGGTTCACTTTCTTAAGCCTGGACAAACCATAAATTCTGGCCGCTACATCCAGACACTTTGAAGCTCCGTCTTGCGTGATAAGCGCCCTGGAAAGAAGATCATCCTTAAATCGGATAATGCGCGTTCGTATATTTTACGTGCCACTATGGAGCAGATCAGGAGATTTGGGTGGAAAACACTTTCACATCCTCCCTACAGCCCCGGCATGTCACCCTCCGACTACTATATTTTCGGTTTTGTGAAGAAACAGATGCGAAACTATCGATATAGATATTGGAGGATATTAGTCAAGCAGTGCGTCAGTGTCTATGGGCAGCTGGAACGGAATTCTATCGCTAGGGTACTTTCAAACTTGGAGAACGATGGGGAAAATGTGCGCAAAAGAACGGAGACTATGTAGACTTTCAGTGCGCCCCTCGTAAAGCTTTTGTTCTTTAGTTGCAATTAAACAATAAGACATTGATGCAAAATCGTAGAATTTAACGAAAAGTTTCCTGTAAGAGTTCTTTCTTTTTCAATAATATTTGAAAAATAATTGAAATTGATACACTTTCCATTTGAAATTTTGAAGTTGACACCCCGTGGAAGTATTTTCGCTACGCCACTGCATATGAAACTATCACCATTTGATTCTCCACATACGATTTGGTCATTGAATTTTTTGTTTGAAGTATCTACGTACACTACGAGTCGAGAAAAAAGCTTGGGACGGATGGTCTGATACACCCTGTATAATTTATTCTCTATAATATATAGAGTAGATAAAATATGACATACTGTATATACTTTCAAGTGAAAATTTTCAATCTTGCTTCGCTCCTTCCCGGTTTCATCCGGGAAGAGAATTAACATTCTTAGCGGCTTCCTTAAACAGAGCTACACAAGTAAGAGAAAAATATAAAGACTATTCAATATTTTAGAAAGCATTTTTGTATTTGTAAACATTAAACGAAAAAAATATTTGTCCTTGGTATTGAATTCTTTAATTAGTCCTTTAAAGTAATTTACACCATTTATACAATTTATATACAAAATTAATATTGCTGAATATATTAAATTATACTCCTTAACCTACTTTCTGTTAGACCGTCAGTTCATTCGTCCGAGCGGTCAATATCCATTCCGAAAGAGGACTTATTCGATCCCCGACCGAAGCAAACCTAGTATTTTATCTTTGTCGGCAGCTTACTCGACTAGACGACTGTTTTAAAATTGCACCTAGCAGAGGACTCACTCGATCCTCTGCAAGTTAAAAACGAAATTTCTCTTCCAGCTCTAGTTCAGCTGTTCCTACCTAAAACTTCTCAAAAAAAAAAAAAAACCCGCAGCTATGCATTACTCAGATAGCTGGGTTAAAGAAAGTCAAACCGAATACTCCCTCATTCAAGAGACAACCACAAGATTTAAAAGAAATCTCCGCAGTCGACATGATTCAGGCGACTGGGTATTAAAAGAAAGAAAGAAAGAAAGAAAAAAAAAACAGCACCGACTCATTCCAAAAGCGGTTAAAAAAAAAAAAAAGCTTTGTCTGGTTCGTCGTATTACGACCGCCATCACCTACAATAAAAAAAATTCTCTATCAAACTCCCTTCCAGGCTCACTTATCCCAAAAGAAGAGTTGTCATTATTACATTGAAATAAATAGTTTCTATCGCTCAAGAGAGCTGCTAATAAAGTTAGCACAAAATATTTAATAATACTAGTTCAAAATAAAGGGTAGACTCCGTTTTAGTAGGAATCTAACAAAAAAAATCCTTATTTTATCCTATCTAAAAATATCTTAATATTTTAAGATTTAAAAAGAATGATAGGTTATGTCTCAGAGCGGACTACTCATTCTGTAAGTCCGGGTGAGAGGTAAAAAAAAAACACCCCTACGTCCGTTCATTATAGGAGGCGCAAAGGGGTAAGGATCTTTGGGAGATGTGTAGAAGTCAGTGGTCGAGAAGAGAGTGCCCCACAAACATGGACCCTATTTATACGCTCTGTGTCCCAAATTACCAAGCAGCCATATGTTCCACAAAAAAATATTATCCCACGGCTACTTCTTCTAAGGAATAAAACATCTAAAGCCCAAAATATTATATACGAAAAAATACCTTAAAAATAATAAGAAACTAAAAGTTTCATTATTAAAATTAATATACCAGAATTATTTATGTAAATTATACATAAAATTAATGTGTTGATATTTTAATAAACACACGGTGAAGAGTAGAAAATGGGATTCTGTGAAAAAAATGAAAATATATATTAACAAAAGTGCAAAACAATTGAGCATCACATACAGCGTATACTAAGAATACCGCTTTGACATGATTTTCATGACTGACTGACTAGCAGGTATTCTTTTTTTTTTTTTTTTTTTCTTTCAGGTTTAATGTCCGGTAAAGAAAAACATGACTGTGAAGGCCTATTGGCATTCAGAATTTACAGTGACTACTTGAATGTGTTCTTCAGTTACAGGGTGAAACGTTACTCGTGCAGTAACTTCAGTATCATTAATTCATTAGTTTTATTCAGTTGCTTCTAATCGCCAAAGAATTAACTTTCGCTTCACTGATACTCAATTAATACCGGTGTTTCTCTTTTATTTTCAGGAGACAATGTCAATGTGGGATCTCTGTTCCCTGACGGGCAAGTCGTCTACAATAAAAGCGTTGCATCAAGTTGAAAACGTCGATTCGGTATCACTCCCTTAAAAGTCGAATATGATGGATTTGAGAAAAGAGTATCCAACAGATAGGGGCAACTACCCATCTGAAAAGACAAATATTGTTAAAAAAAAAAAAAAAAAAAAAAAAAAAAAAAAAAAAAAAAAGTATTTCACTTTTCGAAATAAGACTGATGTTCTAGAAAGACTATGGTTATGTTACTCTCTCAAGTTGGATGTGGTCTATTGTAAGCCTTGCTGGCTGGCTGCAGATAGGTAGGTTTGCAGAATCCTAAGGTACTCACGAAGCAATTTTTACAGAGGAAGTTTAGCTACGAGCATATAATTTGAAGTACTCTCCAACTACCTCTATAAAAATTGTTGCGAAAGTACCACAGGATTCTGAAACTTCGATATTTGGATAGGGCACATACTAGCTCCTAAGTGAAGTCTTGACCCGACTACGGTAGGTCCCATAGTTTTGGGAACTATGGACCTTTAATTTTTTTTTTTTTTTAAATGTTTTCGGCAGCCTATATCTGCGAAAGGAAGCATTTGTGCACCGAGGTTGGTGTATACTTTTTGTCTTATCTTGGTGTCAGGAATACTGAATTTGGAATAGTATCAATGATTTTTGCACAGTGTTAATCCGTTGTATATGTATGAATGTTGTGGTTACGCATTACCTTGTATTATTATTTAGGTGAAAAATGGAAGAAAATTATGATTTGTGTCGACGTTTAAAAAGAGAATATTTCTGGTAGAATAATAATCTAACTAGAAATATCGAAATGAAAAGCAGTGATTCTTAATAGTTGATTTTTTTAAATTTATTTATTTATTTATTGTGGTAATGGGTTTCTGAATCGAAACCTTACAATACTAGCATGATTTAGGACAGTAGTATATCAAAGGGTACTAGTGTCCAATATGATCGGAATGACTGCTAGAAGTTGGATTAAAGCTGTGGACAGTACTTTTCATCCAGTCGTAGTAAGCTGTCGTAAACACTTAAGAATTGAAATATCAGCAAGATGACCAGCAGACATGTTCTATAATAAACTGTAAATATAACATGTTCTATAATAAACTGTAAATATACAGAAACAAACATAGCATCAACTGAACACGGTAATAACATATACACTGGTTAATTTAGACCATTCTGAAGCCAAATTTATTTAATGAGAAATAGTATTTTTCCGGAATTACTAATAATTCTTCAGATGGGATTCTGGAATTAATGATACGAATGTAACGATGAAAGATACTAATCTTATGAGGTAAGGATGGACACTTCAAGAGATTGGATTTTGATAACACTGGACAACAAATTTTAACTTTTTTCATGCTTTGGAAAAGAAAAGCACATTTTCTTATGCAAATGAGGATGCTGAATATCATCATAAAAATGCTGAATTGGTTCGAGTTTAAGTAAAATCGACAGAAATATGCGTTATATAATGTAAACAGTCTCAGAGTCTTGCATCTTCTATGTTGACTTTCATTTAAGTCACTACTGCTTCAGTATTGCTCATCCGAGTATCGTAGTTCATATGTCATTTGCTTCAGAATAAACCAAGCTTGCAAATGGTACTATGCGCATGTGTACATAATGTACAAGAGGAGGGAAATTTGAAGTAAAATTTTAAATTTTCCGTCAAAAAAATCCCTTTTCAACTGTAGCACCTCCTGGTGCGGCCCCGACTACAAGTACCCAAATATAATATATCTTGAAAGCTACTATGGTTTATGTGTAATTCATGTGCCACATTTCATTGTAATATCTACAATAGTTATGGGGGAGGGGATATTTGTCACTCGTGCTTGACAATACCGAATTTCATATAGGGAAAAGGGTGATATAAAATAAAAATAAAGTGACGTTCGTATGTAGAGCGGAAAATGCGTTTTGTTATAACGTTAGACCCTCTAGACATGAGGCAAAAATCACTTGAAGCAACCGTCTAGATTCTAGTATAATAATTGATTATATATGTGCGCGGCACAGCGTTTGTCCCAAAGAATGTAAAACGGTTAGTAAGAAAATAAAACTATATAGAACGGAAATGATAAAACATAACTTACATGGATATTACAAACGGCGCCTCTTTGCCTGTCGCTTCTATTGTGATTCTCGAACATCTCTGGTGATTGTCCAACAATAATCAGCAAGCATAGACTTGCTCCAGAGGCACTGATATTGTTTCTCATCGTAGATATAACTTGATGGAAATGTTCCCCATGTTCATTTCTGACTCCTCCGCAATTTTCTGGGAAGAGATCTATGTGGGAGTGCAACATGTGCATTTTTTGTGACACATTACACTCCATTGCTTGGTAGAAAGATATTAGATGCTCCATTAATTCCTTATAGCTCTGAGGCTGCTAGTATTGCTAAAAATTCGTCACCACGTTTCGGAAAGATTTCCATGCTATCTTCTTCTTATCTTCTAACAGTGCATCAAATTCAGGATCATTCAGAAGTTGTCGAATTTGAGGGCTAATAAATATTCCTTCCTTGATTTTAGTTTCAGTAATTTGAGGACATTTAGGCAGCCGTTTGAAGGCATCACACGTTAGGTTCACACTGTTAACCAAGTTTTTGATTAAACCCAATTTAATATGCAACAGAGAAAGTAAAACTTTGCTGCAATGCATCAAAGGAACATGTTGAACGTTCTTTGCTTCTGGGTCAAAAGTCTTACAATGTGGCTAGTCTTTATTTTATTTTATTTATTTATTTATTATTATTATTATTATTATTATTTTTTTACCTAGTCGAAAGCCTTATCACGGTTATCGAATTCGCATATATATATAAAAGCAATATTTTGTGTAACCGATCTATAGGCCAAGAAGTATGGCTACAACTTTGAATTCGCCACAAATATTTCAATTATATTCGTTATAATTTATGGCTTTCAGCAGTTTTTCCATGTTAGCGTATGTCTCTTTCTAGTGGATTGCAATCGATTGGAATTGATGGCAACACATTTTCATTGATCACTAACATACTTTTAGACTTTGTTTTGGTGCGTCTATGAACAGCCGCCATTCATTGTGATTATGTTCCATGTTAAGACCAGTTATATTTTTACAAACATTATGCCACTTTCCATTGAAAAAAGCTCTTCCAGGGGCTTCTGACGTGTCCGAAACACGGATACTTTAACATCTTCAGAAACAGCTTCCCACTGCTTGAGAGTTTGATGCCAGTAGTTCTGTGCTACTTTTTGACAGATCCCTTACAAGGTAATTTAATTCATGCTAAGTGACCATATGGCGAATAGATGATGATATATTGGTTGTGAAGTCAAGATCGGTGAATGATGTGGTCGACTTCGTCAAGCTGTTGCTCTTCGTCGAATGAAATAGTGGAGTAAGATACTGGAAGTTGTGGAACCTTTCGTTCTTCAGAATGTGGCACAGAACGAATTGCTGAAGAGATATTGGGATAAATAATAGTCCACTTTTTTTTTTTTTTTATTTGGATAGACCTTTAATTGGAGGAACCACGCAAAAGTAAGTTTGAAGTATGATCTGGTGGCTCTCTTCATTTTATTAGACCTGCAGACAGCATGCATGATCTTTTCCCATATAGCCGGTTCTGCAAGTTTGTAGAACAAGTATTACAACAAATATGTGGTGCCTACTTCTTGCCCGTTATCTCCCACTTTACAGCCAAAGGACAAGTGACAGACCTTCTTTCTGATATGTGTAAAATTTCGATTTTAATTGGCAAAGGTTACTTCGCCGTAAAAAAAAAAAAAAAAAAAAAAAGTGTCCGTGCTGTTAACACATTACTCGAAAGGAAATGAAATTAACTGCTGCTCTTAAGGCTGATGAGAATTCTCACGATTTTTGGAAAGAAAATATTCAATATCTTAGATAAAAAGTCTCTGAGATTTTTCTCGACATCACGAAAAATAAAGTTAGTTGTCAGAACAATAATGAGTGTACCTTATATCTAAAAGAAAATATTTTAGAGAAAAATATTTCCAGTACCTCGACCAAAAGGAGGAGTAATTAAGGAATTAGCAGACCAGATGTTTCTTTAGGAAAGGGAGCATTCAAGTTTGGGAAGTGCCGGTCTTCTGGGCAAAAATACGGACGGAAGATACAGAACTGGTGGCTATTAAACTGAACATCCTTTTGAATGATCGTGTTTTTTTCCAATTCCCTTGACGGATTAATACCTGAATAATGTGGCTACATGTTAATACTACTCAAAGTTAGATTTAAAAAAGACATTTCCGAAATAACTTGGCTAAAGAGAGGTGAGATATCAGTATAATTGTTATCCCTGTTCTTACTAATACATTAAACTAGCTGCAAGTATTAGACTGAGTTCTAGCCATCTCACTAGACGCAAGAAAAAGAAAAATGAAATGAAATATTTGAGTTTTACGTCCCACAGTTATGCCGGTTAGGCTAAAGGAGACGGTGATGATGAGTAATGAATGAAATGGTGGAATGAAGAAAGTGGGAGGAAACGGGAGAACCCCGAGAAAACCCACGCACACGGTGTTTGTCCACCACAAGGTTCACTTGGCGGGGGCTGGGATCGAACCCGGGACCCCAAGCACCAGAGGTGAACGCTCTACCATTGAGCCACCGCGGCCCCTCGCAAGAAAAAGAATTAGATCTATAACAGAAGGGTGTTTTTATATAGTTCAACATCACTCTCATAGTGCATGAAGATAATGAAGAGCGTAAGAAAATAACCAAATTAGAATTTAAAAATACGAGAGAATGGGCTATCGACTTCTGTTGATTTTTTTTTTTTTTTTTTTTTTTTTTTTTTTCAAAAAACGTTTATACTAAAGGTTGGTTTTTAGAGGCGGAGAACTTTAAACTGGTAATACTGTTTTCTGTGACAACTGATATTACAGTTCTCGGTTGTTTTCAACTTAGTTTGGTTTGGCAATTCATAATGAGTGGAAGCTACGTTTGCAAATACGTTTACTCTAAACGATAATACGCTTCCCGTAAGACGTACAGTGCGGACACATACGGACGGGTAATCACTGGTCCATATGTCTTCAAAAATGATGCCGGTCAGAACGTTATAATCAACGGTGAGCGGTACAGTGACATGATTACTAAGGTTTGCGTGCTTCAATTGAAAGACAGAATGTTGCAGACATGTGGTTTCAGCAGGACGGCGCCACATGCCACACAAGGAGCGCCACAATTAATTTACTGAAAGAAACATTTGACGAACGATTAATTTCATGAAATGGATTTGTTAACTGGACACCTTGCTCGTGCGATTTGAAACCATTAGATTATTTTCTCTGGGGATATGTAAAGTCGCATGTCTACGCCGAGAACAGAAACAATTGAGCACTTGGAAGCCAACATTCGACTTGTTATTGCATAAATATAGCCTAATTTACTGCAAAGAGTGTGTGAAAATTGAACCTCCAGATTACGCCATGGACGCGCCAGCCGCGATGGCCACATGCCGGAAATCATATTCAAACATTAATGCCATAAACATGGCTGTCGAATAAAGCCAATTTCATGGATATTAAAAACATTTTTCTGTATTTTATTTCAACATAAAGTTTTCCGCCTCTAAAGAAAACACCCTTTATTTGCATGCATAGTGTATATACATATACAGGGTATTTCAAAACAACACCGGCAACGTTTGGGAGGTGATTTCTGACACAAAATAAGACAAAAAGTATAGACAATCCTCGGTGCACAAATGAGTTACAGGCTGCAGAAAACAGCAAAGAATGAAATTTAAAGGTCCATAGCTCCAAAACTATGGGACCTATAGTAGCCGGGTCGACACTTCACTAAGGAACTAGTGCCCTATCCAAATATTCAAGTTTTAGAATAATGCGGTACTTCCGCAACGATTTTTACATAGTTGGAGAGTAGTTCAAATTATATGCCCGTAGCCAAACTCCCTCTATAAAAATTGCTTCGTGAGTACCTTAGGATTCTGAAACATGTATTTTTGGACAGCGCACATATTAGTTCCTAAGTCTTAACCTGACTACGGTAGTTCGCATAGTTTTAGGGCTATGGACCTTTAAAGTTCATTTTTTCCTGTTTTCGGCAGCCTGTAACTCCGAAAGGAAGCATTTGTGCACCCAGGTTGGTCTATACTTTATGTCTTATCTTGGTGTCAGGAATCACCTCCCAAACGCTGTCGGTGTTGTTTTTAAACACCCTGTATGTATGTATGTATTAACTACTACTATATTTTTATTACATATATATATATATATATATATATATATATATATATATATATATATATATATATATACTGATAAAAAGGCATTTACTTAAAAATGAACATATCTAAACGTCTATTAAAATATGAAACTCTTATTGAACAAGTACTAATTTCCTTTCTCGTCATATATATTTTTTGACTACTAAACATATGATTGCTGACTTCATGTCTCGAATGCATGATCCTTCTCAATCTCAATTTCAATCTTAAGATCCAAAGGATAATTCTCTCCTTAAAGAAAAGCCTAATGGGACACCTGCCTCAGTTAATTTTTGGAAAACTCATCTGTTCAGGAACCCCTTCGTGAAAAGTAAAGAAAACAAGATTTTAGTAAGATAGTTCACGATCTTGAAGCTGGCAATAAGGTTCAGGGATTTCAAATTAGTAATGGACTATTATATAAGGAAATTTGAGGAAGGAATAGTTCTCGGAAAATTGTAATACCATTTCCGATTATCATACTGAGAAATTAATAAGCCACTCGGGAATGAAGAAAATACAGTATTAAAAGAATGAAAAGAAATTTACATGGCGTATTATTACAAGTGTAAAATGTTTAGTAAGGAGTTCTGACATGTCAAAATGTTAAGTATGCTAATACGAAGAAAATTGGAACTCTGAATGCTCGTGCAAAAGAAAGAATAAATGCAGATTGGATGATTGATGGTGTTGGCACTTTGCACAGCTCAAACGCATCTACTAATTTGTTAATAGCTGTTCGTAACTAGCTGTTTCTGCATGATTAAAAAGTCCTTATGGTTATCTTCAAACTTCGAAACGAATATGGGACAAAATTGTACCAGTTATTTACTCGATATGAATTGGTTGAATCATTATCTTTCGACAAAAATGTTTGTTTTGACTTCTGAGTATTTTTCACCTGTCTGTTATAGTTAATGATTTATATATAAAAAAGCTAGCCCTTTGCCACCCTTAGGATAATATTATTTAACATTTCTCACTCTCAATCTATTACAGGATTAATGGACGAGGGTAATGAGCAATTTTTCAAAGTACACAAAAGCCATTTCCACCATTTGCAATTCTGAAGGTGAGAAAGATTTCACTATTTTTAAGAAACTGCTAAGCTTGGTGTACTATTGAGATTATCCTTGTAGCTTGAAAAAATCAGATTTTAGTGTCAGTAATTTCCGCTTAAAATGAATTGTGTACGGTGACAATGTTTAGAGTGTCTCTTTCACGAGTCTCTGATAAACAGTAAAGGTGAGGAAAATTGAACTGTCCGCTACAAAGTTCACCTTGGTGCATTACTATTGAGATTTCTCTAGCTTGAAAAAATTTACATTTCAGTGGTATTAACTTCCACTTCTAACGTCAATATTTAAATTTTAATAAATGTTTAAATAGTAACATTTCAACATTATAGTGGTCTATACGACTAACACTATACATACCAAATTATAATATTTCAACCTGATTACATATTTGTGACAGTTAAATTTAACTAATGTTCAGATTTAAAAAGTTGACAAATTAGCCTTATTCGCCCGTTTTCACAGCATTGGGTATAGATTTTTAAACATCCCGCAACGCTGTTTCCAGCACAGTAGGATGGATAGGTCTGTATTTCGTAAATAATATTTCTGTATTACTAGATTACTTTTTAATTTTGCCATATTCTATCTAGTGTTTTTGTATACTTCTATACTTTTGATGTTTCGAATGTACTAGTGTAATTTGATCTATGCATATTGTACATTTTTCTCCCTCTTAACAAATAAAGAGATATAAGTAAGTACACAGGTATGTCATGATTATTTATAAACAGTTCCTAGTTAAAAGCTAAAGGGAAAGGATTTCCCAAAATTCCATCTAATCAGCGGACCGAGTTGAAATTATTTCTACACAATACGTTTACTTTTCCTCTTATTATTCAGTAACAAAAAAAGGATTTGACATTATAAGAAAATTAAGTATTTTCACTTTTATTGACTCAAATACACAAACATGCATCTATCTCCAAGGCACACATGATGTGGAAAAGGTCTCATACTTAAAAGAAACTTATATTTCCAGAACGTTGACTTTTTTAGCTTTTTTAAAGTCCTGCTATACTTAAACCTTTCAACTCTAATTGAAACGTTTGAGAGTGAATACTTTTGCGCCGGATGTTTCAGATAAAATCTATAGAACCTCAAATCAAAAACAGTTGCTGATAAAAGAATGAAAAAAGTTAAGTACGAAACTTTTACAGGGTATATCGAATGTAGACTTTACGTGTCCCACAGGGTGATTACCAGAAAATTATAATACTAAGGAATGTAAGTTTCTACCATCACTGAAAAGATAATTGTAAAACATAAAATAATTGTGTGGCGTACAGTTTCAAATGGGTATAATTTAATTGTGTTCTTGCACATTCAATGTTTGTAAATCACAAACGGCTAGATATAAAAGGATAAAATAAAAGCAGGGTGGGAAAATATCAAAAGTAGCATCGAATAGTGCGCTCTGCTTGCCCATCAAACCGATCCGTCATTGGGCCTCTGGGGCCTATCCGAAAATTTTAAATAGCAAGGTATGCTACATGATACATGACAGGAAAGATTATGTAAAAATAAAATTTTAGTAGGAAGAAGTTTGCCTTGTAAGGGATATTTTACCGAATTGTCGCAGTTTTGTTGTAAATTCTTGCAGTCAGATGAAATTCACAGTTAAATGATAAATATTTCGTAAAGGATCCCCTACACAAATACTGTTCTTAAGAAAGTTGTTTTTCCATTATCAATAAATGATGTAAAAATACATGTATTTTGGTATTAAAATTTTTCGCGTAACCTTTCGGGGATCCATGATAGAGGCTGTATGCGGTAATTGGATCCATGATAGAGGCTGTATGCGGTAATTAGAATGTTACATTCGACGCTCCCTCTAACATTTTCTTGTATCTCTTTATTACATTGTTTTCTCTAATAGTTTGCAATTTATAAGCACTGGACGTTTTAACTGAAACATTCAGAATCAACTTTACATGATAAAACATACCTTAATGGCCTTGACCTTGGTAGGATCATTTCCAGTGAATTGCACCAGTACATGTCTAGCTGAGAATCCTAATGAACACAGACCATGGAGAATTGGCTTACTAAATCCTCCAAGTACTGAAAATGAAGGGTCAATATGAAGAGGATTTTTGTCACCAGATAATCTGTAGATAGCGGCCTATAAAGAAAAAATATTCTTTAATGAATAAAATCGAAAAAATAGTAGCAAGGATATGTAAACTAATATAACTGAACTACAAACTGACCTACAAAATCAGCTAATTGTACTGATACTACCCAAGGTTAATACTCATACTCTTATATGTTTACCTGTCAACAACAATGGTCACTACCAACAGACTACCACGAAGCTCTTCTCTCCTCGTTTTTCGATTTTCTATTCTTGCAAAATATAAAATTAGATACTATTCGTATATTAAAAGAAGTTACAGCCAAAGAAAAAATATAAAGGTGTGATGTTAAGAAAGGGGTTCTTTCACTCTATTGTACTAGTGAAGCTGCATCAAATAACTAAATTTAAGGAGTGTACTGAAACTATTTTCAAATGTTCACATCTCGTAAAGTTAAGAACCACAAGCTTACCTACGTTTACTTTCCATGTGTTTCACTTAGAGCTCCTTATTTTATGATTTTTGGGATTTGGTGACTCAGTGGTAGAGCGCTTACATCTGGTGCGTCGCGTCGGGTCCCTGTTAGGCCAAATAAGTTTCTGGTGGACAACATTATGTCCGTGGGTTTTAACGGGGTATTCCTGTTTCCTCCCACAATCTCATTCCACCAATTCTTTCATAATTTATTTGCCCTTATTATACGTCTCCCTTAGGCTAAAGAGCATAAGTATGGGATGGTAAACTGAAAGACTTCAAGATTTTATGTTTTATTCACATATTTACCAAAATAATCGAAATATCTCAATTTAATGCAACTTAATACAGCATGTGACCACTCTTAGGCACTAGAACAGCTCTGAGCTCGTGGAATGGATAGATATAAATAACGAATGGTTTCCAGAAAATATAGTACCATTTTTCATAGGAGTGTAGCACTCAGTTCGTTCAGCAAGAATGGAGATCATCTGCTCTGAAGTCTGTGCTCCAGATTTGATCACAGCTATTCAATAGTTTTGAGACTGGTTCAAAGAAAATCTCGTAGCTCATCACAGAGTTCATGAAAATGATTCAAGAGCTTCAACACTGTAAAAATTGCGCATCGTTATCTTGGGAAATTTGGCGTTCGGATACATATGAACCATCGGGTGCATATGGTCATCTAAAATCTCCACGTTATGGTACTAATGCAGAATCTAGGGAATATCAGGAATTTGCAATCTCAATCATCACAGAGAGTTCTACAGTAGAGGTAGACAGTTCGGAGTAAAAGCTTCTTCGAACGTCCACCATATATAAACATGGTCTGCTGTTGGAAATAAAGTGAAAGAAGATTCATCAGACTTTATTATGTGTACTTACTCATTGGTGGTCACATTTACATTGGTGGTCCTTGAAACTATTTTCCACACGTTAAAACATTATTGGCGATATTCAGCTGTAGGATGTTTAAGTAATGCAACTCATGTCGAACTGTCATTGTCGTAATGCGGTGTCAAAGGTGCTAGTTGAGTTTCATAGTCACTTTCTTTTTATTTGCACTCGGTCTCTGATGACAACATTCTTCAATGTTCGGCGATCCCTTTTAATCATGATCTCTTCACTGACGTTTTTCAGTCATTAGTTATATATCCTGCCATCATCTTGGTCATTAATCATCGCCTACCCACAATTTAGTTTCTGAAACAGATATCTTCCATTTTGCATTACTACCTCCAAATACACTTCCGTTCTAACCCGTCTGCACACGGTCACCTGCACACACTACTAACGACGACAATGACCTGCATACATATCCTGAGTATTATTACCTATATTTGATACCTGTTGCAAACTACAAGTGTTTCCATAACTTTGACAACCATCAATTTGAGATAACTTGATGATTAACCACTGAAGAATTAGTTAAAATCGCTGCGAGATATGGGGTATGTAAGTCTGTTGTTCAGGTGACAAAGATATATTCAATATGCTCTTCTAGTTTCAAGAACAACCAACATTTGCCACAGGAAGTTAATGATTACCGATAGTGCAGTGGACAGTCAGAGCAGAATGAACTGGAAAGCCTTCACGTTTAAATCTAAGAAAAAGTACAGGCAGTGAAAGAGATTCTCGATGGAAATTATTCTATATCCATATATCAGGAAGCTCAGAGAAATGATATACCGCCATTGTGTACGTAATATTTTCAAAGCAGAGTTACAGTATCCACAACGGAAATTCTTCTATATTTACAAATTTCTTCCAAAAATTTTATGCAGTGTGTAGAATCCTGTGAAGCCATCACTGCATGGAAGGACGAATATTACTATCTGCTGGACAATATTCATTAGAGCGATGAAACTGTGTTTCTTGCAGAAGATTCATTCGCAGACGTAAGTTATTAGAACTAGATTAGAAGAAGATCTAGAGACGTTTGAAGAAATTCAGAATGGGACAGAAATAACAGGTAAAGTATAACCATCCATATTGTTGGGTTCTATCCCATGGAAAATAGCATGAACTCTGAACGTTATTCAGACATGTTACAAATTATTGTGCTGTAAAGTCTAATTTATTTATTTTTTTCCCCCATAGAAAGAGATCCGCGAAATGATATTTATGCAAGACTGTGCTTCCAAACACGCATTTTGTCTGGTCGTTGGAATTGGCCCACTTTACATATTCTAGGAAGATAGGCAGGCCCACACAATGCCGTGCACAAGGGCAAGACCTCGTGCTCTGTGATTACAGTTTATGATAGTTGGGGAGAGGAATGAGTATATTAGAATAATCGTCAAGGCCTTGATGAATTGAAACAACATTCTTAGCCTAACCGGCATATTTATTATTTTATACAGGGTGTCTACTGGAATACCAGAAAGTAAATTCATGACTTTTTCATGACTTTTCATGACCTTTTTGTTCAAATTTTCATGACCATGGCGATAAAAATTTACCATTAGTAATAATAAACCCCTACCATCAGTGGTGCATCGGAACTATGCGGGTTGCTAGTCTTAAATATCACTTATTGTGAATCTTAAGAAAGAATCTAAAATTCTGCCGCCTTGTGCTCGAGCACAGAATAGCACTTACCTAAATACGCGCTTGCTCTTACCAGTTAATCACTCTATACTGTATTTGAAGTTTTAATTCTGAGTATAATTATCCATCTAGCAGAAATTTGTCTAAAATTAAGCACTCAGAGAACTGCCCAAAGACAAAACAAATTATAAAAGAAATTCGTTTTAAAAAAATAGATCATCAAATTTAAAATATGCAAACTCAAACGAATAATATTATTTGCATAAGTCTAAAGGCCCAAAAATACACAATTTACATTTTTTAGAAGTAAGGAAATAGCAGATCACAAAGTTGGACAGTAAAAAGTTGTTACTATATTACAAAGACTAGAAGATGAAATGGGGAGCAGCTAGGAAGACAGTAAAGTACCAGTTAGAAAGCACTAACTGGTGGGGGAAATTCTCACAATTACTGACCTGATACAACTGTTTCAGTACATGCAGTATGAGGTATAAAAGTATGAAGTATAAAAATATACTCTGAGATTTCAGATTTTCATGACCAGTTGGGTAAATAAAGGACTTTTTCATGACTTTCATGACCACTAAGCAAAATATATGACTTTTTCATGACTTTCATGACCAGTAGACACCCTGTTATATATATATATATAAAAAAATCCGTTGTGACATGTTCGCTGGGTTCAGACCCAAATAGAACTTTAGGAGAAGGAGTGACATATAATGAACAATCTATGGTATCTAATGTGCGGTTCTAATTTTGATAAACTAGTACACCCCAATTCTTCGGTTCGTCGATTAAGAATATCTCAATACTTTGCACAGATATTTAAACAACCTGTAATTATGCAAACTTAAGAATATTTCAGAACATTGTCGAAATTATAGTGTAAAGCGAAAAATACATTACTATTGCACAGTACTTTAAAGTGAAGTAATTGCTTTCCACTCACATTGTACGTAATTGTCAATTTTGTTCTTCAAGAAAAAAAAAACAGAGACGAAGTCTTAACCAGCATGGTATGAAACAAAAACAAATCGACATAGTGATTAGTGTCTGACATGAAAATGAATACTTTCATCATCTGGAATAAACAATTGTTTCCTCACTAAATTATCCTACATAATTTTTCACAAGGAAACCATACTTCGGTCTCATTTAATAAAATTTAAAGACAGGTTAGACGTTAATTTTGTCACTGGTAAATAATTATTAATTAAATACACAGAGTAATACCTACACGTTAGACAGATTATTAGAATGAACAAAAGTATTTGTGCTCATCTTTTACGATTGAATTAAACAGATGAACACAGTTGAATTAAATGTTCCACATCAGAACATACAATCAGTCAAAGTCGAAGAACTTGAGGTATTAAGCAGAATGACAGCAAACTGAACAACATAGATATAATTTGTAATACTGAACACTAGTTGCGAGAAGATGAAATAGAGTACACAACTCTATCAAGTTACAAATGTGTAGGAGTATTCTGCATGACCATTAGTAAATGTGGTGGTGTTCTAATGTTCGTACACGACAAAATAAATTATAAAGTTCAGAACTACACTATCCACCTAAATGATGAACAAATATTTGAACATGTACTAGCTGAAAAAAAAAAAAAAAAAAAAAACAGAACATAGATTCATCATAATAGTATTATATAGAATACCTGATAACCTGTTTTCCCGATTTATTGAAAAATCAGAAAAACTGTTAACATTAGTTTAAAAAGAAAACAAAACAATAGTGTTGTGAGGAGATTCAAATATTGATTTTCCTGAATATCTCAAATTAGATAAAAATATTATCAAGTGTTCTGCAATTCTTTCGTCTGTATCACACTATACACCCGAACCCGCATATACACAGCGCTCTCAATCTTATATGGATCAAATTACAACACATGATGAAACTATTTCCTATTCAACAAAAAATTTTAACACATCACTCTCTGATCATAACGCAATTCGAATAAATGTAACTCTTGGATTAAGAGCCAGTTTATCTAATAAAAAAAGAGTATAAATAGGTAAGAAATTTTCATGAAACAAATGTATAGCATTTTCAATATCTATTAAGCAAAAAAGACTAGAACGATATTAGAAAATGATATAAATGCCAAAAACAGAAATTTCTCTAACAATATTAAACACTATTTTGAAATAACTATTATACCTAGGAACTAAAAAAGACTAAATTACGTTTTAACAAAAGTTTAAATCAGACAAGTAATTGGGATAACGCCAGGCCTAACTAATTTTGTATAAGGAAGAAAACACTACATACAACTGTTAAAACACAAACATTTATCTTGTAACGGAGAGTTGAAAAAAAAAAAAAAAAAAAAAAAAAAAAAAAAAAAAAAAAAACTGTAATCAACACATTGCTTGAGAATAGGTTACAAGTGATAGTTTGCAGTTTTCCGTTCGGTGGCTCCTTTGATACAGAGCTTCTGTGAGTTTAAAAGACACGGCACCATCTATTGGGAGTATAATGAAATTGAAGATGCATGTTTTGCAATCGACGGAATAGCACAAGAAAGGAAACTGTCTATAGAATGATGTAATTATAATATAGTGCGTAACGGCAGTTTAAAAAAAAATCCGATATAGTGTTCAAGTTTGGTTTACTGTGTGATCAAGAAAGAATATCGTGCAGGTTTGTATGTTTTAAAGCAATTCTGGGTATTAATTATTGAGCTTATCTTTAGTGAAATAATTCATCTTTTGCACATTATTATTATTATTATTATTATTTTGGTTCTAATTTAAACTTGTTGCTTCTTATGCATTTTGATTAGGGATACCCAGATATTCATGGCCATTAGGGCTTTAATATCTAACATAAATTGACTACATAAAATTACTTCGTTATTCACATGCAACCAACATAAAAGGTACGGAAGTGAACTGCATGTCGCAGAGGGTGTTTCTGAAGTTCTTAAGAATACTTGCGTTTTCTTTTATATATATATATATATATATATATTAGAGATGGGCAAACCCGGTTTTTATAAAAACCGGAAACCGGTTTCTAAAAGAACGATATCCGACAATTTGGTTTTCTCCGAAACCGGTTCGGTTTTCTTCAAAACCGGTTGAGTTTTCACAGGGATGCAGAATCGTTTGTCAACACGGTTTCGGAACTTATCAAAGGCACAAGGCTCTTATTATTATTAAGTGCACGTACTATTCAAGACTTTAGAAATCAAAAATCATATGAGTGGGCCAATGTTAAACCTGTGATTGGTATTCAGTCTAGTCATTTTTGGCAGGTCGACAATACAGGAACATTCATGGCAAGAAGCACGAAACTGTACTTGAAAAAATACAAGTAGCTAACAGTTCCAAAAGAATATATTATACTGTGAATGACCTTCAAAGTGGAGATTTTGTCGCTTGCGTCTATGATAAGCAGTGGTGGGTGGGTCAAGTAGTTTCACTCTCACAGGAATTTCGCGATATTAAAGTGTCTTTTATGATTCCTCATGGTCCTACAACTTCCTTTAAATGGCCAGCTGAAAACGATGAGTGTAACGTTAATTTGAAAGATGTTCTTCTAAAACTCACTCCGCCGTTTCCTACTTGTGCCTCTCAGCACGCTATCACAAATTCCTTCCTAAAGAAGTGATGCTGGTAGAAGACCTCTTTGCTTTAACATGACTTACAGAGAGAGAAGCCAGTATGTAATAATTAACTATACTATTGATTTATTTTTCATGTTATTTGTACTGTACATACCACAAAATTGTTTAAATCAACCACTCTTTGTAACATGTTAACTTCCATATATATTCTAGTGTACATTTATAAAAGAATATTGCATCATTGCACGTTTCGATTTACTTCTTCAAACGATGCAAAATTAAAAAAAAAAAAAAAAAAACTACCACGCCAAGCGTGGTTGCATACCCGGCCCCTGTGCAACACACTATTTTAAAAATTTGTGAAAAATTTAATACACAAATATCTCCATTTCTGTTTGCATGATTCATATAGGGAACAATGAAAGATCGTTCAGGAAGTTTTTCAGATTTTCAGATTTTTTAAGAATGGCCTTTTAGAGAAAATCCGCCCTAATTTCAGGCGAAAATGACGTTTTATCATACTTTCACTCACGTTTTCACACCCATGTGCCATCGTAGATGGGAAACAAAATTATCTATAGGGATCCCAGAAGGAGTATTATATTGTGTCACAATAATACGGTTCTTTTTTAAATTCTTCATGCGGAAAATAAATGTCAAAATTCTTGTATTTTACTTTTTTACTCAGTTTTCCGGTGTTTACAAAATACTCTTGTTGGACTGTAATTCGAGCTTTTTTTATCAGAAGCACAAATATAATTTGAGCACTTTTAAATAAAAAAAAGAATCATCCAATTATCACAAGTAGTTACTGAACTACGTGTCATTCAAGATTTTGCTCATTCACTTTCTTATTAAAAATAGTGATTTTCGTCCGAATTTCATTAGCCCATAACTCGAAGACAAAATTTTTTCTGGGAAAATCCTCTTCGCAGGTTTCATATCTCTAACAAGGTTACCAAATATATTTTTTTCAAAAAAATCAGAGATATCACCTAGTCAATTTTGCATATACCTGCCTGAATTGAGATGGAATGGGCCAAATCCTAAAGATGTATTTTCTCTATATCTAAATACTTTGTATCTTATCTATTTGTTACTCACGAGTCGAGACGAGAAAACGTTTCCGTCTCATATCGTAATTTTTGTAGAAGTCTCGTCTCGACTGGATTTTCCAAAAATATTTATCGTCTCATCTAGTATTTTCAATAAATGTATGTACAAAATTTATGCCCTGTGTTTTTTCTTTCTTTTAATTTCAAACCAGAAGTGTTCTCGAGTCTCGAGAGATCCACGAAGGATGTGATAAAACATTTAAACCATATTTATTATTGGAGTGTATTGTGTAATGACTTGTGGATCTTTAATCGTTGATAAATGAATGTTTTTCATTGTGTTAGTACAACCACTTTATCAACTTTATTTAATACTTCGGTGAACTACTGTTGCCAATGAGACTCGTGAAATTTCTTTTCTTGCCTCAAAAACGAGACGAAGAGTGTCTTATTTGTAGACTCGAATTTAAAAAGGTACTTCTCGCCGCGACTTGCAGATAAGTCGAGACGAGACAAGCCTTGGAGCCTGTTTTATGTTCTACAGAAATTGAAGTGTGAATGCCTAACTGAATTGAGGGAACCGTATTTGATTTGAGAATTATCTTTGTCGCCAAGTCTAGAAGTAAATCAGATTTCAGGTCTCGCAAATAATGTTCTTCTGTGAAATGCATAGACTACTAAAAACAGTCCCATTTTTAAAAATTATTTTTCTTTTACATGCGTAGACCCACTGTTTAACAAGAAGAGAGGCCTTTGGAAAACTGTGGTGCATAATGCCTGTACTTTTTGTTTTTCTATTATGATTGTTGCACTTGCTACAGTACAAGAAGACATTTAAAACATACACGCATGTAGTCAAGCTCACCACACTATCTTGCAATATTGTTTTCGGAGTTTAAGATTTTACGAAATTACACATGTTTGTACAGCTAAGCCCACGTAAAGAATATATCATCTTCCGAGATATTAACTTTTTTTAAAACATTCATTACACAGTGGTGCCCACCCTTCTCATGTCCATCCCCTCAATTGTCTATCCGTAGGTGTTCTTCCATGAAAAGAAAATCTTTTCGATTAATTTTACACACCCTCAAACATATTTATATAGTTTTTTAACCCCCTCAAATACTTCAATGACGCAGTGTGCGTCATAGCCCCCCCCCTTTTTTTGGGGCACCCTTGCATTACATGACATTCGTCCAAGTAGTCAAAAACATACGACAGAAAGATTTTCCCACAAAAATCTGCTCTACATAGGAAAGCAACACAAATCGAACAAAGAAGAAGTCCAAAGTAAATAAGGGGTTGTTTGTTTATTAGTAATTCCTCACGTGAAAAGCGGACGACAAGCTCAAGCGTCTCGGTGGTGACGTCACTATGAAGAGAGCGTAAAAGTAGGTTAAGAGATAGATACTGCACATAAGTTAAGAGCCGCATCTGGTTGAGTGGGACAAGTAATATCTACTGTACATATTTATGGCAGTAGACAGGGATTCATAACGCAGTTCGTAGATATATTACTGTATATAGACAACAACTATTTTAAAGTTAGTAGTCTTTCTCTCTAAAAACTTTATCCAAGGATGGAATACACAACAACCTACATTATTGGTCTGAACTTCCAATTTCCATAACATTCATTCAAAGACTGTAGAAACGCACAATGCTGTAATATAATAAAATTTAAATGCATTAGTACGTTAGAATAAAATATAATCAAAGAGAGAGAGAGAGAGAGAACAAAAATAAAAAAGGAGTAGAAAATAAATCAACGAAAATTGGATATCCAATATCATATATTGTATTTGATGATAGCTATTTAGGCCTAAATCGATATCTTCCAGATTTTGCAGATTTTCTTTGGCGAAAATTAATTTTAAAAAATCGGCACTCTCCAGGTTTCCCACGTGTTATATTTTATTTAAGAAAGGCAATTATTTATTCCATCTGAAGTGGTTTGTAGGTCGAGATAATAATAATAATAATAATAATAATAATAATAATAATAATAATAATAATAATAATAATAATAATAATAATATACAATTGTAATAAAAGAAATGGAAACAACAAAACTCCAAAACACAAGAAACGAAACAAGAATACACAGCGCCTTGTCACTTACTTACTTTACCTAAACTGCAGAAATGTATCAGGAAGCCAGGCGACATTGCCGGACATTGCCTCCGACCAAGCCGGTTTCGGTAATAACGCCGGCATTGTCGTCGGCTGCTCCGGCTGCATTGAAAAACAATCCTGTGGAAATCAGAGGGCAGAGTTGTCTTCATCCTCAATATTGGGAGGCGGGCAGATTCAAGGCTTATTCTGGGGGGAAATCAATTTCATCTCCCTTTCCTTTATGGCAATCGACACAAATCATCACATTATTTCCGAAAATACACATTTCAAATCGGATTATTGGGGCGACAGTCCCCCCAGTTCCAAGATTGGAGGAGACATGTCCCCCTCATCCCCGTGGTTTGCGCCATTGAATGCCGGTGCGTGTGCAAGCTAAGATTTCATTACATTGAAATCATGGCCGTCACCGACATTGCCGCGGCTGGCTCCGGCATTACCGGTATTGTGTGCAAATGCACTTTTGTGAATGTCCAGTTGTTTTGAATAAATCACTTGGATCAGTTGAAGGCAACCTTCCAATTTTTCCGCTTCCAATCTTTGTATTGTCCTCAATACCGTGACCACCGTCTTTTATTTGTTTCCGCTCGGATGTTTCTTTTTGGCAAGTACGGTACATCACTTTTTCTTGGAAATTTGTTACCAAAGATTTCTTGCAGATTGGCATGGCTGAGTGCTGGGGGAGGGATCAATTCTTGCCTTTCGCTGTTCTATCAACACTACGAGGAAGATTAGGAGACTTCGGGAGGGCAACTATGAGGCTGTGTTTTTGTTGTCTGGCAAGTTGTCACCTGCGCAGTCAGAAAAGTTCGCTTTTTCCTAAAGAGACCCCTGCTTCTTGGAATTCGCCCCAGGCGAATTATTTAAACTTGTTCGTTGCACACCAACATCTGGAAGGGATAGTTGATAGGGATCCGCTCTTTTCCAGTTTTTCCAAAGTGACCATCCTGACGTGGTTCTTGCGTGTAGTGACGGATCGTAGACATAAGCTCACCTATATTGATGGAGAAGCGGACAAAAGCTAACCGGACATAAACTCACAGTAAATAATACAATTATGTTACAACAAACTATGTTATAACAATGATAAAAATTATGTTTGTAATAACCTAATAATAATCAGCGCCGTTGCCACAGAGGGTCTGAACCTCTAAACCCCCTGAAAAATCTATCGTGGTGGCAAATCTCAGCAAGTCATAGAAAACAGCATGTCAAACAAAGGCACTAATGTTTTTTTTTTAAATATTATTAATTTACTATAAAATGATAGAGAGTACACCCTCCACAATAGGGGTATACATTATTTTGAATTGTACACAGTTCAAAATACATTATTTCTATTAAATATATTAAAATGCTCAATTGCAGCAGCTTTGTCAAAGAACTGCATAATACATATTTTCTATTAACCCGTTTGAGACTTACGCTTTTTTAGGTAAATTTTAGACTTTCAGTCAAGCAGCTATTTCGTCGAGACTATTTATCGCAGGATCATGGTTCATACCAGAGATGGGCATTTTTGCTAACCCTCACTCACCCTTACCCTCAATCAACTCCCTCACACTCACCCTCAACCACCCTCATCCTCAGTCACTCTGATCACCCTCAGCCACCTTCACCATCAATCGACTCCCTTACACTCACAGTTATCTTCATGTACTTACTAAACAATAAGTAAAGATAAATATCATTCTCATTCAAGTAAAGTAAAAAAAGAAAAACAGATTTTACTATTTTTAGAATATTTGGATATCTTATGATCCGTTGCTGCAGACAAGTTTTGAAAAAAGACTAGATGCCAATATATGTCATAAATGCTTTTCTTGCCTTCATTAATTGGTATGGTAGTGCAGTTGAAAATTTTTCCTTTTTTTCTGGGACCAATACGTGGCTTCGCACTATATTGCACCAAGCCTTCCTTACATATATATAATATGCGAGCAGGAAATTTCGGTGTACGGAAATCTCGGTGTGCGGAATGTTAGGTGTCTAGAAAGATTCGTTGTAGTAGACCGTAGGATTTATTAAAAACTCAAGGATAAATGAGCGTATTAGTTTCAAGGATGTAATGGAGGGTATACGTGAGTATACGGCGTATACATACCTCTACTTTTTGGAAACTATCGTATAGCCACCTAAAATTTAGGAAGTACACCGGTATACGCTACATTCGATCAATAGTATACTCATTTATTGGAACAAACAACAACTGCTTTACATGAAATTTTCAAAACAAAAATATCTTACTAAAGAGCTGGTCGTCAGGCTGTTGATGTCTAAATTCTTTTAAAATATTTGCGTATTCGGGGTGTGGGAATCAAATTTTCTCAGAATCTCTTCTATAATGGAAAACAGCGCTCTGAACATGCAGTGATTTTTCCTCAAGATGTCACATGCGTTGTTCCTACCTTCCAAATTCCAAATTCAATTCAAAGTCTGTCGATTGGATACAATTTGAGCAAGGCAATATGGAATAGAAAAAGTTCCTTTCTAATCGCGGAAGGAGGTTCCGAAAAAAATGTGATCTTTAAGAGTTAAGAGGAAATTAAATGAATGTATTTGCGCCAAGAAATCGTTGGCCTCCACAAAAATAACAAAACATCTGACCTATCGTTGGTCTAGTTTGAAGCATTCACCGTTGTTCCCAATACCACCAAATACAACAGCGAACCTCGGATTAGTACTGTTCATTTGTAGCCGCAGTTGACATCAAGGAAGAGAGCGATTGATTTCGATAAATATTCAGCAGCTAGTACTAGTAGTAGTTTTTCCTCAACCTACTGAACAAAAAAAGGGACGGGGTAAAAGTAAACATATTTCTTCGTTATTTCATTTTCTTTCAGATAAAAAAGAAAATTGAGGAAAATTTGTTAACACGAAGAGGTAGAAAACAATTGTTAGGAAAGACTTGTAGCGTATGAGCATGTCACACCAATCTTTAATCATTTCGATACAGTCGTCATTTTGAAAACATTTGCTTAGTAGTGTTTTACCCTTTGGGAATTTATGGTACGAATCGGTACCATGGAATAGTGCTGTGTTTAAACGCTTATTAAGCTCATATAACACGTATTGAACCAGTTTCTTTCATTGGTCAAGTCAAGCATGGACCAAAGAGTACCTCAGATGCGTTTCGGAACCGGATGGTAAACTTGCCGGTGCCAAGTGGGGCTGGAGGGGTGAGATCTGGATCAGATTATCTTCTTTTCCTTACTTTGAAGCAAGAAAACTAATTTTTTTTAACAGTTTGACTTCCCTCAAGAGCAGCCTCTACTTCGTGCTTGGGAACATATTGTCCTGCTAGAACACATTCAATATAAACATTTCTTTATTAAATCCAAATTTAATAATAGAAAATTTAAAAGGGCGAGTTGATTATAGCCTGTATTTTGGTAAAATAACACCAATTAAAGTGAATGAAAGCTCAAGTAAGATGTTTGTGACTATGAAATTTACGTCATAACACCGCATTGTGTCTAGAAGTTATGTGTAATACAATTGAGAATGATAAGCATAGTGTGGTTCTAGTTTTCGATTCATCTATACATTCTTTAAGTATATAAAAACCGATTCTTAAGTAAGTAGCATAATATAACGGGAAAATAGTACACTATATAAAATGAGTTAATATAAAGGACACCATTAAAAGAGAAATGCAATTTTCAATTTACGTAGCTATCGTGAAACTTAAGATGTTTTGTGTTCATTTGGAGCTAAACTTTTTTTCAGCAGCGATTGTATGGGACTTCTCTGGTCCTGAAGGCGAGAGAACTCACCACTCATTCGCAAGGAATCAATACGAATATATGTGCCTGGGAACACATAGCTATTTCTTCAGGTATGTGGTAGTCTTTACTGGAATAGGAACTGATATATCCTCAATAAAAGTATTGTGGTAAACAACACCAAACTTGAGTTGTGGCAAAGACACACCGTTGGTTCAGAGTAGCTTTCGAAAACAGACACTTTAATAAAAGGAAGGGTGTGTGTGTTTTCTAAGATGTGAACTTGCCACTTTCTTTTTTATTCTAGCCCATTGTTTTATTAGAGAAAGTATTCTTTTTTAATGTTGGTGATTTAAATTTTTTGATTTTACTAATTTCTCCTTCTGGCCTATTTTGGTGTCCCTTTGCTTTAAAAGTATTCTTATATATAATGTTATGTTGCTTTAATTTTTATTTATAAACTGGGACATACGCAGGGGGTGGGTCCTGGGGGTCAGGACTCCCGAAATCCGGACTTTTTTTTTTGTAAATTTAGTCTTATTTTAGGGGCAATTTTACAATTTTTAATATAATTTAGCCTGAAATTGTGCTTGGACCCTCCCCCGAGAAGCTCTGGAACCATTCTGAAATAAATTCCTGCGTACGTCTCTGTTCATAGATATTAAAATTACATCATACAGTAGTAACATTTTGCGTAATATACATTTAAAGATCTCATGAAAAAGTCAGTAAAATTAACTTGCTAAAATTTTCGTTTATTTCAAAGAATAAATAGAATGTTTCCTCATATAAGTTAATGGGCTGAGAAACCATGATGCTGTCGACATTCCACACACTTAAGTGCTACTCTTGTTTGTTAGGATTTATAAAACCTACAATTAAAATAATACCTATTTCGCTAGATATTTCTATGAACGCACGGGTTCATTAGTTGTTAGTATATAAATTTTCTACCTTGGAAACTTAACCGGTTTCCCTACTCTATGTGTTTATATATTTGGTCTAGGAATTAATTCGTGCGGTTTTTAATAAAAATTGAAGCTTTATTTCAAAAACAAAGTAAATGAATACGTTAACAAAAATATTGTCCATCGCTAGCCACTACTTTCTCCCATCTTTCAGGCAATCTACGGATTCCGTGTCGAAAGAATTCCTCATCTTTTGACGCAATCTAATCAAAGATCCATTTTTCGATATTTTCTGAAGAAGTGAACCGCTGTCCAATCAAATCGTTATTCATGCAATCGATCAAGTAGTAGTCAGACGGAGCAGTGTCTGGTGAATATCGCGGGTGGAGTAACACTTTCCATCCGACATTTTCCAAATAGGTTTTGACCGGTTTTGCGACATGTGGTCGAGCGTTATCATCTTGATAAATAAGTTTATTATGCCTGTTATTACATTCTGGTCGTTTTCAGGCCAGAGCTTGCTTCAAACGCATTAATTGTTGTCGATAGCGGTGTCCATTAATAGTTTCACCAAGTTTCAGAAGTTCATAGTACACCACACGTTTCAAATCCCACCATATATACAGCATAACCTTTGCACAATGAATATCTCGTTTCGGTTGTGAAGGACCTGGTTCACCTTGCTTCACCCAGGCCTTTTTTCGTTTAGGATTCTCGTAATGAATCCACTTCTCATCACCAGTTACAATTCGATGCAAAAATCCCTACCTTTTCTGTCTTTGAAGCAGCAATTCGCAAACGGTTTTTCTTCTTTCAACGTCTTTCTTTTCAATTCATGTGAAACCCAATAAGACATCTTTTGAATCATTCCTATGGCTTTGAGACGTTTGGAAACTGTTGTTTGCTCAACTCCAAATGCTTCTGCAAGTTCGTCCTGCGTTTGACACGAATCCTGATCAAGCAATGCTCTCAATTCTTCATCTTCAAATTCTTTTGGCTGTCCAAATTGCTTTTGGTCTTCCAAGCTGAAATCACCACCTTTGAACCGTGCAAACCACTTCTGACACGTTCGCTCAGCTAGAGCATGGTCACCAAACACTTCCACTAAAATATGATGACTTGCGGTAGCACTTTTCTTCATGTTAAAGCAATGAAGAATAACTCCCCGCAAAAACACTTTATCAGGCACAAAATGCGCCATTTTCAGTTGAAGAAAAAATGTTGTTGTTTCCGCTTCAAGCAACTGACATATACTAAACAAGATGCTCAATGACAGTAGTTTTCAACGCATGTTTGGATCAACGAAACTATGGGACAATAAGCTAGTTACGCCATCTTTTGTAAAACCGCACGAATTAATTCCTAGACCAAATATATATATATAAAGCCATGGGATTTGTTACTAAAACAACAAATACAAATGCCAGCCTCAAATACCACTCATGAAAATCTATGAAAAAGACATTTCTATTTCCAAAACCAGCCTCAAATGTCACACTCTCATTAAGTGAATAAATATCATACATTACAAATAGTACATCGACTCTCTCGCCCGACTCCCAACTCAATCGACTCCCTCACCCACCCTCACCCTGACTCTCAATCGACTTCCTCACCCTCAATCGAACACCCTCACCCTCAGCCACTCTCACCGTCAATCGACTCCTTCATAAATTACCTTCATGTATTTAATAAACAATAAGTAAGGTTAAGTATGATTCTCATTCAAGTGATTGAAATTTATATATTAGAATATACATAGGAATATATTATATCTTCGGTATATTATTATTTATATTACATGTATAATATAAAAAAGATAGTCATTTTATATTGGGCTCGCTCGGGCTCACTTCGGTCAGTTGTGCTCGCACTCATTTCGGCTTGCTCTGACTTATTTTATTAGGATTCGGGCTCGCTCTTAATTATTGAGCCCGAGTGACTTGCTCGAAAGTTTGGACATCTATGTGCTAAGCCAAATTTGTGTAAAAAAAAAGTAGTCTTGGATTTCATATGACCCGTTGCTGTTGACAAGTTTTAAAAAAAAGGAGACTAGATGCCAATAAATACCATAAGAGCTGTTCTTGCCCCTTCATTAATTAGTATGGTAGTGCAGTTGGAATTTTTATTTTCTTCTGGGAACAATATGTGCTTTCGCACTATATTGCATCCAGCCTTCCTTATTTATAGTTGGGGACCTGAGACTCCGCAATATTGTTCCGAATCGTGCCCTGCACCTTCTGACTGGATAAGATTATCTTCTTTCCCTTACTTTGAGGCAAGAAAACTCATTTTTTTAAGAGTGTGACTTCCCTCAAGAGCAGCCTCTACTTTTAATTGTGTGTTTGAGAACATATTGTACTGCTAGAATACGTTAAATATAAACAATTCTTTATTAAATCCTAATATAAGAATAGATAATTTGAAAGGGCGAGTTGAGTATATTTTTTATTTTTTTATTTTATTTTATTTTATTTTATTTATTTCACAATGTAACTCCAACATTGACGATCATTCCCAATTATAGGAGCTTTTACAACAGTTGATTTACAATTTTATCGCCTGTATTTTGCCAAAAGAACAAAAATTAAAGGTAATGAAAGCTCACGTAAGATGTTTGCGAGTATGAAATTTACGTCATAACACCACACTGAGTCTAGAAGTTATGTGTAATACATTTGAGAATGATAAGCATAATGTGGTTTTACTTTTCGATTTATCTATACTTTACTTTAAGTATATAAAAGTACACTATATAAAGTGAGTTAATATAAAGGACTCCGTTAAAAGAGAAGCTATCACGAAATTTAGGATGTTTCGTGTTCATTTGTAGCTAAATATTTTTCAGCAGCGATATTGTATGAGACTTATCTCGTCCCGAAGGCGAGAACACTCACCACTTTTTTGCAAGGGATCAATATGAATATAAGTTCCCGGCAATATTTAGCTGTTTCGTCAGATATGTGCTAATCTTTACTGGAATAGGAACTGATATATCCTGAATAAAAATATTGTGACAAACTACACCAAAATCGAGTTTTGGGAAACGACACACCGTTGTTTCAGAGTAGTTTCGAAAAAAGACTTTATATAAATTTCCTACCTTGTAAATTCAAGAGGTTTCCTTACTCTATGATGTTTGTTTAAAAAAAAAGAAAAAAAAGAAAGAAAAGAAAAGAAAAAAAATGCCATGGAATCTGTCACCTAGACAACAAATACAAATGCCAGCCTCAAACACCACTCATGAAAATCTATGGGAAAAACATTTCTATCCAAAACCAGCCTCAAATGTCACACTCTTCAAGTGGATAATTATAACATATTGCAAATAGTACATCAACTCTCTCGCCCGACTCCCGACTCAATCGACTCCCTCAGCCACGCTCATGTACCATCCCTTACCCTCAAGAAGTGTTGGCAAGCCAAGCTCCTTAAATACGAAATTAGAATGGTTAGTTTAACGTTCCACGGCTATGCCCTTTATTCTAAAAGAGACGGGTGACTAATGCAAATGAATAAAGGTAAAATTAAGTCCTTGTGTTCGCTCACCGAGAATTGAAACCGTGACCTTGTGCATCACTGGCGCACACGCTAACCACTAGACTAGCGATGAGGAAGGTTAGAAAATAAGTAACAGTAGTTTAAATTTGTATTAGTTAAAGTTGAACTAACCACTAATCATGTTTCTATATAGGAGTGGCAAAACATGATGTGTACTGTACATTTAATCAGGCAACCAAATCTCAAACTTATCAATTAAATTTAAAATACTTTAAGTTCAGTGGTGAAAACGTTACATATATATATATATATATATATATATATATGTAATATGCCATTACAGTCTAATGTGATGATGTTTTTAATAGGAGGGTGCCCGAAATTTTTTGCACCGAATGTACTTGACGTTTAACAAAAAATTTCTGGCTGTTCATGTAATTCGTAATTTTGTTTGTTATTCTATTTCAAATTAACATGGAAAACTGTAAAACTTCATTAGGAATTATAGTTTCGGGAATCGATATCTTTATTTATATATTAAATTAGTTATAAGTCTTGTATATGGATATGTAAATGGATTATTACAATTCTTACGGTGTCAGTGCGATCTGAAAATATAGGTCCACCATTGGACGGAACTTTTCCAATAAATAACCAATCTAAAATTCGACAATTTTCAGGACAACCCTTCACCTCTCTTTTAGATATCTAGGTCCTTCTGAAATCTAGTTTAATCCAGATTTTACCAAATTTAATTCGTTTCAAAGCCCCACCGCCAAAAATGCTTTGTTTTGATTGAAGGATTCACCCACGCTATGAGGTTAGAGCGCGATTATTCCCATTCCGTGCCTCGAATTTTGCTGACGACAGCCAGACCCAGATCTTCCCAGCTCAGAAAACTAGAAATGAGCTAGAAAAGCTGCATTAACAAGGTAATTTTAGTTTGATAATTGAAGGGGCGTAAGCAGGAAGCTACGGAGCCATAATTTACTAAATTTCACAGTAAAAAAAAAACCGGACTGAAGAACTAAAATAGGAAGCATAACTCAGTGACGCCATGTTTTGCCGATATAATTAGTGGTGGACAGGTTCTACGAAGTGCATCAGTTTGTTAGTTGTTCTTAAAGATCTATAAACAGTTTCGGAAGAGCAGTGTTTCTCCCTTAAAATATTCTCATCCTGAAAAAATTATTCCTTTAAGAGTTACGTAAGGCCTGCCCCACTGCCGTTTGTGTTCGTGTATGTAGTGAATGTGATTTCTTTTTGTACTTATTTAGTAGTAACATGGCGGTATTTAATTTCTTTGTAGTTAGGATAGTGATCATAATGCACGTGTAAAGTTTCAAGAGGGCTCCTGTCTACTCCCAACTTGGGGGTACGGCTTTCAGCGGGATGAGTTGAACATGTAGTTTTCTCCGGGTTCCTGCCCCTTCAGGGCAGGGGTCCTATTGTTAGCCAACACTTTGATATGTCCCCTCGGGGGCATTGATTAAACAGGTTGAATTAAGAACGTGATTTAGTGAATACAAGGGCCAATTGGCCCTGTTCCTTTCTTTCCCTTTCCTTTCGTAAACCGATAGAGCCGATTTCAAAGAAAATGGTAAAATCTGAATGTTGTTTATGTGAGTAAATAGTAATGATTAATATGCATTATAACATGTATTAATGTAGTTATGGATGTGGCATGTATGTGTTTGTAATGTAGTATTATTAGTAGCAATTGTAGGTAAGTGATGGAAGAGTGTGTGAAATAATGAAGTATGGACAGTGTATCATTCGTATTTGATCAATATCTAAACGCAACATATCGATCTATAGTAATATCAGAAAATGAGAGTGTCATAGTATCAAAATTCCGTGTACAAGGTCACATTCAGTGGTTCAAGGGTTGATCATATCGTCGCTAGTCCCCTAGTGTCAAAAGTCAGTACTAACCGTCATTCTTATGTCGATGCTATTACTCATTTAGTTTCCATGGAATTGACCTTTCTTTTCGAAATAAAACCTAGTAAATATAATTCCCAGCCCAAATGCATATACAGTTAGGTTAAGTGATCCAAAATTAATATTTTCTGAAAATTACAACATTCTACTTAGTCTAGAAATCGAAATATTTAATTAAATAAACAATACGTAATTTCTTAACAGAAGTCAGGCGATATGATGCTAGTTTTCGCTTTGAAATTATATTAAATGTTCTTTTTTTTTTTTTTTGTGGCTGCAGAATAATTTCATTGTTGTCAGAATTTCATAAACATTAAATAATATCGTGGAGAACTCTACTTTCTGTGAACATACATATATTTTTGTTTTTACGTGAAGCTACTAAGTATAACATAGTATTGTTTGCGTGGTAAGGGAGTCTTGGGTTCGAGGGATGTTTCGTGTGGTGACCGGAACATGAAATGTTGGCAATGATTTATAGATTTAAAAGTATATGACGAAGTGTGCATATAGTCTGGGTGTAGTTAAAGAAATAGGGTGTTTATAAAATACGACGTCGTAATAAAAGAATAAAATGATAGTGTGAATATATTGTGAAACGAAATGAATGAGAGGACACCCATACATAGATATATATAAGCCCAGTTTATGATTAGTCACGTTTCGGTAAAAGAATATATATGTATATTTTTAAGGATTATGTGTAGCTATCAACATCTCGGGTTCTGGCCCCTACACCGGAGCATCCTGCGAACATGTGAGTGAGATATTGCTGGACTATGTTAGTGCTTAATAGCTTAATTTGTTATTGCAGTCGTATTCGTTCATAATAATCTCGTTTAATAATATTTGTAGCATCATATAGTCGCTGACTGGACATATTTAATAATCAATTATGTAAACACAATAGTTGTTACATAACGGGGATGTAGTGAATTATATTTTTCGGTCGGTTTTAAAATAGAATATCCTGCTCCGTGAGATTTTTTTTTCTTTCCTTCACGTTACCTACTCGGGCTAGCTTACAGTATTCATGAAGGCGACAGCTCTGACAGGGTTACGGAAACAAAACAATTAGTTATTGAAATTTATTACCGTACCCGGGCATCGACCCCTCCCCCCTTGAATATTTTCGTTTTCTTTTCTCAGTTTTCAAATTAGATAGTGATGGAAATTAATCGATGCCTCAGAATTTAGCGCATTCTGCGAAGGGGAGCTATCGGTGAAGTTTGGCAATAGAAATCACCGATCCAAAATCCAGTTTATTTAATTTTTTTTTTATTATTTTGGCAAATCCATAATTAGGGTCTCTCTTATTTCATTGCCTTCGGTCTAATTTTCGTACTTTCCTCTAGATCCTGTCTCAATTTTCGGAGAGGTCGGATAATTTTTTTTATTGTTCTAGAAATTTCAAAATTTAGGGCAATGACATCTTGCCCTCCCCCCTTTCTCCCTTTCGCCTGTTGGTTTGGGCCGGATACGGTTACTAAATAATAATTTTACAAGCGATAACTTGTGAAGTTATTATTTACAAGACACAGACTTGCTTCTTGGCACCAGGTATTTCCCTTGAGTCTACGTATTTGAGTAGACTACACTTTTGGCACATTAAGAATATTTTGGCTATGGATTTGTTGAGAGTGAAATTCGACTTCTATCTTTGTAGTGTTAGTTATTTCTCACTTAAGTCTTTGGCGCCGCTATTCTTCGTCTTCCTTCTCCTCTCTCTCTCTCTCTCTCTCTGTCCTCATTCTTCAAGTTTTTTTTTTTTTTTTTTTTAAATTTTCAACCTTCCCCCCCCTCAGATTTTGGACTTGTTACTTACGATTTATTTAACGTACAACTCAGATCTAAAATTACCAGCTGAGACGTTGCAAGACACGATTCATGGATAAAGTAGATAGTGATTGGGTTCTCCATCACATTTTGACCTATTGCCAAAATGAATAACGACCTCATATTTGACGACACTTCAATTACGTTCTTTCACCCTCGTCCCTCTTAAGTTTTTTTTTAATCCATTGGTCACTTTTCTTCCGTTTTGGTTTTCGTTTATCTTGTAGTTAACCTGGGCCCAGAAATTGTATTTTGGTTTATCTATTTATATCTTTAGGAATGTTCTGTGTTACGTGCCTGCCTCACAAAGTTTTTTTTTATTATTTAAGCACGAATTGACTATATGAAAGTTAAAATTTATAGACGCGCGGTATCAGGTAAAACATCAATTCCTTTTTTTATATGTAATGTCGGAAGCCATTTGTTTTTCTTGTACAATGTTTGCAACCTTTTCTGAAATTATTGTTGGGGTTATTACTTTATATGTGTGCGCATTTATTAAATATAAATATATATATAGAGAGATAAATGAATACGTCGAAATGTACATGTGCTTAGTATGTGAATATGATGTTAAAGTAAAAGTATGATATTAAATGTATTATATGGATATATGTAAGAGCGCTCGTGTCTGCCCCCCCAAACGTGTATTGGTTGCTATAGTTTACAAGTAAGTCTCCGACGAATATAATAATATAGATTTTTGTCAAGAATACCGCCGTGCACTCAAATAATTTTCCTTTTCTTCTGAATAGATGTAAATGATAATCTATGTAATTATTATTTAATGGCATGTATTAAGAAGTAACGGCAGGTCTAAATGTAACCCACATCATAATGAATATTATTCCTGAGCTACCAACCTAAAACCATTGTGGAAAGTGTACCTGTAATCCCTCGCACCTGCATATGTATCCTATGACTTGACCAGTGTTTTTTATCCTCAATGTAAATCATCATACTCCTTACACCTGTGGAAGATCGTCTTAAATTCGAATCATATATACATATATACAAAAGTGATCTTAAGGAAAGGTTTCATGACGTGTCCCAGTGTTAAACAAGTAACTTGAAATTGTCCAATTAATAAGTTTGGAAATGGACTGTCTAAGAGGAGAAACATCCTCTGGCGGAAAGTGATTTTTCAAAATCCCTAGATGGGTATAAATGTTACAGTATGCGAGTGCAGCTATAAACTGCTAATAGTCACAAACTAAATATAGTTGATGAATGGTTTTATAAACCAATAGTTATATATATATAAATATATATAAATACAAACTAAGTTAAATGGAGCGAAATATTTTGGACGCTACGAGTAGTGCGCGATCTGTGATTTGAACGCTCGGAATTATTAATATTTTATTGCTCAATGTGAAGTAGAGACTCGTGAGTTCTATTACACCTAAAAGTTTATTCTTGTCCTTCTTTTTGTCAATTTTTTTTTAGTAAAATAAGTGTCTTCTTTGCGTATGTCGCAAATCATAATTTTGCTTTAGCATGCCTAAGATATATGTATTTATTTTTTTTTTCCCATTTGTCAATATGATCAAATATATAAAGACTTACTAAAGTATAATTCTATGCATTCTATTGATATATAACCAAGAACTTGTGCTTTTAATATTTTTTTATAATTATTTCTCTTTTTTTTTCCACTATGAATGTAATAAACTATTTGTATCTTTGTAGTTAGTTGGTTTCCTTTAAACATATATACACTGTCCTGAGTGAGTGAGCGAGTGAATGCATGATAGATTTAATTTAAGTAATTTAGTAATATCATTTGTCATATTAACATCTATAATATATGTGTCATGCTTTATTATATGTGTTAAGGTAAATAACCTAGGTCATGAAGGACCGCTACTAACGGTTTAAATCGGCTCTAGGAGTGAAACGAAAATAGCAGGATGAGCCTAAATACGACATCTTTCTTCCTGGAAGTTGAAACCCTCGTTGATACGATACATAAATTTATATTGAGGTTATAACTTTGATTTTTTTTTTCTTGGCTAATTCATATGTGTGGTCGATCCTAGAGATACTGGATGGTTATCAATCATTGTTTGGAATAACTCTACGAAGAATAATTTCGATTTTCTCCTTTCCTGGTCTAGGTCTGGGCAACCCCACAAACGTGGTGCCTGGAGCTAGGTCGGGGTGGTATGGAGGAACATGTGTTTATTACGAAGCATTCTAAAATTGATTAATCGGTAATAACATTTAAAATGATTAATCTTTCAACAACTTTCTCGACTTTTCGCTATATTCCCGGAATTATCCAGTAATCTATTTTCTTATTAAAATACTCTATTTGTTTTTTTTCTTTCTTTTCCTCCCCTTTTCCTACCTCCTTCTTTTACCCTTCTACTTTCTTCTCTTTCTTTTCTATTTCTGAATGAAAGAAAACGGAGTCATGACTGAGATTAGTCGCTATTGGCGCGGTCAATAAGTTGTTTCGATAAGTTTCTTCGGAAGTTCGATATGGGATAATTAACCATGAGATGAGTATGCATTGAGGGACGAACAATAACAAGAAAATTTATTGAATTTTACTTTATTGGAAAATAATCATGATTTCAATTAGTAGGTGTTGTTTAGTAATCGCCCTCGTTAAAAGAGAATTAATTTTAGCGACTCCTCTACACTACTCTCTTCTTCGTTTACTTTTTACTAATTTTTTTTTTACCGTTTTCTTTCATATATATATATATATATATATATATATATATATATATATATATATACACTGCTAAGCAGGCATGTAGAAGCTAATACGTCATTCTATTAAATTATAGATCATCCGTTACAACGAATGTTATGAGAACCTGTGACATTGAAACGTCTTACAAGGAATGCTTTTCCAAGAATTACAGAATTTTCGTGACCTTTTCACCCCTCTCGAGCCTCTATAGTTTGCTTCTGACAAAAAGAATGTGTTTTTCGCATTAGTAAGTAACTATTCCAAGAAACAAAGTATACTAGAGAAAAATACTAAGGGTGCACTGAACGAGTGTGCAGAATTTCAGTCTTTTGAATGCAAAATGTAGGCCCGCCGAAAAATAATAAAAATAGGCACAACAAAAAATATCTTTTTTAAATTTATGACGTCATCACATTCTATGTCTCGACGCAGAGAGGCGTGAAAGCATATGTAACGTGCTCTACTTGGCTTCAGTCATGAAAAAACGAAGTAAAAAGCTTTATTGGTACTTTTTTAATCGAATAATGAATATTTTATCCTATCACCTGAAAATAGGTGATATAGTTTAAAAGGTTAAGCGTTAAGGAAAAAGTACAGCAACGCTTATCAAAGTGACATTTTTTTTTCTGCAAAAGTTACTGATATTTGATAGGGGCATATTTTTAAGGAAATTGTAACTAGCTTGTGGGACGAAATACATAAATTTTGCCTATAGTTATAAAATCTAAAAAAATTTCGGAGAAGGGATAGGACACTTCTAAATACGTCCTATTATCTGGGAACAAATATATAGACGCGCACACAAAAGAATCTTCGTCTTAAGAGTCTTCATCACGGCGAAATTAAAATACCGCTAATTTTACAGTAATTATGTAATATCTTCAAATAGATAAAAGATAACTGAAATATGGAACAAGAGCGCCTTAGACAATTTTATTTTCGTGAGGTACCGTTATCACAAGCCACCTAGCGGCTTTCCGTTTTTCAGCTGTTTAGAAACGCGAAAATAAATGCCGATTTTCAAAATGGCTCGAAATCGAAAGCAGATAAGTGAGTCGCGATAACGGTTTTTCATGTAAAATAATATTGTCTAGGGTGCTCTTGTTCCACATTTCGATTATCTTTTATCTGTTTGAAGATATCACATAACTACGGTAAAATTAGCGGGATGAAGACTCCTAAATGTCGATGGTGATTTCCCCGTTGGAATAGTTAACGGTTTACAATATAAATCCTATGTTACGAAGAGAAGAAAACAGGATTGCCCTGTAACCCGTTCAAAACGGGATTTTCCCTAATCATCCTCTGCATGACACTTGTTTTCATACTATGCTATACATACTGTACATTTGAGTCTCATTGTATTATGATTATCATCTTCCATAATCGAAATAATAGAATAGAAACGGGACTTTACTTATTTTCACTCTAAATTATTTCGGAATTTGATTTGAATCAACGATTTTTATTTAAAAAATCAAGTGATTTAAATCTTGATTTAATTCGTGATTTAAATCAGACTGATTTAAATCAATCCACCCTGTTTAAAATTCCAATTTATTAAAAGTCATGAATATTTTCTGATTTATAAAAACATCCTCCACCTATTCCTACTTCGTTGTTTAGTCGTAAAATTTATTAGTAATAAATATTGTCTTAAAAAGTTTCATGAAGTGAAAATCTAACGATTTTTCATTTCAAGAATGTTTCAAAAACTTCAATGCGTTCTTCCCTCAGAATCCACCTTTGATCTTACAATATTAGATTTCGTCAGTTCAATACCCATAAGACGGTTTTCTCATAGCTTTACTACTTTTATAGATTTACATACCGCAACATTTATAAATAAGTAGAAATAATATAAAGTGCCTATTGTAAATTTTTGACTACCCAAAATTCGAGTATAAGTAACTCATGAAAGCAAATACTGACCGTTTTCTGGAAATAAACATTTATTTATTCATATCTTCATTCAGAAGAAAAAGTGAAATATAACTACTAAGGAAGCTGATTTGTGTAGATATTCTTCCAATAAAATAATAAAAGAAACATGAAAAGCTGCACTATTAGTGCTGCATTCTAAAAGCGATATAGTGGAAAATTTTCCACTGAACATCACTATACATAATATCCAAAATTGTCCCGATTATGAAGAGTTTTTTCACTTATTTCTACAGAACAATAAAACTTTCCGATATATATATATATATATATATATATATATATATATATATATATATATATATATATATATATATATGTGTGTGTGTGTGTGTGTGTGTACGTGTTCTATCGAATCGTCATTGTTTCTAGTACATTTTTATACATACAAATGGTAGTTTTGCAATACAAATATCTGCTTTAAGATGATGATTATACAAAATTTCAATATTGAAATTATGATTTACGAGTGTTAAACACAATAAAATCATTTTTCCTTATTTTCTGTTACAAAAATAACCTTCACAAGGAACTTTTATGTAGTTATTTCATTACATAGGCAGGCCTACACTTGAAGAAATAGTGAAAATTTCTGTTTCTTGAATTCATAAATTCACAAAGGTTTCTTTTCAATTTCTTGTTACATTTTAAATATTGGAATGGGATATTTGTTCTCTACGAATGTGATGTATGTTTCCTGCACTACACACACACACATACACACACACTGACAGAGGGGGAGAGAGAGAGACAAACACTGTATATTTTTACTTCCCAGCTTGGAAAATTTTCTGGTTTCCGAAAGCTAATGGAAAATGATAATTTGTTGCTGTCTAACTTTCCTCTACAGAAATTGAATTTTATAGCTGAATGTGCAGTTAAATATAGTGGAAAATTTTTCCACCAAATATCACTATACATAATATTCAAAATTGTCCGGATTATGAAAAGTTTTTTCACTTGTTTCTACATCGTGATGAAAATTTTCCGATTCATGAAAATTCCTTTCACTTGTTTCTACAGAGCAATAAAACTTTTCGATTCACAAATAGTTATTTTACTTTTTGCTTCGAAATGATGAAAATTTTCCGACATAAAAAGTTCTTCAATTTTTCCATACAAGACAGAAAATATTTCGATTCATGAAAAATTGTTTCACTTGTTCCTACATAGTACTGAAAATTGTCTGATCCATAAAATTTTTCAGATTCTTTAAACGATCTTTCACTTTTTAACATTTCTATACATGAATTCAATGAATAGTGAGGAATTGTTACTTGATCACTGATATTTGTTAAGAACGGAAAATTTTCCGGAAAAATACAGAAGAAAAATTTCCACCTCACATCACGGCTAAACAACGATGTAGGAATAAGTGCAGTATGTTTTTATGAATCGGACAATTTTCCGGAAAATTTTCATCACTGATTCCACATTTCAATGCAATAATGGAAAAAACACAAAGAATTTCATTTCTCACATTAGTGACCCCACAGATTTGAGAACGCTGTTTATCAAGTGAATTCCCTTTTTAAAAAAATGATTTTTAGTCTTGAAAGTAACTGTATTTTCAATTGAAATTTCCTTCACTAGGAAACAATCATGTATCTTTAGAATAAATTACTTATTGCATTATTTTTCTTTATCTTTTTCTTGTCAGTAATAATTCTAATTAGTATATTTTTAATAGCATGTGAGATTTCAAATTAGCATTGCAAGGGGATCCGCAGATCACTCCCCGAATGAAAAGGGGGTCCAAGTTATCGGAAAGTTTGAGATCCTGGGATAGTGCACAGATCAACATGAAAGATTGATCCTCACAGTGTATTCCATTACCCAACATAATCTCACGTCCAGGAAATATAAGAGGAACGAGACCCGTACTTTTTATTATTTTTTTTTCGGATGAAGAAAACAAGTATAGTGAGATTTCTTGCTAAGTTTATTGTTATATATAAAAACTGTACTCTTACATGTTAGAGAGTATATTTTTATATATGAACTCTCTTCCTACGCATATGAGATGCAGAAAAAGATGAAAGGTGTAAATTCGATTTCTTTTGTTTGTTTGTTTGTTATGAAAGCATGTAACGTGAATACATGCATTGAAGCAATAGCGGTGGGCGTCAGTGTTGTATTTATGGAGAAAAGAGCTGTTACAGTGTATCCATTTTTTTTTTCAAAGTAGTAATTTAGATAGCTTAGATACTATATGTCTAAGCTATGTAAACACAAAATAGTCTATAAGCTATTGCCTATATGCTTAGCATAAGCGTCTTCGGCGCAGGAGACCCGAATTTGATTCCTGGTGGGAGCTCATATGGTTTGGATTCCACTTAAGCCGTAGATTAACGCCCCTTTAAAAAAGAAAAAAAAAAAAAACTATGAGAAACCTCTCCCAAAATATGTACCTACATCCGCCACTGCGAGTAACTTTTGACTCAAACATCGGTATACATCATACGATTCACCTAGTTGCGTAAAATGGAGTATTTTTTTCATTTTATTCGCAATTTTGAATATATGTATACACAGAATGATAAAGCTGTTGCACGACTGTATAAAAATAAATGCATCAAAAACAATATATCGGTATTTTGATATGTGTATGGAGCCTCTTCCTTTTTAAATTTCGATTCAAAACCAAGATCAATCCTTTGTTATTGACAGCTTTGAAAAAAAAATAGTTCGTTTCGAAACAATTCAATATATATTTACAAAATTAATTTGGCCAATTTCACACTGATCCCTCTTTTAGACTTCCAAACTATGCTGTACATAAGGGGCGCTGTCGGTCTCTTGACAAGTATCAAAGCAAAAACGGCAAGAGATATCGTGAAGCGAATATTTGCAATCGATTCAGAATACCAAGGATAGTTGCCATCTCCTCCGTTAACCCTCTATTCAAACCGGAAGTAGTTAAAATTAGACACTTCCCGTTTCAACGTTTATCGCCATAGAACGAAAAAGGTAACATACCGATATCTAGAAAAGCGATATTTTGAAAACTATTTATCGTTTCAAGAGTAAATTCCACTTGATTTGCAAATTTTTTTTTAGTACTGGAAGTGATTCAAATTAGCTATTTCCGGTTTAGGTTTCAACTTTTTCACCACAGAACGAAAATTGTAACAGATAGCAAGAAACGGTTTTTACAAACAATTCAGCGTCTCGAGACAACATAATATGACTATCCACAACACTACCAAAACAAGAAGTGGTTCAAATTTACTATTATTTCCGTTTTCATTGTTTATGACCATTAACTTATGTCGGTAACAGACAGCCAAAAGCTTTTTGTGTGTGTGTGTGTGTAAACGATTGGGCGTCTCAGGACGACATGTTATGACTATCCACAAACTCTACCGAAACCGAAATTGACTAAAATATACTATTACTTCCGGTTTCAATACTGATTTCCGTAAAGCGAAAACTCTAAATGCTATCAAGATGTGGTTTTTAGCAATTGGTTCAGTGTTCCAAAAATAGGCTTGATTTCCTTCCTTAGGCCTCTATTCAGTTTGAAAGTGGTTGAAATAAACGATTTTTAGTTTCAACCTTTATCGACATAGAATAACAACGATAAGTGACAGCGATTAATGGCTTTTCGATATAAATTCAGCGTCCGAGTAACAGGTTCTATCTTTGATCTTATTACTCTATTGCAACAAGTACTTACAGATGCACTACTTCATGTTTGAGTATTCAATTCACATAGTTTGGAAGTCTTAGTTCCACACTGTGAAACTATATTCACTTATTTTCAAAATTTCGATTCAAGGCCCAAGCATATCTTATATATATATATATATATATATATATATATATATATATATATATATATATATATATATATATATATATATAATGTGTGTGTGTGTCTATAAATTATCTATATACATATGTAAAAATTTATTTTTATATTTTTCAAACAAACGATGGCTTTAGATTTTGAATTCGCCGAGTCAAGACAGCATTTTCTTCATACGAGTAGAGACAGACTTAAATTTCGACTCGTCTCGTGGCCGTTCCTAGTTTTGATTCAAATTTTGAAAATTGAGGATAGGGTGAAGTATGAGCTTTATTTTTTAAATATTTCGTTTTTGTTTGTGAAATAAATTATTATTTCTTCAAAAGAATCAATCACAAATAGAATACAAATGATTGATTTTGGCTTTGAATCGAAATTTAGAAGGGGACAATTTCACATATGTGCATCTGACGTATTTCTAATTGTTTTGAGTGCTTTGACATATTTTAATGTGTTATAAAATTTGCTAGGGATGCGCACGAGACAAGATTTCTGGCTGTCTCGTCTCGAAAATGTGCTGTAAAAGTGATGTCTCGACTCGAAAAAATGTATATTTTTCTATTGGAAGAGCCGTGTCTCGACTCGAATTTTGTCAGGAAAATCCTGCCTTGACTCGTTTCGTGCGCATACAATGGTACGTTGTATATTTTTATATTTTTATTACTTGTAAACTTGTAAATTTGGGCGCTAAGTATTTTATATATGTACTAAACCAGGTTATTTTGAGGAAGAAGAAGAAGAGGAAGTTAGAAAATAATATCGATTTTTAAGAAGATATTCATATGCTATATAATTTTTAAATAATAAGTTTTTGGAACGTCGTTGTCACGACAACTAAGTATAAATAAATGAAAGATTTATTCAACAGAGCTTTGCATTTTTAATGGCTCATCAATAAATATTTAAGAACCGTTATATATGTACGCACCCCTAAAATTTGCACTGCCTATTGATTTTTGTCAGTCATCAACCGTTGCCAAACTACTTCTGTTAACTACCGAAAGTTAGTTTCGACAATGCTGTATAATATGGCCAGTTTCTACAATGCTGTTGTATAATCGTTATTTCAAAATGATGAATCAACATACTTGAAGCAGCATATGATATGAAGAAGTGTCATAATTTTAGTAAGGTCGGGAACATATAACGCACCCGAATTTTTCAGAATTGAAATGGTAACAAAATGTTCGGCTTATATTACGGCCAATACAGTATTTGGTTTATCATAATGCGGGCTTAAGTTGTATATGAAGAAAAAGCAAAGATCAGGTAGAGAATGTCACTTGTTTTCCATATTTAATAACAAAGGTAATTATTGACAGCACACAAATTTGATTATCGCGGGTTCAGAAACCACAATAATTCTGTGGTAGAAATTCTACTTTGAAGACCAAGCCAAATAACGAGTTTGATACTAGACAGTGTATTTTAAACATCGTTTGTTTGGAGAATGCGAGAACGAGTCTATATGAGACGTGTGGCTACATGCTTATCTGCATCGTAACTAGGGCTGTGCGATATTTCGATATATTGATCCATCCAGAAGATATTTTCGAATATCTAAACATCAATACCGAAATATTTACGAATCGATGTTTTCGGTATTTGATATTTTCAATATTCAATCTTTTCGATTATTATTATTATTATTATTATTATTTTATATTTCAATATCTTTTCATATTTCTGTTTTTCGTTTTTCTTATAACATGTTTGATGTTGTCATATAGATAGTCTACCACTGATGGAATAGGTCACGAACTTCGTGAAACATGACTCGGAAGACACACTGCAATCAGACCCAGAAAGGCCCATGACTGAGAAACCACGACCAATTATCCGGAGTGACCCGATGATTCGATAGAACCCAGAGATGGAACGTCGTCATATACATGAGAAGTGTGTGTGTGAGGCTACTAATGCAGTTCTAACAAACCTGATTATCTCCTCTCTCATCGACTTTTCACTGAATATAATTTTATTTTTCGCTTGTTTGCTTCCTTGTGTCAAGTGTTGCACTGGAAGATAACTACAACGCTTATAAGGGTACCAACATTCAAAATCGCAAAGAAAAGATAAGTCACATGTTTCTCTTATGAGAGATCGTTAATGTTTAGTCGACCTGTAAAGCTTCTTGTTTAGAACATAAAAATACCGCTGAGGTTAATCAGTTTTTGTTAATTCTTTTTTGTATAGGCTATAATCATAAACCACATGCTTGAAGACGAATAAACATGAAATCATATTTGAAATATTCAAAACACGGTATCTTGATTAAAAAATGTCACATCAAGAATCGGGCAAATGAATGTTCTAGCTCAAGCAGTGAACATCATTAATGAAGTATAAATAAAATTTTTGCAGTAATTCTGCAGAGCTATTTTGGTTGCTTCTCACTCACCAGGTGTATCTAAGTTTCCGGATATGATTGGGTCTCCGGGTTCGTTCAGTCACCGAATCAGACCGAGTCTGAGAAGCGAACTCGTACCCGGATGACTCAGACAAAAGTCGAGACCCAAGTGGCCCATGTCCCATTCCATTACTGCTATATGCATAATCGAATAGTCTGATTTCTCAGTAATGCTTTAATTCAACAACACTTTTGGTTGCTTTCTGGATAATTTTTACTTTTCAGTAAAGATAAGAAAAGGAAAGATGGTGACTGTAATGGAAGTGAATGATCATGATAGAATTGGCGGAATGAGAATGTTTTTGGAAATGGAAAAGCCCCGAGAAAACTGCGGCTACAGTTTTTTCCACCACAAATTTGCGTTGGCGGGATCAAACCAGGGATGCCAGACACTAGAGGTGAGCACTCTACCAGTGACCCATCGTATCGTTCTCCAAGCGACAAAGATTGATTAAAATTGAAAGTGATTACTTATCTTATTAAAATCTTATGATCTGAGTCTCTAAGCGTCTATATAGTTGGGAAAGTGTACTGATTCTTATACGAACAATACTCGAACAAAGAAAGGGCTTGGAAATTCAAAAGTGGAGAAGAGTAAAACATTTATTTTAGTTTGTCTTTTGATAGTAAATGCACAAATTTGACATGTACTCAAACGAGCACATACAGCGCACAAAGGGACTACGATAAAAAGAGACAATTAAAAAAAAGTTGATGAGGCTAAGTACACTTCGAGAAACAAATGCATTTCATTCATTGTCAATTGCGAGTAATCTTGGAAAGATTAATAAATTAACTGATGATGCTTTTGAATACAAATAATCGTGTTTGAGGAAATTTCAGAAATATAATTAATAACTTTTTTTAATTAAATATAACAAGCAAGTCTAAACAATCCTTGGTTTAGTTTTATTTATTTAGTTAGTTAAATATTTTTACATAATTTCGTAAAATCAGTATAGCGGTGTAAAGACAAAATAACTCGAAGGTTTTTTGCTGTCAGCGGTGAGCGGTTTATCCAATCTAATCCAGTCCATTTACATGAGCTTTATGGATGCAGTAATAAGACATTGAAACAATATTGTTTCCCCTCAACAACACGCGGCGAGTTGTCATAGCATGTAGCTGCATTTGCTTGCTTGAAAACCGTATTGATTGTATTTATCAAATTTGAAACCAAAATTTTCTAATCGCAGTTTCAGAGTTACATAATTATTCTAAATTGTTCATAAATGTTCCTGAGAAACCTTTGAGTGGTGGTATTTGTTTCCACATATAATGTGTAACAGAAAGGTGCGTGTAAATGTATAGTTATATTGTGTGTATGTTTGGTGTTTAGAGAGAAACTCACAAGACGGTCGTGTCCAGTATCTTCAGAAGGATGTTATCCCTCCCCTCAAGGACAGTGAAACGAATTGGAGAGAGAAACGAAATTGGACACTTGGAAAGAAAACAGATATGAAAGAAAGCGGGGGAAAACTGTGGGTTCGGTTAAACTGAATATGTCCATTATTATAATACCCAGAATAACCAAAACATTTTGCATAAATTAAGTTGGTTCACAACAATGGTTGGTTTACAAACTTACAACAATGGAAGGAATAAATTGTAGTAAAATTTTCACCTGAAAACTGATAGATCACTTGGACCTGTACTAAATGACAGAATTTCAGAGACCTAGAACAAGCGATGACGCGAGAGGTATCTAATTCCTCTACAACAATTAAAAACTTACAACAATGGAAAGAACAAAATATCGAAAAATGATTACCTTATGAATCATACACTACGTTACGGTATACCAAATGCCGAAATTTCAGAATCTTAGAATAAACGATAACGGGAAAAGCATTGGGTTCCTTCAACAATCAAAAGCTTACATCAATGGAAGGAAAAAATGCTCGCCTTGAGGTTCATATATTACTTCATTATGTACTCAGTGACAGAATTTCATTGTCCTTGTGCAAACGATAACGGGAAAGGGATCAGATTTCTCCACAACAATTAAAAATTTACAACAATGGGAACGAAAATACATAATAAAATTTTCGCCTTCATATTCATACATTACTACATTCTTTGCTAAATGCCAGAATTTCAAAGTCCTTGAACAAGCAGTTACGCGAGTAGCATTGGATTCCTCTCCAACAATTAAAAGGTTACAACAATGGAAAAAACAAAATTTAAAAAAAAATGTCAACTTGTTATTCATACATTACATCACGCTATACTAAATGCCAGAATTTTAGTGTCCTAGAACAAATGATAACGGGAGAAGTATATGATTCCTCTGCAACAATTAAAAGCTTGCAACAATGGAAAGAACAAAATGTCGAAAAATTGTCACCTTGGAACCTATACACTACATCATGCTGTACTAAATACCAAAATTCCAGTCCTAGAACAAATGGTAAGGGGAGAGGCATTGAATTCCTTTGCAACAATTAGTTGAACTCAACAATGAACGAGTCAACAATTCGAAAATCTGCACGGAACAATTGCTGCGTATAGTCATTATCTTCAAGCAGACTGACAGTGAAGAACATAGTTCAGTATTTGCAAAAGTTATTAGTCATTTTTGTGAATACTAATTAACATTGAAAAGATAGGGCGATAGCAACGCCATCTCTTATCACAGAAACTAACTTTTTGTGGCTTTCGACCATCCTTAAACTGATCCGAAAACTCAAACTCGCAAGACTCCGGCCAAGTTGTTTCTGGAAGAATGATGTGGAATCTTCTTGATATTAGATGAAGAGTTGATTTGTATTTAGGAATATTCCAAATAAAGAGAAAATGAGCAATCGTATTGCGGAAAACATTGAGAAGGCTTGGAGAAGAAGAGAAATCGCATATAAAAAAGCATATTTCAGCTACCTTTGCTATCAGTGATTCTTTCTTAGTGAAGCGAATTTTTAGTGTCTTCTATTGACCAAAAGTTAAGGCCTTACGAGATACTTAGATTTCGAACTCAAAATACTGTACTGTTGAAATCCTTAAGAAATTCCAGATGCTTTAAAATGTAATGTAATGCATATTAAACAATACGAGGAACATACTGAAAATTGTAACATTTTTTCACAACCATAATCTTTATTTGTAAGTGAAATTAAATATATTATCTCAATCTACAGACGTTTCTTTCACTTTTGCACATAGTCTTCGCTTTTTTTTCACACATTTTTCCCATCGTTCTCCAAGTTTGAAAATACCCTTGCGATAGAATTCCGTTCCAGCTGCCGGTAGACACTGACACACTGCTTACCGAATATCCTCCAGTCTTGTAGCAATGGCCTCTAATCTGTTTCTTCATAAAACCGAAAAGATAGTCGGAGAGTACCATGTCTGGGTTGTGGAGAGAATGTTGAAGTGTTTCCCACCCAAATCTCCTGATCTGCTCTACAGTGGCAATTGCAGCATGCGAATGCGCATTATCCTGTTGAATGATGGCCTTTGTAGAACGTTTATCACGTAAGGTACGACCGAGCTTCAAAAGTGTCTGGATGTAGCGGGGAGAATTTATGGTTTGTCCAGGGTCAAGAAAGTCAACCAGAATGCAACCTTGTGCATCCCAGAAAACGCTCTCCATAACTATCCCTACTGACTGCACTGTCTTCGGTTTTTTCTTTGTTGGCGAATTCAAGTGGCTCATTCCACACTGTCGTTTTGTTTCAGGTTCATAATGATGGAACCAGCTTTTATCTCCAGTCACAATACTCGTCAAAAAGTAAGCACCTTCCTGTCAAAATCTCTGAAGAAGGGTATGGGCAATGGTTAGGCTTTGATGATTGTGGACCTCGATTAATAAACGTGGAGCCGAACGGGCGCAAACCTTCTGATAACCTAAGCTGTGAATCATTCCTTGAACCGCACTATGCCCAACAGAAATTTTTGCAGTGATTTCATTCAGTGATACGCCTATCTCCCCTAATCAGCTCATCAGCCCTTACCTTGTTGCGTTCCGCTGAGGCAGTTCGAGGGCCGCGCTACGAGACTCATCATCGATACTCGTGTTTCCATTCTTAAAATCTTTCACCCACCTCCTAACACTGCTGGCAGCCACGCACACATCTTGATAGGCACGCTGCAGCCTGCAGTGAATTTCAGAAGCAGATTGGTCCTCTTTAACAAGGAATTCTATCAGAGCACACCGTTGAAACGAAACATCGCTGCCCACCATTTTGGAAATCCTGCCTGTGGACACTTGCTAGCAACAAACAGCGTCAACATCTGGAAACAAAGAAGTATCTGAAGATTAAGACGATATACTTGATTTAACTTACAACTAAACATTACGTTTGTGAAAACACGTTGTTCAGAACTTTCAGTATGCTTCTCGTATTATGCTCCTAGGCATTTTTAAATTTTAAAACTAAAGAATTTAATTGTAAATTTTAAATTTGTGTTTAAAGTTTCTTGTTGAGCGATTTAAATAAATTTAATTTGTCATTCCTTTTTGAAAGTAAAGTAAATTTGCACACAAGTAATAACCTAAAACAATTGTAAATATGTATTTAATATTCTTTACGTGATAGTTATTATGTACGTACACTCATGTCCAAAATTATTGTCGCATGTCTATAAATATGTTGTTCTAAGAAGATAATTGATAACGAATTCGCCCGGTATTTCTTATAATGTTAGTATGTGTATAATCGGCAAAGACATGTATGTGGCAAATTTCATGTCAAAAGAGCAGTAAATAAGAACAATAAAACGAAAATAGAATTTTCTTGTCCATTTAGCAACATTTTATTTTACTCATTCTAATTTTCGTATTTATAATTATTTTCCTATGAAATTTACCACAAATATATATTTCCCGAATATACACATAGTATCAGTATTAAAAGTATCCTGCAAAATCATTATGAAATTATATTCTTACAAGCAGACAGTTATAGATATGCGACAATAATTTTGGACATGAGTGTACAAAGCGTGTTAGAAAAGTAATGAGACTCATTTTGTACTAACTAAAGTTTTTATGTTTTTCAAACAAGAATGTTATCCCCTTCAAAGTAGTTCCCTTGGGCAGCTATACAGCGGCGGAGTCGTTGTTCGCACTCTTGGTAGCAGCGCATGAAGTCTTCAACTGGTATGGCTTTTCACTGGTTGGTCACAGTCTTTTGAATGTTCTCCAGAGTTCCAAAATGACGTCCTTTTAGGATATGTTTTAATTTCGAGAAAAGAAAAAAGTGACAAGGACTCAAATCAGGTGAATAGGGGGTTGAAGAACAATAGTAATACGTTTTGAGGTTAAAAATTCACTGATGGAAATGACCGTGTGACACGGGGCATTGTCTTTATGAGGCATCCACTTGTCTGTAATGTCTGCTCTCACACGAATCACTCTTCTCCTAAGCCTTTCAAGGACACTTTTATAAAACACTTTGTTGACAGTTGTCCTGGTGGAACAAATTCTTTATGCACGATACCATTACTGTCAAAAAAAAAAAAAAAAAATAGCATCGTCTTGATCTTTGATTTGCTCATTCGACATTTCTTCGGCCGAGGAGATGACGGAGTGTGCCACTATTCACTTTGCCACTTTATTTCAGGATCGCACTCAATTATCCAGTATTCATCACCTGTGATCATACAAGTGAAGTATTCTTGGTCATTGGCAATCCTCTCACGAAGATCAAAGCACACATTTTTTTCGATTGCCCTTCTGCTCATCTGTGAGATTTTTCGGAACCATTTTGGCACAAATCTTTTACATGTTCAAATCGTCTGCCAAAATTTGATGTACGGTAAAAATGTTTAAATTTACCTGTTCACTCATCATCCTTATTGTTCAACAGTCTGATCTCGCAAGAGCCCTCACACGTTCAACGTTTTCGTCAGTTTTTGAAGTTGAAGGTCTCCCTGAGCGAGGTTCATCTTCAACGTGTTATTGGCTTTCCAAAAATGATTTGTCCCAGTGGAAAACTTGTCCTCCTGATAAGCAATGTTCCCCATAGGCCTGTTTCAACTTTTCAAAAGTCACACTCGTGGATTCACCAAGTTTAACGCAAAACTTTATTGTACAACGTCTACTCTAACACAACTTCACTGATGGCAATGTCAAAAATAATGTGTAAGCTGTACGGGGTTGAGTGAGGAAGTGATAAAAAAAAACCTGGTATAGCACATGCCGGTAGACACAACGTTGTCAGATTGCCCGCAGTGTTGCCAGTCTCATTACTTTTCTCACATATCTTGTATAATATGTTGTATACTTGCACAATCCCGCAGGATGTGTGTTTTTGTACACCCAGCCACAAAAGTATCTCCCCCTAAGTGTTCTAACTTCATTTCTTGTGGCCCAGGTAATTTGCAGTTGTTAGAACGCCTAGACAGATCCAACCCAACTTACACGTAACTTTTCTTGGCACTGACAGCAGTTGGTGGTCCTGGTCCAGGTGTTGATCTAGGTAAAATTGTAAAGTAGGTGACTAACGAAATACTTCTCCATTCTAAGATGAATCTCTATAGTTCGGATCGTGTTTTTCAAAGAATACCATATATTTATCTTAATATTGCTGTGTATGTAATGTGTTATCTCTTTATGTATTGTATGTTTAAAGAAATAAAAATACTGACCACGCATTAATCAGAAAATGCTTGAAAGTAGCTGAAAATAACAAATCTAGAACAACTGCTGGAAATAAGTTAGTAAATGATTGCCTTCATTGAGAGACCTTCTCCAATACTCCTCATTCCAACGTCTTTTCCTTTCTGGAAGAGAGATCTTTCTTGTCACACTGAATATGTATTGAAATTGAAATATTTGAAAAAGTTCCAACCTGGCCGGGATTCGAACCCGGGCCCGCCGAACAGAAGTTAAATACGCTAAGCACTTACTACCGCGTCACTTAACCTTTTATCTAGTTAAATTCGTTGCATGTAAGACTATACAAACTACTAATGCTCGTATGAGAAGACGTTCCTTATGAGTGTCACAATGACTTACTCGAGATTTCCTTCTTTAGCTCAAAAGCAAGTTATATGGACCTTCGTCAATGAGGAAAATATCACGAAACGTTCTTTAAGTTGAGGCTACTTCATCGTTTTTAACTGCTCCCGATTTACATTACTATTATTCTTCCTCATCGTAACTTCTAATTTCCAAAGTAGAAGAGCCGGCAGCATTTACGCCGATCCCAAGAGATTCAGTATTCGCGCTACCCTAGCCAGCTGTTTGAAGTTTGTCATAAAAAATGTACAAAAAAATTTGAGCAAGAGAACAGAACCTAACCAACCCCTGCGAGGATTTTAACCCGTTCCTACTATTATTATTATTATTATTATTATTATTATTACTTTTACTATGGATTCGTATAGTAAAACTGCAAGCTTATTTTAATGAAAAAAGTGTTATGAAAATTCAAAAAAATCCTTGGGCAAGGTTTCAATCCACGCCAAAACTATTTTCATTACTAGAACGTTGCCCTATAACACTCGGCCACGAGTGCCGACAGCAGTCCGCTCTATGTAGGTCATGACTCGATGTCCTATCTGTATCTGGCACTAAGATCAGAGGATATCTGAAATTCTTGGAATCTCCCGCACACCAATGTCTGCAGGGTCGTCAGTTACGCCTCTGGGCCCGTTTTATTCACGACAAATTAATTAAGGGGACAATATTGACAAAACTGACAGTAATATACGAATATATATTATTTCTAGTGCCTCTAATAGTAGACTTTTTTTTTTTTTTTTTACTGAAATGGGCCCACAACTCATTATTGTTTTATTTATCTTTAGTGTGCTGTTCAGTTATATAATGTAGTGAACCTGTTTGATGCTTCACATATAATTTCATTTTTGTATCGTATATGAAGTAACACAATTTTGTCTTAAAATGGAAACCCCCTCGAACGGCGAAGAGCTTCCCTGGGGGGCAGTGGCCCCCTACCCCCACAATTTACGGCCCTGCGTCGTGGCAATCATTTTACTTAATTGGACAGTATTGTTTGCGTAATTGATTTTGTAATTGTTATTCCTTTATTAATATTATTATTATTATTATTATTATTATTATTGCAAAGTTAAGACTTGGCTACATATTTTATATTTTATGAATTTTCTGATTGGATTTCACGTCTTTTTGTTGAATAATTAACACAGTCCACTTTAAGGGGTTTGGAGGAGGGAAATATTATTCTGTTGCTTTTCATTTGTTTACTTGCACGCTACACTAAGCCTGAATACTACATTTCACCTTTCTATATTTTGGGAAGTACCCTAAAGGTTGTGATGATCATAAGAGAGTAAGTCAATAAGTGATTAGATCAATGAAATTTGCGTATTAACATTTAAAGTATCATCAGGTTGTCAGAAAAGTCATGAGGTATTTCGGTAAAATAGGACAAATGATGGTTTGTGGATATACTAGAGTTATTTGGATCATGCAATAGTTTGTCATGAATAGCTAAGATGTTGAGTGTTTTGTGTAGTAATATTGCTCTTTGCTTGGTTTGGTTCTACAGATTTGATCAGAGATGGCGTGGGTCAATGAAAACTTGACCCACCACGCACCGCGACCCGCTCTGACACATGATCACCACCCACATTGGCCCACCGACCCACTACCCACCATGACCCACTCCTACCCACCACCCACCATGAACCACTGAGGCACCAAAACACACCTTCATCAACTCTGACACATGATCCACGGCCTCTTTTCTACCGACTAAAGAGTTTATACTTGTAATAAAACCAGGTTGTCAAATTCTAACTAACCGGAGTTTGAATTTCTACGGTCAATCCCTCAAGCACCGCTCTGTTACAATAATGATCAATCTGACATTTACGATATAAAATGGTAAAATGTTTTGGGCAAAATTACGATGACCTTCAATTAAATTATCATGGTCTAATTATTACCTTGTTTAATTACCGATACTTTTCAGTGGAAAAACAGATGAAATTTGAAAGTCCCAAGTCAAGGTACGTAGACCAACATACAGAACCTTACATTACAAATTTTATGTCTATTTTTCTCACAACAGTATGGGTTGATTGCTCTGTGCTGTATGCGCTCCATATAATAAACAAGCTTCAGCAATTATTATAAAGCGCATGGTAAGCACATATGGGTATATGATGTGAAGCACTGTATTATTGTTGATTTTGAGTTTAATGTCCCTTTCAGCAACAAGGCAATATGAAACATGAACCTACCCCATGCCGTAAACGTCGCCAACACGTAATGGCCCACTTGCGGGTAAACGTCGATCGTCAATATAGAGACGAGTCGAAGGATTGCCGCTGGTGTCCCACTGCCGGCAGGGTTTCGTCAAGTCGAAACACATATCTCGAGTCGGTGTGTTGAAGTTACCACCGCGTAGCAGCGAGGACTTCGTTTTGGTCCGCGCTCCTTCGATTCGTCGCGGAGAATCGCGATGGACCAACACGAACTATCGCCAGTCATGTGCATGCGGTTATTATTACATATTATTTTTTCTTGACGAATTGTTCCTAAAGTGAACTCCGGGGATCAAGAATAACCTCTGCCTCAACATCATGAAGTGAAAAATTTTGAGTACGATAATTGTATGAATTTAGATGGCAACTGTCGTCGATCATTAGAAAGTGAGTATGGGAGAACTATGAAATAAAGTAAATAGACACGCGTCAAATTGGTATAAAATTACATGGAGAACGCATTTTATCTTATCCCAAACAGTTATCGTCTCATATATACGGTTAAAAGAGCACTCTGATTAACCAAATTAGAAAGATCTCAACGATTTATCCCTTTACAAGCGACGCCTCCTTCATCGCCTCTGTGGCGAAGTCGGAAGAACACCCGCCCAGTAATCAGAAGGTTGGTGGTTCGAACCTCCTCCGGGGCTCTTTGCTACTTATTTTGGTGTTTTTTTAAACTCACCTTAATGTAAACAAAACACATATATAGGCAATTTAACATTTTGGGGGAGTAATTTTGTGATTCATTGGCGTTTTGTCGCGTCAGATGCCGTCTACAGTGCAGTGAGAAGAGAGGGTCGGTGGGTCAAAGTGCGTCTTAGTGAGTGGTGAGTCACGGTGGGTGGTGCTTCGCAGTGGGTCACTGTGGATAATGGGTCGCAGTGGGTCACATGCTGTTGACCCACTCAGAAAACTCGATCAATTTGATCCACTCCAATTCTGAACACCACATACAAAATGGAAGACCAAAAATTGCATGTTCACCATATTTTATTGTTTTGCTTCAAGCAAGGGAAGAACGCGCGAATACTGTTTGTGATTTTTACTGTCCTCCATGTTTTTGTGTTTTTGTCCCTGTTCTTAAAGAGTTGGTGGAAGAACTGTGAAAGTGAGTAAAACGCGTCAAAATAGGAAACAAGCTACTGATGAAGGTTCGTTAAATTAATTAACTTTAAAAAATATAATCCAGTGCAATGAAACACCAGATTCCATTTAATGTAAGTATCTGTCCAATGCGGTGCCGTGAAAAGTCGGGCCCGAGGCGAGCATACGGCAGCGCCTCCGTACATATGAGTTGTCAATTTAAAGTTGACTTCTCTGGACTATTCTTTCTGCATAATACTTAACTATTTTGTCATGACTGAAATCAGAAAGTTTCAGCATTATTACACTGGAATAAAGTGTGTAATTACTGAATTTACTGCAGCTCAATTTTTCTTTCTCCCAGAACAGTGATGTCTTAGAGTAGTGGCTTAAGCGTTAGTTTCATCATGTTGGGGACGCGAGTTCGATTCCGGCTGTGGCAATTCAGGAAATTTTTATAATCTACAAAACTGATACTTCTGATGTATAGTAACATGAAAAATATTCAATTTCTCTGGGTCTAAGTGGTGAGACAACTTCCTTTACAGGTGAAATGCCAACAACACAAAATTATGTCATCCGTATGTCGACTTTCGCAACTGTCTGGTGAGTAACGTGTTTGGACAAGAATTGATGAACACATAAGGGCTAAAACTGCGTAGTATTGGCATTCCCATTCAGAAAAATTACTAATTACCACGACGGGATTTGAGACCAAGTAGCTGCAATGGGAGTTTCCTGCTTTCACAATTTTTTTAAACAAATCGCCCCAACCGGAGTATTGTTCGCCACTGGCACCTCATGTCCTTTTAACGTATTCGAAACACTACAGGAATAATGAGGATCTTGGTCTTCAGAGGAATTCGAACCCCTAGTGGATTGCGCCTCATGATCAGAAGCCGAAAGCCCGGGATCACTCGGCTAGTGCCACCGGTTCAGAATATAAGAAAATAAACTAGTAGTTATGGAACATAAACATAGAACTGTCTATTTCTACACGTGTTGATACAATTCAAAGAATGTGAAAATAATTTCTGTCGTCTTTTCTTCTTTGGAAATTAGAAGTTATGGTAAAGACGAAATATAATGTAAATTGGGACCAATGTAAATCCCTCCAACCGATGACCAGCGCCGTAACTTAGATTCTTTTCTTGGGGGGGGGGGCAAGTATTAATAAGCTTATTTGGGACCCCTAGAAAAAGTTGATTTTCTAATTATTGGACCCCCTCTCTCCAATTTTCTGTTAATCTTTACGGGTCTCCCGGAGCCTGTGGGCCCTCCCGCACGGCTAAGTCTGGTTCCGTTAGTTACTCCCTGGGCCCATTCCGTAAATGACAAAATTATTAAGGGGACAATATTGATAAATCTCAAAGCCATACGAATAAGTATTATTGAAATAGGTCCACGACTCATTTTTGTTCTATTTACCTTTTGTGTGCTGTTTTGTTTATCTAATGTAGCGACCTATTTCGTGCTACAGTTCTAATTTCATGCTCGTATCGTATATGGAGTAAGAAAATGTCTTAAAATGCGCCCCCTCGAACGACGGGGAGTTTCTCTGGGGGCAGTTCCCCCCCCCCCCACAAGTTACGGCTCTGCCGATGACATAGGTTCAACTTGAAGAACATTTCGCGATATTTTCCTCATTGCGCAACATCTATATAACTTGTTTTTTAGTTAAACAAGGAAATCTTGAGTAAGTCATTAGGACACTCACACAATTTGCTTATATTTTCTTATTTATATTTTTATTTATATTTTGTTTATATTTGTTTGTTTTTGTTATATTTTAGTATCTTGTTTATATTTTTCCATGAAACGACTTTAACTAGTTATTAGTTTGGGTGGAAGTTTAAATGGCGTGGTAAGTGAGTGGTTAGCGCATTTAACTTCTATTTGGTGGACCCAGGTTCGAATCCCGGCCAGGCTGAAACTTTTTCAAGTGTTTCTGTTTCGATTTCAATACATACTCAGTGTGACAAGCAAGATCTTGTCTCCTGCAGAAAGAAAAAGGTGTTGCAATGAGGAGAACTTGAGAAGGTGTCTCAACGAAGGCAATAATTTACAAAGTTATTTCCAGCAGTTGTTCTAGGTTTAATATTTTCAGCTACTTTCAAGCATTTTCTGATTCATGTGTGATCAGTGTTTTTATTTCTTTGAATATACAGTATATAATGAAAAATACATTACATACACAGCAATATTGAGAGTAACATTTGATGTTCATTGGAGAACACGCTCTAAACCAGAGAGATTGATCTCAGAATGGAGAAATATTTCGTGCGTCATCTACTCACAATTTAACTTCCATACACACTTGACTCAGTGCTACCAACTGCTGTCAGTGAAGCTTAATTGAAGTTAAAAGTTACATGTAAGTTGGGTTGCATCTGTCTAGGCGTTCTCACAACTGCAAAAGACCTGGAACCCAATTAATGGAATTAGAGCACTTAGAGGGGGAGATACTTTTGTTGGTGGGTGTACATACCCGTCCATATATCAGATGTACCTAATTTGGAAATGACATCTTCAGACTTCACCTTATTAAGTACAAGAACCACCAAATATAATAAACTGAGTGGATGGTTATGTGGAGTCAGGAAATAGTGAAATATTGAAGCTCATTGAAGAACCAGTTGTGATTCCGCAATATAGGGACCCGAAATAAAAAAAATATATTTTCTGAAAATTGCAATATGAATGGAACTTCGGTGAATCTAGTTATTCATATAATATACTTGGCATGACATAACCAGCAGAGACAAGATCATATTTTCTTACAAGTACTTTCCTAATTGGTATATTTTCTTTAAAAGCCTCAGTTGGATAATTGGTAACGGAAACTTGTAAAAAATGTTCTGTAATCATCACGTCGCTTGAGAGTAAGTTAAAACTAATAATTTGCAGTTTCGCCGTTTGGTAGCTCCTTTAATAGGAAGCCTCTGTGAACTTGAAAGAGATGGTGCCATCTATTGAGAGTATAATAAACTTGAACAACTAATGTGAAGGAATGTTGCCTTAATCTAAGTGCATTCGTTTTGTAGTCGACGGAAGAGAACAAGAAAGGAAACTATCTGTAAAATGATGTAATTATATAGTGTGTAACGGCAGTTGGGTGAAGTTCAAGTTTGGTTGTGCTGTAACATCAAGAAACAATATAACGTAGGTGTGTATCTTTTTAATCGTGCGTGGATTTCCTCGGGGTTCTCCAGTTTCCTCGCACTTTCTTCATTCCACCATTTTATTCATTTCTCATCGTCATGGTCTCCTTTAGCCTAGCCGGCATAAGCGTGGGACATAAAACTCAAAGATTTCATTTTTTGTATGTTTTCCAGCAATTACGGGCATTAACTTTTGGGCTTATCTTTAGTCACATTATTCATCTTTTGCTCGTTATTTTTCATCTTATGTTCGTTCCTGGATGATAATGGAAGCTTAATTGAAGTTAAGCGGAATTAAAAGTGACACTATTTATCTAAGCGACCACAAAAACTATGCCTTCGACACTAATATCGATCGTTTCCGAGCATTTTTTTATGTATCCCACTTCCCATACCTTTTCCAGACTGTAAGAACTATTGTTAAAATTGCTCTAGACATATCAAAATTATGTTAGAACAATCACACACGCATATATCCACCATATATACAGGGTGTAACATAAATGCATGGTCAAAAGTGACGAGATGATTGCGGACATCCAAATAAGTAAAAATGTTCCTATAAACATGGGTTCGATGACGTTTCGTCTCGGAGATACAGGGCGTTCAAATGTCGAGTCCCTTAAATGACTCACTGTGAGAAAGTGAATCGAAATGTTCAGTATTACAGAAATAATACAATCAAGTGGAATTATGCCTGTGAAAATACATTTACATTAACATAGAGAATGAAACTAACCAACATTTGAGGTTATTGTGTTGTCAGTGTTTCCGTTCTAAGGACAATTTCAGTCTCTTCACGTGACCTTTGGGGTCAGGAGTTTCTTGTGAGCGTTGTGGTTCTATTGTTGGTCTGGATCCACGATTCGACTTTGGATACTCTCTGTTTATACCCTTTCTTTAGGCCTAGGAATATATTTCAAGAACGTAAATGACATGCTACAACGAGAATATTGAGAAGTAACCTTTATATGACAAATAACTGAATATAAATACACTACGTAACTTATTTATAGCTATTACACGATTGTCTTAATTTATATTTCACATTTACATGTATTATACCGACGTTCTGTGAAGAACTACGTCTAAGATGTAACTTTTTAAACATAATACTTATGTTCTGAAATGATTATATGAATATATATATACAACTGATGTATTTCAATGTAGTTATTTTATAATTTTTCATATATTGCAAAAAATAGAATTTCATACAAAAATTGGCCCAAATGGGAATCAAAGTCATGACCTTACGGTTTTAACGCCGACAGTTTGCCACTGAGCTAACATGACAACTCTGGACCAGCTCCTTCTTATTAAATATAAGTTGCTTTCTAAGACAGTGACATTCATATACATTGCAAAAGCTATTTTTGTTTTACTTTGTCTTTTATTTTACTATGCAGGCAAGAACTATATTAGATGTCTTTGCTTTTATTCTTCTTTTACACATTATATTCTTTTACATTAAGTTTTTCAGTCTGTTACTTTTTTCTACACTTAATACCATTCCAATATGTCTTATATTTAAAAGAAGAAAAGAAAGACATCTGCACAAGTTTTTCCGTTTGCTAAGGTTGGCTTGGAGGTTTGCACCAGCAGCTTTGATTTACTGTTTTTCGAACATACCCAAAGTTAGACTTAGAATATTCCTGCCTTAAAACAGCAATAAAGAATGCGGTATTCTTTCTTGAAAAGCATGTACATAATGTATGAATGTATTTTCATTTTATTACTAGATTGAGAATATATTAAAATATGTACGCAGTAATGTGCTAAGTAGGTAAATCGCGTACTTTATATTATCGTTCTCGAATGGCCTCGGAATGAGACTAGAGGACATGTTATTACATGGAACTCGATTAATATAGTTACACAGGTGAAATTAAGTGCAGACGGTAGGCTATTATATAGCTTCAATATCAAACTAAGGACGTTCCAAGAACAAACTAGTTTTTATTTGAAATAACATGTAAATATAGTGCAACAAATAACAATTTAATAAACCATGAGATATATAAGAAAACAAGTAAATATTCTTAAGAACTTCAGAAACGTTCTTTGCGACATAGAATTCACTATTTGTACCATTTTGTTGGTTTAATGTGAATAACAAAGTGATTTTGAACAGTCAATTTGTATGTTAGATTTTGAAGATTTAAAAATATCAAAGAGATTATGTTGCCAAACAGAAAAGAAACTAATATTAAAGCCCTAATGGCCATTAATCAAAATGGACAGAAAGCAACAAGTTTACACTACAACAAAACAAAAACTAATGAGCAAAAATGAATAATTTGACTAAAGATAAGCTCAATAATTAATGCCCATAATTGCTTGAAAACATACAAATCTACATTATATTGTTTCTTGATCTCACGGTACAACCAAACTTGAAGATTACATCGGAATCTTTTCAAACTGCCGTTACGCATTATAATTACATTATTCTATTGACAGTTTCCTTTCTTGTTCTATTACGTCGATTACAAAACGTTGAATGCACTAAGACTAAAGCAACATTTCTTCACGTTAGTTGTTCACGTTTATTATACTCTCAATAGATGGCGCCATCTCTTTTGTTCACAGGAGCTTTCTATTAAAGGAGCCACCAAACGGCGAAACTGCAAATTATTACTTTTAACTTACTCTCAAGCGATGTGATGATTACAGAACATTTTTTAGAAGCTTTCGTTACAAATTATCCCACTGAGGTTTTTAAAGAAAATTTACCAGTTAGGAAAGTACTTGTAAGAAAATATGATCATTGTCTCTGCTGGAATATGACATGCCAAATATATGAATAACTAGATTCACCGACGTTCCATTCATATTGCAATTTTCAGAAAATATCTTTTTCTATTTCGGGCCCTTATATTGCGGAATCACAACTGGTTCCTCAATGAGTTTCAATATTTCACTCTTTTATGATTCTACACAACCATCTACTCAGTTTATTATATTTGGTGTTCCTTGTACTTAACAAAGTGAAGTCTGAAAATATTTCCAAATTAGGTACATCTGGTATGTGGACGGACATGTACAAAACACGCATCCTGCGGGATTGTACAAACACAGTATATATACATAATAACAATATCACGTCAAGAATATTAAATACATATTTACAATTGTTTTAAGTTATTACTTGTATGCAAATTTACTTTACTTTCAGACAGGAATAACAAATCAAATTTATTTAAATAGTTTAACAAGAAACTTTAAACGCAAATTTAAAATTTACAACTAAATTTTTCATTTTTAAAATTCTATGAATTCCTAGGAGCGTAAGACTTTTTAGTATGTATTACATTATTCTGTAACATCTGGAATTTGTAAGAATTTCAACAGAACAGTATTTTGAGTTCGAAACCGCAGTATCTCGTAAGGCATTAACTTTTGCTCAATAGAAGACATTAAAATTCGCTTCACTAAGAAAGAATCACCGATAGCAAAGGTAGCTAGAAAATGCTTTCTTATATGCGATTGCTCTCCTTCTCCAAGCCTTCTTAATATTTTCCGCAATACGACTGTTTATTTTCTCTTTATTTGGAGTACCTAAAACATCCATATCAACTCTCCATCTAATATCAAGAAGATTCCACATCATTCTTCCAGAAACAACTTGGCCGGAGTCTTGCGAGTTTTTGAGTTTTCGGATCAGTTTAAAATATATTGAACTTTATACCCATGATCAGTCCATTTTGTTCGATTTTTATCTATACGTATATATATAATTTCAGAATTAGCTTAATATTTCTGTTATGCTTTTTGTAAGATTACACGAAGGAGAATACAGAGCAGTACAAAGATCTTGTTTACCAAGACTAAATAAGTACTGTCTGAATTGACTGCTTATAAAATAGCTCGCATTATCATGCAATACTCGAGGCGGATATCCATACATTTAACAGATCTTATCTAGTTTACAACAAATAATCTTGGAAGTTACTTTACGATGAGGTTGTATGATGGTGAATCTTGAGAAGGCACCTGTGGCAACTAATAAGAACATAGATCCATTACTACGTAACCAGGTACCCATGATGTCAATGTGTTAGTAAGCATTTGCTTTAGATTCTTTCTGAGAAAAATACTAACCACACTAGGATTAACTTCTATTCTTTATCCGTTGACATACGCATACCGACGAACAAAGCCAGTGATATCCTGGTACATATTTATAAAGGTGAACCTATCTCAGTGACCCCGAAAACTATGCATTCTACACTAGTACCGGACATTTTCAATCATTTATATATCTTCCCTCCCCACCTTCTTCCCTAAGTTATACCATCAAAGTGAAAAAAAAAAAAAACATCCTCTGCCCGAACCTCATCTAGTCGAAACTGATCGAGATCGGTCGAGTGATTCACGAGTTATAAAGTTGCAAACGAAGTCACTTTCATTTTTATTTATACAGTGAAACCTGTCAACTTGGCCACCTCTCTAAGTTGGCCACCTGCTTATCTTGGCCTAGTTCGTCTTGAACCTGCATTTTCCCATAAGACATTCGTTACTACTCTATAAGTTGGCCACCTGTCTATCTTGGAAGTTGGCCACACTGAAGCAATGTTTACCCTATGATGATAATGATAAATTTACCTGCGTATCTAGGCCACGAAAAATACAGTTTTGTTATTTTTCTTAACTCTTTCGTATTCCCATATGAGAGGCAGATGTTCTGTATTTGTGACTGGACATAAAGAAGCATAGATTCGCACGATTTGTTCTTGGAGGTCAATGACCAGAACACTATCCTCATAAAAGGGTGATGAAGGAAGGTATGAATAAGAAAAAGCACGTACAGGAATTCAGGAAATGGTTGTACGTATTTGTGTACCCTGTCTGTTTTGGTAAAACCATTAGCTATATCGGCTCCTTTCATCAGTGGGAAGCTTTAGTAATTCCGGAAAATTCTCAAGGTTAAAGCTCAGTTGTCATTTATTGGCACCTGACTGCATGTCAAAAGGTAGCGGAGGTTTTGAGATATGAATTCCAAGATTTTCTCAAAACATCTTCTCCTCCGAGGGAAACACTTCTAGCTCATTAACAAAAAGGTAGTTAACTACAATATTAGAATGTGCATATCTGCCAAAAAGAATAAAGCAAATATGTCCAAAATAAACCACCATTCAGTAACAACTGAAAAGAAATATAACTTGCATATGAATTTCTCAATTTATAACTTAGCTTTTCCTGTTTTCAATCTGAATAACTCAGTGTGCTATAATATCAATTTCAATAAACTGCGTACATACACTTCTATTTCATGGTTGTTTGTGTTATTGTGTTTTCAATCCGAATAATCCAATGTACCAGACTAGTTTTCAGGAAGAGAAAGGTATGCATACATATTAAACATACTATCAAGAGCGCCGATCCTGGGGGGACCGAGGGGGCCAGGCCCCCCAAAGCTCAAGTGGCCCCTATTTTATTTATGAGTATACAATATTTGGTATAATTTTAGTGCAATTTGTCTTAAAATCTTCATATATATACCTTTTGCATCTGAATGCCCCCCCCCCCCCCAAATTTACAGAGAAATCGGCGCTCTTGCATACTATAGTAATATTTTCTAGTACTGTATATTTTTATGATTACTCTATATACATTATTTATAAGTAGCTGTCGTGCCACTGCTTATTAAAATTTTACAATCAAGTAATACTAGAAATCCTATTCTAAAAATACACAAATCACACTTATTTTCTGTAAGTTGGCCACCTGTCTAAGTTGGCCACTTTTCGATGGAACCGATGGTGGCCAACATAGAAAGGTTTCACTGTAAGTTTAAAAATTTCTCTTCCCATCCCTCTCCTCCAAGTTGCGGGGATCAATTTGGATTAGAACGTCATTGGAAGTGTCACTGTTTATTTCAGCGAACCCAAAAACCATGGACTCGACATTCTGTCGTTTTCGACCATTACCTTATCTACGACCAAATTTTCAACCTTATCTACGTTGAAAATTTGATCCAGATCTGTCAGGTGGTTGAAGAGTTACGAAGTGACAAACACAGTTACTTTCATTTTTATATATATAGATAAGCCTATATTTCTTTTTTAATTTGTCAGTATTGTACGATTAATTGGTTATTAAACATATTTGCACTAAGAATGTATTTTATCAAATATAAAATTAGTTTGGCGTGTAAATTTTTAAATATGCTTCTTTGTGTTTATTTCAGTATAATTTCATAGCCATGGAAGTGTCACTGATTATTCTAGAGATTTTAAACCCAGAAGTCTTGTAAGAATAAAACACATTGTGTAACAAATATTACCTTTTAATTATTTTCTTATATCTTTCTCATATCTTCATGTTTAATAAAATAACAAATATGAGGTCCAGTTTCGAACTCTTGACTTAGAAGTTACACAAGTTTGTTACGGAGACTTACTGCCTCACCAGGCTCAGCTAACGTAAATACAAGTACGGTTTGCAGTTAGTGCCTATTCCCTTTGTACAGATCTGTGGAAATTGCAATGGATCTAGGCTCAGGTTTTTCTACTTATGACAAAATACCTTTTTACCAGGAATTGAAACAAATTAAAAGCTTATCGCTTCACTTTTCTTGGCTAAAGTAACCGAGTACGTTGGCGAAACTTGTTTTTTTGCTCATTTTTTTCTGTAATTAGTGATTTTTTATTAAGTGTCATTAAAGATAGTAACACTGAAAACCAACAAAAGTTAAGGTAGTGTTCAAACGAATAATGTAAAACATTGAAAGATTTTATAAAATATTGTATGCTGTGAAACAAAATGAAGGTTTCAACAACATTGATTTTTCCTTGGTATGTCTAAGATTAAATAAGATCACTTTGTAACTGTGTCATGATATCAATGATTCTGTACATACTAAACGATGTGTTCTTCCTGATTGTTTATTCGCTGCAGAGGCATGGATTATATCCTTCCTTGTAGGTAACTGCACTGACATCTTTTGAACAAACTAGAGCACTTGTACAATCGTCTTACCTTGTTCTCAACCCAGTCAACATCACTGCAAAGTTGGTTGTCTAACGTTGAAGGATGTGAAAATCAAATTGTGAATGCAGTCTTGTTTGCGTTCATACATTAACGGAACCTATGACTTCAATCCGATATTTTGTTCTCGACTTACCGGTGTTTTTTAATTTTTCCGATAAATTTCGGGTCACAGCGCAAAAGAAAACTACCTTTCGTCTTATCTTGGTATATATATATATATATATATATATATATATATATATCTGGCTGGTTTCAGTGAATAACCGGCTAAGTCGGGAAAAGTAAATTTTACAGGAGAAAAAGAGCAGCTCAAAGGTAAATTTTACAGCAGTTACCTGGTTAATTTTAACACAATGTAGAACTCACCAAAAGAAGCTTATACCTGTAAAATCTCAATTTTCAAAAAGAAAGTCGACTTAGCTGGTTATTCACTGGAACCAGCCATATTATATATATATATATATATATATATACAGGGTACCCAGTGAGGAAATGCAAAGATTTCGGGAGGTGATAGGGGAGGTCATTCTAAGCCAATATGCCTATATGAACATAGGGTGTAATCCCCTTCGTTTCGGAGATACAGGTGAAATTAAGTTTTTGCCGCTTGCACTTCTTAAGTTCCGTGTGAAAGCTTATAAAACATCCTGTGGTTGGTTTTACGTTAAGTATTATACCTCGTTTTAAAGCTACTGAAACGCTTTCAGACGATATACAGTTTGTCCACGTACTGCATACAAGAGGGAACATTTTCGAATTGTGCTATAAAATTCCCTTTTTCAAACAAGTTTTCGCTATTCTTGGGTGGAAACACTGGCAATAGAGTAGCATAGCAGGATCTAATTGGGTGAAAACAATGCTGTATACCACAAACCCAGGTGAAATGTCAATTTAATGTCTTCATTAGAAAGCAGAGGAAAATGCTTACGAAAGAATTTAATCGTAAAAGAAAGATTTCTACTGGAACCAAACAATTGTGTTGATTGAACACTTATACAGTAATTATGTCCCTTATTGGAATGTTATTGGTATTACTGTATTATTCGAAGAATTGTGGGATCTTACAAGAGTCAATCTACAATCACATGGATTAATACAATTGTAATACTTATGTGTCTAATAATCGTCGAAAAGTACATTAATTAGAACACAATAGAAATGTAATTGAATACAATGGCAGGCCCGAGGGCAGACCCAGACGTAACACTACTAGCGTTCCTCTTCAACATTATTATTTGGAGTGTGCAGCACATTTTCAAAGATATCACCTTCCTCCTGAATGCACTTTGCAGTGCGCCTCAGGACATGCATTGTTGTCCGATGGATGTCTGCTCGTCGCTCTTTGACGGTATTGAATGCCTGTTGAATATTCTGGAGCAAGTCTTCTCGTGAGTTGGCCCTCCGTCTGTACACAATGTCCTTCAACCACCCCCACAAGCCAAAATCCAAAGGTGTAAGATCCGGGGAGCGGGGTGGCCAGTAAATCAGCGTCCTGCGTCCTTCGCGACCTATCCAATGATTAGGAAACTTGGAGTCAAGATAGTGACATACACGTCGTGTGGCATGGGAGGGAGCCCCGTCGTGCTGGAAGTACATAGATATCCGAGTTTCCAAATTCACATCTTCCAGTAGTACCGGCAATTCGTGGCGCAGAAAATGCAAATAATAGTCACCAGTCAAACGCTGGGGCAACACAAAGGGACCGATTATCTGATCACAAAGAATCCCCGCCCAAACGTTGACAGAAAATCGTTCCTGATATTGTCTAAAAGTGATTGCTCTCAGATTTTCGTAACTCCAACGATTCCAGTTGCGGGTGTTGTTTATCCCATTCCTTGTGAAAATGGCCTCATCAGTGAACAAAATGAATGGCAAAACATTCGGATGCTTCTGTACCCATTGAGAAAAAGCAACACGTAGTTTCCTGTCTCCTGGATGGAGATGTTGCACTCTTTGAATGTGGAACGGATACAGACCCTCTCCTCGAACCACATCATGTACATGCGTACGTGGAAGTTGATGTTGAATAGCAAGTCTCCTAACGCTGGTTGTTGGACGTTGCGTTGCAGCCTCAATAACGTTGTCTTCTTGCTCAGGGGTGTATTTGAAGGTCGTTCCGACGTTAAGTTCACGCTGGGAAGCTCACCAGTTTCACGCAGTTTAGTATACACCTTTGTGAAGACGCGTGCATTAGGGACTCTGCGGCCAGCAAATCTACGCTGGTATTTATCCACAGCACCTTTGGCATTACCATCACAAAACCCGTAGACATACATCATATCTGCATATTCCGCGTGTGTGTATTGGAACGGTATTCTAGTACTACACCGTCTACACCGTCTTCACTTCGTTCACAGTCTACAAACACGCACTGTACTACACTTACTAACGGTCTCGACACTCCAGCTTTCACATGAATCCACGACACAAAATAGCAAAGCGAACTTTCAAGCTGGTGTTTTTTTAAGGGTTAAGCCGGTCAAAGGGTTACGCCCTTTCTTCGGGACGAGGATTATAGGTATGGGGAATTTTCTTTATTTATAGGGGGCACTGGGGGTTTGGAGAATTATTTCATTTTATTTCAGTCTTATTTGTGGGCATCATTTTTTTATTTTATTTTTTTTAATGAGAGATGAGGTGAAGTGCAGGTGGACGTCACAATCACGAGGGTAATGTTAGTATGGACGAGTGAATGGTTATCTTCTGCCCTGGGGCGTCACAGGGCTGATGAAGACAGATGAAACCCGCTGCTTGCAACATTGATGGAACACTAGTGCAGAGATGGATAAATGCATGGACTAAGATGAGGTGGATGGTAGATGGCAAAGTCGGCCCTTTGAGGGTCATTGTCGTCTAGAGTGTTATGGTATAGAGTAAGAAGATGTTGTAGAGAAGTGGGTTGGTGACATGGGGGCGTATCATGTATTATGTCCTGTTGAAAGGTGTCTAGGAATATCGGATTTCCTTCTACAATGACTTTTGTAATATATGTAGTGCGAAGTGTATCTAAGTGTGGAAAAATTGTTGGAAAGTTGATTCGGCGATAGAGGTTGGCAGTCGGTGCTGGTAGTTTGATACGATAAGCATGTCGGAGAGCATGTCTTTCGGAAATGGCGAGTCTATGATATAGTTCATCAGGGGCAGAGATCCAGCAGATATGGCCATGTGTGAGAGCAGGTCGGAGAAATACTTTATAGGTCGTAATGACGGTGTCGGTATGTAAGCCCCAGGTTGTGCCCACTAGCCGTCGGATGAGGTTTAAGCGGTTCGTTGCCTGTGATCGAATCTTTTGTAGGTGGGGTTTCCAACTGAGTTTAGAATCAAAGATGATCCCAAGGTAGGTAACTTCTGATGATGAGCAGATGAAAGTGCCGTTTACATGAATGTGAAGAAGTGAAGGATTGCGATGGATTCGAGAGCGGCAACGAGGTGGGAGAAAAATAAGAGCTTGTGTTTTGAGAGAATTGATGGTGAGGCGCCATTTGGAACACCAGGAGGTAAAGGCGTCAATTGCCAGCTAGAGTGTTCTATTTATGTTTTGAACAGTATTAGATGTGGCAAGAAAAGCTGTATCATCTGCATATTGGTATACTGAGACATTTGGTGGGAGAGGGGGCAAGTCGGCGACATATAAAATATATAGAAGAGGTGAAAGGACAGATCCCTGAGGGACGCCACAGTGAAGAAAGATCGGATAGGATAGGGATTGGTTGATATTAATATAAGTCATACGATTGGAAAAGAAAGAAAGTATACATAGGATGTATGAGATAGGAAGATTGAAAGAGTGCAGTTTTGCGATGAGGCCGGCATGCCAAACTTTGTCAAAAGCCTTCTCCAGATCGAAGAGTAACAGACAAGATGGTTTTGAGGTATTATAATGATTTGTTATAGCAGTGGTGAGGCGTAGAAGCTGGTCAGAAATACTAATATGTGGGCGAAAGCCGGCTTGATGTAGAGGGATGAGATTATGGTCGGAAAGGTGAGTATGCAGACGGCTGACTAGAATGCGTTCAAAGATTTTGCTAAGGACTGATGTTAGTTGGATTGGTCGGTACGACGAGAGTGCAGTAGGATGTTTGTTTGGTTTGATGAAACGGAGAGTTTTGGAGATTTTTCCATTGGGGAGGGTAAAATCCGGTGCGAAGAATGAAGTTGTAGAAGGTTGCGAGAAGTGAAAAGAGGATGGGAGGAGATGATTTGATGAGTTTATAGGTAATGTGATCAAAGCCGGGGGGCGTGTTTCGTTTTGATCGGATGGCGGAAGAGATATCTTTAGAAGTTATGAGATCGTTAAGAGGAGAAGCGGTAACTTGGTGGTGAAGATTGGGTTGGAGGTGAGGGGCGTGAGGGTTTGCAAGATGTTCCACACGGCGGGTGAGAGTTGGATGAAGTGGTTGTACGGTTGGGGTAAAAATGTCTTGAAAGAAAGAGGCGAACACATTTGCTTTGTCAGTATCGGTTTGAAGAGGGTTGTTATGTGAGATGACAGGGTATGAAGTATGACGGTTTTTTGCCAGTTAACCGATGAAATTTTTGCCAGAATTTGGTAGGGTGCGAGGTAGTGGATAGATTGTTGCAGGCTGAGATCCAACGTTTTCGTTTATAGGCATCTAAGTAATTGTGGAGCATGCGATTCCAGCGGCGATGATATTCTAATGATATAGTATTACGTGTACGTTGGAAGTCACGGAAAGAACGTCTAGAAGCAGCAACAATAGGCTGATATTGTGGAGGTATTGGAGGTTTGTGCGGATGACGTGTACGAAGAGGGATGTTGTTTTCGGTGGCTGTGTCAAGGGATGTTGTGATTTGGTCCACAAGACTATAGAGTTCTTTTTCACTAATGGGCTCCTGTAGGTTTTTTAATGAAGTTGTGAGGTAGGATTGAAAATTAGCCCAGTTCGCATGAGCGTAATCAAATAAGTGAATTGGCGGGGGTTATGTTTTGGGGTGTGTGGTGATAATAAGATCAAGGAGTATCGGAGCATGATCGCTGCCGAAAGGCGGTAGAACTCTGAGATTGTGAATAGTAAGAGAAGGAGTGCTGATAACTATGTCGGATGAGGTATTGCTTATTGGGCGTGATGGCGATGGGAGATGGTGGTAGTCGACGGCTAGAATATTAGAAATATAATTTTGAAAATGTTTCTCTGTCTGTGGACGACTATGGATATTGAAGTCCGCCATGATTATATAATGTCTGAACGTATTGTCGATGTATTGAAAAAATTCGTGGGGAATAGGGTGGCCTGGTCTGACATATATGGTGCAAAGAGTAATGATTTTTGTGTGAAGATACAGTGTGACTATGGAATATTCTGGGAGATCATGTGGTTTTGGGAAAGTATGAGGACGCACAGGAATAGTATGATAGATTCCGATTACTGTGCCACCATTAGCTTGTTGATAAGGTCTAGGACAGTCATGACGTTGTAATTGAAAGTGAGGAATGCGGATAGAATCAGTAGCTTTGAGATAAGTTTCATTTAGGGTAAAAGCCTGTACTTTTTCCTCTCGGAGAAGTTGTTCAAAGTAGTAAGGGGGTGACCTGACCGAAGTTTGGACTTTGACCCCGACCTTTGTGACGTCATAGGTCAAAGGTCAATGACCTTGGCCCGGGGTCAATGACCTAGGGGTACCTAGGACCACCCCCTCTAAATGTTGGCAGGGGTACCTTGGCCCACCCCCTAAATTTTGGCAGGGGTACATACGACCACTCTCCTTAAATTTTGGAAATTGCCAAATCTAAAAATTTGGTATGGTAGCCTAGGACCATAATATGTACCTCTATTACTATTGGGGGTCTATGTCGTTCACTTTTATGGGTAAAAAATTGCCAAAAATTTAAATTTCGGAGGATTTTGACCTAATTTATCGCCTTTGATGAGATATTATTATCCTATATGGTTATATGGGCGTATACAGGAGTTCATTACCTTCCATAACACATGGGTATATTAATGCACCACTTGAAAAATTTGGGAGGGGTACCTTGGCCCACCCCTTTAATTTTGGAAATTGCCCAATTTAAACATTTGGTATAATAGTACAGAACCCTAGTATGTACCACTATAAATTTGGGTGGTCCACCTCGTTCCCTTTCATGGGTACAAAACTGCCAAATTTTAGTACAACCACGTGTTTGGTTTTTGACCACATCTTATCCCCGTTGATGAGATTCTATTACCTTATATGGTTATATGGGCGTATACAGGTGTTCATTCCCTATCATAAGACATGGGTATATTGGTGCACCCTTTAAAAAATTTGGGAGGGGTTCCTTGGTCCGCTCCTTAAATTTTAGAAATTGCCAAATTTAAACATTTGGTATTATAGTATAGGGCCCTAATATGTATTATGATAAATTGGATGGTTCACATCGTTCCCTTTTAGGGATACCAAATTGCCCAAATATAAACGTAAGCAATACGTAGTACCACGTGTTTTGTTTTGACCTAAGTTATCCCTTTGATGAGGTCCTATTACCTTATATGTTTATATGAGCGTATACAGGAGTCTATTACCTTTCATAAGACATGAGTATATTAATGCACCCTGGAGGGGTACCTTGGCCCACCATTTAAATTTTGGAAATTGCCAAATTTATACATTTGGTATAATAGTATAGGACTCTAATATAGATCACTATAAATTTGGATGGTCCAGCTCGTTCCCTTTTAGGCGTACAAAATTGCCAAAATATAAACGTATGCAATACGTTGTACCACGTGTTTTGTTTTTGGCCTAAGTTATCCCCTTTGATGAGGTCCTATGATTATAGGTGTCCATTTCCTATCATATTGATGTACCCTTTTTAAAATTTGGCAGGGGTCCACTGAAATTGTCCAACGTAAGCATAGTACAGGACCTCAATATGTATCATGATAAATTTCGGTGGTCCTTTCATGCGTACAAAATAGTACAACCGCGTGTTCGGTTATTGACTCAATTTATCCTCTTTGCTAAAGTTATAAGGTATGGACGGGTATCCCCTTTCAATTTGGTAGGACTCTTAGGGTGTCAAATGCTAGTACGGTCACGTGATCGATGATTCGATATTGATGCGGGACGGGTCCATGGTCAATGTTCTCTCTGAATTTGGTGGAAACTTTGAAAGGAAAGATTCATGGCATTTAAAACTTTTTTCAACTTTCAAACTAAAAAAAAAAAAATCAAACCAGTTTTCAAAACAAAAAATTGAAACGAAAACTTTTAAACAGAAATCTTGAAACAAAAAATTTTCAAACAAAAAAATTTCAAACTAAAAATTTTTCAAATAAAAATTTTGAAACGAAAAATTTTCAAACAAAAATTTTGAAACGATAAAATTTTTAAACTAAAGAATTTTCAAAAGAGAAAAGTTTGAAGCAATATTCTGAAACGAAAAAAAAAAATCAAACTAAAAATTAGAAACAAAAAAATTGTAACAAAAATTTTGAAACAAAAATTTCAAAACAAATTTCAAACGAAAAAAATTCAAATAGAATATAAAATCAAACAGTGATCAACTTTCACGGTTAACCGTTAAACTTTATCCGGTTTTTTAACTATTCGATTAACAAATAAACGGTTTTCAACTATTCGATTAACAAATAAACGGTTTTCAACTATTCGATAAACAGATAAACGTTTTTTTTCGTTTCTCGCCAACGTTTACCAGTGAGTGCAAGAATTTACAAACTAAATCAAAAAAATTTGAAGTCACTTTAAATACGCATCATATTTGAAACAAGGTGTTAGTGTTCATCATGGATATACAGTGGAAACATCCGTTTACCTGTATTCTCGCAGGACGTAGTGGGTGTGGAAAAACGTATTTTGTGAAGCGATTACTGTCACATCTCCCAACCATGATCAATGCGAAATTTCGTAACATATACTGGTATTATGCAGAATGGTAAGACATGTATGCAAATATGCCGGTTCCAGTAGAATTTCACGATGGACTTCCACGAATGAAAGATTTTCAGCCTCAAGATGGACACATTTGTTTATTATTGATGACCATATGCGAGAAGTGAATAGTGATATTGCTGATATGTTCACGAAAGGATCGCATCATCGAAATATTAGTGTGATTTTTATAACACAAAATGTATTTCATCAAAGTAAAGCAAATAGAAATATGAGTTTAAATTGTTCGTATTTGGTGTTGTTTAAAAATCCACGTGACAAGTTACAAATCAAGCATATGAGTTATCAAATCATGCCTGAGCATCCACTGTTTCTACAAGAAAGCTATGCAGACGCAACAAGAAATCCACATGGCTATTTACTGATAAATCTTAAACAAGATACACCCGATGAAATGCGATTTCGTACAAATATTTTTCCCGACGATTTGCATCATTACGTTTACGTACCAACAAAACATGTTTAAATTATTATGCATGTGAAAAGGATGACTTAGTCTGTCACGATGTCTCCTACAGTGAAACACGCTGTTCTGCTACGTGCTCTGCACAAAGCTAAACCAAGATTGCATAAAGCTATTATTGCCAATGCAGACGCTTCATTAATTCATAGTATTTGTGAATGTTGCTATAATGTCTTAAAAGGCAATGTTCCATTGACAAGTGCGCAGAAGTCAAGATTAAAGCGTTACAAGAACACGCTCCGCCAGGGGCGTCATTTAGGGAGGGCAGGAGGGGGCAATTGCCCCCCCCCCAAGAGTTTGAGGAATACATATGCTTTAATAGATTGTCTACTAATATACTAGTACAGAACGTGAGATTCTTATGTCAGTGGTGCTCTTGCCCATCCCAAGCGAAGTCTGAAATGACGCCCCTGCGCTCCGCTATCTCGTAGACAATACAAAATCATTGGATAAAAAGAAGAAACATTTAGCCGTACAACAAGGAGGATTCTTACCTGCATTACTTGCACCTATTGCAGGAAGTGTTTTGTCCAGTATTTTGTTTAAACAATAAACATCATGAAACATAGCAAGAAGATGGTTTTAGTGCCACCATAAATGCTTCAACGAATGCATGCATCATCAGCCCGTGTGAGTGAAAATCGAGAATCTAATCTCGATCGTGAAATGCAATCTATATTGAATACATCGTATCCAAGTGATGAAGAAAAATGGAATCAGTACAATAGAATATTACAGAAATATCTTTATGTGATACGTAAACAAGAAGAACCAATACCACTTACAATTACATCAATGAAACCTGATGGTGACGTTCCGAATGTTGACGATAGCACGAAGCAAGAAATTTTAGCCGCAATACCACAAATGTATCGTAAGAAAGCCGAACTACTATTCCGTCGATTAAAACAAGATGACGCAATTACGTGGGATCATAAAGGAACAGTGTACATCAACGATAATGAACTACATGGATCCAATATTGTAGATTTAATGTGCGATGTGACTCGACCGAGGAAACATTCTAATCCTCAAGGCTGGGAATTGTTTTGCAACTACCTTGCATCGTCAAACACACCTCAAGAATTGATTGGTAATCCACGAAGATTAAACTATATTGTCAAGCATAATAGTACAACAGCATCTGAATTATCTGCACCACCAAAACCGGCACCTGAATTATTTTCTTCCGAAGAAGAAGAAGAAGATGATGATGATGTTTTAGAAGTCCGACCAAAAAGAAAACGTATCATTCCACAATGGTCAACGTACAAACCATGAACAGAAAGTTGAAATACATTTATTACAATCCAGTACATCCTGCATCATTTTCTACAGCAAAGAAATTATGGCAAGCCACAGGAAAATTTATACCTCTAGCCAAAATAAAACTTTGGTTAAACAAACAACCTACCTACACGTTACATCGTCCTGTACGTCGTCGTTTCCGTAGAGATTTTTATCTTGTCAACAATATTGATGACCAATGGGAATGTGATTCAAATGATTTACAATCACTTCAAAACTATAATGACAATTACCGTTATATTCTTACAGTGATTGATGTGTTTAGTCGGTACGGGTGGACTGTACCACTAAAATCGAAAAGTGCCGAGGATATAGTGAATGCATTTGAAATGATTTTCCAGGACAGGAAACCAATTGTGCTACGTAGTGATCAAGGAACTGAATTTACCAACAAGACAGTAGAAAAGTTTCTCAGGAAACACAACGTGCAACATGTTATAACAAAGGATCCAGATATTAAAGCCAGCATCGCAGAAAGATTTAATCAGACATTGAAACATCGTATGTGGAAATACTTTACCAAATATCAAACATACAATTACATCAAAGTATTGCCTTTACTTGTAAAAGCATACAATGAAAGTCGACATTCCAGTATTAAAATGGCACCTGCAAACGTTTCTCAGGACAATTTACTGGAGGTGTGGCATAACTTATACGATAAAAAACTACAACGTTCAAAACAAGATACGGATTTATCTGTTGGTGATACTGTTGGTATTAGTAAAACAAAACGTATCTTTGACAAGGGTTACCTCGAGAACTGGACTTGGAAAATATTTAGAGTAAAAGCCATTGTACCAAGAAACTCACCAGTGTATCGACTAGAGGATTTAAATCATCAACTCATCGATGGTGTTTTCTACACAGAAGAATTACAACCAGTACCGCTCCCTTCGACGTTCCTCATCGATAAAATATTACGTACAAGAACAAAAGGTCACAGAAAGGAGTATCTCGGCCAGTGGAAAGGATATCCTTCCTCATTCAATTCGTGGATCCCTGCAACTTCATTGAAGAAGAAGAAGAATGGAACCTGATCAAGATTTTTACGTTACACTTCCCAGTAATAGTTCCATGGATTATTTTCCAGAAAATACATTGACTTCATATATTACGAAATTACAACGACGTGTAGAGTTTCGCCAGAAGTGGGATGTGGCAATTGTAGAGATTCATTATCCACATTCTTTGCTGAACATTAACAGTAAAAACAATAAAATATATTACAAAGCATCAAGTAGTAGTGATCAGGAACCGTGGAAGTTTGTAACGATCCCTGTACGCTATCATAACAATATAAGGGATCTTATTCATGCAATTAATATACATTATAAAGAAATCAATTTATTTATATCTTATGACGCAACTAATAATATATGCCTCATAAGACACCCCAATAAGGAAATCCATACTTCTGTACAAATCTCACCAAGTGTTAGTTTAATGCTTGGATTTGAACCGAAAAGTGATTTAAAAGATATGGAAAAGGGACAATATACACCGGATGTACGATTAGGCTTACCATCACAAATGTACGTCTATTGTGACATTATTGAATCTGTCATTGTTGGAGATACAGTGGTACCCTTGCTACGAATTGTCAACATGGATCCTGCGAATCATACTTTTGGAAGTCATGCAGTACAAATCTTTAATCCTGCACATTATGTTCCGGTGGAAAAAATGAATTTTGAGCAAATACAAATCGATATAAGGGATATAAGGGATTGGCATTCACCTTTGGAACGGTGTGTACAAAACTACATTTCCATCGTCGTCGTCATGACTGATCCGTATTTGCAATACTACCAAAAACAAGCGTTGTCCGGTATCGGCAACGTCTATGTGGGAAGTCCCTATCAAGCAGGACATGGCATTGGAAGTTTCCTTGGTGGCTTATTTCGTTCAGTGTTACTACTTGTGAAGCAAGGAGCTAAAACTGTGGGAAAAGAATTATTAAAATCAAGTGCCAATATGATTAATGATGTTGTGATCTCGAATCAACCGCTGGAAGAATCGTTTCATCAACGTATGCAAGAGACAAAATCAAATTTACAAGAAAAAGCTAAAAATAAGTTGAAAACTATGCTTGGAAGTGGATATCATAAACGAAAATGGGATGACTGCTCTCAGTTTGAGGTTGACCTTCCAACGATCAACAACACCATCAATCCTACGAAGAGACGTAAATTATCACATAAGAAGAAGAAGAGATCATTGGCATCGTCACCAGATATTTTTGATTAATTCAACGATGGCTTTCTTACATCAACAATCCTGTGAATGTGTAAAAAGTGAATTGGACATTGTTTCAACGTTACCCACGCAAACCAGTGTTGTGGACAATCGTATTATTGGCTATAAACTAATTAGTTCAATAGCTGAAAATTCACCAATAGAATTTGTAGTGAGTGGTAGCAGTGATGAATATATTGATTTGGCACAAACCTTATTGTACATCCAAGCACAAATTGTGAAACCAGATGGTTCCTCCTTCACCGAAACGGATAAAGCAATTGCACCTGTCAATGATTTTCTAAATGCTATGTTTAGTGAAGCACAAATCTACTTGAACAATAAACTGATTTCATTTCCGTCACATAATCATCCATATCTTTCGTACCTGGAAAAACTGCTCAATTATAGTGATGGAGCTAAAAATACACATTTACAAACAGCAATGTGGTTTCAAGATATGGCTGGTCATATGAACGCAACCACCAGGGAGATCAAAGGATTTCAACAACGCTATGAACTGACAAAACAAAGTATGAAATTCGATATGATTGGACATCTTCATAGTGACATTTTTAATCAAGATATATTTTTAATTCATGGAGTGGAATTACGTGTGAAACTTATTCCTGCAAAACCAAACTTTTGTCTCATGGCCAGTGAAAGTGGTGTCAATGCAAAAATCAATATTCTAGATGCATCGTTGCAGGTGAAAAAAGTCAGCATTAGCTCTAGTGTCAAATTGGCACACAATAAAATTTTACAATCTACACCGGCAAAGTATCCTCTGACAAGGGTTCAAATGAAATCATTTACCATCCCGAAGGATATACAATCCAAAACTATTGATAACCTGTTTATGGGAACATTGCCAAATCGTATTATTGTAGGTTTTACATCGAATGAAGCATCCAGTGGAACTATTACCAGCAATCCATTTGAATTTCAACATCTAAACATTAATTTCTTTACATTGTACGTGGATGGAAAAGCTGTACCTTCAAAACCATTGCAACCCAGCTTTGAAGAAAATCTCTACATTTCATCGTACCACACATTGTTCTCAGGCTCTGGCATACATTTTACCAACACTGGAAATACAATTTCAAGAGCCGACTACAAGAATGGATATACACTGTTTGTATTTGACCTAACTCCCGATTCTTCTGCTGGAGATTGTCACTATTGGAATTTACAACGACATGGAGCCATCCGATTGGAAGTTCATTTTCAAGAGAAATTAGCAGCACCTGCAAACTGTATTGTGTATGGGGAGTTTTCCTCACTCCTAGAGATCGACCACCAGCGCAACATTATCCTGGACTTTTAAATTACAAGGTACCTATACGTTATGTATCATTTCCATTCACGATGTTGAATACATTACAATTAGCTAGTGCTTTAAACGGTAGTCCATTATTCAGAAATCATTTTACCGGGGTATTTGCAAGCGATGAGTTGCTCTCACGAATTTCTCTACCTCTGGCAATCATTGTAAATACAGATCCATCCACAAAATTAGGAAGCCATTGGATTGCAATTTATATTGATAATCGCGGTGTTGGAGAATATTTTGACAGCTATGGCCTTCGTCCTTATGTACTACAACATGTTGCATTCTTAAAACTTTATTGTATGTACTATAAATATAATAATAACCAAATGCAAAGTCTTGGTTCATACGTATGTGGCTGTTATGCTTATTTTTATTTGTGCTGTAAAGCCCAAGGAAAATCTCTGCGTGAAATTCAATACTTACTCACAACAGTACCCACGGTTAATGATCGTAGACTACTACAATATACATTCCAGGTAATTCTATCTTATTTATCATTGAGAGTGTATTTGTTTTATCATCATCTATTTCTATACTAATCACCTTTTTTCCTCGTTCTTTTTACAGAATTCACAATACGAAGCTTTGCAAACCGGCGCTATGCTGCGAAACATGGAAACAAATCATCACAATCAAGAAGAGGAGGAGGTATAATGAAGAAACCCAGCTCAATATACAAACATTGTCAATAAGAAAGAAAAAGAAGAAACCAGAAAAATGAATAAAATACAATTTATGCTTATCTATGTGTTTTTATTATTCATTCCATCAATATGATACATACAACGTTATCAGATTCTCCTAAAGAACTGTGCGATATAAGACGAGAACCCTGGACAAAGTTTCCATCTAATTCCTAGAGAACATTGATCAGGGACCCGTCGCGCATCAAAACCAAATAATCGATCACGTGACCGTACTAGCATTAGACACCCTAAGGGTCCTACCAAATTGAAAGGGGATACCCGTCCATACCTTATAACCTTAGCAAAGAGGATAAATTGAGTCAATAACCGAACACGCGGTTGTACTATTTTGTACGCATGAAAGGACCACCGAAATTTATCAAGATACATATTGAGGTCCTGTACTATGCTTACGTTGGACAATTTCAGTGGACCCCCTGCCAAATTTTAAAAAGGGTGCATCATCAATATTGGTACTATTATACCAAATGTTTAAATTGGGCAATTTCCAAAATTAAAGGGGTGAGCCAAGGTACCCCTTCCAAATTTTTCAAGGGGTGCATTAATATACTCAGGTCTTATGAAAGGTAATGAACCCCTATATACGCCCATATAACCATATAGGATAATAATATCTCATCAAAGGCGATAAATTAGGTCAAAAACCTCCGAAATTTGAATTTTTGGCAATTTTTTACCCATGAAAGGGAACGACATAGACCCCAAATACTAATAGAGGTACATACTATGGTCCTAAGTTACCATACCAAATTTTTAGATTTGGCAATTTCCAAAATTTAAGGGGGATGGTCCTATGCACCCCTGCCAAAATTTAGGGGGTGGGCCAAGGTACTCCTGCCAAAATTTAGAGGGGGTGGTCCTAGGTACCCCTAGGTCATTGACCCCGGGCCAAGGTCATTGACCTTTGATCTATGACGTCACAAAGATCGGGGTCAAAGTCCAAACTTCGATCAGGTCACCCCCTTACTACTTTCAAAAACTGTTTTGTGAGTGACAAGAGATCGAATGTTAAGGAAGAGGAAGGTGACTGCCACGGTGATTGATAACATAAAAAAGGTTGTTTGGATGAGTTTTGTATTTACAGAGATGGCCATTCTGGATTTGTTTTGGTAGATGTTATGGAAAAGTGAGCATGTGGACCTGTATAAGTGGCAGAAAGTTGTAGGCCAAATAATTGTTGAGCGATTTGGTCGACCTGCATAAAAATATGAGGGCGTAAGAAGGGATGGATATTTTGTAAAATGAGCGTCGTGAAACGAAGCAAGTCTTCTACTGTGACAGGTTCTCTTAAGGAGTTGGTAGGAGTTGTAGCGGAATCGGTAGTGCGGATTGGGACTGAGAGTTCAGGTTTGTCAGTTGGTGGAGCAGGTTTATGGTGGCATTTGTAGCTGTAGGTTGGATGCTGTTGATGGTAGGTATTACAGAGGTGGTTTTTTAAGGTTGGGGCAGTTGTTCGTTGTATGGTCTTCATTGCAATGTCCACAGCGGGGTGAATTAGGACAGTTTTTTGTTAGGTGTGAGGCATATGTTTGGCACCGTTCGCAGCGGATAGGAAGTGGTGGTGAAGTGCGGGATGGTTCTACTCTGTGTCGTCTGCGATAGATATAGGCACCGTTTTGAAGCAGATCGTCTACTGTTTCTTGGATGCTGTGAGGACTCGAACAAGATAGGTGGGGCCTCACTGACATTTAATACGAATGCATTTATGTATTTCATAACATTCGAGTCGTAATTCATCAAGGATTTCTTCGTCAGAATAGGCCGGTGGAACGCCTTTTATTACTACTGAAAACATGGGCTTACGTCTAGGTGGTGGTGGTTGCTTTTTTCTGGTTGATGAGAGAGCTTGAATGCTGGCTTTGTCGCCAAAAATGTGAAAGCCTGCTTTATTTCGGATTGTAGTAGCGAAGTTTTGGTCTGGAGATTTGGTGATGATACCGTTTCGAGTGAAGACTATTTCAGATACATTGGCTCTTGGATAGTATTTCATCAGTTGGATTAGGATATGTTTTGGATTTGAATATTTGGTATCAGCATTGGTGAGAAGAAAATTGAAAATTGGTGGAGGTTGGTTTGAAGTAATGTTCATATTTTGATCATCTATGTCACTATCGGATGCTTGACTGCAAGGAGATCGTGATCGAGTTTCTTTCTTCTTACTTTGTGACTATAGTGTATCATCTGATCGCTTTTGAGAATTGGGACCCGTTCTGGGTTTGGCCCCCTTGCACTCCATCGAGTTCAGAGGGGACACACCCACGGATCTTGAAGACTGTGGTATGGCCGAAGCCAGTACAACGTATTAGATGTAAGCAGAATGAGAAGAGAATAACAACGATCCAAAACATATGTCCGAATGATGTGAGATGATCAATGATGATGATGGGTTTCACCCTCCAGCACTGAAAAGTACTGTCAATCCTAGTGAGAGCGTATGCGTGCTAGTCTCAATTGTGCGTATGCTACACAATGTCCTCGATGGCACGTTAACACTTCTCAGCTAGGCTAGGCTTGGTACAAAATGCAGCTTGTGACGTATGGCACGTCAAGCTGTTGAGAGAATGACGGCTGGTGAGTTGCGGTACGCAGCTTATAATAGAAAGTATGCCAAAACATTTCCAGGAATTTGGGCCGAACCGTGGCAACGTCTCCGTTGCGTGTACGTGAGACGATCAGAATGTTTGCGTGCACTGGAAATAATTATTTACCGCCTTCGACAACTGTACTGCACTGGATGCTCTGTCTCGACAACTGTACGAGTACTTCACTTCACGTGGACTTTGCTGCTGCCATCTGTTGTTCACACGATTATAACATTGTTCTTGGATAGAAATGTAGAGCTGTCGATGTTAGAGAATAGAATTGTATTCCCACTTTTGCTTAAACACGCGTTTATTAACATTCGTAACCACTATAAGCTATAGGAAATTCGAATCTTGTAATAGAGTGATTAGTAAGAAATGTTCTTTCCTTTCTAATGAAGACACTACATTGACATTTCACCTGGGTTTGTGGTATACAGCGTTGTTTTCCCTCAATTAGATCCTGCTACTTTATTGCCAGTGTTTCCGCCCAAGACTGGCGAAAAATTGTTTGAAAAAGGGAATTTTATAGCACAATTCGAAAATGTTCCCTGCATTATTTCCCTCTTGTAGGCAGTACGTGGACAAACTGTATACCGTCTGAAAGCCTGTTTCAGTAGCTTTAAAACGAGGTATAATACTTAACGTAAAACCAACCACAGGATGTTTTATAAGCTTTCACACAGAACTTGAGAAGTGCAAGCGGCAAAAACTTACTTTCACCCCTATCTTCGAAACGAAGGGGATTAGACCCTATGTTCAGTATTCTAAGATATTCACGAAGCAATTTTTATAGAGGGAGTTTCGCTATGGGCACATAATTTGAAGTACTCACCAACTACCTCTATAAAAATCGTTACGGAAGCACCGCAGGATTCTGATACTTGGATATTTGGGTAGGGCACATACTAGTTCCTAAATAAAGTCTTGAATCGACTACGGTAGGTCCCATAGTATTGGAGCTATGGACATTTAAAGTTCATTTTTTCATGTTTTCGGCAGCCTATAACTCCGAAAGAAAGCTTTTGTGCACTCACGTTGATATATACTTTTTGTGTTATCTTGGTGTCAGAAACCACCTCCCACCTTCCATATATATAGGGTGGAAGGGAACAAGACTGAAAAACTTCGGGAGGTGATTCTCGTACAGATGAAAACAAGTTAAAAAAAGTTCAAATAAACAAGTCCAACGTGGCGGCCTTTTTAAGCAGCAGCCGTACGACGTTTCGTCGGCCTCCTTCTTTTAAGTGCAATATCTGCCGAACAAATAGATATTGACGTGGGGTCAAAAGAATGTAAAGAAAGTTATACCCCACAAAAATGATGCCGAAAAAAAGAAGCAGAGCGAACTGCACAAAGGGAGAAGGGGATTCACCAAATAAGATACAGTAGAGGACGTGAAAATGAATAAAACGTAAAATGACCTGATTATGTTTAACGTACGTACTGAATTATAGATTGGATATTTCAGTTAGAAGGAGGCCGGCGTAACATCGCACGGCTGCTGCTTGAAAACGCCGCCGTGTTGGACCTATGTTTATTTGAACTTTTTTCCTTGTTTTTAGCTGTAGAATCACCTCCCGAAGTTTTTCGGTCTTAATCCTTTTGACCTTATATATATATATATATATATATATATATATATATATATATATATATACTAGAAGACTAGCTTGTAACCACATAAACAAAAAATATCTTTATCCCTCACAAGATAGCCACACCTTTAGTACTTGGGTATCTTTTCGCTATTTGCAGTGTTGTTGTTTGCTATGTATAAGTAGAAATATGACTTACTATTAACTAGCAAATGAATTGAGTTGAGTTGATATTGAGTTTAACGTCCCTTTCAGCAGCGAGGCTTTATGAGACGGGACCTACTGAATAACGTGGAATCTGAACCACATGAGCTCCCGTCGGGAACCGAACCCGGATCTCCCACGCCGCAGGCGCGTACGCTAACCGCTTAGCCACGAAGGTGCTCTAACTAGCAAATGGTTAAGCCCTCTACATACAGAATACTATACGCAACGTAATGCACTAATATATCTTAAACGGACCCTGGATGTTCAATAACCCGGAAAAAAACACCGGTAAAAACAACTTACCTGTTCTGTTGAAGTTTTCTCTTTTATGGAAATATCGGGCAACCGTGATGGTTTACTCACGGGTGGTATTGCTTTATCAGAAATTCGTTTTCCTCCGAAATTTCCTGCTCCAACTACAAATGCCGCTAGTTGTGCGTAAGCTATCTTTTCTCCGTTTTCATCATATGTATCGACTGTAATAGAATCAAAGTATAAGTTCTCCTTCAGAATAAACAATTCTTTGTAATCTTATCTATAACTGATATTACAAAAATCTTAACAATGGCAATTATATATATACTTCTAAATATGCTTACATTGAAATAATCTCAAAAACGTGTGAGTATTATGTAAGCTTTGCACAATCAAAGAATAGACCTATCGGTATACCCAAATTTCTTCGTAAAATTACAATGAATATTTTCAAAACTTTATGTTTCGCTTTTAAAGAAGAGTACACTTAAATAAAACAAGATATAAGATAAAAGTATCAGAAGAAAGGCAAATTTATCCGATATTATTTAACAAGAAATTTTTGAAACACAGGCAAGAAATTTTAAGACATATAGTTCATTTTCTGCGTTATTTTAATCCTTTAGAACAATGATGACCAATTTATAAGGTAATGCGGACCACAACAAAATAAAAATGATACTTAAGAGCTATATTGTCCGTTCCCTCTCAAGGTGACATTTCACTGAATGTGCGTCAGTCGTACATTTTCTAAATTGTGGTCCTATCTTAAGTCTATTTCTTCTTGTTTTATGTGTTTAGATCAGTTAGTGCCTGAGCTACGTAGTAATTCCACAAGACCTGCATTTTACTAAAAATCTGTATCAATGGCTTTACCTTGCAGAACTGACTTGATAAGATTATTATTATTATTATTATTATTATTATTATTATTATTTTGATAAATCTCACTTCAAGTATATTAAGCAAGAATTAAGTTGCGGGGGTATTTACACTCATACCAGTACTTTAATGTAATGAAATAGTATATTACTATACTATTGATCAAAAAGTACTTCTTGAACGTGGAGAATATTGCTTCTTATGGTTTCTAACTAACGTCCTTAATATTATGATGGCCACCAACACTTTTTCTGTTACGCATTGAGTTAAGAAAAGGAACAAACCATATTTCCAGTTTTATTCGCAGGTCGGTTTAGAACTAACAGATATAACGTACTAACCGGAAATAGTGCTACCAAAATACTACTTAATTAAATTACACAATTTGGGTTTTTGGGTTTTGTCAACAGACTAAGGAGTTTGGAAAACCCGAAGAAGTCAAGACAATTTCATTTTCCAAATGGTTAATTTTCATGTCACTTGATGAATGTAAGAGTAAGAATATTACTGTGTATACTGGGTATCCCACAACAATAACTCTTTTCAGTGGAAGTACACATAACTTAGACAAGAAAATGTATTCCACGTATATAATAAAAGGAACAATCTTTGCACCATTTGTCCCTAGCATGATGCAATTTAGTACATCAGCTAAGCGGCAAGTAATGTAGATATTGTTCTTTTAATTATTACCTAATAAAACAAATAAATAAAACAATGGACTCACATACAAGCAACCGGAACGTGTCCGCCCACCTACAGTCATGAAGACGTATACCGATTATTCCCTTCATAGAACAGGATTCGAAATTCTGAGAGGTGAGTGTAATTCACCCACTTCATACTGCTTAACAAAACATAATTACTAATATGTTACTGGGGGTAAAGAGACATTATTATCAAAGTTTGGAAATTAATTACAGTAGTTCATAAGTAATTAACATGAATCAATCACGTATCCAGTTCACAATAATAACTAAACGACATAATAGGGAATATGAATTGTTGATTTGGAGTTTTGCGCACTTTTCAGCACCGAGACTACGTAAGAGTGGATCTACAGCCAAAGTGGGACTCGAACCAGAGAAGCTCTCACAGGGAACCAAACAACCCAAACTCCCCATATGTAATGAGTGGTTAATGGTATAATTAATCTTACGTAGTATACTAGTTACAGAAGGTCAAATATGTGAACTTATAATATGGAAGCATTCCCATGGGAAGGGTTTCTTTCTTTTTTTTTCTCATGTCTGTCCCTTTATCTCGACTATTACGATTCTGTATACTGTCATATATTCTCACCAACTCCTCGCGAGTCTAGCAGCAATATTTGCAACTGAGAAGGCAAGCAATGAACATAGAGATGAAAAAGTAATTAATGCATGTAAATGAAGTTATTCCTCCCTTACCCTCTTATCAGACCAGCCCATAATCAGGAAGCGTGATGTCGGGATAGGCCCGATCAAACAGAGTCAATGCTCTAATTGCTAGTTTTCATTTGTAGAATTATTCATTCTAGATAAATTTAATGTATGTATGTCTTCTGAAAACACGTCAATGCAATATTTAACCAAACATTAAACTCCAGTTTTTTAACAACAAAGCTGTAAATTTCAACATTCTTATCTTTCTTCATCAACGTCAGGGTAGAGAGAATAATGGCAGTACACCTCTTTTCGCTTTTCAAGCGGCTATGATTTGATATAACTAAAAATACTTGTTTTTTGCAATCGCAGGAAAAAACAATGATGTACCCAGTTCACAATAATAATAAAAGAAAATTTGGAATTCGGACATACAAACCTTTTCATTTAATCCTAGGCAAGCCATTTCAAATCTCTTAGTTGTGTTTACGAAAAATTGCTCAGAGTAATAGCAGTAGGTTCAGCTTATAATCTTAATTGTTGACACGCTAACGCAAGGTTCCTTTAGTTCCTTTCGGTGCTAACTATTAATATATCTATTTGATTCTATCACGTGATAATTAAGACATTTCTAGCAATTCGCTGTTTATAAAACTTGCCCATTCAAATACAGAAATATCAAAGGTGATCAGGGCAGCGATGTGTCTTCATTACATAACAACACTGTTGTAATAGAGGATGTAATCTATTATAAAATGTGAGTAAATGTTTACGAATACATATAAGAAAGTTAACTTCAAGGTCCTTCTATGGCTCAGAACCTCATATATATTTGACTTTTTTCAAGTACCACGAACAATAAAGGTGTTATTTTAAAATTTCTCGCTGTAATTATTTAGTAATAAAATATGCTACATACTGGAACACTTAGCAGCTTGTGAGATATTTTTCATTGTCTACTAAAACCCCTTTCAAATCAATTACGTCATCAGTTTAGGTGTCCAACTACCCAATATCGACAAATATTGCCTATATCATTAAATAGTACTTTGTAAGTACTACAAAAGTACAGATGGAAAGAATGGTTTTCCCAAAATTCTGAAGAACGTGATCAAGTGAGGGAAGAATCATAGAAGACTTATCCATATTTTTCATTGTCTACTAAAACCCCTTTCAAATCAATTACGTCATCAGTTTAGGTGTCCAACTACCCAATATCGACAAATATTGCCTATATCATTAAATAGTACTTTGTAAGTACTACAAAAGTACAGATGGAAAGAATGGTTTTCCCAAAATTCTGAAGAACGTGATCAAGTGAGGGAAGAATCATAGAAGACTTATCCATTTTCGGTTTGTGATTATGTAGAGTGCCAGAGCCGTACCTCGAGATTTCGGTGCCCTGGACGAAGTACAATTCGTCCCACCCCCCTACACTAACCTAAGCAAGATTTTTTTTTTTTTTTTTTTTTTTTTTAAACACGTGAGAGAAGCAGCTTTTGTTATACTACGCTGAATTTTTATCAAGCTGATTCGACAGACCATTGCAACAGCCAAAAGCGATCATTATGTATTCTCTTACAAATAAGACCTGCTTTCAAGTGGTTTATTTTGGACTTTTTGTTAAACTTGACAAAACTACCTTTGGTTGTGTACAAATCTACTTGGAGAACAGTTATGTACAACTATTTATGTTTCATACCATCGATAAGAAATGAAATTTCAATATACTACAAACTATATGGTTTTAAATGTTTGAAATCAGTGACAGAATTAATTGCCAATAATAACTGTAAACTACTGTAATTTTATTCTGTATGTGACCACACAAATAACTTTTTAATTTCAATTCTTTTACGGTAAACATATATATATATATTGAGTGAAATTTAACGAAAATACAGAAGGAGCCTTGTTTGCATTTTTTTTTTTTTAATTTGATCGATGGAGGTGAAGAATATGTTTAATGTTTGTATTTAAAATTAAAAATATAGTTTGGCTACTACATATGTTTGAAATTAGAGCAATTACTTAATTTCTTAATGAATGAAAGTTCTGAATTTAAGTTTACTTATTATTAATTAGCATATTAAAAATATACTAACACACACAAACACACACAAATATAATGTGTCTGTATGCACAAAAAATATATATATATATCTTGCCGATATAAGTAGTTAATGTAGAAATGATCCCAGTGAATTCTTTCAAATGGGAAGCATTTCATGTCGATGGAATAATAATAATAATAATAAAAAACACTGGTAGTGATCAGTCTTTGAAAAAGACGAAATTAGTTGGTTTAAGTTCTTCCTCCTTGAACCCCTTTTCTACAAATGCTTCAAGTTCGAAAATGTTACTATTCTTTTTACTTTCATTTTTAATGTTCCTGCGCAAACAGTAGCTTGCGTGTGGCTCTTCACTCCTCTCATTTTCATACTTTCATTTTTACCGTCGTGATTATCCGATTGGATAGAAAAACATGATTAACTAAGCTAACTCATCACCATCGAAACGCCGAACAAATATTTGAGATTTTGACCGTTTGTGATTTTGAAAACGCTCCAGCGTACAATATAAGTCATTATTCGGCACCTTATGTATCACATCGTCATTAACAAATCATATATAATAACTTTCTTTAAATAATAAGTAAAAACATGTTGTGACTCTTATTGAATCGTTTGGGTTGCGAGCGAAGCAAGGAAGGGAATTTTTAACAGATCTATTTCTTTGCAAACCAACAATAATATTGATTTAATAAGGCGCCAATACTTTTCCGGAATGACGTGTCGTTTACTAATTTTAACACTTTTCCTTTCTTCTTGCGCGTTTGGCGCCCTCTTGCTATCACCGCTCGGGGTGACTACACCCTCCCCCCCGTTTCGGAGCTACGGCACTGAGTGATGCACTTTTAAAGAAGCACTTCACAAGCTCACCATGATCAGTTAGGCTTTACAATGATCAAAGCTTATGTCAAGCATGAGACTAACCTGAAAATTCGATGGTATATGATATTGTAGGTCTTTTATGTATGCTATATTATGTGTCAGATAATGTAGGCATACATTTTGCTACACTTTCGAAGGAAAAGTATAAACAGTTTACAAACCCGTGTTGTCCTTCATTATTACACAAGTACACTATTATAAGTACGGTTAAGATTGTTATATGTGTATTTCTCTCGTAACCAAACAGGAGATCTCCAAAACTATGAAACTTTCCACATCTTGCTTCCAGTTGAGAACAGAGATAATTTCCCAACATTTCTTTCTCCTTTTGGATGTCCTATGTCTTTATTCTCTTAATCTGTCCCCAATATTATTTCTCGCTTTTTCTCTTTTTTTATTGCCACTTTTTAAAATTGTATTTTAAATCTCCCTGTCATCGTGAACTGATTGCTAGTACTTCTCATGAGAGTATTTTGACAAGCAGTTTCTGCTTTCTCCGGATTCAAACAACACAGGTGCAATTTCCATACCGCATCAACTACTGCAGTCAGAGAAGGTTCAATTTGATGACAAAACTGTTTGTATTTACGTTTAAAAATTTTGGACAGCTTCTATTAAAAGCATGAATAGCAACGCTTAAGACAAAGAACACTGAGATATTTACTACTTCCGTGAGGCAATAAAAGAGGCTTGGGCAAAGAAAATAATCCAAATGTTATCGATTGCAACATTTACAATTGTCATTTCAATTGAATATGAAGTTTGCCCCACTTTATATACATAACACATACAGTTCATATAGTATATACCGGGTGCACCATTTATAATGTCCCATCTTTATAACAGAGGAACCAAGAGAGAGAGAGAGAAACGAAACTTTGCACAAAGCAACTACAGGAAAAGGAACATCTATCCATATATTGGGTAACATTACCAGGTGAACAGTGTTGCCAACCCAATATAAAGTTATGATTTTTTAAATTGAATGACCTAAATTTAATTTAATAATTCGAATCAGCAATGAAAACAAAGACGAAAGAGATGACACTCGCAAATCAGTGTTGCATACTTTTTGAGCAATAACATTAAACATATGTCAAATTTAAACGCCTTTAACACACACAAGGATTGAAGTAGTAACTATTTGTGTACATTAAATGAAATACTGAAAAGACCTCTTTAAAATGACTTCAAGTTTAGAAGGATCAGTTAAAAAGTGTTGCCACAGCAGAACAAAGAAAAATTGAGTTTGGAATAGTGCAATAACTTGGAAAAGCTCCCTAGTACAGTATGGTTTAAAATTCATAGAGCAAATCAGTGTATCATAAGGAGCATTGTCACGTTTATTTGAGATCGATAAGTCAAGTACTTACCGAGATATTGGGTACCTTGTAAAAGCTGAGAATTTTGTGCTGTACAAGATGATAACGCTGTTCCAAAATTCCCTTTTTTCCCTCTGCGTTGCAAAAATATTAAAGAAATAATATGTGACAAAAGTTATATTCTGTGACATGAAGAAGAAAAGCAAACTGTTTAAAATAAAAAAAACAGAATATTTTTTTCTGTTTCATGAATTTTGTAATGTGTGTTACGAATAATTGTTTCTTGATCATCATAACATATATTTCTTTAATTTAATTTCTTTCTCCTGAATATAAGTTAGAAAACACAATAAAACGTAGATAATAATAGTTGTCAAATTTTAATTGAAAATACATAGGCTAAGTGCTGTTAAATGATAGCAAAATTTTTCATATCATCCAATGTTTAAACGTACTGTCCAATTTGAGGGGAATATACACAGTTTTATTTTGTATTTCATTCACCACGAAATTAACTACAAATAATTTATAAATTGTTTTTAAAGTACAGCACGTAGAAATATGCCAAAAAAGCTATTGTGGAACAAACACCAAACAACCTGTGCTAGGTAGCCATTAAAAACAAGAAATGTATCTGATCAGTTAAGAAACGGAGAACCTGATGGGTCCATGAATGGTTCGATCCGTATTAAGCTGACGAGAAAATGAGTACAGTGTGTTAAAAAAAAAGTCAAATCTCTGCTGGATGGACACAAAAAGCAAGGAAGTATTTAACCAAGTCAGGGCAGGGCGAAACTAGAGGTTACTCAAGGTGTCCATAGGGACAAGGCGCGTTAGCAAAGGTGGGTATGATTGTAAACAAAATAGTGTAAACATACTGTGTAAAGAATATTCCATAATACTTCTGCAAATTATATGCGACATTGTATTTTTTAGCGCAGCGTAACTTTCGGAATAACGTCTCACGTTTATGCCATTTAGGCTAAGGGAGACAATGATTAAGGCAAGTGCCTGATGATACAAGAATTAATGGGATGAGAATATGAGAGAAAGCGAGAGTACCCGACAACCCCATGGACACGATGTTATCCACCACAAACTTACTGGATCGGAAATCGTATCAGGGACCCCACGCACCAGAGGTAAGCGCTCTACCACCGAGCAACCGTGCCCGCGCAGTTTAACTTTAAAAAGGATTAACCACAATTTTCCTATTATAATGCACTCAAAACCTTTTGCTTTTTCAATGCTTCACAATAATTGAATCAAAATCTTTGTACAATGCTTCAAAATAATTGAATACAGATTTATGATACACTGCAAAATGATATGTATGAAAAGCGATTATTCTCAGAAAAATACGTACAAACCTCTGCATGGTGGTTACAAGAAACTATCATTTCATCTATTTGAACAGAACGAAGTTGGAAACTCTCACGGGTTTTGTCCGTATGCACAGAGAAAAATCCGTTCTCCGGACAACGGTATATTGTACAAATATACGGTATAATCTTGCTTACTATAGAAATCAGTACGGAGCATAGGTTATCCGTATGCTACATAGGCACTGCCCATTGATGTTACATCATTCCGTTGCAGAATGTCTGATATCTAACAGTTTTCCGTATATAACATGCATTTACTTATGTTACCTTCGTCAGCTATATGTTATATACGTCCATTTGTATGTGAGATCCTGCCCGCCTATATTGCTTCATACAGAAAGTACGTATCGATGGAACACTTAAACAGAAAGTATAATAAAACATGTGTTTTCAGTTATACATTAAGTCCAAAAACTAAAGGAATTACGCATGTAACCTACCTTTTTAAGTAAGCCACCTACAATTTTTTTCTCAGTGTGGAGGAGGCATGTATGCAGTTTTTAAGCATACATCCGGACGCCCTATTTACACGCAATTCCTAGAAGAATTTTAATTTTTAGTAATTGATTATGATGGTCCCATTGAAATTTAACTATGCCAATTGAAATATTTCCATGTCGGCCAGCGCAAATCATTTAGTAAACAATAGGAAGGAATTTGTTAAAGAATTGTAATTTTTTGAACAATTATTTCGAGTGGTGCGGCAAAAGTAAAGCTGCACGAGAATTATTCTTAAATATGTGCTTAAAACTTTATGTCGAGCTTCAGATGAAAGGAAGTAGCGCGTTTCAATCTTATTCGATGAATTGTAATTACACATTCAATAAATTTTTAGTGAAACATTTAATACACATTTAATAGTGAAACAACTATGCTTTCTTGTAAATGTATCATTTGAATCAGGCGTTTTCCCCGACAGATTGAAGACTGCAAAAGTTATACCTTTGCACAAAAAAGGAAATACTTATGATGTTCAAAACTATAGGCCTGTTTCTATTTTGTCTGTTTTCTCGAAGATTTTTGAATCACTAATGTTATCGCGCTTGAGAAATTTTATATCCTGCCATAACCTAATCTCGTCTTCTCAACATGGTTTCCAAAAACACAAATCAATTGATACAGCGTTGTTTAACTTTATTAAAGAGGTTTCTACAGTACTTGATAAGGGAAAATATGCAGTTGGTTTATTTGTTGATTTCTCCAAGGCATTCGACAGTGTTCAACATTCTCTTCTACTGGCGAAACTCCAGAAATATGGTATTAGGGGTGTAGTACATGAATGGTTTCGCTCGTACCTGACAAACAGAAAACAAGTAGTAAAAATACAAAAAATAATTAACAATAAGCAAGTCACATTTTCATCCAAAACTGCTACTATCTCTGCTGGTGTTCCTCAAGGCTCAAGTCTTTTTTTATTTTACATAAATGATCTTGTTCAATATATGTATCCCCAACATATTGTATTATATGCTGACGATGTAAATGTCCTTGTAACAGCGGACAACACAGTTGAACTAGAAAGTAAATTAAAACAAACTGTGGAGTGTTTGATAAAATGGACATCTCAGAATCAACTGCTGATAAATGCAAAGAAAACAAAAGCACTAAATTTTCATTACTCATGTACACCTCGAACAGTACCACCCATTGTGATAAATTTAACTGATGTAGGCTATTCAAAATCCACTAAATTTTTAAGTGTAACAATAAGCAACAGGCTTACATGGGATGCACATATTACTGAGCTAAACAGCAAATTAAGCCGTATATGTTTTGTCATTTATAGACTATGTGGTTCAGTGTCAAAAGAAACTTTGCTGTTATTGCACTATGGTAAGTTTCAATCATTGTTAAATTACGGAATAATTTTCTGGGGAGCCTCCTTTTCCAGTGTTACTACTTTTCGTCTACAGAAAAAGGCAATAAGATCTATTTTTAATCTATCATCAAGGTCCCCATGCAAAAGGGTCTTTCAGTCAAATAAAATTTTAACTGTGCCTTGTCTGTACATATACAAAAGTGTCATATATGTAAAGAGAAATGAAAGTAGTTTTCTTCATGTTGACGATGTACATTCATACAACACACGACAAAATAATAACATATTCACAGCATACCAAAACTATGCGTGCACCAAAAGAAGTGTTGTTCCTATGTCCGCTAAGTTGTTTAATAAGCTCCCAAGTTATTTGGAGGATATCAAAAACATACGAAATTTCAAAAATGAACTATTTAATTTTTTGTGTAACAAAATGTATTATCATATTAATGAATACTTGGGTGATAGTTTGTAAAATAATGTAAATCAATTATATTGAAATGTCTTCTTATTATTTGACAAGTCCTATGTACTGGTCTCTGACCAATAATGTACGACATGGATGAATAAACAATGAAAGAATGAATGAATGAGCTGACAAATACAGAAGATAACGTGCAGTTTGACAAGTTGGCGGCAGTTGACAAGTAGAAATTTATACAGAATAATGCCTATTTCATTGGTGCATACAGGGTATAACTCATACAACTAACCTTTGCAGAGATTTATAATATGGTAGCAAAAAATAATAAATAAAAAAAATACTCAGCTAAGGCCAATGACTTTAAAATTTTAAGTTCCTAAGTGAGAATTCATATGTACAAAGTATACCGCACAAAGAAATTTGATTCGTGACCTGTCGGGTAATGTGAGAGACTTTGGGGAATAATTCCTATATGGATTGCGTCAACGCAAAGCAATATTTTAACATTTTGTTAGTGATCATCGACATAGTAGTTACAAGGATTTCTTGCATTTCTTGTATGTACAATTTCTTGAACATTGCATCCGAATGATCCCCTTAGACGTGCAAACGAAGGAAGTGAGTAATTATCTTGGTTACACCCACTTGGCTACACCCACCAGCTACAACACAGCCAAAGAAATTGTGCTTGCAAACCATCCTTTGTATTCCTTCAATTGCAACAAACTGTTACTTATTTTATTCATTCGTGTTTAAAAAAGAAATAGTAACAATTCGGTAATATTTACAGATAATATTGAATTGTTTCGAAATTACTCCTCTAAAGTTGCACGAAAATAAGTATATTCATCGCACGAAATAGCTATTACGTGACTCTCGTAAAAGTATCTCTACCATCTTGTTGAAACGTGAATTCGTATTACTAACTCAAGAACAATTTATATCCATATTACGTTTAATTAGTTCCTTCAAGAACTGAAATGGATTGCATTTCATTCTATGTCCATTCATTAATATTTTACTTCGTTTTAATTATTTCTTCACGATTTCTCCAACTCTGTGGGAAAAAAGGGAATTTTGGAACAGCGTTACCATCTTGTACAGCACTAAATTCTCAGCTTTTACAGAGTACCCAATATCGCGGTAAGTATATCGATCTCAAATAAACGTGACAATGCTCCTTATGACATACCGATGTGCTCTATGAATTTTAAACCATAATGTACTAGGGACCTTTTCCAAGTTATTGCACTATTTCCAAATTCAACTCTTCTCTCTTCTGTTGTGGCAACACTTTTTAACTTATCCTTCTAAACTTGAGGTCATTTTAAAGAGGTCCTCCCAGTATTTCATTTAATGTGCACAAATAGTTTCTACTTCAATCCTTGCGTGTGTTAAAGGCGTTTAAATTTCACACATGTTTAACGTTATTTTTCAAAAAGTATGCAACACTGATCTGCGAGTGTCATCTCTTTCGTCTTTGCTTTCATTGCTGATTTGAATTATGAAATTAAATTTAGGTTATTCAATTTAAAAAATCATAACTTTATATTGGGTTGGCAACACTGTTCACCTGGTAATGTTACTCAATATATGAATAGATGTCCCCTTTCCTGTAGTTGCTTTGTGCAAAGTTTCGTTTCTCTCTCTCTCTCTCTCTTGGTTCCTCTGTTATAAGGGTGGGACATTATAAATGGTGCACCCGGTATATGAATTTTAACGGGTTCTGAAATAACGGCAATCTCGTAGGAGACCTCGAAACAAGAAAAAACAGCCCAGTAAACATGGGGCGGAAAATGCTTCCTTCCAAAGTTATAAACTGTCAAAAACGACATCCACAACTCGAGAACTATTCGACCTATCGTAACAGGGTCAAGGAATTACACACGAACTAGTATACGTTGTATCTAAGCTCCACGTTTTAGAATTCTACGATAAAGTACAGACACAATGAATTGTCTAGAGGAAGCTGGGGTAAGGGTAGCATTTTCAAGCGGTAATTAAGCATAAATGGTAATATAAATGTACATGCCCTGATTTAAAAAAAAATCCTTCTCTGTAAGTAGTTGAAACTGATTATTACTACCTTTTCTTTTCGTGCAGAACTGTAACCACGTGGGGGCGGGAAGAATGGGAATCTGGGTCCTTAAACGACTTCCTGGCGACCGCAAATGGTTATGTCTTTAATAGACGTGTTTAAAACCTACCAGAAATTGACAAAATAGAATATGAAGAAAAAATATTTGTGAAAAATAAACCATGTGAAACTCTTAGAATAATTAAAATAATCGTAATTAATCATCCACTCTTGTTATTCTGATTTGCCTAACCTGATGCACACAGCTGAGAATTTATTAGTATACTGTTGCATAGCAATGTCTGAGTTTAATCTGATTTTTTCTTCTCTTTTTAAATAACATTTATACCAATATACAAAGTCAAACAAATTTGGTTCGAGGAAGCAAGGTAGAAGAGCGCGTATCGCTGGTGCTAGGGGTTCCTTGACAAGTGAGTTTGTGGTCGCCAACATTGTGTAGGTGGGTTTCCTCAGGGATCTTCCGCTACCGATTTCAATCAACAAATTCTTTCATTATCATTTAGCTTCATTAATCATCTGACTTTTATTTCATGTCTATTGAGAATTCTGCTGCTCACAGCCCAAAAAAATCCAAAAGAACACACTGTCACGATTTCAGTACTGCTCACCCGAGCGATCCTCAAGTTTTCTAACAGTGTCTTGGTATCAGTTGTAAATTCTACATTCTCCTATCCTAGATAGCTCTGTATCCTGTCTATTTCTTACCATATTCTTTATAAGGAATTTCAGTGATATCATGGATGTTGTTACAGAGCATTCTTATTTCGAAACCTTTCTAAATGACTAAAGACATACAGGCAAAAAATGTTTTCATGAAGCTGTTGAGTGAATGACACAAACGGTGAATAGTTGCAACCGATTAGCAAAATTGTCAGACAAGGTGTTGGATTAATTACGTTATTTGTTTGTTAACGAGCAGATAGGTTTGTTATTGAACAAATGAAGTTGTAGATAAATAGGATTGTGTTACGGGATTAATCGAATGGTTCATATACGAATAGAAAATAAATAATGATTGACGAAGAATAGGTATTAGTAGTCAACGTACTGTGTAGTATATTGTGTAAACAATAAAGGTAAAGATCTATACATAATTGAGATTGGACTACTACGAATACCGATATAAGTCAATAGACTCTAAAGCGACCATTCAGAGTACAAGCTGTCCTGTACTTCGATTCACAACTGTTTTGTTCACATTGTATTGTCTTATATCCAATAGTTACGTAAATAACAGAAGTCTTGATTGATAGTAACGAACTTGTAAAGGACTTTGAAGCTGAGCCTGTATCAAGACCTAGATTAAGCGCTTAAGCTATAGGAGAGAATTATTTCATTATGAGTCTGCACACGAACCTTTGTCGCATACCGAAACAGGCTTCAGAATGCAATATTTTAATCAAGTGGTAGATAGCAGTCTTGGAAAGTAACGTAACGGAACTAACGCGTTACTTTTTAAGTAATGTTTTCTAGTAACACGTTACATTTTTTCCAAAGTAACTGTAACGGTAATGTGTTACAAATTTTAGTAGTACCTAGTTACTAAGGGAATTTACCTAGTTTCCCTTAGTTCTTTTTTGCGTTATATTTCGGATGAGTAACTACAATATATATATATATATATATATATATATATATATATATATATATAGAGAGAGAGAGAGAGAGAGAGAGAGAGAGAGAGAGTGAGAGTGAGAGAATCGATAGATTTAAAACAAATGCTTCTTTCCTGTAAGTAAATTTCTCAGAATGGAGCAACAGAGAATGAACTACGTCAGTGACCGACAGTCAAACACTAGAGACCTGCACGGGGCGAATTTTTCAGCCCGAATGTACCTAGGCCCGGCCCAGCCCGGGCCCGATAAATTTTTAAAAGTTTTTGGCCCGATAAATTTTTAAAAAAAATTAGCTCAAGCCCCAATCTTTCTCAAAATTTAGTATTAAACTTGACCTAACCCTCAGAAACATTTTCTAAACTCTGGTTGACAACCTGACGCTGCCTCCCGAATGGTACCATTGCCTCCTAGAACTTTACCTGTCATCGAGAGAAAAAAAAACTCCATTTCCTGTAACAAAAATCTAACTTAATTGATTTTAGCATAAAGTGACGATGGCAATATTGTTTAGCGACAAGCAAAACTTTCCCACCTCTTCTTGTCATATTTTGAGTTCAGTGAAGATCAAGGTCAAAGCTCAATTTACCGCGCAATGCCTGCAATCCTCTATAGTGAAAGTGGAACCGCTAAGCAACACAAACTGTAAATAGCTATTGCATTCTTTGTAACATTTTTCACTGGCACACTTCTTCAACGTTTGGCTTTATTCCAATTATCGTTTAACGAAAGTCAATAATTATTAAAGAATTGCAATCAATCGGTCCCAGCCCGACCCGACCTGAAGAGAAATCAGTGTCGGCCCGTCCAAGCCCGGCCCGGGCCAAAGAAACAACAGAGTCGGCCCACCCAAGCCCGGCCCGCCGGGCTAGGTCTCTATCAGACACAACACACAGAGAAACAGATAAGATCTTAGTGCCACTTACTGTTTTTGGAACATGGGTACAGCCTCAAGGAAATCACTTGTACTTATTGCAAGCACCTGGAAGATTTTGTCATAGATTTTGAAAGCTCCAAATCAATACATTCAGTGAGTGAACTGTGAGGGCAATAGTAGTCTAGTTACTTTAGTTGGTGTTGTTTTTACAAAGATGGACAATGAAAATATTTTACCGTTCGAACATTTCAAAAAATACTTTTTCTTAACAGCTGAGGATGATGGTGGACAGAATTTAAAAGTACCGGCGGGAAATATTTATCAACAGCCACGAGTTCGTCCGCAAATTTGAGGAAGCATCTAAAGATAAGATTTTCTTTTAATAGTTATAGTGCGACACAAATGACGTTACGTCTGAACACCAGTTTCTACGTGGCGCTAGGGTCAGTTAAGCACTCTGTATACTCCCCACTTTCTCTCTGACAAGGCGGTGTTGCCATGTTCTCACCCTACCCTCCCTCTCTAACCTTCGCTCTTCCTTTTACCCAAACGCCAAAAATTAGAAGGGCGAAAGATTCTGTTCACTCAGGATCATTTGATATTCTGTTTGTAGTGGATACAAAATTTAATTTCAGTATGTTTTGTAAAACTGTTTGCAAATTACATGTGTCTGTTAGTATTTAGGATCTGTATGCGTTTTTTGCACGTTACGTATATATACCGGCACATTTAGGTATACATTCTGCTATTCTTTTTCTAATAGTAAAATATCAAAGGGAAGTAGATTTTAATACCAGAGTGAATATATTGTGTAACCGTGTCTGCTTTGTGTGTGAATAGACCTTTCCCTTTGAAACAAAAAGCGATCATATTAATACGGAGGTAAACAATAGATTATTTCAGTTGATTTGCAATAAGACTTTATTTATAGGGCTTTTCGAGTACGGAAAATTGAACAAAATGTGTTTTGGGAATGGTATCACAGTAAATTTCTGGGGGGTGTTGTTTAGTGGGGAGAAAAGCTACAATGGATGTCAAGCAGTGCCGTGCCTTGTGGACCTTCTCGGATGCAGATGTAAAGGGGCACAAACTTCGGGCAAGGAAAAAAGTAATTAAAAGTGCTCAAAATAAAAAAAAAAAGGGGAGGGGGTGAATTTTGAAAATTTTCTACCTCTTCGCGCCAAGCATGGTGGCGCTTCGCGGCTATTCTGTCGATCTCATCCATATGTACGGGGTTGCCGTTGTATACTCTCCTCCTGGGCGCTGAGCAGTGTTGGGTAAGTTACTTGTAAAAATGTAACGCGTTACAAGTTACTTTACTTTCTCTGAAAGTGGAACGCGTTACTAACGCGTTATTTGCCCCGAAAAAGTAACTGTTACTTTACTTCGAAAGTAACGCGTTAGTTTTAGGTCCGAAACTTTAAAAATGTGAAAAAAATATGACTTCAATTTTCCGTACTACTATTAGTACCGCTATTATTATTATTATTATTATTATTATTATTATTATTATTATTATTATTATTGCACGTTCTGAATCGCTTTATGTAAATGCAAGGCAAGGGTGTAGCCAGCAGGTTTGTGTAGGAGGGGCCCGTCGTTTTTCAGGGGGGGCCAGCTACAAAGCCAAAAGAAATTATGTTGCAGCTAGCGTTTTTGAGGCCTAAAAAAAGGAAAATTTTGGTTTCCTTGCAGGAAACTAAAAAAAACTGATTTCTAGCTTATTGTTATTATTACTATTATTATTATTATTCGCTTTTTCTCCATAAATTATATTCCAGGTGGTTTTTATTATGTTTAACCAATAATTACTGTCCCGGACCAAACATACCTTTGTGCATAACTATTTTAGTTTAAGCCCTTGCATACAGGCCCTCAATCTACATAAAGCTGATTTTCTTTGAAATTTCACTTATTTTCTTTAAGATTTCCTGACAAATATATTTATTTATTATTCGTGACTAAAAGAAAAAAACATAATTATTTTATTAACATCTATGTTTCATTTCCTGTTCTAGGGGCCTTCCACATATTACGTAACGCTATTTTTGACCAATTTTTACCCCCTCCCTCCTGCTTGTCACATTTCGTAATGCAAGGCCGAACCCCTTTCCTTTGTTAGTAACACTTTCTGATTGTTTTTTTTTTCATTATTTTGACTATTTTAGGGGTTATTACAATAAAAAACTATTTTTAATGGTGGAACTTCTTATTACAAAATACTTATATTATTGTGGATATATTTGTATCGTTTTTCGCCAACAAATCAAAGTATTAGAAAATGGTAGACTCGTAATAATATTTTATCAACATAAGGTTGTTTAATTAACCAATCATTATTCTTCAATACTACTGTCGTTTCCCCAAGGAGATCGCACTCATCATTTTAGGTCACTGGTGATTGGCAAGGAGAAAATACTGCGGAAGATGCAGTTAAAACAGGATTTAAAGAAATAACATCGACCTTTTCTTCCGAGATCCAGGATGCTTCGTGCATTTGAAGTTTGCCAGTGTCAACGGTGCAAAGTTCTGTTCCTCCTCGACCATAGATTCGAAGTGGCTGAAAACGTGAAGGAGCAGGACATCTCGTTTGTGAACTAGCTTTTGAGCATCTTCTTTGGACTTCGGACTTCAGTTTACCACTTTACAAATTCTTTTTTTTTCCAAATCAGTGCGAGAATGCAAATAAACTCGATTTGTTAAGAAATATTCAAATCCAAAAAATAATAAAGTAGTACGACATTAATATCCGAAGAATTAGGTTTTTAATATCCTTAGGTCTGCAAATCGTGCATCGTTCCGTCGCGGAAAATATTATTTCACGAAAAAATGTTTCTTCTGTTTTACATGCGAAACTCCTTCGAAGAAAAGAGTGGGTAATGGTTCGAAACAGAAGTTTTAAATAATATTATCAGAAATAGCGATACAAGTGGGAACGCGAAGGAATTTTAAAGTGGTGGTTACGATCACTAACAACTAACTCCAGAAACGCGTGTGGCGTGAATGCAGTGCTGCGATAGCCACAAAACGGAGTTTTATTGAATTGTAATACACACAGGGTTCTTCACCAGTCATGCTGCTGTCTAGTGCGTCTTCGAATCCCTTCTGTATGATTAAATTTATATAGGCTATAGTTCACAACTTTTCAAAATAATGGAAATATTTATCTATATATACAGGGTGAACGGTAACTACGTGGACGAACTTGGACGGGTGATAGTATATCTTATAAAAAGCAGAACATGGGAGAAATCCCGTCCCGTTTAGGAATGACAGTGTGTTGAAAGCGTGGGAACATGAATTTCAGAGGCCAACAGCTTAGAAACAACAAATCGTAGAGAGTGCGGTTAAGAACATCACTTAGAAAGTCGTACCTACTCTATTGAAAAATGCATATTTGAAAACGCGGCTACGTGTGCGCACGGAATTAACAACCTCTGACACTTCTTTCCTTCACAGCATGTCCGGGAAGCCCTCCGTTCCTTTGGGGAATCCCGTGCGCATGCATAGCTATTAGTACCATTGTTTTATGGTAGTGTTTATAGTACCTTGTTGAAACGTTGGTCTTCAAAGTGTCAAATATGAATCGCAGCAAGTTGTGTAATCTGCTGTAAAAATAAATAAATAAATAAAAAATAAACCATACTGTTTTCCGATTGGTATAAGGACGAGATACCATACTATTTTTCGATTGGTATGGTAAAATAGTATTTTTATATACTATTTTACCGTAAATTATTAATTGTATGTAAACTGTTATTTTTAAGTGACTAAAGAGAGGTAATATTACAATGATGTTTTAAAAGCTGGTCATTTGGGGGGGCCAGAAAATCATTTGGGGGAGCCTGGCCCCGATGGGCCCCCGTGGCTACACCCCTGATGAAAGGGACAAATTTTTACTTGATATATGAACATTTTCATATAATATAACATTGATAAAATGCCATACTGTGTTACTCGTAGGGATTGACACGAGCGAGTTCGAGCGAGTTTTCTTTTTAACTCGATTCGACTAGAAACAGGGGCCGCGGTGGCTCAGTGGTAGAGCGTTCACCTCTGGTGCTTGGGGTCCCGGGTTCGATCCCAGCCCCCGCCAGGTGAACTTTGGGGTGGACAAACACCGTGTGCGCGGGTTTTCTCGGGGTTCTCCCGTTTCCTCCCACTTTCTTCATTTCACCATTTTCATTCATCACTCATCGTCACCGTCTCCTTTAGCCTAACCGGCATAACCGTGGGACGTAAAACTTGAAAATTTCATTTCATTTTTTCGACTAGAAACAGATAGCTTTGAGCCCGACCCGAGAACGCGACTCGAATTGCAGTCGAATCGATCCAAATCCGGTGTGTAGTTACGAGTACATTCTTCAAGTATATTACATAGAGAGTATAATTATTATCAATGACACTACTACTACTACAACTTTTATTATTACTACTAATAATAAGGATAACAACACTGTATGTAACAATGAAAGAAAGACAGTTTGTATTTGAATACTAAAAAACTAGTTGATTGCCAACCTCGGTAGTCGTGAAGTCTAGGAGTCAAGTACATTGTTCAACACGAACTTCTGAATTTGGGTTGATGGTCTAGGTTGAGTATTTGGGCTCGAGCCAAACACTGTTAAAAGTTATAGGGCACTGGCCAAATATCTTCAAAACTGCTCGGCCCGGGTTTAGAGCTGTCAACGACTCGAGCAGGTCGCCTCACAGCTCATTCACTATCGACCCGAACCGAGAAGCGAGCCGAGCCAACAGCTCACCCAACCGACTCGGCTAGATCCCTCGTCTCAGTTGAGCCAAACCGAGCAGATGGCTCATCCCTACCAAGCCAGCTCGAGCCGATGGTTCACCCCAAGTGAGCAGGCTCGAGCCATCTTCTTAGTTGAGCCGAGCCGAGCTGAGCTTGTTATAAAAAAATCTTTTGTGGTCTCGCTATCGAGACGAGATGAGATGCGAGCCGTGTCCCCTCTCGTGAGCAAAACTAAAAGTATTCCATATTACTGTTTAGTTTACATTTCTCATGGCTTTCGTTTTTCAGTGTAATCAAGCCATGATTTGAAGACGATTTAAAACGAACGAGCCATTTATCAAACTCGACTGGACTCGAAACTCGACGTGAAAAACTGAATCGGCTCGGAACTCGACTCGCGGATATTTCCTTTGATTTGACTCGAAACTCAACTTGAATTCGAGTCGATTCTAGATTTAGCTTGACTCGTGCTCATCCCTATGCGTTAGAAAAAATGGTTGCTTATTATTATTCTCCTAAACTAATTATATAATAAAAATGTTATGTAAAATTAAACACACAAAATATAGAGAAACATTAGTTGCAGTATTACACTACAACTAATAAAATGAGAACACATGAACTCGGAGTGAATCAAAACTTGCCAGTAACTCTAAAATCGATACATGCTTTTTAAAGCTAGTTTCAAACTCTATAATCAACGGGACTCTAGGATAAGCAAACTGATCTGAAAGAACTCCAATATTACATACCATCAGCAAACTATGTTCTAGTAATAAAGTAGGCCTTCTCATTAGAACACAGTTTATTCATATTAATCCCTTACTGTAAATCGTTAATTATGGCACCCTAGCTGTTGATAAATATTTTCCGTTGGGGCACTTCAGATACTTTACTTTTAAATTTTGCCCACCATCATCCTCAGCTCTTAAGAGAAAAGTGTGCTTTCAAATCTCCGAACAGTAAAATATTTTCGTTCTCCATCTTTATAAAAGCAACACCAATCAAAGTAAAATAGACTACCGGTATCATTGCACTCGTAGTTCACTCACTGAATGTATTGATTTGGAGCTGTCAAAATCTACGACAAAATCTTCCAGGTGCTTGCAATCAGTACACGTGATTTCCCTAAGGCTGTCTTCATCTTCAAAAAACAGCAAGTTTCACTACGAACTTATATGTTTCTCTGTGTGTCTGTGACTGTCGGTCACTGTCATACGTAGTTCATGCTCCATTGTTTCATTCTGAGAAATTCACAAATTCACTTTCGAAAAAAAATATACATATATTGTAGTTACTCATTCGAAATGTAACGCGAAAAAAGTAACGCAAACTAGGTACGTTACTTGAAAATTTGTAACGCGTTACCGTTACAGTTACTTTGGAGAAATGTAACGCGTTACAGGAAACGTTACTTAAAAAGTAACGCGTTACTTGCGTTACGTTACTACCCAAGACTGGCGCTGAGTTACCACGGCACAGCACTAGAGTCAAGTCATTTCGTCACTTCCGCTGTGAACCTAAGTGCACGATTCCAAAAGTCACATTTTGGGGTTTAAAACAATAGGTCTGCTAGGTGAAAGCATAGACCAGTGTGTGTTTCACTTCGTTGTCATACGAATGTGTTGCCTTTCCTACCATATTTTTAACCCCGTTATTGCTTCTTTCGAAAGTTCTTCCTTTCTTGCAATTCTTCCTTTCTTTATAGCATTTGTAAGCCAAAGCATTACATATACCGCTGTATGTTACTTATGTAGCTCACAGGGCCGCAACTATGGGGGAGGAAGCGAGGCACGTGCCCCGAGCGCGTGGCTGGAGGGACGCTAAAAGGGAGGTTATATATTAGTATTTTTCCTGTCGGTATTTAATATATTTAATCAGAGTGCGAAATCACGAAATCGAAGTGGGAGGAGACTGGGTGAAGGAAGAAATGAAATGAAATTTTGAGTTTTACGTCCCACGGTTATGCCGGTTAGGCTAAAGGAGACGGTGATAATGAGTAATGAATGAAATGGTGGAATGAAGAAAGTGGGAGGAAACGGGAGAACCCCGAGAAAACCCACGCACACGGTGTTTGTCCACCACAAAGTTCACTTGGCGGGAGCAGGGTTTGAACCCGAGACCCCTAGCACCAGAGGTGAACGCTCTACCACTGAGCCACCGCGGCCCCCTGGGTGAAGGAAGAGTTTAAAAAAAAAGAAAAGAAAAGAAAAAAAGCTTTGCGCACTTTTATGCTTGAAAGTTTCGATGTAGAAAGTATCTGGGCATCCAGAAGTAGTAAACTATACAAAGTTAGGTATTACGAGTATACCGCTGATCACTAGTTCATCTAATAATTAAATATGAAATACACGTTGATTGCATATGAATTACGGTAGTTACTTTGGAAACTTCTGACATTATTTCACTGTATTATTCCCCACCCCCCAGCAAGGATTTAGTGGGGGAATTTTGTCCAAAAATATTCAGTGGAGGGAAATTTCCCTGTTCCCCAAGATTTCGCACCCTGTTTTTTTTTTACAATAAATTTCACTATTTTAATTCGATAATAAATAATGAATTTAATGTAGAATCAAATCTCATATTATAATATGTATTATAGTGTATTTTCATCTTCTCTAACTACATACATTATTCATTTTGGTAGAAAATCATTCTACAAAGACATTCTCTCAGGCTTTATCCCCCTTCTCTGCCAGAGCCTTTTTCCGCGCCCTACCCAACAAACGTCCTTAAAATACGAAGTAGATGAGCTAAGGAGGTATGTGTGTGCAGGTTAGCCTGGTCTCTCACTGAAACCTTCAATTGAATGTTTATGTAAATTATATATCCCTATATCACAAGCAGTAAATATAGCCTACCTTATTCTACGTTTTTTAACGTATTTCTACAACAGATTATAGCTTTAGAGGTTCTCGTGAGGATTGAGTGACGTGGATTACCTAACCTAACCACAAGTTTTCAAATTAGCAGTTGTGCATCGTGCATGGTGATAATGATCCTGAGTTGAGGTGTAAAATTGCACTCGAAAGCGGAACAAGGGCTGTTCGTATTCGTATCTCAGACGAGGCATGGAATGGGACGAATATGAAAATAAGGTTGCTTTAATAGATTTCCACAGGGTTGGTAAAAGTGACAGTAAGATTTTCGAAACACTTTTCAATTTTTTATTAAGACTTGGCAATGTCAAATTTCATTCCCCCCCCCCCCCCCCCCCTTTCCAATCTTGTAATGCTCGCTACGCCGCTGATGGTATCTCTTCCTTACACCGATCGGAAAGTAGCATGGTATACTATTTTGCGACAACAGATCACACAATTTACTGTGATTTATTTAACAGTTTGATGACAAACGTTTTAACAAGGTACTATAAATACTACCATAAAACATTGGTATTAAATTAATTTGTAAGTACATTATATTTTTATATGCTCTATCTAGTGTTTTATAAAACATATTTTTTATCAAATGGAAAATTTGGTGAAAAACAACGTTTTTATTCAATTTTTCAGTTTGGATTTCATTCGCTTTTTTTAAATGCTACTTGGAGTAAAACAGGAAGTAAGAAGTAGCTGTTAATACAATAATTATTTGTTTAGTCTAAATAATAAATAAATATTTTTGTTAGGAAATGTTCAAGAAATTAAGTGCAATTTCAAAGAAAATAAATTTTATGTAGATAGGTTCTGTGTACTGTACAAGGGCTTAAACTGAAATAGTTACGCACAAAGGTATAACATTTGGTCCGGGACAGTAGTTCTGTGTTAAATATAATAAAAACTATCTTGAAATATAATTTATTGTGAAAAAGTAAAATAATAATAATAATAATAATAATCATAATAGTAATAATAATAAGCTCAAATAGCAGTGGTTGTAGTTTTCCGGAAGGAAACCAAAATTTTCCGTTTTTTTTTTCCAGACCTCAAAAACACTAGCTGCAACATATTTTTTTTTTTTGGCTTGGCCCCCCTTCAAAAACGACGGGCCCCCTTCCTGCATTTACCTGCTGGCTACACCCCTGAGAAAGACGCAAGTTAAACACAGAGGAAGAGGAAAACGAAAGAGAGCAACTGAAGAAAATTCCTATACTTGAAACGTTCTTTGGTGGCAGAGAAAGTGATAAGGCAACAAACACGTCAGCATATGGTACAGTTGCGGATGGTATCCAGAAAGAATCGAATGTGAATATCAATGACAGTGACACAGATGGGGTTAATGAGTGTAGTTCTGCAGTTAACTCCAGTGATTTTGAAAAATCCCGCAGTTCGACTGAGACGGTTGGTAAAAGAAACCACAGTTTGGACTCTCAGGAAAAAATTACAAACGAAATAGTAATCGCAGATTTTAAGAGTAAGCATACCGACATCCATGTTGCAGCTCACTCTACTACTACAGAAAGGGAGGTAAGAAAATTACTGATAATCTGATCCACTTATGACTTGTTCGTACAATAGACCTGCGCATCAAAATTTTGCAAAATTTATTTGCATGTCTTCGCATCTTCCATATTTAGATGCAGTTATCCGGTGCCTTATAGGTTACTGTATATTATTACTGTACTAAAATTTTATGGGCCCTATTATAAAAATAACAATAAAACTATTCATAGTAGGGTATAAGTAAAGTCAAACATGAACTCTAATTCAGTCTCTACTGGCAGTCGCGGTGCCAAGGTGAGTACAGATGGGCGACCGCCCACCCAGTAGATACCCTTGCCACTCTAACAGAATTAGAATAATATAGGGCAGTATACTATACTTCAAAATAAATAATTTTGAAGGATTAAGATGTTAGTCCTTTGGCAGAATACATACCCTGTTTTGCGCCTTCCCTAAATCTCGTAGGAACTTGTGCCGCTGAGTCTTGTCGTGACGCTATTTGGTTTTTTGGTTTATTGCAGAACTTATATAACTTCTTCTCAGCCTCAGACAGAAGGTGGCAATTCTACTAACACATTTGAAGCCAGGATCAACTGTTCTGAAAAGCTTATCAGCAACTCGATCAGCAAGGGCAGATCCGTGTAAAGCACTTTTCACAAGCTACAGTGAAATTTATGCAGTCCTGGAGCAAATTGTACGTGACAACAAACTCGTAGTGATGCTGATGATTACTGGCGAAAACTACAACAGTTTGAGTCAGCATTGATGTGTACTATCCGGGCAAAGATCATGGAGCGATTCGATGCAGCCAATAAAAAACTACAAGCAACAGATACTGATGTGAGTGAAGTAACAGAAGTAATTGCAGGATTTGAAGCATATTTGCAAATCGTTTGTACGGAGTTCGATGCATACGAAGAGGAAGCAAAGAACATAAGTGGATGTCAGGATTATATGCATGGCAAGGGACGGAAGAAAAGTAGGAAAACTGCTCACTATGAAACAAAAGAGGGAGAATACATGTTTACAGGAAGAGAAAGAGACATTTAGCGCAATTGTGTATTCCCTCAACTATGAATTGTGCAGAAGGAAAAATGCATACAACATGATAGTTTAATCGCAAAACTGGATAGTGTCGACTGCGAAACCATCCGAGCAAAAGCGAATGCATTGGTTCTCCATTACAAAGATGACTTTTTTGAATGAATGTATTCATTTCAAAGACCACTCGACAGCGTGTGATGTAGCCCTAAAAACTGCATCTGAAATGCTGAAGTACACTCATGTCAAAAATGATTGTCGCATATCTATAACTGTCTTCTTGTAAGAATATAATTCGATAATGATTTTGCAGGGTACTTTTAATACTGATACTGTGTGTATAATCGGGAAATGTATATTTGTGGTAAATTTCATAGGAAAAGAATTAAAAATACGAAAATTAGAATATGTAAAACAAATGTTGCTAAATGGACAAGAAAGTTTTGTTTTCGTTTTATTGTTCTTATTTACTGCTCTTTTGACATGAAATTTGCCACATATATGTCTTTGCCGATTATACACATACTAACATTATAAAAAATTAACCGGGCGAATTCGTTATTAGATTATATTCCTGCAACAACAAATTTATAGACATGCGACAATAATTTTGGACGTGAGTGTACATACGGATAAAGAAACTCGAAACCACCTTTCCCAAGTAGATATTTGCCTACGAATGTTTGTATCTGCGCTCACTTCGAACTGTTCAGGGGACAGATCTTTTTCCGTGTTAAAAAGCGTTAAAAATCCTTAACGGTCCAGAATGCACAGCAAAAAAACTTTCGAACATAAAAAGATAGTGTTACCGTTCAAACTATGACATGTAGCTTATAACCACTGTAAGATGCAAAGCGTCATAAATGTTTGTTTTATGTAATGTGATGAACGGAGGATTTGTATACTGTTATGTATATATTTTAAACTAGTTGTGCTGGTGTTTTATGAGAAGTGCGTACGTGTATCTTGGTGAGGGGGCACCTTACATCAGAGCGCCTAGGGGCGCTAGAAACCTTAATCCGCCCCTGCAGACTAATTCAGCATTAATAAAATATTAACTATTAAAGTACACAATTTGTTTTAATTAAAAGTACAACATTCATTTTAAGAATTCACTAAACAGTCAGGATCTGACAGTGCTACGACACGTATATTTATATTCTACAATCAAAAAGAAGAACAGTTGAAAACATAGTTTTACAGTAATTTTATACTAATCTTTTATTTTATTTTATTAATTTGAAATAGTAGCTTGAAACGCTCTTCATTCTGCATTGTTCGGTAAGGTATTTATCGTGTAAAATACAATTGTTTTAGGCAGTTTTTTTTTTTCAACTTTTAAATATATATATATATAATATGCTAATTTTTAATATTATTCAAAATTTGTTATAAGCCAATGGTGCCAATCAAATCAGGATAAATGTTCTAGAATGGTTGTGCATAAATACCATCTTATTTATCGTATTTATTGCACTAGAATCCTAAAAAGGTTTAATGTAACAGTTCAAATGGTATCACAATCACACATGCTTCTAATTCCTATAATAACAAAATACGAATTTTAGATTTAATGTACCTTCGATTATAGCCACTGCACCAGATCCTTTGTCAAGAACATCAATTACTCGGCAGTGAGACTCCAGTGTTGCTGAAGATGGTAATGGCTTTAGAAGCTCAAGATACTGTTCTCCATGTAACACCTGAAACATTAATTTAAAACGGTTAGCTTCCAAGACGTGCTATATATCGCGTACTGAAATAATGGCGACCACGAAGATAGCCGATTTGTAAAAATCTTAAAAGATGCAAAAAAAAATAATAAATAAATAAATAAAATAAAATAAATAAATAAATAAAAAATAAAAAAGCCTAATGAGCACAGGGTGTAAAATTAGTCTTTTCAAAGTTATGGGTTGGCGAAAACGACGGGAAATGACTTGAAAGGTTCTTCCAGTTCTAAAACTATTAGACCTGTCATAGTCAGGATAATAAATCAGTTACGAACTAGTATGCACTCTATCCAAATATCCAGGTTTCAAAATCCTACGGTACTTACTAAACAGTGTTAAAAAATGGGATAAGGGGAGATAATTTGAAGTACTGATTACGTATAACTGCGAATTTTCTAGAAGATAGCATTTGAAATAACTTCATCTCTCTGTTCCTCGAGCCAAGTGAACTTTGTGGTAGACAAACACCGTGTGTGTGGGTTTTCTCGGTGTTTTCCAACTTTCTTCATTCCACTATATCATTCATTTCCCATCATCACCGTCTCCTTTAGCCTAGCCGGGATAGCAGTGGGACGTAAAACTTAGACATTTAATTTCGTTTCTTTTATTTTTCATTTCTCTGTTACTAACCGGAAATCAGTAATATTATTTTCACTTGCACGTAGCACCAAATGTTACTTTTAGCAACCACTTACCAATACATTTTCTTTTCAAAAAAAAGTTCCTAATGATAACTGGAATCACAAGTTTTATTTTTATTTTTTAAATTTATTCCTTGACTTACTTAAAAACCATGTTTTCTAACTTCTTCCTGTGTAGAAGTAAACAATTCAAAAACTGTACATTACATTGAAGAGTTCGATTGTCATTTGTTTGAAAATAAGAATGATTGTACTTGCTGAATACAGGTGAATGACTGTAATTTGATAGCACGAAAATATGTATATAGAAAAAGATAAAACTGGTTGTTAAGCTTCCTCGTTGCTTTATTGTCTACGAAATCACTCTCGGTGCAGAAGACCCGTATTCGATTCCGGTGGGAGGTAATGAGGTTCGGATCCCAGGTTCATGTCTCATATAGCATCAGTGCTACAGCGGAAGCTCAACTCCAACCAAATCTGACCGCTGTTCAGGCATGAAATTGAACTTAGGTCTCGCAATTGACGGCAGTAGCTCTACAAATGCTGTGGCCGCAATATCAATTTTTCAGTTACGTCCTATTGGATTCATTGTTTTCCGCTGAACCTGTATTTCTTACAGATTTTGTTTAATCGCCATTAAGATTTGACATATTTATTATTTCTATTAATTTTTTTCAAAATTTTTGATAATTTGTAGTTTTTGTAGTTAAAAATAAAACTTCTGAACATTATTAGGATAGAAAAAAAATCTTATAAAGTAAGTACAACATTAATATAACTATGACAGTCTTCCGAGCAAAGTCACAAAGCAAAAATTAGAATTTCACTACTACAAGAAGAGAAAATTTACCTAATGCACTCATTCATTACAAATGTTTCTGTAGATGTGTGGAACTTTCTTTCATTAGTTTGTAAGGCTAACTAGGCAAACAGGACAAGTTAGCTACGGCTGCAGAAATCAGAAGAGAGAGAGAGAGAGAGAAAACCTCGTTCCTTTACGTTATTCTTATAACTTTAATTTTGGTTATCAATTATCCAAATCAGGGGTAGGGAACATATGGTCTTCAGAATGATAAAGTGCTGTCTACACCTGTTGTGAAAACTGCTGAATTATGTATGGAATATGAAGTATACGAGAAATATTATTCTGAAGTTACGTATATCAAATAATATAATTTAAATTATTTATATATTTCAGTGAATATTCCTCTGTGCGTCTTTTAGCAGTAACAGATGCAAATTTTAACAGCGATAGAAAAACAGCAAAAAATAAGGAACCAGACATGAACAATTTTACGCACAGAACCCACTTTGCATTAAGTCCGCTGGCAAAACTACAAAAGATTACATTCCTTGAACAGTGCACAATTTACATTTTACAGAATATCAAAATATAAATTATTGATGTAACCAATAACTGTAAAATAACTACAAATCCTAAGTCTGTTCCAAACTACTAGATGCGACCTTCTGGGAAATGGTCATCGTCAATGTGGCCCTTAAAACGAATGATTCCCCATCCCTGATCTATATCCACAAATACACCTTTATATACTACAAACTAGATCAATATAATAAATGATAGTCTACGTTTGTGACTTAATAACTCTTGAACCATCCGATCGATCTCGATCAAATGTTCAACATATATGAGGTTTGGGCCTGGGAGTAATATTATAATTTCACTTTGACGGTACAACGTAAGGGGGGGGGATGGGAGGAGGAGATATAAAAATAAGTATAACTTAACTCTTGAATCACGTGACTGATCTCGATTAAATTTGCCACATAGCTGAGATTCGGCACTGGGATAGTTTTTATCACTTGACTTCGACGGTGCCACTTAGGAGGAGGAGGAGGAGGAGAAATATTTAAAAATGACTGATATTAGTGTCAAATCCATAGTTTTCCGAGTCGCTGAAATGAACAGTGACACTTCCGATGTCGCTTAAATCCAAATTCAGCCCCGCAACTTGGGGGGGGGGGGAGAGGGAGACGTAAAAATGATTGAATATTATCGATATTAGTGTCGAATCCATAGTTTTCGGGGTCGCTGACACAAACAGTGACACTTCTGATGCCGTTTAAATCCAAATTCAGCCCCCATTAGTACTTTATGTCCAAAATAAAAAGTATTCCTCCGTGCAAAGAACGCGTATTCTGCTAGTGTACTACAAAACGGTCTGTGGGTAAAGCAAAACTCTCACAAATATTCATGGACGATTTCACTAGTGTAAAGCTTATAACGGGATGGGTGTAGTGGCGGGTGATATGCCACCCGTCATAAATTCCTTAGAGGTTCAAGGTGCATGAATTTTATCTTGATCTGATTTAAATGGTTTAATTTTAGTAAGCCAGTGCGCAAGTGAAGTCTACTTATTTAAGTTTAACTTTGTCCTTAATTTCCCTTAACAGGCTTAAGATTACGTCTGAAATTCGCTTTGCCCGCTGTAAATTTCAAAGCATGCTGAGCGTGCAGAACCTTGACGGATACGCCTCACACTGGCTTGGCGCAGACCTAAGACTTAAGCCTGCGCAAAAATTTATGCGCATCGACAGAAAAATCTTCTCTGTGTATGGCTTTGCGTAGTGTAAATTATAAGGTATGAGTGGCCACATAACCTTGACATATAAACCTTAAATACGATTGAGTAAGACACTCGATTTCCAGTAGATTTTGCAACTGAAGCTTTGAGTGTTTTAATAAGTTTTGAGTCTCGGTTTTCAGATTTTAATGCAATCGCAAACGACATTAAGGTTTTCCAAAATCCTTCCAACGCCGACACAGAAGTCCTTGCTCCAGAATTTAAATGGAAATGACTGATTAACAGTGTAATGACATTTTAAAAGAAATTGATTTTTAATCAAATTTTGTAAGTTTTCCACTCACACAGTTTGATCAGTTACACAAATTTGCTTGTCGCATTCTTTCCACTTTCGAAAAAAAAAAAAAAAAATCTGAAAATGAAAGATACAAAAAGTATTTATTGATCTAAGTAAAAAATGAGCATTTGAAGTCGCTGATGATAATTTCCACTGGTAAACTTGATTTACAACTGCACAGAATCTTTAGTGGAAAGTTACACCTACATAAATCTCATCATAATATTTAATTTCATTATGCGAATTACGTATGTATGTCACTTATTTTAAGCTTTTAGAATAAATCTCATTTATTTAATTACAGTTAAAATTTCCAGTTTCATTATTATGTCAATTACTGTGTTTCTTAATTAGTTGTATGGAAACACCATATTATTATTTTGTATGATTTATTTAGAAAAATGTACAATTAAATGAAAAACTGTGGCGAACCGGATTGGTAAAGATCGCGGGCCGTAGTTTGGAGATCCCTGATTTAAGTGAATGAATAAAATGACATCAAGCTACAAACGTTCGCATAAGAAATGTATCACAGTTAACTTTCATAATGAAAGAATGAAAAAATTGTTATATTCTGAATATTATTATTAATTATGTACATTTTTGTGGTGTATTTGAATTAGTATTGGGGGTCATGACGAGACAGAATAATCATCCAACCTAAATGTTTTTCATAGGCTCATTGGTTTCAGTGCAGAGCTTAAGACAACCATGAAAACTTACTTGAAAAAAGCTACTGTTTTTAAGAGAACATGCAAAACAATTTAAAATGAACTTTTGAATATTATTTTAGAAGTCTGTCAAGATAAAATTTCACAGGAATTATAAAAACATCAGAACTTCTGCATGACTGCAGACGAAACTAGTGATATGGCTAACACTATTCAAACGGCTGTCATTTATCGGCACATACAGAATGGAAAACCAATTGAAAGATTTTAGACTTTCTTCGAAATCCCAAAATACAATGCAAAAACTTTGGCGTCATGCGAAACATACGATAAATGAGATTCCACTAAAATTAATTGCGCAGATGTACGATGGCACGTCTGTAATATCTGGGACTCCTGGAGGCGTACAAGTAATTATCATACAGCTGTTCTCCAAACGCCAACTATGTTCATTGTTATGCTCATCAGCTAAATCTAATTATGCTCAATGCGGCTTCAATGATAAGAAATGTTAGAATATTTTTTGCCACTTTGCAGGAAATTTGTTCCTTCTTTTCTACAAGTCCACAGTGTGCAAAATTACTTGGAGATATCGTAAAGAAAAGACTTCCTCGGGCTGTGCATACGAGATGGAACTTCAGATCACGCATCATAAAAGCAATTTATCTGTACAGAAAAGAAATAATTCAATGTATACAGATATTCTGAAGAATAAAAACATTCAACATTCCAGCACTATCGAGAAAGCAAGAGCGCACATTAGCACTCTTACTAGACGCACGCCTATTCCAAAATTGAGCCTAATATTGACATCTTGTATGAATAGTTGCAAAGAAAGAATATTGATGTGGTAGATGCTCAGATCATCTCAGCTTTCGTAGAAAGTGTTGAAAAAAATAAGAAATGAAGAAAACGATATAGAGCCTTCTGTTCTGTCGGAAACATCGAAAAGAAGAAACACTAACAGCATACAACAAAACATGGAAGCAATGGAAGTTCGTGATGCTGTTATTAGTAACGTTAAACAAATATTTAATTTTACTGGCCGTCTTGTGGCGAGCCCCTTATTCTCGAATGAAAAGTTTCGAGAATACAGAAAGAAAATTCCAGAAAAAATGTACAAAACATTTACGATTTCTTATCTATTTGTCAACATAAAGCAGCTTCGTTTCGAACTTCCCATAATATGCAATACTGTCAAGTTTTCATCAATATTTAGTAAGTTTACTGGAATTTTTCCAGCACAATAACACTCAGGAAACTTTCTCTGCAATAGCTAAACCTGGAACCATAGTCTCGTAGGATGTTTCCTCTGAGCTGTCCTTATAGTATATTTTTCTTTTCAAGTTGCCAAGCAGTAAGGAGCCAAAGAAATATTTTCTTCTACATTTATGCAATAGTTCGTGTCTAAAAATAATATTTTACGTCATGTGTATGGCAGATCTTGCATAAGTGGAAAATTCTGTCAACTGAAAGGAGAAACAGAAAGAAAATAGTTCTTTGTGAAAATTGTGTTTATTCCAGTTTTAATGAAAGCGGAAGGGCGTTAATCATGCCGTGTGACAATTATTCTTTATCCAGTAATATGAAAAAGCAGAAGCAACGATTTCTTTAATCTTCTCACATCCACCCACCCACCTATGACGTCAGCAAGTGTGTGGCAGCTTTATGTGAGAGCTATGTATTTTGCATCTGGTTTCTGAATGATCATGGCAACGAAACAAAGCAAGTAATAGTATTTGCAAAACTTAATTCGAATAACTAGTCAGAAAATGCTATCGACATGTGAACGAGACTTGAACCATTTGTTTTACCGTTGGAAAGTTTAGTGTTTAAATACGAATTGGATTTTTGGAAATTTTCAACAAAATGAACAACATTCGTTTGCGTCTCGTTCTCCTCGCGCGCAGTACGCTTCACGAACACAGGGAAATATCGAAGACTTTTCGTATATGTTATTTTCTAATCAATGATCATGAAATTTAGTTAAAACCGCAATAATTGTCTGGTGATAGTACTTTTTATTATTAATCAAGTCAATTCCTTGCTTTGTGTGGAAACGTGCATGTAATAGCGTTAGAAAGAAGAATGCAGTAGAAAATATATTGCAAGTTTGGTGTTTTTAAATTCTTATTTCAGTTAGGAACAATGCAATTTAGTTTTAGGAATTTTATGATACCGTTGTTTTCTATTTTTCAAGTGATGCTTTCATAAATGTCTACAGGCACGACTAAGTGACATGAAATACGATAATGCGATCTTGGTGACCATGATACGGATTCTGCTTACGGTCCTTGAATGGACTCAGGAAGTAGTCAATTCGACTCTGGAGAGATGCATGTATGTACTCCCCACCAACCTCTGATGTGTTAATCACACGCCTCCTGTTGAGGAATCAAACTAGCACTAAACCACAATGATTTGGTGGAGGAATCGGAACCCGTATAATTTTACTGATCCCGAAAGCTAGTTGGGGACGCTAGATCGTACCCCAATCACTTTATCTTTTCTGATTAATCTCCCAGTGTATCTGAACCATCACAAAATCTCACGTGATATACTGGTTCTCCTTCATAGGACTGCCAATGCGCCTGAATCGAACTCAAAGCTTTACGTCATATATTTCCGCTATGTTGAATAGTGGTAGAGGAATCGAACGCATCACATTATAAATTTCTAAAGGTTTTGCTCAGTATTCAAATGACTTCATTGGAGGGAGAGGGATTTTTCTCTACCTTAAAGAGAATAAAAAACTTTTCTTTATGTAAGTGATTCCGTTTAGCTTCGTCCTTGTGTATATACATTTTCTTCTTTTTTCATGTTTTTGTGACGTCCTCATGCTATTTATACTTTAGTGTCTTACAGCAAATGCTATATTCTAGTTAGTTCTTGTTCAAAAACATGGTTATAGAAGTTTTGTATATAAATAACGCATAAACGTACAATGAGCTGTGATTGTTTACTTTATTTGGAAGGAAACAATATATATTAGATCAAAAAGTGTAAACCTACTTATATCAATAAATATAACAGTAGAGCTTGAAGGCACATTCTCATTCATATCATCGAAATATTATGTGAAGACACAATAAAAGCGAGAGTGCGGGCGAGGTGGAACCCGCGGCTAAGCATAACAACTTCTGAAACTTTATTACAAAATAAGTCCCTAATTGAATGAAGTGAATGTAAACCACGCCTATCTATAGAAGAGAAAACCAGAGTATTCAGACTAGCACAATACATGAACTGCCGCTTCCGACAATAAATAAATAAATAAATAAATAAACTTCTGAAAATAATAATAAAAAAAAATACTTAATCATCACTTCTCGAGTAGCGCAAGGAATCGTTGCGAAAGTGAACAAGGATAGAAGCCTCACGATGACAAAACAGCAAAATCTATCGCTTTCTCTCTGGGAAACAATGCACCAGAAATACTAAAATTGGGTTCCTTATTCCGCTCCACAACAAATCTCAATTTTTCAACAGCACTCAGGTTAGGAGTAATAAATTTGAAGGTATCAAAACTAAACGAGATAGGATCTCCTCTGTGAAGGTTAGCTTATAGTTTATTGCTTGGATTGCAGTTTAGCGTCCCTTTCAGTGCCAAGGCTATATGAGATGTGGAGTGAAGCTAGGCCTGTAGCTAGGAGGGCCAGGGGATCTCAGTCATCCTGTGAACACCTTCAGCCCCTCAGAAACATTCAGTTCTTTGATAGTGTGTACACATAAATGTAAGATGAACTCAAGTTAATCCCCGAAACAATGGACAGTCCCACTGTGTCTTAGTATCTTGGTTACAGGCCTGTTTGTACCTACAGTTTAAGGTGGAGTCCGAACAACCGAAATGTGTTTAATTTTTTTTCAAGGATCTCCAAGCGGGAATTGAACTCGATACACACTTGTCACTAAACCAGTAGGAGTGCACCTTCTCTGTCACGTCACCTGGTCATGTTCTCTGTCACTTTAATAACTATGCAACTGCAACAATAACTAGCAACAAGACATAATGCAAATATTTCTGGTCATCCTAGTGAAGAGACACAAGAGTTTCCTCTGTTTTGGGGATTTTGTTGACTTTGATTGACAGGTGCCGGAGGAATTTCAAGTGTGTACAGAGAATGCTTCTCTCGCAACGGTGGGTTTCAGCTGGATCTTCACTCACGAGATCTCCGCATAAATATTTTCCTTCTTGAATTTAACGCTTAATAATACACGCCTGATATGAGCCTGATCCTTCCGCACAGTCAAATTTCACTCATCACTGAGCTTCGCCAACATATGGCAATCTGAGATATAGTTACGAAAAATGAGTAATTAATATTAAGAATTTTACTACTTTACCTCACAAACCCAATTCTAACGGTTAATACTATAACATTTGCTTTCCTAAGATATTGTAATATGTCTATCTTTACGGTTTCTTTTAATTTCCAAGTAGAAATGGATTAAATGCTTCAGATCACCCAAAGTGTTAATTTTTATCTTTTAAATTAATATTATATTTATGTACGAAATAAATTCATTTTCATGAAAATACGGACAATTTATTAACTACACAGAAGAAATCAGTACGATTATAATCTTAAATCTCCTTTTGACGCAAAAAGTAAAAAACTTTTCCATACAAATCAATGGGCAACATATTCAAGATGGCGGCGGTATTAAATACCCTTAATTCTCTAGTCATTGCTACATATTTGATCTCTCACTACATAGATTTGCTCCTTGATTCTCTGGTCAAAATAAAAGGTATATTACAGCAGATTCCTATGCACCTCGCTCTTTCTATGTATAAGCTGTGGTCACATATCCTATACATGTTAAGGCAGTTTTGTCCATGAGGATACGAAGAATTACGTATTTTTCAAGACTCATAAAGAATATAAACAAATAGTTTTCAATCAGGTTCTGATACATTTATGTTTCATTTTTAAATAAAAAAAAAAGAGAAAACAAACACTAAAATCGAATAATTGTATTGGAACTTCAAATACCTTGGATATGTCAATTTCTTTTCCTGGAATCACGTTTTTCATAAGATCTGATGACATAATTGCCACTTGACCAGGTATAATGCCATACGTTGGAAGTACAGCAAAATCTTCGTGCCCTTCATATAGGTATTTAAGGTTGCTTTCATCCCTCATACTAGCTCCAACTGAAAATAAATATAAACCAATAACTAGAATCAAAATACATTTTAAAAAATTCATATCTAAACATCTACGCGAAAATACTTAGATATTCTTAATACTTGATAAACAAATAAAAAAAAGAGAGAGAAAGAAACAAAACACCTCAAGCTGTCATGCTCACTCCGAATATTTCAAAGCAGGCTAATAAATGTCGCTATCTGTGCTTCCTCCTAACCTGATACCAATATATGTCACTAGCGTGCAGGCAATTTGCAGGCCGATCAAATGCGTGCGGTAAAAACTAGCAATTCACTTTGATCTTGTCAACAAGCCTCTTAGGTATGAGTTTAAAAAATGAAATAAAAAGTTGGTTTTATTCAAAATGTACGATTCAAATATAAAACATAATTCGTAGAAGAGATCCAACAGCGATGTCAACTTCATTTGAAGAAGCTTTGACGTCCGTATAATAAGGACTCTTTGCTAAGAGTCAATATTATACCTAGTCTTACCATAAATACTGTCAAAGAATTTTAAGTACATTGACACAAAATGGTTAGAGATTTTAATATCGTAATAACGTGAGTTAATGGTTGCATTATGAACCAGAATCACCAATAATTATTCAAATTGACCATTATTAGTTTGCACACAGTCCTTAAGTGTTTGTGGCTACTCTTCAATTGCATTACGCAACACATCAACTGAAAAAACTGCAGCTGCCCTCCAAAGAAACCGCTGTAAACTTTCCATATTGAGATATCTCTTCCTGCAAGCCATCTCCTGAAGTTTGGACCACAATTCGTAGTCCAAAGGGTTAGATCCGGAATTGCATAAGGCCAATTTGAAGCGGAAATGAAGTCCGGAACATTTTCCTCCAGCCACTGCTGGGCTGTCCGTGTCTTGTGTGTTGGGGCTGAGTCCTGTTAGAAGCTTCATTTCTGTCCATTGAAGAGGGTGTTGGTGAGATTCTTAAATTGTCTCCCAAGCACTGTCTCTTGGTACACTTTGGCTGACGTTTTGACCTCCTTTTCACAGAAATGAAGCTCCGATATGCCCTCGTAGCTTCACCACGCCATGACTGAGGCAGGATGTTGACCTCTCTGGATCCTTGAAGCTATTTCAGCAGCCTCTCTAGAGGATGTCGCATATTTCCTGTCATTTTGAACTTGAAAGTTTCCTCCACACTGAAAATCTTTTCATCTGTGAAAAGGATTCGATGGTGTCCATTTGCTGTGTAACGGTTAAGTGCTTCGCTTTTAGGAGCCTGTGGCTCTTCAATTCATTTGTCAGGAGACGTCCTTTGCATTGTTTGTAAGCATGGAGTTCCAGGTCCTGCTTAACGTGTGAGACATAGACCTTTTCGATATCTTCAGCTCACGAGCCATAACTGACTCTTTTCTAACTAATTTCGTTTCACACGCGCCGCCACTGCTTAAACAGGTTCCGGTGTTCGTGCTGTGCATGGTTTTTCCTTGCCGCGGGCGATCTTTCATAGTTCCGGTCTCAACAAAGCGCAGGATAGTGCGGTAAACGAATTTATTACTAATTTGCAGCTTTAGGAGGGTTTTGATATCCTCCCTTTGTGATTTGCCCACCTTGTGCAATGCTATTGTTAAACAGCTTGAAAAAATTCCTCCCGAAATCGATTTTAGTTTCAGTGAGTTTGTGTGTTGAATTCAAAGTATTGAACCAACCACTTCGACTGCTTAAACCTTAACACATCATGCAATTTAATAAACCCTAATGCAGATTTATACTTCGTGTTTTCAAATAATACTGCAGCAAACGGTAATGAACCATGTAATTTAATTTATTTTCAAAGGTAGCAGTAGTTTTGATTGTTTACAGGAGACATTAGTAAATAAGAGTGTTTGCCATGCATCTTGGCTGGGTAGTCTAAATCTACCACATGAAAAGAGCCTTCAGGTTGATCTTCCTTCCATTGTATAATATCATACTTATTATATCTCGACGGCATAGGATACCAATGAAAATTATCAACTGGAAGAGTCTCACACACTACATGCGCGTACAAATTATTCATATACTCAGTGTGCGAATTAGATAATCTATATTGGGGGGGGATAAAATTAGGCCAAAGGACATAGTCTGAAGGTTCAAATTTCAAAATGAGACAATAAATGCCTTAGCCCCCATATATTATATATATATATATATAATCAGTGGCGGCGATTGGACGTTAAAAGTGGGGGGGCAAGACTTGACGGAAGGTTGTATAATTAATAGGATACAATCTTTCTTTTTTGTTAAAATACCGTATATCTTATTTCATATTTTATTAAGTAAATTGACAATACCAACACAAGTATGTACTAGCCCTTTGTACTCTTAAACAGAGATTTCATTCCTTGCTCATGAACGTCAAAATTCAAAGCGGCTGATTAATATATTGAATCCTTATAAGAAGTGAAAGTATGCTGAAATTGTGTTGCAATAGGTTAATTTTTGGGTTATTTTCCGTGGCAATTAAAACGCAATTTCTGCAGCTTTCTTAATTCCACGGGAGGATAACCATCACGTACTCACGCAACGGCGAATATTATACAGCACCATTTTTTTCTATGAACCAGTAATACATACAAAAACTTTACATTTCCAAATGAAACTATACACATAAATGGGTTACATCAAAAAAGTGGGGGGGCAACTGCCCCCCTTTGCCCCCCCTAATCGCCGCCCATGTATATAATATGTTTGTGTGTGTGTGTGTGACCTGTAATAAATGAGAGATTTATTAATTTAATAAATCTACCGACAACAACTATGCACATATATATTGTCTGACATACACACACCCCACTAAACCTTTCTGAACGTGTTTTAATGTTGTACTCACTCTTGTCCCCGTAGCTCTCTAAGGTTTATTTAGTTAATAATTTGGCTCGAGCGATAGCCATGATCACAAGCATATGTTAATTTTTCCACTCATATTGAAAGCTTCCACTCTGCATTAATACATACAGGTTGCGAAAAGAAACCTACTTCAGTCTTGTGAAAACCACTAAAATTATCAGTTAAACCGGACTTTTTTTTTTTTTTTAAGAAAATCTAGACATTAGCCTATCAAATAAGAAATGGATTGTTGCTGGTCCCGATTTCTCACATCAAGTTCAAATCGAAGGCCAAATATTTAAAATCTCTCAATTCAAATTTCGAGCTTGTGATTCTACTTCCCGCTAAAGCTGTGCTCATCACGACTTTTTTCTCCAAATATCGATTCCGTGATGGGCACGGAAAGTCAACACTTAAAAATTACTTTACTGTTAGGTTGAAGATGAGTTGATTCACTTTGGGCTACGTTATTCAAATAAAGTAAAACATTACACTGAAGTTTTTCAGACAACATTAATTGCGTGGACAGCAAACTGTAGAGCGAAAAGATGGAAAAATGAAGGGTTAACTTTAAAAAAACCCGCTCCAGTTGAAATGCTTATACAGACACGGACAATGACACGGAGAACCAGTCGTATTAACAAATGCTGAAACAAATCTTGAATTATTCGCTTATTCACCTAAAAATCACCTTCATTAACATGTCTGCTCACTAGGAGCGTATCCCCCAGCGTGTACGTTAACATATACTTACGAGAGAATACCTATATCTCAGATTTTGAGTACAGTTTCAAAAGTTCATTTCCGTAAACTGTAAAAGCAGTGATTACTATGCTAATTATCACAAATTAAATGCAACTTTTGAGTTGCATACACACAACCTACTAGGGAATGAAGACCATGTGCTAACAAAGAGTACACTGGAAAATGAAATAACATGTTATAACAAAAATTAAAATAAGATGATAATCGATACAAATATAGAGGATGAATAAGACATATCCGAACTTCGCCAAGTATGGTAGAAGAAGCTATTTGTTTACTTCTTCTTGGCCAACCGCTAAGAACATTTATAAATCTATATGTTGCTTTGTTATACGCAATTAGTACATTCAAATTCACAAACGATGACGAACTGAAGGGTACGAAGGTACAGTTGCAAGTAACAACCGTAGTCATAATAATATAGTTCTACTAAACAACGTTGAAAATACTGGGTAATTAGGTGGTAAGTAGAAATGACCAAAACTGAACAGTTTACATCGATCATTTCGAAATACAGCTAGAAGATTAAATTTACCAGAAATAACAAAAATCAGTGAAATTTGGAGTTACACTAAGCATTGTTTGAGGGGGAAAGCGAGCATCCCCGGTGGGGATACTTCAGCTGACTTCTTTGGGGGGGAACAAAATGTGATTGAGGGGGAAAATCCCCCTCATCCCCCCCGGTAATTCGCACCTTGCATATACTCGTACATAAGATATGTTATAGGTTTCAGGTTTCTATGGATCAATATGTCTAAATATGGATTATTGGCAAAAGCTTTGCGAAGATTAAGCTGAGTAATGCTACCTTGAATATCTTGTTTAAATACTAAGTACTGATTAACATCTAAAACACAATCCAGTTTTATTTCAGTGAACATTAGAGTGGCATTCAAAGGAAGACAGGGCAGCGTCAATGAATGTGCGGGGTCTAATTTATATTCTTGTATATAAAGTGTTTTGCTGTGAAGAGAATGTCACGCAACAGATACTGATCGTGAAAATCACCAACGGTTTGCATTTTGAACATATTCCACACTTGCAGGACATCTTTTGAATACTCATCGTCAGCATATTCTTTTGGATTGAACTCACCATTGAAAGTACGTTGAGATTGTGGCCTATTTTCCTTGAACCGTACATAGCCATCGAGATAATCATACCAAAATATTCCATTCCGCTTGACTAAATTTAATTTATTTGCACTAAAATAAACAATTGTCATCTTTAAATCGTCCAAACTGCTTACAAGTTTGTTCAGATTGTTCAGCCAAGTTCTCGTACTTTAGCATCTTGGTCAGTCAACATTGACAGAAGTAGGTTCTCAGGATGGCCGTACCACGCATTTCTACGGATTACTGGATGAATTTTCCTGTATTTCGCTTCTATGTGGCGAGAAGTCGTGATGAGGTGCCACAAATGACGAGCTCCTTCTGCACACGATGGATTACGGATCACAGCAAACAAGAGTGGCGCGTAGACCATCATGATGTACTGGACGATGGTTTAAAGTTCATTTGTGGGTTCTTTTGTTCCTACGCACAAACGTAAAACTCTATTTGCTGTAGTTAGCCATCTGGCTTGATGAATTTTACCAGCCTTCATGTGAGCTAACCCAACGGGGCATTCTCCTGAAGAAACCGCTTGGGAGATATTCAGCAAATATTTTTGATCCGTGCTTAATGCATCCTCAGTGAAGTTGAGGTCCCAGTCTACTGGAACGGGCTGAAAATTCTGGAGTGGCAACTCTTTGTAGGTTGGAAGTGCTGATCCTATTGGTTCTCTAAATATATTTGGTCCAGTAGACTTGCCGTCTATAAATTCAATCAAATGTCGAAATGGGAGCTCATTCGTGTGTATCATACAGACGATTCTCTGAAGGGGTTCGTTCAGGAAGACTTCAATATATGCTATCGCAACATTCTTCCAACCAGTGTTGGTAGCAGTACCGTCGCAATCCAAAAAACCAGATCGGACAGGGGGATATTTTGATGAACAAAGAACTTTGTGATAGCAGCCCGTATGCTCTCTCCTCTTCCAGAAGGAGAGACGTGGCCAAGGTAGTTCGATCCTGGCTCCTGTAGCAGTACGTAGTGATCTTCTTTTTTCATTATTCGGTGGTTGATGCCGTCTTTAGTCTCAAGGGTGAGAGTCTGATTCTTTCTTCCGTCGAAGTATAACGCTTTTACTTTGGTCGATTCAAGCGATGTACTTGCCTCAATAACGATGGTGTTTCCTAAGGATTTCTTCTCTCTCCGAATCTTGCTTTTGTCGATCACCTTCTGCTTATGAACTGGGGTAACCAGTCTGATATCTGCTAAAAGCGACGAAGTGATAATTGCGGTCTGATATATTACATCTATATATTGCATTGGAGAATGTCGGTAATCTAACTATCATTTGTTTAGAAGGGCTAGTCTTCTTTCTTTTAAGCGCAGGAAGAAACTCGACAGTGGAAACTGACTCTTCTCCCGATTCATTTTGTAAAGGGACACTATCGTTTTGTCTTCTGTACTAATTTCATTGGGATTTGATTGATTTTTCTGACCTCGATTTTTTCGCAATAAATGTTTGACACGTTTCTGTGTCTCCTTTCTATAAAGTCCTGCCATACCCATCTGTCGGGTGGTTCTCTGGTCAATTAAAAATTAAACCTTCAATTTAGGCACTTTCTCGCAGAAGTGCAAGCAACCGGATCGATGCATTTGCAAGAAGCGATATCAAAGTTTTGTAGGCGAACTCCTGGAATTCTGCAACTTTGGAAGAAGAAAAAACGGGTTTGTCCTTGAACTTTTGCAGCTGACGGATCTTCTTTTGATAATGTGAAATAAACACTATAACACGTTGCTCGCTCAAAATAGCTGCGCCATTGATTGATGCCTTTCCCAAATTTGAGTTACTTTCCTTGCCACTGAATGAGCTAGCACTTTAGCAGAGGGGTCCTTCTGAGATGCTGCTTCCCATTTTGTGTTCTCTCTTTCCTACAAGAATTGCTTAAGAACACCAGAGATTATTGGAAGCTCACTAAAAGTGAATTCCGCAGGGGATCCAATTACAGTATAGACAAAGTTCCTTACATTCAAACGTGACTTCTTCTTAGGTGACATCTTTACGGATACTTGATACTTTATTCACCGAAACCAATTTTGAACAATTAGACACTTTTGTCAACGCAAGACCTCAACAAACTTGCCGCACCATTGGAATGACGAACTGGCACATTCAATGACTGCCGACAAGCACAAGTAGGACGCAATCCTTCAAAACCGCACACAATTACACAGACATTTTCACTTAAACACAATCAGCAACGTAAACAGTTTCCACATGAAACACCACTTTTTCTGTCTAGAAGCAACGCAAAATTACTCCTAATCTCATCTCCAGACACACTAACAAGGAGCAACTTTTTTCTTTTCTCTCGATGCTACTCCACTTTTAATTTTACAACAAACTAGATTTTGGGCGGCTTCATTTTATGCAGTACAGGTGTATTATCGAAAGGAGTCTTTCTACAAAAATAATTACTTGTTATTTTTTTTTCGCGCTACGAACATAAGCTGGGCAACTACCGGTATGTGCCTTATTTGATAACATTCACTCTACTGTAAAGTCTGTTTTTTTCTTCACCTTGATTGCCCCATTTTTTTTTACCTAATTAGCTGTTTATAAGAGACGAAAACTCGATTTTTTTTTACAAAACACTGAATAAAATATATTTGGGGGGTTGTCCAAATTTTAAGAAGCCGGTAGCACCTGAAGGACTTGACCGATCAAGCTGATTTTTTTTTTACGTAAAATATGTACATTTCTACCAAAAATAACTACTAAGGGTAAAATGTTTTCGTAAAAGTAAATATGTATAATTTGTTTTTTTAAAAAATGTATTTCTTAACAAATTTTTGGAACTTTAGGCCGTTAGTGGCACCTAAAGAAATTAATTAATCGACCTGCGATTTTCTATATAACATATAGAGACCATTTCGCAAAAATATTTTGCTAAGGGTAAGCTGATTTCAAAAAAAGTGGAAATTCGATGCAACCTAATGCACATGCGACATGTACATTGCTTGTGCCGAATACCTGTTCATTGCATGTACATTAAGACTGTTATTGTAGTGTGCATCGAACATGTATCTTGCATGTACAGGTGTCAGTGTCAATTCATGTTCATGTGGTATGAACATGTACTATACAGTTCATATTAATCAATTATCATGTGATATACATTACAAATTCGATTTTCTCTTTTCTCTGTCTTACACCTGTTCAGCACCTGTTAAACACCTGTGAAGCACATGCTTTGCAACTCTGTACATACAATGTACACGTGGAAAACAGTGTTCCAATTCCAGAGCATTACAGGCGCCTGTAACACATAGCATGTACAGGTGCCTGTTTCTTTCCCTGGAAAAGTAAATTAAAGAACGTATAGTGCTGAAGAAAATGGTATTTGTTGCAATGTTTTTAATAATTCATCCCTAAGATATAAGGATTTACGATAACGTCTGCAAAGCACTAATTAGTACGCGATGCTCAACAAAAATGGCTGCCACTAACAAACGGGCTGGGATTAAAATTTTTGAAAAACAGCTTTATGCTGGTGACGAGTATGGTGATAGTATATACAAATAAATAAATTGATCAAGCACCAAAAAAATTTAGTTGAGTCACCTTATATGAGTTGGCCCTTCTAAAATATTCCAGAAAGTTCTAGAAATGTCCAGACCGTTACAGGAAATATTCCATAAAGTTCCGGAACGTTCATTTTTTAAAGGTTTCAGAAACTCTAGCACTAGTTGCTTAATACATTGAATATATTTCTTAATGGTTACATATGATTTTCGGAACATCGTCCTCCCCCCCCCCCTCTCTCTCTCTCATTCTCTCTAACAGAATAAAATCCTCTTCCATTATCATTCAGCAGAAATCCGTCGATGATTTATGATTCAGAAAATGAATAATATTACCGAGAGCCAAAACGTCAAATCCCTTCTGTGTACATGTATATTGAAGGATTCAAATACTAACTAAAATTTTCCTTTTATAAGAAATGCATAGAGAAAAAAACAAACGAAAATAGACAAATGCAATAGCCTCTTACCTCCTAACGCATATAAAATTGCATCTCGTTCAGTGTACTGGAAATTTTCTACAACTTGACCCTGTAATATGAAGACTTTCGATTAGAAAAATAAGAATAAGTATACTGCAAAAATTACATTAAACCTACCTTATTAAAATAACGAGAGTTTCACGTCACGGAAATGAAAATTAGTTAGTTCATTTCAACTTTTGCCGACGGTTATAATCATTTCTAGTTGACAAAATCTCAAAAAAAGATAATTTCATCACTACAAAGAATTTATATGAAAACAGTTCCTGTCACAAAATGACTTTGCTACATGAAATCACATTTACTTTCCAGGTCTTTTCATGATATATCTGTGTATTGATGTTTAGTCAATATGTAATTTCCTTAAAACTTCCACATTTAACTGTGCATGTATTCATCGTTTCGTCGTTGATATATTTATCTGGATATTTCACAATCATCTGAATACAGGGAGATCCACGTAATAATTTGCACCGCGAATAAGTCGAAACTGCAAGGTATACTTTTGGTCTTACAAACCTAGACGGCGAAAAAAACTAAGTTCGAAAAAATATACCTTACATTATTACATCCCTCAGATTTGCGCTTACAGGGAAATCTATTTTCTATCCATTCTGCTACAGAGTAACATGACAATTTGGAATGGAAATATTCACTATTTACATGTTGCCGTCAAGTAAATACGTAATTGCCATATATGAAAAGATCATAAAATATGACCGAAAAAAAAGACAAATGAAATCAAAATCTAGTTTACTGGCTGATATCAAAGTCATACTTCTATGGAATATAGATCACCAAAGTAATAATATACACAAATGAACATCTTCTAGAGGGAAGTCTTGAAATCCCTGAGTTTAATGTCCCACGATTATGCCTGTTAAGCTAAGGGAGACGATGATTAAAGCGAGTGAATGGTGGAAGAATGGAAGGAGATACGCACCGCAAAACCGCATATTCCAGAACCCAACCGAATAGAAGTAGAAACCGCTATAAAGAAATTAAAGAAACACAAATCTCAGGGTGTAGATGAAATTCCGGCTGAGTTAATTTTAGCTGGAGACGAAAAATTGTGGAACAAGATACACAAACTCATTCCCTTATCTGGAATAAGGAAGAATTGCCATAAGAGTGGAAAGAATCAATCATTGTTCCAATTCACAAGAAAGGCGACAAAACTGACTGTAATAATTATCGAGGCATTTCTCTTCTGTCAATATTCTATAAAATCCTTTCAAATATTCTATTAGCAAGATTGAGCCCATACGCAGATGAAATTATTGGAGATTATCAGTGCGGATTTAGACGAAATCGATCAACTATCGACCAAATATTTACCATTCGCCAAATACTCGAAAAAAAAGTGGGAATACAATATCCCGATACATCAACTATTTATTGATTTTAGAAAGGCGTACGACTCGGTTAGGACAGAAACATTATACAACATTCTTACAGAACTTGGAATACCGAGAAAGCTAATTAGATTAATTAAGATATGTTTAAATGAATCCCGAAGTAAAGTCCGGGTAGGAAAATTTTTGCCTACGAGCTTTCACGTCGAAAATGGCCTGAAACAAAGAGATGTGTTGCCGCCATTATTATTTAACTTTGTTCTGAAATACGCTATAAGGAAAATCAAAGATAGCAACCAGGGCCCAGAGTTGAACGGTATTCACCTGGTTATGGCATATGATGATGATGTAAATTTAATAGGGGATGGTAGGAGAACAATAGAAAGAAATGCAGAGATCTTATTAAACGCTTGCAGGAACATGGGTTTAGAAGTAACTGCAGAGAAAACTAAATACATGGAAGTGCGTCGGGACCGTAATACGACAAATTATGGATGCGTTAAAATATTAAATAATATTTTTGATAAAGTGGATAGTTTCAAATATCTAGGATCAATATTAACAGACGAAAATCATATTCACGAAGAAATTAAATATCGACTAAAAGCACGGAATTCGTGTTACTATTCGGTTCAAAATCTCTTGTCGTCGCGAATTCTGTCGAGGAATTTGAAGCTTAAAATATACAAAACGATAATCATGCCTGTTGTTCTGTACGGTTGCGAAACATGGTCGCTTACTCTGAGGGAAGAACATAGACTGAAAATATTTGAGAACAAGATCCTGAGACGAATATTCGGACCCAAGAGGAACGGGAATGGGGAATGGCGGAAACTTCATAACGAGGAACTACATGATTTATACGGTTTACCGAACATTGTTAGGGTCATCAAGTCTAGGAGGCTTAGGCGGGCAGGTCATGTAGCTAGAATCGAAGAAAGTAGAAACGCTTTCAAAGTCCTGATTGGGAGACCAATCGGAAAACGACCATCAGGAAGACCTAGGCGCAGATGGGAGGACAATATTAAGATGGATTTCGCAGAGATAGGAATACAAAGTAGAAATTGGGTCCAAATGGCTAAGGATAGAAGTCAGTGGAGAGCTTTTGTGAATTCGGCATTGAACTTCCGGGTTCCATAGGCCATAGTTAGTTAGTAAGTTAGAATGGTGGAAGAATTGGTGGCATAAGAAAGTGGGAGAAAACGGAAGTATCCCGAGAAAATCTACGAGCATGATGTTGTCCACAACAAACTTACTTGGTCGGGGATCGAATCAGGGACCCCACGCACCACAGGCTCTCCCACTGAGCCACTGTGCTTCCCTAGAGTGAAGTCTTCTTGGTGTGGTAATTGGCATAACGAAGTTGCTTGCAGAACGGCATTTTAGCATAGGTTTAAGTCCTATTTACGAAAAATCTTTATTTTTTTAAAAAAAATTATCATTATGTAAGAAAAAAAATCTAAAAACACGAAATGCCTAAGCAACAGCAGCAATTTCTAGAGACATAACATCATTGTTTTTCTCCTGTGGTCTAAGACTTCTACTGCAAAATACAACTGCGTGTATTTCATTATTCTCATCTTCTTGTAATAAACAAGCACCAAGCCCGTCATAAGCTGCATCTACCTGTAAAAAGGTTTTACGCGTGGTGTGAAAGGGCGCTAAAACAGGTGCAAATGCAATGCATTTTTTCAACATTTGAAAACTTTTTTCACATTGCTCGTCCCAATAAAATTTCGCTCGTTTTTTCAATAATCCCTGAAGAGGTAATGTTATGTTACTATAATTCCTTATGTGCTTTCGTAAGTATACAGTAAGCCCTAAAAATGGCTTCATTTTTTTAATTGTTGTAGGACGGGGAAATCTTTCACAGCATTAAGTAAATGCGGCGCAATTTGTATTTCACGCTCGGATACAAGATGTCCCAAAATCAATGATTCATTATAAAATAACTGAGTTTTCTTAACTCCTAACCTCACATTAGCTCTACGAAGTCTCTTAAATACTTCTTCCATTGTATTGAGCATGGAGGAAAAGTCCTTAGAATAAAATATGAAATCGTCCACAAACGTGGAAAGTTCAGAGGCAGAAATACCTGCAGTTATCATAGCTACTAAGCGGCACATCACTGAGGAAGAAATACACAATCCCTGGGACATGCAATTGCACTCCCAACTACCAATATTAGGAATGCTAAAAGCTGTTTTAGGTTTAGAACTCTCCGTCAGTTCAATGTTAAAAAATCCAGAATTTAAATCAAGAACACTGAACCATTTGCAACCTGCTAAATTCGAAAATATTTGCTTCTTGGACGGTATTGCAAAATTCTCATTTTTTCGCACAATTCGATTCAAAAATCGAAAATCAGATATAAATCGATAACCACCTTGAGCTTTCTTTACAAGAACAGGATTATTTAATCCTGAAGACCTGGACCTACGTATCACACCCTGAGATTCTAATTTTTCTAATTCATCTCTCATTTGATCTAACCAAATGCAACGGAACAGGATACTGCTTTACATTAACAATAGTGCCATCAGTTGGAATATCACACTTAATAAGACTAGTAACACCTGTGCAAGTTTGGTATTTAAAAATTAGGTTCAAAATTGTGTCCTTTTGAGACTGAGACAAAACCGGATTCACATTTAACAAAGAAGGATTATAGCGCTCCTGGTGATACTCTATACGCTTTCTAAGGTCTTCTTTCTCAGTCGCTTAACTCACTTTCCCAGTCCAGTGCCTTTTCGCCTTCTCCATTTTCCTCAAATATTTTACAAACAAAGTCACAAGGCGATGCATAACCAATAACTATATTCTTCTTTAGAACTACATTGTGAGGATTTATATTTATAATGGGAATCAGTCTATTCTGATTTGGCAACAATGCATTGGGAAAAAAATATTGCGCTTTAACAACAAATCTACGTTTGGTTCAAAACACGAATATTCCTCTACATTCTGAACATAGGAACAAAAGTACGTGTGTGAGGTAAAAGTTTTGTTTTGACCTTTAATGCTAATTGAGGCCGTCCTTGCATATTGACTTTTGACAAAATACTATCTGGCAAAACATACTGTATTTTCTGAGAATTTGAAAAATTTGATTTGGGAGGTTTATCATATCTATACAATGTCAAGTCGGAAAAAGATGTAATCAACTGGAGTTCGGGTCGCTGTTCGGGCGGACATTTATTTGTAACTGCCCGGAGTTCGGGTCACTGTTTGGGCTGCCGTTTATTTGTAACCACTTTGTGTAATCTGGTCGCTGTTCGTGGTTCGTGGTTCGTGGTCCTACCAATAAGTATTCTCCTGAGACTGGAACTTACCTGGACAGGACGATGAAGGACCTCTCCAAGAAGAGTTACAAACTGTTCCCAAATCACTCGTCGGTCTCAATGATGAGATGAGCATTAGGCGCCGAGAGGTTCGGGTGTCTCGTCTCGAAAACCTCACGGACGATCAGACGGTCATCCAGACCATAACGCACACAAACATCACTCATACAAACAACGAAAACACACTGGATTAAATGACACTATACTTATTTATTAGGACACTATCATATATATATATATATATATATATATATATATATATATATATATATATATATATATATATATAGCGAAGAGGAATGAACACAACACTAATCACGGAAATCACACTTTGCCTTTTCAGTGCACGATAGCCCTTTAAATATATAAGATTATAATTCGGATTTCACTGTAAATGCTTCTCCCATTGACGCACTTGGGGGATTAGCACTGGGGAAAAGTTGTCTGGATCGTCCCACGATGAATCCAGTTGCTGCGCCAACAACCCTGCAGCGTAAAGATGAGTCTTCAGCAAATTAAACAAGAAATCCTCCAAAGTAGAATGCTGATGTTGGAGGGCGCGTATATAACTTTTTAGCGCACTAGGTTTGTGAACCTGGGACTTCACTAGTTGGGGCTAGCCGTAAGAAAACGTCCTTCGCCGGGTAATAGCTTGTGCCCCTTAACACACAATCGTACTTGGTTCCCAACGCAACGTGCGTGGTGGCTACGTACAGTATCGGAGTCAAACTCCCTGAGCACCAAAGCTCAAGGTACGGGTTGCAATGGTCAACTAAAAGTGTTGGCAGTTCATTCCATAAATCACTCAGTTAACTCACCTATATGCACATACAAACAGAATACGGAAAACAATTTATGTTAATTTTAGTCAACTGCCTATAATGCACTAGACACGGCGATAACTCTGGAGTAAGAAAGTACAGATAACGAGCTACGAAACAACGCAGTTGGTGCCACTTTGGTCACTGGAACATCTGGTCGGCCCGTATTTTTCTAATCTATGGCAATATTTCCATAAGCGATTAAAGAAAACACTTAATTCAGTTCCAAATAACTATAGAATATATACTGTGCATATAATAAGTCAGGGAGAAACACTGAAATGTTCTCACTAAAAGCAATGTTTTAAATACCGTATATATATGAGAAAACGATGAAAGACTTCTTTGTCCAATTGTGTGGGAAAGAAGCAATTCCCACCGAAGAAAGAACTTATATGCGTCGCAGAATAAAGTATAAATCGAAAATAATGATCACTGTCTTTACGAAATATACAGGGTGTCCACAAAAAAATCCTTCTATAACCTGGTGGTGGTTATAAAGAAATGGAGGCATTTTGATGACTCAGAAAATCAATGCCCAATAAAGGTTTAGAATTCAAAGATATAATTCTAAAACAATGAACGTAAGACTTTCAAAAATATTACTTCCTTTGAAATAATTTTAGCACCAGACACCCCTATGAGATTGCTAGTAATTTTTACACGTTTCACGTTTTCTGGAACCAAATGCTCAGGCCAAACCGAAATCATGGCTGCAGTATCAATTACTAAGTCCTGTTGCATTCCATTAACTTTAGCTGTAATAAGACATAACCTTGATTATACTCTTATGGGGATTTGATGCTTTTGAATATCTACCAGATCCCCCCTTCGATCCGTACATGATTCTTGTTTAAATTTTGCTTAGGAGCTCGACAAAATCTAGCAATGTGGTTTATTCCTTTGTGAGCCCTACATGAGCCCTTTGTACGAATCAGAATTATTTTGACCTGTGTTCTGGTTACTGGCTGAACTACCTTGTGCTTCGTTCTCCCGGTTAAAATAATTCTGAGTTTGTGGCTTTTTCTTCTTGTAATTATTGTTATATTTTTTCTTATCCTTATTCAAGAGCTGACACAAGATTCTGCATATTTTCGCACACTTTCTCAATATCCGTTTGGGAATTAGAGGTGCTAACTTCACTCTTGCTCGTCTCATTATGGCTTTTAGCTAAAGCTTGTTTAACCTTCCCTAATTCTTTAGAAAGTTTCTGTATTTCATTATTATGAAAAGAATTTGGAGCTAGTACTGGCGGTTCATAAGTAGGTGGTAAATGATACGAAGAAAGAAATGAAGAATCATACTGCATCTGCGGAAATGAATGAGAATTCCCCTGTACATGAGGGAACATTGGTGTCTGACCAGACATCCACGAGCTACCAGGAAAACTGTAAGGTCTTCCCTGCGGAATGAAGGGATTTTGTGCATAAGCATTAATTTCTTGCTGTTCTTCCCTAATACGTTCACTTAACATTGTTTCTTTTCGATCTACACTGTTCAGCTGCTTTATTAATTCGTCCACTGAGCCAAAATGCTTCTCGGCAACTACACATGTATTTGGACCTAAGACCATCTATAATATGCATAATTGTCTGCTGAACGGTAGCAGTGGGCAAATACAACGCGACTAATCTGGCTTTTTGAATGGCATACATTTATGGAAATTCACTAATAGATTGCTTAGCCCTACATAATGTGTCTTCTACTGTTAAAGGCGAAGATATACCTCTGAAGGTAGAAATCATGTCTTTCTTTACATCATCATAAGATTTTCCATCATATGTACTTTCCTTCTTATAATTTAAGAACCAATCAAAAGCTAAATCTGGCAAACAAGTAGGCAAAACCTCTTTTAGCTTGTCATTACTCCATTTATAATATCTTCCGGCGTTTTCTAACTGTTCAAAAAATAAATCTACTTTATGAGTCTCATAACCTGTATAAGAAGGAATTTTCACCAACTGTCCTATACACTCCATAAAATTATTCCGATTTTCACTAGTCATTTTGCTACGTTGTGATTCTAATTGCCTACGAAGTTGCCCCCTCGTACGTACGCCACTAAAGACCTCCGTGGTTATTGAAACAGAATTTTCCGCTAATACACACAAAAGGAAGTTTCAACTCAGCATATTCATAATAGCGTTGGCAAATGAGGCCTTTAATACAAAGCAAAAGAAGAATTCATTACTACGCATACAAGAAAGAAAAAAAAAAAGAGGGGAAAAAACAACGAATATTACTCGAAAACAACACGACATACGAGACAGTTCAAACAGCAGATGCTGATTCGTCAAAAACAAAAGAAAATAAGAATAACCTATACAACAACCTTCACAATGCCAATCATGAAATGGATTCTAAATAAATTCATATTTTATTCTAACAAAGTTGAGTATTTTAAGCATTCCTAAATAATGGGGAAAAAATCAGAAGAGAAAAAATAAATAAATAAGTGCTTGAGACCAGCATTCCACCATACTTATTTGAGATCGTAACAAGTCCTATGCGAGAGTAGTAAGAAATTGTGGATGCACTGATGAACTAACATTTGATCGAATTAAATGAATAGATTCAAGTTTATACTTTTTATATACGAATTTATTCCCTTCCTATTGACAAATAAAGTCTATTGGTCTAAGATGAAAGTCATATTATACTCAGAGAGACTTTGTGTACATACATACCTCTTTTCCTGTTCATACCGGGACCACTACTTCTTCTTTTGTAGGATGTCTTTCACTCCGGATCACCAAGACGACGGAAAGAGGTTCTAATGAGAATCCACCTTAGCCTTACTGTAGTCTGGATTTCATTCAGAAGTCACTTCCTAGGTTCAATTCAGCAGTTTTCTATCATTGAACCCGGCAGTATACTAAAGAATGCGGAATACAGACAGGGTGGTATGATCAGGATAGAGCAATGTACTCATAGAAAATACAGTAAAACTGCAATGGATCGTTCTCTCCAAGGGGGCCGCGGTGGCTCAGTGGTAGAGCGATCACCTCTGGTGCTTGGGGTCCCGGGTTCGATCCCAGCCCCCGCCAAGTGAACCTTGTGGTGGACAAACACCATGTGCGTGGGTTTCCTAGGGGGTTCTCCCGTTTCCTCCCACTTTCTTCATTCCACCATTTCATTCATTACTCATCATCACCGTCTCCTTTAGCCTAACCGGCATAATCGTGGGACGTAAAACTCAAAGATTTAATTTCATTTATTTTCGTTCTCTCCAAGTATGATACAAACAATATATATCTTGCCTTCAAGAGAAAATCATGAACAATTTGCCATCCATGTTTATATACTGTATATACACTATATATATATTAGGGATGGCCAATTCCGGAATTTTTACTTTCCGGAATCCGGAAAGTAAAATCGGAAAATTCCGGAATTCGGAAAAATTCCGGATTTCGGAAAAATTCCGGAATTCGGAAAAATTATTTTTTCTTTTTGTAATCCTAAGAATTTTGTTCAAATGCAAACGAACAAATTTCCTTTCTGTAATCCTCAGAATGTATGATGCAAGTTAAGCTGAAACTTACATCCTAAAGTATACACTACTCAATCTTCCCATGGCTAATGAGATGTAGTCCAAAAGTACGATGTACTCCTAATATTTAACTTTTGTTTTACTGTGATATTGCCCAGAGGTAAGACATATACCACACTGAGATAAACAACTTGACATAATGAAGATGTTATCATACGTAGTTTTCCAGAAAATCGTGAGAAACGAATTTTTATGAAGTTAAAATATGCGTCGCTTGTTGCCAGTGTGATGCAGTTGATAACTTTTATGCTGGAATAGTCTTCTTCTTCTTCTTCTTCTTCTTCTTCTTCTTCTTATTATTATTATTATTATTATTATTATTATTATTATTAATCGTTTATGTACTGTAAAAGAAAAATATGAACCGTTAACTAGTAGATTTTGTCTGCTGTTTTTTGATATCTTCTAACAGTAATAACAAACTGCTTGTAAATACGCAATGATTATCAAGGACAATGGCATATTAATATAAGGACTACTCTGCAGACTAGCAATAAACAATAGTTGCAAAAAAAAAATAAATAAATAAATAAATAAATAAAATAAAAAGTAACTAACTTGGCCATGTCAGAATGTTCGCGAGAATATAGGGACGCATTGAGACTCTAGCAAAGAGCGTTGTATTATTATTACTCAAAGGGCCGTACGATAGAGGTATTAACGCTAATGTCAATGGCACTAATGAGCACTTACTTGCTCTAACGGTTAACCTCATTTTTGAGATGATTCTTAGAAGTGGGCGTGTTGGCATGCAGTTAGAAGACTTATATCCATTATTTAAAAAGCACACGTTATCTGTGGAGTACTAACGATTTGCGTCACTATCGAACACTAACATAGCACTAGCGACGTTTAAAGTCGAAATTGGAGTCTGACATAAGTGGCTTGTCAACTTCACGGACATTATATTTTCCTTGAATGCGAGAATTTTGCGCCCGAGAAATTTGCGCCCTACCACAAAAATAGGAAAAAATGCGCTCGCAATATATTTGCACTGGGATGTTTGCGCCCTACCCCCAAAAAAGGGGAAAATGCGCCGGCTATATATTTGCACTGGGATGTTAGCGCCCTACAATTCAACTTATTGTGTATTGTGTAATTGTGTAAATACAACATTTTTTATTGTGTAAAGTAACTTCCACTCACACTTGAACTAGGCTTGCCTCTCATCGTCTCAGTGAGTTACTCCATCCGTTATAATATTCCGAACAAATGAAAAAAAAAAAAAAATAGAATTTTAGTTCACTAAAGGGCAATCCATACAAATACAATTTTTCATTATACTACAAAATTTACAATAAAAGTATAAATGACTGATATATAATTATTTATTAATATAATCAAAGAGTATAATTTAATCTACAAAAGGCTGTTTGGCTCTACCCAGATATCTCTGTTCACAATCCTTGCGAGTTGTTTGGCTTTTTAGGACACAAAATATAGAAAAGAAAATGTAAAGTGAATGTAAAATCAGTTCAGTAATACGGTGTATTATCAAGAAAACTATGTACAGTGTGTTTACTTGCTGGAATTACACTTCAAACACACAATTGCGTTCAGTCGTTCTCTCAGAAAAAATGTTCCGGGGGGCACACTTAGTATTCCGGAGGGGGTCATTGCTGGTACTATTCTATTCATTATTATATTATAGACGTATTATTTTGGTCTTCTCCGAGGGGGCACTCTGAGAGCTCTGGGGAGGCCAGTGTTCCCCCAAAATCATCTCTGGAAGAAGCAGTGATTGCGTTGATCCGTTGTGTTTTTTGGCTTATATTGAAGTTTATTCTCCCCTTATATAGCCACAATGAAAATAAATCACAAATGGCATGGTTGTGGGGGGAGGATTGTTTATGCTGTAATGTCAGCCCCTCCGAGCACATGCGTAAGCTCCAATAGGTTCTTTTATTTCGCAGGGCTCAAACTTCCCGGTGGAGGTACATCGCAGGCGCAATTTTCCCTGTTCTTGAGGTAGGGCGCAAATTTCCCAGATGCAAAATTCTCGACACCGTTCGAATGACCTCGGAAGACTATATCTTTTTCAATACTTTTTTATATTTTTTTACTCGAGATTTCTTCACAGCTTCTTATTAAAATACTTACTAATATATCCTCATTTTATTGTCCTAACCAATCAATATGGGTATGTTGTCAGTAAAATATTTAGATTGATCGAGCCTCTGGTGTGTAACCATAGTATTTCATATCATCCCTCCATTAGAAATCTTGGCTAAACGAACCAATATATGTTGCCAATAAAATAGTTTAGAATGATTGAGCCCCTGGTAAATAACCACAGTATTTCGTGACAGACCCCCCCCCCCTTCCTATTACCATATTCTAGCTACGTGCCTGACTCAGCTAATTCTCTACATTCTTTGCCAAGCACACATTTTCTAAAGCGGAAAATGCTCTCTAAATATCTAAGCTCATTATTTTCAGCAGATGCACAAATTGGGTAACATTCTATCTACATGAATGTTATATATATGTCGATTACTGGAAACCGCTTCTCGCTATCTATTACCATATTTACTATATAATGATTAACGTTAAAACCGGAAATGGTTGATTTGTACCGCTTCCGGTTTGAATATTACATTCATCAGGGAACTCGATTCTTAACTATTGACTCTTTACCTCGTGGCCAAAATTGATGGTAATCCATCAGATAGTTCTTGAGACTGTTTGTTTCACTGACGGACAGAATGAATATATGGCTATAGAGTTTTTTGATAAACTAAATTCGTTAATGAGTGATGATGGAACACATATAAGAAAGGGAACCAAGAGTAGGCCTACTACCGGAAAAAATTTCGAACACAAAATTAGCCATCGAAAACCCACATGTCCTGGGTTAGAATACCATAAATGAAAACTCTACCACTGAGTCATCAATCACCCGCTTATTAGTTTTATTAATTATTATATTAATATAAATTAATGAATGCCTGCTTATGTTAATTATTGAACAATTACATTGTATACTTCGTAAAGTCAAAAATTGTAAATTTGTATTTACTGTACATACAGTGAGCGCAGAAAGTGTTCGTACACCTATGCTATTGAAACGAGAATGCCTGCGAAAAAGAAACAGAAAATTTAAGAAGTGTAATAACACACACAATATGAATAATGAAAACTAAGCTTTATGAATATATCAATAAAGAACCACAAAAACAAGTTTAATGGTCAGAAAGTAAATAAATTCCGTAGAAAGTGTATAGAGTAGACGCAAAAAGAGATCGTACACCTGACGTACGAATACGAAACAAAGATACCACAACTGGAATTCACTAGTATTCACCTGAGTATACACCTCCTTATAGTATGACGAATAACAGAATGAGTTTAGTTGTGAATAGGAGTGAAAAAACTGCACGGTGGGCTGTCAAAATGGGAAGCAACCAAACAGAAACAAATGAGGAAACAAGAAAAGTAATTATTAAATTGCATAAGAAAGGTAAGTCTTTGAGAAAGATAGCAAACCTTGCAGACAGGCCTCGTTCAACAGTACAAACAATAATTGCGATGTATAATGTTTCTATCACTGTGCGAAAAAAAAAAAAAAAAAAAAAAAAAAACTGGAAGACCAAGATTGTTGAGTGAACAAGATAAACGTTACATTATTAGGGAAAGAAAAAAGGTTCCGAAAAGTAGTGCTGTGCAATTGGCAACGGATCTGGAAACACGCGGTGTATCAGCCAGTACAGTGCGGAATATTTGCAGGGTATCATGGTCGGATAGCCAGGAAAATGTTATGGGTGAACAAGACAAATCGTATAAAGAGACTAAAGTTTGAAAAAGAGTATAAAGATAAGGGATCAGGCTTCTTTCTGGAATAGGATCATATTTTCGGACGAAAGTAAATTTAATCTTATCGAATCCAATGGGAGGCGTATGGTATGGCGCAAGGTGAATACATTGATGAATCCTCAAAATCTCGTCCCTAAAGTAAGACACGGAGGAGGGTCCGTGCTCGTCTGGGGTTGTATGAGTGCCTCAGGAGTGGGTCGTCTCCACTTTATCGATGGAGTGATGATCCACAAAGTGTATATTAACATATTAAAGGAAAATCTCCATACTAGTGCGCAGAAAACAATTTATTGTTCAACAAGGCAACAACTCCAAACATACAGCGGAAAATACTCGATTGTGGCTACTCTATAATACCTTGAAACAGCTTCGCACACCTCCCCAATCCCCAGACATGAACCCCATAGAACATCTATGGTCTGTTCTGGAGACAAGAATCAGAAGGCACAGCTTCTCTACTAAAGAAGGCCTGAGAAAAGCTATTCAAGAAGAATGGGACATAATCAGTCCCGAAGCTACAGAACTACGAACTACTACAGGTGAAATCAATGCCACGAAGACTACAGACAATCATTAACGCACAGGGTAATCCCACAAAATATTAAATAACGTAATATACTTTATAAGCATTAATTCAATCAGAAGTGTACGGTGACTTTTTGCGTTTACAAAAAAGGAATTCTCTCTTTTCTTCTGAACAAAACAGTGATTGTCTTTGTTTGCCCTTTCTCCTGTATATAGAAATAAAATGTATGAATGTGTAGTCTTAATTCTGGTTATATATATATTTTCCACCTCCCGTTCTCATGCTAGCTGTTTCCAATATAAAGTATGCACGGTGTACGAACACTTTCTGCGCTCACTGTAGGTATGTTGACAATAAGCGAATGTTATTAGAATATTTGTTGAGATTTCTTTTCCTTCACTGCGATTCGCCTGGTTAAAAAGTAATTTGCAGTGCTTTGGAGCAGCTGCAGGTGGGAACGCGATAATGTTTGAGACATACCGGCGACTTTTTTGTGTGTGAAAATAAGACCTTCCTCATAAAGCAGTAAATAACTGCAGTAGCAATTGTCTACGTAAGTGATAAAGACATATCCAACTACAAGAAACTAATACAGTATATATATTCATTATTGTGTTTCTCTTTTAACAGCTACTAGCTAGGGATGGCCAATTCCAGTATTTTTACTTTACGGAATCCGGAAAGTAAAATCGGAAAAATTCCGAATTTTTTCTAAATTCCGGATTTTTTCCGAATGTCGGAATTTATCTGAATTCCGGATTTTTTCCGAATTCCGGATTTTTTCTGAATTCCGGAATTTTTCCGAATTCCGGATTTTTTCTGAATTCCGGATTTTTTCCGAAATCCGGAATTTTTCCGAATTCCGGAATTTTTCCGAATTCCGGATTTTTTCCGAATTCCGGATTTTTTCTGAATTCCGGATTTTTCCGAATTCCGGATTTTTTCTGAATTCCGGAATTTTTCCGAATTCCGGAATGTTTCCGAATTCCGGAATTTTTCCGAAATCCGGAATTTTTCCGAAATCCGGAATTTTTCTGAAATCCGGAATTTTTCCGAAATCCGGAATTTTTCCGAATTCCGGAAAGTAAATTTTCCGATTCCGGAAAACAAAATTTCCGGAATCCGGATAATTTTGGCCATCCCTAATATATATATATATATATATATATATATATATATATATATATATATATATATATATATATATATATATATATATACAGTATATAAACGTGGATGGCAAATTGTTCACGATTCTCTCTTGAACGCAATTTTGAAATCTGGTTCTTGCTATATTTCGTTCAGTACCATTGCCGTACATAAATCGAAGGACTTGTAGCAAAAACAACCCTTCTCGAAACAAGACTTTTTCAGAAAAATGAACAGAAAGCTGCATGTTTGTGCATGTTTTAGAACAGAGTTGTCCAAATGGCGGCCCGCGGGCCGCATCTGCAGCCCACAAAGCTCGCACAACATACGATTTTTATTACTGATAATATTTTCATTTATGTTCATTCTTTTAATGTTTCCACTCTTCTTTCGAAATAAGGCATCCATTTAGCGCTTCTGTACAACAAAAAGGCCCGGACATCCAAGGCAACACTGGAGTCGGTAATGTAGCTATAGGCAAGGCATCGTTGCTGAAAGAACGATTACTTCAATTAACCAAACCAAACCAACCATACCCATTCACCATGAAAATTGTGAAGAACCGCTTCAGAAGCTGCCTTGGAGATTCTTCTCTTTACATCTTCTGCGGCTCGCAACAACAGGATTGGATGTACACATATCCCAGCCCTTGTAAACACTCCTAGTCACCCTCATTTATCACATTGAATGCAATATTTCAAATACATTTTTATATTTTCTTTTGTAGTATAATAATAATAATAATAATAATAATAATAATAATAATAATAATAATTATTATTATTATTATTATTATTATTATTAGCTGCGGCCCTTCACCTTGTTAGCAAAGACGGTTATGGCCCTCAGGCTCATTATAATTGGACACCATTGTTTTAGAAGGTATCAGAGACACGCATAAAGAAACAGATTTGCAGAGTTTCTCATACTGTGTACCATAGATGGTTATTTTCCACTGGGCTCGCGCTCACTAGCACTCGCGATCACTTCTCTCAGCTGAGCTCGCACTCACTCGCGCTCGCGTTCATCTCTTTTGACTGGGCTCGCACTCACTCGCGCTCGCGCTCAACTGTCTCAACTGGGCTCGCGCTTACTAGCACTCGCGATCACTACTCTCAACTGAGCTCGCACTCACTCGGGCTCGCGCTCATCTCTTTTGATTGGGCTCGCACTCACTCGGGCTGGCACTCACTTCTCTCGATTGGGTTCGCGCTCACTGGGGCTCGCGCTCACTAATCTCAAGTGGGCTCGCGCTCACTTCTCTCAACTGGGCTCGCGCTCAACTGTCTCAACTGGGCTCGCGCTCACTAGCGCTCGCGATCATTTCTCTCAGCTGAGCTCGCACTCACTCAGGCTCGCGCTCATCTCTCTTGACTGGGCTCGCACTCACTCGCGCTCGCGCTCAACTGTCTCAACTGGGCTCGCGCTCACTAGCGCTCGCGATTACTTCTCTCAACTGAGCTCGCACTCACTCGGGCTCGCGCTCACTTCTTTTAACTGAGCTCGAGCTCGCGATCTTTTCTTTCAAGTGAGCTCGCGCTCACTGGATCTCACGTTTCCTTCTCTCGACTAGGCTTGAGCTCACTCGGGCTCACGCTCCCTTCTCTCGACTGGGCTCGCGCTCGGGCTCATTTCTCTCAATTGGGCTCGCGCTCTCTTTCACTCGGGCTCACTTCTCTCAGTTGGGTTCGCGCTGACTTATTTCATTGGGGCTAGGGCTTACTCGGGCTTGGGCTCAATTATTGAGTCCGAGTCCGGTTGAGCTCGAGTTCCGAGCTCGCGAGTATCGGGTTCGGGAGTTTGGACATCTATGAAATGGGGTGTCAGACATAAGCTCACCGGACATAAGCTCAGCGGCAAAAATCTCAGCGGACATAAGCTCACTGGCAGTTTTATATTACAGGGCGGACAAAAGCTCACCACTAGCAAACATGAACTCCCTTGAGGGACTTGTAATAAAATTCACCGAATATTGAAAGCTAGGCTTTGGCTACTTCCTAAACGGAAAATGGAGCTACTATCTTAGATCACTTATCAGATATATATAAAAAATAAGGATGTTGCGGAGTTGCGCTGTATTAAAACAGGGCAGACTTTGAGGAACTTCTAATAATATACTCTCGATATTAAAATGTATCCTTTGACTGTAATTGTAAATAGATTTAATAACTTAGTAGAAAGTAGAGCTATTAATGTCGTATAGCAATTATCAGATACCAGAAAAAATAGGGATGTTGCAAGTTTAATGTGTTAAGCATGGGTGACAGTAGGCCTAATTTTGGCCCTGGAAATTTTGGGACCAAATTTTTCTTATAGGCCGGACAATTCATTGCTGCATTAAAGTACTTTCATGATTAGGCATGAATACTTACATAATAGAATTTGCTTGTTTGCTAACAGGATAAGGAATTGTGATTTTTTTTTTTCGAATTCATCGTACTTAGATATTTTTAGGCCTTGCTTCTTAGTGCTTGCAGACCATTTCTTATTTGTTAACACTAAGCTTTTTTTTTTTTTTTTTTTTTTTTTTGGGCTCATAAGTTGTTGTTTTGTTCTTAGTAAATAAGAAAGAGATTCATTTGACGAGTATTGGTCTGCAATTATGATGACAGTCTTAAGACTTGAAGTCTGCAACATTATTAATATTTTATTCTGATATCCCCTATATGACATTAGTCATAGCCTATTTTCTATTGAGGAACTAGGCCTACTAGTAGTCAAAGAACATTTAAAAATCCGGAGCATTTTATTACAAGTTCTTCAAAGCCCACCCACGTTTAACCCATTAAACCATGCAACATCCTTATTATTTTGTTCTGATATCTGACACTGATATATAGCTCTATTTTCTACTGAATTAGGCCTACTACTAGTCAAAGTCTAGATTTTAATACCTCTTCATACCCATCATACGTTTTTCTGGATGTCGGACATAAGCTCACCGACAAAAAGCTCTCCGGACAAAAGCTCACCTCCAGTGTTATGTTAGGCTTGCGGACGAAAGCTCCCCACAGCTAACTTAAACATGAAACTATTTTTTATTGTTATTGAAATGGATACTCTCTCTTTCTCTTTCCTAATTATCTGCAAACAGCCAATAATCGTTCAATTTTTATGTATAATTATAAATTTACATAGTTGTACTTTTATTATTATTGAATTAAATGCTTCGTTTTCTAGTACTACATTCGGTAGATGAAGGATTGTCCAATTTGAAGTAAACTTCCCAGAAATCTTGCAAAATTTGTTGTTTATTCTGATAGTGTGTTAATCTTAAAATGTGTTACATCTTACACCAACAGGGACTTGTTTCTAGATTCAAGAGATACCCTCCTCTCTTACCTACGGAAACGTGGAATGTACATGAAGCTGCGCTTAACGAGGCAAAAGTGACAAATAATTCAAATGAAGGCTGGAATCGAGGATTTTTCCGATCTCGTTAACGGAAGTCAATGATCAGTGGGGGAGCCTGGGGGGCCAGGTTCCCTTGCACAAATTCTTGCCCCTCCCCCCCTAGTGGCTCCCCAAACACAAAGTGATACTGCTATAGGTCAACAAATAGTGTGGTGATATTGGCCACAAGTGAAACTACTACCAAAACATCTCTCGAAAACAGAGTTACCAACTGCAGAATACCGTATGTTACAATAGTCTGCGTTCCGAGTAAAACAGTTCCAGGCTCGTTTTTCTTTGTAGTACAGCAAGATATAATTCACTGAAATTTGTAAGGTGCATGCATTGACCGCATTATCTAAACGTTCCTTTTAACTTCTGTTTCTTATCTGGTTATCTTCTTTGTTTTCGACAAAGAACCGGGAAAAAAGCAAAATCAATTGGCATTCTCATTCGCTTCAATGTTGAAAGTCATGCTAAAATATGAGATGTTTACGCAGAAACAGCATGCGTTGCAGTAAAACATTACACTTGTGTTGGACGAAAAAAGTCTTCGTACACTACTTATTATAATTCGTATACTAAGTAATCAATTTCCAATTCGGTGTGGGTGTGAAGTGTTTGTGTATTTGAATTCACGTCAAATTCTAAAAACTAGTGAAGGTAAACAAACGAAAGAAACAAAAAAACACGTATACTTCTTTTGCTGTAAAGAGTCGCGATTGAAATATGTGTTCTGACACTTTTGATAGGAAAAGAAACACACATTTCCTCTTTTAGCTTCAAAGAGTGTTCACTTTATCATTTTAAGAAAGTAAAGGCAAATTCATCACTCAGTTTTAGAGCTCAAGGGATAAAAGTAACCACACTGAGAAAAATGATTGGGTTGAAAATGACCCTATTGGTGCATATTTTAACCCAATCACGTGGCTAAAACTGCTCCGACCCAAATAGGGTCAAAGCGTTTAGTTAAATTGGGTTGAAATAAATTCAACCCAACGTGTAGTTAAATATAGGAGTCCAACCCAACGACCCAATTGGTTTAAAATCGCTTAACCGGTTAATAGATTTAACCCAACTTGACGTACAATATGACCCAACAAAGTGTAAATTCCATTAACCCGATAATGCGTTTGACCAAACGTGTAGTTAAAAGTAAATAAACATGGGGTAAGAAATGACCACAGTGTGGAGTCGCTTGGAGAAGGGGAGTGTAAATAACCCACCAATGAGATAAAATTGACCATGGTTGAGTTAAAACATGACGAAATAATGGGTTAAAAGAGTAAATATCACATTAACCATTACGGTATTTAACAAACCATGCGTTGGTTACATAAGTGACCCAACACTACACAATATAAAATGATTACCACTTTATCGTGTTACTTGGAATTTTATTCAACACCAACGATATCGCCTTCCGAGTATATCAGAAATAATTCCGTACTGGCTGTGAATATTTTCATTTCTCATAGCCAGTAAGTAGTTATTTCAAAGCTTTTCGCAGTATATTTGACATTTGTGCAAAGCTACAAATAACGTTTTAAGTTTCCTGTAATTGGCCAAAATAATCGTTTTTTAAACTTGTGGACAGTCTGACAATAGTTACACAGTAACGGTGGCGCCATCTGTTATTCTTATATGCTAGGACATAAGAATAACATTAGGAAAAAAGATTACAGCACTGCTATTCATGCATTGTAGTTTCGATGCAATGATTTGTTTTCTTTTTGGCGCTACTTTCTCCCTCCGCAGCCTTCCGCTTGGACCGGAGCTAACGTTGCTATTGTAATCGTGCTCTGTCAAGATATAACTCTGTATAATTTCGACTGAATAGACAGTAAATAACAAACATGTGTTGTAATTTTTGTAGTACTTAATAGTCCACTTAAATTAGCTTCGATTAGACTATATGTTTCACGTATCATGACACTTTCCGTTAACCAGGTATGACTCAAGTGTTGGTTGAAAATACTCTACGGTGACATATAGTCATTTTGTTGACCCAACGGTTAATGCAGTTGGGTTGCAAGTGACCACCCATCGTTCCTAAAAAAACAATTTGGTTTAAATCTTTTTAACCACACCGCATGGTCACGTTTCAACCCAATCATTTTTCTCAGTGCAAGTATATTGAACTGTGGCCAAACCAAAACAAGGACATTTTCGAGTGTTCAGTAAGAGGATAAGCACACGCTATCAACTGCTCTACAAACACCAAATTTTATAACATTGGTGTAGCCAGCAAGTTGTTCTAGGGGAGAATAACAACTTTTTCAGGGGACTCAGAGCTTTTCTGCATACTAAAAGCAGACTAAAAATCTTCTTTCAGAATATAAAACCATTATTAACTCACCATACATACGAACCTTTCTCAGAACATGTAAACCTAAATATAAGGATCACTTATACAGAAAAGTGAAAAAAAAAAAATACTAGAATACATGGTAGTCACATCTAAAAGATGAAAACAAATTCTTGTTTTTGATTGGCCAAAACTAAAAAAATAAATAAATAAATCATTATCTGTGATTGGTCAAATGCGTGTCGATGACATTTGAAGAGAACTTTTAGAAATATTTATTTATTTATTTATTGTTTTCTTTTATAAGTTTCATTAACAGTTTTCCAATAACTATTTGCCAGTATTTATTTAGAGTTGAAGTATAATATTCTTTTTTCTTCGTTTTCAACATATTCTAATCACGAGAAAGTATTAGAGCAAAGAGCAACTTGCCTGCAGAGTGATTTACCATAAGTCACTCATTTTGCACACAGTTGTCCATTGTTATGAGCATATTTAGGGATTTTTGGTTAGATCAAGCTCGGAATAAGTATAAGAGACAAAGTCAAAATTAACGTTCAATGAATTAGTAATTTATTTGCATGATTTATAATAGAGTTCAAGTTGACAGATTTTCTTTTGCCAATAACTCAGAAACAAATTAATTAATTTGGATCTTTTTATTGTTATCCTTAGAATAGTTATAATTTGATAATTTGCCAACATCGGTACTCTAATACACTAATTTATTGTTTAGTTATAAGGAAAAGAAAGTTTGTTAACTGAAGAATACTTTCCTTCGTGACTGTACATTAGAGACAAACGCACAACACTAACACATAATGCTAGGGCAGAACACATTCTGAGGCAGAGCCTCACCTCTCGAACTGATTTATAGTCATTTATAAGTCACAGTTCCTTAACCTTCCTCCACTGATTGAAATGAAAATTACACCCACTAATGTGCGTTTCCTGCTGGAACAGTGTTCTTCGAGATGTTACTGTTGCTTGCTCGAAATCCAATTTGATAAATTTCGGATTCCAATCATTAATATTAGCCTTCACCCAACTGAAAAATCCCTGATATGTCTTACTATCTCGTGCTGGTAAGAGGCCGAAGATCAACGGAACAATATTTGTTTCCTCCAAGTTGTGCTCCCGTTCTTGTTCGATACTGTCTGTACTTAAAACCCTGATGAAAAGTGCACGGTTTCTTCTCAGAGGTTTCGATTACTGTGATAGTTTCCATTAGGTGACTTGCGTGATCTCTTCTTATATATCCATAACCTACCAAAAGCAGCCAATCAAGATGAGTCGCATAATATTAGGCTATTTCATCTCCATACCCACCTCCTTTATTATTATATTAATTGTAATTTAGACTAAAGTGGTGTGAAATGGATGCTTTTTTCGCACGATACACGGTGTGTACCGCAAATGTTCCACTGTCTAAGGGAAAGGTTTGAACAGTACCGCAAATGTCTCAGAAAAACTGGTTTTCTGGTTGTACCTCAAATGTCCTGATACGGATAAAATTTCAGATGACTGCTGCCATGCTATAACTTTGAGCTTCACCTTATCTCAAGTAGATGCAAACATGTCGGAAGGTTTGATTCTTGTAGATTCACTAGTTCAAACTCTATCGAAGATGAGATCTGGAGAATATGACTCTCAACGAACAATATTCGAACAAATTTATCAATAATGTTTGGAGATATACACAAAGAAACGGTCTTGAAATTCCAGAGCCGGAAACAGATGGGCTATAGAGGTTCCTCGTGAAAACGAACTAGATATTTGCCATCGAAATATCACAAATTCATTTTGGATGAATCTCTTCCTTCACTGGAGCCAGACAACGAATTTTCTAAAGTTAATATACTAAGAGACATTCTTCTGCCTACTATTGATAAGGCAATCACTGAAATGGAAAACTGCTTTGGATCATGTAGCAAAATTATTAGATCAATCACCGCTCTACATCCAAAAAGTGAAAACTTTCTAAATTACAACATCGTCTAGCCTATGGCGCAGCATTATGGAAGTGATCTGGAATATTCAAATGTGAACTCAACATCCTTTCAAACACAATTAAGTTGTATGAAGACAAGAAAAAACCAAAGTTGATTCCTTGATGTATTTCATTGATCTTTGCGTCTACAAAAATTCATTCCTAGAAACCTACAAGCTAGGCATCATCTCTGTGACTATACCAATTTCTAGTGCTACATGTGAAAGATCATTATCATGTTTGAAAAGATTGAAGACATATACGCAATTCAGTGACTGATGATAAGTTGAAAAACTTAGCATTACTTTATATTGAGAAGAAAATTGTTAAATCGTTAGATCTTGAAGAAGTTGTTGATAAGTTTGCTGCTGCCTACAAGAATAAAAAGTACCCTTTTAAGTAGAGGCATGAACCTTTAAGTTATTTTCTTTACCTGTATAAGTGTATTTCTCTGCTTCCACTTAAATCAACCAAGCACACATACATTAAACTCCGTAATTAAATGACTACTTACTTATATTAGAAATCAATTGTTATTAATGTATCCTAGTTGTTTGAGGTAGTAGATTCTTACATCTTCACTGTAAAAGGGTAAAATCATAAACAAAAATTTTTATAGAGGTAGTTTGCCTACGGGCATATAATTTGAAGTACTCACCAACTACCTATATAAAAATTGTTGCGGAAGTGCCGCAGGATTCTGGAACTTGGATATTTGGATAGGGCACGTACTAGTTTCTAAGTGAAGTCTTGACCCGACTACAGTAGGTCGCATAGTTTGGGATTTATAGACCTTTAAAGTTCATTTCTTCATGTTTTTGACAGTCTACAATTCCGAAAGGAAACGTTTGTGCATCTATTTTTTTTTTTTTTTTTTTTTTTTTTTTTTTTTTTTTTTTTTTTTTTGTCTTACCTGGGTGTCAGGAATCACCTCCCAAACGTTGAAGGTGTTGTTTTGAAACAACTTATATATATATATATATATATATATATATATATATATATATATATATGTGTGTGTGTGTGTGTGTGTGTGTGTGTAATTTTAGATTCATTGGAGATGGCCCCCTCAAAATTTTCTTTGGCCCTTCATTGGCTCCCCTGAAAACATTCTGCAGCATCAGTTAGGAACTTTTCCTGCAAAACGTCAGAAGAGAGAATATATAGAATACTAGATCAGAAGTTATTGGCTTTGGATAGAGAAATCAGAGATGGTAAAAGGGATGTTCAGAGGTTTTTGTCAACTATTGGTCGGACTATCGGGTTTTAATATCTGGAGTTGCAAAATATTGTATTTTAACGTATGTTCAATATAAATTGTGTATGTACTATATTTACTAAGCACTGCATTTTTAACGTATCTTTAACATGTGTATGACGAACTTAATTAACTAAACTCTGATGCAATTATGTAATTTAAATTCTGTTTAATAGAAAATACGTATTACGTACTACTTCGACAAAGCTATGCTGCAATTATGTATTTTAAATTATGTTCAATAGAAATAATGTATTGTCGACTGTGTACTCTCTATCATTGTATAGTAAAAAAAAAATGAGAAAGAGAAACACTAAAGTCTTTGTTTAACATAATATGTTGTATTTTGTAAGATATGATGAGATTTCTCCTTACGATAGATTTTTATGAGGCTCAGCCCCTCTGTAGCAACGTCGCTGATTATTATTAGGATATTACAAACAATTGTTATAACATAGTTCGTTACAACATAATTGTGTTATTTATGGTGAGCTTATGTCCGGTTAGCTTTTGTCCGGTGAGCTATGTCTGCGACCCCGTTTTTCTAAAGCAAAATGAAATATGTCTAAGATACTTTCAGCCACAGTGAAAGTGGCTGAAAGTCCAGTTTATTCAAAGTGGACTTTCAGTTAATATTCCAGTTAATATTCAAAGTCCAGTTTTCATATTTGTCATATTTTCCGTGTGCCTGGCACGTTAATATTGAAATTTTGTTAAAACACTTGCTTCTCCAAAATGAATTTAACCAGTCCAACAAGACATGTTGTTTATGCAGCTGAAATTTGAAATAGGCCTACTGCTGACTGATTAATTGATTGGTTGATTATCGTTTAGCGTTTCCTTTCATCAGCGAGGCTATATGAGACGTGGACGTGGTACACAGTTTTGACGTGGAATCCGAACCACTGTAGTTCAAAGCTCCCTCACCGGGAATCGATCACCAAAGGTACGCTTACTAGCCACTAGACCAGTGAAGAAGGCTTGTAATAATGTTATTTATTTTATTTTATTTTTTTTATGTGGTCGACAATCCAGCTTACACCTTCCTTGTCAGCCTCGCTCTGAACTCTGTCACCAAATCAGCCTAAGGCATTCAAAGTGAAAGCGTTAGTTCTCTGAAGAATGGTAACCCTCCTTCGTCCCATCCCCATTGTTAAGAAACCAACTACCCAACCCCGAGTCGGTGAAGCGGAAATCGACCTAGAACCGATGAGAATTTTGTGGTCAGGAACTGCATCAATTATTAGTAAGTATACAATAAAACTAGTAAATCCCAGATGTGTTAAAGCAGACCTTCACGTTCAAGTTTTATTGTATTGCCAAGCCTCGAGGCACGTTCATTGTCGTGCTCTGTAGATAATAGCAATGTATCCGAAACCATGCTTCAAAATCATACCTGTAAATTGTCAGTCTTTTATCAAACTAATTTTGGCTTACGGGCCAAAGCCCTATCAAATAATTATGATGTAATCACAATCATCGAAAGTTTTTTTTTTTTTTTTTTAACAGACTGTCATATTGATGGGTAATTCTTTGATAAAAGATATCTATTTGGTCTAGGAATTAATTCGTGCGGTTGGTACGCACACATTGAAGCTGTAGTACAAACACAAAATACATAAATACCTTAAGAAAAATATTGTCCATCGCTAGCCACCACTTTCGCCCATCTGTCAGGCAATGTACGGATTCCGTGGCGAAAGAAGTCCTCATCCTTGGAAGCGATCCAGTCAGAGACCCATGTTTCGATATCTTCTGAAGAAGTAAACCGCTGTCCAATCAAATCGTTGTTCATGCAATCGAACAAGTAGTAGTCCGTAGGAGCAACGTCTGGTGAATACGGCGGGTGGGGTAAAACTTCCCATCCGACATTTTCTAAATAGGTTTTGACCGGTTTTGCGACATGTGGGCGAGCGTTATCATGTTGAACAATAAGTTTATCATGTCTGTTCTCCCATTCTGGTCGTGTTCTGGCCAGAGCTTGCTTCAAACGCATTAATTGTCGTCGATAACGTTCTCCATTCATAGTTTCACCCGGTTGCAGCAGCTCATAGTACACCACACCTTTCATATCCCACCATATGCACAGCATAACCTTTGCACAGTGAATATCTCGTTTTGGTTGTGATGGACCTGGTTCACCTGGTTTCACCCAGGCCTTTTTTCGTTTAGGGTTCTCGTAATGGATCCACTTCTCATCACCCGTAATAATTCGATGCAGAAACCCCTTTCTGCTCTGTCGTTGAAGCAGCAATTCGCAAATGTTTTTTCGTCTTTCAACGTCTCTGTCTTTCAATTCATGTGGAACCCAATGTGACATCTTTTGAATCATTCCCATGGCTTTCAAGCGTTTGGAGACTGTTGTTTGATTAACGCCTACTGCTGCTACAAGTTGTTCCTGCGTTTGACACGAATCCTGCTCGAGCAATGCTGTCAATTCTTCGTTTTGAAATTTTTTTGGCTGTCCAGCTCGCTCTTGGTCTGCCAAGCCGAAATCACCACTTCTAAACCGTGCAAACCACTTCTGACACGTTCGCTCAGCTAGAGCATGGTCACCATACACTTCCACCAAAATACGATGACTTTCAGTCGCACTTTTCTGCATGTTAAAGTAATGCAGCAGGACACCCCGCAAAAACACTTTATCAGGCACAAATTGCGCCATGTTCACTTAACTACAAACTGGTGTTGTTGACGCTTTAATCCACTGCCCTATACTACGAACGATACGCGATGACAGGGGTTTGCAACACATGTGTGGATACACGGAACTGTGGGACGCTCCGTTCGTTGCGCCATCTCTTGTCCACCCGCACGAATTAATTCCTAGACCAAATAGTTTTTCATCAAGACAGAAATCTTGAACTACCAAACAATTACAAAGGATCTAAATTTTGAATATGTAATTGTCAAGCTCTCCAGTCACTCACTAAAGATGTTTATTTGTGCAGTATACATTCCTCCGAATATAACTGTAACGACATATGAATTGTTTTATGAATTATTGAGAGTAATGTTCCAATAGGAAGCAACGTTCTTTGCATAGGGGACTTTAACATAAATCAAATAACATGTTATAATTTTGGCCTACTTTCAACAAATAGATGTAAAGAATTAAATAAGTTCATGTTCCTGTGTGACTAAATGTCCTATAATGACATTCAAAATAGTAATGGTCGAATCTTAGACTTAGTACTCTTAAATCTTAACGACGTTTCTGTAATAAAAATGTGTTCTCTTGTTACTAATGAATTCATCACCCAGCTTTACTTATCTCTTTCCCATTTAAACACCTCCAGAAACATAAGAAATAAGTTAACGAATCGGGTTTTAATTTTAGAAAAGCAGAATTCGAAAAGATGTGCATAGAACTCTAAAGTAAACTGGGATTGCCTTTTGCAATCGGATGATGTAAATATTGCAGTAACAAACTTCTATCAAATGATTAACAACATATTTTCTGTATGTGTTCCAACCAAAAGACATATCAGCGGAAGTTATTCATATGTTGGTTTACTTATAATTAGGAAAATAAAATTCAAGACGTACCACCCTAACAAGTGGAAAAAGGGATCGATAAATGCACTTTATCATCGCGATCAATTTGAAATACTGCCTAAAGAAATAAAATCTGACACAATTAACCTACAATACATTTATTTTAAACTCAGAATGCTCTAGCGAAAAAGACCCAAACCAGATCTGTTATTTTATTAAACGCAAAACACATTTGTCATCAAGCACCCTTACGTACAATAGCCATGATATCCAACGTGCCAATGAAATAGCACAGGCATTTGCACATTATTTTCATACACTTTACAACAATGTACCCGCCACATAAAACGTTGACTCAGCTTTCTAATCGGACCGAATGTAATATATTAAACAATTTTAAATGAAATGAAATAAACCTCGAAGAAAGAAAATTCTATACGAGCGTTGAAACCAAAAGCATATTGTGGTCCTGATAACATTCCTCCTTATGTTGTGAAAGGTTGCAATGATATATTTAAATACCCACTCCACATTACATATAATATTTCTATAAATATTCCTTGCTTTAAAAATAATCTTATAGGCCTATATAAACGCAGCGGCGCAAATCTGTCTTCAACTTTCGGGGGGACGGGTAAGAATGTTCACATAACTTTTTTTTTTTAGCGATGTTCAAAATGTTTATGAAGTTGAAAAACAATGCACAATGGAAGATGAAGGGAGCACAATTGTCAACACTGGAAGACGGGCAGATTTGATGCTTATTCTGGGAATGGGGGGAGGGGGAGATGAGACTCATATTACAGTAGATGAATCTAATAACTGTTGTATTATATATCAGGCGATCTAGATGAAGTAGTGGTACATACCAGTGCCGTGAACACATTCTGAAATCTGAATATATGCATATTTATAATTGATATGTTTCTACTGAGGCATCCACAATGATCCACATTAAAATTTTATTACACTTGTTTTATAATAATATAAATAATGACTTCCCCAAAACTATGAAGAAAGAAAATCAATTATATATGACACAACAATATGATGGTGATCTCAATAGCATATTAGCAATCGTTACAGGAATTAAACAAATAGTTGGAAATAAAGTAACTAATTAGTGACAAATTTAATGTAATGAAGTTTCAAATCTTTACATCATTAAGGTGAAATGTAAAAGCCAAGAGAAATCAATTTCATTTCACTTTCTTTTGTGGCAGTCGGACACAAATCACACTTATCCCCAAAAAACACTTTTCAAATTGGATTATTGGGGGGGACAGCACCCCAATTCTAAAATTGATGGGGACATATCCCCTTCCCCCCCGGGATTTGCGCCAGTGTATACATGTAATTTTGTTTCAGTTTTTATTTATAAATATTAAAATTATATAATACAGTAGTTAAATTTCAATGAACCATGATGGTGCAGGTATTCAACATTCTTAAGAGCTACTCTTGTTTATTTTGATTTAAAGAAGCTACAATTAGATAATACATATTTCGCTCGACTTTTCTATGAAGCCACAGCTTCATAAGTTGCTAGTATATAAATTTCCTACTTTGTAAGGTCAAGCAGTTTGCTTATTCTATAACCTTAATTAAAAAAAAAAAAAAAAAAAAAAAAAAAATCGGTCATGGAAGTTGCTACTAGAAAAACAAAAACAAACACCTGCCTCAAACAAATACCATACCCTCATAATAACCATAAAAAAGTAGTTTTTTTTTTAATCGAAGATGTTTGAAGTCCTTTGAACAATAAAATGACAGCTCAGACCTCAAGAATGTGCTTTTTCTTTTTGGAAGTTGTTTCAATCTTCCTTTTCAATTCTGCACATGGAAAATGCGTTTCCTATCTTTTTGGCTCTGAACCAAATGCGTCCACGTGAGTGCGAAGTGAGCGCGAGCAACTTGTCTCAACTGGGCTCGCGATCACTTTTCTCAACTGAGCTTGTGCTCACTCGGGCTCGCGCTCATTTCTCTCAACTGGGCTCTCGCTCACTCGGGCTCGCGCTCACCTGTCTCAACTGGGCTCGCGCTCACTAGCACTCGCGATCACTTCTCTCAACTAAGCTCGCACTCACTCGGGCTCGCGCTCATCTCTCTTGACTGGGCTCGCACTCACTGGGGCTCGCGATCACTTCTCTCAACTTAGCTCGCGCTCACTAATCTCAAGTCGGCTCGCGCTCACTCGGGCTCGCGCTCACCTGTCTCAACTGGGCTCGCGCTCACTAGCACTCGCGATCAATTCTCTCAACTAAGCTCGCACTCACTCGGGTTCGCGCTCATCTCTCTTGACTGGGCTCGCACTCACTCGGGCTCGCACTCACTTCTCTCGATTGGGTTCGCGCTCATCTCTCTTGACTGGGCTCGCACTCACTTCTCTCGATTGGGTTCGCGCTCACTGGGGCTCGCGCTCACTAATCTCAAGTGAGCTCGCGCTCACTTCTCTCAACTGGGCTCGCACTCACTTGGGCTCGCGCTCACTTATTTCAATTGAGCTCGGGCTCACTCGTGCTTGCGATCAATTATTGAGCCCGAGCCCGGTTGAGCGCGAGTGCCGAGCTCATGAGCGCCGGGCTCGCGAGTTTGGACACCTATGCTGTGTACTAGAGAAAGCTCTCTTTTCATTCTTCAGAGAAATTTTGTGTTTTGACAAGGGTTATTTTCCAAAAAGCTCCTCAACTGATATCAAAAATTGATATTTTAAATTCGATTATAGACAGACTTAATCATCAGCATTATATACTTGCAGGTAGACAAGATTTTATATATATATATATATATATATATATATATATATTAAACATCATCAGCCTTTAATATCTACCGTTTGTGGGAAGATAACTCTTGGCCCGCGCCGTGATCACTTTCGCACACTACTATTTCGTACACGGCAGCAGGGTAATGTCGGTCATAACTCAGGCACTATTAGTCCTACACTAATATAAGTATACATTTTTTGAAAGAGCATAAAATGAAGAAAAACTTTTAGAGGAAACATTTTTCCGAATTCGATCTTGTAAAGAATCTGTGGCTAAAAAACGCCACGCGCAACCAATACTGAATAAAAATGAAAATAACAAGGAAACTATTATATTTAGCTAAAATATACACTAGAATTTTATTGTAGAGGACAATTTGACGAACAAAATGAAAAATGTTGGATGCTCTAGCTCCAATGGTTACGGAGTTATAGTGAATAATAGAAACGGCTAAAATTTCGGCTTTTTCCTCCTGCCCCACCCCTCCCGTGAGGTATTTTTTCTAGCATCCGGTATTTTTGTGATCGGTGATGGGTATACATTCAAAAAAATATCGGATGCCAAATTGTTATATGATTAGAACTCAATTTTTCAGCCCCGATGCCTAGACTATTTTGTGTAGTTCACAGGATTGCTATTCTCTTGCTGTTATGAAGATTAATGGCATTTTCAATGGCAACATTGCTAGATGGTTAATTTTGTTATTTGTTGGAATTACCTCACTGCAAAAATTTTACATTCAGAATTACAAATAAAACTATTTTAAAACAAATGTTACTCATTGCTGAACACATGGAAAAGGTACTCTCCAGCGAAGAATCAATCCTAGATTTATGAAACCAAAAAATGTTAACCACTTATCCACGAGAAACAGTGAACATCTGCCGATAAATAAATAAATATATTGTTCAAAACTATATTATAGAACTCAGTCACAAGTCTCAATTGAACTCAAGAGGAAAAGTGGATATGTAATTAGGCAGATCTGAAAACAGCATTTAGGTTTGGCTAAGAAATTATTTTCCATTAGCTGCTATGACGGCTCTTAATCTCCTTTGTAAAGAGTTAAGTGAGCTGGCAATAGAGCAGGATCTGCCAGGGTATGAGTGGAAAAAATTTTACCAGAGCTAAACTCTTGCGATTTGTAATCCTCATGTTGTCAGCATTAACATGTGACCGCTCGGGTAGAATCCAAGATGGTGGCCTCAAATTCAAGATGGCCGCCGCTCGGACTAGCAGAATGTACATTTTGGGCCGTAGATTAGAAACAACTGAGGATATTGGGATCATTCTTGGCGAAACTTGTCGGAAGAACCTAAGCTTTAAAATGAAACCTTATTTATGTATTTACGATGATTGCGTAACTGTTTGTCTCTGTTTAAACTTTAAAGTTTAATCAGAAACCCTAGCAAATATTTAATCTGCGCTACTGTGATGTGATTGCTTTAACAATTTCGTTATATATTTTCTTGAATTAACAATAATTTCTCTTGTGTTATGTGCTTTTCAGGACTGACAATCAGCGTGAGTGAGACGCATATACACACCTGATCAAAATGTCCCTGAACTAAGAAATCCTCCTACAAAGCAGTAGAAATGTTTGGACTGTGCATCATATGTCAATCATTCTCCTGCAAAAGAATCGTACAAAATTCCAAACCGATGTCTTTAGAAAAACTGAAATCAAGTATTGAAAGAAGACAGGACACTGGACTATGTGATCGTCTAAAATCAACTACTGAAGAAAACTACACCCTTATGACATCGCTCATTCTTTTGTATCTGTGCCAACGAACGAAATGTGTCCATCGCTGAGAAAGCTGCAACTTCCAAAGAAGATGAATCACATGAAAAGTCTGTATGCAGCTACAGAGGTCATCGGCTGTTCCGACTAGAGCATCAATGAGTTGGAAAACTTATATGATTTTTATTTTTCAAAAACTAACAAAAAAGAAAAATTATCGTCTGTACAAGATACATGAAGAAACGATAGCTCAAAGGCTACTGGAAATATGCAGACGGGAGCAGGATGAAGTATTCACTCGGCTATGCATGTGTAATGATGTCAAAGATATTTTTGCTGTTGATGTGTGATATCATGATGCTTGTCGTCGGGAGTATTTCAATCAGAAGGGGATCTTTGTTTCATGTGACGCAAAGTGCGACTTTTTAATGAAGCCATTCGAGATGCTTCTGAAGGAGATAGACGAACAACTTAAAACTACAACCTTTAAATTAGCTATCTTACCTCGCCGACTGAAAAATTTTGTATCCGATTCTGCAAATGAAGATAAGTCAATGAACATTGCAGTCGATCACAAAGTTACAAAGAAGCTATTAGTAGATCATTACAGTGAGAAAATCTTATTCTCCCATCCGCAGAACAAATCCAAGTCATCTCTTCTCTTTACACTTGATATTGTTATAAGTGATGCATTGGAACGTCTACAAGTGTTAGAAATAAATGTAATAAAAGAAGCAGCCCAGAAATTGCGGGACGAGACAAATCAGCAGGAATACGAGTATCAAAAGAACGTGATGGACAGCGCTATATTTAGTGAAAAATGGTGCCAAAACTACAAAACACGTGTTACTCGCCTAAAGTGAGTTAAATTATACACGGTCAAAGCATCTTATTACACTTCTTAACCGCCTGGACCATCTCGTCAGTTACACAGAGCTAGAACGACTGAACATGCAGATGGCAAAACCCATCCTTATAGCAGGTCAATTTGGACATATCCCATTACCTGAAAACATCAGCTGCGGTTCATTTTTTCACGAAGCAATAGATAACGATGATTTTCAGGAAGAGACCTTAGATGGCAAAGGAAGTACACATATCTCAGTAGCCGTGTGTACCCATCCAGTACGCAACAATTAGCAAGCATAGATGTTGATCAGTTGGCGGAGTCAGACAACTTGAATGACATTCTCCTGTGTCAGGTGATCAAGATAAGTATAGGAGTAAACACGTTATGCCTAAATACGGCATGATCTTGACTTCCTGTGGATGTTATGCTAATTGAAGTTAGATATCGATGATGTGACTTATGTATCACCGAAACCTACTGCTCCGAGTTGGACACCATTTAATTAAGTTATGTCGACAAGGAATTCGCCGATATCAAACATTGGATTTTAACCAATGCTTCCAGAACCACATACAACACAAGATTTAGTGTCAATTGCGATTATAAATTATCTGGACATTATGAAACAGGAGTAATTTGGTATCCTTTCAATGGATATGCAAGTATATTCCATCGGGAAGTATGTTCAGCTTACGGGTTATGGGTCAGTACTTAGAACAGCGTTTCCCAACCTTTTTCAACTAGCGGCAAACTACGGGTGTAACTTGAATTCTCGCGGCACACTCATTATTATTATTATTATTATTATTTGCAAATATAAAATACCATGGTAATTTTTTTTCTATGATTACTGATCTCACAGAGATGAAAACTCGATTACTGGTTTTCTCCTTTTAAAATAGAAAACAATTGCAATGAAATATAGGACTCAGGTTTTTAAAAATACGCTTTCTTTTTCGAAAACTGTATCCAACCTTTCACTAAGAACGAAGATCACTAAATAATGAACGAACGAACAAATGTCTTGTGCTTTTAACTTTGCTGTTTTAACCAAAACCGGTGCATATTATTGCAATCTCACAGCTGGTGATGCGTCGAAGTCAAAACACAGCTGTTGAACAAAGTGTTGTTCTGTTATTCACGTGCGAAAGAGTGTTCTACGAACTTCACTTGACGCGTACCGTACAAGTGCTTCCATTTCTCGGTGTTAGTATGACTCTCAATGGAAGCGTAACATAACAGCTAACCGTGGAATGTGTACGAGCCGAAATACTGTCTGCTACACAGTAATAGATGCAGAATAATATATTACAGTTACAGTAATTTTCCGTAGTAGAAATTCATAGTAATGTGAAATACAAAAATATACATTTTTTTCCTATGTCTTGCAATTTGGTTGATATAGAGTTAATAATTTTGTTTCGATTTCCTCGCGGCACACCAGCGGTCCATTCGCGGTACACCGATTGGGAAATGCTGACTTAGAAGGAAGTGGAGCTGAAGACACATTTATAGAAGCATTTATGGAGAGAAAACAACTGCTTCCATTTTTAACGGGAAGCAATACAATAGAGAAATAAAGTAGTAGAAAAATGACCGATCTGGTTTAGTGTCTGGCGTTTTTGCGTTTTTTTCGCAGTGATCCCTGATAGCATATACTCGATTTCGTAGTGTCCCACGATATGCTGTGTCTCGCGGACCATCCAACCATGGAAAATTGAACACCTCGAAAACTCGTTCTCTTTTACGATCCTTTTTTTCAACCCCTATTTTAACATACTAAAGTTACGAACACCTATTTTCGCAACACGCAGCCGCACAGCTAATAAAAGAGTATGGCACCTTTTTAGCCCTTATCTAACATAGCAAAGGCTACTAACATAACAGAGAATAATGAAGATGTACTCATTCTTTTTTATCAACTCCTATATGTAACACAGCATAGAATACATAATACTATGAATACAGAGCAGAGAATAATGGGGGTGTATTCGTTCTCTTTTACGACTATGAACGCAACACCCCTATGTAACATAAAAGAGTATGGCTTATTTTTTCAACCCCTATATAAATAGCACAAATTACAACCTCTATTTAACATTGCAGAGCTGATAAAAGAATATGATACCTTTTTTAACCCTTATGTAACATAGCAGAAAGGGTACTAACATAATAGGGGTGTACTCGTTCTCTTTTATGATATCTTTTTTTAACCCCTATTTTAAAATAGCAAAATTACTTAAGACTATAAACATATATTCCAATCAGAAATTACATAAAGACTACGAGCACAACTATGGCATATTTTCGCAATCTCTTATGTAACATAGCAGAGCTGATAAAAGAGTATGACCACTTTTTTTCAAACCCTATTTAACAGCAGAGAATACATAAGACTAAGAACCAATAGCGGGAGTGTACTCGTTCTCTTTTATGGTACCTCTTATCAACCCGTATGTAACAGCAGAGAATACGTAAGACTATGAACACATTTTCCAACTCCTATATAGCATAGCAGAGATTTGACCAGGTATAGTACACTTTTTTATGACAGATTTTTAGGGGTGAACTCGTTCTCTTTCATGACCCTTGTTTCCTTGTTTTTACAACCCTATTATCAAAATCTACAAGCACTGTTTTTAACCCCATAGAAGAAAATACATAGGACTATGAACACATTTTTCAACCCCTATTTAACATAGAAGCAGAGATCCTGTTTTATTTTTGCAACCCTCATTTTACATAGATTTCTGAACATAATAATTACGAATATTATATTAGTTTATGTGGGTTACGCCCTTTTACAAAAATTATTCGATTTGCATAAAACTCGGTATCTAGAGCTTTTCGAACATGCTGATTTCGAATATGATTATTTTTTTTTTTTTTTACCTAAGTCCATTAGTCTATGTGGGATACATCCTTTTATGTCAATTTCAACCGATTTAGATGAAACTCGGTATATAGAGGTTCTCGAACATACTGATTACGAATATAATATTAATTTTTATCTAGGTCGTTTAGTTTATGTGGGATACGCTCTTTTATGTCAATTTTAGCAGATTTAGATTAAACTTCGTATACATAGGTTTTTGAATATGCTGATTACAAATATAATATTGATTTTTATCTAGATCTTTTAGTTTATGTGAGATACGCCCTTTTATGTCAATTTTAGCCGATTTAGATTAAGCTTGGTATACATAGGTTTCCGAACATGCTGATTACGGATGTAATATTCTAGGTCTTTTAATTTATGTGGGATCCCTTTTATGTCAATTTTAGTTGATCTAGATTAAACTGGGTATACATAGGTTTCCAAACATGTTGATTACGAATATAATATTCATTTTTACCTAGGTCTTTTAGTTATGTGGGATACACTCTTTCACAAAAAGTAACCAACTTACATAAAACTCGGTATCTAGAGGTTTTCGAACATGCTGATTACAAATATAATATTCATTTTTACCTAGGTCTTATAGTTTACATTGGATACGCCCTTTTATTGACTACAACTTGTAATGTCGAGGCCAACCGTGTATAACTTGTGAGCGGAATAAGATTTTAAAATAATGTCTTTACATTTAGCAATAGAGCATTTAATACTACGAATTAAAGAAGCAGTCACCTCGAGGTCAAAGGTCAAATATTTAAAAATGCGTAACTCGTAAAACGGTACAACATATTGAAATTTTGTTTGCAGATATTAGTATGACACCAAATAGTTCATGTGAAGAAAGCGCAATCATTATAAGGGAATGGTACTTTTGTCTAAATCTATTTAACATAGCAGAACCGTAGAGTGAAGTCACATGAACGTATTAGTCTTTTTTAAAACCCCTTTTTATTATAGTAGAAATTACACAAGAAAGACTATGACCCTTCTAACGACCCCTATGGAACATACCAGAAATTATTTAACCATTTTAAAAAACCATATGTCCTCTTTTTTAAATTGTACAAAATATATTCTCGAAAACAGTAATATATATACAGATTCAGTTTTTATATTTGGTATAAGGGTATTGAAAAGTGATGACCTTCTCTATTTGATGCAAAGGAATTTTATAAAACACTATTAAAAAGTAATGACTACGAACCGAAATGTGATTTATGTTCCCTAACATCCCCTAGTTGGAGGTTGCTTAGAACTTCGTTCTATTTTGTATATTTTTGTACCCACCAGAACAAATTCAATTTTATGGTGCAAATTTAACTAGTTTGGAATTTTACATTATATTTATACCTCTTTCGAATATTTAGAAAAACAAAGGAGAGAAATTTTAAAAATTAAGCCAATTTAATTATTTGTAGTGCAACATTTCTAAATTTAAATTTAACTAGCTCAGAATTGTGTTCCTTTTTGTACCATTTAAGTGAATTGAGGATAATTAGGAGTGTCCTATTTCCTTTTGTACCAAACAGCAAAAAATGAACAAGGTTCATTTTAACTAACTCAGCATTTTATACTTTTTTTGTATCATTTAAATAAACTGAGGATAATTTGGGTGGTCTATTTAATTTCTACCAATCAGAAAAAAAGCGAAGGACCATTTTAACTAGCTGAGTATTTTATACCAGTTTCTACTATTTAAATAAACAACGGAATAAATTTGTATCTATCAGAAAAAACGGAAAAGGACCATTTTAACTAGCTCAGAATTTCTGTACCTTTTGTACTACTCAAATAAGCGAAAGAATAAATTTGGGTGCACTATAACTATCTGATATTTTTAAAGTATCTCCATACACAAAGCTAACTTTTGTCACAAAAATCATGTCTCTTATCATTCTCACTTTAAAAAATATACTCAATCAAAGTGTGGGTTGTACTTCTTTTGGGATACACTATATTTCATATTAAGCTAGCATACATACTAAGCTTGTCCAGTTCTATCGACTATAACAAGTTTGGTCAGATTGAGATGAGTTACATTAATCGCATTTTTATCACAACCAACTTTAAATAGCCTATTACTCTGAAGGTCTCGAAATCATAACATATTACATACACACTCAGCACCATGTCAATTTTCGTCACGTCCGGATGAGTTTAATCGAATGAGTTTTAGTAAAATTTCACGATTTCATTAAGTTTAAACCCATATTTGATGATCAATGATTCATGAACCTAAAGCTCACACACCATAACATTTAACATGCGTACTAAATGCGTCAAAGTACCGTACAAATTTTGGTTAAGATGAGATAATTTCAGTCGATAATATATGCTGTACAATATCCTTTAGTTAAGACCAAACCCGACTTCGATGGCCAATTACTCAGGAAGCCTGCACACAATATTACATATGGTTATTAATCATGTACAAATCTACCACCATGCTAAGCTTCACAAAAATCGGGTAAGTTCCACCTTTCGCGTTATAGTGAAACCTCTTGATTTCACTGAGTCCAAATCTCATTTCAATGGCCAATAACTTAGGAATCAAAGGTCTATTCATCATAATATTTCATGCTGAGCTCGCACGTGTACTGAACTCGTCAAGGACTACCATATCAACTTTGGGCAAGATCGTGTGAGTTTAACTGAATACGTTTTAGTGAAATTTCTTAACGTCACTATGTTGAAAACCAAACGTGATAAGACAATAACTCAGAAAACGAAAGTCTCACACCTCAACATATATCGTACTTACTAAACTCATACTATAATATTTAATGTACTTAATAAATACGACGAGTTCCACAACCATATTAATTTTTGTCGTGATCGGATGAGTTTTGTTGACAGAATGCGTTATCCAATATCCTTTCATTAATTCTTAACACAAATTTGATGGCCAATAACTCGGGAACCAAAAACCTGCATATTATGATTACGAAACTTATCCACGTCTACCGCTATGCTCATTTTGGTCAAAATCAGATGTCCTTCATCGATCGCTTACGGTATATACTGTTTGTGATTCACTTTTTGAAAGAAAAATCAAATGAAGGACGAAAATAAAAAAAACAGAAAGTCTTTTGATTTCTCGGGATAGGAAAAATGATCGTCAAACAAAAATAATCGAGAAACGAAAAATCATCGAAAAACAAAAACGAATTTTTTTTCGAAAGTTGCAGAATCGTTGAGGAACACGAAACAGACTTGATGGCCAATAATTCGGGAATCAAAGGCCTGCACATTATGACTACGAAGCTTATCCAAGTCTTTCGCTATGCTCATTTTGGTCAAGATCAGCTGTCCTTCATCGATAGCTTACGGTATATACTGTTTGTGAAGGACTTTTTAAAAGAAAAATCAAACGAGGGGTGAAAACGAAAAAGACAAAGTTTTCGGACTTTTTGGAAAACAGAAAATTATCATAAAACGAAAATCATCGAAAAACAAAAACGAGAAATTTTTCGAAAGTTGAAAAATCATTGAGAAACAAGAAACAAAATTTTTCGGGAAACGAAAAATCATCGAACTATAAACATAAATTTTGTCAAAAACGAGAAATCACTTCGTAAGGGAAAGTGGAAAAATAAATTTCCGAAAATCGAAAAACAGATTTTTCGAAAAAGGCCATCACTAATTTTTATAATTTTCTTATATTCATACATAATAAATAAACATTGCTTGCAGTAAAATAGATTTTTGAAAAAAAAAAGTGATTTTGGGGGACAGAATTGTTAAAATACATGTCTACACAGATCCGTGACGCGAAAGCACAACTGTGGAAGCCTTGCTTCTATGTATCTTACTTTCTGGATAATCCTGTCCCCTACGGGCTTGAACAATTTATCTGGAACATCCGTGATAACGGAGAAATCAGAAGAGGGAGAAAAGCGAAACTTTGCACGAAGTAACTCTAAGAAGGGGGACATCATTTTACATATTAAACAATATCACCCAGTGAACAGTGTTGCCATCCCGGTATAAAGTTATATTTTTCAAATGGCACTACGTCAGATTATTATATATTTCAAATCCATATGCTAGACAAAAACTTAAGATACCACATGTATTGTTCACTGTTGCAAACTAAGGATGTTATAATATCACAAACATCCAAAATTTGGAAGCCTATATCACACTTACAGCACAACGGAGATGGACAAAACAATGCACATCGGAAGTACCTTAGCGCTGAATAATATGGTCATGGTATGGCTTATTTTGAATGAATAGCAACGAAGTTACAAGGGTTTGAAAATTTGAATTTTTTCGAAAGGCTTTATTTGGAAAGAGTACTTAGGTAAATATCTTATTTAATTACTTGTGTGGTTTGTAATGGGTGTGTAAATTCTTTTGTCGTTTACGACACTTCGATATCTCAAACCGTTCCGGAGATATGATAAACATTGCTGAAGTTTGAAACACTGGTTAAATCATATAATTGCGAGGATTTGTAATTACACCTACTAAAAGTTATTCCTGCAATGTTATAAATGAGAAGGAAAACAACAATCAATTTAAATATTGTCTAGAAATAAGTCATTTTCAATAGTGTTGCGAACTTTATCAATGTTTATCATATCTCCGGAACGGTTTAAGATATCGAAGTGCTGTAACCGGCAAAATGATTGCTATATATATATTGTCACCTATGACGATTCTATTCTATATGCGAATTACATATTTACTTGGCGGTCATCTGCAGACAGTTTATTGTTCTTTTCATCTTTGCATGTTACTAGTGACAAAAAAGGGCAGAAAATAGATTTCCCTGTAACGATCTAAGTTCAATTTTTTGAACAGATTCTAAAAGGCAGTCTTGGTTTCTCTGAAGAAATGTGTATAAACCACGACTTATACGCCTCTATTCCAGAAACTCAGAGCTGTTCTGTAGATAGTAGTCCCCCAGATTACACAATGCTAGAAACTTGCGTTTTCTTCTGGTTTTACTATTATATTGACAATCATAAGCGTAACATTTTTTAAGCACTCGTCACTCATAAATATATTGCTGCTAATAAATATGTTGCTGTTGTTGCTGCTGAAAGAGGACTCATCAAACCATATTACGCATTTCTAGAAATCGTGATGAATTATATGTTCCCGGCAACATTTACTTTGTGCTTAGTCGGCAACGGTGACATGGGTATGTGAACAGGAGAAGAGGGTTTTTTATGTGTGTGTGTGTGTGTGTGTGTGTGTGTGTGTGTGTGTGTGTGTTGGTGAACCCGCCAATCTTTGTAGGTCGATCGGTCTACACAGCAGCACTCTGAGCAATTTTTGCAAAGCGAGCATTTTTTAGTGGTTGCTCGAATTGTTTTTTACTTTTAACGCGTGCAGGACCCTTATAGGGGACCCCCCGCGAGTTCTTTTGACTCCGCTCGTTTATACGGATACAGCCGGTTTGTGTGTGTGAAGTGTGTGTTCAGACTGAAAAATTTCGTTTCTCGATCGGTGTGTATTCCGACGCAGTGCCATCTACGTGTTTATTCCAAGCAGGAACTAGAGTAATTCAAACTCCCTGCAGCTGCGTTAACCATTGTTGCCAATGAAGTATTTGTTGAAATGTTAAAGAAAATTAGCAGCTATAGCAGCGGAATTATTTACAGTAAGAACTATGATATGAATATTACGTAAAAATAACCCTATGCCTAAAAAGTTTTTATTAGAACTGAGGGGAGGGAGGGGTGTATATATATAAAAATCTATATTATAAAATTGAAAGTTACTATGTTTGTGCCTCTTAATCTCTTGAACTGCCCGACCTATCTCGATGAAACTTCCGGGGAGGAAACAACGTACGGAGGGGAACAAACATTAAAAATGAATAGAAATGACTAATATTAGTGTCGAATCCATAGTTTTAGGATTAGCTTAGATTTACGGTGACAATTTTGATGGCGTGTGCCGCAGCACGGTTGAGGGGAAGGGGGAGCTGTATATAATAATGATAAAAAATGACAAATATTATTGTCTAATCCGTAGTTTTCGGGATCATTCAAATGAACAGTGACATTTTCGATCCGGTTTAAATCCAAAATCATCCCCACCAGTTGAAGGAGGGGGAGAAAGAGTTATATAAAATGATCGAAAATGGCCACTATCAGTGTCGAATTTATAGTTTTCTGCGCCGCTTAGATGAACAGTGATACTTTCGATCCGTTTAAATTCAGACACATACATTCAACTTGGGGGAGGAAGAGGTTTAAAAATAATCGAAAATGACCGATATTAGTGCTGAATCCACATTTTTGAGGGTCTCTGAGATGTACGCTGGCACTTCCAATGACATGGGCCGCAACATGGCAGAGGGGGACACAATAGTCGAAAATGACCGGTATTAGTGTTGAATCTATAGCTTTGGGATCGAGGAGATGAACTGTGACACTTCTGATGCTGTTAAAATCTAAATTCAGTCTCGCATCTTGGGAGAGGGGGAAGGGAAATAAATCAAACGGATAAAAATTACCCATATTAGTATCGAAATCATAATTTCCGGCGTCGCTGAGATGATCGGTGACATCCGATGCCCTGCCGCGCAACATAGAAGAGGAGGGGGAGATATATAAAAATGGTCAAAATTTTCCAATATTACTGTTTGATCCGTAGTTTTTAGGGATGCTGAGATGAAGAATAACACTTCAGATCCCGTTTAAAACCACAGTCAGCCCCGTAACTTGGGAGAGGGGGAGATAATAAAATGATCGAAAACGATTAATATTAGTGTCGAATTCATGATTTTCGGGGTCGCCGAGATGATCAGTGATCTTTCCGATGCCGTTTAATTCGATGCCATTAAAAACGAAAACAGCATATTTCGTGGGTACTAAACACATGAGATACGGAATTGTGCACTTAAATTTTCATTTTACCCAGCGAAGCGGGTAATTATATGCTAGTAAAACTTCACAACTTTGGAACTACCGAACCGATCTCATTCAAATTTTCAACGGATGAAATTCGGACTTGGAATGACTTTCATCATTTTAGTAGTTTGATGGTATATATATATATATATATATATATATATATATATATATATATATATATATATATCAGATTACCCGGCAAAGGCATTTTTTGTTCGTAGTGCACGTAGACACTTCAAACAAAAACTGAATCACTACAGACTACAAAAAAGAAGTATCGCCCTTTTCCTCAACCCCTACCGAAGTTGAGCATTGTGGGTCTTCACAGGTAGGCCTAGTGTATCATCTTACAACACGAATCAAGTTTGCGGACAGATAGTCGGGTCTGTAAACATCTGAGGGTTCAGTGAATATATTCCGGTGCATGCTAATCTATTGAGAGCAATATCCATGCGACACACGTTTCAATATGCCTCTGAAACAAGTTGAAAGCCGTGAATTAGTTTGAAATAAATAATTGCTAGCTTATTCTCAGATCGGTGCTATGGTTGCCACGACAGTAGCAAAAACATGGGGCTTAGCTGTTATGCTTTTGCCTCTACCGAAGTCGATGGTGATAAGTAACTTAAGATTAAAAGGTAAACTCTTCTATCCCACAGCGGCCTAGGGTGATGATTTAAAATATATCTTTCTTACTCATCGTAGTTTCAGGAGACAGTATAGTTGTACCTCTTTGTTTATTGCATCCGCTGGGACAGGTAGTTATAGAAATATACCTTTGCCTATTACGGCTTCAGAAGTTGGATTTAAGAAAACCTCCGTAATACAAAACGATCTCAGAAATAGTTTAAGAAGGTTAGCGATCAGCACTGGAACTAATTCTTCTGTCCACTTGAGGTCTTCCGTTATGGCTGTCCTCTGAAGGGAAAGTTCGTGAGGAGAGGGTTGGGGGCCATCTTAGATTTCCTTCGGAACCAACTGCGCGTGTTTCTGGTATCCTCCTTCCACCGTCTGTTCGTGATTATTGCTTTGAACAGAAAACACGTGCTCGTTAATGAAGCATGCTTTATAGTAGTTGCTTACACCTGAGATGCTGAACCTTACAGCAACTACACCAGGAACAGAATTCACAAGATTATTTGAAAAACAAATAAGGTTCTATCTTCTGGAACACTGCCGATTTTGGGATTCTTATTTTATGATTGTAGCCCCTATAATGTCCAATGCCGTCCGGAGTGTATATATATATATATATATATATATATATATATATATATATATTTATTTGCATTTGTATAATAACTCGTGAATGGCCTGTTTCTGCGACAGGTCTAAATTAGGATTAATATCAAAAACATCAATTTTGAAAATGTTTATCTATACTTCAAAGAATTGTCAACCTCCTCTTTTCATGTACAATTTTTATTTTTTTTCTATTGAGCTCGCTTCTATTGTTGCAAAAGATTAATCTTGACATGCCACAAGATTCACCGTTGGAGTATTTTTCCTTAAAGTTACAGGATAACTGATTGGATTGGAAATTACCAGTCATGTTGTTTACGAATAACCTTTGCCCAATAGTTTGTATTTGTCAAGGAAGCTGTGGAGAAACGATACGAAGAAACATGCAGAATCATCAATCTGTGTTTTTGCCATCACCGGAATAAATGCGTGGAAAAGTGGAACTAAAGTAATGCGTTTGTCCATAAAAAAAAAAAAGCAAGCTTGTTTTCTTTGTCTAAGTATATGAGTCGTGTGTTGTGATAGAATGTTTTCCTGGTTCCTTTCCGGTAATGTTGGATTCTTCTGATTTTTAAATAGAGAGATAAGATTCTTTGTTAAATCGATTGTAACATATATGCGTTTAAGCAAGTCTAAACCAAAAATAACTGGAATACATGATTTCTTCATCATACGAAAGTAATGAAAGGAATTTCGTTTCCCAACGTTGAATGATAGCTTTGCTACATATTTCAAGTTAATTTTATTTCAGATCCATTTAACCGCTGGTTTATGTTGTATTAATTGAACATCAGGAAGTAAATATTCAAAAGGCCAGATGGAAATGCTGGATCCGGTGTCCACTAGCACTGTTCCTCTGCGTAATTTAGTGATTATTTATAGGCTTTTTTCTATCATTAGAATTGCTTGATCTTTGACTCCTGCACAAGGGTTGGCTCTACTCGCTTTTTGGACGTTTAAACTAGGTAGAAGGACAGTGCCTACGCTTTCTGAATATAGGGAAGTCCAGTATTTGATCTTCTGTTGTGGATTTTGTTGGAGGTTTTGTGGTGACCCCTGATTCCTCTATACTTCTCCCCGTTCTAATAGTTTTTTTGCTTCATCGCTGATTCCCTTAATTCCCTTTCTATTTTGGTTATGCAAACTGGTTTGTGCAACTATTAAATACGCATCTGCCATTTTATTGCCTAGGGAAGAAAAATCGTTTTAAACAGTAGTATTCTCCTGGTGTGGAGATTCTACGACGTCGAGGTTAGACTTCTGATCTTCTTTCTCTAGTTGTGGTGGTGATATTGAAGTATGTAATAGCAGAGAGGATTATATTAAAAAATAGGATTTTGTCTAGGTACTGCTAAATTGACATTAACTTTATCCTGTAATGATTCAAGAGACTGAGGTAGTACATTTATGTATATACAAGTATAGTGCGACAATAACATATCGATTTTTTTTTTTTTTGCAATAGAGAAATGAAAACTGCACCGAAACAAATGTCAATGAGCTTCGTCGTTGCTAAGTGGTTATCGTGCGTGCCTTTGGAGTGGGAGACCCGGGTTTGACTCTCGGCGGAGCTCATGTGTTTCGGATTCTACGTTCCCTTCTTATATAGTCTCGCTGCTGAAAGGGATGTTAAATTCAAAATCAACTGAACTGAAAGTATATGTCTCTCAAATGGCTAGAACAAATGTCAGTAGTCGAGCAGTAACAGTTACACATTATTATTATTATTATTGAATAGAATCTTGCAATTAGGTTTTGTTCCCTGCAGATGGGAAAGTCAACTACGAAATCTCATAGGTAGTTATATAATGCTTATATGAAGCATTGTGTAGCATTTGAGTTGCGCAATATTTCGTAGGACAGTGAGTCTTTGAAGCATGTCTTTAAGACAGAAAACCGAGAGAACAATGGTGCACATGTAAAAGCCACGGATCAAGTTTTGTTGGTCACTAATTTTGGATTTCAATGGTCTCGCTATTCTCACATTAAATTAACAGTTGAATCCTTTGGGGGTATATATATGGATTTCATGAAGAGATCGAAGTAAAAAAAAAAAAAAAATCTGTAAGAGTGCTGTAAATATGTGAGACAAATAGATAAAAAAAGTTACCGGAAAAGTGAAGGCACAGATTACTGCTAACCATTCGCATTAAAATTGACAACATTGCATATTAGCATAAGCTATGGTTTGTTTCATTGTTACTTCGGCTAAAACAGTAAAATAGATAAATTGATTCAATTAGACAAATATATTATAATATTCCAGAGAAACAAAAATTTTAAGTGATACAAAATTACGACGTTCAATAGTATAATAGTATATTTGTGTGTTGTTGCTAAGTGTTAATCCAAGTAACATGATGATGTCTTAATCTTTTAAAATCCCCCTTTGTCAATTTTAAACTTACTGCCTTTTTCGCTTTATTGTTTTATATTCTATCTTGTTTTGCGGTATACTTGCCATTTAGTACTTCATTTTCGACGTTATAACAAAAATATTAAATTCGGTGGTACCAATAGTTGAGTTAAGTTGATTTTGAGTTTAACATCCCTTTCAGCAGCGAGGCTATATGAGACGGGAACTACTGATTAACATGGAATCCGAACCACATGAGCTCCCACCGGGAGTCGAACCCGGGTCTCCCACTTGGTATGAATAATGTATCCTGTCTCGTGTTTCTTGTAGGCATATAATATTGTTCTCCCGCTGGCCTTGTAGCTAACACGTGCCTCTTTGGTCACATGGTCTCATGGAAGAATTAATAAAATCTGAACTATTATAGTGGTTCGGATTCTACCTTAACCTGTAAGTCTCTGTCTCATACAGTCTCGTTGCTGAAAAGAAACACTAACCTTCATCGAACAAACAAACAGATATAACCCTACTTTAGTCTCGCCATTCCATTTCAAAATGAAATGAAATCTTACAGTTTAACGTCCCACGATAATGCCCTTTAGGTTAAGGGAGGCTATGATTAAGGCAAGTGAATGACGATGGAATAATTAATGGAATGAGAATGTAGAAGAAAATGAAAGTACTCGGAGAAAACCCATGGAAACGATGTTGTGCATCACAAACTAACTTCTCCGGGGATTGAATCAATGCACTATTCAATTTGAAAACAAATCAAATTTCTAGTTTTATATCCCTTGGTTATCCTCTATAGCTTATAACCGAGGGGTGGTTAAAGAGAGTGAGAGATTATGAAATAATTGGTGGAAAGGAAAATGTGGAAAAAAATGGGACGACCCAAGAAAGTCAATAGGAATTATCCATGTGATTCATTTGCTACAAAGTTAGCTAGTGTTTAAAGCAATTGCTCTAATTGCATTACTCACATTTACTTACTGAACTCGCATTTTACACACTATATCTTTGTTTGTTTGTTAGTATCTTCGTTTGTTACAATTACTCCTTTTGCAAATGCCCAGTTGTTTTGGGTGCTCACTTGTACGAACTCAGTCAGGGTCGAGATATTGCATTCTGGTGCCTCTGGAAATGTAGCTTTATCGCTGGCGCAACTTTTGGAAGCGTATCAAGGAAATAGCTCCATTAGTAAAGCAGATATGAGTGCATACTCGGTTTTCCTATGGCCCAGCTTGCATACACCTTTTGGAGGATGAACAAATAGGTGTGTGTGTGTGTGTGTGTGTGTGTGTGTGTGCGCGCATTGGTGAACCCGCCAATCTTTGTAGGTCGATCGGTCTACACAGCAGCACTGTGAGCAATTTTTGCAAAGCGAGCAGTTTTTAGTGGTTGCTCGAATTGTTTTTTACTTTTAACGCGTGCAGGACCCTTATAGGGGTCCCCCCGCGAGTTCTTTTGACTCCGCTCGTTTATACGGATACAGCCGGTTTATGTGTGTGAAGTGTGTGTTCAGACTGAAAAATTTCGTTTCTCGATCGGTGTGTATTCCGACGCAGTGCCATCTACGTGTGTGTTCCAAGCAGGAACTAGAGCAATCCAAACTCCCTGCAGCTGCGTTAACCATTGTTGCCAATAAAGTATTTGTTGAAATGTTAAAGAAAATTAGCAGCTATAGCAGAGGAATTATTCACAGTAAGAACTATGATATGAATATTACGTAAAAATAACCCTATGCCTAAAAAGTTTTTATTAGAACTGAGGGGAGGGAGAGGTGCGTATATATAAAAATGTATATTACAAAATTGAAAAAAATGAAATCTTTGAGTTTTACGTTCCACGTTTATGCCGGTTAGGCTAAGGAGAAGGTGATTATGAGAAATGAATGAAATGGTGGAATGAAGAAAGTGGGAGGAAACGGGAAAACCCCGAGAAAACCCACGCACACGGTGTTTGTCCACCACAAAGTTCGCTTGGCGGGAGCTGGAATCGAACCCGGAACCCCAAGCACCAGAGGTGAACGCTCTACCACTGAGCCACCGCGGCCCTATATTATAAAATTGAAAGTGACTATGTTTGTGACTCTTAATCTCTTGAACTGCCCGACCGATCTCGATGAAACTCCCAACGTAGATGCGGTTCTAGCCTTGGAGTGTTTTTAGCTGTTTACTTTGACAGTAGAACAGAGGGGAGGGGGAGGAGGGGGAATAGAAAAAATAAATAAAACCTAATACATCTTGAACCAAAAGACCGATCTTGATCAAATTTTTAATGCACATGAGGTTTGGGACTGGAATGACTTTTATTATTTCATTTTCACAGAGGAACGTAGGGGAGGGAGTGGAGGGGGAAATATATAAAAATCAATAAATATAAAAATAAGTGACCATGTTTGTGAATTAATAACTTTTGAACCAGCCGATCGACCTCAATAAAATTTTCAACATATATGAAATTCAAATCTGAGAAGTTTTTTACCATTTCATTTGAGGAGCAGGGGGAAGGGGAAATATATGAAAATGAATAAAACTTAACTCTTCAACCACCCTACCGATCTCGATCTAATTTTCAACATAGATAAGGTTTGGGCCTAGGATGCTTTCTTCATTTCACTTTTGCAGTACAAAGAAGAGGAGGGGTAGAGGAGGGGAGGGGAAGAGGACAGATATATAAAAATAAATAAAACTTAACTCTTGAACACTCAACCGATGTCGATCAAACTTTGAACATAGATAAAGTTCGGGCGTGGGGTGTTGTTTTCATTTCACTTTTACAGTGCAACGAAGGGGAAGGGGAGGGGGAAGGGACAGATATATAAAAATTAATAGAACTTAACTCTTGAACTACTCAACGTATCTTGATCAAACTTTCAACATAGATAGGGATCAGGCATGGGATGTTTTTGTCATTTAACTTTTACGGTGCAACCTAGGGGAGGGGGAGGGAGGAGATATATAAAAATCAATGCATGTAAGAGTAAAAGTGACTATTTTTGTAACTTAATGACTGTTGAACTATCCGATCGATCTCAAATTTTCAACATACATGAGTTTTGGGGCAGGGATTGCCTTAGGCTGTTCAGTTTCACGATGCAACGTAGGGAAGGGGAAGGAAGAGAGAAATTTCAAAATTATCAAAAATGACCGAAATTAGTGTTGAATCCATAGTTTTCGGGGTCGATGAAAGAAACAGTGACACTTCTGGTGCTGTTTCAATCCAAGTTCAGCGCTGATGGTTGGGGATGAGGTTCGAGGCTGGGCTGTTTTTAGGCTGTTAATTTTGATGGTAGAACTGAGGGTTGGGGGAAGTGGGTATAAAAATAAATGAAACTTAATAACTCCCGAACAACTCGAGCCACCTTGACCAAATTTTAACATATGAGGTTCAGGCCTGGAATCGTTTCTATGATTTAAATTGGACGGAGCAACGTATGGGAAGAGAAGGAGGGGGAGATACATAAAAATCATTTTATATAACAATGAAAGTGACTATTTTGTAACTTAATATATTTTGAACTATCCGACCGATCTCAATCAAATTTTCGAGTTACACGACGTTCGGATCTGGAAACATTTTTGTTATTTAATTTTTACGGTAGATCCTAGGGGGAGCAGGAAGGGAAGAGGACGTATGAATAAAAATTAATAAAACTAATAACTTTTGAACTACCCAACCAATCTCGATCAAATTTTCAACATGTATGAGTGTCAGCGCTTGGGTGTTTTTTATCGTTTTACTTTGACGAGCCAGCATAGGGGAGGGGAATATATATATATATATATATATATATATATATATATATATATATATACAAATAATACAAAAAATAATACATATACAAAAATGATATATATATACATCAAAATTAAAATTAAAATGACTGCCTTTGTGACTTCAGCACTCTTTTACCACCCGACCGATTTCAACCAAATTTTAAATATACATGAGTTTTGGTGCAGGGATTACTTAAGCTAATAACTTTGACGATGCAACTTAGGGGAGGGGAGGGAGAGAAATTTAAAAATGATCAAAATGATTGCTATTAGTGTTGAATCTTTAGTTCTCGGGGTCGATGAGAGGAACAGTGACACTTCTGATGCTGTTTCAATCCAAGTTCAGCTCTGTACGTTGGGGAGGGGGAGGAAACAACGTAGGGAGGGGAACAAACATTAAAAATTATTGGAAATGACTAATATTAGTGTCGAATCCATAGTTTTAGGATTAGCTGAGATTTACGGTGACAATTTTGATGGCGTGTGCCTCAGCACGGTTGAGGGGAAGGGGGAGCTATATATAATAATGATCAAAAATGACAAATATTATTGTCTAATCCATAGTTTTCGGGATCATTCAAATGAACAGTGACATTTTCGAACCGGTTTAAATCCAAAATCATTCCCCCAGTTGGGGGAGGGGGAGAGAGAGTTATATAAAAATGATCGAAATTGGCTACTATCAGTATCGAATGTATAGTTTTCTGGGAAGCTTAGATGAACAGTGATACTTTCGATCCCGTTTAAATTCAGATCCAAACCTTCAACTTGGGGGAGGAAGAGGTTTAAAAATGATCAAAAATGACCGATATTAGTGCTGAATCCACATTTTTGAGGGTCTCTGAGATGAACGCTGGCACTTCCAATTACATGGGCCGCAACATGACGGAGGGGGATATAATAGTCGAAAATGACCGGTATTTGTGTTGAATCTATAGTTTTGGGATCGAGGAGATGAACAGTGACACTTCTGATGCTGTTGAAATCCAAATTCAGTCCCGCATCTTTGGAGAGGGGGAGGGAAATAAACGGATAAAAATAACCCTTATTAGTGTCGAAATCGTAGTTTCCGGCGTTGTTGAGATGACCGGTGACATCCGATGTCCTGCCGCGCAACATAGAAGAGGAGGGTGATATATATAAAAATGGTCAAAATTTTCCGATATTTCTGTTTGATCCGTAGTTTTTAGTGACGCTGAGATGAAGAATGACACTTCAGATCCCGTTTAAACCACAGTCAGCCCCGTAACTTGGGAGAGGGGGAGATAATAAAATGATCGAAAACGATTAATATTAGTGTCGAATTGATTATTTTTGGGGTCGCCGAGATAATCAGTGATCTTTCCGATGCCGTTTAATTCGATGCCATTAAAAGGAAAAACAGCATATTTCGTGGGTATTAAACACATGAGATACGGAATTGTGCACTTAAATTTTCATTTTACCTAGCGAAGCGGGTAAATATATGCTAGTAAAACTTCATAACTTTGAAACCACCGAACTGATCTCATTCAAATTTTCAACATGGATGAAATTCGGACCTGCAATGACTTTTATCATTTTAGTTTGATGGTATATATATATATATATATATATATATATATATATATATATATATATATATATATATATATATATATATATATATATATATATATATACATATATATATATAGATAGATAGATAGATAGATAGATAGATAGATAGATAGATAGATAGATAGATAGACAGATAGATAGATAGATATAGATATAGATATATCAGACGACCCGGTAAAGACATTTTTTGTTCGTAGTGCAAGTAGACACTTCAAACAAAAAATTAATCACTGCAGACGACAAAGAAGTAGTATCGCGTTTTTCCTCAACCCCTACCGAAGTTGAGTATTGTGGGTCTTCACAGGTAGACCTAGTGTATCATCTTACAACACGAATCAAGTTTGCGGACAGATAGCCGGGTCTGTAAATATCTGAGGGTTCCGTGAATATATTCCGGTGCATGCTAATCTATTGAGAGCAATATCCATGCGACAGACATTTCAATATGCTCTGAAACAAGTTAAAAGTCGTGAATTAGTTTGAAATAAATAATTGCTAGCTTATTCTCAGATCGGTGCTATGGTTGCCACGACAGTAGCAACACCATGCGGCTTAGCTGTAATGTTTTTGGCTCTACCGAAGTCGATGGTGATAAGTAACTTAAGATTAAAAGGTAAACTCTTCTATCCCACAGCGGCCTGGGGTGATGATTTAAAATATATCATTCTTACTCATCGTAGTTTCAGGAGACAGTATAGTTGTACCTCTTTGTTTATTGCAGTCTCTGGGACAGGTAGTTATAGAAATATACCTTTGCCTATTACGGCTTCAGAAGTTGGATTTAAGAAAACCTCCGTAACACAAAACGATCTCAGAAATAGTTTAAGAAGGTTAGCGATCAGCACTGGAACTTATTCTTTTGTCCACTTGAGGTCCTCTTTTATGGCTGTCCTCTGAAGGGGAAATTTGTGAGGAGAGGGTTGGCCTTCGGAACCAACTGCGCGTCTATCTGGTATCCTCATTCCACCGTCTTTGGTGATTATGTTTTGAACAGAAAACACGTGCTAGTTAATGAAGCATGCTTTATAGGAGTTGCTTACACCTGAGATGCTGAACCTTACAGCAACTACACCAGGAACAGAATTCACAAGATTATTTGAAAAACAAATATTGCTCTGGAAACATTTGTTAATAAGGTTTTATCTTCATGGCAAAATCCTTGATATGTGCCAGTAAGTTGTAGTGCTCCACTACGTGTGTTACAACAGTTAATTCTATGGTTTGATGTGCAATTCGCAGTTCATTTTAATGTTATGAAAGTTTGTTGTAAGACAGTTGAGAAATTTATATTGTTTAATTAATTTTATCAGTAGTACCCAGATTATATATCTGTACTTAAGTTCATTTGAAAAACATCTTTATAAATAGACCATGAACACTCTTGAAGAAACTTATTCTCGGAAGTGAAAAAAAAAAGAAATTATTATTCTGTTGTTGAATTAAATACGTATTGCAGTTTGGAATTATAAAACTTCAACGAAATTTATAAAATTTGTGCAGAGAAAGAATCGCAACGAAACAAATTATTGAAGAAATTCTATCTTCAGTGTGAAGTGAACTAGATAACATTGCCTGAATAAGAATTGATTATTTTTGTAATAGAAAGATATGATAAACAAAATGATAACTTAAATCTTTTAGGCTTGAGGGTCCTATTCCCTCAACACCACCGAAGCCTTCAGACATGATTTAATCTTCATATGGACAAGTCTGTCAAAATTATCAGTACTAAATATGCAATAATAGTTGACAAAATTTCCGTATTTCGATGATTATTGCAGTATGTATTTTGAAAGGATGGTAAGTTTTCTGATTATCATTAAATACATCTTTCTTTTACCTGGATTTTTGCAATGTATATCAGGTCAAGAATATTGGATGTGCTGCGGTGATTCATGGGTATCGAAGCTAATATATATCTATCGAGGAATTTCATAGTTATTCTGCAGTTTTCCTTAAGGCTATCTAAATAGAACACAAATATGTCTTCTTCGAATTTTAAAAATGTATTACAGGTGAAGTTAAATAGTACATAGTAAATATGAAATACGAATTAATTACTTGGATATGACCGCAGAGGCATATCGCATTATGTATGAGTAGTAGATATTTACTGTATTTTGTGTTTCGTGAAAATCATGTTTATCAATTTAGGGAGAATAGGAACAGATTTACCAACGATGTGTATTATTGTTCTACCATCGTATTTTTGTTCGCTATCGACTTTAACAGCCCACTTGGATCAGCAATGATAAACTTATCATCGCGCTTCTCTTACTAATAATATCTACCATCCTACTTCAACTACTGCTGCTGATGTTATGTACCGTATCATGTTATGAAATTTTATACAAAACTGAGATTCGTCATAGAAGATATCTATCGAAGACGTTGATAACCAAGAAAACTATCAGAAGTCTTTGATTATTTTCATGTTCTTTTCCTTTTGTATCTGCTACTTGTATTACTGTTAGTTTGTTAATAATATAATATCAATCATATTCTAAATTCTGGTAATTTTTCTATTAAGATTATTGTTAATAATGTGTTAATAACGTATCATGCTGCCCTCTGGATGATGGCTCCAGTATGTCGTCTTTAAGTCCCAATCCAACGTGTCACACTCGATATCAACGAATCCGGAATGAAATAATCTACAGATGCGTGTTCTTACGATCCCTGTCAAATAGAAGTTTTCCGTTGCGCAATACTACTTATTTCGAAAGACAGGAGCTGCATAATGTGTTGAACAGTGCTATTACAAAGTAGAAACATAAGCCCGTAAAACTTTGGAAAATTTTCTTTTAGAATCTTGAATTCTGTATTTTTGGCTTTCTTGCAGAGATTTTAACAGAATTGCCTGATACTATATATCCGACAACATTCACTCTGAGAAAAATAAATTTGTCTTAGGTGAAGCACAAAAATTTCTTAATTTTTAAAATAAAATTCCGTTAGCTATTGTTGAAAAGTGTAGCCTCTCAGCACGATGTGATCGGCAAAAGATCTTATTCGTTAATCAATGTAAAATAATCCTAGTTGCAATTAAGAGGCCTGTGTGTTAGTTTTATGACCCATCACGCATATGAGAATTTTGTAAGATTTTCTTGTGTGATTGACCTCGAAGGTCAGGTATCAACGTCTTTTCGGATGGAGCAAGATTTTGTGGTAGCTCGAGGAGAGATCTCAGGTGGTTATGTATTTTTTGGCTTTCAAAGTGTTTAACACATACTTAGTTGACTGGAATGGCACCCACAGGTATTAAATGTATGTTTTACACTGCTATAAATTAAAACCAATTCTAAATGCGTTCGTATTTAGATTTTTGTTGACAATAATCTGTGGCGAGGCGAAGCTATTATCATGTGAGTGTCGTACCATTCTAGCATTAATGAGTTTTTGAATTTTCTGTACAATTTTTATTTTCTTCTATTGAGCTCGCTTCCATGTTGCAAAAGATTAATCCTGGCATGCCACAAAATCCACCACTGGCGTATTTTTCCTTAAAGTTACAGGATAATTATTTGGATTGGAAATTACCAGTCTGTTGTTTACGTCTAACCTTTGCTCAATAGTTTGTTTTTGTCAAGTAAGCTGTGGAGAAACGATACGAAGAAAGATGCAGAATCATCAATCTGTCTTTTTGCTATCACCGGAATAAATGCGTGGAAAAGTGGAACTAAAGTAATGCGTTTGTCGATAAAAAAGCAAGCTTGTTTTCTTTGTCTAAGTATATGAATTGTGTGTTGTGATAAAATGTTTCATTGGTTCTCTTCCGGTAGTGTTGGCTTTTTATGATTTTTAGAGAGATAAGATTGTTTTTTAAGTCGATTGTAACATGTAAGTGTTTAAGCAAGTCTAAACCAAAAATAACTGGAATACATAATTTCTTCAGCATACGAAAGTAATGGGAGAATTTCGTTTCCCAACTTTGAATGATACCATTGTTACATATTTTAAGTTAGTAATTTTATTTCATATTTCTTTAAACACTGTTTTATGTTGTATTAATTGAACATCAGGAAATAAATATTCGAAAGGCCAGATGGAAATGCTGAATTCGGTGTCCACTAGCACTATTCGTCTGCGTAATTTAGTGATTATTTATAGGCTTTGTTCTGTCATTAGAATTGCTTCATCTTTGACTCCTGGACAAGTTTTGACCCTACTCGCTTTTTGGACTTTTATCATAGGTAGAAGCACAGTGCCTATGCTTTTTGCATATTGAGAAGTCCAGTATTTGATCTTCTGTTGTGTATTTTGTGGTGATCCTTGATCCCTCTATACTTCTCCCTGCTCTAATAGTTTTTTTTTTTTTTTTTTTTTTTTTTACTTCATCGCTTATTCTTTTAATTCCCCTTTCTATTTTGGTTGTGCAAACTGGTTTGTGCAACTATTAAATACAGCTCTGTCATTTTATTGGCCAGGGAAGAAAAATCGTTTTAAACAGTAGTTTTCTGCTGGTGTGGAGATTGTACGACGACGAGGTTAGAATTCTGATCTTTCTCTAGTTGTGGTGGTGATATTGAAGTATGTAATAGCGGAGAGGATTATATTGAAAAATAGCATTTTGTCTAGGTACTGCTAAATTGAAATTAATTTTATCCTGTAATGATTCAAAAGACTGAGGTAGTACATTTATGTGTATACAAGTATAGTGCGACAATAATATATCGAATTGAGTTTTTTGCAATAAAGAAATGAAAACTGCACCAAAAGGTAATATGTCTATGAGCTTTTTCGTGGCCATGCGGTTATCGTGCGCGCCTTTGGAGTGGCAGACCCGGGTTCGATTAACGGCGGGAGCTCATGAGTTTCGGATTCCATGTTAATCAGTAGTTTCCTTCTCATATAGCCTCGCTGCTGAAAGGGATGTTAAATTCAAAATCAACTGAACTGAAAGTATATGTCTATCTAGTGGCTAGCACAAATGTCAGTAGTCAAGCAGTAACAGTTACACATTATTATTATTATTATTATTATTATTATTATTGAATAGAATCTTGCAATTAGGTTTTGTTCCCTGAAGATGGGGAAGTCAACTACGAAATCTCATAGGTAGTTATATAATGCTCATATGAAGCATTGTGTAGCATTTGGGTTGCGCAATATTTCTTAGGGCAGTGATTCTTTGAAGCATGTCTTTAAGACAGAAAACCGAGAGAACAATGGTGCACATGTAAAAGCCACGGATCAAGTTTTGTTGGTCACTAATTTTGGATTTCAATGGTCTCGCTATTCTCTCATTAAATGAACAGTTGAATCCTTTGGGAGCCTAAGTATGGATTTCATGAAGAGATCGAAGTATAAAAAATTCTGTGAGAGTACTGTAAATATGTGAGACAAATGAATAAAAAAAGTTATCAGAAAATTGAAGGCACAGATTATTCCTAACCATTCGCATTAAAATTGACAACATTGCATATTAGCATAAGCTATGGTTTGTTTCATAGTTACCACAGCTAAAACAGTAAAACAGATAAATTAATTCGATTAGAGAAATATAATATTCCAGAGAAACAAAAATTTTAATTGATACAAGATTACGACGTTCAATAGTATAATAGTATATTTGTGTGTTGTTGCTAAATGTTAATGCAAGTAACACGATAATATTGTAACCTTTTAAAATCCTCTCTCTGTCAATTTTAAAATTACTGCCTTTTTCGTTTTATTGTTTTATATTCTATCTTGTTTTGCAGTATTCTTGTCATTTAGTACTTCATTTTCGACGTTATAACAAAAATATTAAATTGGATGGTCGGAATAGTTAAGTTGATTTTGAGTTTAACATCCCTTCCAGCAGCGAGGCTATATGAGACGGGAACTACTGTTTAAAATGGAATCTGAACCACATAAGCTCCCACCGGGAATCGAACCCGGGTCTCCCACCTGGTATGAATAATGTATCTTCTCTCGTATTTCTTGTAGGCATATAATATTGTTCCCCCGCTGGCCTTGTAGCTAGCACGTGCCTCTTTGGTCACATGGTCTCATGGAAGCATTAATAAAATCTGAACTATTACAGTGGTTCGGATTCCACCTTAACCTATAAGTCTCTGTCTCATACAGCCTCGGTGCTGAAAAGAAACACTAACCTTCATCGAACAAACAAATATAACCCTACTTTAGTCTCGCCATTCCATTTCAAAATGAAATGAAATCTTACAGTTTAACGACCGACGATTATGCCCGTTAGGTTAAGGGAGGCAATGACTAAGGCAAGTGAATGACGGTGGAATAATTAGTGGAATGAGAATGTGGAAGGAAATGGGAGTACTCCGAGAAAACCCATGGAAACGATCAATATCACCACAAACTAACTTCTCCGGGAATTGAATCAATGCAAGATTCCATTTGAAATGAAATAAAATTTCTAGTTTTATATCCCTTGGTTATCCTCTATAGCTTATAATCGACGGGTGGTTAATCAGAGTGAATGAATATGAAATAATTGGTGGAAAGGAAAATGTGGAAAGAAATTGGAGGACCCAAGAAAGTCAACAGGAATTATCCATGTGATTCATTTGCTACAAAGTTAACTAGTGTTTAAAGCAATTGCTCTAATTCCATTGCTCACATTTACTCACTGAACTTGCATTTTACACATTTTACACACAATATTTTTGTTTGTTTGTTAGTGTCTTCGTTTGTTACAATTACTCCTTTTGCAAATGCCCAGTTGTTTTGGGTGCTCACTTGTACGTACCCATTCAAGGTCGAGATACTGCATTCCGGTGGCTCTGGAAATGTAGCTTTATCGCTGGCGCAACTTTTGGGAGCGTATCAGGAAAATAGCTCCATTAGTAAAGCAGATATGAGTGCATACTCGGTTTTCCTATGGCCCAGCTTGAATACACCTTTTACAGGGTGCACAAACAGGTGTGTGTGTGTGTGTTTGTCTCTCTCTCTCTCTCTGTCTGTGTGTGTTCGCGAGTTGGTGAACCCGACAATCTTTGTAGGTCGATCGGTCTACACAGCAGCACTGTGAGCAATTTTTGCAAAGCGAGCATTTTTTAGTGGTTGCTCGAAATGTTTTTTTACTTTTAACGCGTTCAGAACCCTTATAGGGGCCCCCCCGCGAGTTCTTTTGACTCCGCTCGTTTATACGGATACAGCCGGTTGTGTGTGTAAAGTGTGTGTTCAGATTGAAAAAATTCGTTTCTCGATCGGTGTGTATTCCGACGCAGTGCCATCTACGTGTGTATTCCAAGCAGGAACTAGAGCAATTCAAACTCCCAGCGGCTGCGTTCACCATTGTTGCAAATCAAGTATTTGTTGAAACGTTAAAGAAAATTAGCAACTATAACAGGAATTATTCACAGTAAGAACTCGGATATGAATATTACGTAAAACTAACCCTATGCCTAAAATGTTTTTTATTAGAACTGAGCGGAGTGAGAGGGGAGGGAGAGTTGTGTATATATAAAAATAAATTTATATATATAATTGATAATCACTATGTTTGTGACTAAATCTGCTGAACCGCCTGACCGATCTCGATCAAATTTGTAACATGGATGAGGTTCGAGGCTGCGCTGGTTTTAGGCTATTCACTTTAATGGTAGAAGTGAGGGGGGAGGGGGACTGAGTATTAAAAAATAAAACCTAATAACTCCCGAACCACTCAACCGATCTTGATCAAATTTTGAACATAGATGAGGTTCAGGCCTGGGATCGTTTCTATGATTTAAATTTGACGGAGCAACGTAAGGGAGGAGAAGGAGAGGGGATACATAAAAATCAATTTATATAAGACTGAAAGTGACTATTTTTGTAACTTAATAAATCTTGAACTATCCGACCGATCTCTCAATTAACTTTTGAAGCACCCAACCAATTTCCATCAAATTTTCAACAAGTATGAAGGTCGGGCCTTGGGTGTTTTTTTTTTTTTTTTTACCGTTTCACTATAACGAGACAGCATAGGGGAGGGGGGAGATATATGAAAAAAAATAAAATAAAAATGACTGCTTTGTGACTTCATCACTCTTGAACCACTTTACCGATCTCAATCAAATTTTCAACATACATGAGGTTCAGATTTGGAAACATTTTTTAATTTCACTTTAACGGTAGGTCCTATGGGAGGGGGAGGGGGACGTATGAATAAAAATTAATAAAACTAATAAATTTTGAACCAACCAACCAATCTCGATCATATTTTCAACATACATGAGGTTCGGATTTGGAAACATTTTTGTAATTTCACTTTAACGGTAGATTCTAGGGGAGGGGGAGGGGAGGGGGATGTATGAATAAAAATTAATAAAACTAATAACGTTTGAACCACCCAACCAATCTTGATCAAATATTCAACATGTATCAGGGTCGGGCCTTGGGTGTTTTTTATCGTTTCACTATGACGAGCCAGCATCGGGGAGGGGAGGGGGAGATATATGTAAAAATATAAAAATGACTACCTTTGTGACTTCATCGCTCTTGAACCACCCGACCAATCTCAAATTTTCAACATACATGTGTTTTGGGGCAGGAATTACTTTAGGCTACTCACTTTGACGATGCAACGTAGGGGAGGAGGAGGGGAGAAATTTAAAAATGATCAAAATGACCAATATTAGTGTTGAATCCATAGTTTTCGGGGTCGATGAGAGAAACAGTGACACTTTGGATGCTGTTTTAATCCAAGTTCAGCCCTGATAGTTGCGGAAGGGGAGGATACAACGTTGGGGAGGGGAATAAACATAAAAAATGATCTTAAATGACTAATATTAGAGTCGAATCCATAGTTTTAGGATTAGGTAAGATTAACAGTGACAATTTTGATGCCGTGTGCCGCAGCACGGTTGAGAGGGAGAAGGAGCTATATATAATAATGATTGAGAATGACCAATATTAGTGTCTAATCCATAGTTTTCGGAATCATTAAGATGAACAGTAACATTTCCGATCCGGTTTAAATCCAGTCAGCCCCACAAGTTGAAGGAGGGGGAGAAAGAGATATATAAAAATGGTCGAAAATGGCCAATATCAGTGTCAAATTTATAGTTTTCTGTGTCGCTTAGATGAACAGTGTTACTTTCGATCTTGTTTAAATTAAAATTCAAACCTTCAACTTGGGGGAGAAGGAGGAAGAGGTTTAAAAATGATCGAAAATGACCGATATTAGTGCTGAATCCACATTTTTTGGGGTTGCTGAGATGAACGGTTAACCTTTCCATGACAGGGCCGCAACATAAAGGAGAGGGATATAATGATCGAAAATGACCGATATTAGCGTCGAATGTATAGTTTTTGGGATCGCCGAGATGAACAGTTACACTTCTTATGCTGTTTAAATCCAAATTCAGCCGCGCATCTTGGGAAAGGGGGAGAGGAAAATATATAAAACGGATAAAAATAACCCATATTAGTGTCGATTCCATAGTTTCCGGGGTCGATGAGATGACCAGTCACACATCCGATGCCGTGCCGCGCTACATGGAAGAAGAGGAGCGGGAGATATAAGAAATGGTCAAAATTTTCCAATGTAAGTGTCTCATGAGTAGTTTTTAAGGTCACTGAGGTGAAGAATGACATTTCCGATCCCGTTTAAAGCCAAATTCAGCCCCGTAGCTTGGGAGAGCGGTAGAATATAAAATGATCGAAAACGATTATTATTAGTGTCGAATACATGATTTTCAGGGTCGCCGAGATGATCAATGATCTTTCCGATGGCGTTTAATTCGATGCCATTAAAACAAAAACAGCACATTTCACGGTACTGAACATGAGATACGGAATTGTGCATTGAAATTTTCATTTCATCCAGCGAAGCGTGTAAATATATTCTAGTAAAACTTCATAACTTTCGAACCACCGAAGCGATCTCGTTCAAATTTTCCACATGGATGAAATTTGGACCTGGGATGACTTTTATCATTTAAGTTTAACGGCGCAATATAGGGAAGGGGGAGAGGGATATATATATATATAATATTGGGTGTATCAGAAAACCAGTCTTAAGCATTATTCTCAGCTTGCATTGCACGTAGACACTGGAAACAGAAAGTGGATGACCAAATGGTACAAGAAAAATAAAACGATGATACTTTCATATCCAGTGGCGTGGCGGGAATACACCAACGGGGTCACTCCAAAATTTTTAATGGAAACTGGTATCAATTTCGATTTCTTTAGAAGTAATATTGAAAAAGAAATAACTTTTACGGGAAGCACTTTTCGTTAAATTCTACGATTTGGGATCTACGTCTGTTATTTGTTGAATTGCTACTATTAGATCACCCGGTAAACTTATTTTTCTGTTCGTAGTGCACGTAGACACTTCAAACAAAAACTGAATGACCAAATCGTATGTGGAGAAAGAAATGGTGATACTTCCATATCCAGTGGCGTAGTGGGAATATCTCTACGCGAGATCAACTTGAGATTTCACCACAAATTACGTATTTAGTGGTGGTATTCTGTTAATATTTTCTCGTTTTCCGTGTGGTGGTTCATTAGCTTCATGTAACATTGCTTTGCTACTTCGTTTGGTGAAGTCACTTTTTCTTTCAATTTGTCTCCTATATGGTATCGCGCTCTATCCAGTTCAACTGGTGCTTTCCTTCGGAACCAACTTCGCGTCTTTCTGGTATCCTCCTTCCACCGTCTGTTGGCGATTATGTTTTGAACGGAAAACTCCCGAGGTACGAAACCTTACAGTCCCCACACCAGGAACAGAATCCACAAGATTATTTAAAAAATACAAATACTGCTCTGGAAACATTTGTTAGAAAGGTTCTATTTTCATGGCAAAATCATTTATATGTGCCAGCAAGTAGGAACATAAGACGTAAAACTGCAAAATTCTCTTTTGGTGGAATCTTGTATTCTGTATTTTTGGCTTTCTTGCAGAGATTTTAATAGAATTGCCTGATACTAAATATCCGAAAACATTCAACTTTGAGTAAAATAAATTTGACTTAGGTGAAGCACAAAAATTTCTTAATTTTTAAAATAAAATTCCGATAGCTATTGTTGAAAATTGTAGCCTCCTAGCATGATGTCATAGGCAAAAGATCTTATTCGTTAATGAATGTAAATCATTCTAGTTGCAATTAAGAGAGCTTGTGTGATAGTTTTATGACCCATCACGCATATGAGAATTTTGTAAGATTTTATTGTGTGATTGACCTCGAAGGTCATATATCAGCAGCTTTTCGGATAGAGGAAGATTTGGTGGTAACTTGAGGAGAGATCTAAGGTCGTTACGCATTTTTTGCCTTTCAAAGTGTTTAAGACCTACTCAGTTGACAGGAATGGCACCCACAGGTATTTAATGTATGTTTTACACTGCTATAATTTCAAAACAATTCTAAATGCTTTCGCATTAGGTTTCTTGATAATAATCTGTTGGGAGGCGAAGCTATTATCGAGTGTGGGTCGTATAATTCTAGCAATAATGAGTTCTTGAATTTGTTTACCTGCCTGATCTCGAACATGCATTGGAACAGGGAGATTTGTTCTGGAACACTGCCGATTTATTTATTTATTTATTTATTTATTTCTAGACACAACAGGCTATATAACCCAATTACAGTGTTCGTTACATGTATTAAGCGACTATAACATATTCATACATTCATCTTATAATACATAGTTATAATGTGATTGCAATATCATTGATGTTCTTTCATTTACAATTATTTCTTATTACATTACAAAGAACTTCCTTGAATTGACTTAGGCTGTTACTATTAATATCCAAATCCATTGTGCATTTTGTTAGCCTATTGTAGGTTGTACTCAATCTCCATACTGGTGACCTCTTGTTTGCATTTGTGTGTAATCTGTCGCAGTGAAAGAAATTGAAATTTTCAAGGCGAGTTACATTTGTAGGAGTGCGTATTTTAAATTCTTGCAGTAAATTGGTGCAGTCGATTTTATTATTAAATAACTTATATAGGAACAACATATCTTGCATTATTCGTCGCTGTTCTAGACTTAATGTATTAAAGTTTAAATTTAAAGATTGACTATTATATGTTTTCGGATATACTTGTGTCTCCCTATATGTCAAGTACCTTAGATATTTATTCTGAACTTTTTCTATATTATTTAAATTTTTGTGTAAGGGTTCCATATAGTGGCTGCGTATTCGAGTTTTGTACGTACGTAGTGTTCATATAGCTTTCGGATGGCGGTAATACTAATAAATTCTTTACTGATCTTGATGATAAATCCAAGGTTTCTGTACGCCTGGTCAATCATATGATTTATGTGACTATTAAATGTTAAATTTCTGTCATATACCACCCCTAAGTCCCTGACAGTATCCGAGGTTGGTAAAGTGATGTCATTCATTTTATACGAAAATTTCTGAGGGGTTTTGCGGTTTGTAAAGGACATTACATTGCATTTGTTAGTGTTCACGTTTATGATGTTCTCTTTGGACCATTCCATCAGTTCATTCAAGTCATTTTGAAGCATTTTACAGTCATTTAATGTTTCTATTGCCATGTATATTTTAACATCATCTGCAAATATCAGCGTGTGAGAATTTTGTATACTTCGCGGTAGATCATTGATAAATAGTAGAAACAACAATGGCCCTAAATTTGACCCCTGTGGCACCCCTGATAGTTGTACATACTCCTGAGACTTACACCCTTTGTACACGACGAATTGTTTTCTGTTTTCCAAGTAAGATTTAAATAGGTCAATAAGTTCGCTGCTGAAGCTAAATTGTTTAAGCTTGCTGAGAAATCTATTATGATTTACGCTGTCGAACGCTTTCGCGAAATCTATGTATATTACATCTACTTGTCCCCCCAAGTCTAGTGTTTTACTTATAAAGGTAGATATTAGACTAAGATTTGTGACCGTTGACCTGCCTGTAAGAAAGCCATGTTGTGATTCTGATATAGATGGTCGCACGTGTGCTATTATCCGCTGGTATAAGACTGTTTCATAAATTTTAGCAAAGGTGCTTAAGATTGAGATGGGCCTATAGTTTTTAATTTCTCTCTTATTATTATTCGATTTCGGGATAGGTGAAACTCTCGTTGTTTTCCACTCATTAGGAAATTTTCCGGATTTAATTGACAGGTTAAATATGATTTTCAATGGTGTTAGGAAGTGATCTATACACCCCTTTACAATATAGCTTGGGATTCCATCGGGTCCTACTGCTATTTTGGATTTCATTTTTTTTTATTATATTAGCAATTTCCTGCATTTCTATCGATTATATACGCAGTATATTTAGACCGTTATCTACCCACACTAACTGTTCTGTTGTATTGTCTTTACTTTTACTGTATACAGACTGAAAGTAGTCCGCAAACTCTTTAGCGATTTCGTCGTCGTTGTTTATTTCTTTACTATTATTAGACATGAATTCGGCATTTAAATGCCGTGTCTTACTTTTTACAAAATTCCATAATTCGGATGGGTTTTGTTCTAAGGATGCCTCGGACATTAGTACAAAATTATTATATGCATTCCGTACCTCATTTTTAATTTCCCTCCGTAATCTATTGAATTCTTGTTGATGGAAACTTTTACTCCCCTCCCTCTTTTTTAATTTCCTATGATGATATGATTTTGATTTAATTTTCTTAATTATATCCAGAGTGAACCACGTTGGATAATTTTGTGGGGATTTTGTTTTCTTTGGAACACAGAGGTCAAATATGCTATATATAGTGTCGTAAAAGCATTTAACAGCTTCGTCTATATCACTGTATCCTGTAAGATAGTCCCAGTGTACCCGCCCAAGTTCAGTGTAAAGTTTTTTGAAGTCTGCCTTTCTAAAATTATATCCCGTTACCTTACGATTAGATTTTGCTTGTTTTAGACGACTCAATTGTATTTCAACGTTCAGAGTAGGGTGATGTTCATCTTCTTTGACAAAGGGATAAGGTTCTTTGCTAACTTTTACGTGGTCTAAATTACTTAGAACTAGATCAAGAGTTTTACCGAATTTATTATGTACATTATTAAATGACTGTAAATTGTTAAATGACATGAAATTTTTAATGCATTGTAGTTTGGCCGGAATTTTGAGATAACTATTGTAGTCATTGAAATTTCCGTCCGGTAAATTGAAGTCACCAAGTATGAGAAGGGTACATCCTGATGGACATTTTGAATCAATTATGTGGAACACTTCCTCATATTTTTCAGTAGGTGACTCCGGTGTAAAATATACTAACAGAATATATATAGTTACTTTTTCGCATAACAATTTAACCAACAGACATTCTACATATTCATTTGATAAGCAATCAATCATTACTACTTTATACTTTTTTAAGACCGCTAACAGTACTCCCCCTCCCTTGGTTTTCCCTGTTCTTTTGTTATCTCTATCTGTCCTATATACATAATAGCGATCGTCAAGAATCATTGAATCATAGTGTTCTTTTTGAAGCCAAGTTTCACAGATTGCAATTAGGTCGAAGTTGGACGATAACACATTACAAAGGAACGATGACATCTTTGTCCTTAAGCCTCTGCAATTTTGCATATAAATGTTTATGAGGGTACACTTCTCCTTCTGTTTGTTATTTCTAAGAACGTTGTTTTTATTTAACACAACAGAAGTTTCAGGAATAGACAAACTGGTTGATCCCCGCCCATATTTAGAAATTGCAGTTCGGAGGCTCCCCCTTTCGTCTGTGGTGCATTCTTTGCAGTTCATTGATTTCAATATTTCACTTGTTAGTAGCTTACCTGAAGAGCCAGCTTGGCATCAGATGGTCCTTCCTCTGCCCCGAGGGTGACTGGAGCCAGCACCCCTTTGCCCTCTTGTCCGCTGCCCTGGTTCACTTGCCGGAAACTGCTGCAGTGTTGCTATATCACTTTCTTCTTGGTTGTTCGGTGTCCAAAAGGTAACACTTGAAGACGTTTCAGTTTTCATTGCTTGTAAATCACCTAAGGTATATCCTTTATTATCAATGTACAGTTTGTCAAATTGTAACTTTACTCGTTTGCCACGGGATCTTTCTTCTTTCATGTACACTACGAGTTCTTTACGTATCATTCTAACGGCCGGTGAAAAGTCCTCGTGTATTATAACAGGACAACCCCGACATCGATATGCATTCTTTAGTACTTCCGACTTTCTTTTGTATGACGCGAACTTTACTATTATCGGTGCACTTGCTCCTTTTGATAATCTATGAGCCCTCTCGATTTCATAAGAATTAAGTTCAAGTTTTAACTGTTCTTTGCAAAAGGATTTCACAAGATGTTCTGTATCTTCCCAAGTTTCATTGTCCTTGCCTTGAATGTTCCTGAATACCAAATTGTTCCTGCGAGAATGGTTTTCTAACTTATCTATCGTGATTCTGTTTAATTCTACTTGTTCCTTCAACAGTTTATTTTCTTGCTTTAGTTCTTGAACTTCCTTAGAGACGTTGGCCAAATCTTTTCTGAAAGAGTGCATGTCGTCACAGAGCCCAGATATTTTCTTGTCCATGTCTTCTAGTTTCTTATATAAATCATCTAGGGATTTTGGGCCAGGGTTTAGTTCGACATTTCCGATAATTAGAAGCACTACCACCACTGTTCCCGCTAACAACGCGCAACTTAGTGTTTTTGCTTCACTTGTTTGTTTTTCTTTTAGATTGCAACACTTCACCACACACCTTGCATTGTATGTTCCTATTCTTTGTCGCCAGCACTCCACACTGACACCCATCCTTTCACGCAAGAATGATCACGGGAGCTCACACAACACACATCCACTCTGGACAACTAATTTAGGGATTCTTATTTTGTGATTGTAGCCCCTATAATGTCCAATGCCGTCCGGAGTGTATAAAAACATTTTTATATTTGTATAATAACTCGTGAATGACGTGTTTCTGCGACTGGTCTAAATTAGGATTAATATCAAAAACATCAATTTTGAAAAAAAAAATATACTTCAAAGAATTGTCAACCTCCTCCTTTCCTGTATAATTTTTATTTTCTTCTGTAGAGCTCACTTCCATTGTTGGAGAAGATTAATTATGAAATGCCACATCCACTACTGGCGTATTTTTCCTTAAAGTTAGAGGATAACTATTTGGATTGGAAATTACGTCATGATGTTTAAGTCTAACCTTTGCTCTACAGTAGGTATTTGTCAAAGAAGACGTGGAGAAACGATACAACGATACGAAGAAAGATGCGGAATCATTAATCTGTCTTTTTGCTATCACCGGAATAAATGCATGGAAAGGTGGAACTAACGTAATGCGTTTGTCGATAAAAGAGCAAACTTGTTGTCTTTGTCTAAGTATATGAGTCGTGTGTTGTGATACAATGTTTTCCTGTTTCTTTTCCGGTAATGTTGGCTTCTTATGATTTATATATATATGTAACTTTGATTTTTAAATATATATAGTCTTTGTTAACTCGTTTCTTGTCTCGAGTCTTTGTAACATAAGCGTTTAAGCAAGTCTAAACCAAAAATAACTGGAATACATGATTTCTTCCTCATACGAAAGTAATGAGAGAATGTCGTTTCCCAACTTTGAATGAGACCATTGCTACATATTTCAAGGTAATAATTTTATTTCATATCCCTTTAACCCCTGTTTTATGTGGTATTAATTGAACATCAGGAAGTAAATATTGGAAAGGCCAGATGGAAATCCGGTTTCCAGTGGCACTGTTCGTCTGCGTAATTGAGTGACTATTTAAAGGCTTTGTTCTGTCATTGGAATTGCTTGATATTTGACTCCTGGACGAGGGTTGGCCCTACTCGTTTTTGGACGTTTAAAATAGGTAGAACCACAGTACCTACGCTTTCTGCAAATTGCGAAGTCCAGTATTTGATCTGTTGTGGATTTTCTTGAAGGTTTTGTGGTGTCCCCTGTTTTCCTCTATACTTCACCCCGTACTGATAGTTTTTTTTTTTTTTTTTTGTTTCATCGCTTGTTCCCTTAACTCCTCTTTCTATTTTGGTTATGCAAACTGGTTTGTGCAGCTATTAAATAGGTCTTTGCCATTTTATTCGTCAGGGAAGAAGAATCATTTTAAACAGGAGGTTTCTGCTGGTGTGGAGATTCTACGACGTTGAGGTTAGACTTCTGATCTTCTTTCTCTAGTTGTGATGGTGCTATTGAAGTACGTAATGGCGGAGTGGAAGGATTATATTGAAAAATAGGATTTTCTCTACGTACTGCTAAATTGACATTAACTTTATCCTGTAATGATTCAAGAGACTGAGGTAGTACATTTATGTATATACAAGTACAGTGCGACAATAATATACCGAATTGTGTTTTTTTGCAATAGAGAAATGAAAACTGCACCGAAAGCAAATAAATCTATGAGCTTCTTCGTGGCTAAGCGGTTATGGTGCTTGCCTTTCTAGTGGGAGACCCAGTTCGATTCTCGGCGGGAGCTCATATGGTTCGGATTCCACGTTATTCAGTAGGTCCCGTCTCGTATAGCTTCGCTGCTGAAAGGGATGTTAAACTCAAAATCAACTCAACTGAAAGTATATGACTATCAAGTGGCTAGCGCAAATGTCAGTAGTCGAGCAGTAACAGTTACACATTATTATTATTATTATTATTATTATTATTATTATTATTATTATTATTATTATTATTATTATTATTATTGAATAGAATGTTGCAATCGGCTTTTGTTCCCTGAAGTTGGGAAAATCAACTACGAAATCTCATAGGTAGTTATATAATGCTTATATGAAGCATTGTGTAGCATTTGAGTTTCGCAATACTTCGTAAGGGCAGTCAGCCTATGAAGCATGCCGGTAAGACAGAAAGCCAAGATAATGGTGCACATGTAGAAGCCACGAATCAAGTTTTGTTGGTCACTAATTTTGGATTCCAATGGTCTCGCTATTCTCTTATTAAAATAACAGTTCATGTATGGATTTCATGGAGAGATCGAAGTAGAAAAATATCTGTAAGAAAAACCGTAAATATATGAAGAGAGACGGATAAAAAACAAGTTATCAAAAAAGTGAAGGCACTGATTATTGCTAACCATTCGCATTAAAACTGAAAACATTGCATATTAGCATAAGCTATGGTTTGTTTCATAGTTACTACGGCTAAAACAGTAAAATAGATAAATTGATTCGATTAGACAAATATATTATAATATTCCAGAGAAACAGAAATTTTAAGTGACACAAGATTATGACATTCAATTGTATATTAGTCATAGTATATGAACTAATAGTATATTAGTTCAATAGTATAATATTATATTTGTATGTTGTTGCTAAGTGTTAATGCAAGTAACATGATAATGTCTTAACCTTTTAAAATTCCTCCCTTATCAATTTTAAACTTACTGCCTTTTTCGTTTTAGTGTTTTATATTCTATCTTGTTTTGCAGTGTTCTTGCCGTTTAGTACTTCATTTTGGACGTTATAACAAAAATACTAAATACGATGGTACGAATAGTTAAGTTGATTTTGAGTTTAACGTCCCTTCCAGCAGCGAGGCTATATGAGACAGAACCTACTGATTAACATGGAATCCGAACCACATGAGCTCCCGCGGGGAATCGAACCCGTGTATCCCACTTGGTATGAATAGTGTATCTTGTTTCGTGTTGCTTGTAGGCATATAATATTGTTCTCCCGCTGCCCTTGTAGCTAGCACGTGCCTCATGGTCACATGGTATCATGGAAGCATTAATAAAATCTGAACTATTATAGTGGTTCGGATTCCACCTTAACCTATAAGTCTCCGTCTCATACAGTCTTGGTGCTGGAAAGAAACACTACCTTCATCGAACAAACAAACAAATATAACCGTATTTTAGTCTATTCTTTTCCAAATAAAATTATATCTTACACTTCAACGTCCCACGAATATGCTCGTTAGGTTAAGGGAGGCGATGATTAAGACAAGTGAATGACGATGGAATTATTAGTGAATTGAGAATGTGGAAGGAAATGAAAGAACTCCGAGGAAACCCATGGAAACGATGTTGTCCACCACAAACTAACTTCTCCGATGACTGAATCAATGCACTTTTCCATTTGAAATCAAATGTAATTTCTAGTATTACATCCCTTGGTTATACTCCATAGCTTATAATAGACATGTGATTAATGAAAGTGAATGATTATTAAATAATTGGTGGAAAGAAATTGGAAGACCCAAGAAACTCAACAGCATTATTCCATGTGTTTTATTTGCTACAAAGTTAACTAGTGTTTAAATCAATTGCTCTAGTTGCATTGCTCACATTTACTCACTGAACTCGCATTATACACATTTTACACACAATATCTTTGTTTGTTTGTTAGTGTCTTTGTTTGTTACATTTACTCGTTTTGCAAATGCCCAGTTGTTTTGGGTGCTCACTTGTACGTACCCAGTCAAGGTCGAGATACTGCATTCTGGTGCCTCTGGAAATGTGGATTTATCGCTGACGCAACTTTTGGAAGCGTATCAGGGAAATAGCTCCATTAATAAAGGAGATATGAGTGCATACTCGGTTTTTCTATGGCACAGCTTGTATACGCCTTTTGTAGGGTACACAAACAGAGGTAGGTAGGTAGGTAGGTAGGTAGGTAGGTAGGTAGGTAGAGGTGTGTGTGTGTGTGTGTGTGTGTGTGTGTGTGTGTGTGTGTGTGTGTGTGTGTGTGTGTGTGTGTGTGTGTGCGTTGGTGAACCCGCCAATCTTTGTAGGTCGATCGGCTACAGAGCAGCACTCTGAGCAATTTTTGCAAAGCGAGCATTTTTTAGTGGTTGCTCGAAAAGTTTTTTACTTTTAACGCGTGCAGGACCATTATAGGGGCCCCCCCGCGAGTTCTTTTGCCTCCGCTCGTTTATACGGATACAGCCGGTTTGTGTGTGTAAAGTGTGTGCTCAGACTGAAAAATTTCGTTTCTCGATCGGTGTGTATTCCGACGCAGTGCCATCTACGTGTGTATTCCAAGCAGGAACTAGAGCAATTCAAACTCGCAACGGCTGCGTTCACCATTGTTGCCAATCAAGTATTTGTTGAAACGTTAAAGAAAAATAGCAACTATAGCAAGGAATTTTTCACAGTAAGAGCTCGGATATGAATATTACGTAAAAATAACCCTATGCCTAAAATTAGAGGGAGAGGGGAGCTGAGGAGAGGGAGAGGGGAGGGAGACGTGTGTATATAAAAATATATCTATATATATAAAATTGAAAATCACTATGTTTATGACTTTAAATCTGCTGAACCGCTTGATCGATCTCGATCAAATTTGTAACATGGATGAGGTTCAAGGCCGGGCTGGTTTTAGGCTATTCACTTGGATGGTAAAAGTGAGGGGGGAGGGGGAATGGGTATAAAAATAAATAAAACTTAATAACTCCCGAACCACTCAACCGATCTTGATCAAATTTTCAACATAGATTAGGTTTAGGCCTGGGATTTTTTCTATAATTTTAAATTGACTGAGCAACGTATGGGAGGAGAAGGAGGGGGAGGTATATAAAAATCAATTTATATAAGACTGAAAGTGACTATTTTTGTAACTTAATAAATCTTGAACTATCCGACCGATCTCATTCAGAGTTTCAACATACATGAGATTCGGATCTGGAAATATTTTTGTAATTTCACTTTAACAGTAGATTCTAGGGAAGGGGCGGGGAGGGGGACATGAATAAAAATTAATAAAACTAATAACTTTTGAACCACACAACCAATCTCGATCAAATTTTCAACATGTATGAGGGTCGGGCCTTGGGTGCTTTTTATCGTTTCACTATGACGAGCCAGTATAGAGGAGGGGGAGGGGGAGATATATATGTAAAAAAAATGACTGTCTTTGTGACTTCATCACTCTTGAATCACCCGACCAATCTCAATCAAATTTTCAACATGCATAAGGTTCGGATGTGGAAACATTTTTGTAATTTCACTTTAACGGTAGATCCTAGGGAAGGGGGTTGGGAGGGGGACATGAATAAAAACTAATAACTTTTGAACCACCCAACCAATCTCGATCAAATTTTCAACATGTATGAGGGTCGGGCCTTGGGTGCTTTTTATCGTTTCACTATGGCGAGCAAGTATAGAGGAGGGGAAGGGGGAGATATATGTAAAAAAATAAAAATGACTGTCTTTGTGACTTCATCACTCTTGAACCACCCGACCAATCTCAATCAAATTTTCAACATGCATAAGGTTCGGATGTGGAAACATTTTTGTAATTTCACTTTAACGGTAGATCCTAGGGAAGAGGGAAAGGAGGGGAACGTATGAATAAAAACTAATAAAACTAATAACTTTTGAACCACCCAACCAATCTCGATCAAATTTTCAACATGTATCAGGGTCAGACCTTGGGTGTTTTTTATCGTTTCACTATGACGAGCCACCATAGGGGAGAGGGAGGGGGAGATATATGTAAAAAATAAAAATGACTGCCTTTGTGACTTTATCACTCTTGAACCATCCGACCGATCTCAATCAAATTTTCAACATACATGAGTTTTCGGGCAGGGATTAGGGATACTCACTTTGACGATGCAATGTAGGGGAGGGGGAAGGAGGAGAAATTTAAAAATGATCAAAATGACCAATATTAGTGTTGAATCCATAGTTTTCGGGATCGATGAGAGAAACAGTGACACTTCTGATGCTGTAACAATCCAAGTTCAGCCCTGATAGTTGAGGAGGGGGAAGTTGCAACGTAGGGGAGGGGAATAAACATTAAAAATGATCGGAAATGGCTAATATTAGTGTCGAATCTATAGTTTTAGGATTTGCTGAGATTAACAGTGACAATTTTGACGCCGTGTGCCGCAGCACGATTGAGGGGAGGAGGAGTTGTATATAATAATGATTGAAAATGACCAATATTAGTGTCTAATCCATAGTTTTCGGGATCATTATGATGAACAGAGACATTTTAAATCCGGTTTAAATCCAAAATCAGCTCCACCAGTTGAAGAAGGGGGAGAAAGAGATATATTAAAAATGGTCGAATATGTCCACTATCAGTAGAATTTATATTTTTCTGGGTCGCTTAGATGAGCAGTGATACTTTCGATCCCGTTTAAATTCAGATTCAAACCTTCAACTTGGTTGAGGGGGAGTAAAACGTTTAAAAATGGTCGAAAGAAGAGGAGGGGGATATATATATATATATATATATATATATATATATATATATATATATATATATATATATGTTCAAAATTATCCTACACTAGTGTCTGATCCGTAGTTTTTAGGGTCGCTGAGATGAAGAATGACACTTCCGATCCCGTTTGAAACCAAACTCAGCCCCGTAGCTTGGGAGATAATGAAATGATTGAAAATGATTAATACAGCGTATTAATGTATGAGCGTCGAATACGTGGTATTCGGGATCGCCGAGGTGATCAATAATCTTTCCGATGCCGTTTAATTCGATGCTATTAAAAACGAAAACAGCATATTTCACGGGTACAGAACACTTGAGACACGGAATTGTGCATTTAAATTTTTATTTCACCCAGCGAAGCGGGTATATACTAGTAAAAACCTCATAACTTTGGAATCACCAAACCGATCTCATTCAAATTTTCAACATGGATGAAGTTCGGACCTGGGATGACTTTTATCATTTTAGTTTGACGGTCCAATGTAGGGAGGGGAAGAGGGTGTATCAGACCACCAGTCTTAGACATTTTTCTCAGCTTCTAGTGCACGTAGACGCTGGAAACAAAAAATGAATGACCAAATGGTACATGAAGAATCAAATGGTGATACTTCCATATCCAGTGGCGTAGCGGGAATACACCAAGGGGGTCAACACCAAAATTTTTAATGGAAACTGGTATCAATTTCGACTTCTTTGAAAGTATTACTGATAAAGAAACAACTTTTACGGGAAACACTTTTCGTCATATTCTACGGTTTGGTATCTACTTATGTTATTTGTTGAATTGCCACTTCAGACCAATTGCCATCTCAGTCATTTTCCTCTGTTGGTAGTACACGCAGACACTTCAAACAACAAAAAACTGAATGACCAAATCGTACGTGAAGAATCAATGGTGATGCTTCTATATCAATTGGCGTAGCGGGGATACATCCACGGTGGTCAACTCCAAAATTTCAAATGGAAATTGGTATCAATTTCGATTTCTTTGGAAGTATTATTGAAATAGAAACAACTTTAACGGGAAACACTTATCGTTAAATTCTGCGGCTTGGAATCTACGTCTGTTATTTGAAGTTGAATTGCTACTATCAGTCCACCGGCACAGGCATTTTTCTCTGTTCGTAGTGCACGTAGACACTTCAAAAAAAGGATTCAAACTGGACCAGTAGTGTGCGTTGTGTATGCTGACATCTCCATTACTCTTGAAGGTTGCTACATCCGTCCACAGAATGTCCCGGTGGAAACATGGGTTTCCTGGCACTCATCCACTGATAAAACTAGACGGATATGTAAATCTTGTTCTCGGAGTTCCTGATTCAGATGAACATGGTCAAAATGGAGCACGTTGTTGAGCAGAATCCTCCAAACCGTCATGTTGCTTATCGCAGCATCCCTGGCGAATCGTGTTTTCGAGATTTGGGGAACCACATGGACTGCAGCAAGGATGCCGGGAGACCGTTTATCCTAAACACGGCGCCTGATCTGCTGACGTCTTTTGTGTTGAGAAGGGACATGCCCAGTCCTCTGCACACCAAGTGCAAGACGAAACGCTTTCCTCGACTGCCCAGCACGATTGAGAAACCGTTGATCATATAGCCGCGCAGCCTCGCGATAATTCTCCCGACTTCACTCAATACTATTAACATATCAAAAGCTACGATATTCGAAAACATCGTTTGAGTTCCCACAAGTACACGAAATAATAGGCAATAGGAGCCGAAATCAACAAACATTCAACACTTTATCTTTCAACTACAAACAACAAATATTCAACTGTTTTATATCAGAACTTTTTTTCCGTTTTCTTCTCTTCTTCTACTTTGTCAGATGGCACTTCATTAATGTATTTTTCGCTACTAATAACTATCATACAAAAATTTCTCCCTTTTCACTCCTTTTTGCAGCTTCTTTCCCTCTTAACCCCCGTCTTCACCTGTATCTCATTCTTATGTGCAGGTGTAGCTTTGGCGCACGACACTTTGAACTATTTACATGTAAAATTCAATTCTTTGTATGGATAGGCATGTTTATAAGGAACAAATGGCGACAGAATGAAATACAAAGTAATACTCTGTATTATAGGTTTACAAGTGTAGTGTTCTAGTATAAAATGATCACAAGTAATTTACGCCGGATATAATAAGTGAGTGTATATAAAAGATGGCACTATTAGATGTTATTTTCCACTGGCAGCATATTTTTGCACAATGTAAAAAACCTGTATTTTATATGTTCAAGTGCAACGTTACTGGTAAAAAAAATTACAAGTGCTATTGAAATTCGTACCATTGACAAAACCCATTCCTTTTCATCTTGGCTTGCGCACATATCCCCGACTGCTGACAGACTTGTTCCTTTCAGACGCACTCCCGCGCTAGCGTACGGACCCACCAGCTTTATTCTTCCCTGACCTGAATGGATAGCATTCGTGTTTTAATGGCCACCTAAGGCAGGTTGGTTTGAGTTTTTGCACTATAATATTTAATTACTCATCCCTGTATTTTATCTATGCCAAGTGAGACATTTTCATGTCGCCAAGGGAAACCTTTTAGGGGATAATAAGAAGGAAATTAGTAAAAGAATTATAAATTTTAACAATTGTTTCTAGTGGTGCGCCAAAAGTAAACTTGTACGCATTCCTTTTCTCTCTGACTCTTTTTCACCTGTGTCTCAACGGTTTGCTTTAATTCTTCAGACTTCCATCCATCATCTTTTTGTATCATTTCTTTATACTTATCCTCTACATCTTTTTTCTTGACTAATCCCTTTATATCTTCGCCTTCTCTTTTATTTTTACACATTCTTATTATTTTACTATCTACATTTCTGTATTGTTTTCTTCTGTTTCTTTCTTTCGTAATTTTATTTTCTGTTCTCACCTGTTTACCATATTTGTTTTGGACTTCTATTATTTGTATTCTTTCCTTCTATTATTGTTGACCTTCTACGTATTCCCTGACTCATACTAAGGTATTCCATTTCTACTACCTGTTTGTCGGTGTGTCTACAGACCTGATTCCTCTGTTATCGATTTTCTGGTTCAAGATTCTCGTGTTTAACCTCTGAATTTCGTTTTACCAATTAAATTCGATTAATTACTAGTGAACATATTTTCTTCTCTGTATTGGCTACCTGAATGGAGCTTAACATAAAATCTCCACTGAACTAAAATTTCGTTCATCTTCTACATTCGTATTTGCTTCTGTCATCTAATTCTTCTGTAATTCAGTAAGGATGAAGATCTTGTCTTCCTTCTGAATATCTTCGTCAGGCAACTCATTGATTCTTCTTATGTACCTATTTGTATACCTTTTGGACAATATTGTGCAAAATGATTATATTCGTTGCAATTTCTACATTGTGCGCTCCTAGCTGAACATTGATATTCAAAATGTTTCCCACATACTAGTCAACCATATTGATAACATCCATATTTTCCTGTGATTGTTTCAGAACGAAACCTATTGATTTTATGTAGTTTGTCTTGGTAGATTTTTGTACCTTTCGTTGATCTGTTGCGGCATTCAGTTGTAGCGAAAAAAAAATGCTTTTGTACACTGATTTAACAATGCACATCGCATAGATATAGCAAATCATGTAGCATTGCTGGAAAGGGAAGTAACCTTGTTTTGTGAATTTTATCCAAGAGTAGAAAAATGAATCTAGCTGCTCTCACTCTATTATTGATCTTCATTTGGGCCTAATTATCTGTTCTATACTAGCAGCCTGTGTTAAATGGATACAAAATCTTTGAAAACATGGTCGTCCCTGCATCAGGAATCATAAAATTCGTAGTGGCGTAAAAGACGGAAGAGTGATGTAAGGGAGCACTGCCTCCTCCAATTTCAGGAGGGGAGTTGACTGGTGTCCAACTTTTTGTTTTGCACAAATTAGTACCTAACTCAAGAGTGCTAAGCATTTTCTGAAAGTAAACCTGGCAAGATAAACATGTATTAGTTTACATTTTTATGGGAAAGGAAGTAGCCCCAGACATTTTAACACATTGAAGTGCCTCTTGGTAAAAAGATATAAAATTGCCACGAAATAACCCTGAAATATGGAATGTGAACTTTATTAACAAACTGAAGATATCGACATAAATGCCAAAATAATGAAATAAACAAATGACAACACAGATCGCTAAATTTAACATATTTGGAATATTGGCGAGCACTAACGAACACGTAAGATAATTGAAAAACATCATATTCTACACATAGAAGGAACAATAAGAAAACCTACCCACGAAGCTAACAATGGTAACGTGTGTAATGATATCTGTTGATTTAATTGAGGTGCCGTTTCATGTACCCAGCCATCGCAGAATTCACACTACACCCAGCCTTCATTGAACGTTTCACCACAAATTATGAATTCAGTGATGCTTTCCTGTTAATATTTTCTCGTAGTCCGTGTGGTGGTTCATTAGCTTCTTGTTACGTTACTTTGCTACTTCGTTTGCTGAAGTCACTTTTTCTTTCAATTTGCCTCATATGGTATCGAAATCTACCCAGTTCTGGTGCGTGACGCTAAATGCCTCTTGCGATTTACCGGCAATGATTATAACTGTTCACTAATGGAGAGCACTTTACTAGTTGATGAACGATAAGATTCTGATTTCTCGGGCATATGTGGAGAACATAGATTCCCTGCAGACGATAAACAAGAAGTACCCCCTTTTCCTCAACCCCTACCGAAGTTGAACATTGTGGGTGTTCACAGGTAGGTCTAGTGTATCACCTTACGACACGAATTAAGTTTCTGGACATAATTGTGTCTGTAAATATCTGAGGGTTAAGTAAATATATTCCGGTGCACGCAAATCTATTGAGAGCAGTGTCCATGCGACCCACGTTTCAATATGCCTCTGAAACAAGTTTAAAGCCGTAAATTAGTTTGAAATAAATAATTGCTAGCTTATTCTCAGATCAGTGCTATGGTTGCAACGAAAGTAATGTTTTTGCCTCTACCGAAATCGATGGTGATAAGTAGCTTAAGATTAAAAGATAAAATCTTCTATCCCACAACGGCCTAGGGTGGTGATTTAAAGGATATCTTTCTTACTCATCGTAGTTTCAGGAGATAGTGTAGTTGTATCTCTTTGTTTATTGCAGCCTCTAGGATAAGTAGTTAAAGAAATACTCCTTTGCCTATTACGGCTTCAGAAGTTGGATTTGAGGAAATCTCCGTAACACAAAACGATCTCAGGAATAGTTTAAGAAGATTAGCGACAAGCACTGGAATTTATTCTTCTGTCCATTTGAGATCTTCTTTTATGGCTGTCCTCTGAAGGGGAAGTTCGTGAGGAGAGGGTTGACCATCTTCGATTTCCTTCGGAACAACTTTGCGTCTTTCTTGTATCCTCTTTCCACCGTCTGTTGGTGATTATGTTTTCAACAGGAAACACGTGCTCGTTAATGAAGCATGCTTTATGGTAGTTGCCTACACCTGAGGCACGGAACCTTACAGCTCCAACACCAGGAACAGAATCCATAAGATCATTTGAAAAATACAAATATTGCTATGAAAACATTTGTTAAAAAGATTCTATTTTCATGGCAAAATCCTTATGTGCCAGTAAGTAGGAGCATAAGCCCGTAAAACTTTGCAAAATTCTCTTTTGGTGGAATCTTGAATGCTGTTCTTTGGTTTCTTGGAGAGATTTTAATAGAATTGCCTGATACTAAATATCCGAGAGCATTCAGCTCTGACTAAAATAAATTTGTCTTAAGTGAAGCACAAATATTTCTTAATTTTTAAAATAAAATTCCGAAAGCTATTGTTGAAAATTGTAGCCTCTTAGCACGATGTTATCGACAACAAGATCTTATTCGTTAATCAACGTAAAATCATCCTAGTTGCAATTGAGAGAACTTGCGTGCTAGTTTTATGACCCATCACACATATGAGAATTTTGTAAGATTTTCTTATGTGATTGACCTCGAAGGTCATGTATCAGGGGCTTTTCGGATGGAGCAAGATTTGGTGGTAGCTCGAGGAGAGATATAAGGTCGTTATGTGTTTTTGCCTTTCAAAGTGTTTAACACATATTCAGTTTGGCATGGCACCCGTAGATATGTATGTTTTACGCTGCTGTAAATTCAAAAAAATTCTAAAGGCGTTCGTATTTAGTTTCTTGAAAATATTCTGTGGCGAGGTGAAGTTATTATCAACTGTGGGTCGTATAATTCTAGTATTAATGAGTTCTTGAATTTGTCTGCCTGATCTCGAACATGCATTGGAACATGGAGATTTGTTCTGGAACACTGCCGATTTAGGAATTCTTATTTTGTGATTGTAGCCCCTGTAATATCCAATGCCGTTCGGAGTGTATAAAATATTTTTATATTTGTATAATAACTCGTGAATGGCCTGTTTCTGCGACTGGTCTAAATTAGGATATCAAAAACACCAATTTATTTTTTTATCTATACTTCAAAGAATTGTCAACCTCCTCTTTTTCTGTACATTTATCCTTCTATAGAACTCGCTTCCATTGTTGCAAAATATTAGTCCTGACATGCCACAAGATCCACCATTGCCGTACTTTTCCTCCTGTAATTATTCAAGAGACTGAGCTAATATATTTATGTATACACAAGTACAGTGCGACAATAATATACGGAATTGAAGTTTTTGCAAAAGAGAAATGAAAACTGCACCGAAAGCAAATATGTCTATGAGTTTCTTCGTGGCTAAGCGGTTATTGCGCGCGCCTTTGGAGTTGGAGACCCGGGTCCGATTCCCGGCAGGAGAACATGTGGTTCGGATTCCACGTTAAGCAGTAGGTTCCGTCTCATATATCCTCGCTGCTGAACTCTAAATCAACTCAAATGAAAGTATATGTCTATCAAGTGCATAGCGCAAATGTCAGTGGTCGAGCAGTAACAGAGTTACACATTATTATTATTATTATCATTATTATTATTATTATTATTATTATTATTATTATTGAATAGAATGTTACAGTAAGGTTTTGTTCCCTGAAGTTGGGAAAGTCAACTACGAAATTTCATAGGTAGTTATATAATGCTTATATGAAGCATTGTGTAGCATTTGAGTTCCGCAACACCTGGTAAGGTCAGTGATTGTTTGAAGCATGCCGGTAAGACAGAAAACCGAGAGAAGAATGGTGTACACGTAGAAGGCACGGATCAAGTTTTGTTAGTCACTAATTTTGGATTCAAATCGTCCCGCTATTCTCTCATTAAATTAACAGTTGAATCCTTTGGGAGCAAATGTATGGATTTTATGGAGAGATCGAAGTAGAAAAAATTCTGTAAGAGTACTGTAAGTATGTCAAGACAAACGGATGAGAAAGTTATCAAAAAAGTGAAGGCACAGATTATTGCTAACCATTCGCATTAAAATTGACAACATTGCATATTAGTATAAGCTATGGTTTGTTTCATAGTTACTACGGCTAAAACAGTAAAATAGATAAATTGATTGGATTAGTCAAATATGTTATAATATTTCAGAGAAACAGAAATTTTAAGTGATACAAGATTACGACGTTCAATAGTATATCAGTCATAGTATATGAACTAATAGTATATTAGTTCAATAGGATAATAGTATATTTGTGTGTTGTTGCTAAGTGTTAACGCAAGTAACATGATAATGTCTTAACCTTTTAAAATCCTTTCCTTGACAATTTTAAACTTACTGCCTTTTATTGTTTTATATTCTATCTTGTTTTGCAGTATTCTTGTCGTTTAGTACTTCATTTTCCACGTTATAACAAAAATATTAAATTCGATGGTACGAATAATTGAATTGATTTTGAATTTAACGTCCCTTTCAGCAGCAAGGCTATATGAGACTTGACCTACTCATTAACATTGAATCCAAACCACATGAGCTCCCGCCGGGAATTGAATCCGGGTCTCCCACCTGGTATGAAGAATGTATCTTGTTTCGTGTTTCTTGTAGGCATATAATATTGTTCTCCCGCTGGTCTTGTAGCTAGCATGACCTTCTTTGGTCACATAGTCTCATGGTAGCATTAATAAAATATGAACTATTATTGTGGTTCTGATTCCACCTTCACCTATAAGTCTTCGTCTATTACAGCCTCGGTGCTGAAAAGAAACACTAACCTTCATCGAACAAACAAACAAATATAACACTACTTTAGTCTCGCCATTCCATTTCAAAATGAAATGAAATCTTACAGTTTAACGTCCCACGTTATGCCGTTAGGTTAAGGGAGGCGGTGATTAAGATAAGTGAATGACGATGGAATAATTAGTGGAATGAGAATGTGGAAGGAAATGGGAGTACTCCGAGAAAACCCATGGAAACGATGTTGTCCACCACAAACTAACTTCTCCGGGGATTGAATCAATGTGCTATTTCATTTGAAATCAAATGAAATTTCTAGTTTTATATCCCTTGATTATACTTTATAGCTTATAACAGACGGGTGATTAATGAGACTGAATGATTATGAAATAATTGGTGGAAAGGAAATGTGGAAAGAAACTGGAAGACCCAAGAAAGTCAACAGCATTAATCCATGTGTTTCATTTGCTACAAAGTTAACTAGTGTTTAAAGCAATTGCTCTAATCGCACTGCTCACGTTTACTCACTGAACTCACATTTTACACATTTTACACACATTATCTTTGTTTGTTTGTTAGTGTCTTCGTTTGTTACAGTTACTCGTTTTGCAAATACCCAGTTGGTTTGGGTGCTCATTTGTACGCATCCAGTCATGGACGAGATATTGCATTCTGATGCCTCTGGGAACGTAGCTCTATTGCCGACGCAACTTTTGGAAACGTATCAGGAAAGTAGCTTCAATACTAAAGTAGATATGAATGCATTCTCGGTTTTCCTATGGCCCAGCTCGCATACGCCTTTTGTAGGGTAGACAAACAGGTGTAGGTGTGTGTGTGTGTGTGTGTGTGTGTGTGTGTGTGTGTGTGTGTGTGTGTGTGTGTGTGTGTGTGTGTGTGTGTGTGTGTGTGTGTGTGTGTGTGTGTGTGTGTGTGTGTGTGTAAAAGTAAACTAGTGGTTATGTCGATGGCAAATGGTTATCCATTATGAAATCAATCTTTAAGTCCTGTGGATCAAAATACATTTATTTTTACATCATATACTGCATAACATAGCTACTAATGTTGGAATAATCTTAACATTTCGCTTCTGTCAGTTGTACCGGAAGTAAACACACCAATAGTCTGATTATTTTCTGACAAAATATTCATCGTTGCCAAGTCTTTTGAACTGGAAAACTTGGTGCAGAAACAATACGGAAACATAGTGCTAACCAAATATATTCATTATTCCTACTTATTAGGTAAAACATATTTAATAACTTAATTTTATTTCCATTAGCATAGCAGCATTTAATAATGAGATTAGTGAGCAAAAGCGATGTCAATATAGAAATTTGCAGTAAATGCTTGAAACCCGTTTCTCGACAAAACATTAGCTTAAAAGTGGAATGCGGTGAATGCAATAATATATTTCATAGTGTTTGTGTTGATCTCAAAGAAGAAGATATAAAATATTTACGGTCATGTGATTGCTCGCGGCGGTATAAAAATAGTGAAAAATCACGACACAAGTCAATGGCAGGTGATACCTCTATAGTAGCTATGGATAAATCTCCCCGCCTTTGAACGAAGTATACGAATTATTACTTTCTATAAAACAAGACGTTGATGAGATTAAAACAGGGAATAGGAAATTACAGTAAGATATTGGTAAATCACTAAATTTAACCCTAGTGAAGTGTATGAATTTCACTGACGAACTTAAAAATGAAAACTTATCATTAAAAAGACAAGTAGAGAAATTGAAGACAGAGATAGATGAGCTTGACCAATATGGCAGGAGAAATACTTTAGAAATCCACGGTGTTCCCGCCCTTTCCAATGAGGATGTCGTTGAAATTGTAAAGCAAGTTGGTATTGTCTTGGATTTAAATATCACAGATAATCTGATAGACACTTATCACAGAGTAAAAAAAAAAAAATCTCCAAACCAACCCGATCTGCATATAGTAGTAACATCTGTTATAAGATCTCACAATGATAGCTTTGTTACGAGAAGGAAAATTAAAAGGAACCTAAATTTAAAGACATTCGTTACACAATAGGTGGAATTATCTATGTAAATCATAGTTTAACACTGTATCGAAGGTCAGTATTTACGGAAGCTAGGAAGGTTAAAAGGGAGAAAAATTTTGATTTTCTATACGTATTCTATATGCGGCTAACATTCAATTTAAAAAATCAATACTTACGTATACACACTCAGTACGGTAGAGGAGGTTAAAAATTTGTTGTAATGATTGGTAATGGTAAGCGTGATCTTTCGTTTAATTGTCAAACTGTAAGAGGTTCAAGATCCAATTTGAATGACGAATGTCGCAGCTAATGATTTGGATTAACTGAAACCTGGCTATGCGACAGAATATATAATAGTGAATTTATAGGTCATAGGTATAGTGTATACTGAGAGGACAGACAAAACAGGAATGGGAGTGACGTACTGATTGCTGTCCTCAAAGATTTTTTGTTGAAAATATGCCAATAATTATTGACATTATTGAAATATACTGAACATAAAATTGGTAATAGCACATAAATCCTTTTATGTAATTGTAGTTTATTTTCCACCGAAAACAAAAGTTGATAAATATCATGAATTTTCTCAAAAATTGAGCAGATTAAGGATATTCAGCACAATAACTTTTTAATTTTCGGTGATTTCAACACAGCAGAAACTAACGATTTTTATTATTGTTTGTTCCAAGGTAGTTTGATTTGTGCTTCGTTGGCCAATTTCTTATCAGTAATTAATACAATCATTCAATTCAATGAGAAATAATACTGGAAAATTTTGGATTTAGTTCTTTCTAATGTTGGAGGACTAATATAACTGTATCTAAGTGTATTTTTCCATTATTACCTGAAGATGGTCATCATCCCTCATTACTTTATCAAATTTATATCATGAGTTCTGACTCTACTATTAGTTCTATTATCGTATATAATAACTAGACTTCGGATTTTAAGGCAAATGCCTATTTTGTTCCCTTTATAGGAAGTAAAAAATACTTCGGATCTTTACGAATCATGAGGAATTAAGCCTATTAAAACACTTTATAAGTGCCCTAAAAATGGCTAAAATGGAGTTTAGCGCCTATTTTGGCCGTTTTGGCCTAAAAATGCCTAAAACTGCAAAAAATACAAAATTCCTGTATTTTTTAAATAAACTTTTTTTTTAGTGTTGAGTGAAATTTAATTGACAAATCTGAAGGCAGAGTGAGTGTGTTTGTCGAGGCTAATTTTAGTCTAACTCGTATGAAGAAGTGAAACGCAGAGGGTGGTTGTATGTAAAAAATTGTTTCTAAAAGTTGAGCTATTTCTGCTCAAGGTCAAGCCCATTTGTGAAAGACAAAGACAAACCATCCCTTTGCATCCTGCAGACACTGTACTGAAAGATCTCTATCTCTTTCTGTCTGTCTCTCTTTCCCCAGGGGCAAAACCAAAGCTATTGCTAAGTGCATATCGCAGTAACCAATATTCCCCTCCCTGCCGTTCTGCATTCTTGGAACTATTCCACCTTTTCTCTTCTGTAGCGGCTCACTTCAGCTCTTCTGTGATCCGTTCAGCTCTCTGGAATTTGGACAATAGTTTACACACACACATTCACAAATCAACACACAGCTCTATTGAAGCAAGAATCTCTTCGGGTCTTCGCTTTCAATATTTGGGAAAAACCAAAGTCCACGAACAGAAACGATTCATGAAGTGACGCGGTTCAGTTGACTGGAGTATCCATCCATGTATCATTTTCGGGTCAGTGCAGTGATTTATCTTAAACACGTAGTTCAAGAACGATACATCGTCTCTACAACGCATGAACAATTGGACTCAACGGCTTACAGCCCAGTCACAGATCTTGAGGATTCTTAAAAAGAAGTTTTGTATCATACGCAACAATGCCAAAGGAGAAGTCTTCAAAAAGTACCTTGATTCGCCAGTGGTTGCAAGAATTTCCAGATCTAACATACGATGGAAGAATAATCTTTTGTCCATTGTGCAGCAAGCAGGTAAGAAAAGCTATTTTTATTTACAGAATTTATAAATTTAATTAAATCAATTGTACACCCCCCCCCCTCCTTGTTTCTGTATAGCTAGCTAAAGTAAAACCTTTATCAATGGGAGGTTAACTATTTTAAGAGACAACGTTACTGAGCTGCTGAACTCGTGAAAATCTAATTTACATGGAATTTAGATCAGTTAAGAAAAAACATAAAAATAATCCTGTAACACAGGAAAATCTTTAAAATGTAAAGACTTCTAGCAGCCTGCTTAAATGAAATATATGAACGATGGTTTTGAAAGTGCTAATGGAAGAAAGTGTCTAGACTTACACATTCAACAGTTTTAGGGATTCTCGGGGATCTTGAGAAAAGCGGACATGGCATTCTCGGTTCTTTCCGAAGGACTCCCCCCCCCCCCGAAAAAAAGCGGTAAAGGTTAAAAACAATGTAAGTTAAAGTTGACATATTGTGTCAGTAACTCCAAAAGGGGTCCTCTTTTCGGAGAAAAATGTTTAATGCCAGCAATTACTCGACAGTTTCAGGAGCTTAAGAAAACATATTTTTGCTATCTCGTTTTTCAAAAGAAAAAAAAAAAATACGAAAGAAGTTAAGAAAGGCGGGATTCAATTTTTTTTAAATGCCAACAGTTCCAAAAGTTTGAAAGAAGAAATGTGCAATGCCAATATTGATTATCTTTAAAAAGTTAAGGAAACTGGATATATCCTTTCATCCCGAAAATATCTAAAAACGAGGATTTCAGTTTGAAAGAAAAACTAGAAATGTCAATATCTTGAAAAGCATAAAAGATAGGAAAAATGTTTAAAGGCCATTTTTTTTTTTTTTTTTTTTGTTATTTTTCTCGAAAAAGAAAGAAAAGATCTGTTAATAGTTAAATAACGGCGTTTGAGGTTCATAGATTGTCTCAGAACTTGTTTTACGAAGCAGAAACTTGTTTGTCTCTTTGTTTTTTTATTTATCAATTTTGCTCGAGGTGCTACTGTCTATTGTCTTAAGATGCTATTGATTTCCATCCATAGTTACAGACAAATAAATTCCACACAGGGGCAAGAAAAGAACAGTCTGACACTCGTCTAACAAGAATTACAATTGCGGATAATTTTATTTTAGGACAGATCTTAAGAAAGGAAGAATTTGTCTCTGATGTTCTCTCCCCAAAGCCAAAAAAAAAAAAAAAAAAAAAAGGAATTCTAATCGATTGCTCTCTCTCTCTCTCTCTCCTGATGAAGAATATCCATACACCTTTTGTCGCAGGGCCGCAAGAGACAACTAATTTCCAAAAAAAAAAAATTAAAAAACGCCAATTTTATTTATTGTATCATGCTGATGTTCACACTCAACTAAGGCATTGCTAATACTTTATTTTCGTTCTAACTTTGGTTTCTGTCAGTTGATAGTTGCAAAAATTTTGAATTTTTGAAATTTTAAAACGGCCCTTATTTTAAATTTTTGACAGGTCACTGATTTTCACACTGAAACATTTTAATCATATTTTGGGGAAAATTTGGTTCAAATCAGTTAAAAATTTTGTAAATTACAGTTTTAAAGAAAATTTTAAAGGGACGATATTTTGAAATTTTTCATGCAATTATTTTGGCATCCAAATCTCAAACAAAATATTGCCAAATTATGTTTTAATTTTTGCCAAGTTGGAGTGTGTCAGCATTCGAAATTAAATAAAATATAGTGCTTAAAATTAAATTAGTTACAGTGCTTAAAATTAAATATTATTTCTCAGATATTGATATACAATTTTATTGCTTCTGTCTGTAAATTGGGGATTATTCTGAAGTAAAATGCTCATCGATTAGTCTTTTATTTGATCTGTTCTGATTCGAAATGGGACTGGGGTATATTGGTCTTTAACGAGGTAGACCAACAAGTTTGCCTTTTTGTCAACTTTAAATCAATAATGTAACGTTCACCGATTAAAAAAAAAAAAAAAGCACATTACGACCAGAAAGGCAAGCAAACAGTGATGGTAGTTGTCGCAATTAGTGCTCTCAATCGGGTCAGTTCGGGTCGACTTTTGGTTGGACACCCTCGAGTAACGGGTCGGGTCAGGTCAGCCTAACTCGGGTCACGGGTCGGGTAGCGTTAGACCAACTCAGTTCACCGGTCGAGTCGGGTCACCCGAGATAGTTTGACCCGACCCGACTGGTGAACTGAGTTGGTCTAACGATACCAGACTCGTGACCCGAGTTAGGCTGACCTGACCCGACCCGTTACTGAGGGTGTCCAACAATAAGCTGACCCGAACTGACCCGTTTGAAAATACTAGTCGCAATGTACACGAAGAAAATTAGAGAATTTGAAACCGAAATTAAAGTTAAAACGCCACCATCTTCACTAGTTTTGTAAGAAGCATTTGAAAATATATTTCTAAGCGTTTTTTTTTTTTTTTTTTTTTTAAGGTTTCTCAGGAAAAGAAGTGCCACTTAAAGCAACACATTGATGGTGCTGGACATCTTGCCAAATCTAAAGCGAAGAAACAACAGAAACAGACACAGTTAACTCAGCCTTCTGGATCTGGATCTGAATCTGGAACTGCGAACACATTTAATGCGGATCTTGCTAGAGCCCTTGTCGCTGCCAACATCCCATGGAACACACTTCAAAATGAAACATTCCGACAGTTTTTACAGAAGTGGTGCCAGCAATCGATACCGTGTGAGTCAACACTCAGGAAAACGTGTTTGGATTCTGAATACAACAATACACTTGATACAATCAGAAAGGATATTGGCGATTCCAGCATTTGGGTAGGCGTCGATGAGACTACTGATGCATGCAATAGATACATAGTGAATGTTGTTGTAGGAAAACTTGATGAAGATGGACCTTCAACTCCTCACTTGTTAAGTAGCAAGGAAATTAAGAAAGTGAGTGCCCAGACAATTGCTTACACCGTGAACAAAAGTTTGCAACTTCTGTATCCTAGTGGTGTGGATGATTCTAAAATTCTTCTTCTTTGCACAGATGCAGCTTCTTACATGATTGCTGCGTTTAAGAACCTAAAACCTTTCTACCCCAACCTCATCCATGTTACCTGTGTAGCACATGCTTTTCATAGAATTTCTGAAACAATCAGGAACGAATTTCCTCAAGTCAATGCCCTCATTTCTAACATGAAAAAAACTTTTTGCAAAGCCCCATCGAGAATCGCTGTCTTTAAAGAAAAACTGCCTGGCATTTCTCTTCCTCCACAACCTGTCCTAACGCGCTGGGGAACATGGCTTGAAGCAGCTTTGTATTACGCAGAGAACTTGGACGCTATTGCTGGTGTTGTTGGCGAACTTCCTGGTGTGGAAAACATTGCAAGTGTTTCAGTTTTGAAGGAACTTTTCAAAGATCCCATTCTCAAAAGAGATCTTGTATATATCAAGTCAAATTTTTCATTCTTACCTACGACGATCACTAAGTTGGAAGCTACGGGAAAGCCACTTAGTGAACAGGTGTCAGTAGTTAACGAAGCCGAAAAGAAAATCCAAAGTGCTACGGGGAAAGTTGGGGAAAAAGTGCAGTGTAAGTGGGAAAGTGTAGTGAAGAAGAATGAGGGATTTCTTGTGTTGGCTCGTATAGGGAAAGTTTTGATGGGAGAGGATGAAACCATCCCCGACGAAGTGGAAATGAAAAATGTATCGAAATTTAAGTATGCTCCTGTAACATCTGTCTCAGTGGAAAGATCGTTTTCGGCAGCAAAGATGATCCTTACAGACAAAAGAGAGAGATTGACAGTCGAAAACTTTGAGAAACTGTTGGTAATTTACTGTTTCCAAAATTACGAATGAGCAAGTTGTGTACTGAATGAATCACCTGATTCACTGAAAACAAAAGATGTTAATAAAAAGGGGTATGTAATAATTTATACTATTATTTTTAGAGCCTATTTTTAATTTTTAGCGCCTATTTTCCTATTTTTAGTACCTATTTTAGGCGCCTAAAATTAAACTTTTTGGTGCCTAAAATTCCGAAGTCTAATAATAACAGTAAAGCTGACTTTTTTTAACTTACAAGAATCATTACACAAACGAAGTTAGAATGAAGTAATTTCAATAACGTTTATAAAGCCGTGGATCTTTTCTATGAAGTTCTTAATGGTGTTATTAATAGATACGTACCCAAGAAAAGCTAGTTTAAAAAACGCACTTACCTCCGTTGGTTTACACCTGAAATTACTATTCTCAAGCGCAAAATGTATTATAGGAAACACAAAAATCAATCGGAGTATAATTACAATAAATTTGTTCAATTTCGTAGATAACTAAAAAGCATATTGAACACTGCGTACAAGAGTTATATATTACAAACCGAAAATACTTTAAATAAGAATTATAAATGTTTTTGGAATTTCATTAAGTCGAAGAAAAATGATAATTTTATAAATAAGTGTACGTTTTACAATAATCAAAAGTTGAATTTCGACAGGGATATAGTAGACTGTTTTGTGCGGTATTTTCAATGTTTATATAGTCTCCCAGAATTTGACATTTGATTCTATAGCTGAACTTGAAATTAAAAAATTCATTAAAAAACTAAAGCCGTCTAAAGCAAGTGGTCCATACTCTATTCCTAGCTATGTTTTCAAAGGTTGTGGTAATATTTTAATTGTATCTTTGTATTACATTGTTAGTTTACTATTGAAAATGCCAACTTTTCCTAAACTCTGGACAGTCAAAAAGGTAATATTAACTTAATTGAAAATTATAAGCCAATATCACTTATATCGACCTCAGCAAAAATATTTAAGCATATGATTTTTAATAGAATATTTAATCATGATAAATCATACATATCTATATATCAACACGGTTTATCCTATATGTTCAACTGTGACAATTTAATTACATTTATCCAAAACATATCAGATCCATAAACAATAATTTTATAGTTGATACCACATATACGAAATTTGCAAAAACTTTTGACATACTCAATCATGATTTGTTACTAGAGAAATTATCTTTCTTTGAATTATCATACAAATTATTGACATTAGTTATACTGTATGTTAAACATCGTGATCAATATGTATCATATAATAAAAATTAAGACACTCATATTATAGGATCTTATTGGATGTACCACAAGGTTCAAATCTTGGACCATTACTTTTTTTTTTATTGTTTATCAATGATTTACCTCCATTTATAAAATACTCCAAATTTTGTTGTATGCAGACGACATGAAACTTCATAAAGAAATAAAGAACAACGACGATGTAATCAAGTTACAAATGTATTTAGATAGCTGCTACAAATGGAGTATTATGCTGAATTTTACATTAAATTACCTTTCAATGTAAATAAATGTTCGGTAATAACGTTCTCGAGAAAGGTAACCCAACTTTCTTCCAATTACTCGATGTATAATATAATAATACCAAGAGTTAAATATGTAAATGATTTAGGCGTCCTTTAGATTCTACACTATGCTTTAAAGCATATACTTAAAGTTATTAATGAGGTATACAAACCTCCAGGGCTTTTAATTAGAAATATAAGTGAATCTACTAACATAAGAGCCTGTACGGTCTTGTTTAATAGCCTAGTACGTAGCAAGTTAGAATATACATCAATAGTATGGACTCCTTATTATAAGCAACATGAAGGAAAAACACTGAAAGAATACAAAATAAGTTTTTTTTTTTTAAATATTTGACTTTTAAAATGTATAGGGTGAATTCCTATGACATAGGGTTCCTTACAGTACATTATTGGATATATTTAAATATTCATCATTAACTACAGGGTGGGAAATATCTCAATTGATTTTCTTATTTAAATTGGTAAATGGCATTGGTAAATAATAATTAATGCATAAGTATGCTGAATTTTAATAACGCCAAAACCAATTTAAGGACCAGAATTTTATTTATAATCAGAAATCTAGAACCTCTATGCGTATGAATTTTCCTATAATTCAAATTTGTCGGAATTATAATAACGTATCTAAGAAAAATCCAGAATTGATCTTTGTCTGTCATATCCTTTATATCTGAAATTGTTGACACAGATGATTATTGGAATATTGTATATATTGTATGCTCTTTCTCTATCATATTCTTTATATCTGAAATCGCTGAAACAAACAAGAAATGTGTCAGGTGATTATAGAATTATTGTATGTATTGTTATTTTCTTCTATTATAGTTATACCATTGTTTTTCTTTACACTAATGCCAATCTAATGTAAATCCTCTATTTTATTTTACTTTATTTTTAATTATTTTTCTTTTTTGCCTATCTTTTGTTTTATTTTTACTACTGTACATGTACATAAGTAACTCTAATTAAATTATTGTAAGGCTATTGTAATTGGGACAGTAGTCCTGCTATAGGTGGCAAACAAATAAATCGCTGTTAGCGGTGATCGCTGGCTGGACATTGAAAACCGACAGCTGAAGTTCAGATTATCCAACTCGCGTCGCATTGTGATTGTCGCAATACTCTGTTTCACATGCTAATCGAGTTCCAAAGTTTTTCACTCTTGTATTTGCTCTAAGATTCTTAGCGAAAATCATCTTCACTGCTCGATGTTAATTGTCAAGATGACTTCTTCTCTGTCCACTATTACTCTTCGTTGATGTTGAGCTATGATTTCTATAGGCCGCAATCATTTTAGATACAGCTTCTTGCGACATACCTTACACATTGGCCTCCCTAGATACATTTGCACCCATTAACAGCGCACCCATAGTTTTACCTCTTTGAAACTCAGAGATGTTTTCCATTTTAAATCAACACAGTTAAATTCCCGTGACATACTACAGACGATCACCAGAACATGTAACTACCAACGATCAGACGCCATATCTTCGGTATTACCACTTCACACATCGTATGTGTTAGAAACTACAAGTTTCCCTTATTCCGATAACATCTTTATGCAATGTTAAATGTTTCGAAATAGCTAGCTCAAAGACTAAACTACTCGATAGATTTCACTGAAATCTCGAAAATATTATATTCTAATCAATATTAGTATTCATTCTATCTGATTTGGAATGTTATGATCAATTGTTGTCAATTGTATACAACCTATATTATTTTAAATTACTGAATTATCAATATGCAAAGTGCAAAGTAAATTACTTAGCCAACGAATACAGCAGAAAGCAATTACTGACCTCCGTTGCTTCTCCCAAAGTTGATTGACCAGTTTTCAACTCTTCCAACACTTGAAGTAAAGCACCTGACGCTTCCTAGAAGATACAAGAACGATATACGATAAAACTAGGAATTACGAATGTAAAACCTCAAAAGATAAATACTTTAATATATATTGTATTCCTTTAAGGAATATTTCTTTTGTTAGGGGCTTCTTTATTTGTTGTTTTCTTCTAATTCTTCATACTTTCCGTTATTTTGAAGGTCTTAAACTTCTAAGCTGTTAGTTAAACCCATCCAAGATCATCATCTGTAGAAACAATTTTTAAGTTTATTTGGTGACCTAGTTTAATATTCAACTATAATTAAACGCAATCATCATCACCTATCTTAATCTTGTGGTATTAATATCTATCATGTTTTCCTTCGATATCTTCGATAATTTTGACAAGATAGCTATTTTGGCGTGTGATAATCAAATTTTAGTAATCCAATCAGAGATAATACCACTTATTGTACTTAATTTTAGGACAGACACATAATTTGAAACATATGTCTTGAATATAGTTGTTCTCGAGCAATTAACCAGGTGAATCCTATGTCATCCAACATTTGGAGAACAGAAAACATGTTCTCGTCTTCGGGGTAAAGAATGAAAAAACAAAAACAGAAGCCTTTATTATACAGGTGCTGGCAGGAAGGGGGCGGAATTTGATGGTCAATGACGACATCCAATCAACATCAGTCTATAGACTCAATTGTGATTGGACAGTTGAGTGGGTTGGTTAGCAAGCATGATTGGTTGTTTTGTGTATGTTTTCGTCCAATGAGGGGAAGCCATGTTTGGCTGAGTTTTCCGTGAAGAACGGTGTCCCTATTGAGGTTGTTGTCTTTTAGTATTGCTATTGCTTCCTTCACTTTTCTTTCCCAGTGGCCTGAACACTTTGCTATCAAAGTTGTTTCAGAGAAAGAGTGATGTGTTCCTTAGTTATGCTTTGTCAATCCTAATTTTTCTGCTTGCTATCGTTTGATGTAATTGGAATGTTCTTTTCGTCGAATTTCCATTCTACGTCCAGTCTGTTCAATATAGGCTTTCCCACATACGCATGAAATACGGTACACTCCCGCTGTTCTAAGTCCAATATCATCTTTCACTGGACGTAGGAAGGCCCTGGGTTTGGTAGAAGATTTATGCATAGTTTCTATCCCGTGATTTTCGTAGGATTCTGCTGGATTTTCCTGAAAGTTGGCCCGTGTATGGAAAACAGAGTTCCTCTTCGTTTTTCTTTTTCTCTTGAATTGGATAGTTTCGTGGCGGTCTTTTTCGGCTCCTTCTTATGTCTATGCCACTGTAACCATTTGGTTGAAAAGTGGTCTCCAGAGTTCAGACTGTATGCTTTGTTGATCTGATATGGCAAAGGCTCTATATAACAATGTGTCCATTACTGTTATGCATTGAGACTTGGGGTGGAAGCTATTGTTGTTAAGATAGAGGTCTGTATGTGTGGGTTTCGTGTATACGCTGTGTCCAGGGCAGCTGTACTTCTTATAGTGAATGTCCAAAAATGGTAAGCTCCCGTTGTTTCCGATTTCCATTGTGAAACTGATATTAGAGTGGTCGATGTTGAGGAAATCATGAAAGATTTGTAGAGACTGTTGTTCGTAGTGTCAAAGAGTGAAGCTGTCGTTCAAGTATCAGTAGAAATGGGTTGGTGGAAAATGCTTTTCTGTAAGTCCCAAGGTGTCTTGAATCCGTACTTCCGTAGAGATACTACGTGAAAGAAGACAAGAATATCATCTAAAGATAAATGTATTTTCTTCAGAACTGCTATAAATTCTGTGGAGTTCTTTACATAATGTTCGCACTGCCCAACCGATAGCTGTAGGAGGGACGTTAAATATTTTGCTAGACGTTAGATAGGTCTTCCTATGGCCCTGACAATAGGTCTCACTAGGTTTATGTATCTATGCTAAGCCTATAGACGTGGCGGTTGGCTTCCATTGGATAAAATCTGTTTATATATTTCTGCTAATCCCGATTTTTTCAGAAGGTTGATGGTTCTTCGTTCTATTGCTGGTATGGGATCTTTCGTCAGAGTTTTCTAGGCTGTGTCACCGACTAATTGTGTAATCTTCTCTTTGTAAACTTGAGTACGAAAGATCACTGTGGAGTTTTCTTTGTCTGCTGGTAAAAGTATAATGTTTGAACCTTGGCGGATTGCCTTGAGTGTGTGGATTCTGCTTTGCTGATGTTTGGCTTCGGTATTGTGGCCCTTTTGAGGACCAAGCCAGCTAATTGTCTAATCTGTTCTGTCTCTTCATTTGGCAAGGAGTGAATGGCTTGTTCTATACTGGATATAATGTCAGCTTTTGGTATGAGTGTGGATGCTGGAGCGAATTTCAAATCTTTACTGAGCTCTGAGAGGGTGGTTTCATCAAGATGGCGTTATGTGATATTGGTCGAAACTTTAGACTTCATGGAGCCCTTCCTGGCGGTTGCTGGTTTGTAAAGGCGGTCAAACTTCTTGACCTGCTAGTATTTGGACCTGTTGTGAGCGAGTTCGGTTTGAGCTGTTAAGGCCCTGTGAACCCAATCCCAGTCGAATAGCGACAGATGTGTGTACGGAGCCAGATGTAAAGATCGAAGCTGGTCATCAATGAATGTGTGTATGGTGAATGAGCTCATGGACTAAGGTCAGGCCTGTTTCTCTTAAAATGTTGCTGTTTCAGGAATGTGGAGAAAGTAACAGAGTATGGCGAAGTTTGGAATAACTTGTTAGTCTCTACGTCTTCGCAGGAAAACTAAACTAGACAAACGTCGAACCTTCTTCGGGCGCAGAACTTGAAGTTGGTTAATTCTGCAGACTGTATCATTCTCGTAGACGTATTTGAAATACGAACTGAAGCTCTTTTGGACATTCTCATTAGAAGAAAACCTGACTGCAGCCTTAGACAGCGCATAGAGGAAACCCACACATACGGACCTCTACCTTAACAACAATAGCTTCCACCCCAAGTCTCAACGAATAACAGTAATGGACACATTGTTAAATAGAGCCTTTGCCATATCAGATGAAGAAAACATATAGCCCGAACTCCAGCATCTGAAAATCATTTTTCAACAAAATGGCTACAATGATACCGATATAAGAAGCAGAATAAAAAGGGCTGCCAGGAAGCTGTTGATATGAAGAAAAAATGAAGAGAATGAAGTTGATCTGCCTGTATTCCATACATGGGCCAACTTTCACGAAAATTCAGCAGAATTCTACGAAAACAAGGAAAAGAATGAAGTTGATCTGCCTATACTCCATACATGGGCCAACTTTCACGAAAATTCAGCAGAATCCTATGAAAACACGGGGAAGAAACTATGCATAAACCTCATACCAAACTCAGGGCTTTCCCACGTCCAGTGAGAGATGATGTAGGACTTAGGACAGCGGGAGTTTATCATATTCCATGTATATGTAGGAAAGCATATATTGGACATACTGGACGTACAATTGAAATTCGACGAAAACAACATTCCGATTACATCAAATGACAACAAGCAGAAAAATCAGGATTGGCAAAGCATAGCATAGCTGAGATATATTTCTTTCCCTGAAAGAAAAGTGAAGAAACTCCCATACTAGATGGCAGCAAACTCAATAGGGATAGCAGGCTTCAACTCAGCCAAACGTTGCTCGACTTATTGGATGAAAATCATGCTTGCTAACCCACCCACTCACCCATCCATCCATCCAGCAGACAATTTTTGCTGATAAGCGTCTCCAAACATTGCCAAAAGCTATCAGGCGAATTTCACCGCGTTTCTTTTTCAGTGCTATAAGTGACGCTCCAAAGAAAATTGGTCGTAAAATGGTCGGCACTTTCCCAGATATAGTTACGTTTATAAATTCACAAATGAATGTGATTAAGCGTTTCTTTGAATCAAAGTTTTGATTTAGAAGTAGATCTTTTAAGATTGAGGAACGGAGTTTATCCTTTCCGCCTGCCGAACCAGAGGGGAAGGATTTTATGGCCTTTAATAGCTCGATGGAAGAGACTTTAGTTACTGTAGTCGAGTCCTCAGGTGATTTGGGATTGATGAATAAGTGATCGTAGGCTGGATGTTTTTCTTTGAGAGCATGTAGTACTGAAGCATCTGGCGTAGCCACAGTGTCATCGGATATCAGTAGTCTGACAGCGCCACGTATATCACCATCTGCTTATTTTTCTTCGATGCTCTTGGTGTTGAGTGAACTGGATTTTGTGGTTTGCTAGGTTCGTTGATCCCTTGATGCTGCTTTGTTAATATCTCACGATGATGTTCCCTCCAGTTTCTGACTCTTAGTTTCATCTAAGTGGTGAGATTACTTTCTCAGAACGGGGGGGGGGGGGATGCAAAGCACTGCGTAAGGGAAAACTAGGAGGTCGATCTAAGAGTCAACATTATTGTGCTGTTGATATTACGAATTTTGTCACATAGAGAATCAGCTACCGATGAACGAGCACCGCGAGGGACTCGACGAAGTGTTTCCTGTATCTCCCCATTCCCCTCGTCTTAAATTATGCAGTGAAAGTCTCACATCAGTGCGAATAATAAGATACCGAATAGAAGGGCTATGTTTCTAGTGTTTTTATATAGTGTGTGCATATCTACGTCTACTATGCAATATTAAGTGTCTTATTTTCATTATTTCGTTTATTCAATTGCGTCAGTGCAACTTTTTCTGTTTGAGCGTTCAAGCTCTGTATAGTGAAAATTTTGTGTTGTTAATATTTCTCATTCTACTCCATATCCACATATACGCCTATTTAATAAATAAGGATTTATCTAAGGAAATACTATCGTCTTCATTCATGTGTGTATGAATCCCTGCGTGCAGTCGGCTTGCCAGTCGCGTATATGTATACGCATGCATACGCAAAAGTAAGTATAATCCAACCTGAGTCTCAAAAGCACCAACGTTGCTCATGTCAAATCACTTGTTGTATTTCAATGTCATCAACCTGCGCCTGGACCAGAATTGTTATCAGCTGTTTTCTTAGGGTATTCTCCAGAAGCCAGCGCCCGAGGGAAACGGTAGGTAGCAATTTTAATGGCACCCGAACGAGCAACACGAGCCCAGACCGTCAGTGATTTGTGCATGGAGACAGTAGTTATATATGAATAAGTACTACCAACATTGGAATAGGAAATTTTATTAATCATATTTTTGTTTTTACAGGTTGTACCAATACAAACAATAATAGTAAAACTTACTCATATAGTGTTCTGTAGTATATGTATTTTATTTGAATTTTATTTACATTTATTATTTGTGATTAGTAACTGTATTTTCATTATGGCTCACCAACAAGTTGACTTACTTAAGATACTTGAACAAATGCAAGTAGAAAATAGAGAACATTTTCAGAAAACCGAAGAAAAATGAGATAGGCAGGAAGAAAAGTTAGATAGACAGGAACAGGCACAGAATGAGAATAGGGAAAATTTTGCAGAAGTAAGAGAAAAATTAGATAGTCAGGAAGATAATCTTGTCAAATTACGGGCACAAATAGAAGCAGTTGAAATCAAATGCGATGAAGGAACCACAAAAATAGCTGATAGAATACAAACGTTAGAGAATAAAGTAGATCAAAATAATGAAAGAGTTCAGAGGGGAATCGAACATGATATAGTAGCTATTATGCAGAATAGAGATAACATAGAGCTCCTAGTTCGCAACGTACGTTCAATGGGAATGAAAGTCACTAAAAACACAAATCATTTAATGGGTATATCCGAAAAGATTAGAACTGATACAAGGACAGATAGAAGCTAATCACACCATCTGTAACGCTAATAAAGAACGTTGTCTCGTAGCGCATAGAGAAAGCGAAAGTCATTTAGATGAAATACACGACGAAGTTGTAGATTTAAAAGAACAGGTTCGAAAGAATGAAGGGTCACTTCAGATGTGCTATGAAGAGATTAGGCAATTAGATTATCATGTTAAAGTTAAAAACGAACAGGCTTTCGAGAACAACGCTGAAATTAAAGTAGAACAGCGAGAAATAGGAGAAATTAGGCATGATTTGGCGTTAGTATACCAAAAAGTAGAAAGAATCGAAAACAAAACACGGGAATCGGAACCTAATACTGATAGTGACATTCACGTTAGAACTGGATACCAATCTAACAGTGACTCAGCTTACACTGAGCATAGTGAAGTTTGCAGTAGCGACGAAACTCATGTTAAGGTCATTACCAACAGAAATTTTAGACGTAATAATCGAGAAACTAAACATAGAAATGTAGGAACAGCTAAACTGAAAAACCACCTTAAACCAAAAATTATCGCGTATTTACCCAAGTTTAAAGGTGATCCTGCTACCGAGTCAGTACATACATACCTGCGCAAGTTAGCATTAGCTGCGGAAGTTGCTAAATTGTCAGAAAAAGCCTTAGTACAAGCCATACCTCATGTGTTGGAGGGTGTAGCCTTAAGCTGGTATTACACACGCAATGAGGAATTTAAGACTTTAGAAGAGGTTAAAAAAGCGCTAGTCGAATCTTTCGCTGGAGACGCAACGATACACCACAGGCTGTCGGCTTGTAAAGCAACCCGATTCAATCCCAAGACCCACCACTCAGTACATGCTTTTGCTTTAGATCAGTTTAATAAACTTAAGAGAACTGACACCGCAATTACCAGAGAACTTGATATTAACAGACATCATACATATGTTACCTCAGAGATTTCGTACGGAACTTTATTTACATTCTTGCACTAATATTAGAGAATTTTTGGCGTCTATTCAGAAATTAGAAACATTGTATTTTCAGCAAACTAGAGAGGAAAAACATTCGCAGGGTAACAATTCTAACAATAGACAGAATCAAGCTTCTCAGAATTATCAGAGATCTTTTAGTTATGGTAATAGTAATCAAAATAGATATTACAACCAGATAGTTAATAACACCAAGGCCCAAAGAGGCGGTAATTGGAACAGGAGACATGCAAATGATCGTGACAACAACGATCGACAACCACGTTCTCGTAATCAGAACACTAACCACGAGCAAGATCGGAATCGTAACCCTCACAATTACAACAAACGGCCAAAACCACATAATGGTAATTCTAAGGATAAAAGGAATGATCGAAAAAATAAAAACAATAGACAATTTTGTGATCGTGATAATGACAAAAATCACCGGAACGACGAACGAAATTATGAAAGGTCAAATTATCGTCACGAACGAGACTCCGACTTTCAGGAAAACTAAATTTAATGTCCAATTTTCGCTTTTAAGTTACTTAGGTATAATTTAGTGTATTTGTAGAATTTTTAAACTTTATATTAATATTTATCTTACCCACAGGCTTATTTTGAAGGAAAAGCCAGATTCTGCAGACTTATTATTAAAGTTTTGACTTTTAATAGATTAAGTAAGTTTGCAGAATATGGTACAAATGTGTTTGACATGATACATTGATATGCTATATCGAGATGTGTCAAACAGTGTAGACTGTTAATCTCAAGATATTTTACATTAAGATTTTATGTAGTTCTTTCCTTGTCATAGGAAACACAAGAAGACATGTATTCAAGACACGCGGTTGTATCCTTCAGTTGCGGTAATTACCGTAGCTAAACATTTCTTTTGGAATCTATACAAACTATTTGGGCTTCCCATTAAAATTTCTTTTTGCTTCTTTAGCATCTTGATGCGACCGATCCTTCGGGAAGGAATTCTAGGGTATATTAATAAGGGATGATTAAATTTATTTTCCAAGCTACATTCTACGTAGACATGGTGTGGTGAACCATGAAATACTTGGACACCCCAATAATTCACTCATCATTCGGTAATTATTGGAAATTTTCTCCTTCTTTATGCATACATTGAAATTTTGTTGTAACTTGTGTATTCTTATCCTGTATTTTAGACATACGTTTCTATATATATTAAATACTAGCAGCGTTCACCCCGCTTCGCTGCGGTCACCCCGGAACGCAATAAACGTTGTTACTTAGATAATTTTTACTTTTTCGCTTTCAAGTGATATGATAAAAACCATAGAAGATTGCAGTAAATGTTAACATTATATCGCCTGTCATTTATGTTAACCCGCCCCGCTTCGCTGCGGTCACCCCGGAACGCAATAAACTTTGTTACTTAGATAATTTTTAATTTTTCGCTTTCAAGTGATATGATAAAAACCATAGTAATTGCAGTAAATGTTAACATTATATCGCCTGTCATTTATGTTAACCCGCCGAGTGACACGGTCATGCGGGTTGCATATAAATACGTTTATTTTTACCTATGATGAACTAACAAAGGATTTGTACGTTATGGACACTTGAATGGTCAATTATCTCAAGACACTGGTAATTAAAAATTAAAGTGATATGATAAAAACCATCTAGGGTCCAAATCCTAATAACCCCCCAAAAATAAAAGAAATTGGTTCAGCCGTATTAGCGTGATGAGGGAACAAAGGATTTGTACGTTCTCTTTTATAATATAGATTAAAATTTAATGATGTTTCATTGTATTACTATTATAATGTATTTTATGCTTGATGAATATTTCAACATTTGTGAATTTGTAATAAGTATTAATGCTATTTGCATATTTCAACAGATTTCCACGAAGAATCTGAAGTATTTCTATATAATTGATATTTTGGTTTTGTGAAATATTTGTGTATTGATATTTTGCCTCATGTATTTCAAGACTATGTTAGTATGTATTGTGATATATTTTAAATATTTCTTTTATTATATTTCCGTAATTGTAACTTTTGTTTATTTAATGAAACAAGAACGCATACAATTTTAAGAACTAATTATTCATACCATGCCAACTAATTTCCATTAATTTTTGTTGATGCCAAAATTTAAAATCTCGCAAGGTGAAATAATATTACGTTAATATTCTTGCTGTTAACCATTTGTTTGGATTTACAGCTGAAAAGTTAAAAAGTTCATCCGAGAAATATTATTAAAGTCGTTATATTATTGTAGTATTTCTAATTTACGACGTCTTATTTTTGTTGATAATGAATATTTCAGGAATGTTTACATCTTGTGTCTTTATCTTGACATCTTAAGGAATTACTTGTCATTATGCTTCCATGCATGATTATTGCAATGAATTGCTAATAGGATTTTATTTTAGGCATACGTTAAGTCACAGTTCGAGATGGCGAATATGTGAATGTTATGATAAATACAGGGTGACCGCGTGACTATGTTACAAAATTTAAGGGATGATTCCTGATACGGAAACAAGAAAAAAAGTTCAAATAAACTTTTGTCCAACGTACATAATTTCGGAGCTACAAGGTGCCGAAAGCGTGGGAAACTGACATTCAAAGCTCTATAGCTCGACTATGGTGAATGATAGAGCTAATGCGGCATGATCACGTCAAAGACACCGAAGCTGCTGTATTCAAAAATGCTTAGGTCGAGATCGTGCAATTCGTGCACAAGGGATTCCCCAAAGGAGCGTAGGGATTCCCGGATAATCTGTCAAGAAAGATGGGTCGAAAAGGATACGGATGAATAGCTGTCCCAACTGCTAGCAATAATGCGTCTGTACTAAGTCGATATCTCGCACAAGCACAAAATGGCGAACAGTTTTATACGTGCCATGTGTGGTTGCATAACGCGCACTAAATAAGAGTGGGGAAAATATGAAAGGAAAATGTGAATAATTTAGTACAAATGGTAAATACATGATAGTACACTGTCCTGTTCATTGTACGTATAGACGCGTTTAATAAAGGGAATAATCATGAAACGTACTAAAATGTTGTACAAACATCACACTATCATTGTTTTCTTTCATGTAGTTTTGTCATTGAAAGCAAGTAAAACTAAGGGGAAAAACCGGGGGGTATGGGTGCTTTCTTCCAGGCAGAAACTTTATTTCATTTAATGATACGAGCCGAGGATACTTTTTACGAGAGGGGGATTTTTCCGCCATCCCATGTTAATTTGACCACTGCCAGAGAACAACAGTAAAATATCCGTTTCTTATCATTAGCCGTAATGTGCGTCACCCGAACATTGAAAAAGAACAAGGAAAAACAATTTATCAGGACGTTTGTTTTAGTCGCTGCTTCCGATGTTTTGCAGGACTAATTCCGAGATTTTGTCTAGAATGCTTAACATGTCGTATTGTTATCGTTTAGAAGATATTTTGTTTTCACAGACGGTGCTATCACCTGAAGTACACCACAGTTTGCAGGTTCGATCACAAGCATTTGTTCTTCCTTCTGTCGTAGAAAACAATCGAAGGTAAGGAAAGTATAAGACAACCCTACTAGAAGGTGTTGTGGAAGGTGGAAGGTCATTCTTCATGTGGTTTTGTTCGTAGCGTACGAGTTCCTTAGTGCAGTTTGTGCTTTGCTTGTTCGAATGTGAGATCAAATGGAGTATTCGATAGCAGAACTTGCGCACATGATATTTGTATACGGTCACGCAAATGGCAACAGTCGACAAGCTAATAGGTTATATCGACTGAAGTATCCAGAAAGAAGACATCCAGCCCATACTATGTTTGCCAGACTTTTTCAACGCTTACGAGACACGGGGAATTTACAACCTCAATACTACGACCAAGGAAGACGAAGAACCACAAGTACTCCGAACTTTGAAGAACAAGTGCTTGACCGTTTCACCCAAGACCCAACAGTAAGTACCCGGAAAGTACCACGTGAAAGGGGAGTAGCACAGGATACTGTTTGGAAAGTAGTACACGAGCAACAGTTACACCCCTATCACCCGCAGAGGGTTCAGGCCTTACGTCCAACTGACTTTCAACCTCGCGTTCGGTTTTGAGAGTGGTTTCTCCAACGCTCTGTAATTGATCCACAGTTTGCTTCCTACCTGCTTTTCACCGACGAAGCTTGTTTTACGAAAGACGGGATATTTAATAGTCACAATAGTCATGTATGGGCAGACGAAAATCCTTATGCAATTGTGGAAAGGGGCCACCAAGACCAATTCGCCATAAATATGTGGGCGGGTATTATCAGTGATCAGATAATAGGTCCATATTTACTACCACCACGATTAACTGCACCAGTGTATACGAGATTCCTGCGAGACATACTTCCAGAGTTATTAGAGGATGTCCCTCTCGGTGTTCGTCAACGGATGTGGTTTCAACATGATGGCGCCCCAGCCCACTTTTCAGCTAGTGCTCGAGAGTATTTGAATCAAACGTTTCGTGACAGATGGATTGGAAGAGGCGATCCTTGTAATTGGCATGCACGTTCCCCAGATTTGCCTCCACTTAATTTTTTCTAGTGGGGTCATGTCAAAACACTTGTCTATGAAACGTCTATAGACAACGCAGAAGAACTTAGCACGAATACTCGCTGTCTGTGATACTATAAGAACAGATCCTGGGTTGTTACAGCGGATGCGTCAGATCTTACTGCGACGCTGTAACGCCTGTGTGTAAGTAGAGGGACGCCATGTCCATCACCTATTGTAGGATAATTGGGAGATTTGTCTCGTTTACAGGTAATTGATGATGTTCTTGGCTGCATTCAATCCTGCTGTAAAATGTTGATTGAAGACATTATTCCCATTCTTGTGACTTTTGTTTTTAGGAAACAACCTCTTTTGCATTATGGTTGTTTCGCTCAGTTTTGTTTATTTGTTTTCAATGACAACAATACATGGAAGAAAGACTAATAGTGTGATCCTTTTACAACATTTTAGAACGTTTCATGACTATTGCCTTTTATTAAATGCGTATGTTCAATGATAGGACAGCGTAATATCATGTATTTAACATTTGTACTAAATTATTCACATTTTCCTTTCATGTTTCCCATTCTTATTTAGTGCGCGTTATGCAACCACACATGGCACGTATAAAACTGTTCGCCATTTTGTGCTTGTGCGAGATATCGACTTAGTACAGACGCATTATTGCTAGCAGTTGGGACAGCTATTCATCCGTATCCTTTTCGACCCATCTTTCTTGACAGATTATCCGGGAATCCCTACGCTCCTTTGGGGAATCCCTTGTGCACGAATTGCACGATCTCGACCTAAGCATTTTTGAATACAGCAGCTTCGGTGTCTTTGACGTGATCATGCCGCATTAGCTCTATCATTCACCATAGTCGAGCTATAGAGCTTTGAATGTCAGTTTCCCACGCTTTCGGCACCTTGTAGCTCCGAAATTATGTACGTTGGACAAAAGTTTATTTGAACTTTTTTTCTTGTTTCCGTGTCAGGAATCATCCCTTAAATTTTGTAACATAGTCACGCGGTCACCCTGTATATATGTGTCATTAAATGAACATGTTGATGTATACTATTGCAGACTTTGTGAACATTATGGAAGTGCCGATGAGCATCCATTACGCCAGGCTAGGCGTTTGTTTACGATGGAATTTTGCATCATGAGATCTGATTGCATTTATAAATATGCTTATAAGTTGTTGTCATGCATTGCTGATTTTGTGTTAACAAAATTTTCTTATCCTATTACGAGCATTAGGAGTTAGACTTCAAGAATTTCCTTGGAAGTATTCAAGATTAATATACCTCTGCGTTCTTATATTTTGTTTTGAACATGATTATGTTCTACAGGCGTCTTGTGTAACATCTCACTACCACATAAAGACTCTTATATTCTTTTCCACGCATTTTTCGATAATGGTTAACCAGTTTTACTTTAATAAGACCAAAGAACTGTTTAGATGGAACCTGGCATCTTCGTGAGTTAATGGATGAGACTAGTTAAATGATTCAACAAGATACAAGATACAAATGTATGTATACTGGCATGCGAATTCGTAGTGTCTCGGATACACTTGGATGAAGGGATAACTCGTAAATGTTTTTCAAAAGAACTTTTCTTTGTGGAAGTATATATGTGTATCTTACCCATATTTGGGAATTTAAAATTTTTTTGTTTATCAGTATGCAAGATTTTGCGTTCTTAAAGTTCACACAAAATTAATCTCACGAATGTTTATTCGTCTAAACTCTCAGGATTGTTACGAATTAACATCCGTTTCCAGGTGAATTAACCTTTATTCTTACGATTATTTATAATCAGATTAATAAATCGATTCTTTTTATTTTCTTTGAAGTTAACATATTCACTCGATACACTCCAGTATTTTGAAAATATTTAGCGTTTTGGATTACTACATTTTATCTATATTTGTCAATTTTCATTTAAATATTTTAACCATTCAAGTATGAATACTTTTGAAAAAAAGAAGAACTAAAGAACTAAGAATATAAATAAAAATAAATAAATAGAAACAAAACTATATAGCCCTATAAACATTTTCATACATACAGGTGAAAACAAATAGTGAATATACAAAGCTTGTTTTAAAGCAAATGTTCACAGTGAAGTGAGAATATTTATTCTAAGTGTGGAAAAAAAAAAAAAAAAAAAAAAAGAATGAGAGAGAGTGAGAGAGAGAGAGGCTTTCACTCATGTGCTACAATTGTCTTCGCACCCCATATCCCCAATTGTCAAGAAAACTGAATTTTACCAATTGGAACTCTCATCGCAGAAGAGGGAAAAAAGAAGACATCTGGATATGGAAGTTTCAGGAACAACTCATGGAATCTGGAATCAGCTGATAGCCATCCTTCCGGATCAACTGTGTTTTAAACCAAATAAATAGCCCTAGTGATTCATAGTGAGAAATCTATATTATTTTAATTATTCACTGCGAAAAGTGTTCACCGAAAACAGTGTTGCTAGTGTTTATCCCATAATCCTCCACACCCAGTGAAATAAGAATAGTGTTGCCAACTCCATATTTCGAAAAGAAGCTATAAGCCTCCAAACTTATTTTCCCATATGTGCTTATCCAGGATTCTCAACACATTACTTCGCTAACTCGCAATGTGTTGTTACCTTGCGGATCGCCAAGTTGTGACCGTCAGCCTGGCCACAAGACTACGTTTTGGACGAACAGTGTATTTCTTTTTTAACTTTTATTCATGCAACGAAATCATTATTTTACTCATAGAAAAGAAAAACTATTTTTGTTGCTGGTGAGAAACTTAACTCTTTCTGCAGGTGTTCCTCAGTTGCTTTTACCATTTCTCACGGTAGAACAAAGGACTTGTTGTTTTCTAATACAACGCTTATCGTCTGGACAAAGTGCCTTGCAGTAGCAAACCCATATTTTTCTTTCCCTAAAAATAGTTACCAACTTATGGTTTTCGCCACTATGACTGTTCCATATATACTTTCTTCATAACGACATTTATTAAAGTTGGGAATATTTTTGGACACGAAGTTGATAGTGTGTGTGAACAGCTTCTCGTCGTCTGTTGTGTTCTCACGCACTCATATTGCGTCATCCTTCCTACCGTGAGAACAGTGTTCATGGCTTGTAGGAGTCGTAGATGAAATGACTCATTCTCACAATTACCATCGTTCGCTCCTTTCCACTGAACTGTTTTATGTATAATAGTAATGTAAAAAAATCTGATAGTCATAGGAGGAATCTGCCAGTTCAGACTGCAACACTTGTTTGACTATCGCTTCCAAGTTTTATCCCCACGGGACCGAAACATGTGTTGCCAGTGCTCTCCATTATACCGGCGTCATATTTGTGTTGTGTAAGAATGCAGAAAATTTTGACATTTCTTTATTATTTTGTATAACGCACTACCAACCATAAGTATAGTGAACGGGAGGTTCCCAAGCGTTGGGAGAAGCGAGGCGTGAGCCTAAGCCGTCAGAGTAAGAAGGAACGAAAAGTTTTGCCCTATATTAATATAAGTGGAGTACGATGAATAATTAAGTACACGATAGGAGTCTTATTTGGTGTTAAATGAAAAAGTTAACTACCGTCTTTTGGAGTACAGCATTTCTTCGGAGTCAAGAAATCTCATCATGGATTAGTGTTTCCTGTATCTCCCCATTCCTCTCGTCTTAAATTACGCAGTGAAAGTCTCACATCAGTGCAAATAATAAGATACCGAATAGAAGGGCTATGTTTCTAGTGTTTTTATATAGTGTGTGCATATCTACGTCTACTATGCAATATTAAGTGTCTTATTTTCATTATTTCGTTTATTCAATTGCGTCAGTGCAACTTTTTCTGTTTGAGCGTTCAAGCTCTGTATAGTGAAAATTTTGTGTGTTGTTATTATTTCTCATTCTACTCCGTATCCACATATATGCCTATTTAATAAATAAGGATTCATCTAAGGAAATACTATCGTCTTCATTCATGTGTGTATGAATCCCTGCGTGCAGTCGGCTTGCCAGTCGCGTATATGTACACGCATGCATACGCAAAAGTAAGTATAATCCAACCTGAGTCTCAAAAGCATCAACGTTGCTCATGTCAAATCACTTGTTGTATTTCAATGTCATCAGTCTGCGCCTGAACAGAACATGAGCCTGGACCAGAATTATTATCAGCTGTTTTCTTAGGGTATTCTCCAGAAGCCAGCGCCCGAGGGAAACGGTAGGTAGCAATATAGCACTCTGTTTAAGATTTGTATTTCAATTGAGGATGAGAAATTATTTGCAAATTTCATTCCAAAAGACCTCCAGCTCTATTACAAGCTGTGTACTTCGCCCCATAACTTCAAAGAAGTTTTAGAAATTTCATTTATATCATATTCGTTTCTCAGACGCCTGACTGACATCGCAAATGTGTGTATATATATCTATATATATATTTCATGTTAATTATGTCACTAATAAATACTTGTCTGTAAATCACCTTCACTTAGTTCAGTATCTGAAGGAACGGAACGAGAATTAACTTCATCGTTTGACTTTTTCAAAATGGGAGAACATTTCTGCGAGATCCAATGCCGAAATACTTCTCATGAGGAAACTAGAGTTACTGAGGTCATATTTTTTTTCCATAGTAAGAGAGATTTTGTTATTGCTTTAAAACACTTGCAGTGATTTCAAACGATCTGTTTGTGCAAATCATTCCAGAGTTCGTTGAGTTCCAAATTGAAAACTTGAATTTCTTCTTTTCTTATCAGAAAACAGCGAATAGTTTTCAATATTACATTAGCACATTCAGTAATACAATTTGAGCCCAACTTTATATCTTTACAAATGAAGAGCATTCCAAACTCATCTTTTAGAAGCACCGCCAACTTCGTTAACTAATCCATTGCCGCGGAAAAATGCATAGAAAGACCAAATTCCTGTGATCCCTAGGTCTTCTTTCGAGAAGAACAAGTTAAACAAGCAGTAACGCTTTTAAATGAAACCACACAGGAATCGGAGAAAAAAAACTTTCTTAACATGTAATATTTTCTTGAAAATTTCTTCTTATCGCCGTAATAAATGCCTGTGAAGCATACTAGTCATGTTAAAGAACTTACAAACATGCCACTAGTAAAAAGTGTTCACGCTTGAATAAATTTCTAACTGCGTTCTTCATACTACTTTGAAAACGCTAGCATAATGAAGCTATTTTTATACTTTATCCGTCACGGATTCACCATTTTCAAATTAGCATAAAAAGCGTAATTAAAAACTTATCCAAGCGGGCACTTTATGCTAGTGGCATGATGTTTAGTTCTTTCGTCGCTAATGACCGTATAAAACTAAACTCCTTGGTGTGTCCAGACATAACACGAAAAAGTGTCATCATTCCATGAGACGAATGAGCCACTTTCATTTCTTGTTGTTTACGGAGCGTAGTACGCAAAATTTTGAAATGTAGTCCTACACTCGGTTGTATATATTAAGATAACGTATTTTCTCCTCACAAGGGAACCTTCCGAAAATGATAGTTGCAGTGAAAGATGTGACCTATGCCAATTAAAAGAGCTGTAACAGAGATGAGCATTCCCAAAAAATTAGCTGCCCATAGCAATAGATTCAAGAAATATAAGGGGTAGAAGTTCGGGAAACAGCAAGGTTGGACAAGAGGGGAAAGTGCAAATTCCGAAAAAAAAAAAAAAAAAAAAAAAAAAGGCACGGCAAAATACAATGCTGACAACTGATGTTTAGAAAGAGACTTGCCACAATAGGGAACAAATGGAGGCCATCAGTGGGGTTAACAGTGTTGCCAACTGCAATGAAAAGTACATGTTTTGCAAAGAGCACTATATGAATTCAATATTCAGTGCAATATTCATTGTCAACCTGTCATGTAGAACGTAAGATATGACATGTGTAATCAGTGGTACAATCTAACAAAAGAAAATAGAAGAAACGGAAGTACGAAAAAGACGGAGTTGGCCATAATGCGCCACATTTGATCACGAGCTGTACATATTAGAATGAACAAAATAGGAAAGCACCAACTATGCAAGAAACCGACGTACCTCGAGTCGAACAGAAAAACAAAGTTGGCAGCACTGGCCATGAAAATCCAGACAAGTCTAATATAGTTAGGACACTCGCTTCACGAAAAGAAACTTCCGGAGTGACTGATGCAAAGTCAAGTCGGGGAACATGAAATGGTTGGGTTGAGCCAACAACCGATAATAGAAGTAATGAACATTATGTCATGCTTGGGTCGTATGTGGGAATATACAGGGTGTCCCATCAAACTTTGTGACCTGAAAGATTCGCGAAACGAACAAAAATGTAACGGATCCAGTTGTGCAGGAATGTACCAATGTCAGGGGGTGATAAAAGTCTGTGAGAAGCAAGTGCCTCCAGGATCTCCATCATAGGGCCCCAGGAGCCAACTTCAAACTTTCAAATGGCAACAGGGACCGAGTGGTACCTTTTTCGATAGATCATGGAATGTGCAACAACAACTATAGGAAACATTTGCTATATGAAGCATGGTTTTCAAAATGGCCGCCACAAATATATGTTGCGTCTTAATATGACATTGAACATTGTGATCAAATGTGACGCATTATGGCCAACTCCGTCTTTTCCGTATTTTTCGTACTTCTGTTTTTTCTATTTTCTTTTGTTAGATTGTACCACTGATTATACACGTCATATCTTATATTCTACATGACAGGTTGACACTGAATATTGCACTGAATATTGAATTCATATAATGCTCTTTGCAAACTATGTACTTTTCATTGCAGTTGGCAACACTGTTAACCCCACTGGTGGCCTTCATTTGTTCCCTATTGTGGCAAGTCTCTTTCTAAGCATCACTTGTCAGCATTGTATTTTGCCGTGCCCCCCCCCCCTTTTTTTTTTTTTTTTTTTTTTTTTTTTTTTTTTTTTTTTTTTTTTTTTTTGCGGAATTTACACTTTCCCCACTTTTCCAACCTTGCTGTTTCCCGAACTTCCACCCCTTATATTTCTTGAACCTATTGCTGTGGGCAGCTAATTTTTTGGGAATACTCATCTCTGTTACAGGTGTTTCAATTGACATAGGTCACATCTTTCACTGCAACTATCATTTTCGGAAGGTTCCCTTGTCAGCATCATATCAAAGTAACCTTACTTTTGCATTTGAAAGTAATCTTGTGCAGATTTTATTTCTATATTGATTAAAAATTAAAAAAAGCAACTCAGATTACTTTAATTAAATTCGGTGTTAAAAATATGACCTCTTCAGTCTTCAAAGGACAGTAAACAGAATCAGATTTTTAGAGACACGACTAATTAGACGAAGTGAAGTTTTAAAAAAACAGCTCTTGTCCCATATTCTTCAAAATAATAATAATAATAATAATAATAATAATAATAATAATAATAATAATGCTTCTTATTAGCAAACTTCTGTTGGTAAATCTACTGTAGAAAGAACTTAAAACTCATATATAACCTCCTTCGTGTTAATATTAGTCTAAAACATATAATTCCGGAGAAGACATGAAATCTTCCCCCGTCCATGGCTAATTCATATCAGAAAAGTATACTGGATACAGGGTTTTCAAAAGCTCGAGGTTGTGTTTACTTCAAACGATGTTGTTGTTCAGGCTTTCCATTATTTTCGTATCTTCCGAACTATCGGCAAGAACGAGCACAGAAGAGGTTACACCCGGAACTAAATATTTTAGTCACAGCTTAAACCCCAATTTAACAAATTAATATTTCCAGGGGAATATTACATAAGGTTTGCAACGTTACGAAACACACTCACGTAATTTGCTCTTTAAGTAATTGTTAGTTTCCGTGTAAATAAAACTTAAAGCATAATTTAGTTTCAAGTGCAACATAGACATACTATCAACTTTAAACAGTTTAAATTTAAGAACTGAACAACTACCTCCATTTTCTAAAACTTCGCGATGAAGAAACTACTCACCTAACTGACTGCCATTTTATTGCTTTGGAAAGGAACAAATGGCCATTTGTTCTTTCCAGCGTTCCATCCCGCATTAGGATGAAGATTGCAAATGTTAGTCACCGATTTAAATCCGGCTCAATGCATGCATATTTTTTACTGCTTTTTCACCATTTACGAGGTGGTGTCAAAAGCTTTCGAGACCAGTTCTGTAACACGCAAACAGATAGCAGCATAAGGCTGTACACACAGTCATAGGGAGCACCGACCTTCATAAGTCAGTGTTGAGTTGATTTTGAGTTTAACGTCCCTTTCGGCAGCGAGGCTATATGAGACGGGACCTACTGATTAACGTGGAATTCGAATCACATGAGCTCCCGCCGGGTCTCCCACGCCAAAGGTGCGTACGCTAACCGCTTAGCCACGAAGAAGCTCATTCATAAGTCAGTGTGTCAAGAGACATCGTCCCATGTACATCGGGAGCTGTGCAATTAGTAGTATTCTGACCAAGTGCGTTACCACGAGTGCGATTTTATCATAAACAGCAAGTTAGAATATCAAGTGTATGTGAAACTCTGTGTGAAATTGCGCAAATCCGCCACAGAGATCCTTGATATTATTGACATGGCAAGTGTACAGCAATGCTGCAATCAGTCGTTCGAGGTGTTGGACAGGCACGCGAACTTCAAGAGCGGAAAACCATCACTGGAAGACGACGAGAGATCGGGACGAACTTCAACGAGCACAACACCCAAAAATGTTGAAACCATTCGGCAATTTGTGTATGAGGATCGTCGGAGAGCAATCCACAAAATTTTTCCTCATATGTAACCTGAACATGCACTCTGATACTGCCGAGTTCATTCCTAGGCTACTGACCCAGAAGCAGAAAGACCACCACGCCGAAATCTGCCAAGAACTCTGTCAGCGTACCGTGAATGACCCGTCCTTCATGTCGAGGATCATTACCAGTGACGAAACTTGGGTGTACGGATATGACCCTAACACAAAGAACATCTTCACAGTGAAAGAGTTTTATCTCCACGACCGAAAAAGGTTAGGCAGATTTACAGCTCAACCAAGCGCATGCTCATTGTCTTTTTCGATATTCGCGGTATTGTGCATCACTAAATCGTCCCCAGGGACCAGAATGTCAATAATTAGTTTTTTTAAAGCGTCTGAGGGAGGACATTCGGCGAACGACTCAATGCAGCATCGCTGTACACTTGCCGAGTCATGTCAAGCGTTTCTGTGGCAGATTTGCCTAGTTTCACACAGAATTTCACATTCGCTCGTTGTTCTAACTTATTGTCCATGATGAAATTGCAGACACGGTAACGCACGTGGTCAGAATACCACCAGCTGCACAGCTCCGGATGTACACAGGACGATGTCTCTTGGCACACTGATTTTTGAAGGTCGATGCTCCCTGACTGTGCGTGCAGCCATGCGCTGCCATCTGTTAGCGTGTTGGCGTGAACTAGTCTCGGAACTTTTTGATATCACTTCGTGTATTATTATCATTATTCATTTTTCACCGTCTCCTTAAAACAACAAAACTGTGGAATGTAAAACCTTGAAACTAAATACGTAAATAACTGATTCGAGCTTAGCTCTGACTGTACTGATCTGACACACTAAGCTATGTGCTTTTACACTGCCAACAGTGGCATGATAGACTCAGTTCAGGATCTCGTCTCTGCACAAAATACCAAAGACAGAATAAAAATGCCCAAATGCAAATAAAAATAAGAACTGAAAAGCCTTGTAAAACATCTACTAACAAACCCATCCTCTCTATACCAGAGAGCTATATGCTGTACATTTTCCTTAGTCTAGGTACTATTAATGGAAAAAAAAATTATATTCACACATTTTTTCATTTATAAATAAATGTAAGCAATGGAAACTACATTTAATAATTACCTGGATCGACTCCAAATGTGATGAACTCTTCATGTCAGTTATATTATTCCAAAAATTTTTTACATCTTCCACTGAGACAGAGTCTCCTATTCTAGCTCTAAGGTTACATCCACGACTTCGTACTAGATGACCTGTAAAATAAAATTTACATTCAAATCGAATATATATTAACGAGATAACTAGAACATCCAACAATTAAGTGAATACTGACGTATCGATTTTAGTCGATTTCACGCTCTAGTATTTTTTCTTGATTTAATGATATGTAAATGTAGTAAATTGTGAAAAATAGTTGCTTATCAATTTTCAAGAAATTAATCTTCAAACTATAAATTGCGCATAGGCTGAACTTTATTGTTTCTTTTTCTTTCGTTCTCCCCATTTTCTGTTTTAATTCTTTTTTATGCTAGTTTTGATTCCTCTTGACAATGATTAAAGTATGATTTAATGTTTAAAGTAAATTAAGGCACTGGTAACTTGACCGTTCCAACTCATAGAAACTATGAAATGCAGTGATTATCTCCAGTATGTGACGAATGTAGAATGCAAAATATAAAATATTCTTTTGTTTTTCATGCTGTGCTTTAATTGTTTCGTGTTATATCTAGAAAGAGGGTCCAACTTCCTTGAGCCTAAGTTGCACTTTACGCAAAAAAGGAAAGAAAACGGCTGGCCACAATGTTAACTGGCAAGTATGCTAACAAAGAATCGTGTTATAATCTATTAATAACATAATTAATTTTTTCTTATCGACAATTTTTCGCACTTCGTTAAGTATATGAAGTTTGTACCTAAACACAATATCCGATATTGGCAAAACATTAATAAAATTATAACTTCATCCATCAAGTAAAAGTACTGCTGTTTTGTATATTAGTAGTGTTTGACAATACAATAGTAAGAACACAGGTAATGATATCCTTCATATGATAAATTTCATTCAGGAAGGGTTATCAAAACGCTTTGCCCTTTTCAAATATGCAGCAAGTTGATACTTTTACAAAACAGTCAGCAGGTTCTGATTCCGTGTAAATATTACAAATTACTTTTTAATTAGTGCAGCATCTGTAAAGCCCATATCCTAAGACAATATTACAGTTCAGAACACGACTGCTTGAAATTTTGAAACTCATAGTATGAAATTGTCTTTTCAATCATTTTGAACTTTATCCAATAAAAGGTGTTCGTTGTCTAATGTGTCTAGAAAAGACACTGTTCTCATCTTCAGGGTCAGTAACAGAAGAAATACGGAAATAAATTAGAGATAAAGAGGACCCCTTAGCAAGAAAGCTCGCCCCCCTTGAGTGATGCACTAATCTATATCTAAGTGCAACTCCTACATGAAATAATGAAATACGTGCGCGGGAACTCACTTAAGAGAGGACAGAGCAAACGTTCCGGCGGCGGCGGCGGCGGTGGTGGTGGTGTTGTATTATTATTATTATTATTATTATTATTATTATTATTATTATTATTATTATTATTATTATTATTTCGTCTCATCTATAGATTTTGCGTTTACTTTTGTTACTATGGATATATACTTAATTTTCTCGTACACTTCAGTTATGAATTATTTGACGTGAGCCCTCATCCAAATCAAAGAAACAAAATAAAAATAATATTACAATTACAGTGAAACCTGTCTATGTTGGCCACCATCGGTTCCATCGAAAAGTGGTCAACTTACAGAAAATGTGTGATTTGTGTAGTTTTAGAATAGGATTTTTAGTATCACTTGATTGTAAAATTTTAATAAGCAGTGGCACGACAGCTACGTATAAATAATGTATATAGAGTAACCATAAAAATATACAGTACTAGAAAATATTACTATTGTATGCAAGAGCGCCGATTTCTCTAAATTTGGGGGTGGGCATTCAGATGCTGAAGGTATATATATATATATATATGAAGATTTTAAGACAAATTACACTCAAATTATACCAAATATTGTATACTCATAAAAAAAATAGGGGTCACATGAGCTTTGGGGGGCTTGGTCCCTCCAGGATCGGCGTCCTTGATAGTATGTTTAATGTATGTGCATACCTATCTCTTGCTGAAAACTAATCTGGTACATTGCATTATTCGGACTGAAAACACAATAACACAAATAACCATGAAATAGAAGTGTATGTACGGAGTTTATTGAAATTGATATAGTACACTGAGCTATTCAGATTGAAAACAAGAAAAGCTGTTATAAATTGAGAAATTCATATGCAATTTATATGACTTCTTTTCAGTTTTACTGAATGGTGGTTCATTCTAGACATATTTTCTTTATTCTTTTTGGCAGATATGCACATTCTAATATTGTAGTTAACTACTTCTTGTTAATGAGTTAGAACTGTTTCCCTCGGAGCAAAAGATGTTTTGAGAAAATCTTGAGGGGAATTCATATCTCAAAAGCTCCGCTATCTTTTGACAAGCCGACAGCCAATAGTTGACAATTGAGATGGTTAGTTTTAACCTTTAGAATTATGCGGAATTACTAAAGCTCCCCACTGATGAGAGGAGTTGATATAGCTAATGGTTTTACCAAAACAGACAGGATAAACAAATACGTACAACCATTTCCTGAATTCCTGTACGTACTTTTTCTTATTCACATCTTCCTTCACCACCTCTTTATGAGGGTAGTGTTCTGGCCATTGACCTCCAAGAACAAATCGTGCGAATCTATGCTTCTTTGTGTCCAGTCACGAATACAGAACATCTGCCTCTCATATGGGAATTCGAAAGAGTTAAGAAAAATAACAAAACTGTATTTTTCGTGGCCAAGATACGAAGGTAAATTTATCATCATTTTCATAGGGTGAACATTGCTTCAGTGTGGCCAACTTCCAAGATAGACAGGTGGCCAACTTACATAGTAGTAAGTAACGAATGTCTTATGCGAAAATGCAGGTTCAAGACGAACTAGGCCAAGATAAGCAGGTGGCCAACTTAGAGAGGTGGCGAAGTTGACAGGTTTCACTGTATATTGTATTTATTAAGTAAGCATAAAATAATAATAATCTAACAAGCAAGCATTCTGATAAGGCAGAATAAACTAAAAATTTCTTTGTTTGTATTCAGCATATCAAAATAAGTGCTAATACAAATTTTCGCAACTCGACCGCTATGGTTTGGCAGAAAATTATAACTTCCGCTTTATATATGAGATTTTCTTTCCTGGCAAAAACCTAGACTTACTCAATCTTAAAGTAATAAGACGATTTATACCATTTGATTTGCAATTAAATGGTCTTGTCTTTACTTTGATATAAATTCTCTTTAAATAATGTTAAAAACAAGGAGATAACAGAGGAATGTTTTAAAAATTTGTCAATAAAATAGTTCCCTTTCATTCTTATTCGCTTATAACTTAGCACATCTCGTCTAAAGATAAACGAAAAATAAATCAGGCTGTCTCCTTAAATTTCTAACATTCTGTGTGAATATCGTGTCCATTGCACCAACAGTATCTTGAAAACATACAGTATGGTTTCACTTGTAATGAATAGGCTTCGGATAGTCACGGATTTTGCATGTTACATGGTTTCTGCTTCAAAGAAGATCACAATTTGTAAGTCACCATGGAAATATGACTCATTATCGCCGATTCCTCTCATCAAAACGCCTCAGTGATCTTGCACCTGCTACGAAATGTCATTAATCGAAATACTTGCAACTCAACATCTAATGACTTCAAAGCACGTAAAAGACAAGAAACTGAAAACTGAAAGCAAGGAACAGCAAACTTCATTTAAAGCATCAATTAACAAATCAGGATCTCAACGATCTCAGTTCAGCGAAGACTTGTGTCGGGCTATGGCGTCAGCAAATATTCAATTGGAAAAACTCAAAAAGAAGGAATTTGCAGAATTTTCAGAAAAATATACTAAACAAACATTACCAAATGAATCTGCCCTTAAAAAAACACCCCGGAGTTATACAATGAAACTTTGAGTGAGTTAAGAAAGAAAGCAACGAACAATAGTATTTGGGTTTCTTTGGATTAATGGTACGCCCTTTTCTTCCTCATGTAGACGAAGATCGAGGGGAGTAACTAATTTTGTTAAATTAGTCCTGTTCTACTTTTGAAAAAACAAAATTTCTTTTGATACAGGACTGTATCAAGATTGCGAGTTCGGAAACCCGACGGTGTGGCTCTCGGAAAAGATGGATAATCGGATGTAATCTGTAAATCATAATTTAATGTACACGTATTTAAGTTGTAGAAGGCAATATTTCAAGTAGGTACACTAAACACGTGACAGACTGTTACAGGTATGTAACACGAACGGACTATCCAACGACCATAAAATCAATGTGAGCGTTACAAACATATTTGCATATCATCTTAGTTGCAATTCATATAGACTTAACCTCACATATGTACTCTAATACAATTGCTTCTGTTCATCGTTGCAATACTATAGAAATATGCCACTAAATAATCATACGTAGACTTAATTAACATATTCAATCTTCTTTTAAGAAACAATTATATTAGTGAACGGAAAAATCTGAATTACAGCATAAATGAATAAGTACATTGATACGATTTAATGCATTTGTGATAAAACATCGGATGGTCAAGTTAACGTGTCTTCAGACATCATGTCGTGAACTAAAGATGATGACTTTAACAACTTACTTTGTATTGATAATGATAAATTAGAAGTACATCCTTTATATTTCTGTACAGCAAATGTTATCTTTAGGATTCCAGAAGGATATTATTTTACAGACACATCATTTCCACAGACCTCTTATGCCAAATCAAACAAAATTAATTTCAAAGTAATTTATCGTTACCTGTTCTTTTACGACGACTACACAATGTATATCACTACAATTTTTTTCCATTTTAGTTACAAAACTTTCAAAGATTATTTAAATCTCCTACAAAGTCAATTTACAGCATTTTAGGTACAGATCAAGAATATCATAGCATATCACTAGAGACATTAACAACTAAAATTAAATATATATTTCATTATTCATAAACACAAGATAATAAACAAACAATAAATACACACAAACTAGCACAGACTGACATAATGTCGGCGAATAACAAATAAAATAAATATAATTCAGTCGACATTTTAAAATTTGAAACAAAAGTGAAAATTAACAGAATAGTTCATTATACATTACTCTGCAAGCGGATCGGTAGAAACGGTCCGTTACAGGATGAAACTACTGATTTCGGAACGGTGACTGGCGAATTTTGTGTTCGGCATACTTGGTATTGAAGAAAAGAGGGAGAATTCTTATTTACTTTATTGCGTGTGCTGGGCAATGTTAACCATTCAAGTATTGCACTCTTTTCAATGACTGTTCTGTCGCCTTCCGGTATTGCATATGATCGGGTGTTAGTGGTATGTACAGATGTAGCTTCCTATATGAAAAAGGGAGGGTCTTCAGTTTTATAGCCAAAAATGATCTATATAATATTGAAATAGTTGCAAAAATTTTAATGCAAATGACGCGATTTACATCAAAGAACTGCAAATAGCTCTTAGTACTAACGCAGGGTGTCTACTGGAATACCAGAAAGTAAATTCATGACTTTTCATGACCTTTTTGTTCAAATTTTCATGACCATGGCGATAAAAATTTACCATTAGTAATAATAAACCCCTACCATCAGTGGTGCATCGGAACTATGCGGGTTGCTAGTCTTAAATATCACTTATTGTGAATCTTAAAGAAAGAATCTAAAATTCTGCCGCCTTGTGCTCGAGCACAGAATAGCACTTACCTAAATACGGGCCTGCTCTTACCAGTGAATCAACTGTATTTGAAGTTTTAATTCTGAGTATAATTATCCATCTAGCAGAAATTTGTCTAAAATTAAGCACTCAGAGAACTGCCCAAAGACAAAACAAATTACAAAAGAAATTCGTTTTAAAAAAATAGATCATCAAATTTAAAATCTGCAAACTCAAACGAATAATATTATTTGCATAAGTCTAAAGGCCCAAAAATACACAATTTACATTTCTTAGAAGTAAAGAAATAGCAGATCAGAAAGTTGGACAGTAAAAAGTTGTTACTATATTACAGAGACTAGAAGATGAAATGGGGAGCAGCTAGGAAGACAGTAAAGTACCAGTTGGCCAGCACTAACTAGTGGGGGAAATTCTCACAATTACTGACCTGATACAACTGTTTCAGTACATGCAGTATGAGGTATAAAAGTATGAAGTATAAAAATATACTCTGAGATTTCAGATTTTCATGACCAGTTGGGTAAATAAAGGACTTTTTCATGACTTTCATGACCACTAAGCAAAATATATGACTTTTTCATGACTTTCATGACTTTCATGACCAGTAGACACCCTGTAACGGTATTAGAGAAGAACTTGTTTTTATTCATTTGAATTTCATGTGTACTTCAAGGATAATTAAAATACTTGAAACAAGGGGATTGTCTTTGAAGGCGAGTCTCACATATGTGAAGAGTCGAATACCTTTCAGCAGGCGTTGGAAAAATGGAGGTGTCGGAAAAGTTCGAATATGTGTTTTCAAAGAATTCTTGGTATTTCTTTCTACAAATTGATTAAATTCACGACAGTAGGGTAAATGACGATGATGTTCCCGAACAAATGTAAGTGTCCGAAGCTACAAAATTATAACATGTACTCCCATGCGAAAAAAAAAAAAAGCGCGTATACTGTAACTCACGATTTTCTGTATTTATTCCTTTTTCCTTACGTTTATGGGTAAAATTGAGTTATTAGTATGTGGAGATAATAGAGAGCAATCCATCTAAGGAGATATTTCCAAAATATATAATAAAATAATAAAAATATAAACAAAAAACAAAATTATGCTCGGTTTTGTGTATACTGGCAACGATGATTTCTAGGGATTTTTTCAGTAGCACAGCACGATTGCGGAGGGAATTCAGTAGGGGAGTCGAGGAGATGGATCAAGGAACTGGATACTGGACTAAAATGTTGCATTTATTGGTTAAAACCTAGTGTGTAGATTGCCTGCCAAATATAAATTAGCTTCTGTAGCTAAGATGTCGTACGAAAATATAGAATTAAACAGAAAAACTCTTATGTTAAGGTTCGAAGCGATACGCACCATGGTTATGAAGTTATTTCTTAAGAAAAAAGAACAAACACAACGTAGCCTCTGTGGTTAGGTGGATAGAGTGGCGGACTCATAGTTATTTTATTACTTTGACACCACATCGAATCCCATCCAATCCCTTTTTTTTTTTTTTTTTTTCATGTTAATAAGAACCGAAGCAATATACTAAGGACAACTTATTGATATCCAGGATTACAGTATTATTGGTAATAGCTATTGTTTTCAGTTCATGTTGTTGTATAGTTTCTCTCACCCTGTTTTCTTGGGAAAATAACAATTTTGTCTCCAACAAAATGTAAAGGATATATACGGACAGAAAAAGACATCTTAGTATCAAACGTGATTTATCGTGATGAAATGGACTAGTTTGCCATTATTAAAAAAAAGAAAAAACTAAAGTAAATTACTGAAGTTGACTTCCCTTTAGCTTTTAGCTAAAAAAATATTTTTTCTTTATAAGACTATACTTTATGAGGCAAGGTGTGTGATCATACCCACAAATTTAGCTAGGGAGTGAAAGATAATCGTTTACACAAACATTTTACAGGTTTAGGTGCGTGAAACACCAATACACCATGGTCTCGCTTATCCGACCATCCTTTGTTACACATACCGTATGATCCGATATATCATTGCAGAAAGCACCAATCGGCAAGAAGAACTGCAAGTTGTGGTCTTAATCTATTTTTCATGCTCTGGAGTATATCGCCTAGCGCGCCCGTCTACACGTTGACTCATACATCTATCATTCAGTGCAGACACGTATCCAGGTTTTCTATTCGGAGGGGGCCCGACACGAATCCTCGTAAGCACGTAATTCTAATGTTTTAAAAATATCAATATCAATAATAATAATAATAATAATAATAATAATAATAATAATAATAATAATAATAATAATAATAATAATAATAATAATGCAACAGTTCTGTATTTCTCTTAAACTTTTTCCTGCTTTTCATTTATAAACCGGTTTACTTTGGAAACTGCATTATAGCACAAACAAAATGAAACATATTTTCGAGAGAAATGTAACTAAAGAAAACTGTCTGCTACGTATATCACATAACAAAAATAGCAAGAAGACATTGAGTGTATCGTTCTAATATATTAAAGTTAAAAACAGAACGGAAACAAAATGTTAATCCTATTTAATTCCTGTTCTTTAATTCCAAATGGTATAATGGCATCATGGTATGTTCTTAGAATTATAACAAGACAACAGCACATTGCCCAAAGTTTGGACACTGATATAAAAGAATCTCAAAAGGGTAAAAGCATGTTTATTAAAAAGTGCTTGAGTTTCGGAGGGGGACAGCCCTCAGGCCCTCACGCTGGATACGTCCCTGATTCAGTGCAGTGCAGTTATTTGTTATAAAACATTATTATTATTAGATGTGTAATATGTAAAATTATATCATAAGTTTTACTTTTAATAGGTCTTTTCTTAACACATCCATATTATCCAGCGTTCTGCCTGCCTGTTTATGTCGGATAAGCGAAATTCTACTGTATTTCCAAAGCTAGCATATACATGAACTAGAATTGTATTGTCCTAGAACAAATAGTGTGAAATGCTTATATTAAAAGGCTGGAATAAAAATAAGCAAGCATAAGTACTGTTTTGGTAGCGTGAGAACAAATTAAAAACAATTCAATATATTTCCTAGGTATTAGATTATCATCTTATTGTGTCGATATGTATTCCATTTTTAAACATAGTTTTAAAAGTCATACCATTCTCAATATTCCTAAGGAAATCGAAAGAAAAACTCCTATGTGCCGCTTGTGGCAAAGCGGCTTAAGTGCGTGGTCTGAAACGTTAAGGTATAGATAGAGTACCCGTACTTCAAAAATGCAAATCCGGGACGCTACTAAATTACGAGAATCTTTAAAATGCTTAAAATTGAAAGAAGTGTTGAATACTAATTTACTTTTCTCCATTAGATAGAGTTGTTCAAGCATTACGTTATCACATTTTTATTCCTTTCACTAGACCTTCTTCCAAGGGCGCCGATTTCTCTGTAATTTTTTTTCTGGGAGGGCACTCAAATGCAGACGATATATATTAGGATTTTAAGGCAAATTGCATTCAAATTATGCCAAATATTGTATATTCATAAATACAAAGGGGGCCTACATGAGCTTTGGGGGGCCCGGCCCCCTAGGATCGGCGCCCTTGCCTTCTTCCTAGTTAAGCAAACGTAAGCAGATGATTTACTCCCTTCCCCTGGTAAGCAAAATTGTTTTTGTTTCTCAAGATTTGTTGTGTTTCGTGAAATAACAGCAGGAATTTCCAGATTACTTAACCATCTAAATGAATGTTTTCACTTAGAGCCATCCCGTCGATTCGCTTTGCCTAGGACTAAAATAAATTAAGGGTCAATAATGAAAGAGACATGTGGATCGAAGATCTTTCTTTGTTCGAACTTTGATTTTTTCAAATCCATGATGGGAAATTATATTATGTGTACAATTTTCGAAATTAATAGTATACAATCGTAAAAATATCTTACAAAACGATGGTTTATTGCAAAATACTTTGACTCAAAGAATAAATTACAAGTAATAAACTTGTTACTTTTCCTGAAGAGTCTAAGTTTTGAATGAGACAGAGGCTCTTCAGCGTAGTGCTTGGAAAGATTGCCTCACTTGTTCTACCTTCCCGTAACGCAGCCTTGATTCGACTTGATCCTAAACGGATTATTCAGAAGTCGAAGTCGGAAGATGTTTCCCATTTTTCCCAAACACTCTTGGTCGATTACAATCTGCCTCACTTGTGAGGGGACAACGTTTCTGTGTAATGTTTTCCTTTTAGTATTTATACATTTTACTTTCTACACAAAACTGCATACAGTTTACAAATATTGATATTAGAATGAGGGTACTGGTATCGATACTTAGTATGAATTACCAATATTTGTAAAGAAAATTATGTATTTTCTGGTACCGGCACAGGAATCATATTCTAACAGTTTAGCATATGTCCCACAAAAATGCCAACTCAGAAATAGAAAAAAAAATCCCCGTGAACTGATTTGCCTTGGCTATTCTTTATGTCCAAGAATATCATCCCAACCGAAATAAGTGGACGATTTTCGGGGTTTGGGACTTTCAGCTATGCACCCAAATTGCATGATTTATTTTTTTTAAAAAATCCAATGTTAGTCATTCCTATGAGTATTCATCAACTTTCAACAAATTCAACCCCCCCCCCTCCAAAAAGTTAGTTATTTCTACAAAAAACGAAGCCTTTGTGAGTGAAGCCCCTCTCAAACTATTTTTCTGGATCCGCCACTGTTCGTACTTTATTTTCCAAGAAATTCATTCCGGCATCTACCTAAATAGGTAATTTACCTAAATTTAGAATGCAGGAGGTTCCAGTAGTAATAATTTCGTATCTAAGAGGTATTTTGGACCTTTGCAAAGTAACCCCGATTAGAGGCTGAAACCGCCTTCTTCCAGTTTTACTTTTCTTTTATGACTTTAAACGTTTCACATTTCAATTTCAACTATTGCATCAAAGTCTCATTATACACAGTAGTATTCTACGAAACTGACTTAATTTTGACGAAAATTCTTGCAGGTGATATCTTTCAAATTTTGGCAGTCTTTATATGGACTGTTTTCCATACCTCTACAACAACAAACCTTCAGGGGAATTAGAACTGATGTTAACCCCCAACATTACAGCCAAAATACAGTTAGATGTTCTATCTTACGGTGGCAGTTGAAACTTTCTCTTTACAGTTCATGGTTTTACAGGCAGAGGACTTTGAAACTCTTTTCATATTTTGTGCAAAGTAACCCCTGATGTGCAAAGTAACCCCATCTTACGGTACTTAGAATTGTTATAAGATCAAGATAACAATTGGAAGATGGTTACAAAGAAATAAATTTAAGAAAAAAATTAAGATTTGGATAACTGATATTTACCCTCTTGGTTCAATTTAGCTCTATTTATATGCTTTGGGCATTCGAGGCAGAAATGACTAAATCGAGAACCGTTACCTACTAACAAACACAATAGATGAAACCTAAAAATACGACCCCTAGAAATTATAATTTTTGCCAAATTAACTTCCTGCCATTCTGTCCTTCTGCCACTTCGTCCCCTGCCATTTTGTCCTCCTGCCATTCTGTTCTACCATACAGTGACATACAATGGACTTTCTCTAAACTGACCGTCGGCCTAATCGCTTCTCTTCCAAGAAATAAGTCATTTTAGTTGTGAGTTGTGCTTAGTGCTCCACAATTTACCATACAACAATAAACACACTAATTGCTACGAATCGCCCGTACAATGAGCAACAAAAAGATCTGACTTCAGTTGTTTTCATTAAAAAGCGGCAACTATGCATTCGAGGATTAGGATTAGAAATTAGATTTCCAAGCTTTCAGCATCTATGGTCATGTTAGCCTATCACGTATGAGGAATGACGTTCTTCGACGAGTCCACTATCCGGGGAAGGGGAGAGGAAGATAGGAATGTGAAGGAAAAAAGGGCGTGAGACTATTATGTTAGGTACTATCCCGGCACTTGCCTGGTGTGAATGACGAAAACCTAGGAAAACCTCACTCAGAATGGCTGGCCTGAGAACGCTTTTACACATTTTTTTAAGTAAGTGCCCCCACCGGGAATCGAATCCAGGATCACTCACACGAAAAGTGGACTACGAATTCAATAAAAGAGCTAAACAAAATAGTCAGAAGAAAGTGAAGACTTATTTAAGTATGTTTTTATATTACTTTTAAGTCCAAATGTGTTTTTCCTCGTTTAGTGAATGTGTTTATAAAATACAACACCTCTATTTCATTCAGTATTATAGGTTCTATTGATTTTTTCAGTTTTGTGTTCTTCTTATATCAATACACATACAGTGTAAATAAGAGTGTGCTTAGTATGATAATCTAGTGTGCTTTATTGATTACATAATATTTATTCAACTGACTGTCATTGGAGCAGCTTGTGATCAAAACTTCTAACTTTAGTAAGCTAAATGTATTGAATTATAATATGCTATAAACCGTATAGCATTATGGATATGCTATACGATTTAAGGACTATAAAATGGGATTTTCTTCTAACCTATTTTTCGTTATCCAACCGGGATCCGGTTCCGTGGTGGTCGGTTAACAGAAAGTCTACTGTATTTAGTTATTCTGTGTTTACTTCTAAGCCAATGTACTTGGAGTCGTTTAAAATCTGTTTTCTTTCTATTGTCTTCACACCATCCCTTGTGATTTACATCACCATAAGCCATAACCTGGTGGGTTCCATTCAACTATTGGTATTTGTTGCTCTCTCTGATTTTCCTGATAGTGTATTCCAGAACAAAAGTGAAAAATATTGGTGACAACTCATCTCCTTGCTTCAGGCCATTCTCGATGTGTAAGATCGTTGACAGTTATTTTCGTACTCGGACATTACTCTGAATTGATATAAACAGACCTTTATTGTTCCAACTAGATTTGATCAACAAATTCAGTGAAAATGTTGTAGAACATCTCTATCCGAACTGGATCATATGTCTTCCTGGTATCAATAAATAATTTATCTACCAGGATGATATATTTCAATTTCTTTTCGAGTATTTGGCGAACGGAAAATATTTGGTGGATTGTTCATCGAATTCGCGGAACTTCATACTAGGGATGGTCATTTCCGGAAAAAGTTTTCCGGTTTCCGGAAATCACATTTTCCGTTTTTCCGTCTTCCGATTTTCCGGAAAATTTTCCGTTTCCGTTTTTTCGGAAAATTTTCCATCTTCCGTTTTCCGGAAAATTTTCCGTCTTCCGCTTTTCCGGAAAATTTTCCGTTTCCAATTTTCCGGTTTTCGGAAAAATATTTTCCGTTTTTCGTTTTTCCGGAAAATGTGGCCATCCCTACTTCATACGACAATCTCCATAATTTTATCTGCATATAGATTTAATACCGCTAAAAGAATGACTGAGAACATTTTAGTGATGCTGACAGAGGACAGATGATCAATAACCATTACACTCAACTGTGTCACATTTCTCATAAACTGGAACAACGGTTGATTCTTTCCACTCTAGTGGCAAGATACTCAATAACCACTCCACTCAACTGTGTCACATTTTTTATAAACTGGAACAATGGTTGATTCTTTCCACTTTAGTGGCAAGTTCTCTTTTTTCCAGATGAGGAGAATGAGTCTGTGTATCTCGTTCTACAATTTCTTCCCCCCCCCCCCGGCCCCAAAATAAAATGAACTCAACAGAAATTCCGTCTATGTGGTTCTGCTGTGTTTCACTTTCTCCACGATCATGATTTTTTTTCTTTATGTTGAGTGAATTATTGTCCAAAGAAATCCTTCCATTTACTCAAAATACTATCCGTATCAGTGAGAACTGTTCCGTTAGATTGCTTTAATATATCAGCGAGGATAATAGCCTTTCTTAAGTTCGTTGATACCCTTATATGTACCCCTAACATTTTTTGGTATTACTTTTCAGCATCAATAACTTAGGCTTTTAAAAGATCACGTTTTTCTGCTCTAAAAGTTTTGGAATTTTCACACTTGATGTAACGAAACTTTGTGGTGTTCTATTGTTCGGATTTTGTAGTCAATGCAGTTTTAAATGTTTTCTCTTCTCTACTAGTTTAGTGCATTCGTGGTAGAATCTTGGTTTGTTCCTATGTGTTTCCACGTGCTCAAAATTTTCATTTGCTGTAATTTTATGCTATCACTGATTTTAGCCCAAGTATCTTCCAACACTAGTGCATTTCGAACATTCTAAAATTGAGGACACTTCAACCTTTTTTTTTTCCCTCGCCTGACTCTCCTCTAATTTCTTTAAATTAAATCTCTCCGTTTCCAGGTGCTAAATATTAGCTTTTTCCACCGATAAACTCTCTCTTATAATCACTGCTACCAGATGGCATGGTAAGGTCAGTCATGGCACAGCCACAGTCAGCATCTCTAAAGAACCGAATATAAATTATGTGATATTTATCTATATATTAGGATAATGTATCACATAATAATTACATGATATATATATATATATATATATATATATATATATATATATATATTATATGCACTAATATGAACATTCTACTAAGAAAAACAATACAATCATTTGACTGTTTTATCGTCTGAAAAACGAAACTTACATTTCCCGGCCCATCCAGCTGCCGATTCTATGATAGAACCATTTTCAGGACATGATTCATGGCACAGATAGACGACAACAGGCGCTATCAATTCTGGTTTCAATTCTGCGAAGAATTCTGCAAAGTAAAGAATAAAATGTATACATATAAATTGCTTCATAATGTTAAAAAAAAAAATCGAAGTTAGACATAAAAGTACAATTTTATTTTAAATCCCGTTTTATATAAATAGCTTACAACATATTGTATGATTGAGGCTGTTGATTCGGACCAGGAGTTCATTGGATTCTGTGAATTCCACACAGTCTTGGAATAAAAATATGGTATATCAATTCGAAAGTATCGAAGTCTATGGTAATTCTATATTTCCTCAAAGAACCAGAAGTGGTCTATAGTCAGAACTCAGAAATACTTTTACCCAATGCTGATGAAGTAAATTTTGAAAACATCAGGCATTACAAGCAACATCAACAAGTTCATTCTCCTTAGAAAAGGATTTTAATTGCACCACACTATACACGAAAAGATTCCTTATCCACCATTTTTTTGAATTTGATAGTTGCTATCATTCAGGTGCTCAACGATGACATGCTAAGCTTCTAGTGTCAATTCTTCATCAGTAGACTCCCCAGAAATTACTTCAATCCTGGGAAGGGGCTGAGACTACCACCTTTAGTTCGGTTTGCACACAGACTATTTTTGTAAAACTGTTCCCTTAATCCTGTCGTTCCACTATGTTGTCTGATAAAGGCACTTTGCTTATTATACTAGACACCGACTAGATGTCGTATCTGCAGGTAGCCACACAGACAGGTAAAATACATTAACTCCTCGCCTACAGTAGAAGCCACTTCTGTTTTGAAAATGATTCTTGCAAAATCATGAACAGTCAATATCGCATTCTCTGAAAATTACACCAAAATGCTTTTTTTTCTGTAGCTTTTAGACCTTTCGCTAACTCTCGTGCTTTCATCTTGAAAAGTTGTTGCAAAGAAAGGTAAGGTAAGGTAAGGTAAGGTAAGGTAAGGTAAGGTAAGGTAAGGTAAGGTAAGGTAAGGTAAGGTAAGGTAAGGTAAGGTAAGGTAAGGTAAGGTAAGGTAAGGTAAGGTAAGGTAAGGTAAGGTAAGGTAAGGTAAGGTAAGGTAAGGTAAGGTAAGGTAAGGTAAGGTAAGGTAAGGTAAGGTAAGGTAAGGTAAGGTAAGGTAAGGTAAGGTAAGGTAAGGTAAGGTAAGGTAAGGTAAGGTAAGGTAAGGTAAGGTAAGGTAAGGTAAGGTAAGGTAAGGTAAGGTAAGGTAAGGTAAGGTAAGGTAAGGTAAGGTAAGGTAAGGTAAGGTAAGGTAAGGTAAGGTAAGGTAAGGTAAGGTAAGGTAAGGTAAGGTAAGGTAAGGTAAGGTAAGGTAAGGTAAGGTAAGGTAAGGTAAGGTAAGGTAAGGTAAGGTAAGGTAAGGTAAGGTAAGGTAAGGTAAGGTAAGGTAAGGTAAGGTAAGGTAAGGTAAGGTAAGGTAAGGTAAGGTAAGGTAAGGTAAGGTAAGGTAAGGTAAGGTAAGGTAAGGTAAGGTAAGGTAAGGTAAGGTAGGTGTGTGTGTGTGTGTGTGTGTGTGTGTGTGTGTGTGTGTGTGTGTGTGTGTGTGTGTGTGTGTGTTTGTGTTTGTTTTCATTATTTTGTTTCAAATCTGCCCGAGATTAGCGGCTTCATAGATTCACAAGCGTATCAGAGTATAAAACACGCATACGGTTTGGTATTCCTTGCACTGGACATTCTTTCATTACTGATTCATCAGCCTCTTCAGCTTCCAAAGATGATACTCCAGCACATACGAAACTAGCATCATTAGCTACGCGTTATCTGAACTCTGATGAGGCGGACAAAAATGGAGTGTTTGGGCCGTACTCTATATTAAATAATAATAATAATAATAATAAGTAAATAAATAAATAAATAAATAACACGAGAATATGTCTTGGATGTCTGGTAGCTGAACGTGCACTTCGATCAAGATAATATCATTATGCATGATGGGAAACAACTTTGGGAAGATGGGGTGGATAATTATAAATGTTTTAAAAGCACACAAGGGTTATGGGAGTTCGTAACACAGAAGCAGCCACATTATTACACTGAGGAGGATTACGAAACTTACGCTCACACAATTGCGTACTGAGTGCTCAATAAATTGCGACCACCTACCTAATACTTTGTTAGTCCACCTTCGCTCAGAGGACGGCATGGACACAGCGTGGCATGAACTCTGGTAGTTGCTGATATGTTTCCACGAGGATGTGAAACCATACATTCCTGATGGCACCCCACAATGAGTCCACAGATACTGGTGCAGGAGTCATGGTACGAAGAGTTCGTGCCGCAACATCTCATATATGTTCTATAGGACGAAGATCCGGTGACTTTGGGGGCCAATTTATACGCTGCAACTCCGTGGAATGTTCCTTAAGCCAAGCAAGTAAAGTCCTGGCTTGGTGGCACCGTGCACTGTCGTCCTGGAAAATACCCTCTTCATGTGGGTAGAAGTGTTATATTGTAGGGTGTACGTGACCTGCATTATCTAACACCTGCAGGTATACAACGGATCTCTCGCTGTGACCCATACACACCGACGATCTCAGACCATGACAACAGAAGCATCTCCAAACCATACAGTCGCTCCCACCTGTCTGTACAGTACGCACCATGCACACACATATGAGACGCACCATGCACAAGAGATCCATAGCTTCGTGCTGTTGGCGTCACACTGCACACGCCCATCCGAGAGGAGTAGCACAAACCGTGATTTATCGGACCTACACACCCTTTTCCATTCATTCATGGTCACACCATTCATTCATTTAATTAGTGTGTTCCTGTGCCAGAGCGCGACGAAGTCGGCGGTGACGAGTCGTAAGGAGTGGGTGACAAGAGTGTTGCCTGCTGTGAAACTGCATGCGTATCAGTGTACGCCGTGTAGTTGCGTGGGATATGGGTGTTGCGCATCCACTATTATACTGGTCACGTAATTCCCAGACATTGATGGTTCGTTTGGCTGTCACGAGCTGTCTGACGCGACGCTCGCTTCACATTTTGAACTTCCGTCTCTTGGAGACCGTTACCACATTTTCTTCCCACTCCATGTACACCTTCATTACACAGGAACGGGCGCATCCAACAAGTATTGCTGTCTGGGTTATTGACGTACCTTTTGCTCGGGTACCCACAATCATGCTTTAATTAAATGTAACAGTGTGCTGTCTGCCAACATGTAGTCTGGAGTGTGTTCTTCGTCCTGAACCGGAACTGTTCCTCCTCAACTCGAATAACAAATATTCGAATTATTTTAATAGCACTAATGCTCATTTTATCTAACACAGTAAGAACCGGTTCTGATAGTATTTCCCAAACACAGCGTGATTAACCTATAATGGCATTACATTCTTGTTGTGTCAGGGTAATCATGACACCCAGAATTTGAGACTTAAAGCGTCCTGTAATGGTCTGAAATAGTGATGTTTCCGTTACGATGGGAATCGCTTTTCTTTTCTATACAGACACGTAAAACTAAAGCTGCATTGTGAAGTTTAGTACAAATAAACATAATGGGTATACAATTGTTCAGAACTGTAGAATATTGTGAAGACGAAGTAAAGTTGGTGAGAAATGAAAAGCTGAAAAAGTATGGGGCAACTATTTGGAAAAATTACGTGCAAAATTTAGTAAATCACAGAGAAAGTGCAATATATAAGGAGCTAATTTATTTACGCACTACAACTTCAAGGCATAAACTAAAAATAGCAAAACTAATGTAGAGTCATTACCATGTAACTCACCTTAAGCAAATTCATTTACACTCTTTAACACTTTAATACACTCAATGTATTGGAACATTCATATTTCAGATGCTCATCCTCGCACATATTTACAATGTCAGGCCACAATGATAGTGGCTACAAATATATTTTCCTCTAAAAACAAAGTTATATCACGAACATAATCATAGGCGCACTTCCTCCTGGTCCAGAGACTAGCGTGTGCTTTTTCGGTGCACGGGATACTAAGTTTCATTCCCGGTATCATAGCTCAAAATCTGAATGCATTACGCTGGTTTGAATTCCATCTTAAACTGTAGGTCCATACTGCATATAGCTCCGCATATAATAGTTTTAACTTCAAAAATCTCTACAATAACAAAGTTTAAAATACGTGATAGCATAGCATAGCATAGTTATGATCGCAATGTGTTATTCTAATTTATTACTAATCTATATTATAAAAGAGAACGTACAAATCCTTTGTTCCCTCATCACGCTAATACGGCTGAACCAATTTCTTTTATTTTTGGGCGGTTATTAGGATTTGGACCCTAGATGGTTTTTATCATATCACTTTAATTTTTAATTACCAGTGTCTTGAGATAATTGACCATTCAAGTGTCCATACGTACAAATCCTTTGTTATTAGTTCATCATAGGTAAAAATAAACGTATTTATATGCAACCCGCATGACCGTGTCACTCGGCGGGTTAACATAAATGACAGGCGCTATAATGTTAACATTTACTGCAATTTGAAAGCGAAAAAGTAAAAATTATCTAAGTAACAAAGTTTATTGCGTTCCGGGGTGACCGCAGCGAAGCGGGTCACTCGGCGGGTTAACATAAATGACAGGCGCTATAATGTTAACATTTACTGCAATTTGAAAGCGAAAAAGTAAAAATTATCTAAGTAACAAAGTTTACTGCGTTCCGGGGTGACCGCAGCGAAGCGGGGTGAACGCTGCTAGTATCCGATATAATTGCTTTAGGCTATAAAATAGGCTTGAGTACCAGGTAAACATACATTACTTGAAGTACTTTTTTATATGCATTCCATACATTCCATGTACACTCATGTCCAAAATTATTGTCGCATGTCTATAAATATATTGTTGTAGGAATATAATTTGATAACGAATTCGCCTGTTATATTTCTTATAATGTGTATAATTGGCAAAGACATGTATGTTCAAAATTTCATGTCAAAAGAGTAGTAAATAAGAACAATAAAATGAAAATAAGACTTTCTTGTCCATTTAGCAACATTTTGTTTTACTCATTCTAATTGTCGTATTTATAATTCTTTTCCTATGAAATTTACAACAAATATAAATTTTCCGATTATACACATAGTATCAGTATTAAAAGTACCCTGCAAAATCATTATCGAATTATATTCTTACAAGAAGACAGTTATAGATATGCGACAATCATTTTAGACATGAGTGTACTTAGCACAATGCATTAAAAAAAAAAAAAAAAAATGAGAATGCTATATTCAGTAGTAGCATTAAGCAATATAGCTTGAAACGTAATACGCAATGCATTGCTATCAAAAATTGGATTTTTATCTTTCTTTGTATCACACGAATAGCATCGTACCAAGAGATTTAAAGCTTGGTGTAGGCTTTTCTCTGAATCTAAGCTTCATTAGATTACGTTAAATGTATATGTCGTTTCAAGTTACATATCTGGAAAAATTGAATTATCATGGCAATAAATAAAATTACCATTTTATCCTTGTAAACTTGAGAATTTTGGGAGGGGAGTATGACCTCAATATCCCCACTGCAAGACATAGTAATGTGAATGGCTACCGAGTCCGCAAGAATAATAGTTGGCAAAACCAAGCCGTCAGCTCAGTTGAGAATGTTGAATCAAGCCGAGCCGGTGGTTCATGTTCCATCCGAGACAACTGACATCACTAACTAATATAAAGGAACTAAGTTTGTCAAGAATAAGGTAATGTACTTTTGGTGACAAGAACTGTTGTAAAACGCTTGCAAGAAAGGCCGTTCTGGTCGTGGATTTCTCAAAGTTTATTTTACTGCAAATATTTGAGTAAAACAGGTAAGAATAAAACTTAAAACTTATTTAAGTTTTATTCTTGCATTTTTTCATAAATATACTAGCATAACTAACTTTTTTCCCTACTAATTTGAGCACACAATTGAAAATATTGAGATTATCCGACTTGCATTTTTGGCTAATTCCATTTGTGACTTACACGACAATAGACGGCAGACAGTAGTAGATATTATGCGTTGGAAAAGTTATAAAATATTTTTATGGTTAACTTTTAGGTTATAAATAAGGGGCAATGACTCCTCCATTCATTTTTATTTGCAGCATTTAAATGTGTAAGCAAAATGGCTGAAACAAGTATCGAAATAAGGTGTGTTGCAAAATGATACGACCAGTGCATTAAGGTACGAAAAGTATATGCAAAACAAGGGAAGTGAACTAGATTGGATAGTTGGTGTAACGCTGACAATAAATCACAGGAAATCAAGCAAGTAGTACATATATTGTATGGCACAGTGTGTAGAAATACAAGAAACAATGGGTATACAGAGAAATGCACTGTTGCAAAATGATACGACCACTGCACTTAATACCCTATATATGAACCATTGCTCACTGTTAGTTGAAACACGCGATCAAATATAGTATTCACTAGGTTCCGTAACATGGAAATGTCCAATGCATCTCATGCAGCAATAATAGCATCTTTCAAAGACTCGATACAATCGTATTGTCGTCCTCCAGTATACACTTGCCGACACAACACACCCCAAACATTTTCCATTGGATTCAGGTCTGGGAAGATTGCAGGCCAATCCATTACGCGCACGTTTTTGTGATCAAATAATTCTTTTGTGGAATTGGCCACGTGTATAGAGGTATTATCTTGTTGAAAGACCCACAAAGGTCCACCCATTACAGTAGCGAACGGAAGCAGATTATCTTCGAACACAGTTTGATAATCAGTGGCCATCATACAGCAAGAAAGGAAAGCGAGATTGGTTCTACCATAAGCGCCAAACCCACCTCAGACCATTATAGACTTGCCACCTTGCTGCCGTTTGGAAAATATCTTTGCTTATTTCCTCAAAGCATGCCAATAATATTCTTACCCATTTGTCCCGTCTAAATTAAATTTCTTTTTACCACTAAAGATTACCCGCTTCCATTCTTCTTTCCAGTGCACATGCTCTTTCGCCCATCGTAGTCTCTTGCGCTTGTGATCGGTGGTGAATCGATGTTGAACTTTCTTTTTCTTGTATTTCAATACATTGCAGTGCTGCACAGCGCGGCACAAGGTTGACTTGTGGACGTTTATGGTAGTATCACAAGACAGGTTGCCTAGACTTGTATTGCCACCACTAAGTTTACGCACTACATTTGTTACTTGTCTCGGTGTTAGTTTCCATGGTCTTACGGTCGATTTCTTTACACCATACTTTGCTCCGAGTTTCAAATAATTATTCACCACACACGCAGTGCACCCAATTTTCCTACCTATAGCTTTGGAAAACATTCCTTCAGCTTTATAAACTGTAATTTGGCCCTTTTCATACTGAGAGAGAGCGCTCCTTCGACCCATTTCCTACTCTTCCGTCATACACACTACAAGCGCGTTCCAAACACCATACTGTGTCTTCTTTAATCACATGAAATCTAGTTTCCTGCTTGGATACGCTTCGAGCGCCAACAACCTTCACCAATCTACAGTAACGCCGTCTATCACATAGTGATCGTATCATTTTGCAACAGCTGATACCCACCTTTTGGTTTGTTTTTTTTTCCTGGCTGCTCGTAATAAGAACAAACACCTGAGTTATCCATGTCTTTTTCTAGTAAATACTAACAGTTATTACTCTACTTTCTGTTTCGTTGTCACTTTTCTTGGGTCTTGAGTTTTGTTGAATAACTCTGGTGGTCGTATCATTTTGTAACGCACCTTATATGCGTGACTGACACGACAGCACGAGACAACGTGTTTTTGGGTAACTATTAACTAAATGAAAATTCTGTCCTTTTACTGCTACAACAAAACTAAAACGTTTTACATATGTTAAGTAGATATCAAGTTACAGGACTAAAGAATATTATTATGTTTTCTATATTTCTTTCAAAATATAAGCCACAAATATAGTGTGACGTATACGACACAAAGCAGTGATTTACTCGACAAGTCTGACATGTCTTCGTTTAATTACACTTTTAAAAGTTGTTGAAGGACAGAGCAGCGCTGATCATTTAGAGATAAAAGGGAAGTGAAAATGCAGCGTTCTTTTATCCGAACATAATGATGTCAAAGTTGTAGTCGAATTTTAGTCTCTCTCTCTGATCGATACTTAATTTCACTTAATTTCTGCTTGACGTCCGTTAATGCAACATAAGCCTCATTTTTTTTTTGCTGTGATTAACTTTTTTTATTTTTTTTATTTTATTTTATTTATTTTATTTTATTTTTTTTTTACTTTCATGATTACAGCGAAGAAATGTCACATACAGTTTTTCTGATTCACCAATACCTAGTCTCCAGTGAAGATATTTTCATTCATTTCATCGCAGCTTTTCTTCACTTCACATAGGCCACTGAACCGTCCTTGAATAAAATCAAACTTCCTTCGTAGTGAAGAAATATCTAAGACGAAGGCACATTCAATTGTACATGCGGAAACAGAATGAAAATAATGGTAGTTGCGTGTTTCCGGAAAATTACATATTTCCTTCTTACGGGGTTTCAATAGACGCATTAGCTCAGGAATTCTTGAAGTAACACACTCTTCACTACGATATATTACATTAATGTTCAGACATAACTTGTGTGCGCTCGCAACAAATTGTGAAGCAGATTGAGATCAATTTGTCTGGCTCACGTAGCTTTTCGTACACGTCTCTTCACGGATCCACCAATACCATCAATAGGGTTTTCGCCATAGGCCGTAGCCGAAAAATATCAAGCTATTTCGACTTTCTGCAATGTTATTAAGCAAAGTGAATACCTTTGTTTAAAATGTTGTGCAGCAACATCCAACTGATAAAGCACTGGGTTGATCAGTAACCCCGACTGACGCCCTTTAAGAAACTATAGAATTGAAACAAGCAAATGCAAACTTATCATGATGCATATAATCAGACACAATAACGTACGAATCATGAGCTGTGTTATCACTTCCTCCAAGAATATATTGCAGTGAACAGAGCATAGGTACCCAAACTCGCGAGCCCGAGCCCGAATGAAATCAGTGTGCGCGAGCCCAAGTGAGTGCGAGTTCAGTTGAGATAAGTGAGTGCGAACCCGAGTGAGCGCAAGCCCAGTTAAGAGAAGTGATCAAGAGCCCAAGTGAGTGCGAGCCCAGTCAAGACAGATGAGCGCGAGCCCGAGTGAGTGCGAGCTTAGTTGAGAAAAGTGATCGCGAGTGCTAGTGAGCGCGAGCCCAGTTAAGAGAGGTGAGTGCGAGCTCAGTTAAGAGAAGTGATCGCGAGCTCAAGTGAGTGCGAACCCAGTTGAGGGAAGTGAGTGCGAGCCCGAGTGAGCGAGAGCCCAGTTGAGAGAAATGAGCGTGAGCCCGAGTGAGTGCAAGCTCGCTTCGCACTTACGTGGACTAATTGGTTCAGAGCCAAAAGATAGGAAACGCATTCCATATGCAGAATTGAAAAGGAAGATTGAAACAACTTACAAAAAGAAAAAGCACATTCTTGAGGTCTGAGCTGTCATTTTATTGTTCAAAGGACTGCAATCATCTTCGATAAAAAAAAAAAAAAAAAAAAACACTTTTTCATGGTTATTATGAGGGGATGGTATTTGTTTGAGGCAGGTATTTGTTTTTGTTGTTTTAGTAGCAACTTCCATGACCAGTTTATATATATATATATATATATATATATATATATATATATATATATATATATTAGGGTGGTCCTTAATTTTCAATTTCCGAATTTCTTTGCTCCCAACCCCTAAATTGGTTCCATGTCGGACCAAATTAATCTGTGAAAAAAATGGGCTCAATCGAAGAATATTTAACCGACCTCCAAGCGACCTAAACATCTGAATGCATTTATAATGTATAGTATATGGCAAAAGTTTGCAATAAACTCTTGTAACTTACAAAAATGGCTGGGGGAAAGGAATCATATCTTGGATAGAGATTGTAGAAGTAGATCCATACCTAATACTGAGTAGTGACCGAGATGAGGCATATCTTTACGTCCACTATCTTGGATTCGGGCACAAAATTTTAAATAGAAATGACCTCGTATGATATATCATTTTGAAGTAGCTTTTGACGACAAACAGAAGTCTGCCTTTATTTTCCGCTTATCTCTGTACATGTAATAATTATCAACTATGGAAAATAAAAGCTCCGGAGTAACAAAACTTAATAGTCTGTGAGTTCATATCTCTGTACGGGCTGCAGATCTATAAGATTGTTGAATAGTTTCTCTTATTTGAATTAAACCATAAAGTAAAGAAAGAAATGCACATGCCCATCTACTTGGAAAGAAGATGTGAACTTTCAACGTGGGTTGAATATATTGAAAAACATTGTGGTGGTGAATGATGTTGCAGAGAGAGGTGTGAAACTGATACAAGAATACGGGAATATATTAGCAAAGGACGAAAAAGAGAAACAATACATATTGCAGATAGTTAGTGAACACAGAAAAAAGTATCCAGATGCTACAAAAATTTGCTTAATGATGCAGTACAATTTGGCTAGTTATCCACAGCCTTCAGCTTTCTTCTATTATCATTTTAAACGGTATTATTTATGTGATTTCATTTCATATAAATAATTCTAATATAGGTTGGTGTGTATTTCGACGGGATGTAATTATGTAACATATATAATTATTTCCTTGTTACATGCATGTAATAGTTTATTAATATTTCAGTAGCCTACAAAGAAAAAAATATTGAAAGATAATAAACTATTATTTCAAAGCTAAAAAGAATTAAATGCCCAGAGATAAGTTGAAAATAAAGGAAGATATGTTCCTATAATGAAAGGTTGCCCAAAAACGATGCCACAAAACATCATTTCCATTTAAAATTGTGGGTCCGAATACAAAATTGGGGACTTCAAAATTGCCGCCATCATGCTATTTCTCAGGGTCAGATGTGGATTACTTCCAATTCCTGTATCCCTTTCGCTTCAGTCGCTTTAAAGTAAGAAGGGATTATTCCAGACTTTTCCTATATAATAACATATTGAATATGCATTCAAACTTTAGGTCGCTTGGGGGTCGGTTAAATATTCTTCGATTGAGCCCATTTTTTTCATGGATAAATTGGGTCCGACATGGAACCAATTTAGGGGTTGGGAGCAAAGAAATTCGGGAAAAAAAATTTCGCCATGTAATTAAGGACCACCCTTATATTTATATATATATATAATTAAGATCATAGAGTAAGCAAACTGCTTAACCTTGCAAACTAGGAAATGTATATACTAGCAACTAAAACTGGCTTCATAGGAAAGTCGAGCGAAATGTGTATTATCTAATTGTAGTTTTTTTAAATCAAAATAAACAAGATTAGCTCTTAAGAATGTTGAATACCTGCACCATCATGGTTCATGGGAAATTTAACTATTGTTTTATGTAATTTTAATATTTATAAATAAAAACTAAAACAAAATTACATTTATACACTGGCGCAAATCACGGGGGGATGAAGGGGGACATGTCCCCATCAATCTTAGAACTGGGGGGCTGTCCCCCAATAATCCGATTTGAAAAGTGTTTTTTGGAGATAAGTCTGATGATTTGTGTAGACTGCCACAAAAGAAAGTGAAATGAAATTGATTTCCCTTGGCTTTTCCATTTCACCTTAATGATGTAAAGATTTGAAACTTCATTACATTAAATTTGTCATTAATTAGTTACTCTATTTCCAACTATTTGTTTAATTCCTGTAACGATTACTATAATGCTATTGAGATCACCATCATATTGTTGTGTCATAATTAACTGATTTTCTTTCTTCATAGTTTCGGGGAAGTCATTATTTATATCATTATAGAACAAGTGTAATAAAATTTTAATGTGGATCATTGTGGATGCCTCAGTAGAAACATATCAATTATAAATATGCGTAAATTCAGATTTCAGAATATGTTCACGGCACTGGTATGTACCACTACTTCATCTAGATCGCCTGATATATAATACGACAGATAAATTAGATTCATCTACTGTAATATGAGTCTCATCTCCACCCCCTCCCCAATTCCCAGAATAAGCCTCAAATCTGCCCGCCTTCCAATGTTGACGACAATTGTGCTCCCTTCATCTTTCACTGTGCATTGTTTTTGAACTTCATAAATATTTTGAACATCGCTATAGAAAAAAAAAATATTATGGGAACATTCTTACTCGTCCCCCCGAAAGTTGAAGACAGATTTGCGCCGCTGCGTTTCTATATAGGAATATTTTTTAAAGCAAGGAATATTTATAGAAATATTAAATATAATGCGGAGTGGGTATTTAAATAGATCACTGCAACTTTTCACAACATAAGGAGCAATGTTATCAGGACAACAAGATGTTTTTGGTTTCAACGCTTGTATAGAATTTTCTATTTCTTCGAGTTTTATTTCATTTCACTGAAAGTTATTTAATATATTACATTCGGTTCAATTACAAAGCAAAGAGTCAACGTTTTATGTGGCGGGTACATTGTTGTAAACTTTTCGATAGAGCATTCTGAGTTTAAAATAAAAGTATTGTAGGCTAATTTTGTCAGATTTTATTTCTTTAGGCAGTATTTCAAATTGATCGCGATGATAAAGTGCATTTATTGATCCCCTTTTCCACTTGTTAGGGTGGTACGTCTTGAATTTTATTTTCTTAATTATAAGTAAACCAACATATGGGTAACTTCCGCTGATATGTCTTGGTTGGAACACATACAGAAAATATGTTGTTAATCATTTGAGAGAAGTTTGTTAATGCAATATTTACATCATCCGATTGCGAAAGGCAATCCCAGTTTACTTTAGTTCTATGCATATCTTTTGGAAATATGCTTTTCTAAAATTAAAACCCGATTCGTTAACTTATTTCTTATGTTTTTGGAGGTGTTTAAATGGGAAAGAGATAAGTGAAGCTGGGTGATGCTTTAATTAGTAACAAGAGAACACGCTTCTATAACAGGAACGTCGTTAAGATTTGAGAGTACTGAGTCTAAGATTCGACCATTATTATTTTGAATGTCATTATGGGACATTTAGTCACACGGACATGAAGTTATTTAATTCTTTACATTTATTTGTTGAAAGTAGGCCAAAATTATAACATGTTATTTGATTTATATTAAAGTCCCCTATGCACAGAACGTTGCTTCCTATTGGAACATTACTTTCAATAATTCATAAAACAATTCATATGTCGTTACAGTTATATTCGGAGGAATGTATACTGCACAAATAAATATCTTTAGTGAGTGACTGGAGAGCTTGACAATTACATATTCAAAATTTAGATCACAAGAATTTATATAGGATACATTGTAATTTTGATACTGCTATTATTACAACCTTCCTTTATAATTATTTGATAGTTCAAGATTTCTGTCTTGACGAAAAACTAGATATCTTTTACCAAAGAATTACCCATCAATATGACAGTCTGTTAAAAAAAAAAAAAAAAAAAAAAAAAAAAAAAAAAAAAAAAGCTTTCGGTGGTTGTGATTACATCATATTTATTTGATAGGGCTTTGGCCCCTAAGCCAAAATTAGTTTGATAAAAGACTGAAAACAATTTACAAGTATGATTTTGAAGCATGGTTTCGGATACATAGCTATTATTTACAGAGCATGACAATGAACGTGCCTCGAGGCTTGGCAATACAATAAAACTTGAAGGTGAAGGTCTGCTTTAACACATCTGGGATTTACTAGTTTTGTTGTACTTACTAATTGATGCAGTTCCTGAGCACAAAATTCGCATCGGTTGTAGGTCGATTTCCGCTTCACTGACTCGGGGTTGGGTAGTTGGTTTCTTAACAATGGGGATGGGACGGAGGAGGGTTAACGTTCTTCAGAGCACTAACACTTTCACTTTGAATGCCTTAGGCTGATTTGGTGACAGGGTTCAGAGCGAGGGTGACGAGAAAGAATGTGTAAGCTGGATTGTGGACCACATAATGGTTCAATACTTGCACTGTCATATTCACAATCAGTTTATCATACTGTAATTTGGACATCTTCGTTACGTTTACTAAACGATAATAAATAAAATAACCTGTAATTTATTCCTAATGAAAAAATTGAACATTATTACAAGCCCTCCTCACTGGTCTAGTGGCTAGTAAGCGTGCCTTTGGTGATCAATTCCCGGTAAGGGAGCTTTGAACGACAGTGGTTTGGATTCCACGTTAAAACTGTAAGTACACGTCTCATATAGCCTCGCTGATGAAAGGAGACGCTAAACGATAGCCAACCAATCAATTAATCAGTCAGCAGTACACCTATTGTAAACTTCAGCTGCATAAACAACATGTCTTATTGGACTGGTTAAATTCATTTTGGTGAAGCAAGTATTTTAACAAAATTTCAATATTAACATGCCAGGTACTTCTATTTAGATATAAGAAAATGCATTATTTTGTAACTAAATAATAGCTCCATTTACGTAGATTCTGTAAGCAGAAACAATGAAAATCGATACGAAACTGACTATTATTATTTTAACAAAAATCTATTCTAATAGGTGTAAAAAATGAAATGAAATCTTTTTTTCTTTCAGTTTTACGTCCCACGGTTATGCCGGTTAGGCTAAAGGAGACGGTGATGACGAGTAATGAATCAAATGGTGGAATGAAGAAAGTGGGAGGAAACGGGAGAACCCCAAGGAAACCCACGCACACGGTGTTTGTCCACCACAAAATTCTAATAGGTGTAGTTTGGACTGTCGTAAAAATAGAAAAAGTTAGAAAATTCTGATTAATTTTAATAACTGTATCAGGGGTTGAAATTGGAGCGGGGAGTACGCCATTAATCAACCCATTTCATAGGATCGCGGACATAAGCTCACCGGCATTATGCTCTCCGGACATAAGCGGACAAAAGCTCACCAGTACTAATATAATTGTATTATAAGATAATTAATGCGATAAAGAATACAATAATGATAACTAATTACATTTATAGGTTCACTAATTTAATTGCAGAGGAAAATAAACCTGAATAAAATAAATAAGCAACGGAGAAATGACAAACGGAAAATATGACAAATATGAAAACTGGTCTTTGAATATTAATATGACGTAGATTTTGAATATTAAAATATAAATTGAAAACAGATTTGAACAAAGAAAAGAATAATACTTTCTTTTACTGAAGAAAGCAATCCAACCCCCTCCATTGTGCTGAAACTTTCGATGCAGGAAATTTTGCAGCACAGAAATATCGGTATTGAAATTTTGGTGAAAGGATTTCTTCTTGTTTTTTTTTCCACTATGGCTGAAAGTATTTGACACATATTTCATTTTGTTTTAGAAAAACGGGATCGCGGATATAAATTCACCGGCAGGAGGCTCACCGAACAAAAGCTTACAGTCAAAATCTCACCGGAAATAAGCTCACCTACATTAATGCACAAGCGGACAAAAGCTAACCGGGCATAAGCTCACTATAAATAATACAATCATGTTATAACGAACTGGCAGCAGGAAAATTTGGTGTACGGAAAACTCGGTGTAGGGAATGTTAGGTATAAAGAAAGATTCGTTGTAGTAGGCCGTAGGATTTATCAAAAACTCAACTTTGAGGATAAATGAGCGTATTAGTTTTAAGTTCAAACTGAAGTAGACCGTAGGATTTATTAAAAACTTAACTTTGAGGATAAATGAGCGTATTAGTTTGAAGTTTAAATTTTGTGTAGAACGTACTTTTACTGTCTACTATCATTTTTACTGTTTACTGTCTACTTTATATTTCTTTATATTGAAATGTGTTTCTGAAATTATTTGAATTCTAGATTTCGACGGATTTTAACATTTTATGGCCCTTACATGACGAGAAATTTGTTTTTCGATGTCCGTTCGTGTGATTTATCAAAGTGATCATCGCTACCAATCGACATTTAATTTAAAACTTAAGTTTTTATGCTGTTTTGGAGGATGTCTCCTAGAATTTTCTACTTCCAAAAAAATGTAGGTTACTGGATGGGTAAAGTTGAAAATTGTAGATTTTTCAAAAAATGTTTTAACGATTTTATGTCTATTTATTTTTTATGACAATTTTACTGTAAAAAATTTTAGTAATAGTAGTCGAATTACGTGCATGAAATGTGATGAAAGGTTGTCTTTTACTGAAATAAAAACAAAAAACTGCTTTCTGGTATCCCATTTGTAGAAACTAATTATGCTGCTCTAAAAATTTTAATATAGGGTAAAGAAATATGTCCATAAGCACTACATTACAGTGCAAGAAAACATAAAATACCATAACCATTATTTGTAATTTATTTAGTCCAAATAAATATACTTGTCATTTTTATACTAACTTGCACGCAAAAAAGTCACCATCATTTCTTGACAAGTGGCTGTAAGTTGTAATTATATGCCCCAGATATTTGATAACATGACTATTTAGGAGCTGTAACACAAAAGTATTGTTTGTAATTGAACACGGTTCAAAATATATTCAGTATCTTGCAACCGGCCTCTTATTTCAATTTACTATCGTACTTCTCTAGTAGAAATGGTTTTTACATAACAAGCGCACCATATTGACCAATGTTACCATATGGTTACACCTATGTATACAGGCATATTGTACAATGTAACCATATGGTAACAATTCATAACTCGAAGAGTTTTGGCGGGAAAATTTTCAAAATCAGTAGAGATGATATAAAGTGCCTATATATCATCCTGTACAAGTTTGAGATTTTTTGGTCAACTATAAGTCATAGTGAACAGTAAAGGGTTAAGCGCGATCCCAGGTGAGCGCGAGCAAGCCCATTGAAAAATGGCCATCTATGGTACAGAGGACAACTGTGTAATACTCAGTCAGTGGATGGTATCTTGTCTTGGTACATAAAGCAATAATTTTCACTAAAATCCATTTGCTCTAATACCATTCTTGGTAATTTTTTCTCAAGTTTTGGAAGTACGATGGTTGATTTTTACAAACATGAACGTGATGAAGAAACTGTGGTATTTTTTTTTCTTGTAGCATATTCAGAGCTTCCTACACGGTGTCACTTATACTCTTTCGATTAATTTTTCCTTGATCGCCATTTTTCATTCACTCTTCGTATGTTACTTCATCCCCCTGTTTATCTTCAAAAGTGACTACATTCATATATGAATTGAAATCTAAGCCCGCACCACATTTTTCGACAATAACATCATATACTTCATTTCACTCACATCACACACAAATCACTTACAATGAAAGTTGAAACACTTTTTGTTAATTCCGGAAGAGAGCGAAGAAATAAGCGAATATTTTCATGGTAGATATACAGAGATAAATTGGAAGGTGCTTGGTCTCTAAGAAACACATTTGGAAGACGATACTCACAACATTTTTTCAAAGTTACTTTCACATTCGGGTTTTCCTTCTTAAATAACTCACATGCTTAACCTAACAGAAAAAAAAATGGTATCGCTTCTGAATCTCATTTTTAGTACCACTATTACGAATAATTACATAATCTTGTTCTCCTGGAGCATTTTATGAGATTCTATCACTACTGCAGAAATCGCTAACTAAACTTTGTACTTACTCTCAAATACCTTTACTGCATTCAACCTGTCGATCTGGAGAAGTCACAACTGTATCTGGAGTAAACAGCTCTGTATGTATTTTTACAACAGCTCTTCGTTCTCTGGGCCTTCGTGGAAGTTTTTTTTTAAGCTTTGGCAATTATTTTACCAAAGCTACGATTTGTCTTGTAATATGACTTGGAATGGGTTTCAGTTCACGATGCTCCTAAATCCTGAATATTTCATTCCTTCATCCTGTATCTTCTTGTTCCTTTCTACGTTTTGTTTTTGATCATCTTTCTTGTCAAAACTCATTGTACTATATTTATTTCTTCGTCTCTTTCCGTTTTTGATTTGTTTCTTTTTAAAGCCTTCATATTTTCTTTCCCTTTTCAACTTCCCTGTTTTCGCTTGCTTTCTACTGCTGAACTAGGCTTATCTGATAATACAATAGAAAAGATGAGCTTACATATGTAACGTCCTTTCTCTATATTTGATAATAACCCTAAAGTAAACTTTATTGTGCTTTACATATTTTCGTTAGCATGTTTCCTACTGAGGAAGCGTGACGGAGTGGTAGCGTGCTGGCTTTCGATTCAGAATGTCGCAGGTTTAAAGCCTGTAGCTGGCAATCTCGACTGGGGTTTTCCTCATACAAACCAGCCAAATTCCGGGTAGGACCACATACGTCGACATTATTCCGAAGATAGTAAATACTTTTACCACATCTTTTAAAGCTCCTCTCTAGACCACATTGATTCATATTGTTTAACTTTTCATTCATCTGTTACATTTCTATTACAGACAAGACACTTCATAAGAATATCTGATAATTTTGCTTTAATCCTCCTTATCTTTCATTCTCCTAGACCAAGCACTGCACCTAATACATTCATTGAGTTGTCAGTGCATTGTTTATACGTTTTACTGGAGTTAGCTACTATTGGCAACCCGGCAGCAGTGCAACATACTGTCACTTACACGACATATATTTTGTATTTAAAAGAGTTACACATCTTATTCCGGGACTTTGTACATGGCGTTTGATTACCTAATGTCTAAATGAAGAAAATTTAGAACTACCGCTTTCTTGTTTAATTATGTATATAGATACGCAAACTTCTTATTGTTTTCTTGTGACTTATACAACAAACTACTTGAATTAATCAAATATTATGATTTTCTTGTTATTATAAAAACATGTGCAAAACAATGACACTGATATAAAAACAAACATTATCTTAATATATACCAGCGGCGGCTGGTACTATATGTTGCATGGTTGTGCAGTCGGATATTTTTTTTTTAATTCTAAAAATATTTTTAAGTATTAAAGTAGTGTATCAGTAAAAAATAAATCTTTGCTCTTGAGCGCAAAACAGTATTGATGCATTTCTGAAAAAAGTCAATTAAAAAACGGAAAGAAAGAGAGAGATTTACATTTCCAGTGGCAGCGAACGTAAAGTAACAATTGGAGAAACGTGTATGCATATGTTTACAACTCGTACTTCCAGAAACGATGGGAAGAGAAACAAAGATTGTGATAAATAAATGGAAGAGAGGCTAGCGTAAAACACATACACAGCGCATGATCTTATCGGGACACAATTATTGTTTCTATCTGCACAAGTAGTTCGACTTTCTGTTGCTTCAGATAAGAAGGTCTGGGACGAGTGTCTGAAGCGAAAGTTAATCCATTTCGACAAGAGCAAACACAAATGTATGTTTAGAGATACCCTCATGCGCAAAAAAAAAAAAAAAAAAAAAAAAAAAAAAAAAAAAAAAAAAAAAAAAATGCGCGTATACTGTAACCCACGATTTTTCGCAATTATTCCATTTTCCTTACGTTTATGGGTAAAACTCAGTTATTAGTAAGTGGAAATAATAGAAAGCAATCCATCTAAGAAGATATTTCCAAAAAAGATACTAAATTATAAAAATATAAGCAAAAAGAAAATTATGATTGGTTTTGTGTATACTGGCAATAATGCTTTCGAGGGAATTTTGCAGTAGCAGAGCACGACTGTAGAGGGAATTTCACGATTGGTAGTATCGTAGTATCCGGAAGTTGAATCAAGGAACTAGAGCAGCGTTTCCTAACCTTTTTCAACTTGCGGCACACTACGGGTGTTATTTGGATTCTCGCGGCACACTTACAGATATTATTATTTGTAAATATAAAACACTGTGGTATTTTTCTGTGGTTATTGATCTCCTTACAGAGAAGAAAGCATTATCACTGTTTTTCCCCGTGGTAAATCATTATGCTTATTTTTCATTCTAATTTTAAAATAGAAAACAATTGCAATGAAATATTTGACTCAGGTTTTAAAAATACGCTTTCTTTTTAAAAATTGTATCCAGCCTTTTATTAAGAAGGAAAATCAGTAAATAACGAACGAACAAACAAATCTCTTACTTTTAAAACTCAAATGTAGGTAATTTGTCGAAAGGACTGAATGATATTTTAAATTTTCAAGTTACGAAATAGTCTGCAATAATAAAGAAGCAATAATGGTCATAACAAGGATAACCATTTTTTCAACATTAGAAATATATAGAACAGTAACCTGGTAGGAAACTTAAAATTGTAGATTCATAGTAGAGGTTCATAGTAATGTGAAATACAAATATACATTTTTCCCTACCTTTTGCATTTTGATTGCTATAAAATTAGTAATTTTGTTTCGATTCCTCGCGGCACACCAGCGGCCCATTCACGGCACACCAGTGTGCCGCGGCACACCGGTTGGGAAACGCTGAACTAGAGAGTGGAGTAAGATATTGCATTTATTGGTTTAAATCTACGGTGTAAATTGTCTGCCAAGTATAAATTAGCTTCTATAACCAAGATGTTGTACGGAAATATAGAAACAAAGAGGAAAACTGTTTTGTTAAGTTTGGAAGTGACATGCTCTATAGCCATGAGCATTAATTTGTTTAAAAAAAAAGACAGGCAACAAAACGTAGTTTCTGTGGTCAAGTGGGTAGAGTGGCGGACTGTTAGTTCTTATACTGTTTTGACACCAGATCGAATTCCATCCCATCCCATCCCATCCATTTTACTTTTTTTTTTACAAAACATTACAGAAAGTGTATAATTTTTAAGCTAATAAGAACGGAAACAATATAATAAGGAAATAACTTTTGGTTTCCTCTAATGACGTATTTATTCAGAATTAGTGTACTATTAGTATTAGCGATTGTTTTCAGTTTATGGTATGGAATGCCTATTCCTCCCCTCTCCGTTTTTGCACCGCAGAAGAAACAAACTCACTTCGAGCGTGTCTGCGAGTCAGAAACAGAAAAAAAAAAAAAATGCGCGACCTGCAACCTTAAAATCACAGCGAATGAAGTAGAATAGCTCGTTGTCATAAAAAAAAGCTTTTTTCTAGCGTGACAACACATTAAACATGACAAATTAAATTTTTGGGGTTACATATTATCACTTTACGTGTTGGTGTAAGCGTATTTGTTTTCACATTCGAGCTACGAAAGTGTGGTTATAGTTATAAAAATGGAATACGAGATTTCAATGAATTCATGTTACATGGCCCCTACATATCGAAAAAAAATCATTTTTCGATGTCTGTCGGTTCGTCACGCTTTTACATGCACTCAAATAGAGGCAATACTGTTAGACGTATCTGGACTGAATTCTACACATAACGTTTTAATAACGTACTATCGTTTCGAATTATATATTCTTCGACACCTAAAATAAGGTGTAGTTTCCTGAAGAATGAAAATTTAAAATCAAGTTTTTCAAAAAAAAAAAAAAAAAAAAAAAAAAAAAAAAAGCTGTGACTATTTTATTTATTTTTTTATAAATATATATTTTATTAACAACACTCCACCGTAGTATCAATCATTTTTCTGAAAAAATACATATGGTGTAATTTACTGTATGGTATGCGTTCTTTTTGCACAATTTCCTCAACCACATTTCATAAATAAATGTATCATTAATAACCTAACAATATGACAACTCGTTCGTCATGTAAACATTTAGAAGTAGCTTTCCCCCATTTGATTTTCCCATTAACGTCTCAGGCAATTTTGTTCATATTTAGTAAAGGAATGTTTCATTAATAAACTAACATACAGCATAAATCGTTTATCCCGCTAACATACGGAAGACGTTTTCTCAAGGGTTGATTTCTTTTTTTACAATTTTCTCAGTAATAACAGACAAATATGTTGTAATTTCAGTAAAAATATTTTTTGTAGTAATCTTACAATATGGTATAAGTAGCTTGTTCCGAAAAGAAATATCGAAGAGAGAGCTTACTTTGACAGTGAAATTTTTCCCGACGATTTGCTTCAAAATTACACGATATACTTGGTCCAGCTTATAAATAATTTACAATATGGCATAAATCGTTTTTCCTCAAAATTACAGAAAGAATAATTTACCGTTGGGGGGTAAGTTTTTCACGATGACCTTCACAAAATTCGTGAATGACACATAAATTCGTGCTTAATTAAAACTATATTTGTTTAAAACTGTTGACCATTATCACCTGTGCATCAAATGAGTCAGTGCTCAAAAGACATGTTAAAATCCAAACCAACCAAACAATCAAGCTGCAGAGGCACATGAGATTTCCATGTACAACTGTGAGCAAAATAAATGACGCGTCTCTTTATTCTGAAGTTTTTTGAAAATATCTCCGTTTTCTTTATATCTTCGAAATTTCGGAAGGTTTCCGCAGCAGGACAGGTTAATAACAAACCCGTTTTTAATATTTGTATTAGATATTAGCTTAAAATAAATAAATTAGAAGCAGGAAAACATTAAATCGGCAGAAATCTCGAGAATTACCAACTCTGCTAAAGTGGGAAATTTTCAAGAACGCGAGGGAATTCTGCAGTTCAATACGAAGCAGCGACATCTATGTCATTGAAAGAAACTTGGATTAGATCTATAAACGAAACTTTTAACGAAATATTTCTAATATGTCTTATTATATGCATTATCAGCGAACTCCAAATATATAAATATATGCCAAGTATTAACGTATAGATAGAGCAAATAGTGGAAATTACATATTAAAAAAGGCGAATTGTTAGCACAATCGTAATGAAAAATCGTCTTTACTGTAGAACAGGTTCAATTCACGTAAGAAAACAAATAGCTCAGTTAATTAAAGCAACGAGTCTGTATGCCAAAGATAGTGGGTTCGAACCCCATAGAAGTGCCGTTGTCATTTATATTCTGTGTTTATTTTATTTATTATTTTATATGGGAAAGAATCAAATTGTAACATATGTGTAAAACTCATAACGATACCAAAGAAAGAAAAAATGTCGTTGTCGCACTTGCATTAGTGTCCCTACTATCCATTTCATAAAGATAGGCCCCTGATATGGTGGTGCTGCCGTGACGTTCAGTCAAAACTTATATTGCACTGTCGTAAATCGTTGGAATTGCTGGAATGTTGTCTTTTCAATTCTTGATACATAAAAATTTTCTTTGTACTATGTAGTGAGAAAAAAATAAAAATTAATGAAAAAGTGCATATTTTTTCGTACTTTTTGGTAGATCGATGTTTATAGGACTATATCTCAGAAAAGAGATCACGTGAAATAATTTCCTGTGCACAATATGTAGATGCATCCATTAACTGTAAGTTGTGAAAAGTTCAATTTTCATCACTTGATACTTTTTGTGTAATTAAAACAAATGTACAGTGCTCTGATCTCTTTTACCATGGTAGGTAGAGAAACGTACAAAACACTGTTCGAAAATTTGGAAGTCTAGTGTTCCAAATACCGTATTTGAAACTATTAACAAAAAAAGGTTTAGTTGGTAGAGTATTTATTTAAAAAAAATACTTCAACATATTCTCTGCGTTAAGCGGTGAGCCATGTTGCAGCCCAATCTTTAAATTCCCCGCGCTTATATGAAGAAACAGCATACAGTAAGTGGAAGTGCGGCACCGCTGTCGTACAGTGTTGTCGCGTTCAGGAAGCCTGTAGCGCGAAGCCTACTTCATAAGAATGTAATAGGAAAAAGTATTTATTATAACCTTTCACAACATCAAAAAAATAGTAATAATGCATTACACATCTCAATGTAATCGAAATAAAACGTTGAAGTAAACCATCCAAAAACTCATCTCTTTATCTATTTACTTCATTCATTTTCGTAATGGGTTTGTTGACTCATCGCTGCTCCTGCTATCTTCCTGAACACTTATTAACAATGGCTCCATTTCTACCTCAAGATCTATCAGTATACACACTTTCTAGCTTACGAACATGTTAAAGGTTAAAAAGAAATGTAGCCTTGGCAATCACGTGTTCACCCAAGTTCTGCGATGAATTCCCCTGCCGAATGTACAGTAACACAGAATGGGTCCTTTGCTTTCTTTCAACGAAAGGAAACAATGCAATGAGTAGCTGACGAGGGCTGTATTTGCGTCTAATCACGTCGCACTGATTACGTCTTCAACACTTCCTTTCGGTTCGTAGGCGTCAAAAACTTAGACACTTATATATATATATATATATATGGATATTCCTTTACGAGCGGTAGTATTACAAAAAGAAGAGGAAAACATTTTACCGATAATGAAATTGCAGAACTGATGAATGACTCCAACTCAGACGGTTATGAGTTAGCAATGAATAGTAATGACATTGATTATTCTGTGCTCAGTGGCGTATTCGGGAGTGAACAAGATAGTAACTCTGTTTCAAGTGAACCTGAGGCTGCGCCGGGAAAGAGAGAAAAAAACGTGTCGTTCCTATTCAAAGACAGATTCTGATGTAGCTTGGAGCGATAAAATTTAAGTAAACGCAAAACCCCTGTTTAGTGGTGTCCCGGGAATTGATCAAAATGATGGGCTATCTACAGAGTATTCCACATATAAAGTGTTTCAGCTGTTTTTAGCGATGAAGTTTTATAGTAAAAAAAAAAAAAAAAAAAAAGTTGAGTTGATTTTGAGTTGAACGTCCTGTTCAGCAATGAGGCTATATGAGACGTGGACCTATTGATAAACGTGGAATCCAGACTACAAGTACGTAGAATCCGCAAAGTGAAAGAAAGTTTGTAATAAATATTAACGTTTATTGCAGGGATGTAAATAACCACTCGCCCGGGGCGTGTGCTTCATCGGTGCGGGCGAGTATTTAATATCATACGGAAGTTAAGTAAATTATTTTTATTATGTAATGTGGGCTAGTAACTTTTTTCTTGGGCGAGTAAACTTTTGTTGCTTACTTGCATCCCTGGTTTATTGCCTGATATATAAAGTTGGACTTTGCGTGGGAAAGTGCTTCGAAATGTACAACACTAGATCTGAAAACAGATTTTCTGTGAAGTGTAAACTCAATATTATATATCAACTAAGGTTGTATCGTATAATGAAGTTTGTGCTTGTATTTGTTTCTGTGCAAGTGTATTTTGTACTGCGTGCAGTAAGTTAAAAACTGACAAAAAGCAACAAATTTTCGAGGACCATCACATGCAAATCGAAACAAAATAAGAGTTCGGTTTTCTAATTTTGAACATTTGGCACATTTACTGTATATCCTGTTAATTTCTAAGAAATTGGTTTAAAATCTGTGAAGACATAAAATTTTAGAAATATCTCTAAAAAGTGCCGGACAGTGTGCGTGACAAATTAAATACCCGTCCGGCTGAGAGTGTATACGCAAAAGGAAAATGTGGCAACGTAGCACTCCGTATAGACTGCGATAACCAAGGGCGCAAAGCTGAGAAAATCATAATGTCATATTTGTGATTGTTTATTTTTTAAAACAAGTCAAAACAGTTTGGTTGAAAAAGTTACTTTAAGATCTTTCTAAAAGTTTTTTCAGATTGTTAATACACCGCAGCAATTCAGAGATAATGATGTCTCACTTTTTACTGAATAACAAGAAAATTACTACGTGTTGAGTAATGAAATTTTCAGAACTTACAGGCAATATATGCATCTACATATCATGCACAGGAAATTATTTAATGATATCTCCTTTCCGAGATATAGTCCTATAAACATTGATTTACCAAAAAAGTACGAAAAAATACGCAGTTTTTCATTAATTTCTATTTTTTTCTCACTACACAGTACAAAGAAAATTTGTATGTCTTAAGTATTGAAAAGACAACATTCCAACAATTCCAACGAGGTACGACAATGTAATATAAGTTTTGACTGGACGTCACGGCAGCACCGCGAAGTCAGGGGTCTATCTTTATGAAATGGATAGTAATTTTTGTTTGCAAACAGTTTCGTAATTATTTCTCCTGTGTTCACTGCTCACTGGTGCATAACGAATGTTTTCCAGTAAATGTTAATTCTAATTTGGAGAATTTTATAAAGTTTCACAATGTTTATCACTAGATAGTCTTCTATCTACTTTTTTGGAAACTTTGATAACAGATTTCCCTATTAAATATTTAATTTTTCCTATATATATTTAATAAGGAAAAGTTTTACAATGTATTTATCTTACATTGAAATTGTTTTGAAATTACCACATGAGGTAAGTAGCCCGAAGGAGAAGAACCGAAGTAGCTGATATTTTACGTAAAAGCAACCTATTGTAGAATGATGATGCTTCTTACCTTCAGCACATAATCTTTACGTTTGAGAATCAGACAGAGAAAAATCCTGTTTTTTCCTCCCCTATGACCACTCATCTTAAAGCTCTACATATAATGATTCGTGTCACACAATTTCGGCTCTCCAAAGACATTCATATTTATTATCATTATTATTATTATTATTCCTGAATATGCCACCTTTACATAATGTAGTAACTTTAGACATCTTAGTTTAAAGTGCTTTCTTTAGTAATAATTTGAGCAACCACGTAACAAAATTCAAAATTTATGAGGGGACATGACGTTTTGTTTCCCCCCTCTCTTTTCACCACCGTACCAACAGAAAGTATATTATTTCTGACATGCAGGGCAGACAAAATGAATAAGAAATATATTTAGAGTATCCTTTCCTCCATCGTGAATGGAATATGACGTAGCATTCTTTATTCTACCGAAGACGACCCTAGGCCGTTATGGTTAGGTAACAAAAGAAATACCTAATATATTTATAGCGCCCCATGACTGTAATATTACCTCTTCTTTGAGGCTGCCCTACACAACCAAGAGTGACAAAAATAGGAAGTGTCTAAAGATTACAAAGCACTTTATATTTTGTCAGAAACAAGGCAGTGTATACACAGCATTGCTTTCGTTAACAAGTGTTTCACCCTTGAGACGCTTATAAAATTAGGCAGAATAAACTTTTGCCGATTATTGTTCAAGAGGGATTTGTCCAGGATGGTTTGGTGTCGGGCTAATAACGATGAGTATGTTTATTTACATCACCGTTAAAGAAATAGCAAACTTTCAGAAAGGAACTTACTTGGGAAACATCAGATCCTCCTCCTACTTAGCCAGAGCCCATTCTGCAAAATTGCATCTGGCGTTCTGAGTGAAAGTTCTATGGGACTATTAGAAAAATATATATTTCCGTTTCCACGCTGATGGTAGAATTTCTTAAGCAGTTATTGAATTACGATCGAAGCATAGGCGTAAATTGCACCCCCGCAACCCTGTGGCGTGGGGACCGCACAAGTTGCAAGGCCAAAAAATATCAGGACCAGGCAGGGGAGGATCAGGCCAAATTTTCACCCGGGCAAAGTGACTTATTGGCGCCTTCTCCCTAGTACTAGCCTATATTTTACATTTTATCATAGTGTTTTTAATATTTTAAATTCATTTTTCAAAAAGACATTCATTACCTAGGAAAACTTCACAAAGAATATGGCCCGCTATAAACAATACGAACTCCGCCCCACCCACGCTTGGTCTAGTGGCTAGCACGCCTGCCTTCTGTGGTACCGGGTCCAATTCCCGGTGGATTACTGTTGAACGATAAAAGTGATTCGGATTCCACTATAATTAGTATCCACATCTCCTTTGGCCATTAAGGCATAACCTTGGAACGCTGAACTAAAGCAAACAAACAAACAATACTTACTCCCCCGCCACTCTTTTTTTCTACATGCCATCTCTTCATTTTCCGATACAGCCCCCTTAGTACTATGAAACTTTCTTCTTCCATGGAATGGAATGGAAAAGGGGTTGGGGAGGGTGCCTCAACAACAAAGGTCTTTTGCACCCGTCACTGGTCGTAGAGGAAACAGTCATACGAACGACGAAAACACAGACTAGTCACTGAATGTGCGTGAAGGTTATACAAAACTATCACTCGCTAGCACTAAAATGAAGATGGTACACAGATCGGAGGTCGGAAGCACTGGAACACAGAAGAAAGTCAAAGCGCCGTCAAAAAATGCAAATGCCGCAAAAACTGGAACAGCTTTAACACAGTGGCTTCATCATCGCCGAGAACAGTAGCGAGGTCAGCTGGCAGTCCAAACAAAAGTCTGTCAGCAGCAAGAGCCACACATTCCACTAAGAGGGACGAATACTCAGGGGCTGACCACAATGACGACACAGGCGGAGGCGTACGTTTCAGAAGATGTGCATGAGTGAGATGACTATGTCCAATCCGAAGGCGGGCCAAAGTCCGCTCTTCCAGGCGAGATGATCGGGAGCTCGTCGACCAGACTCCAAGGCGGGCCTTCACTGCATGCAGCTTATTGTGAATCTGCTCATCCCAGGAGGATTGCCAGCGCTGACGGAGAACGTTAGCAAACACAGAGCAGACATCAGAGCTAGGAACAGGAAGAAGACAGCGTCGACCAGCAACAGCAGCCTCCTTCGCAGTAGCATCAGCAAACTCATTGCCAGGGATGCCAACATGGCCAGGCACCCAACAGAACGTTACATGATAGCCCTCAGCAAGTAGTGCATGACAAGTAAGGAGGACTTGCTGGACCAGCGGATGCGGAGAAGTGACATCGGCTAGGCTATGTAAGGCGCTGCTGGAATCAGAGCAGATCACAACACGGCGAAGATGGCGACGGCGGATATGGTGGAGACTCTCCAAGATGGCAACCATCTCTGCAGTGAATACTGTGCAGAATGGATGAAGCTGGAACCTGAAACGGTGGGCATCCAGAACAAAAGCACTTCCTACACCATCAGCCTGCTTGGAGCCATCAGTGAAGATAAGACGGTGACCTCGATAAGAGTCGAGGAGGCACAAAAACTGTTGCCGAAATTCCAAATCGGCAGTAGTCGCCTTCTTGAACCGCAACAAGTGGAGACTGACCACAGGCTGCAAAAGCTGCCAAGGTGGAAGAGGCAGGAAACCCAGCGGAGAAAGCGCAGGGAGATCGACGTCAAGGTCAGCTAAAAACTCAAGGGCACGAATGCCAAAAGGCCGGGTGCAAGTGGGTCGGGCTTGATAGCGTTCAAGACGAGCACCAGCATCCAGGGTGAAACTAGACGGGTGGTCAATAGAAGTTCGCAGGTGAAGCAAGTATCTCAGCTGCAACAACTGGCGACGATGATCCAAAGATGGTTCGTTGGCTTCGACGTATAAGCTGAGGATCGGACTTGTGCGATAAGCACCAATCGCAATGCGAAGGCCCAGATGGTGAACAGTGTCCAGGTGACAAAGGACAGACAAACGGGCAGAGCCATACGCCACACAACCATAGTCCATCTTAGAGCGAATGAGGCTCCGATACAGTCGAAGCAGCACAACACGGTCAGCACCTCAAGTGGTATGGGAAACCAGGCGCAGCAAATTCATCGCACGGAGACAACTATACTTCAGCTGGCGAATATGGGCAGTCCATGCAAGGCGGCGATCAAACTCAAGGCCTCGAAAACGAACACTCTCCACATAAGACAGACAAATAGGGCCCAAATAAAGATCCGGATTGAAAGCACAGGTCTTCAGACGACAGAAGAGTACACATTTCGTCTTTAGTGAGGAGAACTGAAAGCCTGTGTGGGAAGACCAATGGTGAAGGCGGTTAAGCGTCAGTTGTAGCTGGCGAACGATGGTGCGAAGGTCATGTGACCGACAGTAGATGGTGAAGTCGTCCACATACAGCAGCCCATGCACAAAAGGTGAAAGTTCGGCCATGATACTGTTCACAGCCACAGCAAATAAAGTCACGTTGAGCACACTGCCTTGTGGAACACCAGTTTCCTGAGAAAAAGACCGAGACAGTGTGGATCCAAGCTTCACTCTAAAGGAGCGCTCGCGAAGAAAATGCTGGAGAAAAAATCCCATATGTTCACGCACGCCCCATGCGTGCACTTGCCGCAAGATACCATAACGCCAGACCGTATCATAGGCCTTCTCCAGATCAAAAAAGATGGCGACAAGATGCTCCTGATGTCGAAAGGCATCCTGGATGGCAGTCTCAAGATGAACAAGATGATCGGTGGTGGAATGATACCGCCGAAATCCACACTGAAAATTTGAGAGGTGGCCATGATGCTCCAAAAACCAAACCAACCTGGCGTTGATCATCTTTTCGAGGACTTTACAAAGACAGCTGGCAAGGGCAATCGGCTGATAGTTGGCAGAAGACGTTGCAAGCTTGCCCGGTTTCAGGATCGGGATGATATAAGCTTCACGCCAGGCAGTAGGAAAAACCTCTTCAGTCCAGATCCGGTTATAGAGGGTAAGAAGATGGTGAAGTCCCTCAGAAGGGAGATGCCGAAGAATAGCATCGTGATTATCCGGACCTGGGGCAGTATCCTTCGTAGAGCGTAGAACAGAAGACAATTCATCAGCACTAAAAGGTGCATTGTAGCTCTCACTGTTATCAGAGCGAAAGGCAAGGGGCATACGCTCCGCACGCTGTTTCACAGGCAGGAAGGCAGGAGGATAGTTTCCAGAACTGGAGACATCAGCAAAATGGCGACCCAAATCCGCCACAATTCGATCCTGCTCCGTTACAAGATGACCATCAATAAGCCAGGCCGGAACACCAGTAGATGAGGGGTGCCCTTGGAGACGGCGAACCTTAGACCACACTTCGGAGATGGTGCTCTGGACAGAAAGCGATGAGACATACACACGCCAGCTGCGGCGTTTAGCCTGCTTGATCAAATACCGTACTCGAGCACGGAGGCGACGAAACTCAGCTAACTTGACTTCACTAGGGGCACGTCGAAAGGCACGCAAGGCTCGTCGGCGGGCACGGATAGCTTGACTAATGTCTGCGGACCACCAAGGAACAACACGACGACGAGGAAGACCATGATAGACAGGAATAGCCGCATCAGCAGCAGTCTGGATGCTGCAGTGAAGAGCAGCACAGAATGTATTCACAGACCACCTAGGATCCGGTGCAAAATCAAAGGCCGCAGAAAAGTGTGTCCAGTCAGCCTGACGCAGGTTGTAGCGAGACGACGGTCCTGGTAGAGGGAGCTGTATTCCACTGAGTACAATGGGAAAGTGGTCGCCGCTACAAAGATCCAGATGTACTCGCCACTTCAGTTGAGCTCCTAAGGCTGGGCTACACAAAGACAGGTCAATATGTGAAAAAGTCCCTGTGGCAGCGGAAAAGTTTGTTGGGCTGCCATCATTCAAAAGAATGAAGGGCAAGTTCGCCATGAAAGTGGCCAGTGCTCGGCCACGAGGGTCGGTCCAGTTAGATCCCCACAAGACATTGTAGACGTTGAAATCACCAACCAGAATGACAGGCGCTGGAAGCTGGCAATAGAGGTTGTCCAGATCATCGGCAGTGAAGGCCGTGGAACGCGGGAGATAGACGCAGCAGATGGTAACAGGCTGCCGGAGAAACACTCGTGTTGCAACCGCCTCAAAGGGCGTAGTTAGATGGAGCAGTGTAGAATAATATAGCCTAGAGACACCAATGGCAACGCCGCCAGCAGCACGACTGTCAGTCATCTTATCCTGGCGATAGACAGTATAGCCACGAAGAAGACAGTTGGTGGTGGGTGTGAAATGAGTTTCTTGTAAACAGAAGATAATCGGATCCAAGAGCGAGAGAAGCTGTCGAAATTCCTCGTGCTGAGTGGAAAAGCCGTTGAGATTCCATTGAAGCAGGGCCATGATTTAAACAGAATCGACAACAAGAAATTTGCCACTGCCTTTCTTACGGCGTCGCGAAATCACATCGTGAAAAGCTTCGCAGGCGTCTTCTTCCACACCATCTATAGAAGAGGCATCATCAGCAGAGGGACTGCAAGATGGTTTAGGTTTCTTCGAGTTAGGAGAACTAACAGAGGGCTGACGAGCCACTTTCAAAGAGCCGGTGGAAACAGGCGTTGACTGAGAACCTTTTTTCTTCTTGTCCTTCGGAGGTGTAAAAGTAGCGTAGTTTTCAGAAATTTCTCGCGTCGAGAGCGAGGTGATGTAGATACTGCAGGAGAGGCTGGCGACGGAGAAGTCCGCGAACGAGTCATGGTACCCGTAGACTTGGTTGCACTAGAAGATTGTTTAGATGCTCCACAAGTACAGCCAACAGCAGAAGCAGCAGCAAAGGTAGTCTGGGTACTTACATGACAGGTTTCGGTGCCAGTCGTGGTCAAGGATACTCTGGAAGCATAACTGCCACCAGCAGGCATCTTGGGCATCACGCGACGGCGAGCCTCAGCAGCAGAGATCTTCTCAGTGACTATAAGTTCTTTAATCGCTTTCTCCTCTGTAAACTTAGGGCAGTCCCGTGACCAGGCAGGATGGGCGCCATTACAATTTACGCATTTAGAAGATGCGTTGCACTTCTCAGAGCCATGTGAAGGTTCACCACAAGTGGCGGATCCGTTACAAGTGGGGGCGGAATGACCAAAGCGTTGACACTTGAAACATCGCAATGGCAACGGTATATATGGTCGAATCTTCAATTGGAGATAGCCAACACGCAGAGTGGGCGGCAATGTAGGTAAATCAAAGGTCAAAATGTAGGAATGAGTGGCTACCAGTTGCCCATCCCGTTTCACAGAGATACGATGCACATCAATAACGTTTGAGTCACGTAGCTCTTCAAGGATGTCCTTCACCGGCACATCGTGCAAATCTCTGCAGGTAATCACTCCTTTACTAACATTCAATTGGCGGTGGGGTTGAACAACAACAGGCACTGATCCAAGCTGCTTACACTTCAAAAGAAGAGTGGACTGCTTATCATTAGTGGTGTGTACTAACAAGGAACCATTGCGCAGTTTCTTGATGTGGCCATCCGGGAAAGTGCCCGTGGCAATATGGCAAATTGTTTAAAAATGACAAACAGCGATAACTTTAATAAAGAACCAGCTGTCGCTTCTGACTTATCTTGAATGACTAAATATCTCGGTACTGTGTTCACTTTGCTTTTCTGAATAGGTGCTGAAGGTGAATGATGCAGAGCCATGGATAAATTAAACCCAAAGTCTTCTCAGCTTCCCCGTCATCGTTCTAGGCGTCCAACGAGGTGGGCAGGTCCTTCCTGCTCCACCCTTGTCAACAAGCTGAGCTGTGACTCCGAGTCAAACTGACAAGGAGCCAGACCCACTTGAAACACCGACTGATGGGTACTTTCGAGAAGACCCACGTACCACCGTGTCTGGGGAAGAGATCAGTGATTCTCCGGAGATCCCTGCGTCGCAAACTCCAAGCTTTCCCTTTCCCGGCATCACTCCATCCGGTCCGGCTGGGTGCAAACACGTTTCACTCCTCGGTCCCACGATCCCGGGTCCAGCGTCGTCCAATAGCAACCAAAGCTCATGTCCATATCCATGCAGGGGTCAAGTCAGAAGATCCGTCCGGCTTCATCCGAGGCATTCTGGTTGCTGCAGCGATCGTTATTTTGACAAATTGGGTGATCGGCCCAACCCAACCCCCAACCTGGAGGACCAGTGGCAGATTGCGACCCCTAAAGGAGTCGGGCGATGGGGGCGCCACATCCCAACGCCGGGTCTCTTCTTCCATGGTGAAATGGAAAAAGATTATATAATTGCCACTACTTTACAAGAATATAAACCAAAACAAAGTCAGTAGAAAACACATTATAAAATTTACTTTTTGAGGCTCGTTTTGGCGTCTCTCTTTCTCTGGCGCACCGGGCAGTCGCCCGGCCCTCGGTACGCCCCTGAAAGTACGGACGCATAACTAAGGACTGCGGAGGAGAGGTTAACCTTCATGTTATGCCACTGGTTTGACTTGTTTCAAACGTTCAGTGACTGATCGGTTAGTGAAATAATTTCGACAGTTACTGATGTTTAAAGTTCAGCTGACAATGCATTTCTGTGGAGTTCTGTTCAGTATTTCTATCTGCCAATTACGCTTGTTCGTAAGAGTAATACTTTACAAACCTTACCTAACCATAGAGCACAATGGCAGAGAACCAAATGGAAAGAATTCTTGCCCTTGTGAACGTGGGATACCATCATGTGCAATAAAACTGTCGCGTCTCCTTGAAGTGATATTTTATCGAAAACAACTCGTCTTCCTTTATATATCCAAAGTTTTTGAGAGTTTCAAAATGAGGAAACGTTACTGACAAACAAGGACGCATATAGGAATGGGTCCAGGGGGTCCGGACCCCTCTGAAATCCCAACTTTTCTGTAAATTTAGCCTAATTTTGGGGATTATCTTTTAAAATTTTATTATAATTTATCCTAATATTGAAGTCGGACCCCTCCCGAAATAAATTACTGCATACGTGCCTGCTGACAATTTTCAACATATTCGTTAAATAATAAAGTAAAATAACTAAATTAGAAGCAAAAAGCTTTAACATGGGCTAACTTTTGTCCACTGCCAATATCGTTATAAGGGATATTAATAGCAAAAACTGCTAGTCAATGTTGAACCTTGGAACTTCACCCCGACAGCAAGCCTATTATTGAGAACTACATATGAAACATTTTATCAAAACTTATCCAGCTTTTATCTGGCATGAAATGTGTATCTCTACGTATCTAAGAAGCAATGAACATTTTTTATCGAAATATGTGAGCAGGAAACTCTAACAGCCAGCCATTTTATTTAAATCGTAATAAACCCTGTAACCGTGCGTTAACGTGAAGACAAAGCTTGGTCCAATAGTATAGTGTTGACAGAATGAAAACTCAATGTTCGTAGGTTCGAATCTATCCACTCACCACAAGGTTTTATTCTTATGTGTAACGATGAAATAAGAAAGAAAACATGTATAACCGTTAAGACAAAACTTCAACCAAGCCTGAAGAGAACAACACTAAAATAGTAACACAATGACGTCAACCAAGAACTATGTCATGTAGTGTTTGGACGAAATTACAGCTGTCGACAATTGCAGAAGTAAAAACAGGCTGATAGGCGTAATGCAGTCTAGACTTCTGAATGCATTTACTTCCTGAAAACTTTCGTCTCGTCATTGGTATGCCGTTAGTCATGGTAAAACCTTTCAATTGGAAGTGAAATGACACAAACTAAAACAGTTTTAAATCAATAAATGTCTATGTGTAAAAGTTGGTGTCTCTTATCTGTAGTTCCGAGTTCCTTTTACTTTGAAGTGACAAATGAGAGAAGAAAGTATGGTGATCGAAAAATAATCAAATTTGAGATTTCAACGAATTTACACGTATTATAGCCCCTAAGTTATTTTTAGAGTTATTTTTTGATACATGTCCATCTGTTCGTCCGTCCGTTCGCTACACTTTTCTGTGCACTCGCCTAGAGGCCATACCGTTCAACTTATCTGCACCAAATTTTAGTTTAAGATTTTCATAGTATTTCCTATAGTTTTTTATTTCTCTCCTACTCCCAAAACAAGGGTAGTTTCCTGTAGATGAAAACAGAAAAAAGATATTATCTCATAACTGGCTCTAATGATCTTGTTTTCTTTCTTTTTTTATAAATCAATATTTAATTAGAAACCCTATTTTGTGGTATAAGGCATTTATCTGAGAAAAATCTACAAGGGGTAGTTTATACGAGGGCCATCCAGAAAGTCGTACCCGTTTGTGCGATAAAAACACAGTAGTATTTATTAACAAATATACACATTTTTATTGGAAAGAGCATACTTTACACTACTTCTCCACATAATCACCAAGCAAATTGAGGCATATGTCATACCGTGTGACGAGTTTTTTGTATTCCAGCGTCATAGTCCTCCGCCGTCAGCGTATTGAGATAGGTACTCACGCTTCGTTTAAGTTCTTCATCGCTGTCAAATCTTTTCCCCGCCAGAAAGTCTTGAAGCTTCGTAAAGAGATGAAAATCCGAAGGGGCCAAGTCCGGGCTATACGGTGGATTGCCGAAGGTTTCCCAATTGAATTGCTGCAGAAGTTGTGTTTTCGCAGCTGCATGGGGCCTGGCATTGTCATGAAGGAGAATGACTCCTGTAGACAACAGACCTCGCCGTCGATTTTGTATTGCCCGCCATAATTTCTTTAATGTTTGAGAATACGCATTAGCATTAATTGTGACTCCACGGGCCATAAAACCAATGAGCACACCTCGTCGATTCCAGAATACGGTTGCCATGAGTTTCCTGGTGGACGGAACTGTCTTGATTTTTTTTTTTTTTTTTGGTTTGGTTGGTGAATGAGCGTGATGCCACTCCATGGACTGTCGTTTACTCTCAGGTGATGCATAACAAACACATGTTTCGTCCCCTGCAATGATGCGATTCAGGAAAGAGTCTCCTTCATCGGAATAACGTCCCAGAAACGTCAGTGTTGCAGCCATACGCTTGGTTTTGTGCTCATCTGTGAGCATGCGAGGGACCTACCTTGCACAGATTTTTGAATAATGGAGATGGTCTTTGACAATTTCATGAACAATTGTTCGAGAAACATTAGGAAAATGTTCACAGAGTTCATCAATTGTGACGCGCCGATCGTTCCTCACGCATTTGACTACTGACTTCACCAGTTCGTCTGTAATGACAGATGGTCTCCCTGAACACTCCTCGTCTTGTGTACTCCCCCTCCCCAGGTTGCAGTTGCGACACCAACGCCAAACAGACGACTCGTCCATCACATTGTCTCCATACACCTCCTTTAATTGGCGATGATTTTCACAAGGTCGAACGTTTCGTGCATTAAGAAATTTAATCATGGCCCTCACTTCACAACTGGAGAGGATCTCAATTCGTTTAATCATTTTAAATGAGCACAGACACAACACAGGCACTGCTAGCGTCACGCAACCTCGCACAGACCAGGCAGACAAGCCACTGACGCGGTCTGACCTTGCCCAGCGGCTCCCCGAGTCGTCAGCGCTTCATGCAGCGCAAACGGGTACCACTTTCAGGATGGCCCTCGTACTAAGGGGTGAATTTTTTCTCAGTGATTTTCTGAAAATGGACTCAAGTGTTTTCGTTCATATTTCATAAATAAATATTTCATTAATAACTTAGCAATATGGCATAACTCGTTTGTCCTAAAAAAAAATGCGAGGGTAGTTTATTCTTCGTGGAGTGTGTTGTCTGAGCGATTTTCTCAAAAACGACTCAAAAGAGTTTATTCATATTTCAAAAATAAATATTTCGTTAACAACCGAACAATATGGCAAAAACTAGTTTGTCGTTAAAAAATATGCGAGGGGTAGTTTACTCTTGGGGTGTTTTTCCTCCACGATTTTTTCAAAAATGAGTCAAGCAATTTTGTTCGTACTCAGAAATAAATATTTCATTAAAAACCTAATAATATGGAAAAACTCGCTTACCCTGAAAGAGTCCTCAAGAGAGTTTATTCGGGGAGTAATTTTCCCTCACGATTTTCTCAAAAATTACTCGGACAATTTTATTGATAATTCATAAGTATTTCATTAATAACCCTATATTTTAGTATAAGTCATTTCTATGAAAAACAAGTACGACGGATAGTTTATTTTGGGGGTCAAGGTTTCCCCCGACAATTTTTTCGAACGACAGGCGATTTGGTTCAAATTTTGCAAACAAATATTTCATTAATAACCAAAAGTATATCTTAACTCATTGTTCGAAACAATTCACAAGAGGTAAGTTACTACTGACGTGTTCTTTTTGAACGACTTTCTCAAAAATGACTCATTTGATTTTCTCATATTTCATAAACAATTATTGCATTAATTGCTGTATTATATGTCTAATGAAAATGTGCTCAAAGTGTGAGTTAGTTTTCTAGTATGGATTTTCTTCAATCAAAGTTTTTTATTCGATAATCTGACATTCGATGTATTTGAATAATACGATAATTTTATTCGTATTATCCAAATACACACTTCAGTAACAACTGCGGCCTAACACAGTTAAGAAATTGAATTGAAAAAGTTTAGTGCGGTGGCCCTGTAATTGAATATTTTTTGGTAAACTCCCTAGCTTTTCGTGGTAAACTCAGGCTTTTCTTTTTCGAGCGAGAAAAGAGAGAAGAAAATATGGTGATTGTGAAAATAGTATATCAAATTCAGATTTCAACGGATTTACATATTTCATGGCGTCTACATACCGAAAATGTGATTTTTCGATATCTGTCCTTCCGGTCCGTCCGTTCGGTACACTCTTCTGCGCACTCGCCTAGAGGCCATACCGTTCAACGTATCTACACCAAATTTTAAACTTAGGGTTTACATTGTATTCCTACAGATTTTTCAATTTTTTCCTACCGCCTAAAATAAGTGTGGTTTACTAACAGCCGAAAATCAAAAAAAGCTATTTTCTACAAAATAGTTTTAACAATTTTGTTTATTTTTCATTAATCAATATTTAATTAACAACCCTATATTGCAGTATCAGATATTTCTCTTAGAAAAATTTGCGAGGGATAGTTTATTCTTGGAGGTGACTTTTTCTCGAAGATTTTCTCAGAAAAGACACTGGCAAATTTTGTACACACTTCATAAATAAATATTTAACCATGCAACTGGTATAAGTCAATTGACCTGAAAATATATGAGAAGTAGTTTATTCTTGGAGTTGAATTTATTCCCAGTGAGTTTCTCAAACACGACCAGTTGACAACCCTGATCTCAACAACGAAGCTGAATTCGAGAACTGCAAGAGAACCATTTGTCTCCTTTTGATGTCACGAATCATCTCCCGAAGTTTGTGGACATCTTTCAGGTTCACCCTTAATGAAGCTTCTTTTCGAAAAGTTAACTATTAACTTTAGGCATTGTTTATCTTTTTTAAATCACAAATGCCGTTATTAATTTCAAGGCAGAGAGCTACTTTTGAGAGAATAGATCTTGAAAAATAATTTTAAAACTTAGACTTTTGTTTTCGAGACATTCCATACAAGACGAGACATTTTAAAAGCTATCTCGTGTCCAAAACATTTGTCACGTCTTATTTTGGATGTCACAAAGCGCGTCTCGTCTCTCGAGACATGTCTTATCTCATGCGCATTCGTTAACACTTGGAAAGGGTTACCTTTCTACTCAAAGCATTGTTTTTATAATGGTTGCATATTTATAATAATTGCGTCAACATAAATTCAGTCCTTTCAGTTGAATTAATTGTCTATAATAAAAATAATAATAATAATAATAATAATAATAATAATAATAATATTGAAATTAAAATTAAATGGAATATCTAGTTTAACGTTTCACGATTATGCACCTACGCTAAGGGAGAATGATGATGAATGAAATGGTGAAATGAAAAAAGTGGGAGGAAAATGAAAAATACCAAGAAAACCCATACCCATGCACACGGTATTTGTCCACCTCAAATTTCACTTGGCGTGAAGTGGAATCGAGCCACGGACCCCATGCACCAAAGGCGAATGCTCTATTATTATTATTATTATTATTATTATTAATAATAATAATAATAATAATAATAATAATAATAATAATAATAATAATAATAATTGAAGAGAGCTTAACGGGTTTCAAGCGTCCGACTCAACCAACGTTTGGGTGCCTGTTCGTTTGTCTGCTCCATGACAACTTCTCATAAAAGACATTTCATTTTAATGAAACTAGTAAGTGCCTTCTTTTAGCTTTGCGAAGTAACTATTGCTTGGAATTTGAATCTGCAAAATATAAGAGGTAAAAATTAACCAAATGGTGCAAGTTTCCACTCATGTATACAAAACAATTTTGCAATATCAAATACGTGAATCTTGTCCCATAAAGAAGCCGAAACCCCTACACCAAAGAGCCCTCCGAGATTTGATCATTGTCCACACGGACTGAAATTGTCATTTGAAGCCAAGACTTTAATATGAAGCCAATAATTTCTTTAAAATAGACGAAAAATTCGAAAGTTATAAGCATTTTCATACTTTTGCCTTTTCCCATAAGGGAGCCGTAGCACCCTATACTGAAGAGCCCCCTCCCCCGAGATTTGATCATTGTCCACTCGGACTGAAAATTGTCATTTGGAACCAACAGTTTAATACGAAGCCAAACATTTCTTTAAAATACACGAAAAATTCGAAAGTTATAAACATTTTAATATTTTTGCCTTTTCTCATAAAGGGGCCGTATTAGCCTACACTGAAGAGCCCCACGAGATTTGATCATTGACCACTTGGACTGAAATTCTCATTTGAAACCAAAACTTTAATATGAAGCCAAAAATTAAACTTTTACATCAATTTAAACTGACTGGGTTCCGGTTTACCCCACTATTATGTTTATTTTAGTTAAGTGGTAATTTGTGACAGCTTCACATCATCAAAAGAATCTTTCACTTCTCCGCCCCTGCCCCACGAGTTCGTGCTGAATCCGCCACTGGAATCAATAGACACTTTTCCTATTCTTTTTGTCCCCTTGATTGTGTAGGGGCTCCCTCGTACAAATAAAGAAGCGGTAATATTACAGTCAAGGGGCGCTATATATTAGGTATTTCTTTAGTTACCTACCCCTAACCGCACAGGGCCATTTTTAATAGAATAAAAAAAATGCTACGTGATATTCCAATCATGTAAGGGGAGAGAATGCTGTAAATATATTTCTTATTCATTTTATCTGCCCTGCTTATCAGAAATTACTTTCTGTTGAAAGGGTACTGAAATGAGAGGGGCAAAATAAAACGTCGTACCCCTCCTATATGGTTGCTCAAATAATTACTAAAGAAAGCATTTTAAACTGAGATATCTAAGATTTAAACTAAGAAACTAAGATATCCTTATATTATGTAAGAATAGCATATTCAGGTGTAATGTATCTTACAGGTGAGAGTAATATCAACTTTTTTTTTCTCACCCTGTACCTAGTGAATTTTTTTTTAAAATTCGATTTCGGTTCAATTACACGATATATTTATTCTCTTTACTTCAAATTAATGTAATGAATCGAAAGGTCTCATTAGGAATCATATTTTCACGGAATAAAATATTTATTTATATTTTGATTAATTGTAAATCCCATTTTCGCATATACAAGTTGAATAGTTACAAGGTTTACCATTCTGACGTCATATCGAAACATAGTTCCGCCATTGGATATAAATTTTCTTAATTTCAGACCAATGTAGAATTTGGCTAGGTAACTAAACCTTCCCTCACCCCCTCTCACTAGTCCATAGTCACTTTCAGATCCGGTTATATCTGGATTTCACCAATTTCTATTTGCTTTGAAATTTCCGCGGCTGAAAGATTTTGCCCTGATTGGAGGAATCCTCCTACCCCTGTCGTTTTCGGCGCAATGTTATCATTCTCATCACGGACGATTCTACAAGCACAACCTATGACATCAACTGCTCCATTTTTGCTGGTAAGGACTTAAATCTCGAGTGAAAACCAGGTAAAAATTAGATTAAATATCATAGTAAACGCCGTATGATCATTTAGGAGCCTACAAACCTATACTTTTGTTGAAAGAACTGTAAAACCAAGGAGAAATATCAGGATTTCGGTTTGCAGGACGCCATGTTGCTGCCAAGATAGAATGGACAGAAAGGTTTTATTTCTGACTTCTGGTTTTCTTTCTATTGATTGGTTATATGGTATGTATGTATTAGTAGTTTGGGCCCACTAATTTCAAATAATCTTGATTTTTTTTCTTTCTCTGTATATACATTTATATATGTGTGCTCACATAGTTTGGAAAGTTACGTGCCTGTTCTATTTGTTGTATTTCCACTTCTTGTGTCAACTTATTAAATAATAATTTCAACCATTTCTTTATACGCGGATCTTAGTAAATTGAATCTTTGTCGATTATCGGGTTTATATATACATTTCAATGTTGCAACCTTATTAAAAGAAAAGAATTTTGTTAGTCAGGGTTTTTTTTTTTTATTTTGTGTTTTATTTTGAGCCAAGAAAATGTGAATACTTGTTGAATATGGAAAGGTTATGTACAAAATTAAATGTCGGCGAAATACTAAGATTGGTATTAGAGTAAAATTTATTATATTGAGTAATATGAATATATATATGAGCGAATATGTATGAAAAAGGGCTCGGTATTTACCCTGGTTGTTTTAGGTTGCCATAGATTTTTGACACCCGATACTGACCAACTAATTGTGATTGTAGAGTATTACCGCGTAACTTGTAATAAATAACACCTTACGGATTTGTTATTAATGTTCGTGTTATTTGATATTGTTGAAAAGTAACAAATTTCTATGCACGCCTATAAACCAATATTATTATTATTATTTTCTTTTCATGTATTGAAATTTCTCCTGTGCTATCAAATTAAGTTTTCTTGGAATGTAACAAATGTCTATAGAAATGCAGTTAGGTTAGTTTAATTCAACTAAATGCAACCTGAAGTATACATTGTCCTGTATGAATGTGTGTGTGAGCGAAATGTAGGTTTAGTATTAAGTGCACCAATTCTTTTGACATATATGTGTGACTTACTGTAACTAATGGTAGTTGATAATTAAAGTCGTTGAAAAGTTAATACTAACTCAAGTTGGCTCTATAAAGGAAGCAAAAAGGACAGAAATAGCCTGAACGAATGATCATCATGGGAGAACTTTGAAAATCAAAATCTTTGACAAATATGTGGGTTACTTTGATTTTTTTTTCTCCCTGTGGTCAATTCTAGCATACCGTCAACTTCTTCATTTATACTTCAAGTACTGGATACTAGTCAAGAACTTCGGAAATATTGAATAAACTGTTAAATTAAACTTTCTCATCTATCTTAGAGCTAGACTGGGATAATTCGGTAGTTGGGGTTAAATCGATCTAGGTCTGGTGGGTATGGGTTAACATGTGTCTACCTTTGATCACCTTAATACCAAATACTCACCCAATAGCTATTGGAAATAATCCCAATTCGATAATCATCCACTTTACCATATTTCTCAAAAATATCCAGTAACAGTTTCCCTATTTCCTCATCTTCTTACCTTTCCTCTTTTCTCTCCTCCTATCCCATGTTCCTCTTCTTTTCTTTACTTCTTCTTCTATTTTTAATAAAACTGAAAAGGGGGTCGTGACTGGGAATTCTATATATAATAAACACGGTCATCTATTTATTTTATTTTCTTCAGAAGTCCGATATAAAAGTTTTCTCATTTTGATTGAATCTTGTATGTTCGAAAGTCAGAAATGGAGTATATATTCTTATATAATTAGACATAAGCTGATAGCTTCAAGAATATCCCCCTCACCAGGGGGTGAAGGGTCCCCACTTACGACTCATTTCCATGCATCTCATTTGCATAATACCGGGCTTTCCCCCTCTTTTGTTACGAGCTTGCTTGCTTTATTTATTTACTGTTCTTTCTCTTTCTTTTCTTTTTCTTTCCCTTTTCAGTTTCAGAATGGCGACCATAAACAGCACTGGTTACCATGGCAACCGTGTTTGCTGTGGTAACGGATCTGAAAATGCTTATTGAACACTACAAGTTATCACGCCCAACACAGGATTATTATTATTATTATTAGCATTATATGAATGTTTTTGGAGCACCGAAATTTTGTTTAAGATGGGTTTAAGGTTTAAGATGGGTGGTCATAGGGGAGGAAACAACAGGATTTTTTTCTGTCTGACTCTAACGTAAAGATTATGTGCTGAAGGTAAGAAGCATCATCATTCTACAATAGGTTGTTTTTACGTAGAATATCAGCTACTTCGGTTCTTCTCCTTCGGGCTACTTACCTCATGTACTAAATTCAAAACAATTTCAATTTAAGACAAATACATTGTAAAACTTTTCCGTAATTAAATATATATAGGGAAAATTAAACATTTAATAGGGAAGTCTGTTATCAAAGTGTCCAAAAAAGTAGATAGAAGACTATCTAGTGATAAACATTGTGAAACTTGATAAATTTCTCCAAATTAGAATTAACATTTACCGGGAAACATTCGTCATGTGCCAGCGAGCATATAGTGAGCAGTAAGCACAGGGGAAATAATTACGAAACTGTTTGCAAACAAAAATTAGGGACACTAATGCAAGTGCGACAACGACATTTTTTCTTTCTTTAGTATTGTCTTGAGTTTTACATATAAGTTACAATTTATTCTTTACCACATAAAAAAATAAATAAAATAACCATAAAAATAAGAATCACAACGGCATTTCCATGAAGTTCGAACCCACTACCTTCGGCATAAACACTCGTTTTTTAACTAAGTGAGCTATTTGTTTTCTTACGTGAACTGAGCCTGTTTCGGTAAAGACGATTTTTCATTACGGTCGCGCTACCAATTCGTCCTTTTCCATAGATAATTTCCACTTTTTGCTCTATCTTTACGTTAATACTTGGCATATATTTATATATTTGGAGTTTGCAGATAACGCACGTAATAAGACATATTAGAAATATTTCGTTAGAAGTTTGGCTTGTAGATTTAATCCACATTTCTCTCAATGACATAGATGTCGCTGCTTCGTGTTCAACTGCAGAATTCCCTCGCGTTCTTGAAAATTTCCCACTTTAGCAGAGTTGGTAATTCTCGAGATTTCTGTCGATTTAATGTTTTTTGCTTCTGATTTATTTATTTGAAGCTAATATCTAACACAAATATTAAAAACGGGTTTGTTATTAACCTGTCCTGCTGAGGAAGCCTTCCAAAATTTCGAACATATAAAGGAAACGGAGATATTCTCAAAAAACTTCAGAATAAAGAGACGCGTCATTTATTTTGCTCATAGTAGTACATTTCGCATGACAAAAGATTACGTTAAACAACTTATTTTTTCTACGGCACGGGAGCAACAGTGAATATTGAGAAAAGCGTTATATTATCAAACATTATATAAAATGCATATTTTAGATAAATGTTAATCTAAAAAGTTAATTTCAGAGACAAATTAAACATTTATAGATAATATGTTTGTTTCACAAGAAGACTTAAGGAAGTGTCACTCATCGATTTGAATGAAACTTTGTAGACTTGTGGAGCAACGAAAAATAATCGACACGTTATTTTTATTTTTATTTTATTGTTATTATTATTATTATTATTATTATTATTATTATTATTATTATTATTATTATTATTATTATTATTATTATTTCGGCAATGGTGCGGGTTTAAGGGTAAAAAAAAAAAAAAAAAACCCTTTGAACGTTAAGGGTGGTCTTGAAGCATAGACAGAAAACAATCATTTAATGTAGAAGAAAACATACTGTCAAGGGGAGGGGGGGTAGGGTTTACGACAGCTGATTCAGAATCTGATGTCAAAATTAGAAAATGCAAAATTGTGGATCCAATATGGTGATTACAATTACAAAAGTCTTCTGGTTTGGAATTGTCTGCAGTTAGCCAAGAACAATTATAGTTGACAGGGGTTACTGCGAGGCGGTTGCACAACGATTTGAAACACTTCTCTACTTATTTTAACGAGATGCTTGATTAAAGTGCATCTCTATACCTCTCATATTCGGGGCGCTTGTTTATAGTGAGTCTCCTCACTTGTCAATATGTCCGAGTTTCATATATCCTCCGTTCTTATAATTATGAATTTATTGAAAAAACGTTTTACAGTAATGATATTCCGTAAAAAGATGTGTGACGCACAAACATAGTTTACCCAACGCACACCTTATTACAGCAATAACTGCACACAAATTGCAAAATGATGCACAATCTTGGAAATAAAATGTTACGGGATTGTCAAACGTAGGAGGCTTTTATTATAAATAACCGATTTCGTATCACAGATACCTAATAATATTTGCAAATGTGGGAGAAGAAAACCTACTTATAAATCAATGACTGGATCTTAATCATATTATGACGGAGATGTAAATTTATGTTATACAGGACAATGTCAGAAAAATGTCCCAAGAAGTTTTTCGAGGGACTCAAGAAGAGTACATCAAGATGCTAAATCCAGTTGTTCCTGCAGGAATGGTTTCTATTTTGAGATATTCTTTTGAGGTTTAACTCGGGACAAATATAATATAAATCACTTAAATAAGCACCCCGACTAGTGAGAGACGAGGGGACTCACTTTCAATAAGCAGTCCGAGTACTGAGAGGCAAGGGGATCACTTTCAATAATCACCTCTAATAGTGAGAAGCGAGGGGACTCACTTTAAATAAGCATCCCAAATAGTGAGAGGTGAGCGGACTCACTTTAAATAAGCACCCCGAACTCACTTTAATCAAACATGCCGCTGAAATAAGTACTGAAAGGGGTTTCACATCGGTTTGCAACTTTCTCGCAATAACTCCTGCCAACTACGTGTGTGTGTGTGTTTTCTCGTATTCCTATCCTTGTTGGTACCTGCATATGGTTTAACACCTTACCAGTTGGGACCGGAAAAATTGTTGGGACATTTTCCGGTGCCAACAATTTTTAAGCCTACAGGGGCTTCGTGGCAACACCCTGGGTCTCCTGGCCGAATTTCGGGAAGGTCCCAATAATTACAGAAATATGTGAGAATATGTGTAAACCGTGTGTATGCTCTGCCGAATTAGCTGTCTCCTGGTGGTCTCACACTTTAACTAAGAAATGGTGTGTAAATATGACCCATACCGCCTCTATTGGCACTGCCCTGCTTACGAGATGGAGAAACGTAAGGGGAGTGGAAAGAGGAGGTGAGTTGTGCGGGGGAATAAACACACAAGTAAATTTGCACAGTGCTTGTTGGTACCGATACAACCTTGAAATTTTCGTTTGCGCAGTCTCGTCGACTCTCAGTAGCCTGCCTGTCACATGACATAGTTAAAAAGAAGAAGGTGGGTTGAAATCAGGGGAGGCATTTATCACAATTGGAGAAACGTATATGCATATATTTACAACTCGCACTTCCAGAAACGGTGGGAACAGAATCAAAGATTATGATAAATGAATGGAATAGAGGCTAGCGTAATACATATACACAGACCACGATCTTATCAGGACACAATTATTGCTTCTATCTGCACACGTAGTTCGACTTTCTGTTGCTCCAGATAAGAAGGTCTGGGACCAGTGTCTGAACTGAAAGTTAATTCATTTGAACAAGAGCAAAAAAGTGTATTCTAAGAGGTACACTAGAATGGTCTAAGATTGAAGACTTAAAGCACATTTGCAGATCACAGATTTATACATACATACATACTATATGTTCCAACTTTCACACTATTTTATTTCCTTCTTTTGTCAAACAAAACTCATTAGTTTAAAATAATAATAAACTAAATACTTATTTTAATCTTTAACAAATAAAAAACCTCACAACCGTAGTTTACCAATATGTCGTATACAGATTTATTAAATTAATTCAAACATATGGAGTAGGAATCACGTAAGATGTCTGGGTTGGCAAAGGACAGGCTTCGACCGTAGCCCTTGATTGTTGGTGGGGGTAATAGGGCTAACTACGTATTCTGTGAGTCTCAGTAGAATAGTAGTGTGCCTGTATCGAGCAAGCAGTCATAAAGTAAAATAAGTTAACTCTAATTTCCAAACATGCCAAAATATTAAAGCTCGGATATATGGTGTTAGCGTGGTGAAAGTGGTAAGTATGCTGAGTGTGTCGCGAGTAACGACATTTAGGTGACGGTCAAAGTGATGAAATCCTACAAAATTTACGGGGAAATCACATCCTCGAAGAGGAACAGTGGTTAAAAGAAAATCCTTGGTGACAGGTTCCACGTACAGCTGTGCGATATTTCGATATATCGATTGGTAGATATTTTTAAGTATCGAAAACTTTTAAGATCGATGTTTTTAATATTTCAATACTTTTCAATATTTCGGTATTTTTCAGTATTACGATATTACGTTTCTTCGATACTTTTAATGCTTTAATATGTTCATGTTTCGCAATATTTAGATATTTTTTATTTAGCCTCTTCAATCCCAGTTAATTATCTGAAATCGTACAAATTTATATATTTGTGTATTTGTATCGTAGAAAAAGCAAATTTGTATGTTTGAATTCGAGTGCTATAAAACATACAAATGACATTTTGTAAGAAGACAGTACCTAAATATATTTATTTTTATAACCCGAAGCTGCATAATTGAAAAAATAAAGAAAACCTGTGAATTTCAGTATATTTGTTATCTAGTGCACTATGTATATTAGTATTGTTCAACTATCAAAATACGAGCACAATATGTTGAAGGTATCTACCAAAGGCGGCTCGTATGGTAAATTACGACAGTAAAAAGTAAAGTGATATTGCGTAAAACAGACGTAAAACTTTCTCGTGTTCTGACTGTTGAAAACAAAAATAAGAACAGTAAATAACTTTCTTCTCTCAGTGTGATACGACAAAACTTTTAAGTTTTACGGACATGACTTCCCTCCCGAGCGGAGTTTGGTGTTTAAATGGTAAAATTTATTATTATTATGTCCCTTCTTTATCCTTCTGTATTTCATATCTGTTTTACTTTGCATGCAAATCATCAGGACAGTTTCTATTTTCTCAATACACAAAAACATCTTTCACTTAGCGCACTTGAAACTTTTTGATTTCGAACACCCAACCTTACTCCATCTTTAGTAGTTTTTGTCTTCAGCTTTTTTTCTTTACGTATATGCATCACATTCATCCGTTTCTTTAGATCCTTACGCAAGAGTTGTTGGTTGATTCAAGGCTTAGCATCCTATACAGCACCGAGACTATAGGAAATGTAAAATGCAGCTTAACGCGGGATCCTAACCACATGAGGCCCCACCAGAAATCGAACCCGGGTTTCACGCACTTAAGGCGCGCATGCTAAACATGTAGCCACTAGGGAAAATGAAGGCGGAAATCCAGTAAGTCTTTCTAAGAGTATCCGAAATTAAAATTGTATTTTCAATGGACTACCAGCGAATTCACTAAATAAACTTCCACTCAATGCCCATATACTCAACGTACCAATATTTGTTCTTCCAGATCTACAAATGCTTAACTATTTAACAGTCACGCCTGGACTTGAAAACACGTCATATATCTGGGTCACCAAAGACCACGCGGCCACCACAGATCTGAGCCGATGATAGTGGCGTGTACGGCCAACTCCATACTACGTGAGGGATAGTAGAACGTGAATGGGCAGTGAGCTGATCAGTGTTATTGTAAAATGAGAGTTCTATCTAGTTTTCAAGGAAGGAAAATTGTTGCTGCAAGTTCTGCAAGCGCGACAAAACTTACAGGTCTGCTAGGTGTGCCGCAAAGGACAGTGTCCAAAGTGATTACAACTTACAAAACTGACGGCAAATCCTCATCCGCGAAATGAAATAGTGGATGGAACAAAATTGCCGTTGACAGATCTCGCCAAGCATTGGGGCGAATTGTCACCCTGAATCATTATATGACTGCGGAGCAAATAATGGAGAAACATAAATAGCACCTTCCTCAACCGGCGTCGACAATCAGTCTGCCAAGTTACATGACATGAATATGACCTGACATGGCTGGCCTTCATAATTGACCATGACGCTTTGGCAAAATGTCAATAGTGAAACATGTCGACGGCACTGTGTCGTTGAGGCTCAAATATCCTGTTTTCAGTAGATTCTGTGCTGACGCATACCGGTTGTGCCAGTGCCCGTGATTATGTCGACATTTTTGGGAATCAGGTATTGTATGGTCTAGTTGTCTCCCTTATGAAAAAGAAGAACACCGAGAAAACCCACTGAATAAAAAAGTTTTCCCGCACCTGTGGTATGGGTAGGTAACGCAAAAGCCCACCCCACCTAGCATCCTGCAGACAGAGCAAAGATATTAACACGCTGTTACAAATCTTCAGACAAAAAAATAAGGGGAGAATGGGCAATTTTGTTTTGAGCTTGTACCAAAATTGTAAACCAAGTATTCCAATTCCCGACTATCACCGAAGGTGATGATTTTTCCAAAACTGTTCTCAGCTAAGAAATTTAGAAACGAAGAAAAATGATATTTTATAGAAAGAACTCGATTAAAGGAAAGATAGCAACCGTCTAATTAACACTGAAGAGTCCAGGGGAAATGCTGGATGTCCAAAAAGGGGGAAAAGGTTTACGGTTAGCCTGTTATATCAGTTTAAAAAATGCTTTTAAAATGGAAGGGGTATCGTCATCACTTACAGTGGAAGAAAGGGGCATTCATTTTACTTTTTTTTTTTTTTTTTTGTCTCTTTTGTCAGTAACGTTCAAATGCATTTATGATCCAGTGTTGACTAATGATACAGCTAACTGCAGCTTCAACAATGTATTTCTTTAAAACATAGTAAAACAAATTATCTCCTAATACCCATAATCTTGGGCTCTTCTGTTACTCTTGCAGTAGTCAAAATAAGGATTATACTTTATTCAGGTGCCTTCATCACATTGCACATGAAAGGTAGGGGTTCATTTCCTTTCAAGTAACTTTCTCAGTTCGTGTCATTCCTACCTTGAACGTGATAAGAACATGAGACTGGTGAACATAAAATCAAGAGATGTAATACCAGAGGATTGGAATAATGTGATCAAAGGCAGCAGAGTGAAACCTACACCATATCAAGTAAAAGGAAGGTGCTATTTATGTTTCTCCATTATTTGCTCCGCAGTCATATGATGATTCAGGGTGACAATTTCGTAATTCGAGATTGGATATCAATCTTACAACCACTGTACTTGAGAAAATGCTCATTTTACTCTAGGCCAATCATGAGCTTCGAGTAGAGAAAAGTCATCCAAGTTTTGTGATACGTAGGGAGACTTATAGGTTTTCTTCTGTGATTCACCTATTATTAAGAAATGGCCCACCACAACCAGATTTATTGGAGGGAGGATTCTTACATCCAGAAATGACTCGCGTCGGAAAGGTGGACGCTTATATCATAAATTGTATTAATGTTGTAATTTAGTACAATAAAACTTTGCAATCATGCGCAAAGGACCGCATATACATTACTATGAAATAAGAAGAAAAATCGAATGAAAAGAACGCCAGGATTGTAAAAATCATATTATGCATCCGTGATATTGTTCTGTCATGCGGGCAATACAGGATATTCAATGAATTATTATTAAATAAGTTAAAATATATAACTCTTGTCGCACAACCCGATTTTTAGAATTCTAATGTCGTCAAACTTGCTTAAGCAACTGCACCTTTCCGTAAGCAATGTTAATAGTCGTTTATAAGACGTTGTCTCTCAAGTCAACAAACTGAATGAAATTTTGTACCCGACTTGTTCTCCTTGTTTCACTCTCCCATACTTGATATTGATTAGAGGATAAAAGTATATTTCCAAGATTTTCGTTGTACATTAAAGAACTGGGTTCAATCGGTTGAGAACAGTTTGAATAGGACGCTATGACCAACATCATAATTAATGGTGTGATTTACAAGATCGTTTCCTCTTTCTTAAAGGGAAGTTGCCTATCTAGGAAGAAAAATGGTAGGATCTGCATGCTTTGAATATCTTATGCAGCCTATACGCTTAAACCTTCTATACGAAACTCCAAAAGAAGTAATCAGCGGAGTAAAGGAGAATAAAAATGTCATATTTTTAATATTATTTATAATTTGAAAAAAACAATTGCCTCTTTTTTCCGTTATTTTGCCTGCAGTAGACCCGTTTTTCCCAAGTATATACCAACCTCGTGTCAGTTTTCTTGTATTCTTTTACTTACAATAATATACATTGAACATAAGATTTTGTAAGCTAGTTTCCAATATAATAAAGAACTCGTAAACCAAATCTGAAGCATGTTCCACGACTAGTTTCCGAAATAAAATGTTTTGAACTTTTCTAATAGTTTCCTGAAAAAATTGTAAAAATGGACATCCCCTTTTCCTCTGGACTCTTTATTTATTACAATTTAAGAAGGGAGTACTCGGTACAAGCTCATGCAAACGATAAGCCTACTTGCAACATGCAGGCACTCGACCTATTTTTGCACCATGAGTGACAGTATTTCTTGTCGAATAGCCTTGTCGTTTGATTGTCTTCGTATGGTGATGGTATAAAGCTATTTGTAGGTAGCGCTTATACGTAATAGTAGCGTTGGTTAATTTAGTTTATTGAATATGAGTCATGTTTTTAGAATCCAGGTTTTCTGCATCGAGGACTGTAACGGCAGTGATTTAGCTACAAGGGAACCAAAGAAGAAAACTAAAATTATCCAAAATGTTTGTATTGGAAAAAATGCGACCGTAGCTATGCAAAACATAAAACCAAAGAGCCCATAGGGAATGAAACGAAATCTTTTACTTTTACGTGCCACAATTATGCCGGCTAGGCTAAAGGAGATAGTAATCGTTATGAAATGGTGGAATGAATAAAATGGGGGGGAAACCGAAGACCCCCAGAAAACACACGCACACGGTGTTTGTCCACCACAAAATTTATTTGGCGTAATCAAACCAGGGCTCCCACTCACCAGAGCCCATAGGGAATAATAGAGAAGAAAATAACGTAACTGGAGACAAAAATAGATTAGACCATCACTGCTGAACAAATTGTATTGTGGCAGAGGCGGTAATACATGGGAAAGGAAAAGGGACAAATACTACAATTTATGATAATATTAAAGCTGACAATTCGCATATAGGACGATAAAATTGCTGAGAATCACAACGATGAAAATTCGTTTCAAGTGGTCTACTTGTGATGGCAAATATCTATAATGAATTATAATACTGTAGTAGAGACAACAACTGTATTTCGTTTCGCAATGTGAACACGGTAGACTTCGAAACTATGAACATTAAATATTTAAACTGGTTGCAGGAGATATATAGCTGTCGATTACAATAGAGAAATAAGATTAGAGATAACATGTTCTTCGGACGCTGAATACACAACAAAAAAGTTCTATGTATTATCGTATTTGCTCTATGGAGATCAACAATGAAACCGGAAGTAGTACTCGGTTTTACTAGTTTCGCTTTTAGTGCCGAGATAAGGGTGAAAAAATATATTCTTGGGACGATGAATCGAATACAAAAAAAAAGCTTTTCGCTATCTATTTCCATTTTTGCTGTATGGAGATTAACGTTAAAACCAGAAATTGTCTACTTTGACCACTTCCTATTTAAATTGATCAAAGACGCGATGGATCCTTGAATCGATCACAGGAAACCGATTCTCATACATATCTTTCAGTTTTATCTCAATGCGGATCAATACTGACACTAGGAGCAGTAGTAATTTCTTTACCATTTCAGGTTTAATAGAGGGAGAGAGAAAGTGAAGATGGTATATTTTCTTGAGATGCTCAATTAATTCTAGAAAACCACCTGTCGCTATCTGTTACTGTGTTCTTTCTATGGTAATCAGTGTTGAAATCGTAAAATGTATTTCTACTACTTCCAGTTTTAGAAAAGCGTTAACGGAGGAAATGGGACCTAATCTTGGAATGGCGAATCAATTCCAAAAAACCGCTTATTGGTATACTTTGGGTTTGATTCCTGTACGGAGATCGATATTGAAACGTTACTTATAGCTATTTTCGAATGTCAAGTTAAATAGCTTTGAGAAGGTTTTCTGCTCCTTCAATAGCAGTGAAGCGACGTTGTCATCATTTTGGGGCAGATGACAGTATATAGATACACGGAATTTCGTACCACTATGATTTTTGTCAATATCTGTCGCAGTACCTACACGTAGAAATATCGCGTATCATTGGGTACCGCTCATGTATGTCTGAATCGACTTCTGGAAACTATTCGTCAATATCTAGTACAGCTTTTGTTATGCTTAATTTCTACCATTTTTGTTTGAACAACTTATTAACGGAGTATAAAGGAATCTATCTTGGGACGCTGAATCGATTAAAAAACTGATTTTCGATATATCTTACAGTTTTTTCTTTGGATATCAATATTGAAACCGGAAGTAATAGTAAATTTATAATGCTTTCGATTTTGATACCATATGGATGAAGATTCTAAAATCTTTCAAAAATTGAATTGATTCCCGAAAACAACGTGTTCTGCAGCTCTTTTCAAGTGAGAAGTTAATGAGTGGTAGCCAATGATACGAGATGTTTCCAGGTAGCTCATCTGGCATTGACAATAATCATAGTAGTGCGAAAAGTCTTGAAACGATTTTTGATTATTACTGTTATTACTGTGTTAGTTTTAAGGCGATCAATGCTGAGACTGCATAAGGTTGACTTTTACCACTTAGAACTTCAATAATGGATTAACGGAGTATAAGATGGCGCCTATTCTTGAGACGCTTTATCGATTTTCGAAAACCACTTCTCGATATATATCACCAGTTTTGCTCTAATCCCCGTCGACAAATGGAAGGACTTGTATAGCCGTTTTGTAAGACTTCCGATATTTATTTATTTGCATAGTTTGGAAGTCTAAAAATTGAAACTCACTAGCTTTTAATTCAAATATCCATCCAATTGCCTTACCATTTCAACATAACTTTAGTTAAGTCTACAAGCATTATAATGTTTTTATTGTACTCATTAATTATAACATTCAAGAGACGTCCATGCTTATATGGAGTTATTCTGTGCTCATTCGGTAACGTTTTGTCTGTTATGACGAGCTATTCTTTTACTTTTTACATTTTCATATTTCTCGATTGAGTAGCCTAGATCTTCAGCAGTACCCGTGTCACGACGCGCTCACACATTTCCTCATTTTAGTGTACAGAAACGTTTCCCGTTATCATAAAAAGTTAGGCCATTATGAAGCATTGAATAATTCAATTATTTTCAAACACAAGAATACCTACGAAAAATGTATTTAAAAGTTTTGTTGATCATTTCGGTTTGGATAAAGTTTCAGTTGCCTTTTTATCATAACTTAATCAACTGAGCAGATTTAGCTTCGTATCAGTATTCTATTCAGTATTCTATCTCTCTATTTCTCTCTATCAGTATCATATACGAGTATTCTATAAATATTTATCATTCTACTCTATTCTATATTCTTAAGAGGAGACTAAGGCTACTCTGATCATTAATAACATGTAAATGAAAATAATAATAAATGGTACCTATTAAGAATGCCAAGTTTTTAAGTGACTTAATTAAAATTTAAGCTTCGTAAAAAAAATCGCGGATTTAGAAGACAAAAATCCTCACCACGAGGAACGACATTTTAGAAGGGCATAGACGGTAATTGTCACTCCTAGTATTTACAAATACAGACCATTTAATAAATTGTATACTAATATACTATATAAAACGTGAAATGCTTTTGTCGATGAACGATCTTGCTCCACCCCTCTCCGCTTAAATCTAACATGATATGAAATGTCCCTGCTCACCACTGAAACATAGCATTCATAAAGTGCATTACAACATGAAGCTTTTGACATAGGTTACAGTAACCTAACACTTGGATTAAAAGCAATTGCAGCATGATTACAAGACATTCTTTACCGTTTTATATCTGTAAGGTTAAATCTTGCATCCATATCATTTTGTATGGGATACTATTTTAACAGTTGTGTTTAACTTTATGTGTAGGTATGTATTTGATGCATGCTTTCATTTTTACTTTAAGTTCATGTACACACCAAATGTTTAATCCTTTTAGAAAGTTGTAAGGAAAATAATACACTCGTGCCCCAAACTTAAAGTGACCCAAGACATTCATATGCCAGGTTTCATGAATGTCGGTTAGAGTCAGCAATAGAATACATGAGGTAACACTATAGTCATTTTATTCATGGAGTGTCTGTACTAAAACAGTGTATCAAATACTGCCAATATTTAAGGAAACCGAATCTTATGTCGAACCTCATGTCCAGAATGCAAAAAAGACTAGGACAGTAGAGCATTTATATGCAGGACTCAGTATAGAATATGCTCTCCTCGAAGAGAAACGCACTACTAACATCGACGTAGCATACTGGAAACGATTGGCAAGCAGTTCTTGTTGCAGGGCCTGTCACTCTTCCGTGAGAGTTTGTCGAAAGTCTGGAAGAGTACTTGGTGGAGGTATACGTTCGGCAACACGTCTCCCTAGAGCATTCCAAGCATGCTCTATGGGTTGAACTCCAGGGAATACGCTGGCCATCAGATTTAATGAATATCCTCTTCCTCAAGGAGAGCGGCCACGACAGCTGTACGATGCGGATAAGCATTGACGTTCATAAGACGAAACTTCGGACGGATAGCTCTACGAAACAAACGAACATAACGGAGAATGACATCAATGCAACAGCTGGACTCTGTTATAGTCCCTCCTTCTACGAACTGCAGTTCACTGAGTCCGTTAAATAACAAAAATGTATCTTTCGAAAGCTGTAGCTGAAAACGACCTCGGAGACTGATTGTCGGCTGAGTGAGAAAGTTTGGAATTTCACTATTAGCTGAGTCTAGGACTATTTTCACCATCTTTTTACAAGTAACATTAACAACGTTTTAGCTGTTGTGTGTGATCTATTGGTCTTAACGGTAAGTTCGGATACCTTATAATTAGCTTTCTGTACTTTTTGCGAAACACGCACCGTAGGAGCAGCGACGACACCAGCTTTACTTTCTTGGGGAAAGGGGTCTGTGTCAATAGGTAGATACAGTTTTGGAAACCATGTTATATTTTTTGTACCGAAAAACTGCTTTATGATAATAGAACATGCCTGGGGGGGTTGTCACGAGGACGGAAGGCGGACGATGTGATCGGAAGGCGCCCGTTCCCCTGATCCCTTCTAGTATCGTCACTGCGTAGCAGTCATAAACGTGTTCGTTTTTTGTTCCAGCAACTGACGAAATTAATATATAGAGAATAAAATACGACAGAGAACGAAATACTGTGGAAGCGTATGAAACATAGTAACTGGAATAATAATAGACTCTAATAACAATAATAATAACTCAAAAAATAATTTCTTACCATGTGTAAAATTTTGCATCACATTTTTCACCTTGCCATGGCACTCTGGCGTCACGGTACGCCGGTTGCAGATCACTGGTCTTGTATACTGGGTGCATCAAAGGACCGGAACTTGGTTATGATAAGAAAAAGGAAAGTTGTTGGAAATAGATTTTCAATCTAAAATCTCGGATTTATTCCAATCGCTCCAGCCGTTTCCTCTTCACATTGTAAGGCGTCCAGTGTTAAACGTTGACAGTGTTTTTCTGTTTAATCTGAAGGATATACCAGTATACCGTATATATCGTATATAATACTCATTGTCAAAGCTGCTTCAAGATAGATTTCCGGCGACGCCACCACCAAACAGGTCAGGACTTTGGAGATACATTAGTAACGCGAGGATTGTAACTCACACTGTAATGTATGTTCGATAATTCTTTTTATTTTCAGTATAAAGTCGAAATACCTAAATATATATCTTGGCTATGTCACTGAATTAGATTTAATGAAAACCACCAGTAGAATTTTATTGATTATAAATTTCACGACCGTAGCTGAAAATTACAACATGATTGCTTAATTTGATGCATGATTATAAAAATAATGCTTAATGCTTATGAACTAAACCTTAAGAGAACAACAGAAACGGTAATGAAAATGATAAAATTATCGTCTTGTGTAACTAATAAGGACAGAATTCTCCTTTGATAAACAAGGAGTAGGGAGAAGTTATAGCCTTGGTTTTTATAAAATTACGGGCCACCACACTGCACTTTGTCGCTCTAATTTCCTAAATTGTTAGGCCAAACTTCCTATTGAAACTAGTATTTGGGAAATAAAAATAAAATAATTTGTCTCGGAAAACTCAATTGAATAAACTTCACCCTTCCTCTCAAAAATGTACCTACCCTTCAGATATTTTCATTAGATATGTCATACTGTATATTAGAGCAATTAACAAAATAATTGTTTTTGCAATATTAACAAAAGCACCTGAGCAATTTTTGAGAAAATCGTTAGAAATCTCACCCCAAGAGTAAACTACATATTGTGGATCATTTTCAATCATGCGACTTTAGCCATAATTTTTAGCTAATTAATGAAACATTTATTTACGAAACTTGAACAAAATAGTCTGAGTTGTTTGAGAAAATTGTAGGGAAAAACCTTAAGTAAACTTCCTCTTGTATTATTTTCAGGAACAATGAGTTATTCCATATTATTAGATTACTAATGAAATACTTATTTATGAAATCACTTGAGTTGTTTTTTAAAACCAAAAGTAGCCGAAAAATACAAGAATAAAATAACCCTGGTAGATTTTTCCCACAGAAATGATTTTTACCACAATATAGGGTTGTTAAAGAAGTATGAATTATCAACAAAATAGCGTGGGACATTTTTGTGAAAATCGTCGATATAAAACTCACCCCCAATTCACAAACTTTCCCTTGTATATTTCTTCACGTCAAATGACTCATGCCATATTGCCAGGTTATTGATGAAATACTTATTTATGAAATATGAATAAAATAGCCTGAGCCTTTTTTGAGAAGCATCGATAAGAGGCTCAACCCCAAGAATAAACTACCCCTCGCAGATTTTTCCCAAGAAAACGTCTTATACCACAATATAGGGTTCTTAATTAAATATTGATTTATGAAACATAAAAAAATTGTTGGAGCCATTTTTGAGAAACTCGTGTTTTTCGATTTTTACTCTTCAGTAAACTACTCTAATTTGTAGAAAACTTAGCGAACGGACGAAAGGATATATATCGAAAAATCACATTTTCGATATGTAGGGTTCTTGAAAGATGTAAATTGGTTGAGTACTCGATTTTTTTTTCACGATCGCCATACTTTCTCTCCGTCGTCGTTCGAAAGTAAAAAAGACCGTCTGAGATGGTTTTAGAGGCGAATCGAAAACTGACGAAAGCAAAGTAATGAAATGGACATAGAGGGAAATGGAAAAGAGAAGGAATTGCAAAGAACTGGGAGATACCAAGGTATAACCGATAATTATAATGAGGATGACGCCATAGAGCAGAACCTAGAAGTGTAATAGGTAAATTGCGGAGAAACCGGGAGGATGCTTATTGAAAGGAAAACTTGATATTAAAAATGGAAAGTTGACATAAGTTTTCATGTAGAAGAGATTTTCTTTTTTAAGAAAAGAAGAAGTTAATTTAGGTGTTTGTATAACGATAAACGTCCTAACATTACAACTCACGAAGATTTACGGCACAACAGAAGGTTTTTATAATGACATTTCATTAGCACTACGGTTCCAATCACAAATTATCTTTGGTTTTCTAATGTGTGAAAATTACCAATGGCATACCACGCTCATTGATCGACTGGTTGCAATTAAATCTCCCTTTTTAGAACCTAGGCTATATGACAAGGGGCACATTAATGTAATATCCAAAACGCATTGCTTGGGTTTGTATTGAAACAACTACTACTACTAAAACTTGAACCAATGATACCAACGCGTGGGATAAATCCATATTGTAGGATTTTTTAACATTTGCTTTTAGAAAAGAGATAAAGGAAGTTTTCGTCGAAATTGGCAGCGAAGGTTTATGTGAGATTTTTTACACCTTATCGACGACAACAATTATTTTATGGACTGAAAATAGCCTAGTAAATCTTCAATCTGAAATCAGGTTAATTGTAATTTTATGCTACAAGAAAACACATGCTAGAGGAAAATGTCTTTTAAATACTGCTGTCGGCCGCCAACAAACGTAAATTGTGCTCTGGCATTGAAAATATATACTGCGAAATGAAGATTTTTTATTTTTCCTATTTCCTTTTCTTGTTATTTTCATATTAATTTTTGTTGTTACATCCAGTACAAGATGATGGCACAAAGGAGTGGCAGAAATAATAAGTTTTGAAAACAAAATATATATATGTATATTTTTTTCTGTCAACATATTAAATTGCTTCTTTCAAGGAAAATCATTCTTTAAAAGCTATTTGATAAACGTAGAAAATCGATATTTGCGGATAATTAATTATATATCACAGAAAATAACATTCAGTACTCCTGTTTTTCTTACTTTGCAAGTTTCGTAAATTTATAATTAGCATAGTGTGGGAAATTCAAGAGCAAAATGGGAATTTCTACACCACGAGATGGGATTTTATAACATTTGAAGTTAGCATAACTGATTTGAACCCATAATCATAATCTGTCACGAAGGACATACAATGGCGGTAATTATGTGGATTTATTGATAATGTGTGCCGGACGGCGTATACCAAAAGAGCATTCGCGGTCTCATTGTTAAGTCCCATACTCCGAGGTCATATATTCAAGGAATTTTCAAACGAAAAGGCACGAAACGTCGTAAAAACCAGACGTCATATGTTGAAATAGGAATATATCGCTTTGAAATAAAGTACTACGACATTTAAGGAGAGAATGTAGTGTCTGGCCTAGTTGTGCCCATGCGTGGCTGCCTTTCACATGATGCAGGAGAGAATCAGGCAATTATGTGTTCCGTCCAAGTCGAATTGACTCAGCAGTGTGAGTGAGGAAACAATAGCGTTCACAATGAAACATTCGACGATTGAGGAGCAGCGACGTATTATCCGATTTCTGACTGGGAAAGGGGTTTAATCGGTCGATATTCATCGCCGGATGGTGACTGTATACGGGAGAGACTGTGTGTCCAACAAGTCAGTGAGAAAGTGGAGTGATTCTGCTCCACGATTACGCTTGTCCACACGTCTCGCAGGTCACACGAAGTGTACTGAATAAGTTGAAGTGGGAGAAGCTTGAGCATCCGCCCTACAGTTTGGACATATCTCACTGCGACTTCCATCTGTTTGGTCTGCTAAAAAGACATCTCAAAGGCAAGCGCTTGAACTCGGACGAGAACTGAAAGAAAGAGTGGAAGACTGGCTGCTATCACACCCACTGGGTTTCTGAGAACAGGGAATCCTTCGGCTCATAATACAGCGGGATAGTTGTGTTCAGGCGTCTGGTAATTACTTTCGAACAAAGACTTCGATTATACCCACAGTGTCATCTTTCACCTTTCCATTTGAACACCCCTCGTATATCTGACTTAAATATAATAAAATCAATACATTCTTTGTATCGGGTCTAGTTAGAGAGAACGATGAGAATTAAAACTTGACTGCCATAATGGTTCTCTGTTTTTGATAAGAACTGCTTCTTAACAGTTATATAATGATCCAACTTTTTTAAAAATCGCCATATTTTTAATTCGATAAATTTGTGTTCTATCGCAAGCATGCATACTATTAAGTAAACCCACAGTGCTAATAATAATATCGAGCAAGCAGGTGGTAACAACGATCCTCCAAAACGCTGGAGGAGAGGTGAACCTCGAAACTGTTTTGCACAGGACTTGGGTGTTATTCTAGTGATGAGGAAACTTATTTAGGAAGGGGCCAAAAGAAAAAAAGAAAAACAGTTTGGCGGTCTAATCTTCAAAGAAAAAGAACAATTAGGTGGCCTATACATTTTTTTAAAAAAACTTCTTGTAATACTAAGCCCTATGATTGAAAGACGATAAAGTGGAAGTGGTAAATGGAATTTGTACAGCATTTCTGCAAGTTTCTCACAATATTGATTAAAGTGTGATTCACGGATTTTCATAAGTGAAGTTAAATTCTGTAGATCAGGACTCATATTGCGGACCTTGTGGTGGACAAACACCGTGCTCGTGGGTTTTCTCGTGGTTCTCCCGTTTCCTCCCACCTTCTTCATTTCACCATTTCACTCATCTCTCATCATCACCGTCTCCTTTAGCCTAACCGGCATAACCGTGGGACGTAAAACAAATATTTCATTTCATTTTTCATATTGTGAACCTGATTGAATGTTTCAGCCGGTGGCATCTGGCCCGTGGGCCGTAGTTTCCCCATCACTGTTCTAGTCTGCAAATGGATAAGACAAAACCGGTTCTGACACCACTGTGCCAAGTTGCTGCATAATTAATATCAGCGGCAGACCTTAGTGATGCACTGGAAACTTTTGTTTACTTTTGTAAGGTGCTGGCATGTCTGCACTCCTATTGTTTGCTGTCTTGGGTCATAGAATGTTTCCTTTCTTTAACTGCAGTGACCATAACGACCGAAGCGTGGGCTCTATACTAATCACAGAAATGTTTTGCTTTACCTCTGATACATCAAAAGATTTCGGTATACGATTCGTGGAGCCGTCTTTCGAACGCACACTTGAGAAAACGTCAAACACCAAAACTTAACCAACAATATTACAAAACTTTGAAGACGTGCTGATGATTTGATTTCGCAAAAGCACATCCTAAATAAATCTAAAGACACTGTATCCTCATGAGATATTCTACATACAACGCGGGAGACGACAGAGGCAAAATTTCATGGATAGGAGTTGTCAACCGACCCCCCTCACGATCTATAGGGCGGAAAATCGTTATATTTAGGTGAATTAGGCAATGTAGGCAGTGTTAAATGATATTGCGAGGAGTGTTCGATAATTCCTGATAAAGAACATCTCCCATTTTCCCACATAGTCTACTTTCACTATAATGCACTTCTCCCAACAACGTTCTAGAGCATGGATACCAGTTTTAAAAAATCCTTGAAGGGTTTACTGGAGGCCATTCTTCGACAGTCTGCATAACATGCTCATCGTTGGCAAACTTTGTTCCTCGCGGGTGCTACTTAATCTTGGGAAACAGGTGAAAGTCAATTGGGGCAAGATCTGGAGAGTGAGAAGGGTGCTCAAGTATTTCACATCCGGCATCGGCAATAGCGGTTGAGGTAAGGTGACTTTCGTGAGTAGAAGCATTGTACTGCAGCAGCAGCACTTTCATGTGTAGCTGCGTTTCCCCTTGATTGCCTGCCTTACTTTTGGAATCAGTTGTGAACAGTAGTCACTTGTAGTTGTCCTTGGACCCTGAAGATAATCAATGAACAGTATGCCCTTACTATATCCCCTCCCAGAAAAAAATATTGCCATAATCTTGCCATCTAATTGCATTATCTTGAATTTCTTGAGGGGTGGACATCATGATGCCGCCACTGCATGCTATGTTGATTGGACTCTGGACCGCAATAATGTACCCAGGTTCCACACAGCCATAAGAATACATAGCCAAATCAATTTAACTCTCTCCAGTGTTCGGATTTTTGCGCACTCGTGCTATGTGATAGGAATTTTAAAGTTTACAAGAGAAGAAGAATCTTTGTTTTAATAGAACGTCATTTCATTTTCCGTATTTCAAGATAACTCATTGAGAGTCTGGTTTAAGATAGTTTAACTGTGAAAAGAACAGAAATATTTTCATTTTGCTTTTCCGTAGTACTTAAGGTGTTAGTCAGGGCTGGATTAACCTATCTGGAGAACCGGGGCTAGAAAAATATGTGGCCCCTGCTGACTTCACCTAATACATTTCTGTCAAAGTACAGTAGGAAAGTTAAGGGAATGTGTTTAATATTTTTGGTCACTTTCTTTTATTATGATGATTTGCAACGACATCTTGTATTTTTAATGTAATTTCAAATATCTTTTCTTTCCGTGCAATGTGTGATTTTAAAATATGCACTAACTAGTTAGAAGAAGAAGAGGAAAATTTGTTACATTTTGCAAAATTGTGAAATTGAAAAACAAGTTGGCAATTTTGTTATGTAGTAGGCATATGCACGTTCGGCGCAAGACGCGGATTTCATTCCCGGCGGGAGTTCATGTGGTTCGATTGCCACGTTAATCAGTAGATTTACGTCTCATATAGCCTCGCTAGTGAAAGGGACTCTCAAGTGAAATTAACAACATTCCGGGTGAGAACTGAAGGGGTTAGGACATAACGATAAGGCGGAAGTTCCTGTCAAATGATTCAGTGCTCAAAAGGCACGCTAAAATCCGAACCAACCAAACAATCAAGCTGCAGAGGCACATGAGATGTCCATGTACGTTCCGCACGACAAAAGATTACGTAAAACTACTTATTTTTTCCAGGGCACGGGAGCGATAGTGAATATTGCGAAAAGCATTATATTATCAAACATATAAATTGCATGTTTCAAATAAATGTTAATCGAAAAAGTTAATTTCAGAGACAGATTAAACATTTATGGATAGGGTGTTTATCTCACAAGAAGACTTACGAAAGTGAAACTCACCGATTTCAATGAAATTTTGTAGACTTGTAAAACATCGAAAAATAACCGACACGTATTTATTTTTTTCGGCATTGGTGCGGGTGTAAGAATAGAAACAAACTTTGAACGTTAGAGGTGATCTTGAAGCATAGACAGAAAACAATTATTTAATGTAGAAAGAAAATATACTGCCATGGGGTTTCAGGACAGCTGATTCAGAATATCACGTCAAAATTAGAAAATGAAAAATTTTGGATCCAATATGGTGATTACAATTAGAAAAGTCTTCTGGTTTGAAATGGTCTGCAGTTAGCCAAGAACAATTATCCACTAACGCAGGCAGGGGTTACTGCGAGGAGGTTGCAGAACGATTTGAAACACCTTTCTCTACTTATTTTCACGAGATGCTTGATTAAAGTGCATCTCTTTACCTCTCACTATTCGGGGCGCTTGTTTATAGTGAGTCTCCTCGCTTGTCAATATGTCCGAGATACATATATCCTCAGTTGTTATAATTATGAATTTATTAAAAAAACGTTTTACAGTAATGATATTCCGTAAAAAGATGTGATGCATAAACATAGTTTACACAACGCACACCTTATTACAGCAATAACTGCACACAAATTGCAAAATGATGCACAATCTTTGAAATAAAATGTTACGGGATTGTCAAACGTAGGAGGCTTTTATTACAAATAACCGATTTCGTATCACAGATACCTAATAATATATGCAAATGTTGGAGAAGAAAGCCTATTTTTGAATCAATGATTGGATCTTAATTATATTATTACGGAGATGTTAATTTATGTTATAGATAAGGACAATGTCAGAAAAATTTTCCAAGATGTTTTTCCAGGGACTAAAGGAGAGTACATCAAGATGCTAAATCCAGTTGTTCCTGCAGGAATGGTTTCTATTTTGAGATATTCTTTTGAGGTTTAGCTCGGGACTCAAATATAATATAAATCGCTTATTGTGCTGCCAAAATGTCTTGAGCCGTGGCAAAAATGTGAACCAACACTCGCACCCACGCGTTGAGCCAATAAGGGTTCAGCTGTTGCTAAGCGAGAGAAACTGAGTGGAATGCCTTCAGCCGATAGCAGCGCTTGCAACGGAAGACTAGGGATCAAGTGAATCTGGCATATCTATAAATGCGCACTCCGACTAGTGAGAAGCGAGGGGACTCACTTTCAATAAGCACTTCGAGTAGTGAGAGGCGAGGGGGTCACTTTCAATAAGTACCTCTACTAGTGAGAAGCGGGGGACACACGAATCGAAAAGCAATTCCAAATGTCCCATATTGAACGTCTAAGTATTTAGCAAGAAAATGCAAAACAATAGCTACGCGTTAAAATTCTCAGCATATCCTATTTATTTTCTGTATTAACATTTTTTTTATTCGAAACAGCTGAGATCTTATGCTTTTCCTTTCTATCGACGAATGCGATTTTAAAAGAGCCTCACTGTCTGGAGAATGTTTCAACTTCATCGTCACGCAGAAGGCAGAGGAACTGTTTGAATGACGGGAGAGTAAATTGAAAAGGTGGATATATCCTTCTGAGCGTTTATTAACAAATGCAGCAAGCAGTTGTGGTCATAGCAAACCTCGAACGACCTCTCGCCCGTTTACGAACGAGTTGTTTCTTTCCAGGTAGAACTTGTTTTAAATACTCACTTCTACTTCGATAAAGCGAAGTGGACACCAAACATACAGTGTCTCTCCCGGTTTAACGTGGTTGCCAGATTTAAGGAGTAGTGTAGGAAGTTCACTTGACGAATATCTGATCATTGAAATATAAACAACTATGTAGTTTCTTTCCACATATTTTTAAATTCTTGTAGAAATATATCCCCAAAACTGCGTGTACTTTTCCACTTTGTGCTATTATTTTACACTGTACATAACTGAAATATTGCAACACTGTAGAGGTCCTCATAGCGCCTGCAATTCTGTAGAAGAATGTTAGTAGTGTGTGTGTGTGTGTAACATTAGATCATCCAGATATGTTATTGGTACCGGTACCACTTATATCTTGCACGTGATGTTGGCACCAGGATCCAATAAATATAGTACGGCACCACACGTGTTTCCCAAGAAACTGCCAGAAATAGCGACATAAGTATTTTCCCACCGCAAATATGAATAAAATTAATGCATTTTGATCCCACTCTCGTGTTTGTATCTCTTCTAGTTTTTTATGCACATTTGGTTCCAACAAGTAGGTCCCCCAACTCGGAGCTAACAAGTACGCAAATACGTGTATAGGTGTGTGTGTGTGTGTGTGTGTGTGTGTGTGTGTGTGTGTGTGTAGACACACACAGGTATAATATGTGCATAATATATGATACCGATAATTTATTTTTATAAAACCGACGCAAGTAAGGAAAAAAATGTACTAGCAGATGCACATGAATATGTCGTATATTCCAGCAGTAATTTCAATATTTCTTTATTTTCTCATAACATTATTTGTTTTCTCATATTTATTAATCTTTTTTTTTTCATTCTTGCAAATCGATGCAGTCTACGTTTTTTTCATTTTCGCCAAGGGTGCGTCTTACATTCGAGGATTTTTTAAAAATTTTTCCTTCAAAAATTGGGACGGCGTCTTATATTCGCGTAAATACGGTAACTATGAAAATTCGGGTGGTCCTGCTTATCTCCTTCTATGAATAAAAAGTTGTCAAATATTAATACAGTGAAACCTCTCAATAGCGGACACCAATGGGACATGAAGTTTTGTCCGTTACTGAGAGGTGTCCGTTATAGAGAGATTACATAAATTTAATTTCTCATAAGGATAATTGAATGCAGTAATATATAGTAAATATATTATGTATGGGCGTAAATACGTAAAATTCAATATGAAAATAGTCTTATTTAGTACAATTTGAATTACTGGGAGGGATGAAGGAAAAATTCATTTCTATTAAATCATAGCCTATTATTGCTGGGCAATGTTTAACGAAAAAGGCAGGCTTTTTCCTCTACAACGGTAATAAAACTTATTAGCAAGTGTCCTCTAAAAATCCTCAGTACGATTGCAGAAGAAACGTGTGTGTGGGTGTTTGTGAACTGGCGCGGCATCTTCGTTGACAGAATGGATGAAAAGGCAAGGTATTGGGGGTGCATGTTTATTGACCCAGGCCCAATCACAAAGAATATCCTTTTAGAGAAAATGAAAAAGGAAGCCGGGAAAACTCCAACCCAGACTTGTTCCAGTATAATGAGTAAAAGAAAAATGTTTCTTTTCAAAAAAAAAAAAAAAAAAAAAAAGTAAGAGAAAATGTTATTTTAAAACAAACAATGTTTGTTTTGTTATCTATGAAATTGTCGGTAAAGATGCAAGGTCCAGACGAAAATGATTAAATTTGTTAGGGAAGGGAAGATAGTTTGCATAGAATTCCTGGCCTTACGACGAACCCTGCATGAGTGTTATTGCTTATTGAAAATTTTCTAGAATTTCCGCCAGAAAGCAGTTTATTGCGGAAAAAATTTCAAGTTCAGCTGTTCTGTTTGATGGTTCACCAGGTCTGGACTCATGAGAGATACACTTATGCGGAAAAGACTTTTCTGTATACTGTAATATATCGCAGAACCGAGAACAATTTCTGTCCGTTATGAAGAGGTTATTCAAACGTTTGGGCGGAAAAAGGACTGTCCGCGTCCGTATCTGAGAGTGTCCGTAAAAGAGAGGGTTTTGTTCCGTAAGAGAACATATATTTTTGCCGGGACAAAAAAATCTGTCCGTATTATAGAGGTGTCCGTTATTAAGAAGTGTCCGTTAAGGGAGGTTTCATTGTATTACCATGTGCTCACTACGTGGTTGGTTAATGGCCTAATTTATTTTCTTAGACGAAACTTAATTAAAACATAAGGTTATATGTTTAAGTACAGGGGTCTATTATCTTTCATAGGATGTAAGTACATTGATGCACTCCTCTTAATTTTTGAGAGGGGTTTGTTGGCTCACCTTAAATTTAGGAATTGTAAAATAACAGAATTTGATAAATGTTATCTACGACTCGAATATATTTCTCTCTATATATTTGGGTGGTTCACATCGTATCCATCCATGACTAAAATATGCTACAAAAAATGTACGTAACGATTTATATTTTGGTGGGAAATTTGAATTAGCATGAGGCGAGATTTTTAATGTGGTGCACGAAAGTTCACTAAAGCAAAGCATTATTGCAAGGTATGATCAGATAGATGAGTCCATTGGTTCCTACACTCTAACAGGACAAGGGTATCATGATTCACTCGTTGAAATTTTGGGAGGTGAACATAGGATCATTGTTTAATTTTGGAAATTGTCAGAAACTAAAAATTGTTAAATGGTCTCTGGAATTGATATACAGCTCCGTAAATTTTGATGGTCTGTTTTTTTTTTCTATGGATTAAAAAAAAAGAAAAAAAAAAGGAAAAGGGGCTTGTGACCTAAGATATGGATTCATTGTAATATATGGATAAATATAGGATCTCATTTTGCAGGGTGTCTACTGGAATACCAGAAAGTAAATTCATGACTTTTTCATGACTTTTCATGACCTTTTTGTTCAAATTTTCATGACCATGGCGATAAAAATTTACCATTAGTAATAATAAACCCCTACCATCAGTGGTGCAGCGGAACTATGCGGGTTGCTAGTCTTAAATATCACTTATTGTGAATCTTAAAGAAAGAATCTAAAATTCTGCCGCCTTGTGCTCGAGCACAGAATAGCACTTACCTAAATACGGGCCTGCTCTTACCAGTGAATCACTCTATACTGTATTTGAAGTTTTAATTCTGAGTATAATTATCCATCTAGCAGAAATTTGTCTGAAATTAAGCACTCAGAGAACTGCCCAAAGACAAAACAAATTATAAAAGAAATTCGTTTTAAAAAATAGATAATCAAATTTAAAATCTGCAAACTCAAACGAATAATATTGTTTGCATAAGTCTAAAGGCCCAAAAATACACAATTTACATTTCTTAGAAGTAAAGAAATAGCATATCACAAAGTTGGACAGTAAAAAGTTGTTACTATATTACAGAGACTAGAAGATGAAATGGGGAGCAGCTAGGAAGACAGTAAAGTACCAGTTAGCCAGCACTAACTGGTGGGAGAAATTCTCACAATTACTGACCTGATACAACTGTTTCAGTACATGCAGTATGAGATATAAAAGTATGAAGTATAAAAATATACTCTGAGATTTCAGATTTTCATGACCAGTTGGGTAAATAAAGGACTTTTTCATGGCTTTCATGACCACTAAGCAAAATATATGACTTTTTCATGACTTTCATGACTTTCATGACCAGTAGACACCCTGTTTTGGTTCATTAGACATAAGTAAATTTCGGGACGGGCATACTTGGCCTATCTTTAAATTTTGGAATTATAGAAAAATTTAACTGAATGGTTCATGTTGATCCCTTACATAGGTAAACCACAGCCCAAATTTAAATTTGGGGAATTCTGACCTCATCTATGGTGAGAGACTTTATTGTATCGTATGGATGACAGGACATAGTGTGAGGTCACTGATGGGAAGTTATCTTTGGTTTAGTTTCCCACAAACTGATTGGTTGATCCCTACCCCTAACTTCGTGTTTTGTGCTTCAAACCTGATAGGTAATTTCTATTGATTTACATCAACAATGTCACACTTTACATCTTAGGCTGCTGGTGGTAGTAGTTGGTACTGTTGCTGGTGTAATAGTGGTTATGGTGGTCATGTCCCTTTGTCTTAAATATTTAGTGGAATATCACTGTAATTGATATTAATAGTCTAAGTTGGCAAAACAAATTATTTTATACACGATGGATATCGAAGTTTCATCTACATCATTGGCCCCATAATTTACCTTTGCCTCAGGCCCCGCAAATCGACAGAACGGATTAGTGAATAGACTTAACCAAGGAACAGTGGGCGAAGAACCGAGAAGTTATCGAGTACCTCTATAAGAAGAGAATCGCCCGAAAGAATCGATCTTGATATATGTCAATAGTTGAGAAACCATGTAACTTCTAATGTTATTGTGAGAGATTGAATTGTAATTTCGAAAAATTTCAGACGTCCACTGTTGATGAATTTCGCTGCGATCCACCCTTAATAATGCTGATCCAGAAAACACTGATGTTATCCATGTATTGTAGAATCGAAGACTTTTAGTCCACTATAGAAAATATTGGCATCTCGCATGACGTTACAACATACTATGAGGAAGCGCTGAGCATAAGGGAAATATCGGCCAGACAGTTTTTCAAATTTCTGAATGCTGAATACAGTTTGCAACGATTGCAGTGTTCTTTCCACGTTTACTTACGAACCCCCCCCCCCTTTCCCGAATTGACCAATCGCCACCTGCAGGAGCTAACATACATCAAATAGTGGCCCAGTGTAGCCACAAATTATTTTGGTTCCTCTCATCACAGACAACTTTTTTCGGAAGGAAATGGAAACGAGTGCTCTCATGGGAGCACATTATTTATCTTTATAATAGGGTACAAGCAAGTTTTAGTAAAGATTCGCAGGTTTCAAAGCAGTGCGAAACACATCTTAACTTCACTTCCAAAACACTACATGTTCGGGATATGGTTATCTGCAATGCTTTACTGTACTCGGAAAGGATTCCCTTGGATGACTCTTTACCAAACGGTGCTACGATGTCCGCAGTATACAGTGAGTCCATAAAGTATTCGTACACCTCGTAATTTTGTAAAGATCGCGCCAGTGAAGCGCTATTTCATATGAAACGCCTGCAGAAAATAACACTGTTGCTGCAGTATGGCCCAGACAATTTATTCCATACAAAAAATCCACAACAAAAATAAAATTTCTGGTAGAAAAAATTACAAAACAAAAATAAATCACTTTTAAGATCACAAACAAGTATTCGTACAGTCAGGTTTTTTTTCCACATATCATCACTATCACAGCCGTTTTCACTATTCTAATATTTGGTGGGATAACCGTTGGCCTTGATAACTGCTTGCAGCCTCTTGAGGACGTTTTTAACACATTTAGCAGTCACTGAGGATGGAATTTTATCCCACTCCTCTGCCAAAGCATTTTTCAGGTCACACGCATTAGAAATCACTCTTTTTCTAATCTGCTTCTCAAGATAACTCCACAAATGTTCAATTGGGTTCATGTTAGGAGATTGGGGAGGTGTATGTAGTTGTTTAGGGCAATTGTACAGAAGCCACAGCTTAGTAGTTTGAGCTGTGTGCTTGGGATCATTGTCCTGTTGAAATACATAATTTTTGCCTAGTCCTAGTTTTGCAACACTAGCATCCAAATTTTGTTTCAATATGTCTATATACATTTTGTGGTCCATGATTCCATCAATGAAGTGTAGGTTTCCAACCCCAGCGGCACTCATGCACCCCCACACAAGCACACTACCACCACCATACTTCACTGTTGGCAACAGATTGCGAGGTTCAACTTCTGCATTTTTTTGCCGCCACACTTTCTGGCTACCGTCTGATCCAAAAATGTTAAATTTACTTTCATCCGAGAAGATAACACGGTCCCCTACTTTGGGGTGTCTGCCAAGTGTTCCTTCGCGAAAGCGAGGCGTTTCTTCCGGTTTTTCTCGTTCACCCAAAACTTCCTACGGGGAGTCCGTCCATTGTACCCCGCGGCCCGTAGCTGTTTGCGGTAGCACACCTTGGTACCGAGTCGCTCTAGCTCTGCAGCAACTTTAGGGGCACTAGTTCGGGGGTTTTCCTTGATCGTGCGGACTATGACACGCTTGTCTTGCTCGCTGAGAGATGGGGTCGTCCAGTCCTCCTCCTATTGCGCACAGATTTTGTCGCACAGAAACGGTCTATCACACTTTGTACTGTTGACCGTGGCCTATCGACTAGCTCCGATATCTCCCACAGCGATTTGCACTTGTTGTGGAGGCGTAAAATGAGCCTCCGCTCCTCCAGTGACGTTTCCTTTCCTTTCCGGCCCATGTTGACAGGGTTGACTGTAGTACTCGCTCAGCAGTTCAGTGAGTGCACCAAGACCGTTGTGGCCGAAGTGACGAGACATCTATCGTCATTCACATCTACCCTTTCCTTCCCCGCGTAGCCAGCGAACCGAGATTCGTCCAAAAACAAGCACACTTCCAAGGAAATGCTGGGTGTACGAATACTTGTTTGGGACCTTAAAATTGTTTATTGTTGTTTTATATTTTTTTCTAGCAAATGTTATACTTTTGTTGTGGATTTTTTGTATGGAATAAATTGTCTGGGCCATACTGCAGCAACAGTGTTATTTTTTGCAGGCATTTCATATGAAATAGCGCTTCACTGGCGCGATTTTTACAAAATTACGAGGTGTACGAATACTTTATGGACTCACTGTACTTTCGCGAACTATTAAGGCATTTAAGAGAAAAGAGAGAGATTGTTGTAGAAAGCTCTTTGAAATAGTTCTGATGCATCAGATAAAAGTAAGGTTATGGGTGAAGCAAACTGCGAAGAAATAAAATGCTGACTCACTAAATATAGTACCCTCAAACCTTTTTCTATTCCCTATCTATCTATTAAAATGCTACAATACCAATTGAAAACGACTGAGCTCCAACCTATAACTCTGGCTTTCAAATCTTTCACTTACGGTTATACGTGATTTCACGTTTAACGAAGACAAGCATTTTAAATGTGTGTACTTTAAATAAACTATTTAAATAGATCTTTTTCATAAAGTTTATGTTTTAAAAAAATGTTCAAAGCCTTTGTATTTTAATAAGCTTTCTCCAAAGTCAATGCAAATGAATCGTGCTGCCATCTTTGGAGTTCTTTTAGACTATATGTTTGTGGACGTTTATATGTTTGTGGCCAATCCTTTCGACAATGAGATCTCGGAAACTACAGGCTCTAGAAAGATAACGTTTTCACTGATCGATTGCAAATTTTGTGTAGATTGTCCAGTTCTAATTGAATATTTAGAAAACATGGCCATTATTTCTTAATTACAATTTTACGGGTACACAGGAAGTGTTAAAATTAAAAAAAAAAAAAAAAAAAAAACTAAAGCATCATATCCTACGCATTATATATTCCAACACCACATAGTTGTATATTGGGGTCTTATATGTCTCAGGCGTTTGTTTCATGGCCAAGTAATAATGAAAAAGGAAGGATAACCATTTCTCCAGTCTAAGATGAATCTTTATTTTTTGTGTTTTGCCCAATGAACACCATATATCACTGACATTATAATTAATTGTGTGTGTGTAATGTATTTGCTTATTACATACTGCATGCAAGAAGAAAGAAAACACTGATCATACATAAATTAAAAACTCCAACCGGAAGTAGACTCAAATCTTGCAAACGGTGAGAGATATTGAAAAAGTAATCGACCAAATCTCCCCTTTATGGTATCTCTTGCCAATTTTTATCAAGTCGTCTTTCACTTGTGTCTGTAAAGGGACATATACGGGTCTTGTGAGGAATGACAAGGAGAGTCATGCTCATATGTGAATGATGCACTCTGTAGAGAGCGCAGGTTCAGCTAGACTTAATAATAATAATAATAATAATAATAATAATAATAATAATAATAATAATAATAATAATAATAGACTAAATTTTAGTAGTGATGAAGGAGTTATTATGGCTGATACTTATCATCTGAACACAAGGACACAAACGAATAATATGTATATCTATCGAAACAATTGCAGAGTTTTCGTTTAGTTGTACTAGATATTTGACGAATTCCTTAACAACCCTCCATGTTATTTTTATGACTTTCTTTTGGTCGAAAAACTCATGCGTGTTTTCTTTACCTACCAAAAAAAGAAAAAAGTTGTCTGCACTGATCAAGGTACCACCTAGTCTCACCATAAATACTGTCCCAACTTTTGAGGGCGGTTATACTTCCGCCCGTACAAGCAAGCGACGACAAGAGCGGTATCGTGAAGCGTGAGTCATTGTTGGATGAACTGAAGAAATGTAAACGTGTCAGTTGTAAGTGTTCAAGATGGAATTGGAACGAGCATGAAAATCGTGTGGCCGTGATAGCGTTGCACAAAATAGACACCACCAGGGGAGATTTTCAAAACCCCCAGAAGCTGCAAATTAGTAAAACGTTCTTTACCGCACTATCCAGAGCTTTGTTGAGATTTAAAACAGTGAAAGATACCCCGCAGCAAGGAAGATCACGAGCATGCGAACACCGAAACTAGCGAAAGTAGTGGCGGCGCGTGTCCGACGAAATCCAATTAGGAAATAGATAGTTATGGCTCGTCAGCTGAAGATATCAAGAACGTCTATGGGTCACACGTTAAGCAGTGAGCTGGGACTCCATGCTTACAAACAGCGCAAAGGACATCTCCTGACAAATAAAATAAAGCGCCAGGGGATCCTACAAGCAAAGCGCTTACTTAAGCATTATGCAGCAAATGAGCACTATCGAATCCATTTCATGATGAAAACATTTTCAGTATCGAGAAAACTTTCAATGTCCAAAATGACAGTATATATTCCACATCCTCTAGAAAAGTTGGTGAAAAGGCTCCAAGGATCCAGAGGGGTCAGAATTCTGCCTCAGTCATGGTGTGGTGAGATGTGAGCTGTGACGGCACAACGGAGTTCCATTTCTGTGAAAAGGGGGTCAAGATGCCAGCCAAAGTGCACCAGGAGACTCTGCTTGAGAGACTAGTCAATCATCTTGCCAGCACTTTCTCCCATAGACAGAAATGAAGCTTCCAACAGGACTCAGCCCCAGCATACAAGGCACGGACAACCCAGCAGTGGCTGGAGGCAAATGTACCGGACTTCATTTTCACTTCAAATTTCCCTTCTGCAAGTCCGGAGTCCTTTAGACTACAAATTGTGGTCCAAGCTTCAGGAGATGGCTTGCAAGAAGAGATATTCCAATATTGAAAGTTTAAAGCGGTCTCTTCGGAAGGCAGCTGCAGATTTTCCAGTTGTGTTGCGTAATGCAACTGATGAGTGGCAACAAAGAATTAAGGAGTGTGTGCAAGCTAATGGTGGCCATTTTGAATAATTATTTATGATTTTGGTTCATAATGCATCCATGTAATTCTGTTATTAGCATACTGAAATATCTCTAACAATTTTGTGTCTATGTACTTAATCATCGGGACATCATTTATGGTAAGACAAGGTATTGCGTTCTAAAAGTAAAGTTGCATTAATTAACAAAAACGAAGCTGAATACTCGAAATAGTGAACTATGATCCGTGTTGAGAAGTTTCGTTATTTTCTTTCTAACTGGCTACTTTAAGGAACTCAGAAAAACTAATGCACACAATTATTTTTTGGACGAATGTACCGTACAACTAGTTTTATATTGTGAATTCATCGCAATTATTAGTTCAACTTCGAGGAGGGTGAATTTGTACCTTTTCGCAAAATTCTTATTCTTTCTCTTGTTCTCTCTCTTTCTTTCTTTCTCTCTCTCTCTCTCTGAAATACTTATTACGTACTTCAAAATCATTCTTATAGTCATAACTTTGAATACGTAATTTTACTATACAAATTACTGGTTTTCACGCCGCGTGCATATGTTCTAATCTATACTTTAAAAAAAAAAAAATCGCTACCATTTAATCTCATGAAAAACTAGGATCGGCAACATGGCGAAAGTTAACTAGCTGATCAGTGCATTGCAGTGTTGCGCGCATTGACTATAAAGCATTATTATTTCTGGCTTTCTGCACTATAGTTTAATGGATCTTATTTCAGATATTTCCTTAACTATCTGACAATATTAGTCAATAAGGAAAACCCCGAGCTGTCAACAGGAAACAAAACAAGAACATCGCGCTAACCACTTGTACACAAGAAGTTAGTCTAGTGAACATAAATCGAAATAATTTATGAGTTTTTCAAAATTAGCACTAATAAAAGAATTAACAGGAACAATGTACAATAACAATTTTGTTTTTATTGCTAAAATACTACCAAATTTCTTACCCGGAGGTAAAATATCCTCAGTAAGTCGTGAAGCAGCAGTTGGAACAATGACATTGCAGTGAATATTGTTCTTCTGACCCTCTATTGCTAGCGTATTGCTTAATCCAACAAGACCCATTTTTGCAGCGCTGAAAAATATACCATATTTAATAGAAAATATTAAATAAAATCTTTGAAATTTGAAATTGGAAAATAAATATACAGATGAGACCGTCGAATGTCAACTTTATAAGTCTTTACTTCCATTACTTTATTTTATTTATTTTTTAATTAACTAACTAATTCTATGGCATATGGAACCCGGAGGTTCAATGCCGCGTTCACAAAAGCTTTCTATTGATTTCTATCCTTGGCCAACTGAATCCAGTTTCTATTTTGTATTCCTATTTCTGCGAAATCCATCTTAATATTGTCCTCCCATCTGCGCCTAGGTTTTCCTAATGATCGCTTTCCGACTGGATTTCCAGTTAAAACTTTGAAAGCGTTACTTCTTCTTTCCATCCTGGCTACATGACCTGTTCACCTAAACCTCCTAGATGTGATTACCCTACCAAAGTTTGGTACGATATAAATTATGTAGTTGACCATTATGAAGTTTCCGCCATTCACCATTCCCGTTTCTCTTGGGGACGAATATTCCTTTTAGGATCTTGTACCCACTCAGTCTACGTTCTTCCCTCTGAGTAAGCGACCATGTTTCGCAACCATACAGAACATCAGGCATGATTATCGTTTTATATATTTTAAGCTTCAAATTTCTCTACAGAATTCGCGACGACAATAGTTTTGGAACTGAATAATAACATGAACTCCCTGCATTTACTCGACATTTATTTTTTATTTGTTTTTGTAGAAAGAAAAAAAAATGTATACAAAATTTCAAATGACAGATCTGCCATCAATAAACGAAAAATTTCAAACCAGGAAACTTTCTGAACGATGTTAAATTTTTAAAAAATAAAAACTTTAAAAAATTTTATACCACATTCTTTTTGTACTCAAACAAATACTGAACATATTACCTTAAAGCGAAGAATCACCACTCGGTGGAAATAAATAAATATGGATTTTTAAGAAAACGAAAAAATGAAACCAAACGACATAAGAGGTGTTGTAAAGCTTTGTAAAATATAAGAAATAATTAAGAAATAAATTTGAAAATAAAATAAGAATTGTGATTTTCAAACAAAACATACCAACGCTACAATCAGTGTATCATTCTGTAGTTACGTATTAAAAACATTTACTCACTATCATTGTACAGTCCGCGGCATAAAATTTGTTACAAAAATTCTAAGTCCAAATGAATAACAAACTCTTGCCCAGTTTTCTTATGCATTCCCGCAATACATGTATCAATCGATTAGTTGCTTCTAGTATTTATTCCAACTCATCCCCGTCCTCCACCTCTCCTTGTCTAAAGCAGTGTGTGTGACGTAGTACACTCTTTCCATTCAGCTGAAAAAGAAACAGGAATCAAGTTTACAACGATATAGCTTTAAAACAGTCTTTTCCATTCGTTTGTTCTGAAATATTTTTAAGAGCCTAAATTAAAGGAAAGTCACACAATCTTCCCAGAGCTTCATAAATATCTTTAGTTACATTCTTTTCTTTCTTTAAAGAGTGCAAGCTAGTAAGATGCTCCCTAAGAAATCTATGGAAATTGCCAAGAGCTCTAAAATATCTACGGACAGAAACGAGTTTTATTCAATGATTCATTGAATTTCTTTTCAGTAAGTGCAAGCAAACGTTTCAGGGGCGTCATTTGGGCAGGACAGGAGGGTGTAATTCCCCCTCTCTTGAGCTTCATAAATACTAAATACGTATTTTTTGATCAAATGTATAGTAATACACTAATAAAAAGTGAAAATGTTATGTCGCCGGAGAATCTCTTCCTCCCCCCCCCCCCCCCCCCCCCGAATAAAGTCTAAAAGACACTGGTTTTAACAACAAACCTATAGAGTTACGATAGCACATTGCTAAAGAGCTTACATTTGGTTTTAAGAGTCCAAGGTTTGATCTCAAGCCATATGACTTCCTGAGTGACATTGAGAGAGAGAGAGAGATTCAAGTATGGAGACAGAGAGGGATGATTTGTATACACAGATTTAGAATTGGGGAAAAAATGATCGGACAGCATTCGTATTATGACGAAAATTCTGATTTTGTGAAAGATAAGAAGGGAAGTTTTCGAACTGCGAGGATCACATTAGGCAGTTGTCGAATTAGTGTGGAGAACTCTTTTTAGAGCATCAGATTATTACGAAAGGAGAGAAAGATCTTCAGAACTGAGGAATTAAGATTTTAAAAAATCTGGTTTCGGCGACGGGTTTCCAACCACGGACCTTGTGGTCATCGAACCATGACTTTATCCATTCTGCTACGGAGGATTCTATTACTCGTTCACATACGTTTCCCTTAGCTGCGTTGAAAGCTACCTTAAGGGGATATTCCAAAAGCTGACTCGGTAGATGCGCCGTTCAGTTAGGACGTAAACCTCTTGTAACTTAGTTACAATGTGCAAAATGAACTTCCTCTTCTTCAGGATACTTTTTAAAGCTTTAAAATTTGTTACTATTGTTTTAATTAAGTTACATTTGATAGAACCATCTGATAAAGTAGTGCCAAGCCCTGTGCGTCATTGTCTGTTAGGCGAATGGTTAATGCAAGTTACTTTTACGTGGATGGTCCGAGCTTCCAATCAAGACCATTCTTATTGATTATTTGATTTGAACTACGCTCGTACTGTATATTCCACAAGTTCAAGTTTGAAGTAATGTAGTCACAGCTAGTTTAATTCGAAATAATTTTCCAATATTATATTTGTTACTAAATTTACATGGCACTCCTCACTTGTTTGTAGCCCTGCATAAATGCAAAATTGTTTTAAAAGTATATTTTACTTTCAAGTATTATTGATTTGTTTTAAATTGTCCTTCAAATTTATTTTATAATTATTTTCTATTTCTTAATTATAACATATTTTCTATTTATATTGTGTTCTATGTTACACGTTCATTATATACATTTTATGTCTTACCTTTGAAGAGGAGCTTTTGACAATTCAGAGCAGCAGGGACATACACAGGATGCAGGCCTTGGCAATCCAGAGCTTTTGCCCCCACGAAATCACTACTTTTTTTTTTTTTGTATATATATCTAATTTTATAGATGGTGATAGCAGGGGCGGATCCAGGGGAGTGTGTTTCGGGTGATCGCATCCTCCAGAATAGGGAACTTTTTATACTTTATATTTTAAAAATAAAACATATCCTAAGTATTTTTCATCTTTGTATTATAAACGTAAATTAAAACCTAAAGTAGATAGGCCTTACTTTCTTAAGAAAGTTAATTCTACAGAAGAGCTCTTTCTCGTTTTCTTTTTTTTTTCTTTTCTTTCTTTTCTTTTCTTTTTTTTTTTTTTTTTTTTTTTTTGCAATCTGCTCTTACCTTGATTTGATTTCGAACGACCGCCCCTCCCAAACAATCATCCTGGATCCGCCCCTGGATGATAGACATTTTAGTAAAATATGCCCTCAATCGCTGAAATAAATTCCTGTCAAGCTTTCGATCGCTGAAATAAATTTCTGTCTACGGCCCTGCAAAACAGTGACGATTTTAGGGAGTGATCAGTTAGTAATGCCTCCCTGGAGCAACGACACTTCCCCAGAAGTCCTATCTCCGATAATTCAGAATGTGATTTGTGCATTATCACTTTTCACTCTCAGTGTCTTGAAACGCACCAAAAAGGAACTGTTCTGAAGTATTTACTGGTTCTCCCTATGACTCCATTTCAATATGGCCAACCTTGGACATATACACATCTGAAATATCACCTTTTATGTCAGTGATCCCGAAAACTATCCATTCGACACAAATATAGGATATTTTCGATTCTTTATTCCTGTCACCCTCCCATTGTCAACTCGAAGCCAACCAAGGCTTATTTTGGACTTACGCAGCATCCACAGTGTCACTTTTCATCTTTGCATATGAATTCGACACTAATTTCGTTCGTATTTGACTACTTTTACATGTCACCTTCACCTCTTTGTAGGGATTTTTTCAGTATCTCGCCCCCACAACTATGGAGAAATTTCAACCAACTAAGTATAATTATAAATTATCATCTGAAACACAACAGTACGGGTGATCTTTTTCGCAGAGGAATTCGTTAACTACTGTTTCAATATCAATGTATTGGCTTTTTTTGCTGTCCATGCTGAAGACTGCCAAAGGGCTAAACTTCATCTGCACTATTGTGCAATGAATATAGGTTTTAGTGGTTTAATTTACTGAATACTCGCTTAGATGATGCTCTCGTCACAGAAAAAGTGATATACAGTTATAAAAGAAAAATGAAATGAAATATCTAATTTTTACGTCCCACGATTATGCCGACTATGCTAATGGAGAGAGTAATGGTGAGAAATAAATGAAATTGTTTAATGAAAAAAGTGGGAGGGAACGGGAGAAACCTTATTATGCACACGGTGTTTGTCCATAATAAAGTTCATTCGGCGTGAGCTGGGATCGAACCAAGGACCCCATGCACCATAGGTAAAGTTATAAAAGAAGAGGCGTCTAAACAAATACGGAACATTACTGTCAAGGCAGTACGATTTTTTTTTTTTTTTTTTTTTTTTTTTTTTTTTTTTTTTTTTTTTAACTGCTGTGTGAATTAAGTTGTATTTGCTAGAAGTGTCGGTTAAATGAAACTAAAGATCCTACACTCAAACACAAATAATCTCTTTCGAAACTCTAATGGAAAACGAAACGAATCGTCCTAAACATGTTACGCTTTTGAAGAGAAAAAGAGCAAAGCAGTAGTTGCACATACGCTTAATGGTGTTTCTTGGATAGAAATTTTGTAACTTACAAAAGTCATGTTCACGTCATGGTTTGATAGATGAAGGGTTAGTAAAAGGAATTCTTACGCTGGTGGTCGTGGGTTCGAATCTCTGCTCTTCTTGTTACTTTTTTCTCTTAGCTACACTTAGTTTGTGCATTCCAAACCTCGAAGTTTGGTTTGGATTATTTATGAAAGCAGGTAGAGAATTAATTGTAGTCGAAATTAGTTTCAAATATGAGATTTATAATTACATATTTTGTCTTTAACTTATTACGTATCAATTTTTATATCAAATTTTCCAGTCTTTATTTAATTCATCTTCCGGTGTAATACAATGAACATTTGCAGAGCGACGTCAGTCGGACGAAAGTACTATATTCCATTGTTACTCTAATATACCTAGGTATTTGTTCATATATTTATAAATTGTTTACTAAGTAAAAACTTATGGCGGTCCACATTATGTGTCATATAATAGACCATACGAAGGCGGACATAGCACAAGGCGTATTGCAAATATCCCTGGTGATAAAAAGTAGGGGTCTTCTTCACTAGATTCGAACCACTGTTACAGGCGGTTTTGGTTTACATAGCAAGCATAATACCACTCGGCCACCAAGTCTCGCACGTTAGCCTCTTTATTAATGCAGAACATACTGAGACACTTACATTCACTGGTGTCGCGTAATGTATTTCATAAAATTTTGTTAATAAGTGGGTCGAATTAGGTAGCCCTCGAGAGGGCTGATGGTGTTGTGGGCGAGCATTTATTAATAGTGTGTATAGTCCCCTTGGGACTCGATTACAGCTGCCATACGCCGTGGCATTGAATCCACCAGGCGAGAGATATAGCGTTGGGTGCAACAGATCGACCACGCATCTGCAACACGCTCCCAAAGATCATTAGATGTTCGTGGAGGATTGTTCGACCAGGTTTCCCGCAATGTTCTTGCAACATAGGCTCACATATTTTCAATAGGGTTCAGATTTGCTCCACAAGGAACCCAGTCAACTATTCCGACATCAGGTTGCCTCTGCAACCATGTCTGAACCACATTTGAATTATGTATCGAGCTATTGTCCAGTTGCAAATATAATATGCCGTCACCTACATGAGCTTTTATTTCCGGAAGCGTTTCATCCAGATGTTCCACACACTTGTGGGCGTTTAGGCGACCAGGAATCCTGTAGATTCCTCCGAAATTTGCAGCCTTGCATATCCATGCCCAACAGTGGACAGTTACATGTCCCATTCGACCAGAACGGGAAACGTATTCAGAGGCATACCTTTTTCCAGGGGGGCGGTAAACATGCTTCGGCCCGAAGTTTGCACTGGAAAATATTTTTTCGTCTGTGAAAACGACCTCGTCCTACACACGTGCAATATTTAACTGTGCAAACGCCAGACGGTCAACCATGTGGTCTTCTGTTAGTCGCTCCTTAACAGCTGCCCTGTATGATCTCAAACCAAAGGATTTGAGTCTACGACGGACAGTCGTAACATCGCCTGGGAAATTGGTTTCCTCTCGTAACTGTCGGGCAGACATGAAAGGGTGCTCACGGCATTGGGCAATTACACTCTGGTCTTCTTCGGCAGAGGAAACTATTTGTCGCCCACTTCCTCTTTTACGTCTTACATCTCCTGTTTCCTCATATCTCCTCCACCACCTCCGTGCTGTAGCACGGTTAACGCCATATCTCGCGCCTGCCTCGCTATAGTTCATGCCTGCATGCTCAATTAAAGCGATCACGCTGCTTTTAACAGAAGCTTCGTAGTGAGCCATTTTCACACCAGAAGCAAAATGATAGCTTTGTTTAGGTGTTTGAACGGAATGTGCTTCATGTGCCGTCACGTAACAAGGCGGAGTTTCCTCTCATTGCTGTAGACGATATCGTACGCCCTCTGCTGGGTGTTTCGTGACGGAAAAAGTGCTTTTAAGCAGTTCATGGCGACCGCTTTGAAATCAAATGTAAAGTATGAGAATTAAATTTGTCATATCTGTAGTTTGGTGTAGAGACAAAACAAAATTGGAAACCAAAGGTTTAAGAACAACTCAGATTATTAATATAAAACAAGTCAAAGATTATTAACTTGTATTATCATACAAAAATGCGAGAATTTTGAAACAAAGAAAAATAACTTAGAAATTTGCAACTGAAGACAAAAAAAAAACTAACTTAAACACACTAAATGGTATGAGTAGGGGGATTAATGGGGACGTCAGCAATGAGGCTATATGTCCCCGTCTCGATTAACGCGAGGGATGGATTTTACCATTTCACTTTGACGGAATAACGTAGAGGATGGAGAGGAGGGGGAAGATACATAACAGCTATAAATATAAAAATAAAAGTGACAATGTTCGGTGGTGAATAACTCTTGAATACCCGATCGTTCTCAATCCCATTTTGAACATAGATGATGGGAAGCTTTTTGTTATTTCATTTTGATATTAGAACTTGCGGAAGAGGAGGGGAGGGTAAATATATGAAAATGAATAAAACTTAATAACTCTTTAACAATCCGACTGATTCCAATCAATCAAACATTCAATATAGATAAGGTTCGGACCTGGGATGTTTTCATTTTTTGCCTTGACGGCACAATGTAGGGGAGGGGAAGGGGGACTATGTAAAAAAAATAAAAATAAAAATGCTGTCTTGGTGACTTCATCACGCTTAAACCACCGAACTGATCTTAATCAAATTATCAACATAGATGAGGTTCGGACCTGCGGTGGTTTTTATCATATCCCTTTGATGGTAGAACGTAGGGTAGGAGGAGGGGAGGGGAGATATCTACAAAAATGAATAAAACTTAACAACTCTTGAACCACCTGACCGATCTCGATCTAATTTTCAACATAGACGACGTTCGGGCCTAGAAACTTTTGTTTTAATATTTTCACTTTGACGGTAGAACATAGGAGAGGATAAGAGAAGGGGAGATTAATATATAAAAATAAATAGAACAACTCTTGAACCATCCAACAGATTTCGATCAAATTTTCAACTTACATGACATTCGGGCCTGGGATAATTTTTGTCATACCGTGCCCCCAACATGGAGAGGGGAGAGGGATACATAAAATCATCGAAAATGACCAATATCAAAGAGTGCTTTAGTAATAGTAAAACCATAACATATTACTATTTTTCTTTAATTTAGCCCAGCGAAATCGGGGTGCGACTTAGATTCGAGGACGTCTTAAGTTCGAGTAGTTATCAAGAAATAATTAAAGATGTTAACGTGTTATTGAATTACTTTGCTAATAATAATAATAATAATAATAATAATAACTATTATTATTATTATTATTATTATTATTATTATTATTATTATTATTATTATTATTATTATTATTATTATTATTATTATTGAAGATTTGATCAATCAAATATTGAAAGATCAAAATATTCAAATACCTTAAGACAATTAAACGTGTGTCATCGCCGACTAATGATCACCAAAAATTCTAAATTTAAACAAAATATTCACACATGGTTCCGACTTGAGAACCTCCAGATTATTAGCTAGCGCCTTGAGCACAGATCCACGCTCTATATGCGCTAAATGGTGTGTTTTAGTATGTTTAAATTAGATTTCCTTGCCTCCAGTTACAAAATTCTAAGTTAGTATTATTCGTTCTTTCAAAATTTCTTTCGATTTTTTTTAATCATATAAGTCAATAATCTTTGGCATAGTTTATATTAATAACGTGGTTGTTCTTAAACCTTTCGTTCGCTATTTGGTTTCTTCTTCACGCCAAACTACAGATATGATACTTTAATTCTCATACTTGTCATTTGGTTTCAAAGCAGTCACCATTATCTGGTAAAGCAATTTTGTTCACCACGATTCATGAGTTTTGTAATAAAACACGTCAAGAAATTAGTTAAATGAAGGCTGCAAGAGTTTATATCAAAGTTGAGTATTGTGAGCTAGTGACAAGCATGTAATAACGTCTCGTATTTGAAAATAATGTTAGCTACTTTTAATTCACTAACTGGTATTAGATTTAATTCAAGCTTAAAGAATTGGAATGAACAAACTCAGTGTAGCTTAAAGAAACAAAACGTAAGAAGAACGGACGAGATTCGAACCCTGGACCACCAGTACAAAAATCCTGTTCACTAACCCCTCACCTAAGAAGCCATCAACTTCTATAAGTTTTAAATTTGCAAGCAAATGATACCATTATACGTTTGTGCAATCAATGTTTTGCTGTTTTCCTCTTCAAGAACGTAACATGTTTACGACGATTCGTTTCGTTTTCCATCAGAGCTTCTAGAGAGATGATTTGTGTTTGAGTATAGGATCTTTTGTTTCCTTTAACCGACAGTTTTAGCAAATACAACTCAATTGAAACATCTGAAAAAAAAAAAAAAAGAAAAACCTAGTAAAACTAGTACTGGTACTAGTACTTAGAGAGTATTCCTAAAAGGGAGAAACTCCATCGTGCACCCTGAACAGTGACGGGAGTGCGTTGAGCGAGGCCAACAGCAAAATGGGGTCCATTGAAGATTCGTAACTCCACTTTAAAGGGTTTTAATTAATTTCACACTTTTTCCTCAATGTCTAAAATGTAACTACTTAGCCTTAGATGAAAAGGAAGTTGTGAAGGAGCTATAGACTGTGAAGTCTACCGAAAAGATTTATCACGTCCTTGCAGCAACTATTTCCAGCAAAAGGGAATAAGTACATCAGACCTAAGTTTTCAGAAACGCTAAAAAGCCTTCCCGAGGCGTATTTGTATTTGTTTCAACACGTGTATAACTGATTAATTGTAGCAATTGTGTAGAACTGACAAACTCTAAGACAAGAAGAAGAATCTTGTATTGTAGCACTGCAATTGGTGAGAAAAGCTTAAAACTGGAAAAAATATTTTTATGTACTTATTCCCTTTTTCCAATCAGTGGTTCAATTATGAGCCTATATTTTTGAGGTGTTAAAAATAATAATAAGAAGAAGAAAACTTATTAACTGGTAGGTTACGCTGGACTCTTAATTGTGTATATGGAATAATGGAACGTGGGGTTATACAGAGGATTTTGGATTTCTGTTGGCGATCAATTAATCTTTACCCTAGTAGGGAATACTGGTTGGTCCGGATTTCGAACAGTAATGAAGATCAAGATTGATTGAAATTTCAACTTAGAATGAAATAAATAAAAATCTAATCTTATACAACTCTCATTGATAGTAGTGTTCCGTATTTGTTTAGACGCCTATTCTTTTATTACTTTACCTATGGTGCATGGAGTTGTTGGTTAGATCCCAGCTCGCGCTGAATGAACTTTATTATGGACAAACACCGTGTGCATGAGTTTTCTCGGGTTTCTCCAGTTTCCTCCCACTTTCTTCATTCAACGATTTCATTCGTTTCTCACCATCACTGTCTCCATTAGCGTAGTCGGCATAACGTGGGACGTAAAACTTAAATATTTCGTTTCGTTTTTCATTTATAACTGTATCTCACTTTTCCTGTGACGAGAGCATCATCTAAGCGAGTATTCAGTGAATTAAACCACTATATTCATAGCACAATAGTACAGAATGAAGTTTAGCTCTTTGGCAATCTCCAGCATGGACAGCAAAAAAAGCCAATACATTGATATTGAAACAGTAGTTTCGAAGTCCTCTGCGAAAAAGATCACCCGTACTGTTGTGTTTCAGATGATAATTTATAATTATACTTAGTTGGTTGAAATTTCTCCATAGTTGTGGGGGCGAGATACTGAAAAAATCCCTACAAAGAGGTGAAGGTGACATGTAAAAGTAGTCAAATACGAACGAAATTAGTGTCGAATTCATATGCAAAGATGAAAAGTGACAATGTGGATGCTGCGTAAGTCCAAAATAAGCCTTGGTTGGCTTCGAGTTGACAATGGGAGGGTGACAGGAATAAAGAATCGAAAATATCCTATATTTGTGTCGAATGGATAGTTTTCGGGATCACTGACATAAAAGGTGATATTTCAGATGTGTATATGTCCAAGGTTGGCCATATTGAAATGGGGTCATAGGGAGAACCAGTAAATACTTCAGAACAGTTCCTTTTTGGTGCGTTCAAGACACTGAGAGTGAAAAGTGATAATGCACAAATCACATTCTGAATTATCGGAGATAGGACTTCTGGGGAAGTGTCGTTGCTCCAGGGAGGCATTACTAACTGATCACTCCCTAAAATCGTCACTGTTTTGCAGGGCCGTAGACAGAAATTTATTTCAGCGATCGAAAGCTTGACAGGAATTTATTTCAGCGATTGAGGGCATATTTTACTAAAATGTCTATCATCCAGGGGCGGATCCAGGATGATTGTTTGGGAGGGGCGGTCGTTCGAAGTCAAATCAAGGTAAGAGCGGATTGCAAAAAAAGAAAAGAAAGAAAGAAAAGAAAAAAAAAAAACAAATTTAGAAAAGAAGTAGCTCTTCTGCAGAATTAACTTTCTTAAGAAAGTAAGGCCTATCTACTTTAGGTTTTAATTTAAGTTTATAATACAAAGATGAAAAATACTTAGGATATGTTTTATTTTTAAAATAAAAAGTATAAAAAGTTCCCTATTCTGGGGGATGTGATCGCCCGAACGCACTCCCCTGAATCCGCCCCTGCTATCATCATCTCTAAAATTAGATATAATTTGCAAAAAAAAAAAAAAAAAAAAAAAAAAAAAAAAAAAAAAAGTAGTGATTTCGTGGAGGCAAAGCTCTTGATTGCAAAGGCCTGCATCCTGTGTATGTCCCTGCTGCTCTGAATTGTCAAACGCACCTCTTCAAAGGTAAGACATAAAATATAAATAATAAACGTGTAACATAGAATACAATATAAATAGAAAACAATGCGGGTAATAGATTTGAGACGATGGGTTTAGATATATTTCAGTATAAAATTAAGGCTTTTAAGAGAAAGTGTTTTCAGATGTTAATTGATAAATTGTAAATTTGTTTTTTGTATGTTATAACCTAAAGAAGGAAAAAAGCGTATACTTATTGTAATTTTCATGTTGAAATACGAGCTATATGTATGTTTGGTGTTGCACATCCTTTGATGATTTTATATAAAATTTTGTACTTTCTGATTGCTTTTGGGTGTTAAGTACAATAAAATATATTATGAATAGAAAATATGTTATAATTAAGAAATAGAAAATAATTATAAAATAAATTTGAAGGACAATTTAAAACAAATCAATAATACTTGAAAGTAAAATATACTTTTAAAGCAATTTTGCATTTATGCAGGGCTACAAACAGTGAGGAATGCCATGTAAATTTAGTAACAAATATAATATTGGAAAATTATTTCGAATTAAACTAGCTGTGACTACATTACTTCAAAATTGAACTTGTGGAATATACAGTATGAGCGTAGCTCAAATCAAATAATCAATAAGAATGGTCTTGGTTGGAAGCTCGGACCATCCACGTAGGAGTAACTTACATTAAACATTCACCTAACAGACGATGACGCACAGGGCTTGGCACTACTTTATCAGATGGTTCTACCAAATGTAACTTAATTAAAACAATAGTAACAAATTTTAAAGCTTTAAAAAGTGTCCTGAAGAAGAGGAAGTTCATTTTGCACATTGTAACTAAGTTACAAGAGGTTTACGTCCTAACTGAACGGCGCATCTACCGAGTCAACTTTTGGAATATCCCCTTAAGGTAGCTTTCAACGCAGCTAAGGGAAACGTATGTGAACCAGTAATAGAATTCTTCGTAGCAGAATGGATAAAGTCATGGTTCGATAACCACAAGGTTCGTGGTTCGAAACCCGTCGCCGAAATCAGATTTTTTAAAATCTTAATTCCTCAGTTCTGAAGATCTTTCTCTCCTTTCGTAATCATCTGATGCTCCAAAAAGAGTTCTCCACATTAATTCGACAACTGCCTAATGTGATCCTCGCAGTTCGAAAACTTCCCTTCTTATCTTTCACAAAATCAGAATTTTCGTCATAATACGAATGCTGTCCGATCATTTTTTCCCCAATTCTAAATCTGTGTATACAAATCATCCTTCTCTGTCTCCATACTTGAATCCCTTTCTCTCTCTCTCTCTCTCAATGTCACCCAGGAAGTCATATGGCTTGAGATCAAACCTTCGACTCTTGAAACCAAATGTAAGCTCTTTAGCAATGTGCTATCGTAACTCTATAGGTTTGTTGTTAAAACCAGTGTCTTTTAGACTTTATTCGGGGGGGGGGGGGGGGGGGAGGAAGAGATTCTCCGGCGACATAACATTTTCACTTTTTATTAGTGTATTACTATACATTTGATCAAAAAATACGTATTTATGAAGCTCAAGAGAGGGGGAATTACACCCTCCTGTCCTGCCCAAATGACGCCCCTGAAACGTTTGCTTGCACTTACTGAAAAGAAATTCAATGAATCATTGAATAAAACTCGTTTCTGTCCGTAGATATTTTAGAGCTCTTGGCAATTTCCATAGATTTCTTAGGGAGCATCTTACTAGCTTGCACTCTTTAAAGAAAGAAAAGAATGAAACTAAAGATATTTATGAAGCTCTGGGAAGATTGTGTGACTTTCCTTTAATTTAGGCTCTTAAAAATATTTCAGAACAAACGAATGGAAAAGACTGTTTTAAAGCTATAACGTTGTAAACTTGATTCCTGTTTCTTTTTCAGCTGAATGGAAAGAGTGTACTACGTCACACACACTGCTTTAGACAAGGAGAGGTGGAGGACGGGGAGGAGTTGGAATAAATACTAGAAGCAACTAATCGATTGATACATGTATTGCGGGAATGCATAAGAAAACTGGGCAAGAGTTTGTTATTCATTTGGACTTAGAATTTTTGTAACAAATTTTATGCCGCGGACTGTACCTAACCCTTAGTCCAGATCACTGAGTACTGAACTTCATTATCAAATATTTTAAACTCTTTATCATCACATACCTGTAATTTGCTTGACCGAAATTCCCATACAATCCTGAATTTGAAGACGTCATAATTATTCGTCCGTAGTTCTGTTTTCTGAAATGTGGCCATGCTGCCTGAGTGCACTTAAAGGATCCTTTTACATGAACTTTAAATATCAAATCTGTAAATATTATATGAACAGGTATTAACTCCTAATATTTTTTTGAAAATATGAATAAAATTTTTGGAAGTAGTAAACATCTAATACAAAGCATGACACACTAGTTTACGGATTCGTTATTAAGGGTATCCACTCACTTTCAATTCTGAAATTCCCTGACAAGCAGGCAATTTCTGTCTCACAAGCAATAATTAAAAGATAAAATGTTAATGCGTATACTAAGAATGGGGACCCTAAAGGATTGTAATTACATGTAAAATGATAAACTATTCTAAACTGGAAATATTAAACTTCTTTTTACACATGTACCTTTGACTAAATCAACTTAACACTTTCTCTTGTGCATGTCATACACACGAATATGAGATAGGTACGTACTTACTTTGTTTCATGTTTCTAACTGATGATCCTTAACATGATCTTGTTATGGTTTTGCATCTTTTTTCCTCTAACTTGTGTAACTTTTACAGAAAAATTAACTGAAAGCATCTATTCGTATTGCCAGTAACTATATTCTGTTAATTAATATCTACGAAGTCAACACAACTTTTATATACTGGACAACTATTGCGGTTCTCTTGTTTCCACTTGAAAACGCATTTAAATTCTGCATACAAAATATACTGTATATACAGTTAATAACTTACATATATGTATAGTGTTAGCACCTATTTCGCTGTTTAATTGTCACAATTTCTTCCTCAATTCCAGCAAGGGACTGTCGTGTCTCCTACATGATTTTTCCTTTTCTTCTCTTCCAAGTTATTCACCTGTAGGGCTATTGTCCCCTTCTTCAATTTCTCTGCATCACTTACCGCTTTTGTCTGATTCTTTTCTTTCAGCTTCACAGCATGGGCATTAACACCAGCATGGATCATATTCTTTGTAACTACAACCTTGTTAATGCCTCCCATGACAGCTACAGCATCATACACTTGTCTCTGTGCTATGAGGGATGCTTCTTGCATGTTTTTAATCAATATATCTTTATTAACTAAGAACCCATGTTGCAGAGGTGTATTCCAATGAAATAAAATGAGTGCCATTTTGAGAAATTTGGAACAAAATTCAGAAGCATGTCACTGCATGCTTCTGTAATACAGACAGAATTAAATTATCGCAGTATTGTATCAGCTTCACTCTCTGAGATCCACTTACTTTCCACGAACACATTCAATGCAAGTGTCATTCGTTTGCTTCGTTTCAGGTAGTCTAGCTACTTGGGGTCAAAGCAAGAAATTCCATTTGTAAGCTTATAAGCCAAAGGGAACTTTGAAAGCAATTTTTTGCACAAACTAATCATTGCCATGCGACACTGTAATCTGAATTGAAGCATCTCAATCTTTTGTTTAGTTGACCTGTAACTCGAAGAGGTGCTCTCGCAGCAAAACCTAAGTCAACATTTCTGGCTGATATCAGATTTTCTGGCTTTTGCAAGCCAATATTTGTAGACTCTGGGAATTTTGAACGACGTCTTGTTTCTCAACTCTTGTCATCACATTCTTCATAGTCGCAAGAACGGCTTGATACATATTGGCACTAATGGAAGACCTGGTTGAAAGCTTTGTAAACATATTTCTGCATAAGGAGAGCAGAAATGATAACTTTGTTTTCAGAAGTTTAACGTCAATACTAGTAGAAAAAATGACAAAACTTTTAGAAGTAGGCACTCTTTTTTTTTAACTCCTTTAACACACTTTTGTACATGTGGAAGTATTTCAATTGCACGCTCAGTAACTCTGAAGTTTTCTAGCCATCTTAAAGCACAATACTTCAAGGGAAATATTCGATCCTGCATAGTATTGAGAGTAACCGGTACGGCCTGCAGGAACATTACTGAATAAATAATGAAAAGCACGATGAAAATTTGTCATGTCCCAGGCAGTTTCCCTTACTGCTACTTTATATAAATTGTGTACTGTATGGAATCCACAAGTTCCTATACAGAACACAGGGCAACTTGGATCCTCCATACGATAAAATTTTATTTCTTGAAAAAATTTTAAGTTGACGTTAAGTTCATCCATTGAAATTTGTAGCAATGTCTGCAAGTTTAGTCCTTTTAGGGCAGAAATAAAACCTGTAAATAAATTGGTAGAAGTATGACCAAGGAATATAGAATCAAAGTAACGAGTGTTCACTTCATTGAAGTCTGGATTCAAGTGACTCGCTAACAGGAAGAAAATAGTCTCATCCATTCTGACTTTCCTTCTCAGAAACGAAGTGTTATTCGAAAGAACAGACGACATGCTGATGCTAAAAGCTAATCACAATCATTCAGAGAGGTGAGGCAAGGCATGCAAACTCCTAGTCAATCTCGAGAGCCAACTTGCAAATTACCGCAAATTATTCGCTCAAATTATTTTAATTTAATTGATTTCTTTCTGAAGCAGCAAGCAGTGAAAAATTCTCTGCCACTGTACTTTTCTTTTTGACTGGATTCCCTGACATTTCCCGGTTTTCCAGATAGGTAGACACCCTGTTATTACATTTTAAAGTCTAAGTGTCTTGTACACGCCCAATGAAAAAAAAAATATTATTATTATTATTAATCATCGTCGTCGTCATCGTCATCATCATCATCATCATCGTCGTCGTCGTCGTCATCATCATCATCATCGACATCATCATCATTGCACAGCCTATTAGAATTTAAGTCCAAAATATTCATGCTAGAGCCTTCTCAACTTCTACATGTAAATGTACAGAAGACGATTTTTTTTTAAGCTTATGCTAATGAATTCGATCGCTATACATCAGGACGCATGAACATACCCGAGAAGCTATTGTGGATAGTTTGAAAGTACCGTATGTTCGACTTGCAGGGAAGACAGTTGTTGTGTATATGTGTGTGTAAGAAGTCAAATGGCTACAAACATTACAGTCTTCGGGAAGGCTACATTTGTGCCCTTTCTGACACCATTTATAGTTATAGCCAAATAAATACACAAACCACAATGGCACTTCCTTTATGTTAAAGAAAGGGATCAACGCTCTCTTCAATCGCGTACGTGTGTGTTTGTGACACACACACACACACACACACACACACACACACATACATATATATATATATATATATATATATATATATATACACAAATGCTGTTGCTGGGCACTTCAATATGGGCATCGCAAATATCAGAGGTACAAGAAGTGTGTTTCTTGGTGAGACGTGAGAATCCAGTCTTAAAGAACTATAGCAAAAGCAATACAACGTTTAGGTGCGATCATAAGTCTTACGATAGCGCAAGATTCACATCTAGTAAAGAAGCACAAGGTTCGAATTCATACGCTCCTTTCCTCACATATCATAGAGAGAAAGACGAACAGTCAAGTAGGACACAAACCCATCTTGCACGGAACAGGTGTAAGTTTGTACTGACTGGACAAGGCACTGGTGTATCTGTCGAAATGTCTTAAAAAGAAGGTCATACTCTACCGTGTCCGTTATTCCATGTTCTTACTGGATACATGGATAAGCAAACAGTTTTCCATGTGGCTTTATGTTTGTTGTTGGTTACTGCTATAATGGCAATTGTATACTATGCACTGTAGACAAAAAAAGCAGCTAAAATCAATCCAGTTTATTACCAGATGAACAGTTTGAAGCAGCTATACCGCCATAATGTTACACGTCATCTCGCGTTGTCATTCACCAGGTCAAGGCGTTCCGCATCAACAGTGACATACATGGAGCGGGTGACACGTGAAACATGCAATTCATATATATAGAATTCATACAATTCTTATCTGAGACAGTCTTCTTAAATTTTCTGATGCATCCACCATGAATTTTGTGGATTCCCGTTGCTGAAACAAATTTTGGCCTTCTACAGCCGCGCACATACAACGGAATGTGTAAAGTTTGTAAAGAGGAACGGAACAGACTTGATCAAACTGTAAGGGCGCCAAATTCTGTATCGAAAATCTGATACGACTTTTCCTATTTTTTCTACATTCTCTCACAGAAAATACCATTCACAGTATATAAGAGCAGTGAACTACTAACACTTTACGATTAATTATATATATATAAATAACACACAATAAGAAATTACATAAAAACAAAACAAAAATCAAGAACCGGAATAATAAACGAGGGTTGATTCGAGTCTATAGAAACCGCATGATACTCAAGAAAAGAAACAAAGAAGAAGATTACAGATAGGTGCTGATATCATGACACAGCTCCGTATCTATAAGCACATTTTCTTCAGCATGGGCTCTAATCCTGTCAACCAAAAACGAATCTGCGCTTTCGGCACATAATCTGCATGTACAAAAAGTCTCAGCCAGATAATAAAGTGAACCAAAATATTAAATAAACAAAATTACAATTCCTCTTCCTCTTCCTGTCTCTAATACATATTCTTAAACAGAACGCAATATATAGTGTAAATCTCGATACAGCTTTTAAGCTGGAAATGACCGCAGGAATTTTAATTAGATCTACCCTATGGTAACTCAGAGAGGGGTTATACTAACAAAGCATATGCTCATTGTAGTGTGAACGTTGAAGACCGCCATCTTCAACCTAATTAAAATTTTTCAAATGAGAAGATACTAATTTGATTTGCCGTTTGAGGCTAGGAATTGATCAAAAATACGAACCTTATCTGAGCTTACTTAGCTTTATTTCTATAAGAGTGGTTAACATGTTAATGTGGAAGATCAATAGTTCAGGAAGTGTTCAATTTGATAATCAGTTGCTCGATACATACTGTAAGCTGTTTCTTTTAGTTCTGGTGCATACTTCTCAGCACATGAAGACCTACACTTGCACAGGCGTGTGTTACGTGATGCAGTTAGCGTGCGGTGTTTATGTTGCCCTATCACGAAAGAAAAATTCTGCCTCTGAAGTCACAAAGAAAGGGACAATATTTCCAACATTCTTCAGGTGATTTAACTACATCGAATGATCTGCTGCTTTCCCATGAGGTCTGCAAGCAAACGGCTCTCCTAAGTATACCCAGTGTTCACTGAAAAGCAATCTTGGTTTCGATACTACACCAATGCTTTCAGATAAAGGAAAAAAACAATTTTGCAATTGATTTTTTCACAAAACCGGAAAACAAGCAAAAGAATTCATACACAATAGTTTATAACTGTCTTATTATTTGTTATAATAATTTACATATGAAAATATTTATATTCTATCCCAGTAGTACTCATCCTCTCCAAGTGCTTCTAAGGCACAATATCCGATAATCCCCCCCCCCTAGAAATACATACAAGACTACTTAGTAGCGTATGCCTTTTTCTTTTTAAACAAAACCAGTCTATGTCAACTTACACCTCCCGCCACAATTTTCTCCGTTCGATTAAAAGGAAATACTGTTTTACGCACCGAGGATAAGAAATACAGAGGTGATGGTAATGAATAAAATGGTGGAATGGAAAGAGGGGGAGGAAACGGGAAAGCCCCTATAAAACAACACTCACGGTGTTTGTCTACCACAAAGCTCGGTTGGCGCGAAGTGGAATCGAATCAGGAACCTCACGTACCAGAGGTGAGGCTCTTCTACTGAACCATCGGTGTCCCAAAATAGAATGCATTCTTTGTTGATAAGTATTTTAAATTGTTATTCATGTTAAGTTCTCCACAGTTAATGTTCTTAGATGAATAATTACGGTACAATTGAAGTTTGATTGTGTTATTTCCAAAGAAAAATGATGCCTCTCCAAAAGTCTCATGAGCGCATCCAAACCCTAAAATTCGCCTGTAGGCAACCCTTGTTGTACTCATAACTAAGCTTTATCTGTGCTTAAGGCGTGAACATGAAAACTAATATTGAAAACACAACCAGGCTTTCTTCCGGAAAATTTTGTTCACAGGAAAAAAAAAAAAATAAATAAATAAATAAATAAAATGTGTGTAGGGACGGGGATTCAGCTGAACACTATCTAACCATATGCAACTACAAAGGCAAACTAAAATACTTTTCTTATCTTTGTGAAACAAGTATTATATGATTTCCTATATTCTTGTATGGGAATTACACAAATAAATAAATAAATGTTTCAGAACATTGGGTCTGCCAACAAACAGACGTATGCCGATCCAGCGGCCATGGAACTCTTCGTCCAAGCACCTTCTGGATTTAAAATTAAGGGGAAAACTTCGCATAATGTTTCCTCGGTGGAAACCTTCAAACACTAAGGGACACACGAGTGTACCCATACTCCAGACGAAGAAACATGTTACATGGCGCCAAGTGATGCATCCCTCACCGGTCAAGCTCTTGATAAATACTCAACAGAGCACTTCATGTTTTCTCCTTCATAGCGGTTCTCAAATTTCCAATGCGTGGCTTCATGCGCTGTTTCCCTGAATTCTGTGATGTGTGTGGATGTTTTCGATGCAGTGCATTGACCACAGCCGCAATCTCTTGGGCACTGCGCTTACCACTCATTAACACAAAGTTAATGCGATGGTGAAGAGCCAGTGTCATTCTGATTTACTTGCAATGAAAATCCACGTCGACATTAAACCTAGAAAGTAATCTATAAGACCCTAGCAAAGATTTACACAGACGGTGCATGCACTCCCATAGACGTATGACGTTGTGCACTCGTGACTCTTCGTTCGTTTGAAATAACTACAATTCAGAAACTACTGTAAATCAGAAAAATCAGTAGAGATCTCCCAGACCCCACGCATACTGTGTTCTTTCTTTGCACCCACGTATGCTGTCTAGGATTGATATGCTGATCACTCACATTGCTATGTGGATCACTCTTGGAAATGAAGTTATGTAACGACCAATATCGGATTCATGTTTTAGGAAACGACATATTACCTAATTCATTTCCCACCTGAAAAATTTAAGTTGAATTGAAGATGGCGAACAACATGACCGCCATGGTGGTCATATCACATCTAAGGTAAAGCAACACCCTTAATACCATTGATGCAGATTTCATCCTGTAACGTACATTGGTGTTTGTCGAAGAAAAAAATCTTGAGAATTGTAACATCTTGTAAGTGATTAGTAGTGCAACTTCTGCCGATAAATATCACTTCTGCCTAGCAGCGGGAAGAGACTAGCCTAGAAAAAGTTCTCTCGAATGATAACAGAGGGCAGCTCTTGTGTTATCATGTGGTAAGCACAGTGTTGGGAAGTACCTAAATACAAAACGCGTACCTAAGCCGTACCTAGGTACATTTAGTATTTAGTACCTATACCTAGGTACTATTTTTCTGTACCTAATTTTAGGTACATTTTAAAGTAGATCACACACAAAACAAATACTGCAGATTTTCTTGTTTCTTTGAAAGAATTTTTTTGATCCATCTCGCTCACATTGACTTTCAGTGAATCATAATTTGTTACCTGCTTCACCAATGATAAAAGTTCAGCTATATCATTATTTGTTAGCTCATGTTATTCTTGGTTTTAGTTTGAGCTAGTATCAAATACAAAGCACAAATAAGTCAAGACTTGATGTAATTTCACTTGGTTCAGTTGATCATATTTGGTAAGAACTGGCATCACTGCTTTCTTTTGCTCACGATCGTGTGCTTCAAACCATTCAATTTCTGTGCTTTAAATGTCGAACGACGAGAAGAAAGCCATATTTACGATTGAGAGTTTTTTAAAATTGCTGAAAGAAAAGGAGACTCAGTTATTGTAAAAGTGCAAAATTTGCGTAGGAATCTCGAAAATAAAAGCCACAGCAAATTTAACACGGAATATTGACAAGCACGCTAGGGTAAGTATGACATTCGGTTTATCAAAGACTTTTATTAATGTGAATTCTAATTGCAGAATTTTCGGGGCAAATACTGTCCTGCGAATATAGGTGAAAGTGGGTGAGTTAACAGTCAACTTGGTTAACATTTTTGTGTAATTAGGAATAGCATTTTCTTAGGTACAAGAGCCAAATTGTAAAGCTCATTTCCAAAACGTTCCAAGTCCATCCAGTTGCTCAGTGAGCATAGTTGTGATTTTTCGTTAATTTCTCAAACTCCTATCGATATCTTACAATACAAATATTCTCACAAAGCGACTCGGATCGACTTGGTACTTTTGGAAATGAGCTTCACAATTGTTCCTAAGGCAATGATGTTCGTAACTGGTCCACCACATGTGTAACATTTATAATTCTACTGTTATGTTTTCAAGTACAAGGGGCAAAATGTTACTAAATGTCATTCCTTGCTAACTCTTGACTTTGAGTCGGCCATCAGCATAGGTACAGACTTGAGGTTAGGTAAAGTCAAGTTATTTTGTTTTTCTATTCTTAAAATAAATTTACCTATGATGCGAGGAAAGGAATTTACATGGACTTGCTTTAAAGACACAGTAAAATTCTAAACGTTACATGTAGTGGCCGGCTCAAAGTCAAGATTTGGCTATTCCTCACGTAAGTTCCATTTACTATTCTAAAGCAATATAACTTCATCTAACCTTCTGTTCGTAATAGTGTGTGGTGGACCAGCTACCAACATTTTTCCTAATATGGTTTCTATTCCTAAAGCAAATTAACCTAGCTTTATCTCGCCTGAAGCCAATCATAAGCAAGGGGGACCAGCTAACGTAACGTTTGCCCAGAGAAAGGCTTCACTTTCCACACTTTGATAGAAGACATGCACAAGAAACTTTCCACTTTCGTCACCTGGTATTAATTTACTACCCTTTCAGACGCGTACGCGAATGTTCTCAGTAGACGAATCAATATTACAAAATTCGCATGCTTGATACGTTTCGAGATAAAATACAAGACATCTCGATTGATGGAATAAACCCCTATTACGCTGGCGAGGAACAACCATACAGATAGCAGGATGGTCAATGTAGCAAACAAAAGAAAGAAAAAAAAAGAAGGGAGAAGGAAAAAACAAAATACCGGTGGATATAACACGCGTCAAGCACGCTCCTTATCTTCAAGTGACAGCACGAAAAAGTGTGAGAAAGAGAAAATTACAAGACAGATATACTATATGGTATGGCGATATCTTTAATTTAATACCAATCAAGTATTCACGTTAATATACTGAAAACCGGATGCGCTCTTTTTCCATTCGGCGAGATAACCTTTTCGTAACTTATGGTGACCGTATTATTGCAAATAACAATTTCTTCATGTATTTTCACTATGTTTTTACCTGTCAATACAGATTTTCATCGTTCACTCTTTTAAAAAATATGTAAACTTTAAAGACCTTTCGTTTTCTTTCCACCCCTTATCTCACGCTCCTCTAAATACTTTTTTAACAATAACCCACTGTCAATACGTACATGTACCATCTTAAATTTCAAACTAAAAAGTATAATCCATAACACCAGCATTTCTTTTCTCTTGTACGAACTGCAACGTCGATAGGCGAAACATGAAATCAGTATTTATTTTCTTGCTGAGATTAATAGTGCTTTCAACCGGACAAGCTAATGAACTCATCTTTAAACAGCATGGATAGTCTATAGCGAAACTATGAAGCTACAGAATTCTTACCGCATCGTTTGCACTTTGAATTTTTACCGGTTCAACTTAAAAACGAATCTTGTACTGGTTATGAAAATCTTATCAAAATACTCCTCGAAAAGGAGACGCAATTTATTAGCAAGATCAAAGATATTATACTGCGTGATTTTCAGGCAGAATGTTCTAAACGACTTAAACGTTTTATTTTCAATTTACTACTTGGACTAGCAAATTTTGGCCTCAATAGTTTTAGCTTCTACGAAGTTCATAAATTGAAATCGACAATTAACGAAATGCAAACTCAGAATCAATATTTAAATAGTCAAATCCAAGACATAAAAAGAAGTAATTACGAACTTACACATTAAATCTGTAGCTGTTGAGAAAATGGTATCTCAAGTCCATTACGACAATCCCCAACTCATCTGCACAACAACCCCAAAGGGAATATTTTTAATTAATCTACTATATTTCCAAATTTTAGAGCAACATTTCGATTCCCGTATACAGGGATTACTGCAGAACACTGTAAGTAACGCCTTAATGAAACCAGAAATTGCCCGGAAAATGATAGCCAATAACCAAAATTTCCGTGATTCGCTATTAGAACGCGACCTAGGCCTCTTCTATCAATGTTCAAAGGCTTACCTTATCTCATTTGACTCATCACTAGCAAATCTGGATGTCATTATTTAGACTCCTACTATCATAAATAATAAGGATCATTATATGCACTATAAAATCTTTAATAATGTATTTTCAACGGATACCACCCATATTCACCTTAGAATACCATATTTATTATGCTATTTGAACTACTGAAGGAATTTACGAATTGGACTTCTCCATTTGTCAACCTCATAGTATATATACTATTTGCAAGACTCAATCTCAAGCTCGTTCACAAGAATCGGATTGTCTATACGATTTAGTATTTGGAAATTCTACTACCTATTGCCACCTGACGCCCACTCTCTCAAAATGAAGAATTTCATTTATATTCACCCACTGAGCTCCGTCTGACAACTACAAAACCTGTTAAAATCACCAGGCACCAAAACTACATGATTGCTGTAGAAGGTGTTAATTCTTTATTTACATATTTCTTCAGATACTAAGATTTCGAAAAAGTAAGAACACAATTTAAATTTACCTTCACGTCATACCTACGGCTAATTTTATAGTTCAATTTCGGCACCTGCCCGCTGACAGCGATAATAATTTAACCTTCAACGAACTATAACTTTCACGCATTAATTGTTATGACACGAAGAGAACTCACTTTCTGGTCATTTTTCGGATTTTCATTTGACAACGACTTTCCCATGGACACTAATCTCCATAGCGGCCTTAATTATCTCATTGTTAATTGAAATTGGATTCTTTTTTTACTATCTACACAAGCGAGTGGTCACACACAGTAGCTAATATCACGGAAATACCTTCTCTTACAGTATGTACACTCTTTTCTCCCGATCGCTTCAAAGGCTGCCATGATCATTATATTTTTCCTAATCCTGTATATCTTATATCGATGACTCAGGAATCGCCCAGCAGTAAGACTTAAGCCTACCGTCGAGATCTCTCCACCAATCTCAATGAGCTCCAACAGCCACTTCTTTGAGGCAGATGATGTATTTTTACTGATCCTGCTTCGGTTCGAGGATGCTAGATGGAACCATGTGTTTCTACATCACGTGCTAGGTGTAAACACTCCACAGACGATATCCACGAACAGGTCATCCACCATCGTTAACGGTCGGCAAAGTGACGGAGATGAACGAAGGTAGTTCAAAGTGATTCAAAAATAAAACAAAACACGAGGAATAGAGAAAAAGAAGATATTTTATATATATGAGCGCTATTTTTCAGCCAAATCTACAACAGGCGTTAAAAGATTTTTTCTAGTTTGGTTTTGTTCAATCATCGCTAATATACTGTTTAAAAACAGAAAACGAAAGCTAAGCAGGTATTTTTGTTTACTTTTCAAATATAAGCATAAAGTTCACATATAGTTCCATGTACAGCATATACGATTGACTATCTGGTTGAGTCGAAATAAAGTTCTAAGTTGAAAAAAAAAATCCAACGGTTTGTGGGTGTTGGTGGAAAGGAATGGATTAAAAGATAAAATTATAATAATCAATGCCTTTCAGTATTCTTTGACATATTATAAAAAACGCTCTTACTATGTTACTTCCAATATTGTTACAAGTAAGAGAGAATATCATTTAAAATATGTTGATTTCTATTACAACAAGTGAATTACGGGTGTAAGTTCTTCATGTCATAGCGCAAATCGAGAAAAGTTTTAAGTTAACAATCTATGTAGAGGAATGTAAAGGAATTACATTATGAGTTGCTTTTATTCTCCAACAGAACTCCACTTATTTGTATCTCTGTCCTTAACATTACGAATGTTAATTAGCAGATTAATTTAGCTTTTAATTTACAATACAAGAAGCATAATAAAAGTAATAAGGAGAACAAAAGTGCAATTACAATACTGCATCTGTGCTTATTACTATTTTATGTCAAAGAATTGTATTTCAACACAAATACTACGCAAAAAAGAAAATAACTGATTTAAATCAAATAAAATATTGTTTATAGTACACATTATACAAATCTCTTTTCTTCAAAACTATTCTTAAAACATAACTAGAGCAAGTTATTGATTACAATGAATTAGAGGAAACCATTATTATTTCGTTACGTACATATTTAAGAAAACGTAAATGTCACTAAAGCCCCCAAAATTTGAATTATATTATCGTAGTTTTTAATATACTTACTATGAAACTGTTTAACCCAGTTATGCCTGAAAAAAAAAATTCTACTATTAATTGTTTTAATCTTTTCATTTTAGCTCATATTACTGCCTTATGACGAAAAAATGCCAAAAAGTTTCACCGGGAGGAGGTGTTCTTTAAAAAGGACAGTAGGCACATGCACGTATTGAAATAATATATTTTTGAAAACTAAACTTTTGTCAACTATTTGGATATGTTATAGACAAAGAAAGGAAGAATGCAAGTAAAGTAACGAAGAACCCAGCTATATTTGCAGTTGCTATTCATATATTTATTCGTTACATATCTTTCTTTTACATACTTTAGAAAAAAATACATATTATTCTTCAAAATACACACTTTTACTGGTATCAAAATGCGCATTTTCCAGGCGTATCCTTTTCCTTGCACTTCTGTTTTCATTTCGGCGTGTGGTACGCATCAAAACATTCACCAACGAATAAGGTTCCATCACACTTTCTTGTGGCACCTTGTCTCCTTTCCCTGAGACACCAGCTTATGATCCAATCGGTCAAATCGCGAGTCTGCATTTTCAAAACTGCACGGGCGCGAGAGTTTACATTTCCCTCTGGATTTGTTGGATTCCAAAAGTGCCAGTGCAGTTCTTCTCCAAAATGTCAGTTGATCAGGTTTCCTCCCCGTTGTCTGTGTAACTGCCATGAGTTTTGTGTTGCAGCGTCTAGTAGGAAAATAACCAATGGGAAGTACCATTTTTTCCCTCGAATTGTAGTGCGATACAAACTGATATTTGATCGGAACCATCAACGTCCCCCATTCCTGTGTTGTACACATATACGTTATGAAGCTGTTGGATTGTAACATTCGCCTTCTCGCTTTGAGAAAATCTGGAAGCAGTATGCATGGGAGTTGCCGGTATGGCATTTGAAGCCACAGCTACAATGTTGTTGTCATAGATAAATTTGAGCATGATGTGAGGAATATGTTTAGTAACATTTTGTACCTTGTACATCATAAAATACAATTTAATTATTCAACATCTAAATTAAAATTTCTTAGGAAAAGTTACGTTAGTCTGCGATAGAATAATGCTGATAAAGAGTTAATTATGTTGTGAGGAGTATAATTGAATAATATTTGACCTTGTACTTCAAAATATGATTCTGACTGCTGAAGGGAACTCTAATCCTTTTATTTTAATAAAAATATTTCATATTGCACATTATGCAGTTAAATGTTATGTAAATATAGTAGCAGAAATGAAAATTGTATAAAAACAACACGAAGCACAATACATTTGATTTTCGTAATTTTTTGATTCTTTATGTTCTTACTGTCCTTTTTAAAGGACACTGAGAATTCAAATTGAATTACAAGAACGTTAAAAGCAAAATTAAATAAATATCATTATACCTCATGTTTATTCAAGCAGCGCAAGCCCTCAACAATGAAATAAATTCAATTGTATTTATAAAATCTTTCCTTTCAGAACGACATCTGTCCTTCCCTGTCATTCTTTTAATCACATGTGAGAATACGCCACCACCACGACACCTATATTTAAAACAGAGGAAAGCGAAAGCGCAAGTGATTTCCTGAACATTCTCGTAAACATAAAAGCCAGTAGAAAGCACATTGGATTGATAGAACATAGACGAGGGCGCCTTAAAGTCAGTATTGCAGAGTGTCTATCTAAAAGGACGGTAGGCATATCTGGGTTAATCAGTAATAAGCATGATACATTACAAATTTTCTTTGGATTTACAGAGAAAACATACTCACCCCAATCTGCATCACTAATTCTAGCAAATGACTTATCACGAAGAATTCCAGCATTGTTGATAAGAATATCTACTCTGCCAAAATTATCTAATGCTGTCTGAATGACCTTCTCTCCTTCTTCAACTGAGTTATAATTCGCTACTGCTGTCCCTCCTATGATAAATATATATATATATTTACACACCAAAACATCTAATTAGAGTTAAATGTCAAGAATTTTAATGACACATTGGGTAAACAGTGAACAGGTAATAAATATTCAAAATTAACTGAAAATAAAAAGGCTTAGTTTAGAAGTTTTTCAATATTATTCGATAAAACAATCTCGAAATTCACAATCAGAGCTCAGACTAAAAATAATGTAAAGGTACACCCATGTGCAGAAAATTTTCCGCGTATACTGTAGTTCACGATTTTTCGCATTTATTACATTTTTCTTTCCGTCTTCGGCTAAAGTTAAGTTATTAGTTAAAAGGAGATGAAAAGCATTCCCTGAATGAAAAAGTTACCCAAAAAATATCATAGAATAATACACATATATATAAATGAAGCTGGACTGAGCCTCCTAACAATTATACTTTCGATGGGTTTTACCAGCAACGGACGGGAAGAAACTGTGAAATTGACTTAACACTCAGTAAAAGAATGTGAATGAAGAAATGAAACTAAAACAGAATGTCACCTTTCGTGGTCTAAACTTAGCGGCTATTTTGTGTCAAACATGCTTAGTTTACTGTGATCAATATTTTGTACATAAATTTAAATAAATATTGAAAATCGCTGTTCTCTAGACCCGAAGCAACGTGCTAGGTCGGAATATTTCAATGGTGGTAATAAAAAAACAACTTTGCCAGTAAAGTCTGGATGGATAAGTTAGTACAGCGACTGCCTGTGAAACAGTTCCATAGTATTGGAACTGGGTTATTTATTAAATCTTGGAGAGTTAAGTACACCAAATAGGAAATAAATTACTTAAGAAAATAGCAAACTGACTTACCATTCTGTTTGATCTCATTAACAACAGCATCAGCGGCACGGGTACTGCTTCCATCTCCATGTCTTCCGCCCCCTAAATCATTTACTACCACTGCAGCACCTCGCTGGGCTAACAACAAAGCATATGCTCGACCAAGACCTGAAAGAAGAAATAATAATGTTCCTCCTTATATGAAATAAGTTTAAAAAGTCACTCTTGTATCTTCTAAGTATTTCATTAAATTTCACATGAATATTAATCAAACTTTTATATATATAACACAGAAAATGTATATCAGTACAGCTATTCTAATTCCACAGTTCTATCGTGAAATTATAGGACAGAGAAAATGTGAATGCTGATCTTTCAAAGTTGTCTCTCAAGTATCTACGCTAGTGATTTTAAAACATATTCTTAAATTTGTGTAACGTTAACTGCTCGCTTCGTTAATTACTAAGACCACAACTTTATCATAAAATTAAGTACAAATAACGCTTAAAATACAATCTGTTAATTGTGCTTTATACAGTTCATGCAAATGGAGCATAATTCGCTTTTAATATGCTCATACTTTTTCATCGTTGTAATTCCTTTTTCCATGAAGTTGTAATTCTCTGTTCCACTTCGCGTCTAATATTCCTAACCGTGCGTTCCACGCATGTCGCCGATAGCATTGTACTTTGTAAACTTTCAGTTAACTTATTAATAACTTCTCGCATATTAATATTCATGCGTGTCCATCTTAAATCACTTGCATTTGTTCTTTTACTCAGTTTCGCATGAACTGCTCAAATAGAACAATTTAGTTTACTTTTTTACTTTAGTTTACTTTTTAGTTTAGTTGTAACACCATCACGCACCTTTTTAATTTCTGCCTTAGAACTGGCTGTTTTCCGTGTTACTAATTCTTTACATTCTTTTATAGTTGCGCGGCATTCTTCCTTTTGTAACTGCACTTCACTCCGCAAATCACTTAAATCATTGTAGATGGCGTTTACCATTGCATTAAACTGACTTAGCTGCTTACTCCCTTTTGCCGATTTATTCTTAACCACTTTACGTACTTTTTATAAATTTTTCTGCCTTACCTTTTTTGCACTATCCACTTTTTTACTCAACGTATTCTATACCGTGGTAACACGAATCCTGACTTCTTTCGCTGATTGTGATAATTTATTTGTGAAATCTGCACTAACATTATTAAATTATTAATAAGTTAATTATACCTAATTTTTTCTTCGTATTTTCATCTTCTTGCTTTATTATTTTTTTTTTTCAAAGATAACAATAAAGATTTAAAACTTCTACAATTATATGGGCGAATGAGAGAATGGTTCAAATTAATAAAAAACTGGTTACTTACAAATGAATTCTCCATTGGAAAGCCTAAATACTTTTCAAACGTTTCGGAACCCAAAGTTGTTTCCGTCCTTAGTGGCAAAGTGAAAAGGATTAAAACGAATCGGAGATAAAAGGTGTAAAACAAGGTATACATACCACTAAATGTATAAATATAACTTTAAGAGTAGATTCTGAAATTTGACGAGCAGAGGGAAGTGCAAAAAGAGTGATGAATGGAAGATAGCGCGGTGTCTATGTTACGTCAATATTGCCAGACTCAAAATATGCATCAAAGGTAGGTAACCAAATTCTATCAATGTTGCCAGTATCCAGATTCAAAGCAGGTTTGTATTTATGAATAAAGAATAATTCTTTAATCTCTATATGACGAGACACATTCGCACTGAACTCGAAAAATGCCTAACTTATTTAGTAAATCAACAAAATAACTTTTAAATCCATTGAGATGTTTTTGTAGACATTTTAGGGGAGAACTTGAAGCAGATATGTTATGCTTTGTAAGAATACGTTTAATTTTTGTCGATAATTGTGGAAAATAAGGAATTCTTATCCAAGTTTTTGCATCCGTGGAAGTAACTGGTTTTGGGGCTTGCACCGATCTATGTGTTTTGATTAAATCAATTTTATAAAGTACATAACTTGTCATAAGATCTTAATGACGAAATATAGTTTTATATATATATATATATCGGGTGTTGCAAAATAAGTGTTACAACTCTTGGGAGGTGACTCCTGACACCGAGAAAAGAAAAAAGTTCTCTTGAACTTTCGGCTATCGGACATAGTTTCGGATCTACAAGGTGCTGAAAGCGTGGGAAAATGACTTTCGGACGCCAATAGTTCGGAAACTATCCAACGTAAAGAGGGCGGGTAAAAAATTTACTGAAGAAGTCATACCTGCTGTATTAAATTTTGCATGTTTCACAATCCTACCATGCACGCGCAAGGGATTCCCCAAAGGAACGTAGGGAATCCCGGATAATCTGCCAAATGAAAATTGATCAAAATGGATATGAATTGATAGGGTTTCTCTCAGGTAACAATAATTCGTTTGTATTGAGTCGATATCTAGAACAAATACAAAATGGCGGACATCTTCATGCCCGTTGTGTGTGGTTGCATAATCGCCAGGTACGGATGCTGGCCAACAGTGACGTTCTGAGTTTTACGTGTAGAGAATTTGTTCTCAAATGCTCTAGAAAGGCATCTGGAGTGTCGGTAGAGAACAACAGATGAAGCATGGTGATTCACGTGTGTGGAAACACTTAACGAAAAATGCCCAGAAATGCACCCATACTAAGTAAACGTGAGTTCAAAGCGTCGGAAATGTAAGGAATAGCATCAAGAACATGAAAGCCATTGCCGATTCACCAATAATATTTCCTCAATCCGATGAAATATGATGGACACGGTTGCATACCAATAAGGATGCAACAACTGAGGCCAAGTTGAAATTATGCAAGGGGACTCACAAAGAAACTGGGTAAACTAAATGAATGTTACTAGTGAGATCGCATGATGGATATTGAAATTTGGTCAGTGTGTGTTGATATCAACATGTATCTAATGGACAAATGTCAACATGTCCCACTACTGCTGGGACACCGTCCCAAGTGTGAAAACTAGGAAAATAACATTGTACATTCTGCTAATACATTTGGTGCACTTTTTGGTAGAACGTAACTAGAACAAGATTGTATCAATGTCCCTCTTTGTTTGGGACATTGTCCCACAGTCGATACATATGAAAAGAAATATCTTAATCCATGGTTCAAATTCTGATAGAGTGTGAAAATAACAAACTTGTATCATGCCCCACGTCTTTTGTCTTGTATCATGTCCCACGTCAATATAGGAAAATACCTCCAGAAATTCGTATCTTACAGACAGTGCCAAGTCAAAGACAAAAATGAACCAATTTGCCACATGTAACACTACTGCTGGAACACCATACATATGGAAAATAAAACGACATGAGAAATAGGAAGAAATGTTTTAAAGCTCTGATTGTTTACAACTGTGCAGTAGGAATAAAATGAAACACACAAGCATGTCGGGAGGCTGTACAAGAGAGCTTGCCAAACAAAGTGGGTACTCGTCAAAGAAATGAAAACAGAGAAAGCGAGGCTCCCTCAAAGCCTCAGGGCTAGAGCGCTAGCTTTCACTCGCGTGGTCGCAGTTTCCAAACCTACTGGGAGCCCACGGCCTCAGAGTCAAGACCCGAGTTGTTATTTTCCTATTTTTCGCACGTGGGACGGTGTCTCAGCAGTAGTGGGACATATTGAGATTTGTCCATTAGCTACATGTTGATATCAATACCCACATTGGTCACATTTCAATATCGATCATGTGATCCCACTATGTAACAATCCATCTCGTCGAGGGATTTTTATCTCTGAAGAATGGATTTGTTCCAAAGAAGAAGACAAAAAATAAAAGAAGAAAATAACATTCATTTATTGATTTAGTTTACCCAGTTTCTTTGTGAGTTCCCTTGCACAATTTCAACTTGGCCTCAGTTGTTGCATCCTTATGGGTATGCAACCGTGCACATCATATTTCATCGGATTGAGGAAATATTATTGGTGAATCGGCAATGGCTTTCATGTTCTTGACGTTAATCTTTACATTTCCGATAGTTTGAACTCACGTTTACTTAGTATGGGTGCATTTCTGGGCATTTTTCGTTGAGTGTTTCCACACATGTGAATCACCATGCTTCATCTGTTGTTCTCTACCGACACTCCAGATGTCTTTCTAGAGCATTTGAATACAAATTCTCTACACGTAATACTCAGAACGTCACTGTTGGCCAGCATCCGTACCTGGCGATTATGCAACCACACACAACGGGCATGAAGATGTCCGCCATTTTGTATTTGTTCCAGATATCGACTCAATACAAACGAATTATTGTTACCTGAGAGAAACCCTATCAATTCATATCCATTTTGATCAATTTTCATTTGGCAGATTATCCGGGACTCCCTACGTTCCTTTGGGGAATCCCTTGCGCGTGCATGGTAGGATTGTGAAACATGCAAAATTTAATACAGCAGGTATGACTTCTTCAGTAAATTTTTTACCCGCCCTCTTTACGTTGGATAGTTTCCGAACTATTGGCGTCCGAAAGTCATTTTCCCACGCTTTCGGCACCTTGTAGATCCGAAATTATGTCGGATAGCCGAAAGTTCAAGAGAACTTTTTTTCTTGTGTCAGTGGCAGGAGTCACCTCCCAAGAGTTGTAACACTTATTTTGCAACACCCGATATATATATATATATATATATATATATATATATATATATATATAAACTGTATTTCGTCATTAAGATCTTGTTTGTGGACGATCACAAATTAATAATACCTCTGCGAAAGAAATTCTTCCAAATATTGACCTTGTACAATGGCGGATGAGCTGACTCTTGAAGTATGTAAGTAGTGCCTACATTAAGATTTCGATATACTTTTGTTCTACATTTGTTGTGTGATCGGGTAATCAGTAAGTCTAAAAATGAAAGACAGATATCAGATTCACGTTCGAGGGTGAACTTTAGGATGCTAATTGATGAGCTGAATTGAAATGAAATCTTTCAGTTTTACGTCCCACGATTATGCTGGCTAGGCAAAAGGAGAAAAGTGATCATGAGAAATGAATGAAATGGTGGAATGAAAAAAGCGGGAGGAAACGAGAGAACCTAGAGAAAATCTACGCATACGGTGTTTGTCCATCACAAAGATCACTTGGCGCGAGCTGGGATCGATCCAAGAACGCCATACACCAGAGGTGAAAGCTCTACCACTGAGCTCATCCACTATTGTACAAGGCCAATATTTGGAAGAATTTCTTTCGCAGGGCATTATTAATTTGTGATTGTCCATAAGATCTTAGTGACGAAATAGTTTTTTATACAAAATAGGATCAAAAAAATAAAATACATAAAAAAGAAAACGGTTCAAGTTATGTACTTTACAAAAGTGGTTTAATCAAACACGTAGATCGGTGCAAGCCCCAAAATCAGTTACTTCCAAAGATGCAAAAACTTGGATAGGAATTCCTTATTTTGCACAATTATCGACAAAAATTAAACGTATTCTTACAAAGCATAACAAATCTGCTTTAAGTATCCTCCCCTAAAAGGGGAGATTTTTGTTCGCAACAGTCATTATTCACAGATATGTATGAATATACGCACACAAATATACTATTCCACTTTTAGTTTTAAAAAAATGACACAGATCTCTAAGAAAGAAGAAGAAAGTTTTACTAAAAGAGATATTTCCTTACATGTGAAGGGAAGAACTTCAATATATTAATGAAGAAAAATTCATTAAATTAAAAAAATAGTTGTTTTATGTAAGGTAGGCCTATGGATTCAACAGGTAAGTAGGAAAACGTGGTAACCACAAATGTACACTCATGCGCGCCTCATTACAGCATAAAAATTCAAAAAATTGAAGTATAAATTTTCAAAACAAAGATATGGGCATGGATTCAATTACTCACGGGTTAAGGCACCATTTTGTTATGATTACTGAGGATGGAAAAAAAAAAAAAAAATAACCAAGCTCGGAAAATAAAACTTGGAATTTGTTCAGCATCCATTCGTTTACAGCTCTGCTAATGTTAGCCTGAATGCATACAAAGCTATGTGCATGTAAACGCTATCTTTTGCAAACTGTGATGCAGTGGCGGATCCGGGGGGGGGGCGATCGGGGCAATTGACCCCTCCCCCAGAAGAGGAAACTTTCTTATTTTATATATATAAATAAAACCAATCCCAGAGTTTGGACCTGTTAAAAGTACCAGTATTCCAACCCACGCCCCCCCCCCCCCTTTCCAGAAGTCAGTCCTGGATCCGCCCCTGCTGTGATGTGATTTAAACAAAACGAAGTTTTGTTCTATCTTTACTATAAACAACAGCAATAAACTACAATATTAGGAGTTATATTAAAATTAATAACTTTAACAATGTAAGTTTACTCGAAAGAATATAATATGAAATTTAACGTAGGCAAACTATGCACGTAATAACCTCTTAGAAAATTATTGAATTAAATGCATGTGCAGTTTAATTAATTATATTTAGTATGTTATAACAGAAGTTTTACATATTTACTTTGGTTGGTGTAGATTTGCAAAAAATTAAACGAAAAAGAATACTTACTATCAAAAAGGGTGAATATTATGCCATTCAGGACTGAGTTTTAAGCAGCCATTTTACGCAATGGGATTTTATTTTGTTTTTCGAAATCCCGTCCACGAATTTAGAATCCAGGCGCAAAATGTAATTTTAAACTTTGAATTCATACAAATATTTATTTATTTTTGATTCTATATACACTCTTATTGGCTGGAGCATTATTATAATTAACGTTTATGAGAGTATATTATTGCTTTACTTTTTACGAATGAGATTTAAACGTGAATAAAGAGTCTACTGATATGTAAAATGAAAAATGTAGAAATGAAAACTAAACGTACATTTTTAAGTGTATTGCACAAAATAAAATGAATATTTTACAAACTGTTTTATAAGAAAGCTTATTATAGGATAGATCTGTGAACAAAATTGCAGATTCCTAGTTCATGTTGAAGGTAAGAAGGACTCTCTGGCCGTCCCTTGATATCAATTGCCTTTTTATTTTAGAAAGAAAGAACCGTGCACTTCTGATTGCGTTGAAATTTTGAATTATTACTCCACAATGCAATAATTACAGACAGTTTGGATAACAATCACTTTAGAAATCGATTATTTTGCCAGATGATTAATTATTTATAATTTCACAGTTTCGTTCTTCAAACAGTTCACGATTTCTCAACACTTATATCAATATTGAATACACGAAAACGAAAGTAGGTGGTATAAAAACAACTAAATTTTCAGTTCAGGATTTCTGCATATGATAATTTTCACTTTACCAGCAGAACCACTTTTATTTTTCATATAAATTTACCGTCTTTGACGAATAAAATTTCATAAACCAACCTTTCTTAATGTTCTGAAGGAAGTGGCAGAGTAAATAAACTCACTGAATTTATAAGTAAAGAAATACTGACACAGAATACAACAAAGGTAAATATATATTGTTCTTCACTATATTTTTTAAATATATATATATATATATATATATATAATTAAAATATTAATTATTCTGTTTATTTTAAACGTGTTTAACCATTTTTATTGACTTATGGTATTTAACTTTTTTTAAAAAGTATATTACGTATAATACCTGCTCCTGCACCAGTAACAACTGCCACTCTTCCATCAAATCTCAATTGACCTCCCATCATTCAGTTCGGTCTTACACAAAGCACCTGAAACTAAAAATGTTCAACATTTACTTCAAAGATCACAGAAATGGTTAATCAATAACGAATAGTGTTCCTTTTATGATAATCCAAGAAAGCAGGAGTCTTTTTTTACAGAAAAATGCAGAGCTGCATTATTTTCGGAATCAGTTTAAAAAAATAAACCTTAAAAAAATTCAACAAATGATGTTAGAAATCAATACTGTTAGCCAAGTATTTGCTCAACGGGCCACAATATTTAGTTTTAAAACGATACACATAATTTGTACAATATATATATATATATATATATATATATATATATATATATATATATATATATATATATATATTCTGAAGTCCTAAGCACAATTATGCACTTATTTTTATTTATTTATTTATTTATTTATTCAAATCTGTCAGACACTTGTTAACATTTCGAATAAAAATACAATGAACACGTTATAAAGTATTGCGGGGAGAAATCACACTTTCAAGTAAGGTACATACGAGGCATGTTTCAGAAGTTCTGAGAAGGTAATATCAAGATGGTGTGTTACAGCGAATTTTGATAAAATACTAGACTAGATTTTAGACATATTCGAACTGTGGCTATAGTGTAACGCTTTATATAAAATAGACAAAAGAAGTAATCTCATTATAAATTGGTGTTTTCAGCTATGAATTGCGTTACATATATATTTTGGTGTTTTCCGCCTCAGGATTTCTGGAGATTTGTGAGAAGATAAGTAAACAATCTCCTAAATAATTAACTTTAGATTGATTTTAAGATTACGTAGCAGTTTTTTATCAAATCCATCAACACGGAATATACCTTGTTAAGGAGTGGAAGAAAAATTTACAGAAATATTAAAATGAGTGTTAATGGGAGTGAAAATACACTTGAAGCAAGGGGTAATATAGAAACGAATACATTATCAGACCTAGCTGACTTTATCAGACACCTGAGTGAACAAACGAATCAGCAGATTGGGCAAATGAATCAGCAGATTGGGCAAGTGAAGCAACAAATGGACAATAATAATCAGCATATGACACAACAGTTATCACAACAGATAGAGCAATTGGATATTAAATGGGATACTCGGATTGAGCAGACAAACCAAGAGTTATCACAACAGACTGCACAGACAAATCAAGATCTGTCACAATGGACTGAAATGAGTGATCCCAAAATGGAGCAGATTTTACGTAGGTTCACCGAAGTACAAAATTCTGTTGAAGTTGTGGAAACTGTAATTAATGAACATACCAATCAAATAAGTGAACATAGTAGTCAAATCAGGGAATTACAAGAGGAAGTAAACTCCATCAAAGAAAGACTTGTTACCGCCAATGGTAAGCATGTCAGTGCCTGTGCGAATGGTGACAGAGTTCTTACTGACAATAGGGAACCGATACCGTATCAATTACCGAAGGAATGTAGAAGAGAGTGATTCATCTGGATATTTTATAAAGAGTGGCAGTGAGGTTAGTGTGGGCAGACATCGGAGAACAAATCGTTCATCTCACCGAGAAAGAAACAATCCTGTAAATCCATGACATATGAAGAATATTAACAAAGGTTAATTTTTTCGTGTTAGTGAAATCAAATCTCTTACAAAATTTAGCGGAAGATCTGATGATATACCTGCCAGTACATTTATAAAAAAGTTCGAAGATGAATGTGACCTAATGGGGGTGGATGAATCCAAATTCTTAAAAATTTTACCGCACGTTTTTTTGCCCCCCTGTTCCACTTTGTTTAAGGCTATCAAAGTCAATTTGCGTAATTATTCTGATTTTAGGAAGCGTTATTATCCAATTTTGAGAATGACTTCATGTTAGCTAATAGGGATGCATTAGTTCGGAATAGGTTTTTATCAACCTAAATTGGTCCGGAGTATTACTGACTTTGTCATATCGGCATACAATGAATTGAAATCAATCAATCCTTTTCAACCGGAATCAAGGATAATAGCGTCCATTCGTATTTTGTTAACCTTTAAGCTGCAACAAATATTAATTTCAGCTTAGTGTGTCAACTTTAACCATCTTATTATGATAGTTCAAAATTTTGATAGTCCATCCATGATGCAAAACACGATGTCAAATCAATCCTAATCGTAGCCAAGTTAATTACGCATATGTTCGTAATATCAATATTAAAGAAGAATATCGTGTCAAGAAGAAGAATTAACGGTGTGTCAAATATGCGAAATAATAATAGATTCCCTTACAATGGCAGAAGAAATGTATTAAATTTTACCGAACCTAATTACAGGAATAAGAACAGAAATAGTAATCGTAACACGTTTCTACGAAATTGATTTCCTAATAGATTCACAGGTGGCGGGAATTCGCAATATAGAAATCGAAAGATTGTTGAAGTACATAATGGACAAAACTCTACACAAGATTGCGCTACGCAATGTAACTTAATTCAATCATATGGTAACATCACGTAACCTAATGTTGTGGCATCCGAAAGAATATATTCAATTGATTTTTGTTTTATTTCACTGTAAATATCGTTATGATTTCGCTTGTTATTCGTACTTTATTTAAATTCTATACAGATAATATAAATGTTTAATTCGTCACGTACTAATGTAGATGAATATGAATAATGCTTATCAAAGTTCTAATAACTATACTAATTTTTTATATGATAAAAATCCAGCGTATAAGACCATATTTATGCATCAAACAAATTAATCCTAAAGTTTTCGAACTAATGGATGTGAAAACTGGTAAACTTTTGGGTCTACGCAATATTGATAAGCTTAAGTTATGACAAAAAAAATGAAATGAAATCTTTGTTTTACGTCCACGGTTATGCCGATTAGGCTAGAGGAGACGGTGATGATGGGTAATGAATGAAATGGTGGAATGAAGAAAGTGGGAGCAAACGGGAGAGCCCCACGGAAACCCACGCACACGTTTTTGTCGACCACAAAGTTCACTTGGCGGGGGCTGGGATCGAACCCGGGACCCCAAGCACCAGAGGTGAACGCTCTACCACTGAGCCACCGCGGCCCCTGCTTAAGTTATGGCGTCCTTCAAAATATACTAAAAGTAAATGGATGCAGTTAGTTAAGACATTGGTTCCTTCTGAAGTTGTATCCAAAGTTAACATGAATGACATTTAATCTTTAAATTAATTCTTAATATGATAATTTCATTATTTGTATTAGTTTTTGTTGTGATGTTGATTATCTTGCTTTGTTCTAAACAGTGTCGATATTACGTTTGTAATTTGAATGATGTTTGAATGTATAATGTATTCGATCCTTTCTAGTTCAAAAGAACAATTATACGAATGTCATAGTAACATCTTTTTCAAAACCTTCTTAGTTATGCCCGAGAAAATAATATAGACTTTGTTAATTTCTAACTTATGACAAGTATTAATGGTCTCAAAAGGACTTAAAATTAAGTAACTTTTGTACCGTATTTTGAATGTACCTTCTATTTACGTCGTTGAATTGTATGAATATTTAAAATAAAATTAATTATGAGAATTGGAATAAATAAGAAAATGATATTAATATAAAGGAACATGATATATAATTATATGAGGGTCATTCAAATGTATATATACGAGGGTCATTCAAAAACCTAGTTAATCAATATGGAATATCTAACGGGCCAGGATTTTTATTTATTGTAAACAAAAAAGTCCTATTGTTCAGGCGGCATTATATAACGATATTGTGTATTTTTAACATCTCTACTTGTATTTACGGGCAATACGTGTAATTAAAATATGCACAAGCTAGCTAAAGAAGAAAATATAAAAAGAAATAGAATTAATTTCTCTCCGATATTATGATTGATGTTCTGTTAACATAGCAATCTGACGATATGTGTTTTTGGTCGTCATGACAACGAGGGATATAATATATAACAAAGGATCCATCTTGTATAATTTACATGCATGTTATTTAAAGGGTGTAAATGTTTCTTTCATTATGTATTATTAATGAAATGAAATGAAATCTTTGAGTTTTACGTCCCACGGTTATGCCGGTTAGGCTAAAGGACACGGTGATTATGAGAAATGAATGAAATGGTGGAATGAAGAAAGTGGGAGGAAACGGAAGAACCCCGAGAAAACCCACAAGCACGGTGTTTCTCCACCACAAAGTCCACACGGCGCGAGCTGGGACCGAACCAGGGTCCTCAAGCACCGGAGGTGAATGCTCTACCATTGAGCCACCGCGCCCCCTTTCTTTCATTATGTATTATAATAAAAGGTAATATCAAGATGGTGTGTTTAAGCGAATTTTGATAAAATATTAGACTAGATTTTAGACACATTCGAACTGTGGCTATAGTGTAACGTTTTATATAAAATAGACAAAATAAGCAAGCACATTATAAAACCTCAACTGTTCCTTAATTATCGAAATGAAATTTTCTATGGTGCGATGTGTAGATCAAAGACGAAGCTTTCAGATACTGGTAAGTTTGTTTGAAAGTAGCCAACAAAACGGAAATTACGGAGGGAAAACGGAAAATTTCCCGAACTTTTCACCTAAAATCGGGAATTAAAATGTTCTGTAGCTAGAAACACTGCTACTAGACAGACGCAAACAAATTCAAAATAAACTTTGGTTCACCACTACTATATACTATAAGTATCATGTTGATACTTAAGAAACGAAGCTTGTAATTTTAAAAAATAGATTATGGTAAAAAAAAAGTATATATATATATATATATATATATATCAAGGGTTAAAACCTAAATTCGAATTTTTCGTGCGTCCCTAATTATCCTATTGCAACGATCTGTACTTGCTTCTGTTAAGTAAGAACTGATGTTAGACTGGCGTAAGTTGACTTGCGTTCCTGCGTACAGGTACGAATTCATAAGCAAAAAATTTCGAAAATTTCTAATTTTTCTATCCAAAAATAGGAACATTTTAATTTCCCTAGTTGGCAACACTGATCGCGGGATGGTCCAATTAGTCTCAGCAATTAACTATCTATACGAGGTATGTACTTGACAAGTCCTAAGTAGATCTCTCTCTAAAACGAAGGAAGCTATTGGAAAAAAAAAAGTAGAAATTCGAAATTTCTCGGAATTTTTTAATTTGGGCTCGAATTTGAGAAGGAAATTTAACACCCAGAAAGAAAGTACCATTAGGATAAACTATGGTCCAATCATATTTGGCATCGGAAAAATCTTCCCGTTATCTTAATTAGTGTTCACACAGCAGAGAATTAAGTAAGTGCCACTCCCGTGTGTAACACTTCTGCCATCCGTTCCCGAAAGGGTTTAAAAAACCATGCCGTACCTGTGAAAAACTTTTTGGCCATTTTCACAGTCAAGCATAGACTAAGTACGGTGCTGGTCACGTATAGGCGCACTACATTCTCCAAATTTACAAGTAAAATTCAATACTCTGTAAAGATAGACATGTTTACAAGGAACAAATTTCTACCTGCGTCATAATTTTATGTTTACAAGTGTAGGGCTACTAACGTAAAATGATAACAAATGGTTTAGGACGGTTAAAATGATTGAGCGCATATGACAGATTACTGTAGTACTTATTATCTTCCGCCGGCAAAGTACTTATTTCTACATACTGCACAAAAGTTGTATTTTATGTTTACATGTGTAGCGCTATTTATGCGAAACCATGACACGTGTTAAAGGAATTCATAACACTGCAAAAACCCACTTGTTTTTACTACATTGCTTACACCCATACACACTGCCGCTAACGCTCCCCACGAGACCCACCAACTTCGCCCTACTGAGACTCGCTTAGATAGCATTCGTCCTTTTTAGCAGGGTTGTAAAAACCCAGGGGTTTTTGAAAAAAAAAAAAAAACAGACCAGTGAGTTTTATTGCGTAAACTTGGGTTTTATTGGGCAATATTCGGTTTTATTAAATTTTGTATGTATATTGAAAGCCATATTCCTACTTAAAAACCATACGAGTATTCCTGTTACATTGTACAAATGAAACTATGAAATTCCTCGTGGGGCCGCAATAATTCACCTCTAGCGTGGGTTCCTAGTTCGATCCCAAGTGCGTTTTGTATTGGACAAATGTCGTGTGCATAGGTTTTCTTGGGGCTCTCCCGTTTCCTCCCACTTTCGTCATGTCACCATCGTCATCCATCTCATCATTACGGTCTTCTTAGCGCCGGTGCATAGTTATGAGAAATTGAACTAAACTTAAAAATAACAAAGAAAGAAAACGTCGCGAACTCCTTTGTAGTAGAAGAGGGAAATTTGATATAATATTTCTTTATTTTTATTTTATTAATAGTACGAATTATGGTTATGCATCACATGTTAGCTCATGCCATGATCTAAGATAACACATTCAATTAAGTTTCTTTTTTTCTTGTGCTTATTATTATTATTATCATTGGTAGTGGTTTATTATTATATCACAAGTTAGTTCCATGACCAAAGGTAAACTGTATATTATTAAGATAGACTTGCTTAAACGATGCGTGTATTTTCGAGCATTTGATGACTATCGGCCAACTGGTATATGTTAGCTAAAATGTGTTAACAGACAAAACCTTGAACTCTGTGTACGTGACCAGAGGCAAACTATGTACTTGTTATTGAAAATTGTGAAACAACATTGACATTAGTAAATGGTGAGATAATGCTCACTTTCTACAACTTTCCAGACAAAGACAGAATATTGTTAACATGCTGTTTTGCTCTAAGTCAGTTTCTTCTCGCTTAATAGCCTTATTCTTTTGTATATAAAAACCCAGCTGATAATAGATAATTATTCAGTAATCCAAGAGAAGACAACGACTAAACTTCGCTAACTTACCTAAGAGGCTCTTTTCTATTAACATCCAAAGGACGCCTTGTTCTATGGAAGTTAGAATACTTCACCAGCTCTGACAGCATATTTAACGATAAGTATTGGTTTAATTATTCTGCTCTGAAAAATACTTTAAACATATTCCTTTTTAACCAGTCCGTACGAGTTCTTTACGTCCACAATTTCCAAGAACAAACTTCTTTTAATTTGATATTACAAAATTGAAATCTGAACGTGATATTGCTTAATTGTAACAACTTTGTATACTTCTCATTTTATATTCATATTAGTGGACAATATATATTTTTTCAATATTAAAACTGGTGAAAGTCATTTAATCCAGCTTTCCTATCTGGGATTTGTCATGATAACGAACCCAAGAATTTCAAAAAGGAAATTCCCCTTCCTTTATCTGTGATTCTACTACAGATAAACCTTTCTGGTGGCAGCGATCGAGATTTCACGGAGCCGGGTTCGACTCCTGTAGAAATAAATCTTTTAATTTTCCAAGGAAAATAAACTTTCTAAAATCAAGCTTGAAAATTTTCACGGGACTAGGAACAGCACAGCCTAGTCTCTGTGTCCACCAGTAGTTCTATTATCGAGAAGAGTCTCTTTCTTACAAACACTGTAATATCAGGCTCCTCTTGATAGTTTTAAACTGTCAGAGAAAATACAATTCAGAGCAGTGCAAAAGTTTTGAAGCCGATTACCGTCAAGTACAAAGTGGTGTGTCAGACTAGTACAAGTCTGCGGATCAAAAAAGAAAGTCTTAAAGCAAGCAGTACCAACATTTTACAAGAAAAATAACCTGGAAGGATCCACAAAGAGGACAACAAGGCCCAATTTACAAGAAGATACGTCAGAACATCGGCTCAGTCCACTGAAGGAATCTACACGCCCAGCAGCCAACGCATCATACAGTAAATACAATAGCAAAACTTTCATAAACGTTATTTCTTGTGCTTTTGGAGTGAATATTCGGGAAGAAACCAAAATATTAGCTTCTAGACAAAGTTAGAAATTTTGGTGATCAGAACAAAAAAACAATTAATAGCGCGTACCTTACGAGAAGGTACGTCCACTTCAGAGCACACACTTTGCACTCTTTCTACGGAAGAAGTGTCCTTTAGGATATAAGGCGTAACCAGCAGTTATTATGTTTTTCTTTTCTTTTATCAAGCGAGTTTTATTTTGACGGGTAATTCTAAATTTTCCGTGTAACATGTCACAAAACCAGCCACCGCCAGACCTAGAGCAAGACGAAGAAGTCTCTTCAACCAACTTTTGTTCTATATCCGATGCATTAAAATTAATTCATGTACCGTTTACACGAAATAAAAGAACTCTCTCAGAATTTTCAGGCAATTGTGACGCAGCTTCCTCTTTAGTTGATCCAAATCAACATAAGTTGTTAAAATGTGTAAAAGCTAGAATAATTGGAGACGCAAAAAGTAAACTGTTAGTCAGGAGTAACACTGGAACATGGGACGAGGTAAAAGATATACTAAAAGAAAATTATTCTGTTCGCAGAACTATAGATTTTTATGCATGTACACTATTCAGCGCTAGGCAAGCGAAACGGAAAACATAGTAGATTGGGGTTTTCGTATCGACTCTCTTCAGAGTCAACTAAAAGAAGCAGCAATTAGAATTTTGCATCCCTCTCATGTAACCGGAGCTGTAGCACTTGTTCAACATTTAGCAAAAGCTTCTTTTGTGCAAGGCTTAGCGGATGAAGAGATACAAATGGTAGTCAGAAGTAAAGATGCAGATCGTCTCACATTAGACGACGCTGTTGAGGTTTGCCTTGAACAAGAATCAAACCAGCTAGAGACAAATCAGACAAACCCTCGTTCAAGCAAAATTCAAAACCACATAACAAGAATATAATCTGTCACTCCTGTAACAAGCCAGGTCACATAGCATTAAGATGTAGATCGAAACCCATTGTGAAAAAGAGCTTTCCCACCAAAAATGTTAAGTTTTGTTGTGATGCAGGCTATTAGAGAGCAGTCCATCAACTTGTTATGATGCAGGCTCGTTAGAGAGCCCCGGGTTCGAACCCAGCTCCCGCCAAGTGAACTTTGTGGTGGACAAACACCGTGTGCGTGGGTTTTCTCGGAGTTCTCCCGTTTCTTCCAACTTACTTCGTTCCACCATTTCATTCATCACTCATCACTGTCTCCTTTAGCCTTACCGGCATAACCGTGGGACGTAAAACTCGAAGATTTCACTTCATTTGCGTTAGACAGCGGTCCATCAAATTGTTATTGTGATGTTGACTCAAAGCTGAGTGGTCCCTCATGTAGGAGACATAATTCCCAAGGTATCCATGCAATGGCCATGCATGAAGTGTCTAACTATAGACAAGGGTGTTCTAGTAAGATTAGTAATGAACAAATAAGTGTTAGTTGTAAAAGTAAATGTAACAGTGGAAATTTTAAGTCTGCGGGAAACGAGTGCAGGAGTTAAGCACGCAGTCGGTTTACCTCCCTAGTTAGATTGACTGCAATTCGAACTCAGTCCCCCCTGGAAGTTACGAAATTTACATTAAAGAAATTAGTCCGAATACTATGTTCTTTTTAGTACACACAGGATCAGATATCACCTGCATCCAGGATTGTGCAATTCCTCACGAAATGCGAATAAAGATAAATAAAGAAGAATGAAAATAAAAGGTATCACAGAAAATGTTACAGTGACTTTGGGAACATTAGTAGTTACTGTTCATATAAATGATCTTGATCTTCAAATGAAGTGTCACGTAATTAGTAATATTTTACCTATAAGCTATTCAGGCATATTAGGGCGTGATTTTCTCACGAAACGTAAGTGTGTAATTTCGTTTGATCCTTCAGATCAACCACACAAAATCAAAATTCCTAGTAGGACTCAAGTAGTTGTTAAAATCTCCACAACTAACAATAGAACTGAAATAGTTGCCAAACAGAAATTATCAGAAGGAATTTATTTAGCAGAATATTTAACTTCAGCTAAGTATAACGAGTGTATCGTTAGGGTGATGAACATCGCAGAAAATGACATAGATATATTTGGTCTAGGAATTAATTCGTGCGGTTGGTACGCACACATTGAAGCTGTAGTACAAACACAAAATACATAAATACCTTAAGCAAAATATTGTCCATCGCTAGCCACCACTTTCGCCCATCTGTCAGGCAATGTACGGATTCCATGGCGAAAGAAGTCCTCATCCTTGGAAGCGATCCAGTCAGAGACCCATGTTTCGATATCTTCTGAAGAAGTAAACCGCTGTCCAATCAAATCGTTGTTCATGCAATCGAACAAGTAGTAGTCCGTAGGAGCAACGTCTGGTGAATACGGCGGGTGGGGTAAAACTTCCCATCCGACATTTTCTAAATAGGTTTTGACCGGTTTTGCGACATGTGGGCGAGCGTTATCATGTTGAACAATAAGTTTATCATGTCTGTTCTCCCATTCTGATCGTGTTCTGGCCAGAGCTTGCTTCAAACGCATTAATTGTCGTCGATAACGTTCTCCATTCATAGTTTCACCCGGTTGCAGCAGCTCATAGTACACCACACCTTTCATATCCCACCATATGCACAGCATAACCTTTGCACAGTGAATATCTCGTTTTGGTTGTGATGGACCTGGTTCACCTGGTTTCACCCAGGCCTTTTTTCGTTTAGGGTTCTCGTAATGGATCCACTTCTCATCACCCGTAATAATTCGATGCAGAAACCCCTTTCTGCTCTGTCGTTGAAGCAGCAATTCGCAAATGTTTTTTTGTCTTTCAACGTCTCTGTCTTTCAATTCATGTGGAACCCAATGTGACATCTTTTGAATCATTCCCATGGCTTTCAAGCGTTTGGAGACTGTTGTTTGATCAACGCCTAATGCTGCTGCAAGTTGTTCCTGCGTTTGACACGAATCCTGCTCGAGCAATGCTGTCAATTCTTCGTCTTGAATTTTTTTTGGCTGTCCAGCTCGCTCTTGGTCTGCCAAGCCGAAATCACCACTTCTAAACCGTGCAAACCACTTCTGACACGTTCGCTCAGCTAGAGCATGATCACCATACACTTCCACCAAAATACGATGACTTTCAGTCGCACTTTTCTGCATGTTAAAGTAATGCAGCAGGACACCCCGCAAAAACACTTTATCAGGCACAAATTGCGCCATGTTCACTTAACTACAAACTGGTGTTGTTGACGCTTTAATCCACTGCCCTATACTACGAACGATACGCGATGACAGGGGTTTGCAACACATGTGTGGAAACACGGAACTGTGGGACGCTCCGTTCGTTGCGCCATCTCTTGTCTACCCGCACGAATTAATTCCTAGACCAAATAGAAATTCCTCCACTTACTTTAGAACCATATGATCCGGTAGAATTAGCCATTGTAGGAAAAATTCAAGCAAACTCTTCCAAAATTAAGCAACAAAATTTAAAAGAAAAACTAAACGTTTTAGAATCGTTAGTTAGATTAGAACAACTAATTCAGAAGAAAAAGAAGTAATTTGGAAACTTTGTATTGATTATACCGATTTGTTTTATCTACCCGATGACAAACTAACAGCTACGTCAGCTGTAAAACATTCGATTCCGTTTAAACCAGGTTATCAAGGTACTATTGTGAATAAGAAAAATTATAGGTTACCTGAGGTGTATCGTGAAATAGTAAGTAGACAAGTAGAACACATGCTAGAAAACCAGATCATTACCCATTCGACAAGTCCTTTTAACTCGCCACTTTTAGTAATTCTAAAAAGGTGGACGCATCTGGTAAAAAGAAATTTCGTGTCGTAGTTGATTTCCGATCTGTAAATAATCTTACAATTGGTCATACTTTTCCGTTACCTAATATTACAGACATACTAGACAGGGTAGGAAAAGCTAAATACTTTACAACCCTAGATCTAGCAAGCAGGTATTATCAAATGCTTACAACAAAAGAAGACAGACACAAAACAAGCTTCTCCACAGACAAGTCATTCCGAATTTTTGCGTATGCCTTTGGGCCTTCGAAACGCTCCATCTTCGTTTCAGCGTTTAATAAATACTGTATTATCTGGATTACAAGGTACTATAGTGTTTGTTTTTTTAGATGACTGCGTAAATTTCTCACAAGATTTCGAACAACATGTAAGGCAATTAAGAGAAATATTTGATAGATTTACGTACAACCAGCTTCAATTACAACCTGACAAATGTGAGTTCCTTAGGCAAGTAGTCTATTTAGGCATGATATTACATCAGAAGGGGTTAAACCTGAACCTAGATTAGTACAAAAGGTAACCGAATTTCTCATACCAAAAGATAAGAAGCAAGTTAAGGGATATTTAGGATTAACAAAGTACTACAGAAGACTGATACAAAATTATGCTACAATTGCTCTTCCTCTCACTTCCTTACTTAAACAAGAAGCATCGTTTGAATGGAACTCAAAACACCAAGTTCCTTTCGAAACCTTAAAAGAGAAATTAACAAATGAACCTAATTTAGAATATAAAGACTACTCAAAACCTTTCATAGTCACCTGTGATGCAAGTATGTCCGCCATTGGTTCGATATTAAGTCAGGGTGAAATTGGCAAAGACAAACCTATTGCTTTTGCAAGTAAAAAGTTAAACGCCGCAGAAACTAGCTATAGCGCAACACAGAAAGAATTGCTTGCTGTTATTTGGGCTTCTAAAATTTTCAAACCATACATTCTAGGCAGAAAAGTTACCTTCGTTACAGACTGTAAACCTTTAACGTGGGTGCTTTCCGTTAAAGATCCCACTTCGAGATTAATACGTTGGAGAATACAACTCGAAGAATTTGACTATGCGATAGTGTACAAACAACGACTGCAGACGCGTTGAGTAGAATGTATTCAATAGAAAGTAAACCAGACTTTGAATCAGAAATAACTCTTTTAGATGAGGATAAGAAACGGCAAATATTGAAAGAATGCATGAAATCCATATTGGAAGACACCAAGTTGTATGAGTAGGACATATGAGAAAATTAAAGACTACTTAGAATTGAATAACAAATTTATCAAGTTAGCCAAAAATGAGAGAAGACACAGAACAATATATTAGGGTTTGCGATAAATGTCAGAAAAACAAGATTTGTTCCAAGACAAAAATGCCATTAGAAATTACCACAACTCCTAATACAACTTTTGAAAAAGTCAGTTTAGACATAGTAGGGCCTATGACTGAAACCGACACAGGAAACAAATATCTGTTAACCGTTCAGGAAGAACTATATAAATTTACAAGAGCAGTACCACATCCTCAGCAGGAAGCGGACACTGTAGCCAGAGCTTTTGTAGAACACGTAATATTGCTGTACGGAATACCTCAAATCATTCTTACTGACCAAAGTAGTAATTTTATGTCAAACGTAATGAAAAGAGTCTGTAAATTGTTACAAATTGAAAAAACTAATACTTCTAGTTACCATCCTCAAAGTAACGGATCCTTAGAGCGTTTTCACTGTTCTTTCAAAGAATACCTTAGACACTATGTATCTGAAAATTAAACAGACTGGGATACTCATATTCACTATGCCCTTTTCGTGTATACCACTACACGTCATACAAACACAGGATTTCAACCTCATGAGTTGCTGTTTGGAAAGATGGTAAATATTCCAGGTATCCTACAAAAGAAACCAACCGAACCTAGGTATAACTACGAAGATTATGTAAAAGAATTGAAGCTAAGGCTTGAAAAAATTCATCAGTTAGCTACATTAAAATTACAAGCATCGAAAGAACGTAATAAAAAGTATTACGATGAAATAGTGAAAGAAGTTGTATTTCAACCAAGAGACCAAGTTTTGCTATATGATGAATCAGTACGCAGAGGCAGATCTAAGAAACTTTCATCTTATTGGGAGGGACCTTATACGGTTGTAAGTACTAAAGGTGTAAATTGCAAAATTAAAAAGGGAGGAAAACCGATAACTGTACAATCAAATAGATTAAAATTATATTATTAACCTGTAACTGCAAGTTTTAAAAGTAAACAATTTCACACGCATGTTGGCAATTTTGCTGTATATGATATTGGAAAGCTCACTAGGGAATGACATTGGGTTACGAATCGAGAAATTTGAAGATTCTTCTGGACTAGATTATAATCACATTGGAATTACTCAACTTTATAACATAGAATGGCGCTTAGTGGTTTCTGTGAATATGAGCAACTTAGAATACAATTATAATGAACTAAATAAATATTTAGTCTTCACAGAACAGTTGTGTCAACATAACATGGTGCAAGCTAAGAAAACAAACTGTGATGGTTTAATAGGAAATAATATTCCTAATAAGATAAAAGGTATTAGAGAAACGAGAAATATAATTCAACATACTCAAAGGTATTTAAGGAACATAAGAAAAAGAAACGAGCAGTACTAGGATTTGTAGGTGGAATTTCCAAAATACTCTTTGGAACTTTAGATAGTGCAGATGCAGACTATTATACTTCTCAAATTAATAAATTGGAAAACGAACAAAGGGACTTTTTTAAGTAAAGATATGATGGCTGTTGTAAAATTTACCTTAAAATCCGCAATAACACGTATTCTGTTAAGAAGAACGAACGGCTTCTTAGTAAAAACTTAGCTCACATAACAATCTCTAAATCAAAGGTCAAAGAAAATTAACAAAGAATTTTTAAACCTAAAAAAAAAAAAATTAAGCTTAAACGAACATATTCAGAAACTAGATCAAATGTGCAGGGATTTAAGAGCCCAATATGAAATTGTATTAAGGGCTATTCTAAATGCTCAAATCGGTATATTACAACCACATATAATTACACCGTATGAAATCTTCAACCATTTCAAAGAAAGTCAAAGTAAATTAACTAATGAAGTAGCTCAACCAATTCCAGTAAATGTATACTTGTTATTGAAATGTAATGTAAATGGATACTTGTTATTGAAATTACTGTCATTAGATATGTTTGTAAATAATGGGGTTTTGGCTTATATAATTAGAATTCCTCTTACCGAAAACATTAAGTACTACACTTACAAGGTATTACCCATTCCTATTAAAATTATGAACACTACTAATAAATATGTTTTCATTCAACCAGAAAAAGAAATGTTATTAATCGATGACACTAAACATTATCTGAAAATGTTAGAAAATGAATTTAAAGAATGTAAGTCATTAGACAATTGTAATTTCGTATGTAAACAAAATTTTTCAATCCTATCCACACATTTACATGAAGAATGTGAAGCAAAATTATTACAGTACATCAGAAATATTCCAGAAGATTGTAATCAAAGAGTTGTTTCATTGAATCAATTGATGTTAATTCCTCTAGGTAATAATGAATGGTTGTTTACAACAAACGAGAAAGAAAAACTCACTATAGTGTATAAAAATTATGATCACTATGATGTAATGATAGAAGGATTTGGGAAATTCCATTTAAATACTAACTGGAAAGCTTATGGTGTTAGAAATCTCATTCAAGCTCAGAATGTTTTTGATACTATAATGTAACAAAAAAAGATATACTGCCAAAATTCAATATATCTCTAGACTGTTGTAAAATTTTAGGTAATGAGGTTAAGTTGCAAGACATAATGATAGACTTGCCTTTAAAACATGTAATTAACGGCGTTAATGACCTTAAACATGCTAGCCATAAGGTAAATGAAATACAACAAAAGATAGAAGAACAACAATGGAAACAATCACCAAGAAAGTATATTTAAATTATGAATATTCTCCTATGTTTGTGCGGTAATTATCATATTAGTTATTATTTCCTGTTGCTGTAACAAATCTAAGTTTTATAAAAAGTGTTATAAGTCGTATAAGGATGAAAACGATTCCCCGTGTTGTAAACAAATTTGTTTCACACCTAGTAGTAGATTCAGCAACGAGAAGACGTAGCTGAAAAGGCAGTAATTATGAGTCACTTAACTACTAATATAGAAGCGAATGAACTAGAGGCTATGCCTTTAAAAGAGACAAAGAGTTCCGCAGTCAAAAATAAAATGCGTTAGTAAACAAAATTTTAACTTTCAACTGAAAGTAAAATTTTGTTTAAGGAGGGAAGTAAGTAAAAGAGTGAAATTTGATATAATTTTTTTTTTATTTTTATTTTATTAATAGTACGAATCATAGTTATGCATCACATGTTAGGTCGTGCCATGATCTAAGGTAATGCATTCAGTAACTTCTTTTTTCTTGTGCTTATTATTATTATTAACTATAAAATAAATTATTATTATCATTATTGGTAGTGGTTTACTATTATATCACAAGTCAGTTTCATGACCAAAGGTAAACTGTATATCATTAAGATAGACTTGTTTAAATGATGCGTGTATTTTCGAGCATTTGATGACTATCGGCCAACTGGTATATGTTAGCTAAAATGTGTTAACAGACAAAACCTTGAACTCTGTGTACGTGACCAGAGGCAAACTATGTACTTGTTATTGAAAATTGTGAAACAACATTGACATTAGTAAATGGTGAGATAATGCTCACTTTCTACAACTTTCCAGACAAAGACAGAATATTGTAAACATGCTGTTTTGCTCTAAGTCAGTTTCTTCTCGCTTAATAGCCTTATTCTTTTGTATATAAAAACCCAGCTGATAATAGATAATTATTCAGTAATCCAAGAGAAGACAACGACTAAACTTCGCTAACTTACCTAAGAGGCTCTTTTCTATTAACATCCAAAGGACGCCTTGTTCTATGGAAGTTAGAATACTTCACCAGCTCTGACAGCATATTTAACGATAAGTATTGGTTACATTATTCTACTCTGAAAAATACTTTAAACATATTCCTTTTTAACCAGTCCATACGAGTTCTTTACGTCCACAATTTCCAAGAACAAACTTCTTTTAATATGATATTACAAACTTGAAACCTGAATGTGATATTGCTTAATTGTAACAACTTTGTATACTTCTCATTTTATATTCATATTAGTGGACAATATATATATTTTTTCAATATTAAAACTGGTGGAAGTCATTTAATCCGGCTTTCTCTATCTGGGATTTGCCGTAGTAACGAACCCAAGAATTTCAAAAAGGAAATTCCCCTTCCTTCATCTGTGATTCTACTACACCGTGAAGACCATCCGCGTTTCGTGGTATACAGCTTGTAGCACTGAATTCGCTTATATTTCTCGCTGGACAGGGCAGCCATCCTGAGTGAGATTTTCTTGCGTTTTCCTCACTCACACTATGCAAATGCCAGGTTGGTACCTTTTTCTTACCCTTTCCTTGGATAGTGTGATCGGTTAGGGACGTCATCCTCATATGTGACGGGCTAACATGGCCATAGATGCCAAAAGCCCAGAGATCTAATTCCCAACTTAACCCACTTATATTTCGATTTCTAGAAAGAAGGAAGTACACGATTTTCTAGAGTAACAAAGTGGTGGATAACTTTATGTAATACAGAATTGAGTTGAGTTGATTTTGAGTTTAACGTCCCTTTTCAGCAGCGAGGCTATATGAGACGTGGACCTACTGATTAACGTGGAATCCGAACCACATGAGCTCCCGCCGGGAATCGAACCCGGGTCTCCCGCGCCAAAGGCGCGTATGCTAACCGCTTAGCCACGGAGGAGCTCTAAATACAGAATTGGAATATCCCTCTTACACTCAGGATTGAAATCCTTGTGCTAGCCGTCCTCACTAAAGATTCTTTTAGTTTCCCTGAAAGCACGCCAGGCAAATACTGGGATAATACCTCAAGTCAGAAGCCAGAGAAAATGGCTCTATTGAATGGATGTTGCTTTTTTTTTTTTTTTTTTTTTTTTTGGGTAAGAACTGAAAATGTTTTTTAATCTTCAGTTGCCAATTTGTTTCTTACAATAGATTTTACGATTGAGGGTTTTTTGTGACATACAGTAATCACAGTGTGCTTTACATACTTCACCACATAAAGCAAGTTGTTTCACGATCTGATTGCCGTCAGTGTTGAGAAGATAGAAGTACATCTTTAGTGATTTCCTTTTTCAACTGAACCGTTCACAATTTGTAATTAACTGACAATTGGAGAAAGACATTTTATTATCTGTTTACATTAATACGCAAGTTTTATATTAATACACAAGTATGTACTACAAAAACAAAGGAAATGTAGTCGCATTACTTCTTATTCCATACTAGCTAAAATGCCCATTCTTTGCACGGGGAAAATTAGGTTCATGGACAATATCTAACCCTCTTCTATCCCTTACGATACACATATCAGTGAAAGTGTTATAATAAAAATTCCATAAGATATTGTATTTTTGTCATAAATTTTGAACCCTTTTCTCCCTTATGATACGCTCTTTAAGGAAGATGATAAAATGCCAACTTGAAGTAGGTAGTAACTATGTTGAAAAACTCATTTCAAACTGTTCAACCTTTTTCCCGTGACGCGACCAAAACAGGCATCGTCATTTTTAATGTGAAGAAAGAAATTATACAAAGCGCTCTCTCTTTCCTTCAAAAACAGGAAGTGACATGCCCTTTTACTTTTAATGAGGTGTTTATATACCGAATTTCATCTTCTAACATGACATGCTCATGAGATATTATAATTTTGGTTGAAATTTAGAACCCTGTCTACTTCCATTACCATGTGCCTTTTAAGCAAAGTAACACAATTAATATATAAATAATAACTTATATTCCATAATTCATTTCAAACTGTTCAAATGTTTGCCCGTGATGAGATCACAAACAACATGCAACATTGCTTTCAATGTGAACAAATAAATTATGGAAAATTCCCCCTCCTCTTAAAATGAAAATTTATGAAAACCTTGAGACATGTATTCATTTATTTTTAATGAGGAGTTTATATAAAAAGTTTCATCTTCCTAACTTAAAGAGATTGTGAGATACTAAGTTCTTCACATAGATTGTGAACCCCCGCTCCCTCGTAGAACATGATTAAAAACACAGTTCGAGGTACGTGGTAACTACATTCGAAAATTCATTCCAAACAATTGAACCGTTTCTCCGTAATGTGAGCGCAAGCAAGATTCTTTTATTTTTTATATAATACATTACAATTGAACACTGTAATAGAAAATTTGATCTAGTGCAAACAAATTCGATATGCATGGTTTCAAAACCACTTTTTTTTTTCAATGGTACTCTGTTCTGGTGATAAACACACATTTTAAGCCAATTCTAATACTAGGTGCATACTAATAAGTACGATTAAAGAGAGTAATTATGATCACATTAAGATTATTATTTCAATCCATGTTTTGAACTGTTTTTTGAGGTGGGCTTTCTTGGGTTTTATTGTGGGCTTTTTATGTGGGTTTTACCCAAAAAAAAACCCTGGAGAATTTTGGGCTGGAGAAAATTCCAACAACCCTGCTTTTTAGTACCAACTAACACAGGTTGGTTTATGTCTATATGTTAATTCGTGGTATGTTTTGAAGTTTCACGTGATATGTGGTAAGAATGCATTTCCTACAAAAACAACTTCGTTTGTTATGAATGTAAGTATCCTTTTTTGTGATAACGTAGCACAGGAAAGAAGAATTTCCGTATGCGTTTAATAATTTTTGATGTCCCAGCAACATGCATTTGATAGGGGACTCCGCCTCCAAGCATCGCTCTAAAAGTGCATTTGTATAATATTTTCAAACAGCTGGTGCTGATTGGAAAAACACGTAAGAATGCATTGTTTTCGTTATTCCAGAGTAGTGTGTTGTTTGCAACACTTAACAGTTGGAAGAGAGGTAAAACAATATAGATGAATACGTACCTAGTGAAGAGCAAAGAAAGCAAGAAAATAAATATTTTTGATTAACCATTAAGAACGACGGATGGAAACGAAAGAGGGTAACTCTAGGTAGCATATATTAAAAAAACAACGAGCTAAAATTTACGAGGAAATGAACCGAAACACACAAGAGTAACAAAAAAGGTAAATAAAGGTAATCAATACCGGACGATTAATCAGCGAGAAAAACGATGTACTAATGCAATATTAGGTAAACACAGAGCATAATATAACAATGTTTCAAACCCACTGTCTTATTAACTAACTTAGGACATGTATGCTGCAGGAATGAAGGGAAATACAGAAATATAGATGGGAAAATAATAAGAAAAGAGTTGGATGTAAACCAAATGTGGTTATATATGGCAAAATTTTAGGTGCTATCTCATTTTATGGAGGCATAAATTTGTAAAATGCACGGAAGAAATATGTTAGTTAATTTCACAATAGAAATGTGCAAATACCAAGAGTATATTGGGATCTCACCTCCTAAATGTGTAAGGTAAAAATACGAAATGGAAAGCGTGCTCTGTATCGCGGTGTACTTCATAAGAAAAACACACGTTCAAGTGAGGTGCTGTTTGAAGGTCAGTGTACAAAGTGACCTATCGAAATCTGGTTCATGTAGGGCAGCCATGTGCGGAAAATTAGCCCAAAATTACAAGTTTCACTGTACATTTTCAGGGTTCCTACTGATCTGGAGAAAACTATTTTCCTGACTTCCCCTGACCTTTGGCAAGAAATTCCCTGACTTTCATGACAGGTATCGGACGACGATGACATATAAATAAGGAACAACTAACGGTGAATATTTATATATTAGAACATTTGCTCTATAGAGACAAATAGAAATCAATTGTTCATACGTATATTCTACTTAGATCAATAAAAATCTGAGCAACATCCCATGTAATAGTTGACTAAGCTGAAATTGGTGTACAATTAATGTTAGAAAAATATATCTTATAAAATTCCCCTGATCTCCAGTCTTTTTCCCTGATTTTCCCTGACCTGCACCAGTTTTCCCTGACCAGTAAGAACTCTGATTTTACAAATCTTTCTCTCAGATCCTTAACCAGCGCTAATCATTATAAGATTCTCTCGTTTCGTTTCATTCCTCTTACGAAGATTCTTCATTTACGGCGCAGATCTGCACCATGATTGCCTACAACCTAGAATTGAGATAAATAGATTTTAGCAGGAAATTTGAACTGTTAGTAAATAGCTGCTGAATACTGGATTCGATTCTCCTTCCTATTTGTTCTGAAGAGACCCTTGTTGATGTAGCCTACTGTCTTTGGACTTGTAGTTCTTTCTCTTTTACTTTTTTATAGGTTTAAATTGTTTTGATTCATGAATTGTATGAGGTTAATTAATAAAGCTTGATCTTTAGAAGTTAATATCACATTAATGTTAATTGGCAAAGTATGTATAATTTTTACAATTTATTTCAATAGATTAATTTGGGGTAAACTTTACAATACACACTCCAGCTGCGCATCGTTAACTAGGACCGCTATAAAAGGATATAGTAGAGTACGATAGGGATAAATAGGGTAGGAGTAGGAACGGGTTAGCTTAAGGTTAAGAAAGTTTTGACCCATTTTCATAAAATTAATAGAGAGTAATTTTTCGTTTCTGAGTGAGTATACCAGCTGGAGCGAGCATTGTAAAATTAATCCATGGCAAGTCTTTCCATTCAAGATGGTTAACAACGGCGAACAGAGTTCTCCGATTGTATTTAAGTATTGTAAACCCAACAAAAACAAAATATATCTTCAGAGGGCTTGATAATTCTGTTTGGTTTTGTTTCCTCGCCCAACGATCTGTATCTTGTTGGCTGTTACCATACGTGATTTAAAAGTCACAACTTGTGTGATTGTTTAGGAAAGATATAATAGCGTTTCTTTTCATTCTTCTTCTGTTTCCAGACTGACATTGTGTGTCAGAAGTGAGTATAGAAACCAGAGATGTTCAGTTCCTATTCACCATAACATTTGTCAGCATCATCATCATCGGTTATTGACAGGCCACCTGCTGCAACTCAGAAGCTTCCATGATCCACAGTCTTCGGTTAACCTCTTCGTCTTCAAGTATGATTTTTCTATTTTGATATCGTCCAGTAATTGTAGTATCTTTTCATCCCCTCTCTCTTTTTCCTGCCACCATACCCTCTAACACGTCCTTCATAATACAGTTTCTTTTTAGCCAATGTCCCAACCAGTTTCTCTTCCTCTTTCTAATATCTAAAATTGAAGGGTAAGGGGAAAAAACAAGGAATGTCACAAAACTGCATTTTCGAGAAAACGGCGTTTTAATATTGAAAACCACATAAAAAGAATAGAGTTAGTTAAATCTTTGACCCTTTTTACATGGACATTTCTACATCTACGCATGCATGGCATATACAGTCAAATAGCATCAAGAGTCGCCAACAGATAGGATCACGCACCCCAAAAAGTACATAGATGGACATTCCTTGTTTTTTCCCCTTACCCTTCAATTGTTCTTTTGTATTCCACCATTTCTAATACTCTTCATTCGTTTTCCGTTCGACCCAGCTAATTCTCTCCATTCTTCTCCACACTCACATTTCGAAAGCTTCCAGTCGTTTCTAATCATTTCTTGCGTAATGAGCATGTTTCTTCCCCTTACAATACTCCACATGAAACATATTATGAATCTTTTTCTCAACTCTTTATTCAAAGTCCCACAAAATATACTTCTTCCTCCTAAAGGCTTCTTTCGTTATTCCTATTCTTGCTCTTATTTCACGTTTACATTTCCATGTTCTTTGGGTTTTCAGCTACATAGAAGGGATTTCACCTTTATGTGGAAGCAGCGAGAGTGATTAAGAGGTATTTAGCATGCGTTCGTTTCTTCTTCTTTATTTTAAATTTACAAATCTTTCGTTAATATTCACAAATGCATTTATAATTTCTATTATAGTGCGATGTTTCAATTTGACCTCCTGGTATTTGTTAAAACATCATACTGTTGTTCCGTGGTGAAAATCGGATCTAATACATCGGAAGTAGGGAGCAGCCGCCTTCACAATATACTTTACGATGTAACTTGCTTGATAAATGGAATTGGATTTGCGGATATTTTGCGTACACAGACGAATGAGCGTTGTCGTACGTCATATTTTCTCGTCACTTATCACTATCACCCTACTCCAGTTTTCACTCTTATCCAACTTCAGTAGCAATATCTTACCCATTCCTTTTCCTTGGTTTGCAGGGTATAGAAAATATCTGTGTGGAACTGTTTAGCTTACCATTTATTTCAATCATATGTTTTGTATTCGTTTCATATGTTCTCTCGACTTCGTATTGCTTCCATCAAAATTGTATTGCAACGATTTCTAAACCATCATAAAATGAAACTTCTAACACGCAGCTATTAGATTGTTGTTTCGTACCTTCCAATTCGTCGTTCCAAGTGAATTTACGTGAAATTAATGGCAAAAGCGAGGAAAATATATGAATTTATGAAAGGCTTTATTTACAGACTCATTCCTTTTTTCTTATTCTTTCTTCAGAAGAAAACATACGGCGGAAGAAATGTAGCAACAGCGCCTTCCATTTACTCAGTACTGCAATCTAAGAGTGAGACGCTCTAGAGCAAAAGTTTGAAAATTTACCGGGAAGAAATGAACAATTTGCTAGTTTGTGTGCTTTCTAATATCAGGACCTTGGAAGAGAAAGGAAGGACACGAAAAATCTATTTTTTTCCTCGCAATCGACAGGCCTGGACAACACACATTTACCGCGTTTTGCCCTGGTTCATCCTTAGTTTTCTCACAGTTTCAAGATAAACAAAGCTTCGCCCATGCTATCTTAATGTATGTACTTACAGAACTTTCAACTTGATTTCCCACCACCCCGATTTCAGGATTCGCCGTTTCTGTTGCAAGATCCTGATATGTAAGAAGAGCGGAACATGTGTTTATTTCTCTTTATATATAAATAAAAAAAAAATGAAATCTTTAAGTTTTACGTCCCACGGATATGCCGGTTAGGCTAAAGGAGACTGTGATTATGAGTGATGAATGAAATGGTGAAATGAAGAAAGTGGGAGGAAACGGGAGAACCCCGAGGAAACCCACGCACACGGTGTTTGTCCACCACAAAGTTCACTTGGCGGGGGCTGGGATCGAACCTGAGACCCCAAGCACCAGAGGTGAACGCTCTACCACTGAGCCTATATATAAATGAATATAATCGTAGAACTATTAGGCAAGCGGAGGGAACTACCTCGCGCAAGGTTACCGCATGGTTGAATTGTGGGAAAGTAATGAGATTTGTATTTTGAACATGGCTGTGGGTGTACAGAGACGCTCCAGTTAATATCCTTACGCAGAGACGAGAACTTACACTTTTATTAATTTTAACAAAATGGGTCCAAACATCTCTAACTCGTACCTGTTATTATGCTTCATGTTGAAAATCAGATGGATGACCAACTTCGGAACAAATGCCCGTTGAAATATTAAAAGATTGATCGTCCCAAGAGCTTTTTCACACCAACATAAATCCGTATCTTTTTTGTTGATCTGGTGTAATTTTGTTGGGAGTTAGTGTATGAAGAAACATGAGAAGTAGAAGAACAGATTTGTGTCATGACCATTTTTCTTTAATGTTGCAATCGGTTTGTCGTTTATTTCCCTTAGTTCCCAGTAATGCTTTCCTGGACCATGTCTAATTTTGTTTTTCCAGGTTTCTGTTTTCCTATCTTGTTTTCTTTTACTAAAAAGTTGTGAAAAGGCAGTTTTATATTCTTTATTCTTGATGCCATAGCTTTTCTTGAAAATTAATCCACATATTCGTTATATTTTATGTCAACACATCTTGTATCTTCACTCTTCCCCCAATTCCCATAAAAAAAAAAATAAAAAATAGCCTACACACCCGATAGGAAACTCCTTCACAATACATACTCAATACTATCACTCAGTGTTGAATACCTCTGATAGGCTAGATGGGCTTCAGAAATGTTTTTTTTACGCAAAAAATGGCTAGATTTTGAACTGCTAGCCTATAACCTACATTGTAGCTTTTAAACCCCCTTTTTGTGTGTAGAATTATAAGTGAGTTACAGTACAATTTGAAATGTTGACATGGGCGTTGGAACCGGGTGTAGCTGCCCCCCCTGAAACTTTCATGGAGGGCAAGATACTCGTTTTGCCCCTCCACTTTCAGATAGTAAAAACATGATACAAAAGTAATTATATATATATTTTTTTTTATTTTTTTATTTTATTTTATTTTATTTTATTTTTTTTTTATTTTTTTTTTTTTTTTTGATAATGTGAAACAATTCTTTATTCCAGATTCATCTTTCTCCTTGAGGCATAAGACCGGGCGTTTTTTTCTGATCCTAAGTTAGACAGAAATATTTAGGAAAAAGATTTAAAAATTTAATTTATTTCCGTTGGTGTACATTCTCAAAACACTGTAAATTCTGTCTTCACTGTCTACACTTCAACACTATAAAGTTCTGAATGCACTGAACGGATAAAAAAGCTTACTTTAACTTGAGATAATTATAGAAGAAATTAATGTATGGATTGTGTTTATAGCCTATCCAACAACAGTAGTGTAGTTCCGTCATTAGTTGCTACTCTTCAAATAAGCATTCTTCAGAATCAACACCAGCAATAGCGTAAAAATTCTTGTCAGATTTAAGAAGCTTAATGCTCGAAGACTATGTAACTCTACTATTTCAAGTGCTAAATTCAAACTTCCGTACTAGTGGAAGTGTCGATGTACAGCACACTGGTCCAGAATCAAATTCTAGGTGAGCAAAAACGAAAAATAAAAATGCAATTCTTAGGCGCAATTTGTGCTAGAAGTGTTTCTTTGTTATATACCTGAATAATTCTGTACATTTATAAGTTTTCTTATCTTCGCCGGATGGCGCCACTGTTGCTGAAAGAAAGAGCAATGGATGACGCGTTCGCTTAGTCATGATTTTCATAGTTGTGGCTGTGGCTTGTCGTTTACGAGTCGAATGTAAGCTTTTTGCGATTTTCTTTAGTTAATAAGTTCCTAAAGCTTATAATTTATGTAATCAGTTTGCTTTTTTGTCAAGTTGCTTTAAAGGGTGGCAGAGTGATGTAAAGATAGAGTTTTTTTGTGTACATTTCGTAATTATTAGACTGATAAAAAAAAAAGTGCCTATTACTGACAAAAGGTTTCGACCTTTTCATATTGTTTTGTCGTGCAGTGAAGTGGGTTTCGTTGCCGCCGTGCGCCGCCGGTGTCAGATAAACGGACATAATGCAGCCTAAAGGTGAAAACCGTTGAGCAAAATGATATATAATCGACTTTGTATGATTATTGTTTAAAACTGTGTGACATTTTTTTTTTTTTTTCATGGAAGAAGTTATTACTTTTAAGTAGAGATGCAAGGGCTAGGAAAAAAAACCGGCTTTTTTGGAAAAAAAAACGTTTTTCTCTGCTTCGCTTTTTTGCTTGGGAAATTTTGGGCTTTTTTGAAAATTCTGCTTTAAATTGATAAACCAGATTTTGTTTCACTTCTCTACAACACAAAAAGTCATTTAATTAGTGGTTGATGCCGATAATAATATAAAACCTCGAAAATAAACCATGAATTTCGAAAAGATATTTCAAACAGTTTTACTTCTCAACATATTTACATTATGAATTCCAAAGGATTAACCAATGTATATAGTAAGATTTTTTTTAACCTCCTACATACAAAAGTAAGCAGGGTTGGCAAGAGCCATGGTTGTTTTTGAAAATGCCAAAAACCCGTTTTTTGGGGGGAGTTTAAACTAGGCTGTTTTGGTTTAAACCAGGTGTTTTTGGGTTTAGATATTTTGCTTTATGTATTTATATTACATATTGACAGAAATAAGTTTGTTTCGCCTTGGTGTTATTATGCAACAACGGGGTTATGCTGGAAGAGGTCACGTAAGCTTAAAGAAGTCCGGTCAGTAAATTTCTTAAATTGAGAAACTCCCGCCCTAGCCATCGGGAAAATCCCGTCATTATTCTAAATGTAAAACAATAACGGAAAAAATCCTATTATTGCTTTGCATGTAAAATTTAAAGGTCAACGTATCATAATCAGTACGCTAAAACTGAGGTACTAAATTACAAATTTAGTGCGTACATATAATTGAAAATACAATCCAAGCTAATGTTGGAAACTACGTAGGCAATCGATAAATTTTGTCAATTTATATCAGTATATTTAAGCAACCTTGGCTTCTTTATAAAACAACAGGCATTCAGGCATGCAGAAATATACAATTTAGTTTCGTTTCGTATGTTCAGGCTTAACATCCTTACGTAATACCGAGGTTATCAAGGAGAAGACTTTCGCTTAAAGTGACATCCGAACCGCTACTTTGTTTACGCATGAAAGAAGGGTTGTGGTTCGACTGAGAATTGAACATGGGACACCTTGATTAAAAGGTGAAAAGGAAATAAAACTAATGCAGATGGTTTGATGTATGGAAACGTCACCATGAAGTTCACACGATTCGCATTTTTCGTACCTTTTATTTTTTTTTCGATTTAAACCAGTTGTTTATTTAAAAAAGGAAGAAAAACAGCTGGTGTAAACCAGCCAACCCTAAAAGTAAATACTTCTTTTAAAAAAATACTCAAATAAGTAGCAAAATTCTATGTAGTATTTTTACTTTAAAATATTCAATACCCTCTTTTTGGAACAAAATAAAATTAAAATAAAACATAAGAAAAATACTTAGATTTATATGATACACTTAAAGGCTGTACACCTAGAGCTTTTGGTTTTGTATATTCTTGAAATTCTACAGTCTTATATAAGCACCATCACGGTTTATTCAGTCCTCAAGTTTTCTGTATTTTTAACAAGAGGGATTGAACATGAAGGGTGTGAGATAAGAACATAACCCATAATTTTACTATTTTAAGAAATTAGAAATTTTCTGCTGCACAATCCATTTTGAAAGTCGGAAAGCTGATTTTTCACATAAGTCTATACATGAGGGATTAAACGAAGCGGTATGCGTTGCTGCCTATCTGATGCTGCGTAACTCAGCAATTGAAAATTTGTTAGTTACCATGTTCTTGGCTCACACCCTTCATATCATTATGGAACTCTCCCCACCGCACCAACACACACACAAAAAAGGACTACGGAATATATTTAAGTTAAGATAAATACAACTGCACAACAAACATGATTGACTGGAGCTTTTGCGCTTCTATCGAGAAGTCCGGAATTCAACCCAGCATTCGACCATTCTGACAAAACTTTTCATCATTCCATCTATGAAGTAGAAATAGTGCGTGTACTGTGAGTTGGCTGACTTCATTTCTTATTGTTTTTAAATCGTTATTATTACTAATTACCTGCAGTGACGGTTTTGCGAGGGTTAGGGGGGGAGGCGGTCTTTCGGACTGAAACCTGTTCCCCAAAATTACGGAATGTCTAAAACAAACGAAATATCTATTAGTTATGCCTTTACTCATAAACTTTAAGCTGCCGTCAAATAAAAATTACGAATGTTTAGAAAAACTAAACATTAGTAAGAAAAAAACCCTCCCAAAATACTTTTCTAAATCCGCCACTGATTCTCAGTATAAAATGATCTTCAAGGTTGTATCTGGAAGATTATCGCCAAATATATAAACGAAACGAAATACAGTATTAGTTATGCCTGTACTCATAAACTTCAAGCTCCTCCCATATAAAATTAGGAGATTTTAGAAAATGAAACAATCAGAGAAACCCGTCCCAAAGTACGTTTCTAAATCCGCTACTGATTATTTGTATAAATTAGTATTCAATGTTGTATCCGGAAAATTATTGCTAAACCGTTGCACAGCTACAGTATAACAGAAATGTGGAAGTACGGTTAGACGCATATATATTGAAAAAACGTTCGCTTTGACAGATATACAGAAAAACGTAAGTTTAACTTCTGCGTTAGAAGCTAGAGTACTAAGCTCTTAGAAATGAAACAGACGACAAACTGAAATGATATCGAGAAGAAAAAATATCGATAACTCAAAAGTTAAAATAAAGTTAAATAGCCTCTAAAATTGCCCTCAAATACTACATTCTTCATGTTAGCTTTAATTCGTAAAACATGTGCTCCATCCATCTTGATGATGAATTTTAGAGCGAAATATGGTATTTAGGTCATGGAATTCTTATCTAAGTATAGAATATACTATAAGAAAGCTATTTAGATAGAAAAATCATGAAAATGAAAAAAGTCAAAATTTCCAAAATTCTCGTTTTTTTCCCAAAAAAAAGCTGGCTGTTTATGTGAAAAAACCATCGATTCAAAAAAGCCGGCTTTTTTGCATCTCTACTTTTAAGACTCTTTTTGAACAGTGGAGGAACCAAACTAATCCATAGGGGCCTGCTACAAGAGCCACAAGGGATTATCTCGTCGCCTATATACAAAATTTGAACAAAGGTGTAATCGACGAAGAACTTTTAACTTCAAAGGTAGCTAACTTTTGTGCGACACTACACAAATATTGGAAATCAGCAGATCACAGCAGAAACAAATTTTAGTGAAACACTCGGAGTGGCTAGAAACAAAATTCGAGATAAAACCGAACGTTGCAGCGTGTCCTGGAAGACCTTCAAAGAGTTTCGAGGAAAGTAGTGAGCGCTCGAAAAGGCAAAAAATACAAAAATTGAAAGGTGGTGTGTCAGTGGAAGAGGCGACTACCCTGTCAATGTCTTATCTACGAGACGAGGGAAAGCGAGCAGCCGCTGATTTGTTAAAAGATGTGTTGCAAGGTTCGCCTACGAGACCTATAAAAATCAGAAAAGCATACAAACAAAGCATGGATAGGTCAACCGAAGTGGCTCAATTCACAGATGATCAAGCCCTGGCATTGGTGATGGATGGTAAGTTGTCAAAGCATAGCTACATCCCATTAGAAATGGGTCCATAGAACATAATTTGAAAAACTTTTACCCTCCGTACAACAAAATAGTGGAAGCAAAAAATTGCTGCTTCCCGGAAGGGATTGAAGTGAGTCTAGGAGCAGCCAGAATTCCTCTTCGAAAGTTATTAGATCACACTGCCGTAAGGCTTATAAAAATAGCAGACTAGACAACAGTGGAAGAGCTCCCACATTTAGAATTAAAGAAAGTGGTATTAACTGTAAAATATGGCTGCGACGGTAGCTCAGGACACAGCAAATACATGTATGTACCTCCAAAAAATGTACATTCTAATGAACTCCCGCCAGACGATAAAGACAAACCTCTGACAGCCGACACGATGGGACAAAAGGAGAAAGGAAAAGGGAGAGAAAACGACCACATGCACCAGAAGAAACTCCAGATGCAGCACAAGACCAAGATGAAGCACTGGATATCGACGACGAACATGAAGAAGGTGACTCTAAAACTTCAAGTCAGCAAAGTGGAAATCTGCTTTTATTTTCTACGGTTCCTTTAAAACTTAAGGGTACTTTAAGTAATGAAGAAAAGGAGGTCATCTGGATTAATGATAGGCCATCGTCAACAAAGTTGTGCCGTCCTATAAAATTTATATGTGTTAAAGAAACTGCCGAAGTAATTAAAACCAAGTGAATCAAATGAAAGCAGAAGTAAATGATCTGTTTCCTTTTCAAGTGTATGTAGAATTCCAAAGTAATCCTATTTTAGTTGAATATAAGGTCCTTTTCACTATGATAGACGGAAAAATTATAAATACATTGACAAACACTGGGAGTCAAATATGTTATATTTGTAAATGCACACCGAAAGAGATGAATGATTTACAAAATTTAAAAATGTTTAATATTAATCCTGAAACCTTAGAGTAAAAAGAAATTCAGACCCGGTTCCGGAATGAAACAGACCTACACATGGCAGGAAAAGTCGGGACTTCTAATACCGGCAACGTTGCCCGACGTTTTTTTCATAATGCTGAATAGTCTTCAGATATAAAAGGATTTGATGAAGACTTGATTCGAAAATTTGGAAACATAATGATTGCAATTTCAAGTGGAAAGGTTATCAATGGAGAAGCCTTCGCTAAATATACAGAGGAAACGACAGAGATTTGACAGTCTATACGGGTGGCATAGAATGCCGTTAACGTTCACAAGATTTTAATGCACAGAGCAGAAGTTATTAAAAACGCCATCTTTCCGATAGGCATGTTATCGGAAGAAGCTCAGGAGTCTTGCAATAAAAAATACAAACAGTTTCGTATGCATCATACTCGAAAAGATTCATGCATGCATACCACGACAGATTTAGTTCATCGGTTACTCGCGGATTCGGATCCAGTAATAACCACCCTTAGGAGAACAACAAGAAATAAGCGTACAACACTACCGGAGGAGGTAAAAGCTCTGCTATTGTTCCCGAAAGAGTCAGACACGAGAACAGGAGATAGCAGTGAGGGTGAAGAACTATGAACAATCCGAGGACGAAGAAAGTATTTTGGACGGCTGAATAGACGATGATTTATGTGATATATTTTTTCTTAGTTAAAATTTTTTGTGATCTTTATTATCTCATTTTAGAATAAATTATCTTACTTCAAGTTGTTCGTTTACTTTCTAAAACTTATTGTTGCAGTTTTCAGTAACATTTATTTATTTTCAATAACCTTAACTCATATTCATTGAACCATATAGTTAATTTTACGAATATGTCCGCCATCTTGGATTTTAAACAAATAAAAATTATCAGATTTGAAATCAGCTACCCCCCCCCCCCCCGACACACACTCTTGAGCGATAGAAGGAAATGTTTCAATTGTCCGCCATCGTGATTTTTTAACAAAACTTTATCAGATTTGAAATCACCGACACTGAAAACCTCTCTGTAGCATTTTTTAGCCACCAGCTATTTGAAATTAATTTTGGCCACCTAGAATTTTGATTCTGGACCAGTGTGTAGGTAAAGAAGGCTACATTTTCGGGGAAAACACGTCGTGAAAGAAGTGCTCGGGAAATTCCCGCAATTGAATGCACACAGCATCGGAAGTGAATACTATTTATTTTAAGCTGAAAGATATTTAATTTCGTTTAAGGCAGTTTGAAACACTTACTTTATAAAATGTGAATTATCTCTTCGTTAATTGTTTCAAATTCATTTTCAGGAAAGAACCGTCTTGCTAGTGCTAGAGAAATTCCCGTAATTGAACGCGCAAAGTATCGGAAGTGAACTTCTAAAACAAAGCCATTTATTTTACGCTGTAAAATACTTGCCATGAATGATATCTTTGTTTTAAATTAATATATTTGGTATTCATATTCGGCGAACGTTACTAAGGCTCCTGGGGTAACCTGATCTACACTTCGTTTGTCTGTCTGTACCGCACACACATTACAGGGTACAACTTTTGGTCTTAAATTTTCAGGGTACAGCCACGAGACACACTAAATTTCCTGTATAGATTTTGGCGGCATACCAACGTAAAATTTCAAAATGTCAGCATTTTTTTTTTCAAAATAGCGGTCCATCTACAAGGTGCAATTTTGAGTCTTTCCAATAGAAATTTTTAGAGTAGAAACACGAGACACACTAAATTAGCTGTATATATATTTTGGCGGCCATTTTTCAAAACAGTAGTGAACATAATATTGTTGCTAGTTGCGACAATGACAATCTTGAAATATAAATCAGATTTGAACACTTTTACCCCAAATACTTTGAAATATTTCGAAAAAAACCAGTTAAACCCGAAAAAAAAACAATTAAACCCGAAAAAACCCATTTGGGTTGGGCTTTTTCAAAAATACCCGGGTTATTTCAAACCCTGTCACAAACTGACACTTCTTAAAATTTAAAGCAAAATTTCCAAATTCTAGAATTTTGAAAAGTTTCTCCAAATGTTCAAAATGTTCAGTGAGATTCGAACTAAAACAACAAATCATCAAGGCATACTACAACAAAATTTCGAGTGTCTAATCCAAAATAAGAATTCGTGACATTTTGAAAAATACTAGGACTAGATTTAAGTCCCATCGGTAGAACGCATAAAACATATTGCCTTCCTAGATAAATGAAACTAGTACATGGAAAGGAATCAGGATGAAGCTTAACACCGTAATAGCCCATGGTGGGATCCATAGAGCTAAATAATTTTTGCTCCAGAAATCCGAGAAAGTATTTCATTTATTGGTTCACATTTTATAGGCTTAGGATATTCGCAAAATAAATGTTTATATTTTAATAGCAAATTTTGTAGTTTCATTTTTGTATCTATATCCAAATCATTACGGTTAATTATGTATTCTTGAATTTCTATTTCCGAAATTTCACCAAAATTATTCTTCTGTTCCCCAGAAGAATTCCGACTCGATTCACTTAAAGTCCGGTCGTTCTCTACGTGAATTTTTTTTATTGTTATTATTATTAGTTTCTTATTACAACTGTCCAAATTGACTTGAGTCAACTTGTCGCTCTTTTACAAAATGTTTATTCTTATGTTAGATAAGGCCAGCAGAAAAGAAATTTTATAAATCAAGTTTCTAAACCCCTCTTTTATCGCATATATGTAATCCTTTACATCCTACGTTATTTATAAAACATCACAATCATAACTCAAACTAATAGAACCACAACGGAAAAAAAATCCATGTCTACAATTTCAATTGTAGGAGGAGCTAATACAGGCGGTGAGATTTTTTCCTGTCTAATCCTACGAAGTGCTTCTAGCCACTTCCAGCAATATTTTTCAGTCAACATACGTCTTCAACCATGGCTAGAACAATTTCCTGTCAACTGTAGAAATACCTTCGATTTATTTACATTAACATCTATATTCAGTATCCGGTTAGGTTTCCCTATCTCTTTTCTTCTTTTGCGAAATCTACTTATTCTTTTGTCACCAATACAGAAGGAAATATCAACGTCATCACTTAGTATGTGAGGCTTTACAGTATCTACTATACGAAAATTCGCTACTTTATCACATGGATCTTTTTCATAATAGACATACATGGAAGAGCGGTTGTTAACATCATCGCGCATCAGTCGGGGTTCGTTTAACAAATATTTATTAACACTTATATTATATATACTACTACAAAGTAAATCTAAACCTACTTCTACATCATAGTTATAATCAGCCTCATCATTTAAATTATCATTAACAACATTTGTATGAGACCTAAGCTCAGGCGCTCCTAACGCAGCCATGTCATTTTGTAAACTATTATCTATTTCATCTGAGACACCACAGAAATTATTATTTACTAATTGTGTATCTGTGTGTCCAATACTGTTAGTTACACGTGACCCCATAGCTCTTATTTCTGGTTTACCAGTAGCGAGTTCAGTTACAACTTCATTCTCAGGTGTTAATATTGATGACGTTAACGATGACATTTCATAAGAGTTCTCCGTTCGGAAGACTAACATATTAGATGATAATTCATTCTTAAACGCTTTCACATCAGAGATTATTCTGACCAAATAACTCATCCATAGTATTAACTATGAGCTGTTGACATGGAACACAAACCCAACATGAGTGTATTTCGATACTTCTTTCAACTCCGGGCTGAGATGGTTTCAAACATTCAAAGTGAACTTCCATTCTACAATTCTCTCATGTCATCGTCTTCATATGGAAATGGATTTTGGCTTGGATCGCCAATTTTATTACAGTCGTTTTCATTCGTCATGTCTTAGCACCAAAATAAATAGAATCCTGGCTGAATTAAGCCGATTTTGAGACGCTCATTTTACGTCATAAAAGAAAATAAAACCATACTGGGTAAGTCCTGGGTTGGAGACGCCAATTTCGTAACAGCTTAAATTTCATAAACCGAGGAAGAAAGAAATTTTGACAAATTGTAGCCAACTACAAAAATAATAATAATAAATAAATAAAAATAAAATAAAATAATAATAATTTCTAATTTACATACGCAACGGAATTTAAAAGTTAATCTCAGGTTCTTGCTAAAGTAGTAGACCAACGATGACACCTTAGTCAAGGTTTCACCTAGCATACGTTCGTCACTAATTTACAATATATATATATATATATATATATATTATCTCTGTAATTAAATTCTAGTAGAACTTTCTCAACTCAAACCATTAATTCAATTTAGAATTATTATTTATTGTTTCAGATTCAGCATCAAATTACAATTTAGAAGCGTAAAAAACAATTAATCATGCTTTTCCTGATAAATTGTTTTTTTCAAATGTCTTGACTTTGCAATATTTCAATTTTACATTTTATCATTCCATAATGTAAACGTATTATTATTATTATAGCAATTATTTATATTATCAATAAATTTCCAATATACGTTATTTGACTTTCCTACTTATTTCCAACATATATTTACTAAGTATATCTTCGTAGCTTCCCGGTACAAAGAAAAAGAAAGGATAAACACGGAGATGACACGTACATATTGTAAGTAGCCTTCTTCGGAAGATCAAGTAGGTTACTCTTCACTAAACTATATTCACAATTGTACATTTCATATATTAACGATCATTGTAATTATAAATTGATCCATCAACCTTTCATTAAGAAACAGGAAAAGCTCAAGAGATAAAATAAAATAAAATTGTCAATGCTCCGTGCAATCCTGTTACATCCTACTTATGTGTCCCAATTACTTACTACATTATAATTTCATTTTAAAATGTAAATTTATACCTATAACGTATCCTTAACTTGGCCTATATACTTAGCCATGGGATAACACTTCCAACACAACAATTATTACAATAATTACTACTACTAATGAACATGCAATATATACAGATATGAAGGAAGAAAGAAAGAAAAACCTACGATATGAGTTAGCACTTTTCCTGATTATAATCCAGACATAATATTTTTATTCCATGGATCAATATAATGAACACTAATTAATGAAGAGTGACAAGTTGACCTGAACTAACCTTTCAAATTACGAACTTCCATGAATTAAGTCAAATCACTATAAAACCGGAAAACATTGTTCTGAGACTTATTTTACAGTTGTACCGGATAATCAAGATGTTGCATTGTGCTAGAAGTTACATATTAAATTTTGGTACTAGTATTAGCGGAAATTTTACGGCGAAACTATGAGATGCGTGACGCAATACAATGTCCTATTTGCATATGTTCGTCATGCTATTCTTAAGTGGTGATATAAAAAAAAATTGTAAATAGTTAATATTTATCAATGTTTTGTAGTTCACCACACAAATGGTGCCATAGATTTTGTCATCAGTCTGAATGGTTCGATAAGAAGAAAAATGAATCTTGTTTTACCTTAGTATAAGTTGTTTACCGCATCCGGACTCCTCTGGCTCTCACCTCTTCAGATGAATGTAGGGGTACGATCCAAAACGGGTCCTGATATGACAGACAACAATTTAATCATCCGCTCCGATCTTCACGGCGAAGCTATGGATGACTATTTATTGTGACGCTGATCCAAAAATGTTAAAACTTAAATTTTGATTTCAGAGCCTCCAAATTTTCAGTCCAAATAAACGCAGGTTGTGCCGAGAGATAAATTTTGAAGTCGTTTCACCTAATACAGTGTTTTGTGCTGGTTAAAATTTTAATATTTTGTGGAGGGCTCTGAATGCGTCACATTACTTCACACCAACAAATAAGATAGTGTGTCATTCAATACCTGGCCACTACACACCCCAGGCTAAACACAACATCCCATATTACCAACTGAAAATTTTTACAATAATTACTCTCTTAAATTTTAAAACCTAACACATTAGTAACGAATACGAAACATTCAACTATTTTAATAATTTCCCAAACTAAGAATGAAATATTTGTATATTGCTCTTACTTCTGTCAGCCATTTCCGTATGGAATCATCCAACCATACACGCACACCTCACCTCCTACTAACTCTAAAATTCGCCATCTTGGAAACTACTCAACTTGACATGCAACAAATGAATGACGCCACGCGACACTAAGTGTAGTCGTTGCAGCGTTGAGTTTAAATAAATAACATGGTTTTTGCAAAAGTTATAATTATATTAATAATATGAGTGAATGATAAGTTTTATGCCGAAATCCCGGGTTTGATATAGATTTTGATATCGATTTAAAATATTAATCACATTCGTACTTAATCCTGATTCAAACGTAGCATTACTTTTAATTATAGTGTGCAGATATAGTACCAACATCACTAATTAAATGTTTTCCTATATCATTATTAACGTATCATAATTGAACATTACAATAACATTCACGAACAAATCAAGTTAAATAAGTAATAAAAATGAACGGCACGACTTCACAAAAAAGGGACCATTCGAACAAACAACGGAAACATAATAATGATAATCACAATGCACGTTACCGGTATGATACATTACATATGTCGAGAGCAGAACCCAACTGAACCCTGCGGGGCTTCTGACTGGTTTCTACTACTACCACTATGGATCCATATAGTAAAATTACACTAAACTTACAACAAAGAACAAGTATAATATAGATCTATGTGGACCAGTGGTGATTTCAGGAATTGGCCGGGGGGGAACCTTTTCGCGAGAACAATGAAATTCCCTCGGGACATACATCGTCATGCTCAACGTGTATTCCCAGTATTTTCGTTACTAATACATTTTATATATAGTATATTGAAATTCGCCACCACTAAAAAATAAATAAATGAAAAAAAAAAAAACTTCTGGAATCCATTGATGGGGAAAATTGATTCAACAGTTATACATATTTCATCGTGAAAATGTTATTCTAATGTCTTTCAAATCCTTTTCTCTGCTGACGTTTGCCTACAATTCCCCGTTAGCATATAGGTGAAGCTGAGGAGCGCTACCATTTACCCTTTCCACTTATGATATAACGACTTCTGCATTCTTAGTTTCTCATATGGCCAGCAGCTACGCACATTTATAATATGCTTGCAAACTTACATAAATACAATAAGTGCAAAAACCTCGCACGAATGTGTGCTAAATCGCCAACAAAACCTAAGTTTGTATCTATTCCGATTCGAAGCAGGGCACAATTTGAGGGATAGCTCGTGATTTTTTTCCGCGAAAGCAGGCACAATAGAGATGGTGGTGTGTACATAAGGAAAGACCAGTGTGGAAAACATGAACCTCCTGTTTTCGGTGATATTTCTCAAAATATATTCGTTACTCATGTAGGTAATATGTGATTATAGAAACAGCTTTAAAATATATGGTTCGTAATTATGCAATTATATTATATGCTATTATGCACATAATACAAAACTAGCTTGCAGTGATCACCTATTACAGCTTGGTACGTATTTTTTTGCACTAATTTGTTCATTACTCGAGCAGATGGTACTACCAAATTTTTAAACTTTTTTACATTTTCAGGTTAGGTTAGAGCTTTCCTTTAGCAGAGTATGCACTAAATGAAGAACTCCATTACTACTTGCGGATTGACTTCAGGATGGCTCAGTATCATATAAATAAAGGGTAGACGTATAGCATAAAAACTACTGTGTTTAAAACATGAAGGAACTTGTGCTAGGTGCCCACTAAAAAGCACAAATACTAGCTGAGTTAAAGTAGAAGCGCAGTAGGGAGGCCCGAACGATAGCGAGCGGTTGCGTCCATAGCGAGCATGCGCGTCAGCGACGGGATATACACATAAACGAGGACAGTGGAAGAGCACACTTAGACATACAATAATTTCTTTATCACTAACAATTCATTTCGATATGCTGTGATAGACTTATATTCACACTTTCATTCCTTCATGAAAAATAACACTGTTCAACAACGAAAATGTAAATTGAACAAAATCAGCTAATTCTTATTGATTTTGTGGTGCTGATCACGAATTTGAAAGTTATTTTCGAATATTAGCTCTACTTTTCGTTTTACAGGCATGTCTAATAATAACGCTTTAAAAATAAATATATTCGCTTCGTTTGGGGTAAAATTTTACACTGATCCGGCAACACTGGAGAAACTATATGAACGCTTGGTTTCATTGTGTTCCTTATCTCAGTAGTGTTCTGCTATTGTTAGAATAGACAGGTTTAGTGCAGTTATCAGCGTTTTGGGTGTGACGTTTGTGTAGTGCAGGACATAAAAATACAACTACAAGTACGCAAAAATACTGGTATTTCGAATGTATATTTTTAAATATGTTCGGAACTATTTCAAGTGACATTTTGAGGATTTCAATAAACAAAAATGCCGCGAAATTGTGTAAACAGTGCGGACAGCTTCTGCTACGTGTGTGGGGAAGTGACATTTTCCTCACAAAAGCAGACTATAACACCACTAATAAGAAAAGCCTATCAATATTACTTTGGTTGTAAACTTGGAGAGCAAGATAAATCTTGGGCACCCCACATTGTGTGTAACACTTGTGCCAGCAATCTAAGAAATTGGATTAATGGGAAGGGGCGCTCAATGCCTTTTGCAGTGCCCATGATTTGGAGGGAGCCAAGCGACCACATCAGAGACTGTTATTTTTGTATGGTTCCTTCCGTCAAGAAGGGAATTTCCATGAAGAAGCGGGCCTTGATCTATCCTAACATTCCTTCTGCAATGCGCCCTGTTCCACATGGAGAAGGACTACCTGTTCCTGACCCACCTATAGAATACGATTCTTTTTTCTGATGATGATCAAGAAGTTGAAGCTCCTGAATCAAGTACTTCGAAGGAACCTACGTTTGTTGTAGAAGAACCTCCATGTGAACCACATAGACTTGTTCAAGAGGAACTAAGTGATCTAATCAGAGACTTGGACCTCTCGAAACGCAAAGCCGAAATTTTAGCGTCACGCTTAAAGCAACTGCAGGAAAAAGTGAATATTTCAGTGTATCGGAATAGGGAGAAGATGTTTACTTCATTTTTTACTATGGAAGACACTTGTGGCATGTACAGATGTAAATGGTCTTATGAGGGCACTTAAAATTAATTACGAACATACGGAGTGGAGGCTCTTTATAGATTCGTCTAAGGTGAGTTTAAAGGCAGTGCTTTTACATATTAGAAATGAACTTCCTTCAATTCCTGTAGGTTACGCAGTTCATATGAAGGAATCTTATGAAAACTTGAAACGTTTACTTCAAGCCATTAAATATTACGATTTTCAGTGGCTCATTTGTGGTGACCTTAAAGTAATAGCACTGTTGCTAGGTATGCAGTTAGGGTATACAAAGTATTGTTGCTTTATATGTGAATGGGACAGTAGAGATCGTGGATCTCATTACCGCAAAAGTGATTGGAGTACCAGAGAAACTCTTCAGCCGGGAGTGAAAAATGTGCAGCATGAACCACTGGTAGATCGTAACCGATTTTTGCTTCCCCCTCTACATATTAAATCAGGTCTTATGAAAAGTTTTGTTAAGAGCATGAACCAAGAGGATGAGGCCTATAAGTACCTAAGAGGACAATTCCCTCGATTAAGTGATGCCAAAGTTAAAGAGGGTGTTTTCATAGTGCCACAGATTAGGCAACTATTCAAAGATCACAAGTTTGACGAAATTCTCCAAGGTGAGGAGAAAGCTGCGTGGGAAAGCTTGAAAAGTGTTTGTTCACAGTTCTTGGGAAAACACCGAGCAACAAATTACAAACAACTGGTAGCAGAGTTGTTATTGTGCTACGAAAATCTTGGTTGCAATATGTCTCTGAAACTCCACTTTCTTCATCCACATTTAGACTTCTTTCTCGAAGATTGTGGAGCAGTAAGTGACGAACATGGTGAGCGTTTCCATCAAGATATTGCAGCCATGGAGAAGAGATATGAGGGAAAGTGGAGTTCTAACATAGAGTGATTCCATTTCAAATCGTTCAGGGTGGTCCACACGACTGTCTCAGATTTAGCTTATATTTTAAAATAAGAAACTACATACAAAATTATTAGACCCATATTTTTTCTTTTTGCTGAAAAAAAATTTTTGTTCGATATACAGCCTTCCAAAATGGCCGCCCTCCTCTTGGATTGCCTGAAATACTGAAAAACATGTCAAATTAAAACTGTTATTGTAGAGAAAAGAGTGTACTTAGCAGGGTGGATTGATTTAAATCAGTCTGATTTAAATCACGATTTAAATCACTTGATTTTTTAAATAAAAATCGTTGATTTAAATCAAATTCCGAAATAATTTAAAGTGAAAATAATTAAAGTCCCGTTTTTCTATTATTTCGATTATGGAAGATGATAATCATAATACAATGAGACTCAAATGTACAGTATGTACAGCATAGTATGAAAACAAGTGTCATGCAGAGGATGATTAGGGAAAATCCCGTTTTGAACGGGTAACAGGGCAATCCTGTTTTATTCTCTTCGTAACATAGGGTTTATATTGTAAATCGTTAACTGTTCCAACGGGGAAATCACCATCGACATTTAAGACTAAGATTATTTTGTGTGCGCGTCTATATATTTGTTCCCAGATAATAGGACGTATTTAGAAGTGTCCTATCCCGTCTCCGAAAATTTTTTAGATCTTATAACTTTAGGCAAAATTTATGTATTTCGTGCCACAAGCTAATTACAAATTCCTTAAAAATATGCCCCTGCCAAATATCAGTGACTTTTGTGGAAAAAAAGTGTCACTTTGATAAGCGTTGCTGTACTTTTTCCTTAACGCTTAACCTTTAAATTATATCACCTATTTTTAGGTGATACGATAAAATATTTATTATTCGATTAAAAAAGTACCAATAAAGCTTTTTATTTCGTTTTTCAGGACTGAAGGCATTGTAGAGCACGTTACATATGCTTTCACGCCTCTCTGCTTCGAGACATAGGATGTGATGACGTCATAAATTTTTTAAAAAGATTTTTGTTGTTCCTTTTTTTTTTGGGGGGGGGGGGGGCGGGCCTACACTTTGCATTCAGAAGACTGAAATTCTGCACACTCGTTCAGTGCACCCTTAATATTTTTCAGATCATTTCAAATCTCTGCGTGAAAACAGGGGGATCCAAGAGGGGCAAAAATGTTGAAAAAAAATGGATATTTTTAACAAAAAGTAGCTTTCTTCGCGATTTTCCCGCCTAAGATGGAGACATATGAATGGTACCATCTGAAAGGCTGATCTATTCTGAAGAGAATGATGTACGAACTATGATCTTAGGATAAATAGGGATGTCTCAGGAAACTGTTACCTGAGATCCTGTTTTATACGGGAATCTGGGATATTTGGGGATATTATTTTTTTGCGGGCTTACTTTTGCATCTAGAAGTTTGAAATTTTGGACACTCTAGCATTTTTCAGATTTGTTTCAGAGCTTTACCTTTAAATAGAGGCGATACAGAGAGGTAAAAAGTAAAAAGGGGGATATTTCTTAACAGAAAATCCCTTTTTTCGTGACTTTCCAGCTCCAGATAGCCTACACGATGGAGACATTTGAGTGATACCGTTTGAAACTGTTTTATTCTGATGGGAATAATGTACAAATCATGATTCTAGGATAAATAGGGATGTGCGAGGAAATTTTTATATTACATCCGGGTCATCTGGGGTATTGTGGGGATGTTCTTAGCTCATTGTTAAATATTTTTCCCGCCCTTACTATTCAAGATAGAAGTTTGAAATTTTGTACACCCTTAGTATTTCCCAGTTGATTTTGAGATGTGTGCGTTAACACAGGGGAGTCTAGAGGGGATCAAAATTTAAAAAAAAAAAAAAAATCAGAAAAAATCCCGACTTCTCTCAAAATTTTCCGCTTCAGGAACATGATAGGGAAAATGTGAATGTTACCGTTTTAAAGGCTGTTCTATTCTGATGAGAATGAGGTAAGGACCATGATCCTAGGATAAATAGGGATGAAGTTTAACTGAAAGTCTATAATTTACAAAAAAAAAAAAAAAAAAAAAGCCATATTTTAAAATTGTTAAGAAACTTTGTTTGGGATTGGTATAGATTAACGATTGGGGAATAATTCAAAATTCAACCCCAATGCTTTCACTTAAATGGCATAATTGGCATTTAATACTAATTCGTAATGCTTTTTCTTCAGTTCGCGAGTTGTATTATACGAGGAGAAAGATTTGATTTAAATCAAAAAACTCGATTTAAATCAAAAAAATCATCAAAAATGATTTTTTTTTTTTTTTAAAATCATGATTTTTTTCCACCCTGGTACTTAGTAACATAATCGCAATAGCAGGAAGAGTATAAAGTTATATGTTTCAGTGGAGGGCCAAAATTCGTCTATTGGTCCAATAGAAATCGCGCAATTCACTCGCAATGTTGCCAACTTTGATGAAATTTTTGCTAACTTCAAACATTTTTTTCTGTCCTCACGAGCAATATCAGCCCTCTGCTTCTTGCATCGAAATCTACTCCATAAGGTCCTTTGAAAATGTAAAGAACTTACGTTTCTGATTACTACATCCCAAGTTATACCATGATCAAAAGCTAAAAATTTCATTAAGACGCCATGTTTGGACGCCATTTTCTCAAAAACCCCACCTTTTAAAAATCTGAATTTTTTATATGTATTGGAGAAGTGCCTAAGTATTTAATATCCGTTAACCGTTCATGCGGCTGCAGCCCCTAACATTCGCAATTAATTATTGAAATTTCGATTTTTGTACTTGCAATGTAAATATTTCCTATGGGCACTTAGGTCCTATACACAAGGCGATTTGAAAGGGAGTATGGAAATTTTGAGAGATGAATCCCGACATCAAATCCAGTAGAAAAGTTTCTATAAACATTAGTCGAATTCCGCTTCGTTTTCGAGTTACAGGGTTTCCAACTCGGGAACAAAATCGGCTCGTGACAATGGAAAATAAAATATAAATTTCGTGTTAAATCAGAAACTATGTGCTAAAGTTATGATGAAGTTCAGAAAGTTGATTTGTATGAATATGATAATTTTTACGTGCGTTGCAATTCGGTTGTCAGTGTTGCCAACTTGCTAGAACTTTTATTTGTTTCCAAATGACACTACGTGGTTTTTATTTGATATTTGGTATTTATTAATGATTGCAAACATCACATGAAGCACAATTTTCCCTCACATCATCACAGTTTTCGAAAACTTACATGTATTTCATTAAAAGATTTTATCTCGTGCGTTATTGATAGTTTGTGTGATTCGGTGTCGTGAACATCGTCCTAGTGTTCTCTGGAACCATGAAAATTGTTTACACTGGTAGCATGACATTGTAGTGCACTAGTTAAGTGTTTGTGTGAATAACAATGGGGAAGTCCTATTATAGTAAGGACCGTATTAAATGTGTTGATTATGCTAAAAGCGGTAAGATGATTGTGCACAGAAAGAATTCTAGACAAAAAAAAAATTATCTTGTGGTAAAATAGCGTACAGCGTGTCTGCCCAACATACTATTAGGGGAGGATGATTATTTGTCCTGTACACAAGGCGATTTGAAAGGCAGTATGAAAAATTTTAAGATGTGAATCCTTCACCGTAGTCTAGGTTTCACCGATAACGGCCGTTTTAATGGGAGCACATTCATGTTTAGCATGTTAAATGTCTCGTTAATTGTCTCCAAATCTACATTCAGAGGAACAAATTCTTTATGTTGCTGGTGCATTTCATATTTACATCTTCTTTCGTGATCACCAATATCACACACATTCACGTTATTCACAGTAAATATTCAAACCACCCTTTACACGAATAATCATCCTCTCCTAATACTATGTTTTGGCAGACGCGCTGTACGCAATACATATATTTTACCGCAAGATAAAATGTTTGTCAAGAATTCATTCTGTACACAATTATCTTACGCCTTTGAGAGCCATCAACACATTTAATACGGTCCTTACTGTAATACACTGAGAAAAAAATTGTAGGTGGTGCACTTAAAAAGATAGGTTATATACGTAATTCCTGTAATTTTTGGACAAACGTACAGCAGACGTATAACTGAAAATGCATGTTTTATAATACTTTCTGTATGTGTTCCATCTATACGTACTTTCTGTATGAAACAATGTACGCGGTCAGGATCTCACATACAAATGGACGTATATAACATACAGCCGACGAAGGTAACATAAGTATATGCATGTGATATACGGAAAACTGTTAGATGTCAGACATCCTGCAACGGCATGATGTAACACCTAAGGGCAGTGCCTATGTAACATCCGGATAACGTATGTTCCGTACTGATTTCTATAGTAAGCAAGAGGATACCGTATATCTGTACAATATACCGCTGTACGGAGAACGGGTTTTTCTCTGTGTGTAGGACTTCCCCATTATTATTCACACAAACACTGTAACCAGTGCACTACAATGTCATGTTATCAGTGAAAACAATTTCCATGGTTCCAGAGAACACTAGGACGATGTTCACGACACCGAATCTCGTAATAAACTGCTACGTGCTTGCAGCAGAACTTCTGGATTAAGTTCAAACTTGAAGCGTGGAGTTACGAGAGGTTTTGCAATAATAAAAAAATATTTCTTTTTCTTCTTCTTCTTCTTATTATTATTACAACTTACACAGACGTAGTTTTTATTCGACATTTTGGTTTTACTAATGATGGCAAACATCAAGTGAAATTCACTCGTAATGTTGCAAACTATCAATAACGCACGAGATAAACCTTATAATGAAATACATGTAAGTTTTCGAAAACTGAGGTGATGTGGGGAAAATTGTGCTTCATGTAATGTTTACAATCATTAATAAATAACAAATATAAAATAAAAAACACATAGTGTCATTTGGAAACAAATAAAAGTTCTAGCAAGTTGGCAACACTGACAACCGAATTGCAACGCACGTAAAAATTATCATATTCATACAAATCAACTTTCTGAACTTCATCATAACTTTAGCACATAGTTTCTGATTTAACACGAAATTTATATTTTATTTTCCATTGTCACGAGCCGATTTTGTTCCCGAGTTGGAAACCCTGTAACTCGAAAACGAAGCGGAATTCGACTAATGTTTATAGGAACTTTTCTACTGGATTTAATGTCAGGATTCATCTCTCAAAATTTCCATACTCCCTTTCAAATCGCCTTGTGTATAGGACATAAGTGCCCATAGGAAATATTTACATTGCAAGTACAAAAATCGAAATTTCAATAATTAATTGCGAATGTTAGGGGCTGCAGCCGCATGAACGGTTAACGGATATTAAATACTTAGGCACTTCTCCAATACATATAAAAAATTCAGATTTTTAAAAGGTGGGGTTTTTGAGAAAATGGCGTCCAAACATGGCGTCTTAATGAAATTTTTAGCTTTTGATCATGGTGTAACGTAGGATGTAATAATCAGAAACGTAAGTCCTTTACATTTTCAAGAGACCTTATGGAGTAGATTTCGATGCTAGAAGCAGATGGTTGATATTGCTCGTGAGGACAGAAAAAAATGTTTGAAGTTAGCAAAAATTTCATCAAAGTTGGCAACATTGCGAGTGAATTGCGCGATTTCTATTGGACCAATAGACGAATTTTGGCCCTCCACTGAAACATATAACTTTATACTCTTCCTGCTATTGCGGTTATGTTACTAAGTACACTCGTTTCTCTACAACAAAACTTTTAATTTGACATGTTTTTCAGTTTTTCGAGCAATCCAAGAGGAGGGCGGCCATTTTGGAAGGCTGTATATCGAAGGAAAAATTTTTTTCAGCAAAAAGAAAAAATATGGGTCTAGTAATATTGCATGTAGATCCCATATAAAAAAATAAATGAAATCTGAGACTATGATGGGGACCAATCGTGGTTTGCCTGGACGATTTGAAATGGAATTGGTCATTGGCCGACTACTGTTGGACTATGGCAACGGATGCTCCAGATGTAACCTACAAAAGGCAAGCCAAGCGAAGACGCTCAAAATAAAATAAACATAATCCTGTATAAGGGATGACTTGAAACTTTTGTCTACATTGCAGTGTAGTTCCTGCACAAAAAGGTATTTGTACATATTTTTCATGTTTTGATGTTAACACTGATTTTTATTACGGAATTGTTACTGTTTAACTTGACCACGGTTACTTTATTTTCTGTATCGCTGTGAAACTGGTATTTGCGCAATTTCGAAAAAGGAAGTACAAGGGTATAGAAAGCTATAGGTTAGGGTACTTCTTAACTCCCCAGCTTATCACATCACAGTGAAATAGATAAAAAAAAAAAAAAAGTGAAATGTAGGTTTTTACAAGGATTTTGCTTAAATGTTCTATAAATATTAATACATTTGTATATATACAGTTACTGTTGTACAAGGACTTTTTTTTTTTCACAACCTGAGCTAAGAAAATTCTTCTATTACAATTTCCTTTCATATTATGCTTAAATGAATGTAAAAATCGCAATTTCAAAGAATTTACATACTTTCGATCAAAATTTGTTGAACAGTGTAATTCACGTCTAATATAAATTTTCTATTTGGTAGAACTGATGGTAGAACTTAAATTGCTTACATGTATACCTACCATAGCAAATTTGCCTGTTCTCTACGGACGCACCTGGACTATAGCACACCGGCTTCACCTTGGCGTAAACCGTAATAGGTTCAAAAATAGCTTGTAATGAGCAGCTTGCAAAGTTTGGTGTGTGTGGTTTTCACTATATGTAGCTAAGTTCTATGTGTACGCAATTTGTTGATACCGCTCTAGGAATAACTGGATAATAAGTTTTAGGAGGAATAACTGGATCAGTTTTACGCTGTTTGCATGGAATTTTGACAAGAAAATACTGTATTTATAGACCTAACTTTTATGCGCTCCTAACGTTAACCTTTACTGGAGAATTGCTTAGAAAAAACACTGTCGAAAATCAGGGTTGACTGGTTTAAACCACCTGTTTTTTTTTTTTTTTTTTTTGTTTTTTTTTAACCAACTTGTTTAAACCAAACAAAAAAAGAACGAAAAATGCTTTAAATCGTGTGAACTTCATGATGAGTCTCCACATATGAAACCATCTGCATTACGTTTATATACTTGTCACCTTTTAATCAAGGAGGGAGACCCGGGTTCGATTCCCGGCGGGAGCTCATGTGGTTCAGATTCCACGTTAATCAGTAGGTCCACGTCTCATATAGCCTCGTTGCTGAAAGGGACGCTAAACTAAAATCAACTCAACTTTTAATCAAGGAGTCCCGTGTTCAATTCTCGGTCGAACAACAACCCATCTTTCAAGTGTAAACCAAGTAGCGATTCGAGGTGTCCCTATAAGCGAAAGTCTTCTCCGTGATAACCTTGGTATGTCATAAGGATGTTAAGCCTAAACATACGAAACGAAACAAAATTATATATTTCTATTTGCCTGAATGCCTGTTGTTCTATAAAGAAGCCAAGGTTGGTTAAATATGTTAATAGAAATTGGCAAAATTTATCAACTGCCTACGTAGCTTCCAACATCAGCTTGGATTTGACTTTGTTTTAGTTTTATTGAATGATATCTACATACCAAATTTGTAATTTAATACCTGTTTTAGCGTAGTGATTATGATACGTTGACCTTTGATATAAATTTCACATACAAATACATTTAAAGTAATAACAGGATTTTCCCAATGGCTAAGGCGGGAGTTTCCCGATTTATATATAATCGTATAATGTTTTTACTTGTGTAACTGCTTACCTTTTTGTTCCCTTCTGAAATGACTCTTGACAATTATATAAACAAGTAGGCCTATGTAAAGATCAGTACAACGTATTTTTATCAGGAGTCCTTCGTGAGTGAGTCGGCAATTGCATTTGTGACCAATTAGTCCCGGTTTCGTGTGGAAATGGACAATTTTTCTTGGATGAAGCCGAAAAGTGGTTTGGATTCCGCTTTAAGCTTATGTGACCCCTTCCAGCATAACCTTGTTGTTGCATAATAACACCAACGCAAAACAAACTAATTTCTGTCCATATCTAATATAAATACATAGAATAAATTATTTAAAAGATAAAAAACCTGGTTTAAACAAAAAAAAAAAAAACGGGCTTAAGCCTAAAAAAAAACTTTTTTTTTTGTTTTGTTTTTTCAATAAAAGCCATGGTTTTTGGCAACCGTGTCGAAAATACTATGAGCTGATTTTGTCCAAAAAAAAAACTATTTCTAGTGGGTTCTCTATGTAAAGCTATAGCCTCGCAGTTTTCTACCTACATATCCTTCTTATTTCTTTTTGCGAGTTAACAGACTTTACCTGAAAATTAAAAAAGAACTGTATTCCTAATCTACACCGTTTATTTATTTATTTATTTTATTTATTTTTTTCAAGAACAAACTTCAGAACATTTATTTCATTTTATTAATATGACATACATTGTATCTAGGAAAAAATAAGGAAACCACGAGCAAAATATTTTTTCGAACACAAGAAATGTATTGTAAATTCATTAGTGAAAAAACACAAAGACATTACTGAATGTAAACGGACTGACTTGGATCAACGAAGTTTAAACCCCCAGACTCGGCCGTTAAAACTAAAACCAAGTTCATCCACCATTTGACCGAGACTTAACCTTGAACGCTGTTAGTGCAACATTCATTTTATACTTGGTTATGACCCTCGGTCAACAGTTGAACTTCGTTGGAGCATAAAGATGTAAACCAAGGTTCCTCTCGTAAAAAGAAATTTTACTCTCACGAAACTGTTTACAGCTGAATTATATTATTATGCTGTTATCATTATCCAACAAAATCCAATTATTGTTATATTATGAACATATATTTGTATTATCTTAACTATGTTACACTCCCGCGTCTATTTTCAACACAGTAGGGCAAGGTTCTAGATTACTGGTCCCCCTTCCCACTGAGCAGTAATAAAGACACAAAACAACATGCCCTGCGGGGCTCTAACCCACCTTTACTCGCTAACGCTCGCTTGGCAATACTGTGTAAATTAAATGTATAAACTTTAGTACAGAAAAAAACCCACACAGCTACTAACCTACACGCGGGACCAGTAATCTAGAACCTTCCCGTTGAAGAGTAACAAGCAACCTACATGACTTTAAATTACAATAAAATCCACCAACAACTCACCTAATTTGTGTGAAAAGTCATATTATCAGCTGAATTGAAATAAGTAATGGGGGCCGCGAAGGCTCAGTGGTAGCGCGTTCACCTCTAGTGTTTGGGGTCCCGGGTTCGATCTCAGCCCCCGCTAAGTGAAGTTTGTAGTGGCCAAACACCGTGTGCGTGGGTTTCTTCGGAGTTGTCTCGTTTCCTCCCACTTTCTGCATTCCACCATTTCATTCATTTCTCATCACCGCTACCTTTGGCCTAGCCGGACGTAAAATTCAAAAGATATCATCTGAAATAAGTCATCATCGATGACGTCGCAGCGAGCGAGGCGCTGGAACTGGATGCACCATGGTCGGAATGTGGATTGGTTGTGTTTGTGTAGATTATTATTATCCCAATTTTCAGTAGGTCATAGTCCTTAGAACACTTCTTATTCCTCCGTACACTCACACGAATCATCATTATTACATTGCTAGTTTTCAAGCTAATTAGGTATCCTACTTGTTTCCTTTAATAAACAAAAAGGTAATAGTATACATGAGTACCCCCTGATCTGCGTTTCTTCTGTGTTCTATTACCACTTCTACATGAAATACCATAAATTTTCTACAGAGTGCAATAGTAAGAAGTATCCATGTGCACAAGATATGCGATATGCGTTAAATCTCTCCCCCCCCCACACACACACACATAGTCATATATAAAGTACAAGGGCACTACACATGCAGATATAAAGTACAGGTACGTTCTTTTTTATTTTCGAATCAGTCGTTAAGTAAATAAAAGTCGCTTTGTTATCCCCTTTGTAAGTTCGTACATGCTCTATGAATAATCCCTAAAAAGTATGAGCGTCCTGCTCCTTCGGGAACTGATGCAGCTTCATGTATATCCTACAAAACTTTCAGTTTTGCAATGAAATGCAAAAATTAAATGGTAATAGTTAAGAACAGCTACTTCTCATCTCCCGTGCACGAGGATTCATCTTACTGTTGCACTACCTAAACACCCTAAGTACAAGAACAAGAACTCAGTCTATTACCTACTTTTTAACATCCTAGATAGTCAATGAATAATTCCTGAAAGTATGGCGTTTCTCGTCCTTCCCTAAATGGGAAGTACGGCTCCTTAACTATAACCAATTAAAATACTTAAAAATTAGTAAACGGGGTCGTTATGGGATCATTAATGTTTTTCGTAAGTCGGTAATTATTGTTAAGTAGTTGTAAATCTGCGGATAAGGAAAGAGAAGAATTTTTTTTTTAAAAAAACATGTGTTGCTAGCGTAATGAAGAGAAATCAATTAATGACAAATAGGCTAATTTTTAAAAATTACACTTTATTTTCAAAGAAAAAGTATTTTCAGAATTAATTAAAGGATATTTTTCTAAAAAAAAAAAAAAAAAAGCCAAAAATGGTATAAAACTTTCAGAAAATAACCTATATTTAAGGCTATAAGCATTTCGTAGATTTGTATGGCTAAATGTCTCTCCAAATAGGCTATATTTCGGCAAAAATCGGCTAAACTGGCTTCACTGCTCTTACTCCCCAATCCGTACCCCGCCAAAAAAAAATAATAAAATAAAATAAAAGGAAAGGAAATGGTATTTAAATCCAATCTTGAACTTACCACCTATTTCGGTACCTAACGCAGTGATACAGCTGATTTGCACAACAGACTGTTGCCAGTCGGTGTAAGATAATGGTGTACCGACTAAATCACGAATAGTGTGTACTCGACTAACAATTTGCGATTAAGATTGCATTAATCGGCATAGTATAAATTTCAGCTCGATCCATACAAGTTCTTTCAAAATTGTCTATACAGAAACAGAGCACAAAAAAGGAAAAACCAGCCAATGTAACAGATAAGTCGACTATGCAAATTTTAGGTTGTGTTGACATAAACCGATATAGAATGTGCCTGCATCCGGTATATTTCTTGTGGTAATTTGCCGTATGAGAATTTTCCGAAGACACTTACGGAATGTGGCCTTAGCGAGTCTCATACACACGGTAGCATTTACCCAGAGCCGTAGCTAGAGATTTCGGCGCCCGGGGCAAAGTAGAATTCAGCGCCCCCTAAACTCAAACTCACCTTACCAATAATTTAATATATATATATATAAAGAAAAGAAGCTTTTGTTGTTATGCTACGCTGAATTTTTATTAATCCTTTTGGAAGACCATTGCAACAACCAAAAACGAGCCTTTTTCAAATAAGAGCGGTGTTCAAGAGCCTTATTTTGGACTTTTTGTTAAACTTGACAAAACCACCTTTGGTTGTATACAGATGCACTAGGAGAACAGTTATGGAAAGTTACAACTGTTTACGTTTCATACTATCAATAAGAAATAAAATTTCAATACACTAAAAACTGTGTGTTTTTAAATTGTTCGAGATGGATGACAGCATTAATTTCCAGTAATAATTGTAAAATTTTTAATTTTATTCAGTATGTGACCACATCAATAGCATTTTAATTTAGATCTTTTTACGGTAAGAAATATTTTGTGAAATGTAATGGAAATTCAGAAGGAGGCTTCTTTGTGAATGTCTAAATATTAATCGATGGCGGTGAAGAATATGTTCAATGTTTGTACTTAAAATCCAAAATATACTTTGGCTACTACATATGTCTGAAATTATAGTAATTACTTAATTTCTTAATGAATGAAAGTTCCGAATTTAAGGTACTTATTATTTATTAACATACTAAAATGCACTAACACGTACATATTTAAAGATTGTGTGTACTTATGTTTTGTATGTATGTAGGTAGATAAAAACATCACACAACTAGACACGTATGCGCAACATAATATGCTGGCGATACAAAAAGTTGATGAAAAAATGACCCCAATAAATTCTTCCAAATTGGAAGCATTTGATATGTCAATGGAATTTAAAAGTAGATCATTGGTAGTGATTAGTGTCTGAAAAAGTCGAACTTCGTTGGGCTAAGTTCTGATCCCTTAAGTCCCTATTCTACAACTGCTTGAATTTCGAAAATGTTATTGTTCCCCTCGTTTACTTTTATTTTTAATATTCCCGCGCAAACAGCAGCTTGAATGTGTTTCTTCACTCTTCTCACTTTCATACCTTCATTCTCACCGTCGAACAGTGGGCCAAACCAGGCAATTTTTAGCAAAAAATCAAAAAATGAAGTAAAAGATTGACTCGATATAATTTGTTATAATGAAACCTTAATATGTACACATAAGATAGTGTGCAGGAAAAGAAGTGATAGCAGTTTACAATGAAGTCATGAGACGTATAAATTTGGTTATCGAAGTCGGAGAGGCGCTGCTTAGTGACAGAAGGTAGGAAGTTGACTTTGAATGCGACTATTCCTACATTGCATGTAGATATTGAGTGGCTGGTGAACATGGTGACACGACCGACATGTATGTATCGTTTTGTATATTTAGGATGTTGATGTGATGTGTAGTCAATAATCATATTTGGAATGATCCTAATATCATTATTATATCCCTATGATAATGCCGTACTTAATATCAAACCGTATTTGGAAAATGCTGTGGTACTGAAAGCATATAAACTATGGTCAAACGATAGAATGGCATTTTAGCAGAAAATATGGCATAAGATGTCTGCGATATTTTAATATGTCGTAGCGGAAACATTGTTCTTACTGTAGGCAAAGAGAAGCTACACATATTTGCACTTTTGGGAAATATAGCGCATGAAAATGTTTGAGGAAAACCGCATTCTGGATGCAATGCTGCTTTTGAATTGAGCTGGGATGAATGTGAGAACAAGTGTTAGGTTATTAGACGTGTGATCCCCATGCACGCAGTGACAAAGTTGAATATAAGTCGATTCTGGGAATTTTGTCCCCAGGCCTCGATGGGGGCTTCGTCCCCAGGACTCATCTCGTTTCCAACATTTAGTCATACTTCTCTGGCATTCACCAACAGAATTAAACTCTTGTCAAACATATTTGATTAATAGTGGCGACATTTTGAATGTTTGCTAAACAATCTATGAACCATAAGGTAGAACCATATTAAAAATGGTGTTGATCAATTCAGTATTGTGTTTTTATGACGCGTGCACAGAAGTGACTTTGGAATCAACTGTAATGAGCCTCCGTTCGCTCTAGCTCAGTGTGCCAATCAAGCCCTGAAATGAGCTCACGCAATGCACGATGCAATATATGAAACAACTTGAAGAGGCTACTGATGTTTGTAAATCATAATATGTTTAATATATCTGACAATATATTCATATCGAGAACTTGTGATGAGATAATTTTTATATTGAAGCGTCCTTGCATCTTCATTGTTATAACGAATCCTTCACAACTTTAAAATAATTTTGAGAAGCAAAAACTTTTCTTCAATGTTATTACTCTTCAGTTGTAAAATGAATAAGTATACTTTTTCCTTTCATGCGTTAGAATGTAATCCAATCGTAAATTGACAAATCAAAGCATATTGTCCACTGTTTATGACAATCATGTAATCTGTTATATAATTTAGGCGCGATATAAGCAATATTTCATTTTATGATGTAAAACTCTATGTTTTTGATGAAATAATGTCGAAATAACATTATTGTAGCCACTGCACACACCGAACTAATTGGTTTTCTTTCAATTTTCTGCTTCATAATGCGAATTCTTATTTTTGCCAAGAATTCAGTGCTTTGGCCCCACTGTGCGTCGTGATTAATCCAACTGGGTAGAACGTTTCGAACTGAGCAAACTCATCACTCAAAACGCCGAGCACGACTTTGCTCATTTCTGATTTTGAAAATGCTCCTGGATACACTATAAGTCATTATTCGGCCCTTGCATATTACATGTCATTAAGAAATCATCTATAATAACTCTTTAAGTAATAAGTAAAAACTTGTTATGACTTATTTAAACTTATGGATTGCGAGCGAAGCGAGCAAGAAAATTTTTAAGAAATCTACGTATTACATTGCTTATCGACAGCAATATTAATCTAATAGGGCGCCAATACTTTCTGGGGGCGACTCATCTCTTACTCATGTAGAACACCACTCTTTCTTTCTCCTTGCTCGTTCGGCGCCCCCTTGCTATCAGCGCCCGGGTCAGGCGCCCCGCTGGCCCCCCCTTAGCTACGGCTCTGCATTTACCCACCTGAGGCCCGGGGATTGGAAAACTATGTGGGACCTTGTGATTTCACATAATACATTTCTGTGAAAGTACAGTTGGAAAATTAAGGGAATATGTTTCATATTTTATTTTAAGATGATTGTATCTTCACTTTATTTTATTCACAGAATACAATTAATTTGACGCTAATAATCACATACCGCCTTATGCAGAGTCGTTTTGACATATGATTAGGATCATACTAAAAGCCTGACTACAGCAGGAAACATATGTTAGTCGAACTTATTAGTATAGCACTAATCAAACGTCAGAACGACTCTGCATAAGGCCCATTAGGATTATTTTTTTCTATAATAAATGCTGAATATATTTCGTCTAATTGAAAAACAATCTCTAAATGGTTACGTGAACATTCCGTGGCATTTATAAGAGCTACATGATATTCAAAAAGAGAACAATGATAATAACACTATTAAACTACTTTCAAAATCAGTTAAACTGTTGATAGCAACTCCACTTTCCTCGGAATGTCCTTTGCCTTCAAGATCTCCAAAACCATGCTACTTTCCTCTAAGACATTGCATTTGACCTGCTGTGCTCTCTGCTGAGAATTTAAAAACAGAATTGGTTTTCTTCAGGTTCAATTGAATTGTTTAACGCTTTGACTCACAGGGGATTTGGGGCGCAAATGTATTCTAGATCTCTAACTTTCTTTCCAAAATTTAATGCTGTTAGTGTACTAGACGCCGTCAGAAATTATAAAAGAAAAAATTCTTCTAGTTCTTTACCGCTGGGTAACGTACCCATAATAGCGGCTACATTCAATCTTTGAATGGCCATGCTAATGCGTCGAATTAGAAAAGATTTGGCTCGAGTGTCTTCTAATTTAACGGATATACGTTTGCCGATTTCGTTAATAAATTTAGCACCCTCTTGATCCCAGGAACCACTAGACTCAATTGCTATTGCAACAAACCAATATTTGTCTAGGAGATTAATATATTTATTTCTCTTTTCTTTTGCTCTTCGTGCAGCGACAAGTCCTGCTTTTGTTGATGAAAATTGAAGACTCGAGGGGCCATTAGTGTCTGAGCAAGTGAAATCCCAAATCAAAGCCTTTCCTTGCTTCTAAGGCACTAATGTCATACCATCCGGCTTTTTTCCGTCTGAGCGGTTGCAACCAATTGATTCTCTCATAGCTGGCACCCCTGCGGATGTTAAGGCTCTCAAAATTATGTCATTCACATTCCAATGGCGTGAATGTCTGCCGGCACTACTTTTGCATGAAAGATCGTGTAAACCTCTTTTTATCCACGAGAGTGCTCCAACTTGGACAATGGTGTGCTTCGTATATATTTGCTCCTAGACGAAGGGAAACGGATACTCGGAAGCTTTCGTTATCTAGGTGTAGACCGAGAGAAGGTGATGGTAGAGCTTGAAGCCATGTGCCGTTTTCAGGGGACATGGCAGCAAGAAGCCTGGCCTTATCTTCGATGTTATTAGAAGTCTGCAATAAAGAAGCTACACTGTTAAAAATGATTTATTCAAAAATGAATACATTTTACTACTCAAAAAAAAAATTGAGTAAATTTGTCTCAATTTTGAGGAGAAAATAACTCAAAATATGAGAATGAGGAAATTTAGTTGCATATTTGAGTCAGAGACTGGTTCTCAAAAACGAGTAATAATGTAGTCTTTAAAAATATTGTTTTATGACATACATATATAATTGAATATCGTGAGATATAAAAGACAGTTTGCAAATGCAAGACTATGGAAAACAAGTACGAACAAGCTAACATAAGAGCACAAATGTCCTTTATAATTCTGAACTATATGCTCTCATTCTGGCTGATGGAGGAACTACTTAGCGGATGGATAAAGAGAAAGTTAAAAGGCAACATGGACAACAAGTGTTGTTTACTAATCATAGAGGATTTCGCAGGTAAGTACTGCTAGCAACATGAATTTAGTTTTAAGTGTGAATGCAACATTGCTTGTGTGCGATCATTGTAATCGATTGACGGTTAATTACGACAATGCATTATTTTCCTTCGAAAATCATGAGTAATGCTTCTAGGTACTGGTTCCCAGATAGAATGCCCGGAAGCCTCACTCTATGCTTCTGGGCATTCTATATCTTAGACAAAGTTGTTGTGTTAATGATATGCGACTTTCCAACATATTCAGTAAATTGTTTACTTTTTTTGTGTGTGTGAATTGGGGCGTGCAGGTTTACTTTTGGCGCAGCACTCTAAATAACTGTTGGAAAAATACAATTCTTTTAATAATTTCCTTCTTATTGTCCCCTAAAAGATTTGTGGTGGGTGACATGAAAAAACTCACTTGCGGGAAGGTTCTAGATTACTGGTCCCCCATGTAGGTTAGTAGCTGGGTTGGTTTCTTTCTCTACTAAAGTTTATACATTTAATTTACACAGTATTGCCGAGCGAGCGTTAGCGAGTGAAGGCGGGTTAGAGCCCAGCAGGGCACGTTGTTTTCTGTCTTTATTATTGCTCAATGGGAAGGGGGACCAGTACTCTAGAACCTTGCCCTCACTTGCAGGCCCGTATCCACGCGGGGGAGGTCTAGGGGGTCGGGCTCCTAAATTTTTACTGCCTGCCCAAAATGTTCACGGTAGGCTTGCAAATGAACCATAATATGGTTGGATTCCCCCCCCCCCCTAAATTTTTGGGCTGGCTACCGGCCTGCTTACTTGCACAGATAAAATTTCAAGGGACCACCAGAAGTATTAGTTGAAAAATTGCAATTCCTTTACGATTGCCATATAAATACGGATTCCGTATCTGTTGCATAAAAGCTACAATGTAAAAAAACACAGGCATTACTCGAGCAAACTGTTATATCAAGTTTTGACACATTTCTTACATTCTTAGGTTGGGTTAAAGTTCTTTTTCTTTTTTTAGCAGCACTAAATAAGAAGCTCCAGTACAACATACAGATTAACTTCAGAAGGGCTCGATGTAAATGCAGTGTGAACGTATGGCATAAATACGAACGAACTTGTGCTAGGTGGCAATAAAAGCATTTATGCTATCTAACCGAGTCAGTGCAGGACGAACCTGGTGGCACTGTTCGTAGGTTTCTTTAAGAAAATTTCCCTCGACTGACACAAACTTTTCACTTTATCAAAATTTTCGCAGTTTGTTGAGTGTCCAATACCTATGACAGAAGTTATGTAATAATTTTATTTTAGCTATATTAAGGGAACTACCACCAGTGGCGTTATATAGGGGGCAGGGAGGGGTAATTGCACCCCCTGAGATTGAGATTTATATAGATTTTTTGAGTAGAATAGTAGTCAGTGAAAAACGCAAAACTTTACTTACTGTATATCAAGTGGTCTTGCCCTCCCACAAGCAAAATCTGAAATGACGCTTCTGCTACCAACCACTTGTTTTATTCATTTGCTTTTTCCTTCTATTTTTACGTTTACTGTTGTTTTTTTTAAGTATACACACAGCCAACAAAATGAAATATAGTGAAATCTTTCAGTTTAACATCGCATGATTATGCCTTTAGGTTAAGGGAGACGATGATTAAAGCAAGTGAATGATGATGGAAGAATGAAAAAGTGGGAGGGAACGGGAGTACCTCGAGAAAATCCACGAACACAATGTTGTTTATCACAATCTTGCTTGGGTGAAAATCGTACCAAGGAAACCATGCACCTGAGGTAAACGCTCCCCACTGAGTCACCGTGCACCCCACCAGCTAACAATGGGTGCAAATTATGCTACTTGCAGCACACACAAACTATTGCAATTGTATTGGTTTATTTCTGAATAACAAAGAACAATTTAAGTAGTGATGTTCGTTAATCAGTCAACTAGGGAATTCCCCTGAATTTTTCACGTTTTATCGAAAAATTCCCTTTTTTCCTTTTTGCTAAATTTACCTATGAAATTTCCCTAGACTAGGGAACTTTCCCTCAAACTACGAACACTACGGTGGCTGTTTCAGCTGAATTACTTATTGTTTAACACGGGTGTTGGTTTCGTTACTCATCGGGAAGTGTGGGAGCCTGAAAAATGAAGGTATGCGAGTTGCACAGAAGGTTAGTTTTTTCGAGTTTCATATCAATTCCTTCATTGTACCTATTTTTGTATTATTATTCATACGTCTCATCCATCACTGTCTCCCTTTACCGTCTGGTTAAATTCGTTGGCTTGGTGCAGTTCAACCTGGTTAATGTCTTGTCCGTACAATGCTGGGACTTTATACTGGTACATTTCAATCAGGATATGAATCTGACAATACAGTGCTTTTGAATCCGTCTTACCAAGGGCCGAGGTGGTGCATAGTGTTCTTCGTTCGATTCCAACTTCCGCCAAGTGAACTTTGAAGTAGACAAACACCGTGTGCGTGGGTTTTCTCGGAGTTCTCCCGTTTCCTCCCACTTATTCATTTCCCATTTCCTTTATTTCTCAAATGACAAATTCATCTCTCATTCCCCCTGTGTACACATGAAAGAAAAGCACGTTGTTTAAGGGATACAGCTTTTTTCAAGTTTTTTTTTTATTTTCAACTACTACCTTTGTTTTCCCTGTAATGGAATCTACAATTGAAAATCTGCCTTGACAAGATTCAATACTTATGACTACTATGTATTATTCTACTCCTCCCCCCCCCCCGCAATTTCCTTGTACACGCCCCTGGATGGAAAAGAACTAGTCCCCAAAATCCAATTCTATCAATCAGTATCATATTTAGTTATTACTTCAATTAAACAAAAGTAGGTTTCGGAAGAAACCAATAAACTTCTGATTTTCTTTCCCTTCAAAATAAGAAATAACCATTCTCATACACAGCTTTACAAAACACACGACCTCATTGTTTCGGGACTTCGGCCTTCAAGACTTCAACCTCTGTAGCATACAGAGTATAAACGTAGTGCATTATACTGAAACTTTGATTTCATTTGAATGTTTGTAACGATATGATTTGGCAGGGTTTTTAATAGTAACGAAATACTTCTGGCATTTATCTTTTATTCTGTCTTTTATAGTAGTCAGTATCCTAATCCAGACAATTTCGGTAGCCCCTACTACCTTCCTCATTAGAGTTAGGAATTTTACAAGCAAAGCATACATGCAAAACTCTACGATGACATCGTGAGAGGTGTAATATTTTCCGTGTGAGTTATTCGTGCAATTGAGAAGGTAACAAGCGCTACCGAAATGTCACGAATATAATACTCAATACTAAAGAACACGAAGTAAACTGAAAGTATTTCGAGGTTTTGAAGAACAAGTTTACACGTTTAGCTCGAAAGTTTAGTCTTATTTCAGTGTTTTATCAGATACCAAATTAATATAAAACTAAATATTATTAGGTAAAAATTTATCATACTAATTTCGGGAATATCTGACTTATTAGTTGTACGTACAACCAGTAACAGCACGATCTGCCTGGTTTTATCATAGTTTACTTTGCCTGAACAAGGTTCTAATTGCTACTTGCTACTATGAGCATTTCTAACATTGCAGTAAAACATAATGACAATGAACTACTTTGGTACTTCATGACTAGAAAAAGGTAAAATATATTATTTCATAGAATATATTTGTATAACAATTAAATCTTTATATTTCAGATCGATGCTGAATTTAAAAATTTGTTCGGCGCGACAGTCTGTTTTCAATGTCATCTGTTTGGCAGTGATAATTTTCTTTAAGGTTTCGCTAGAGAAAGTTCTTGGTGAGTAAGATCAAGTTTTCGTGTATATTTATCATATTTCAGGTTGCATGTATAAATATGTACACAAGAGTCTATTTGTCATCAACACAACCCTACTTCTGGCAAAGCACCCATTTTTTTCTTTACATTATCTTTTTATAGTGTCTTTTCACAAACATTGTTTTATTGTTATAATTCAATCGCCGCAAATAGTAGCTTTTATATGCTTTACTTTGAGAAGTAAAAATAAGTCAGTATTTTGAAACACGTAATACCTTTTAAATAAACGTACATGAACTCAAAATTCCACATCTTTGGCTCATTATCTTCACGTCTTAAGACAGTGATGGGCAAAGCATGGCCCGCGGATTAGATGTAGCTCCTTAAACGTTTCCACCCAGCCCACGACGTGATTCATTACCTGACGAATATAACTTCACTTCTGAGAATCAGTGGATTATACTTCCAGCCACATAATGAGAAATGTTTAAAAATGCATTTACAATACTATTTATCACATTCCCCTTCATGATCATTCGAGTATTAATAGAGCTTGGTTTTACAAGTGATACAATCACTGTTGTTCTTTTTTAAAATTATATTGGCCCACCTATAATTCTTTTTTATTTTTCGTTTTTCTTTGGCCTGCGGCCCAAAATGTTTTCCCATCATTGTGCTAAAGAATATAACAATTGTCTAGGGCTTTAGAAAGCAGTACACTTTAAGTAAAACCTTATTTCAACTCATGGAAGTAGTTTTTGAATAATTTAGTGTGATTTACATTGTACTTCAAAAAATATTTTGGCAGGCAATAGCAATATCTACTAATTCCAAATATTATTATATACTGACTTAGTCATATTTTCTCTCTATAGCAATCAATTGCGCACTACATTTGCTTCAATTTCTACTACCACAAGGTGTAATCACACGTAAGAAAGGAGCTAAAATAGTAAGGAGAAGGCCGGCACCTTACAGGAGCCACGAATATGTCATTGCAGAGCTACAGGTAAGTCGTGTCAGGCGTTTCATTGGACACATAATTTTTGTATACCTTCCTGATTAGGAATATGTCCATTATCGTTCAATTGTAGTCATAGTTTCGTAATTACAGAGTTAATACATTTACTTTCCAGGTTATACGTTTTGGAAATATCTTAATAGAAGGATGGTTTTATAAATAATTTGATTTGCATACTAATGGATGGTTCTAACGTCATCTGTATAGGTAGCAGGGTTGGCAAAAACCATGGCTTTTATTGAAAAAAAAAACGTTTTTTTGGGTTTAAACCAGGTTTTTTTTGTTTAAACCAGCTTTATTTGGTTTAAATAATTTGCTCTATATATTCATATCATATATGGACAGAAATAAGTTTGTTTCGCCTTGATGTTATTATGCAACAGCCGGGTTATGCTGGAAGGGGTCACAAACTTAATGCGGAATAAAAACTGCTTCTCGAGTTACATCCGAGAGAAATTGTCCTCCATTTGAACTCGGAACCAGGACTAATTGGCCACAAATGCGATACGTCTTCCGACTCACTCACGAAGGAATCCTGATAAAAATACGTTGTACTGATCTTTACATGCTTCTTAATATAGCTCTCAAGAGTCATTTCAGAAGGACAAAAAGATAAACAGTTGCACAAGTGAAACCATTATACTGAATTACATATGGAAAATTTCAAAGTATTACGGAGTACAGAAGAACTAATTTAATTCAAGTTAGTTAACAACGACTTTTATTGGTCCAAATTAAAGAAATACAACGACTTTATTTGCATATCACAAAGATGCGAATTATTTGAGTCCACTTTGGCTCAGACTCTTTTATACATAAATAGATATCGAAGATACTTCTCATTTCACTAAATGCCTCTCGTGGGGTCTGTATGACCCCCCCACACTCACACACAAAGTACGGCATTTCGATGTATTTTATTAATAGTAAACAAAACAATATTTAGAATGTTTCTTTGATTGCAATTACATAACAACAATAACTACAAAAAAATCACAAAACAAACATTTATAAACTTACATTAAAAAAGTTGCTTTTGTAGTATAATCTTTTTGAATAATGAATGGGGAATTTAGGTCTGAATATAATACGAATAATACACGGGAGTGAAACGTGATAACCCACAAATGTGTGTTCATCAAGATTTTACAAACACTTACACTTTTACGAACATTTTCGTTTTTTGGTTTAAACCAGTTGTTTTTTTTTTTAAACAGCTGGTTTAAACCTTGGTTTAAACCAGCCAACCCTGATATGTAGTCATTAAGTTTCCTTTCTATGAATAAAGAATCTGTATTCTCAAGCAGTGGCGTAACTAACAGGCTCCCGGTATTTAAGTTTCGGAGTATAACTTTATAATGTTTGGATGTTAAAAGCACTTTGCCGAGTTCCTCTGTGGGTAAGCGGTTAGCGTACGCGCCCTTGGCGCGGGAGATCCGGGTTCGATTCCCGGCGGGAGCTCATGTGGTTCGGATTCCACGTTAATCAGTAGGTCCACGTCTCACATAGCCTCGCTGCTGAAAGGGACGCTAAACTGAAATTCAACTCCATTCAAAAGCACTTTGCAGGTTTCATATTACTGCAAGAGTACTCTACTTAGAGGAAAAAGAAATCACGGAACCAGCTATAATAGATTTAGTGAATTCTACTCGGAAAATGTATCGCCTTTTGTTGCAACAATTAACAAGTTTCCGATGAGTAGTGAAGAAACAATTTAGTGAAATTTTAACTTGGAATTAATTAGCCAATTATTTAGTCGTAGATAACTTCCTATGTTAGTAGTGTTCTGGATTAGTGTACTTCTTTGTAACTGTATCTCACTTTGCCTCTGACGAAGCCCATCCTGAGCGATCATTCAGTACACTAAAAGCCATCAAAGTTTATATTCGTAGAACAAGGTCGAAGATGAAATTGAGCTCAGCCTCGTGACTTGGGCTTTTTCTTGGAAGACCAAACATTAATTAGACCTCCTAAAATATGTCAAGTTGAGGCCCCCTAGAATAATGATGGCATTTGAAGTGAAATCCTTACTAAACGTGTTCGATACTTCTTGGAACGCCAGTTGATGGTTTACTAAAGTAAGATCCAGATTACATATATGCTACATCTTAAAGGAATGTATTTCGTTCAGATAGTGGGGCAGCAGAAACACCTTAAATTATTTGCAATGCTTTTGAAAATAGTACGGTGCTTCACAAGTTAAATAAATGAGACAATGTTTCACCCAGTTGAAAGCCTTACTAAATATATATTTTGTCTGGGGCTCTAATAGGACACATTTTACTGAATGAGGCTCGGAACACATTTTAGTTTCATTTTTTTTCCCTGTTATGTGATAAACCTATTCCAAGCTTTATTTATAAGTTTCTGTTCATATCACATCATACAAAGCAAGAAAGTTTTAACTCAAATGAATCCTATCAAACAACTGAAAGCTTAATTGGGAGGGCAGTTTCCCCATTCCCCCGCAAAAGTTACGGCATTGGTTGATCCCTTTGCCAATCCTGAGTACTGAAAGCGAAGAATGGCACCACGTTGATATTGAGAAAGTAGTCAGCGAATTACTCTCCGAAAAAAAAAAATACGCCCGTTTAGAAATATGTGAGCAAGTTCCACACGTTTTGACGAGTTTTCATATGTTAGTTGTAATGTGAACGTTAGGAAGAAATTATTTCTGCTCTTGCCTTTGAGGTGAGGGGTCCCAGGTTCGACTCCTGGTGGGGACACTCGGCCGAAAGAGTGTAACAGCTTTTTCAGACCTGCCATCTTGAGTGAAGTCTTTCTTGGGTCTCGTTCATTCATACCATTCAAATGCCGGGATGGAGGTACCTAATATAAATGGTCCCAGGCTGCTTCCTTTCTTTCCCAATCCTTTCTTCCTTCCCTTTCATCGTACAGTGGGCTCGCTGAGGGACGTCATCCTTCATACGGGATGGGCTAACGTGGCCTTAGATGCCGACAGCCCAGAAATCTAATTCCTAATTCCTAGAAATTATTTCTTTTAAGAAACTTTTTAGTCCCATGTAATAATGTAATAATAATAATAATAATAATAATAATAATAATAATAATAATAATGATGTGCAATTTTTGTATATTAGCAAGTAGTGTCTGACTAGATGGAAAAATAACTCTACTACTGTATAAATTGTACGTGTGCCATGAACGTAGAAACAGGAAGAGCCCTTTTGACATTTTCGTGGGTGGAGGGGGCATGCATTCTTAGTTACGCTACTTTTCTCAAAGCATTCTAGTAATTCGTTTAACAATTGCTAAAAAAGTAGAAATCGAATAACGGTAAAATTTTATATAAATTAGAATTTGTGGTGTGATTCATTGTTTCTTGCTTTCTTTTTTTTCCTGGAAGGGAAACAGTGAAGGAAACTGATAAGAGGATTTTACTTATGTTGGTGACTCATAGCCTTTCTTAAAACTGTTCGACTTTGAGTAAATGTATTAAGTGTGGCAGGACAAGCATTGATTCAGGAAGCTCCGCTAAAAGACGCCACTTTGTTTTTTTCCCGTGACACATAAGCAGAAATGACTAATTTTCAGGTTTATTGTTTCCTTGTCTTGCATAGATGAAACAGATCGAAATGTTTTTGGTTACCTTTCAATTTCCTTATTTTTATAATCTTATTTCAATTGATATTAATCCTTCCAGAACGTGACAACCCTACTATTATTATAAAGATCGCCATAGACGAGTCAGGTCTTAAGTCTTTCATTTGATGTTTATTAGGATCACGCAAGTGGAATATATATAATATTGTAATGTTAGTACCATAGGTGTTCATTTTACTCCGACCTCACTCACCTTCATTCTCACAGTGAATTGGCCCTCGCCCTCACTTTCGAAGAGAGTTGACCATCGCTCTCGCCTTCGTGTTGGGAATTTGTCCTCGTTCTAGCCCTGACAGTGACAGTTGGCCCTCGCCCTCGCTGTCCAAGCTTGTCATCACCCTCGCGTCATTATGGTTGAGAGAGATTTGAAGGTGAGGATGCCCTCGAGAGGGCCATCCTCGCAAGGGTAAACACCTCTGGCTTAGTACGTCCGTTACACCGCTCAATAACTCTTCAACAAAAGATAATTTTAAAATTGTTCTGCAATCAACAGCTAGATAATTATCTCGGAGGAGTTCGTTAATGGATGTGATCCACCTACTTGTAGTGATAGAAATAAACCATTTCCGGTTAACGTTGATCACTATAAAGCATAGACAGTAATCAGTACCGGGCGACCGCCCGGGGCGCCAAATTTTAGAGGAGTTTGGGGGCGCCAAAATCCTTGCTAAATTTATATTATTGTAAACGGTGAACTAAAAATTAACTTTTTCCTAAATTGTGTAGCAACATTGGTTACTACCTCATGCCATAAGCCTCACTCATTATAACAACCCCGGTTTCTTCTTGAATCTGCTATAAAGGAAATCCCTTCACCTTATTTGTCTATAAAAAAAATCTTCGCTGGCAAAGCTAAAGGCTATTGTTGAGAGTTGGGAGTTTTGAGCAACAATAACACGCTCTGACACTTACAACTGCCGCGGTGCCGACAATTGCACTCCTTGCGACAAAGCTATGTCGGCCGCTCTAACAATACACACAAACAATACTGAGTTATCGGCAACCAAAAAGAAATTAGTCCTGTTTGTACTGTCAAATGTCTCGTGAAAGAAAATTATAAATCAGAAGTCATGTACATGTAGTGCAGGCTTCATGGTGTGCGTGTTCTTCTTTTGTCTCCTGAATTTCGACTCTTAGTAGAAGAATCGTTACGTTAATGTGTTCTTTATCAACATGTCGGAAAAAAAGAAGCCTTCTGGAAATGTATACAGAAAAAAAGAGCACAATTAGCGGCTGAAAATGAGAAACAGGCAGCAGCATTAAAGAAATTCTTTCGTACTCCTGGAACAGACAATAATGCAAATGAAAACGTAGAACTAGAGAATGAGGAAACCAGCAAGAAATCAACAAATATTCCAGGAGATAACATCACAGTACAGGTAAGTAGGCCTACATTACGTAACGTATTTTCGTTTTATTACGTTTAATAGAGAAGAGGTGTTTACACACGTAGCGTCTTAGCAGGCTGGGGTGGGTTGGGTGGCGACCTCTCAGATAGACGGCGAACTTCAGGCCCAAAGAAAGTTCTTTCCCCATTGATATAAGTAGCAATAATTACATTCTATACCAACACTGATGCTTGATACATGTACCAAAGCGATAAGACTTACTCGTTAGATGTGTATGAACCAACTTTAGCTGTATTTCAAGCATTCATCTATTAATTAAGTAGAGGGCCTCCATAGTCTAGAGGTTAAAGCGTTGGACTCATGTCTACGTGTTCCTGAATTCAATCCCCGGACTTTCCCGTTTTCAACGGCAGGAAAACTGTGGAGTCACATAAATAAAGATATGAAATATTTGGGTTTTTGTATGACATCCATCCAACAACGGACAAAGAGTATTTACTAAAGTGTTGCAAGGATCTTTAACAGACAAAGATCACTGTGATATTGACGGATTTCAATTATATCAAGAGCTCTTACTTTTACCTTTATTTCTCGATTCTGAAAGTGGGAGCAAACCGTTGCAAGTACTTACATATATTTGGAAGAACTTCCTTATTGGGTTATTTCCAAATGCAACTATTGCTCTAAGAATCTTACTAACTATTCCTGTAAGTGTAGCTTCAGCAGAAAGAAGTTTCTCCAAGTTGAAACTTATAAAGAACTACCTACGATCAACGATGACGCAAGAGCGTCTTGTAGGCCTTTCTATGATGTCTATTGAATGTGATGTTCTGTGTGAGCTTGACACTGATACTTTAATTAAAGACTTTGCAGAGAAAAAGGCACGAAAAGTTAACTTTACTTAGCATTGTAAACAGTCAAAGGACAATTTGCATTAAAACTGTATAAAGATATAAAATTATATTACTGGTTGTATTATTTGTATTACGAAATCTTTGTACAATGCTGTTACGAAACATATTTGTATGTTCTTTTGTTCATATATGTGTTCTCTTTCGCAGTTAACAAGGTTGTTTATGTATATATGTGTAAATAAATGCTGTATCGCATCATCAATCTTAATTTTATATAAATCGTTGTTTCTTGAATCGTTCTGTAAATTTCTAATCAGTGACGTAGAATATTTTGCATGCTCATGTGTAAATAATTGTTTCGTATATCGTTAACCAAAACTTACTCTGTGTATTTAACTGACAAAAGTTAAGATCTTACTCAGTTTGATAATTGATTCTTATAGTTATAGTTATAGAGTTCAAGGAGTTATTCTTTAAAAGCAGCTATCTGTAAGGTAGCATAGCAAATTTAAATTCAGTAATACCAATGGGTTGTAGGGGGCGCCATATGGATTCTTTGCCCGGGTGATATTTTCCCCTTCCGCCGGCCCTAACAGTAATCTCACATTGTATATTTTTTAATCGATTAAGCGTCTCCAGAATATATTCCATATCCACTTTAATCACTCTGCTAAAACACTAAATGGTAGATCTACTACAATTTCTGGTTTCAATATTAATTGAAGAAATATTGCGTAATTCTCTTTACTGTCTACCAGAGTCTATATTATCGTATTTCAATTGATACTAATTCAAATTAGAACGTAACAACACTAATATTATTCGATATATCGCCATACACGAATAAGATTTATAAATATTTCATTTTATTTTTATTTCTATTGTCACTAATTACATAATCTCTTTGTTTCCAGGGAGATGAAGGCATAGACACATTTATAGCAAATGAAAAACTTCTGGGAGGATCTCGAACATAGCCGTTTATATTGTCCATTGGCAGCCGACACAGACTGTTTTCCAACGAATGCATGCATCCGTCATAGTACTTTGTAGGCATATTCAGAGGGTTCATGTAGCCTCATTGTCTTATGTAAGTTGTTATAAAAATTGTGCTCATGTATAGACTTAGTTTATTATTTGACAAATAAAAAATACAATGTACAAACATATTTTCCTTTAATCAAAATGAAACAAATATACATATATATATATATATATATATATATATATATATATATATATATATATATATATATATATATATATAAGTTTGTTTGTTTGTGTGTGTGTGTGTTTAACGTCGCATGATTGTGTTTCAAGGCTGAAGGAGAAGGCAATGATAATGAAGTGATGCAATGAAGAAAGTAGGAGGAAACGAGAATACATCGAGAAAACCAGTGCACATAAAATTTGTCCACCATATCAGGCTTACTTGTTTAAAACTACGCAAACCAACATCACGAAAACTTTAAGTTACAAGGAGCTTGTGTGTTGATTAGATTAAAATTCTCATCTATGCTATTTATGGAAACAACAGGTATCAGCATAAAAATGTATCCTTGCAGATTCAAAATTGAGTAAAAAAGGTACTTTAACAATTAGATTATATTAGTATTCAAAAATAGGAAAGGGAGTATTTATTCTGCTGCCTTGCTGGCACAGGGAAAATTCCCCAAAATTACAAAGGTAGATGAATTTCACACTGCACTAAAAAATTTATAGTAAGTACGCGTTTTACACATTAATATTGATGTTAGACATTTTCATCTTCAAAGCTGGGAAATAGAAGTAATTTTTGAAGTACTCGTATTTTTTCAAAAACTGATTTCTATTTTCCAACTTTTAAGAGGAAAATGTTTTAACTTCAATATTAATGTGTAGAAAGCGTACTTACTATAAATTGTCCAGTGCACTGTGAGAGTAATCTACCTTTCTAGTTCCAGGAAACCTTCCCTGTGTCAGCAAGGCAGCAGAATAAGTACTTTTTTCTCATTTTTGAATACTAATAAAATCTCATTTTTGAGTACTTTTTTACTATTTTTTTTAAAAAAAACCTTCTCATTTTTGAGAAGAGTTTTTCTTAAATTTGAGAGGAAATATTCTCAATTTTTGAGAACGTGTGTTTCTCAGTTTTGCGGCAATCTGAGCATTTCGAATACTTTTCTACTCACTTTTGAGTATACATGTTCTCAATTGTGAGGAGAGCATTACTAGTTTTTGAACGAAGAGTTTCTCAATGTTGATTACATTCATCTCATTTTACGGTTAACTTTCTCATTTTTGAGAAAATATGTTCTCGTTATTTTTTAGAAATAGCAGTTTCTCATTTTATTTAAGAATATTTTATCTCACTTTTAAGAGAATTTTTACTCAAAAGTGAGTAAAATTTACTCAAATTTGAGTACATATTGTTCTTATATTTTGAACACCCACACTTTCTCACTTTTGAGAACAATGTATTCGGAGCTATTCTGAGAACACAATGTTCTCAAATTTGAGTCAATTTTACTCATTTTTAAGTAAGTATTTTTAACAGTGTAAATGGTAATTCACGATGGGCTCGTCCCAGACCGACTGTTTATTTCGACTTTCAGGAGCCGGGGGTCTGACCCAACTAAATTTGACCATTTAGCTATACAGTTTAGTACATGGGGGTTGGTGACTTCTTCATCCTCTCTCTGAAGGAGGGTTCCGATCAGTCTTCTTGAACTATAGAAAGAGGCTAGAAAAGACGGGATAGCCAAGTCTGTGGCGCGACGGATTCCTAGACCTCCGTTTTTGACAGGTAATGATGCTTGTAGAAATGCTTCGTCAATGAGAGTACAATTTAGAAAATTCTCCAATCCTGTTTTAAGAACGTTGTCGAATTTCTCCAGTAGTTCATCGTCTCTCCAGGATGGGGAACACCGTAGAAAATACAACAATCTTGGGATCGAGAAAGATGCTCTAAGGAGATAAAATGCTGAATGTGCAGAAAGTTTGGAAAGGCGCGAAAGTATATGATCTAATGATGAAATCTTTTCCAGTAATATCTTGCTTCGTCAATGAGAGTACAATTTAGAATGTACTCTTGCAAATTCTTCATATAAGTCATCAAAAGTTTGCACATTAGACAAAACACGCCACGCGTTATAGCATAACATATCATAGTCTAAAGTAATGCACTCATGTTCATCTAAATTACTGCGATTTGCTAAGTAACCATAAGGCTAGTTTTAGGCGGAAGCAATTATCGTAGCATTTCTCATAGCAGATGTGCCGCCAAAAATTTCATATAATATTCTATGGCATCAAAAATATATGGTGCTTTGAAACGGTAGCATAAGCATCTGTCGTGACGTAGTAAACAAATCATTGGAGAAGAGCGCAATTATGGCTCTGAAATTAAGCGTGAGGTAGCTGAAGCTATAGTAATTGTAACAATAGTTCTCGCCGGTCATATTAAAAAACGAAAATCATAAAAGAAGTATGTGGACAAAAAGCATCCCTACTACAACCATTTTTCTTTACTACAATTCAACTTTCCACACAAAACAAAGAGCATGGATACTTGGCACAAAATCTTTATAACACACCACGGCGCTGCAATCGGACTAGAAATGCTGGGGAAAATGCTACGAAATAGAGCAGGTTCTATCGACAAGAAATGCCATAGGATATGCCATGGCATGGGAAATGCTATAGCATTTGCTACTTTACACGGTAGGATATCGATGATACGATTTTTGCTATGAGAAATGCTACGATAAATGCTTCCGTCTAAAACTAGCGTTAGGCTAGTTTGACATCGCAGGAAGAAGGACAAATTTTCCTTGTAATGCATTTTTTACATTATAATGTTAAAAGAAACTGAATAATGTAAAAATGTTCGTAGTAAAGTGCAAACTTCACGTCAGGAATGAAATTTTGTCATGATAATGAGATCTACCCATTCTACACTGCAAAGAGCAAACAAATCCGTTCTATACAGACATTATGTAAGGAGACAAATTGTTTTATCATTACTATTTGTGTAACGGAAGCACGATTACGTACAATTTCTACGTACAACTGATCTTTCACTCGGAAAGCAGGACAAAAAAGTACGTAAAGGAATGATAGAAAGTCATTATAATGTTATATATCCCAGAAAATTGATAAAAATACATTTAGTAATGAATAATTTACAGTAAGTAATGGAAAAAGTCCTCTAACTCTGTGTAATCATACAGTTGTTTGGTATTAAAGTCTGTACTGTCATGTTACTTTAACATTACAATGCAGACAGTAACGCATTATTCTTGTTATAAAAGTTGCAAAGAAAGAGGCTCAAAATTTTTATTACCCACAATTCCATTCTGTATGGCAAAACGCGGGAGCCTCCATTTTTCGTGTGAAAGTCATAGTCAGTATCGCGCTTGAAGAAATAAGAAGAAAGAAAGTGTTGTTATAAGCAAAATATGGATGCGTATGTGGAAGATTTGCTGACTACTTGGAAACTAAACAATTACGTTAACATTTTTAAGGGTAAGTAATTAGCATTAGAAATAAGAAAACCTGAATCAATCAGCATGACAGCAGAAGACAATCTATCCTGCTTGAAAGTAATGATTATTTTCTAACGATCTAGAAATTACATAAAAGCTGGAGAATTTTTGTGTACGCATGAATATTATTTTGGATATAGTATACGTGAAGCTGCATCAGTTCCCAAAGGAGCAGGACGCTCATACTTTTAGGGATTATTCATTGAGTATGTACGAACTTACAAAGGGGGCAATAAAGCGACTTTTATTTACTTATCGGCTCATACGAAAATAAAAAAACGTACCTGTACTTTATATCGGCATGTGTAGTGCCATTGTACTTTATCTATGACTGTGTGTGTGGGGGGGGGGGAATTTAACGCATATCGCATGTCTTGTGCACATGGGTACTTCTTACTATTGCACTACGTAGAAAATTTATGGTATTTCGTGTAGAAGTGGTAATAGAACACAGAAGAAACGCAAATCAGGGAGTTCTCGTGTATACTATTACCATTATTTTTTGTAAAAACATGCAAGTATGTTGGTTGCACTCATGTTAGAATGCATGTGATGAACATACTAATTCAGTGCACAGTTCTGTAGGTTCCTGCTTCAGTAACTGCCTTTCCTATGAATGTAACTTCTAAATCTGTTTAGGCAACAAGTATTACTAATGTAAATAATGCTCGCTGTATTCTCTTTCTGTACGTTCAGCAATCATTAGATAAAAACAACGTAATATGGCGTCAGTCACAGTTGGGCAGTGCAACTCGTCCCGTAATGTTTGCGCTGAAGATAATGGTAAATGCTTCAAATGCGTAAATAAACCCACAAACAATGAGAGCAGCAACTGCAATAATATCAGTATAGGCAACCAGGCAAAAGGAAAAAGTTCCAGTAGAAAACAAGTATTAAATAGAAGTGTAACAGAAGAAACAATTGAGCATCGAGATCTCCCAGGACAACTTGTTAATAACTATGAATATTCTGTCGTTGATTCCATGTTGCAGGAAATTGGAAACCTTCGAAATGAAGTTGAAAATCTACACAAGATTATCGAAGTTCTACATGAAGACGTGCGCAGTCTACAAAATAGTGATACTAATAGTAAGCAGGCACTTGACGGTACTGTAAATGCAACCGAGAAAAAGTGTGCGTGGAGTGATATTGTCAAGCAAAATAGTGGTGCAGTAAACTATCATAATCCAAATCAACTTAATGATTCTTGCGTACGATCACGAATTACATTACCAACAAATCAAAGCAGAATTAAAATACAGCCGTGTACTCCCTTAGTACAAGGCACATTTCATGTCAATAGACAGATCAGTAGAACTAACCCAAATAGGAGTGAGTGGCGTGTTGTGAAAGATACAAGAAATCCTAAGAACAGAAAGAATCATCTGTTTTCTAAAAAACAGGATATTCAAATTTTCAATAGATATTCGCCATTAGCTACAAACGAGATGGGTAAAGGGGTAGTTGAAATTGAACATACGGAGTGTGAGTCTAAACTGGTTCAGGAAAAACCTGCAAGTAAAATCGGGAAATATTGCAATATTTTAATAGTGGCAGACAGCCACGGTCGGGGTATTGCAGAAAGAATCAAAGAAAGAAATAGAAACAAAAATGTTTTTGGTTTTGTGAAACCAGGTGCCAGTGTCAGTGAACTAATAAAACCAGCTCTAGTAACTGGGGAATCCATGCTTGATAAGGATGCTATTGTCATAATTGGTGGGTCAAATGATATAGCAAGAAACGAGGGGAGGAACTTAATGAGCACCCTGAGAACAACTTTACCAACTCTTACACATACAAATGTAATAGTCGCTACGTTACCGCATCGCCACGATCTAATAGATTCCTCCATAGTGAACAAAGAGGTACATGAAACAAACACTAAAATTCAGAATATTTGCAAACGATTTAGAAATGTGAAGATTCTCAATATTAGCAGATATCCAAGACACTATCACACGAGACACGGTCAGCATCTTAATGGTACCGGTAAAAACTCCCTCGCCGAAGACCTAACCGATCTACTATCAACAATAGAGCCCATGAAAGCTCCTATAACATTACCGTTTCGTGTAAATTCCTCTCAAGCGGTTCAAGTAAAGGAATCGACTCCTCGGAACAACAACAATATGCAGGTGGTTAGTAACAATAACAGTAATGACAGTGTTAACCGAAACATACGTGGAAGTGACCATAGTGAGCTACCGGCTAAAAAGACAGTTCACAAAGAAAACGAGGGTGAAATAACAAGTGACAATAGTGAAATATCCTCCAAAGGTGTCATTGTGTCAGATAAGATCGCGCGTGCTGTGGAAAATCAACAAGCGTCAGAAGTTGAGAATGGAATTATAAAATGTTCAAGTGGAAATGAATCGACTTTGCAAACTAGAAAATCAGCAAGGTGTAAAAAACCAAATACCTTTAAAGATGATTTTTTATGGTGAATGAAAAGCCGGGTGAGTTAGTAATATACCATCAGAATGTGCAAGGGTTTACGATTGATAAAAGAAATATGTTGGAAGTGTTAATAAGTGACATTAAGGAAAATGTAAAGTTAATATGTTTAACTGAGCACTGGTTGAATTCAGATGAGCTGAGTATAACTAACCTTCCCGGTTTTAATCTAATCGCTAGTTACAGTAGATCTGTTAGGAATAGAGGGGGGTCTTGTATTTATGTCAAAACAGGTTTAGAAAATAAGGTCATAACTAAATTTAATTATCTAAATATAGAAAAGGATTTTGAATCATGTGTAGTAGAAATACCGTATATGAAGTTAATTATTTTGTGTGTATATAGAACCCCAGACAGCGACATTAATATTTTCTTGAAAAAATTAGAAATTATCCTTGAATCTTATATTAAAACGGGTAAGCAAGTTGTCATAGTAGGTGACATTAATATTGACTTTTTAGAACCCAAAATAAATGGCCAGCTCGAGATTCTGTTGCAAGCATATAACTTAACTGCAGCAGTCAGAGTGCCAACCAGGTTATCTAAAAACAAAAACAGTGCAATAGATCAAATTTTACACAATACCGATCGTCTTGCCTGTAATGTTCAAGTACTAAACAGTGGGTTCTCAGACCATGAGGCGCAGATTTTTACAGTAATGCTAAAAGGTAACGAGATTACTAACAGTACAGTTCATAAACGCGGTACTAGATTATTAACGAAAAGAAACTTTAATGACTCGAGCATACAACATCTAAACTGTCGTTTATTCAACGAAACTTGGGAGCAGGTATATGGGGCTAATAACATGAATCAAGCGTGGGATAGCTTTCACAATATCTTTGCAAATTACTTCAACGAAGCGTGTCCCAAAAAAATATACTCTGTTCCTACATCGACATGTAATAAAAAAACATGGGTAACCACCGGTATTAAAACATCAAGCAAAACACTAAGGTCTCTTAATATGGCGTATAAAAAAGGGAATTTATCTCCAGAAATGCAGGAATATTATCAACGCTACAAAACCGTTTATAAAAAGTTGCTTAAATTTGCCAAGAAATCACATTACTCAAATTATATAGACAATTGTAAAAACAAACAGGCAGCTATGTGGAAGGTAGTAAATATAGAGTTAAAACATAGCATCAAAACGAAAAATGAAATTACTGAGTTGGATGTTAACGGGAGCAAAGTTACATACCCAGACCATATTGTAAACGCCTTCAATAATTATTACACAGGTTTACATAACCAGCACGGTCCTAATGATAAATCGCACCCAAACATTCGCAAGATAAACACAACTATCGGAACCATGTTTTTACGCCCCACCTCAGCAAGAGAGGTACATAACATAATAATGTCATTGAAGTCAAAGTGGTCTTCTGGTCTGGATGAAATACCAATTGCCATCATCAAAAAATGCAGCATTCACATCTCGGAACCATTGTCCTACCTCATAAATATGTCCTTTCAGACAGGTACCTTTCCTGACAAATTAAAATATGCCAAAGTTAAACCGCTATATAAGAAGGGGGACAATACAAAAATCGAAAATTACAGACCAATTTCCTTGTTGTCTTCTTTTTCAAAAATTATAGAGAAAGCCTTTCTCAACCAAATTATACCATTCCTATCTAAGCATAATGTAATTTCACCTTCACAGTTCGGGTTTCAAAAATGCAAATCAACTGAAATTGCTATCTATAATTATATCAATGAGGTTACGGAGGCCCTGGACAAAGGCAAAAAATGCGTAGGATTGTTTCTAGATTTATCCAAAGCTTTTGATTCTGTCCCTCATAACATTCTTATCCAAAAACTTAACAGTTACGGTCTAAGAGGAGTCGTTAACTCATGGATTAAATCATATTTGCAAAATCGCACTCAAGCTGTTGAAATATCTTTTTCGTCAGACACAGCTGAATCAGCAACTTATAAATCTCAATTTAGAAGCATCTCTACCGGCGTCCCTCAGGGTTCGATACTAGGACCCATATTATTTTTGTTATACGTAAATGATTTGCCACATGACGTATCATTAGCAAATACAACTATGTATGCAGATGACACAAGCCTAACAATAACAGGTACAAACTATGATATTGTCTGCGATAAAATTGACGAGACAACTCGTAGTTTAGAAAACTGGTTTGCCCAAAACAAACTAAAATTAAACTCAGACAAATCTACAGCTCTAAATTTCCATCACATTCAAAATAAGCAGTGCGTAGAAATTGATATAATGCTAAATAATCATAAAATCATGTACTCAAAGTCAACCAAATTTTTGGGACTCTGGCTAAATCACAACCTCTCCTGGGAAACTCACATATTTTCACTGGCCCAAAAACTCAATAAAATGCTCTATGCATTAAAATCAATTAAACATGTTTTACAATTTGACACGATTCGTAACTTATATTTCGGTCTCTTTCAGTCTTTACTTACATATGGCATAATCTTCTGGGGAAATTCTCGAAAAAGTAATATGTTGTTTGTAATACAAAAAAGGCTTTTAAGAACTATAGCAGGGGCCAAAATAAACGACCCATGTAGGCCAATATTTAAGGAATTTAAAATTTTGCCGTTACCCTCTCTTTACATGTTTCGACTGCTGCTCTTCGTCAAAAACAACATTGACTTATTTAACACACCATCAACACATAAATATGATACCAGGCGCAAGGATAAAATCCCCAGCAAACAGCACTTCACTAAGTTATATGAAAGGAATCCAATGTTTATGGGTTCTATATTGTACAATAAACTACCTCAGAATATTCGAAGGACAGAACAAAAAGGAGAGTTCAAGAGGTTAATGAAAACCTATCTGTTGCAGCACTGTTTTTATTCTGTAAACGAATTTTTAGATATGTAAGTGAATTTGTCAATTGATAGTTTTGGGTAGCATAGTAGTTTAATTCAATTGTCTATTGATAGTTTTGGAAATATATTGTTATGTAATGCTTTTATATCGTAGATGTAGCATAGTAGTTTATTTCAATAGGTATGTATTTGTCATTACTACGTGTTTTATATATTTGTACCCTTGACGAGTCTTATTCATACGCACGTAATCGTGCAATATGTATGACTAAAAAGACGAAATAAATGAATGAATGAATGAATGAATTGTTGTAGTGCGCACTTGCAATCCTCGTTGCAGATTCAGTTAAGAGGTCTTGTGTAAAACACCAACCAACCTGTGTTAGATGGACACTAATAAGCACGAATGCTATCTAAGCGAATCTGGGAAGGAGCTTAAGAATGAGGCCCACGCGGGAGTGCCTCCGTAGGGAGTAGGCACGTCAGCGATGTTGGGTATACGCGTAAACGAGCATTATGGAAAACCAACGCTTTCACGACACGGAGATTTCTTTTTGTAAAAGTCGTTTGCTCCTTAAATTCGTCGCACCTTACATTGTTCTTTATTAATTGCTCTACTACTACTCACCTTATGGGCGAATGCGGGGAAGGTTCTAGAACACAGATCCCCCATATAAATTAGTACGTACGTTGATTCCTTTCTGTACCAAAGTTTAATATTTAATTCAAATATTATTGCCAAGCGAGCGTAAGCGAGTGAAGGCGGGTTAAGAGCCCCGCAGGGCACGTTGTGTTTGGTCTTTGTTGCAACTAAATGGGAAGGTTCTAGGACACAGGTCTCCCTTCCCGTTTAGCTGTGGTAAAGATAGAAAACAACGTGCCCTGCGGGGCTCCAACCCCCCTTCACTCGCTGGCGCTCGCTCAGCAATATTATATAAATTAAATATTAAAATTTTGGTACAGAAAGGATCCATCCTAGCTACTAATCTATATAGGTGGACCTGTGTAGAACCATCCCCTACGTCTTATACTTGACGCAGTTGTCACTTTCTGTAAGATTTTCTGGCATTAGTCGAACAGCCAGTTCTACAAATTTTGATATATTTCTTACATTTTCAGGTTACATTAGAGCTTTTTATTTCTTTTAGTAGAGTATGCACTAAAGGACCTCCATTACTACTTGCAAATTCGCTTGAGGACTGCTTAGCAGGGTTGGCAAAGACCATGGATTTTATTGAAAAAAAAATTTTTGTTTAAACCAGGTTTTTTTGGTTTAAATAATTTGCTCTGTATATTTATATCACATAAAGGCAGAAATAAGCTTGTTTCGCCTTGGTGTTAGTATGCAACAACCGAGTTATGGTGGAAGGGGTCACATAAGCTTAAAGTGGAATCCAAACCGCTTCTCGGCTTACATCCAAGAGGAATTGTCTTCCATTTGAACTCGAAACCGGGACTAATTGGCCAAAAATGCGATACGTCTGCCGAGTCACTAAGGACTCCTGATAAAAATACGTTAACTGATCTTTACATATTTGCTAATATAATTGTCAGGAGTCATTAGGACAGAAGGACAAAAAGATAAACAATTGCACAAGTGGAACCATTATACAGAATTACATATGTACAATTTCAAAGTACTACGGAGTACAGAAAACTAATTTAGTCCAAGTCAGTTCATTTATTAACCAAGTTAAAGAAATATAACGAGTTACTTTATATATCAGTAAGGAAAGTGAATAAAGATACGAATTATTTGAGTCCACTTTGGCTCTGACCCATTTATACATAAATAGTTACCAAATATTCTTGTTATTGCAATCATTGCCTCTCGTGGGGTTTGTATGACCCCCTCCCCAAAAAAGTACAGCATTTCGATGTATTTTATTAATAGTAAACATTATTAAAACGATACAATGTTTTGAATTTCCCTTTGGTTGCATAACAATAATAACAAACTATAAAAAAAAATCACAAAAGAAACATCCATAAAGTTACATAAAAAAAGTTCCTTTTGTAATATAATCTCTTTGAGTAAAGAATGGGGTGTTTAGGTCTGAATATTGTACGAATAATATATGGGAGTGAAAAGTGATAGACACTTGTGTTCACAAATGTGTGTTCATCAAGATTTTACGAATAGTTACACTTTTACGAACATTTTTCGTTTTTTGGTTTAAACCAGTTTTTTTTTTTTTTAAACAGCTGGTTTAAATCAGCCAACCCTGCTGCTCAGTATAAATACAATGTTGATGTATGACAACAAGTACAGGGGATAAAACATGAACCAACTTGTGCTAGGTGGCCACTAAAAAGCACGAAGGCTATCTAACCGGGTCAGGGCAGGAGTGCAGCAAGGGTCCGAGCGGGAGCGAGGAATGCACTCGTATGGACCAGGCGCATCAGCGATGCGGATATACGCATAAACAAGGATAGTGGAATAGCGCACAGACGCACACACATACAATTCTTTCACAACCGCTCAAAATTCATTTCAATATGCTGTGCATTGACAGTAATTACTTATATTCACACTCTCAGATCTTCACCGAAAAAGAAGAATTTTACCATCGTATTTTACCTATGTTTTCTGTTTGGTAGATCTGTCTGCTCGAGTAAACCCCGGTGTTTGTGCCCCATTCAAATTACACACACATATGATTCTTTCAGCTAAATTCACATTTTCCTTTGTTTCAGTGGATTAGTTACGGTAATTTTACGGAATTACTCTTTTCAAATGATGGAGGGCGTGTTGGGTCAGTGGAGAGCATTCAACTCAGGTGCTTGAGGTCCCTGGTTCAATCCCAGCTCGCGCCGTGTGGACTTTGTGGTGGACAAACACCATGTTCGTGGGTTTCCTTGGGGTTCTCCAGTTTCCTCCCACTTTCTTCATTCCACCATTTTATTCATTTCTTGCCATCAACGTCTCCTTTAGCCTAACCTGCACAATCCTGGGACGTAAAACTTAGAGATTTTCAATAGTTTTTTTTTTTTCAAATGATAGTAAGTACCTCAGTATTAGTCCTTGTATTATTTTCTTCCCTTCTTTTTATTCAAAAAGGCTGTTATATGGGGTGCTTTTTTACATACACGGAACAGGTACCAATGTATGCTCTGACCAATCTGTATATGGAATCCGTAATGTTCACTTTCACGTGTTTAAAATACATAACAGTAGCTTTGCTTAATATATTTAGTAAGTATTATATAAAATGTGGAAAACCAGAGACTGACGTGTTTAAGTTGTGACTCACATCATTTATTTGGTCTATTTGGATTGAAGCTTGTATAATATTGCGCAGTTTATTTTATTGCCAGGTGTGCAGGGTGCGAATTACCGGGGGGTTGAGGGGGAATTTCCCCCTCTATCACGTTTCGCTCCGAAAGAAATCAACTGAAGTATCCCTACCGAGGATGCTCGCTTCCTCCCCCCCCCCAAACAACGCTTAGTATAAGGCCAAATTTCACTTTTTTTGGTCATTTCTTGTAAGTTTAATCTGCTAGCCGTATTTCGAAATGGGCGATGTAAACCATTCAGTTTTGATCATTTCTGATTTCCGGACTGTTTCCACCGTTGCTTAGTTGAAGTATATTATTATGGCTACAGTTATTACTTGGAAACGTATCCCCAAACCCTTCAGTTTCGTCGTTCGTGAATTTGAATGTATTAATTACGTATAACAAAGTCGCATAGGATTTTATAAATGCTCTTAGAAGTTGGCCAAGAAGCAGTAAACAAATAGGGCCTTATGCAGAGCCGTTTTGAAGTCTGATTAACGCCATACTACGGGGTTGACCTGTAGTACCTGTCTTTTTGGCGAGAAGAAAATGTAACCACATACAGAAACTCGTCTAAATAATGCTGTATAATCTCGAGGAAGTGTGCCCAGCTCTTAACAGACATCCCCCCCCCCCCCAATCCTGTGAGGTGAGACAACAGACATGGCGTCAGTGTTGGAAACTTGAAAAAGCTGTAACTTTGTGGCCTCAATGCAACACGAAGAATGCGATTGGAGGTAAATTTGCGATAGATTTCGAAACGTAAGATTTTCCTTGACATAAGTAAGTCATAATATCATATCTTTATGTCGCAGAAAGATTAGATATCGTCTATCGTCTAGTGTAGTCCGCCCATTCCTCGGTTGGCCCCAACTTTTCTTTTCATATGAATACCTACTTTGGACATCACAAATATATTTTTTTTTTTACATTTTACTACACTTTTATTTTAAATTAACTTTAAATAACTAAAGGGGAATTAACATTTACACGATATACACACTGATTTCACAAACAGCATAAGTGATCAGCACTTTTAGAAGGTACACCAACGCTTACTAAGCCCAGTGCCGACAGCTAGTGCTCTCAAACGGGTTGGGTCAGGCTTCATCGGGTCAGGGCTTGAGTCGAATCTCCTTGGGTCACAGGTCGGGTCAGGGCTGCTCTAGCCATGGGTCGGCTCGGGTCAACTTCTTATGCGTCGTTTCGGCTAAAACCTATTCAGGTTGAGTCGGGTCGGCTCGATGTTCAGGGGCCAGTCCGCCCCTGAATAAGCCCAAAAATCAAACACTCGCCCTTGTACTTAAAGATCCAGATTTAAATGATTTTACATACATTATTCTAACAGGGTTCTTAATATGTATTCCGAAGAGGTTCTCATGTTCTGTTCACCCTGTTCATTACTCCAGGTGCCTTTCTTCGATCCAGTTCTGCAGACTAGGCAACAAATTAAAAAAAAAAAAAAAAAACTTTAACGTTTGTAGTTTTTGAATCTGCTTCCATTAATGCATAAAAGAAATCCATAATCGAATAAAATGACACTTTTAAAAGGCATTCATGTATCTTTTCTCGTCTGGTGGGCAACACTACTAATCCGCATAATGAAGGATACAATCTGGTTAATGTGTAAAATACAGATAACTATTAACAGGTGGTAAAGTCCTTACATAGAGTATCAGAGGACGAAATCTCTTTTCTTTGTAGGGGCCGCGGTGGCTCAGTGGTAGAGCGTTCACCTCTGGTGCTTCGGGTCCCGGGATCGATCCCAGCCCCCGCCAAGAGAAAAGGTGGACAAACACCGTGTGCGTGGGTTTTCTCGGGGTTCTCCCGTTTCCTCCCACTTTCTTCATTCCACCATTTCATTCATTACTCATCATCACCGTCTCCTTTAGCCTAACCGGCATAACCGTGGGACGTAAAACTGAAAGATTTCATTTCATTTCATTTTCTTTTCTTTGTACAAACGTCGGTATCTCCCTGCACTTGTAGGAGATAATGAAAGTATTTCGTTTTTCTGTACATTCAATGGGATAGTTTATTCGAATTCAGCCTTGTAATTTAATATGCGCTATTCTCCTCAATGTATGTATTGATTCTAGTGACTACATTTAGAAAGCTATCTGCCATAGAGTACAAAATGCAGTAGTAGAACAGTAGCGTTTTATAAAGTATTTCAATGTTGCCGCTTCCATAATTTATTTCAGTAGTTTGTAGGATAACCATTGATTTAATTATAGCATCAACTCTACGAGGCATTGAATACATCAAAATTGAACCAGAAACTTTTAATCCTAACTAGCTAAAAGAAATACGCCCGTTATCGAACGGGAGAAATCGATTTGAGGCAGCGAGAGACAAAGGGGTGTAAGTGACATTTGCGATAAAGTTTATTTATGTATAGAAAATGGACTCCCCACTGCATAATATATGAACTGGATATTGAAGGACGCTATAGCCTACTTGCGTCTCTATTCATGAATACACTACGGCATGCTTCACAATCCAGTTCATACATTATGCTCCACGGAGTTCATTTTCTAAACTGGGGACCAGCGTTCACCAGGAATGGTTTCTGCCTAAACTTAAAGTGCTGCGCAGTTTCTAGTTGGCACGAAACTAATTGTCACTGACTGAGAGAAAACACGAAATGTGTAGTCTTCACGACGCACATGGAAAGTGAAGTCTTCACAACGTTGTAATTCACCCTTCCTTTCCCATCTTGGGGGACAGCTCATTGCCTAGAATAGATTAACCAATGACGTCACAATGTAAATAGAAAACGAAAAATGAAATGAAATCTTTTGAGTTTTACGTCCCACGCTTATGCCGGTTAGGCTAAAGGAGACTGTGATGATGAGAGATTAATGAAATGATGGAATGAAGAAAGTGGGACGAAACGGGAGAACCCCGAGAAAACCCACGCACACGGTGTTTGTCCACCTTTTCTCTTGGCGGGGGCTGGGATCGATCCCGGGACCCGAAGCACCAGAGGTGAACGCTCTACCACTGAGCCACCGCGGCTCCCTAATGTCAATAAATAAAATAAGTAAATACATAAAATATATTTTTAAAAATAGATATTTGCACGAGATACTGTTATCACTGGCCACCTAACTGCTTTTCTTTTCAGTACAGTAAATAAGTAAATGTAGATGTAGGATTATATGTGAATATATTCTGAATCTAACTGTCTGATTTTGAAATCTTATGCTCTGGTGTAATCTGTTTCTTTGTCAAACCAAAGGCCGCGAGCGAGATGGGGGAGGCTCATAACTTGTATGTAAGTGACACTGGCAATCATTTTTGGATTGGTGAGTGCGTCTGACTTTGAAATTTTGAACTATTGTTCCAAGCATTCAGCATGACATGCAACCTAGTGTCTTAAGAGTTTGAGCATTGCGTGCAAGGGGGGAGATCTGAGTGTAAGTGTGCTTATCCAACCAAACCCTCAGCTTAGGTATTGGAGGTTATTACGTAAACATTAAGAATTGTTTTGATAAAGATGATTGTTGTTGTTATGACGAACTGGCACAGAAATTTTTACTTATATATAAGGCAGTTCGCATACGTGTAACTTTTTTGCGGGAATGGGGGCAAGATAATGGGGTCATAAGCCGTAGCTCGTTTTGCTTTTATACGTAAATCTGGCACTGATTAAGCAACATATTTTTAGTAAATCATTACAGAAGTTCAATTTATTTATTTGCTAAGGAAATTGAGATCCTCAGCACTAACGCTGCAGCGTTATTAACGCTCATATAGTCCATCCAGTGTTATAGCCATTGATCCAATAAGCCAGCGTTATCGCGCCCAGAGGCGTTGACAATGCTTGGTTAACGCGTGGTTGCCGCCGCTCTCTGTCACTATTAATTGCGGGTTGATTCCGCTCATATACTCCAAACCTTAAGTGTCTTCACCACCGAAAATTTTAGAAATTTTCTGTAATATCTTCAAAACAAATAAAAATATTCAAAAAGCAAAGAAGTACTGCACTAGACAATATTAATTTTCATGTGATATTGTTATTACGACTCATATATCAGCTTTCGATTTGCAACTGTCGGTAAATTTAGCATTTTTTGAAGGTTCTGTAAATAGCAGCACACCACAAGCAAATACATGAATTATGGTAGGGTGTCACATGCAAAATCAGATTGTCTAGTGATTTGAATCTTTGCTTTTTGATTTTTTTTTTATTCGAAGATATGGCAGAAAAAACTCTAAAGTTTGCGGTAGTGTAATTTTGCTATGGTGAGCACTCTCAATAAACAGGAAAAATGTAGCAAAAGTGAGTAGGTTACGCTAAGTTTAATACCCCTCTCATTAAAAAGAAGGTATTTCAAGTTGATAAACACAAAGCTCCGCATACAGTGGATGGAAACGTTAATCAACAAAAGGAAGCAGAAGTTGTCTGTTGTCATGCTGTAAAGATCCTCAGCATATGCATTAGGGCAGTGTCGTCTTCCTCAACGTATGTTCGTTGATTTGTACCTTTCTTAAGCATAGTTTCGCAGATTGGGCCAACACGTAAAAAGGGCTCCATAAGATTATATTTTGATTCGACTTTCGTTAGTGGAAAAATACAGAATATAACAAATCATATTGCTGAGATAAAAATACACAAGGGAAAAGATGACATTGTTAAATTACTAGGCACAATCATGTGTATATATGCCAAAGTTTTTCACCGCATGAAAGCACCCTACCTACTCACAACAATCTTAGAAGTTTTGAAACGTATAAATAAAAACTCTAAGCAAGTTTATCATTGTATGAATTCTTTTGTTCACGAGAATATAGGTTATCATTTTTAGTAATGAACTGCAGAGTTTATTTTGATGTAATGTGGAATGAAGTTACATTTTTATTTCCATTCCATAAATTTCATTATGGTGTTGCATTTCTTCAGTTAATGTCATATTTTGAATTACCCTTTCACCACCTCTATTGCAGTGTATAAATGGTTAATATTATGATTACATTTGCTCATTCTGCATTTGTGTAGGAAAAATAGTACGTAATGTAAGATGCTTCTACAAGTAGGTGCATGGTTAGCAGAGAATGAGGGTCAGAAACAACCTGAACAGTGCTTTAAGAGGCTAAGTATCTTTCTTTTCCAGAGAATGGTGTAGATTTTTTTGCACTTCAACACTTAGAGGATAGAGACATCGAACAGCTAATACCTCAGGCAGGGCCAAGAGTAAAATTCAAGGTTAACTGGAAATCTTGGAAACAGGATCTTCAGAAAGCAGATGAAAACAGGAGGGTAGGTTATTCTTGTGTGTCAGCTACACATCATAAGTGGAATCCTCATGTTATATTTGTCAGTAGTTCACGTACTGTAAAGTAGAAATAGACTCGTTAACATGGAAGTCGGGAAGTAGATGTGACCTGTTTCAACTACACAGTAGGTATGACAGACTTCTTTCAAGATGAAGGCATTTTGCTCAATTCAATGCGCAATCTGTGAACACCACTATTTGTGATCATGCATGTTAACCACAGAAGTTATAAGTATAAATAAAATGTGCTTTTTTTTTCAGGCAGACATACAAACCAGAACAATTTTTTAGTTCCTCTTTCGCATTCATGTTATGAAAATCATAGCCTGTGTGCTCTCTTGCGTCAACGTCCACAAATGTTTCTAATATCTGTTAGATGTGAAGTGTACAAAACTATACATCCCTAGAATTGGTGATAGATCAATAGCAATAATGTGCCTGTATGGCAGTATTGAAACCCAGCTAATACCATTTAACCTTAATTTTGCCAATACCAACACCATTGAATGTTACTATTAGCCAATCCAATTCCTGTACTCCTACGCTGATAAATTTCACATAATAGTTGCTTTAAGTTGCTACACAAAAACTGGCAAGTTGATGATGCAATTCTTCTTCTTGCGATTCATAAGAGCATTGCTTCCGTAGGAAATGAAAGACTTTAAACTTGTAAAAAAGAGAGAGATATTATAATTAGCTCATTTCAGACAATCATTTCTCTCTATTACTTTTCAGAGATGTAATGATCTTCCTCTTTCCCTTTTTTAAAACACTATTAAATGTTAATAGTGTCATACTGTTGCCAAGAGTGTCGTTAACATTGGTCTTGCATTATATTGCAAAGGATTACTAGTTTCAATAAATGTTAGTGTGTAAAAGTGTATTGATCTCTTTAAAAAAAATCAATATTTTGGACTAGTATTGTTAAATTGTGTTTTTAACTGATACCACATACCTTTGAAGTTAGGTATCAACCATTCTGATACTTCTTGAAATCTTAGCTATCGACACCGATATTAATGATTTGACGATCCATGTCTACCATTAGATATGGATATATACCATTGATGGATTTGCCAAATAGACTTTATCACTGCCCACACTTCAGTTTTCCACAAACATCCATCAGTATTGCAAGCATCCATATCTGCATTGGCCATTGCTAATGCTGATCAGATGCGTTCATATCAGCAAAATGGTCCTTCCGTGGTACCTGGTATGAGCCGCATTATGAAAATTGACAAGTAGTTAGAATTATAGTACCTCCTTTAACACAAGTATATGTTTGCTCACATTTTTGTTTCCTTCTTGTGTGACGTGGTACTTAAGAAATTAGTCATGTCCTTTGTAGTGTTTTAGCAAATGGCATTCACATGTTTATTAAATACTCATGCTTCTTGTGAGTCATTTTAAGGTTTGTACTCAGTTGCAGGAAGAAGCAGATAGGTTGCTTCTTGACTTAACAACGCCAACATCGTTTGGAAACAGTTCTTGGTGTGAAGGAAGGAAATCAACATTCAATGCAATAGAGAGAGATAGATTAGAAGAAACTCCTGGAACATCCGCAGATTTACGAGAGGAACACCAGCAGGAAGAAAACAGACAAAATACTTCTGACATTCAGTCTCTTGCTTCCAATTCCAGTTCAACTTCTTGCACTCACTCAGTGGAAGGCGAAAAGCAAATCAGGCACAGCGAATCAGAGGGAAATCATGTAAGTTTTGGTGTAATGGAATAAATGTCTACAGGTTTTAATCATGAATGTTTATGGGACTGAATAAAGCAATCATCGCTCAAGGGAAATACATCAATATGGCTTTGTGAATGTAACATTTTTAAAATTGTTTGCATGCCTCTTCTGTGTGAACGTGGATTTATGTCCAAATGACAATTTTCCGTACATGTTAGGTTGTATATTGTATTTATCAATCCATGTTCCTTCTTGATACAAAGAAATCATAAATGGGATCTTATAAGTTTATAAGTAAAGTACAACACATTTTGGTAGCATGTGTATAATGTGAATTTTAAAGATTTAGGAGAAGGATTTTACATTCATTTTTACCATGGAGATCATAAAGGAAAGGGTATTACAGTTTCTTAAGCAAATTTTTAAAATTGCACTCATTTCGATAACCAGACATTTTATCCTTACCCCATTCTGTATACAGCTGGAATTTGCAAGTAGTTACACTGTTACTTCATGCCACTAGCCAGGTTTCAAAGCCAAGCGTGCTTCGTCGTCAGCTGAATCCATGAAATACTACAACAGGTGGATTTCATAAGGTTTACACGAACTACAGTATAGTTTTTTCTCACGTTTACAAATACGTTGAGCACCTAGATAAAATACGAAACATATTGTTATAGCTACTTGGTTGCGATTGTGAACATGAGAGAAAAGTAGAAAACGTAGTTGCTGTAACACTGAAATGAAAATCTGTGTAGTGAAATCCACCAGCGTCGATCCACCTGTCGATGAAGCATGCTTGGCTGAAAATCTGGGTTGTTGAGTGAACAAGCGAACTACATAGAAATTCCAGATGTATATGAGGGTTGAGAGTTCTATATGTAATAGCTATACGAAATGGTCTTTTTACTTCAACAATTTGGGACCAATTTACTACAGAATTTTGTTTTCGTTTATGATAATTTAATCTAAACATAAAAAATCTACAGTAATTTTCTGTGAAACCGCGTTTACTATAAATGAAATAAACATTTGGTAAAGAATCGGGGTAAAAATACACATCTTTTTTTTATTTTCAGATACACTCCCTTGCTGCTATTTAAGAAATGTTTTGTCGAATCCCTTCTTGTATTGTACTATTAATGTGGGATAATGGAACATACAGGGACTTTTTCCTGTTGACAAACTCTCCCCAAAAGACCCTGATTGTGATTTTGCGTTTGTAATTAGTCACTCTGATATTATAATCAGATATTCATGCTCATGTTTTCCCTATGTACATTCTCTTCAGTTCAGGTAATTTTAGGTAACACTTCCAGTTGGAGGACTCGTGTAAGAAACCTTAAGGGAAATTATACCTTGTTTTTACTGATAATTCATTTTCATTCTCTACATTTGCACTACATTTATATTTCATTAAAAGTTTTGAAGGTTCACTTTACAATGTAAGAGGAAAATGCAAACTACAGTGAAATAAAAAGATAAAAATAATACGCTTATGAATCAGAAAATGTGAGGTCAGTGTATACTTTCTCAAATCTTGCTGTGATTAGGTTTTCAAATGGAGATGCAAGCCATGAAATATATTTGTTTTCGTTTTCTTTCATTAGGGACTTCATGGATATCCTTGTTCATAATGCTTTCGTTGCTTGCAGGCCTTACTATATTGCAATGCATACTGGATGGAAAAGCCATTCTTGCTAAAGGAGAAAAGAACAATGGTTTACTAGATAATGCTTCAAGGTGTAATTTAGCAAGACATAGTAAAGCATGAGTTAGAAGAAAATCCGACACGGCTAATAACACGAGGTGAATTTACACGCTGGGCACATGAAATAGCAACCATTTTTGGGAAAGAATCACCATCTGTGTATTACGCAGCTTACATTGGAGCCACGAACTACCAAACAAAACGCAATGCTTCTGGGAAGTTGTATGAGGCCTACATTTCAAGAAGAAGAGTTCTAAGAAAGAGAGGAGATATTCCAAGTAGAAGGTCCTTTTCTGCATCACCTACATCTTCACTAGGTGACGACACAGACATTGTTGAAGAACCCATTCCAGACCCAGTAATAGATGAGAAGTTACAGTGGCTCAGAACGTCACTAGATCCCTGGCATGTTGTGTGCGATAATTGGAGAGCAACAGCAGAAGCTAGATTGAAAGCCCTGAAACAGCCTGGGACGGTTGGTGCTTACCTTGACTTGTACCCTGTTTTGAAAACACCACAAGGTTATACATTGGTAAGTGCACTGTTACTGTACTATTGCAAAGTATTTAACACCTGAGTGAGGTGTCTCATTTTTACAAAACACGTGTTCATTTCAATTCAACGCTGTCCTCATTAAAACATATAGGTCGAATAATGAGGTGGGGAAAAACATGTAAGATTTACATGTGTACAGACCACTATCACAAGGAAACAGCTCCACCCATAATTGCGCTCAGACACAGTTTTAAGCTGTGAGAGCTAGATTTAGTTAAAGTTTTTGCATCAAAATTTTGACTGTTAATAGCTATATACATTATGTTAATTGTATTTTATATTCTATTTCTCTCCCTTCCATACTACAGTTTTATATCATGTATTCTGCTAGAGAAAGGTACGATGTGGTCTTGATTTGATACGTAGATTTTACTTTCCTTGACCATTACTTTCATCTTATTATATTTGGTTGTTTGTGAATATGTAAAATTGCTGAATTGTAACATTGTGTAAAAAATGCGAGTTTTGTAATTGATTTTCTTCATTCTCTTTCCAATTTGGTAACTTGAACCACTTGAAAGTGAGAAATTAAAAAAAAGACACATAGAAATAATTAACTATGTCAGTAGATTAAAATTGAAGTCTCCTTGCACTTGCTTGCTGGTGCTGTGAAATTTTGTCTTTTATTTATTTATTTTTCTTAAGAACCATGGCAAAAGGTTCATATGTTTTTAGTTGATGTGAACTTGATTGGTTTTAGTCATTGTGAACTTAGAATGGCCTACATGAGCTTTGCACAACTTGAATGTTGATCGTAGCAATCTTCCAGAAAAGGGTTCCAGTATATTACCAAAATATTGAAGAAAAATAGAAACTTAAGCAGGTAATTTTAATGTACAGAAATGGTTAATTTTTTTAAGAAAAAAAGTTTGCCCGTTTCCTGTTATGTTTGACACATTGGTTGCTTATCTTTTAATGCGTTAATTACTATTATGAAAAATGAATAGGAAAACTTGATGTTTCATTCCTGTAGGAACATTACTGAGAAATTTTACACTTGTTTCATATTTAAGATTTCATCGTGATACCTCACTACTAATAATGTTGCTCTTTTTGCAGCTGTTGGAGGACTACTCCTTCCTTTACCCTGGTACTGAAGACAATTTGTTTAACAGAATTGTTCTACTTCAAGACAAAATTCTGCATTTGTTGGAGTTGAAAAGAAATTTGAAAGAAATACATTCTCTTTCAGCACCGTACATCTGTGCTATTCATTGTAAGTACAGTGCTTCAAGCACTATTTATTTTTGTAATACAGTCAAACCTAGGGTGATCAGGCGTACTGATTTTCGCAGTACAGTATTATTTTTCAAATAGCTTTCCTGTGTGTTCCAAAGACATCTAGAAAATTGAGATTTGTCCTTTTTTTAAAAGTCCTGATTAAATTTATTTGCAATACTTTAATGTTTCATTCTTTATTCACAACATATCGAATCACAGACACTTTTTTTCTGAATGATAAACTTTTTTTTTCAACACTGCTCAAAAAATTATTGTTAGGAAAATAAAACAATCGACAAACCATTGTTTTGTAATGCAGTTGGTTTTACTTAGAAAGTCTTGTTGAGATGTCGGTAAGGCAGGATTGGTCACTTATTTCAAGTCACAGCAGTGACGCCAATCAATTTAACTGGAGTTTCCTCGTGCCAGTCTTTTTCTGTCATTTCTTAAAATAATCCCAGGCTCTGAAAATCAATTTTAAAAAGTAAGTTTTTAGCCCTAAACGAAGTTTCACTATACGTTCATAAAAATAAACTACAAGCGCATGTATTAATTATGTGTCTAATTAATTATAATGCAAATGATATTATTTGATTATAGTACAAATAAATTTGATTCATCTATTTGCGACTTGCAGTGTGAAGTATTTGCGCTTCTTTCAGTAGTATTACTTGTCTAAATACATTGTTGTGAATAGGCAGAGAGAAAATTCTTTATAGTTCAATCGTGACCTTTTTTTATTGTTTTTGTTGATACTCCATTAAATTGTTTGAAATTCTTTCAACAATCTTGTATTTCGACATGAAAGTATTTGGAGATGTGTTGATTTCTTAAAAATGAATGATTGCCTTGAGATTAACGTGAAATGAAACAAAAAGATACGTATTGCCGATGCACAGGCTATCATTTATTATTATGCTTCTGTCCTACTTTTCACTTGTCAGAATCTGGTCACCCTAGTCAAACCCATTTAAAACATCATTGGTGGGGACCAGAGGGAAAGGAGCAGTTTCAAAAGTGCCCAATTTTCCCGTTTTCGGTGCACCCATACACTTTGGTGTGGGAAGAGGTCGTGGTCTAAGACCTTCACATATAAACACTGGTGGGCATAGCTCAGTGAAACATGACCAAAAATGGGTCAACAATACAATGAAAATGCCCATAAGACGTGCATATTTTTGACACATAATTTGTATATTGCCCAAAAGAAGGGGCGTGCTCCGTTGAAGGTTGATGGAAGTGAGACTACACGTTGAACTCTACAAGCACTATGAGTTTCATCACACTCGAGCCTGCGGAACAGAGAAACAAATCGGGTCAAAGTCATATGCTCAGAGTGGCTTTATATGAATCAAACACCTTACGTTGTTCGTGCGCATATCCACTCAAGGCGCAGTAATCGGTTAAAGTACTGCATTTTCGTTTTATGCGATCTTGGTCGGGTGGGGACGATTGCATTATAGGATAGTTTTGTCAATGTGCAAATGAAACATGGAGAGTTGGATGTTGTGCCTATGTCATGCTCATTATTTGGTACTTAGGAATGGGCAAAGAAATGTAGCACGTCCGAAGACATCCACAAGATGACTATTTTATTCACAAGAAGACGAATCTAGGCTCTTGAGCGATATCGATGAACCATTCGTCAGAGGATGAGGAAATCGGCAATTAAACCCTTTTGCATACTTATGTACAAGTACTTTTGTATAATACATTACCTCGTACATAATAATCACCTCAACTGCCTGAGCGGTACTGGGAGTAAGGAAAACCTTGTACTACAGCTCCGGTAAAGAATAAATCATTTTGTACCTTTCAATAGCACGTGTTACTCTAGTGCAATGATCATTTTGTTTCTTCGAACAATGTTTTTTTTTAAAGATATGGTGTAGAATGTGCGAAATCCTAACTAGCATTCGCTTCCACTTATTTCATCTATAAGAAGACCATTCAGCGGAAATACGACACATGGCTACGGCATTCTTTTGCGAGAGGTTTGCCTCATATCAAGCCAGTCTGAGCATTGGAAATGGTACGTCCCTTGAATTTGACCCGATTTGTTTCTCTGTTCCGCACACTCGAGTGCGATGAAATTCGAGTGCTTGTCGAGTTCAATGTGTAATCTCATTTGCATAAAACCTAACGGAGCGCGCCCCCTTTTTTGAGCGATATACAAAAAAATATGTCAATCAAATGCGCGCCTTTCACTCTTAGTTATGGCCACCATTATTTATATGTGAAGGTCTTAGGCCACGATTTCTTCTCACATCAAATTGTATGTGCGCAACGCAAACGGGAAAATTAGGCAATTTCGGAACAGTTCCTCTGATACTCTATTAAGCGGATGTTATTTATGAACAGCAAAATCAAACATTTTCTTTTGCTTGATTTTAATTGTACACATCATGAAACGTGTTTCTACGAAGTTTCAGCTAAATTGAAAATTATGAATTTGCCGAAAATCGCATTTTAAGTTCAAAGTTTACAGTATTGCAAGACATAGAGTATAAACTATTATATAGACGTTTGAGAGAAAACAAAAGTATTGAGCTTAATCGGTAGATAGTAAGCGTCCCTCACACCGGGAAGTGCCACATAATGATATTGACATGTTTTTGGTTTTAAAAGTAGTGCGTAATTGGCCTTTATTTTTGTTTACGCACTGCAACTTCTTGTAGGAAGTCTTGAATGGAAGAGAACTTAGTCCACAAATCTGATTACATAGACATATCATTGGCACTGTTGAAAAAAGTTTTAAAACATCTACAGCTTGTAAAGTGTGTAAAACTGAAGTTACTACCGAGTCAGCATCCTCTCCATCTTATTTAATTGCTTTCGTATAACAGTGAATTAAGTTTTCATTTATGTGCCACAGATAGTACATAAAAATGACCTCACTTATATGGAGACCTGTCATGTAATTCACCATTTACTGATTTCAGATAAGGACATTTCACCTGACGTGAAGACAAATGTTGCTCTGATTTGTCTGTCACTGTTGCTACCTGTGGTACCCATCAAGAGGAACTGTAAGAGGACAACATGGCGCCCATCAAAATTGGAAATACGTGATGGATTCATCACACACATTACATCTGACAGTCACCTGCAGAACACAATTCAACAGAGGAAAGAAAAACTACAAAAACTGGGGGCTACATTTCAGCCTTTGGTTGTTCTTGTGGGTGAGGACATAACGTCAGTTACATGCTCCTATGTCGTCGTCGAGAACACTTTGTACAAATTCAATTCATTACAAAGCGCTGTTGACACATGTTTCAAAATCTTTCATGCTACTAGTGCTAGGTATCCTGAGGAGTCAGAAAGTGTCTGGTTGTTAATGCAAAGGGGATTTTATGGTATTAAAACAGTTCATGATAGAATGACTCAAGGTGTTCGGTGTCTCATGTCTGATTTAGGCATAAGTGAACCACAATAAAGATACATAATGTTTACCTGTTTTGCATGTAAAAAGAATTTCAATCGTCCATCTGATATTCAATATCATACAAGAAATGTGTGCAAAAATATGGCAAGAGGTACCATGTTTCCTTGTATATATGAGGGTTGTTACAGGTATTTTTCATATAATAGATCCCTGCAAAGACACATATCCAATGTACATAAAAATAAAAAGCAATGTAGTAATAGGAGTAGTAGTGTATTGTTAGCAGACAGTGATGTAACTGTATTGCAGTCACGTGGTAATTTGTCACAGCCTGTTGTAGAGAAAAGTAGTCAAGTTGTCACAAACGATACAGTGCAAAATGTAGTGGAGGATCATATGAGTAAATTCATTTCTAAACTGTATGCACATCCAACTTTTAGCCGTTCACATGTACAAGTTGTGGTTGATGGAATGAAATCCTTATTTAGTCACAATGTGAAGAGATCTTTACAAGCAATGGTTTTAGAGCACGCAGGTGTAGAAGAGTTGCCTGGTAAGTTTCAATTAGCTCTTGAAGAAGTTCTCTCAATAGAACCTCTAAACGGGTTTGAAACAGATTACAAGCGTTTACAATATTTTGAGGTATTAGGCACATACATTAGTCCACAGGAAGTTTTAATTGGGGAACGCATGGAAAGAAGACACACGGCTTGTGATAGCAACATAAAATCTGTTCCTTGTACTATGCAAATGATTCCATTGCGAGTATTATTACAAAAACTTTTCAGTAAGGACTCATTTATATGTGAAACATTGAACTACTTGCAATATTTGAATAACTGTGAAGACAATGGCAGTCCTCTTTTGAACATAATTCATGGTTCTGTATGGAAGAACATGCAGCCTTCACAAGAATACTCAAGACATACATTAGTAGTACCTGTTATTATTTTCTTTGATGATGTTGAAATTGGGAACGCACTGGGGTCACATCCTGGAATTCATAAATTAGGTGCTATATATCTTTCACTTCCACTTCTGCCCCCTTACTATGTGTCACAATTGAAGAATATTTTCCTTGTATCTTTATTTCATTCAGCTGACAGAACAAAATTTGGAAATGCAGTTACGCTTCAAAAGGTAATAGATGAACTGAATTTCCTAAGAAAAACTGGCGTACAGGTATCAACAAGCTGTTTTAAAGCTGTTGTAAAATTCATTGTTCCTGCTATAACTGGTGACAATTTAGGGTTGAACAGTATTCTGGGTTTTGTTTCAAATTTTGTTGGTAATCACTGTTGCAGGATATGCAATGCAAATAAGAACGAATTACAAAAATTAACCACAGAGGTTCCCACTTTGCTCAGGAGTGTTCTGACATATGAAGATCAGTTGCAGGTAAATGATGTATCTAAGACTGGCATAAAGGAGAAATGTGTGTGGTTAAACCTTGAAGGGTTTGACCTGTTTAACAATGTTGCTGTCGACATAATGCATGATTGGTTTGAAGGTTGCTGTCGTTATGTAATGTCATTCATTGTCAATTATTTGGTACAAGAAAGTAAAGCAATTACCATTGAGACTTTGCAAATGAACCTTGCTAACTTTAATTATGGTCCAGATTCCAATTCAAAACCTACAAACTGTATTCAGATTGATGGGGGGAACATAAACATAAAGACGTCAGCTCACGAAATGCTTATTTTGGTGAGGTACTTTGGCCTATTGGTGGGATATTACGTACCCACTAACAATTATGTTTGGCTGTTGTATATTCAATTACGCAAAATTACAGAAAGACTTCTAAATAACAGGGTTTATGATGATACTGTGATTCAACTACAAACTTTGATAGCAGAGTTCAATGAAATGTACTGTTCATTGACAAAATGTCATTTGAAACCAAAGTTTCATTTCCTCACCCACTACCCTGCAATGATGAAAAAATTTGGACCACTGAACCAAATATGGACCATGAGATTTGAAGCAAGACATAGAATTTCAAAGTTCATGGCTAATGTCTCACACAGCAGGGTAAATGTCTGCAAATCAATTGCAATACGAAATTAATTACTCGTTAATGACTTACTTCTTAATAACAATTTGACACATCACATTTCTCATGGAAAAAAGAGGAGGTTTAACAGTGATACAGCAATAGAGGTTAAGCAGAGGTATGCATTACACTCTGAAGCAGACCTTATGTCTGTTACAAAAGTTAAAGTGAAGGGCCATACCTTTTCTTTGTCTTCTACAATTGCACTTGACATTGATGAATCCAATGGACTTCCTGTTTTTGGTCAAGTAAAAGACATTATAATTCATGATGATGATATAATTTTTTCCTGTGTAGCTTTGGACACGATTGCCTTCTATGAACATGTTTTTGCTTACGAGGTCTGTGTAACAAATAACCATCTGTTTGTAAAGTATGATGAGCTGTTAACACCACTGCCACACACTTACACAGTGATGACTGATGGTGTAAAATACATTACACTTCGATGGCCAATTGATTAGAAAACAGTTTGAAGTTGGTGAATCTTGTAAACTGGTTGTTGTGTAAACATAAAAGAAACTCAAAATTATCAGTGTTATCATTCTGTATACAGTATATACTTATGAATAATTATGTAATGGTGTTACTAAGTAATCATATTTCATACCTGTAATTCATATTATTAAGCATCAATATTTTAATGAAGTCATATCGTCCTTTCCATGGGTTGTCAACTCACACAGAAGATCTTGTCGATGTTAATTAATTTTAAGTGTATTCTATCATACTTCTTACAAGGTTTCTTACTGTATATCTTTATATACTTACTACTATTTCGAAACTACTAAAAAGTGGCTTTTTTATTATTTACTTGTGTATAGTTTGCTGATATTTCGCCCTTCATCTGAGAGCATTTTCGAAGCAGGTAATGTTCCATCGATCTTCACATGTTAACCAATTTATAGACTGCAATCCGGTTATCTTCTTTCTTCCCTAAAATATTCACTATATAATTATATGAGCGCAAGAGAGGATGATTCTTAATTAACAAAAGATTGGCTACTTACCATGAATCCTCCCTTGGAATGCCTAAATACTTTTCATACGTTTCGGAACTCGTAGCTGGTTCCTTCCGAACAAGCTGCGAGTTCCGAAACATATGAAAAATATTTAGGTTTTCCAAGGGAGGATTCATGGTAAGTAGCCATTTTTAATTAATATTCACTATGTGGTTTAAATTAATTACAAACATCGTTAAAACTCATTACAATGCTTTTACTTAAACTATACTCTGAATATTATAGCCAAGAAAAAAAAGAGGATCACAGGACTTTAGTATTGGAAATAGGTAAAAATGTAAAGATCGATGGACAATTGCCCTCTTTGAAAATGCTTTCAGGTGAGGGGGGATATATGCACTGCATACACAGGTAAATAATAAAAATGCGACGTTTTAGTAAAATTTATATTAAACCTGTGACTTCTTGGAAGTTCATTGATACAGTGATTTATTTACAAAAAAAAAGAAAGAAAAAAACTGCAGTAATGGTTAAAAACTAATAGAAAAATACTGCATGGCTGCTGCTGTAGTGAAACACAATTTATTGTGGCTGAAATTAGTATCAAGTAGGTAGATATGCAGCAACAGTGTCAAGAAGTGGATGACTTGAACTGTTTAAAGTTAACCAACATCGACAAGGTCATCTAAGTGCTTGGATAGCCCATAATAAGGGCAATAGGAGGAACTCAATGATGAAAATGCTTTGTTTCACAACGTCTTGCACTGTCGTCAAGAGAATATATAACCTCAATACAAAGCAACTGTATTCAAAATTAAATATATCTAGTGACTATTATCATTTCAGTGTAAATGTGAGAAAATTGTAGTAGTTTCAGAATGGTGTTTAAGACAAACGTACAGTAGTATTAAAGCAGAATTTAAGACCATACAAGTGTACTGTTGTTCTATGAGAAGATGCCCCAAGGGAAGAGGAGTAAACACCAAATATATATGTATAAGGACTCTTGGTAAAGTATTTTTCTTTGTAAAAGCAGATGTGACATGATCAAATACATGTGAAATAAATAAGCACAAAAAATTTTATTTAAAAAACACCAGTAAATTATATGATGCACACGTGTTCTTCCATTTACATCGTACAGACATACGGAAACCACGTTTATTTGTATTATTATTCAATGTTTATTTGTATTTATGTACAGATTAAATAGACATCCATTTGACATGGTTAGCAACAGAAGTGTTGTGTAGTTTTGGATATTTTATAAATTTAGATTGTTACATATGTTTGATGGTTAATGGAAGCTATACTTGTCTAGTGCACATATATGTGTGTGTGTGTGTGTTTTGCAAATAAAGCATTGAAGTATCACGAGAACATCAAGTTTGATCGAAATTTTTATAATTTCAAAGATCATACATTTTATTATTAAAAGTGAATGTCACCCGGAAAAATACCAAAGTGAAAAATAAGTTATTATTGGTTTGGTTAAAAACAGAAGGACACCAGGAAACTGAATAATACCCATACGACAAAACAATTTCGTCAGTGAAAGTGTAAAAGCTGTGTTTTCCATGCATACGTCACAAAACTATTATTTCATAGTCTAGAATGTACTGGCCCGGAAGGACATGAGAAAGAAAAATAACAAATAAGGCAAATATAAAAACTACTGGTTTCTAAACCAGGGTGTTCAGTTTGGTTCAGTTTTAGATCGAGTCTCGGTCGGTCTTGGCTCGCATCTGTAAACGCGGTTTAGTCTCGTCTCGAGTATACGCGAGAGTCTCGTCTTAACGCTTCTAGGTTAAGTCAGCAGTATTGATGGACCAGAACATGTAAGTTGTATATTTTATGGTTTTTCTTAATTTCACACATCAGTATGGTCAGGCAATGCAATTCTCACAGTCCTCGTAACCGAAGGTTATGATAAACCCGAGTAGTAGTATAATAACAGTAACAATAATTATAATAATAGCAGTATTATATTGTAATGCTATGCATTCTTTGATTTGCATATCAATCCATGTATTGCTGATGGATAATTACGTCTGTTATTTAAAACATTGAGATAATGCTGATAATCTATTTACATGTGGGTGACTCACATATTATTCCGTTGTCATTATCGGGTCTAGAATAGCCCTGTAAGAGTCACGCCCATATCTTGTGTAGATAAACTCACATAATAAAATGAGATAGCAAAAAGGTAGATTATTGAGTAGTCATTGTTTCTTATAAAATAACTATAACCCCTTTCTCCCACGTAAGGTTAAGTGAGTATTAGTATTCACATAGTAAGTAAACACTATATAACCTAGATCATCACAGATATGGATAAATAGGTACTGAATAACCTTAATCATCAAGATAATTGCCAATATAAATTATCACAATATCTGTGTGATAAACTGCGATATTACTGTGATATGGCTCCCCGAAATGAATAAGAGGACTTATGATTGTACTGCCTGAACATAATTATGTGTAATGCATAAGCCTTATTTCTATGTGTAGTGTTGGTTACTTAAACTTGTGATTCGCTCTCAGTGCAATTTTATCTTTTATTTTGCTACTTTCACTAGTTAACTATCGCTAATACTCGATCACAAAGTAGGTCTAATAGTGCAACACCGGTTTCTATGATCCTTCCCCCTGTCTCCTTAGATGTATTTTCCGATGGACCGTCTGAAAGTGTTGACAGATTTTTGGCCAATTTTGAACGTTTGGCCGAGATCAATGCGTGGACACCCGATCGGATTAAAGCTATCTTTCCCACATGCTTAAGTGGACCGCCTTTGTATTGGTACAAGACACAGGAAGAGTCTTTACGTAACAAAGACTGGGCGGGTTTGAAAGCAGCGTTTGAGGAGCAATTTGGGTCTTGTCAGATACCATTAACAGCACTTAATGCCTACAGATCGCGAGTTCAAGCCCCGGGCGAACCACTAACGCACTACTTATTTGAGAAGAAGTTCTTGGCAGATAAGTATAATCCCACCCTTCCCTTTAAAGATTTTATGGCAGATGCTGTTATTGCTATGCTTCCCCAACACATGCATTATTTTTCCCAAAAGACGTTCGCGAATTTTGAGGCATTAATTAAGGAAGCATTCACCAGGCAGAAAGCCGACCTGTTAGTACACCAGCGCATCGCGGAACAACAACGGGTCGTGTCATGTGACCCTCAGCTTCCCCCAGTGGCCCCGCAAGCTACTGCAAACCCCACTGTATATTCTACTCCCCAGGTTAGGCAAGCAGACCCATACGCCGAAATAATGGACAAGCTGGACAAGTTACAGCTTCAGTTCAATTCCCATAAGGCTCATGTACATTTTGCAGAAACTTCATCCAGACCCCCCACCCCCCGCGCAACTTCTCCTGCTCCATCCTATCAGCAGGATTACCGCAGAAGCCAGGAAGCATGTACCAATTGTGCTAAGTGTAATCATCGGTACGATAAGCCTCCTGCGCCAAAAACCAAACAGGGTAACAAGAACAAGGAATCGAACTTGGCCCAGCAGGCCAAAGGAAAGAACCAGAAGAAGAAGAAGAAGCAAAATAATACATTTCCAAAAGGCAATGATAGTTACCACGCCTATTATGGGCAATTTCCGCCGGCATACCCTCCGTATGCCCCGCCATATCCGTATTACGGATACCCCCCACCGACTCCTTACGCTTTCCCACCCCATCCCCCTCCCCCGGCAGCCCAACCACCTAAACCGTTCGAACCTGTTCCCGATCCAAAAAACTGAATTTGCCTCAGGAGCCTTCAGCTCCTGAACCAGCCTCATCAAGTCCATCTCAACCGCCAGTCCCTAACCATGATACCTTATCTCCTACCATTCTCACCCTGCCACTACAATCCGAAGGCCAATTATTTTACGTTCAGGGTTCGATAGGGAACGTAAAACGCCGTTTTCTGATTGATACCGGAGCAGAGAGCTCCCTGTTACCGTGGACAGCCTTACCACGTAATGTGACTGTATTTAAGATGGAAACAAATCTGTATGGTGTAAGCGAGAAACCGTTATCGCTTAAGTATGCAGCATACATTAAGATTAATTTGGCCGGAAAATCATTTACGGTTTTATTTAGGCTTATTCCAATTCCTAAATTTCCTATTATTTTGGCTAATAATTTTTTGAAAACTCATCAAGCCGTAATTGAATATCAGAATAATACACTCACATTACGTCATTTTGGCTGTCGTCCAAATTCAGATCAGAATATACCCGTAGGCTCTACTCAATTGCCTCCTGCAGTTGCTTCGAAAGTGCAGACGAATCAACACTTTACGTTGGTTTGTAAACAAACCACAACCGTCCCTCCACGCTCAGTTGTTTTCATTCCACTTGATATACCGTTAGGTGTCAATTTCAGTGCTGTTCACATACATACACCTATCAACAGCAACCTAAAACGTTGCTTTATTGCTCACACAGTAGCTAGTACAGACAACATAGCGGTTCCCGTTGTAAATCTGGCTTCCAAACCCAAACACTTTCACAAGGGAACGCCTTTGGCTATTGCGTCTGTTCTACCAGACATTCCTGAGTCGCTACATGTAAACACAGTACGTAAGTTGTTTACACCGACGGCTGAGCATGCACAACAGAAAACTACAGAACGGCTTGCGAAAATTGGTCACCTTATTGATTCACAACAATTCAAAATTAACAAAGAGTTGAGTAATGAACAACAACAAAAATTAAGGGATGTGCTTTCTAAATATGCCAGTGTTTTCAAATGGTCTGACACTGATTTTTCCCATATAGATGCATATGAAGCCACTCTTGACTTAAAATCTAGAGAACCCTTTCGATCCCCGATGTTTACGGTGCCACACCGATTACGGCCTAGGGCAAAACAACAAGTACTGAAATTATTAGAGATGGGTATTATTGAATTAAGCAATTCAGCAACTCGGAATAATATTCTAGTAGTTCCAAAACCTAATTCTGACGATTTGCGTATTTGTTTGGATTTACGTAGACTCAATCTTGCCTGCCATCCAATCCGGGATTCTCCTGCCAATATGGCGGACGTTATTGAGAACCTAGCAGACGCTACGTACTACTGCTGTTTCGATTTATCGCAGTCCTTTTTTCAGGTTCCCTTAGATCCTGAGGACCGACCTTTTACTGCATTTTCCGTACCGTCCCTAAATCTTAAGCATTCCATGTACCAACTGACAGCCATGCCCATGGGGCATGTTAACAGCACGATTATGCTCCAACGCATATTGCGTGACATTTTTGAAAACGTGGATTCCAACCACCTTACTATGTATGTTGATGACCTTTATTTAGGGGCGCGCAAGTTTGAAGAACTGTTGGTAAGTCTAGAGAAAGTACTAGCGACTGCACAACGTTACTCGGTTTTGTTCAATCTTAAAAAAATCAATGTTTGGTGTGACAACACTAAAGTGTCTTGGCTTTATAATCCGAGCAGGTCATATTCAACCAGACCCAGCTAAGATTGAGGCTATTTTGAGCATCCCCAAGCCCCAAACTGTCAAGCAATTACGGTCTTGGTTGGCCTCGGTGAATTTCTTTCGAACTTTCTTTGCCAATATCTCACTGAACCTAGCACCGCTTTATCAAGCTCTAAAAGGATCTCCGAAGAAATTGGTGTGGACAGATGAATGCGAGAGTGCATTTCAACATATGCGCCAGGCTCTAACTAACCCACCCCTTCTTCAGATATATTCAACCCAAGATACGGAGCATGCCCTGGTGGTGGACTCCAGTTTAATTGGCGTCGGGGCATGTTTATTACAGAAACGCGCCTCTGATGCCGACTGGCACCCGGTGCAGTTTGCATCATCCCGTCATCCGCCAAGGAAGACGCCCCCACCCATCTATGAGCTTGAATTATATGCGGTCTATTTTGGGCTAAAAAAATTCTATAAATATTTAATTGGACAGGAATTCACCATTTACACCGACTCACTAGCGGTCACAGCCATGAAAACCTCGAATCACCTTAGTCCCAAATTACTGAGGTGGCGAGATTTCTTTAGCACATTCTCTTTTAATATCAAACATTTGACCGGAAGCAAGAACGGATTGGCAGACATGATGAGTAGGAACCCACTCCCGTTAACGCAAGAAACGATAGCGGAAGCGGAAGAAACCCCGCATGAGTACCAAATGCTGGCTCTCGACAAACGAGTTGATGTAGGTGAACTACAGCGCCAGGACTCATTTCTCGGGAAGATTATACGCGCCTTACAGACTGAAGATATTTCTCAGCGCCAATATAACCAATGGAAAAAGCAATTCACGATTTCGAATGGTATCCTGTATAGGAAGATCAAGGCCATACCTAACGACAGACTAGTACTCTGCGTTCCTAACAGATTACGGGATTCGATCTTTGATGAACTACACACGCATTCATTAACCCACCCGGGATTTACCAAATTACATCTGGTAGTTAAATCAAAGTATTACTTCCCGCAGATGAAACAATGGCTATATCGAAAATTAGCCAGGTGTCACGAATGCTCTCTATTTAAAAGATCGTATAAACCGTCTGTCGAAACAGTGCAGCAACTACCCCACGACACCATCTTCAAATGCTTTTCCATTGACTTGGCCGGGAAGTTAATCGCTTCCGAACCAGATCAATATCAGTACTTCTATTTGGCGACAGACCACGCCAGTGGATTTGTTATTACTGCACCTGTAAGATCCCCAACGTCAGAAGCTTTTATTAGTTTCTTTATGGACCATATAGTGACGCCCTACTCCTGTCCATCTCTCCTTTTTATGGACAAACAAACATCCCATACGTCCACGAAAACGCGGCAATTCTTAGCAAGCATGGGGGTAGAAGTTCGTTACGCCCTCCCCCACCATCATCAAACTTTGGGGCACGCTGAGAATCGAATCGGAGCCATCCAGAATGCATTGCGTTTCCTTACCAAGGAACAACACGCACGATGGCCGGACTTTCTACAGACCGCCACTGCTAGTGTAAATAAGACACCCCTCACGGAACTTCGCGTCAGTCCCTTCTCGATCCTGTTTGGTATCGAACCTGCGTTCATTATTGATCGTGTGCTTAATGCACCCGACCAAGAACTAAGCAATCACGAGAGGCTAACTCTTGCACGGGAAACGCGGGACTACGTGTTATACCGAAGGAATCAAATATTTGAACGGCAACGCGAAAAATTGCATTCTAAGAAGCAACCGACAGAGTTTCTTCCTGGATCTAAAGTCGTGGTGCAACGCATATATGCCAAACCCGGTGATTGCAGGAGTATTCAACAACTATTTGATGGTCCCTTTGAAATTCACAGCCGCCTAGATGGTAATTCATATATGGTCTTAATGAACGGTCAACAGGTCCCAATAGCAAAATCACGTCTGAAACTGTATATACCGGATGAAAATACGAGTCCCGAATTTCAGACGAAGTACAGACAATATCTGTAACTACATTCATTGGTAGCAGAGTAATCGTGTAGCATTCCATGTATAAATGCACCATATATATACATATATATGCTCAAACGCCCGACTTTGTCTCTTGTTTTCACATATATCATACCCTGCCTTAGCATCCTGAGGTTCCGCAAACCCCACCTACCCGTGTCTACCCCTCTATCTCTGCCAGTATCTAGTGCCGTAGTTCCCCCCAGGCCCCTCCCATGTGGGTTATTCGTAGACGAAAACGGGGCAAATGACTATTTCCAGCCATTGCATGCACATTTTTATACTTATACATAGTGACTGCTTGGTCCACGCCAGCGTGCATACGCGTAGCAGCCATATTGGTTTCCAATCCATGTGTAATTGATTTCATTTTCGTCACTACTTCATGAACCAGCTTGTGATTGAGTGTTACTTGCCTACGTAGGTTCTTATACCTAATGCGGACACGTCTCAATGTATATGCAGCTTGTGCAGCTATTCGTTCTACGAGTAATCCTACACGCTTCGTAGACTACCGTATGCTACCCTCCTCTTTCCCTTTCCGAGACAAATGATCTTACGTACACATATATGATGCATTTATTCATACAAGGAATAGCTTATTTAGAATTCCATACGCTATATTATTTACTTTTATTCTCAAAGGTAAAAAAAAAATAAATAAACTTAGGCATACACCCACGGGCTTCAGTAAGTTTATCACGGTACTTCACAAATGAACCACGCTTCATGTCATCCCATGATGCATTTTCCAACATAACTGTTTACAGAATTGTGTAAAAACAATAGATAATTCAAGGGAGACATTCGCCCCTTGAATTCTAAGGGCTTTGGTTCCCCCCGAATTGTACGAGTGCACCAATTACATTGGTCCCCCTGGAATCTCGAGGGAATACCCACCACATTGACCCCCAAAATGGTCAACATAATAGTTACAGTATCTAATACACTTCATACTCACATATGCTACTCCCCACACTTCCCTCGCTCCGATCAACATTTGAGCAATTCCTATGCGAAAGTAACTACAAATAAATACAAAATTCTCTAACCAATATTTTGCATCTTTTCTCGGTGAACAACACGTAATCGCATAAGATACTATACGGTTACACGGGACATTCATTCATTTGATTAACATGACCCCCCCCCAAAATATATATACTACACTGTTACGCATAACAACGATATATATTCCATTATGTTTCTTACACATAATTTCCGTGTAGTTTAAAAACCCCTTTAGGCAACAAATGCATTTCTTTCGGAAGAAGGAGAAAGATTTTGATAGACTTCAGCTTAGGCTGAGTTTCTGAGTTTACAAAAAAGAAAAAAGAAATTTTAAAATATCCCCAGGAAAATACAACATAGGTTGTATGTAGCCCTATTCCCTGACCCACCCATTTCTTCTTTCTCTCTATGCAACAAAAAAAAATCTCATAAATAGATACAGCAATAAGTAAGCTTATTTCCGTGGCAATAAACTTACATTCCTTGCCTTTCACTCCACTGAATGCATTTGTTCCCACGTTTTCCCGAAACACATTTTCGTGTGTACACACACAACACACGAATCCATATACAAACACAAAAAGAATATCTTTCGCGTCGCGCCCAACCGAAGTGTAGGTTAATAGTACTTTAGTACTTACCAAGCCATCCTCTTTGAGCATCGTCCCCACAACATGCACAGCACACACTCAATTAATTACCTTAATGAACGACCCCGTTCGATTTGCATAGCTTGGGAAATACTTTCACTCAGGGTTTCCCCCTCCTTCCTGATCTTTTACGGTCGTAGTCAGGAGCCTCACAATGCAAGTGCATTCGCACGCATCAGTGAATCCTGCGGCAGTCAGGTGGCTATCCTGCCAAGAAGGAATTCCCACCGTGGCCTTCACCAGGTCAACGAATTCTTCTGTACTAAAATTAACTGTGTTATTTCCTCCAACTCGTACAGCTACCTCTTGGGAAGTAAATTATTGCAAGCCATAAGGCAAGACATATATTAAAAAAAACACAAAAAAACATAGAACTAGAATTTGCATTTCGTTTTAATAGCTCAATTGTAGACTACCTGTAAGACGAGTTCGTTTTCTCCCTTTCAGGTGGCTCGTCTCTGTTTTTGGCCTTATTGCAGTACATCCCGTGAGGGCCCAAACCCCCTTCGATATGGTAACTCTGGTTACAATTATCAGTGCCGTGGGTACTGTAGGATGTGTGCTATCCATTATCTTTTGCCTTTGTTGGTGTCGATATGGCAGACCCAAACCACGTTCCAGATTCTATTACTCCAATATTACATTACAGTTCACGCATCCTCGCTTAGATGCTTCTTCCACTTACACCAATGGGGAAGACCGCCTTCTGTTAACACGTTTGGAAGGACACCGTGCATCAACACCTTCGCCATACGACCCTGCACCTGATTCCTGCACCACTCCATCCAGACTTGCATCTCCTCCTATGGACTCATTGCTTAGCCCGAGATATTTCTCACAAACACCATTGTAAATATTCCCTAATATTAGTTGGTGGTGGTATTTTCTATTCGTTTTATCCTTAAAAAAAAACCAAAACACAACTAAAAACCGTATGCTATCTCCCTTTTCCTGATCACATTCTCTTATGCCCTTTAACCTTTTATTCCCCTTCCTTTAACTCTTTCTGCCTTCATTAACGTTTACATTCATGGCAGATTGCACTGAAAGGGAATTACAGGTGCATCTTGGATGCACATTTTTTTTTCCAAAGGCTAAGGTCTGTGCATAAAGGAAAAACCAGTGGACTATACAATATTCCCCTGATATTTATGTATCTATGTATTTACTTCATTTAGTTGATTTATTTTAAGTTATATATATATATATATATACTAGCAGCGTTCACCCCGCTTCGCTGCGGTCACCCCGGAACGCAATAAACGTTGTTACTTAGATAATTTTTACTTTTTCGCTTTCAAGTGATATGATAAAAATCATAGAAGATTCCAGTAAATGTTAACATTATATCGCCTGTCATTTATGTTAACCCGCCCCGCTTCGCTGCGGTCACCCCGGAACGCAATAAACTTTGTTACTTAGATAATTTTTACTTTTTCGCTTTCAAATTGCAGTAAATGTTAACATTATAGCGCCTGTCATTTATGTTAACCCGCCGAGTGACACGGTCATGCGGGTTGCATATAAATACGTTTATTTTTATACCTATGATGAACTAACAAAGGATTTGTACGTATGGACACTTGAATGGTCAATTATCTCAAGACACTGGTAATTAAAAATTAAAGTGATATGATAAAAACCATCTAGGGTCCAAATCCTAATAACCCCCCAAAAATAAAAGAAATTGGTTCAGCCGTATTAGCGTGATGAGGGAACAAAGGATTTGTACGTTCTCTTTTATAATATAGATATTTTGTGTTTATATTGTTCATATCTGTAACATGAATATAATGATTAACGGGTGTGATAATCCATTGCCTGCCATACGAGTCAGACAATCCTTTTTTCTACAATGTATAAATGTAAATTGATATGCAACTTTTAACGCTTTACTCTTCTGGATCCCATCGATACATTTAATTACAGGTTGTTCGTCCTTCTTGGACATACTCTTTAGATGTATTAGTCACTGTACTAAAGAGGTTAACGCTGTATGTACACCGCTATTACAACCTTATGCCTTATTAGCCACCCTTGGTAACAATGGCTAGTTAATGTTACTCTTCTTCCCTATGTCCCTGCACCAAGCATTCTAGGCATGAAACTGACGTTGCATCTAGTATATAGGAAGTGTGCTTCACGAGTTTCACGACACATAGTGTTTTCCAGTGCCTTGCTGAACTCTTTATACAGGGTGACCATCGAACTATGATCGAAATTCACAATTTTGGGCATCCATTACAGGATTGCTCAGTATTATTTTTTAAGTGGGGGAATATCACGAGAACATCAAGTTTGATCGAAATTTTTATAATTTCAAAGATCATACATTTTATTATTAAAAGTGAATGTCACCCGGAAAAATACCAAAGTGAAAAATAAGTTATTATTGGTTTGGTTAAAAACAGGTAGAAGGACACCAGGAAACTGAATAATACCCATACGACAAAACAATTTCGTCAGTGAAAGTGTAAAAGCTGTGTTTTCCATGCATACGTCACAAAACTATTATTTCATAGTCTAGAATGTACTGGCCCGGAAGGACATGAGAAAGAAAAATAACAAATAAGGCAAATATAAAAACTACTGGTTTCTAAACCAGGGTGTTCAGTTTGGTTCAGTTTTAGATCGAGTCTCGGTCGGTCTTGGCTCGCATCTGTAAACGCGGTTTAGTCTCGTCTCGAGTATACGCGAGAGTCTCGTCTTAACGCTTCTAGGTTAAGTCAGCAGTATTGATGGACCAGAACATGTAAGTTGTATATTTTATGGTTTTTCTTAATTTCACACATCAGTATGGTCAGGCAATGCAATTCTCACAGTCCTCGTAACCGAAGGTTATGATAAACCCGAGTAGTAGTATAATAACAGTAACAATAATTATAATAATAGCAGTATTATATTGTAATGCTATGCATTCTTTGATTTGCATATCAATCCATGTATTGCTGATGGATAATTACGTCTGTTATTTAAAACATTGAGATAATGCTGATAATCTATTTACATGTGGGTGACTCACATATTATTCCGTTGTCATTATCGGGTCTAGAATAGCCCTGTAAGAGTCACGCCCATATCTTGTGTAGATAAACTCACATAATAAAATGAGAGCAAAAAGGTAGATTATTGAGTAGTCATTGTTTCTTATAAAATAACTATAACCCCTTTCTCCCACGTAAGGTTAAGTGAGTATTAGTATTCACATAGTAAGTAAACACTATATAACCTAGATCATCACAGATATGTCTGAGATCTAATATAAATTATTTGTAATATAATATATCTATACTGTGATAGAAGTGACATATAAATTGCTCTCTTAAATTCATATGTATATATCTCCTATTTACATATGGTGAAAAGGCAGTTAACTATAAAGGTAACCAAGAAAGTTCTGTCGCTTTTTTGTGGAGGTCTGTGTTCATTGGCTCTCACACCGTGAGCTGAATGCCAATGGAGATAAAGCGAAGATCAGTTATTGGTGTGGTATATCCAACATACTAGCGGTGTGGTAGTTCAGTTACACCGTGAACTTACATAAGGACAGAGTGAACATGGGTCTTCTACAGAGCGTAATAAGGGCGTGTATGCTGTAACGCTGCTGCAGCGGGACAGAAAATATGCCAGGCCTTTGGTGAGGATGTCATAACTACGCGGAGAGTGCAGCAGTGATTTAACAAGTTAAGGACGGTGACGAAACACTCGAAGATGCACCACGTGCCGGAAGTCCAACACATGTACAAAATGAAGATCTTCAGGCAGCAATTGAGAACAATGGCCAGACATGTGAGGAACTGGGAGTACAATTCAGTATGAGTGGAGAAATCATTCGGCAGCTTGGCGGAGAAACCATCTCCATCAGCTTGGGAAGTACTACAAGTTGGGTCGACGGGTCCACATGATTTTACTCCGGACCAGAAGGCAACGCGAGCAAACACCTGTGTTTCTGTGCTGTCTCGTCTGAGGAATGAGCCATTTTTTGGACAGGGTGTTTACATGTGATGAGAAGTGCGTCCTGTACGAAGCTCCACGGTCCAATCATCATTGGTTAGCATCCTGTGAACTGGTTCCAAACAGCTGATTCCAGCACTGCACCAGAAGATTCTTCTGTGTGATTGGTGAACTGCTCGCGGCATCGTGCATCTGGAACTGTTACCAGCTGATCAGAGCATCAATGTAACTGTGTACTGTTAGCAATTGAGGCATGTTCAAGAAAACCTGAAAACTGTGGAGCGAGCACTTCTAAATCGCAAAGTTTTTCTCCTGTTACAGAACAACGCTAAGCCCCATGTGGCTAGGATGACCCGGAACACGATTTTCCGCCTTGGATGGGAAACACGTGCATCCGACATACTCCCCGAACACGGCACCGTCCCATTATCACCTGTTGTACACGACTGTACATTTTTTAGTACAGAAAAGCAGGTACTGATAAGATAAATTTACATTATGTACTGTAACCACTTCAAGATTTTGTGACTATGTTTCATGTAAATATGTGCACTTTTGCCATGGTGAACAATTTCCTTCATGGAAATAACTCTATATTGTAATACATCCACGTACTTCCTTCTATTCTTCATATGTACATTGCAATATTACATTCCATACTTAACCTAATGTGTACAGGATGGTTCAAAACTTAAATCATCAAACTGTTTAGTAAGCCTCAATGATGTCGAATTATTGTGTATGTTATATTGACGCTGGAAATTGACTTTTTTCTTTAAAAAAAATATATTTACTTTAGCAGTGTCAAGAATTAGCAGTGTGAAGCACAACGCCGAACAACGACATTCGTTACATTTTAGATTTCGAGAAGTACGAGAAAAACTTGCAGAATATTTCAGGAGAACAATGGAAAAAAAATCAGCAGATAGCGACATTTATCGGAGTAATAGAAGCAAAATAGCGCCAATTAAACGTGCCTGCATGAAAGAACGGGAAGGTTTTCTTGAAAGCACTAAAATGTAACATATACCGTTGTTCGGCTCGGTGCTTCAATTGGTAAAGAGTTTTGAGAAACATGAAAATCGAGTTTTTTTCTACTGGGTAATTAGAAAGAATATTTGTAAGTAGACCAAATCCTGGCCTTTTGACTAGCTACCAGTACTTTAAATAACATTATTAAACATTGTGTGTACCTGACGAAGTTGATTCTACTTGAAGTCATAATTTGCATTGAAATGGTATGTATAATTTGAACTAGGTACATACAATGCTTAATTATGTAATACAAAGCACCGGTTGCTAGTCAAAAGGCCAGAATTTTGTGTACTTACAAATATTCTTTCTAACTGCATTAAGGAATGTATCGATTTTTACAATGTTTTTCAAAATTACTTTTTTTAAATTAAACATATTTACTTTGAAGAAAAGGTTACTCTCCGAACTAGTGTCATTAACCTGCACAATATTCAAGACACTATTGATGGTTTCCAAGCAGTTCAATGATTTAAAGGTATTGAAGCATCCTGCACACATTAACTTCAGTATGGAAAGCAATGTTGTAACATACGTATAAAGAATAGTAGGAAGTTCATGACTACATTACAATACAGAGATATTTCCATGAAATCATTTATTTTTCCACGGTCAGAAGGCACATATTTACATGAAGGTATGTCACAAAGTCCGGAAGTAATTACTTATTGCATGTTATGTAATTTTATTTCATCAGGAGAACCTGGATTTTTTGTCCTGAAAACATGCATTTTGTACGTACTGTAAGTATACATTTCCTAGATGCAATGTTTCCAGCACCAATTTTTATGGCATAAAGTCCGTAGTATACGTATGATTTGCAGGAATTCCTGTTACATGAACTATAGTGGATGTACTAATTATCCAAATGATCAGTAACTAATATAATTTCTTCAAAATGCGTACGTACAATTATTCATTCCGAAGGAGTATATTTCAGTCCTATGTAGTGGAGTTTACATTCTATCAGTACTTTTGTGCAGTAATTACTGCAAGCTTTACTACGCTGCTTGGAGAAATTGTCTTTATACACATGGGAAAAGACATTGCGGGATTGGGTTTTAGTCTTAATTTCATTACTTTCGTCCCTGACTGATTGCAAGCTTTTCATTATACTATGGTAATAAAGTCCATGCATAAGGACAACAATACAGTCAAAGCATGTATTCGTATCCTTTCGTCATGGCATTTTCACAGTAGCGAATGCAGATTTAACTGGACTATACAGTGCTTAAGACTCCACATACAGATTTAAATGCAGTCACGGACGGAGTTCCCACCATTCCTTCATGTGATTTTTCCACGTTTGCCTCGATAAATGACTAGCAACACCTGGAAATATAACATTCCTGTTTTGTAATTTTTCCATTCCACTTGAGTTTTAACATGACCGGTAATGGTGTCGCTCCATTATTACTGTTATTAACTATGACGTCATATCTTTAATAAGTTCTGACGTCATCATTTTTATCTGGAAAAGTAAGGAGAAAATATACGTAGAACGGACAAGAACAATTAACATTCTCGGTAATGTTGGAAAGTCATTCTTACGAAAGGTCCTAAAAATCACTTGAATTTACGTACTTTTTATCCGTAATTTTTTCTCAGTGTACTTGAAATGAAAAAATACAATCATTAAAATGGTTCATTTTATTACACTGCACTGGTTAATCACATACATCCATACCAGATAAAGGATCTGGATATTGTCGATACAATATATTTTGAACTTCTTGCACTAGTTTGTCTTTAGCGTATAATTTTAATTCCAATTGAAGTCTTTTGAGATCTATTGCAATATTAATAGGTGGAAACTCAATGTCCATTTGATCATAAATAAACTGTTTATCAATACAGGTTTGCACCCAGGAACGATGTTGACAACCATTACAGCGTCTAGACACATGTTGTACAATATGCATGACACATTTCTCAAAATAGTACTTTTTCAGAAATATACTTGTTTTGTTGCACACTTCCACTGCATGTTTCACACACTGGAATACGTTGATGAATTTGTTCCATTCCGTTTGCGTTAGATACACCATGTTGCGAGGGACATGCAATGTACTCTTTTTACGTAACAGCACCATCTTTTCTTCGAGGACTGTACGCAGCACCACCGCATGATTTGAGCCTAATGATTTGACTATGGTCACATTTAGCTCATCATGAAAATAATCATTCATTTGGTCGATTCGTGAACATAATATTTGCCATTCTTCAAAGTTCAGTTGTACACCAAATTGTTCTGCTTTGCCCAATCGAATCACAGGTTCAAATGTTCTAGCAGTGATACCAATCATCACATGTTTTGTTTGAAATATATTGATTGGACAATAGCTTGCGAAGAGGAATTCTTTATCGTTAGAAGTACACATCTTTCCTACTGAAACGCACTTGCTCAAATGATTTCATGGGATGACACTGTAATTGCTGATTTCATAGAGTTGTTGCTGACGTGATTGGAAAGGAATGTGCTGACGTTTGAATTCATGATTTCATCACATTTGCTGACATCATGCTGATCAACCAAATTCATAGATCGCATCCAGCATACAGCTACGTCTGACGTCAAAGGAATGTGCTGACGTTTGAATTCATGATTTCATCACAATTGCTGACGAAACCAGCTGTGTACTAAATTCAAATTGATGACTTCGTCCCAAGAATCCTTTGTAACATAAAGATGCAGATCTAGTATTTAAGAAACGTAACAGTTCTTCTTGTTTTGATGCTTCGATGGGTAAATATCTTGCTGGTAAAATTATATTATTATCATTTTGAAGCTTCACTACGATTCTTAATCCAAACTTTGTAGGGATTTTTTTTGCTAGCTATGATTCTATAAGGTACATTCTGTTGTAAATCAGTAATCTTGGTAAATGATTTCATCACATCACGTGTGTTAAGAAACTGCAGACAAGTAGCCATGATGACGTTATCTCGAACGATGATGCAAAACTGATGACGTTACATTATCACGTTCTGACGTGTACTATTGCATCATGATAAACAATGATGCCAGAGGTTTTTGTTCTAAACAGTTCCGGTTCTTTACTAATGAGAGCAAAAACTTTAAAAAATCTCAAACCAAAATTTCGAAACAAAAAATTTCAAACAAAACTTTCGAAACAAAAATTTTCAAACAAAAAAATTTCAAACAAAAAATTTTCAAAGCAAAACTTTTAAATAATTTCACGGTTAACCGTCAAACTTTATCCGGTTTTTAACTATTCGATTAACAAATAAACTGTTTTGATCATATTTATCAATGAGTGCAAAATGTTGAACGAAACCAAGTTTTTAAATGTTAAACAAAACTTAAAACTGAATGCAGCAAAGATTTGAAAATCATCAACCAATCAGATTGCACGAAAGATAGTGATCAGCCAATCAGATTGCACAAAAGATAGTGATCAACCAATCAAATTGCATCAACAATAACTTTGCCTGTGTTGTAGCATGTATTGCCTTTCGTCTATAAGTCGTAAGATTCGATAAGGTAGATATCAGATTTCTAAAGCTCAAGGTCAAGTCAACCACCACGAATGATCTTAGACTATGAGTTTAACTAAAGTTCAATATATTGTTTCAAATTTCGCGCCTTATGTTAAAATTCTGTTTATCACAATTCCCAAATTTAAAGAATACTTCTCTCGATATACCTAAGTCTTAGAATTAATCATATAATTACATGATGTAGTTAGGTCTCAATTCGGTCAATTGTTTATCTTAGCAGAACCAACTGTTGTCTAGAAACGTGTTATTTGATAACTTCCACGAATTTTGAACAGGAAATGAATCCCTGTACACTACCTCATCAAGGTCAATCACATGGTACATCGTGTTGCTTACGTTTATATTTGATCCATAGGCTGGAATAATCAAAACCAATGACGTAATTTCATTTGACAATTCTCAAATTATCCTACAAAGTTTAAATGAACCAATGTCCTGAACACCTAATCTCATCATAGGTCAATAACAGATCACGTGATCATACTAACATTTAACAATGATTTACCCAAAGAAAGAGATACCACCCAATTCTAAGAACAATTACCAATTATTGATATGACAATAACAAATGTACCCTCCCAAAATTTAAGATTGGTACACAAATACACCTGTGTCTTATGAAAAAAAGTAATAAATCCTGTACTCATTCAATTATATAGCCGTATCAAAAAAATAGGTCAATGAACTTCAAAATTTGAGTATTTGGCGATAAGAGGAACACCAACATTTACAATGGGTCCTAGAAAAACGTTTACCGAATTTTGTTATTTGATAATTCCCAAATTTAAAAGGGAACAAAAACATATAAAATTAATAAACCTCTGTACATACTCATATAACGTGCTAAATCCTTATCAAAGGGGTCAATAACCTCCGAAATTTGAATTTTGGTAGTTCTTTACCCATGAAAGGGAATGATGTGGACCATCCAAATTTATAGTGGTACATATTGAAGACCTGTACGAAAATATCAAATGCTTATATTAAACAATTTCCAAAAATTAAGGGGTGGCCCTTCCCAAATTTTAAAGTGTGCATCAATATACCCATGTCTTATGATAGGAAATGAACCTATATACATGACCATATAATCATATAAGATAATAGGATTTCATCAAAGGGGATAACTTAGGTCAAAACCAAACACGTGGTACAACATATAGCTTATGTTTATATTTTGGCAATTTTTTAAACCATGAAAGTGAACGATGTGGACCATCCAAATTTATCATGATACATATTGAGGTCCTGTACTATAATACCGAACGCTAAAATCGAAAAATTTCCAAAATTTAAGGGGTGGGTCAAGGTACGTATCCTCCCAAAAATTGAAAGGGGTGCACCAATGTACCTATGTCTTATGATAGGGAATGAACACCTATGCATGACCATATAACCATATAAGGTAATAGGACCTCATCCAAGGAGATAAATTAGGTCGAAAACCAAACACGCTTACGTATTGCTTACGTTTACACGTACACCAACGTATTGCTTACGTTTATATTTTGGCAATTTTGTACCCCTAAAAGGGAACGAGGTAGACCACCCAAATTTATAGTGATCCATATTAGGGTCCTATACTGTAATACCAAATGTTTAAATTGAGCAATTTCCAAAATTAAACGGGTGGGCCAAGGTACACCTCCCAAAAATTTAAAGGGGTGCGCAAATGTACCTATGTCTTATGATAGGAAATGGACACCTATACATGACAATATAATCATATAAGGTAATAAGACCTCATCCAAGGGAATAAATTAGGTCAAGAACGAAACACATGGTTGTACTAAAATTTGGTAATTTTGTACCCATGAAGGGAAACGAGGTGGACCACCCAAATTTATAGTAATATATATTAGGGTCCTATACTATTATACCAAATGTGTAAAATGGGCAATTTCTAAAATGTAAGGGGTGAGCCAAGGTACCCTTCCCAAAAATTTAAAGGGGTGCACAAATGTACCTATGTCTTATGATAGGGAATAAACCCCTATACATAACCATATAACCATATAAGGTAATAGGACCTCATCCAAGAGGATAAATTGGGCCAAAAGACCAAACACGTGGTACAACGTATTGCTTACGTTTATATTTTGGCAATTTTGTACCCCTAAAAGGGAACGAGGTGGACCACCCAAATTTATCATAATACATGTTAGGGTTCAGTACTATAATACCAAATGTTTAAATTGGGCAATTAACAAATTTAGGTGGCGGGCCAAGGTACCCCTCCCAAATTTTTCAAGGGGTGCACAAATATACCCATATCTTATAAAAGGGAATGGACCCCTGTATATGCCCATATAAGCATATGGGATAATACCACCTCCTAAAAGGGAAGAAATTAGGTCAAAAACCTCCGAAATTTGAATTTTTGGCAATTTTTTACCCATGAAAGGGAACGACATAGACCCCCAATACTGATAGAGATACAAACTGTGGTCCTAGGCTACCATACAAAATTTTTAGATTTGTCAATTTCCAAAATTTAAGGGGGGTGGTCCTATGTACCCCTGCTAAAATTTAGGGGGTTGGCCATGGTACCCCTGCCAAAATTTAGAGGGGTGGTCCTATGTACCCCTAGGTCATTGACCCCGGGCCAAGGTCATTGACCTTCGACCTATGACGTCATAAACGTCGGGGTCAAAGTCCAAAACGCGATCATTTCTCCCCAGTACTACTGTACGTTTGGTCCGATATAGCCAACAAGAGGGAAATAATAGTCAAAATAGATAATTTTTCAAAAATTTCCCCCTAAAATCTGGAATTAAAATTTTCTGTAGCTGGTAGCACTGCTACCAGACAGACGCAAACTATCTTAAATTAATCATTGCTACACGACGATATTTAAGGAACAAAACTTCTAATTATCAAAAATATATTACTGTAAACAGAAAAGTAGGGAAAAACTAGAAAGATCAAGGGTTAGAACCTAAATACGAATTTTCGTGCGCTCCCTAATTACCCCATTGTAACGATCTGTACTTGCGTTTGTTAAGTAAGGACAAATTTTTGATTGGTGTAAGTTGACTTGCACTCAGACGTATAGGTACGGATTTATAAACAAAAATTTCCAATTTTTAAACCAAATTTAGGAAAATTTTAATTTCCCTAATTGGCCCGTCCAATTGATGTCAACAGTTAGGTATCCATCCGAGGTATCTACCTGGCAAGTATAAGGAGGTCTTTCTACAACGAAGTAAGCTACAGGGAAAAAAAGAAGTAAAGGAAACTCGAAATTAGAAAATTCTCGAATTTTTGACTGGGGTGAAATTTGAGAAGGAAATTCGACACCAGAAGAAAAAATTAATATGATAAATCATAGTCCAACCATATTTTGCAAGAATAATATCCCGATATCTTAATTAGTGTCCACACAGGAGCGGATTAAACAAATGACACCCGTGTGTGCCACTTTGGCTACCTGGGCCACCGAGTATACATTTGATTACAGTTTTTTGACTACTAACTCGTGTTGTTGTTGTAGTTATAGTCTCGACTAATAATAATATAGTTGTTGTAAACAATAACTTTATAAAGAAAATTTTCTCTTCTTTTTACATCTTAGTTCCAACACTGTTGGTGAGAAATGCAGGGTGTTTCAAAATGAATTTTGGTGTTTTAAGTCTTCGTAGTACTTATTACATTTTACGTACAATTTTAAGCAATGCATCAAATAAAAGAGCACCTCAAACAGTCTTTGCTACAAGTGTTCAATGTGAGATTCATTCGTCACACGGCACACATCTAGTCGATAGGCGAGAAAGGCCCATAAACTTTCCGCCATATGGCACAAAACACATTCAATTTAGGGAAGTCTCGTTTCAAGTGTACCATCTCCTGAGGATTTGCTGATGGCCAGATACAAATTATGAGTGTTCACATTAGCTCTTAGGTGAAATGTCGATTTATCACTGAAGACGACACGATCCAGAAAATCTTCATTGCTATGCAGCAATATTTCACTTGCGAAATTGGCACGTAAACCGTAGTCTGTAGGCTTTCGACCTGTAGCAACTGCAAACGATAAGGACGTAGTTGCAAGCGTCTCCTTAATATTCTTCACACAGATCGTTGCACTGTACAGATTCAGTCTTTATTAAAACACAAAAAACTTTCTGCTCTCTAGTCTCCATCTTTGCTGCTTGCTCTTTCTAACGGCAGACAGAAGAAACAATGCATGTACATGCGTGCGTACAAAACTGTTTAAGTTGCTCTTTCATTTGATATAATATTTATAATTGTAAGTTAATTGTAATAGATACTACAAAGTTTCAAAACCCAAATATTAATTTTGAAACACTGCATTACTTCAAATTGTGTCATCCTATATTCATGTCTTTTATATACATGTCATCAGGGCCGGTCCTAGTCAATTTGTCTCCCCATGCAATGGCATAATTTGCCGCCTTCTCCTTTCTCCAGAAAGAACAAATCTTAAAAGTCATGGTTTTAAGTATGCTACTCCAGCATGAACAACAAAGGTGAGGGTAAGTGCAGTTGCACTCAGAAAGGCTTAAGTACTTACTAAAAATGCAATCCCTTGTGTCTTTTTTTAATATTAATCTATTACGTTAGTGAAAGATAAAGCAAACACACCTGCAGAGGAAAAATGGTAATCCTTTTTATAGAATTCATTATCGAGCTTCAATCTCAATGTATCAGTTTGCAATTCCAGTGCAACTAGCTCTTTTATCTTTATTTCTTGATTTCTAGTCCAGGAAATCTAGAGCAATTTTACCCGCAACCTGGGCAAAATTGCAACACAAGCTTTTTAAACAGTTTTCGATTCAGGAATTACTACTGAATAACATATTCAAAATCCGACAAAATCGGACCACGGGAACACCCCAAAAACGTTTTCAAAATGGCGGACCATGGTTTTTCGAAAAAATCGTAGACCTTTACCTTGGCGGCTCTAGTAGCCCTCTTAATTGACATAGAGACATCAATGATACCTCGTTAAAACGCACATAGACCACAAATTCCAACGAAGTGACTTTTGTAACCCTCATGCCCAACCCGTAAAAGAAGAAGAAGAAGAAGAAAATCGATTTTTTTAAATTGATATTTCTTGGACCCTGGCAACACTGTACGTCATCATCCACCGGCAGAAAAATTCCTACGCGTAGACCAGACATTGGTAACAACAATATGAAAAAATGAAGGACGTAGGTTCAACAGTAAAGGAGATAAAAGTTCGGAACAGCGGACCAAGGAGGGTCACTACTACTATGGTCTAACTTCTGTTTCTTAGATCTAGCATCCTCCTTAATTGTCACAGAGACATGAAACATACCGCGTTGAAAAGCTTATGAAACCCCCTTGACATATCGTTTGTGCCCCCTTTGCCCAATCTGTAGAAAAAGAAGAAGAAGAAACCTTTTAAAAATTTGGGAAAATCTACACTTTTACATGTCTTGGGCTCTGGCAACGCTGATAATTATTGGGTATAGGGGGCACAAACGATACGTCGTTGAAAATGGGGTTACATAAGCTTTTCTACATATCATAGTCTTGCATGAACCTAGGCACTGAAGAACCATGGCTGATTCCCTTACACGTTTGTGTATCTTCTTCAGAAACCTAGATACTGATGATAACCTCATCACACTTCAAGAAAAGAGAGCTGAAGGAGTGAGCAATGCCAGTAAGGCTCGCGGTAGTAACATTCTCGCCGCTACAAGTATGGTGGTTCGTGTTTCTTGTCGCAAACGTTACATTGATTTAAAAGAAAAGATATTGCGATTGCCCTAAAAAGAAAAACGTCATCGCCGATTCAAAAACGAGTTACACGCTCGTCGAATGGGTCCTTCAACAGCGACAGTGACTGCCTGTTTTGCGGAACGCCTGTCTTATTTGATGACGGTCACGTGTTGAAATCAGAAAATGTGCGAGTGAAAACACAAGCATTGCCACACAGCATTTTAAAGTGTTGAAATGAACGGAACGATACCGTTCACAAACTGTCCGAGGTCGAATTGAGTACTTCTTATCTGATCTTCATGCAGATTGTGTCTATCACAGATCATGTAGTATCAACTTTCGAACAGGTAAAGCAGTTCCTCAACAATACTGCACCGATAATCAGTCAGCGTCAAAAAAATTCCGACCTACAAATGATGAGAGAATCCAAGCATTTCAGCGCATCTGTAGTTATTTGGAAGAGCACGATGATGAGCAACTAACTGTGGGAGAACTTGTTACAAAAATGGGCACATTTCTTGAAGGGACTGATCACATTGCATATGACAGACGGCACATGAAGCGTCAACTAATGACGTACTTCGGTGAAAAAATTATAATTTCCAGTGACAGTTGAAAAAACGACTCATTACACTTCGAGAAACTGCTAATCACATTCTACAGGTATATCGTGATTTACCGCGAGAGTATGATGAGAAAAAGGAAAAAAATAGAATAAAAGAAACCGTAGCTCGACTGATCAAAAGCGACATAAAATCCAAATTACAAACTGCAAGGGATACATATCATTCACCCAGCGACTTGACCATTCAGGAATTCCTTCAGTACATTCCACCTAGCCTTAAACTATTCTATGCCACGCTTTTTGCCGGAAAGGACAATGAAACCAAATAGCATCGATTGGCCAGTGTTTGATGCAAGCAGCCAGGCCAAGAGATATGTTAGCTCCTCTGCAGTTAGGTGCTGCTGTGCAGCTGCACCACCACTATCGATCGAAACACCTGATTGACACGCTGCATCACCTGGGATTTTGCTCTTCATACGCGGAAGTGCAGCGGTTTGAACGCTGTGCTGCAAATGCATTTGGTAATCGTGTGATCGAAATGTCAGCAGACCAGACTCTCCTCTTTGCAGCGGATAATGTAGACCATAATCTCCAAATACTGAGTTGTTTAGGCACATTCCATGGTATGGAAATGTTGGCGGCCATTACTCCATCCACTACTACCAGTCTAATCATTCTTCGGAAGCCCGTCTCTGATACTGATATGAAGTCCTTTACCAGTGTTCCCATTCACGCATACACTGAAGCCAGGGCTATTCTTGAAAAGGTCAACTGTGAACTGGTAACAGCACCATCACCGAACGAAAGCTCCCTGGATATTTTGTGGAAATTTTCCTGGCACTTTCCGTCACGCACACCAAACTGGTCGGGAATGATGCAGGCCATTGACGCAGATCCATCTCTTCATCATTCAGGGAAATCCACTGTTCTATGCTTACCGATTATTGACCTCCATCCATCTGATATGTCATGCATCTATTCCACTTTAGTGTACCTGAACAATCTTGCGAAAAAATATAAAGTCACACCAATCATCACCTTAGACCAACCACTGTTTTGGAAAGCTTCACGTATTCTGCATGACAGAGCACATAACACAAGTATTAAGGACACGGTTCTCCTGTTGGGCTCATTTCATACTCTGATGAACCTTCTAGGAGCAATTGGTTCCCTGATGGATGGTTCAGGCTTACGTGAAATCTTGCATGAGGTTTATGGAGAAAATTCGGTTGTACATATGTTAAGTGGCAAGTCCGTAGCAAGAGCCTTCCGTGCGCATATGATGGTTTACCTCGCATTGCATTGCATTGCTTGTGGGGAATGTTTTTTTCTGGAGACCGATAACGGAACACACAGAACTATCAACATTGCTTACTCTCGCTACCAGAGTCTGATGTCGGGTGAGATTACTGTAACTGGAGCTAGTTCTTCACCTCTTCTTCAAGAAGCCCCGTCCAAAAAATAGAAGCACGAAAGTCAGAACTTATTAACACATCAAAAACAAGTCAATTGTGGCTTGCATACCAGCGCATGTTGACTACAGCAAGGAAATTTGTGGCAGCAGACCGAAGAGGAAGCTGGGAGAATCACCTTGATGCTACAGCAGAATGCATTCCCATATTCGCTGCAACAGGACACTCCAATTATTTGAAGTCGACGTGCTTGCACCTGCAAACAATGTTAACGCTGCCATCGGTTAATCCAACAGTTCACGAAAGCTTTCAAAATGGGTTCCGAGTTATTAGAAGAAGCAACCGTTATTGGGCTGGGTTGTCCTCTGATCTAGTCATAGAGCAGGTTCTGATGAGATCGCTAAAATCCACTGGAGGTCTAACCCATGGGAGTGGAATGTCGGAGATGTAATGATCTATGTGGGTGCTCTCAATGCCAGCATGCTCCGAGTACAATCTGGCGATGCAAACTCTTACTCATACAGCATATGTCACTAGCGAACAACAAAAAGAAGCCGAAACGTCAAGAATGTTACGTGATATCAGTGACACACGCAGGGCCGGATTTAGCATTTTGTCGCCTCTAGGCCCAATATTTTTTTCCGCCCCCTAGTCTGGTTAAAGTTACTTTCCTAAAAACCTTTATTAAAAAATTATATCAGGCCTATATGTTAATTGCTTAAACACCACTCCAAGATGCAATTTTATCATTGCAAGTTTTTTGAGGAATTTACTTGGTTCTGGGCTTAACAAAATACCGTTAATGTATTAACAAAAGATTGGTGAATAACTTTGGTTTTGTTCAATTTAGCCATTTGGGAAAATAAATAAAAAAAACTCTCTAGTAACAAAAATAAGTAAATAAGTTAAAAAACAGTCAGTTATCCCGTGTTTGAGATCAATGTTGTAACGAAGTTGATGCATAATGTTGAAAAATAGTTTAACTTTACCAACAATTATTTGTTCCAATGAACTTCAAAATCAAAATGCTTTATTAACCTGATTTTTAAAATCAATCCAAAAAATATGTTAAGTTATGGCTATTTACTTTTATTTCTAGATATTTTTTTCTTTCGGCTGTGCGCCCCTACCGGGCCTATTGGGAAATCCGGCCCTGGAAACACGTCGCATTCTTGCAGGACTGCAGTCCATTTCACCATTTGACGGAGACAAATCGTTGAGAAACATTGCCACTAGCGTCACAGCGGATTCCTCGGTTAACGTCCATAATTTATTTTCAGTTGGAGAAGAGCTTGCGAAGAAACTATCTGGCATAGACCTGTTCACTGTGAAGTAGAAACGTGCAAATAAAGTCAAAACTCTAGCATCCCCGAGTAGTGTTAAAATCAGCAGCGATATCTCCGTCGATTCTAATCTTTTGTTTAAAAGATTTTAGTTGTCGCTAATGCAGGCAGCACATCTTTAGAGGAGACCTTAGCGCATGAATTATGTGCCTACCCACCAGCTTTGTTTGAGTTACCCTGCATGATGCGTAAGGCAGGCAAAGCCCCACTGGCCCATGCGATACTAGAGTTCAGCAAGCAGCAGACCACACAGTTTGAGGAAACGGAGCCAGACAATATTCTGTATGTCTTAGACGGAGGATCTCTGTTACATAGACTAAACATGATGTAAAGGTAGTTCGTACGACAATATCGCTGCATCATTTGCTGAGTATACGGTTCGTAAATATGGCACATCAACCATCATGTTTGATGGGTATGGAATTTGCTCACCATTGTTCATTGCAACTGCACTACCGGGTGTGTAAGAACGTATTGTACTTGCAGAAAGCATGCCCGTCCATATACTATTGCTTGTGGTGTGTGCCAAGAAACTGAATGTTTTAACTGTTTAAATAAATATGGTGAGGACAGTGTTAGCGTAGGCGATGACGATGTAGATGTGTTATTTGCCTCCCAAAGTCTTTCGTCTTCCCATTCTTTTCCTTTAGAATATTTTTGCTTTATATATATTTAGTAGTAAGACATGGTTACTTCTGGGCCAAACCTCTTGACCAACCCATTTCGGACATATTTTTAACCAGCGCAGAAGGATCCAAATAATTATACAAAGTTACACAGCGCAAAGTATTCCCATAAATACAATGTTAAAGTGAGATTGAATATGATTTTATGACATTTAAAGTCATAAAAACTTACATCTAAAACTAATCACTATAAACTATTGTTCAGTACATAGTGCATTAGAAAGCTTATTTTTTTTCTCTTTAAAATGTGTTTTACCCCATCATTCTACGTTAAATACTTTTGAAGCTATTAACTAAAACATAAAGATGATTTGTTTTCTCTATATATATGGTACGAATGAAGACACACACACACAAAGCAACCAGCTCCCACTTACATATATGTACGTTAGTTGAATTGCTTCTTGTATATGTACGTGTTTTGCATAAATGTTTTCTTTCTTTTTTAGCAGCTGTTTGGACTTCAGCCAAATGTATCTCACGCTTTTCTTCCTGCTCAGTTTGAGAAAGACTTATCTCAGGCACTTTTCTTGGTGGAGCGTCTGTCTTTCGTTTCTTGATTCACAATCGTTGTTCATGTAAATTTCTGATCGGACAACTTCAACTATGCAAATTTAAAAAAAAATTCCGTGTTACTTAGCTAGCATGAACGAGAAACTGTTTATATAAACCGCCAACAAAACTAATGTTTTTACCATGCAGTGTTTCCAACTCAATATTTTTTCGGAACGTTCCAGGATTTTAATTTTTCAAGATATCGCCTTAAAACATGTAGGAATGAATTCACCCCATTACTAATAAATACGACAATTATTAAAAGTGTGTTGGCAACACTACATTTCTCACCCCCAACTAAATTTAAAATTCAATAGATCGGTCCCTAATTAACGTATTTAAAAAATTCAAACGACAAATGAATACTAATAACATAACCAATTTTATAAAGTGCATAAATGGCTGCATAACCCTCAGGATATTTCTCCCTTTTTCAATATCTCTACAAAATTTCATCAAATCGAAAAAATAAAAATATTACCGTATTCTACATTTAATTCTAAGACTTCTTTTAAAGAATAACATTTTCCCGAAAAAACAAAAATAAACCCGTAAAAAATTTCCGAAATTTTGAATTAGTTATAACCGTCAAATATTAACCGATTTTCAAAATTCAAACGGCAATCAATAGAGAAATAAATTTACTACCCATCGAATGTCTTGTAGGTTGCATAACTCTAAGGATATAATTATAAAAAACTCGAAATATCTTTTATTTATACATGTATCTTTAAAATTCAAACGACATTATGTTCTGTTTAGTCAAAGGTCTTAGTTTTTATAGTATTGAAACCTTAAAAACACTTATACACTTAGAACATACTTAACATTACAAGTTCGGATACTGATAATGGAATCTTCTGCTAACCTCGTTCTCTATAGGAAACAATGACTTCTTAAACTCTGTCCACTGATCATAATTCAAGCTGAATAGACAGCCGTTAATATAAAAAACAACTTGCACTTCGGTTTGCACATTTTTCACAATTACATTGAAATTATTAGTAAGTATAAACTTCTTTTGAGGATCAATTCTAACCACTCCATTTTTTACTTCTAAAGACATATTCTAATCATTTTTGTTATTTTTTGGATACATTTCTGAAGTAAAACTGATGTATTTTATAACCATTATTTAAATCTTTCAAACCCTCATACTTAACAAACAGCTTATATTTTTTCATATCTTTCAACACTTGCTCAGTATCATCATTATATCTTTGCGGTAATAACGTCTTACGCTTCTCATCTAAATGTATTAAAACTCTTTGTCCATAACGCTGTGTTTGAATCAATTTCCATAATGTTATCTCGTACGCTTTACTTTTTTCTAACTCATCTCTGCGAAGGAATCTCAATGCTTTAACGTCATTTTTCTTATTCCAATAATTAGCCATAGCTGCTTATTTGTTATAATGAAAATGTTCGTTTTATGAAAAAATTCACAAAACCGATTCTCATTTGAAATTTGCATACAGATCTCAACAGTTGGATAATTATCTTTTAGACCAGTGTATTTGATTTTTATTCCATCTTTAACGATCTCATCAATCATTTTATCTGTTAAGTGTTTTGTAAATCTAGGTGGAAAAAACACCTCAAACTCCTCGCACTCAACTAAAATGCTCTTTCCAAACTTAGTTTTAATCCTTTCCATTTTACAATCTTATATTCTGTATCTAATTCTAATTCTCTTAATCCAATAACTTGTTTTTGCTGAAGACTTCCAAGTTTATTTAAAGCCTCAATATGACTCGCCATCGTATTTATTATTCAGAAAATCAATTATCGCTCTTCAATTTTTTATCTTTAACTATAAACTTTTTAATTATTTTTGTCAATTTCGTTTATGGAGGGTACCTCCATAAACATTACAAAAATTACATGTAACTATCTAAAACTTTTCTACTACTTTCTCATTCTTAGGATCATATGTAATGTTCTTTTGTCGAATTAAAATCGCATAGCATATAGTATTATCAGCAACAGCTTCTGCAAAGTCTACTACAATCTTTATGTTTGTTCTCTCTTTTACCGATACGTTCTTTCTCTTACTACAATTAATCACATACATTGGTCTGTTATCTATAAACTCTTTAGGATCATAGTACATTTCGGTATTACCACATGTTCTTGTCTTAAATGCAGTATAATCTTCGTACATCTTAAAATAATCCGTTAGCAATATCTAAGTTTCTTGATTCTTTTGGAAATACCTCATTCCTCCCATTCTTAAGATAGATATTCTTTACCTTACAATGATCCAACTTACTTGCATCTGCTGTTTGTTTACCACTTCTATCAGTTTGGACTATTACAACTACGAAATCAGGCATATCAAATTGTCTAGAATTAAATTGAGTAGTAACGTCGAACTCCAAGAAAGAACCTACAACAGCCTTTTGAACACATTGATAAGTATGGAATGAAAACATGATTTTAGGTTCTTTAAGAATATTTAACTTTAACTGGCTTTCATAATTAGATTCGTATTCAACAATAGGCATTCTTATCTCCATACTTTTTATTGTTATTTTTCCATCATGTGGAGCTGTTGCACCTGCTTCCGTTCCAGCCCATTTGTACAAGATATCGTTATTGTTGTTAGCTTTTGTAAATGTTATTCTCAATCCACCTTTCCACATAACCTCTTTGTAATCACTTAAAAAGTCTGGAATTAATCTTAATGGGTACAAAACGCTAAAGTCCTTTCGTAGACCAAGTTTATCATCCTTTCAAATCCTGCTTGTTTTAGATATTCAACTTTTGGTTTGGAAATCTTTAATGTTCCAATAGCTGTAGATGTTATTCCAGGTAGTTCAATCTTATCTATAACAACTCCATGCTTTCTAACCTCAATTTGAGAAAAGAAGAATGGTAAGAAGTTATCTACAAGTTTTATAGTATCATTTGCACCAAATGTTCCTCCAACTGATGCACCAACAACTTCAAAAGTCATATGACAATCTGCTTTGTGTTGATGTATCAACCCATCCCCCAGATCGAAATCGAACTCAATATCTTTGTTAGCTTCATTCAAATTATTAAATGTTCTTGTGTTAGCTTTAAAACTCTGTAACTCGTACCTCTCAATACTATCCATTTATTATAAAGAAAATCTTGAAACAACGCTTTTATGGGATGTACCAATAAAAGAATCAAACATAATAACATTTAAAAGACTTATAATCCCCATTCTAACTTAACCTTAGCATTCATAGCATTACCAACTCCAAAAGCAGCTAATCGTTCGCCAATTGATGCATCACTACTAAATGCTCTTTTCCACGCTTTAGTTTCTAGTTCCTTATCTGCAATATGTCTCGACTCTGTATTTTTATTGTCTCTGTAGTATATATCGTGTTCTTTACAAGCCTCATCTAATGGGTTAATACCTTTATCACCTCTTTCTAATCTTTCTTGTAGCTTAGTTTCCGGACCACAGTACGAAAATCCTGGAATATGTAATTCAAATGGGAGTTTATTAATCAAATCAATTACAAATCCTTTTCCAAGCTTCTCATTATTCCAGAATCGTGATGGTAACGTATTTAAGATCTTAATCAAATAACCTATACCTTTTGGATCATTAGGAATAAATTGTGAAAGCTTGTTATTAATCATACTCACTATACCTACTTTCTCATTATAAAAGTTATTATTATCAGCCTTTTCTTCTCCATCTATAACTATTAACCGATCAATTAACTTTCTCACATCATCCATCCATATATATTCTTTAGGTATCTCTGTATATTGTTTAATTCCTTCACCAGTCCTTTTAGCTGTCGTGTTCTTTTTTGGAGTTGGAGGTAAAGATGGTTTAATATAATCATCCAAATAAGCTTAATAATATTAATGTACTTACAACCTCTATTAGATGCTACTTTTTTATCTGGATTATATTTTTGGAAGGCAGCATCTGATTCTATTATTATTTCCTTGTACTGTTCAAAATCGTCATCATCATAATCTTCAATGGTTTTATTAGTATTCATCGTTAACAATTCCAATAGACCTTCTGTTCCTTTATAAGTTTTACCATTAATTATCAAATCATCACCACTCAATTTAACTTCAGAAATTTTTATCTTATTTATTATTCTTCCATCTTCTTCTACAGCTCTTATTCCAAATACACTATCATTTCTTTTACTATAATATTTCGTTGCAATCTTACCAAATGATTGTGCTGTTGTTAAAGGTTCTACTCCTTTCACTTTGTCTTTAATTTGTTTTCTCATTTGTTTTATTTCTCCTGTTATAGGTGTATCACTACTACTTGGAGGACTATCATAAGTTATCTTTTTAGGTGTTTCTAGTAGACTAGGATCTATTGAAGCCGTCTTATGTACAGCTGGAACAAGTTCAGTTATTAGATTTTTATTTTGTTCTGCTACTTCTTTGATTTCGCTTCCTAAATTTTGAATAGCATCAATTACAGGTTGTTCTTGCGTCTTAAATTTATCGTATATACCTGCTCTTTCTTTCTTCCAAGATTTGAAGCCCCTTATCAAGAACTCCTTTAACTTACTATTCTTATTAATTTCTTTCTCATCCATTTATTATATAGAAAACGAACAAACATCAATAAACGTGAAAAAACATCAATAAACGTGAAAAAACGTTTAAAAACATTAAACGTTAAAACATGAGAAAACGTCAAACGTTTATAAAGTGTTTTATCTTGTTCCTATACTTAACCATTGTTTACCTTCCTTGTCATATCAATTACTATAAAACCATAATCTTCTTGCCAACATTTTGAACATATCTCTTTAAATTTATCATAAGACATATCTCCTCCAACAAACTCGTTATACACATGTTTAAGATTAGTATCATCTTGTCTAAATACACATAGGAAGTTAACGAAATCTCGTATAAGCTGTTTAGGTACTTTTGAATATGTCTGTGCAAAATAGATACAGTCTAAATGTGTATGTCTACGTCTTGTAAAGTAATTTCTAACAGTATTTTTGTTCTCTAAAATGTATCATCAAACACAAAAACAGTATTTTTCACATTCATCAATAGGTACAATACAATCATTACTGCTTAAGAACGTTGCTATTTGTTTATTGAATTTTAGTTCTGCTTTTTCAAATCGATCTTTTGATTGCTCATACTTTGGCTGATTCATGCTTTTAGAATATATGTAAAAGTAAGTATTGTTTAACCAACCTGGCTGTAATAAGAAGTTAAATAACAGAAAAGTCTTACCACAACCAGATGGACCCACAATAAGACATCGAATATCATCAGGTATAAGTTCTCCATTTCTTTTCTTAGCTGTTGTTTCTTTTATCATCTCTTTTACATCCCAATTAATAGTTTTCTTACTCATTTATTATAGAAAAAATCGTCCAGTCGCTATTTGCTAACATCTTTTATGATCTTATATCCTTAAGTTGTTTTCTGATCTTATGCAATGTATCTTTTATATATTCGTTATCCATTTCACCATTTAATGTTATTATCATCTCTAACTGTTCTTTAAATGAGCTAATACAAGTGACAATGGTTTTATTCATATTTTATTTTGTTTAAGTTTAACTTAGAAGACAAACCTGTTATTATAGCACTTCCAGTTGCAAGAGATATTGTTAATATTGAGTAAATTGTTACAGGTATAAAAATATTAATAAACCCAGTTGTTGCAGAAAGTATAACTGATAATGTAATCAAAGTGTAGTATGCATATCTAACAATTCGTAGTTTTCTCTTTTTCTTCTTTAAGCTGTATTCTAACTTTTGAATGATATCTTCTATTAACTTGATTACTTTCTCTCTTGGAATATCTCTAGGTAAATCAAACTCATTCATTTATTATATAATAAATGGCTAAGGTATTTAAGATAACGAGTGATACTTCTGTTTTAAAGGAGAAACTGCATTACGAATTAGACAACAGTAGCAACTATTTAAGTATAGGACTAGTCGGGTTTTACACAACATACTTAACACCAAACATTACAGAGAAAAATAATAAATTAACATTTTGCAGTAACCTTCATCCTAATCTTACAAAACAACTCATAGTTCAACCTTGTCAATATAGTTTAAAAGAGTTAGAAGATCATATTAAATCAATTCTTCCATACCCCGCTGATGCTTTTAAAAATATTAAATTTACTGAGGACAGAGAGAAAAACAGAGTTAAAATATTTAGCAGTATGTGTGATATAGCCTTAGATACCATTAATACTGTATTAAGTTTTAGTAAGAAGAAGTTAGTTAGAAACACAGAACATGTTGGAGATAAGGCGCCAAAGTTTCACCCATTCGATACAATTAATGTTCACTGTAATATAGCAGATGGTATGTTTGTTAAAGATACGGAACGTACACATAGAGAAACAGGAATTATAGCATCATTTAAAACAGATGCTGAGTTTAAACATAGTATTATTTACGAGCCTACTTATCCATTATTTTTCCCTATATCCAAAGACAAGGTTGATAATTTTGAGATAAGGATAGCAGATGAGAATGATTCCTTAATTGATTTTGGTGGAGCTACAACAACTGTACTTTTACAAAACAAGATTTTCTCTTAAATAAATAGGAAGATGTGTTCTATTAGAGGTTGTATGTTTAGTGTTCCTTACAACGAACTAAACGATTTAAATATCGATCATGTATTAACAAAGAAACAACTTAGCGATAAATCTAAGAAAATTAAAGAAGGTAAAGGAATGGATTTAACTTTAACTACTAAACAAATGAAAAATATTAAAAAAGAGCATATGGGTGGTTTTATTTTTACAATTCCAGACATTTTAGCAGCTTTAGGAGCAGTTGGTTCATTAGCAGGTGGTGCAGTGGCGATTACTAAAACTGTACTTGATGCTAAGAAGAATAAACAAGAACTTGAAGAACAAAAAAGGCACAATATGGCTATAGAAGAAAAGCAAAGAGCAGGTAAACCAAAGAAGTCAAAAAACTAAAACCATTGACCAACTTCGATATAGAGAGGTTGGTTAAAGAATTAAAGATAAAACGATTTAGAGGTGTATTTATGAGTGACGAACTTTCACAAAACCCTATGTAAATGAGTGCGGTATAGTTAACTTCGATAAATCAGAAAACATTGGTATTCATTGGATAGGCTATTGGAAAGATAACAACATAAAGTACGTGTTCGATTCTTATGGTGGTGTTTCTTCTAAACAACTAGTACAATATCTTGGTACCGAAAACTTATTTTACAATGACGAACGAATACAAGACTTTAATTCAGTTATATGTGGTCATCTTTGTGTTAAGGTTTTAAATCTTCTAAATCTAGGGTATTCTTTTAGTGATGTTATGTATATGATTAAAAATGATTAAGTTTAAGTGCTTTTATGGTTTATATCCATAAAAGTTTTGCTTTAAGATAAATATGGAAGCTATACACAATAGATTTTTAGATTATTTTGAGAAACATCAGGATGAACTAGATCCACTAGATAGTTATAATTTTTATCAGTATTTTAAGTATGTTAGTAAGATAGACTTAAAAGATAGAAACAACGTATATAATGTTATTGATTCATGGAAAATGTTAATACCTAATTTTTTGTACACGGAAGAAGAGCTGGAAAAGTTACGTCCAATAATTACCTTAAAAGAGTTGTCAAATTATAGCTCTAGACCATTACAATGCAGTAATTGTGGTAGTAAATCATTAACAAAAGAAATGAGTAGATACATTTGTGATGATTGTTCTGTAGAGAGTGGTTGGGTTTACAGTACTAATGAAGAAATGAAAGCTGGTTGTGTAAGAAAACCATGGTATGATACTACAAAAAGATTTAAGTTACAGTTATCTCGTTTGCAAGCTTTACAGGATAGAATTATTCCCAAAGATGTGTTCAAGGTGTTAAATGATGAATTTAGAGATGTGCCACAAGATTGAATATCAACAAAAGATGTTCTAGAAGTATTAAAGAAAAACAAATACACAAAATATTATGATGATGTTTATTTAATACACTATCACGTTACCGATCAAAAACCATTAAAATTACAACATATGGAGGAAACACTTATAAATGAGTTTGAAAACTTACACGAGACCTTTAGGGAGCTGTATCCGAAAAGAGTATTGTTTATTAACTTAAAATGTGTATTGTACTATCTGTTGAAAAAGCATGATGTTCATGTTGATATTGATTTTAAACATTCACCTAGACAAATAGAGATGTTAAAGAAATGTTTTGAAAAATTAGAATGGACATTTTCTGTATAATAAATGAGCATGGATATATTTGGTAATGTTAAAGATAGAAAAGGTGATGTTGATATTAGTGAGGAAAAATTAAAATTGTTGGAGAATTTAAATGATGTTGTTACCGTAAGTCAACTTAGGTCAATACAAGCTCAATTAGAGAACGATAGAAAACGATTTGAAGATGCATTAGAAACGTTACAAGACGCATACATAAAGAAAGAAGATTTTCAAAAGATTAGGATGGATACTACTAAATTGATTATGCAAAAAGAAACTATACCTCTATTATATCGATTGAGAACTAAGAATGTTAAAGACCCAATCTTTAGAATATTTAATCTCTCTAATGGTTACAAATTTCTCTATAATGGAAAAATAATGCACATGGAACTAAGTTTGGATAAATACTTTTTAGAGATATATTAGGGTGATACTTTGATTGAAAATTTACCTTTTAACTTTAACAAGAACGATATAATTACGATTAAACCAACTAAAAATTCAGCTATGGAAGAAGAACAATTATTGTTTGTTGTAATGTACATAGAAAGAGAACTTTCCTAAGGACGTTTGCTATATGGATATTTTTGGTAATATTAAAAGTATAAAAGAAGAATCTAGAGAAGTTTTTACATCCTGGGTTGATTTTAAGAATAAAATATTGGTTAATGTATCTAATGCTATCGATAAACAAGATGTTATAACATTAGAACAGCTTGAATCAGTGAAAGAAGAGTTTAATTTACTTACACGAAAAGAAATTGTTGAATTTCCATGTCGATTGGCAGAAGATGATCTTGGGAAACCAGCCTTTTTTGTATATAATTTAGCTTCTGCCTGCAAATTTCTTTATAGAGGTAGGTTAATGCATATAGAATCAAGTCTTAATAAACAACTTATAGACTTATTTTTAAATGACGCTTTAGTTGAAAGTTTTCCATTACACTTTAATATGTATGATCAGTTAACAATTAGGCCATCTAAAGATTCTGAATTGAAAGACGGTAAATTATTATTGCTTATTATGTATATAGAAATAGAAGATGAAGGTGAAAACGAATCAAGTGATGATGACGATAATGTTAAAAGTATAGTATTAGGTAGTGATAAATTTTAATTATTTTGTTGATTTTCTATACAATAAATAATGATGATGTATTGTGTTAAATGTAAGAAATCAACAGATACGAAGAAAGATACCATTAGAATTGAACAAACAAAGAATGGAAGATATCTAAAGAAAGGTATATGTTCTGTATGCGGTGTTACTAAAACCCAATTCGTTAAAAAGAATGATTGACTATATGATGGTAAAGGTGTTAGAGAAGACATTATAGAAGAAATTCACAAACCATCTAGAAAAAACTTTGACAGACTAAGTGTGGTTATAAAAGGTATCGATGATCTTTGGCAAGATGATCTTGTTGAAATGGATAGTGGAGTATTAAAAGGTGTTTCCAAATTAAATAAAGGCTATAAGTATCTGCTAACGATTATAGATGTGTTTTCGAAATATGCGTTTGCTGTTCCTGTTAAAGATAAGAGTGGTAAGAATGTTACAGAAGCATTAGAATCCATATTAAGAACGAGAAAACCTAGTAACTTACAAACTGATCAAGGTAAAGAGTTTAAGAAGTTAATGGAGGAAAGTAAGATTAATCATTATTCAACCTATAGTGGTAAGAAAGCTTCTGTTGTTGAGAGATTTAATAGAACACTTAAACAAAACATGTGGAAAAGGTTCACAACACAAGGAAATTATAAATGGATAGAAATATTATCAACATTGGTTAATGAGTATAATAATAGTGTACATAGAACAATTGGTATAAAGCCTATAGAAGTTAACAAGAGGAATGAGCGAACAATATTGGAGAAGGTGTATAAGAAAGAATATAAGCGTGTTAAACCCAAATACAAGTTAGGTGATCATGTTCGTATAAGTAAATCGAAAGGGTTATTTGAGAAAGGATATACACCTAATTGTTCAACAGAAGTATTTGTTATTAGCGAAGTTATTCCATCTAATCCACCTACGTATAGAATTAAAGATTTAGAAGAGGAAGATGTGCAAGGTAGATTTTACGAACAGAACTATTAAAGACGAAACATAAAGATGAATACTTGGTGGAAAAGGTGTTAAGAAAGGTGATAAAGTATACGTTAAATGGCTAGGATTTGATGATTCACATAACAGCTGGATAGATAAAACTAATGTTGTAACGTAAATATAAATGTTTGTCTTTTATAAAATAATAACCATAAAAGGCTAGCGAACCGTTACTCTCTGTGTTAGATGATTATGTAAGGGTGTATGTAAGGGTTAAAATTTTTAAACAGCTTTCAACTATAAAAATAATGATGTGTTTTATGATAATTATCATAAAACTCTAACGTGTACAAAAAGATTAAACATATCATAGCAATACAACCTGACATATCAAAACAACCATCAAACATACAATCTAGCTTAAATACAACACAGAGCATTTATCTTAGTTTAAACATAACCATTTGATCTGTGGATGGAGATGATGATGAGTTTGTTATTGATTTGTTTTTAAGTATAAGAGACAATTAACAGTAAGTTTCGTATTTAGATATTCGTTAAGGTAAGGATAATGAGTTTTGAACATCCCTATCAGAAGACTTGGTTAATATCTAATAATTAAGGGTACGACTTTTATGGTATAATAGTCATAAAAGGTAATTAGTTAAACATTAAACAAACCATCTGTTGTAACATCGAATGCTAAATTCAATATACTACCTAAATCAGAATTATTATGATATTTTCATATTATAACTCTCCAATCCACAAAGTGTCTAAATACATATATAAACTCTACAGAGAGGTCTTGATAAATTGAAATGTTATCCCAATAAACGCGGTCTTTGAACTCTGCAATAAATTCTGTTAAATTTTGAAACATTGAAATCGTTCTCCAATCTACTTTGTCAGCGTAATCTCTTATAAGGTTTTCTGATAATTGCTGAGTCCTACACAAGCACTCCCAAGAAAGTTTATCTGCATGTTTTCGTATAAAGGGTTCAGAGAGTTTGCTTCCGTAAGATATAGCATCAAAATCAACTTTGTCTATAAACTCATTAATAAATTCTTCAGATAGGTTTTGATTTAACGATACTTCTTTCCAATCAACTCTATCTGGAAATTCTCTTATAAAGTCTTCTGATAATTCTTGGCTTTCTGAAATAATCTCCCAATCAACTTTATCAGCTAATTCTCTTATAAACTCTTCTGATAACTTTTTCCATGAACATATTTTACTCAAATTAACTTTCTGCAGATATTTACGTATGAAGTCTTCTGTAATGTGATCAGTTATATTCCTTTTCATAATCATCATAACCTATAGATAACCATTGTTCGGCAGTGAATCTAACATCTCATCAGACAAATTCATAACGTTTGCATAGAGAATGTTTTGTATAAGAAATGAGTTCTTTTCTTTAGTGGCTTTCTTGAACAAATGATCTAACATACCTATGGACACGCTAAAATTTATTTTGTCTTCATCATTATAACCACCAATATCTAAATGTTTACATACACAATCAAATATAGGTTTGTAAGATAATATTTCCTTAGCACTAGTCATATTCACCTGTTCGTTTTTATTCTTAGATTTTTTAAATTTATCTCATTTTTGTTGGTTTTCTATATAATAAATATGGAAGCACATTTTGATTTATTACATGATAGACTTAAACTAATTCATCATGATCTTAAACTCTTAGCAGCACTACTAGAGAAGCAAATACTGTTAAAGGAAAAAGATTTACTAATAGCACAACAAAAAACACTTGAGTTGGATAGTGATGATGAATATAAATATGGTAGTGATGATTATGACGATGATGAGTAAGTTTACAAAAATGATTTAATTTTAATATGTGTATATGTAACTTTAATGGGTTATTCCCATAAAAGTCGTGTTCTAATACAACGCGTAATATGTAGACAATGGCAGGAGTGTACAATGTTAAGTGTTGTATTAGGATACATGAAAATAAAAATAGCACAAAAATGATTAGAAATAATCTGGTGAAAGAAAAAATTGAAGAGTGAACGTTGATTCTCTATATAATAAATGAGTAATTATAGTAGATTTACCGTAATAGAGTTAAGACGACAATGTAAAGAAAAGGGAATCAAAAGATATAACCGATTAAGAAAAGCAGAACTAATAAACCTTCTTAAACAATATGATGATGAACAAAGCAGAAGACAGATTAGAAATATATTCCCATTTAAACAAGAGATATTTGAAAAACCAAAAATCAAAGTTGAATCAGTACCAATTGATGTAAAACTCAAAGAAACGACAATGAAATCAAGATTAGAAACATGGAAATTTACAACATATTACAAACCACAAGATCCACTTGAACAATATATTACTACAACATCTAAAGCTATAATAAACAGATTACAAATTAGCTTAAGTAAACATAGTTCATTGAAAGCTAATCTTTATATAAGTTGTACATATAAAAAAGGTGAAGAAACTCAAAACTTCTATTTTAACACTGAAAACCAAGAAATATATCAATCAAGTAATTTAAAAGAAGAAATAACTAAAATGAAACAAAGATTAAGAACAAGAATGGGTGAGTTCCAAGCTAGAGGTTGTGGACGGGCTCTCATAAACATTAACTTTTTACAACTAACAATCGTCAAATATACATCATATAGAGGATCAACATACATAGAATTACCTAAACAAATTCAAAACAAAAAGGGAGTAATTAATGTAAAGAATGAAGATGAAAAATGTTTCTTATATTCATTATACAGAGCCTTATATCCTACAAATTCACATCCTAAACGAGTACCAAGAAATAATGAACTTTTATTAAACTTAGAATCTAAACTGAAAAATATTCATTTTCCTGTAAAACTAAGCGATATTCCGAAAGTTGAAAAATTACTTAATATTTCTATAAATGTCTATGCGTATGATAAAGACTATTCAATCTATATACTATATCACACACAAAACAAGCAAGAAAATCATGTCAATTTATTATATATAAAAGAACAAAATGAAGATAAAATTAAAACACATTATTGTTGGATTAAGGATTTAAGCAGACTAGTATGTACACAATTAACTAAAAAGAGAGCTCGAAAATGTTTATGTGATAGATGTTTGTTATACTTTTACTCCCAAGATGCTTTAAATAAACATGAGCAAGATTGTTCGTTAAATGAACCGGTAAAAATAATTATGCCTGAAGAAGGTAAATGTGTTGAATTTAAAAACTACCAATACACAATGAAAATGCCTTTTGTGATTTATGCTGATTTTGAATGTTTGTTGCATAAAGTTATGGGTTGTGAAGAATGTTATCCGGATAACGAGCCATATACAAAGAAATATCAACAACATAAACCTTCTGGATTTTGTTAATATGTAGTAAAGAGCGATGGAAGTAAAACTAATCCTGTTTTGTATAGAGGTAAAAATGCTGCTAATAAATTTATGTTAACAAAAGAAGCCAAACACATATCGAACATATACAAACAAAATAACGAATTACCATTAACAAAAAGTCAGAGAAAAGAGTTCAATGAATCTGAATGTTGTTATTACTGTACGCAACCGTATACTAAAGAAAATCATAAAGTTAAGCATCATGATCATATAACAGGGGAATTTATAGCACCACTATGTAATAACTGCAATTTAAAAGTTAAAGTACCAAAGTTTGTACCAGTGATCATACATAACTTGACAGGATATGACTCTCACTTGTTTATAAAAGAACTTGGATGTAATAAAGAAGAAATAGATCTAATACCCAATAATGAAGAAAGATGCATATTCAGTACAAAGGTTGGAACTATTAAATTGAAATTTGTAGATTCATTTAGATTTATGGCTTCTAGTTTAGACAAATTGTCATCGAACTTGAAACGTGAACAAATGATACATATCCAGCACTTTTATCCTAATCAAGAACAGTTTCAACTTGTAATAAGAAAAGGTGTTTACCCAACTGATTATGTTAACAATTGGGATAGGTTTAAAGAAGGAAAATTACCGCTAAAGGAGGCATTCTTCAACAAGCTTAACAACACACATATAAGTGATGAAGATTATGAGCATGCAAAGAAAGTATGGGAAACATTCAGCATTAAGAATCTCGGACAATACCATGATTTATTAATATATTTAAAAACGGATGTATTATTGTTAGCAGATGTGTTTGAGAACTTTAGGGAGACATGTCTTAAAGCTTATGACCTTGATCCTGCTTGGTATATGACAGCACCATGTTTAGCTTGGGATACAATGTTAAAGATGACAAATATAAAATTAGAATTGTTGTGGGATTATGATATGGTATTAATGGTAGAGAAAGGTATAAGAGGTGGAATTAGTCAATGCTCAAAAAGATATGTAAAAGCAAACAATAAGTATATGGAAGATTACGATAAGAATAAAGAAGATTCTTACTCAATGTATCTAGATGCTAATAACTTGTATGGGTGGGCAATGAGTCAATATGTACCGTGTAAGGGATTTAGATGGTTAAGTGAAGATGAGATTGAAAAAATAAATTTTACAAGTATAACTGATAATTCTGATACTGGTTACATATTAGAAGTTGATCTTGAATATCCGAAAGAATTGCATAACTATCACAAAGACTATCCATAAGCTCCTCAAAATATATGTCCGCCTGGTTCAAAACAATCGAAACTATTAACAACCCTATATGACAAAGAAAATTATGTAATTCACTATCGAAGCCTAAAACAATGTCTTTCATTTGGACTAAAACTTAAGAAGATATATCGAGTAATAGAATTCGAACAATCAGATTGGTTAAAGAAATATATTGATTTAAACACACAAATGAGAACGAAAGCAACAAATGATTTTGAAAAAGACTTCTATAAGCTCATGAATAATTCAGTCTTTTGGAAGACTATGGAGAATATTAGAAAGAGAGTTAATATTAAACTTGTAAGTGATGAAAAAAATACGAGAAGCTTGTAGCAAAACCAAATTGTAAGAGTACTACAGTTTTTACGGAAAATTTAGTAGCAGTTCACATGAACAAGGTTAAAGTGCAATTTAACAAACCGATTTATGTTGGTATGTTAATTCTAGATTTATCGAAATATTTAATGTACGACTTCCATTATAATGTGATGAAGCCAAAATACCAAGACAAAATAGAAGTATGTTATACAGATACTGATAGCTATATATACCATATTAAAACAGAAGATGTGTACGAGGACATGAAAAATTATATTGATTACTTCGACACGAGTGATTACTCTAAAGATAACAGATATAAGATACCACAGGTCAATAAGAAAATACTTGGTAAGATGAAAGATGAACTTAAAGGGACAATCATAGAAGAATTTGTTGGTTTAAGATCAAAAATGTATTCAATCAGGTTCGAAAAAGATAAATGTTGTAAGAAAGCAAAAGGAGTTAAGAAAAATGTTGTAAGTAAAGAACTATCATTTAACGATTATAAAGACTGCTTGTTCAACCAAAAAGAATATTATAAGAAGATGAATTTGATTAGAAGTTATAAGCACGATTTGTACAGTATAGAAGTAAATAAGTTAGCTTTAAGTTGTGTGGATGATAAGAGATGTGTTTTAAAGGATGGGGTAAATACTCCACCATGGGGACATTATAAGTTAGAAGAGATGTAGTTTTAGATGTAAGATTTTAGATTGTAAGTTTTTAGATGTAAATTCTTCATAGTTAGGTGCTATAAAGTTCTATTTGATTCTTATGTAAATCCTTTTGTAACTAGATTTAGTGATTTTTTTGTAATTTTGTAACTAGATTTAGTGATTTCTTTGTAATTTTGTAACAAGATTTAGTGATTTTTTTGTAATTTTGTAACTAGATTTAGTGATTTCTTGTAATTTTGTAACTAGATTTAGTGATTTTTTGTAATTTTGTAACTAGATTGTGATTTTTTGTAATTTTGTAACTAGATTTAGTGATTTTTTTGTAATTTTGTAACTAGATTTAGTGATTTTTTGTAATTTTGTAACTAGATTTAGTGATTTTTTGTACCCATGTATAATTCCTTATAACGTAAGTTTTTAGATGTAAGCTTTTATGATTTTGAATGTCATAAAAGCATATTCAATCTCACTTTAACATTGTAGTTATGGGAAAACTTTGCGCTGTGTAACTTTGTGTAATTAGTTGGATCCTTCTGCGCTGGTTAAAAATATGTCCGAAATGGGTTGGTCTAAGGTTTGGCCCAGAAGTAACCATGTCTTACTACTATAGGTGTTATGTTTCTATAAAACGAATTGTCTTTTACACTGTATTATGGTATGACCTATTTGCTATTGCTTGTGTTGTATGCCAAGAAACTGAATGTTTTAACTGTTTAAATGAATATGGTGAGGACAGTGTTACCGTAGACAATGATGATGTAGATGTGTAATTTGCCTCCCAAAGTCTTTCGTTATTCCCTTTCTTTTGCTTAAGAATATTTTTGTTTGATGTATAGTACTTATATTAAAGCGACCTTTGATTTAAAGAAAGAAACATGATTTTTCATGCGTAGAACGATTATCAGGGTTGCCAGAGCCCAAGAAATGTAAAAGTGTAGATTTTCCCAAATTTTTAAAGGTTTCTTCTTTTTCTACAGGTTGGGCACAGAGGGCATAAACGATACGTCGTTGGCAAGGGGGTTATATAAGCTTTCCAACGCGATATGCTTCATGTCTCTGTGACAATTAAGGAGGATGCTAGATCTAAGAAACAGAAGTTAGACCACAGTAAAAAAAAATATACAGAGTGACCCTCCTTGGTCCACGGTTCCGAATTTTTATCTCCCTTACTGTTGAACCAACGTCCTTCATTTTTTATATTATTGTTACCAATGTCTGGTCTACGCGTAGGAATTTTTCTGCCGGCGTATGATGAAGTGCAGTGTTGCCAGGGTCCAAGAAATATCAATTAAAAAAACAAAAATCGATTTTCTTCTTCTACGGGTTGAGCATGATGGGTAAAAAGTCACTTCGTTGGAATGTGTGGTTTATGAGCGTTCCAACGAGATACCATTGATGTCTCTGTGTCAATTAAAAGGGCTACTAGAGCTGCCAATGTAAAGGTCTACGATTTTTTCGAAAAAACATGGTCCGCCATTTTGAAAACCGTTTTTGGGGGTGTTCCCGTCGTCCGATTTTGTCGGATTTTGAATATTTTCATCAGGTGAGGCACCTAAACAAAATACAGGTGTAAAACTAAAGGTTGCAATTTTGCCCAGGTCAAACCGTATTTTGGCTCGACTATTCCCTTCAATATCTGTTAACATTTTTTAAAAAACTTGTTTCTATCTTCAATGATAAGGAACTTGTTTCTGACAAAAACAAGACTAGTTGTCATATCAAAACTGTGATAACTTACTAAATGGAACAGATATTCACTACTACTCGAGAACTGAATTCTTGCATTTGGCAACATTCAAGCAATTTGTGCTCGGATTTATTCGACCATTTGCTTTAGCATTGTCCATGTGGCCTTAAACTAATGCAACCTAAACATAATTTATGAATGTAGTCAGTGGCGTATTTAGGGGGGTGGCTTCCGGGCTTAAGCCCCCCCCGAAATCTTACTTAGTATAGTAAAGTAAATGAAATATCTTGCAGAATTTTCACATTTCCAGGCAAAGCCCTCCCCGAAAGTTAGCAAAGCCCCTCCCGAAATAAAATCGTAAATACGCCACTGAATGTAGTATTCAAATAAAAGGTCAGCTTAGTAAATGTAACTACCATCATCATGAAGTCTGTTTCCAACAAGAAATATTTAATTTAAATAATATACTTACGACAGATTTTACCGGATAATCCAAACTTGCCGCTCCACGCAAATGCACGTGTTGCATATATGGTAGAGCCGGCATATCATATATATAGAGTCGACAAATTATTTATATATGACATTTAGAAAAATACTATAGGCAAATTAGTATTAGTTTATACCTTTAGACAAGTTATTTGAATTTTATACTGTTCGTGACATTATTTTCGTACTTATTAAAGGCCTGCTTTCACGAAAAAACAAAATTTCATTTCTAATTTTATTTCTTAGTTGATATTGATGAAAACTGCTGAAACCCGAATTGTTAATAGGTATGGCATTCATGTAAATTGTAAAATATTTGTAGCGTATCAGTATCTAGCGTTTAATTTATGTTGCATTTTACGGTGATTATACCTACATAAAAATATTTAATACTTAAATAGACGTAAGATGCATTACAAATGACTATTTGAAAAAAAAAAACGAAATTTAGAGAAAAAACGAGAGGCAATATTTTTTTTCTAAAAAACGTACATTTCTGAAAAAATACGAATGTTTTTTTTTTTTTCTATTTACAACACTAGCTGGAAGTCATATGATAGGTTGGTTGAGGTGGGATTTCAGCACTTCGCCATGAATCATAGCCTGAATTTCGTAGATCCTGAAACTGGCGCTCATACGCAAAATATCGAGCGGTTTTGGCGAGACGCGAAGGACAGCATTCCGCGATATGGGAACAAAAGACACCATTTCGTGGGACATTTGGCCACCTTTCTTTTCAAGAAAAAGTTTCCCTTAGAAACCAGGTTTCAACACTTCCTTTCGGAAGTAGCTCGGATTTATTTGCCTACCCTTTGATGGTAAGTTCAGATAGTGCCCTTGTACTTACATATTTTTCTAGGATTTTTTTTTTTTTAATATGGTATACTAAGAATAATAATGTGCCCTTCTACATTTTGTATGAGTATATGTGGGGCATTTGAAACACATATCGCATGTTACGTGCACATGGATGCTTCTTACTGTTGCACTACGTATAAAAATGATTTTATTTGATGTAGAAGTGGTAATGGAACACATAAGAAACGCAGATCACGGTGTATTCACACTTCATGTTGGTGTGAATACAACATGATCTGCGTTTCTTAGGTGTTCCATTACCACTTCTACCATGGGCGGCGATTAGAGGGGGCAAAGGGAGGCAGTTGACCCCTCACTTTTTTGAAGTGACCCATTATTGTATATCATTTGGAAATGTAAAGTTATTGTATGTATTACTGGTTCATAGAAAAAATGATGCCATATAATATTTGCCGTTACGTGAGTACGTATTGGTTGTCTTCCCATGGAGTTATGAAAGCTGCACGAATTACGTTTTAATTGCCACGGAAAATGGCTCAAAATTAACCTATTTTAGCTCCACAATTCCAGCGTACTTTCATTTCTTCTTACAAGGGCTCGGTATGTTAGTCAGCCGCTTTGAAACTAATTGAGATATCATTTCGAAAAAAGAAAGAAAAAAAGGAAAAGTTTTTCACAAGTTATTCTTTAATTGCACAAAAATTGACAATTCCTGAAATGACTTTTCTTCTTTCTAATAGTAAGGAATATTGATTAAAAAGAGAATAACAAGAAACAACTTCTATCTTTTGTATTGTTTTGCAGTGTAATATACTAGTGAAGTGATGTGTTTAGGGGTGTACGAGTGTATAAACAACTAAATTTAGTGAATTCAACAGAATTCTAGATTTTAGGATTATTTTGTATAATTGGAGTGTGGAGTAATTCTAAGATTGTTGAGTTTAGATGTATTCCAAGAAAGTGAAAACTGCACCTAATGGCAATGAACATGTTTCGGGAAGCTGCAAATATATTTATTTAAATGTCGTAGCATATGCTTGTAGTATTTACTGTCTTTCTAAGAGTAATAACATACATTTAACAGCATGTGTAGAGTTAAAAATATAAGATGTTTACTAATCCCCAGTTTCAATATAACTTTTGCAAAACAAGGCTCATTATTCATTATTGTGATTAATATTATCCTTTATATTTACTTGTTTTGCAAATTTGTTATTAAATAATTAGATCACAATTTTCCAGACAGAATTTTAAGATGTTTATGAGCAATGAATCAAATTTCTTCTTACACCTTCGTTGTATAAGAGTACAAAGGGCTAGTACCTACTTGCGTTTCTCTTGTCAATTTACTTAAGGTTATTCAGAACGTCCAAACAGTTTGTGTCTAAAACGATAGATGGCGCCACCGTCACCAATGTTAACATATACAACTAATAAAATTAAAACAATCAAATATAAAATAAACAGTTCAAAAATTAAGCAAAAACGGATATAATCTGGTTAATGGACGTTACAAAATCTAGGGAATGGTACGTGTCGATTTCAGATATTGTTATTAGTTTCATTGTTAGAGGCCACCATTGTTAAGTAAACAATCAACTTTATCTGCCGTACTTTCTACCAGAAACTGACCAAACTTTGCACACCCATTTAAGATTGAAATATCTAGGGAATGGTACGTGTGGATTTCAGATATTGTTGTTAGTTTCATTGTTAGAGGCCACCATTGTTAAATAAACAATATACTTTATCTGCCACACTTTCTACCACAAACTGACCAAACTTGGCATACCCATCGGATTACAACTGAGATATCTACTGAATGGTACCTGTCGATTTCACATATTGTTGTTAGTTTCATTGTTCGAGGCCGCCATTGTTAAATAAACAATCGTTGGATTTCTCCATTGTTAGATAAACAATCAACTTTATCTGCCATACTTTCTGTCACAAACTAACCAAGCTTGGCACACTCATTTACGATTGAGATATCAATGGAATGGTACGTGTCGATTTCGCCTATTGTTGTTACTTTCATTGTTAGAGGCCGCCATTGTTAAATGAACAATCAACTTTATCTGCCATACTTCCTACCAGAAACTGGCCAAAACTTGCACACACATTTAAGATTAAAATATCTAGGGAAAGATATGTGTCGTTTTCTCATATTGTTGTTAGTTTCATTGTTGAAGATCACCATTGTTAAATAAACATTCGTTGGATTTCTCTATTGTTAAATAAACGATTAACTTTATCTGTCATAATTTCTACCACAAACTAAGCAAACTTTTCACACTTATGAACGATTGAGATATCTATGGAATGGTATGTGTCGATTTCACATATTGTTGTTCTTTCATTGTTGAAGGCCACCATTGTTAAATAAACAATCTTTGGATTTCTAAATTGTTACATAAACAATCAACTTTATCTTACACTCTTTCTACCAAAAACTAATCAAATTTGGCGCACTCATTTACCATTGAGATATCTATGAAACGGTACGTGTCGATTTCACTTATTTTTGTTAATTTCATTGTTAGAGGCCACCATTGTTAAATAAAAAATCAACTTTATGTGCCACACTTTTTAACAGAAACTGACCAAACTTTGCACACCCATTTAAGATTGAAATATCTAGGGAATGGTATGTGTCGGTTTCACATATTGTTGTTAGTTTCATTGTTGAAGGCCACCATTGTTAAAGAAACAATCAAGTTTTTCTGCCACACTTTCTACAACAACCTAAACAAAATTTGCAGACTCATTTAAGATTAAGATATCTATGGAACGATATGGGTCGATTTCACATATTGCTGATAGTTTCATTGTTAGAGGCCACCATTGTTAAATAAACAATCAACTTTAACGGCCATACGTTCTACCACAAACTGACCAAACTTTGCACATCCATTTAAAGTTGAAATATCTAGGGAATGCTATGTGTCGATTTCACATATTGTTGTTAGTTTCATTATTGAAGGCCACCATTGTTATATAAACAATGGTTGGATTTCTCCATTATTAAATATACAGTAACTTTATCTGTAATATTTTCTACCACAAACTAACCAAACTTGGCACACTCATTTACGATTGAGATATCTATGGAATGGTGCGTGTTGATTTCACTTATTGTTGTTACTTTCATTGTTAGAGGCCACCATTGTTAAATGAACAATCAACTTTATCTGCCATACTTTCTACCACAAACTGGCCACACTTGGCACACCCATTTAAGATTGAAATATCTAGGCAATGGTACGTGTGGATTCCACATATTGTTGTTAGTTTCATTGTTGAAGACCACCATTGTTAAATACACAATCGTTGGATTTCTCCATTATTAAATATACAGTCAACTTTATCTGTCATATTTTCTGCCACAAACTAACCAAACTTGGCACACTCATTTACGATTGAGATATCAATGGAATGGTTCGTGCCGATTTCACACATTGTTGTTAGTTTCATTGTTAGAGGCCACCGTTGTTAAGTAAATAATCAACTTTATCTGCCGTACTTTCTACCAGAAAGTGAAGAAACTTTGCACACCCATTTAAGATTGAGATATCTAGGGAATGGTACGTGTGGATTCCACATAGTGTTGTTAGTTTCATTGTTGAAGGCCACCATTGTTAAATATACAATCAACTTTATCTGCCACACTTTCTACCACCAACTGACCAAACTTGGCATACCCATCGGATTACAACTGAGATATCTAGGGAATGGTACCTGCCGATTTCACAAATTGTTGTTAGTTTCATTGTTATAGGCTACCATTGTTAAACAAACAATCAACTTTGTCATACCTTCTACCAGAAACTGACGAAGTTTTGCACACAAATTTAAGTTCTAAATATCTAGGGAATGCTACGTGTCGATTTCATGTATTGTTGTTAGTTTCGTTGCCGAAGACCACCATTGTTAAATACACAATCGATGGATTTCTAAATTGTTAAATAAACAAACAACTTTACCTGCCATACTTTCTACCACAAACTAACCAAACTTGGCACACTGATTTGCGATTAAGATGTCTATGGAATGGTACGTGTCGATTTCACATATTGTTGTTAGTTTTCTTGTTAGAGGAAACCATTATTAAATAAACAATCATCTTTATCAGCCATACTTTTAAGCAGAAACTGGCCAAACTTTGCATACCCATTTAAGATTGAAATATCTATGGAATGGTATGTGTCGATTTCACATATTGTTTTTGTTTCATTGTTGAAGATCACCATTGTTAAATAAACAATCATTGGATTTCTTCTTTGTTAAATAAACAATCAACTTTATCTTACATACTTTCTACCACAAACTAACCAAACTTTGCACACCCATTTAAGATTGAAATATCTAGGAAATAGTACGTGTTGATTCCACATATTGTTGTTAGTTTCATTGTTGAAGGCCACCATCGTTAAACAAAGAATCAACTTTGCTATATTTTGTACCAGAAACTGACCAAACTTGGCACACCCATCGGATTACCACTGAGTTATCTATGAAATGGTACTTGTCGATTTCAGTTGTTGTTGTTAGTTTCATTGTTAGAGGCCACCATTGTTAAATAAACAATCAACTTTATCTGTCATACTTTCTACCAGAAACTAACGAAACTTTGCTTACCTATTTACGATTGATATGTCTATGGAATGGTACATGCCGATTATCAAGGGCTAACAAGCCCTAGCCAAATTGTGTGTAATACGTCATTATGCTTGGGATCAAACGACAATTATTCGTGATCAAACGAGCTGGCCAAATTCCGATTGAATTTGTTTTCATGGTGGCTGTGGTGGAGGGGCTAACAAGTCATCGGTAAATGTTATTGTTCGGAAAATGGAATAGTGCAAAAAAATAAACTTATTTCATTCAGAACTTTGTTGTGCCTGCTTTGTAACCAGTGTGAATTAGTTGTGTGCCGCCAGATTTCTTTTCTTTTTTTTTTTTTTTTTTGTCTTAGGTGGAGCGGGATGGCCCCCTACAGCGTTCCTAGAATTACACTCTAAAAGCCCACAGTGTTCCTAGAGCTGCACTCTAAAATCCCCTCCCATATAACTGACCTTTGTTTCACAGCAGACACCTCACATTTGAACTCTGTTGAGATTCTGTGTAAGTTTGTCGGTTGTACGCACAAATTGAGAGTATAAACATGTATTAGGGAATGAGAAGTTCTCGAAATAAATTTGCAAGCTGAATATTTTTTCGCGACATAAGTGAAGAGTAATTGTATATCCTTGAAGAGTACCCTGGGGGATAGTAAGAAAACTCTAAGCAAAATAATCATTGAATAAATAGCAATGTAATCACAGTAATGTACATATGGCATGTTGTATTTCTACCAGATTGTCAGAGCACTAATTCTCTTATTTTTTGATGTGAGCGGTCTCGCTATCGAATCTCCAGAAGAACATTTAAAAAAAAGATGTATTTAGGTCTATTCCATTTTAAACAAACGAAATACGTTGCGTAAAAGAACTTTCCATGTTAAAATATTTGATGGGTAGAGTAGTTTGTGTGGGATTTGATAGTTATTGCATGTATCTATTGCATGCTGATTGGGTAGCTGGGAAGGCAGCCAAGATATTCATTCTGACGGTTGCAAGCCCGTGAAAATACAGAGCAACAGTTACTCCAAGGGAGTAGATAATAGATAAAAAAAAAAAAAAAAAACTACCGTGAGGGAGAGAGCCGAAAAGAGTTTATAGTATGAAATTTTGTCCGCAACTAGGGAAGTTCCGCCAGGAACGCAGGATCACCTGTATATGGCTCTCATTGTTGAGACACTAAAATTTTTCAATTAATCGTATACGGAAGATAAACATTAATAAACTATTTTTATTTATTTACTTATTCCTCGGGGGGTAGTCTATCTCAGAAGATTACGATTAGCATAATTATATGTTTCAGGGGTGCGCTTCCAATCCACCTCCCAGAGGCGGTTTTTGGGTGGGCGAACCGAACCTTGTCCTTAGATCCACACATTAATTAAAGTATATGTAACACACATGTACGTATGTGTGTGTGTGTGTGCGTATGATATGTGTATATGTATGTATGCTAAATGTAAAATATTTTTGAACCAATGTTTCCAATCCAAATAATAGAGCCCCACGGCTCCAACTCGCCAAAAACAAATTCCGCCTGTGTCACCTTCTACACATCAGCGGCTATGCCCATAGTATATTCTATGATAACAATTGACTGAATGTGCTTTTCAAGTTTCTAGCTCATTTTCTTGGAAAGATAATGCGTAAGACTCTCTTAGTGTTGCAACGAGACGAGACAGGACTCTTTGAAGCGAGACACGATACAATACGAAACGTTTCGTAAAACGTCTTGTCTCGTGTCTCGAAAAATACAAACACAGTTTCTGAATTTGCTTAAAAATTTATTAACTCGGAATAAATTATTTGCCTTCGAAATGTATACCATCTTTTATTATTTCAAATGATCCAAATGATTCAACGTTTCAAACCCTACAAAGAACAGGGAATACCTAAAGCACTTTTTAAAAATGATTCTTACAAACAGCTTTCACTTCCATTTTTCAATCGATTCAAGTTTAATTATTTTGTGATAGTGCCCCAGATTCAAATACAATGTAAAGCGTTCATTGAGATCAGTGTTTCAGAAGATTTTATTCCGGGGGCTGGTGGAGATATCTACGTATAAAAATCCTTTAATAGAAGTACAAGTATGCGTAGAAGTGGCAATTTTATCAGTAACTAACTATTGTTTCATGGTCTTTCTCGTTCCGAACCAAGACAGAAACGTGTCAGCCTTTCTCGACACTGAGTTTCGAAAAAGATTCTGATTTGACAATAAAATTTATCTTTTTTATCCTTTTATGCTGTTATTCGAAGATAAACCATTTTTTAAATGGGAAAGTTACATAGGCCTCCTTATTTGTTGAAGTGGCGCCAGGGGTTCTGAAAAAAGGATATCAGAATAAATGGGGAAATCTTGCCTTTCGTCTGTACTGACGGTATTGACAAATGTTCCTATCGAAGTAATTACGGGTTCAGTCGAAACTAAGCAGTCGTTGCTGGAGGATTGCAGTCGTGTTTTGTGTTGTGCTCTGTTAACCAAACTAGGTTAAAAGTTATAATTTTAACCACTTGGTTTAACAGCTCTTTTGTGGGCCTCAGCCTTTCTGGTGTTGCCACGAGACGAGACAGAACCATTCGATACGAGACGAGACGGACACATCTTTTCTAGACGAGACGACACAGCCAGAAGTCTCGTCTTGTCTCGTTTCGTCTCGTGGCAACACTAGACTCTCTAGATATATCAGTGCAAGGTATGACAACGTTCCTCACGGAGCACATGTTAGCTCTCAGCCTCTTTCTTTCACTGATGTTTGTTTACGTAGTAGATGAATATATAGAGAGTAACAAAAGGATGAGATATTCAGATTCTCCTGAAACCACATTAAAATTGTAGCAGTATTTGGAGCTTGTTATAAATGGATTTACCGGGGAACTAAAATAATTCTGGGAACTGATCATACAGTATTGATATAAATAAACATGGAAACAAGTAAATACAAAGAACTGAAATCGTGAATTGTTTTCAAAATACAGAAATCTCGAAGGAATATCTGTTTAGGCGGCTTTAATTGTAAAGGAATTTTGAATAAATTTGCATCCCCTGAATTCTTATACATAAAAAATAGAAATCTTTCTTTTAGCGTACGAATGAGATGCTTTAGGAAATTAGGTTAAGATAATTAAAATGATACTGTCCTTTGCAAAATTTAAGAGGAATACCATGATCGAAAAAGCATGAGTCAAACTATAAAGGTCAATGGTAGCTTTTGCCATTTCTTACGACCACTATACGCACCTTATTGCGAAAAATTTATTCGTATTATAAAACCGATATCATTTAATAAATGTCAAATTTAACAGATCTTGAGAGATGAAATGACAAAAATTGTCATTACCTCTGTCGCATAAGATATTCTAGCTTTGTGACCCATGTTATTATATGACTTTCACGATAAATGACAAGGAGAATATAAATCCCAAGTTCAAAACGTAAGGAAAGAAACCGGCTGTTCGCGCTTCAAATTATGAAAAATGTACCAAAATGGTTGAAATTATGATTTTGTATTTCTTTACGAGAAAGAAGAATAAAAATAAAAATTGGAGCAATTCTAATCATGTATGTATAAGTCCACTATCTTCTTCAAGTTTCTAAACTAACTTCAAGTGTTTCAACCATTTTTGACACATAACTCGAAAACTTTTAGAGATATTAGAGGCAAGAATACATGGTTGATAATGAGCTTTTTAATTATGTCACAATACTTTTGAACTTTACCTTATGAGAAATGGCATATTCCAAAATTAATTCAGTACCACCCTAACCTGAATTTTACCAAATGATTAGCGAAAGTGATACGGTGTGCATCGTCCAGGGATTAATTCCCGGTGTGGCACTCAAACATTTCTGTGTTGACCAGTTGACCAAATATCGAGAGAAAAGTTGGAAAACTAAAAGATAGCGGACTTCAATCTAGACAGCCGGCGACGTTGGGTGTGGTTGTGCTTACTACTAACATAAGCCCGCTGCAGGCTCAAATCACAAGGGACTGTTGCGCCAGGATTATCTATCTATCTATCTATCTATCTATCTATCTATCTATCTATCTATCTATCTATCTATATATATATATATATATATATATATATATATAGGTGTTATTATTTTACCTTACATTCTCTCAGTAGCGTAAGTAAGGACGAATGGGCCTCCCCGCAAAAATGTTAAACGGACCCCCTCTTTCCACATTCATGAGTCACGTAAAATTTACAGAGAACAGTTTTGACTTTCTATGTTCTATCTAGTGAGTCACAACTTGCTCATATACAAAAAAATGCACATTATTATTATTATTATTATATTGTGCTATAGTTTTCGTCTATTCTGCTATACCAAATTCGAGAGTCTACAACATCCGACATTTTTAATGAGGTGTGGTCGTCCCACTTTTTGTTGTTTGGTTCGATGCTGGTTTCACTGTTCTTTTCCCATCTTTGAAATACATAAGCACGGCAGATCGCGAAAACTCGACAAGTCGCGTTGTTTCCGAAATGAAGCTCCCAGCCACTTAGTCACCCTGATATATCGTCGTCCTTCCCCATTCAAGGCACAAGCATCACACTGACTAATCGAGTGAGATTCTTGTCGTGTTTGGCGCGCGGTTGTGTTATGCCTTGTAGCTCTTATCTCAGCCCGATGATTTCGTTCAAAAAGTAGCGAGTGGTCATAATGTTTTCGCTGGTCAGTAAAAGTTTTGTTGGCATTTAATTTACTAAATAATCGCTCAGGTGTTACCGTCTTCATAGGTAAAAATGAGATATAGTTGGAACATCACATAATTTTTAACATCTTAACATTATAAAGTTTAACTTCGAAACTGAAATGGGCCTCTTTCTGATCTGGGCCTCTCAATGTTGCGGGCCCTGCAGGCCCTTTAGTTGCGCCACATCATTCTCTCTACTCAGAAGGATAGGGACAAATAGAAAAGTCAAAACTCATTTTGTCCATTTTTCATGCATCATACACTTCAGAAAAAAAATCATATAATACTGATATGTAAGAAAATATTAGTATTGTTTGTCTGTTTTCTGTATACAAAGAACCATTTAGGTTCTTTTTATCTCATATTCTGGTAATAATCAAAAAAAGAAAAGAGTTTCATGTGATAAACGTACGAAAGATAATTTGTCAACGCGATGTGAATGACGTTCTCTGCAACCTAATTCCCGTTTTTCGTACAAAACTCTATTCCTACCTGCAAAAAGAAAAGATTTATGTTACTCATCAATGGTTGAGGTTTTGCCCTGCGGCTGAACAACACGGCTTGTATAAATAGACTCTGACTGACTGCAGGTGCACGGAAAAAAAAAAAAAAAACTGTTGGATTCCTCTCCCCGCCCACTTCAAGTGTGGATATCCTGGACACATTCAAACTGAGCGGTACGATCTTTCATTTCTTCCCAGTAGAGGTACCAGCAGTGATTGCTAAATGAAAAAGTGAGCATCTGGTGGCGAAAAGGCGAAGTGCTCGGACAAGGGGGAGTTCACAGGAACCTTAATAAAATATGAAATACGATATACAGTATTTTAACTGAAGGAAATAGTATCCTATTAGTTATACAACCTTTCATCAAACGAAGTGTTAGCATCAGCCAGGAAAACCAACATTGATATACAAATATTCAGATCATATCTTCCCCCCCCCTCCACTTTTGACGTCCAAACGCCGCCACTGACTTCTACATCAAATAAAATCATTTTTATACGTAGTGCAACAGTAGGAAGTATGCACGCGCACTGAAGATGATGAGGACCTCTTGTATACTATTACCGATAGAATTATGGAGGGAATATGTAGAAGTCAATGTTAGCGACAATGTTTGCTATTGGAAAGGAGTCAGTTTAGTAGTTAAAGCGTAGTTAATTTACCAGGTAAGGTGGAAGGAATGAAAGAAATTAAGACAGGTAATTAATTGTTTACTGGTTGGTTTCTGGCGCACCAGTAGGAAGAATTGTTTGAAGATTTGCTTATAAATTGGCTTCCGGATGTGTAGCATACGAACTACAGTGCAAAGAAAAACAAACTAATTTGTGCTAAGTTTCCCGTAAAAAAAAACACGATTTCTACGTAACCGAGGTAGAGCAGGGCGAAGCTTGTACACTCGCGCAGAGCAGCGTCCGAAGGGAACAGGCGCGTTAGTAATGATAGGTATGCGCATAAACGAGTGTAGTCCAAATAAGAGGTTTTTGGTTTCATCTAGTAACGCTCCACTTGTAATGATAATATACAGAAATATACCACCGATTTAAGATACAATCTAATAGAGTCGTCTTTCCTACGCACTTAGTTATCCGTCGTAAAGCACTTGTAATGATTTTTACACTAATAACCGTATACTTGTAAACCTTAAATACATCTATTTTGTATTGCATTTATTCCGAAGTTGGTCATCTCTCTCTAGTTTTTGGCCAAAAGGGTAATAAAGGTTACGAAAATTTAAAAATCGTCAGTTTTTTAGTTTAATTTACTTGACCAAAGCTTAATTACCAATTAACATAATAATATCGAGCGAGCGATAGCGAGTGAAGGCGGGTTTGGCCATGTTGGGTATGTCACTTGCCGTTACATTGAAATGTATAACTTTCTTCTCGTTTCTCTGCAGTTATTTGCTTATCTTACTTTCTGCAATTTATTCTTAGCTATATTAAGGGATTACTTCAGCATACTGTTAATAGATTTTTCTGATTATCACTGCATTGTTTCAGAAACTCTAAATTGACATCCAGGGGAACGTGTCTGTAAACCTGCAGCCATGTGTATAAGACAAATCCTTATTACTTTCTCACAATCCTACCATGCGGTAACCTTGCGCCAAATAGTTCCCTTCGGTTACCAAATAATTTCATGTTTAGAACCACTTTTATGTATAAATACAACCTTCGCTCTCTTTGTATATTAACAAGGACAGAAACGAGCAAATTATGCGTTTCATCCCTATAAATTTTCAAAATTTTGCTAGGAACTGACGACCAACTTCGGAACTTAATCCCTTTGTATTTAATTCTGTTGCGCAGAAATATGTTACTTCTAAACATGTGTTTTCATGCCAAATGTCTTTACCTGTAAATCTTCCAAAACGTGGTGCGCCAAAACTACACCAGCACCGTTAATTGCCTCTGTTTTCATAATGTAACTAATTGTTTTCCACTAATTACAGTAATGTCAGACATTTATTTCAATTGAAAAATGATATTCAGACGCTCATAATGGGTTCACTCGAGCAGACGGCTCTACCAAAAACAAAATTTATAGGTGAAATACGATGTCAAACACTTTTCGTAAAAGAAGAGGGGTCGGAATATAAGTAATTTCAGTCAGTGGATATTATATTGAAATTTATTTTGAATGGTAATGAACGTATTCTAAGTGTAACTATTTACAGAAGCGGAAGAGTACAAGGGCGCGAAAAAGGTGGAAGTAAACGGCGGGAATATTCTGTTCGTGTTTGCAATAGACGTTTGCGATGCATGTAATGCAATATACGATTCTATTACAAAGAATTGTGCGATAAAGAGCGTAATATTATCGTGGTTTATGTATTAGCTCCTCATTTAGTGCATGCTGTGCAAGAAGAAACCGGAAAATGCAATTGATGTGTGAAAATTTGATAGAGCCGTCTACTCGACTAATGCCCTCATAATTTTAAGTGCAATCTTTTATAAGGGTTAAGTTCCAATAAAACCCGCTAGCCCAAACAAGTAAGTGAAAGGAATCAAATGATGCCTAACCTAAATTAACCTATTCATCAGTAATTATTATTATGTTCATTAGTTGGCGAGGCTTAGCGAAATAAATGGCTTTTGTAAGTTATGGGCTTAGTCTTTGACATGCAGTAAAATACGTGATAATGAAATCTTCGGAATTACTCTAAAATACTCACTCCACCTTTGTAAATATACCGGGCATGAAACTATAATTTGCTCGTCTCATACAAAATCTTGCCTTTTATATAAAGGTATCGAATATTTATGATGAAGATTATTATTGTTGTTGGTTAAATTCGGAAGTTAATCGTTCGTTTCTAGCAAAATTTTGAAAATTTACCGGGAAAAAATGGATAATTTGCTCGTTTGTGTGCTTCATAATATGGAAGAAGAGCTCAAGTTGTGGTTATATTTTGTCTAAGCGGTTATGAGCAGAGCATTACTTGTCGAGCGGAGGGAACTACTTGGTGCAAGGTTACTGAAAAACTTAACTTGCGTAGTGAATATGTGATAAGTTATGCTTTAGTATTTTCTGCTTATTGTTTATTGAACATCCAGAAAGTGAAATAAGTGAAGACTAGGCGAGTGGAACGTCTAATCTAATAGGTAATAGTCTCCTGCGCCAAACAGGCATGAGTAGACAAGCATAATGTAATGTATCATGGATGGGACACTTCATCTGAAAGTTAGGTAATATTCTAGAAGAAATGTAGGAAAACCCATAAACAGAGAGGAGAACTGCTCATAAGTTTTCATCCGTGAACTCAAAATTGATAATTCACAATATTAAATATATCTATATTTTGTGTCATGGGTGAGACTAACAGTTGAATTTCTCACAAAAAAAAGCAAACTTACAATAGGGTGTGCAAACGCCCCATTTTTAACGAGATTATTCCCTTTTTCAGAAACTCGTCCGATGTACCGAGAAAAATGTAAACGAGGAAAAAAATGGATAAGAACACATAAAAAAGAAAGAAGGGTCTCAGCGTGAAAACCCTAAATCTGTGGAAATGTAAAACAACAAACAGCTTACTGTGTGGAATGGTGTAGTCTTTACTTGTGACTCATGAAATAATTACAAGCCTACATAACATGAATAAACCGAGACCCAAATCTAGATCTCCGCTTTACCGTACTTTAACATCTATGCTATCTAATTTGCTCCTTGAACGACTACACATTCCGTCATGTTTGAAGTTTGTGCTCAGCCTGGATTGTACAATTGATGCTCTTTGACAACCCTGTTTCCACATTTTGAAGACCTCTGACGGTTGAGTTCATATTACGTGTCATAAATTGACGAAACAATCAATAATATCTTACCCATATAGGTGAAAATTAAATTAAGTAGAAAGTAAAGTAATGAACGACTGAACAGAATTGAACCCGGTCTCCGACTTCCCATGCTCTTGAGTTAACCGCTATGCTACCTGCATACCTATACATTCCTTCACTTGAGATCAGAGCACATGGAAAGTTTCCCGGTCCATTTTTTCGCTCCGTGTATATAGTTACATTTTCAGCTACAGAAGACGGTTATCTAAAGTTGGTTGTTTCGTCTATACATCACATATAATATTTGCATATTCACTCTTGGTAAGACATGCAAACTTTAAACCTACAGGATACTTGTTTATATAAAATAAAAAGGTCTTTCTTTTAATATATAACTTTTATTTCAACTTTTCAAAATGATATTGCTGACTTCATACACATGTTTGTTTTGGCTTAATATCCGCAATTAGACATCGAGACTAAGATGATGGTAATAATGAGATGGATGATAATGGAAAAATAACGAGTAGTAGTAAATGGAAATGGGAAAACCTCGAGAAAACTCACGCATATGATATTTGTCCACCACAAGATTCACTTGACAAAAGCTGGGATGAAACCAGGCCCTCAGGTGCCAGAAATGGGCGTTCTACGACTGAGTCACCGCTGTTTCTGTATACAATTTAGAAATTGGAATAAGACAAAGGACACGCCAACTTGTTTTTGCCTTCAGTGGATGTAAATGTTTATATAACTGTTCAATATTTAACATTGAGAAGCAAAGTAATATAAGAGATAATAATATTAATTTACAATAATACTGTAACAGTCATCAATAAAATTAGAGCTGATAGAAGGGAAGAAAAGAATCACTAATGTATACTGTATTTTAAAAATATCTTAACATTATCCATTTTTGCATGGAACATATCATTGGAGTATAATTGAAAATTTTCTGTTATGACGTGTCAAGGTTGTGTTTTACTGCCGGTAGAATTCTACGTAAGAGATGAAACGTTATGAAAACAATGTTTGCATAGCTTCTATTATTCAAATCATAAACTAATATTAATGATAATAATAATGTTTTAAAAAAGTAGTATGTTTTTCCAAATGAATATGAAAATCTTTGTGTAAAAGTGACTGCCTCACCTACACGTCAATACGAGTAAGACTCGGGGTGAAAGGGGCGCTCCATTGTTATTGCCCAAATGCCAACCTCACTTCCTCGTAGTGCACCCTGGAAATTGCATTCATTGTAATGCAGGCTAACGAGGCTCTGGCGACTGGTGACACCAGGATAAACATGTTATAATCTAATGGGTTGTGGGTGTTGTTTTCTGGGTACGTTTTATTTATGGTCGTTCGTGTTTGTGTAGCTGTGTTTGTCGTGACGGGGACCAATGGCCTCGATGTCCCCGTCCCCAATATAACATAATAAAATTGCAACAAAAGTAAATGACAGTAAAAGATTATTATTTTATTCTGCCTTCTTGCGTTTCACTGTTATATGTATTCTTTATTCTTAATATTGATCGTATTTCTTGTTACTGTTCTGTTGTTTTTCTTTGTTATTGTTGAATATTTATTTTTTGTTCCTCATGTACCCTGTTTGTTATTATTGTTTCACATTGTCCATTTGTTGTTATATTTTCTTGTTTATTGTTATTTTCTTCTATTTTCTATTTTGCTTCAGTCCGTGTTTGGAGGAATCGAGTTGATTAGAACGGGGACAGATAGCCACGATGCTACGTCCCCACTAAACCTACTCAATCAATCAATCAACAAGTAAGACTCGAAAAAAAATTCGTTGAAACATTACCTGAAGGATGGGAAAGTACATGGAACAAACTTCAATTTTACTGCGACGAAACATTGATCTTTTGCGTGTTAACCTGTTGCAAAACAAAGCTGATTAAAAAGCTAAAATGATTTTCAATAAATGTGTTACGGACGGCTACTACCACTTTACCTCCCACCATTAGACTCCGCTTGCGGGAACCACTAACTGCTTCCATTGTAGTATTCAATTGTTTCTTCAAAGCTAGGCCAACAGCAGGAAATCTCTTCTCCCACACCTCGTACATAAATTCTATTGCATCTTGTGTTCTTAATGAGAGAGTTCCCAGTTGCTTGGCGAGCAGTAATTTCCTCACTTTTCAAGGTCACGATTTACAGTTTTCCAGAGCTATATTGTGTGTGTAAGTAGAGAAGTTTTTCAAAAAAAACTAATTTGTTTTCTAAAATATCCCATACTAATATACCAAATAGCCGGGCAAGGCAAATGAGTTCTGAGAAAGAAAAATTCCCTGAAAATTCTAGTTTTTTAAACTTGTCATGAAATTCTTTGACTTTTCCAGGACTTTTTACGAGGAAGCTAATTAAACTTTCCGGGTTTTCAGGTCGTTGAGAATCCTGTATGAGCACCATTACTTCTTTGTAGCGCTTCTCCATCAGATAGGATTTAAAATGTTAGTTATTGACACCTAAAAGAACATAGCCCTCTCGGATTCGACCACTATCGAAAAGCATATCTTTTTATAATTTTAGAAAATGGTGCTTTCTTGATTGTTTAATTCTAAAATTTCGCGACGTGCTTTGTGGGACTGCGTAACCTACTGCTTGGAAATCACTGGATTAGAGTAGTCCCGGGTTCTATTCCCGGCGGGGGCACTCGGTCGAAAAAGTGGAAAACGATTTTTCAGGTCAGCCACCTTAAATGAGGTTTTCCTCATTTACACCAGGCAAATGCCGGGGTGGTACCTAACTTATAGGTCCCAGGTCGTTTCCTTCTTTCCCTTTCGCCGGATTGTGTGCTCGCCGAGGGACGTCATCCCTCAAAACGTGAAAGGCTAAATGGCCTTAGATACCGAAAACCCAGAAATCTAAATCCTAACCTGGATTAATGTACACGGCTTTTCCAAAGAGTCGGTAATTCACAAGACTTTGAACACGACTACATTTATTTAATGTGTACAATTATTTAGCTATCATTTCATTTTGATATAAGTAACAGGAGTGATTAATGAAATTGTAATAAAGATCAAATTAATGTACATTTGGGGCTTTGACTTCCTCTTCGGTGAACATGAATGATGTGATATTATTTGTGCCGTTCTGTGTGAAGTTTGTTGCTGAAAGAGACAGAATGAAAAATCATATTTGTTAGTGCTGAATCCCATCGATTATTAACATTCCAAAGAAATAAACAACTGTGATATTTTGTTGTATCCACATATAAGTATATACAGGGTACCTCGTACAAGAAAATGTAAGAGGGAAAATCGTCTCCAAATATGACGTTTTCAATCTAAAGTAAAGGATTTTTTTTTAAAATCTGACGAGCCGCAGGGGCGTCATTTCAGAATTCTATTGAGGGGGGCAAGAGCATTACCAACATAGACTTTCACGTTTTGTACTAGTATATTAGTGGACAATCAATTAAAGTAAATGTATTCCTCAAACTGGCAGGGGGGCAATTGCCCCCTCCTGCTCCCCTAAATGACGCCCCTAACGAGCCGTTTGGGATGTACACTCTTTATGCGCTCAATGTTAAATGAAAATGCAACGTTGCCATTTACCGGGACCCACAACAGAAGTGAATTTAGTTCCTCTCTTTTACGTTAACATGATGGTCAGTCCTCATTTCAAAGAGTAACTTCATTCACATATGTTGTGAGTCCAAGTAAATTGCAACATTGCATTTTCATTTAACATTGGGCACATAAAGAGTGTACAGCACAAGCGGCTCGTCCTATTTAAAATCTTCCTCAGCTTTACATTGAAAAACAATCTTTCAGTTTTACTTCCCACGGTTATGCCGGCTAGGCTAAAGGAGACGATAATGAGAAATGAATGAAATGGTGGAATAAAGAAAGAGGGAGGAAACGGGAGAACCCCGAGGAAACCCACGCACACAGTGTTTGTCCACCACAAAGTTCACTTGGCGGGAGCTGGCTTTAGATTAGAAACATCATGTTTGGAGACTGTTTTCCCTCTTACATATTGTTTTAACTCTGATAATAAAAGAGTTACCTTATGTTAGAGGACTTTTGAGACAGCTTGTATGTTTATTCAGAATGTCAACAATTTAAGGGTATATTTAAACTATGTTTTATGCGAGGAGATAGAAGAGGGACATATAACCAAAAGAAAAAGAAAATGTTAGAATAGTTTATTAAAGAGAATCCACAGAAATAAAGCAAATTAGTACAGCTTTACTTGACAGGAAATACAGTTCTAAACATTTTACTCAACAGCTTAATACAATAATGCATGTACCCAATATTATAGTACAATGTTTTTCAATATTATCTGGAAGGTACCGAGGAATATTAACACTTCACGGATTTAGGAAATAGAAATAAACAAACAAAGGCGTATGTTACTTCAGAAACAAAATCAGTATTATCCACTTTCTAAAATTTGAGTGTTAATTGACAAGCAAGGCAACATACGACATGGACCTACAGCTTATATATTAAGTCAGAATAATTTGTACTCCTAGGAACAGAATCTGGGTTTTTCATACTGACCTCTAGAACACTATCCATTTTAACATTGAACAAGCGCATTGCTTTTGTTTGATGCCAAGCGTATTCACACACAACATGGATATAAAGATTACCATTAAATTGTATTAAATAAATACCATTAAATAATAAATTAAATAGCATTAAATACTATAATACTATATCTGAAATGTCATGTTCACATGCTAGTATCATCCAAAAAGTTAAAGTTTTTCCAGGAACACGAACTTTGTGGCGCTCTCTAAAGAGGGCAATGCCATCGCGGAATGACCGCGCACTCTGTGGCGTTTTTGAAAAGTTTTTCAAAATGTCTTAGGAGTAAAAAGCTAAGCGTTGCAATCTTGAAATCTTTCCACCAACACGGTCGAGTGTTGATCAAAAACACATGCGGATTTCTGAAACAACATACATTTCAAAGCAGTGTTGGGAAGTAACGTAACGCAAGTAACGCGTTACTCGTAACGCGTTACTTTTTAAGTAACGTTTCCTAGTAACGCGTTACACTTTTTCCAAAGTAACTGTAACGGTAACGCGTTACAAATTTTTAAGTAACGTACCTAGTTTGCGTTACTTTTTTCGCGTTACATTTCGGATGAGTAACTACAATATATGTATATATTTTTTTCGGAAACAAACGTTTCTTTCCTGTAAGTGAATTTCTCAGAATGAAACAATCGAGCATGAACTATGTATGTCAGTGACCAACAGTCACAGACACACAGAGAAACAGATAAGTTCGTAGTGCCACTTGCTGTGTTTGAAGATGAGGACAGCCTTAGGGAAATCACGTGTACTGATTGCAAATTGCAAGCACCTGGAAGATTTTGTCGTAGATTTTGACAGCTTCAAATCAATACATTCAGTGAGTGAACTAGGAGTGCAATGATACCGGTAGTCTATTTTACTGTTGTTTTTATAAAGATGGAGAACGAAAATGTTTTACCGTTCGAACATTTGAGAAAATACTTTTTTTCTTAAAATCCGAGGATGATGGTGGACAGAATTTAAAAGTAAAGTGTCGGAAGTGCCCCAACGGAAAATATTTATCAACAACTAGGGTGCCGTAATTAACGATTTATAGTAAGGGGTTAATATGAATAAACTGTGTTTTGATGAGCAGACCTATTTTATTACTAGAAAATAGTTTGCTGGTGGTATGTAATATTGGAGTTCTTTCAGATCAGTTTGCTTATCCTAGAGTCCCGTTGATTATAGAGTAGTGTAATATTTCTCTATATTCTTTATTTTTAATTTTACATAACAACATTGTTATTGTTATATAATTAGTTTAGCAGAATAATAATAAGCAACCATTTTTCTAACTCATAGGGATGAACACGAGTCAAGCTAAAACTCGACTCGACTCGAATTCAGGTCGAGTTTCGAGTCAAGTCAAGGGTAATATCCTCGAGTCGAGTTCCGAGCCGATTCAGTTTTTCGCGTCGAGTTTCGAGTCCAGTCGAGTTTGATAAATGGCTTGTTCGTTTTAAGTCGTCTTGAAATCATGGCCTGATTACACTGGAAAACGAAAGCCATAGAATACTTCTAGTGTTGCTCACGAGAGGGGACACTGCTCGCATCTCGTCTCGTCTCGGTAACGAGACCACAAGAGATTTTTTATAACAAGCTCAGCTCGGCTTGGCTCAACTGAGAAGATGGCTCGAGCCGGCTCACTTGGAGTGAACCATCGGCTCGAGCTGGCTTGGTAGGGATGAACCATTTGCTCGGTTCGGCTCAACTGAGCCGAGGGCTCTAGCCGAGTCGGTTGGGTGAGCTGTTGGCTCGGCTCATTTCTCGGTTCTGGTCGATAGTGAATGAGCTGTGAGCCGAGCTGCTCGAGTCGTTGACAATTCTAAACCGGAGCCGAGCAGTTTTGAAGATATTTGGCCAATGCCCTATAACTTTTAACAGTGTTTGGCTCGAAACCGAATACTCAACCTAAACCCTCAATCCAAATTCAGAAGCTCATGAACAATGTCCTTGACTCCTAGACTTCACGACTACCGAGGTTGGCAATCAACTAGTTTTTTAGTATTCAAATACAAACGGCCTATCTTTCTTTTTATATACAGTGTTATTATAATTAATAATAATAATAATAATAATAAAAGTTGTAGTAGTAGTAGTTTCATTGATAATAATTATACTGTCTATGTAATATACTTGAAGAATGTACTCGAAGCTACACACCGGATTTGGCTCGAGTCGACTCGGAACTCGACCCCAATTCGAGTCGAGTTCTCGGGTCGAGCTCAAATATGTCTGTTTCTAGTCGAATCGAGTGTCAAAGAAAACTCGCTCGAACTCGCTCGTGTCCATCCCTACGAGTAACGCAGTATGGCATTTTATCAATGTTACATTATATGAAAATGTTCATATATCAAGTAAAAATTTGTCCTTGCATTTACATAAAGCGATTCAGAACATGCAATAATAATAATAATAATAATAATAATAATAATAATAATAATAATAATAATAATAATAATAATAGCGGTAGTAATAGTAGTACGGAAAATTGAAGTCATAATTTTTTACACATTTTTAAAGTTTCTGACCTAAAAGTAATGCGTTAGTAACGCGTTACTTTCGAAGTAAAGTAACAGTTACTTTTTGGAGGCAAGTAACGCGTTACTAACGCGTTACATTTTAAGAGAAAGTAAAGTAACTTGTAACGCGTTACATTTTTACAAGTAACTTACCCAACACTGTTTCAAAGTAATTTGTTTTCCCACTCCCTCTCCCGTTGTTGGGAAGGAGAACCGGAACCGGTTTCTGGTTTCAAAGCATGTGGTAAAGAATAGGAAGACTGTGTGCGGTAAAAGTATATGAATGGCATGCGAATTGTTACGAACTTATGAGTCTTGTATTGTTCCTGTGCTACCACTAACGAGGAGGAGAGTGAGTGAGGCCAGCATGCTGTGTCTTGTTCAGAAAATGGTGGGGACTTCAGAATTCTTTTCCATTATAAAAGTATTTCTTCGATGCATAGTGTCTGATAAACATTGTTGCTCTGCGACAGTAGCGTAGCCAGGATGTGTGTTTGGGTGGGGGAAAAGTGCTGTTATAGGTACATATAGAAACATTACAAACAAAAAATATATAAACATAAAAATACATTAAAAATTACAAACATCAAAGTACATTGTCGGACCTCTTTGGGAGGGCCCGGCCCCTCTGGGCCCCCCTTCCCTACGCCACTTCTGTGCGATGATGTACACCACAAAGTAGATGTTATTGGTAGTATTAGTTATAAGAAATACGAAATGAAATAAAATGAAACTTTAACGTCCCACGATTATGCCGGTTAGGCTAAAGGAGACGGTGATAATAAGAAATGAGTGAAATGGTGGAATGAAAAAAGTGGGAGGAAACGGGAGTACTCCGAGAAAACCCACGAGCACGGTGTTTGTCCACCACAAAGTTCACACGGCGCGAGCTGGGATCGAACCAGGGACCAAAAGCATCGGAGGTGAACCCTCTACCACTGAGCCACCGCGCCCCCTTATAAGAAAAACGAGTCAAAAAAAAACTTTCGATGCACATAGAATTATTGCATATGGAACTAAAACCAATATTTTCATCTTCCAATGTAAATCACATTACACAGAATATCTACCTATATGTGCAATATACACTGTAGGTATGCGCACGAGACAAGATTTGTGGCTGTCTCGTCTTGAAAATGTGCTGTAAAAGTGATGTCTCGACTCGAAAAATGTATATTTCTCTACTGGAAGAGCCGTGTCTCGACTCGAATTTTGTCAGGAAAATCCTGTCTCGTCTCGTGCGCATCCCTAGTGCAATACTTACGTCAAGATGACAAGAATAGCACAGGACCGAAATGCCTGAAGGGTCCAGAGGCGTAGCCAGAAACTCGTCAAGGGGGGATTCACAAACCATATTCTCTCTCTCTCTCTCTCTCTCTCTCTCTCTCTCTCTATATATATATATATATATATATATATATATATATATATATATATATCCAAACGCTGTGGGGGTAAGACACCCCAGTCATCTCTACGGGAGTTACAGGGGAATAATAAAAGTAAAGTATGTATGTGTATCCGTATGTATGTATGTAGGGGAGACCGGGGTATTCACGAACACTTAAGCTTTGATTATAAATAACTCCTTTGTTTTTAGAGATAAAACATTAACATTTCTTGTGTATAGAAAGCTTGGAGCTTTTCCTTTCTACTAAAATGCAGAGGAAAGTCAAAAATAACATTTTTCAATAAATCAGTGAGATGTTTTAAAAATGTTCATATGTTCGGGATTGCCCCAGTGGTCGGGGTAATCCCGAACATACTGTTTACTTTAAACTTTCCTTTGCGAATGAAGGGAAATGCATTAAAATACATTAAAATTATACTGTAATTTAGTATTTTAAAACTTTAATAGGAATTATAATTACAAACATAACGCAAATTAATGAGAAATGTGTCCAGACCTCATTATCTTTGAAATTATTACACATGAAATCAATAAATAATAGGCTAAAGAAATGCAATCTTATGAAATAAATTCAGAAATAACGGTACATTAAGGAAAATATTCATTAAAATGAAAACATTATTTTGAACTGTAGAAATCACATATATACGCATTTATGTTTTCTCTCAAAGACAGTATTCTTTATTAGTCCAGTGTTGAAATGCGGTTAATTGGCTGAACAAAATTAGCTAACTGCTAATGAATGCTACTAGGCTAAATAAATGTGTAAAACACTCTGTGAATCACACACAGAGAAAAAAATGCAGCCTATGATGAAAGATCAGATATGTAAAATAGGATTACTATGAAATAATGAAGAAATAATTCTAAAAATAATAAATATAGTAAACTATTCTAATTAACAAAGCTAATAACGCTCAATACCAAGACATGATGTATTTCCCAAACCAACTTCATTAACGTATTACTTACATTTCAATAAGGAAAAACTATTTAAAAATTTTTGATAATTTATTTCACACCATTGGGCAATCCCGAACACTCCAGGTAATGGTGAACATTCTGTCTGTCGTTTCCCCATGAAGCGTCAATTTATTGTTAAAATTGAAACTAATTGTTGACTGCATACTGGCTAGTAAGATTACAAAAAACTAATGCTCAAATATAGGGAAATATATAGTCTTATCTGTAATAATATAGATAAGAGAAGAGCCAAGTTACGTTGCGCAGATTATTGAATCAATTTCATAAGTGAATCGACAAACAACAAAACATCTTCTTCTTGGTAATCCACTCAATTGACTGTCATCAAATGTATGCTACACTTGTTCAGGTCTCTCCGCTAGCATGCAGCAAAATCACCTGTTTTCTTACAAGTTTCCTTCGGTGTAAACTTGGGTGTTCGGTATTACCTCAGTGTTAGAGAATATCCCGGTTTCTCCTATTCAGTCATGATTTCAGGGGGTGGTCCGGGGGAAATTTCCGTTTTATTCAAGTTTCCCTCTCTATATATATACATATACGAGGGCAGTCTTGGGAAGTAACGTAACGCAAGTAACGCGTTACTTTTTAAGTAACGTTTCCTAGTAACGCGTTACATTTTTTCCAAAGTAACTGTAACGGTAATGCGTTACAAATTTTTAAGTAACGTACCTAGTTTGCGTTACTTTTTTCGCGTTACATTTCGGATGAGTAACTACAATATACTGTGTGTATATTTTTTTCGGAAACAAATGTTTCTTTCCTGTAAGTGAATTTCTCAGAATGGAACAATGGAGCATGAACGATGGCAGTGAGTAACTACAATGTATGTATATTTTTTTTTCGAAAAAAAAAAATGTTTCTTTCCTGTAAGTGAATTTCTCAGAATGGAACAATGGAGCATGAACGATGGCAGTGAGTAACTACAATATTTACATAACAAAATATAGTGCCACTTGCTGTTTCTGGAAGATGAGGACAGCCTCAGGGAAATCACGTGTACTGATTGCAAGCACCTGGAAGATTTTGTCTTAGATTTGTCAGGAAAATTCTGTCTCGACTCGCCTCGTGCGCATCCCTACTGGGTACCCTGCCTTGTAAGTTAATGGTAGAACAACTTACCACTCCAGATATGGGCGGCGATTAGGGAGGCACGAGGGGGCAGCTGCCCCCCCACTTTTTTGAAGTGACGTCCTAATTTATATAATTTCATTTGGAAATGTAAACAGGATGTCCATACAATTTGGAGAAAAGATCTCTGACTTTTCCCTTACTTTCCATGACGAAAGTTCCAGATTTCCCTGACCCCTGAATAAGTTAAAAATACAGAAAAAAGAAAGAAACCCCAGCCTCCACACTTTTCATAGTTGGCATTGTTCTCTTCCGCTCCTGTTTTTCTTTTTTTATTTTCTTTCCAAAGGAATGTAAATTTACAAACATATGCATTAGGTCGATATTGATTAGGCCTACATATTACACAAAATGTAAAGTTACAAACGAAAGTGTGCAGTATACAGAGTACTTAAGGTATAAAAAATACACATTATAATACCAATTACACAGCATTATAATATTGCCTATAGTAATAAACAGTTCATACATGATTTTACTGATTATTAAAAAAAACACACACACACACACATTATGTAACACATACTTTTGCTGGTGCAGTTTAAATGCAACCCATTTAGAAATTTGTTTTCATACTTTCTCGCATAGTTTTCTTGTCATTGATCTGAATATCCTTGTCTTCGCAGGTTAATTTTCTTTTCTTCCTCCAGCTCCTTTAGTTGTTGCTGAATCTTCCGTTTCTCTCTCCTCTTCTCGTCTCCAGCATTTATTTCTCTTTCCCTTTCCAAATACACCTGATATTGTCTCATTGGACTTCTCACTGAATTTATCATACCTCTTGTAATTGTTAATCCTGATGATCCACCTATTTTCATCACAGAATCATATATGATCCGTTGAGCCACCAGATTCTTCTTGTAAGTTCTCAACAATGAGAATTTTATTTATTGTGAAACCACTTTCAAAAAATGCGTTTCCGTGAAAGAAGATAAAACACAATTTCATAACTGACCATAAGTCAACGAAGTTCTTCCCATTTCCTAAGACTAAGTAAAAAACTCATCAAGTCGAATACCATCTCTGTCATTGGCTATGAATTCATTCGAGTGTTCCTTAAATTCTTCAGTCTGAGCTTTCACTGTGAGCCGGAGATACTATTTCTTCGCGTTCTCAGCCACTTATCCAGATATTCTTTTTGCACCATGCAATTCTTCTAGAACAGCGTCTACCCTTTTGAGCAAATATGCCAGGATGCACTTAGATATGTGTTTCTCGCAGAAAATTAGTTTCAACAACTATATCAGAGAATACTACCGCCTTCAATATCATTATTGAGAACACTACATTTTACATCCAGTAACGGGAAAGAAATCAACCCTATTTCATAAGTTCAGTAATTGAACAATGGACCTAAATCGATTTTTCCCTGACTTTCCCTGACCAATCTGCCGTTTCCCTGACAACTTGATACATTCTCTGACCTCTCCCTGACTTTCACTTATTTTCCAGAATGTGGACACCCTAGTAAAGGTTTCGTATGTATTACTGTTCCATAGAAAAATATGGTGCCATATGATATTTGCCGTTGCGTGAATACGTATTGGATATTTGTCTTCCCGTGGAGTTAAGAAAGCTACAGGAATTGCGTTTTAATTGCAATTCAAAGCAACTAATATTGCAATTGCATATTTCTTTAAAATGTCATAGCATATGCTTGCAGTACTTATTGTATTTCATTTTTTAAGAGTAAAAACATTGATTTAATGGCATGTGTGGAATTAAAAGTATAAGTTGTTCATTAATTCTCAGTTTCAATATAACTTCTGTAAAACAAAGCGTCATTATTCATTACTATGATTAATATTATCCCTTCTATTTATTTGTTTTGCAAATTTATTAAATAATCTGATCGCACAATTTTCCAGACAGAATTTTAAGATGTTCATGAGCAAGAACTCAAATCTCTTACACTTTCGTTGTTTAAGACTATAAAGAGCTACTACCTACCTGTATTGCTCTCATGAATTTACTTAATAAAATAGAAATACGATATACAGCATTTTAAGTGAAAAAAGATAGTATCCTATTAGTTATACAACCTTTCATCAAACAGTGTTAGAAACAACCAGGAAATCTAACATTGATATACAATTGTTAAGATCATGTCTTGCCCCCCCCCACTTTTAACGTCCAACCGCCGCCACTGACTCCAGAAACTGCATTATGTCCATGACCATAACTCCTTTCACTCCAGCCACCATCAACGTACACTGTTATGTATGGAACACCATCGGGGTCAACATGTCCCTTCTCGATTGCAATTTGTCTTTCTTTTTCTCCATTTTGTTTCATTTGAGACCATAGACTATCAGCCCAAACCTGCAGACAATTAGAAATAGAAAAATAAGGATGACTTCCTAGCACAAACTTAGTCGAAAGGTTTGTGACATAAATCCAAAATGCGTTGAAGCAATTTTGGTGTCTTTACTGAAAATGTAAAATCAACTACATATAAATAAATACAAATAAATAAATAAATAAATAGAAAAATAATTTAAACTTTGGAACTACAATTCCAGTTTTCCATTATAATTTAAGAAATGTAAGTAATACAGATCTAGAAAGACAATTGCAAACGTAGTAATTATAATAAATTTTGAATGTTCAAATTTACAATGTTGTAGGCCCAAAATAAAGTTTAAGGAAGTATTCTAGTTTTCTCCAGAATGAGTTATTGTTAGAGGGAAATTGTAAGCCTATTCTTATTGCATATCAAACAAATGTATTACTTACCGTTTCTAGGTGCTGTTCAGTTTTACTAAACAGATCATTACTCATGCATGGAATGTTCATTACACTGAGTAGCTCCTGAAGATGGGAATAACCACTTCCAATTGTTAGAGTACCCCAAACTGCACTTTCATTTATTGTCATAACTTTTGACCTGGGAGTTTCTTCAGTTGAATGACTATTTCTCTGTTGCATACCCTGCACTTGAAATTGATATAACTACGGAGACCAACACGTCTTTCTTTGTGATACCGCAATTTCCCTAAAGTGCAGACTTCACGGTGTTTATCTTGTAATGTCATCGACCACCGAAGGACGTGTCCCAAATCAACAATTCTGCGGCCACTTAACTCAGATTTCTTGGTGACTTCCGTTTCAGGCTCGATAACATAGAATGGTTCGATTTCGGTACTGTGGAGGAAAAAGAACTCAATATGAGAATAAGAAACTTTCCCAATTTTATCATAAAGACACAAAATGAAATGTCTATAAATTAATAATCACAATCCGAAATTTAAATTTTAAAATGATTTATTTTTATTACTTAATCTGCTCTTATACCTTCCCTCCATGGGCGCCCTAAGGGGGGACGGGGGCAAGGTCCTCCCTTGACTCACGAAAATGTATAATGTATAGACCCAGCATTGCGACCCGGGGTTGCATTTTTCCCCATTCCACCAGCTCCAACTATACGCCCCCCCCCCAGAAAATTTTCTTCGGGAGTCGTTGCCCCCCTCCCCTTGTAACAAAAAATAATCATATCGCAGACCCGCCCTCTCTCCTAATCTGATTACGTAATAACTCCTTTGTACGTACAAAAGTATTCTGTGACAGTCTTTGTATGAACATTTAACTTGTTCATATACAAAGTTACTTTCTTGACAGGATATAGTTCTCAAACAGATATCCGAGTTCGGTGTGAACACACCACTGTCTACATACGATATGTAAAACGTAGTGCTGTAATTTTACTACATAGCTGTTCTCAGTAATATAATAAGCATATTATTATTATTATTAGTTTTGAAAGAAACATAATTCTAATCTGCTTTTTTGTGTAGAAAATATATAAACTATTAAGTAAACATCCTTACCTCATATTAAAACTATCTTCCTGCTGAAAACTTCTAGAAGAGCTCGTAGATTCTTCACCGATGTCTGTCCGAAGGCTATTGTCTCCCTGTAGTGGAGTATCTTCCAAATTCTCTGTAACGGCATTTACCGGTACATTATCACATTCAAGTTTTCGTAGTTTCCACGCTAGACGACGTGCTTTAAATTGCTTATTTCTTTTTCTAGTTTTTGACAGTAGTAGTTTCTTTCTAGCCATTATCACGGATAGAAAATCACGCACCACCTTCACAATAGAAAAGAGCAGCAAGTGGTTAGTAACACTGATGCTTTCTACGCTTATGGACGAAGTATGGCTACAGTTCACATGGCGGCGCCACCGTACGACGGGAAATTCAAAATTATCGAATGTTGTAATAAATTCCTACTTTTCTCGAAATACGTACAATTTTAAAAGTAAATAATTATTGCAAAAGAAAGGACAACACTCAGGCTATAGAACTATATATATATTAATTCATAAACATATTCACTATCTTAGTGTAACGGAAAGTGAAAAAAGAGTGTTACTTTGCAGCGCGTTGTTTTGCCGAGAATTGTTGTAATTGAATTGCGCACTTCTTCAAAGAAAGTCACATAAAAGTTAAGTAAACAAGAACAAAACTTTGTAAAGTTACTAGATCTCTTAGAGAAAGTGTAGGAAGTAATATGTTTTAGTTTCACTGTTCTTGCTTTATTAATTTAGTGGAAAAGTAGGAATAGCTTATCGTTAATTAATTGTTAATTATTTCATAATTAATTAATTAATCTTCGGAAAAAATATTTAGAAACGATATAAATATCATCATTATCAGTCTTCCAATAAAAATCAGAAATATTTTCCCATTATTTTACGAAAATCTTGAACGTCGTGTATGCCCTTAAAGCTAAGAGTAGATATTGATACGAGAGCTTTTGATCCACTGATCACTTGTAGTTTAAATATTGAGAATCGCTGTTCTGGCATGATAAGAATGAAGTAGTAAGAACAAAAAAAAACCTAAGATTGGCCTCAATCCCCGTTATCCATAATTCCCTACTGCATAGACACACGAAAAATCAAACTTGGTAGTTTCGCCTTGCAAAATGAAGTTTTTTTTTTTTTTCCGCTTGCAATCCTGACTCCGTTTTAACTTATACTATAAATACTAACTACAATAGACTTTCGTTAGTCCGGAATGCCCGATGGTCTGCCACCGGCATGATTGAGATTTTCGTTTTTACCTTTAGCTGTGAATGCATGTACACGAATCACATCAAACGACCACGTCTTCAAACTCTCGCGTTCGACGTGATTCAAGACTAATTAGAAATGTTCGGTGCGTACTGTTAGAATGCTGAGTTATTTATTGTGAATCAGTACGGTACAGTAATCAATTTGCAGAATAATCAATAATTATGCCGAACTCATTTAGTTTTATAACGAATATGTTTTCTAAAAAAAGGAAATTGATTGTAGAAAAAAAGGGTACTAGAGAATCTTTTAAATGAAAATCTTGTTAGTATACAAGCTATTGGCCTACAGTAATTCTATATCAGTCTGCTGTCTTTTAAAATGTAGAATTAAAATTAGCTTTTGGTTATTTGAGTTGAAATTATTATAATATCGTTCCTGGTAACAATATTTGGTGCCAAATATCATGTGATAGCTAGCTTTTTTCAGTCTAGGATTTAGTGTGTAGTGACCGCGGCATGTTGACCAGGTCTCAAACATACCAGATTATCGGAAGTCTACTGTACTCAATGAATAGAAAAAATCTAAGTTAGGAGCTATCTCGGAATTTTGTTTTAACGCGAAGTTTTTGGACAAATTCAGAAACCTAGCAAGTTTTAATATCAGACTTGCCTATTATTCTATCCATAATTGACAATACTCATAGTTAATATTCATTCTATCAACAATACATCATTTACTAAAATGTATTGAATTAAATGATGAAAAATGATAACAATTAAAAGAAAATCCGTATACTTGTTACGTTATGGAATAGCAGTGAAACCGCAATTGACATTTACATCACTTCGACATAAGAGTTGATTTGACTTACATATACACTCCGTATAAATAAAGAAATTATCATAAATCACTGCTGTTCTTCTAAGCATTTACACATTAAGGCATTAGTTGGTTGAGCGTTTAGCTATTTATACGGAGTCAAAATGTGCGTTACTTTTATCAGTAAGCTATTTACTGATTTAGTCTAATGTTTACAACCACAAATTCGAACGTTACCAATCAAATAAAGGAAAGTAGTAAAAGTATGCTATACGCCTTCAAATTCATTCAAATTGCACTATACTATATTACTTACAATTCCACAACAAATTGAGACAAAATACACAAATAATCAACAAGAAATGCGTAAAACAAAATTTGTACATGTATTCGTGAGTGACTACACTAATAATTATTTAATGTTAATTAACAACACACTTCTAGTGTATATATATTCATTGGGAATAAATATATAAAAATAAACACTTTTACAGTTTTTGAAATAAAATGTTTCATGTGCTATGTAAAAAGTGATTTGAGTTATTTTTATCATCTCAACTAAGAAATTAAATTCTTCATAATTTACAAAGCCAGTAATCACATATTAAACATAGCTATGAGTCTTTACACACAACGTAATACGCTTAACCAGCGATTATTAGGTACCGGCAGGAGCAAAGAAAAATACACGACATTTCTAAATTTCATTGTCAACATGGACGCGTATTCGCAATAAAAACTGACATCAAGATTTTAGAGCTTGAATAAGAGTATATATACACATTTTAATAGAAAATCCTTTACATTTCTAACATATCTAAAAAAAAAAAAAAAAAAAAAAAAAAAAAAAAACTTTTACTACTTCTAGGTACTTAGCTCAGAAGAAGGTGATATTAGCTAGTACTGAAAATCAGCAGCAGTACAGTATGGTAACTGAACTAGTACAGTTGAAGTAAAGTCATTTATGTACACCTTATATTATACTTGCGTTTAGTTCCTTCTCATAAGGAATTCTAATCATATTTCTAGAGGATATTTGCTACCTGTATAAGTTTAATAAGGTGTAATATTACCGTATTATTTACTAAATCTTATGGATTTTGTAAAATAAATTTTAAGTATCATTTAACTACATCATAAATTAAAAGTGAGTACAATAAGTATGATTTTAGTTTTACGTCCAGCGTTACGCTCTATAGGCTAAGGAAGACAGACGATCCATGAAAATGGATGATTATGAAAGAATTGGTGAAGCGAGGATATTGAAAGAAACAGAAGGATCGCCAGAAAACCCGCGAACAGATGTTGTCCACCACAAACTGATATGGTCTGAGATTGAACCAGGGACTCCTAGTGTTAGATGAGGATCTACCACTAAGTCACCATGTCACCACTAACTAACCATATCCATGCAAAATTACTTTAGATTTATCAATATGCACCATATACGTATATCGTAAAAAAAAAAAAAAAAAAAAAAAAAAAAAAAAATTCGTAAGGAAGCTCTTAATTAGGATTCCAAAATATTCGTTTATAATTTCCGGAGTTGTTCAGTCGAGATTTCTAAATTGGCGCAATTGTAGTTAGGTATTGTACAAGTGTGTATGTGGGAAGCTTAGATCACTGGCATTGCATTATAATCCAAAAACATTAAGTCGGAATGCGGAAAAGGGTAGGCAAACGACGTGCTTTCGTTATTAATATATATCACAGGAATAATTCAACTCAAGCTCAACAGTTCGCATTTCACCACGACAATCCAGTTCCTGCAGATCATACAACGCATATCAAAGAAATAGAGTCCGCACTATTGGAAAAGCCTCAGGATACCTAAGAACATTGTTGCAATGAGACAAGCCAACCAGCACAGTCTGCAATGCTCTTGAACTCGTCAAGCTACATACATTGAAATATCCGCAGCAAGTGAAAGACGCATTCGTAATTACGGAATCCCATCCCTATAAAGTGTAAGGTGGAATGCAGGTGCATGCATTAACCAAGAATTATGTAAACAGAGTCAAATTTTGCCAAATATTACTACAAATGTTGGGGGGAAACAGATCCTATTCATAACAAGAGGCCCGTTTTCACTTACCGATATACGTCAATAAGCAAAATATTCGGTACTGTTGCAAGATTAACCTGAGGAACTTTTATCAAGGACCCTGATATAGTGAAAAAGAAAGTGTGTAATGTTCTACCTATTTCTTACTTAGGGATTATTGTCTGTACATCTTTGAAGATAACAACCAGAACTATATAGCGATGTCAAATACATTCTTGAAGTCACAGGAGGCAACTTTCCCTAAAATTAGCGGGGAAATATGGTTTCAACAAAACGAGTTTAAATATTCACAGACGGTGTCAGGAGTGTTTCCAATCACATCATCTCAAAATATGGTAACTTGTCTTGGCCTGCGCGATCCCTGTATATTTTTGCTCGTGACTATTTCCTTTTACATATGTTTATGAAGTTAAATGTTTAGCCCCCTACCATCAAGGGATGTTCCACTACCGAAACAAATCATCCAAAGACATATAGAGAAGATCCCCTTCAAATGCACAGTAATCGATAATTTGTAACCGAATTCAATACTCAAATTTGAAGTAGTAACTATAACTGATGGATGCATTAGAGTAATAAGATTTAAGATACAACCTGTTCCTCAGAACCGGAATCCATACCAAAAAGCCATTACTCGCCATATCTTACTGTTTTTTCTTTCAATGGTGACAAATGTTGAAATCGGAAATTATAAATATGAAATACTTCCGCTTTGAACCGAAAGTTAACGGAAAAGATTGAACCTATTCCTGGTAAGCTGAAATAATCGAAAAAATCCACATATCGATCTCTTACCGTTTTTGCTCTGTGTATTGAAACCGGACCTAATAATAAATTTCAACTTCCGGTTTTAGTAGTGTTCCGGGTTGTGATGATACATGGTCTTGGAGGCCTTGACTCAATTGCAGAACACCAGTTTTCACTTTCTACTATACCTTTTCCCTTGCGATGAATGTTGATATCGGAAATGGTTAATTAGAACCACTTCCAGTTTAATAGTTAGTTAATGAAGGAGACAGACACTATTCGTGAGAAGCTGAATCTATTGTATAAAACAGCATCTCCATATCCGTTACCGTTTTTGTTCTATCGGAAGTAATAGTAAATTTGAACTACTTCTGGTTTTGGTAGAGTATTGTTGATAATCATGTTATATTGAGATGTTGAATCGTTGGCATAAACCGCTTCTCGCTATCTTTTACAGTTTTCGATGTATGATTAACGTTGAAACCATCCTCCAATTTTTCTTTGATACCTGTCGATAGACGGACGAACGAACAAAGGCATTCTATAAGACTTGCGACCTTATGCATAGCATAGTTTGGAAGACTAATAATATGGCAATAAATGTTAAATAACAAACAATTAAATGTTAAATAACAAAAACATTACCAATAACATATCTATCGAAAGTAAAATAATATAGTACAGTCATGAATACTACAGCAACAAATATAAATGGACAAATACATTTTACAAAATACCAAGCTGCTCAACATGTATGCATGTCTTAGTATCAGCTCTGAGCGCTACGCTGTTGAGCTACAGTGCCCATCAGCATAACAAAATAATTTGTAATTTATATATCAATATGGAGACAGTAAAGAAACATTGTATACAATAAATTTTAACTGAAGTTTCGTAAAGTTTGCACTGGCAAATAAACATCTCTCTTTGTCATTTCGAAAGTTCTTGTCTCAAAATCGATGACAATAACAAAGCACAGCAAATAATCCTAGGAGATGGTGCATGTTTTATTAATAGCATCATCTGAAAGGATTTCCAACTGGCTTGGTGTTCTTCGAGAAGCAGTGGCGACAATCTCTCAACTTGTGCAAACCAGCACTCATCCTACTTTGCACACAGGCCGAATCCAAACTCTGTGTTCCGTCACCATAATCTTCCAAGGAACTGCAGCAGCTTTCGCCTGATGAGCAATTCAATATTCCACTGAACATGATGCAGAATTTTGCAAGCTTCAATTTCCAGCTAGTTGTAGACTGTTTTGGATGCCAAAAGTAGTATTAAGCATAACAACATTGTCTGTTTTACTAGATGTACATGTAACATACATGAGCTGAACAAGTGTTCATTGACATACGTGCTGCGCTCTACAAGCACAACGTTGTGATACACTCCATTTGGTGATTTATCTACAAGAGGAAATATGTTTGGCTGACCAAGAAGCGGTAGTGTAAGTAGTAGTTAACCCACCGTTATAGTGAGGAGGAGGCAATGCTTTAATTCTTAGTCCAGTCACGCATTTTCCATCCTTTAAATTTCAGTGGCATACGTTAACTAATCAAGTCACTATTTGCCATGGTACGTAAACGACAAAATTAAGACTAAAATTACAAAAATTGTCTCTTAAATTCCAAAGAAGCTGTCTATTTTTTAAAAGCAATGGAATATATATATATATATATATATATATATATATATATATATATATATATGACAATAAATAAAGTAGAGCATCGATCACCCAAAACAACGGTTAACTGAAAGCATTCCAGTGTAGTGCCTTCAAATTTATTCGAATATTTTTTCTTGTTATTCGAATTTTAACAATCCTTTTTCAGTCGCCAAATTCACTGCCTTGAGACGGCTATGAAGTGGTTAGAAACAAGAGGATTATGATGCTGTCTTTAAAACACGTATAAGATTTAGCGGGGAAAAAATAAATAGAAGAGTGTCAGCTCTGAAGGACACTAAATGTTTCAACTCCCTTTACTAAATTGTAGGTCTATTTTAATAAACTACTTTATGTAAAGTTGTGTTTTTTTGTTCCCTCTTTCTTCTATGACACTGATACAAGTTTTTTCGTAAACGATTGGTTATCCGAACACCAATAGTCTCCAATTGTTTTTGATAATCGATGCTTTATGTATATAATTAAACAAAAAACAGCTGTCTATCACATTATTCTCACCCAGTATTAATAATAACACACGTATAATTTGGAAATACATCAAATATATCAACAGTAACGAAATTAACAATCATATAATATGTCAACAAATATTACATAACGAAAAATAAATATCAGAAGTAAAATAAAATATGGTCATAAATACTACAGCAGCAAATATAAATAGACCTATACATTTAAAAAAATAGCAAGTCACTGTACATTTATATGTCTTAATACCACATATGTGCACTCTACCACTGAGCTACAGTACATTTAAAAAAATAGCAAGTCACTGTACATTTATATGTCTTAATACCACATATGTGCACTCTACCACTGAGCTACAGTGGCCCCCTAAGCATAAGAAAACAATCTGTAATCCATATAAAATTATTGAATCTTACAAAAAAATAATAATAAATAAATAAAAAAGATCTCGCTGTGATATCGAAGATCTCTGCCTCCAACGATGACGAAAACAACAAAGTACAGCAAGAAACCCTAAAAGATGGTGCATTTTCTATTAATAGCAGCATGAAAAATGATTCCCACCTGACTTTGTTCTTTGAGAAGCAGCGACGACAATCATTACAGAAATTATCCAAAAATTAAATAAACACATATCCAAAGTCGGATCCTTACTCCGTTTTCCGTTACTACGATCTCTCAATGAAGTTGAAACAAAAACATGTTTTCCTCCTTAACGATGATAACGATAATAAATAACACAACAATCTATAACAGATGAACAAAATAACTAGAAAATTACAAGAAATTTATGAATGATGATAATACCAAACGTGAGCAAAAAGAAATTGGGATGATGCACTGATCTATATTAACCCATTAATGCCCCTTGGCAACTAAATTGGCCACGGGAATATTTCGTCATAGCGTTGAAAGTCATGATCTGATACTACTGATTTTTACTTAGAAGCTCGCTGGGAATTTGTTTCGTCATGATCTGGTGGCCTTTTCTCCGTTTGTTTATTTCGTCCGCTGTTAGAAGGATTATTTGGATGTAATGTGAAATGTGTAGCAAGACGACAGCATATTGAAGTGTAAAATGTAAGTATGAAACCTACTGCATATAGGGCAGAGGAATAATTTTTCGTGTTTATGGTGATGGAAGATTTCCTTTATTATACAGTACACTTTCCGGAAATTTTCGTTCAATCTGTTCTATTAGATGTACATATAAATAATTGTGGCAACTTTAGTTGCCAAGGGGAAGCTGCGAAGTCAAAATCGAGAACTTTATATTTATTTTCGTACTTCTGTCTACATAAAGCGTTATAGGAAGTCAGAACTTTTCACAGCAGATTGGACTGACTGTCAATACTCCTTCTGTATGGTTCGCTGCTTGCAGTTCATTTGTAACTGGAACTGTCACAGTTCGGAACGGGTTTTGTATACTATTTCACTATCACTTTTGTTCAAGGAAGTACAAGGGGATAAATCCGATTTTCCACTTGATGTAAGCGCATTTCACTATTATAAAGCAAACAAACCTCCTTCTGTCGCATTCGAAATATAGTGGTAACACCTGAAGCAATCCAAGCTGCTAACCTAACCTAAACTAGTATCAAATATATAAAATGTAGCATGGGAGTACTGTTCTGTTGGATTTTTTAAATATATTTTTGTAGGTTTCCTGGAAAACCACGCGAAAGATCCCTGAACCTTCATGAAATACTTGAAGCGCTGGAAGAAGATTATGGCCTCATTCCAGACAGCATAGCTGTATGTCCTCCAGATGAGCAACATGTAGGAGACAGCGACCAAGATTCCGGTTTATCTGATGATGATGCCGATGGTAATTTCGATCGTCTTCCTGCTCGTCGCCTTCGATCTGAAGTGCTTATGCGTTATTCAGATGAAGACGAATCAGAACTCGGTGAAGATCCTGATCCTAGTACTTCTACATCTGCCAAGATATCAAAACGCAAACGAGTGCAGCAGAAGTGTGGGCAGTTAATTTGGAAACCCAATTCACCCAGTGCGAAATTCAAAATTGGTGAACCTCACGTAACTTACCACCCTAATGCCGAAGACTATTTACGAGAAAGTGTGAACTCTACCTTTGAGGCCTTTAAAGTGTTCTTCAACGATAGCGTTACAGAGCATATTATTCAGGAGACCAATCGTTATGGTGCTCAGCATTATGTACATAATTTCAATGCACCGTCTAGTGAGTTACATGTAGTGTTACGAGTTATGTTATTGTCCGACTATCATTCGTTCCCTTCAAGAAGGCTGTATTGAAAAAATGAACCAGATGTGCACGTTTCCATTGTGTCGGATGCTATACGCAGAAACCGGTTTGACGAACTCTTGAAGTACTTACATTTGGCTGATAATGACAAAATAGACGATAATAGATTGTACAAAGTTCAACCTTTGTTGAATTCTTCATTCAGAGTAGTGGAGCCAGGCATTTCCGTCAGTATTGATGAGAGCATGATTCCATATTATGGAAAACATGGATGTAAGCAATTTGTTAGAGGGAAACCAATACGTTTTGGTTTCAAGCTTTGTGTAGCGGCAGATCCTTCAGGATAGATTTTTCATGCTGAACCTTATGCTGGACAATCCACAAGAATCCGAGAAACAGGTTTTGGACTTGGAGAAGATGTTGTGCTTGGATTAATAGATCATGCTAACTTTCAACCTGGTACAAAACTCTACTTTGACAACTTCTTCACCTCAGTCCCATTACTCCAGGAACTTAGTTCAAGAGATTTATGTGGAACTGGAACATTACGGGAAAACAGGTGTTCCCGAAACATGAGTGTACTAGAAAGAAAGGCGATGAAAAAGAAACAACGTTTTGAGGTCGCTACAAGCTCATCAGGTGATCTTTTATGTGTGTGTTGGAACGACAACAACGTTGTTACGGTTCTGACAAACTATGATCCCATTGAACCTAGAAAGACATCAAAACGATACTCGCGTGTCGAAAAGAAAAATATCAGTGTTCAGATACCAGGATCTATTGCCCAATATAATTCAATTATGGGTGAAGTGGATTTGTCAGATCAGTTCCCTTCAAACTATTGCTGTATAATTAGTACAAACAAAGGGTGGTGGCCATTTTTTGCTTGGGCTGTAGAGGTATCATATGTTCAAGGTTGGTTACATTACAGAAAGTTTGGCCACGACATACCACTGCTAGATTTTAAACGTCAATGTGCAGTATTCATATTGAAATCATATGGCATACCGCTAGCACGCCCAGGTGTTCGCCCTGCTTTTGAATTTTCCCCCGCCCTAGATGACAAGATTGGATAGAATTGATCACAACATAAAAGCAGGAACATCTAAATACAGGCGCTGTAAAGTGTGTGTCCATCGCACCAAGTACATATGCATAAAGTGTGACTCGCCTTTGCATCCGGATGAATGCTTCAATGTTTTCCACTAAAACAAGTGAACTAAAACCTAGCACTGTATCATGAACATTGAACAATGAAACCTACAAATTAAAATACAAATTACTTTTTACATGACATGTAATAATTGTGTGTTACAAGAATGTTTTAATACATTTCGTTCCAAGTAATTGTAACATTACAGAAAAGTGTCCCCATTTTTGACTACGTATGTGCCCGTTGGCAACTTAAGTTGCCAGCTCAGAAAACAAAGAAAAAAGTAAAATATTTCAAAATAATTGTAATATCCTATTTTAGAGTACAAATAAGATTAGGTTAACGAAAAAAATCTTTTAAAAATAGCACTGTGGAATTATGGGCACTAATGGGTTAAAGTAATTACCCATTCTTACCAGTATTTAATTCTTAATTTGGCGAACATCATTACGTTACAAATTGCAGCAGGTTTTGTATACAAAGTGATACAACATTCCATTGAACAGGATCCGAATGCCAAAGATCTTTCTGCATGATAGTAAGAATTACATTTTTTTTTTTTTTGAAAAAATGAAATGAAATATTTGAGTTTTACGTCCCACGGTTATGCCGGTTAGGCTAAAGGAGACGGTCATGATGATTGATGAATGAAATGGTGGAACGAAGAGTGAGACAAAACGGGAGAACCCCGAGAAAACCCACGCAGACGGCGTTTGTCCACCACAAAGTTCACTTGGCGGGGGCTGGGAACGAACCCGGGACCCCAAGCACCAGAGGTGAACGGTCTACCACTGAGCCACCGATGCCCCGACATTTTCTTTTTATTAAATGTTCATAAAAGATATACAGATTCTCTATCTATATCTAACACGTGTAAGGTTACACATATTCTGCCTTATGAAAAGAACTCGTTATAGTGTTTTGTATTGAATCAGACAGGTCATTTTACATAAATATCTATGCAAATTAACTAAAAACAAATTTCATATGAATAAATCCTCAAAAGCAAAATATAATATTGTAATTATTTCAATTTTACCTCAGGACGCTCACGTCAGCACTAAAGTAATCACTTTCTTTCCTTCCTCTGTCTCTTTCTCGCTTCGCAAACGACGAGCAATTTCTTTCTTTAACAGCTTGGCCAGAAATTCGATCCTAGAAATAATTTAAAAAACAAGCAGCATTTACACCTAAGGAAAAGTTTTCTGAAGTAACTAACTTATTCTAACATATAAAATTATAGTAAAGACACTATCAACTAAACAGAAAAATCCCGACGGGAGCTCATGTGGTCCGGATTCCACGTTAATCAGTAGGTCCCGTCTCATAAAGCGTCGCTGCAGAAAAGGACGTTAAATTCAAAATCAACTCAGGAAAACAAAGAAAATAAATCCATTCATATCAAAATCTACCTTCTATCTCTACGTATATAGTTAATTTTAAACTTCATAGGATAGTAAAATTATCATTCCTACCTATGATTGTAATTCGTGTATTACTCAGGTACTGTTTTGCAGAAAATACTTATCAAGTAAAACTTACTGCAATATAAAAACTTAAATAGAACTCTATACCTATATATATTGGCCTTCATGTCCTGTTTTCCTTCTCGAATTCACATATGCATCTTCTGAGAACGAAACCCACTCATTTCATAAAAATCTTCCTTCCTACAGGATTCACGAAACTACGCGAATGAAATACCTATTTAGCAACCACTTTTAATTGTCTTTTCGACTAACATCACACGAATTGTTTAAAACATCTCTACTTCTCAATTAAAAATAGTAATTTGCGGATGTTGTCTTTAACGCACTTCTTATTAGTGCCAAGTAATTGGTGCAATTACAAATTAAATTTAATGAAGCTAATTTATGACATCCCATATGTATCTTTATTTAACGTTTTTAATTTGTGTAAAAGTTTCTTCTGTTGTATGCCAGCACAAGTATAATAAAATGTAAACCATGACATTGTACCAACCCGTCCAATTTTATTACCTAAGATTTCAAATAATAGCCTATTTAAAAAAAAATAATATTTATAGATTAACTACTGCCTTCGTTATGAGGTAATTAGATAATAATTTTAATAAAAATAAAAAGAATAGTACATCTCATTCTGGCGTGTAAAACTACACGAACAAGAAATAATAGACACAAGTGTACAAAATATAACTCTATTTGTTATGAAAAGTTATATACCCTGTCAAATGTGACAACTGGATAACCAATGGCCGGAAAAAAAAAGTGGTTCTCCCTCTTTTTAACCTTATGTTTACATGTGCTAACCATGTTTCTAATGCCGGTATTGATTTTTTTAGTCATTGACATACTGGGTACCAGTATCATTCCGATATGAAAAATGGAGTGCATCGCCAAAGCCCTTATTACTTACAGTAGCGTGCACGTTAAGTATATGCACACCACTCGAAATAAATGTTGAAACGTCATAACTATTTCAGAAATTTTCTTGGGTTAACTTTACAATGCCCGCTTCAGCTGGTATACTCACTCAGAATCGAGAAATTACACTCTATTAATTTTATGAAAAAGAATCCAAACTCCACTAACCTTAAGCTAACCCGTTCATAATCCCCCTAGTCTACTTATCAATATTTTCGTCTATTCCACCCTACCCTACTCCACCATACCTTTTTAAAGTGGCCCTACTAATCGATGCGCATCTGGAGTGTGTATTGTCCTAAGATTTGCGCTACCGGTAGCTGACATGACAATACCCCACTCACTATTTTAGATGGACTTCAAGTGAGCCACCAAATGTAATACTTGAAAATTACAATTCTTTCACGATTTTCATATAAATACAGCGTCCGGTCATAAGCTATAAAACTACAGTGCAAAAATTACAAACACTCAGTATTGTGTGGAGTATAAAAGTTAGAATAGTTTTGAATCGACTCAAGGCAGAGCGATTATGCTGCACTCCCGTGAAAGCGCTGGAGTGCTTCGTACGGGGCACACATGTCAGCGATGGTGAGTATGCGCGCAAGCGCAGATAGTGAGAACACGAGGGTTTTCTCAGTGACAGTTCCTATGACGCTTCTAGTGGTTTGACACTAAGTAACGCTCACTTATAAATAAAACTACAACTTTTGTTTACTGTGCAAAAGTACTACATTGTTAGAAAATAATGTCTAATACAGTCCTTTTGGGTTCCCTCGAGAAGACGGTTCTACCAAATTAATGTTTAAAATACGTTGTGAACCTTTTTTTTCTTTGTGAAGGAATGGGGCTGTGAATATAAGTAAATACTGTCTGTGCACAGCATATTGAAATTAATTTTGAGTGCTAGTGAAAGTGTCATATGCGTGTGTTCTTCCACCATCCTCGTTTATGCGTATCCCCTCATCGCTGACGTGCCTGCTCCCTATGGGCGCACCACCTCGCGAACGCTTGAACCCCCTGCTGCGCTCCTGCTCTCACTCGGTCAGATAGTATTCGTCGTTGGTAAGAGTGCACTTTATGTAGATGCCTTTTCGGCTGTCAAACCTCAGCAGATTGAGGAGAGGCACATTTCTTTTGAAACAGCACTATTCTGGCTGTGGAAAAGCCGAACTTGAAGAGCGCCATTTACTTTAAATTTGAACTGGAAAGCCAAACTTGTAACTACCTTATGGTCCTGTGGCTAGAGAGCCGACTCTGTAACGTACAAGTTTACACTAATTGATTACACTTTCACTCGTAGCTAATGTTATATTGGGGAAAGGAAAAGAAAGAAAAAAAAATCAAGTGGGTCGCCGAAACTACTTCCTTCCTCGAGCTACGATTATGGACCAGTAAGCACAACGGTATTTAATTCCAGACTCTTGCACACTAATGTTATTATCGGTACCGTGAGAGGAAAGAAAAAAAAATCTACTTTCAAAACAACACCACATACTTTGCATATTATATTTATTTAACTCTTTTAGCGAACAGCAGACAATAGCAAAAATCGTATCAATGTTAGCGATCATAAACAGCTAGACTCAATAACCATAGTTAAAAAGAAATCATCAGACATACGTATTTCAGTCTCTTGAAAATTTAGAAAACTTATCACACCAACGCAACAAAGTAGCTACTAACAACAGCGTTTAGACGTTATCCTTAATATTAATTAAACAGTTATTTACATTCCTCGACTAAGTATTGGAGGTAGAAACTTTAGTAAGCTACATCATAACGAGTGAAAGGAGATTACATATTACATTACTGTTTACAAAACATTTCCTCACAGAGGGAGTAAGTACGCGGCTGCGTCGACCAATTTTCCTCCCCGGACATAACGCTTCCACCACTTTCCGCAACCAACTGTATTAAGAGGGCGCTATCCCTCGACTTAGCTTACAACTAAACAGCGGCGGTAATAATACATATGGTAGAAACATTTATACGAAGTACTAGACCAGCCAGCAATCTGAACTCTACCCCTGACACCATCACATCTAGGCGTGAATGCAATCGCAATGCTCACCGTCTTCGACGCGTCCAACTGGGCTATTTAAGAGCTTAGTAATTAAAGATAAGACATGAAAACAGCTCGAGGATTTACATAAATCTTTTCCTTGCGTCGCGACATAATATTTTAAACTATGAACTATAAGTTAGAGTAAACAATACGGAGTGCCCACTACCGGGACGAACATGAGCTAGCTGTAAGCGAGTGATACATTATACATCTGCGCAACTCAAGAGACTAATTTCACTTAACGCAAGATAGAAATGGAGTTGACATCGGACTACCCCGTAGGCGTATGAATTGAATTACTGGATGGAGAACTCACTTCTGTCTACTCAGACATGTTACAAGCGAAACATACGATAATAGACAACATTGTAGACATCGCAGAATAAAGTTGTATATTGAGTGAATTCACAAAGTAGCAAAGCAATTGATAAGTGATATATTGTCTTTCTCTAAATAAAGTGACTCGAAAAAACAGAGCAAACACACGATATTGATAATATTGTACCAGATTAATTACGAACAGAGACAAACAATTGAATGAGTTATATGAATTATTGACGGAACTTCTTTGCAGTTCCCGGAACGATGTTTACTTCTTCAATGGATTGAGTCGGAAAATAATAATGACAAGAGTTACCGGGAGGCGGTGATCAAAGCTCGTCCAACTGCTACTTACAAAATACCCACTGGTAAACAATATCAGCACCACGGACTAGTTCCAAGGGCACAGCTTCAGGCAGCATCTTTCGCAGCAACCTATCTCCAATAATCCTTCAGGTAGCTCGACATGAGGTGATCACAAACTTCAGCCAAAGTCACAGATTTACCAAATTGCGACCTTTTTAAGTCGGCAGCAAACTAGAAGCACATCCTCAACTTGGCCAGTTGGCGAAATAACAAAGCACCGAGTTCCAAACTGGGAGGGGAAGAAGATGAGAGATCGTTACGAAGAGTAACCGCGCTGACGACGTCACAGACAGTCAATCCAAGGAAATGCAGCAGGGCCGAGCCGGAACTGAATCAGGAAGGTGGCTCCTGATGTAACTGCCATTAGTCTACCCCAACAATGTCATGATGAACAGTTAGAAAACAGCAAGTAAGTCCAAATAGTAACAGGGGAAGACACGAACAGAATTTCAGATGATCTATTATCGTTTATCACATATTACACGGATTTCGCAATATCACTCCACTACATCATCACCTATAGAGAATTTTGATAGAAAAACTAGTCACATTCCTGCGTAGATATAAAGAAACTTAGTTTTCAAAAGACAGAACGGCGCATTATCCACTTTCTCTCGACGCCATGTTTTTGTAGTACAGAGAGGTAGAACAAAGGAGAACGCGCTCAGAGATCCCGCTCGCTCTCTGATTGGCCGCTCCTAACTACGCAACATTGCGCAAACTCAAACAAAGATTATAGCATTTACTTAAATATAACAAAACGAAAGTCAAAATTATATAAAGTGTTATATAATTATGTATACCCACAACAGATTACTCAATCTTGAACGAAGATACGAACTCCGGTTTTCAAGCAACTAACGCCATTTATTGGGATTGAGAAACATCCACTCGACGCAGGTCATAGACGTATAAAGAAAATAGCATACTTGAATTACACATGCCAGCCCAATTGTCGACCATCTTGAATCCTTCAAAACGGTCGAGAATTGAGGGAAAAATAAAGAGAAGAGAATAACACTAACTAAGAGCTGATTAAATGTTTCTATAAAGTAATCTCTTTGAGAAAATGTAACGCTGAAAGAGGAACGTTACAGTTTTCGGCATGGCACCTAATATTTAAAACCATGCCCTTATATTTCTCTCTCTTTTTTTTTTTTTTTTGGTTGTTTTATTTTCCTTTATTTATCCCTTTACATGCAGAAAAAAACCTGAAAGAAGAAGAAAAATAATTGATTAGTACATCATAATGCACTTTGTGTAGAGCAAGTGATTTTGGATATCTAGTTTCTCTTCCAATCTTGTAAATATAAGATCACAAGTACTGCTTACTTCAGAAAACATAACTTAACGAAAGCCCCGCAGGGCTATTTAACCAGTAAGTACACGCACTCTTTTTTCTGACAGCAGTACTCTCTAGGGGGTTCAATAGACCCCCATAATTAAGACAACGTAGCATTACTCTAGACAAGTTTTTGAAAGTATTTGCTGCAATTGGATTTTTTGTACTCGTTTTGAGACATTTTGTTCAATTCTTCCATCAGGGGAAAGCTGCAGTGGCTCACTGGGTAGAGCGTTCACCTTGGTGCATGGGGTAACTGCCCCGATCCCAGCTCCCGCCAAGTGAACTTTGTGGTGGACAAACACCGTGTGCGTGGTAACTTTCCTGGCGGTTCTCTAATTTCCGGTCAATGTTCCGTTAAGGGAGTCCAGTGTCTTTGACACCACTTCTTCCTATTGATTTTCGTTTGATTACCTAATATAACGTTATATTAGGTTAGGTTAGGTTACGTTAGGTCAGATCAGGTCAGGTTAGGTTAGGTTAGCTTAGCTTAAGGGGTCCAGAGTAGTTTTGGATCCCCTTAACGGAACATGGACCCAATTTCCTTCCACTTTCTTCATTTCTCCTTTAGCTTAACCGTCATAAACATGGGACGTAAAAATCAAAGACTTCATTTTTCTTCAGGACTTCTGGCTAGCAACACAAAATTTACTTGCTTAGGGGGGGGGGTGTACATCCCGTGCGAGTATTTAACGGTTAATTACTGGTTCTTATAGATGTTCTACACAAAGTGCACTCTTACCTCGTAGATTTTAGTGGTTACCTACCACAAATTGGTTCATTTTATGTACTAGTTCTTGTCATACGTCCACACTTTCTGAGCCCTCCTGAAAACAATCTGCAAGTAGTAATGCAGTTTTTCATACAGCTCATGCTTGGCTAAAAGAAATACAAAGTTCAAACCTAACGTCAAAATGTACGAAATATGTCAAAATTAGGTAGAACCGTCTGCTCAAGTAACGGTGTCCTTTTTATATGCACTTACTTATTTTAACCGTACTACAGCACTTTACGTGCAGTTTTACTATACGGATCCATAAAGTAGTATAAGTAGTAATAGGAACGGATTAGAAGCCCCACAGGGGTTCTTTGGATTCTGTTCTCGTCATAAAATGGGCAAGTTAAAGACTTCCCCAAATTTTTTCGTACATTTTACGATCTGTGAATCCGTATGGTAAAACTGCACCGCACTTTAATTTTACACTAGTAATGCTACAGGCAAGTCTTTACTTTAGGCAAAGCAGTGACAATAACCAAGTCATCTGAACCGGTTCTCGCAATTATAGTTACAGTTCCCAAAAAGGAAAGACAGAAAACAACGTGCCCTGCGGGGCTCTAACCCGCCTTCACTCACTAACGCTCGTTCGGCAATACTATGTACTGACAGGATAGTACTGCCTTGCCCAAAGTAAAATTACTATACGGCATACACTTCCGAACTTAAAATTAACTGCATTATTTACATCAGTCATTTGCAGAAATTGTTCCTCTACCCGTTCAGTGTTCAACATCACCTGCAAATTTGGAAAATGTGGTGTACCTAAACCAAATGTCTAAGTTTTGCAAGATGTGATGTGCCTAAAACTGACTAGCACCTTCTAGAATACACTACCATCATTACAAGTTGCTAACATCTGGTAGACTGTCACAACAAACGGGCAAATTGTTCTAACTCGTTTGTTTACAATTTAGTGGTTTGTTTCAGAGAAACCTATATGTATACATTTTGCCATCAACGCAACTGAACATTTTTATTAATTCTTGGGCCTATGTTTAGCAGAAGGGGTCCAGCTCTTTTCTGCAAAAAATGTTACAATTTTGGTAATTTCTGCTGACATTCGGTTAGTTTGGGGTAGGGTTGGTTAGTTTAAGTTAGGTTAGTTAAGTTTATGTCATATTAGTGTGGGAGTCCCGCATAATTTTCCAAAGAAATGATATAATTTCGCTTATTTCTACTAATATTACGTTAGTTTATGTTAGGTTAGGTTAGATTTGGTTACGTTATGTTACGTCTAAGTACTTGTATCACTCATTTCTCCTGTAAATTTTGCGTTTTTTGTGTGCTTCTGGACCCCTTGTACTAAACATACCCCATTCTTGAAGCACTTGACCATTCAAATCAATAACAATCTTGTATAATTGTTCTGCATCAGCTCCCGATCTATACACGCAGCACAACTTCACACGCCATTTTGAATACATATTACCAAGGTATATAAAATAACAGGTAACCCCAGTTCGCAATTAGCGTTCTGATTGGCTCCCTGTGAGTGACGTCATGTGGAGGTATTTGGGAAGATTGTTTTCGCTTGCCTGCTTGTTACACTTCGCGCTTTATTCGTAAAACTGGATTCAAAACATAATTATAATATTCCTTGTCTTTCTAAATACAAATAATGAGTCATTTCTACTTACAGATGAGACAACATAATGTAATAAATATATAAATATCGTCAATAATGGTTAATTATCTATACAAATAAAAATGAATATAATGTTTACTCGCTAATTCATTCTAGAGCTTTGGATCGATTTTTATAATTTTTAGTACCGTACATGAGTTGACCTGGCCCTTATTACTTTGATTATAGGGCGAATTTTAAGGGGTAGAAGGGGTTCAAAATGTGTACCTAAAATACAGTATCTCGCGAACCTACCAAGTTAGAAAGATGAAACTCGGTATATAAACACCTCATTAAGCTAAAAGAAAAACATGTCCCATTGTTTTTGAAAATTTCCGTTTTAAGGAAAGAGGGGGCATTTTCTATTCATTGTAACAATCTTTGATTGCCAACTCTCCTCGACCAACTTTAACGATTTTTGGTGCGTTAATGCAGCCAGGACTAACTAACTTAGCCGAAATTGGTGTCCAGTCCATGATTTTCAGGGTCACTGAAATGAATAGTGACAAACCCGATGCCGTATAAAACCAAATTCATCCTCTTTGGGTGTGGGGAATAGGTGGCATTATGGATTTTTGTCATTGCACTTTCATTGAAACGTAAATTTTAAGGATGGAAGGAGTTCAAATACTTTCCATAAACCAATCCTCTCAATAAAAGCATTTCAGGTAGTAAAATACATAAAGCAAACATTATTCAAAATTTCAGAGATTCCGGGTATGTAATAACAAATTAGGTTAGGTTGTCTTAGGATAGGTTAGGTTATGTTAGAAATCTAATCTACCCTAACCTAATATACCGAATCTAACCTAACCTAATTTGATTAGGTTATGTTAAGTTAGATCAGGTTAGAAATCTAACCTAACCCGTTGTATTTAGTGTGTATTAACCAAATTGTTAGAAATCGTGACAGCAAAATATTTCCTTTACATTACTAATATTTGTTTATTACTCAATATAACACATTTTACAGTACGTATTACAGGTTATAAGTTGCACAGATATCTATAGAGTGGTATACATACATAAAAGAACCACCTTTACAGGGGAAAATTTGCAGTTATTTGTTCTACACTTTGCCCTTCGATTTATCGGAATTTAGTTTTTGTGGCTTAGCCCCCTCTCTCGGCCAGCCCTTCAATTATAAGAATATGGTAAGAGTGCACTTTGATCAGAACAAATGATTTTGTCACACGATGTGGCATTCGAGAAGGAATAAAATCAATGTGATTTGTACGTAACAGATACGGTTCGGTTGAACAAGATTTGATTATGTTAGATTAAGTAAAGTTAGGTAAGGTTCGGTTCGTAATAGGTTCCTATGAATGTTCTGCTCAAATGCACTTTGAGCTCTTTGCTAGAATGTTTCAGATACTTAACAAAACTTACGAATATCATTTAAACTAAAGAATATATGAGAGTATACATTTATATTCTCGTTGATACCCCCTTCCACTTCACTTTACGTACATAAACTCCTTAAGCTTCAGGCCCTCAGAAATAAATGTCATAAAAGTAAAATTATTGTTGTTACACACCTGTTTTTCAACTTGACTAGTGTCTAGTTTATTTTTCCCCATGCCAGTTTGGTATCAATAATGAAGAAACAGCGTCAGATCTTAAACATTACTTTTGCAGGAAACTTAGAAGCTCGTTTTTTCAAACTCTTTGATAATCCTCTGGTGAAAAGTGAGCAGAACATATTTGTGCGTTATCCACATTAAAAGTGTTCTTTCGCTTACAGCGGGAAATCAATCTTCTTCGAAGTTCATCATTTTCAGGGAATTGATGGAACATTATTTCGTTTGTATTGCTTCCTATGTTATTACCATGCTAAACTGTGGCTAGACTAGCATCCACACCAACTGTGGCTAGACCAGTGGGATCCTTAGGCAAAAGGAGACGATTTTAAATAAATTTAACAACTCGGAGCTTTTCTGAAATAGCATTTGCCATTTACTGGCCCGGCTCATGACGACTCATTAAAAATTGCGGGCTTTAAAGTCATTGTCTGAGGTAAATTTGTCATTTGGGCAAAATACGGGACTTTTGCTGCCCGGTATCGAAGCTCCCTGGGACGCGGGGCAAATAAGGGATTGTCCCTTAAAAACTGGGACATTTGGGAATCCTGAGTGTTTTACGTAATTTTTCTCGTTGCTAAAAAAAAGTCACGTGGCGTATGTAGGCACTATATTTGCATAATATTTGCAGTATCTTTATGTAGTAAAATTAACAGCACAAAAAGCATTCTTTTATTGTTTTAACTAAGGTATATTGTTGTGTATCATTTTGTCTGGGAACAATGATATGTAGGTTAACAGAGCCATTGTATGTACAATAAAGCGAATTTTAAAAACTGGATCACTATCTCTGCCTTCCACCGCAAATTCTACTAATATTTCAAAGAAAAATACATATTCCCAACCACTTTTCTGACTCTGAAGCATATATTCCCATACCAGATACAGTTACAGAATTGTTGACTGATCTTCATACTGATTCTAGTATTTTTTTTTTTTTTTTTTTTTTTTTGCTTGTGTAATTATGTTTAATTACGTAATGGGCGGTATTCAGAGAGAATTCGTTAATCGAGTTTTTTTCACAGATCAGTTAGAAAGGATACTAAATCTTTACTAAGGAAGGTACACTTTTTGGTATTCAGAGTCTACTTTGAGTAGAACTGAAACGATGATTTGAAAAAAAAAATGAAATTTTGAGTTTTACGTCCCACGGTTATGCCGGTTAGGCTAAAGGAGACGGTGATAATGAGTAATGAATGAAATGGTGGAATGAAGAAAGTGGGAGGAAACGGGAGAACCCCGAGAAAACCCACGCACACGGTGTTTGTCCACCACAAAGTTCACTTGGCGGGAGCAGGGTTTGAACCCGAGACCCCTAGCACCAGAGGTGAACGCTCTACCACTGAGCCACCGCGGCCCATAGAAACGATGATTTGAGTGTGATTAACTTATAGAACCCCAATGCATCGGTGAGAAAAATAAATGTGGCAACTACGGAAAAGAGATGTGCGCAAGCGTAGTCTGTAAAAATGAAAATACATGACATACGAAATCCGAAGTGTGTGGCACAAGCTAAACCGTGGATAAGTGGCACCCTCTGGCCCCTCTGCTCTAGATTAATTAGTCACATGTAATGAACTCCGTCGATTACTACGTCCTAATCAGAGACTCTGAATACACTTTTGATAACCATCTGTTAGTCAATCTCGTAGTATTGCCTCAATCAGACGTCAAAACGAATAATTCAGAGGAATGAAAGGAACGAATCTCTGAAAGGAATCGAATTCATTTGGGCGGATTCACTCACGGTATGGATTCACTCAGGAAGTAAACGTATTGAATCAGTGGATTCGGTTGGTGGAACCAGATGACGGAACCAAACAACAGGCGAGTGCATTGATATAAATGGAGTCGGATTGATATGGATGGGACAAAAACAGTAGTAAAGAATAGACCGATACTGCACAAATAATGCACGTACTGCGCATGTCTGGAAACAAGCAATCTTTCTTTTACGCGCTCTCGTGTCACTTTTCCGCAATATTATGACCATCGCAACTGCTGTCCCAGTGATGCCAATTCCTTCAGAGCCGTTTTCCCTTCATAAGCTTCAGAATTTCCCTTTTCCAGACAAAATTTCCCTTCATCCAAAACGTTCAAGTACTGTATTTAGTAAACGTATTTTTAATCGTTTTCGCTTCCACCCCCTCACCGCAATCTTATAATCACATACAAGCAGATACCTGACAGCCTTCCTTTGAGCTTACGCAGAATTCGAACTTGATTTGTTGTTTAGGTATCTAAGGCGTCACTATAGAGGAGGGGAAAGGATATGGAAAGGTGTAGACCAGGACCTATGTTAAAGGTGCAATCTCTGCATTTGCCTGGTGTGATTGAGGAAAAACCCTATAAATACCTCGGTCAGGACGGACAACCTAAATAAATCATAAAAAATATAAAATAAATATTACGTAACTAATTTTTATTATAGATATCATGATAGATTTTAATATTAATGTAACCTAAGGTACAAAGAATTTATTAAGTATATATTTGGTATGAACTTACTTAAGAACAGAACTCCCATATTTACTGAAACGATTACGAACAGTTACAAAGAAAACTCTAGCTGCTACTGTCTTTGGCTGTACACGAGGAATGTTCGTAAGCACAATACAAAGTTTAGAGATGCGGAATTCTTAAGAATTTATAATTCTGTGCACACAGTCACCAGGAAATCTGTAAACTTACACAAACACACATACACTAATGACCCAGTATTCGCCCATATAGGCTATACATATTTACATTCATGACACGTAGATTTTCTTTCTTACATCGATTAATCCTCTTCAGAATCAATTTTTTGGTTGGGAAAAACATCTTCTGATTGGGAAAACCAAACTGTTATAATAGTTGGAGTGATAATTTAATTGAGAAATATTTAATCTTATTGCATTGCATTTAATTCAACAATCGGAAGATTAATTTTGATAAAAGATTTTAAATAAGCATTGTTGTAATGTTTCGAATTTAACTGAATATGTTGATCGATGTGTAATGTTGATAAATATTAACGAATGCAAAGGAAGATAACTTGTGAGAATTTATGTGAAATATTTGCAACGGATTGTGTTTGGAACAAATAGGATGTTGAATTTATACTGAATTTTAATGAGATTAATTAGATACGTAAATACATTCAATCTATAAATGATTGAAGAGAGGTTCAAATTTCCCTGCAATATTGAGATATTACAAGAAATTTCCCTTTTCCCTTTTCTCTAAAATTTACTCAAAATTTCCCTGCGCCAAGGGAAATTTCCCTTCAATTGGCATCACTGTGCTGTCCCAACACCGAAGGGATCTTAGCAGATGTCTGCAAACTTTTCTAACCAATAAAGTCAGGGTTGACAGTACACCAAAACAAATCGTACATAAAAATGAATTCAATCATGGACGGTGCCTTTCCGCTTTCACATAAAATCATTAAGCGATTCATTTCATAGGGACCCGGACAAATCTGCCAATTACCAAATGCGCCAAACGCGAAAATGACCAAATGTGCCAATTGTGAAAATGGACAAATCAGCCAATGGACAAATCTGCCAATGGACAAATCTGCCAATTGACAAATCTGCCAATTACCAAATCTGCCAATTACCAAATGCGCCAAACGCGAAAAAGACCAAATGCGCCAATCGCGAGAATGAACAAATCTGCCAATTGACAAATCCGCCAACTACCAAACCTGCCAATTACCAAATCTGCCAATTACCAAATCTGCCAAACGCGAAAATGACCAAATGCGCCAATCGTGAGAATGGACAAATGAGCCAATTACCAAATCTGCCAATTGACAAATCCGCCAATTACCAAATCTGCCAATTACCAAATGCGCCAATCGTGAAAATGGACAAATCTTCCAATTGACAATTCTGCCAAACGGAAAACACCCAACTCTGTTTGTATTACCATCAAATAACTGGATAATCTAGTAAAAACATAAAGAAAGAAAGTATTTATGAATAACAAGCAACAAACTAAGAGTAATTAAGAGAAAGTAATCAAATCATCGCCCAAATATTTGAGGATTTGAACGAGGTAACCATTTACAATAGCATTAACATTTACTTATTGGGGGAGATCGGGGCTGGTTGACGAACTGCATATAACTCCTTCATTAATTAACATAATGAGCTGTTGCTACTGTCATAAAAGAGCGACCTATGGATGCAGCTGCCACCTTTATTAGGGATGCGCTCGAGTCGAGACATGTTTCGAATCTCGACTCGACTCGACTCGAATTCGAGTCGAGACACACTTTGTAAAATTCGAGACGAGTCGAGACAAACGTATTTCTCGACTCGAATTTTCGAGTCGAGACACGAGTCGAGTCGAGACGGCTCTTACAAATCTCGACTTGACTCGAATGTCTCGAAAATCTTTCTATAATTTTTAATATTATTTTGAAGAAAGTATTCACTCAGAAACAGCCTTGAAACCAATTCCAGCTTTTATTCCTTCAGAAAGGTACAGAACGCATAAAATTAGTAGTTAATCTTTAAAGATCAAGATTTAATTTTCAGGTCAATTCAGTTAATTAGAACTAATAGTTAATGTCGTTGTATTTGGTTGTACTGCAAATATAATGATGATAATAATAATAATTGATTATCTAGTTTGTATAAAACTATTATCCGTAGTCTAAATCTAGTTTGTATAAAACTATTGCGATAAAGTGAACTTCATAAATTCTCTGAATGAGCAGTTGGTAGTCTATAGTAATTTAGCATAGTTATAATTATTGTGTTTTCGTTACCATGAACGCAATAGGGTTACGTAACTTTTGGATTATTCGCCTGCCCAACTGTTCTGAGGCTTTAATATGTTGCAGCATATCACGAGCTACGGATAATATATAATGTAACATTTGTTGTACATCACATATTATGATACGAGACTATTTTACATAGTATATCTTATCTAATATAAATAAAATAAAGAGTTTGTTTGTGTGTTTGTCTGTCTGTCTGTGTGCGACCTGGGGACCAGACGAGTGGACCGAGAGTTCCCAAAATTTGGTCACGGGTACCTTAGTCCAGGCCCCAGTCTAAGGCGAAGCGTTTTTGTCAAAATTGGAACCAGGGGGTCTCAGGGTGGCGTTTAGCGAGACATGTAGTAAAAGTAATCCAAATTGATCGACATTAGTGTCAAATCCATAGTTTTCACGGTCGCTGAGATCAATGGTGACACTTCCATCAGCGATGACTTGCAAATTCAGCTACTACTGTATGCGGGCCGAGTGTCAGCGGGTGAGGAATACCGAGACATGTATAAATAGCCCATATTGATTGATACTAGTGTCAAATCCATAGTTTTCGCGGTCACTGAAATGAATGGTGATACTTCCACAGGTGTTGACTTCCAAATACAGCCCCCATGCGAAGAATGGGTATATTAAGCTAGTATTACAATAAATAGACTGCTTGGATGCCAAGAACTAGTACAGATAAGTACCATTCACTTCTATGAATAGGTATTTTTTAAAAGGATTTTTGTAAACACTAAGTTATAAAACAATGAACTACATATAGTAGTTATGGTTTTGGTTCCCAACATAAAAGAAATATGGAAAGAAGTTCATGAAATATTGAACTTCAACTTTCACTCCTGGAAAATTTCAATTTTGGAGTTAGGCCACTTGGCATCAAACCAGTTCACTGTAAGATAAATACATTCCGCACATTAGTAACATAGTTGTTCAGGGGCCTTCGATTTCCATCCTCTCAAATGAAAGCTGAACGATTGCTTGATACATGTTGACTATATAGGAGAAATAGTGTATTCAGTTTTCGAGCTTTGGTGCGTATCCGTATTTACACTCTGATATAACTTTAAATTCACACTCAAATCGAGCTAATTGTTTAATGCATTTCGAAAGCTTTTGTTTTTATGCAGCTCATTAAGGAAAATCTATTTCATAATCGTAACATTTATGTACTAAGAAACTATGAACGTAAAGTGGACTCGACCTAGCCCCGTGGCCGCTGTGACTCAGTGGCACAGCTCTCACCCTTGGTGTGTGAGGACTCTGATTCTGTGTGTGTGTGTGAACTCCGCGGCTAGTGTACGCGTCTTTGCCGTGGAAGACTCGGGTTCAATTCCCGGCGCGAGCTCATGTAGTTCGGATTCCACGTTAATCAGTAGGTCTACATTTCATATATCCTCGCTGCTGAAAGAGACGGTAAAGTCAAAATCAACTCAACAATATATGTGTGTGTGTGCTTATGTGAATTTCCTCGTGGCTGTATGGTTAACACATACACTTTGATCGCGGGATACTCTGGTTCGATTTACGGTGGAAGCTCATGAAGTTGTTACCGGTATCCCACTTTAAACTGTAGATCCATGCCTCATATAACCATACATATAATATATATGCCTTTGATACACTTATTTTCCGACTTGGAAGCCATCGAAAATTTCCGGACACAGAGTCCCGTAGACCGAAAATGAGAAACGGCTACAGAGTAAAATGCCATAAAAATTTAAGCTTTTTTGGCTAACTTAATCCTTATATATAATGCAACTAGCTTGGCCAAGTTATAATGGAGGAAATGCTATCATTGCAACACTCTGAGAATAGAAAATGTTCGCCAGGTATTACTATCCCCCCTCTCCTGCAGAATGAAAACCCTGACTAAAAGTCAATATTATATATATATATATATATATATATATATATATATATATAACTATTTTGTGTAATGTAACAAACAGTAGTGGATAGTATTCATGTTTTCTTGCAGAGATCCTTACGAGGGTTCGCTTCCATCATCCTCTCCCCAAGAACTAAGATACATTAAAAAAATGCGATTACTTGTTAATCTTGTAAAATAGCGATTAATTGTTAATCTTGTACAAAGGACGCAATTAAAGTCCCAGTGTAACCCCTACACATTTAGATTTTTGCCCTGGAAGAAATCCAGTTATTATTGTTTCTTGATTTCTCAGTCTCACCTACATAAACATACGAATAGAATTAAAGGATAGGACATGTTTAGAGTGCTTGCACATGACATCTAACTATATTTCTCATCAAATGTGTCACAGATGAAAATGTCCGTTTGTACTGCCTCTATTTTCTGGTACACACGTTTCATTTATGTTATGTTGCTAAAATTCGTTAGGAAACAAGTACAGACTGCGCCTGTGTGCCTGACAAAACGTAAATGTACTGGATAATTATTTCTTCACTTTCTTTAAAAAAAAAAGTAACCCATCTCATGTCTGCTAACAAAAGGAGGTAGCGGTCCAAAGATAGCCGTTGTTTACCTAAGGTCGTTACACAGCAGGGGTTTCATTTAGTCAGAGAGAAAAGAAAAAATAATTTAAAGTTTCTACATTTGTTTTGAACTGCAATATACTTCTTCCTTTTATTTTAAGAACCATTTCCTTGTCATTTGTCTGCATCAGAAAAAAAATGCAAAAAAATCACTAGAATGTGCCTATTTACCCAAAGTACGTACTAGATCACTAGTTCAATAGTAAAATCACTAAATCTAGTACGAAATCATAAATGTGTCATCCCTGGGTTGGAGCGAAAGTAATGGTTGGAGTAAAAACTAGTCCGTATTTCTACTGCGTTCTGTTGTTGAATTCACAGAAATGTTCAAAAATAAATTCAAGAAGTAAAACACGATCCTACAAAAGACTGTTTACTTGCTCACTGGTTTTAGTATTGTGAACTGAAACTCAAGTGCGCAGTCATGTTGAATACTTCTGTCCCTTTCTACTTTACAACTTGAGGTGGGATGAGGGTCAGGATAGATCTAGTGATATACCGCTAAAGGAAGTGCTTCAGTACAGAGTCGGAAGCGGTATGTATTGTTTATACTACTTACAACGTTACCCACCACATAAAATATAAATTCACCCTTTCTCCCTTCCCTTTTTCGAATACAATGAACCGACTCTTTTGCTGAAGAAAGATGCTAAAGGAAAATGGAAACATCTGTGTCTAAACTTTCTTTGAAGCGCAGTCTTTTGTATTTGTAAGGTTTTGCGAGTGTTTTCGAGATAAATATTTGATAAAGTCACGTAGAAGCGCTTAAACCTATTCCATCTGTCCTTATAATTTTTCTGGTCTCATCAATTTTTCAGGAGAATACGTACAACATATGTCCAAATTCCATATATACTCTTTCTAAACTAATGAGTAAACTCATTAAGAACACCAACTGATATCAATAAACAGGAAAGAAAACAATACTTTATACTTCTATCATTTGGTACACATCTCTATGAAGCACAGCTTGTTTCTTTTCGAAATAGCTCCTTCGTGTCACAGCTGTGGTTAGTTTTGTTTTGTGTTAGGATGAAAGAGAGAAATGCAACATTTGCTTCGCGGTGAAGTTATATATATTATTAAGATGAGCGGTGATAAGCGAGGTTTAACAAAGAGTGCCTTTCGGATGCACAATTTAACGGGTAGTTGCAGTCCGTGTTGAGAATCGAACCAAAGCTATGTAAGACATGTTAATATTGAGCTCTTTTGTGGTAAAAGTGAACTTCAGAAACACACAAAAGACATGATACATCAAGCTAATGTAAAGCAATTGAAAAATAGCCTACCTATCGCTGCATCTTTTCTGTGGCTAGGAACATGCAGTGTGTAGCAACAAGAATCGTGTTAAGGACTTTTTTTCGAACATAACATTCCCTTCTGCACCATAAAAGACAATATAATGTTTGTTAAAAGAAAGTGCACATAATATTTTTAAATTTTGTTTGTGATCCTATCATGCATAATTATAAATAATGCCTTTCATACTACGAGAATGAGTTCAACTATACGTCATGGCCCCTCTAAAGCGGGGCCGCGGTGGCTCAGTGGTAGATCGTTCACCTCTGGTGCTTGGGGACCCTGGTTCGATCCCAGCTCGCACCAAGTGAACTTTGTGGTGGACAAACACCGTGTGCGTGGGTTTCTTCCGTTCCTCCCACTTTCTTCATTCCACGGTTTCACTAATTTCTCATCATCACCCCTCTCCTTTAGCCTAACCGGCATAACGTGGGACGTAAAACTCAAAGATTTCACTTCATTTTTTCCCTCGAAAGCGATATGTTTCAAAATTATTTATTGTTAGATATTGTAAATTTACGGTATCTATTTTAGTAGACGGAAAATTTTGCATCTAATCGGATAATTTCATGGCTTCTAACAGGAATTCGCAATTACGAAATTTGCATCACTGTCTTTTGAAAGGATGCCTAGAAAAAATACTACTAGAAAATAACTGAAAACACAAAATGGATTTGATAGCCAAATTCACGTCATCTTGGTGCGTCATCATTTTTCTTTAAATATTTGTATTTAGTATTAGATTAGAGTTTAGTGTCCCTTTCAGCATCAAGGCTATATGAGACGTGAACTTACAAATTAACGTGGGTTCAGAACCACAGGAGTTCCCATCGGAAATCGAACCTAGGTCTCCCGCACCAAAGACGCGTACGCTAATCATATGGACAAGGGTGTTCGATATTTAGTAATGTGTACATAAAGTTGTGAAATTGCGCTTGTATAATGGAATGCAATTCCTTCTACTGACATAAACCTTCACAATACTTAGCTGGACAAAGTATCTTTAAAAAGAAAATGTCACTCTTTATGTTTCAGTTCCTGGTTCGAATGAAGGATGGAACAAATTGCAATGAGAGTTTTTGGATCCTACTTTGTGTAGTTGATTCATCATATACTTGGTATTTGATACGGATATGAACTATTACACTTATTTGGTGTTAATTTCTAAATAATAAGTCCTAATACAACTTCATAAAGTTGTAATTCTTCTTTAGTTTGTATCACTTTACACAATGACAAATCCAAAAGGTGTGTTGTATCGGTGCAGTACCAGTTTTTCACGTTTTTCAAAATGTTCCAAAACCCAAAGAATAATCTTTAATTTCTGATATTTTAGTCGTCACAAATTACAATTTTATAATGTAGTCAATGTTTATAATTACTGGGCAGTTGGGCGTTTAAACTAATGACATCACAATAAAGTCAAAACCATAATTTTGAATTGAATTAATTCTGAGTTTAACGTCCCGTTCAGCAGCGAGGCTATGTGAGACGTGGACCTACTGATTAACGTGGAATCCGAACCACATGAACTCCCACCGGGAATCAAGCCCAGGTTTCCCACGCCAAAGGCAAGTATGCTAACCGTTAGCCACGAAGGAGCTCCACGATAATTTTATTGGGCGATAAGGAATATCTCGCCAGTGCTTTTACAATAAATAAAATTTTATAAGTATTAAAGAATAGTGGTAAGAGATTTTATAATAGCTCTTTTATTTATGAGATATGAGTATTTTGAAAAAAAAAAACAACTAAAGAATAGGTTGGCGGAACCACAAAAGACTCATAAAATAAACTTTCTTATAAATACATACGCACCTTACTCACCTTTTATAATTGCTATGCTTACGTTCTCCATAAAAACAGAAATTCTCTTTTAGTGATACTTTACACAAGATCATGAAGTGGGTTCAAATTTAATTAAAGGCAAAATACAATACAATAATCCTCAAATATTGCCTCAAGTGAGTTTAAAGATTTCTAAACACTAGTGCGAAACCGGGCTCTGCCGTTGCGATCGATTTACAGGTCTTGAGACGAAAGTAAGAAGGGACTTACGCACACAGTAAGTAAAAACAATTAATATGCCTGTAACTTTCCCCCAAATGGGTGTATCTTAAAACTAACCTCACCATTATTTTTCTAATTAAATTCTAGCCCGAAATTATGTATCATATTACCCTATTCCCATTTTGAAAACTTGACCTTAATTCAAAATGGCGGATTTCAAGATGGCTGCCATCAAGGTCATATCTACCATACGACTTCCCCCCAGGACAGGTATCCACATGTTTTTTTTCACTTTTCTTCATTAACGCTCCGTTTACAAAGGGTAGTAAGGGACTTCTGTAGTAATCTCTAATAACCACATCACAACTCTTAAAAGTTATTTAAAAAAAAAAATAGAAAACATGCACCATGGCAAAAATTTGTCATCACAAGTAATGATGCATACATGCCTTCTATCAGCAAAAAAAGTTTCATTGAAATTGGAGCCGGACATTTGAGTGATGTCCCTTGTGGGATGTGATTGAACGTCACGTCAGAACACATCGCCCCCCTTCCCGGAATTTACGGGAATTAGGTGACCTGAGTGAGCACATGTGGTGCCAGCTCTCTCCAGCGACCTATCAAGGATCATTGCGTGTATGCCAAGACGTGTCGCCGTTTTTATCCATGCCAAAAGTCGACATACTGACAATTAGGTAGGTAGTCATGATGGTCTGGCTGATGTGTGCGTATATTTTAACTCGTACATTTTGTCTCGACTCGAATTTCGAGACGTCTCGGCTCGAATTCGAGTCGAGTCGAGACAGAGACTGTCGAGTCGAGACAACATTTTCTCGAGACGAGTCGAGACAGGCTTAAATCTCGACTCGACTCGACTCGAATGCATCCCTAACCTTTATATGGAATTTGTAACTTGCGGATTACGGTGTCTATTAGATAAAGAGTGTTTTTGCCAGTCTGAAGTATTTTTTTCAGTTCTCTGTTACATCACAGAATCGTCACTACTTGGGGTACAGAGGTAAGTAATATAGCATTAGTTAGATCTGAACTTTGTTTTTATGGATATTCAAACAATAAAACATAAATGCCAAACAATTGCTGAGTAATTACGACTTTGTTGCACAAAATCGGCTTGGGGTTAGTTGGCGTATAGCATTTGGGGTTGGTTGGCAAGTGCGCCAAACAACCTCATGTGAAATTTTATTTCATTTTATTTTTATTGTTACATTGTTTGTTTTATTGTTATATAGTTTACAGTTCTACCAATATTTTACTTCAATGTTATAGAATAGCATGCAGATATTGGATTGCTGTCAACATTTAGAAATCGAGAAAAGACTGTATGCCGGACTCTGAATTTTCTGAATAGGCCTAATTCTCAGGATCAAGAATATTTTGCATGTGCTCTTTTGTTACAAAAATAGAGGCCTAGCTATTGCTTTTTCTTTCTTTGTGGAAAGTAGGAAATAAATTGCATTTCTCGATAATTCAGCTAAAACATATCTTAGTTTCTCTTAGCTACTTTGTGAACAGCGGGAAATAAACTACCTTTCTTGATAGTTCAGTTATTTTAATTATATTTTGAAATAATATGGAGAATTAACCTACACCAAATCATATTAAAACTGATGTGGTTTGATAATCTTGTAGCTTTCAATGTCATGACAACCAAGCTAGAATAAAAGAAAGAAGTTTTCATATTTCATAATGCTGATTCTTTTAAATGTTGTGAATAAAAGTAATTTCAAACTTCAAATAGCCTACTTCATTGCAATATATATATATAATAGAATTCAGAAAAATAACGTATATTTCTAATAAATCCAATTTTTGTGTGCTTTGCTATATTTAAAAAGAATGCCAACTAGCCCCACGCTATCAGCCAACCAGACCCTCAGTAGGGGTCGATTGGCATACTCCGTTTTAAAAGAAAGAAAAATTATTTCTCGAAAACTGTAAGCAACAAAACAAAAACAAAAATGGAATTTATTAGAGGAAACATTGGTCTGTCCGTACACATCCATTACATTGCAATACAGTGCACAATCTGCTCATAAAAAAAATAAAGAATGAAAAGTTCGCCAACCAGCCCCGGTCTCCCCTATATGTTTAAAAAGTTGGTTATTTTGTGAAGACCGGAGAGACATATGATGTAAAAGTTCAATAAATCGTACATGCTCTAAGGCAATGAGAGATAATTTGCTTGTAATTATGTGTTAATTTCGATGAATTTATAACTGTTAAAAATGAATGTTTTTATTTGCTGAAGTGATTGGCCACTTTCTGCACTGAGGTTATAGTTTGGGGCGCCCGACCTCTTGGACATTACTAGTGATGGGCAGTGGGAATATTCCCAGTGGGAAGGGATTTTAAAAAAAATAGGAATATTCCCGGGTTTTTTCCCTGGCCTATAAATTCCCGGGAAGGAATTTATATCCATTTCTTTACTTTATCTTCCAAATTATAAGAACCGTATGACTAATTACATTATTTTAATATATTATGATTTACTTCTAGATTTTAAAGAATTTGGAGGTTAAAAAATTTAATTTTTTTTGACTGTACTTGACATAATTAATAATATGAGTTTTTAAGTACCATTTCCATTTGCACTAAAAGGTAGGGTAATTGTTTAGTATTGGGGGCCCAAAACTAGCAAAAAGTAGGACGATTTACGGAACAAATGAGTTGATAGTGGTGTTCAATTAGTCAAGAAAGTATTGAACACAATTTTGTTTAGGGCAGTAAGGGATTTGTACAAACAATAAAGGTAAGTGGAAGTGATTTATGTGAGAAAAGAAAGTGAATTGTTGGTAACGAAGATAGAAAACAACGTGCCCTGCGGGGCTCTATCCTGCCATCACTCGCTAACTCTCGCTCGGCAATGCTGTCTGAATTTAATGTTGGTAACGTAATTTAACGTATGAAACCATAAAACAACCGCATCGGAATAGAATATCGCAAAAAAGTAGGTGCAAAATCTGGACCCACCAAACTAAACAATAGCCAAAAGTAGCAAAGTACTAATTTACAAATGATGAAAAGAATCCATTTTGTAAAGTAATGTAGAATTATGTAGAAATAGAGATGAAGTACTATTAATAAACCCTGAACCACCGTTAGTAATAGACGTCGGTCTGTCTCCTGTCTCTGACTCGAATTTCTGAAGAGGTACTCGGACTTCTCTTACATGTGAATTAAAGCATGAAATTTCGAGAAATGGGCAGGAAAAAATGTCGTGTATGGCAATATTACATGAAAAATTATAAAGATAAGAAAGTATCTTGCAATCGCAAATGTTGACAAAATGGTGGGACATGTGTCTTCTGGCACTTCTCCAACGTAATTTGTTTATAACACTTAAAAATTTAATATGTTTATATCAGTAGTAGAGTCAAGTTCAGATAATCCACTTACATGTAAATTTAAACTTTTTAGCGGTTTAAAAGTATGTCGACTTACTATACCATTTTTGAAACATATTTACTTTCGTAGAACATATTGTAAATAAATATAGATTTATGCGTACTCTCTAAATATAATAAAATATTAATAAAATAACATCGTTCAGAATATACATTTTAAAGGCTCCACTGGGAACAAGAGTAATAATATACTGTGATATAGAAACGAATTTGTGATATAGAATGGAAGATAGGTTGTTGCGGAAAAGAGTTGGAAAGACCTTCACCCAGCACTGTATTGACAATGGTTGACTATGATTATATATCCAGTGAAACTTGTAGAAACCGGAACTTGAATAAAACGGAAATCTGTCTATAACGGAAACTCCTCACAGTCCTTATCGCTGTTATTCCTTCGAGTAAAATTCGGACCCACCGCCTTCTGTTTTATACAAGTTTCACTATACATATTAGCTAAAATGCTAGTTCTTCGCACAGTATGACGAAGTTTGTGCAAAATATTTGAATCCCCCAACTCCCCATATAATGCTCATTTCAAAGATTGATTACCCGGTTTATTTCGACTGAATCTATTCTTTGTTCATGTCATACTCACCGTGACTTTTTATTTTTAACTCCCCCTCACTTCCCATACCAGTGGAGGCAATATTTTACGGTAATGGCATTGGGAGTCACCATTCATCTCCGTGACCCCGAACACTAACATAAGAATTTGACACTAATACCAGTCATTTTCATTATTTGTATATGTGATCCCCCTGTGACCCTCTTGGGGATGATAGATGTATCTCACCCCTACAACATTTTTTCCTGGTTATAAGTAATATGTGTACAAAGTTTCGTTAAAATTGCTCCGGGAGTTCCAGAGTTATGCTACACAATATATAGATACATACAGACACACCTACATACATTATTTTTTACATATCATTCTCTTGTGACCCTCCTAAGGATGAAAGGGGTATCTTTCGCCCATAGTGTTTGTTTCCTCACTGTAAGTAATACTTGTACCAAGTTTGGTTGAAATTGCTCAAGGCGTTCCAGAATTATGCTAGAACATATACACACATACACATAGGGTCTACATCCGTTCATACATACGTATTTTTTATGTACAGTACATCCATGTTTATCCAGACTATCTGGGACTAAAGGCAATCTGGAAAATCGAAAATCCGAATAATCCTGATAATATGGATAATAAGCAAAACAAATCCTGAGTCAATTCACTTCAACGTCTTGTGAGTAAAGCTTTCTAAAACTCGATAAGAATCATTTTATGTACAGTATTACCATAATTTATTGTGAAATCTATACACGAACTGTACATTTAATCAAAACAAAAAGAAAATGTTTGTCGTACTTATGATTACGTTCTTGCTATCATAGTTAAAAATTATTATCTATGTGAACATTAAATTTTAAAAAGTTTCTACAAATCCGGTTTGGATTATCCGGAGATCCGGGTGAACGAGAGCCGGATAAACGAGGTTGTACTGTACGTAGATTAAAAACTTAAAACTTGTTAAGGCATTATCTATACATATAAAAAGGATGTATGTATGTATGTATGTGTGTATGTATGTATGTTCGAGCATAACTCTCGAATGCCCGGAGCAATTTCAACCAAACTTGGTACACGTATTACTTACAGTGAGGAAACAAACACTATGGGCGAAAGATACCCCTTTCATCCCTAGGAGGGTCGCAGGAGGATGATATGTAAAAAAATAATGTATGTAGGTGTGTCTGTATATATCTATATATTGTCTAGCATAACTCTGGAACGCCCGGAGCAATTTTAACGAAATTTAGTACACATATTACTTATAACCAACACAAATTGTTGTAGAAGTGAGATATACCTACTATCCCCAAGAGGGTCACAAGGAGATGACATATACAAATAATCGAAAATGACAGGTATTAGTGTCGATTTCTCAGTTTTCGGGGTCACGGCGATAAATGGTGACAATCCAGATAGCGTTTCAGTCTCAGTGGAGGTCAGATACCCCTCCATCTCTAGGGGGATCACAGGGGGAATGAAGTACAAATAATCGAAAATGAGCGATATTTGTTTGGAATCCATGGTTTTCGGGGTTGTGGAGATGAATGGTGCCAAACCCGATGGCGTTTCTGTCCAAATGTGGCTAATAAACCCCTGTCAACCCTTCGGGGTCACATGGGGGACGACATGTATAGTCGGGATGAACCGTGTAATCAATTATTGAAATGTATATTGCTAGGGTAGTTGGGAGTTCAAATATTTTAATAAACCTGATCTCCCCGTTCGAAGAACGGACATTTCAGCTAGTTTAACCAATAAAATACAAACCAGGGACATACACAGGCGATAGGTTCTGGTGGTCCGGACTCAGCTCCCCCCCAAAGCTGCTTTTCTGTGAATTTAGTCTAATTTTAGGAGCGATTTTACGAATTTTAAAATTCTTTATTCTCAAATTGAAATTGGATCCCCCTCTAGAAAGAAATTGCTTTGTATGCGCCTGATAAAAACAGTAGAGGGAAAGTGGGTTGGATTGATTGTAACTACCGTTTTAAGAGTGATTCGTGCAATTAAATAGGGATATTCATTGGTGCATCGATCGGCATCAGAGCGATATATTTCGGAATAAATTCCAGCGAAAAATCTACGAGTGGTGAACGCCTATCAAAAATCCTCTATAAATGTTTGATCGTAGAAGCACCTATCTAATTAGTTAATTATTAGTGTTTAGCGTTTTTTTCCAGCACCGAGGCTATATATAACTTGGACCTACAGTTTGAGATGGGATCCGAACCACCGCAATGCGCTTAAACTTAAAATCTCTCCCACTGGGAATCGAACCCAGGACTTCCTGTGTGGCAGATATATCCTAGGCACTAGACCTGTCTCAAATCCAGTCTCATGTGTAATTATAATATGCGCTTATCCTAGACACTTTTCTCTGATTATCAAATGAAAACCACCGGTTAAGTTGAAAATTACGTATGTGTATACAGTTACTGTAAGCAGTAATGAAAGTGATGTTTAATTTTGTATAGGTGAAAATTCTTTGTATCTTCTTAACATGCACAACGATATGTTCAAAAAATATTTCTAACGTTAAATAAACCACCTGTAGACCTTGTAAACATATTTTATATTTAACTCAATAGTCGTAACAAGGTACAACACTTTTTAGTAAAAACACTGTATAAGATGTGAAGTTTCAATACTATAACAGTATCTTCATCAGACTTAAACAAAGTTATCTAGTGTTTTTTTGGAGGGGGGAAGACCCTGCTATGATCCAAGCTTCCTGCAAGTGCGCCTTGTGGACAAACATTGTGTAGTTTTCTCTAGTTATTTCCGGCTCCTCTCACTTTCTTCATTTCACTATTATCGTCTTTTTTCTTAAATTTGTTACATAATCACTGAAAAAAAATCAAAATGTTGTTTCTACTCTTTCTACATCCAGTGGTGTAGGCCAATGTTGTGGTTGCAATGAGGTACCTGAAAGAACACCAAAAGCGATTCTACTAATGTAATGTCGTATAATGCATTGCCCTTCTTCCTAAGATGCCTCTATTGGCATGCAATAGGTTGTAATAACTTTATCAAGAACGTGGTATGTATAAGCTTTAATGTATGACATTTTAACGAACATACGTAAGACACTATAATATTTATACATGCCATTAAATTGTGTAATTGTGACTCTATATTATGTTTGTAATTGTAAAAAAAAAGTACATTATATATCTAAAGCAAGGTGACTGAATGAGAAATGGAAGAAGAATACATGTTGATTTCGAAGTTACGACTACTTACTTTATAAATTTATAGTTTATATCTATTCTCAGGTTATCGTAATTACTAATGAAAAATATATAACTACAGTAGTTATGCAAATCAAAGAAATATGAGTCGAAATGTTAAGTTTTGTGTAAATAAGTTTATAGTTATAAATAAATTTAAAGTACAGAAAAAGGAACATGTCATACGAATCGTTATTTTAGAGAACCTAACCTATTCATTGAAAACCATAAAGTGAAAATTGTGAGAGAATAACACTTACCCGAATAATAAGAAAATATATATACTTTATATATACTTTATTATAAGTAGGCAACTTGTGATACTTTTATTGAAGTTATAGCATTTGTTCCAAAGGACGAAACTGAACATACCCATGAATATATTATAATGAAAGAAATACAAGAGAGTATGAAGATAAATATGTGAGTAATGTTCGTCGGCCACATGGCAGAGGGGCGTAATTTGCATTTTTAATTTTTTACAGGAGAGAAGAAAAAAGATTTTGCTTGATTTGAATCTCTCGGTACTCTCTCAGATTAGAAGCAAACACAAATCTTTTTTGTTATTTTGATATTTGAGGTCAAAGTATATTTATTATGCCTTTTATCATGTGCATTTTCATGCATAACATTTTTATTGAATTTCTACATACCGCTGTTGTTTACTTACGTAATAATAAAACAGTATACACAATGATACAGTATACACAATGAATTAAAAACACAATTATAACAGTAGTCCTTTCCGTCAGTACTTTTTTCTATCAGAGGAATAGTAATTTTTCTAGATTGGACCACGTTCTGTTTGCACAACCAAGATAACGAAAGAGAATATTTAATACTTTTTTTCATACATAGAGATGCAATAGTGAGATTCAATAGTGCTGATTAATTTTTACCCATAACAAGATTAATTCCAATCTTCATTAGCTATTTCAGATTATGCACAAGTACTTTTACTGAGTGCCCGAGTAGGAAATCTCTAAGTAGTCCTTAGCGTAATCGAATGTCACAGGATTTATGGAAAAGCTGGGATACTCTTACAGGATTACTTTAGTGTTACAGAGTTTCATTAAATCATTCTTCATTTCCTTGGAAATTGGTAGCAGTCCTGACTACAGATGAAAAGGATTGTATTTCTTTCTAGGTGTTCGGAAGGATCTTGAATGTGAGGATTCTCTGAAAGGCTCTGTCATCCTTTCCTTGAAGAGAATCTTATTTTCGTATTTTGTGAATCTCAGCCATCTTAACTTTTGCCATGGAAAAGTAACACCGTTCTGATCTTCGAATGTAGCTAACTTATAATAGCTTTTTGCTGCATCAAAATTATAGAAATATTCTGTTGTCATCGAATGTTCCGTGAATGGCTACAGCTTTCGTCTTGCCATCTTAGCAACTATACACCAATCAGAAGGTGTATAATTATCTATGTTCTTCTTTGCGCGTTCTATGACTCTATGCATGGAATCAGCTTCCATCTGAGTGTGTTCTGGTTCAAGAAACTTGTGGTCAATACAGGTTACACTCGTATTATGGCTGCATACATACACATTGCTGCATTTTCCTTGTTCAAATTCTGTCCACTATAACAGTTTGAATACATCGTCACTTGTTTACTCCAGGAGGTAAATTTCGCAAATAGAGTAGAATGCAGGAGGCAATTTCATCAGGGCCTCTCTTACCCCTTGTTTCATCCCATATGTAACAAACCCCTTCGCGCGTGGCTAGATTGTAGATGGTGAGGTTGTAAACATTAAGTTTACGAACATCATACATAACACCCGTTTTACGTGAAGGCGTTGTCAAGACTTGTTTGAGATCAAAACAGATAGCTATATGAGTATCGTCCTTTGTTGCTTTTTCTTTGTCTTTTTGCTCTTCTTACCTTGCTTCTTTTCTTTTCAAATGTTATTCATAAACCAATTTCTCTCTTTCTTTTTCCTCAGAAGACAAATTTTTAAAACTGACAGGTTTTATATTGATCTTTCTTGTGTATCTTAATATTCATTTCTTTCAGAATTTTCCAGTATGAAGTAAGCCCCATCACATTTCCAGGTGGGACTTTCTTCTCCTTGCAGCATTCCTTATAAAGGTTGTAACGCTTCACATACGACAGTCCTGCCTCAACATAATAATAGCAGGTTGAAGATCGACAATAATGAGAGTCAACTCGGGACATCGATAGCACATGCTCTTTTACAATATTTTTAACTGCTGATGTTAAACTGTGTTTCGGTTTGTGTTTCCCTCGAAGCTCGTGACCTGTACTTCCCGAAGAAAGCCCTTTCTGCAAAACGAAACGACACACTTTATCACTAACGTCAAGAGTACAAAGAAAAACTGCTTGCAAACTTGTATCATTTTCCCATCAATAGTTAAATAATAGTCAACTGTGTATTGCCTTCTGGAAGTGGTGTTATATTTTCCGCGTAACTTTAACCTTCGCTTCATGTGACGCAGAAGATAATCTCTCTGTCTATGTATGTCTCCTAGTTTCCAGTATAAACGATGCACAAATTTCCAGGTTTTTTTCTTTGATAATTTGTTACCAACTGTACGCGCATCTACATGAAAAATTGGGTACTCTGCGCGAATCACGAATTTTGCCAGCACTGGTAACATATTTCTTACACAAATTACGATTAAGTTTGGCTTTCTTCTTCTTCCAGTTCATGGGATTCGTATGTCCCTTGCTTTGGATGCATGTGATGATTTTGTGGCCACATTTATTTCTATTAGCATTTCATCATTTGAAGTACTTTCACCTTTGTCCACCTCAAAATCCAAGTCGGCATCGCTATCGTACGATAGTCTAATATCAGTAACGGAGCGTCCAGAGTCGTCTGTCTCCAAAAGCCTGGATATTTCCTAATCCGATAGCGAAACACCGTCCATCCTGATCACTCTCTTCATTTCAACTACAAGATCCATACACACTGTAAAACTTAAGAAAAGCCAATAATGCCATAAACTGCAACATTATTTAGTTTACTTATTCACCGCCTACAATAAATCATTGGAGAAAAAATATATAACGTAATGTGGCTTATTTTGAAGTCGCAATTGCTTTAATACGGATCTGAATTCAACTTACACCCATCCATTGTACTTACGCCCAGATATACGTTTCCTCCAATGTGAATATTATATTTCTGACATAAATTCGTAAGTGAACATAAACCTTCCTGTCATGAACAACTTTGTGAAACATGTCTTCCAAACTTTGAACTGAAAATCCGTTTTTATTGGGAATTAACTTACATCAATTTGCTAGGTGCAAGAATGTAACTTAAGTGATTCAATGAGCGAAAAAAATGCATTTTTAAAAAATGTCACGGTAGAGACGATTATTTAATCTTAAAAAGAATGTAAATGTATGTCGAGGAAATATTATCTTGTAAAGGACAAACTGCGTTTCTTTACTAATATGACCACAAAGGGTGTAACCGTAGCAAATATTGTTGGACAAGTCTTTTGGGAGCCAGTTTATTTCTTTTCTTTATTTTGTTTATTCAGTTATGAGTATTTCAAGTTTGAAGTTACCGACGAAGTGCCTGTGCTGCACCATCATGTAAGTAGCCCACTATGAGAGGGATACACTTTACACAAAAGCTCTTTCAATTTTCAAAGGGCCTGTGACACTTCCATAATGTATCTGGGTCACAACAACCGATTTTGATGAATCTTGGTAGACTAATAGAACACTTTGCAAAACTACTGTAACTAGCACGAATTTGTCGAAAAAACTGTAGTTTCTGAGATACAGTCGACTCATTAAAGACCAAATTTGTCGTGATATCTCGAGAACGAATTCATAGAAAACAAGAAAACTTTGCAAGCCATAGTAGATACATGATAGCTTTAAAAAAATTAAAACGAATTGTTTGCACCTGCGCAAAACTGCGCATAATGCGAAAATAATTGTGCGCATTCGCATATCTCGAAAACGTGAAGACTGCGATATATTTTTCTCTTGCTTAGTTTGAACTACATGACAAGTATAACATAATGCAAGAAAAAAACTAGACTCAAAGGTGAGCGTTTTCAACCAATTCAGGTGAGAAGATGTTAGGGTGGTCTGGCCCCGGACACCCGTGTCTACTTACGCACTTTGTCTGGCTTCTCAGTCAAACATTTCCATTACACCTGTGTAGAAGTCATATAGTTAACATTAATAGTCGCCATATTCGGGTGTAGTGATATCAAGTACTGTAAGTCTTCAATGTTACACAACAGTAACACAGTATTAAGAGAGCGTAAGGAAACACTATCAGGCCTATAGACGCAGTCTATTCGAACACATCAGTGTGATGCAGGCATCTATGCTTCAAAGAAAAGTGTCAAAATCATAGGTCATAGGGTTTACTTATATATAGTTAGTGTGGCCATGAGACGAAACCTTTGGTGTTGTCTCATCTCGTCGCGTGAAACAGTCTCGTCGCAAACATGAGATGCTGGTGTCGTCTCGTGTCTTTGTCTCGAAGCCTGTGCCTGGTGTCGTGTCGTCTCGTAGAACATTACGAGACAAAACTCATGATAAAATTGAAGGGAAAACCGACTATATGCTAGTCGTGACCCGAACAAGCCTGCGTAACTACCGTCGCGGATCTCTTACGTCAGCCTTTGCTTTATACAACTGGGTAGTATTGCTACGAGACGAGGCGGGATATTGGGGCTGTCGCATTTTTCTCCTTACAACACTGTCTCGTGTCTCGTCTTGCAAACAATAGACATATTTCGTCTCGAAGTGTTTGCTCGTTGTCGAGACGAGACGAGACATGAAAAAGGTTTCGTTTCGTGGCAACATTAACTATATATAGGTAACCCTATGGGCTATGATTTTGGCATGTTTCTTTGATGCATAGATGCCTGCATCACCCTGATGTGTTCCAATAGACCGCGATCATAGGCCTGAAAGTGTATCCTTACGCTCTGCGTAGGTGCAGACAATTCGTTTTAATTTCGTTTCAAAGGTATCATGTATTTACTATGGCTTGCAAAGTTTGCTTGTTCTCGGTGGAACCGTTCCCGAGATATCACGACAAATGTCATTTTTAATGAGTCGACTGGCTCTGAATCGAATCTCAGAAACTACAGCTTTTTCGACAAATTCCTGCTAGTTACATTAGTTTTGCAAAGTGTCCTATTAATCTACCAAGTTTCATCAAAATCGAGGGTTGTGGCCCAGACACCTTATGGATGTGTCATAGGCCCTTTAAAAGTAGTGGAAGAAATAATAAAAAAGAACTTGAACCATATAAATATTGTTACTTTACTATTTCAACAAAAACAAAGTTACAACTGTGCTGACGACCTTTACGGGGATGGAGATTTCACAAGTTTGGTTGGACCTCTCATAGAATTTGTGTAAAAGACCATAAAATCTACGAGCAGCCCTGTCTATGACTGACCTAATTCATTAAGCGGATGTCAGCTTCTTTTTTATATTTTCGAAATAAACCAATATATGTATTCCTTATTATAATAGAAGAATGCAGCTGGTAATCAGTTAATAATAAAAAGTCTTCAATAAGAAGCTATAATCTTTAACAGAAAATGGATAAGGAAAGTAAGAAGAAATGTAATTATTATAGCAATAATAACATCGTTAATAAGTAAGCAGTAGTTAGTATAATCATGACTTGTTTACAAACACGTATCTTGAAATCTTTTTTGAGTACTATATTTAGAAAGTTTAGAATATTTAGTTATTTTTCATATACACTGTAAAAAATTTAGCCTTAAATTTACTGACCGATTACCGTCAACTCTCGCTGCCATCCGATTACCCTAAATTTTACGGACCACCGTTTTTTCATAAAAACGGCAGACCGTATATTTAGAAGCAAAATAATATTGACCGTGTTTAGAAACAAATTTGGTACCGTATATTTTACGGTAATTTACCGTAAAATTTAGGGATCGTTTTTTTTTTTAAAAAAAAAGCACAGGTGTGTTATTACTGTACAAGATTTACGGTAATTATCACACCGATTCCCTATCTAGAGGTCCTTGCCGGTCCAGCGTGCCCTCTTGCTAGATCCAGTAAGAATTCTTGCTGGGCAATATATATTGACCCAAGTTTCATCGAATTGCTGGAAACTGTATCAGTACACACACTAGCTAGCAATAATTTTTCCTGGATGGATGCAACTAGAGTGCACGCTGGTCCACTGGTGTTAAAGACTACTTAACTAAAGAAAACACAAAAGTGAATGAAAGAAGCGTTGCACCTACGACGTGCATAATATCCATAAGAATAAAATTGAAATTAATTCTTAGTTTGTAATATCGAACTCTTGTTCTGATATCATCTTGAACATACATTCCTTTTTCTTTTCAAAAATTACCAATTTTGTCATGTATTGAACAAAACACCAGAAGAGGATTCGATATTACATACAAAAAAAAAAAAAAAAAAATCAACTTCTTGAATTTTATAGCTGAGTTTTTGCACGCTTTGAAAATGTAGTTGGAACAAACATCCATGTCCTTTTAAGATATTCATAAATCGATATTCTGTTGCAGTGTTAATTCTGTTTATCGCATGTATTTACGCTATGAGTACCAGTAGACTAATAGACCTCAAATATTCTAATCAGCGATTCATTCGATTAGTCGCATTATTACGGTTTCAGATAACCAAGCAGGCACCCGACAACATAGCTTAGAATGGCCAGGACCATGACTAAACAAGTGTAAAACCATATGACTTCTCACAACATTGCCTACAGTATCCAGTATCCGCTATCCCAAATTAATAAATACCTGTTTGCATAATTATGTAACAGTGGCATCTATGCTCAAAAAAAAAAAAAAAAAAAAAAAAAAGGAAGAAAAAGAAAAAAGTCACCAAACTTCCAGAGTATCGAACTTTTGCATATTTATTAAACGCTCAAATGTACTAACAAGACACCAGATCAGATTATAGGTACTCAGAACAAAATTAAAGATAAAAATATTTACAGAAATATTTTTCAAATCTAACAATTCATTTATCCAGAAAAAATAATGACAGCATGGGCGCCCGATGAAAATTTTCTAGGGAACTCATCTCCCTGGTTACTATATACCCTATTACATTTGATATTTTTTAGTTGTATTATGAAATTTAATACGTTTTCGTTAACTAGGGGAGCGACCCCCTGCCCCTCCTTCGGGCACACATGAGTGACAGTATACTTTTATTTCTGTAACATGAAAAATTCCAGTTGATGCAACACAATTTATGTAATGCTGTATTAAGTACGGTAAACTACGAAGCACTTATCCGATTTTTTTTTTTTTTAGAAAAAAAAAAGAAGAAAGAATTTCAACATTGTGATTCTAATTCTATTGTAGCTTCACCACCACTCGTAGTTGGCTACATTATCATAAGACGTTAGTTTATACATCCAGCAGCTTCTATAGTTCACTGAGAGTCAGCTTTGCTGGGTTCTTAGACTGTAGGAACTTTGCCCATGTTACAAGTAACTGTTGTCCTCTTGACCTGATTTACAGTCGTGAAATTTAAAGCCGAAAGTTATAATAGAAGAAATTGTTTTACAACTATAAATTTTGGTATTTATTTTTTGTACGACCTTGTACTTAGTGAGAAATTCTAATTTGTAATTGTGAAAGTTGTGAATATTTGAAAGAACGTAAATAAATATTTTTATAGCCTTTAAATAATAAATAAAGTAAATATTTTAAGTAAACACTTTTGTAATTTTCTTCAAAAAGATTCTAAAGTGACGGCTTATATTTTGATGTCCCTGTTCAAATTAACCGTCCCGAAAACAGGTTCGGATTCATTTTAACCAATTTGAAAATACTTATTACCAAGACTTCTTAATTAACTTGATTGTTATGATATTACCTACGATTACAACTAGCATGTTCGAAAACGTATATGTGTGTCACCTTACGAAAAGACAAACAAGCTGCTAGTTCGCTACTGAAAGGACAATGAATGAAAGCTGTCACTGATTATTGGCAACGAAAGATTCAGTTGTTAGTGCAGCATATTTTTTAAAAAAATAAACTAAACATGTAAACGTGTACTCGAGCATCTCATTTTAATTGGTTTGATGTGATTTATTGATTTATACATATATAATGTGTTTGACATATATATATATATATATATATATATATATATATATATATATATATATATATATATATATATATATATATATATATATATATATATATGTATGTATATATATATTATTTTTAAAGGAAGAAAATCAATCAACATTCTGGACTATATTTCACTAACTGAGTAATGTAGTCTTAGAATTGGTGTAATAAAGATCTTAATGACAGAGACGACGACTTCTATATAACTTTGGGGAGGCATTGAAGTATGTGTAGTTCCTTGTCACAAATTCGAATAAAGATATCTACATCCAGGGAGGCAGATCCCCAAGATCAGCGCGCATGGTTAATGACGATATAATTCAGTTTCACTTTTATATCAATAAGTAGCTGTAACAAAGCATCAATTTTCATATCTACGAATAGGATGTTTTAGTACATGTTCTAGAAAAGTTTACACGGGTTTTTACATGGCATTTTGTTTACCTCAATATTATCAATGGAATGATATATGTCTCGTCATTGGAAGACTGTTAGGACTACGCGTATCATTCTTGGAAATATGTGTGTCAGTGTTAAGAGAAATCAAGCAACAAAAGGTACAATCCGATTGTTAACAGTTAATATTTTTCACTTTAGGAATCTGTTATCAAGATCAAAAAATTATTTTATACACTAAGCATACAAGTTACAAACACTAGTTGCTAATGTGGATTTACTAATAGATGAAAAGTTAACTCAATTATACTAATTTTCCTTTTATATCAACTAATCTTGGATCATATTTAATCCACATTAAACGCATTAACTATTTGGTCTAGGAATTAATTCGTGCGGGTGGACAAGAGATGGCGCAACGAACGGAGCGTCCCACAGTTCCGTGTATCCACACATGTGTTGCAAACCCCTGTCATCGCGTATCGTTCGTAGTATAGGGCAGTGGATTAAAGCGTCAACAACAACAGTTTGTAGTTAAGTGAACATGGCGCAATTTGTGCCTGATAAAGTGTTTTTGCGGGGTGTCCTGCTGCATTACTTTAACATGCAGAAAAGTACGACTGAAAGTCATCGTATTTTGGTGGAAGTGTATGGTGACCATGCTCTAGCTGAGCGAACGTGTCAGAAGTGGTTTGCACGGTTTAGAAGTGGTGATTTCGGCTTGGCAGACCAAGAGCGAGCTGGACAGCCAAAAAAATTTCAAGACGAAGAATTGACAGCATTGCTCGAGCAGGATTCGTGTCAAACGCAGGAACAACTTGCAGCAGCAATAGGCGTTGATCAAACAACAGTCTCCAAACGCTTGAAAGCCATGGGAATGATTCAAAAGATGTCACATTGGGTTCCACATGAATTGAAAGACAGAGACGTTGAAAGACGAAAAACCATTTGCGAATTGCTGCTTCAACGACAGAGCAGAAAGGGGTTTCTGCATCGAATTATTACGGGTGATGAGAAGTGGATCCATTACGAGAACCCTAAACGAAAAAAGGCCTGGGTGAAACCAAATGAACCAGGTCCATCACAACCAAAACGAGATATTCACTGTGCAAAGGTTATGCTGTGCATATGGTGGGATATGAAAGGTGTGGTGTACTATGAGCTGCTGCAACCGGGTGAAACTATGAATGGAGAACGTTATCGACGACAATTAATGCGTTTGAAGCAAGCTCTGGCCAGAACACGACCAGAATGGGAGAACAGACATGATAAACTTATTGTTCAACATGATAACGCTCGCCCACATGTCGCAAAACCGGTCAAAACCTATTTAGAAAATGTCGGATGGGAAGTTTTATCCCACCCGCCGTATTCACCAGACGTTGCTCCTTCGGACTACTACTTGTTCGATTGCATGAACAACGATTTGATTGGACAGCGGTTTACTTCTTCAGAAGATATCGAAACATGGGTCTCTGACTGGATCGCTTCCAAGGATGAGGACTTCTTTCGCCACGGAATCCGTACATTGCCTGACAGATGGGCGAAAGTGGTGGCTAGCGATGGACAATATTTTTCTTAAGGTATTTATGTATTTTGTGTTTGTACTACAGCTTCAATGTGTGCGTACCAACCGCACGAATTAATTCCTAGACCAAATACATAAAGAGAAACTTGCTCTGAAAACACTGGTCAACAGTGAAAATGCTTCGGAGATAAAACTAATCAATTCTCACTAATTTGAGGGTGCTGATAACGAATATGAAATTCGTTTTTGAAGATTGGTTCGGGTTTCAAAGAAATACGTTATCATCCGATGTGCTCTGCTGGGCAAATTAAGGGTTCGTAGCAACAGAAGCTGTCTACTTATTTCAATAAACTTCCATTGTTTGACGGTTAGTTTCATTGCTACCCTCAGGGACATACGCAGGGGTGGGTCCTGTGGGTCTTGACACCCCGACTTGTTTGTAAATTTAGTCTAAATTCAGGTTAAATTTTACAAATTTTAATATAATTTAGCTTCAAATTGTATTTGGACCCCCGAAAAGCTTAGGACCCCTCCCGAAATAAATTCCTGTGTAGTCTCTGCCTATTCATATTGCTCGCACTTCATCGCTGACAAAGAAATATCAACCACTTCACGGTTTAGTTTGTATTGAAGAGTTTGACAGACAAAACATGTTGTGTAACGTTATTTTGTAGTTACAATTTGCCATCTCGGACGTAGTGGTGGTGGTATATTGGGCGGGAGGGTGGGTGCTGCTATTATTATTATTATTATTATTATTATTATTATTATTATTATTATTATTATTATTATTATTATTATTATTATTATTATTATTTATCTTTCTATGACTATACTAAGCAGAAACATGTCGCGTAAATGTGTTTGCAGTGAAGACAAATTGTTGTTTTTAACGAAGTGAAGCGAAAAGTGGTATTTCGCTCCTATCATAAAGAAAACCTATCACTTGTACTTTGGCTGTAAAGTGGGAGATGTGGACAAGAACTGAGCACCACATATATGTTGTAATACTTGTTCTACAAATTTGCGGGACTGGCTACACGGAAAAGGCCATGCGTGCCATTTGCAGTTCCAATGATATGGAGAGAACAGACAGATCATACTTCAAACTGCTATTTTTGCATAGTTCTTCCAATTAAAGGTATATCCAAAAAAGAAAAAAGTGGACTGCTACTTATTCAATTCAAATATTCCTTGAAATGTTCATCACTGAGCTACACTCTGAAGAACTAAAGGTTCCACAACTTCTCGTACCTTACTCCAGTGTTTTACCCGATGAAGAACAAAAGGTGAACAATGTCGACCCACATTGTCAAATTCTGCTGCAGATTCATCGTCTTCCAACGATTCTAACCTCACAAAACCAAAATATCATTATCTATTCACCATATGATACTCAACCTGAATTAAATTACCTGGGGTTTTCAAAAAGTGACGCAGAACTGCTGGCATCCAAACTCAAGAAGTGGGGAGCTTATTCTGAAAATCTAAAAGTGTTCGTGTTTTGAACAGGTCAGAATCTCCAAACAGTAGTTTCAGTGGAAAGTGACATATTACGTTGTAACTATGTAGGCCTAAATGGTCTTATGAGTAAACTTAACATAGACGATAATCTCAATGAATGGCGGCTATTCATAGACGCATCAAAACATTCTTCAAATATATTCTGCGTAAACTTCCACAAATTGCTGAAACTAAAATCAGGTATGAATCCTTATTGGCACTCAAATTCACCTCCTCAATTCAACTCCTCAATGATCCTGAATTTGATGCAGTGTTAGAAAATGAAGAGAGGATTGCATGAGATTCTTTCCGAAAAGTGGTGGCGAATGTTTTGGAAAACGAGCGGTCTCAGAACTATAAGAAAGTAGAGTTGCACCTAATACCTTCTACCAAGCAATAGGGTGTAATGTATCACTAAAAATACATATGTTCCACTCCCACATAGATTTCTTCCCAGAAAATTGCGGAGCAGTCATTGATGAACATGGGAAACATTTCTACCAAGTTATATCTATGATGGAGAAACGATATCAGGGCTACTGGAGAAACTCTGCTCTTGCCGATTGTTGTTGGACGGAAAATTCCCAATTTTACCCTAATTTCCCCTTTTCTCGTACAACACACACACACACATATTATCATGATATCATTTGAAAGCCTGTTTTATTCTGAAGAGAATGACGTATAAGTCATGATACTCAAATAAATAATAGGGCCGCGGTGGCTCAGTGGTGAAGCGTTCACCTCTGGTGCTTGGGGTCCCGGGTTCGATCCCAGTCCCCGCCAAGTGAACTTTGTGGTGGACAAACACCGTGTGCGTGAGTTTCCTCGGGTTTCTCCCGTTTCCTCCCACTTTCTTCATTCTACCATTTTTTCATTACTCATCATCACCGTTTCCTTTAGCCTTACCGCCATAACCGTTGGACGTAAAACTCAGATTTCATTTCATTTCAAATAAATAATACTGTTCGGACTAATTTGATTTTATAGTTATCTCACTTTCTTTCTATATGAAATTTGGTATTGTCTAGCAGAACTGAGAAATATTTTTTCCGTCACAACTATTGTAGGTATTACAATGAAACTTGGCACATATATTATTTATAAACTACAGTAGTTGTAAAGATATATTATATTTGGGTGCCTTTAGTTGGGGCCGTACCAGGGGGTGCTACATTTGAACAAATGGACTTTTGGACGGGAAATTCCCAATTTTACCTTGAATTTCCTTCTTCTTATACATCATGTACACATGCGCATAGTACTATTTGCAAGCTTGGTTTATTCTGAAGTGAATGGCATATGAACCAAGATAATCGGATGAACAGAATTGAAGCAATAGCTACTTAAGTGAAAGACCAAATAGGCTTGTTGGCTATCCAATAATTACAACAAACATTAATCTTTTCGGGTTCGATTCCCAGTGAGAGGGCATTAAAATTCAAACGTGTTACGTCACGTCTCATATAACCTAAGTACAGCAATGGGATACTAAACTCCAAAAACCAACATCAGTAAACATTCATTTTGAAACATAATTGCGGATTTATAAAAGTAACACACATTAAAATTAAAATACCCTTTTCCGCTCTTTCATAAATTCTCCTTCCTCTTCTTCTTTGTAATACTGTGGGACGATGATTGAAGAATACATCTAAAGTAAAATGATAGTTCGGTGACTTATCCATTGGCAGATTTGTCCATTGGCAGATTTGGTAATTGGCGGATTTGTCAATTGGCAGATTTGTCCATTTTCACAATTGGCGCATTTGGTAATTGGCAGATTTGGTAATTGGCGGATTTGTCAATTGGCAGATTTGTCCATTCTCACGATTGGCGCATTTGGTCATTTTCGCGTTTGGCGCATTTGGTAATTGGCAGATTTGGTAATTGGCAGATATGGTAGTTGGCAGATTTGGTAATTGGCAGATTTGTCAATTGGCTGATTTGTCCATTTTCGCAATTGGCGCATTTGGTCATTTTTGCGTTTGGCGCATTTGGTAATTGGCAGATTTGTCCATTTTCACAATTGGCACATTTGGTCATTTTCGCGTTTGGCGCATTTGGTAATTGGCAGATTTGTCCATTGGCGGATTTGTCAATTGGCAGATTTGTCCATTTTCACGATTGGCGCATTTGGTCATTGGCAGATTTGTCCTAGGCCCATTTCATAGACAGATCATAAGTCTATCAGATACAAGATAATAGCGTAGCTTCTAATGAACTAAGAGTTCGAAAGTATTAAGAAATTATATATAACAAAAACGATTCTCTTAACGGAAATATTGACTCACTTAGGGTACATAGCTGGAAAACTTAGTAAATAGACAAAACCAAAATTCTTTCGCCACTCTGGGTATCACTGTGCGTTCGAAAGCATAACACGTAGAATAGATCACATCTAGACAATAGAAAAGCAGATATGTATTAATATTTTTTGGTCATTCTATTTTTATATCTCCGTAGCGCCCTCCAGAATTAAAAGATTTACTTCAAACTCAGACCACTTATCTGTCGCATGTATGAGTATCAATGTGCGCTCGATAGTGAATCAGGTAGAAAGGGACATAGAATTGTAGCCATAATTTACATATACTTAATAACATTTCTTCGTGAAACTCATTCTATAACTCGTAAGGAGAGGCTCATATCTACCATATATACAAGTATCAGAGTGCGCTCGATACTCCATCAGGTAGTCTAGATCTACGGTCATAGAATCGTAGCCATAATTTACATATAGTTAATAACATTTCATCGTGAATCTCATTCTATATCTCCGGTGACCCCCCTTTGAATTAAAAAGTAAACGGCGTAATTGAAGGACAGAGCGCATATCTACCACATATATGAGTATCAAACTGTGCTCGATAGTGCATCAGGTACTAAGGGTCATAGAATCGTAGCCGTAATTTACTTATATTTATTATCATTTCTTCGTGAGTCTCATTCTATATCTCCGGTGACCCCCCTTTGAATTAAAAAGTAAACGGCGTATTTCAAGGAAAGAGCGCGTATCTATCGTATATATGAGTATCAAAGTGCGCTCGATAGTCCATCAGGTGGAAAGGGTCATAGGATCTTAGCCATAATTTACATATATTTATTATCGTTTCTTCGTGAATCTCATTCTATATCTCTGGTGACTCCCCTTTGAATTAAAAAGTAAACGGCGTGTTTCAAGGAAAAGGCGCATATCTACCATATATATGAGTATCAAAGTGCGCTGCATAGTGCATCAGGTAGAAAGGGACATAGAATCGTTGCCATAATTTACATATAGTTATTAACATTTCATCGTGAACCTCATTCTATATCTCCGGTGACCCCCCTTTGAATTAAAAAGTAAACGGCGTATATCAAGGAGAGAGAGCATATCTACCATATATACGCGTATCAAAGTGCGCTCGATAGTGCATCAGGTAGAAATGGTCATAGAATCGTAGCCATAATTTCCATATATTTATTAACATTTCTTCGTGAATCTCATTCTATATTTCCGGTCACCCCCCTCGGAATTAAGAATTACATGCCTTATTTCAAAGACAAAGTATATATCTACCATATATATGAGCTTCAATGTTCGCTCGAAAGTTCATCAGGTTTAAAAGATAATAGAATCCTTGTCATAATTTATATATATATATATATATATATATATATATATATATATATATATATATATATATATTAACATTTTTTCGTGAATCCAATTCTATATCTTCAGTGACCCCCTCACAATTAATAACTACATGACTTATTTTAGAGACAGAGCACATATCTATCAAATATATGAGTATCAAGGTGAATCCGAATGTGCATCAGATAGAAAATGTCTAGAATCGTAATCATAATTATCGTATATGTATTAAGATTTCTTCGTTAATCTAATTCCATTAGTTTAATTCTTTTTGCAGTCGATTCTCTTCTCACTTTCTTCATTCCACCATTTCATTCATTTCTCATCATCATCGTCTCCTTTAGCCTAACCCGCATAAGCGTGAAGATTTCATTTCATATTTACCTTTCGACCTACTCCAGAAGTAATGATTCATTCATTCAAATCGAGGCCTATTGTTTCACAATGTTGAATTATTCCAAATACCTTGGTTTTTCAAATTGATTCTTTTCTACACCCAATGATTTGTTCTCCTCTGCACAGAACCCATTGATGTCAACAAATTGAATAAATCTGAGTTTCCGTATGGTTCTCTAGTGTGAGTCTTCCTTTTATTTAAAGTAGTGAAACTACAATCAGTAAAGAAGTTATTGCAAGGTTTTTTCCGGTTGGAAGGGAGATGGAAATAATTAGAAACGAACAGAAGGAAGCGTACAAGGAGAGAATGTCATATTTGGAGACATGTGTAGAAGATTCGTTTTTTCCTGAGGTGGCTTGTGAGAGAAATCACATTGGTAAAAATTGAAGTTCTCTCGATTAAATCTAAAAGAAGAAAACTTTCTTAATGTGTTAATTGTTGTATACAACAATTAAAACGGGTAATATTTATTTCCTTATCTTCAAGGGAGGAAACTACCTGCGTGCAGTTAGCCCCCCCTCATGCTAAATTTAAAATTATTTTTATGTCAATCGTTTGATCATCGTTTGATCAGGTATGATCAACAACTTTTAACGTTTGATCAGCTTTACTAACATAAATATAAGCGATATTTAGTAGGGGGGGGGCTAACTACATGCTAGCCCCCCCTTCACGTCAGATTCGAAATTTTTTGATGTCAATCGTTTGATCATCGTTTGATCAGGTTTGATCAACAATTTTCAACGTTTGATCAACTTTAGTAACAGAGATATAAGGGTTCCAAAATGGGGGGCCAGCCCCCCCTTCACCTCCGATTCGACTTTTTCTTATGTCAATCGTTTGATCATCGTTTGATCAGGTATGATCAACAACTTTTAACGTTTGATCAGCTTTACTAACATAAATATAAGCGATATTTAGTAGGGGGGGCTAACTACATGCTAGCCCCCCCTTCACGTCAGATTCGAAATTTTTTGATGTCAATCGTTTGATCATCGTTTGATCAGGTTTGATCAACAATTTTCAACGTTTGATCAACTTTAGTAACAGAGATATAAGGGTTGCAAAATGGGGGCCAGCCCCCCCTTCACCTCCGATTCGACTTTTTCTTATGTCAATCGTTTGATCATCGTTTGATCAGGTTTGATCAACAACTTTTAACGTTTGATCAGCTTTACTAACATAAATATAAGCGATATTTAGTAGGGGGGGCTAACTACACGCTAGCCCCCCCTTCACGTCAGATTCGAAATTTTTTTATGTCAATCGTTTGATCATCGTTTGATCAGGTATGATCAACAACTTTTAACGTTTGATCAGCTTTACTAACATAAATATAAGCGATATTTAGTACGGGGGGCTAAGTACACTCTAGCCCTACTTCATGTCAGAATTGAAATTTTTTATGCCAATCCATTGATCATCGTTTGATCAAGTTTGACGAATTTATTTACAGAGAAAGAAGGGTTTAAAAAATGGGGCGCCAGTTCCTTCCCTTACACCTCCAATTTGGTGTTTTCTTATACCAGTTGTTTTATCTACGTTTATTCAGGTTTGAACAACAATTGCCAACGTTTGATTAACTTTATTACAGAGACTTGTAACACTGCTAGAAATAAACAACTATTAAGTGTATTTTAAGTGTCTTTTCAAACAATGAAACAAAAATGTGTAATAGAAAGGGAACAATTACATAAATACCCTTTGGCTGAAATGCTGGGCTTCGCATGGTAAGAATAATATTTATGCAAAGTCTTTAAAAGTAAAGAAATGCCTGACGTATATAATCGAATTAAATATATAAACACTGTTAAACGTTTAATAGGGTCTAAAGGTCCGTCAACTTGGAGTCCGGAATCGGCAAATCAAATATTAAACATGTTCATAATTTTGTACATATTTTGTACATCTTTTAAACACATTTGTACACCCATGTGTTTCCAGAAATTTGTAATCAAAATTCCGCACTCCAACTTGATGTTCGACTGCGGAATCACCAGATTCGAGATTTAGGTAGCTAAAAATAATATGCGAATTTCGTACAATTTTGTACACCTTTAAAATAATTTTGTACATTTCTGTGTTTCGAGAAAATTACCGTCAAAGTTTCGAACTCAACGATCATGTTGGAGTACGGAGTGTTCATATCGAAGAAGTAGACAAAAATAATCTACGAATTTTGTACACTTTTGTACACCTTTTAAAAAATTTGTATACCCCGGTATTTCGAAAAAAATGGCCTTAAAGTTGTGGTTTCTGCCATAAGCAAACCATCAACTTGGAGTGTCGATTTTCAATATCGGACATATACTAAGCAAATAAGATTGTACCTGTCCCGTAGAATTTTGTACAGTATTCAAATAATTTTGTGAGCTCCTCCGTGGCTAAGCGGTAGCGTACGCGCCTTTGGTGTGGAAGATCTGGGTTCGATTCCCAGCGGGAGCTCATGTGGTTACGATTCCACGTTAATCAGTAGGTCCCGCCCGCCTCATATAGCCTCGCTGCTGAAAGGACGTTAAACTCAAAATCAACTAAACACAAATAATTTTGTTCACCCCTGTGTTTCCAGAAAATTAGCTCTAAAATTTCGAACTCAACCATCAACTTGGAGTGCGGAATCTTCATACCGATGACTTAAGTAAGCAAAAATAATGTATGAATTTTGTACACTTTTGCACAACTTTTTTAAAAAATTGTGGCCTCCCAGTATTTCGAGAAAATTGACCTTAAACTTACGCAATCTACCATGAACAAACCATCAACTTACGTGTCTGATGTTGGCTTCTCACCTCTTCCAAATTACACCAAACGTCGTCCATCGGAAGTGCATCGTTAGTGCACATTAGTGCACTAAGAACTAACATTAGTGCTATCAGAGTTTACGAGTTTTTGAAGATTTTTTGTGAGGTCTTTCTTCATATGAAGTTTGCTCGCCACGTCTTTATGCAGGCAGATTTTCACCAAACTTATCACATCATTAGTGCATTATTAGTGCACTAAAACGCACTGAGCACTAAGGTTAGTATTACCCTATTCTGGGACATATTCAAGATTTTCAGTGGGTGTTCCGACTTCAGAAATATCAAATTTCATACTAACTGACATAGATAGGTTACATGGGTTAACGGCAATCGTAAGTGCATCGTTAGTTCTCTTAAACGCACTGAGCACTAATGTTAGCGTTACCATATTTTGGGATTTATTCAAGATTTTTGGTGTGTGTGGGGGACAATTTCAGAAATATCAAATTCAATACAAACTGTTATTTTTTTTCTGGAAGTACTAATGATGCACTAACGAATGACACAATTTTTTTCATTAGTGCTTGAAATGTGGGCAAGTTCATCATGACCCCAATGATATTTTACTTGTAGCACCTACACTAATGAACCACTAACGTTAGGGGTTGTTGCACTAAGAATCAGTAACGATGCACCAATGATTTTGTGATAGTGTTCCAGATTCAATTACAATGTTAAAGCATTCATCGACTCACGCGGAATTATTGCATTCTACAAGTGGAAATTTGTATTTATTATTATTATTTTAATGAAGATAAAAGAAAACCGGTTCTAGATGTTTATATTTCCGACACACTGCTGATCTTTGTTTCATCCACCTAGGTCAAAGTGACTAGCATAAAACAGGGTGTGAGGAACCCCCTGCTTGGGTGCCATGACAGTGAGAACGGCTTGCATTGTTTTTTATCTCTTCCAGGGGTGTAGCCACGGGCGGCTCCCAACGGGGCCAGTCCCCCAAATGACTCCCCCCCAAACGACAGCTTTAATGTTTATATATAAATAATAATTTTCCGATTCTCTTCATTAGATTTCCTTCAAACTTGGCACATATATACAAGATCGAAAATAAATCGACACGTATTTTTTGTTTCTTTCGGGAAATAGGTTGAAGGGGGCAAAGGGCCCCTTTTCAAAAAAGGGTCCCCTTGATTAAAAGGGCCACTTTAAAGAAACTAAACTCTGCCCATGCAAAGATGACTTCAAAGTAGGGAATACCGGTTTTGTCGTTTTTGCGAGAAAAGGGTTATAGGGCCAATGCCCAATTCGAAATGACAAAGGACCCCGCACAATCCTTACGGAAATCGGATTTTCGTGGAACTGCTTGAAACCGTGATATGTTGTAGATATGATGTTTCTGAGAAAAAGTCTCAATGGACACAACCACAAATCACTGACCGTTTGGCCACTACAGGGCCACTTTTTTAAAAACAGCCGATGATAACGACATTCTGGATTTCGGTAAAAATGACTAAAACCGTGATATGCTGTAGATTTTGTGATCCTTAGAATAGGTCTTAATGGATATAACCACAAATCACTGATCGTTTGACCACTGCAGGGCCACGTTTTTAAAAGCAGCCGAATATCCTGATATTGTGGATTTCGATCAAAATGACTGAAACTCTGATATGTTGTAAATGTTGTGATGCAGAGAAAATGTCTCAATAAGCACAGCCAGCAATCACTGACCGTTTGGCCACTACAGGGCCACTTTTTTGAAAACAGCAGAAGGTAACGTTATTCTGGATTTCGGTGGAATTGCTTGAAACCTTGATATGTTGATATGTTGCAGATATTGTGATCCAGAGAAAAGTCTCAACGTGCCCACCCACCAAACAATGACGGTTTGGCCACTACAGGGCCACTTAAAAAAAGAACAGAAGGTAACAGTATTCTGGATGTCGGTGGAATTGCTTGAAATCATGATATGTTGTAGATATTGTGATCCTGAGAAAAAATCTTAATGGACACAAACACCAATCAGTGACCATTTAGCAACTACGGGGCCACATTTTTTAAAACAGAAGAAGGTAAGGATGCCTGGAATTCTGGTAGAATTGTATAAAATCATGAAAAGTTCTAAATTATCTCACAACCCGAAAAAGGGGTGGAAGAGTAGCGGCCAATATTATTTAAGCATACCGGTAGATAACATTCAGATGCTCATTTTGCGAGATAAAGGAAAACTCTAGAATGTCCTACACATTTTTTCTTAGGATCACGACTTACAACGTATCACAGTTTCATTCATTTACACTGAAATAAAAAATGTCATTATACTCGGCTGTTTTAAAAAAAGATCTGAGCCTGTAGTGGCCAAACGGTCATAATTCGATAGTTGTGTCCATTAAGACTTTTTCTCATGATGAGATCTTCAACATATCTTAATCTTACTCAATCTTACTGAAATCTAGAACATCGTTGTACTCAGCTGTTTTCAAGTAGCCCTGTAGTGACCAAACGGTCAGTGATTAGTGGTTGTGTCCAATAAAACCTTTTCTCAGGATCACAATATCTACAACATAACACAGTTTCAGTCGTTTTCACTGATATCCACAAGATCACTATTTTCGGTTGCTTTCAAAACAGTGGTCTCGTAGGAGCCAAATGGTCAGTGAGTGGTAGTTGTGCCCGTGAAGACTTTTCCTCAGGGTCATAATATCTACAACATATCACGGTTACAAGCAATTCCATCTAAATTCAGAATACCGTTACCTTCTTTTTCCAAAAAGGCGACCCTGTAGTAACCAGTCAGTTATTGGTGGTTGTGTTTCTTGACTTGTTCAGACTTTTTCTCAAGATCACAACATCTAGAACATATCACAGTTTCAGTCATTTCAATCGAAATTCACAATATCACTATCTTCGGCTGCTTTCAAAAAAGTGGCCCTGAGTGGCCAAACGATCAATGATTGGTGGTTATGCCCATTAAGATTATTTTTCTCAGGATCACAATATCTACAACACATCACGGCTTTAGTCACTTTACCAAAATTCAGAATGTGGTTATATTCGGTTGTTTTCAAAAAAGTGGCCCTGTAGTGGCCAAACGGTCAGTGATTTGTGGTTGTGCCTATTGAGACGTTTTCTTAGGAACATAACATCTAGAACATATCACGGTTTCAAGCAATTCCACGGAAATCCAATTTCCTAAGGGTTGTGTCCTTTATCATTTCGAAGGGGGCCATTGCCCTCTACAGCTCTATTCTCGCAAAAACGACAAAACACGTATTTCCTATTTTTAAGTCATCTTTCCATCGGCAGATTTTCATTTCTTTAATGTGGCCCTTTTAATCAAGGAGGCCCTTTTTGAAAAGGGGCCCTTTGGCCTCCTCAACTTATTTCCCGAAAAAAACAAAAAAAAGAAAAAGAAAAAAGGTGTCTATTTTCAGTCTAGTATGTGCCAAGTTGGAAGCAAATCCAATGGCGAGAAAACCTTGTGAAGCTATCTCCTTTACACTCTCACTTTTTGGACTTGACGGGTTTTTGCCCCGAAGTCTTCAATTTACTGCGATTCATATTTGACAGTTTGAAGTCAAATGTTTTAACAAGGTACATCAAATGCTACCATTAAACAACGGCACTAAACTAATTAGTAACGATATTATATATTTTTTTATATGTAACTAGTGTTTTTTTTGTTTTTTTTTATCAGTTGGAAAATTTAGTGGAAAATAACGTTTTTTTTTTTCAGTTTTTCAGTTCGGATTTCATTCGCTCTTTTTAATGCTACTTGATGTGTAACAGAATATATAGCTGTTAATAAAATATGTTTTTTAGTGACGAATAATAAATAAATATTTTTGTCAGGAAATCTTAAAGAAATTAAGTGCAATTCCAAAGATCAGTCTTATGTATAAAGGTAGCCAAGAATGTTCTGTCCCTTTTTGTGGAGGTATGTGATCCATTGGCCCTCACACCGTCAGTTGAATGCGAATGGAGATAAGGCGAAGGTCAGTTGTTGGTGTGGGTATATCCAACGTACTAACTGGTTGTGACAGTTCAGTTATTTCGTGAACTTGCGTAAGGACAGAGTGAATATGGGACCTCCACAGAATCATAAGGGCGTGTATGCTGTACGAGTTCAAACTGGGGTCAAATGACGCTGCAATGAAGTAGAAGATATGCCAGGCCTTTTGTGAGGGTGTCGTGACTACGCGGATAGTGCAGTGGTAGTTTAATAAGTTTAAGGACGGTGACGAAACACTCGAAGACGCATCACATGCCGGAAGACCAACACATGTACAAAATGAAGATCTGCAAGCAACAATTTAGGCTAACAGTGCCAGACGTGTGAGGAACTGGGACTACAATTCAATATGAGTGAAGAAATCATTCGGCAGCACCTCCATCAACTGTGGAAACACTACAAGTTGGGTCGATGGATCCCACATGATTAAACTCCAGGCCAGAAGGCAACGCGAACAGACACCTGTGTTTCTTTGTCGTCTCGTCTGAGGAAGGAGCCATTTCTGGACAGGGTGTTGACATGTGATGATAAGTGGGATCTGTACGAAGTTCCACGGTGCCACCATCATTGGTTAGCATCCATGAACCAGTTCCAAAACAGTCGAAACCAGCACTGCAACAGAAGAAAGTTCTCTTGTGTGTTGGGTGGAGTGCTCGCTGCATCGTGCATCTTAAACTGCTACCAGTTGGTCAGAGCATCAATGCAACTGTGTACTGTCAGCAGTTGAGCCGTGTCCAAGGAAAACTCAAAGATGTGGAGCCAGCAGTTCTGAATCGCAAACGGGTCATCCTGTTACAGGATAACGCTAAGCCCCACGTGGTAAGGATGACCCGGGACACCATTCTACGCCTTGAATGGGAAACACTATTGCATAGGTTATACTCCCCGGACATTGCACCGTACGATTATCACCTGTTCCATCCCTTGGACAGTCACCTTAGAGGATGCCAGTTCAAATCCCTAGTAGAGATACAAAATTAACTTGATATCTTCTTCGCTTCACGCTCCACGAAGTTCTACCGCGATGGTCTCCCAGAACGTTGGCAGAAGATCGTCGATGCTGATGGGGACTACCTTTAATCTTCTAGGTAGTCTTAGCCAGAGGTAATACATCGATGTTCGAAGGTGGTGAGTGAAAAAGCGATATAACTTTCTTGGTAACCTTTATAGATAGGTTGTGTGTCCAAGGGCTTAAATTGAAATAGTTATACACAAAGGTATAATGTTTGGTCCGGTTCAGTAGTTCTTGATGAAACATAATAAAAACTACCTGGAACAATTTATGGAGAAAAAGCAATAATAATAATAATAATAATAATAATAATAATAATAATAATAATAATAATAATAATAATAATAATAATAATAATAATAATAATAATAATAATAATAACATTGTTTTTACTTTTCCGGAAAGAAACAAAAATTTTCCGATTTTTTAGTCTCAAAAAACACTAACTGCAACACATGCTTTTTTTTGTTTGTTTGTTTTATACATTGTAGCTGGCCCCTCTTCAAAAACAAAGGGCCCCTCCTACTTAAACCTGCTGGCTACACCCCTGATCTCTTCAAAAAAGTAACCTTACTTTTGCCTTCGAAAAATGTTAATCATATACAGTGAAACCTCTCAATAACGGACACCAATGGGACATGAATTTTTGTCCGTTACTGAGAGGTGTCCGTTACAGAGAGGTTACAGTAATTTAATTTCTCGCAACGGTAACTGTATGCAGTAATATACAGTAAATACATTATGTGTGAGCATAACTACGTAAAATTCAAATGAAAATACTCTATTTAGTATGTATTTGACTTACTGGGAGGGATGAAGAAGAAATTGATTTCTGTTAAGTAGTAGGTATATTATTGCTGGGGATGTGTTAATATATTCGTATATTGCAAAAGATAATGTGTGTATGGTAATAATTTTATTCCTACATGGAAGGGAAAGCGCTTTTAATTTCTTTCAAATTCTCAGGACCTTCTCAAAAGATGCTTTAGGAATCAACTAAGCGGTTAAACTCATTAGCAAGTGTCCTCTCAAAATCCTCAGTACAGTTGGGGAAGAAACGTGTGTGTGTGTGTGTGTGTTTTTGTGTGTTTGTGTTTGTTTTTGTGTACTGGCGGAATGGATGAAAAAGCAAGTTATTGTGATTACATATGTTTATTGACTCAGCTCCAATCACAAAGAATATCTTCTTAGAAAAAGTGAAAAAGGATGCCTGGAAAACTCCAACCCAGACTTGTTCCAGTATCATAAGTAAAAGAAAAATGTTACTTTTCCAAAAACGTACGAGGAAATATTGTTCGTTGAAAATGTTATTGTAAAGCAAACAGCGTTTGTTTTGTTATCTATGAAATTGTCGGGAAAGGATTTAAGGCCCAGAGGAAAAAGGACTAAATTTGTTAGGGAAGGGAAGATCTTTTGTATAGGATTCTTGGCCATACGACTGACCCTACATGAGTGTTATTACTTATTGAAGGTTTTCTATGATTTCCACCAGAAAGTAGTTTATTGAGGGCAGAAAAAAATAATTTCGAGTTCAGCTTGAAGCTGTTCTGTTTGATGGTTCACCGGTCTAGACTCATGATAGATACACCTGTGGGGAAAAGACTTTTCTGTCTACTGTAATATATGGCAGAACCGAGAATAATTCCTGTCCGTTATGAAGAGGTTATTGAAACGTTTGAGGGGGAAAAAGGACTGTCCGCGTCCGTATCTGAGAGTGTCCGTAAAAGGGAGGGTTTTGTTCCGTAAGAGAACATATATTTTTGCCGGGACAAAAAAATCTGTCCGTATTATAGAGGTGTCCGTTATTGAGAGGTGTCCGTTAAGGGAGGTTTCACTGTATACAGGTATTTTAAAAATAGCTTACACGGGAACCTGCGGCTGCTTTGTACGTCATGGCGGTCACTGGTGTCCTTATCAAAGAAAATGCCGTCGGACGAACACCGTTACAAATAAATAACAATTAAATATATTTTAGTTCTTTCCAAGCAAGCTCAACAATGTTCTAGGTAGAGAAGAAAGTAAAATTGATAGCGGTGGCGGCTCGTAAGTGAAAGATATGATGGTTTGCACTTGCCACACTTAACATAGTGTATAAATTATAAATACACTATATACCTGTATATATTGGTAGAAGTACTCGGTTTAGCATGAGAAGAATAATGTTTATGTAAAATCTTTAAAAGTACAAAATGCATAAAAATATATAACTTTGAATAACGCCTTTGGCATTACTTTGTATTACAGTAGTGCATGCAATCTGATATAATTTACATACATCAATATGAAAGTTAAGTTTTGAAATAAAATAGCAAAGATAATAACATGTATTTTTGTATATAATTTCCAATGTTTGTAGAAACTTGCAAACATAATTATTAACAGATACTCAGAAAGGTGTAAGTTACGTCTAGGTGAAAGCACCGAAGGGGGGGGGGGAGCGACGCGGAAATATTTGTTGCCTAAGGTCTCGAAATGTCCTTGGGCACACAAGTACCTAAACGTCTAAAGTTAGTTAGCAGTCTACACAAGGAAATTATACAGAAATAAGTAAGAAGTAAGCAAGAGTAGATGTACAGTCAGAAACAATATTAAGTATAGATTGGACCTATTGTTTCTTATACCTCCACCTTTACTTATTATTGTTTCCAATTGTACACGAAAGATCACAATACGGTACTTACCGTAAATTGATGCACGAAGATGCTTCAGCTGTTATTTGATGTTGCTGATTCAGGAATTTCTTCACTACTCCATGGTCCAAGAGAGTTATATATATATATATATATATATATATATATATATATATATATATATATATACTCTTTTCATGTTAGTTTTACATACCTATCTTGACTCCCTTTGTCTCATTATTGTGAAACAACGCGCTATTTGAATCACTTGAAACGAAAAGAAGAGAATTTATACTCTCCAACTTTCTGCACTCATTTTCCTTCAGGGAAGAGATTTTTATTGGTCCATCCTATTAGCATACAGAATTCCGATTTACTTTAATTTTCTGCATAGGTAGATACACTGGCGAAACTCCGGGGGGATGAGTCCCCTCCAATCTTGGAACTGAGGGGGATGGGGACTTCCCCCCAATAATTCGATTTGAAATGTGTTTTGGGGAAAAATATGATTATTTGTGTCCGATTACCACAAAGGAAAGTGAGAAGAAATTTATGTCCTCTCAGAATAGCCTCAAATCTGCCCCTGCAGGTCTCAAAATGTTGAAGACATTTAGGGATGCGCACGAGACGAGTCGAGACAGGAATTTCCTGACAAAAATCGAGTAAAGACACGGCTCTTCCAATACAAAAATATACGTTTTTCGAGTCGAGACATCACTTTGACTGAACATTTTCGAGGCGAGACAGCCACAAATCTTGTCTCGTGCGCATTCCAAAAGACAATTCTAGTTTTCTGATACTTCACAGCATTGTTTTTCAACTTCATAAATATTTTAAACATCTTAAAAAATTGCAAACGGCCTTATCCGTCACTCCCCTCCCCTATGTTGAATACAGATTTGCGTCGCTGGGTAGATAACCGAATGTTTCCCTTGGTAGGTGGCAATTTATTATTATTTCTTCCTCAAACTTATCAAACTTTTATAGCTCTGTTAGTAAAGTTGATCAAACGTTAAAAATTGTTGATCATACCTGATCAAACGAAGATTAAACGATTGACATTAGAAAATATCGAATCGGAGGTGAAGGGGGGGCTGGCCCCCCATTTTGGAACCCTTATATCTCTGTTACTAAAGTTGATCAAACGTTGAAAATTGTTGATCAAACCTGATGAAACGATGATCAAACGATTGACATCAAAAAATTTCTACTCTGACGTGAAGGGGGGGGCTAGCGTGTAGTTAGCCCCCCCTACTAAATATCGCTTATATTTATGTTAGTAAAGCTGATCAAACGTTAAAAGTTGTTGATCATACCTGATCAAACGATGATCAAACGATTGACATAAGAAAAAGTCGGATCGGAGGTGAAGGGGGGGCTGCCCCCCCATTTTGGAACCCTTATATCTCTGTTACTAAAGTTGATCAAACGTTGAAAATTGTTGATCAAACCTGATCAAACGATGATCAAACGATTGACATCAAAAAATTTCGACTCTGACGTGAAGGGGGGCTAGCGTGTAGTTAGCCCCCCCCTACTAAATATCGCTTATATTTATGTTAGTAAAGCTGATCAAACGTTAAAAGTTGTTGATCATACCTGATCAAACGATGATCAAACGATTGACATAATAAAAAGTCGGATCGGAGGTGAAGGGGGGGCTGGCCCCCCATTTTGGAACCCTTATATCTCTGTTACTAAAGTTGGTCAAACGTTGAAAATTGTTGATCAAACCTGATGAAACGATGATCAAACGATTGACATCAAAAATTTCGACTCTGACGTGAAGGGGGGGCTAGCGTGTAGTTAGCCCCCCCTACTAAATATCGCTTATATTTATGTTAGTAAAGCTGATCAAACGTTAAAAGTTGTTGATCATACCTGATCAAACGATGATCAAACGATTGACATAAGAAAAAGTCGGATCGGAGGTGAAGGGGGGGCTGGCCCCCCATTTTGGAACCCTTATATCTCTGTTACTAAAGTTGATCAAACGTTGAAAATTGTTGATCAAACCTGATCAAACGATGATCAAACGATTGACATCAAAAAATTTCGACTCTGACGTGAAGGGGGGCTAGCGTGTAGTTAGCCCCCCCTACTAAATATCGCTTATATTTATGTTAGTAAAGCTGATCAAACGTTAAAAGTTGTTGATCATACCTGATCAAACGATGATCAAACGATTGACATAAGAAAAAGTCGGATCGGAGGTGAAGGGGGGGCTGACCCCCCATTTTGGAACCCTTATATCTCTGTTACTAAAGTTGATCAAACGTTGAAAATTGTTGATCAAACCTGATGAAACGATGATCAAACGATTGACATCAAAAAATTTCGACTCTGACGTGAAGGGGGGGCTAGCGTGTAGTTAGCCCCCCCTACTAAATATCGCTTATATATATGTTAGTAAAGCTGATCAAACGTTAAAAATTGTTGATCATACCTGATCAAACGATGATCAAACGATTGACATAAAGATAATTTTAAATTTAGCATGAGGGGGGGCTAACTGCACGCAGGTAGGAAACTGATTTTCACCAGTATAACTTCATTGTTTTTGCATAAAATAAGAACAAAGGAGATAATGTTTGTTCCTTTTAGGTGGATGTTCTGTTTATGAAACTTGTTACTTTAAATATACGTTGATGTTAAAAGAGACCGTTTGTTTTACGTGACTGAAAATATAATAAAAGTAAATCGTGTAGCTTTCTGTCATTTTCATTCCTAATGTTATTCAGTTATAAATACCAGCAACTACAAAATAAATCCCATGGATCTTAAATCCCTTTGATTATCATGGACTCACACCACGTCTCATATAGGCCCGCTGCTGAACGGGACGTTAAACTCAAAATCAACTCAACTCAACAATTTCTTTATTTTATGTTGCCTATATTTTCCAATTTAAACAGACAGATGCAGGATTAAGATCCCAGATGTAGTGTTGTAAAAAAACGTTTTTTTTTCTGTGAAGTTTTTTTTCAATAAAAAACATCGTTCTTTTTCATGTTTTTTTTCAAATGTCTGTTTTTTTTCTGGCAACTATTATTTATTGATTTATGTCGCAGATTATTGAAATAATCAACAGAACTTGAGTCGAAGCCCTCGTAACTTACAAATCGTTTGTTTCTTTGTACCCATATACTAGCAACATTGTGTGATTCTTCCTTTCGGATCCAGGTTATTTTTGGCGTTTTCCTACATTTTCAGTTAGTGACTTATTGCTCAAAAACCCTTAATTCGATTCATATGGTTAAGGCCTTGTTTTTTAGAAAACAGACGTGGCTATTTTTTGGTGTAAGTTACATTGCAGTATTGCCAATAGGTGGGAAATTATTGAGGGAAATGTAGGGTTGAAAGTTTACAAAAAATTCCCTAACCGAATTTCAATTTTTTTTTGTATCTAGCACCACTGCTGCCATATGGGTTCAAGTCACCTAAAAAAATTCTTTGGTGTGCTGACAAGGTACAGTGAAATCCTGAAGTCGCTGGCTTCCATTCAAAGAGGGAAACAAAAAATTCTGTATCATACACATGAAATTTTGACACTTTACGCCTCAGAAGCAAAAATCAACAGATATGCCGGGGCTACACTTCTCTAATTATCCTATTGAAACTTTTTATGCTGCGTTCTGTAGGCCAAAGAGGAAGCTTTCAGATAGTGGTACGTTTGTTTCAATGTAGACAGCAAGAGATAAATAATAGCCGGGAAAGGGAAATTTTTCCGAAATTTTCACCTAAAATCGGGAATTAATTGTTTTGGCTGGGAACACTGCCATCAGACAGATGAAAACTATCTGAAAATAAAGCTTGGTACCTCAAGAATATATCCTACAAATATCATGGCGATATCTAACAAAGTAAGCATCAAATTTTTTTAAAAAATCTCATTCTACCTCAGAAATTCACCATTATCTTGCCATTTATATAACATGGTTTATTGTTAACCTCAACTGTACTTTCTCTAATTACTCGAGTGAAACTTTCTATAGTGCGCTGTGTAGGCTAAGGACGAGGCTTTTAGACGTTGGTACGTTTGTTCGAATGTAGCCAACAAGAGGGAAATAATAGAGAAAAAAGATAATTTTTAAAAATTTCCTGGAATTAAAATTTTACCTAAAATCTGGAATTAAAATTTTCTGTAGCTGGAAACATTGGTATTAGACACACAAAAAATATCTTAAAATAAGCTTTTGTATCCCTCTAATATATCCTACAGGTATTGTGTCGATAGCTAATAAAGTAAGCATGTCAATAAAAAAATTTCATTCTACCTAAAAAAAAAAATAGTTATCACACTTAGAGAACAAGGTCTACTGTAAGCCTCAACTGTACTTCCCCTAATTATCATATTAAAACTTTCTATAGTGCGTTGTGTAGGGCAAAGACAAGACTTTCAGATATTGATACGTTTGTTCCGATGTAGCGAATAAGTGGGAAATAATAGAGACAAAAGAAATAATTTCCCCAAAATTTCCCTCTAAAATCTGGAATTATAATTTTTGTAACTGGCAACACTGCTACCAGACAGACCACAACTATCTTAAACTAAACATTGGTACACCACTAATATATCCTACAAGTATCATGCCGATATTTAAGGAACAAAGCTTCTAATTACCAAAAATATATTAAGGTAAACAGGCAAGTAGGGAAAAACTAGGAAAATCAAGGGCTAGAACCAAAATACGAATTTTGCGTGCGCCCCCTAATTGCCCCATTGTAATGATCTGTACCCGCGTTTGTTCAGTAAGGACAAATGTTCGACTGGCGTAAGTTGACTTGCACTCAGACGTATAGATACGGATTTATAAACAAAAATTTCGATTTTTTTGTCCAAATTTAGGGAAATTTTAATTTACCTAATTGGCAACAATGCGCGTAAGCCTGTCCAATTGATGTGAACAATTAGGTATCTCTCCGAGGTATCTACCTGGCAAGTCTTAAGGAGGTCTCTCTACAATAAAAGAAGCTACAGGAAAAAAGGAAAGGAAATTCGAAAATTCTCGAATTTTTGACTGGGTTAAAATTTGAGAAGGAAATTCGACCCCGAGAAGAAAAAAATTAATATGATAAACTATGGTCCAACCATATTTGGCAAAAATAATATCTCGATATCTTAATTAGTGTCCACACAGGAACGGATTAAAAAAGTGACACACCCGTGTGTGCCACTTTGGCCACCTGGACCACCTAGTGTACATTTGATTACATTTTTTTGACTACTAACCCGTGTTGTTGTTGTACTTATAGTCTCGACTAATAATAATATCTTTGTTGTAAACAATAACGTTATAAGGAAAATTTTCTCTCCTTTTTACATCTTAGTTCCAATATTGTTGTTGAGAAATGCAGGGTAGGTGCACGAAGGAGAGGGTAAGTGCAGTTGCACTCAGAAAGGCTTAAATACAAGGTGTACAACTTTGCTTCCGCCGTTTTCCGATAGGTGACTACAACGGTAAGTAGCGGTCAAAATAAACAGATCCCTTAGTCGATTTGTGTGTGCATCGTAAAGTTGTTCTCGATTGAAAATGTCAGGTATCGAGCCAAATTCTCGCCATTTGCGGGAGGTTCTACTTTTTGTTTTAATATGAAGACAACTGCGGCTGAGTCTCATCGAATGCTTTAAAATACTTATGGTGAGGACGCTATTATTGAAAGAACGTGTCGTGAGTGGTTTCAACGCTTCAAGAATGATGACTTTAACGTCAATGACCGGAATAGTAGTGGAAGACAGAGAATTTTCGAAGATGCAGAATTGGAGACATTGCTGAGTGAAGACTCGCGTCAAACTCAAGACGAATTGGCACGATCATTGGGAGTGACACAGCATGCCATTTCAAAACGGCTTAAAGCCATGGGTATGATTCAGAAAGAAGGAATTTGGGTCCCGGATGAGTTGAAACCAAGAGACGTTGAACGGCGTTTGTGTGCTTGTGAACAGTTGCTTCAGAGTCAAAGACGGAAGGGATTTCTGCATCGCATTGTGACCGGGGACGAAAAATGGGTTTATTACGACAACCCTAAACGCAAAAAATCATGGGGATATCCCGGCCATGCTACCACGTCGACGGCCAAACCGAATATTCATGGCTCCAAGATCATGCACTGCATTTGGTGGGACCAGCTCGGCGTCGTGTACTATGAGCTGTTAAAAGCAAGTGAAACAATCACAGGTGATCGTTATCGAATGCAATTAATGTGTTTGAGCCGAGCATTAAATTACAAACGGCCGCAATAAAGCGAGAGGCACGACAAAGTGATTGTGCAGCACGACAACGCTCGACCCCACGTTGCAAAAGTTGTCAAAACGTACTTGGAAACGTTAAGGTGGGAAGTCCTATCTCGTCCGCCGTACTCTTCAGACATCGCTCCATCTGATTATCACCTGTTTCGATCAATGGCGCATGACCTGGCTGACCAACACTTCCGATCTTATGAAGAAGTCATAAAGTGGATCGATTCGTGGATCGCCTCCAAAGATGAAACATTTTTTCGACGCGGCATTCGTACGCTGCCCGAAAGATGAGAGAAAGTAGTGGCCAGCGATGGACAATACTTTGAATAATGCCTGGGTAAGCAATTTGTTTCATTAAAGAGTCATATTTTGGGGAGAAACGGCGGAAGCAAAGTTGTACACCTTGTACTTACTAAAAGTACAATCTCCTTGTGTTTGTTTTTTCCTTTAAATATTAATCTGTAATGTTAGTGAGAGATAAAGGAAACATACATGCAGAGGAAAGATGGTAATCCTTTTTATAGAATTCAATATCGAGCTTCACTCTCAATGTATCAGTTTGCAATTCCAGTGCAACTAGCTCTTTTATCGTTATTTCTTGATTTTTCTTCTACATCTGTTCACATTTTTTTAAAAAAGAAAAACTTGTTTCTATCTTCAATGATAAGGAACTTGTTTGTTACAAACACAAGACTAGTTGTCATATCAAAACTGTGATAACTAACTAAATGGAACAGATATTCGCTACTATTCGAGAATTGAGTTCTTGCATTTGACAACAATGAAGCAATTTGTGCTCGGATTTATTTGACTATTTGCTTTAGCATTGTCCATGTGATATTAAACTAATGCGACCTAAACATAATTTATGAATGTAGTATTCAAATATTAGGTCAGCTTAGTAAATGTAACTATCATCATCATGAAGTCTGTTTCCAACAAGAAATATTTAATTCAAATAATATACTTATGACAGATTTTACTGGACCCTCCAAACTTACCACTCCATGCAAATGCACGTGCTGAACATATGGTAGAGCCGACTCTGCATATCATATATATCTAGTCAACAAATTACTTATATATTATATTTAGAAAAATACTAGTAGGCAAATTAGTATTAGTTTTTACCTTTAGACAAGTTATTTGATTTTTATACTGTTCGTGACATTATTTTCGTACTTATTAAAGGCCTGCTTTGACAAAAACGCAAAATTTCACTTCTACTTTTATTTCTAAGTTGATATTGATGAAAACTGCTGAAACCCAAATTGTTAATAGGTATGCTATTCATATAAATTGTAAAATATTTGTAGCGTATCAAATCTAGCGCTTAATTTATGTTGCATTTTACGGTAATTACATCTACATAAAAATATTTCATACTTAAATGGAAGTAAGATGCATTACAAATGACTATTTGAAAGAAAACGAAATTTAGAAAAAAAACGAGAGGCAATGTTTTTTTTTCTAAAAAAAACGTACATTTCTGAAAAAATACGAACTGTTTTTTTCTATTTACAACACTACCCAGATGTTAATGTTACGCACAAATATTACTGTATTTTTGAAAACCATTATTAATTGTTATATAAAATCTGAGCACATACAAAGTGCATGGATTAAAAGGGCGGACTTTCGAAACCCTAGTATCTTTTTGCTTCTAAAACAAATGTATTTTGGAGAGAGGGTACAAGCTTTCCTACTGTCCATAAATCTCCGACTTTTCAAAACAAGAGACTTTTAAGTAGACTAACATGTCAGACTAATTCTTTAAAGATATAATTTTGAAGATTTTGAAATTTTGAAATACGAGGGGCATTCAATAAAGTAAAGAGACAAATTGCTATAGCTTAATAAAGATTTATTTGAATCTTTCAAAACTAAGGCTATTTTTCAATATAATCACCCTTTACAGTTATGCATTTGTCCCATCTTTCTTGCATCTTCCTAATTCCCTTGGCGAAGAAATCTTTCGATTTACCCCGAAGCCACCTTTGCACCGCTGCCTTAACTTCCTCATTGTTAGCAAATCTTTTTCCACGTTGGGCGTCTTTGAGTGGTCCAAACAGGTAAAAATCAGATGGGGCTGTAATACGCATAATTATACATATATTAATTAACTACATTCATTGCTTAATTATATATTATTTAACTATATTCATTAAGTTAACAAAGTATAGAAAGAAACAAGACGGCTGCAGACATCCAATTCTTTTCTCCTTTTAAAAAAAAAAAAAGAAGGAGAAAGAAAGAAACAAGAGAGAAGGTAGTCCTCATTATTTTACGGCCACACACGAGAGAAAAAAATAGGCAACAAGCTTGTAAGTTCGTGGTTTCTTTCATGAAATTTTAGACTGTAGCGTCTTTACCACCCTGGAGAGGAATTTTAACATAGACAATTCATTGACTGATACGATACAGACCATGTATTTATTTTAAGATTGTTACTTGTAGCTTGTCACCAAAGGCAATTTCAAGAAAATGACCATAGATATAACAGACGAACTGCGGTTTTAAACCGTGGGTGAACCATTTTCCCAAAACGAACTAACATACACACAGGCCAGACTATCTGGAGACATACTAACAGAAACAGAATGCCCAATATGTTGTCACATTTATAAGATCAATAAGCACGCAAAATTTTAATGTATAGATAAAGCTTCGCTACTAAGAGAGTATAATAAAATAGATAACATTGCCGCGAGAGGGATAGTACTATTTAGTAATGCGACGAGCGAGAATAATGAGCTATATAATGGATTACTAGAATTAAACGCGTAGAGATGTGGCAACAGTTAAACACATGTTTGAAAGAAATTACCCCAACGCTGTGAATTTGACACTTCGCTTCGGAAAAGAAGAGGAAACCACCCAAAATCAGCTACGCAAGGGGTCCAGAATAGCTGGCCATGACGCTAGAAAAATATTTTAATTATTCTACACACAAGCGAAAACACAAACCGCATGGTGACAGAGAAGTAACACGGCTAAGTTTTGTGGTCATTTTAAGAAATTTTCTCAAGACTCTCTGGCGTCTTGCGATATTTATTAAGACACGAAACATGTACCACAAGAAGATTTTGTCCCTAAGCGGTCAGTTTTGCAGGTCTCCGAAGAAAAAGAAAAGGTCTTTGAAAAGCAACCCTAAGAAAAAAAAAAAAAACATCACAGAACAAGGAACGTAGAAAGAATAGGGGGTAAAAATACACAGGAAGAAAAAGAGAGTGGGGGAATTTTACTAACTAAAATTACTATAATACGTAAGAATGACCAAAATTGAGTATATTTTATACGCAAATCTAAACAAATAAATGGAGCACTATTTCTTTGAAAGGATTTCCCTATGTCTGTCTGTCGGTCTGTCTGTCTCTATGTATATGAGATCTATATATTACATATAATCATATAAGTATTAACAACATCAATTAAGTGCTGGGCAAAAGATCATTCCTAAACTAGTTAAAAGCTGTACATAATCTGTGAAAATATTTAGAATAAAATATTATTATTATTATTATTATTATTATTATTATTATTATTATTATGATTACTGGTAACTAGTATTTTGCATAAAGAATTGTTAAAAAGGAGGATTATTTTAGTTGTGTATAACATATTCAAGTAGATATAGATATTTTATAGGGATACCATAATTATCATTAGTCTTATTTAACCAACAAGTATTATAATTATTAACACTACCAGTGATAGAAATATTGTTTTATTCAACATTATTAATACCACCACTATTACAGCAAGATAAGATTGTCATAGAAATATAAATATGCATATTCCAGTAAGAAACATCTGAGAAAATCAAATTAAATTGTTACAAAAGGATATAATATTTAATAAATCGGGTTTAATAAATAGTAAAATCTATATTTGAAAATAAGATAATTTCGTAAGGCATTCACATTTGGCACTGTAGGATCATTCAAAATTGGTCGCGGGGCAACCTCAGCAGGGTGTCTCTGGCTAAAGAGGGTGACTTTGAAAAAAAAGGGGAGGTCTTTCTTAAGAAACAGGAGAAAAACCAATGAAAAGAGAGGGTGGTCAAGAAAAAGGAGAGAAACCAATAAGACAGAAAATGAAACTTAATGAAACAAAATGAAAAGAACAATTATTGGTTAGATTAGACAAGGGGTGTGTCAAAATGGTCAGAGTGTGTAAAGAACAAATAGGAAAGGAGAAACAAAAAAAATGAATAAGTAATTAGTGTGAAAGGATAAAGGAAGAGGACAGAAAGAGGACATAAAGTTTTTAGTTAGGTTGAGAGAATCAAGTGGTCGAGATAATCGAATCGCGAAGTCCAGACTGAATTCAGGGGTAACAACCCGTATAATAATACATCTCCGCGCTCTGAGCGGTGAAAGACAGTTTCAGTGGGGGCCAGTAGTGGTAAAAATGCGAGAGGCCGCAAGAGTACGCTATTTTCGGCTGTGACAAAAGAACAAGATTGTAATTCTTTCTTGTACCAGAAGACCGTATAATAAGCATAATAATTTAATCAACGTTTTATAAAAGTGTGGCGTCGCCTGTAGTGATAAAACGCAGTAAATGAAGTAAACATTTGGAACTTTGCGAACTTTTCAAGAGTGTGAACCATCTGAAACTTTCCGGAGAGCAAGACAACGAGACAGCGGAGCTGCCTTACTAGAGGAAAAGGAAAATGTTCAACGGACAGTCATCAAAAAGGAGGTAAAGTGGCAAACATTTCATTAACTGAATTTTAAGTGCAGTGCGCGATAAAGTTTAAATTCCAAATGACACACCCTCGAATTAAGGTCATGTATAATTTGTGTAAAATTAAATTTCCTCCCTCTTGTTTTACAAAATAGATGTAACTATTGATGTTAAAGAAAAGGCCAACTTATATTTTGTGTTAGGTGAAATATAAAATAATTTCAACCAATCTGTAAAGATAAAAAGACTTAGACACAGTTCTGCAATTAATATAAAGTTGATATTCTACAAGTAACATTTATCATTCAACAACGTGATAACTGTATGTATATTTGTAACTTTTATTTTATTTCTCATTTCAATTATTAAAGTAACCAAATGAACAATGGAGTTTTCATTATCCAAAATTTATTGTTGAGCAAATAAAGAGTTAAAAGAGTTATGGTACAGGTAACTTTAGATGGAAAGCTAGCAGCAAACGGAGGCTCGACAGAAGCCCGAGGCCACGAAACCCTGAGATAAGAGTAAGTAATATTTCGACTTTAAGTTTCAGCAATTTTCACTTTATTACAGTACGCTTCCAGCCAGCGCGGCTCATTATTATTACACATGGCGCTTCCATCTTTGGGGCCAATGAGCTTCTGTGCAGAGTGTTTGCTATTAGTTTTCCCTCTTAATCATGTTGGCCTAAGTTGTTAAAAAAAAAAAAAAAAAAGTTGGTCCTTTTCTTTAGCAAAAGTCACTTCTCAACGTCTAGTACTCCGTGTGTAGGATTTTGTTCGTAATTTATTAAGTAAGTAGCATGATTTCTGATAACTTTGGTATTGATGGAAAGTTGATTTTCTCAGATGTACTTACTATTTAAGTGTTATTATGTGCTATTTAAGTTTTATGAGTGATTTACGAATTTGAATTTTGTCATTTTTTTTCTCATCTTTCTCTGCTCTTTCAAAGAGATAGTGCTTTATTTGTTTATTTTGTTGAACTTGATTAGAACGAAATGTTGCGTAAGCCTAGAAAAATCCGCGAAACGCGAACTCAGAAACGGCCAGCTAAGAAAACTAGTAATTTAGTTAGTGAAGAAAGGAATGAACTACACAACATGGAGCAGGCAAATAGTAGTCAGGGAAGTAGTGGTCGTAGGTTCGAAGCTAGTGGTAGTGTGGAGAATAGTAACCTTACGTTAGATAATTCGGTTGGCCAGGGATTAACTTTACTTGATTTAGCGAATATTTTTCGACAAGGTATTGCTAGATTGGAGAAAAAGTTGGATGATGCAGTACAAAACCTAGATTGTAAAATAAATAGTGTGCAGATAGAATCTAGGGAATTAGTAGAGACTCAAGGGGTAGAGCTACGGGAGTTTTGTTGTATGCAAACAGAAGGGTTACGAGAAGAGCTAATTGAACGTTTTGACACCATAGTTCGCGAAAACACAAGTGCTATGAGGGAAGAGCAAAATTCGTTAAACACGCAAATTAGTTCCGTAAAAGAGCAAGTAGAAACTTTGCAAAGAGATTGTTCTTCTGTACGATCTGAAATCAGGAGTTTGAACGTGTTGCCAGTCATACGCGCGGACGATTCAAATCTTGGTAACCATAGTAATAACATAACGCAAACAGTTGGTAATCCGCCTTCATTATGTCAAGATAGCAGCGCGAGTATTTTCTTACATAGAGACCTCAAACTTCCAATATTTTATGGTAGTGAACACGAGGTACAAGCCTTTAGCTTCATTCACGAGTTAGAAACATACCTGCATTTAACGCAGACACCGCCTGAACAAATGGTCAGTGTCAGTGCGCACTCATTACGTAATGACGCAGCTTCTTGGTACAGAATAGTGAAACAAAATATTTCATCTTTTGAGGAATTCAAGGCAGCATTTATTTCAGAATATTTGGGGGAGGACAAAATGATCGATTTACGAGCGGAAATATTAACATCTCGGTACCAACCTAACTCCGGGAAGAAATTAACCGAGTATTTTACAGAGATCTTACAAAAGAATAGTGTGTTAGAAACACCGCTAGATGACAGGACACTTATAAAAGTGGTCAGTAGGCAAATGCCGTATAATGTAAGGCGGGTATTGATAGGTGCTCAACCACAAACTAAAAGTGAATTCTTAAGACTACTCCGTGAGCTGCAAGAAATTCCCCTCCATGGGGGAGGGGGGAGTAATCAAAACAATGCGCCCCGGCAAAGAGGACATATAAATCACGTACAATATCAGAGAAGTAACAGAGAGAATGAGATGAACTCAAATAATTCTCGTGATTTCCCGCGTTCCGCTAATGCGAACAACAATTATAGAAGGCAACCGCGTAGGGAGGACGATTATCAGACACGGCATAGCAGGAATGAGCGAAGAAATGTCAGGAATGGGGGGAGAGAAAACCAGTCACAACATGATAATCAGAATCGGTTTTCAAATAATGGTCGAGGCCCTGAGGTCAATCATGTACAATATGGAAGACAAGAAAACAGGGACTATGATCGCGATCCAAATAGTAGAGAGAACGTATCACGCGAAGAAAATGCCCAGGGAAGATTTGCGAGAATCGATCCGGGGCCGCCGCAAAACACAAACAGAGCGTGACTAACGAGACCGCAACAGCAAAATACACCGGGGGTAGAAATTAATCAAACCGTGATATTAGATAGAAAGGAATCGAACCAAGAAAACAAGATTGATACCGAAGAAGATAGGGAAACTTGTTTGAAAACAAGGGAGCAAATAACTTCAATTTTTGATGAACTCATTACCGAGAATGCGGAAATTCCCAGGCAACAAAATGTCTCAGTGTTGCCAGAAATAAAAGGGGAAATTGGAGAAATAGCTGTAAAAATTCTCTGTGACTCGGGCGCCAGCATTTCTTGTTTGAGTGAGACCCTATGGTCAATTGGTACGAGAGCTGCGAAAGTTATAGCACAGACGTTTTTGTCAGTTAAGATAGGAGGAGAACATTTTGATGTTGTAGCGCTAGTAGTGCGTTCTTTGGTTAGACCATTTATTCTAGGGGGGACTTTCTTTGAAGAATATAAGGCTGTAATGGATTATCAGCATGGTCTGTTAAAATTAGAGAATGGGAAAAAGGTAGTTAGTGTCCCTTTCGTTCAGGAGGATACGTCTGGGGTGGTAAATATTTTAAATGAACTTACCCTTGTGTTCGAAGAAATACAAGAAGAAGCGAGATTATTGCCCTTTAGAAATATAGAGGGACTCGATCCCTGGACCTCAAAGGGAATGGAACCCATAACATTAATGACAAACATAATCGAAATGGGAAGTAATTATAATAACATGGAACCAAAATAATGGTAGAGAAATTAAATGTAGTATGAGTGAAAATGTAAAGGGGGGAGGAAAGAACAGTGTTGCCAACCCCTACTTACAGTTGGAATGCGCGCAAAATATGGGAAAAGAAAGGGAAATTAATGTAGTAATGGACTCCGTCTCTCCACATGAGTATAGAGAGCATAATAAGTTGTGTTTACATAACACGTCTTTACCCAGCCAAGGGGCGGGAGCAGTTAGTAGTAGAATGCTGCGTTTCAATGAGTTAGAAAATTATGTCTGTCCCACCGGATCGTGTATTCCTGTATTGGCGACTGCTGTTACTAGCAATATCAATTGGTCCAAAGTTCCCACAAGGGCTACCCCTGAACAAATTCGCGAACACGTTATGCAGGCAGAAAATTTAACTGCCGAACAAAGGCAGCAGTTGGAAACACTGCTGTTGTCACACCAGAAAGTTTTTGACAATAAACCGGGATTATTAAAGGGATATGAACACCAAATAGAGCTCACAGACCACAAGCCATTTCAAGCAAAATTCTACCCATACCCTTTTAAATATAGGAAGCAAGTGAATGAGGAAGTGGAAAAATTATTAGCTTGGGATATAATAGAAAAACAAAGTACTGAATATACGTCACCTCTTGTGATTGTCCCAAAGAAAAACTCTGAAGATATACGAAGTTGTTTGGATATGCGTAATCTAAATGGGCGAATACGCGGTATGAGCGATATTCCTCCTCAGCCTTTTGAAGTACTACAAAAGTTTGAAGGAAAGAAGATTATTAGTACATTTGATCTTTCGTGTTTTTTCAATCAAATTTCAGTGCGAAAAGAAGATAGAAAATTCTTAGGTTTTGTGCACGGTGGTCAATCGTATGTATATAAAAGATTGTGTTTCGGATTAAAGACAGCAGTATCCTCGAGTATTAGAGCACTAAAGACAGTATTAACAAATGAAATTGATGAGTTTTGCGAGGCGTACATAGATGATGTCATATGTGGCTCGGATTCGTTTGAAAACCATTTAAGACACTTAGACATAGTGCTGGGAAAATTAGAAAAGGCAGGCCTAACAATAAAGCTATCAAAATGCAAATTTGCCAGGCATACAGTGCCTATATTAGGCTATGTTTTGACTCCTGGAATCGAAAAGGATCCTCAGAAAATACAGACAATAAACGAGTTCACTCCTCCCAGAAATGTAAAACAGCTGAGGTCTTATCTGGGATTCCTAAATTTCTACAGGGCGTTCCAAAATAAATATGCAGATTTAGTATCGCCACTTTTGCCACTTTTGCGCAAAGGAACGCCGTTCCGCTGGACTCCTGAATGTCAAACGGCATTTGAAAACATTAAAAGAGCATTTTCAGAGGAGGTCACACTACATCGTCCTATGATGGATAGAGTGTTTTATTTAGCAGTTGATGCAAGCAGTGTTGCCATCGGAGCGCAATGTTTCCAGTATGATGATAATGGGGACATTAGAATAATAGGATTCGCTAGTCGAACGCTGAATAAGCATGAGATCCACTATACAATTACAGAGCTCGAATTTCTATCACTGATATATGGCATATCAAAATTCAGAGTGTACCTAGTTTCATCAAAATTTATTGTGTTGTCTGACCACGCTGCGCTTAAATTCATTTTAAAGTGTAAATTAGGAAATGCTAGGCTCTCTAGGTGGATATTAGCCATCCAAGACCTGAATTTTGAATTCCGATTTGTGCCTTCAAACCAAAATATGTCAGATTATCTTTCGAGATACCCAATCAATTCTGATTCTGAAAGTTATAAAATAAATCAGAATCCAATTTCGCCTGAGGTGGTGGCTGAGTTAACATGTCGGATACCAGGCGAGTTACGCAGGCAGTTAGCTAATTTGTCGACACTGCAACAAAACGACGAGGTCCTAAGTAAAATATTAAATGAGATAAAAGACGGTAAGAAACAACAGAGCAAGTACTATAGATATTTGGTACAAAATGGGTTGTTATGTAAAGAAGATAATAAGGGGACGCGAGTTTGTTTGCCCAAAGAAATTAGACTTCCTGTGATGGAATATTTTCACAATTTAGGACACTTTGCATACGAGAAAACGTTGGCTTCAATTAGTGAGTATTTTGTATGGCCGGGGATGAGAAGAGAAGTCAAACAGTTTGCCGCTTCGTGCGACATATGTCAAAAATCAAGGTACCCTCAGAAATACAAAGCGGGCCCATTAAAGCCCATAATCACAACGGGCGTGGCCCAATGTGTAAGCTTGGATTTCATAGGGCCATTGCCGCGTGGAAGAGGAGGTGTTCAGTATTGTGCAGTGCTTTGCGATCTCTTTAGCAAATATGTAGTAATATACCCTTTAAAAAGGGCAACTACAGAAGCTGTATTAAACAGGCTGAAAAATGAATATTTGCTCGTCAACCCAGGGGTGCAAATCATTCTCACGGATAGGGGGACACAGTTCCTAAGTAGGAAATGGAAGAATGGATTAGCGGAACTAGGAATCGAACACAGAACTACTACACCTTATCATCCTGCTGGAAACCCAGTAGAAATTTGCAACAAAACTGTAGGACGAATTTTGAGAATTCTGTGTCACGAGAAACATAGCAAATGGCCATTGTGTGTTAACTTTGCAGCCAATTGCATAAATTTATCTGTTCATAGTTCCACGGGGTGCACGCCCTTTGAGTTGCATTTTAACAGAAAACCAACAAACGAACTTTACAAAATTCTAGGGTTGGAGCCGCCCCCTCAGGATACACAAATGAGAATAGAACTAGCTCGTGCCAAACTAAGGAAGAAGGCAGAGCAACGGAAGCGTGCGTTTGACCAATCACACGCTCTTGTGACATATAAGTTGGGACAGAAGGTTCTTTTGCGAAACTTTCACCATTCAGATGCCTTAAAAGGCGTGACAAAGAAACTCATATTAGTTTTCCTCGGACCGTACCGGATTTCCAGAGTCGTAAATCCCAACGCATACGAACTCACAGAGGTCAATTCTGGCAAAGTAGTAGGCGTATACAATGCCATTCACTTGAAAGAATATATCGAGAGGCAAGAAACATAAAATATATATATATATATATATATATATATATATATATATATGAGAGAGAGAACAGACGAGGAAAAACATACATATATGTAGAGAGAAAACAAATAGAGTACCCAAGTTAGTTACGATTTTGTATAATTTCTTTAGTGTATATAGAGAACGGATGTAGGTGTTTAGAAGTAGGAACAGTGTTGCAAAATCACGTTTTCACATTTTCACGCATTTTTTTTAAAATGATGAAAAACTGAAAACGTGAGGGGAGAAATATGTAATACGCATAATTATACATATATTAATTAACTACATTCATTGCTTAATTATATATTATTTAACTATATTCATTAAGTTAACAAAGTATAGAAAGAAACAAGACGGCTGCAGACATCCAATTCTTTTCTCCTTTTAAAAAAAAAAAGAAGGAGAAAGAAAGAAACAAGAGAGAAGGTAGTCCTCATTATTTTACGGCCACACACGAGAGAAAAAAATAGGCAACAAGCTTGTAAGTTCGTGGTTTCTTTCATGAAATTTTAGACTGTAGCGTCTTTACCACCCTGGAGAGGAATTTTAACATAGACAATTCATTGACTGATACGATACAGACCATGTATTTATTTTAAGATTGTTACTTGTAGCTTGTCACCAAAGGCAATTTCAAGAAAATGACCATAGATATAACAGACGAACTGCGGTTTTAAACCGTGGGTGAACCATTTTCCCAAAACGAACTAACATACACACAGGCCAGACTATCTGGAGACATACTAACAGAAACAGAATGCCCAATATGTTGTCACATTTATAAGATCAATAAGCACGCAAAATTTTAATGTATAGATAAAGCTTCGCTACTAAGAGAGTATAATAAAATAGATAACATTGCCGCGAGAGGGATAGTACTATTTAGTAATGCGACGAGCGAGAATAATGAGCTATATAATGGATTACTAGAATTAAACGCGTAGAGATGTGGCAACAGTTAAACACATGTTTGAAAGAAATTACCCCAACGCTGTGAATTTGACACTTCGCTTCGGAAAAGAAGAGGAAACCACCCAAAATCAGCTACGCAAGGGGTCCAGAATAGCTGGCCATGACGCTAGAAAAATATTTTAATTATTCTACACACAAGCGAAAACACAAACCGCATGGTGACAGAGAAGTAACACGGCTAAGTTTTGTGGTCATTTTAAGAAATTTTCTCAAGACTCTCTGGCGTCTTGCGATATTTATTAAGACACGAAACATGTACCACAAGAAGATTTTGTCCCTAAGCGGTCAGTTTTGCAGGTCTCCGAAGAAAAAGAAAAGGTCTTTGAAAAGCAACCCTAAGAAAAAAAAAAAACATCACAGAACAAGGAACGTAGAAAGAATAGGGGGTAAAAATACACAGGAAGAAAAAGAGAGTGGGGGAATTTTACTAACTAAAATTACTATAATACGTAAGAATGACCAAAATTGAGTATATTTTATACGCAAATCTAAACAAATAAATGGAGCACTATTTCTTTGAAAGGATTTCCCTATGTCTGTCTGTCGGTCTGTCTGTCTCTATGTATATGAGATCTATATATTACATATAATCATATAAGTATTAACAACATCAATTAAGTGCTGGGCAAAAGATCATTCCTAAACTAGTTAAAAGCTGTACATAATCTGTGAAAATATTTAGAATAAAATATTATTATTATTATTATTATTATTATTATTATTATTATGATTACTGGTAACTAGTATTTTGCATAAAGAATTGTTAAAAAGGAGGATTATTTTAGTTGTGTATAACATATTCAAGTAGATATAGATATTTTATAGGGATACCATAATTATCATTAGTCTTATTTAACCAACAAGTATTATAATTATTAACACTACCAGTGATAGAAATATTGTTTTATTCAACATTATTAATACCACCACTATTACAGCAAGATAAGATTGTCATAGAAATATAAATATGCATATTCCAGTAAGAAACATCTGAGAAAATCAAATTAAATTGTTACAAAAGGATATAATATTTAATAAATCGGGTTTAATAAATAGTAAAATCTATATTTGAAAATAAGATAATTTCGTAAGGCATTCACATTTGGCACTGTAGGATCATTCAAAATTGGTCGCGGGGCAACCTCAGCAGGGTGTCTCTGGCTAAAGAGGGTGACTTTGAAAAAAAAGGGGAGGTCTTTCTTAAGAAACAGGAGAAAAACCAATGAAAAGAGAGGGTGGTCAAGAAAAAGGAGAGAAACCAATAAGACAGAAAATGAAACTTAATGAAACAAAATGAAAAGAACAATTATTGGTTAGATTAGACAAGGGGTGTGTCAAAATGGTCAGAGTGTGTAAAGAACAAATAGGAAAGGAGAAACAAAAAAAATGAATAAGTAATTAGTGTGAAAGGATAAAGGAAGAGGACAGAAAGAGGACATAAAGTTTTTAGTTAGGTTGAGAGAATCAAGTGGTCGAGATAATCGAATCGCGAAGTCCAGACTGAATTCAGGGGTAACAACCCGTATAATAATACATCTCCGCGCTCTGAGCGGTGAAAGACAGTTTCAGTGGGGGCCAGTAGTGGTAAAAATGCGAGAGGCCGCAAGAGTACGCTATTTTCGGCTGTGACAAAAGAACAAGATTGTAATTCTTTCTTGTACCAGAAGACCGTATAATAAGCATAATAATTTAATCAACGTTTTATAAAAGTGTGGCGTCGCCTGTAGTGATAAAACGCAGTAAATGAAGTAAACATTTGGAACTTTGCGAACTTTTCAAGAGTGTGAACCATCTGAAACTTTCCGGAGAGCAAGACAACGAGACAGCGGAGCTGCCTTACTAGAGGAAAAGGAAAATGTTCAACGGACAGTCATCAAAAAGGAGGTAAAGTGGCAAACATTTCATTAACTGAATTTTAAGTGCAGTGCGCGATAAAGTTTAAATTCCAAATGACACACCCTCGAATTAAGGTCATGTATAATTTGTGTAAAATTAAATTTCCTCCCTCTTGTTTTACAAAATAGATGTAACTATTGATGTTAAAGAAAAGGCCAACTTATATTTTGTGTTAGGTGAAATATAAAATAATTTCAACCAATCTGTAAAGATAAAAAGACTTAGACACAGTTCTGCAATTAATATAAAGTTGATATTCTACAAGTAACATTTATCATTCAACAACGTGATAACTGTATGTATATTTGTAACTTTTATTTTATTTCTCATTTCAATTATTAAAGTAACCAAATGAACAATGGAGTTTTCATTATCCAAAATTTATTGTTGAGCAAATAAAGAGTTAAAAGAGTTATGGTACAGGTAACTTTAGATGGAAAGCTAGCAGCAAACGGAGGCTCGACAGAAGCCCGAGGCCACGAAACCCTGAGATAAGAGTAAGTAATATTTCGACTTTAAGTTTCAGCAATTTTCACTTTATTACAGTACGCTTCCAGCCAGCGCGGCTCATTATTATTACACATGGCGCTTCCATCTTTGGGGCCAATGAGCTTCTGTGCAGAGTGTTTGCTATTAGTTTTCCCTCTTAATCATGTTGGCCTAAGTTGTTAAAAAAAAAAAAAAAAAAAGTTGGTCCTTTTCTTTAGCAAAAGTCACTTCTCAACGTCTAGTACTCCGTGTGTAGGATTTTGTTCGTAATTTATTAAGTAAGTAGCATGATTTCTGATAACTTTGGTATTGATGGAAAGTTGATTTTCTCAGATGTACTTACTATTTAAGTGTTATTATGTGCTATTTAAGTTTTATGAGTGATTTACGAATTTGAATTTTGTCATTTTTTTTCTCATCTTTCTCTGCTCTTTCAAAGAGATAGTGCTTTATTTGTTTATTTTGTTGAACTTGATTAGAACGAAATGTTGCGTAAGCCTAGAAAAATCCGCGAAACGCGAACTCAGAAACGGCCAGCTAAGAAAACTAGTAATTTAGTTAGTGAAGAAAGGAATGAACTACACAACATGGAGCAGGCAAATAGTAGTCAGGGAAGTAGTGGTCGTAGGTTCGAAGCTAGTGGTAGTGTGGAGAATAGTAACCTTACGTTAGATAATTCGGTTGGCCAGGGATTAACTTTACTTGATTTAGCGAATATTTTTCGACAAGGTATTGCTAGATTGGAGAAAAAGTTGGATGATGCAGTACAAAACCTAGATTGTAAAATAAATAGTGTGCAGATAGAATCTAGGGAATTAGTAGAGACTCAAGGGGTAGAGCTACGGGAGTTTTGTTGTATGCAAACAGAAGGGTTACGAGAAGAGCTAATTGAACGTTTTGACACCATAGTTCGCGAAAACACAAGTGCTATGAGGGAAGAGCAAAATTCGTTAAACACGCAAATTAGTTCCGTAAAAGAGCAAGTAGAAACTTTGCAAAGAGATTGTTCTTCTGTACGATCTGAAATCAGGAGTTTGAACGTGTTGCCAGTCATACGCGCGGACGATTCAAATCTTGGTAACCATAGTAATAACATAACGCAAACAGTTGGTAATCCGCCTTCATTATGTCAAGATAGCAGCGCGAGTATTTTCTTACATAGAGACCTCAAACTTCCAATATTTTATGGTAGTGAACACGAGGTACAAGCCTTTAGCTTCATTCACGAGTTAGAAACATACCTGCATTTAACGCAGACACCGCCTGAACAAATGGTCAGTGTCAGTGCGCACTCATTACGTAATGACGCAGCTTCTTGGTACAGAATAGTGAAACAAAATATTTCATCTTTTGAGGAATTCAAGGCAGCATTTATTTCAGAATATTTGGGGGAGGACAAAATGATCGATTTACGAGCGGAAATATTAACATCTCGGTACCAACCTAACTCCGGGAAGAAATTAACCGAGTATTTTACAGAGATCTTACAAAAGAATAGTGTGTTAGAAACACCGCTAGATGACAGGACACTTATAAAAGTGGTCAGTAGGCAAATGCCGTATAATGTAAGGCGGGTATTGATAAGTGCTCAACCACAAACTAAAAGTGAATTCTTAAGACTACTCCGTGAGCTGCAAGAAATTCCCCTCCATGGGGGAGGGGGGAGTAATCAAAACAATGCGCCCCGGCAAAGAGGACATATAAATCACGTACAATATCAGAGAAGTAACAGAGAGAATGAGATGAACTCAAATAATTCTCGTGATTTCCCGCGTTCCGCTAATGCGAACAACAATTATAGAAGGCAACCGCGTAGGGAGGACGATTATCAGACACGGCATAGCAGGAATGAGCGAAGAAATGTCAGGAATGGGGGGAGAGAAAACCAGTCACAACATGATAATCAGAATCGGTTTTCAAATAATGGTCGAGGCCCTGAGGTCAATCATGTACAATATGGAAGACAAGAAAACAGGGACTATGATCGCGATCCAAATAGTAGAGAGAACGTATCACGCGAAGAAAATGCCCAGGGAAGATTTGCGAGAATCGATCCGGGGCCGCCGCAAAACACAAACAGAGCGTGACTAACGAGACCGCAACAGCAAAATACACCGGGGGTAGAAATTAATCAAACCGTGATATTAGATAGAAAGGAATCGAACCAAGAAAACAAGATTGATACCGAAGAAGATAGGGAAACTTGTTTGAAAACAAGGGAGCAAATAACTTCAATTTTTGATGAACTCATTACCGAGAATGCGGAAATTCCCAGGCAACAAAATGTCTCAGTGTTGCCAGAAATAAAAGGGGAAATTGGAGAAATAGCTGTAAAAATTCTCTGTGACTCGGGCGCCAGCATTTCTTGTTTGAGTGAGACCCTATGGTCAATTGGTACGAGAGCTGCGAAAGTTATAGCACAGACGTTTTTGTCAGTTAAGATAGGAGGAGAACATTTTGATGTTGTAGCGCTAGTAGTGCGTTCTTTGGTTAGACCATTTATTCTAGGGGGGACTTTCTTTGAAGAATATAAGGCTGTAATGGATTATCAGCATGGTCTGTTAAAATTAGAGAATGGGAAAAAGGTAGTTAGTGTCCCTTTCGTTCAGGAGGATACGTCTGGGGTGGTAAATATTTTAAATGAACTTACCCTTGTGTTCGAAGAAATACAAGAAGAAGCGAGATTATTGCCCTTTAGAAATATAGAGGGACTCGATCCCTGGACCTCAAAGGGAATGGAACCCATAACATTAATGACAAACATAATCGAAATGGGAAGTAATTATAATAACATGGAACCAAAATAATGGTAGAGAAATTAAATGTAGTATGAGTGAAAATGTAAAGGGGGGAGGAAAGAACAGTGTTGCCAACCCCTACTTACAGTTGGAATGCGCGCAAAATATGGGAAAAGAAAGGGAAATTAATGTAGTAATGGACTCCGTCTCTCCACATGAGTATAGAGAGCATAATAAGTTGTGTTTACATAACACGTCTTTACCCAGCCAAGGGGCGGGAGCAGTTAGTAGTAGAATGCTGCGTTTCAATGAGTTAGAAAATTATGTCTGTCCCACCGGATCGTGTATTCCTGTATTGGCGACTGCTGTTACTAGCAATATCAATTGGTCCAAAGTTCCCACAAGGGCTACCCCTGAACAAATTCGCGAACACGTTATGCAGGCAGAAAATTTAACTGCCGAACAAAGGCAGCAGTTGGAAACACTGCTGTTGTCACACCAGAAAGTTTTTGACAATAAACCGGGATTATTAAAGGGATATGAACACCAAATAGAGCTCACAGACCACAAGCCATTTCAAGCAAAATTCTACCCATACCCTTTTAAATATAGGAAGCAAGTGAATGAGGAAGTGGAAAAATTATTAGCTTGGGATATAATAGAAAAACAAAGTACTGAATATACGTCACCTCTTGTGATTGTCCCAAAGAAAAACTCTGAAGATATACGAAGTTGTTTGGATATGCGTAATCTAAATGGGCGAATACGCGGTATGAGCGATATTCCTCCTCAGCCTTTTGAAGTACTACAAAAGTTTGAAGGAAAGAAGATTATTAGTACATTTGATCTTTCGTGTTTTTTCAATCAAATTTCAGTGCGAAAAGAAGATAGAAAATTCTTAGGTTTTGTGCACGGTGGTCAATCGTATGTATATAAAAGATTGTGTTTCGGATTAAAGACAGCAGTATCCTCGAGTATTAGAGCACTAAAGACAGTATTAACAAATGAAATTGATGAGTTTTGCGAGGCGTACATAGATGATGTCATATGTGGCTCGGATTCGTTTGAAAACCATTTAAGACACTTAGACATAGTGCTGGGAAAATTAGAAAAGGCAGGCCTAACAATAAAGCTATCAAAATGCAAATTTGCCAGGCATACAGTGCCTATATTAGGCTATGTTTTGACTCCTGGAATCGAAAAGGATCCTCAGAAAATACAGACAATAAACGAGTTCACTCCTCCCAGAAATGTAAAACAGCTGAGGTCTTATCTGGGATTCCTAAATTTCTACAGGGCGTTCCAAAATAAATATGCAGATTTAGTATCGCCACTTTTGCCACTTTTGCGCAAAGGAACGCCGTTCCGCTGGACTCCTGAATGTCAAACGGCATTTGAAAACATTAAAAGAGCATTTTCAGAGGAGGTCACACTACATCGTCCTATGATGGATAGAGTGTTTTATTTAGCAGTTGATGCAAGCAGTGTTGCCATCGGAGCGCAATGTTTCCAGTATGATGATAATGGGGACATTAGAATAATAGGATTCGCTAGTCGAACGCTGAATAAGCATGAGATCCACTATACAATTACAGAGCTCGAATTTCTATCACTGATATATGGCATATCAAAATTCAGAGTGTACCTAGTTTCATCAAAATTTATTGTGTTGTCTGACCACGCTGCGCTTAAATTCATTTTAAAGTGTAAATTAGGAAATGCTAGGCTCTCTAGGTGGATATTAGCCATCCAAGACCTGAATTTTGAATTCCGATTTGTGCCTTCAAACCAAAATATGTCAGATTATCTTTCGAGATACCCAATCAATTCTGATTCTGAAAGTTATAAAATAAATCAGAATCCAATTTCGCCTGAGGTGGTGGCTGAGTTAACATGTCGGATACCAGGCGAGTTACGCAGGCAGTTAGCTAATTTGTCGACACTGCAACAAAACGACGAGGTCCTAAGTAAAATATTAAATGAGATAAAAGACGGTAAGAAACAACAGAGCAAGTACTATAGATATTTGGTACAAAATGGGTTGTTATGTAAAGAAGATAATAAGGGGACGCGAGTTTGTTTGCCCAAAGAAATTAGACTTCCTGTGATGGAATATTTTCACAATTTAGGACACTTTGCATACGAGAAAACGTTGGCTTCAATTAGTGAGTATTTTGTATGGCCGGGGATGAGAAGAGAAGTCAAACAGTTTGCCGCTTCGTGCGACATATGTCAAAAATCAAGGTACCCTCAGAAATACAAAGCGGGCCCATTAAAGCCCATAATCACAACGGGCGTGGCCCAATGTGTAAGCTTGGATTTCATAGGGCCATTGCCGCGTGGAAGAGGAGGTGTTCAGTATTGTGCAGTGTTTTGCGATCTCTTTAGCAAATATGTAGTAATATACCCTTTAAAAAGGGCAACTACAGAAGCTGTATTAAACAGGCTGAAAAATGAATATTTGCTCGTCAACCCAGGGGTGCAAATCATTCTCACGGATAGGGGGACACAGTTCCTAAGTAGGAAATGGAAGAATGGATTAGCGGAACTAGGAATCGAACACAGAACTACTACACCTTATCATCCTGCTGGAAACCCAGTAGAAATTTGCAACAAAACTGTAGGACGAATTTTGAGAATTCTGTGTCACGAGAAACATAGCAAATGGCCATTGTGTGTTAACTTTGCAGCCAATTGCATAAATTTATCTGTTCATAGTTCCACGGGGTGCACGCCCTTTGAGTTGCATTTTAACAGAAAACCAACAAACGAACTTTACAAAATTCTAGGGTTGGAGCCGCCCCCTCAGGATACACAAATGAGAATAGAACTAGCTCGTGCCAAACTAAGGAAGAAGGCAGAGCAACGGAAGCGTGCGTTTGACCAATCACACGCTCTTGTGACATATAAGTTGGGACAGAAGGTTCTTTTGCGAAACTTTCACCATTCAGATGCCTTAAAAGGCGTGACAAAGAAACTCATATTAGTTTTCCTCGGACCGTACCGGATTTCCAGAGTCGTAAATCCCAACGCATACGAACTCACAGAGGTCAATTCTGGCAAAGTAGTAGGCGTATACAATGCCATTCACTTGAAAGAATATATCGAGAGGCAAGAAACATAAAATATATATATATATATATATATATATATATATATGAGAGAGAGAACAGACGAGGAAAAACATACATATATGTAGAGAGAAAACAAATAGAGTACCCAAGTTAGTTACGATTTTGTATAATTTCTTTAGTGTATATAGAGAAGGGATGTAGGTGTTTAGAAGTAGGAACAGTGTTGCAAAATCACGTTTTCACATTTTCACGCATTTTTTTTAAAATGATGAAAAACTGAAAACGTGAGGGGAGAAATATGTAATACGCATAATTATACATATATTAATTAACTACATTCATTGCTTAATTATATATTATTTAACTATATTCATTAAGTTAACAAAGTATAGAAAGAAACAAGACGGCTGCACGTTGAAAGTAAACACGTCAGAGCTTGTTGCACAGAGCGAAGACACGTCTACTCACTTCAACAAGCAAACACAGTATGCCACTAGACCAGCGTTAAGAGCGAATGGAATGTAGTTTGAAGTGTCTAAAGCTGATGCTTATTTCGCCCTGATGTAATAATTATGCCTATTGATGTTTTTTTGTTTACCTTATTCGGTACTTTAAGGAATGATATATGCTATTCATATAGGTTCTATTAAGTATTCGTCCATAAATATTATATAAAGTATCAGAATTATTCATGATCTTTCATGGAAATTTACTGGTGCATGCACAGTAGACAGAGAGTGTAATTGGAAGGTGAGTTCGAGAGAGATTATGTATTTCGCCGACATTATTTAATAGTTATGTAGAAGAGATAGCAACAACGAGTCTACATAATGGAGATGGAATTTCGGTACTAGATAAGATGATGAGTTGTATACGGTTTGGGGTTGATATGGTTGTTGTTGCAGAATTTAAAAAGAAAATTAATAAGATGTAGAAAACTTCGAAAAGGCTTTGTGAAGAATATGGGATGAAAATGAAAGTTAGAAAGACAAAATCCATGGTGATTAAAACAAAACGATCGGTGTCAAATATAGAAGTACGAGCGGGAGAAAACAACAACTAACTAGTTAGCGAAATCTGAGTAATATTATTAGTGATGATATGACATGCGAACGTGAAATAAAAGCAAGAAATGGCGAAAGAAGCCTTTAGGATAAAGAAAATACTATTTTATGGGACCTTGAATAGAATTGACAAAAAAGACTCATAAAATGCTTCGTGTACTGTATTTTACTGTATTTATAGGGCAGAAACATGGCCATTACGGAAAAATGATGAGAAACAATTTAAGGCTTTCGAAATATGTACGTGGAGAAGAATGGAGAGAAAGAGCTGGGTCGAGAGGAAAACGAATGAGAGGGTGTTAGAGATGGAAGGAGAAAAATATTATTAACAAGAGGAAGAGAAAATGGTTGGGATATTGGTTAAGAAGGAACTGTATCATGAGGGATGTGCTAGAGGGTATGGTGGCAGAAAAGATAGGGAGGGGTCGAATTAGACTATATATACACATAATTAGACAATTGGCGATATCAAAACAGAAAAATCGTATGTGAAGATGCAAAGGTTAACAGAAGATCGTGAAGCATGGCAGCTTCTCAGCCGCGATAAGTGACCTGCTGGTAATAATGATGCTGATGATGCACAGTAGAAACAGAAAGATCCACTTTACTGTCATTGCTAATACGAATCGCAATGCAATTTCTAAAGTCTGTAGATAACTATCTGTTACTATGCGAGGGGAAATCATAGGTAAAGTAACTATGGGACCAACTGCCATTCAGATAGCTAGGGGTAGGGGCTGTGACAAGAAAACAGTGAAGAAATTGATTTAGTGGTATGAAGAAGGTGGTGAATATTTCACATCTCGGCCAAGAAGTGAAAGACCAATAATAATAATAATAATAATAATAATAATAATAATAATAATAATAATAATAATAATAATAATAATAATAATAATAATAATAATAATAATAATAAAGACTATTATTATTATTATTATTATTATTATTATTATTATTATTATTATTATTATTATTATTATTATTATTATTATTATTATTATTATAATGGATATTAATGACGGTATTAAAAGTTTTAAACTAATAATTAACTAACTTACAGAATATGCAGATGTAATTATAAAAACTTTGCTACAACAATATATACACAGAACGTAATTCGGTGAGCTCTGAAATACAAAGTAACAAAATAACGAATAAGATTAAGTCTACAGAGCAATTGTTACTGAAAGAGTGGCATACACTATTTCGATAATCGAGATAAGACGAGAAATATTTACGATACTTTTCGCCTCGTCTTGATTCTCATCTCCAAAGCGAGACGATAATTTGAGTTAGGCTTGTCCCGTCTCGAATGTAAAATGTTAAGTCTTATCCAGATTTTGTTTGGTTTGTTTTAGAATGTAGATGAGAAATTCTATTCTCATGAGCAACATTAAACTAAACCGAAATATTTTGCCTAATGACACGTCTCTGCTTGTAATGGTATGAACTGAGCGATAATAAGTTTCTAGTTTTTAATCTTCTATGAGATTATTATTATTATTATTACTATTATTATTCCTGAAGATTTGATGGTTCAAGTACTGAAACATCCGAGTATTCAAACATCCGAATATAATAAAACGTGTGTCATCGCTGATCAATCACCATCAAAATTGCTTACGTAAATCAAAAAATGACCGACGTGGATTCAATCCAAGAACCTCCAGATTACTGGTCAAGCGCCTTGCGCACTGAACTACGATCATTACAGTGGAAATGATTTCTCTTTAGTCTGGTTACTTTAGGTTTCTTTGACGGGAAGGTTCTAGATTACTGGTCCTCCATGTAGGTTAGTAGCTGGGTTGGTTTCTTTCTGTACTAAGCTTTATACATTTAATTTACACAGTATTGCCGAGCAAGCGTTAGCGAGTGAAGACGGGTTAGAGCCCGCAGGGCACGTTGTTTTCTGCCTTTATTACTGCTTAATGGGAAGAGGGACCAGTAATCTAGAAGCTTGCCTTCTTTGCCTCCGTTTGCAATGTTGTATGTTATTTTTCTTCCTTTCAAAACATCTCTCGTATTTCTTTTTTGATAATAATCTTCGGCAAAGTTTATATTAATAACATGAGTTGTTCTTAAACTTTTGGTTCACAAGTTTGTTTCTTCTCCACACGAAACTACAGATATCGCAGATTTAATTCTTATACTCAGCATTAGTTGCAAAAGCAGTCACCATTACGTGGTCAAAGATTTATGTCTGCCACGATACATTTGCCTTTTTTCACTATGAGGTACACTTGCAAACTAAATGAAAACAATATATGTTGTTAGGGACCCTCTCAAGACAAAATTGGCAACAAGTTGTGGGTGTCTTAGTTAGTCTTCCACTAATTTTTTTTCTTTTTGAAAATTACCAAGCATTTTTTGACTTCAATTTTTAACCCCAAAAATTTCAAAAAAAAAAAATATTTTCCGACTTTTCTCTTGTTGAGAACACCTAACATGTTTTTTTCATGAAAATCGGTTGAGCCGTTTAGGAGAAAAAAAAAATCAATTTTCCTTCCCCCCTCCTAACACCCCTCCGAGAGCGCTTGGGGCTGAAAATTTTGGAAACTGAGTTTCTCATAAATGTTAATCGACACTGTAAATTTGGTTTAGATATGCTGGGGGAAGATTTCACATGCTTATTCCGCTAGGCCCTTTACTACAATGACGGACTGATCAAATTATTTCAAACTATGTGGATAATATTGTTTACAGCCAACTATCCAATAACTTTTCTACAAAGAAAATATGGACAAATAAATGACGTGAAAGTACTGTTTGCCTCCGCTCATTTTATGTCATTTTCACTTTATTGTTGAAGTAACTGGACAGGAGGCCAGTAATAGCTCACTCACAAGGAGAAGGCACATTTTGGTAAGTGAACTTCAGAACTATTTTTGCGAGGTGGTAGTGCACATTTAAAGAGTTAATATTACAAACTGGGAGAGCGCAATGAGTAAAAATGACCTAGAAAAACCGTCTTAAAGTTTTCTAGTCGACGCATATATTGTACGACAGCAGTAGCTCAGGAGAGTAATACTCCCGGAAGTAGGAACGAAAAACACAGTTCTGATTGGTTGGCGTTATCCATTTCTTGCCACGTTGCCTTCAAATAGCAGAAATCAAACGATTGTCGTTGTCGGTCTTCGTGGCCGAGTGGGTTAGGGCTTTATGCTAGTAATGAAAATATTCTTTGGCGTGAGTAAAGTTTTTTTTTTACATTTTTATAACACTTTTTAAATTAAAATAATATGAAAATAATAGTAAAAAATTTGATTTACTTACTTTTGTGCAGATAAGTAATAGTAGTAATAGCAACGGGTTAGAAGCCCCGCAGGGCTCGTTTTGTTCCCCTTGTACTCCATGATATAGGGCTCGTTTTGTTTCCCTTGTACTCGATGATATAAATTTTGTGACCAACTTAAAACAACTGGCTAGTATAGCGCGTAAAACAGCTGGCTAGAGTAGCGCGCGAAAAAAACTTACTTCCGGGAGTATTACTCCCCCGAGCGAGTCGTCGTACGACGCGGAAATTTATCAAACGACGGCGTGGCAGAGTGAGAAGAATCAGTTACTCAGGTAAAGGGTTACGGGTTCGATTCTCGTTCGGGTCAAACTTTTTTTGCTTCAACCAATAAAGTAGGCATTTGTAACTATAAGAAAAATATTAATTCACCATATGTTTATAATGAATAAAAGAATAGAAATTTTCAATCACCTGTAAATTCTTTTGATGTTCCATTTTAACTAGGAACAAAATTTAATATCTTCCGTGAAAATTATTGTTACTGCAGTCGTTGTGTAAAAAATGTTCTTGAAGCTTCGTGTCTACATCTGTTGACAGGGTGAGAATTACAAGGGGAATGAGGGGGAAATCTGCGTTGGTTAATCCTATAGCAACATCCAGTATTAGCAAAGGGGATTTCCCCCCTCAACTTCTTTGTAAATCGCACACTGTCAACAGATGTAGACACGAAGCGTCAAGAACATTTATTACACAACGACTGTCGTCACGGGTGCTGATCATGGGGGGCGTCCCCCCAAGCTCATGTGGGCAACATGTATTTTTATGAATATGTATTTTCATATGTATTTTTTATTTTTACATGTATTGTGGTATGTATTTTTTTTTATAAATGCCCCCCCCCCAAATTTACAGAGAAATCGGCGCTGTTGACTGTCGTAACCATAACACAATCGTGAAATCGGTATATTTACGGAATAGATTAAATTTTCTTGCTGGTTTACATGGAACGTCGAAAGATTTTACAAGTGATTTTAAAATTTATATTGTTTTATTCATTATAAACATATGGTGACTTAATATTTTATTTACAGTCACAAACGGTTACTTTGTTAGTTGAAGTAAAAAACAAAGAAGGGTTGACCAGAACGGGAATGGAACCCGGGTTGCTTTGCATACAAGTTGGACACTTTACTCACTCTGCCACGCCGTCCGTTGGTATACTTATGCGTCGAACAGTATATATGGCGAGTAGAAAACTTTTGAAGACGGTTTTTCTCCCCAGTTTTGCCCATTGCGCTCTCCCAGTTTGTAATATTAACTCTTTAATTGTGCATTACCTTCTCGCAAAAGATGGCCCCGAAGTTCACTTACCAAAGTGTGCCTTCTCCTTGTCAGATACGTTGGTAAGATGTTTGAAATGCCTGGTTATTGAAATCGGCTTGCACACTATCGGTGTTGAATAGAACACTTCTGAATCCAGCAGTTATTTTTCTGCATGGTACTGACGGATTTCTACATTACGTTGCAGCTATTTTCAAGAATGTCGTACTTTTGTTGAGGAAAAAATTCAAGCTACACTGCTGTGGATTCGAAGCCGAGTGCGCCGAACATGAGTCACGTAGTTTAACCACTACACTACATACATATTGTGTTATGTTGCGAGAAACTTCGTTGCTATGTTATGAACTTGTGAAGCTTTTTCGCCGTGTTTTGTATAGTGTGATTGATGACAATTTTGTTTCTTTACTACTGTTTCGTGTTTTTCTCTCGCAGCAGAATTCAGTGTTCTAACAGAACACGTGTATAGTATGATAAAATAGCTAAAAAAATGATCCCTTGCAAAATGATCCCTCGCTGTTTGTTACATGTAATAGATAATTTTGTGGTTGGAAATAGTTGCTAGAAATAATTGAATAAGGGCGTTATGAAGAAGCTGTTTCGTAGTCGTGTGGTTAGTGGCTGTTTTAAATTACAAAGTTGCTAGGTTCTATTCTGGGTGTGGGTCTTTCCGTTTTTCTTTTTAATCGTTTCTGACATTCCTCATGTTTGTGGGGAAAAATATACGTTTCCACGTGAATTTCAATTTGAAGGCAACAAGTCGTGTGATTATGTTTGTGGGAAAGTAGTACGCTATTTTTAACAAATTATAACAAATATAAAGTGTCGCGGAGTGTCGTAATGGCGTATTAGAAAACTTCTTGCTTTCCACTCAGCAGTCCCATGTTCGAGTTTCTATTATTTTATCCTTTATGCAATTGAATGGTAAATTTCACTTGGTTTTACTGTGACGCACATATCTCTCTCATGAAAATCAATGGAGGCATGAATTAGGAAGTACGGTCACTGAAAGTGCATTTTTGAGAAACGTGACGTAACCTAAGTAGCGAATACACAGACCTTGAATCACATAATACTTAATGTAAAATGAAATCTTGCAGGTTTACGTCTCACAATTATGCCTTTTAGGCTAAGGGAGACAGTGTTGATGAAAATAATGAAATAATGAAATCAAAGGAAGGAGAGGAAACGGAAGAACCCAAGAAAACACACCACACCGTGTTTGTCTACTACAGAGACCACTTGGCGCGAGATGGGATCGAACTAAAAAACCCACTTACAAGAGATGATCGCTCTATCATTGTGCCATAGCGGCCCGCAATACTTAATGTCGAAAAGCTATTCTTTAAGCACATTGCATAATTACAGTGAATACGTTCAATACTATAGTATTTAAGTAAATCTAATGTGTTATGACACGTATCTAGAAAGAACCGAAATTGTTTTGCAAATCCAGAGTGGGAGCAACTTCGACACCCGCTGTGGGAAGCCAAGGTCCCACTTTTTCCTCTTTGTTTACGCTAATTCCGTAGGCAGGCCTAAGCTATTCAAGTGTTGTTGCTTCACAGATTCTTACTATTGATTATAATATTAATTCAATATCATTTTGGCACTTTGAGGTATTTGTTATAAACGTGCTCCCTCGGAATTTGTGGATTTTTAATCCATTTGTCTCGGAACTTTTCTCAAGACAGAAAGTGCAACAAAACCTTACCTCAATACTTATAAATATTTTTACAAAGTTTGAGGCCGACACACCCCGAACCCTTCCCCTGGTTATCCCCTGCTCCCAGAGATGCTTCTAGTGTTTTACCACTTCAGTAAATATTTCCTTGGTAATATATACTTATGCTAAATTTGTATGAAATTTCTCCAGGGCTCTATGGTGTATCGTACGAGCTAACAAACTGTTTTTCTTAGTTACGTTTCCGCACTATATTTAAACGTATCACAGAAAGAATCAAATATTATAGTACCACTCGACTGCCGTCGCTGTGCAAAATTTCATCATAATCTGACGCAGGACAATGAGTGAAATTAACATTGTAAGTTTTGAAATCAAATTGGCAATATTGCAAGTAAAAGAAAAACATAATAAGAAGTCTCATATTTGAAAATAAACTCGGCTCAAACTCCCTGAGACTATATATAAGTCTTAACAGAACTTGTAGAATGCTCAGAATAAATGTTGCTAAAAAACAATGTTCTTTGCGTGGACCCGAACCCGTGACTCTCTATATAGAATTCCAGTACGCTAACCACTTTTTTTTGGTCCATATTATTCTTTATTCTTGCAGTATAATAGTATCTTTGTCATACAATAATGTACTAAGTACGGAATACTTCAGCTTTCCTTGTTAAGCTTAACTTATTATCATTAATTTGAAAGTATGAAAACTTCCTGTTCATTAACACACACACACACACATCCTGTAATATATAATTGTAACCATTAAATTAACCCTACCTGTTTAAAATTACATGATATAAAACTTCTCTCGCCCGAACAGGGACTCGAACCCTGGACCGCCAGGCCAAAAGCCTAACGCTCTACCGACTTTTTTTTCTTTATTCAAGAAAAGTGCAATTGCATACTTAAGCACATACTTAAGCTAAAAGAAAACAGAAAACAAATTTTGAACGTTAATAAATTGCGTTTACATAATTAGCAAAATATTTCCGTTGTTGTTGAGATGTAAAAAATGACAGACGAGAAATTAAAAGTTTTAGATACAGATCAGTATTTACTTTGATATCGTCCTCAAGTATTAAAGCTGCAGTAGTTATCGTTAACCAGATAATAAGATTGTGCTTTGGTTGCGGAAAATGTTTATATTCAGGACGCAGCAACATGCTCGTAACAGTGACATATTTTGGGTGCAAACGGAGAATGCGGCTTACAATAGAACAATATTTGGACCAGATCACTTTGCTTTCATGACACCCTGAAAGACGATGTTCAATTGTATCCTCAGTAGGGCAACGGGCACAATACATAGTACTACTTAGTCCAATGTTATATCTACGTACATTTGTAACAATTAAATTGTGTACAAGAAAAAACCAAAGCGATTTAAGACTAAAAGAAAGAAATTTCGCCGTAATATTGGTCCAAATTTGCGACCATTGAACAGTCGGAAATTGCTGCTGTATTTTAGGAACATATCGAATATTACTATGATAATAACAATATAATTGTTTAACAGTATACGTTTCAATATTCTCATGACTGATTAGAGCATAACTTATATCGAGAATAGCATTAGTAAGGTGTGGGTACATATGAGACCAAGGTAGAACACTGACTGGCGAATCTAAAGATACATAAAAAAGAATTGTTTTAGTAACACAGCTGTGATTGAAGAATCATACACACAAAGTAAAACACATGTACGGTGTAATAATAAGCTGCGGCATTGTTGGCGAATATTTAAAATACGTAAACCTCCATGAGCAAGAGGCTCATAGATAGTGGGACGAGCAACTCTGAAGATTTGTTTATGCCACAGAAAGTATAATGCGTGGCTGGTGATTTTACTTTCATATTTGACCGGTAATGGGAAAATTTGAGCAAGAAACCAGAGTTGAGAAAATGCAAATACATTAAGAAAATAAGCACAACCATATAATGTAAGGTCTCGCAACTTATTAGCATATAAAGTAGAAATTATTTTAGCCGTGACTTGCGAATAATTATAATCTATGGTTTCTTTTATTGTGCGTCGCCAGTGAACTCCTAAAAGTTTAAAACCATCAACAAGAGTAAAAGGTGTGTGATAAAATTGCTCAGCCTCAGAGTGAAAACAAAAAAGTTTACTTTTGTGGTAATTAACAACAGCACCCGAAGTACTAGCAAATTTATTAAGCTCCGTCTGAACCACCTGTAAATCTGCAGGGGAATTAAGTATGACATGGACATCATCAATGTATGCTTGAATGCAAATGGCCCTTGTTTCAATACGGACACCAGTCAAAAGATTATTAAGTTTGTATACTAAGGGTATAATAGGTAAACTGTATAAAATGGAACTTAAGGGGGATCCCTGGGGGAGACCTCTGTTCACAACCAAATGCTTAGATAAAATACCATTACAATGTATTTGAAGTAAGCGATCGGAAGAAAGCGCTTTTATCATAGAAATAAAATGAGATCCGATACCATAAGACGGCAGTAATTGATATAAATAATCGAGATGGAGATGATCAAAAGCTTGTGTCATATGGACTGAGAGTAATGCAGTGGTAGAACCTTGAACATTAGTAAAATAAGCAATAGTGTCCCTGATATTACTTAAGGCGACATTCAAGGGAGGGCAAGAGCCATGACCAAACTGAAATGGAGACAATAAACGGTGTAAGACGTGCCTCAGTCTATTTGCAAGAAGACGTGCAAGAATCTTGTAGTCAGAATTAAGTAATGTAATACGACGGTAATCTTGAATGCGAGTAGAATGGGCATGTTTAGGAACTAATACCAAAAAGCCTTTTTTCATGTGCCGAGTCAAGTGAGGCCGACTCCAAAATTCATTAAACATTTGAGCGAGGAATGGTAACATCAAATCAGTAAACATTAAGTACATTTCATTGGGTATCATATCAGGACCTGCTGACTTTTGTCGTTTAGCCATAAGAATGGCATTTTTAACTTCCTGTTCTGTAAATGGTGCATTCAGAGTTTCACGATCGGCAGCCTCCAAGCTAGGAAGCATATCAAAAAAGGGGGAAGAGGAAGTATTTATGGGAGATACATTTGTATATAAACTGGTATAATACTTATGAAAGCGTGGCACCACCTGATTACCCTGATGCACAGTGTTAGTCTGATCTACTAATTTACTTATCAGTTTACGTTGACTGCGTTTGCGCTCTTTACAAATTTGCTGAAGTGCCGCATCCTCCGTTGCATTACAACTTTCTGTTTTACTTCTGACAAAAAAACCTTTTGTGCGCTTCCGATACAATGATATCAGTAACGCTTTAATTTCTTGACAAACACAGAAGGAGGCATAGGTCCAGGATATGCAGAGTAATAGACATGTAGTAAACGAGTATAATAATTAAACTGGGTATGATCAGCATGCCAACGCTCCTTACTATAATGTCTACATACAGATCTTAAAGCTGGTTTAATATAAAGTTCCCAACGAGTAAGCAAGGATGAACGTCCACTAGAATTGGAAAATTGGCGCCATTTAGTGAGAAGGCGTTGTTGCAACTCAGGGTCCGTTAAGAGAGATGTATTCATATGCCATACCGGAGAACACTGATAAAATTTTTGAACAGGTAACTTCATTGTTAACAATACAGCACAGTGACCAGTGAACGAAGCAGGATAAAGTTGTATATCCAGCACACAAGGAATTAAGGATTTAGATATGTAAAATCTGTCTAACCGACTAGAACTGTGGCTAGTAAAGAATGTATGTCCTAGTTCCGTAGGCTTATAATAATTCCAAACATCGATAAGGTTAAACGAAGTGACTACCTGTTGTAGGGTAGACGAAAAGTTGCGTCCTGGATGATGATCTTGCGCAAGAAGAGAACAATTGAAATCCCCTGCGCAGATAATAGGAGCGGTACTATCATGTAAAGCGACTGCAAGGTCAGTAGCAAAAAAATGCTCTCTGTCAGCTTTGTGATTACTTCCAGAATGAGCATAAATGTCAGCAAGGTGACAGTGTTCTAATTTTGCTGTTAACAGTCTACCTTCCGGATGTAAAAATAAATTATCAATTGCCAAATCTGCCCTATAAATGAGACCAGTTCCGGTACCAGAAGGAGTATCATTAGCAACATAGGTATATTGATGCGGTAAATGAAGAGTAGAAAAGTTTACTTCTTGTAAAAACACTACGTCAAGAGAATGGACCACAATAAAATCCACTAATGCAGCTTTTCTAACCACGGAAGACAAACCATTAACATTAATTGTAGCAAAATTCACTGAAAACATGGAGAAATAATCATACGGAAACGGTAACAAGCACAATGAAAACCCTATAAAAAGGGACCATAAAAGTAAAAAACGGATCGGGAGGAGATTCATTATAAAAACAAGACAATATCCAATATACACTAGGCACTGTAGTTTTCAATTTACACAAGATCGGCGAGTTCAATGAGAAGCACTGACATCCTCGGGAGCACTGATATCATCTTGTAATTGAACGGTTTGAGAAAAGAGTAACTTACCAAGTTCATGTCGCTTCTTACGTTTTCGACGTCCTCGTTCTGGAGATGCACATGATGAACGGGTGGCTTCCGTGGTAGTAGATGCGGTTGAAACGCTGTCCAGCACCATAGGGTCAGAACAAGTCGTAGTGGTAGAAACAGGATGAACGGCAGGAGTAGTCGTACTCTCGGTATATGAAGCATTCAAACATGGCACAGGAGTATCCACAGGGGTCTCAACAGTGGGAGGCAGTGAAACTGGAACTGGAGAGCCGGGCAATTCTTCTACTACGGTAGTGGGACTGTTTTGCTGCGACTGCAAAATACAGGATCCTGGGGGGCACATTTGTCACTAGAAGGTTCAGCTTCAAAAAAAAGACTCAGCACTAGGTAGAAGTTTAGAACTGTTAGGAACTACTGTTGAAAAAAGCACTTCCCCAGTTACAGAGGGGGTGGGGGCTACCACAGAAGAAATACACTCAACACTGGTATTAGCGGGAGGGTCTGAAGGATGTTTCTGTTGCAATACAGGAAAAATACTGTAATTTGTAAGGTCGGGCGCACTGTCAAGTTGTAATGGGGGAAGGGGTCCTCTCAGTAGGGTACGGACACCTGGAGCCACTGACGTTGACGTATGCCCATGAGGCTGAACTGGCTTAGCCTGGCGATGAGGGCAGGAGGAAACGAGGTGATTTTCACTATCACATCTAGCACACGTTTTAGTTTGCCCAAAATAGGTAACCCAAAGACGTAAATTACAGATGGTCACATAGGAAGGAATGTTCAGTTTCAAAATCATTTTTAAGAGTTTCCGACCAGTTCGTACAGGATAATAATGACCTTTGGTGTATTTTTCGTCGTCCATAGAAATAATTTCGCCATACTGTCCCAGCACTTGCTTTATTTGGGCATCCGAAATTTCCATAGGAACTGTATGAATTTTCACCAATTTGAACATGTGAGAAGCCGATTCTGAAGGCAGTCCATAAGTACCTTCAGCGTCAGTATATGACACAACACCATTACGATCCATGAGGATCCGATCACACAAGTCCGCATTAGAAAGTTTAATAAAAAGAAACTTACGAGCAAAATATAGTTCTATGCTCAAAACATCACTTAATGCAAACTTAAATTCATTGTGTATCCATTCATGTAAGTAAATAGAATTAGGAACATTTACTACACTCTGGAAGTTAATACGAATCGTATTAAGACGTAAGGAAGCCATTAGTCACTGAATAACCACAATTAATAACTTAGCGTTCCAAGAAAAAAAAAACAATGCAATTCAATTGCACAGGCAGCAAACACAACACCAAACGAGGGCAAAAACAGCGAAGCAACCAGACAACACCCTCCACCAAACTCCAAGCACTCAACTCGTACAGACACAGCACAGTACACGATGTGAACTGCACGAAGGTCACGGACGAACTGACTCACTAATCCACGGAGCCACACTGAACGCTACGTAGTCATAAGTCAGACACAGAACGTTTGTTACTTACGAAACGTTTATTTCTAAGGGGGAAAGCTAAGCAAATTCCCCGTATCTAGTTTTTCTTTCCCTGATACTAACTTAATTACTGTTGTTCCAGCCTGGGAAGAATATTTTCCACCCCTCCATAAACTTTCCTAACAATTTTCATACATTTATATATAGCAGCACAAAACATTTATCCATGTCTGTTCTGCACAATTATACTTACACAAATAATTACTTCCAATTCTATTAATTCCAGCGATGTGAATTGTCATCCGAGCGATGTGAAAATGTAAAAACAAAATCAAAATACTTATTTTTGAGATTAATATTGATTGCATACCTCATGCACAGTTCCAATATGCAAAATCAACCATTATCTTAAGTAGAAATTGCTGAAAACGACAGAAAATGGATATTTAAACATCCAAGTAAAAACCTGTACTGGAGCGATTCTATTATCAATATTATAACACAATCTCTTGTAAGTTGTGTCTGTGGTCAAGCAGTTTTCGTCGAGGCAACACGTCCTGTGTTGCTCTCGCCTTGGTGCTGATTCTGCTAGTAGTGATAGTTTTTTTTTGTGTGTGCGAGTTTTTGCTGTGCTTTTTGGACTTGAGCAGAGTGAGCTTACCACTTGATTTGGGTGATTTCTCACCGTTTTTGTTCAGTGAAGTGCAAGATTACGACTGATTACGATGGCCAATATTAGGCTTAACACTCTTCGCATTAGTTTTCAACCTGTCTCCAAAGTTCCCAATTCGATTTCGCTCCATGAGTGGATACGAACCACTTTTGAGCTTGCACAAGATGCAGTATTAAGTATTGAACTAGACTTTCCACGTAAACTTCTATATATCAAATTAATTACTCAACAGCTCTGTGAACAGATCATTACTAAATTTGACAATAAAGTACCGTATGTAGATGCAGAAGGTACTTACGACATTCCGCTTGACTCGGCTTCTCATACAATTAAATTGGTACGTATCCACGCGGTACCTATGGAAATTTCTGATAACCAAGTGAAACAAGTGCTTCAAGTTTATGGTGAAATTCTTAGTGTTAGTGACGAACTTTATACTGATGGTCATTATTATAAAGTACGTACTGGCCGCAAAGTTGTGAAAATGATTTTAAAAAAGAATATCCCTTCCTATATTACTCTCAGTTCTCTTCGTTGTTGGGTGACGTATCCCGGACAGACAAAAACTTGTGCGAGGTGTGACAGTGAAACGCATTTAGTGTCCCAGTGTGATCGCCGAACATTTAGCGCCCGTTTAGATCATCGGTCCAGTGATTCTTCTGGAATTTCTACTTTGGGTAGCCGCATTGCTCGACCTATCCTACAACTGAAGGATGCGCCTGCTATTCACAACTATAGTGTGTTTCCGGTTTTGCCGACAAAAAGCGGGCCCGCTATTACTACCATGCCGAGAACTCCGGATGACTCTACCCCGCCAGCCCCCTGCGAGGCAGCTTCTGTGTCCCGACCAAGTGATACATCCTCACAGGTCCCGTTTCATGAAGAGGGTATGGCCAGCCAAATTCTTCCTGAGGTTAACCCCGACGCAAATAAGGTAGGTGACTTATCTGATAAGACTGAGTGTCCCGGACCCCAGCCAATGACTTTCGATACTTCAGCACCTGCTCGGCCTGAACCTGTTGTTAGTGATTTCCTTGACACGGTGCCTCCTCTCTCCGATGTGCTCGACTCGACTGGTAGTGGTTCCCCAGTTACGCCTACATCCAGTGTTGATGACACTCCTGAACCCCCTATTAGTGAACAACTGAAAAAGAAGAAACGTTCCAGTCACGAGGTGAATACTGGGAAAGTTTTGAAAGTGACCGGGAAGACCTATGATTCGACCAGTAGATTAACCCGCACTAGATTACGACAGATGTCTCAATTAGATGCTACTACATGTAATGATGGGGAGGTTGTCCCCGAGACTTTGGACAGACCCGCTACGCAGTGAGAATATGCTAGTGGTCTGTTTCGGACTTTTGTTTTTGTTAATATTGCATCTTTTTGCTGCTTTCCTTGGGCCTGCCGGTTCTTTTGTGTGTGGGTGACATCCAGAAGTCCTAAAGTGCAGAAGTCCTAAAATGCAGAAGTCCTAAAAATATGGGCACTAGACCTAAATTTTAGGACTTCTGCACTTTAGGACTTCTGCACTTTAGGACTTCTGCATTTTAGGACTTCTGCATTTTAGGACTTCTGCACTTTAGGACTTCTGCATTTTAGGACTTCTGCAGTTTAGGACTTCTGCCTTTTAGGACTTCTGCCGTTTAGGACTTCTGCCGCGATATGATTTTTAGGACTTGTGCCTTTTAGGACTTCTGCCTTTTAGGACTTGTGCCTTTATCATTCACTTGCTTTAGTTCTGAAATTCGCCACCACCACACGAAATTGGGACGATGCAGCAACTAGTTGGCAATAATGTTATGAACGTATCTAATTCCAACAATAACAGCTATATTTGTACTACTAAGATTATTATTATCACTATCTGTTCTGCACTTATACACGAATTACATAATACAACCTATTTCATTCTAAGAATTAATTACATAATTTGTTAAGAAATTCGTTTCTTTCGAATGGAGATACGAGAATCCCAAGACAAATTCCTAAAACAAAAATAAATAAATAAATAAATAATAAAAAAATGTTTAAAAAGCATATTTTAACAGACTTCTGAAACCAAGCAAACATTCAGAATTGCAATATATACTGTGCGGAGCGTATTTTATTAAGAGTAGGACAAAAATCCACCAAAGTTTACTTAATTAGGAAAAAAGCTCACTAGACATTTTACGAGTGAACATTAAATACCAACTGTATACATAAAGAACGCAGTAAATTTAAAACTGAACAAAGAACATTTATTATGCAATACAGTGGGTGACATTAATAAGTCTTAAATGGCACAAGTCCTAAAAATATAGGCATTAGACCTAAATTTTAGGTCCTGTGCCATTTTTGGAGAAATTACTACATAGTCATTTAGGGGTGTAGCCTGCAAATTTTTCTAGGGGAGCATGATTTTTATATATTAAAAGCAAATCAAAAGTTTATTTCCAGATTACGAAAGCTTCAATAAGACAATAAATTTATACATATTACACATGTACACAAATACATAATATTATTATATTTCCAGTTAGTTCCTTTTTGAAACCTGGACCTTGACAGAGCGTAAATTTAAAATCACAGCTTGTGGGAAATGTACGAATCAGGTAGTTATAAGAAATCGGAAACTGTTCATGGAAATCCATTTGTTTGACTGTATTTATCTTCTGTACTCTTATATAAAAGAGTAAAGATGAGTGATTTTTTGGGCATACTACTACAAGTAGAGTCGTTAAATTTTAATTATAAAATATAATTTTCTTATGAAAGCAGGACATAAGAAAGAATTTTTGGAAATAAATATCGTAAAACGGGTGGGGCAAGATTTTTTTAAAGGGTAGTGTATCTCGCAAGTTTCTGAAGCTAGTAAAATGAAACTTGGCATATAATCTTTCCTGTTTAAAAAAACTGAAAATTGAACTGAGGAGAGAGCAAAGGGAGCACTTTTTTTATGTTCGAATTCCCCATTACTTACTCAGAAAATATGTAAATAAATTAAGGAAGGATTTGTTTAAGCTAGATGCGTGAAACTCGGTATTTGAACTTTTAACTAAAAGTAATAAAATACTATATGTCTCAGTATCTTGAAAATTACACTTCTAAGGGGAAGGAGGGTCAATGTTACTAATATGAAGTCAATGGTGTGGAAATAGAGAAAAACAGACATTATGAAAGATCTGGGAATCACATTTGGTAGAAAGTTAAAATTTTGTCAACATAGAAATATATCATGGAAAGAGTAAGAAAGGACAATAGGCTTCATTTATTTATTTATTTATTTATTATTTCAGAACGATAGAGTATGTATTTATACAAATAACTTGTAAGAACTAAAGCTCTGTAATATGAAACAGTATATCTAAAACTTGACTAACAGATTGACAGTATTCTTCTTACGGACGCGATGGTAGCGCCACAAGAGATTTTTAGGACTTCTGCACTTTAGGACTTCTGCCTCGGTATGATTTTTAGGACTTCTGCCTTTTAGGACTTCTGCATTTTAGGACTTCTGCACTTTAGGACTTCTGCATTTTAGGACTTCTGCACTTTAGGACTTCTGCACTTTAGGACTTCTGCCATTTAGGACTTGTGCTGCGAAATAATTTTTAGGACTTGTGCATTTTAGGTCTAATGCCGTCTGCATTTTAGGACTTCTGCCATTTAGGACTTCTGCCGCGTCCCCTTGTGTGTGCCTTTTCCTCCACACCAAGCCTTTCCTTGTAGCTCTTAATGTACTCTTTTAAAGTAGGAACGGTCAATTTTAATGGTCTAACATCTCCTACCAAGCAAAGTGCTGTTTTGGATTTCATTAAATGTTATTCTCTTGATATACTGTTGGCTCAGGAAGTGACCTTGACCGGCCTTCAAGGCCTTTATCAGCACACCTTTTTTTCTAACGAAACTGTTAACAGCACGGGTACTGCACTTATATATCAGGGGTGCCCACAAGGGGGGGGTTATGACGCAAACTGCGTCATTGAAATATTTGGGGGGGGTTAAAAATCTATATAAATATGTTTGACGGGGGGGGGTAAAAATTAATCGAAAAGATTTTTTTCATGGAAGAATATCTATGGATAGACAATTGCGGGGGGGTGCGTCATGGACATAAGGGGGGGTGGGCACCACTGTATATATCGTAATGATATAGAATTTGAACAGTTATACAAACATCCCACCGGCCGGATTATTACTGGAAATGTGGCCAATATTCGGTTTTGCAACTCGTATGCCCCTGCAGGTACACACCGACGGCGTGAACGTCATAATTTCTTTAATTCCGAGTTGGCCTCCGCCTTACATGACAGTTCTCGTTTGATTATATGGGGTGGAGATCATAACAGTATAGTTTCCGCTCAAGATTCCACTTCTACTTCGAACTTCTGCCCTACTTTATTACAGGTGATTAACCAATTTAATTTATGTGATGTCTGGCGTCATTTTCATCCCCACAATCCTGGACACACTTTTTTCTACGCCACTGGATCTTCACGCCTCGATTCTTTTTATATCTCACGGTCATTACTTCCACATGTGCAATCTGTGGAAAGGATTCCTGTTTGTTTTTCGGATCACATGGGCCTAGTTATGACTATCCAGCTACCGCTTCAAAAGCTTCTGAACCATAATAGCTTATGGCACCTCAATGCCGGCATCCTTTCTGAGCCAGAATTCCAGCAGTTGCTACGCCAACGCTGGAGAGAAATTAATCAGCAACTTTTGCGACGGAACAATATTATCCAATGGTGGGAGCAACGGGGCAAACCAGCTTTGAAACAAATCTGTAAAGAATACAGCAGAGAACGGTCACAGCGATTCCATGAACAATATAATTACTACTCTCAGCTTCTACGCGACTATCATACGGCATTCCTTAACGGTGAACCTGTACTTCCACAAATTAAACAGGTAAAGGCTTTCTTGTTAACATTACACCACAAAAGACTCCACGGTATTACTGTTCGCAGCAAAAGCTCATCAATGTCACCCACTGAGCCTCCGAGTCTTGTACATATCAGTGCTGAACGTCGCAGAGGCAAACAACAGATTATTCATAATATACTGGATGATAAAGGTGTTTTATATGAAGGAACTAATATTATTCCATACTTTGTGCGCTATTTTGCTGATTTATATCGCAACCATGATGTTCCAGCTAGTAATGACGGTGTTTACGATACCTTGAACCCTCTCCCAGTTGAACTCCAAGCAGAGCTTGATGCTCCCTTTACTGAAGCTGAAATTCAGCATGCCCTCCTCCAGGCAAAAAAGAATAAATCTAGTGGCATTGACTCCCTACCTTACGAATTTTACCAGACATTCCTAGATCTTTTCATTCGTTTTTTTACTGAACTTTTTAATGCCTTTCGTTCTAATTTACAAGTCGGCAAAACATTTACACACAATATTATAGTGATCATTCCTAAGCAGCCCAAGAGCACTCGCATCAACCAATTTAGACCTATCAGTCTCGCATGTTGTGATTATAAACTTCTCGCAAAAGTTCTAGCAGCTCGGTTACGTAATACTTTAAGTTCCATTCTGTTACCGGAACAATTTGGTCACGATCAGCAGCATCCTACATATCTGGCTTTATCGAATATTAGGGACACGATCGCTTATTTTGAAAGTCGTCCGAAATTAACTGCAGCGCTTTTGAGTACTGATTTTTCTCAGGCCTTCGATAAACTAAGCCATCAGTACTTATTCACAGTTCTTGAGAATCTTCATTTCGGGCCAGTATTTTTAAATATGGTTAAGACGTTATACTCCCAGCGTACTGCCCAACTTAAACTGAACGGAGCCTTAACGCGGGTCTTTCCAATTAACCGGGGGCTTATTCAGGGCTGTCCCTTGTCCCCCATGCTTTACAGCATTGCCGTTATGCCGGTTCTGTATAAGATCCGAAATGAAATGACGGGATTGTGTGTTCCTCCGGCTACTATTAAAGTTCAGAGTTTCATAGATGATATTTGCTTTTTCTTTCGCTCCCAGCGCGATTTAGATACTATCCTTACTAATCTTCAGATATTTAGTCAACTGTCTGGTGCGGAATTACATCCCACGAAAACCAAATTACTTTTTTTGAATGATACGTCTTCTTGCCCTTTTGTCTCCCCCTTCCCTGTCGTTAACACTCATAAAATTCTCGGCATTACTTGGCATACCACTATAAAAGCATCTATTCAGGCAACATATGGAGTGGCTGTTCCTAAGGTCATTAACTTGCTTTATAAACACAAAGCTCGCAATCTTACATTACATGAGCGAGCGACCTTCTTAAATATTTTTGCCTTCAGTCTATTGTACTATATAATGCAGATTTTTCAGCTTTCTGTCTCAGACGCTAACACACTTAACAAACATTTGTTTGCCTTTTTGTGGTATCAATCGACACTGCGAGTACATCGTCGAACTGTGTGTACGACCAAGCAAGTAGGAGGGTTAGGTATTAAAGACGTGGCTCTTCAAGGCCGTTGTCTACTACTACAACGCACGTGTCAGCTGTTAACTTCCTTTTCTGAGTCTTTCTCCGTGTGCCATATCATGCGTTGCCTTCGGCACGTGACTCTCAGTTCACCTGTTTCTATTCTGAACTGGTCCCAACCTTGCCATTACCTGCGCACCGTCATTCTAGACATTTCGTATGCTCTTATCAGTCACACAGCTATTAAAGATATGACTGTGAAGAAATTGTATACTTATTATGCAAATTATCTCTATACCCCCCCTAAATGTGTTACTCGCCATCCCAATTGTTCTTGGGCGCAAATTTGGCATAATATTAATTCCTCTTTTTTACCCTCTGGAATGAGAGAGTTATGGTATAGGTTAGTGCATAATGTATTTCTTACTAACCATCGAGCATGGGAACTCGGTTTTCGACCAGATGCTCAATGTATCCGATGTGGACAAGCTGACACACTCATCCATCGCTTGCAAACATGTCCATCTATCCAGCATTTGTGGCGTAGCTATACACATATTATAGCACGAATACTTCGTGTTGATCAACGGATTATTAATAGTGAGCCGTTTTTTCTTTTGCCTGATTTCAAATACTTCCCACGTCCTAAACGCAATATCATAGTGTGGTTAACTATTCACACAGCGGCTATCCTACTTACCGAAAATGAGCTGGTGACACAAGCAATGTTCATTTTTAGACTACAGTGCTCTTTAAAAACAATGCCTTCAGATCTACGCTTGCGTCATTTTGCCCACTACCCGACTGCTGTTTACTAAATTTTTTTTTTCGTGTGTGTGTTTGTGTATACTTCATGTGATTGATTTTCAATTGTTTTGCAGTGGTATCCTTTTTGTAATTTGTGATTGCTCTTTTATTCTTATTATATATACATATATGTAATGTAATTTCTTGCAATAAAACTGACTGTTAAAAAAAAGCGGGTTTAGTACTGCTACTAACATTTCTGGAACGAAGAGCGATGGTTCGAGCCTCCGTGCGGAAAGTTAAAGTTTCTCTTCCTATTGTTTAAATATATGAGAACTTTTTTATAAATATAAATTTCTACTGTGAAGTGATTGGAAACACATTATCCGACAAACCGTCACTTTTCAAATCCCTGTCCTATTTACTAGCCCGCCATGTCCAAATTCATATACGAAAACGCTAAAAATGATAATATGAACACAGTTGAATACCTAGTACCACACGTCCAAAATTATTCATATATATATTTCGGGGGGCTTTGCTAACTTCATTCTTGGAAATGTGAACATTCTACAAAATACTTCATTCACTTCACGATATGTTATTTGAATAAACATAAAAATTCGGTGGGGGGATCAAGCCCGGAAGTCCCATAATATATATATATATATATATATATATATATATATATATATATATATATATATATATATATATATATATATATATATATGCTTGTATTTTTTTGGCATTATAAAAACTTAGGATACCTCATACTCTGGATTCTTATAAAGCAATTTGAACAATTATTTAGAAAATATGTACTGTTTAAAATCGGATTAAATCGCAATGCCAGTAATCTGTAATATCTTACATTTTTATTTATTTACATTGAATGTGTACTTGTTTTATACTGTATAGCATGAATATTAGCTGCTACATAAGAAACAAAGTAGGAAATCGATATAGTTATTATAAGAAGAAGCTTGTGAAAATGAAGTGTATAATAATGGTTGTATCTGAAATAGATGTTGCGTAATGGTGGTTTGTTACCCCGCCAGCTTTGGAATACTGGGCTCTACAAACTGTCCATCCTTAGGGATGCACAGAGTCGAGTCGAGACAGAATTTTCCTGACAAAATTCGAGTCGAGGCACAGCTCTTCCAATAGAAAAATATACATTTTTCGAGTCGAGACATCACTTTTACAGCATATTTTCGAGACGAGATGACCTCAAATCTTGTCTCGTGCGCATCCCTATCTATCCTACCTAGATAAAATCAATTTTGGATAGGAATATTCAATTTCTTTTAACGATAATTGTAATCTACGATAGAGATTGGCTTGAACTGGTTTATTACCCACTTAACCTTCGTATACTGCAATTATATCTAAGTTTGGCATAAATATTTATTAGAATGTAAACACTGAAGAATATATATTAACATACAGTGCTTGTAGCAATTAACAAATTGGTTGCATGTTTACTTAAAATTAACTTTCTTGAAATCTAAATCATCATTATTAGAAAGAAAGCAAGAGAACCGTTTTGTTAATTTGGATATATTATAAGGGATTGAGGAATGTGTATGTAATCGAACAGAATATATGAAACTAAATGGAATGGCATGTGGAACTGAACTTGAAAGAGGATAGGATCATGCACGTAGCCAAAGGGGGGGGGTCCGGGGGGTCCGGACCTTCCCCTTCGAGACCAGAAATGAAAGAAATTAAGAAAGGATAAAACGAAATAAAATGAAAAAAGAAGAATCGGCGTTAAAAATTAAAAAAAAAAAACTACAGAAAGCTTTTGGTTACTCTTTCTTATGAAGAAATTTGTATTACTTGCAATACATGGTGGCGAGGTGAGTGGGATATCCTGGAAGAGTCATGGAATCTGAAATTTCCGGAAGTTACGCAATTCTTAGAATTTCTGCTACTAGTCAGGGAGATTTCAAGCTTCTGAAAGCGTAATGCCGGTTGTGTAACAGCGTGGACATTTTTGATAAATTTTCGTCATCGCATCCTTGCAGTATCAAACATGTTATTTCAAAAACATTTTCTACTACTCCTTTTACCTGTTATTTGGAACAGACAATAGTTGAAGGAATAATAAAAACAAAAAATTATGTGAAAAGAAAGTTCTGTTAACATTTGATTCAACAGAGAAAGGAACGCAGATATTGTAAAATGTTTTACAAGACATTATTGAGTTTGTACACTCATGTCCAAAGTTATTGTCGCAAGTCTATAAATATGTTGTTGTAGGAGTATAATTTGATAACGAATTCGCCCTGTATTCCTTACAATGTTAGTATGTGTATAATCGGCAAAGATATGTAAATGACAAATTTTGTCAAAAGATCAGTAAATAAGAACAACAAGAAAAAATAAAACTTTCTTGTTCATTTAGCAACATTTCATTTTACTCACTCTAATTTTCGTATTTATAATTCTTTTTCTATGAAATTTATCACAAATAGGGTCTATACATTTCCCGATTATACACATGGTATCAGTATTAAAAGTACCCTGCAAAATCATTATCAAATTATATTCTTACAAGAAGACAGTCATAGATATGCGACAATCATTTTGGACATGAGTGTACTTTTTCTAATAGTGAATATTTCCTTTTTATAATAGTTGAGATCGTAATGAAAGGAAAATTGTTATATTTGAATGTTCAGAGGAAGAACGTAAATATTGTAAAATCATTTTCAATACATTTTTTTATTATTTTACTCGAGATTTCTTCGTACTTTGTTATTAAAATACTTAGTAACATATCCTCATTTTATTGTCCTAACAAAGCAATATATGTTGATTGTAAAGTAGTTTAGATTGATCGGGCCTTCAGTGTTTCATGTCACGTCTCTTCCCCCCCCCCCCCCCCGTTACGAAATCCTGGCTAAACGAACCAGTAAAATAGTTTAGAACGATCGAGCCCCTGGTGTGATGACCACAGTATTTCATATCACGGACCCCCCAACCCTTCACGAAATCCTGCCTACGTGCCTGATAGGATGTGTAAATGAAAAATTAAAGAAAGCAATGGTTAACAGCAGTAGTTACTACTTATAGCAGATGAGTGCAATCTACCCCCCTCCCCCCAAAAAAAGTTCAACAATTCTGAAACATAAAGGCGTCACATTTTCTTTGTTTCCTGACAAAATTGAAAAATAGATTTTGCATATTTTTCGTCTATACCCCTTCAATATAGTTAGCTAACAAACCAAGTACGCTCGACTGACTAGACGTCACGTGAGTGAAATTTATATAGGAAATTTTGATACAGCGTTCATCGAAGTGACGCAGACGTGGTGTTGAAGCTTCTGGTAGGTCCTATTTCGTAATGGATTTTAGGTCAGTGATATTTCTTTATACGTATCAGAAAGCTCTTTAACTCCATACTAAAAGCGTGTCGTATGATTTATTCAAATCGTCAGGTATTCGGACATCCATGAGCCCAATTCGTTTTGCTTCAAGTTTAACTTGAAGTAAATTTTTACTTTTCCACGGAAACATAAACTGTTTGAATGCTTATTTTATTATGGGTGAAATGTATAATTCTGTAAGTAATAAAATTTTCATGTCCTTCTTCGAGATTCGATCCCTCGTACTTTGGCTCAGCAGTTCGACACGTCGACAACTAGACTAATTGTCGTTGTGTAACAGCTCGCAGGAAAATCGGTTTCAACTGCACGAAGGAAATTGAGGGCATTGGTTATAAAGTTCGTACTGCCACTTGCTGTATTTGGAAGATAAGGACAGCCTTAGGGAAATCACGTGTACTGATTGCAAGCCCCTGGAAAATTTTGTCGTAGATTTTGACAGCTCCAAATCAATACATTCAGTGAGTGAATTAGGAGTGCAATGATACTGGTAGTCTATTTTACTTTGATTGGTGTTGTTATAAAGATGGAGAACGAAAATATTTTACCGTTCGAACATTTGAAAGAATACTTTTTTCTTAAGAGCTGAGGATGATGGTGGACAGAATTTAATGTGTTCTGATGAGCAGCCCTACTTTATTACTAGAAAATAGTTTGCTGATGGTATGTAATATTGGAGTTCTTTCAGATCAGTTTGCTTATCCTAGCGTCCCGTTGATTATAGAGTTTGAAATTAGCTTTAAAAAGCATGTATCGATTTTAGAGTTACTGGCATGTTTTGATTCACTCCCAGTTCATGTGTTCTCATTTTATTAGTTGTAATGTAATGTTTCTCTATATTCTGTATTTTTAATTTTACATAACAACATTGTTATTATTATATAATTAGTTTAGCAGAATAATAATAAGAAACCATTTTTTCTAACGCATAGGGATGAGCACGAGTCAAGCTAAAACTCTACTTGACTCGAATTAAAATTGAGTTTCGAGTAAAGTCAAAGGTAATAACCTCGAGTCGAGTTCCGAGCCGATTCAGTTTTCCGCGTCGAGTTTCGAGTTCAGTCGAGTTTGATAAATGGTTCGTTCGTTTTAAGTCGTCTTGAAATCATGGCCTGATTACACTGGAAAACGAAAGCCATGAGAAATGAAAGCTAAACAGTAATATGGAATATTTTTTAGTTTTGCTCACGAGAGGGGACACTGCTCGCATCTCGTCTCGTCTCGATATCGAAACCACAAGAGATTTTTCATAACAAGCTCAGCTCGGCTCGGCTCAACTGAGAAGATGGCTCGAGCCGGCTCACTTGGGGTGAACCATCAGCTCGAGCTGGCTTGGTAGGGATGAGCCATCAGCTCGGTTCGGGTTGCCGAGGGCTCCGAGGGCTCTAGCCGAGTCGTTGGGTGAACTGTTGGCTCGGCTCACCTCGGGTCGATACTGAATGAGCTGTGAGCCGAGCTGGTCGAGTCGTTGACAATACTAAACCCGGACCGAGCAGTTTTGAAGACATTTGGCCAGTGCCCTATAACTTTTAACAGTGTTGGCTTGAAGCCGAATACTCAACCTAGACCCTCAACCCAAATTCAGAAGCTAGTGAACAATGTCCTTGACTCCTAGACTTCACGACTACCGAGGTTCTCATTTAACTAGTTTTTTAGTATTCAAATACAAACCGCCTATCTTTCATATTTACATACAGAGTTGTTATAATGAATAATAATAATAATAATAATAATAATAATAATAATAATAATAATAATAATAATAATAATAATAATAATAATAATAATAATAATAATAATTATTATTATTATTATTATTATTATTATTATTATTATTATTATTATTATTATTATTATTAGCTGCGGCCCTCCACTTTACTAGTAAAGACGGTTATGGCCCTCAGGCTCATTATAATTGGACACCAGTGGTCTGGATGGATATAGAGCGCACATAACGAGGAGGTCACACCCCCGCTGTAAGTCCTCAGTTTGAGGAGAAACATTACTGTAACACGTCTGAAATTATTGCATAAAAATCACTGCAAAACAACATTTTGAAATTGAAAGGACCAAGTAGTTTATAGATAGGGATGGACGCGAGACGAGACATGTGAAATGCTAAAGTCTCTTCTCTTGTTTCGCAAAAATATTTGAGTCTCATCTCTTGTCCATCTCCGTCAATAAATCAAATACTTTTACATTTTTTCAATTTTCTGTGAAAAAATGCCTTCATTCAGCACTCAGGCGGGAAATCATTTCCCAGTAAAATAAAATAAAAAACAAAACAAAACAGGTACCGTATATCTTCAGGTTTCGGTTTGCAGGCGGTATTAATTGCAGCAAATGAAGTTTCGTCACTGCAATTCCTTTATCCGACATTTTCTCCCTATGGATATGTGCCTGTCTTTACGGGTATTTCTTTACCTTATATCAGTAACGAATTTAGAAGAAATTCTTTTCTAATAATCTCGGAATTGGGGGAGAGGAGTGGAGTTTTTAAACATAGATATAATTAACAGTATTTTTTTTCGGTAGAAATTCCACACTTTACGGACTTCAGCCCAAAAACCCCCTTCCTGTAACCGCCACTGCTTTATATAATAATAACCTACAGTATAATTCTCAAATAAATATGAATAACTTATCTGATATTCACATTTCAGTTGCTATTTTCTTTCATTCTCTATTTAAAACGGGTCTATTATGATGTTGTTTGTGTTTCTTATACAATATTGCTGGATTCCTCACTAGTTCTATTAATATGTCTTTCATAATCAAATTTAACAGTGCAACAAAACCTCTCGAGTATAGACATACAGAATCCTCTCCAGACGAAATTTTAAACAAATGAAGATTTTATTCCGTGCAGCGCTTCAGGGAGAGCGAAAGAGAACATGACGCACAGCGACGCTACCGCTGAACATCGATGTAAAAACATACTCGGTTGTTTACAGGGCTTGCTAACTTAACATAATGTGCGTTATTATTAATTCGTTATTTGTTACCATACCTATATGATAACGAAAACTGAGATTAAATGAATAACGTTACTGCGTTAAATACCGTTTTAGTTGTTACTGATAGAATTACGGCACTTATTAAAAATAACGTTATTGCCAGGCGAAGAGAGTATTTTGTTATTAAGGCTGAGTTACTGCTGCAATAAAGTTAATGCATGATAATGTAATAGGTTTCATTAAAATGATAACGTTAAAGACATGACTGTTTAACTCAATATATTTCTAAATTGTATTAAATTGCATCAACTATATTCGTTATTTGTTACGGTTTCAATATCGTAACGAAAAACGAAACCAATTTAGTAACGTTATTGTCATAGGTATCATTTCAAATGTTACTCTCACAATTACGGTACTTATTAAAAATACCGTTATTGGCAGGTGAAGAGAGAATTTCGTTATTAAGGTAGGGTTACTACTGCAACGAAGTTAATGCATGATAACGTAGTAGGTTTCATTAAAATGATAACGTTAAAGACATGACCGTTTAACTCAATATAAATTGTATTAAATTGCATCAACTATATTCGTTATTTGTTACGGTTTCAATATCGTAACGAAAAACGAAATCAATTTAGTAACGTTATTGTCATAGGTATCATTTCAAATGTTACTCTCACAATTACGGTACTTATTAAAAATACCGTTATTGGCAGGTGAAGAGAGAATTTCGTTATTAAGGTAGGGTTACTACTGCAACGAAGTTAATGCATGATAACGTAATAGGTTTCATTAAAATGATAACGTTAAAGACATGACTGTTTAACTCAATATAAATTGTATTAAATTGCATCAACTATATTCGTTATTTGTTACGGTTTCAATATCGTAACGAAAAACGAAACCAATTTAGTAACGTTATTGTCATAGGTATCATTTCAAATGTTACTCTCACAATTACGGTACTTATTAAAAATAACATTATTGGCAGATGAAAAGAGCATTTCGTTATTGTGGTTATCGTACAGCTGCAATAACTTTTTGAATGCTAACTTAATAGGTTGTATGTCAATGATAATGTTAAAGACAGAACTTTTTAACGTAATATAATTGCATTAAAATATCCGTTACTTGTAACCGTTCCCATACCGTAACGAAAAGGAAAACTAGCTGAATGACATTATTATTTTAGGTATTATATCAACTATTACTCTTATAATTAGGGTATAGAGCTCATCCGTGGCTAAACGGTTAGCGTACGCACCTTTGGCGTGGGAGATCCGTGTTCGATTCCCGGCGGGAGATCATGTGATTCGGATTCCACGTTAATCAGTAGGTCCTGTCTCATATAACCTCGCTGCTAAAAAGGACGTTAAACTCAAAATCAACTCAACAATTAGGGTATAAAAAGTAATGTTATTGACAGAAAAAGCAGCATTTCGTTACTAATTGTAAGATTAAGAATCAGTTCTGTACAGTTGCATTAAATGTTATTGAACGGTAGTGCGGTAAATCGTAAAGGAGAAGATTTGCTAAAAAATAAATAAATAAATAAATAAATAAATAAATAAAAATGAAGTATTTGGTTTTACAGCCCATGCATATGCCGGATAGGCTAAAATGCATGTCGATGGTAAGAATAAATGTGAGAGAATTAAGAAAGTGGGGTGAGACGGGATAACCCCAAGAAAACTCACACACATTGTGTTTGTCCTCCATAAAACCCACTTGGCTCAAACTGGCATCGAACCAGGAACTCCACGCAGCAGAGTGAACGCTCTACCACTGAACAACCGCGACCCCTTTTCTTTTTCATGTACGACTAATATCTTTTTTTTTTTTTTTTTTTTTTTGTAGTTAAAGAAAATTATATCAAAACTTAGCAGGCATCCAATATTTGTTAAATAAATGAGTACACTCTCCCAAAGGGGCAGTTTTGGAATTCCAACCAATGACGCTTCAGAAAATGTTAAGAGTGGAAATTGAAGAAGTACTGATGAATTACTATAGTAACTCGTAAATGTTACAGGAAGGTGTACTATTTCAATTTTGAATCCAAACTATTAAATTATAATCAGCATTTCATTTCTTCTGAGCACTTGTCTTTTCTGCGGGACGCTCGGGGTTGATTTCCGCCGTGAGCTCATGTGATTTGGATCCTACGTAAAACCACATCACAGAAAGTCTTGGCAGTAAACATTATGTTAAACTCCAGACAAATAAGCTTGTTTTAATCACCCTTCAGTGTCATATTTTTCATTGTATATGATTGGTTAATTGATTGATCTGGAGTTTACCCTTATCCATCACTGAGGCTATGTGAGACGTGAATCTATAGTTAACGTAGGGTCCTAAGGACTTGATTTTCTACCAGGAATCAAATCCTGCTCTCCCGCGCCAAAGGTTTGCACAGTAATCGTATAGCCACGAGGGAGTATCATTGTTCTATGTAGTGATGAGCAAATGCAAGACCAAGACCAAGACCCGGGTGGTCTTGGTCTTGGTCTTGCACGTAAAGTCTTGGTCTTGGTCTTGCAGTGGAATCCTTGGTCTTGGTCTTAGTCTTGCTTTTTAGAAATCTTATGCTTTTCATAGGTAAATTTTACTCAGGATATAAGTTATAATAAAGTCTACTATGAGCCAATAGTAACGGAAATATATACAATGGATGTTCCTAAATGTAATATAGTTTACCTTCGTGTAATATGACGATAGTGTACAACATAGGCGATGACCTTTATTTTCTTTTTCAATGGGTATCCACGCTCAAGACTGCTCTATACAGTAGTAGTCTTGACCCACGCTTCACCACTTACAAGATAAATCACAATGTTTCATAATCTTTTTATGTTTTTTAACAGATTCAACACTGCACTGGTTCTCAAACTAGAGAAGTTACCCCTGAGACACATGAAAGAAAATCAAGACAGCACAGCTTATTGAAATACCATGAATTGCAAAATTATTTTTCACTATAAAGGCGTCAGTTTTTGTCTTTTCAACCACGATTAGCTAACCTTTGTATTAAACAAACTTCCAGTTAAATATTAAGATTTTGTTTTATTGATTCCAAGATGTACTGTATGGGGCAGAAACATGGGCATGGAGAAAAAAGAAGATTAACTGGATTGAACGGAAAACGAATGAGAGATGTTAGAAATAGTAGCAATAGGGGAGAAAAAATAGATATTGTTAAGAGGGGGATGAGGAACTGGTTGGGATATTGGCTAAAGAGAAAATGTGTAATGAGGGACGTGCTAGAGGGTGTGGTGGAAGGAAAAAGAGGGGGAAAGAAGGAGAGTGTAGTTGAAGGAAAGTATTAAAACAGAAAATTGATGCGTCAAGACGAAGAGACCAGCTGAGGATCACCGTACATCGAAGCTTCTTAGTTCCAGCAAGTGACCTACCATATGACAGAATAGCTATGATAATGATAATTATGGTGATATGTTTATTAATATTGGCCAAAAAAGAGAGAGGAAAAATTAAAATAATAATTATTATAATAAAACCTCTTTATATTTTAGAATAATTTGAGTGAAAACCGAATACGACTATTGCGCAAAGAATACCATTACTCTATGTGGCCGGTAGTTCAAATTTGAGCTTTTCTTTTTTTCAGCATCGAATAGGAACAGGATACAACTGTGGAAAAGTTCTGAGGGTTCACCTATTGGAAACGCTCGTAATACTTTCTACCACGCGTACTTTATTTATTTTCGCACAACCACATGAAAACACAAAGGAAATATAGCACAAAAGACACTAAGAAGATGAACGTCGAAACTGAGGGGTGGACAAGCTGTTGATTTTGGATCCCTTCAGCAGAAGTATAGAGCAAGGTCAAGGGACAAAACAACTGAAAGTGCGGAATCAACATCAACAACCTCTACAGACAAAACGAATTTTGGCAACAAGCAAGCTTCAAAGCTTTTCGTTCGGAAATTGTCTTTTGCAATTGTGTGATGGGGGCCTACAATTCTTGGCTCATGGCACCTACGTTCAAGCTGCGTTTTCACGTTATTCGCCAGCCACATGAGTCAATGCGAGATTATACTAAGTCCACACTGAAACAGGTCAGGCCTTTTCTGCCTTTATTTTGTACTGACCGCGTGAACAGTGTGCTCACAATCATAAGTAGTACATGAAAAAACTAAGGATGCGCACGAGTCGAGTCGAGTCGAGATTTAAGCCTGTCTCGACTCGTCTCGAGAAAATGTTGTCTCGACTCGTGTCTCGACTCGAAAATATGTCTCGACTCGACTCGAATTCGAGTCAAGACGTCTCGAAATTCGAGTCGAGACAAAATATACGAGTTAAAATATACACACACATCAGCCAGACTATTATGACTACCTACCTAATTGTCAGTAGGTCGACCTTTGGCACGGATAACAATGGCGACACGTCTTGGCATGCACGCATTGATTGCTGGAGGTCGCTGGAGAGTTGACACCACATATGCACACACAGGTCACCTAATTCCCGTAAATTCCGGGGAGGGGGGCGATGCGCCCTGACGTCACGTTCAATCACATCCCAGATGTGTTCGATTGGGTTCAGATCCGGCAAGTTGGGGGCAGAACATCACTTGGAACTCGCTTCTGCGCTCCTCGAACCACCCCATCACACTCCTAGCCTTGTGATATGGTGCATAATCTTGTCGAAAAATGCAATTACCGTTGGGAAACATGGTCGTCATGAAGGGGTATGCGTAGTCTGCAAGCAGTGTGCGATACTCCTCGGCCGTCATGGTGCCTTGTTCGAGCTCCACTAGACACATGGATGCTCACGTGAATGTTCCCCAGATAATAATTAAGCCGCAGCCAGCTTGTCTCCGTCCCGCAGTACAGGTGTCAAGGAGCTGTTCCCTTGCAATACGACGGATTCGCACCCTCCCACGAATGATGAAAATGAAGAAGTTATCGGGATTTATCAGACAATGCAACGCTCTGCCACTATACCAACGTCCAGTGGCGATGGTCACGTATTCATTTCAGTCGTAGTTGCCGATATCGTGGTGTTAACATTCGCATATGAATGGGTCGTCGGCTGCGTAGGCCCACTGTTAGGAGTGTTCGGTGCACTACGTGTTCAGACTAGTGTTGTGAAGGCCTGGGAAAAAACGGAAATTTTGGGTAAAAAAGAACAGTTTTTTACGGTTTTCCCGAATTTGAAAAGGGTACAATTGAAATTTTCGAATATTTTATTACATTGTGCTTTCAAAATTAAATCTATTTTGTATTTACTAGTTTAGGGTTAAGATAATGAGTACTTATGTTTCTTGTATTAGAATAGGGAAATTTTGTGCACAACTCATCCAAACACTTCAAAGTTAGCACCGTGATAGAACGGAGTTATGGCTACAAAAGAAACTAAAATATAATCCTAATTAGCTTCATTAGTATAGACGCATTAAAATTATCTTGAGCAATCTTTTGAAGTTCCCCCTTGATGGCAGCGAAGTGTTAAAATAACAGGGCCAGAATCATTTTAGTTAATATGTTAAATCAAACATGAATTTTATATAGATGTCTTCCTTGTTCTATGTAAAATTTCCGGAAATTTTGAATCCATTAGAAAAAATCATTTGTCCGTAAATATTGGCAAAAACAGGAAAATATAATTTAAAAACTATTTCTTGGCCTGATGCTAGTCATCTTACTTGCTGTAACATGTCTGCAGCATATACAGTAGGAAGTCGAAAATCCGAACTAATTGGGACCACAGGTAGTTCGGATTTTCTAAAATGATCAAGAAAATGCCATTTAGGCTTACATATAATATACGGTATGTTCTTCTATCGATACAGTGGTTATTCAGTACATACAGTAATTACAACACCGTACAAAAGGCTACTTACATTTAATGTTTCTGAAGAACTTGCTCGTACACTAAATTACACTGATCTTGTAAGTCACACTTAAAACTTATAGGCCTAAGAGAAAATAAAAATATGTATGACAAACAATTACGTATGGATGAACTTTTGTAAAAACACTGACTTCACATAACGTCGACGGACACACTATTGTTTGTTTATCGCTAGCGTTATATTAGGACAAAATGTAAAAAGCTTCTACGAACCGCGTTCGGATTTTTGACGTTCGGATTATCGACGTCTTACTGTATATACAATGTATTTCGCTAACGGAAAAAAAATACTTAAAGCAACAAGATTTAATTCTACTTTTTAGTTTTCTGATTTCTGGTAAAATCCGTCTTTATTCTTTGTATATTTTTGAATAACCCCAAAAGAGAGATGATCTTATTTACATATACACACATATACCGCGCAAGTGAGTAAATTTGAGCAGCGATAAATATATTAAAGGGTTGAGTGTGTGAAACTTCCGTTCGTTATTATTACAGACTAGAAGAATACCCGTTTTTCGCACGCGGAGAATACGTTTCATTTTGGACACAAAGGACACTAAAATTGTCACCAATGAACTTATGGATCCCCAAAACTATGAATTCGACATTAATATCCGTAATTTTCGATCATCTTTACATGTCACCATTCCGCCTTAGAGTACTAATGGGACTGAATTTGGATTTAAACTGCCGGACGTGTCACTGTTCATATTAGCGACCCCGAGAACTATCAATTCGACACTAATATCGGTCATTTTCAATAATTTTTATACGTCTCCTCCCTCCTCCAAGTTGTGGGGCTAAATTTTGATTTAAATGGCATCGGAAGTGTCACTGTTCATCTCAGCGACCCCGAAAACTATCGATTCGACACTAATATGTCATTTTCCCCCTCTTCCCTTCCCTCAAGTTGCACCTTGAAAGTAAAATGATAAAAACTATCCCGAACCTCATCTATGTTGAAAATTTTATCGAGGTCGGTCTGATGATTCAAGAGTTACTAAGTTAGAAACATAGTCGCTTTCATTTTGATTGTAATACATAATATGTCGCACTAGAAAACATGTATTTGTTTACATACAGGATTTTGTACATAAAATTTATATAAGTGTCTATATTAAAATATTAAATAATAGTAGTTATATGTTTTAGTGCATGAGTATTAGTGAAATTGGTTAAAATTAACAAAACTTCACCAGACCAAAGAGCATATTGAGAACTCAGTTTTATTTAAGAGACCTATTTGTTTCAACAGAATACTTCATGTCGATAGGCTTGTATGTAACTATAATTAATGCATGTAACTGTATGTAACTGTAACTGTAACTTCTGTAATTAATGCACATCCACAAATAAAGGACATAACAGAAATAAGTGCAGACTATTAATTTTCAATAGCTGAACCTGCGCTCTCTACACAGCGCATCATTCACATATGAGCATGAATCTCCTTGTCATTCCTCATATCTGTACATGTCCCTTTACAGATACAAGTGAAGAACGCCTTCATAAAAATCGGCAAGGGATATCATAAAGGGGAAAGTTTTTCGACTATTTTTTTTTTTCAATATCTCGCACCGTTTGCAAGATTTGAGCCGACTTATGGTTGGAATTTCTAATTCATATGTGACCATTGTTTTCTTTCTTTTTGCATGCATTATGTAATAAGTAAATAAATTACACAATTAATTATGTCAGTTATATACGGAGTTCATTAAAAAAATCTTCAATGAAGATTCATCTTAGACTGGAGAAATGTTTATCCTTCGTTTTCTTATCATTTGGCCATTATCATGAAACAAACACCTGAGAGATATACAACTCCTATATACAACTATGTGATGTTGGAATATATAACTCGTAGGGTATGAAGCTTTACTTTTAAAAAAAATCAGTACTTCCAGTGTACCCCTAAATATTTAATAAAGAACTAATGGCCATGTTTTTATAAATATTCATTAGAACTGGACAATTTACACAAAATTTGGAATCGACCAATGAAAACGGCACGTTTCTAGCGCTTGTGGGTTCAATATCTCATTGTCGAAAGGACTTGAGACAAACATATAAACTTTTCTGTGGGGACAAACATATACGCGTAAATCTAGTATTTTAATACAGATAATAATTGGAATAGTTTCATTTTCGAGTACTATATTTTAATATTCGCAATATTGAAATTTTTGAATTTATATTTTTCACGAGATCGAAAAAAAGGATATCATTACTAGTAAAGTTAACCTAATACAAACATTTTTTAACTGTTTCCAATTTTTTAGGAAAGAAATCGAAAAAAAAAAACGGTTCTTTACCAACAGGTTCAAAATTTCCGGAAATTTTACAACACTAGTTCAGACACACTTGTACTTGGCCCAGCATTACACTCTGATGTTAGTTCCGACGCAGTTCACTGTCTGTCCTGTTTTACCAGTCTGTTCAGCCTACAACGTCCGACATATGTAATGAGGTGGGAGGCGCCCAACACCTCGACGTCGTTTCCCCTTGGTTTCACCCAGTAGCGTAGCCAGGATGTGTGTTTGGGGGGGGGGCAAATGCTGTTATGGGTACACATAGAAAAATTACAAACAAAAATATATATATAAACTTAAAAATATATAAAAAAAAATTACAAACATCAAAGTACGAAAGTACATTGTCGGACCTCTTTGGGGGGGCCGGCCCCTCTTTACGCCACTGGTTTCACCACTTGTTGAAGACACTCACCACAGCACTCCTCAAACACCTGACAAGTCCTGCAGTTTCCGAAATTCTCGTGCCGAGTGTTTCTGAATGAGTACTTTCTTCAAAATAGTATTAAAAATTATAGAAAGATTTTCGAGACATTCAAGTCGAGTCGAGATTTTTACGAGCTGTCTCGACTCGTGCGCATCCCTAGAAAAAACTGACTTGAAGGAGTCAGAACTACTGTTTTTGATTCACAGGGAAATTATAGTAACAATACTAGCAGAATACAGATACATACATTTTTCTATGATAATACAAAAATGATTTGAGAGCCGGGCCCATTGGCCCCTTATGACAGGCCGCCTCTGCTTTTGACCTATATTAGAAATAGAAAATAACAGTATCAAACTCGAAGTTATTTGAAATAACTGTACAAAATCAATCTCACTTGTGAATATGGATCATTTATTGTTGTATAGGCATAAAGTTATATCGCTCAATCCTCGTTGAGCCGTATGCCAAAGGAGGCCAAAAGTTATATTGATAAACAATTATTCAATGTATATATAAGCATCCGCCATGAAATCAAGCTTGCGGTCACATGCATTAAGTTTTTGTCAACGTCATGAAAACGTTATTTCGATATTAATTTTATGAGCACACATTAACAATTTCCAATGGATGCTTGAGCCTCGGATCCAATGCCATACCCATGTAGTTGGCACCTATGGTGTACGGAATTACTGATCTTGTCTCCGGTGTGAGCGGTCCCGGGTTCGATTCCCGGTGCGGGCACTCAGTCTAAGAAGTGTAAAACGCTTTTTCAGGCCACCCTCCTTGAGTGAGGTTTTCCTGGTTTTTTCTCATTCCCACTAGGCAAATGCCGGGGTGATACCTAACTTATAGGTCCCAGGCCGCTTCGTTCCTTTCCCAATCCTTTCTTCCTTCCCTTTCCCCGGATTGTGTGCTTGCCGAGGGACGTCATCCCTCAAAACGTGAAGGGCTAAATGGCCTCAGATGCCTAAAGCCCAGAAAACTAAATCCCATCCCCCTCCCATTACTGATGTTCAATACTACATTTCTCTTTAGTTTTGGAAGAAGAACACCATTAATATGCTTTGAAATGAATGAAATATCTAGTTTAACGTCCCATCATTATGCACCAAGGCTAAGGGAGGCGGTGATGATGAAAAATTACTGAAATGGTGGAATGAAGAAAGCAGGAGGAAACGGAAAACCCCAGAAAACCAACGCACACGGTGTTTGTCCACTAAAAAGCTCACATGGCGCAAGATAACACCTGTGTGGCTTGAAAACGAGTAATAAATACAGGAAAAGCGAACAACCGATTCAGAAAAGGACATAGGCCTACTGTAGATATATGCTACAGGGGTAGATCAACTCACACAGATTGCATAAACTACTGGGAACAAATTCACTCCAGCGGCATTTTTACTGAAGCCACGAAATTCAAGTAAAAGACGTAATTATTTTCCCCCTTTCCTTTTACACTCTATAAAAATATCAAGTAGTACCAGTACTTGTGCAAGACTCTTGCGCAAAAGTCTTGGTCTTGCAGGTTTGGTCTTGGTGTTGGTCCTGGTCTTGCACCCCTTGGTCTTGGTTTTGGTCTTGCATCGGAATTCCTGGTCTTGGTCTTGCGTGCAAGACTTTCGCAAAAACTGCAAGAGTTCTATGAGTTATTAAAATAAGTACTTTTGGATTGATGGAGAGCGTTTATTTTTAAATAATAATCTAATAATAATAATAATAATAATAATAATAATAATAATAATAATAATAATAATAATAATAATAATAATAATAATAATAATAATAATAAAGCACTCTGACTTCAGATCCATCAATTGCAACAGTACTGTGAATCCTTCAAGCAAAGTTATCTTTCAGTGTAGTTTAGCAACAACAAATCATCAAATGAATTTACGCTCATGCGGAAAAAAAGAAAGAAAAATGAAACATTTTGCTTCTTTGCTTTCTCAATTCTATAAACATAGATGTGAAGTTCTTTAAGAAGGTAACAGTTTCCGTAAGGATGAGTCGAGTTGAGTTGAGTTTGGGTTTAACGTCCCGTTTAGCAGCGAGGCTATATGAGACATGGACCTACTGATTAACGTGGAATCCGAAACACATGAGCCCCCGCCGGGAATCGAACCCGGGTTTCCACGCCAAAGGCGCGTACGCTAACCGCTTAGCCACGGAGGAGCTCTAAGGATGAGTCGAGTAACGCCTCTTTTTTATATATACATATATATATATATATATATATATATATATATATATATATATATATATATATATATATATATATATATATATATATATATATAACTAATGGCCTATGGAACACGGAGATTCAAAGCCACATTTACAAAAGCTCTCCATTGAGTTCTGTCCTTAAATAATTGGACCCAGTTTCTAGTTTGTACTCCTATTTCTGTGAGATTCATCTTAATATTGTACTTCCACATGCGCTTAGGTCTTCATAATGGTCTCTTCCCGATTGGCTTTAAAGATAACACTTTCGATCCTGGCCTAATCTGACCTGATTTATTCCAGTATCCTGGGGCATTTGGGCCTTTATTTTATTTTATTTTATTTTTTTTTAGAAATGATAGCGCATTGCTAAATAATGATAGATGCACTAAAACCATTGCAAACATTTTTTTTTTATTTTAGGTTTTATTACGTATATATAATTTGGTGATGTAAGAAGGGGTAGTTTAATACACTGCAATTTGAAATATGTGCTTTCTGAACAATCGAAAAGAAATACAAGAGAAAACTAACGCTCCCGCTGCGTGTGAAGTGCAAGTAGTGACAATGGTGTACAATAAGGAGCGGAAAATATGCGGGAACTGACCCCTGAGTTCCGTTATTGTGAAGCGACGATTCTGCATGATGCTTCGCGGAACAAAGTGTACAAGATCGTCTGTGATGACGGTTGGTCTCCAGCTGCCCTCCTCATCATGCACATTTTGACGTCCTGCTGCAAATTGTCTACACCAGCAACGCACCATATGCTTGCTCATGACGTTATGTCCATAGACCTGGCACAGCTGACGATAGATTTCAATCGGCTCTATACTCTGTGCATTTATAAACTTTATCACTGCTCGCACTTCACACGCAGCGGGAGATGGATAGGAACGTTCATCTTCAACCACTACCACGGCGCTACTGAGAGCACTAGGGAAATTCCGCTGGAGCATTAGCCATGCTAGGACATTACTCTCTCACATACACGCGATCGATCTCGGCTTCCTAGCTATGGGACACGTGAAAATGTTACTTTCTGAATGCGCCTCGTACAAATATTTTGAGTTGATTGATTTTGAGCTTAACGTTCCTTTCAGCAGCGAGGCTATATGAGACGGGGCCAACTGGTTCACGTGGAATCCGAACCACATCAGCTCCCGCCGGGCAAATATTTTTATAAGGGTGTTAACATGTGCTTACCTACTTTCTAAATTTCGAAATCAGGATCCAAATCTAAATAATCAATTTCACCTTACGAGCCGGAATCTAAACTGTACTCTTGTAAAATCTTTGATATTTCTTCTACATTTATTTCACTTGCTTCAAACAAGGAACTTTTGTTAAAATGAAATAGTTTTCGGTACAAAATATTCCACTATTTTATCGAGCGTTCTGCAATCACACCCAGAAAGTTGATCACAACAATCAACCTGTAGGCCTAAAAGTTCGTTTATGCTTCGATGGATGTCACGTGAATAGTATTTCTATCTTCGTTTAACAAAGTAACAAATGAAGGAAGCATATCGCGTGCCTGTCTTTTCGGCTTCCGAGATCGTGTGCATAGAGTTGTGAGTAGTCTAATTTTAGTGTTCGTAATTGTGATGGAAAAAATAATGAAACCACGAGCAAATTTTTTTTTTCCGAATATGAGTGGAAAAATACAGACATTATTGAGTGTAAATAGACTGACTTGGATGAACGAAATTTAAACTCTCAAATTCGGCCATTCAAGCTCAAACCAAGTTTATCCACCATTTGACCGAGATTTAACCTTGAACGCTTTTGGTGAAACAGACATTTTCACCGAACTTGGTTATGACACTCGTTCAACAGTTGAACTTCATTGGTGCCCACGGCCATAATTCTCAGTAAGTATTTAATACGGTCAACAACCGACTGCAACCCATAATAAGGTGCATAGAGACCGTTACGTAAAAAACTAGTTAGACTCGAGCTCCGGCGTTTTGGAATAAACATACAACGCGAGTCTGACTCGGGCTTAGGATCGAAAATGTTAATATCTTGACAGCAGTTCTACTTTATTCCATTCTCGCTACATGACCTGCCAACCTGAACTTCCTAGCCTTAATGACTCTAACAATGTTAGGTATATGGTATAAATTATGTTAATCGTTATGAAGTTTCCGCCATTCGCCATTGTCATCCCTCTTGAGTCCGAATATTCGCCACAGGATTTTATTCTCGAATACTTTCAGTCTGCGTTCTTCCCTCAAAGTAAGTGGCCAAGTTTCGCAGCCATACAGCATAAGAGGCATAATGGTCGTTTTATATATTTCAAGCTTCAACTTTTTGACAGAATTCGCGAAGAGTTTCGTCGATGTCGATAGTACTGTTTGATATTTTAACGCATCCATTATTTGGAGTTTTGCGATCACGGTGCATTTTCATGTATACAGTTTTTTTTCTGTATTTATTTCTAAGTCCACTTTTCTGCAGGCGTTTAATAAAACCTCTGCATTTCTTTCACTTGTCCTCACAATATCTCGTATCAAATTGACATTATCAGCATAAGCCATAACCTGGTGAGTGCCATTTAGCTCTAAGGCCTGGTTATAGTGTTACCATGAGACGAGACTTCAAGCTGCCTCGTCTTGTCTCGTGCAAAGCATATCTCCTCTCAAAAAATGTACTCGTCTCTCCTCGTCTCGAAGGGTTATATCCCGTCTCGTCTCGTTTGTCGCCTCTTGTCTCGTAAAATGTTGCAGCATATCATGGGAACGAAAGTAAAATGTAGCAGACTGCACCATGCTGATCAAAATACAACAAAGTTATTACCCACAACACACAAGAAATGTCATGTTAGCTTTGCCTTTAATACCTCTGGTGGGTGCGGTAGTCGGTTCGATTTCGGTTAGTGCCATAAGTGGTGGACAAACATCGTATGTATAGGGATGGCCAAAATTTTCCGGAATCCGTATTCCAGAAAATTTGTTTTCCGGAGTCGGAAATTTTACTTTCCGGATTTCGGAAAAAATCCGAGGTCGGGAAAGTTCCGAAATTCAGAAAAAATCCGGAATTTAGAAAAGTCCGAAATGCGAAAAAATCCTGATTTTTTCGAAATATGGATTTTAACCGATTTTACTTTCCGGATTCCGGAAAGTAAAAATTCCGGAGTTGGCTAACCCTAATCAAGTGTGTGTGATTTCTCGGAGTTGACTCGTATCCTACCACTTTCTTGAAACGATGTTTTGTCTGAAAGTTGTTCAAAATTTTGTGCTTGTTTCGAAGAAAGCGAAATCAAACATTTTTCTACTTAAAATTTTGCTACCCTCTGTAGCGGTATTTTCGGGATGCCCATTTTTAAAAATTTTATAGCTTCATTCCGCATATCTCATTTAATAAATCACTTTAGTTTAGAACCTTTATTTATCGTTCCCTTTGAGTTACAACACACGAAAAGTTCCGAAAACCCTCTAAACCACGATAATTTCGACTTCCAAGTAGATCTTGAAAGTGCCGAACGGTATAAGCTATCAAAAAGTGCTTCCTCTTAAAGTTGTTCAAAATTTAGAACTTGTTTGAATTTGAACAAAATCAACCCCTTGTTGCCATTTTAAACTTTGAACTTGGCCTCCTGTAGAGGTATTTCCGAGGTGCAAAAGCATTACCGTGTGATTCCGCAAATAATCTTTATATGTATATATATTTGCATGCACTAGAATGTAGGGGGAAGGAAGGGTAAGTGCTTCAGATGGCAGGTTTAGGTTGCCGAAAAAACTAAAAAATAAAAGCTATCACGAAGTAAAATCGCGAATTGAATTGAAATAGGCCAGGCCTTGCCTAAACGTGTTCAAGATTTCAATGCCGACTCACTAAGACTTTTTTTAAAATGTTATTCCGTACAACCTACCTTTCCGTCTAAAACCGCGAGTCAAATCAGATAGGCAGGTCTACTACGGTACTGGAGTTAGTAATAGCACATAATAGTATAGACGGTCGTAAGACAGCTTTAAAAGGCGACGTGACCTTCCTAATGTTCACTAATTGTTCCTAAGTCCTAACACATTTATTATATTAGATATGAGTAGTAGTGGTCCGCGTTGGCGCAAATGACTCATCCTCACTCTCTTTTATGACCGGGGTGAAAGGTCAATGACCTGGCCAGGGGTCAATGACCTAGGGGTACCTAGGACCACCCCCTCTAAACTTTGGCAGGGGTACCTTGGCCCACCCCCTAAATTTTGGCAGGGGTACATAGGACTACCCCCCTTAAATTTTGGAAATTGCCAAATCTAAAAATTTGGTATGGTAGCCTAGGACCACAGTATGTACCTCTATTAGTATTGGGTGTCTATGTCGTTCCCTTTCATGGGTAAAAAATTGCCAAAAATTCAAATTTCGGGGTTTTTTGACCTAATTTATCCCCTTTGATGAGGTGTTATTACCTTATATAGTTATATGGGCGTATACAGGGGTCCATTACCTTTCATAAGACATAGATATATTAATGCACCCCTTGAAAAATTTGGGAGGGGTACCTTGGCCCACCCCTTCAATTTTGGAAATTGCCCAATTTCAACATTGGGTATTATAGTATAGGACCCTAATATGTATTATGATAAATTTGGGTGGTCCACCTCATTCCCTTCTAGGGGTACAAAATTGCCAAAACTATAAACGTAAGCAATACGTTGTACCACGTGTTTGGTTTTTGACCTAATTTATCTCCTTGGATGAGGTTCTATTACCTTATATGATTATATGGTCATGTATAGGGGTTCATTATCTATCATAAGACATAAATACATTGGTGCACCCCGGTAGGGGTACAAAATTGCCAAAACTATAAACGTAAGCAATACGTTGTACCACGTGTTTGGTTTTTGACCTAATTTATCTCCTTGGATGAGGTCCTATTACCTTATATGATTATATGGTCATGTATAGGGGTCCATTACCTATCATAAGACATAGGTACATTTGTGCACCCCTTGAAAAAATTTGGGAGGGGTACCTTGGCCCATCCCTTTAATTTTGGAAATTGCCCAATTTAAACATTTGGTATTATAGTATAGGACACTAATATAGATCACTATAAATTTGGGTGGTCCACCTAGTTCCCTTTTAGGGGTACAAAATTGCCAAAATTTTAGTACAACCACGTGTTTGGTATTTGGTACATTTTATCCCCCTTTGATGAGGTTCTATTACCTTATATGGTTATATGGTCATGTATAGGGGTTCATTATCTATCATGAGACATAGGTACATTGGTGCACTCCTTTAAAAATTTGGGAGGGGTACTTTGGCCCACCCCTTAAATTTTGGAAATTGCCCAATTTCAACATTGGGTATTATAGTATAGGACCCTAATATGTATTATGATAAATTTGGGTGGTCCACCTCATTCCCTTCTAGGGGTACAAAATTGCCAAAACTATAAACGTAAGCAATACGTTGTACCACGTGTTTGGTTTTTGACCTAATTTATCTCCTTGGATGAGGTTCTATTACCTTATATGGTTATATGGTCATGTATAGGGGTTCATTATCTATCATAAGACATAGGTACATTGGTGCACCCCGGTAGGGGTACAAAATTGCCAAAACTATAAACGTAAGCAATACGTTGTACCACGTGTTTGGTTTTTGACCTAATTTATCTCCTTGGATGAGGTCCTATTACCTTATATGATTATATGGTCATGTATAGGGGTCCATTACCTATCATAAGACATAGGTACATTTGTGCACCCCTTGAAAAAATTTGGGAGGGGTACCTTGGCCCACCCCTTTAATTTTGGAAATTGCCCAATTTAAACATTTGGTATTATAGTATAGGACACTAATATAGATCACTATAAATTTGGGTGGTCCACCTAGTTCCCTTTTAGGGGTACAAAATTGCCAAAATTTTAGTACAACCACGTGTTTGGTATTTGGTACATTTTATCCCCCTTTGATGAGGTTCTATTACCTTATATGGTTATATGGTCATGTATAGGGGTTCATTATCTATCATAAGACATAGGTACATTGGTGCACTCCTTTAAAAATTTGGGAGGGGTACTTTGGCCCACCCCTTAAATTTTGGAAATTGCCCAATTTAAACATTTGGTATTATAGTACCGGACCCTAACATGTATTATGATAAATTTGGGTGGTCCACCTCGTTCTCTTCTAGGGGTACAAATTGGCCAAAATATAAACGTAAGCAATACGTTGTACCACGTGTTTGGTATTTTGGCCCAATTTATTTCCTTGGATGAAGTCCTATTACCTTATATGGTTATGTATAGGGGTCTATTCCCTATCATAAGACATAGGTACATTTGTGCACCCCCAGGAGGGGTACCTTGGCCCACCCCTTAAATTTTGGAAATTGCCCAATTTAAACATTTGGTATTATAGTACCGGATCCTAACATGTATTATGATAAATTTGGATGGTCCACCTCGTTTCCTTCTAGGGGTACAAAATTGTCAAAATATAAACGTAAGCAATACGTTGTACCACGTGTTTGGTCTTTTGGCCCAATTTATCCCCTTGGATGAGGTTCTATTACCTTATATGGTTATATGGTTATGTATAGGGGTCTATTCCCTATCATAAGACATAGGTACATTTGTGCACTCCTTTAAAAATTTGGGAGGGGTACTTTGGCCCACCCCTTTAATTTTGGAAATTGCCCCTTTTACATGTTTGGTATTATAGTATAGAACCCTAATATATATTACTATAAATTTGGGTGGTTCACCACGTTTCCTTTGATGGGTACGAAATTGCCAAATTTTAGTACAACCACGTGTTTGGTTTTGGCTCAATTTATCCCCGTGGATGAGGTCCTATTACCTTATATGGTTATATGATCATGTATAGGGGTCCATTCCATATTCCTTAAATTTTGGAAATTTTCCAATTTAAGCATTCGGTATCATAGTACATGACCTCAACATGTATCATGATAAATTTGGGTGGTCCATCTTGTTCCCTTTCATGGGTAAAAATTACTAAAATATAAACATAAGCAATATGTTGTACCATGCGTTTGGTTTTTGGCCCAATTTCTTCCCTTTGATGGGGTTCTATTACCTTATATGGTTATATGGTCATGTATATGGGTTCATTTCCTATCATAAGACATGGGTACATTGACGCACCCCTTGAAAAATTTGGGAGGGGTATCTTGGCTTATCCACTCGGTTTTAGAAATTGTTTTAATATAAGCATTTGGTATCATAGTACAGGACTTCAATATGTACCACTATAAATTTGGATGGTCCACATCGTTCCCTTTCATGGGTAAAGAACTACCAAAAATCGAATTTCGGAGGTTATTGACACCTATTTAGCACGTTATATGGTTTATTACCTTTATATGTTTATGTTCCCTTTTAAATTTGGGAATTATCAAATAACAAAATTCGGTAAACGTTTTCTAGGACCCATTGGTGTTCCTCTTATGGCCAAATATTCAAAATTTAAATGTTATTGACCGGCTTTATTATTGAATAAGTACAGGATTTATTACTTTTTTCATAAGACACAGGTGTATTTGTGTACCAATCTTAAATTTTGGGAGGGGGTACATTTCTTATTGTCATATCAATAATTGGTAATTGTTCTTTTGGGTAAATCATTGTGATCACGTGATCAGTTATTGACCTATGATGGGATTAGGAGTCCAGGACATTGGTACATTGAAACTTTGTAGGATAATTTGAGAATGCGTCATTGGTATTGATTATTACAGCCAAATATAAACGTAAGCAAGACGTTGTACCACGTGATTGACCTTGATGAGGTAGTGTACAGGGATACATAGCTAACCTTATTGAAACTTATGACTCATAGTCTTAAGGGAATACATGCTACAACACTGGCAAAGTTATTGTTGATGCAATTTGATTGGCTGATCACTATCTTTCGTGCAATCTGATTGGTTGATCACTATCTTTCGTGCAATCTGATTGGTTGATGAGTTTTAAATCTTTGCTGTATTCAGTTTTTAAGTTTTGTTTTACATTTAAAAATCTTGTTTTTGTTCAACATTTTGCACTCAATGATAAATATGATCAAAACCGTTTATTTGTTAATCGAATAGTTAAAAACCGGATAAAGTTTGACGGTTAACCGTGAAACGTAAAAATTTTTTAGTTTGAAATTTTTTTTTTGCTTGAAACATTTTGTTTGAAAATTCTTGCTTTCAAATTTTTTGTTTGAATTTTTTGTTTGAGAATTTTGTTTGAATTTTTTTTGTCAACTTTTGTTTCAAAATTTTTTGTTTAAAATTTTTTTGTTTGAAATTTTTTTCGTTTCAAAATTTTGTTTAAAATTTTTGTTTGAAATTTTTTCGTTTCCAAATTTTTTGTTTGAAAAAATTTTTGTTTGAAATTTTTTTTTGTTTTGAAATTTTTCGTTTCCAAATTTTTTTTGTTTAATTTTTTTTAAGTTTGTGCACTCATTAGTGAAGAACCGAAACTGCTTAAAAGAAAATTTTGTTTGAATGTTTTTTCGTTTCAAAATTTTGTTTCAAAGTTTGGTTTGACATTTTTAAAGTTTGTGCACTCATTAGTAAAGAACCGGAACTGTTTAGAACAAAAACCTCTGGCAACATTATGGGGCAATAGTACACGTCAGAACATGGTGCAATAGTACACGTCAGAACATGATAATGCAACGTCATCAGTTTTGCATCATCGTTCGCGTTAGTATTCATGATAACGTCATCATGGCTACTTGTCTGCAGTTTCTGAACACACGTGATGTGATGAAATCATTTACCAAGATTACTGATTTACAACAGAATGTACCTTATAGAATCTTAGCTAGCCAAATGATCCCTACAGAGTTTGGATTAAGAATCGTAGTGAAGCTTGAAAATGATAAGAATATAATTTTACCAGCAAGATATTTTCCCATGGAGGCATCAAAACAAGAAGAACTGTTACGTTTCTTAAATACTGGATCTGTATCTTTATGCTATAAAAGACTCTTGGGTCGAAGTCATCAATTTGAATTTAGTACACAGCCGGATTCGTCAGCAATTGTGATGAAATCATGAATTCAAACATCAACACGTCAGACGTAGTTGTATGAATTTGGTTGGTCGGCATGACGTCAGTAACTGTGATGAAATCATGAATTCAAATGTCAGCACATTCCTTTCCAATGACGTCAGTCGTAGTTCTATAAATCAACCAATACAGTGAAATCATTTGAGCAAGTGCTTTTCAGGAGGAAAGATGTATACTTCTAACGATAAAGAGTTCATCTTCGCAAGCTATTATCCAATAAATATATTTCAAACAAAACATGTGATGATTGGTATCAGTGCTAGAACATTTGAACCAGTGATTCGATTGGGCAAAGCAGAACAATTTGGTGTACAACTGACCTGTGAAGAATGGCAAATATTATGTTCACGAATCGACCAAATGAACGATTATTTTCATGATGAGCTAAATGTGACCATAGTCAAATCATTAGGCTCAAATCATGAAGTGGTGCTGCGTACAGTCCTCGAAGAGAAGATGGTGCTGTTACGTAAAAAGAGTACATTTCATGTCCCTCGCAATATGGTGTATCTAACGGAAACAGAATGGAACAAATTCATCAGCGTATTTCAGTGTGTGAAACATGCAGTGGAAGTGTGCAACAAAACAAGTATATTCCTGAAAAAGTACTATTTTGAAAAATGTGTTATGCATATTGTACAACATGTATCTAGATATTGTGATGGTTGTCAACATCGTTCGTGGGTGCATACCTGTATTGATAAACAGTTTATTTGTGATCAAATGGACATTGAGTTTCCACCAATTGATATTGCATTAGACCTTAAAAGACTTCAACTGGAATTAAAATTATACGCTAAAGACAAACTAGTGCAAGAAGTTCAAAATACACTGCATCGACAATATCCAGAACCACTATCTGGTATGGATGTATGTGGAGTGTAATAAAATGATCCATTTCAATGAATTGTGTTTTTTCATTTCAAGTACAACCCCAGGTTCTGACGTGTACTATTGCACCATAATGTTGCCAGAGGTTTTTGTTCTAAACAGTTCCGGTTCTTTACTAATAAGCGCACAAACTTTTAAAAATGTCAAACCAAAATTTTGAAACAAAATTTTTTAAACGAAAAAATTTCAAACCAAATTTTCTTTTAAGCAGTTTCGGTTCTTCACTAATGAGTGCACAAACTTAAAAAAAATTTAAACAAAAAAATTTGGAAACGAAAAATTTCAAAACAAAAAAATTTCGAACAAAAAAATTTTAAACAAAAAAAATTGAAACAAAAAATTTACAAAAAAATTTCAAACAAAATTTTGAAACAAAAATTTCAAACAAAAATTTTTTCAAACAAAAATTTCAAACGAAAAGTTTCAAACAAAATTTTGAAACAAAATTTTCAAACAAAACTTTCGAAACAAATTTTTAAACTAAAAATATCACACGAAAAAATGTCAAACCAAAGTTTCAAACAAAAAATTCAAAAACTTTTTAAATGTTAAAACAAAACTGAATTCAGCAAAGATTTGAAACTCATCAACCTATCAGATTGCACGAAAGATAGTGATCAACCAATCAGATTGCACGAAAGATAGTGATCAGCTAATCAAATTGCATCAACAATAACTTTGCCAGTGTTGTAGCATGTATTCCCTTAAGACTATGAGTCATAAGTTTCAATAAGGTTAGCTATGTATCCCTGTACACTACCTCATCAAGGTCAATCACGTGGTACAACGTCTTGCTTACGTTTATATTTGGCTGTAATAATCAATACCAATGACGCATTCTCAAATTATCCTACAAAGTTTCAATGTACCAATGTCCTGGACTCCTAATCCCATCATAGGTCAATAACTGATCACGTGATCACAATGATTTACCCAAAGAACAATTACCAATTATTGATATGACAATAAGAAATGTACCCCCTCCCAAAATTTAAGATTGGTACACAAATACACCTGTGTCTTATGAAAAAAGTAATAAATCCTGTACTTATTCAATAATAAAGCCGGTCAATAACATTTAAATTTTGAATATTTGGCCATAAGAGGAACACCAATGGGTCCTAGAAAACGTTTACCGAATTTTGTTATTTGATAATTCCCAAATTTAAAAGGGAACATAAACATATAAAGGTAATAAACCATATAACGTGCTAAATAGGTGTCAATAACCTCCGAAATTCGATTTTTGGTAGTTCTTTACCCATGAAAGGGAACGATGTGGACCATCCAAATTTATAGTGGTACATATTGAAGTCCTGTACTATGATACCAAATGCTTATATTAAAACAATTTCTAAAACCGAGTGGATAAGCCAAGATACCCCTCCCAAATTTTTCAAGGGGTGCGTCAATGTACCCATGTCTTATGATAGGAAATGAACCCATATACATGACCATATAACCATATAAGGTAATAGAACCCCATCAAAGGGAAGAAATTGGGCCAAAAACCAAACGCATGGTACAACATATTGCTTATGTTTATATTTTAGTAATTTTTACCCATGAAAGGGAACAAGATGGACCACCCAAATTTATCATGATACATATTGAGGTCATGTACTATGATACCGAATGCTTAAATTGGAAAATTTCCAAAATTTAAGGGGATATGGAATGGACCCCTATACATGATCATATAACCATATAAGGTAATAGGACCTCATCCACGGGGATAAATTGAGCCAAAACCAAACACGTGGTTGTACTAAAATTTGGCAATTTCGTACCCATCAAAGGAAACGTGGTGAACCACCCAAATTTATAGTAATATATATTAGGGTTCTATACTATAATACCAAACATGTAAAAGGGGCAATTTCCAAAATTAAAGGGGTGGGCCAAAGTACCCCTCCCAAATTTTTAAAGGAGTGCACAAATGTACCTATGTCTTATGATAGGGAATAGACCCCTATACATAACCATATAACCATATAAGGTAATAGAACCTCATCCAAGAGGATAACTTAGGTCAAACCAAACACGTGGTACAACGTATTGCTTACGTTTATATTTTGGCAATTTGTACCCCTAAAAGGGAATGAGGTGGACCACCCAAATTTATCATAATACATGTTAGGGTCCAGTACTATAATACCAAATATATAAAATGAGCAATTTCTAAAATTTAAGGGGTGGGCCAAAGTACCCCTCCCAAATTTTTAAAGGAGTGCACAAATGTACCTATGTCTTATGATAGGGAATAGACCCCTATACATAACCATATAACCATATAAGGTAATAGAACCTCATCCAAGAGGATAAATTGGGCCAAAAGACCAAACACGTGGTACAACGTATTGCTTACGTTTATATTTTGACAATTTTGTACCCCTAGAAGGAAACGAGGTGGACCATCCAAATTTATCATAATACATGTTAGGATCCGGTACTATAATACCAAATGTTTAAATTGGGCAATTTCCAAAATTTAAGGGGTGGGCCAAGGTACCCCTCCTGGGGGTGCACAAATGTACCTATGTCTTATGATAGGGAATAGACCCCTATACATAACCATATAAGGTAATAGGACTTCATCCAAGGAAATAAATTGGGCCAAAATACCAAACACGTGGTACAACGTATTGCTTACGTTTATATTTTGGCAAATTTGTACCCCTAGAAGAGAACGAGGCGGACCACCCAAATTTATCATAATACATGTTAGGGTCCGGTACTATAATACCAAATGTTTAAATTGGTCAATTTCCAAAATTTAAGGGGTGGGCCAAAGTACCCCTCCCAAATTTTTAAAGGAGTGCACCAATGTACCTATGTCTTATGATAGATAATGAACCCCTATACATGACCATATAACCATATAAGGTAATAGAACCTCATCAAAGGGGGATAAAATGTACCAAATACCAAACACGTGGTTGTACTAAAATTTTGGCAATTTTGTACCCCTAAAAGGGAACTAGGTGGACCACCCAAATTTATAGTGATCTATATTAGTGTCCTATACTATAATACCAAATGTTTAAATTGGGCAATTTCCAAAATTAAAGGGGTGGGCCAAGGTACCCCTCCCAAATTTTTTCAAGGGGTGCACAAATATACCTATGTCTTATGATAGGTAATGGACCCCTATACATGACCATATAATCATATAAGGTAATAGGACCTCATCCAAGGAGATAAGTTAGGTCAAAAACCAAACACGTGGTACAACGTATTGCTTACGTTTATAGTTTTGGCAATTTTGTACCCCTACCGGGGTGCACCAATGTACCTATGTCTTATGATAGATAATGAACCCCTATACATGACCATATAACCATATAAGGTAATAGAACCTCATCAAAGGGGGATAAAATGTACCAAATACCAAACACGTGGTTGTACTAAAATTTTGGCAATTTTGTACCCCTAAAAGGGAACGAGGTGGACCACCCAAATTTATAGTGATCTATATTAGTGTCCTATACTATAATACCAAATGTTTAAATTGGGCAATTTCCAAAATTAAAGGGGTGGGCCAAGGTACCCCTCCCAAATTTTTTAAAGGGGTGCACAAATGTACCTATGTCTTATGATAGGTAATGGACCCCTATACATGACAATATAATCATATAAGGTAATAGGACCTCATCCAAGGAGATAAGTTAGGTCAAAAACCAAACACGTGGTACAACGTATTGCTTACGTTTATAGTTTTGGCAATTTTGTACCCCTAGAAGGGAATGAGGTGGACCACCCAAATTTATCATAATACATATTAGGGTCCTATACTATAATACCCAATGTTGAAATTGGGCAATTTCCAAAATTGAAGGGGTGGGCCAAGGTACCCCTCCCAAATTTTTCAAGGGGTGCATTAATATACCCATGTCTTATGAAAGGTAATGGACCCCTGTATACGCCCATATAACTATATAGGGTAATAACACCTCATCAAAGGGGATAAATTAGGTCAAAAACCCCCGAAATTTGAATTTTTGGCAATTTTTTACCCATGAAAGGGAACGACATAGACACCCAATACTGATAGAGGTACATACTATGGTCCTAGGCTACCACACCCAATTTTTAGATTTGGCAATTTCCGAAATTTAAGGGGGGTGGTCCTATGTACCCCTGCCAAAATTTAGGGTGTGGGCCAAGGTACCCCTGCCAAAATTTAGAGGGGGTGGTCCTAGGTACCCCTAGGTCATTGACCCCTGGCCAGGTCATTGACCTTTCACCCCGGTCATAAAAGAGAGTGAGGATGAGTCATTCGCGCCAACGCGGACCACTACTACTATATGATAATATAAAAATGTTTTTGACAGAGGAAGTAAGAAAATAGAACATGGCTAATTACAATTACGACTGTATTTACTGTTATGATTCGATGCTAGAGCGATGTCATGATAGGCTCCAGAGACAATAACAAAACCGCGATGGAAGACAATGTTTAGGTCGTCCCGTCGGTGGGTCATGTAGTTTGAGTTAAAAAAAAAATATGAAGAGTGTGGTGAAAGGTAAGATGAATTGTGCTTCTTAGTTGACCAATGAAAAAGTAATTAAATCATGGTATAAGTCGCGAGAGTAACATTGTGTTTAGTGTTAAGCAACATTTTTTTTCTTTTATCTCTATACTGTTTCAATCAAGTGTTCTTTCCAAGTAGGTAAAACGCTCGACTTCTAACTGAGTAATCCATGTTCAAATCTCACTGTAGCTAATTTTTTTTCTCCCACTACCGAAATCAACACCATGTTTTCTGTTGATTTAACTAAAGATGGTATCACGCTGGGTCACCGCATTGTGTTGTATTACTATTTCTTTTACTGTGCAGGACATGCTTTGTAAAAAGTAAGTTTAGGGACACATACAAAAGCCATCCAGGGCACAGGTTCGAGTTCACAAGTATGTGAAGAAATTTTATTTCCTCACTCCCAATTAAATTAGGTTTAAGCCATCTGGACTATTGACAATAAAATGCAATTGAACCAAAAGTTCTATTTCAACTATAAATGTCCCACTTAAATTATCGTAGATAATCATGTAGTGTGCATGGTCCGAGGAAGATAATCTTAGAACATCGAAACCGTTACGTTTGCTGTGTGTGTGTGTGTTTTCTAAATTCAAAAACTGAGTTTGTATTTTCGAGACGGGACAAAAAACTGTCTCATCCCAAAGGATTCTGCCTCGTCTCATTGCAACACTACCTGGTTACTATCTTTAATTTTCCTTATAGCATATTCCTGAATAAAATTTAATAATAATGGCGACAGTGCATCTCCTTGTTTTAGTCTATTCTGTATGTGAAACCTCGTGGACAAGTATTTTTCTACTTAGACTTTACTTTGAGATTGGTTGGTTGGATTTGAGCCTTGTGTCCCTTTCATAACAGAAGCTATATGAGACGTAGACCTATAGCAGGGGCGAATCCAGGGGGGGCGATCGCTCTCCCCCCAGAAGAGGAAACTTTCTTATTTTATATATAGCTAAATAAAACCCATCTCAGAGTTTGGAGCCCTTAAAACTAGCTCTAAGTAGCAGTATTACAACCCACAGCCCCTCCCCCCGAGAAGTCCGTCCTGGATCCGCCTCTGACCTATAGCTTAAAGTTGGACCAGAACCACTTGAGCTCCGACTGGGTATCGAACCAGAATCTCGAGCAATTTCATGATATAATTTTTTAACATTTTTGTCTCAATTCATTGATCATTTCCACTTTCCTTGAACATCTTTTTTCTTTTCCAGATGAGATCTCTTGCTTCTTACACTAAGTATGGTTTGAAATCTAAATACAAGCAAGTTAAAAATTTCAATGTCTTATGCCTGGAATCGAACCAGGACTTCCTAATCGAAAGTCAGGCGCTCTAGAGATTCTCACACAACAAGTAACTTTACAGTGCTTAAAATCTGTTACATATATTCAGCCGCGGATCCAGGATATGCTCAAGGGAGGGGCTAAACCATAGTTTCCAACTTTACCCAGTTTAAAGAAAGTAGGATTGAAGTCCATTTTATCCAGTGTATACCTGAGCGTCAAGGGGGCTATAGCCCCTATAGCCCTTCTCGTGGATCCGCACCTGCATATATTCATTCCAATTCAAATCCCTTTACGGATTCAATCTTGTAAGTTATTATGACTAAAAAAAAAAAAAAAAAAAAGAACATTTGATATTTTCGAAAAATATGTTCATACATTGCAAGAGGTTTAGCTTCCAATCATTCACTGTAGCCTAAGTTGTATCTCGTTTGTGAAGCAAAGAATTAACACAAAAGTGAAAAAAAAAAAAAAGAGAGAGAGGGAGAGAGAGAGAGTGAGCATGAGGAAAACTCGAGTGGTTTCGAATCATACGGTAACAATAATTTATTTCTGTTGTAATTTTTGTGCCATCTTCTAACTTCACCCCGAGACTGAGAACATTTTTTGAGCAACTATTTGGCATTTCATTTCCTTTCAAGTTTGGCTAGGAAGAAATGTTTTACAAATTGCAAATCTCTATTAGTTCAAAAGCCAGACGGGAAGCATGGTTTTTGCGAAAGAACTATTGTCAGCGTTTGCCAAACGATGTAACAAAGGTAACAAAATGCAATGAAATATTTGAGTTTTATGCCAGGGATGCTAAAAGAAAAGGTTATGATGAGAGAATGAATAAAATAATGGAATGAAATGGTAGTATTGTATTTGTTCAGTTCTCAAAGCACCGCCCCGGGTGTCACTATCTAGTTACAACACTGCAGGGCCCTTCGCACACTACGACACTTCGTGTGCCGAAAACGATCGACATTTTTTTTTTTTCTGTGGCAGGCTTGTCGCGGGAATCTACCATCTGACACAAGCTAAAACCTTCGCATACTACGCGACTTCATGGGTCGAAGACACGCCACAGCGCTACAATTTATCATTTCAGCATCCAGATACTTATTCTGAAAGATGAGCTCAATGGAAGCTTTCGATACAGACGCTTTCTTTGCAGAAATTCAGGCACAACCTAGTATACGGAACTGTAGCAGAGATTCCTATAGCAACATAATTGAAGCATGTTGCCATTTTGTTCTTTCTTACATTTTCCAAAATTCGGTAGCAAGCCAATGAACTGTTTGGTGGAAATTGCAACATAAAATTACACTGTTTATTGCTTCATTTTACCATTTGAAGTGAAGTAAAGTGAAGTGAAGTGATTTTAAAAATAGCGCATATGATCAGATATTCCCAAATATATCACATTCATAAACTGCAATCCCCAGTGATTCTCAACATAATTCCATATCACGATCCCCATTTTATCACATCCTCTTGCCAGCGACCCCCTTATAATTTCTGGTTTGTAATAAGCTTGTGTGGGATTTTTAATATACCTTATACCTATTACGAAGATCTCACGATATCCATCTATTTCTATAACAGTAGAATCCATTTCTTATACTGTATATAGTGGATACAGTAAGAGTAATATATTCACTACGATGAAAGTATTGGTTGAAGATAGATATTAAACCCCTTCATTGAAGAGGTCAGGAAAGTGGCTGATCTAAGCCCACATCGTCTTGACCAACTAATAGAATTATCGTGCCACAAGTCCTTGCAACTGGGTTTCTGTACGAAGACTTGGACAAGTTCTGTCTAAAGAGGAGAGAAGAATCTGGTATCTGCTGCTTTAAATGTAATAATTCCGTACACCGTACCTGTGCGAAAGTGATTTTTTTTTCTTCCATGGTAAGCATTAAAACAAAGATACGAAATCGCTCATCAGTTGATGACTTGATAATGTGCGTCACGAAGACTGAACCAGATATTGCAGCACTAGTGAAATCACACAATGCTCAGGTATCCCATTAGCTTTCAACTTTTATTGTATATCAATATGCAGGTTTTGTTGCATTTCTACTCTTCTGGTATTTCAATATGTAGTTTTTATTAGTTTCATACCGTACCCCTTTCATTTAAATTGATTTTTAAATAACTCTGCATCTGTTGAAAATGTTTAGTATACCTGTTTTTGTTGTTCTTAACAGTATGTATAAAACTAAAAAGATACCTATCAGAAAAAAAAATCAATTTTTGGTATTAGATTCTAATTATATTTCTCTCTTCCGCACTTAGGCATGCCTCGCGACACTCCATAATAAAAACTATAAGGAGAGGCCGCGAGGCATGAAGTTAGTGGCGGATTTAGGAATATACTGACTAAGCCCCGGATTTAGTCTGCGGCTCAAGGGGGATCGCCAACTCCAGGCTACATACGTGCTCCTTATCAGTGGCGTAACTAGCTTTACTGAGCCCTGGATCGATCGATCATCGATTTACTCATGCCCGGCTCTGTCCCACGCATTTCAGCTGCTGCGTTATATATATATGTAATTTATTCGGAACTTTACCACACGCACAGATTACTCAAGTGAGTAATAGTTGAATTTAATGTTTCGTAGACAGTGGGTTCAATATAGTGGATTAGCCAGGGGGAGGGTCCTCTAGTCTGGACCCCCTCCCCAAAATTGTAAATAGCTGTTGAAATAAAGCCATAAATTGCGTTTTAAGTTTAAATACGCCTAAAAAGTTTCTAGGAGAGAACACCCGTACCTTCGAAACTTTTAAGAGTCATTACAATAAAGCCTAAAATTGCGTTTCTAATTTTCACATTGCGAGAAAATTTTCACGGAGGACTCCCGCACTCCCTCTGAAACCTGGCTACACCGCTGGGTTCAATGACAATTTATGTGTTAGGTTTCACGTTAGTTAAGCTGTTGCCCAAGGATTTGAGTTATGCCTTCCATTGGGCATGAGTACTTTTATTACGCCATTCTTTCATTATCGTTAATAATTGATTTTTCAACTTTAGCTTCGATTCACAGGTATCTACTGTAGTAGTGAAATGTAAAATGTTATTGTGCTATCATATGATTTTATACCCTGGTAGCACGGAAGTAATTGCACCTGTCTCACTACAGTTACTCAACTTTGCCTGTTGCTGATAAGACGTAGGCAGGAATTTGAGAGCGCTCAATCGAATCGTTCTACGAGAGGTAGTTCGCAGGCCCTGGTCTCGTGTTATTTTGCCTTATTTGCTTGCTGCTGTGTTGTCTAGCCCTCAGGCGATCGAGCGGGATGTTTCGAATGTTGTGTTTACCACTACCAAGAAAAAAAAAACAGATATCAGTTACACGAAGGGAACAAAATAAAAAATAATATATATCCTTTACAGTTAGTATTGGACAGAGAGCTAGTACATGAAAAATCACGCGAGGAGGTACAAATTGTTTCACCCCTACGTCTGGTGCGGGTCGGCCGGGAATGTAAGAAAAACTTAGTCTTCCGCGTCAAACCGGGGCTTTTGGCTACAGTGAGCTCCTGAATTTTTGAGAAAAGGATCAAAATTTACATCATAAAGTAAAAGAAAAAAACTAACGGGTTTTGGTGTGGAAGGATGCACAAAACTAAAAACCGGTCCATAAGACAAGATTTTCGAGGCCTTTAGCCCCATAAGATAAGATTCAAAATTCGAAAAAGGACCAAAATTTATGTCATAAGTACCAAGAAAATTAATTTCGCCGTCTTGTTCCTTTCCATGTGCCAATCAACAAAAAACTTCGTAAGACGAAAAACTTATGGGCCAAATTCCCTTAAGACAAGTTTGTTTGAAAAAAGGGACAAAAATTACGTCATAAGGTACAAGAAAAAATTAAGGGTTTAGTGTGGAAGCATATCGTAATTTAAATAAAAAACTGATGACAAGTTGCGAAGTGATATTCATCATTTCTACTGGTGTCTTCCATATTTCGCATGATCTCATGGGCACGTATACTTTGGCCCTATGTTTAAAATGTCAGTATACTCTTGCTCTCACTAATAATACTGCCACCTTATCAGTAAGCCTCTCTTGATATCTTGGAAAGGGAGTGTGTAAAGAGAAGTTTGCGATGATTAGCCTGTATTTACTGTACAGTATGGTTGGAACGACAAAACATATTGTACTTAAAAATGATATGACTACTTAAAAATATTATATGTTAAAAAGATTCCTTTTTCAGAAACACTCACAGAAGCCTCGGACCAGGACTGATAACTTGGCACGACCTCAGCGAAAAAAAAGAACGTTCGATTTGGAACATAGTTTATATTAGAAGTCTTCACAGGGCAGGCGCGTTAAAATCCGTAACGAGTGAACTCGAGAATTACTGTGTATTTCAGATGTAAAGCATCACGGGCAATAGCCAATGGTGCGCGATATTCCGCGCGGTGTTGCGGGATCATGGACTCCCCTTTCCCTTCTCGCTCTTCCTCCAGTTGAGATTATGACACATACATTGGCAACATTATTCGCAATGTAAATATACTATTCCAGCAAACTCAAGAATTTTGACTGTACATCCTAGAAGTATATATAGCAATTAAATTACTTACCTATTAACTTTTCCAGTGGATATGCTAAACACTCGTCTTCAACACTACTTTCACGATCGTCTAGCTCAGTTAATATTTCGTCATTGTCTGAATCTGAGTCTTGTAAATTTATTATCATGGGCTAAAAAAATGTAAACACAAAAAATAATTCTTCGAGCCTGATTTCGTAGCAATTTATTTTTTATTTTTATTTTTTTTAAAAGAAAGCTCCGCACTTGTACTCGGTTTGCTTAAAGACATTGTCAACTATAATTTTGGAGAAGAAACGAACTACCACGAAAGAAAGTAACCCATACACTGATGAATTCTGTTTATGCTAGAAGAGAAGTTACGTTCCAACACAACTAGCACCTTTGTTTCCTTCTCAGTTTTCATAACAAATAACATTCTTAGGCTTGGTCTAGGTCCCACAAAAACAATCCGTCTGATTCCTAAGCAAGTCCATATGATCAAGTTTGTTTTGGGTTACGATAATTTACGACACCATTCAGACGCCTGTTGCTTTTGAATTCCTGCTGGAGGAGGAAAGAGGGAATAAGTGGTCGCATATATGTAAGGTAGTGAAACGTGAAGGGAAAAAAACATACTGCGTTTTTTCTGTCGAGTAAGGAAGAATTTATCCCGAAGTAAATTTCAAAACAATATTACGAATTTCCCATACTTTGTTCTTACGATGTTAGGCATATTATATCTATTTATCTATCTATCTATCTATCTATCTATCTATCTATCTATCTATCTATCTATCTATATATATATATATATATATATATATATATATATATATATATATATATATATATATATATGAATCAGATTCCAAAGGCGTAGCCACGGGGGAAAAGGGGGCCCTGTCTTTCCAAACTATTTCCAACTCCAAAATGAGGTCCTTGGTATGTGTTTAATAAACTTATTTAATAGTTAATGCAAAGGAAATAATAAAAGTTTATAATAAAATATGAAAATTAAAAAAAATAATCAAACATCAATACGGTTTCTGTACCTAATTAAAACAACTAAAATTAACCATATGCTTTATATTCTCATTTTCCTAACTGGGAGCAAACCGTATGAACTCTCTATTAGTTTATTGCATAATAATATCTGAGTTGATATTTTTTCGAGTTTTTTTCCTTTACTGTTTTAACCCATATAAATACAAAGTCAGATAAACAGACTGCTATAAACAGCATTTGTTTTCTTATGAATAGGTTATTGATTCATCTACAATCCGGTTTTCAACTCAGTAGTCAAGATCCGTCTTTTGATAAGGTAGCATCGTGAAAATATAACATATGTATAGTATGTATGGTGAGTTAAAACGCTTTCATATTCTGAAAGAGATCATTTGTTCTCTTTTAAATGTGTGAAAAGCTTTCCTCCCCCTGAAAGTAATGTTCCCCTAGAACAACCTGCTGGTTACACCCATGATTATTCTGTAATAAAAGTTGAGTTCTATTTCCAAATTGAAGAAAAATCCTCTGTAAATTAGACGCGGGACTCATCGCTCGTTTTACTAATTGTTTTATATGGAAACCTTTAAAAGCGTGTATCATAACAACCAGTTGACATAAAAAGATGTAGTTTTCACGTATGTGTTCGTAATTCTTTTCTCTACTTCGTAAAGTGAGCAGTTGATGTGCTAATACAATATTTCTAATAAGCGCCTTTGGTGTTGTCAAGATTCGCAGTAGCGCGAGAAGTCAGCGTGCAGGACTGCTTGTCGCGAATTGTCAACACCGCTCAAAGCCAATTGGACGCCGCGTGAAGCCAACTCAAGGCCATGAAGCTTATCATTTGAAATCTGCAATACAGCATGGATCTAGTAGAGGTTCAGAAAGTTGGGTGTGAAGCAGCGCCGTCACCTTGTGCAGTTCGCAAGAACACGTGAACCACCAAATATCGTACACTTTGTTGCTCATTAAGATATTTAATAATATTTAGAATATTTTTATATTGTCCTTTCATTTCAACTCTCAGCTTGATTTGCGTATATGCATTCCATCACTACACCATGTTCGCAGGAGCAGCGAGCATGATACACTGCTCTGTGTGTAGTACAGAAGGGAAGCGCGGGCAGCTGGGGGACGAACGAGCAGCGTTTACAGCTGTTGTTGACTAATTTCTAGTAATGTGGTGCTTTAAACAGAATCAAAGAATGAACTGCAATTTAAAATAGAATATAGTAATAGCTCATTCTTTCAATCAGTTACCTACATTTCTTTTTATCTCAATTACTTGTAATAATAATAAACTAAAAGAACAAACAAAATCATATCTTTCCGAGATCTTACCGAAGGAAATGGGAGGTTTAGAATCATTCCCCAGAGATTCTTAAGTTAACGCAGAACAAAATAAAATTTTAATTTATTTTCAAGACTTATTTTTTAAATACGTATAATCTAATTTTTCTTTAGGCTACGGTTTTCCTACCTAAATAAACTAAATGTTTGTAAGAAAAGTCAATAGCTTATCAAAACATTCTGTACTTAGTAACATTGTTACAATGGTAAAATCCTATCTTCTGTATTGTGGGAATTCGAAGGAAATTTTAAAACTGATTTTTCTATTTTAACTTTCATCTTAAATACATGCAAAATAGAAAAAGACGAGTACTGTTATTTGCAGTAATGAACGTTCAGCTGTAACACTTCGCTGTAAAAAAAACGCGGAAAGTTCTTTTCTTTGGGGGAGAGGCGGGAATTACTTCGGAGATTGTACTTTATGCGCAGAAACATTATTCTCTCACTGTCTTTCAAAGTAGCAGAAGTGAAAACGTGCTGTGTGGTGATATACTGATTGATTTATATATGTTTGCTAGTATTTATCATTTCTTTTCCATAATTTTCATCAGCTATGTTCTGCTAGAGTTTTTGGTAGGTATACACTCGACTGTTTTCAAAACTATGGCTTATACCCATTCTTATACCTCCATTACATCTCTCAATTAAAGTAAATATATGCTGAATTATATATATAAAGGTGGATATATTCCGTATACTCTCGTATAGCCTTCTCGATAGGTTTGTAGTGTTAGGTTTTCCTAAAATACCTTTTCAATACTATTGAATCTAAGACCTATTCGATACGGAAGCATTTTTCGGAAGATTGGTTGTAAGCAACATTTTATCATTACCCTATTTTGTAGAGGATTATGTTGAGTGATTGCAAACTACTGCATATCTTTTAGTGCACTGACAAATTGTGAAAGTTTAGAAAGAAGTTAGAACATAATCGAACAAAGTTAACTATCATCTAGAGGTGAAAACTATACTGTGTCGAAATTTCAAAGTTAATTTAAATTAATAAATGGCTGATAGATTATGGAATGAAAATATGATTGTTTTGTTTTTCTCGCGTCTTATACAAGGGTGCTCATGTTTTAGTCTCGAAGGGGGTCAAGTATAAGCGACGTTTCAAATATAGTTTCAAATTTTGCTGCAACTAATGTAAAAATTCTATTGGGTTTTCGATATTCTGAAGTACAATTTCTTCTACGGGGGGCGAGCCCCCCACCTTGCCTCCCTTGATGGGCGCCCTTGGTCTTACATGAAGGGAATTAGCAGTGAACCTAAATTGTATAATATGTTGGCGACATCTCATTGAAAAAGTGAAGAGAGCTCCTTCGTGGCTAAGCGATTAGCGTAAGCGCCTTTGCCGTGGGAGACCCGGGTTCGATTTCTGGCTGGAGCTCAGGTGGTTCAGATTCCACGTTAATCAGTAGATCTCGTCTCATTTAACCTCGCTGCTGAAAATGACGTTAAACTCAGAATCAACTCAAAAAGTGAAGAAGTATGAGAACTAATAAAAACATTATAATTATGCTGAATTTAACTAGTGTCAGCACCAGGGGCGCACCCACACCGAGAATCTACAGGATTCGGATCCCCCGTCAGTACTTCTTAACTCTACATACGTTTGTACATTTTCATAATTGATTAGCAGAGAAATGACTGATGTAGTCTAAAGATCTGGCGTTACACCTTATCTGTGCTGCTTCTTTTATTTAAAAAATCTAATTCTATTTTCTTTTTAGAATATAGATGACAGAAATTAACAATTAGATATCGTTTCTCGGCTGTATAATTACAACGGATCAATTGTACCTAGATGTAGAGTCTTATAGTATTGGACCCTGCTCCCAAATTTTGGATTCATCCAACAAATTTTCTGGGTGCGCGCCTGGTGAATACGTCAAACATTCTATCAATATTCGTTCGCATGGTCATTTCTATTAAGATTCATAATAATCTTGTAGAAAAAGAAGTCACATTCGCTCACTTTTAATTGATTGAATCAGATTTTGGGGTGTTTGTATATACTGTATGTCTCCATTCTAAACTTTGGTGTTTTCCGTGGTTGGGTTGATTTCATGAAGTGTAATATTCTTCTTATTTCTATACTGACTAGTATATGTCTTTGGTGGACAGGCCCCGGGGTCAGTTCCAGGTGGGAGAGCATAAACTACATTACAGTAATCTTTTTAAACTGTACATCTTGTCTTATGCAGCCTAGCTCCTCGAACAGAGAACGTAAATACAAAATAAACAGTCATGAAGTGTCTGGAGACAACAATGCAAAGGTACTTGGACAAAACGTTCGTAATTAAAGTTGCCTCTATAATTTGATACATTGCATGTTTCGTGTATACGTATTGTTAAGAGTTCAGAAAACAGCATACATGGCAACTCAAATATACAAAACAGCAGACAGCCGTCTACTGAAGATTCCATTTAGTATTGTTGTGAAATTGGTGGTTAGTCTGTAGAAAGAGAATGACGTACAACAAAATTAATGAAAATCATAGTAAATAATCCGATGTTGACTTCAGAAACAAAGTTGTTTTTAACATATTGAAGAATATAAAAGCACTTAAACGAGTGCCATAGCTCAAAATAGTCTCAGTGATTTAGCTGTACTATCAACAGAGAAAAATGTAAAAACTAAACTTCGGAAGAGTTATTGACAAGTTGATTGCTCAGAAGAACATCAGAAGTGATTTCATATACGAATGAAATGAAACACTTGTTTATGAATGGGTACTTCTTATTATATGTGAATATATATATGGTTATTTTCATTGATTTTTTTAGTTTTTTTTATTTAGAATGCTGAAAGAATTCTAGAATTAGTATTTTTTAACGGCTGTGGAATACCAAAAACTTATGTCACGAGACGCCACTGGTCACAACTCGAATGCCAAAAAGAAGGAAAATAAACAATACAACTGTTCAATAAAATTTCAAATTATAATAACATATGTGTTACTTACCACACTAATATAGGTAAATGTAATTAAGTGTTTTAAAATACGTAATGTTATTATGAAAGTTGTAATGTATTATTTAGACATATTTAGATACACTCTATATCTCCGTGTGCGAGGACTGATGGGGAAAGACGAAACACCAACATTCATCTGTACTTGAGCCTGGTGGGGAAAACTTTTTCTTTTTTCTATGAGGTTATGTGAAACAGATTTAAGTCTTGTGCGTGCGGTTATTATTATATATTATTTTTTCCTGACGATTTGTTTGTAAAGTAGGCTCCGCAGGCCAAGAGTAACCCTTGCGTCTACATCATGAAGTGAAAAATCTTGAGATGACCACGTATAATTGTGTGAATTTGGATGGCAACTGCCCGATTATTAGAAAGTGAATATGGGAGAACTATGAGATAAAGTAAATAGATGCGCGTAATTTTATTAGAAAATTAGGAAATCAAACCAGAGATAAGATTGCTCCTTAACAAGAAAGCTCGCAACGTGAGTGATGCACCAACCTATATCTACTTGCACATGCTCCAAGTTATTTAGATTGTAAACCATACAAAGAAGGAATGGGAAAAGCCGTGTAAAAAGCATATTTTACTGTCTTTAATTAAACTAGTTTATAAAGATAAGTGCAAATTTAATTTGTTAGATGCCTGTATTTTGATAGATAAGTTTTGATTAGTGGGGCAATGTTAATTTTTAGCATACATTTCGGGCTCCTTCTTCATCCCCTTGACGTCTGGTTTGTGATGGTTTCGGCCGGTTTCTTCTTCCCCCTCCTTCTTGGTTTCTGTCCAATATGTTTCGAGGTTGGAATGTATGTCCGTTTGAACTTGTGATTGGTCGCAGGTGTGCCGTCATAATCTGTTGTGAGGCTTCTTTGATGGTTAACTTTAGTAATTTTATATATTCTTGGTGTGTTGTGCGGGTGAGGATACTTGACACCCACATCATGATGTTATCTTTTGCTTCCCTGATGATTTTATGTATGTGTTGCTTGATGTGGTCCTGTACTGCTTGTGCTGGTTTCTTCTGTACTATTTCTGCTGTTGGTTCCTGTTATTTTTGTAGTGTTGACTATATTCTTTTGTGTTGTTCTTAATGGCTGGTCTTCCCGTTGCGCTTGTGCTGGTAAATAATTCTTTTATGCTGTAGCATTTCTGTCGGATGGGGTCTTTTAGGGAAATCCTCACTGGCAGTCCTATGTCCTTCTATGGTACAGGTTGCGCAGAAGGTCTTGTTAACAGGTTTATTGCATGACTTCTCATGCGTTTGTGCACATCTGAAACATCTCTTTGCTGGCACCGGTGACCATACCAGTAACAGTTTCAGCATGGATCCGGCCTCACCTGCACTTTTGACTCTTCCACTATGTAATGTGCACCTTTGATGCTTACTACATGACTTATCAAGAAGTGCATTGCTCTGGGTTAGTAGAGAAGAGGCGTAATAAATTGAGTGGTGGCACTTGAATGAATTCTTGTGATATTAGTGAATGCTATCTTCTGTTTACGGAGGTCATTCTTCATAGAGCCCAATTCCTCTTGAGACTGTATTCCTTTAATCACGCAAGTGAAAGTTGGATTCTATCGTTCCTCTGAGTGGTCTTTTGCATTTGTGGCGCATTTGGGCCTGATAAAGCCCGGTTATCCGGTGATTGTGATCCCTTTTTGGCTTTTCTCGACTTCAATGAAGCCGTCATCCTTATATTCTACCGCAACTTCCTTGCTCTGAGAAGGGCCAGTTTCTGGGTTGTTTAGGGTTTCTCTTCCTTTTGGTTCAGCACTCCGCACCGTTTTGGAGTAAATGCTCTGTTGAATTCTGCTAATTTCTCAGCGTAGGCCTGACTTTCGTTGAAGTTCTACTGATAATAATTTTTTTCGGGGTTTTCGTTTCTCCCCTGTGTTCGATTTCTCAGTGTGTGTGCGTTTTGATCTCTCACCTGTGAAGTTTCTTCCTGTGTGAGTCTAGGTAGCTGGCTCTAAACAGAACCAATTTCTTCTTTCTCCTCTTCTTCTTCGGAGCTCTCTATTTCTTCTTCGTTTTCAAACGCCGTGCGTGAAGCAAATTCGTCCTCCTCGAAGATATGTAGAAATATTTCTCGAGCTTTTTGAGTCAGGAGGGTTATCATGTAATTTCTTTTTTCTGAGATGTATTACTTCCATCTGTGATGCGCCATTCTTCTTCTTTATGTACCTCATGATATCCTCGTCCGACCTAAATCTAGAGCCGACGTCGTATATCTCTACAGGTAACGGCTGCGTTCTCTCTGTTCGGTTTCTTGGTCAGCTGCGAGGCATTCATCTGGTTCTGGATCTATGGAATATATTCTTGGGACACTGAATTGATTACAGAAAGTCGCTTCTCGCTATCTATTACCATTATTACTCTATAGCAATCAAAGTTAAAAAAAATGAAGTGATTGATTTCTGCCACTTCTGGTTTTGGTAGGGAGATTAGAGTCGATATGGAATGTATTCTTGGAACATTTAATTGATTACAAAAAACTGCGTCTCGCCATCTGCGACTGCCTTTAATCTGTAGCGATCAATGCTAAAACCGGAAGTGGTTGATTTTTGCCACTTTCGGTTTAATTAGAGGTTTAAGACAGAATGTGGCACTTACTCCTACAACGCTAAAACAATTCCCACAAACAGCTCCTCGCAACCTCTTACAGTTTATGCTCTATTAGATTAAATTGAAACAGGAAGTTGTAGTTAGTTTCTTCCACTTCTGGCTTTGGTAGAGTGCTAGGGATGAAGATAAAAGTTATTCCTGAAATGCTTAATCAATTGCCGAAAACCGCTTGAAGTTATCGTTTTTACCGTATATCTATTACCGCTTTTGATTTATAGTGATCGTTAAAACTGGAAATGACTCATTTCTACCAATTCCGGTGGACGGATCACCTTAATTAACGAACTGTTACGAGATAATCACTGTACGTATCGATTTGCAAAATAGAATTACGAATTCGTATCCATTCAAAAGTTATCGTGCGAAGTAAGAGATGGACAGATGGAACTAACATTACAATAGAGGAATTTCGGGTATTATGAAATAGTCGGATAAATGGAATACCTCATTATCTCACCTGTGATGTTTTGCTTCCAAGCGGAGAGGAACGAAACTACTACCTCACATTCCCATGATACTCTACAGTCAATCTCCTTGTTATTGTGACATTCCCCTAACAGCACAATCACATAGCAGACATATGCCTATCATGCTCCCTGAGGTACATGGGAATGTGTCCAGTATGTGCCTTACATTCCTTTGAGAGAGAAATCACATGGATGGCAAGTGATAGTCACAGTCTATGTCCGCCCCTAGGCACATGTCTGACATGTACCTGGGGAAAGTGCCTAGTATGTTCCCCATGCCGTAAGCGTCAATGAACCACAAAATTACTCCCCCAAAATATGTTAAATCGCCTATATGCGTAATGCGTTTACATTAAGGTGAGTCTAAAAAACACTTTAAACAAGTAAAAAAAAATGTACTTCAGGGTGGGCGCGAATCACCGACCTTTGAATTACTAACCGCGTGATTTACCGACTTGGCCACGGAGGCGATGGAGACAATGTCCCTTGTAGAGGGATAAATTGTTGAGGTCTTTTGAATTTTGCTAATCAGTTTGCTCCTTTGACCGCGTGTATTCGACAATAACCGTTTGGAATCAGATAAAAATCTACTCGCTATGTAATTTTATAACAAAATGATGAGTGTCTATTTATATTTTATTTCATGTTTTTCCATATTCATTTCCAAAGGATCGGCAACAGTTGCCATCTAATAAAGTTAATGCGTTTGTTTGCTTCTAGTACACAATCGCTTAGAAAAAGAAGCAACAAATGCTGTTAGAGTATCTGAAACAGTATGAATGTAAAGAACGTACCTAGAACATGACAGATATATGTCCCAAGTGACGACATATAAAAACAAATGACTGTTAGAGTGCGAAACTGAGCCAGGTATATAAATGCTATATTTGTCCGCAGCAAAAAAAAACTGCAACATGAGCATGTAAGTTTATAGTGAAACTACGCCTAACAGCACAGGGAACCAGCATAACCTCTAAGTGGCACAAATCACGCCAGGAGAGACCTTGGCGTCCTCCCCTGCACATTTATTTTGGAACAAAAGACTTCATCGTTTCACAATAAACTTACATGCTCATGTTGCAGTTTTTTTGCTCCGGACTGTACATATTTGCAAATATCAATTAGGTGTAAAAAGTACCTAAAACTATAGGTAGCTGAAGTACATACTTAGCACATGAATATCATATGCTAAAAAGTAGCTAAAAAGTAGTAGTAGTCGGGTACCTAAAAGTATCTGGGACACCTAAATGACACATGCCTAGCACACCCTCTACTGTTAGGGTCGTTGTGTTGGTAGGCATGAAAATCTGATTTCTTATTCCTGAAAACCTTTACAGGCAAGTGTTTTACAACCTATATTTTCCTATTAAAATACAATAAAACAACAATTCTTTGTTTACTATGACGTTGGATATACAGAGTTGTAGTTTGATAAGCGCCATTATCCTATACGCCTTTGAATGCGTTTAACAGCTCTTTCGTTTCCAAGTTGGCGTGGAGGAGGGCAATATGGAATACCCCCAAGGAAAGCATAGTATTCCGTATTCCGTATGGTATTCCGATTACAAAAATATCTATCGGTATTGGGCAATTAAACATACATTTAAGATGACAACACTGCTAAGCGTATTTTTTATTACAGCAAATTTTGTGATGATACAAGGGGTGAGCTTGGGTCCAGCGTTCATCATGTTTAATGTGAGCACACAATGGCTGTGCCGATTCAGAAGTAGAGTATTATATTTGTGAGTTTTGCAAGTAATCACATTCAGTTATGGCTTGGTATTAAGAATTTTCATATATTGCCACTGTATTCATTGTATGTTTAACAGAAAACTCATTTCTTTTCTATACAGCATTTGTATTCCATATTACTCGACAATTTCATATTACCCTCCAAAGTGTTTTCTTTACAAATTATAAGTTTTGCCCACCCCTGTACCGAAACTTTTTTTTATCAAGATACGCATAAATAAAGCCAAATATGTAAGGCGGATATTTGTTTTCCTTTTTGTTTTAATATGCAATTCTTAACTGAGTTACAAGCGAAACAAAAATGGTATTCCATAATACACCGAACTTCCTCTATTATAAGTCCACTTTGTGATAATAATAATAATAATAATAATAATAATAATAATAATAATAATAATAATAATAATAATAATAATAATAATAATAATAATAATAATAATAATTCTGTAGTATTACTCTGGAGAATTTAATATGTATAGCTATATCTTTTCCTTCTCAGCTTCCAAAAAGTCAAGCTGAAATGGACCTCTTGCAGGGTGCGTGGCCAGTGATGCTGAAGATGTTTCAGCAGTCCAAATGCGCAAAACTCTATTGGACTGGCATCTGGGCTTTTCACAGGAATGTCTTCGAAAATAATAACATTAATTTTCAGTTCCTCTGCCACGTCCTGATAAAACCGTAGTGATGTTCTGGCGATATGACTCGAAGTCTTGTCCATATGGATCATCACCTGGTTCGCGCCCATTCTATACAATTGTGGAATGTGGGCTATCTCAGATAGATAGGTGTATCTGGCATTCACCTTCACGTCTTTGTTCACCTTGCGTATCATCAACTTACCCTCATATCTGAATTCCGTAACAACCATAATGCCAAGAGCAAAACTTTACCTGCACTGACGAATGAAGTTGCTGTACCTCTTACCGTCAATGTCACGGTGTGTGGTCGCCGGAATGTGACCATCAGCAGTGAGATAGACTTATGGTTATGTGACAACTTTCTTCCATTTGGAATCCGCCAGGTACTTGAAACTCGAATACGTACGAAAACTTAGCATGGAAAGAGGCCATTATGTAACCTCCCCATACTCGTTGATTTTCGGCGCCATTTGATAACACTCACGATCACAAACAACACTACTCCCGCCAGCAGATCCATAGTTCCAGTATGATACGATAGTGCAGCACCGAATTGAATATGGCCGGATATAAGTGAACGACCTACTGCATACATTTTTTTTTTTAAATTTCATAAACGATGAGCTACTTTCTCACCAAATTTAGCTGAGATCCGACCAGTAGTTATCGAGAAATAAAACACCACATACAGGCACACACACACCTGGTAGGAACCTATAAACTCCCATATACTTACACCTGCATCTAATAATACGCAATCATTATTGTATGCATTTTTATGCCGTTGTATATACATGAAAATCTACTTTTCACTATATTTTATCGTTCTAGCTCTCAATAATAACGATATTACAAAATACACTGAAACCTGTCATCAGCAGAATCGAGCGGGACTCGCAAACATTTCCGTTAAAGTCAGGTTTCCTTTAACAGATATAGATTTTTACTTTAAAAATTACGATTCAATTTCATGTCCTTCGATTATGGAAAGTAGTTTAGCTACCCATTTACATTAAATATTTCACCATTTACATCATATGATCATCACAAAATTCTTAAAAAAAAAAAAAAAAAAAAACCTACCTCATGTCTTTTGCGTAAATTTCTAACTATATATTGTATGCTTTGAATTCAGTTTTACCCAGGTTTTCAGCTCCCGTTTTAGCGTATTCCTGTAATATAGGGCCCGATATGCAGTGTTTTTACGGTTTGACACTAACAAACCACTCCCATACTATTCCATTGATGTCTTAGTTTTCAGTTTCCTTAACTTCTATTTTTATTTTCCCATTACTGCAGTTTTATTTTTCCATTACTGCAGTTTTCTCACTCCTTCAAAATTTCCATTCTTCTTTAGAATCTCGTACACCTGAGTTTTACCGACGTTGAACATCTTCATGATTTGCTTTAAATTCAATTATCTCGTTCTCTAGCATGAATACTTTTATCCTGGTGTTAAGATCAAACACAGCCCTTGTTTTACAAGCCATAATGACTGCTGCCGAACCAATGTAAAAATGTAGAGCTGAATTGGTAAAAGTTTTATTTCAAGGTGATTGATCAGGCGTAATACCGAGAGTTGAGAAGGTCAAGGACAACAATAAACAGGAAATTCTGTATATTTCTGAGTATTGGTGGGTCAAGGAATATTTTGTTTCTTTAAATCTGGTATGTCCATGTTTATGAGATTTCAAAACCGCACCTGCTGAGAGCAAGGAAGAGAGGGTATCAGAAAGCGCAAATGAGAAACAATGATATAATTCTCTCAAATGTTCTGCACATGAATTTTTCCTTCAGACCGTGATGCATTTCGTCTAAACCTTGCGCGGTATATTTTAGGACAGAAGAGTTTTCTTTGGAATTCCGAAAGTCCTCTGAATCCTTCACTGCTTATCTTCACGACACGTGATAGAGATAATGACTCTCGCTATGTTGCTTCAATTCCTTTTCGCCAGAACCTTATTTTGTCAGTTTTCTCCTCATATTTGCCGGCTGTCGGTAGTCGCTATGTTTCGGAACAGAAATACAAATACAAAGAAGGCTGACAGCTGACATGCTTCGTCCGTCTAGCTAAAAATTGTTGGAGTGAATGTGAATAGTGACTGGGGAAGGTCAAGACTGTCCAGAAAGATTTAACAGAAGAACGAATTTATTGCAGACATTGTAATTCATATGTTTGCCTTCTCACAGAATGTCTAAAAATTTTCTAAACGCTGTAGTTCGGAACTCAGAATTTTCCGTTAAACGTTTGGTTTGCTTTCCGTTGTCCGCATAACATAGTTTCTGCTTAATGAAGGGACTTTTACATGTTTTTACTCCAAACTTTATGGGAACGTGAAATATTTTTGCTTTTAGTAGTAACAGAAATCATTTTGGTCCAGTAATTAATTACTATAGTTATGATACCGTTAAGTTAGAAAGTCCTGGGAATAACCTATACAATAATAACGTTAACGTTATTGATACATTCTATATTTCAGTCAATCTTTTCTTAACGTTATTTAGTGGTAACAGAAAGTGTTTCGTTCTTCTAATTCGTCACTATATAGTTATCCGAAAAGTATAGTAACATTATTATTTCACAACAAATGTAAAAGTTATGAATGGTACATAACGAAAAAAATTAACAAATATATTGCTATACTTGGCTGAATTTCCATCTTTTTCGTTATTTTAACGTTAAGTTAAATTAGTAAGCCCTGGGAATAACCTATAAAATAATAACGTTATTACAATATACTATATACCTATCAATCTTTTCATAAGGTTAATTAGTGATAACAGAAAGTAGATTGATCCTGCAATTCGTTACTCTATAGTTATCTGATAAGTATAGTAACATAATTTTTTCGTAGCAAATATATAAAGTTACGAATGGTACATAACAAAAAAAGTAACAAATATATTGCTATACTTGGCTGTACTTCCATCTTTTTCGTTATTTTAACGTTAAGTTAAATCAGCAAGCCTTGGGAATGATCTATAAAGTAATAACGTGTACAGTGCATACATATACCTATTTTACATATCAACTTTTTGCCCTATTTGCATATGGGATATTTAAATTTTCGTGTTATATTTACATTTAATTTTTAAAATAAAGGATTAGGTGTGGAATCATTAATCAGATTTAAATTTGTTTATATATATTATTATGTTATTTATCGTGAGGTGAAGCATATAATTATGTATATTCAGTGTTCATTTAGATATTAGTCGTATGTATCATGTATTTTGAAGAGAAACCAAGCTTCAGTATCTCGTTCTGGAAGAACGTAGAATTTAAAAAAAGAAAAAAAAAAGAATAGTTTCAAAGCAAAGTCTTTGTGTGGACGCAGAAGCTAGGTGGTCTGGAAGAGAACAGTGAAGAATAGTATCCATTTAACTTTCCTGTTTATAAACGTACCTAGACACATGGAGTATATGTCAAGATATGGATTCTTATATTTAGTCTTTTCTGCGTGAGGAAGTAACATTCAGTTCGGTGCCGGAGTGCCCGAAAAATCTATTGTTACATGAAGGAGCTGGAACCTAGCATGTACATGTCGAAACGGAGAATACAAAGACGTGTGACTTTTGCAAACCACGCCTACAAGTCACACATATTAGTATGCAAGCGTCTGTATACCAACGGACGTCTCTGGCTGGCGCAGTGATCCGCCAATTTCAAACTATACTTGAGAAGCTATGATTCGGTGCTATTCCTGTTAACGGTCTTCACCCCCTTTGTGTAGAGATGTTCCACACATAATTCTTTATTAATATGTTTAAAGTTCTCTTGATGTATTCGTTATGATTTTTGTTTAATAATTAGGTCGTAGCTAGTTTTAGCGTTTATTATTGTAAAATAAAAGGCTTATATTGAAAAAGGTAGTAGCTCCCACAGTACGTGAATGAAATAGGATACGTAAGAGCCATGCCACCATGTTCCAGCAGACGTCTCCTACAGGAGGGACAAGACGACAGAAAGAATTTTCATTTGTAACTTATTAACTATCAGATGACAGCACTTGGTATTTTCAATATATGCATATTTTTACTTATAGAGTCATTTTGTAATGAGTTTCAACAAGTCTTGTGCTGATATACATTATAAACAAGAAAAATCAGTGCTTAAAGAACCCCTCTCACCCCTCTCATACAGGTGGGAACCTTTCGAAGTCACTCACCAGGTGTCTCCCTGGGATGGACACAAGAAAGGGTGAGAGAGGACAGTCATTTTTAAAAGTTTCAAATGTTTATACAGTGCTTTTTCATTCAAATTTAATATAAAATATCAATTAACAGGTATGAGTAGAAAGCTGCATGTTTGTACTTTCAAGTGATAGCAGCAACTTCGTGATTAAACATTACAGAAAATCACAATTATAATTAAAAGGTGAAAAAGTGTGTTTTTAAGAAATAAGTAGGTCACAAGGGGTGGCTAAACACGCTTCTCTGATTCCCCTTACGTCCCTTTGCCCCGTCATAAGAAAACTTGCTATATTGGGCGCGAGCCTATATTTTTGTCCTGAAATGGAAAAATATAAAAATAATTGGCAGGGCAGAGACAGTTAAGTTGGTTTTCAAAACGTGAAGCGACAAGGTAGTTTTCTCTGGACGCATATAGCGGCTATATAGTGCTTATCGTGGCGGTGCATGTGGACAGTGCGTTTTGTGTTGTGCCAATCTTACAGAGTTGGTTAATTGTTAACCATGAATTGTGTTTACATGTGTTACTTCAAACTTAAAACAATATTAGCAATATTATAAGTTTCACACAGTTCTCTCCGAAACTTTCATACAAAACCGGCACTGGATGCGAGCACTTGTTAAAAAAAAAAAAAAACATTAAACTCTTTGTCGCCTAGCCGGTAAACTCTTCGCTAGCTATACAAACTAGTACATACAGAGATATTCATATTTATCTTCATTTTTCTACATATTTAAACTGTTTTTTTAATTTTTATTGTTGTAACATGTGTGTGAGCCGCGGTAATTAACTGTGCCATTACCAACCGCATCAGCGAACTCATAAACACACTAACATGGTGCAACGAGTGTCTGTACCATAACACGACACAAGTGCTGGTCAACAGCCAGGCCTTTTAATACGGACGCCTCGAAAACTCCGGCGAGACGGCGACAGAGGCTGCAAGATTCTCGAGACCAGCAGAGATCATCTCATCATGCTGCTGTAGGTCCAGTGAGACGATGAAGAGTCGACCAGAGGAGAACTCCAAGCAACAGAGCATGCCAATGGGAAGAAGTGTGCTTACCAGGGATGCTGACTTCCAGGAAGGACCAAGGATGAATACGACGACGACGACCCCGAATGTAACAGAACACTAAGATTATATGCACGAACAATATCCGGTGAAAACAAAAGGCGTTAAGAGAGTAAAAAAAATTCAGCGCTTTAAAATTGTTTTAATCGTATAAAGAAATTCATTAGTGAGTGATATTTTGTACAGTGTGTTTTCCCGTGTGCTTTAAAAAAAAAATTAAATGGTTTCTACCAGGATCTCTTTCGTCTTTCTTGAACTTCTCCAGGAGAACCAAGGTATGTGCAAAAAAATTTATAAATGTGCCCTGTTTTATTTCAGCTGCTGGGAGTATGCAGAGCCTATGAGGCATGAAACCCAGAACTTTTGTTGTTGTAGCGTGGGTAATCTATTTGGTGATTTCACCTGGAATTAAAACTACATATCTTTGAAATTCAGAGTCTCATGTTCACCAAAATTTAACATATTATTTTTATTTGGCAAATTATTTTCTTTTATTTATTTTATTACTATTATTATTTTTTTCTCTCTACCGATTAGTTGGTGTGTAAGAGGTATCTATGTCTGGGCCTTCAGCCATCTTATTAATATTAATTAATTATAGTCATTTCCCCCACTTCTCATATTCCTCCTCAGATACCTTCTCTGCACCCCACAAAACGTGGCTTTCCCGGCGCGTGGGGCCCGTTCACTCCAGGTGAAATTTTATTCCCCTTGTATCTTTGTTTTGCTAAGAAGCTTGGTGGTGTGTAAAAGTAACTTCATTTTTTTGTTTTTTTTTTGGATATTGCTTTGAATGAAGCCACAAGCAACCAAAGGGTTTACCCACAATGTTCATGCCGTCTATATAAGCCTTCCGCGGATCAGTTTAATTTTATTTACAGTTTTGACGCGCAGAGACATCAAGAGAATTTAATGTGTTTATTTTGTTGTTTTTTTTCTTGCATTTATTGTTCTTTTGTGTGTGATTTAGAGATATATCTGATTTGTTTATAATTTTGAAGGGGGATCCAAATCTATTATTTAGAGCAGTTAGGACACTTAGAGTTTCGAAATCTTTGTTTGTGTTTTGATGGTATTGACGCGAAGTCAAACTAGAAAAATGGAAGAGTTCGCGGGTGAAAATTTTAACCAGCTAGGAGAGTTTGGTGAAAATTTAGAATCATATTCCGAAGATCGCGTTGACACTGCCCAGACTTCTCCAGGGCAGGAAGTAGAAGCAGTAGTTGTACACACTGAGAACGATGTTAGGATCACTGAACCGCAGCATGTAAGGGAACCTGTTCCGAGTACCTCCGCGCAAGTCACAGGTAACACGACCGACCCGTGTCTCATGTCACTAATGACAATGTTGAAGGGAATTTCAGAGAAGCTAGAAAATCAGGTAAAGAAACAGGAGAAAGTAATGCAGGAAATTACCGGCCAATTAGGCAATCAGGAACGAAGACAAGAGGAGATAGCTAGGAAATTGGAGCAACAGGAACAGAGACAAGAGCAGGCTAGCCAGAAACTATTAGAAAGATTGGAAACCGTAGAGAAGGAAATAACAGTTAGTATAAGGCAAGAGTTAATGCAAAATGTACAGGAACTCGAGGCTAAGATTACTTCTACTGCGGGCAACCTGGACACGAGAATCACTGCGTCCTGTTAAGAGCTGAAGGACTCGATTCAGGAGACGGATGAACAAGTTCGTCAGTTAGAGATAAATGCGGGAAATAGGATTGAAGAAGTGACTAAAGCTCTTAGTTCAGACCTCGCGAAGGTAGATCGCGAAGTAAACCATTTGAATAGTGAAGTAGAGAAAGTAGGTGAAAACGTCACTGAAGTAAACAATCAAGTGCAGGGCGTAAGAGAACATGTTGGAAATTTGACAGGCAGACTAGATGGTGTGGAGAGCACTGTAGGCCAGCTGCAGTCCAAGCTGAGACGGGCCGAGTTACGCTGGGAAGAACAGTTAGAACTGTTGCGTGATTCTGTCAGGGAGAGAAGTAGTGACGAGAATGTCTCAGCCTCTGTCTCGAATACGAGAGCCGAGTCTCCTGTAGCCGGTCCAAGTAACGCGAGACAGACGTCGGAAATTTCGAGACAGGAGAGCTCGAGTGAACACACTGCCTTCCCAACGAACTCAGGACCACAGCCGTGCCAGATTGCGTCAGCTTTAGGGTTTCTGCATCGCGATTTGCCTCTTCCCTCGTTTGATGGCTCTGAGACCGAAGTCCAGGCGCATAACTTCCTGTTAGAATTAGACAGTTATTTTGAGCTCACTGGCGTACCAGAAGAGCGACGTTTAGCCTTCACCACGAGATGTTTCAAGGGCATCTCGCGTAGATGGTATCAGGTGACGTCAGTGAAGTGCAGAACTTACCAAGAACTAGTTACTCAATTTCGCGAGACCTACCTTAGCGAGGAGAAACTAGCTAACCTTCGTGCTTCAATATTGACATCTCGTTTCGAGACACGAGGAAACAAAAAACCGACGGAGTATTTGCTCGAGCTGCTCCATACGAACAGCATATTGGACCCACCCTTACCACAACAGGTTTTACTTAAAGTCCTTCCAAGACAGCTTCCATTTTCCATTTACCGCTGCATTGTATCCTCGAAGCCACGTACTATTGAGGAGTTACTGGGAATCGTTGGTGAACTCCAGAGTACGTATCAGCCTCCGAGTAGTAACAGCAGGAGGGGAATTAACATGTTGCCAGTTGAAGAAGGGGAGAGAAGACAGTCACCCCCTCCTCCGAGAAACAATAGGCCGAGTAATCTCTCACGAGTAAACAGAAGGCAACATAGGAATAATGGGCCTTATCAACAGAGGGGTAGTAGAGGCACACCGCGTAATGCTGACAATAATGAGAGAGAAGGAGAAAGTTGGCAACAGCGCGGCAGCGGTATGCAGCGTCGAGACAGCAGGGCGTCTAGGGGAGCTAACGGTGGTCGTAGAGGTCAGAGGCGTGGCCGGAATGTAGGTCGGAACTACAACAACAACACAGGAAATAAAAGTGACTATGCGCAGGAGATCAATGAACTGCATGTACAAGAGCAAAGGGCTGGTCAGCAGTCGAGATCTCAGCCGTCTCGTGGCCATTCGAGATCTAACAGCCCGAACAATGCGAGAAACTGAGGTTTCCTCGCACCTCTTCAGAAAAGCGTTAGGGAAGAGTATTGTCTGAATATACCTTCTGAGCTTGCAAATGTAAATTCTGAGGACGTGCGTAATAGAAATATATTATGTGACACACATAGCGAAAACTGTGAAACAACTGTTAAGGAAGTTGAAAATAATGTAGAAATTGTAGAGATTGATAATTGTAAGAAGTGTGATGAAATAATTAGTAAAAAACACTTTGCCCATGAAGAAAATACCGACATTCGTCAACCGGAAATTTGTTTATTGTTAAAAGATGGGAAAAGAATTAGTTTGGATAAAAAGAAATTTGATGAGACGAACGCGATATTTCGTGATCTCCTTGACTCTAGTACTGGGAATTTACCCTCAAACAATGTAATTATTTTGCCGGAAGTAGAAATTGTTTTGTTTGGGGAGAAGATAATGGCATTATTGGACACTGGAGCGACCATCAGCGCTTTGTCGCAGTCTCTGTGGGAACGCGTGAAGGAGCGCAAGCCCCCACCAGCTTTCATTAAGTCCACCAATATTAGGGTTACTTCAGCTTTTGGTAAATCAGTAGCCTCGATTTTGGGACAAGCGATGTTGGAGATAGAGATCGATGGTAGAGATTATTATACAACTGGAATAATCGTGAAAGGGCTGAACAGAGATCTAATTTTGGGCTCACAATTCTTTTCAGAAAGTAGAGCGATTTTAAATTATGAAGAGAATATGTTGCAGCTTAACCATCCCCACAGAACAGAGGTTTCTTTTCGAGATATTCAAATTGAAGAAGATGAATTGATAATAAGAAAATTAACCTGGGAGTTCGATGACGAGACGGTAGATTTATATAATCCCGGTCTAAGTAGTATGTGCCTGTCGAGTCGAGGACCGCATACTAACGTTCAGCTGGAATTGCTTAATGCAGGAGAATGTCGCCAGATGGAGTCGACAACACTGCGCACGAGGTTGGATGATGGAAGATTCCCAACCACCGCTGAACTGGCGAATGTAGTATACTCGCCCCAAGAGTGGAAGAAAGTTCGAACCCAGGCTACACCATCAGAGATTCGTGAGCATGTCGAAAAGTATACCGAATCGACTGGGAATGAGAAAAGACAGTTATACGAAGTGCTCTACAAGCATAGGGAGATATTTGACGAAAAGCCCGGATGCATTAAGAACTACGAACACACCATCGAGGTCACAGATGACAGGCCCCTAAAAGCTAGGATGTATCCATATGCACTGAAGCATAAGACCCAGGTGACCAACACCATAAATCGGTGGGTGGCGTGGAATATAGTGAAGAAATTTCCTACTTCATATACTAACTCGTTGGTAGTAGAGCCAAAGAAGGACGGCAAATTACGCATATGTATTGATGGGAGAAAATTGGGAGAGATCACGCGTAGTCAATACGACCAGCCTATACCAGCACTTTGTACGCTTCAAGACCTTTGTGATAGACGTTATATCTCATCGATAGACGCAGTCGAAAGTCTTACGCAAGTACCAGTACATAAAGATAGCCAAAAGTACTTAGGTTTTCTTCATGAAGGCATTACATATGTGTTTGTTAAACTTCCTTTCGGAACGAAGCAAAGTCTAGCTTCATGTGTTCGTGCGATCGATTCGATCCTCGGAGATGAATGTAAGGAGTTCAGCGGCCACTACGTCGATGACGTAATAGTTGCCAGCTTTTCGTACGAGGAACACATGCGCCACCTAGATAAGGTGCTAGGAAATTTACGCGCAGGTGGGGTAACTCTGCGGCTGAAAAAGTGTCAATTCGCTAGACAGAGAATTAGTGTGTTAGGCTATGAACTTTCGCCTGAGGGCATAGAAAAGTCACATGAGAAAATGGAAAAAGTAATGTCATTCAGAAGACCACGTAACGTACGTGAATTACGTAGTTTCATTGGCTATTGCCAATTTTATAGGATATTTAGCACGCAATACTCAGAAATACTCTTTCCGCTTTTCCAACTACTAAAGAAGGGAGTGAAGTTTCAATGGCTTCCGTGCCATGAGGAAGCATTCATCCGTATCAGGGAAGTTTTTCAGCAGAAAGTAGTTTTGAAGAAACCACTCCCAAATAAACAGCTAATATTGGAATGCGATGCATCTGATGTGAGCTGTTCGTCGCATTTATATCAACTCGATGAAGATGGAAACATTCGAGTGATTGGTATGACGTCACGAGTCTTCAACTCCGCGGAACGTCATTACGGAATCACAGAGCGTGAGTGCGCAGCGGTGATTGATGGGGTGAATAAATTCAAGCATTATTTTGTGGGTAATTTCTTTAAAATCCGTTCAGATCATCAATCACTTCGTTTCTTGTCGCTGTGCAGACTCACCTCACAGAGGCTTGTAAGATGGGTACTCGCACTCAGCGTACTTTCTTTCGAATTTGAGTACGTCCCATCGAAAGAAAATCTGAGTGATTACATGTCGAGATACCCGCCCAACACTGGGAAGAAATTTGATGAAAACAAGAAGTTAGTAATAAACGAGTCCTTACTGACCATACTAACTCAGATCCCCGGAAAACTTAGGGAACTGGTAGCCATCTTACCGGAAATGCAGTCATCGGACCCAGTGTTTGGGGAAATAAAGAAGAAATTACTAGAACAAGACAAGTCAGGGAAAATAGAAAGCAGCAACCATCAAATATTTGATCTCCAATGGACGGTTGTGCAAGCGTGACCGTGATGGCTTACGTATTTGCATACCGGAAGTGCTTCTGCAGCCATTATTGGAATATTATCACGACGAACGTGGACATCTGTCCGCCAGCAAACTGGTGCCAATGCTATCTGAGTATTTTGTATGGCCAAAGATGCGAAATGCAATCAGGAAGTTTACAGCTTCATGCGGCACGTGTCAGAAAGCATCCCCCCACATGTTTATCAGCCGGGACCACTGAATCCTGTGTTAGTCAACAGACACAGCTACATGACCTGTCTCGATTGGCTAGGGCCACTTCCGGTCGGGGTAGGTAATGTCAGCTACGTTCTCGTCTGTGTGGATGCTTTCTCGAAGCTGATTGGTCTGTTTCCTTGCAGAAAAGCCACCACAAATTCTGCAATCAGAAAATTGAAGGAATTCCTTAAACTGTGCCCGTCAGTGGAGGTAGTCCTGACGGATAATGGGACACAGTTCACCAGTGCCAGGTGGAAGAAAGAACTCATGGAGTTAGGCCTAAAACCCATCTATAGTACACCATATTATCCGCAAGGGAATATGGCGGAAGTAGGGGTACGATCGACAGTGAGAATGTTACGTAAACTGTGCCATGACAAGCAGCGTGAATGGCCAAAACATCTAGAGAAAATAGAGAAATGCTTAAACGCTTCTGTACATCTGTCGACTGGCCTAAGTCCGTATGAAGTGCATTTCGGACAGTCACCATCAAAAGAAATAGCTAAACTATTTGAAGTTCCAGAGTTAGAGAAACACAAGAGCCTACAATACTATTCAGAGATAGCGGCCCGGAACTTAAAGAAATCTGCACAAGAGAGAAAGAAACACTTTGATAAACGTCACCAAACTGAACATTTCGAAGTTGACGATTTAGTATTGGTGCGCTGCTTTCCAAAGTCAGATGCTTTCTCTGGTGTAACCAAGAAACTCTTATTTTTATACTCGGGACCCTATTCTGTCTTATCCAAGACAGATAAGAATGTATACTCGCTGGGAGATCTGGCCACTAAAGAGTATATCATTAAGAGAAACGCCTTCCACCTTAAAAAGTATGTGGAACGTGGAAGTACAGCACAGCAGGGTGCTACAGGCCAGCCTGAGTAAGAAAAAAAAGAAGGCAGTCAGCTGTTTACCTGAAGGAACTTCCTTCTTCCTCTCGAGCGAGCACCTCAGAAAAGGTGACCGAGAGAAAGATCATTATCTTTGTGTACATATATATCTATATTGTTGTTAGGTAGTGCTGTATTTTTGCTTCTCTTTTCGTGTATTTAGATTTTCAGTGTTTGTTTATATCTAGTGTTTATGTTTTTATGCATTAATATTATGTCGAACTATTCACTCCTTTAAGAATCTGCAACGTTTATATAAATAACTTTGCATCTTCTCTGAAGGGGGATAGTATGTACAGTGCATACATATACCTATTTTACATATCAACTTTTTGCCCTATTTGCATATGGGATATTTAAATTTTCGTGTTATATTTACATTTAATTTTTAAAATAAAGGATTAGGTGTGGAATCATTAATCAGATTTAAATTTGTTTATATATATTATTATGTTATTTATCGTGAGGTGAAGCATATAATTATGTATATTCAGTGTTCATTTAGATATTGGTCGTATGTATCATGTATTTTGCTCGTATGTATCATGTATGTAGAGAACCCAAGCTTCAGTATCTCGTTCTGGAAGAACGTAGAGTTTAAAAAAAGAAAAAAAAGAATAGTTTCAAAGCAGAGTCTTTGTGTGGACGCAGAAGCTAGGTGGTCTGGAAGAGAACAGTGAAGAATAGTATCCATCTAACTTTCCTGTTTATAAACGTACCTAGACACATGGAGTATATGTCAAGATATGGATTCTTATATTTAGTCTTTTCTGCGTGAGGAAGTAACATTTCAGTTCGGTGCCGGAGTGCCCGAAAAATCTATTGTTACATGAAGGAGCTGGAACCTAGCATGTACATGTCGAAACGGAGAATACAAAGACGTGTGACTTTTGCAAACCACGCCTACAAGTCACACATATTAGTATGCAAGCGTCTGTATACCAACGGACGTCTCTGGCTGGCGCAGTGATCCGCCAATTTCAAACTATACTTGAGAAGCTATGATTCGGTGCTATTCCTGTTAACGGTCTTCACCCCCTTTGTGTAGAGATGTTCCACACATAATTCTTTATTAATATGTTTAAAGTTCTCTTGATGTATTCGTTATGATTTTTGTTTAATAATTAGGTCGTAGCTAGTTTTAGCGTTTATTATTGTAAAATAAAAGGCTTATATTGAAAAAGGTAGTAGCTCCCACAGTACGTGAATGAAATAGGATACGTAAGAGCCATGCCACCATGTTCCAGCAGACGTCTCCTACAGGAGGGACAAGACGACAGAAAGAATTTTCATTTGTAACTTATTAACTATCAGATGACAGCACTTGGTATTTTCAATATATGCATATTTTTACTTATAGAGTCATTTTGTAATGAGTTTCAACAAGTCTTGTGCTGATATACATTATAAACAAGAAAAATCAGTGCTTAAAGAACCCCTCTCACCCCTCTCATACAGGTGGGAACCTTTCGAAGTCACTCACCAGGTGTCTCCCTGGGATGGACACAAGAAAGTGTGAGAGAGGACAGTCATTTTTAAAAGTTTCAAATGTCCTGATGTTCAAATATCCGGTGAAAACAAAAGGCCTTAAGAGAGTAAAAAAAAAATTTCAGCGCTTTAAAATTGTTTTAATCGTATAAAGAAATTCATTAGTGAGTGATATTTTGTACAGTGTGTTTTCCCGTGTGCTTTAAAAAAAATTAAATGGTTTCTACCAGGATCTCTTTCGTCTTTCTTGAACTTCTCCAGGAGAACCAAGGTATGTGCAAAAAAATTTATAAATGTGCCCTGTTTTATTTCAGCTGCTGGGAGTATGCAGAGCCTATGAGGCATGAAACCCAGAACTTTTGTTGTTGTAGCGTGGGTAATCTATTTGGTGATTTCACCTGGAATTAAAACTACATATCTTTGAAATTCAGAGTCTCATGTTCACCAAAATTTAACATATTATTTTTATTTGGCAAATTATTTTCTTTTATTTATTTTATTACTATTATTATTTTTTTCTCTCTACCGATTAGTTGGTGTGTAAGAGGTATCTATGTCTGGGCCTTCAGCCATCTTATTAATATTAATTAATTATAGTCATTTCCCCCACTTCTCATATTCCTCCTCAGATACCTCCTCTGCACCCCACAAACGTTATTACAATATACTATATACCTATCAATCTCTTTATAAGGTTATTTAGTGATAAACAGAATGTAGTGTGCTCCTTTAAGACGTTACCATTATAGTTATCTGATAAGTATAGTAACATTAGTGTTTCGTAACAAATATATGAAGTTACAATTGGTACATAAAGCATTGTGTTAACAAATATATTACGTTATTTCCGTCTATTTCGTTATGTTATAGTTATGTTAAGTTAGCAAGCCCTGGTTGTTTATCATCGTGACCACTAATTCACCCTCGCGGTCGACCTCTAGATCGCGATGTAGCGTACATCTTCGGCATGTGCATACCCATTTGAATCTATGTGTTTCAAATTCGCATGGGTGTTTGTTCCAGTGAACAGTATCGAGGGTGCGACCGCGACCTATACCTCGACCTCGATCACGAGGTCTCTTCGGTATTATTTTACCGATATATGAACATTTTCATATAATGTAACAATGTTAAAATGCCATACTGTGTTGTTACTCATAGGGATGGACACAAGTGAGTTCGAGCGAATTTTCTTTGAAACTCGATTCCACTAGAAACAGACATCTTTGAGCTCGAACCGAGAACTAGGCTCGAACAATTTCCTCCAATTCGATTCGAATTGGGGTCGAGTTTCGAGTCGAGTCGAGCCAAATCCGGTGTGTAGTTTCGAGTACATTCTTCAAGTATATTACCTAGACAGTATGATTATTATCAATGACACTACTATTACTACAACTTATTATTATTATTATTATTATTATTATTATTATTATTATTATTATTATTATTATTATTATTATTAATTATAACAACTCTGTATGTAAATATGAAAGATAGGCGGTTTGTATTTGAATACTAAAAAACTAGTTAAATGAGAACCTCAGTAGTCGTGAAGTCTAGGAGTCAAGGACATTGTTCACTAGCTTCTGAATTTGGGTTGAGGGTCTAGGTTGAGTATTCGGCTTCGAGCCAACACTGTTAAAAGTTATAGGGCACTGGCCAAATGTCTTCAAAACTGCTCGGTCCGGGTTTAGTATTGTCAACGACTCGACCAGCTCGGCTCACAGCTCATTCACTATCGACCCAAAGTGAGCCGAGCCAACAGTTCACCCAACGACTCGGCTAGAGCCCTCGGAGCCCTCGGCAACCCGAACCGAGCTGATGGCTCATCCCTACCAAGTTAGCTCGAGCTGATGGTTCACCCCAAGTGAGCCGGCTCGAGCCATCTTCTCAGTTGAGCCGAGCCGAGCTGAGCTTGTTATGAAAAATCTCTTGTGGTTTCGCTATCGAGACGAGACGAGATGCGAGCAGTGTCCCCTCTTGTGAGCAAAACTAAAAAATATTCCATATTACTGTTTATCATTCATTTCTCATGGCTTTCGTTTTCCAGTGTAATCAGGCCATGATTTCAAGACGACTTAAAACGAACGAACCATTTATCAAACTCGACTGAACTCGAAACTCGACGCGGAAAACTGAATCGGCTCGGAACTCGACTCGAGGTTATTACCTTTGACTTTACTCGAAACTCAATTTTAATTCGAGTCAAGTAGAGTTTTAGCTTGACTCGTGCTCATCCCTATGCGTTAGAAAAAATGGTTTCTTATTATTATTCTGCTAAACTAATTATATAATAATAACAATGTTGTTATGTAAAATCTGTCTGACCTTCTAGAACTGTGGCTAGTAAAGAATGAATGTCCTAGTTCCGTAGGCTTATACTAATTCCAAACATCGATAAGGTTAAACGAATTGACTACGTGTTGTAGGGTAGACGAAAAGTTGCGTCCTGGATGATGATCTTGCGCAAGAAGAGAACAATTGAAATCCCCTGCGCAGATAATAGGAGCGGTACTATCATGTAAAGCGACTGCAAGATCAGTAGCAAGAAGTGCTCTCTGACAGCTTTGTGATTACTTCCAGAATGAGCATAAACGTCAGCAAGATGACACTGTTCTAATTTTGCTGTTAACAGTCTACCTTCCGGATGTAAAAATAAATTATCAATTGCCAAATCTGCCCTATAAATGAGACCAGTGCCGGTACCAGAAGGAGTATCATTAGCAACATAGATATACTGATGCGGTAAGTGTAGAGTAGAAAAGTTTACTTCTTGTAAAAACACGACGTCAAGAGAATGGACCAAAATAAAATCCACTAATGCAGCTTTTCTAACCGCGGAAGACAAACCATTAACATTAATTGTAGCAAAATTCACTGAAAACATGGAGAAATAATCATACGGAAACGGTAACAAACACAATGAAAACACTATAAAGAGAGACCATAAAAGTAAAAAAACGGATCGGGGGGAGATTCATTATAAAAACAAGACAATATCCAGTATACACTAGGCACTGTAGTTTTCAATTTACACAAGATCGGCGAGTTCACTGAGAAGCACTGACATCCTCGGGAGCACTGATATCATCTTGTAATTGAACGGTTTGAGAAAAGAGTAACTTACCAAGTTCATGTCGCTTCTTACGTTTTCGACGTCCTCGTTCTGGAGATGCACATGATGAACGGGTGGCTTCCGTGGTAGTAGATGCGGTTGAAACGCTGTCCAGCACCATAGGGTCAGAACAAGTCGTGGTGGTAGAAACAGGATGAACGGCAGGAGTAGTCGTACTCTCGGTATATGAAGCATTCAAACATGGCACAGGAGTATCCACAGGGGTCTCAACAGTGGGAGGCAGTGAAACTGGAACTGGAGAGCCGGGCAATTCTTCTACTACGGTAGTGGGACTGTTTTGCTGCGACTGCAAAATACAGGATCCTGGGGGGCACATTTGTCACTAGAAGGTTCAGCTTCAAGAAAAGACTCAGCACTAGATAGAAGTTTAGAACTGTTAGGAACTAAGGAGGGCCATAACCGTCTTTACTAGTAAAGTGGAGGGCCGCAGCTAATAATAATAATAATAATAATAATAATAATAATAATAATAATAATAATAATAATAATAATTATTATTATTATTATTATTATTATTATTATTATTATTATTATTATTATTATTATTATTATTATTATTATTAAGCCAGAAAAAATATTTAAAAAATGTATTTGTAATCTTATATACATATTCAACGTGACAAATGAAAGTAACTAGCAATGTTAACAAGGGCTGGGATATCTACATCCATTCCTGTGTTGTTGTGAGCCGCAGAAAATGTAAAAGAGAAGAATCTCCAAGGCAGCTTCCGAAGCGATTCTTCACAATTTTCATGGTGGAAAATGCACTTTCACACAAATAAGTACTATTAAACGCTGACCTCTTTTCCGACCAAATTCGAAGATTTAGGAGAAGGTGTTGCCGTGGATTCCCGCGCCTTTTTGTTATATAGAATCGCTAAATAGATGCCTTATTTCGAAAGGAGAGTGGAAACATTAAAAGAAGGAATAAATATAAATGAAAATACTATCAGTAATAACAATCGTAAATCTTGAGAGCTTTGTGGGCTGCAGAGAATGGTTTGGGGGGCCGCAAGCGGCCCGCGGGCCTCTATTTGGACAGCACTGATCTGGACCTAGGCATCGAGGTAGCGACCACTACTTAAACCTCGACCTCGATCGCGAGGTATGTCTTCAGCCTAAGATTGCGGTTTTATTCAAAATTTATCCGGGGCTGAACCCCGCACTCCCCCCAAATGAACGTTTAGCCAGCAATCCTCCGAAATTAAATCCTTCTATGTATGAGACATGCAAATCAGTGTGGAGGGGGAATCTCGTTAACAATTTAGGCACTCTTTTTCTGGTGGGGAAAGGAGAATGATAAATTTGAGAGAAAGTTCGCCAAAGTACCTGGAGGGATGGTCACCCCTGGACCAGGAAGGGAGCTTCAATTTTTAAGTTGCCAGCAGCTAGCCAAGAGTCTAAGTTCTTTCCCCTCCAGAAAATCAGTAAACAAAACATTGATTACTACTTTGTTAGTTAAGTTTCATTTGGAAGAACCGTGTCTTAAAAACTACTACCAAATAATCAGACATAAAGCATAGCTAATATTCAAAAATGTCCGAAACATGTGATAGTTGTGAAACATAAGAGAGAGAAAAAGAAAGAATTAGACCTGCACATAATACTGTCCCTCTGTTATAATTTTAAACAAAGGAAAGCTTTTCGTTAGGTTTCTTAGATGAGTGGTTAGCGTACTGAAATTCTACACAGAGAGTCACGGGTTCGGGTCCACGCAAAGGACATTGTTTTTTAGCAACATTTATTCTGCGCATTCCACAAGTATTGTTACGACTTATATATAGTCTCAGGGAGTTTGAGCCGAATTTATTTTCAAATATGAGACTTCTTATTATATGTTTTTCTTTTACTTCCAATATTGCCAATTTGATTTCAAAACTTGCAACGTTAATTTCACTCATTGTTCTACGTCAGATTATGATGAAATTTTGCACAGCGACGGCAGTCGGGTGGTACTATAACAGTTGATTCTTACTGTGATACGTTTAAATATAGTGCGGAAACGTAACTAAGAAAAAAAGTTTGTTAGCTCGTACGATACACCATAGACCCCTGGAGGAATTTCATACAAATTTAGGATACGTATATATTACCAATGGAAAAAGTCACTGCAGGGGTAAGACACTAAAATTCTCTTCGAGCAGGGGATAACCAGGCGAAGGGTTCGGGGTGTGTGGACCTCAAACTTTTAAAAATATTTATAAGAATTGATGTAGTGTTTTGTTGCAATTTCTGCCCTGATAATAGTTCTGAGACAAATAGATCCACAAATTCCGAGGAGGGTGCACGTTTATAACAAATACCTCAAAATGCCAAATTGGTATTGAATTAATATTATAATCAATAATAAGAATCTTTGAAGCAACAACACTTGAATAGCTTAGGCCTGCCTACGGCAGTGGCGTCGGAAGTATTTTTCAGCTGGGGGGGGCAAACTGCTGTCTAGAAAATAGACACGGAAATGTAACATAGGTAAGATAATACGAATATATGTTTGTAATATAACAATAATTTGATTTGATTGGTTAATAATAATAATAATAATAATAATAATAATAATAATAATAATAATAATAATAATAATAATAATAATAATAATAATAATAATAATAATAATAATATAATGAAGCTGAACAGTTTCGTGAGAGTGAAATTTCCATCTATTATAGGCATCTTAGTTTACATCTTTAGATTAATTAATCCCGTGTCAGTTCTGTGCTGGATTTTGGTCTGGTGCAGAAATTTTCAACCACTGAAATCAAAATTAAAAACATATAAAATTGTAAAATTTGTATTGCTCACAATGACTGTTTGTAATTACAAATTTTACTATTTTATATACTGGTACATATTTTTAACTGTATTGGACATGATCACACGGACACTATTAAAGAATCTTAAAGCTACTTAAATCACTTGGAAACGAGGAAATTAAAATTATATTTTTAAAAATCCAGTTCTGGTGTTGCAGTACACTGTAATATTAGAAATTGCTATTTAGAACTACAAACTTTGTAGCACCTTGTAGTAGAAAGTAACTTGTACATTATAAAACAGGCTACATAATTAAGTAAAAAATAAGAAAAAATATTTTTTTCTACCTACTTGACTTCGTACCAGAAATGGAAAAATGGAATTTTCACTAAAGACTTCATAAAATGTATATACAAAATTCAATTACACTAATTATCCAGAGTTATTTGTATTTTTTACTAAACTTACTTCAGTATATCCAGTTTGTTATTACATTCACCTCTCTTCCTAATCTCATTATATTCACTTCACTTCACACTAATAAAGTACGACACAATTAATAAGAAATAATTCAAGTTTATATTGAATTTTAAGTGCTATTTTGTAATTTAAATAATTGGTTATAATACGCATAATATTTTCACTTACTCAATTCTACATTTATTTCTTTTCAAAATTGACCAATAGTATCTTTTCTTTCGCTTGTCTTTGATATGAATTCTCATGCAATGGTGTTTAAATCTGGTCGCTACACATATGCAACAACAGCAGATGAGCCAATCTTTCCTGCGTCATGGACGTCCTCAAATACAGTATGTCTTTAGACTACGCAAACAGTAACATCATTACAGATTTGGCTTCGGGAGGCAAGACCCCTTGATATATGTAAAATTTCGCGTTTTTCACTGACTTACTACTATTCTATTGATCAAATCTATATAAAGCTCACTCAGGGGGGCAAATGCCCCTCCCTACCTCCCCTAAATGACGCCCTTGTACGCAAATAGCTGAATGAACTTTCGCAAATGCTCAAGAAGCTGGCATAGTGAGAACGAAAGTCCCTAGACGAACAACTTGGTCGAGAAGACTGCGAACAGTTGGGGTTTCAGCACTAATAGTTTTTAATATTGTGATCGTCATCAGCGACTCAGTCGTCATCAAAGTGTGTGGAAGCAGCCTGAGCTGAGCTCATAATCTATCCAGGTTAAAATCCGACAAGTGAACTCCCAATTCCTACTTCAAATATTCTCTTGAGAGAGGCCCACCAGCACATATAGCTCCTCCAAAAAGCCTTCTAGAGTTTTATGAGTTGTTTGAGGCCTGGCTGATTTAAACGACACTGCACTTCATTCAACAAAGAGTCAATGATTTCGAAGTACATTTTTCGAAGATCTGATACAGGTTCTAGTGTAGCTGCTATAGAAGGATTATCAGTCTCCTCCAACCTAATTGGTATTCTCTTTGATCTTGATGAAGTGGGCAATTTTAAGTGTAGTATGTCTGCATTTTCCTTTGCTTCCTTATAGATGTTTTCAAATGCACTGTCCGTTCGTTGCTCAGAGTGTTGCTGCTCTTTTAGCTCCAGATGCAGAAGCTTCAGAATTTTGAAGCACTTTCGCCAGTTGTCCGCAAGGTACAAAAGCACGTATACTGATTATTAGAAAAAATATCATTCCGAATGTGTTCATTCTTTTCAAATGTCCTTTGAGAATTACTTTTTGATCATCGTTTGGACCACTTGTATTACTGATGATTCTTTTCGAACGTGATTTGAATTCGTTTGTAGTAGATTGAAATCTGATTAGAGATTTTCGCCTAACACACCAGCGAGTAGGACAAACAGGTAATAAATCTTTAGGATTACTTTTGTTGATAGTTTTACAGGGTTCAAGAACAATGTCGGCGTGGGTATATTATCTATCGTTTTGCAGAATCCAGGTTGATGTTTCAAACGTCTTTCACTATGGCTCGCACGTCTCACAAAGGTTCGCATTTTCGTGCTACTTCTTGCAATGGAAGATCTAATGCATGATTACTGCAATGAATGTATACAGCTTTCGGATGTTGAGTCGAAGTTATCTTCTGCATACCACTCACTCGTCCTGACATGATAGTTGCACCATCATGACACTGTTCGCGTATATTTTCTGCATTCAGATTAGGTTTCGTTAGAATATCTTGGATCGTGAATTCTGTTTCCGATTTTGTGCCATGTGGGGTGATAATTTCCATAAATATTTTGTTGGGTTTCATGAATCAGAGTCAATACAGCGCACACAGATACAACTGTTCTTTCTTTGAAATATCAGTCGTGGAGCCGGCTATGATTGCATAAAATGGAGACTCTTTAACTTCTGCTACCAAGTCTCTCTATATTGCATGTCACATAATCTTAAATTCTTTCAATCAGCACTAAGCCAGTTATCCTGTCGGTTAATCCATTGGTTGAGAACAGGCACATCCATTTTTCTTTCATCCAGGAGTGACATCAAATTACCCGTACTATACAAATGTCCACTGATTGCCTGACCACTGCGAGCTAAATATCTAACACTACTAGTTATTATAAGCAGTGACTGTCTTTCTTATTCTTGTTTACAAACTTGGTCTGAAAGGAGAGCTGAAATAGAGGTTCTGTTCAAGGTGACCAGAATTTTTACTTGCAAAAACGGGACGCATTCAAATCGGCGACGGCGGGGGGGGGGGGGGTTAATATCTGAGTTCCAGATTGCATTTTGGGACTCAGCAGTGTTTTCAATTTACAAAATACACAAGTAAGAGCTATAACACAGATTTTCTAACGACGTAAGTACTACCCCAAAATATTTTTAACTACTTGAAAACTCAGAATTCCCACTCAATTCTCACTTGAACCACGAACACTAAATTCCCATTTGAAAATTCAGAAGTTCGCGGCTGAACCTTCCCAACGAGTGTTGGTACGGAAGAGTGTAGAATTAGCATTGGCCATTTATATTTTGAATAATAATTACGGGACACCTGGGTCATGTTTGCTCAAAAACGGGACATTTAGGCGTCCCGTTTGAGAATCAGAAAAAAAACGGGACAACGGTTGAAAATAAGGGACTGTCCCGGCTAAAACGGGACGTCTGGTCACCTGGGTTGTTTCTGCACTCATATCTGAACCCTTTCACTACCACTGGGATATATGTGTCCCACGATACATTCTCAGAGAACCCCTGTAATTTACCACATTTTATTGCTATGAATCGATGTTCCACTGGTAAAGAGAAGCCCGCTAATGGTTCACAGAATTCTTATTAATATTATCCAATAGACAGTAGTGGAAGTGAACGTGAACAATGAAAGTGAGGAACAATGTACTAGTGATAAAGCAGTGGTTGCATGTACTGTAATTTGGAAAAGGATTCCGAAATGTAAAATATTTGTAATCATAAATACGACCCAATTGTTTTTCTGACAATATACATTTCATAATTGAAAATACAAGATGATAATTCATGTCAATACCGCTGGGACATAAAGGTCCCACTTAAAAATATCAGAGGGATACATAATATCCCACCCTTCCCACATCGAAAAACGAAACTGTGGAAAATGTTTTTTTATATATATTTATACGTTTGAAAACAACTTAAAATAGCCATATATTAATGTTTTTCATTCCGAAAAACAATGGTAGTGAAAGGATTAAACGAACGGAACGACAATAGAGTTCGCATTTTTCATATGCTCTGAATTATTATTCCTACCTTATACATTTTTCCTCCTCACTATAAATCTTACTGCACTCTGCATATTGTTTGTAAGAACATTAATTTAACTTTATGGAAAATGTATTTAGTTCCTAAATGTCCTGTTACTCATTTAAACTGTTATATTTTTCAAACTTTAAAATCTCGCTCGACGACTCGTTTCATATTGCAGACTTACGATTACTTTAAAAAATTTAAAAGAATTTACAATGTTTTGAGAATATACACCAATGGAAATAAAGAGAATTTTCAGTTATTTTGCCTAACTCTTTATGGGGGCAGAAAAAGCGCCCGGTCTCTTGTTTCAAAGAGAAAGATGAATCTGGAATAGATAATTATTTTCACATTAGCCTACTATAAAAAGCAAAATTTAGTTCATATAATCAGTGTTATGTGATGTTTCTACAGTCTGAAAGTGAGGGGGCAAAAAGGGTATCTTGCCCCCTTTGAAAATTTCAGGAGGGGCAACTGCCCCCCTTGCCCCCCCGGTTCCGGCGCCCCTGGCCTACGGAACTAGTATAAATGAAGGGGGAAAAAGTGGGACCATGGCTTCTCACAGCGGGGGCAAGGGGTTGAAGTTGCCCCCACTCTGGATTTGCAAAGCAATTTCGGTTCTTTCCAGATACATGTCAAAATACATTAGATTTACTTACATTCTATACTAGTATTGAAGTATTTACTGTAGTTATGCAATGTGCGTAAATAATAGCTGAGGTCGCTAGTTTGATTCCATCTCGCGCCAAGTGGTCTCTGTAGTAGACAAACACGGTGTGGTGGGTTTTCTTAGGGTTCTCCCGTTTCCTCCCACCCTTTTGATTCCACCATTTATTTATTTTCATCATTACTGTCTTCCTTAGCCTACTCGGCATAATCATGGGACGAAAATCTGCAAGATTTCAATTTACATTAAGTATTATGTGATTCAAGGTCTGTGTATTCGCAACTTAGGTTACGTCAAGTTTCTTAAGGACCACTTTCAGTGACCATGCTTCCTAATTCATGCCTCCATTGAGTTTCACGTGGCAGAAATGTGCATCACATTAAAACCAAGTGAAATTTCACCACTCATTTGCAAAATGATAAAATAATAGAAAGAAACTCGAACGTGGGACTGTTCCGTGGTAAGCAAAGAGTTTTCCAATACGCCATTACGACACTCTGTGATGCATTTAATTTATATTCGTTTTAATTTGATAAAAAAAAAGCATACTACTTTCCCACAAACATCACACGACTTGTTGCCTCCAAATTGCAATTCACGCGGAAACGTATAATATCTTTTCTCACGAACATGAACATCAGAAACGTCTGACGATTAGGAAAAAAAGCAGAAAAAAACATACCCAGAATCGAACATAGCACCTTTGGATCGGGGGGAAAGCCACTCTAAGCACACGACTACGAAACAACTACTTAGTAGCCTTATTCAATTATTTCCAGCATCTATTTCCAACCACAAAATTATCTATTACACATAACAAACAACGAGGGATCTTTTTGTTTATTGGGCACTTACATACATAACATGTAATGTAATCACCTTATTAGCAATTTTATGTTAGCTATTTTATCATACTATACAAGCGTTCTGTTAAAACACTTTGAATTGTGCTACGAGAGGAAAAAAAAACGAAACGGTAGTAAAGAAACAGAATTGTCATAAATCACAATATACAAATCACAATGAAAAAGCTTCGTAAGTTTATAATATAGCAACGAAACTTCCCGCGTCTCAAGTCAACATGTATAAAGTGTAGTTTATACGAAAAAGCCTTTTATGCATTGCAAGACCTGTAACGCCCAAATATTCACCACAAACTTATAGTCGTATCGACACACACAAACACACACACAAAAAAAGTGTGGTGCAGGAAACCACCTTACATAAGTCTAAAACAAGCTTAGTGAAGACGTACGAACTGGTCGAGTGGCTTGGGTCAATGGTCTATCAAACAGAAGTTTGTGTGTTCAAACCCTGTAGGAAGTATTCGTATGCTTCCTAAAGGTCTGTTCCTATTTTCATCAGAGGACTGAGAACATTTCTTTGAATAAATATTTGGCAACAACTTTTCTCTCAAATTCGATTAGAAGGGAACATTGTATGAATTGCAATTCTAAAATCCACAGCTGAAAACAAAATATTAAGTATGTTCAATATTTCATTATTATCCTCTGATTTGTAATGAAAAACTAATTATATGCATTGATGATTTCAGAAGATTCTCCCCGGGTAATGGTCAATATATGAATGAGAGAAAATTGATAAAATATTTTTAGTCCACATTAAGCATGATCGAAGATATGACCACGAAGGGGGAAATTTATGTCGACAGGGTCTCAAATTCTCCCAGTTGTCATGCCCTGAAATCGTCACTGTTTGAAAGGTATCCTTAACAAATACCTAGGTAGAATATTACATTTATTTCTAGTTCTACGTTTTGAAATGGCAAAATCATAATTTTAAAGATAATTATAATACGATAAGCATAAAGATTTATAGAACTAATGAAGTAAATATTATTGTGTAAGTTATCGATTTCTAATCGGATTAAAACTAGAAAATTCGTTTGCATCGCGTTTGCATCGCGTAATAATAATATTCGTGTGAAAAATTCCCATTCTGCAAAATTCCTACTTTTTTCTGCCTACAGCTGGCAATCCTGCAATAAATAACTGCACTGGCAATCCTCGGATAAATATAATCATAAAATATACGTTGACACCAACAATTTATATTCTATTCTTATCCACACACAAAAAAAAATGTTTTTCCCATGGGATGACCGTATTGTCAAGAAATTTCGAAGGGGTAGATGTCACACGTACTTAGGGAACAAATGAATTGCGTTGTTGTTATAATAGCAATATACAAAGAAGTGTAACAACGGTTTTGCTGCCGTCGTTAAGCAAGTTGTACTTGTTGGATCTGGCAACATTGCGTAAAGCTCACTCATGTGCCCACGATCCATTCAGCTGATCATTCGACAGGCTGAAACTTGTTGGCGGCGTGCGTGTGTGTGTCAGCGCTCTCTTTTACTGTACTGTTTGTGTCTTGGTTGAGAGGTGGTTGGTGGTGAATGTATATACAGTAAAGTATTTGAATTAAACTGTGAGTGTTTGTGTTATTTGAACGAGTGTCGGTTTTCATGAAAATGCCCCGAATCTGCAAGAACAATCCTGATAACTTTTGTTACATTTCTGCAGACGCTATTTGTGGTAATAGAAGGCGACCACTTACTGATGCAGTAAGGAAAACCTATTCATTGTATTTCGGTTGTCGAGTAGGAGACCAAGATAAATCTTGAGCTCCACACGTGTGTTGTACGTTGTGTTCTTCCGTACTAAATGCTTGGATGCATGGGAAAAACGTCTCCATGAAGTTTGGCGTGCCTGCTATTTGGCGTGAACCCACAAATCATATGTCTGATTGCTATTTTTTATGACACCGCCCTTGAAGAAAGAAATCAATACTAAAAGAAAGAGAAATATCGAACACCCTGACATTCCATCTGCCAGTTCCTGTTCCCCCAAACGCAACAACATCAAGCAGTGATAGCGAGAATGCTGATCCTACACATCCAGCTGAATAAGTGCATCCATCCACCAGTGTTGTTGATCCTTCATTTACGCCATCTTCATCCTGCGAAACACACAAAATCACACAACGTGAACTCAGTGATCTGATTAGGGATTTAGACCCCCCGAAGTGTAAAGCTGAAGTGTTAGCCTCACGACTGCAGCAGTGGAACCTTCTAGCTGAAACAGTGCGAGTGTCAGTTTTTCGGGATAGTCAGAAAGAACTTGAGAACTATTTCAGTACTGAAGGTGAAATTACATTCTGCAGTGATGTTGAAGCTTTGTTTCATGACCTACATATTTCATACAAACCGGACGAGTGCAGACTATTCATAGATGGTTCCAAAACAAGCCTGAATGGTGTACTGTTACATAATAATAACGAAAGACCGTCCATCCGTGTCGCATACGATGCTTTAGCGAAAGAAACGTAAACTACGTTGAAATCTGTTCTACGCGTCATTAGTTACAATCAGCATGAATGGCTAGTATGTGGAGACTTCAAAGCAATTTCGATTTTGTTGTGTTTGCAAGGAGATTATACTAAGTATTGTTATATATGTGAGTGGGACAGTCGCGCAAGAGATAAACACTATACACAAAAGGGCCTTTAAGAACAGCTCTGATTCCTGGCTCAAAAAATATTGTCAATGAACCTCTAGTGAACCCTCAGAAAATTGTTCTCCCACCACTGCATATGAAGTTGGAACTTATGACAGCGTTTGTAAAGGCAGTGAACACGAATGAAGCAGCATTCGGATATTTGTGCATGAAGTTTCCACGATTAAGTAAAGAGAAGATTAAACAGGGAATATTCATTGGTCCACAGATACGCCAACTCGTAAATGACCCTGACTTTGAGGCCACTCTAACCTCTGATCAGCTGCAGGCGCGGCGTTGCTTCCGTAATTTGACCACATTGTTCTTGGGAAACAAGAGAGCCGACAATTGCAGGGACCTTGTGGATGAATTAATTCATGCTTATTAAAACATTGGCTGCAACATAACACTGAAAATGCACTTTCTTCACTCACACCTCGATGTCTTCCCAGAGAACTGGTGCTTTCAGTGATGACCACGGCGAGAGATTTCACAGGGATATTTCTCTCATGGAACATCGATACACGGGTCGGTGGACAGCTGCAACGTTGGCTGACTTCTGCTGGACGCTACAGAGGGATGCTCCAGATACAACCAACAAGAAGAAGGAAAGAAATGGCGCATCCATTGAAGGTAGTGCATTCATTAATCCTAGGCAATAAATTTGTGTACAATTTACTTTTATGCAGCAATAACGAAAGTCCGAGGACCAATTTATTATTTTTGGCCAAAAATGTAGTAGACAGCCGAAATTTGCGGTATTTCAGTTCAAAAGGATATTTATTCTAAGTTCGGTCTTCTTGAAGGCACATAATGTTACCAGTCTTAGAATAACGTTTCCAGCATTCTTTCTAGTTGTTTATTGCAGGATTGCCAGCTGTAGGCAGAAAAAAGTCGGAATTTTGCAGAAAGGGAATTTATCGTGCACTATTTCAGTACATAAAATCCCCCACCCCAGTACAGACTACCGAAATGATAGTTACATTATCTGAATGTATTGTCCTATAGTTCTTTTCGGCATACGGAAGTCAATATTACATTTTTAATGTATGTAAAATTTCGGCATTTTGGTAGAAGGGATAATATTCTTTTTTACAGTTCGGCTCGCTTCGATCATGACGACATTTGCAGAAAACATTCCCAATATTGACAGGTTACTTTTCAAATATAAATTATAATTTTACTACTGCAGGGTTGCCAGTAAAAAAATTAAAAATTCGGATTTTCCTCTAAAAAAGGAATATTTTCAAATATATGGGTATATAATTTCCCAACGGTACCGGTTACCGGAATGATTGTTAAATTTTCAGATAGTACGGGCATCGGCGAATAGAAAGAGGTATAACACATTCCTCAACGATAAATAGGGACGTAATTATACGTTCCTGAGTATAACCTAACAAAATAAATGTGAAAAACATGAATTTTTTAAAAGATAAATTCCACATTTACTGGCAACCTTGAGCTACCAGCTAATTTTAAGTGTGATATTCGTGTTCAGCGCCTCAAATTATATAAAGATTGGCTACTTTTATTTCTGTAAAAAAATCCACTGTAGATCAGCGTAATTAAAAATGAAATTATTCGACATATTTGCTCCTTGGCTTTATATTTGCTTTGGAACTTCTACACCTGTATATCCTTTTTTTACAACACATTTGGAAAACATAATTTTAAAGATCCACTCCCGAAGGCCGATTCAAACCAACAACACTCATAGCGTGTGCTCGTTGTCCGTAATCTTGTATCGGTACGGTCATGTCACGATATGAGTTGACTTGATTTTGAGTTTAACGTCCCTTTCACCAGGAGGCTATTCATAAGAAGTGAAAAGATTAGAAAACCTGACTATCACTGATTGTTAGTATTGCAATTTAAATCCATATGGGGAAGGAGGAGTTTTGTATTTGGAAACATTTTGTAAATTGACAAAATTGTGAATTACACTTGCAAATTTTTACGGAAAACAAAAGCATTCTGTATGTGTATATGTCTTCATAGCCCCGGAACGATCAATTATCTCGCGAAATATACAGATCAGGAAAACAAAAACAACACGTGTTAAATATTTGGAAAGGCCATTCAATAATACCAAACGCAACCCCTATCCCTTGCTCCTTCGCAGGTACGGGGAGTAACTTTAAAATTTAAAATGTGAACCCACATTTCTTATTGCACATTTGGATTCTGCAGAAAAATTATAAATGATTTGACCTAGAATGAAGACAGGCCTCTCACAGATGACGCTTAAATCGACACACAAAAATGCGAGAAAGAAAAAGATTCTCAAAATATCGATTATCTGTTCCGTAGTCGATGGTCTATCGTTAGCGTACTGGAGTCCTGCTTCAGAGGTCATGAGCTCTATTCCCGTACATTTTTAATGAATTGACTTCCGTATGCCGAACAGAACTATAGGACAACACATTGAGATAATGTAACTATCATTTCGATAATCTGTACTGGGGTGGGGGATTTTATGTACTGAAATATTGCACGAAAAATTCCCTTTCTGCAAAATTCCTACTTTTTTCTGCCTACGGCTGGCAATCCTGCAATAAATAACTGCACTGGCAATCCTCGGATAAATATAATCATAAAATATACGTTGACACCAACAATTTATATTTTATGCTCATCCACACACACACAAAAAAATGTTTTTCCCATGGGATGATCGTATTGTCAAGAAATTTCGAAGGGGTAAATGTCACACGTACTTAGGGAACAAATGAATTGCATTGTTATAATAGCAATATACAAAGAAGTGTAACAACGGTTTTGCTGCCGTCGTTAAGCAAGTTGTACTTGTTGGATCTGGCAACATTGCGTAAAGCTCACTCATGTGCCCACGATCCATTCAGCTGATCATTCAACAGGCTGAAACTTGTTGGCGGCGTGCGTGTGTGTGTCAGCGCTCTCTTTTACTGTACTGTTTGTGTCTTGGTTGAGAGGTGGTTGGTGGTGAATGTATATACAGTAAAGTATTTGAATTAAACTGTGAGTGTTTGTGTTATTTGAACGAGTGTCGGTTTTCATGAAAATGCCCCGAACCTGCAAGAACAATCTTGGTAACTTTTGTTACATTTCTGCAAACGCTATTTGTGGTAATAGAAGGCCACCAATTACTGATGCAGTAAGGAAAACCTATTCATTGTATTTCGGTTGTCGAGTAGGAGACCAAGATAAATCTTGAGCTCCACACGTGTGTTGTACGTCGTGTTCTTCCGTACTAAATGCTTGGATGCATGGGTAAAACGTCTCCATGAAGCTTGGCGTGCCTGCTATTTGGCGTGAACCCAGAAATCATGTGTCTGATTGCTATTTTTGTATGACACCGCCCTTGAAGAAAGAAATCAATACTAAAAGAAAGAGAAATATCGAACACCCTGACATTCCATCTGCCAGTTCCTGTTCCCCCAAACGCAACAACATCAAGCAGTGATAGCAAGAATGCTGATCCTACACATCCAGGCTGAATAAGTGCATCCATCCACCAGTGTCGTTGATCCTTCATTTACGCCATCTTCATCCTGCGAAACACACAAAATCACACAACGTGAACTCAGTGATCTGATTAGGGATTTAGACCCCCCGAAGTGTAAAGCTGAAGTGTTAGCCTCACGACTGCAGCAGTGGAACCTTCTAGCTGAAACAGTGCGAGTGTCAGTTTTTCGGGATAGTCAGAAAGAACTTGAGAACTATTTCAGTACTGAAAGTGACATTACATTCTGCAGTGATGTTGAAGCTTTGTTTCATGACCTACATTTTTCATACAAATCGGACGAGTGCAGACTATTCATAGATGGTTCCAAAACAAGCCTGAAGGGTGTACTGCTACATAATAATAACGAAAGACCGTCCATCCCTGTCGCATACGATGCTTTAGCGAAAGAACCGTAAACTACGTTGAAATCTGTTCTACGCGTCATTAGTTACAATCAGCATGAATGGCTAGTATGTGGAGATTTCAAAGTAATTTCGATTTTTTGGGGTTTGCAAGGAGGTTATACTAAGTATTGTTATATATGTGAGTGGGACAGTCGCGCAAGAGAATAACACTATACACAAAAGGGCCTTTAAGAACAGCTCTGATTCCTGGCTCAAAAAATATTGTCAATGAACCTCTAGTGAACCCTCAGAAAATTGTTCTCCCACCACTGCATATGAAGTTGGAACTTACGACAGCGTTTGTAAAGGCAGTGAACACGAATGAAGCAGCATTCGGATATTTGTGCATGAAGTTTCCACGATTTAGTACAGAGAAGATCAAACAGGGAATATTCATTGGCCCACAGATACGCCAGCTCGTAAATGACCCTGACTTTGAGGCCACTCTAACCTCTGATCAGCTGCAGGCGCGGCGTTGCTTCCGTAATTTGACCACATTGTTCTTGGGAAACAAGAGAGCCGACAATTACAGGGACCTTGTGGATGAATTAATTCATGCTTATCAAAATATTGGCTGCAACATGACACTGAAAATGCACTTTCTTCACTCACACCTCGATGTCTTCCCAGAGAACTGGTGCTTTCAGTGATTAACACGGCGAGAGATTTCACAGGGATATTTCTCTCATGGAACGCAGTGTTGGGTAAGTTACTTGTAAAAATGTAACGCGTTACAAGTTACTTTACTTTCTCTTAAAATGTAACGCGTTAGTAACGCGTTACTTGCCCCAAAAAAGTAACTGTTACTTTACTTTGAAAGTAACGCGTTACTAACGCGTTACTTTTAGGTCCGAAACTTTAAATATGTGCAAAAAGTATTACTTGAAGTTTCCGTATTACTATTACTACCACAATTATATTATTATTATTATTATTATTATTATTATTATTATTATTATTATTATTATTATTATTATTATTATTGCACTTCTGAATCGTTTTATGTCAATGCAAGGACAAATTTTTACTTGTTAATGTACATTTTCATATAATGTAACATTGATAAAATGCCAAACTACGTTACTCGTAGGGATGGGAACGAGCGAGTTTCAACGAGTTTTCATTGAAACTCGATTCGAATAGAAACATACATCTTTGAGCTCAACCCGAGAACTCGGCTCGAAAAATTTCCTACAACTCGACTCGAATTGGGGTCGAGTTTCGAGTCGAGTCGAGCCAAATCCGGTGTGTAGTTTCGAGTACTCTCTTGAAGTATATTACATAGACAATATAATTATTATCAATGACACTACTACTACTATAACTATTATTATTATTGTTATTATTATTATTATTATTTATAACAACACTGTATATAAACATGAAAACTAGGCGGTTTGTATCTGAATACTAAAAAGTAGTTGATTGCCGAGCTCGGTAGTCGTAAAGTCTAGGAGTCAAGGACATTGTTCACGAGCTTCTGAATTTGGGTTGAGGGTCTAGGTTGAGTATTCGGGCTCGAGCCAAACACTGTTAAAAGTTATAGGGCACTGGACAAATATCTTCAAAATTGCTCGGCCCGAGTTTAGAATTGTCAACGACTCGAGCAGCTCGGCTCACAGCTCATTCACTATCGACCCGAACCGACAAGTGAGCCGAGCCAACAGCTCACCCAACCGACTCAGCTAGAGCCCTCGGCTCAGTTGAGCCGAACCGAGCAGATGGCTCATCCCAACCAAGCCAGCTCGAGCCACATTTTCAGTTGAGCCGAACCGAGCTGAGCTTGTTATAAAAAATCTCTTGTGGTCTCACTGACATACGTAGTTCATGCTCGATTGTTTCATTCTGAGAAATTCACTTACAGGAAAGAAACATTTGTTTCCGAAAAAAAATATACATATATTGTAGTTACTCATCCGAAATGTAACGCGAAAAAAGTAACGCAAACTAGGTACGTTACTTAAAAATTTGTAACGCGTTACCGTTACAGTTACTTTGGAAAAAATGTAACGCGTTACTTGCGTTACGTTACTTCCCAAGACTGATGGAACGTCGATACACGGGTCGGTGGACAGCTGCAATGTTGGCTGACTTCTGCTGGACGCTACAGAGGGATGCTCCAGACACAACCAACAAGAGGAAGGCAAAGAAATGGCGCATTCAATGAAGATGAGTGCATTCATTTATCCTAGGCAATAAATTTGTCTCCATTTTACTTTTGTGCAGCAATAACGTAGGTCCGAGGACCAATTTATTTATTTTTTGGCCAAAAGTGTAGTAGACACAGGAAATTTGCAGTATTTCAGTTCAAAGGATAATATTTATTCTCAGTTCGGTCTTCTTGATGGCACATAATGTTGCCAGTCTTAAAAAACTTTTCCAGCATTCTTTCTAGTTATTTATGGCGGGATTGCCAGCTGTAGGCAGAAAAAGTCGGAATTTTGCAGAAAGGGAATTTTTCGTGCAATATTTCAGTACATAAAATCCCCACCCCAGTACAGACTACCGAAATGATAGTTACATTGTCTGAATGTATTGTCTTATAATTCTGTTCCGCATACGGAAGTCAATATTACATTTTTAATGTATGTAAAATTTCGGCATTTTGGTAGGAGGGATAATATTCTTTTTTATAGTTCGGCTCGCTTCAATCATGACATTTGCAGAAAACATTCCCAATATTGACAGGTTACTTTTCAAATATAAATTATAATTTTACTACTGCAGGGTTGCCAATAAAAAAATAAAAATTCGGATTTTCCTCTAAAAAAAGGATATTTTCGAATATATGGGTATATAATTTCCCAACGGTACCGGTTACCGGAATGATTGTTAAATTTTCAGATAGTACGGTCATCGACGAATAGAAAGAGGTATAACACATTCCTCAACGATAAATAGGAACGTAATTATACGTTCCTGAGTATAACCTAACAAAATAAATGTGAAAAACATGAATTTTTTAAAAGATAAATTTCACGTTTACTGGCAACCCTGAGCTACCAGCTAATTTTAAGTGTGATATTCGTGTTCAGCGCCTCAAAATCTATAAAGATTGTCTACTTTCGTTTCTGTAAAATCCACTGTAGATCAGTGTAATTAAAAATGAAATTATTCGACATATTTGCTCCTTGGCCTTATATTTGCTTTGAAACTTCTACACCTGTATATCCTTTTGTTACAACACATTAGAAAAACATAATTTTAAAGATCCACTCCCGAAGGCCGATTCAAACCAACAACACTCATAGCGTGTGTTCGTTGTCCGTAATCTTGTATCGGTACGGTTATGTGACGATATGAGTTGACTTGATTTTGAGTTTAACGTCCCTTTCACCAGGAGGCTATTCATAAGAAGTGAAAAAATTAGAAAACCTGACTATCACTGATTGTTAGTATTGCAATTTAAATCCATATTGAGAAGGAAGAATTTTGTATTTGGAAACATTTTGTAAATTGACAAAATTGTGAATTACACTTGCAAATTTTTACGGAAAACACAAGCATTCTATATGTGTATAGAGATGGTGATCAGAAAAATGGAAAAACCTGAACGAAATTGCAACTTACCAGATTAATATAGTGTCGGGCCACCTTTCGCCTTCAGAAGAGCTTTGAAGACAGGCCTCTCACAGATGGCGCTTGAATCGACACACAAAAAAGCGAGAAAGAAAAAAATTCTCAAAATATCGATTATCTGTTTCGTAGTCTATGGTCTATCGTTAGCGTACTGGAGTCCTGCTTCAGAGGTCATGAGCTCTATTCCCGCGCAAAACAATCTCTATATTTGTTTTCCAAATAATAATTTTATACATTTTAGCTTCAATTAATACTTTATTCAAGTTATACACAATACAAATTTCGATAATTGTTTTGCAAACTAGATTTATGAAGTGGTACTTAGTAATAGGGTTATTATGATCAGAGGACATAGGGTTATTTACATAAAAAAAAAAAAAAAAAAAAATGTTGTAATGTGTATTTTCTTGCAAATTAACAAATTGCGGATAAATATATTATTTTTATCGAAGTTAAAAAATGTATGAACTTATTATTTGAGTAAAAGAAGTAGTATACACATAAAATTGTTACTTTGAGCGCGAATTGAAATTAGGATGTTTGATTCCACAGGCCAATACGCTAACCGTATGACCACACAGCACGGGACAGCCAACCAACATTTTCATAGTGTTTTGGTTCCCCTCCTTTCCTTATGTAAGTGCTTATTCACGTGTTGTGGATAGCCTCCCCCAAAACAAAATCCCAAATACGCCACTGTATATTGATGTCAGTAGATATGTTATGGTTACAACAGTCGTTGTGTAAAAATTGTTCTTGGCGCTTCGTGTCTTCATGAGTGGACTGTGTGCGAATTACAAGATGGATAAGGGGGAATTCCCTTTGGTAATGCTGGATGTATACTATAACCAGGAGCGCCATTTCAAACGACAGTTGCATGGGAAAGTATTGCAGTTGTAGCCAAGGGCATCATTTAGGGGAGCAAGAGGGGACAATTACCCTCTCCCCACAAGAGTTTGAGGAATACTTATACCTTAATCAATTGTCTATTAATATACTACTACAAAACTTGAAAGTCTTATGTCCGTGGTGCTCTTGCCTCCCTCAAGCAAGGTCTCAAATTACGCCTCTGGTTGTAGCGTATATCCAGTATTACCAATGGGGATTTCCCCTTCATATCACTTGTAATTCGCACTGTCCACAGATATGGATACGAAGCGCCAAGCACATTTTTTGCACAACGACTGTGTTGACCATAATATATCTAGTGACATCAATAAACAGTGGCGTATTTTGGATTTTTGTTTCGGGGAGGGTCCATGCACAATACGTGAATTAGAACTTAAGTTTTCCCTTTTGGGTGTCTACAAATTTTAATGAAATTATGTATATACGAAATTTATTTCGAAGGGCTTGAGCCCCCCTAATTACGCCACTGTCAATATATTTACGGATACAACTGATTTGAACATCTTTATTGTTGTATGCATTATAAACATATGGTGAATAAATATTTTACTTGTAGTTTGAAATTGTTACTTTATTAGTTACAACAAGAAAAATGACTCGAACGGGACCTTTTGCGCGTACAATAGAGATATTCCTCACTCTGCCTCTTGATAACTTAACGCGTTGTATCATTTATGCGGAGAGTCAGAAACTTTAAATCAGGTTTTCTGGCTATTGCAGCCTGTAATATTGACACTTTAAATGTGCACTCCTACCCTGCGAAAGGTAGCGCGGAAGTTCATTTAGCAAAGCCTGCTTTCCCCTTGTCAATAACTTGTGTTCCTACTCGGTTATACACGTTCTACAGTTATTTCCAGTAACCTTGAACGACAGAGACACGAACACAGAATATCGAGAATAATTAAAATTCCCAAAGTTCTCTCACCGGGAATCGAACCCGGGACCCCATACACCACAGACGCACGTGCTATCCACTAAATCACACAGGGAAGTTATAAGGCTAGCGCGTTTTAGTAGTTGTACTGGAAATGCTCGAGATATGCACTTCTAATACATCGAGTAATTTATTCGGGAGAGGCAAAGCATTTTACATTAAATCCTTGTCTTTGTTTCGCTTTTGTGTTTATTTTTGTATGTTTCGTATAGCGCATGAAATAAGAAATACATTTTTCGCTACGATGTCCAGAAATACTATTTTAACTGATCATAAAACAGAAATCAGTTGGTGAAGCAATATGGGGTAATATGTGGTATTCTATTTTTATACCGGGGCCGCGGTGGCTCAGTGGTAGAGCGTTCACCTCTGGTGCTTGGGGTCCCGGGTTCGATCCCAGCCCCTGCCAAGTGAACTTTGTGGTGGAAAAACACCGTGTGTGTGGGTTTTCTCGGGGTTCTCCCGTTTCCTCCCACTTTATTCATTCCACCATTTCATTCATTACTCATCATCACCGTCTCCTTTAGCCTAACCGGCATAACCGTGGGACGTAAAACTTAAAGATTTCATTTCATTTCATTTTTATTTTTATACCGAGTTCCTTCGTGGCTAAGCAGTTAGCGTACGCACCTTTGACGTAAGAGACCCGGTTTGATTCCTGGTGTGAGCTCATGTGGTTCGGATTCCACGCTAATCAGTAGGTAAACGTATCATATAGCCTTGCTGCTGAAAGGAACGTTAAACTCAACATCAAGTCAACGTAAGTTTTATACCATTAATAGAAGTAAAGGGTAGACGATGCTATCTTGCTAAGACCATGCATTTATTTCTTTGGCACATGTAACAAAGCATCGGACTATTTGCGACATTAATTATAAAAGCTTTAAGAAAAAGGAGCTATATGAACATTAAGTCGCTTCAAGCGTTCAAATCGCTTTATAAAAATCCAGATTATGAATTACAAAAACTTTTTACATTGTAAGTAAAAATACAAGAATGTATTGTTTTTTGTCTCTCACATACTCTCTCTCTCTCTCTCACACACACAGTACCTCTCTTTCTCTACATAATATACTTGTATATTGCAGTAGGTATCAGGAACATAAATAATTTTCATTTTGGACTTGTGGTTTAAGGTTGGTATTCAAATCAGAAATCTGTTCCCATTAAAACAATATTAACGTTCCTCATTTTAGCGTCTTCTATATAAATGATGGACATTGTGAATAAATGCGACTGAGGTTTTATTTGGTCTAGGAATTAATTCGTGCGGTTGGTACGCACACATTGAAGCTGTAGTACAAACACAAAATACATAAATACCTTAAGAAAAATATTGTCCATCGCTAGCCACCACTTTCGCCCATCTGTCAGGCAATGTACGGATTCCGTGGCGAAAGAAGTCCTCATCCTTGGAAGCGATCCAGTCAGAGACCCATGTTTCGATATCTTCTGAAGAAGTAAACCGCTGTCCAATCAAATCGTTGTTCATGCAATCGAACAAGTAGTAGTCCGAAGGAGCAACGTCTGGTGAATACGGCGGGTGGGGTAAAACTTCCCATCCGACATTTTCTAAATAGGTTTTGACCGGTTTTGCGACATGTGGGCGAGCGTTATCATGTTGAACAATAAGTTTATCATGTCTGTTCTCCCATTCTGGTCGTGTTCTGGCCAGAGCTTGCTTCAAACGCATTAATTGTCGTCGATAACATTCTCCATTCATAGTTTCACCCGGTTGCAGCAGCTCATAGTACACCACACCTTTCATATCCCACCATATGCACAGCATAACCTTTGCACAGTGAATATCTCGTTTTGGTTGTGATGGATCTGGTTCACCTAGTTTCACCCAGGCCTTTTTTCGTTTAGGGTTCTCGTAATGGATCCACTTCTCATCACCCGTAATAATTCGATGCAGAAACCCCTTTCTGCTCTGTCGTTGAAGCAGCAATTCGCAAATGGTTTTTCGTCTTTCAACGTCTCTGTCTTTCAATTCATGTGGAACCCAATGTGACATCTTTTGAATCATTCCCATGGCTTTCAAGCGTTTGGAGACTGTTGTTTGATCAACGCCTAATGCTGCTGCAAGTTGTTTCTGCGTTTGACACGAATCCTGCTCGAGCAATGCTGTCAATTCTTCGTCTTGAAATTTTTTTGGCTGTCCAGCTCGCTCTTGGTCTGCCAAGCCGAAATCACCACTTCTAAACCGTGCAAACCACTTCTGACACGTTCGCTCAGCTAGAGCATGGTCACCATACACTTCCACCAAAATACGATGACTTTCAGTCGCACTTTTCTGCATGTTAAAGTAATGCAGCAGGACACCCCGCAAAAACACTTTATCAGGCACAAATTGCGCCATGTTCACTTAACTACAAACTGGTGTTGTTGACGCTTTAATCCACTGCCCTATACTACGAACGATACGCGATGACAGGGGTTTGCAACACATGTGTGGATACACGGAACTGTGGGACGCTCCGTTCGTTGCGCCATCTCTTGTCCACCCGCACGAATTAATTCCTAGACCAAATAAATGTGACGAAACGAGTTGATTTTATAATTTCGAGCATTTCAAAACAGAACTTTATATTTAAGGAAATGTTTCCACACACACACACATATATATATATATATATATATATATATATATATATATATATATATATATATATATATATATATATATATATATATATATATATATAAAATTTATTTTATTTTATTTAACAATCACCAGATATAGTTCAGAGGCCATTTTACACTGGACATCTAACAACAACAATGGAAAAGATTTTGGGAAGGTATCGGCCAGGGCTTGTTTTAGTAGGTACCATCCCGGAAGGACTGAGGAAAGCCCTGGAAAACCCCAGTTAGGATGATCGGCAGCGGGAATCGAACCCGCGACCTCGCGAATGCGAAGCCAACGCTCTACCACTTCAGCTATATATATATATATATATAAACCTTCCCGAACCGCAGTGGTCCAGCGCCTTGACCTCTGAACCACGATTACTGCGCCTTAATTGATTTGTATTTAGACTGTTTACGTACTATTTGATTCAATTTGTACGCTCAGTATTTGATTCAAAATAAAGGAGTTTTGTATTTTGTTTTTTAAGAAATCTGTAATGTTGATAATTTAGTGAATACAATGATATAATGCCCTGCGAGTCCTGATTTACATATTCCTGTGTTTTGCCAATCTATTTGACTATAAACAAGCTACTCGACAAGAACAAAATACAAACTACTACTCGACAAGAAGTTGAGCGACAAGAAGGGGCTCTTTATTTAGGCGTGTTAGAGTAAGTAACGTTTTTGGTGAATGGTTAGCATGGAGATTTCGTAATTTTCCAGTCGGGGTTCGAGTCGCGCCCTCTTCCTTTACAGTTTTTCCTATGTTTCATTTACAAGGCTGAGCTCCGGTTGGATGCTGCAAAACGAAGATAATCTCCAGTGGAGAAATTCAGTGATGATGTAATCCTTAAAATAAAGGAAGAAAAATGAATGGAGAAAACCATTCCAGAATTAATTCTGTTAATCGTTCTATATTTGATATTATCAGATAATTTGATCCATTTTTAAATTGTTGTTAATTGACAATATATTCTCCCCTTTTCTCCTTGTGTTTGAATGCGTAACATTTCACAAATACTATAAATCAGCAACCTAAGGGAAATACGCTTATTACGGATAAGTTCTCCAACTCGTTTGAGTGTTATCGAATTTTGCATTTTTAATATTTACAAATAAATTACTGCATACCAATATTTAGCATTCTGAAAAGTCATTTAACGAATAATGAAATCGGATAAGTTCTTCTTCCGAAGAAGTATTTCGTATCAATCAGTGGCACCAAGAAGCTCAGGCTCTGTTAGACCCTCAAAATTTTCATTGGAGGCTGGGCCCTTCCCCCGAATGATCGTTCCATATTTTAATTGATTTGCAGGTAGGACTACTGTTAATAGTTTCAAAACTCAGCGCAAGACTTTGTGTTTACTTAAAAAACTGACCTACTACATATAACGCATAATCTATCGGTATATTATTTGATACGCATATATGTATAGCCTTTTGAAGTAAGTTAAGTTGTTTATAATCCCTCATTTGAGTTAATTATAAGATACTTTAAGTCCCCTGAGTGTTATCTTCTCATCGCCGCCTCTTGTGTCCGTATATTTTCTTCTGGTATTGTGCTGTTTACTGGAAGTATTCTCTACCAAGAATGTTTATGCATGTTTTCCACGGGATAGTATCTTGCCTCTTGCTGCTATGAAAATAAAATACTACACATTGCCCCCTATCATTTCGCCAGTAGCTTCCTATTTGCTCATGAGTTAAAACAGTATTGCTGGGCATCGTGGCGAAAAGCGTATTTGCTCTTTCGTGCATTCTACGAAAAAAACAGAGTGAAAGCAATAAAAACGAAACAAGGAAAAAATGCAGTGCGATGTAAAGTGCTTGGACTATTTCGACAAATCTCTCAATGTAGTGCTTTCCTTGCAAGCAGGCCTTCATTGTGTAATCGGTAACATTGTAGGCTCAAGTTCACGGGGTCTTCAGGTCGACTCCCCCGAAGGCATGTATTTTATTTTTATTTTTTTTTGCAACAATTAGGGATGCGCACGAGACGAGTCGAGACAGGATTTTCATGACAAAATTCGAGTCGAGACACGGCTCTTCCAATAGAGAAATATACATTTTTCGAGTCGAGACATCACTTTTACATCACATTTTCGAGACGAGACAGCCACAAATCTTGTCTCGTGCGCATCCTTAGCAATAATAGAAGTTTTTTAAATCTATCCCGAGAAAATGAAATTGTGTACAAACACAACATTTCACTTTTGTATTCACATTATCGCGAAGAAATATGATCATTTCATGCAGTTCAAACCATAGAAAATAAGTTGGAGAATAATGTTTTGCGGTCTTTTTATAAACAATTTCCAATGTGTTGTCGTCGACATAGCTCTACACTGTAGAACTTAGGCCCATATTTATAAACACTCCTTGAACTGTTCCTTGATTTGACTTCAAGGCTTCCTCGGATAAGTGTTCCTTGAAGTTCAAGGGCTACTTGAAAAAAAGTCATATTTATGAACCTTCCTCGACTGTTCCTCATCGAAGGTTGATTTCAAGGTAGACTCAAGGAAAGACGTCATCAAAGTGATGAGGTCATAGCCAACAGCCAATGAGTACTCATAAAATAAAAGAAGTACGAAATTCGCATTTTGTAAATTATTCCTTTCAAACTACTATGTTTCCTCAATGATTTTTGTTGCTTCCAACCTTCCATTCTTGTTTAATATTTTAATGTATTATGTCAGTGCTTGCACTAGTAATCAATGTGATACGCCAAAATGAACTAGCAAAAACTTATCAACAATATGTGCATCTACAATTGGAGTTTGGCAGCCCAACCTAATATTTAAATAAGTTAAGAAGAAGCCTAGTAAAACGAACACTGTTATATATTTTAAAAGATTTTTGCCGGCAAAATCAAACTACCGCAAATTTTGTAATTTTTCGTAAATACCTCGAAAATAAGTAACATGTCAATTTTTGATGTTGCAGTCTGGTTTGGTTGTTCAGAGGTTCGTTCTCCGTGCTTTTTTTTTTCATTCTAAGGTTTTTAAAGACCATATGCAATATGTTTTCCCGTGTTTTCAGTTGTATGTAATATGGTATTACAACTATCAAATTTATTGTGTGTGCTGGAGTAGATAGTTAAACAGGAACTTCCCATGTTCTGTTAGGCTTACTAGATAGGCCTAACTGCACATGAACATCCACACATATAAATAAGTTATATATCAGCACTGCAAACAAATCATTATCAAAATATACAGGGTTGACACAGATTCCCTTACCCCTGAAAATAAGTAGTTGAGTTGATTTTGAGTTTAACGTCCCTTTGAGCAGCGAGGCTATATGAGACGTAGATCTACTAATTAACGTGGAATCCGAACCACATGAGCTCCCGCCAGGAATCGAACCCGGGTCTCCCACGCCAAGTGAAAATAAGTAACATATACCACTAAACCTACGTAAATAACTACACGGAAAGAACTGAATGACATGAACGACAATGCTTTCGAGAAGTTTTACTGATGTAGGAAACATTAAGTCAAAGAATCAGTCTCTCGACCGTCATTCTCATGACAAAGCCGCCAGGTTCCGAGAGACATTTTGAGGAGCATTTCAGGTGTAACTTGAGTGAAAACTTCTTTCACTGCTTCTGTCAGTTCGAAAGTGGTATCCTAACGTTTTTGTGCAACGATGCCCATAATGAACTCCCATAGCGCACTATCACAGATGGTGAGTTCTGGGTTTCTCTCATGTACCCAACAACTTCCAATAACACGTTTTTCAATACTGTAACTGGAAGTATCAGCCATCGTTCACACAATCTGGAACAATGGAAAACTTTACATTTGTATTTATAAAGGAGTAATGAGAAAACTTACATTAGCATTTATCAAGGGGTAACGGGAAAACTTACATCAGTATTTATCAAGGAGTAACGGGACTTTCTGGCCACCCTGTAGACTCTACTACTAGACATATACTTTAATACTAAATACGATTTCCAAGAAAATGATGTCAACATACACACATACAAAATATTTAGACAATATAAATGAATACTTATTATAATCCTGCAAGTGTCATAAAAATGAACATGATCATCATCATCATCACAGGTATTCTGCCATTATTGGCAAGTCACTTGCTGCAATTGAGGAACTTCCATGCTACACGGTCTTCCGCTAATTTCTTTATCGTCACGTACGATTTCTCTGCTTTGTTATAATTCATTCATTTTAGTCTTATTCGCCCTCTCCCTTCTATTTTTGCACCATACCCTCTAGGACGTCTATCACGATACAAATCCTTCTTACCTAATACCCCAAACAGTTTCTGTTCCTGTTAATAATATCTAAAATTCTTCCTTTCAACCCCACCATTTCTAATACCCTGTCATTCATTTTCCGCTCGACCCAACTAATTCTCCCGTTCTTCTCCACACCCACACTTCAAAAGCTTGCAGTCATTTTTGATCATTTTTGCGTAATTTCTGTTTCTGTCCCATACAGTACAATACTCCTCACGAAGCAGTGTATGAATCTTTTTCTCAACTCTTTATTCATAGTTCTACAAAATAGTATTTTCTTCCTCCTAAATGCTTCTTTCGCCATTCCTATCCTTACTTTTTTTTTCACATTCACATTTCATGTCATTATTAATAATACTACCTAGGTATCGAAAACTAATCACTAGTTCTATTTTCTCACCTTCCACTTCTATATTTGACACCAATCCCTTCGTTCCAATCACCATGGCTTTTGTCTTTCGAACATTTAATTTCATCCCATATTCTTCACAGCCCTCCCTCAAGTTTTCTAACAACTTATTGTTTTCCTCTTCAGATTCTTCTACAGACTCCATATCATCTCCAAACCATATACACCTAATCATTCTATCTCCTACCGAAATGCCGTCTTCATTTTGTAAGGTCTTTTCACTATTTCTTTTAGGTTGATATTAAATAATGTAAGCGAGAGACAGCATCCCTATTGAACTCCCTCTCCAATTGAACTCTCCGTTGTCATTTTCTCCCCTATTCTAAAACTTACTTGTTGGTTCATATATAAGTTTATTATGAGTCTTCGATCCTTATTTTCCAACCCAACTCTCTTTAGAATTTAAAACAACAATATTTCCAATTAACACGGTAATAAACCTTTTCTAGATCAATAAATACCACATACACCTCTTTCCCTTTTTCTATAAATCTTTCACCGATCACCCTTAATAATCAAACTGCATCTCTTGTGCCCTTACCTCTCCTGAACATAATAATGCACATTAAACACAGTCCTTTTTTCCTTTAATCTAAATTTTCATATTGAATTGCGCCGGTACCTACTAACGCAATTAGTACATGTTCCTAATCTCCCAATATGTTTTTTTTTTTTTATCTTGGACGGGAAGAACCATGAGGAACGAACTTCTGAAGTACCTAGAAAAGACAAACTTAAGCACCACAATCGCCGTTGCTTGTTTCATGTGTGCAGGATCTTTCGGGCGAGTTCAAATGTACCGTCTACCTAAAAGCTACAGTATCTATTTCAGCATCCCTTGAGGCACAACTTCCAGTGCAATCCTCTCAACCGAAATAATAATAATAATAAAAAAGAGTTAACAAAAATATCACAATTACCCTGACGAAGTGATAGCAAACATCTTACACACGGTGCCTTCCAGTTTCCTAACTTCAAGCAGCCAGAGATCTTGGCAGAACATGCCAAAAGTAATAGCCATTATTATTTGAATATATAAAAGGGTGATTCTTTTACAAATTCAGTTAAATAATTCTTGATTGGAACCACATACAGACTTGGTTTATATGTCATTATATCATTATACAGACTGGAAAAACACTTCGAGCCTTATGCAGAGTCGCTCTGAAGCATGATTAGAATCATACTAAAGAGTTCGACTAACATATGTTTCCTGCAGTAATCAGGCTTTTAGTAAGACGCTAATCAAACGTCAAAACAACTCTGCATAAGGCAGTTCAAGTTTAACTCACGTTTTGAGTAGTTGCGGAGGTGACCACACGCGGCGCCACCGGTCAGTCGTTGAAAATGGAGACTTTCGTTGGTGAGCTAAATGCGTATTTTGGTTTGAAGGAACGAAGTCAGCAACGAGTGTACAGCGTAAGTTTCGCATACAATACAGCAAGGAACCACCCAACAGACCAACAGTGTACAAATGGCACCAGACATTTGTTGAAACAGGTTGTTCTGTGCGACACACAACGGCTCCAGGGCGCTCACCCGTGACTGGCGATGTGATGGAAGCAGTTTTGTCCACAGTCCTCGGAAATCTATACGATGTGCATTACAAGAAACTGGTATCCCTCAGACCACTGTTTGGCTCCTATGTCGTAGACGTTTGTCCATGAAGTCATACACATTGTCCTTGGTTCAAGCATTGAGTGAAGCGGATAAACATACCCGACATGAAATCTGTGTTACCATGTTTGATCGCATTAATGGTGATGAGTCATTCTTGAACAATGCGGTATACAGTGATGAATCAACTTTTCACCTTTCCGGCCGAGTCAACACACACAATTGTCGTACTTGGGCCACGAAAAATCCACATGCTCACATGGAGCTGGTTCGTGTTTGAACGCCAAAATGAACGTGTTTTGCGATGTGTCCAGAGCAAAGGTGTATGGACCATTCTTCTTTGCTGAGAGCACCATCGCCTATCTTGATATGCTCCAGAACTTTGTTGTTCCACAGTTAGATGAAGATGACTACGATGGCCGCTTATGGTGGCAACAAGATGGCGCCCCGCTGCACTACCTGATAGACATAAGAGAATTTCTTGATCAGCGTTCCCCAGATCAGTGTATAGGTCGTAGTGGATCAATTGCCTGGCCGCCGTGGTCTACAGATTACACGCCACTTGACTTCTTTCTGTGGGGGTTTGTGAAAGATAAAATGTACACCGCTTCCCTACCTGATAATGTTAATGAACTGAAACATCGCATCACAACAGCCATCGCGGACGTTTTCCATGAAATGCTGGCTACTGTTTGGCAGGAAAGCGACTTTGGTTGGGATGTGTCCAGGATGACCGCAGATGCACGCATCGAGCGAAAATGGATTTGTCACAAAAAAAAAAAAAAAGAAAAAAAACCTGAAATGTTTTGCAGTATAATGACATATAAAATAAGTTTGTATGTGGTTCCAATACAGAATTATAACTGATTGAAGTTTTAAACCCTATAAAGTATCACCTTGTATAACAAGTAGTACTGAGCGACAGACTAACTAATCAACTTCCGGGCCAAATCGCTTAATCTCGAAACTCCCAATTTTGAGAGTGCATAGAAATGACAGTGAAATGAAATCTTTCAGTTTAACTTTCCACGATTATACCCTTTAGGCTAAGGGAGAGTGATAATTAAGGCAAATGAATGATGATAGAAGATTTGGTGGAATGAGAATATAGGAGGAAACGGGAGCACCGTGAGAAAACCCACTAAAACGATGTTTTTCTTTACAATCTTAATTGGCTGGGAGTCGAACCAGGTACCAGGAACAACACGCATCAGAGTTAAGCGAGTGCTCTACCCCTGAGTCACCGTGCCCCGTGTATAGACATCTGACATAAGGTACCGATAAGGGATATTTTTTGAAAATTCGATAAAAAGAGGGAGAAATAAAGTAAAGAAATGATACTAAAACATCTTGCAACATCTGAAGGTTAGAGACATAAAATTTGCTATGTGAACTTCTCATTTAAAATAATTAGACACGTGTTTCAGATTTGTTTGATATTTTATCTAGAAGGGAAAATAAAGTGCTGAGAACGAAAAATATTTAGGAATTACAATTTCTGAAATAAGATCCCATATCGAGAAATCTCTGAAGTTTAGTGACATGAAATTTGTCATACGAACTTTCCATTGAAAATAATTAGTCACATGTTTAAGCGTTTTTCCGATACTTGACCTAGAAGGGAAGTAAATGGTTGATAAGGAAAAACGACGAGAATTACAATTATTTTAACAGCTTGTCCCATAAATAATGTCGTGTTTTCGATGACTGCTATAATAACGCCATTTGACGACAGACTAGTGAAGTATACGCCACGTGAAATGACGGCAAGCATCCAGAAGAAGAACGATTTGTTACTTGTGTTTGATTATGGCAGCGTCGGAGGACCGGATCACATACGGCATATTATGTTGAATGAATTACACTAGGGATATCAGTCAGCGTAGCGACATGAAACATCAATTTCGTATATAGGTAGGATAGTTTGGATATGCGGAAGTACCAGATTAGTCTGGGGATACTAGCCTCACCGATGAGCAACGAGAAGGGACATCTGTGCAGCTGAGCAAGAACCCTTGCGAACAGCAGTGAAGGCAAATTCAATGTATATTGTTGTAGAACTGGGCAGGGAACTCCATGTTACCTATTTCGACCGTTCATCGCCACCTACAGGATCTTAAGTACGTGTGAAAACTCGGTAAATGAGTATCCCATGCACTAACGCCTCAACAGAAGCAGCAGTTAGTGACATTTACAGTTTCTTTTCATCTGTCAAAGACATGAGCCATTTCTGAACACAATTGTGACAAGGAATAAAAAGTTAGGCCTCTACCTTAACATTAGACGTAAACGTCAGTGAGTACCTAAAGAGGAGATGACCACAGGAACTGGGCCAATACAGGACCTCCATCCCTGTGAAGTAATATTGAATGTTTGGTGGGATATCCATGGTATAATCCATTTTGAGTTATTGCCACGTAATAAGATCCAATCAATGCAGGTGACTACTGTCAGCAACTTGAATCCATACGGACTGCATTGTTGAAGAAACGTCTTACTCCGGTTCTTGGCATGGTGTGCTCTTCCACGCCCACTCACGTCAAGGAAGACCTGTGATAAGATCGAGAAATGTGTTTGGAAGAAAATCCCCATGCGGCGTTTTTACCACATCTTGCACCAACAGACAACTATGTATTTTGCAGCCTATAAAACCACCTTTCAGGTGAACATTGCTAGATAAGGATGGCATGCGACGAACTGTGACCCAGTTATTTGCCTCCAGGACTGGTGATTTCTTTCAGCGGTGGATTCAACAACCGGTTGACAGGTGCCAGAGTGTTGTGGAGTCCGATGGAGACTATTTTCCTAGCTAACGGTAGTGTTATCGTTGTTTTCCTCACGGTGCAAATATATGACATTGCTTATTGGATGACGCAGTAATAATGTGCCCATATCTCAGAATCTCTTAAGATTAGAGGCCTGAAATTTTGTATTTGGACTTCTCATTTTAAATAACTAGATACGCGTTTCAGCGTTTTCTTTTTTCCATATTTGATTTAGAAAAGTAGAAAAGAGGTTGGGAATAAAAAGAGACGGGAATTATAATTATTATAAGGAATCCATAACTCGAATCTATATATAAGGTTAGGGACATAAAATTTAGTATTTACACTCCTCACATAAAATAATAAGTCATGTACTTTAGCGTTTTTCTTTTAATATTTCACCTAGAAAGGAAGAAACCGAAGTGAACAAGAAACGAAACCTGTGGGATTACAATTACTATCATAAAAGTTCCATATATAAGATGGCCATATCTCGGAGTTCCTTAACGTTAAAGGTATAAAGTTTGGTATTTGGACTTTTTATTTAAGATAATTTATTACATGTTTCGGCGGTTTTTCGTATTTGTCCTACGAGGCCCAAAAAAAAAAAAAAAAAAAAAAAGAGAGAGAGATAGAGAGAGAGAAGAAACATATCTCGGATTCCTTTAATGGTATAGACATGAAATTGAGTGTATGGACCCATCATTCAAAATAACTAAATAGGTGTTTCGTTTCTTCATACTTGTCGTAGAAGAGAAGAAAATAAGGGAGAAGAGAAAGGAGTGGTGCCTTTTAATTTCTTTTACTCAGATATCCACATTTCGGAATCATTTAAGGTTAATGATGTGAAATTTCAACAATTATAACTTCTCACAAAATTCAGATAGAAACCTCATTCTGATCAAACTATAATGAATGGTAAAAGTATCTTTGGTTAGTACAAATCTTATATAGTGTCGCCATCTTTAAACATGGTGTTATTATACTTGCTTTGTGACGCATAACTTAAACTATTAGAAATAAGGTAAAAACGCCTAGAAGTAAACGTTATTGAGAAGAATCTCACTTTTCTAACTAAATTATAATAATATTATTTTCCTGACTTTGAAACTCAGGGAACTAGTTCATTTTATGTACAGTATGCGGCAAAATAAACAGTACTGAAATTCGCGTACGGGTGGCGCTCAGATGGAATGTGGTATGAGCTGTGTGTGCCACATGTGTGCTCTGTTTGTGTGGACTAGCGTAGTTTGCAGTTGGTGCGAAGATAATGTTGCTCACAACAGAAGAGAAGGTACTTAGTTTCGAGCAATATTTCCGCTCATAAGGTGAGGGACAGCGTCTCACTGCAAGAGATTAGCGTGGACGTCTACTGTATTGCACTGGAGTGTTAGCTATGGCATATGAAGATTAAGATTTCATAAGTAACATATGGTTCAGTGATGAAGAGGCATGTGTACTTTGATCGCCATATCAATCGACAGTTGATTATTGACTCTGTCTTGCATGATTTGTGCGGCTTTTACCACACAAAAAATATGTCTTTAACAACAATGGATGCAGCAAGACGAAGCTATTGCCCACACTGCAAGTAAGTCACGTACCCTTCTGCTCACAAGCGTTTGGACATCGCTTGATTTCCTGTGGAACGGATTTTCCATATCCTTCCCACTCCCCTCACCTCATGACACGAGATGCCTACATACGGGGTATGCTGAAGGATTCAATTTTCCTAACAGATAACTTCTTACCACTATACCGGAGTTAAGAAAAAGATTCGGTCATTTGCTTTGTCATTCCACCAAACCGTGTTCACTAACATTTTCTTCGATCTACAGGACCGCTATAAAGAATATGTGCGACATAATGTTCAACATTTTGAATACACAATGTACAAAAATGCTTCCTTGTAAATTTACTATAAGTGTTGAGCAACATTTAATTGACATCCAGTTGCCAACCTTTCTTATGTTTCATTATGTTGTACAAAAAATAAATAATTGTCAACGATGTGATTTCAGTACCATTTGTTTTGCCGCATACAGTAGAACAAAATGTTAAAGTTTGTGACGTTGGGTTACAATGAAGCCTACTTTGCATTTTTTTAAAGAATAGATTTTACAATTGATTGAAATGAAAACAATATTGAAAAGGTATTGAACATATATATTACCGTCCTATGAAAACGTCTGATAATCACTTAAAAAATAAATAAATAAATAAACACGATATGGGCGCCGAGTAGCCAAGCATGGACATTGTGAGTAGCAATGGTTTGTACGACAATGTTTGTTCTGCATGAAGTTACAAAAAATAAAATTTCGAACAACAAATAGTTACAAATATACTGAGAGAAGTTTATTTACTGTTGTAAATTTCTTAAGAATATAGTAATCAATAACCGATATTAAAACTTCACATTGTTTGTTAGAATATTTGGTGCTGCAATATCACAGATATTTGCTCTATGCTTACTTTCAAAATAGTTATCATAGTATGAATACACAGGGATAAAGATGGAATAAGGACTACAATCAAATTAGTAATACAAACTGATCAGTCATTAGAAGAATCATTGTCACGAGGTCGATCCGGTGACAGAGAACGTTCCTGGTTTTTACATAATACGCACGCACAAACATCAATATATTGAAGCCTCTGTATGACACATACACGTGGACACTCCTGTTCTAAACGTTTTGGTCTCTGTGCAAGAATAGCTAACCATTTCCAATATTTCTTAAGTAATATTTTCTGTTGTCCATTTTATTTGGGCCACTCCCACTTGTACATTAACACTAAAGATGCATTTCTTGATTCTAAATGTTTCACTGCTTTTCCTGCGAGGATTTCTTTTTGGAATATAGCTACAGTCAATATATCCTACAACTCTAGGAAAACTAGCCATTTGATGAAATTGAACTTGAACTGTCCTCAAACAATCAGGAATGGGAAATCAATCACATATATCAGGCGACGAGCAAAGACTAATGATACTTTCCTCACAAGCTGGCAAATTGTTGGGTGGCTCATGAAATTGGTTATCTTCAATGTGTATCTGTAAAACAAGCACAGAAATACGTTACATTAAAAAACATCAGGAATATTCTTACTGGAATCTTTTTTGCTAATTTTGCAACTTCAAAATTTATTCAGATGTACCTTTCCCGTGTGAAACAACGCTACCTATAATTATGGAAAGTCACATTTGTGTCTACTTTTGATTGTAGGAATGAGTAGATGGAAAATGGTAAATATTAGCTAATTTTTAATAAAATCCCTTTTGGAGCAGCCTCACTGCCATTAAGTTTAACAACCCTAATTTACAGTTGTTTCTGTTTATTATCTGTAAAATAAATTAAATTAATCAGAAAATGAAAATTATAACTAAGTTTCTTAGATTATGTTTTTTTTGCATCAAATGTCGTAGCTAAGACTCACCTACATAATTTTATCAATTATCAATTATGAGGATGCAATGGGAGAATAAACTAGTTTTACTATTCTCGAAAGAGAGTTTGCTAAAATCCGAACAAGAACCTGAAGGTATAATCTTGACATCATTTCGCGGATTGTTGATAGGAAGAAATACCTACGTGTATATTATTTTCTTTAACAACTTGTATAGTTCTTTATCTTGTTGAAAATCATGGAACTATGAATAAATTGATTTATTCTGTTGTTATTTTTGTTCTGAGCTATTTTCTAAAAGTATGATATAAATTAATTACGAAAGTGACTTTGATATTAACAGAGAGTATTGCGAATTATGCGATTGATTCATCAGAGATAAACTTTGATATCTACCACTGAATCGTGGTTTTCAGCTGCAAAACTTTCAAGAAAAGAAAAGAGCAATTGTGGAAAAGATTGAAATATTGATTATTAGGAAAGATAAGACAAAGATAAGAACATAAACATTTTTTGTATAATTCGCCATTAAAATATAATCACATAATCGCTGGTACCTACTGTTTATGTGACAAATAAAATTTTGCTGTGAAATGTTCAACACCATTAAATAATCGAAATTGTATCGTGTGTTTGATGCTGTAACATTTTATTGGGGACTACAAAGTTCTATATTAACTATTATACGAAGTGTAACCCAGTACGAGGGTCACAACGAAAGTTTTGAGATACGCATTGTTGTGGCACAGTGTTTGAATTCCAACAACTGCGTTCGGTAGCGGTATCCAGAGCGAAAAAGCGAAGCAAGTTTCAACTCACCTCGCTTATCGGCGTGGCCATATCGCCTTCGCTTGTTTGTTGATGTGAGCAGTATATTCGGCTGTCTAGAATGGAGCACGAAAGGGAACATTTTCGGGCAATGGTCCTTTACGATTTTAAAGGTGGTATGAACGAGACACAAAGCCTTGATTGTTTGCAGGGGGCATTTGGGGACCTTGCTCCTTCCCGTGCTACAATTTTTCGGTAGTTTGTTGAATTCAGAAGAGGCCGAACATCGCTTAAAGATGAAGAGAGAGCTGGACGTCCGGCAACAGCTGTGTCAGATGAAAACATTGCTGCTGAGGAACAAATGATTCGAGAAAATCCTCGAACAACTTTCAAGGACATTGAATCTACAGTGAACATTGGATCGCCAGCAGTAACAAAAATTCTTCATGATCATCTTCGGCTCAGGAAGGTTTTATCTCCTTGGGTGCCTCACACTTTGACTGAACAGCAGAACCGCATGCGTGTGGAATGGTGTGAAGAAATGCTTGCAAGATTCGATGGAAGCAATTCTCGACGCGTCTCTGACATTGTTACTGGTGATGAGACTTGGATCTATCAATTTGTCCCTGAAAATAAACGCCAGTCTACAGTTTGGATCTTTCCAGACGAAAATCCACCCACGAAAGTGAAGCGACCGCTAAGTGTGGGGAAGAGGATGGTCGCAACTTTCTTTTCCAAATCTGGCCATGTAGCAACTGTTCCACTTGAAGAACAAAGGACTGTTACTGCTCAGTGGTACACCACTGTTTGCCTAACAAAAGTGTTCCAGAAGCTTCGGGAACGGCGTCCAAAAACTGGATTGCGTGGGATCCTGCTTCATCAGATGCGCCCGCACACACGGCCAACATCACAATTCAGTTTTTAGAATCTACAGAGGTCAAACTTATGACTCATCCACCATATAGCCCTGACCTGGCCCCGTGTGACTTTTTTCTGTTCCCCAGGATCAAAGATCGCATGCGTGGGAAGAGATTTTGCAGCCCTGATGAAGCTGTAGTGGCTTACGAGAATGAACTTTCAAAACTTGAAGAAAAAGACTGGCAACACTGCTTCCAAAAGTGGTTTTCGAGGATGCAAAAGTGTGTACAGTGTAATGGTGAATACTTTGAGAAAATGTAAGTGTTAAATTGATTTTAAGTATGTAAGTTATTTCACATTTCAAAACTTTCGTAGTGACCCTCGTATATAATAGTATGGTCTGAAAATAATGAAAGAGAAACATGATTTTACTACTGGTAATATTGAGCAATAAAATATTAAACTAGTTTTCGAAGAAAACATAGTGAAAATGGCAGACTACATTTTTTTTTAATTCATATGTTATGTGGTTCAAAGAAAATAGCGCCTACCTGATAGTTCCCATTCACATAGAATCTTAAAACCGTGAGTACTTTCAGAATTGCTGGTAGTGAACGTTCCCACAAAATAATATTTTCTAAATCGTCTCCCAGTAATGGAAAAATTTATCTCAGAAATATTACTTTCGAAAACCTGGAACGAGAAAAGAATACAGCTTAAAACCAAAACCTGAAACGAGAAATGAATACAGTTTGAAACTAAAACCAAAATCGACACACTTTGTGTAATAAACCTATGATCAACAGAAATAAAACCTAACCTAAACATTTCCAGTTAATACTTGAAAATCAAATGAGCGTGTTCGCGGACTTTAAAGGTGGAAGACAGGCCATGACCAGTATGGAGCACGAAAGTAAGTGTGGCGTTAGTAGCTAGGTTAGGTTACTGTCGTTTTATTTCATATTTCAAAATGAAATTCTACTTCTGCGTAGAAGTCATGCTACAGAAATGACCAGGGCGAATATATGAACAATGGAAGCGAGACCGGTTTTTGAGTACATGAACCTTTGTACAATACGCATGTGCAGGAGACATGTTACGGAAATAACCAGGCGCGGAGATATGGATTACCGAATATGCATTTATGTCCGCTCCTCATAATTTCCTTAACATTACTCCTACACAGGTGAATTCTGTGAAGGTCCCTGTATCCCTGCTGAAAATCTCATGAAAATGAGGAATATCACAATGGTAAATGACACTCAAGTCGAGCAGCGTATATTTGACGTACAAGAATATGGAGCAAACCAAAGCTTCAAAAACTACCAACCGTCACTGACGCGCCTGCTCCCTTCGGACGTAGCCCCTTGCTACATAGCGGGGCCATTAGTTTCGCCCTGCCCTGACTCGTTTAGATAACATTCGTGCTTTTTAAAGGCTATCTAGCACAAATCGATTTTTGATTTTTGAATTGTCGTTTTTACAGCATGTCTGCACAAAGTATGTCATATAATGTTTAAGTACCCTAAAATTAATCTACACATATGAATGGAATTCCTTCCATAAGAAACAATTTACAAGAACCATTTCCTGAGCAAAAGAAGTCATAATTAATGAATTTAAACACGGATACTTAATCTGGAATAGTACCAAATTGTGAAAATTTTACATTGTGTACAATTAATGCTTACCTAACCTAATATTGTGTCTACTTCGGTAACAAATCGTAAACAATTTACATTTTATGTAATTAGTGTCTGCTTCCCTTCTATAACACAATTGCATTATACTTCTTGGCTAAAAACAACAAAACACTACATTCTTAATCTAATTATAAGAAACGTGCCAATATATTGAGATACAAATTGAACACGTAAATAAATTTCCTTCTGCCAATTTAATTTTACACAAACACAAACCGGTATCAAGTATAAGATTTGTTTATACAAGTAATGAATTTTGGTAATAGGCTATATATAAAGTCCTACTTCCTTTTATCTTCATGTTCCTTGGCTCCTGAGTTGCATGATTTTCTGTCTTAACCTTGTGCAGCACCCATGCGAATGGTTCTTATGTTATTGTATCTTGCACTAGATGTATTACAAGGATCTACTGTGAAAATTAATAAAATAAGCTATTCTAACCTAAACCATCCCAACCTATTTTGTTATTGCAGTTAATTTTTAAAATAATATGTAGGTAAACTTGAAACTATAAATTATATTGGGACTTTTTTTTTACACATGGCTAAATGAAAATTATGATTAGAGCAATTTAAACATGGAATACAACGCCATGAAGTGAATGTCTCTTGGTTCAAAAAATAAGACGAAATAGTTAAAACGAAAGGTTCGAAGAGAGAAGTGCCCAACGAGAATAGGATCTACGACCCATAGAGAATATAACTGTAAAAACTCCCAGAAAAGTAAAGGAAAATAAGTGGAACTACTCATACTTTGTGTGTACAATGAACATTTGTTATTTTTGTCACTATGTTACTGTTATTAAAATTAGCATAAAAGTTAAAATCAAGATGCATAGTTGACTTACCTGTATCTCTCAAAGAATTGATTATCGTTATACAGCTCAAGTGGATTTTCCATGTGCCTCGTATGTCTTGACGCATCATTAGTCATCGCAAACTAATATTTTTTTAATATTTGTTCTTCCACATACATGACACATTCAACAAAATCGTTTATTTCCATGCCAGAAAACGAATCTCTATACTGTTAAAGAACTCAAGGAAGGCTTAAGGTTAGTCGATAGCTACCTTGAGTCAAGGAGAGATTTTCACGTGCCTGAAGTTGGCCCCCCCACCTCTCCCAAATTACATCAAACATTGCACATCGTTAGTGCATCGTTAGTGCACGTTAGTGCACTCAGAACTAACGTTAGTGCTATCAGCGTTTACAAGATATTGAAGATTTTTGGTGGGGGGGCCAACTTCATATGAAGTTAGCCCCCCCACCCATCTTTATGCAGACAGGTTTTCACAAAACTTAGCACATCGTTAGTGCATCGTTAGTGCACTTAAACACACTAAGCACCACTGTTAGTGCTAACATATTTTGGGATTTATTCAAGATTTTTGGTGGGGGGGCCAACTTCAGAAATATCAAATTCTATACAAATAAAGGTAGAAACATAGAGTTAACGGCAATCGTTAGTGCATCGTTAGTGCACCTAAACGCACTAAGCACTAACGTTAGTGCTACAATATTTTGGGATTTATTCAAGATTTTTGGTGGGGGGGCCAACTTCAGAAATATCAATTTCTATACAAATAGAGGTAGAAACATAGAGTTAACGGCAATCGTTAGTGCATCGTTAGTGCACCTAAACGCACTAAGCACTAACGTTAGTGCTAACATATTTTGGGATTTATTCAAGATTTTTGGTGGGGGGGCCAACTTCAGAAATATCAAATTCTATACAAATAGAGGTAGAAACATGGGGTTAACGGCAATCGTTAGTGCATCGTTAGTGCACCTAAACGCACTAAGCACTAACGTTAGTGCTACAATATTTTGGGATTTATTCAAGATTTTTGGTGGGGGGGCCAACTTCAGAAATATCAAATTCTATACAAATAGAGGTAGAAACATAGAGTTAACGGCAATCGTTAGTGCATCGTTAGTGCACCTAAACGCACTAAGCACTAACGTTAGTGCTACAATATTTTGGGATTTATTCAAGATTTTTGGTGGGGGGCCAACTTCAGAAATATCAAATTCTATACAAATAGAGATGGCAACAGGATTAACGGTAATCGTTAGTGCATCGTTAGTGCACTTAAACGCAGTAAGCACTAATGTCAGTTCTACTGTATTTTGGGATTTATTCAAGATTTTTGGTTAGATGTCAACGTTAGAAATATAAAATTCCGTACAAATTGATGTAGAAACATGGGGTTAACAGCAATCGTTAGTGCTTCGTTTGTGCACTTAAATGCAGTAAACACTAACGTTAGCATTACCATATTCTGGGATTTATTCAAGATTTTTGTTGGGCGGGCCAACTTCAGAAATATCAAAGTCCATACAAACCTTTAGTGGTTTCTAGAAGCACTAACGGTCCACTAACAAATGGCATCAATTTTTTGTTAGTGCTTGAAGTTGGGGCAAGTTCCCGTGCCCTCCGAAGATATTGTACTTGTAGCACCTACACTATTGAAGTACTAACGTTAGGGGTTGGTGCACTAAGAACCACTAACAATTGCACTAAAAGATATCATCAGTGCTTTTGACTTTGGCGGAAATTTGATGCAATTAAAAATTCCCAATAAATTTCTTATGGGAGTTTCGTGACATGTAATTGTCCATAGCTACCCTAATATTGAAGTACTAACGAAACTGTTAGTATTTTCTAGAACCACTAACGATTGCACTAGAAGAGATCATTAGTGCTCTTGAATTTGACGGAAATTTGATGCAATGTAAAATTTCCCATAAATTTATTATGTGAGTTTCGTAACATGTAATTAGCCATAACTAAATAGTGAAGTATTAACTAAACTGTTAGTGTTTTCTAGAAGCACTAACAATCCTCTAACGAATGGCACTAAGTTTTTAGTTAGTGCTTGAAGTGGGAGCGCTAAGTTCACTCTGGCCTCAAAAGGTATTTTAATTGTAGCACCTATATTAATGAAGCACTAACCTTAGGTGTAGATGCACTAAGAAGCACTAACAATGCACTAACGATTGCTCTAGAAGAGATAATTAGTGATTTTGAATTTGGCGGAAATACGATTCAATAAATAATTTGCCATAAATTTCTTGTGAGTTTCGTGATATATAATTGGCCATAACTACACTAATAGTGATGCACTAATGAAATTGTTAGTGTTTTATAGAAGCACTAACGAATGGCACTATTTTTTCCGTTAGTGCTTAAAGTGTGGGTGCGAAATTCACGCTGACTTCCCCAAAGGTTTTTTTTTACTTGTAACACCTACACTAATGAAGCACTAACGTTAGGTGTTTGTGCTCTAAGAAGCTCTTACAATGCACTAACAATTGCACTAACAGAGGTAATTAGTGCTTTTGAATGCGATGGGAATTTGATACAATGAATAATTCCCCATGTGTTTCTTATGGGAGTTTTCTGACTTATAATTGGCCATATCCTCACTAATGGTGAAACACTAACGAAACTACTTGTATCTTCTAAAGGTACTAACAATGCACTAACGAATAAAACTATTTTTTTCGTTAGTGCTTGTAGTGGGGGCTAACTTCACGCTAATTTCGAAAGTTTTTTTACTTGTAACATTAGGGCTTCCTAGTGCACCAACACCTAAGTTGAATGCTTCATTAGCGTAGGTGCTACAAGTAAAAAACCTTTGCGGGCAAGCGTGAACTTGGTTCCCACTTCAAGCACTAACGAAAAATAAGTCCATTCGTTAATGTATCGTTAGCGCTTCTGCAAAACACCCATAGTTCCGTTAATGCTTAACTATTGATGTAGATATGCCCCAAAAATCCCATAAGAAATTCATGGGGAATTTTTCATTGCGTCAAATTTCCGCCAAAATCAAAAGCACTAATGACCTCTTCTACTGAAATCGTTAGTACTTCATACCGCACTAACACCTATCGTTAGTTCTTCATTAATGTAGGTCCTACAAGTAAAAAAAAAAAAAACCCTTTGGTAGCCTTCATGAACTTGGCGCCTCCACTTCAACCAATAACGAAAAATTAAAGCCGTTCGTTAGTGCATCGTTCGTGGTTCTAAAAAATACTTTCAGTTTCGTTAGTGCTTCACTATTAGTATAGTTATGACCAGTTACATCTCAGGAAACTCACATAAGAAATTTAAGGGGAGTTTTTCACTGTGGGAAATTTCTGCCAAATTTAAAAGCACTAATGATCACTTCTAGTACAATCCTCAGTGCATCGTTAGTGCTTCTTCGTGCACCAACCCCTAACATTAATGCTTAATTAGTGTAGATGCTACTAGTAAAATATCTTTGGTGGTCAGCGTGAATTTGCGCCCACTTCAAGCACTAACAAAGTAATTGGTGCATTCGTTAGTGCTTCCTGAAAATACTGACACTTTGTATGGAACTTGATATTTCTGAAGTTGACCCCCACCAACAATTTTCAATAAATCCCAAAATGTGGCAGCACTAACGTTAGTGCTTAGTGCATTTAAGTGCACAAATCACACTCTAACGATTGCCGTTAACCCCATATTTCTACCTCTATTTGAATAAAATTTGATATTTCTGAAGTTGCCCCCCCCAAGATCTTGAATAAATCCCAAAATATGGTAGCACCAACGTTAGTGCTTAGTGCGTTAAGTGCACTAAACATGCACTAACGATTGCCGTTAACTCTATGTTTCTACCTCTATTTGTATAGAATATGATATTTCTGAACTTGGTCCCCCCACCAAAAATCTTGAATAAATCCCAAAATATGGTAATGCTAACGTTAGTGTTTACTGCATTTAAGTGCACAAACGAAGCACTAACGATTGCTGTTAACCCCATGTTTCTACATCAATTTGTACGGAATTTTATATTTCTAACGTTGACATCTAACCAAAAATCTTGAATAAATCCCAAAATACAGTAGAACTGACATTAGTGCTTACTGCGTTTAAGTGCACTAACGATGCACTAACGATTACCGTTAATCCTGTTGCTATCTCTATTTGTATAGAATTTGATATTTCTGAAGTTGGCCCCCCACCAAAAATCTTGAATAAATCCCAAAATATTGTAGCACTAACGTTAGTGCTTAGTGCGTTTAGGTGCACTAACGATGCACTAACGATTGCCGTTAACTCTATGTTTCTACTTCTATTTGTATAGAATTTGATATTTCTGAAGTTGGCCCCCCCACCAAAAATCTTAAATAAATCCCAAAATATTGTAGCACTAACGTTAGTGCTTAGTGCGTTTAGGTGCACTAACGATGCACTAACGATTGCCGTTAACCCCATGTTTCTACCTCTATTTGTATAGAATTTGATATTTCTGAAGTTGGCCCCCCCACCAAAAATCTTGAATAAATCCCAAAATATTGTAGCACTAACGTTAGTGCTTAGTGCGTTTAGGTGCACTAACGATGCACTAACGATTGTCGTTAACTCTATGTTTCTACCTCTATTTGTATAGAATTTGATATTTCTGAAGTTGGCCCCCCCACCAAAAATCTTGAATAAATCCCAAAATATGTTAGCACTAACAGTGGTGCTTAGTGTGTTTAAGTGCACTAACGATGCACTAACGATGTGCTAAGTTTTGTGAAAACCTGTCTGCATAAAGATGGGTGGGGGGGCTAACTTCATATGAAGTTGGCCCCCCCACCAAAAATCTTCAATATCTCGTAAACGCTGATAGCACTAACGTTAGTTCTGAGTGCACTAACGTGCACTAACGATGCACTAACGATGTGCAATGTTTGATGTAATTTGGGAGAGGTGGGGGGCCAACTTCAGGCACGTGAGATTTTCATTAAGGCTTCCTTGAACTCAAGGGTTCCTTGACATCAAGGAAGGGTTATAAATACCGATTTCAGTCAAGGGAGGCTTCTCAAGGAATCCTTGAGTTAAGGTAGCCTTAAGGAGTATTTTTAAATATAGGCCTTAATGTCGGAAGTCTCTGAGGAAAACACTGTCCATTTATTATTGTTATTACTATTATTGTTATTACTATTATTATTATTATTATTATTATTATTATTATTATTATTATTATTATTATTATTATTATTATTATTATTGGAATGACAAAAGAAGGAAAGAAAGAGACACATTGATAGGAACAGAAAAGATATAGTTTATGTCAGATTCTTTTTAGGTTTACGCATGTACGTAATAATATTATTACATTTATGGATTGACAAATAGAATTATTATTTTATGGGAACAAAAGATGGAGTATAAATATGTGTTAGCTGGTAGTATTAATGAATTTTGTTTCGCCTTTCTTCTAGATAGGTTGAGTTGATTTTGAGTTTAACGCACCTTTAAGCAGCAAGGCTATATGAATTGGGACCTACTGATTAACGTGGAATCCGAAACACATGAATTCCTGCCGGGAATCGAACCCGGGTCGTTTGCTAGATAGAAAGGTGAGGTGACACCTTGAATAGATTCCTTCTTGTGACTAGAGTTGTAAGTTCGATCACTATTTGTAATTTGTGTTATTTCTTTAATAGTTCAGTGCATTTAGGTTTTGACCCGGAATTTTATAATAACAAGCTGAAAATTAGTAGAGATGTTCACATTGTTGTTTTGAACAACACATTCAAAGTCCAAAAAAATCTCACTTGGAGAAACAAGGATATGACGTCATCAAGATGGCCGACGACAGAATATATCCCTTAAATTTTAAAACATCGTATCTTCTCGGCATTTCAAGGTAGAAACTTCGTTCTTGCTTCATTTTACTCAGAATGGATTCAAAATTATTATTTGTACCGACTTCTTGTCATATACTATTGTTGTCTTTAAATATGACGCCTTAAAGTGAAAAGGATGTTTATTTTCTATTAGTATTTCAATCTTTAACTGTGAATAACTTTGAAATGGAATTATATACGGGAATATGTGCTGAAGTAATCGTTATATGCTGTTTCAAGATCTTTCCAACGAGCCCAAAACCATTGTTTTATCTCTAAAATTAACGCAACTAATCAGTTTTATGTTCAGCTAGCAGCAATCGCATACCACAATTTACTATTACCCTATATTAGTTGATCCGTCGATGGCGCTACAGCTCAAATTATTATTAATATTTGGTGACATAAAATCTAATTAATAGAGGTTCTATTATTTACGAATAGAAAAACAAAATAATATATTCCAAATTATTCTGCAGATTCCAAATTAGAATCATTAGACTTTTTTACGGTAATGACTTACCAGCGACCTTTAAAGGCAGGAACGTACCTTCAGGTGGAAGATATCAGCGCAGCTCTCCCAGAATCAGAAAATATCAATAATGCTCGAGTAGTTGATCTATGCTGGATGTTGGGGTACATGTTGGAAGAAACGTCAAGCCCTAGTTGGAATGAATAAATGGACGCTATGACCAAAGCAAGGCCGAAGGAATACGGAACATCAGCCATTTGGCTCTATCTTTTGTGAATCTTGTCCCAGGAAACCCAAGCACAATTCACACTTGTCTCCTGAATGCAGCGGAGCAATGCATGAAAGTGAATCAAAAAACCTGTGTAGTGACATTTGATCAGCCAGTACATGCTAAAGCCATAGATATGTTTCTAGCAGCAGAAAAGACAGCCCCTTTTTGTGCGTGATTGGGCTGTCTATTTATGTCATTTCTCGGTGCTGTTGGAAACATTATGGTTGGTAGTGGTTTGGAAGATCTGTTGAAGACCATCTACGCAAAGAACACAGTAGCCCACATGGTGACTGGGCATGCATATGCTCGAGCTATACCTGTGCATTTTCTGATTCAGGTTTCGCTTGCAAAGCTATTACAAATGTTAATGCGTACGATGAAGACCGCAGGTGGATTAGCACATGGCCGAGGAAAATGTGGTTGCGAGCTGGGTCTGTGCAATGCCTGCATCAGCACATGTTATGGACGCCGTCGAAATCTTCAGCGATGTTTTCATCACAACGTCCGAATAACACGTGGCAATGAGATAATCCCCGAAAGCCAGGGACAATAAGGATCTTCAGGAGATGATGACCTGGCTGTACTCGTACAATTTTTTAAAAATCTTGTCAAATCTTTTGGTTTCCATATCTAATGGCTTGGTGGGCGATGAAAGTGTGAATTGTGATGCAGCCCAAGATCGAGGTGTAGCTGCGATTAAATCAATTGTAGGAAACCTGGGTTTGATTCCCGGCGGGGGCTCATGTGGTTCGGATTCCACGTTAATCAGTAGGTCCATGTCTCATATAGCCTTGCTGCTGAAAGGGACGCTAAACGAAAATCAACTCAACTAAATCAATTATGGGTTAACGCTTTAGTGACATCCATCTGAAGCGAAGAGATAAGGTTCTATCGCTTAAGGTAACAAAAACTATAAAATTTAAAGGAGATGTTGAAGTTAATCCTAACCAACTTTTTCATCTTATTCTATGTGTTGTGCGAAGCATGAAGAGTTAGCCGAATACTTAAGGTACGAGTTGGCCGCAAGATCACCTGCTCTTTCTGATGGTGTTCCAATACGAAAAGGAAAGAAATCAGCATTGATCACTGTTTTGGGTGAACTTGCTCTTTCCGAGAACATATTACCATCAGATCCCGTATATACAATAGACATACGTAACGTGGATGCGCGCTGCCAATTTCCGTCAGATATGTCTCCAGTTTGTTAAATATATTCAGCAATACTACGGACACAGAGTTAATGTCGTTTTTGATGGCTACTCAGGTCCAAGCACGAAAAATGAACAGCACGAGAGACGAAAGTGTAAAGAATCAGCAACGGAGACAATAATCAACGATTTCAAACCATCGATTGCATCCCAAGAACTGTTTTTGGCAAACGTCTTCAATAAAAGAAGATTTACAGAATTTTTAACGGAGCATCTTCAATCAGCGGGTATTAAGGTACTTCAAGCTTCCGGCAACGCAAACTTTTTGACGGTTTCAACATCAGTTACCGTAGCAAGAACAGGAGTATCGTCAGTAGTAGAAAATGGATCGATCTGGGCCAGTTTTAGCCAACTCACAAGCCACTGGGAAAATGACCACCGTGCACCGTGAGCCCACGGTCTTTTACGACCTCCATTTTAGGGGTGAATTCGTTCCCTTTTATGACCACTTTTTAGGGGGTGTATTCGTTCTCTTTTACGACCTCCATTTTAGGGGGTGAACTCATTCCCTTTTATGAGCATATTTTTCAACCCCTACGAACACATAGCAGAACATCAGACTACGTAACATAACGAATATACAGAAGAGCAAATTGAACTCGTTCCCTTTTATGAGCACATTTTAAGGGGTGAACTCGTTCCCTTTTTCAACCCCTATTTTAACATAGGAGATAACACATAAGATTACGAACACATAGAAGAGAAGATAACACATAACACTACGTAACACACAGCAGAACAGATAACACAAAAGAGTACGTAACATAACAAGGGTGTATTCATTCTCTTTTATGAACATATTTTTCAACCCCTATTTTAACATAGGAGATAACACATAAGATTACGAACACATAGAAGAACAGATAACACATAACACTACGTAACACACAGCAGAGCAGATAACACATAAGACTCGTTCCCTTTTATGAGCAAATTTTTCAACCCCTATTTTAACATAGGAGATAACACATAAGATTACGAACACATAGAAGAGAAGATAACACATAACACTACGTAACACACAGCAGAACAGATAACACATAGCACAGCTAATAAAAGAGCATGGCGTATTTTCCAACCCCTATTTTAAGATAACAGAAATTACGAACACATAGAAGAGCAGATAACACATAACATAGCAAGGGTGAACTCGTTCTCTTTTATGAGCATATTTTCCAACCCCTATTTCAACATGACAGAGACTACGAAACATGGCGGACATAGCACAGGGGGTGTATTCATTTTCTCCACCCCTAATTGAACATAGCAGAAATTACACTGAGAGTACGTAACACACAAAAACCTCCATTTTAAGGGTGGACTCGTTCTCTTTTATAATTACTTTTCCAACCCCTATTTTAAGACAATGAATACCTATATAACATAGCGATTGGATACGCTCTTTGAACCGATTTGGATGAAACTAGGCATATGGGGGTTTTCGACCATGCTGAGTACGAATATCATACATATTTTTACCTGGGTCCTATAGTTTATGTGGCATATGCCCTTTTTATGACAATTTTAACCGATTTGGGTGAAACTTGGTATATGAGGGTTTTCGGACATGCTGATTACAAATATCATACTTATTTTTATCTGGGTCTGATAGTTTATGTGGGATACGCCTTTGTATGACACTTAAAACCTAATAACTCGAAAACGGAGCCAAATATCGAAGTGGTGTTTCCACATTTAGCAATAGGTCATCAGGTACTACAAGTTCCAAAATTAGTGGTCATCGAGGTCAAAGGTCAACATACTTAAAACCCAATAACTTGAAAACGAAGCAACGTATTGAGGTGCTGTTTCCAAATCTAGTAATAGGTCATCAACTACTACATGTCCCAAAATTAGTGGTCATCGAGGTCAAAGGTCAACATACTTAAAACCTAATTACTCGACAACTGAGACACATATTGAAGTGCTGTTTACAAATCTAGTAACTGGTCATCAACTACTACAAGTTCCAAAATAATGATCATCGAGGTCAAAGGTTAACATACTTAAAAACTAATAACACGAAAATGGATCCACATACTGAGGTGGTGTTTCCACATTTAGCAATTGGTCATCAACTACTACAAGTTCCAAAATAATGACCATCGAGGTCAAAGGTCAACATACTTAAAACCTAATAACTCGACAACTGAGACACATATTGAAGTGCTGTTTACAAATCTAGTAACTGGTCATCAACTACTACAAGTTCCAAAATAATGATCATCGAGGTCAAAAGTCAACATACTTAAAACCTAATAACTCGAAAATGGATCCACATACTGAGGTGCTGTTTCCACATTTAGTAATCGACCACCAACTACTACAAGTTCCAAAATAGATACCATCGCGGTCAAAGGTCAAAACTCGAAAACGGAGCCAAATATCGAAGTGGTGTTTCCACATCTAGTAATTGGTCATCAGGTACTACATGTTCCAAAATAGTGACCATCGAGTTCAAAGGCCCAAATACTTAAAACCAAATAACTCTTAAATGGATCCACATATTGAGGTGCTGTTTCCAAATCTAGTAACTGGTCATCACATACTACAAGTTCCAAAATACTGATCATCGAGGTCAAAGGTCAACCTATTTAAAACCTAATAACTCGAAAACTGAGACACATATTGAAGTGCTGTTTCCAAATTTAGTGATTGGTCATCAACTACTACAAGTTCCAAAAATAATGAAAGCCCAATGAACCAATGAACGCAAATAACTCTTAAACAGAGCAACGTTTTGAGGTGCTGTTTCCAAATCTAGGAATACGTCATCAACTACTACATGTTCTGAAAACACTGACCATGGAGGTTAAAGGTCAAATATTTAAGCTTTAATAACTTTAAACAAAGCCTGTGTGACCTATTCAGTTTTGTACCAAGCAGAGAGAAGTGAAGAATGAAAAAATATGACTGGCTTACTTCGAGAAAGAAAGCAACGATATACATTTTAACTAGCTGCGTATTTTAAATCATTTTGTACTATTTAAATAAACAATCGGATAAATTTAACCGGCTCAGAAGTTCAATACTATTTTGTACTCTTGAGTGAGCTTTCCAATTTTGTAGCAAGAAGGACCATTTTTTAAACTAACTCAGAATTTCATTTCATTTTGTAATACTCAAATTTGGATGGAGTGTTTAGTTTTGTACGAACCAGAAACATTTGATTGGATTATTTCCTTATGTACCAACTGGAAAAAGTGAAGGGCCATTATTCAAATAAACAAAGGAATAGCAGCAAAAAATAAGTGAAAAATGTATAAAATTTAGGTGGATTATTTTCTTTTGTACCAACTGGAAAAGAGAAGAAGAGCTACTTTAACTAGCTCATTATGTACTGTTTAAAGAAACGAAAATTGACTATTTAACTAGCTCAGAATTTATGTAAGAATAATTTCGATGTTCTACTTTTTATACCAACGAGAAAAAATGAACTAGCTATATATACGAAAGAATAAATTTAAGTGACCTATTCAATTTTGTACCAATGAGAAATGGCATTGTACCATTTTGGAGTATTCAAATAAACAAAGGACTTATAATTTGTGTCAACTCTAAAATCAATTAAACGAAGTAATGCATTTGAAAAACCGAAGTTGAGTATTTTGTACCATTTTGTATTATTTCAACAAACAAAGGAATAAGCAGAAAAAGGATAATTTTATATCATTTTAAACTAGTCTAATAAACGAAGGCATAAATATGAGTGAGCTATTTAATTTTGTAGCAACCAAAGGATTTTCACGAAAGAACAAAATTGTACTAATCAGAAAAAGCGAAGAAGACCCATTTTAACTAACTGAGAATTTCTGTACCTTTTTGTAAATTTGAGTGGCCTGTTTTTTGTACTAACCAGAAAAATCGAAGGAGGTCCAATTTAGCTAACTCAGAATTTTATACCATTTTGTACAACTCAAATAAACGAAAGAAAAAAGTGATAAAAAGACAAATTTAACTAGCTCAGAATTTATATATGTTTTGTTTAGGTGTTCTACTTTTTGTACCAGCGTGAAATGCCATTTTAACCAGCTCAGTAGTATTCAAATAAACAACTAGTTCAGAATTTCTGTACTTTTGTGCCATTCAAACAAATGAAAAAACCAAGCAGGAAAAGAAAAGAATTTGTACTGACCAGAAAAGGCGAAGAAGGATCATTTTATTCCTTTATGTGCTATTTAAATAAACGAAGGAATAAATTTGAGTGATCTATTCAATTTTATACCAATCAGAAGAAAAGCAAAGAAGGGCCATTTTAACTAGTTGAGTATTTTTGTGCTACACAAATCAACAAATGAATAAATTTGAGTGACCTATTCAATTTGGTATCAACAAGAAATACCATTTTAAATAACTCAGCATTTTATATCTTTTTGTGCTATTTAAATAAACGAAGAAAGCGAAGGAGGTCCAATTCAGCTAATCAAATAAACGAAGGAATAAATTTTGAGTGGCTTAAGCAAAGAAGGTCAATTTGTACCTTTTGTGTTATTAAAACTGAGTGACCTATTCAATTTTGTTTGCAATTAAAAAAAACGGAGAAGGTCTATTTTATGTACATTTTGTACTACTCAGATAAACAAAGAAACACCACATTCTGCTACTCAAACAAACGACGGAATAAGCTCAGAATTTCTATACCTTTTTGTGTTATTCAAATAAACGAAGGAATAAATTTGTGTGACTTATACCAACCATGAAGGTCCATTATAACAAGCTCGGTATTTTTATACCATTTTGTATTACTCTATTTCATTTTTGTAACAATCAGAAGAAAACAGCTCAGAATTTTATACCTTTGTGGTGTTACATTTTGTATATGTTTGTGTCATCCAGAGAACAATTTAAATTGACTCTCCCGTCACTAAGAAAGCCTCATAAAATATTTGAACGTGAGATTTGACAAACCAGAGTTGCGTAATAATTGTGTAGAACAGACTACATAGCAATTAGCGTAATATCATGCATGGCCATTTTTGATCACAACAGAAGAAGAGATCATATCAAAGTAAGAAAAGCAGATATTTAAACAAGGTTACGAATGCTTTACCTAACAGGTGTATTGCCTATTGCTCAACGATTCAATTATTTTTTTAAATTTTCTTTCCTCGTCTAAGTCCAAAAAGACAAATATATATTTTTGCATTTATGTATTTTATTATAATGGAATATAAGTTTATGGAGTATATTTGGAAATAGTAGAACATACATCATGATGTTGTATTGTTTTGAAACATATTATTAAACACGGAGAATGCATAGAATGTTTTTATTGTAGATATATAAAATTATTTATTTGATTTGCTTTTGCTGAAGAGTAGAGAAATGACTAGCAACGAGAATGTTTATGTTTCACCTAGAGAAAAAGAAATTCAGCGTGGAAACGAGAAACCTATACTGTTAATCCAGCCATCTGACCTCGATTTGCCAGACGAATTACGTGATAAAGTGAGAATCATATATTCAACACAAGAAATAGAAGATGTGTATTATTTTAGACGCTATAATAGATATAATGATGAAATACTCCCGGAAAGTGATGATGACAGTGTTTCAAATATTACCTGTTTTGGAGTGGAAGCTAATGAGTGCGAGTGTACTAGTGAAAGTATTAGTCATACATGTGTTATACAATTATTTAATGAGTATACACCAAATTCAGTATTATTATGTGAAGCATGTTCTAAACATAATGTGAATGAAAAAGATCACAACTGTTTGCTGCAGTATGATTACGAATTATTGCAAAAGGTGTGGACGATCTTAATTAAATGTGAAATGAGAGAAGCATTTTAAAGGTTGTAATATTAAGAACACTTATACTTTGGAGAAAAAATTTAATCTGGTATATGAATACATTACAGAGTGTGATTATATCAACAAAATAGTAGAAATGTTTTTAGAGAAAGATAAACAATTATTTAATTCTGTAAATGAACACTGAGCCCACTGTAGCATATGCATTTGATTGTGTAAGAATAGAAGAACTTGAACTGTTAACTGGATCAATTTGTAGTATTGTAGATAACTAACATTGGACTGTGGCAACTGAATTGTCAGTGAGAGTTAATTTAAATTGTTCTCTGGATGACACAAACATATACAAAATGTAACACCACAAAGGTATAAAATTCTGAGCTGTTTTCTTCTGATTGTTACAAAAATGAAATAGAGTAATACAAAATGGTATAAAAATACCGAGCTTGTTATAATGGACCTTCATGGTTGGTATAAGTCACACAAATTTATTCCTTCGTTTATTTGAATAACACAAAAAGGTATAGAAATTCTGAGCTTATTCCGTCGTTTGTTTGAGTAGCAGAATGTGGTATTTCTTTGTTTATCTGAGTAGTACAAAATGTACATAAAATAGACCTTCTCCGTTTTTTTTAATTGCAAACAAAATTGAATAGGTCACTCAGTTTTAATAACACAAAAGGTACAAATTGACCTTCTTTGCTTAAGCCACTCAAAATTTATTCCTTCGTTTATTTGATTAGCTGAATTGGACCTCCTTCGCTTTCTTCGTTTATTTAAATAGCACAAAAAGATATAAAATGCTGAGTTATTTAAAATGGTATTTCTTGTTGATACCAAATTGAATAGGTCACTCAAATTTATTCATTTGTTGATTTGTGTAGCACAAAAATACTCAACTAGTTAAAATGGCCCTTCTTTGCTTTTCTTCTGATTGGTATAAAATTGAATAGATCACTCAAATTTATTCCTTCGTTTATTTAAATAGCACATAAAGGAATAAAATGATCCTTCTTCGCCTTTTCTGGTCAGTACAAATTCTTTTCTTTTCCTGCTTGGTTTTTTCATTTGTTTGAGTGGCACAAAAGTACAGAAATTCTGAACTAGTTGTTTATTTGAATACTACTGAGCTGGTTAAAATGGCATTTCACGCTGGTACAAAAAGTAAACACCTAAACAAAACATATATAAATTCTGAGCTAGTTAAATTTGTCTTTTTTTCACTTTTTTCTCTCGTTTATTTGAGTTGTACAAAATGGTATAAAATTCTGAGTTAGCTAAATTGGACCTCCTTCGATTTTTCTGGTTAGTACAAAAAACAGGCCACTCAAATTTACAAAAAGGTACAGAAATTCTCAGTTAGTTAAAATGGGTCTTCTTCGCTTTTTCTGATTAGTACAATTTTGTTCTTTCGTGAAAATCCTTTGGTTGCTACAAAATTAAATAGCTCACTCATATTTATGCCTTCGTTTATTAGACTAGTTTAAAATGATATAAAATTATCCTTTTTTGCTTATTCCTTTGTTTGTTGAAATAATACAAAATGGTATAAAATACTCAACTTCGGTTTTTCAAATGCATTACTTCGTTTAATTGATTTTAGAGTTGACACAAATTATAAGTCCTTTGTTTATTTGAATACTCCAAAATGGTACAAAACTAAATACTCCATTGTTTATTTGAGTAGTAAAATTATATAAAATAGTTCTTCTTCGCCTTTTGCTGAGCCATTTCTCATTGGTACAAAATTGAATAGGTCACTTAAATTTGTTCTTTCGTATATTTAAATATTCAGCTAGTTCATTTTTTTCTCGTTGGTATAAAAAGTAGAACATCGAAATTATTCTTACATAAATTCTGAGCTAGTTAAATAGTCAATTTTCGTTTCCTTAAACAGTACATAATGAGCTAGTTAAAGTAGCTCTTCTTCTCTTTTCCAGTTGGTACAAAAGAAAATAGTCCACCTAAATTTTATTCATTCTTCACTTATAATTTTTTTCTGGTATTCCTTCGTTTATTTGAATAATGGCCCTTCACTTTTTCCAGTTGGTACCTAAGGAAATAATCGAATCAAATTTTTCTGGTTCGTACAAAACTAAATACTTCATTGTTTGTTTGAGTAGTAAAATGGTATAAAAGTCTGAGAATGGCATATCTTTGCTTTTCTTCTGATTGGTACAAAAATAAAATAGACCACTGAAATTTGTTCCCTCTATTATTTGAATAGCACAAAAAGGTATAAAATGCTGATCTAGTTAAAATGACCCTTCTTTGATTTTCTTGTGATTATTTGGGTAGTACAAAATTGTACAGAAATATTGAACTAGTCAAAACGAACCTTCTTCATTTTTTTCTGGTTCATACAAATATAAATACTCCATCCAAATTTGAGTAAAATGATCCATGTTCGCTTTATTCGTATATTTAAATACTCAGCTAGCTAAATTGATCTTTCTTTCACTTGAATAGCACGAAAAAGTACAGAAATTATTAACTTGTTAAAATGATCCTTCTTAGGTTTTTTCTGGTTTGATACAAAAACAGAACATTCAAATTTGTTCTTTTGTTACATAAATTCTGAGCTAGTTAAAATTGTCATTTCTCGTTTGTTTAAACAGTACCTAATGATATAAAATTCTAAGATTGTTGAAGTGGCTCTTCTTCACTTTTCCAGTTAGTTGGTTGGTTCTTTGCTTTTCCTCGGTGTACAAATTTATTCCTATGTTTATTTAAATAGTTAACATGGTCCTCCTTCGGTCTGTTTTTCTAGTTGGTACAAAACTGAATACTTCTTCGTTTATTGGAGTAGTACAAAATAGTCCTTCTTCGCTTTTTTTCCTAGTTAGTATAAATTTATTAATTCGTTTAATTAAAATGAGCATTTTTCGCTTTTCTTAGGTTAATACAAATTTATTCCTTCGTTTGTTTGAGTAGTACAAAATGGCATTCCTCGTTAGTAAAATAGCAAATAAACCACTCAAATTGATTCATTCTTCACTTTTTCTGCTTGGTACAAAACTGAATAGGTCACACAAGTTTTTTATCCAACACGCTGTTTACATGTTATTAAGGCTTAAATATTTTACCTTTGACCTCGATGGTCAGTGTTTTCAGAACATGTAGTAGTTGATGACGTATTACTAGATTTGAAAACACCACTTCGATATTTGGCTCCGTTTTCGAGTTATTGGGTTTTAAGTATGTTGACCTTTGACCCCGACGATCATTATTTTGGAACTTGTAGTAGTTGGTGACCAGTTACTAGATTTGGAAACAGCACCTCTATATGTGGCTCAGTTTTTGTGTTATTAGGTTTTAAGTATGTTGACCTTTGACCTCGATGGCCACTAATTTTGGGACATGTAGTAGTTGATGACCTCTTGCTAAATGTGGAAACAACACCTCAATATTTTGCTCAGTTTTCGAGTTATTAGGTTTTAAGTATGTTGACCTTTGACCTCGATGATCATTATTTTTGGAACTTGTAGTAGTTGATGACCAGTTACTAGATTTGGAAACAGCACCTCAATATGTGGATCCATTTTTGAGTTATTAGGTTTTAAGTATTTTGACCTTTGACCTCGATGGTCACTATTTTGGAACTTGCACTAGTTGATGACCTATTACTAGATTTGAAAACAGCATCTCAATATGTGGCTCCGTTATCGAGATATTAGGTTTTAAGTATGTTGACCTTTGACCTCAATGACCACTAATTTTGGAACTTGTGGTACCTGATGACCAGTTACTAGATTTGGAAACAGCACCTCAATATGTGGATCCATTTTCGAGTTTTGACCTTTGACCTCGATGGTCATTATTTTGGAACTTGTACTAAATGTGGAAACAGCACCTCGATATGTTGTTTTGTTTTCGAGTTTGAACTTTGTTCCGATGGTCAGTAGTTTGGTGGACATGGTTGTGTCATTTCTGCTATGTTAAATTAAGGGTTGGGAACGAAATCAGTGCTACGTTAAAATAGGGGTGGAGAATGTGTTCATAAATTTCTGCTATGTTAAAATGTTCAAATAGGGGCTGAAAAACGAGTACACCCCCTAAAAAGTGCTCATAAAAGGGAACGAATCTTATGTATTATCTTCTCTGCTATGTAATTTCAATTAGGGGTGGAAAAAATGGTCATCAAAGAGAATGAATGAATACACCCTCTAAAATGATTATATGTAGACCGTGGGTATTCGATTGTAATCTTTGCTCGTTATGTTAAAATAAGGGTTGGAATGAGTTACGTATTCTTATGTCATTTCTGTTATGTTAAAATAGGGCATAAAAGAGAACGAGTTCACCCCTAAAATGGAGGCCTGCTATGTTATGTAGTCTTCTGCTCTTATAGTGCTATGTGTTATCTTCTCTTCTGTGTGTTATCTGCTATGTTCAGAATAGGGGTTGGAAAATATGCTCATAAAAGAGAACGAGTTCACCCTTGTTATGTTATGTGTTCGTAATCTTATATGTTATCTGCTATGTTAAAATAGTGCTATGTGTTATCTTCTCTTCTGTGTGTTATCTGCTATGTTCAGAATAGGGGTTGGAAAATATGCTCATAAAAGGGAACGAGTACACCCTTGCTATGTTATGTGTTCGTAATCTTATATGTTATCTGATGTGTTATGTTACGTAGTCTGATGTTCTGCTATGTGTTCGTAGGGGGTGGAAAATATGCTCATAAAAGGGAACGAGTTCACCCTTAAAAAGTGCTCATAACAGAGAACGAGTACACCCCCTAAAAGTGATCATAAGAGGGAACAAATACACCCCTAAAATGGAGGTCGTAAAAGACCGTGGGTTCACGGTGCACGGTGGTCATTTTCCCAGGGGCTTGTGAGTTGTTCAACACTGAGCCAGGTCTGAGCCAGATCGATCCATTTTCTACTACTATCGTCAGTTCTTCTAGGAGAAGACACTGATTTGTTAATTCTTTTGGCTGCACATGCTGATGTAAATTTTGAAGTTTGGATGCTAATACAAGGAAAAAGAGAATCCTCACAAAGTTTACAACAGTAGGACATTTCAAGCTGATCTCGGAAAAGTTTTTCTAATATTCTTTTTCTCCATGCCGCAACTGGGTATGGTACACTCCGCATCAAAAAAAATTGCGACAGTTAACGCCGTGTAGCTAGGCCACCCAATATACACCTTCTTATCCCATAATCTTATCTGGTAAAGAGATTCCCACTCTCTCCTCCTTTCTTCTCTCCCATACTAAAATTAGCTAACAACATGAACGCAATTCTAATTTCAAACTACACATGTATTAGTATCGATAAAATGAAATAACAAAACAGAGACGAAACAAGCTTCACAGGTTTATTTAGGGAGAAACTGAAACACACACAATGAAAAATTGAAACCAATGGATGTCTATTACACAGAGGTTCAGAAATGAGGCAGAGAGAGAGAGAGAGAGAGAGAAGGCGAGAGAAGAAGAAAAAGAAGAGGGAGAACAGATAAAAATGTGGAATTTTAAACTTAGTAAGAAACGAACCTAACATTATAAAGTTCCGTTACCAGAAATCCAACGGTAATATAGAAATAACGTTTGTTTTTATATATTTTTTCAGGACTATTCGAATATTTAGAGGATGCTTGAAACATCCATTAAGTCACTTTCAAAAAGGATAGCATACTCAAATTCCAATAGAACTGTAGATCTCACAGACATATCTAACATAATGTCAAGAGTTTAACACACATGTTTGTTTTCGCGTGGTTCGGTTGTAAATTCGGTAGTGTCCAATGGACGAACTGATGCAAACTACATTCTAATAAACGCAGTAGGTAGCGTAGGTCATATCTTCCATTCCAAACTACTAATGCAAACTGAACAAAAAAAAAAAAAAAAAAAAAACGAAAAAAAGGAAGGAAGAAAGAAAGATAAAATTGAATGAGTGCTGTTTTACTGGTAAATTGTTAGGAATATCCTATATTAAAAGTCCAAACCGTATCGTAATGAAAAGTTACAAATGTTCAAATGAAAAATTAGATGATCCTTATAGACCTTGCATGTTTCAAATTTCAACGTGAATAAAACACATTGAATTATAAAATGGAAACAAATTTGTGTCGAACTTGTATAAATAAATTTTTGTTTCCAAATAACCAAAGAGTTTGCCATTTTCTAGTCTTTTCCGAAGATTTATGTTCCGAACATCCAGCATCACTTTAATATCTTGGGAATATAACGTTGTAATTTGCACAGAGGGAATGAACACGCTAGAGCTCAAACGGATGATGTTTGTTAGCTTATGGACCACCACTGGGTCGAGGATTCAAACCGGTAGTGACTCAGTAATTCGACTGAGACTCGATAATACAGATGATAAAAAGATATTTTACTTATTCTCTAGCGTTTAAACAGTATGTCTTTCAGAGATGACCAGGGCTGGAGATGTTATGTCCAGAGCACGAAAAACTCGACGCTGAAGTTGCCAGGTAATTACATTTTCCAGACCAGGTCTATCGGTCTCTTGCTCCGTTTTAACTTCGGAACATGCACACACATATGAAGTTCGAGTGTACGTGAGAGAGATGGGGAGAAGTGAAAGAGGTAATGACAGGATAGGGAAACGTCAAGAAAGAGAGACAGAGAGAGAGAGGGACGAATATAAATATGAAACATACTTATCATTACAGCGTATGATGAGGAACGCACACACTGTTTATTCGAATTCTCACCAGTGATGGTTTGTAAGTTCTCCAGGAGAAGATAAATCTCTGTTTGCAGCCATTATTTTATGCGGGGAATCGAACCCAGGCTTTCCGCTTGGAAGTCTGGTACTTTACCACTACACCACCGACTGTATTACCGAAACGTTGTTCAACAAATGCTGTAATATTTTTTCTGAGAACGATAACACGAAAAGTGTTTACTGCAGATCAATGAATTGTTTCGAATGTCCTGGTAAATCCCTTGCCCTTTCCCAACCAACATTCGTAAATCGTCTCTACCATGATAAATCGTCACTTCCACATTCCTAAGCATTCCATGTCGAATATCAGAAATCGATTCTTCACTATCACTTTGTGAAAAATGCAATTTTGGCATGAACAGGATTTGAATTTGCGCTGGATAGCTTTATTAATCGTCAGTCCATTACGTTACCACTACACTGTAATGCCAACTAAAACTAGAAGCTAAATATTACCTACTTTAGCCTTGATCTTTGGCACGATTAAGCTTTTTCCTGTAAGGTTATTTGCACCTAAGTGCACAACAAAATTCATTTATTCGACGACCTGGAAAAATTTAGTGCTCACTAATAAAGAAAACCACATTCAATCCAGGAAAAAATACAGAAATAAAAACATATTATGAACTAATTTCGCCGTGCAAATTCAAAAGTACGCCAATAATAATAATAATAATAATAATAATAATAATAATAATAATAATAATAATAATAATAATAATAATAATAATAATAATAATAACCTATATTATAAAATTGAAAGTGACTGTGACTTATAGTCTCTTGAACCACCCGACAGATCTCGATCAGATATTCAACATTGATAATGTTCGTACCTGGGAGTATTTTTATCTATTTGTTTTGGTGATGTTACTTAGGGGAGGGGGAGGTTGGAAAAATATAAAAAATAAATAAAACTTAATAAGTCTTGAATCAAATCTGGATGAAAGTTTCAACATAGATTACGTTTGTGCAGTGGAATCCTTTTAGTCATTTCACTTTGATGTCGGAATATAGAGAAGGGGGAGGACGGGGAGATATACAAAAATCAATGCACATAAAAATAAAAGAGACTATGTTAACGAGTTAATAAGTCTTGAACCACCGGACAGATCTACATCAAATTTTCAACATGGATGAAGTTCGAGCCTCGAGTGGTTTTCATCATATCACTTTGACGGTAAAACTTAGAGGAGTGGAGGGGAGAGGAAAGATATACAAAAATAAATAAAACTTAATAACTCTTGAACCGCGCGATCTATCTCGATCAATTTTTTAACATAGATGAGGTTCGGGCCTGATATGGTTTTCCTCATATCATTTTGATGGTGTAACTAAAGGAAGGGGGAAGGATAGCAACATTTAAAACAACGAAAAATGACCGATATTAATACGGAATCTATAATTTTTGGAATCGCTGAGATGAACAGTGACACATCTGATGCCGTTTAAATCCAAATTCAGCCCGCAACATGGAGGAGGATGAGACATAAAAATGATCAAAATAACTAATATTATTGTGGAATTCATAGTTTTCCGGGTGGCTGAAATGAGCAATGACACTGAAGATACCGTGCTCTGCAACATGGGTAGGGGAGGGGTTATATAAAACTCATCAAAAATGACCAATATCAAAGAGCGCTTTAATAATAGTAAAAAGTAACTGAATAACGGAGCATATTATTTCTTCTCAATTTAGCCCAGGTAGCAATTGACTACTACTACTACTACTACTACTACTACTACTACTACTACTACTACTACTACTACTACTACTAATAATAATAATAATAATAATAATAATAATAATAATTATTATTATTATTATTATTATTATTGGCTTACTTTTGAACGTGCAGGGCGAAATTAGTTCATAATACGTTTTTATTTCTGTAATTTTTCCTGGATTGAATGTGGTTTCCTTTATTAGTGGGCACTAATTTCTTTCCAGGTCGTCGAATAAATGAATTTCGTTGTGTACTTAGGTGCAAATAACCTTACAGGAAGAAGCTTGATCGTTCCAAAGATCAAGGCTGAAAGTAAGTAATATTTAGCTTCCAGCTTCAGATGGTATTATAGTGTAGTGGTAACGTAATGGACTGACGATTAATAAAGCTGTTCAGCGCAAGTTCAAATCCTGTTTATGCCAAAGTTGCATTTTTTATAAAGTGATAGTGAAGAATCGATATCTCATATTCGACATGCAATGCTTAGGAATGTGGAAGTAAACACCTTTATCATGATAGATACGATTTACGAATGTTGGTTGGGAAAGGGCAAGGGATTTACCAGGACATTCGAAACACTTCATTGATCTGCAGTTAACACTTTTCGTGTTATCCTTCTCAGAAAGAAACATTACAGCATTTGTTGAACAAAGTTTAGAATTAGAATGAGAATTTATTATTATGTATATGAGTACAAAACATTTACTTAACAATCTTTATAGCGATTCAGGGACAGGCCGAGCTTCTGCTGTTTGTGGTTCTCCCTTTCAGAATTTATTTACATATTATAGGATGGCGGGTAAATACTTAATATATGTAGATAACACAAAGTTACATGAGGTTATAAATACTTAATTAGTTCATAGTAAAAATAATAACAACAATAATGACACATTAACATGGTATTGTCTCAATTTTTTAAATACTCGTTCAGCTGTTTTTTAAATTTGCTAAAAGTTTGTAGTTCTCTGATACCTAGGGGAAGGGGAGGTTTTGGTAAAGTACCAGACTTCCAAGCAGGAAGTCTGGGTTCGGTTCCTCGTCAGGTACTATAACTTTTTCTCATACAATAATGGCTGCAAACAGAGATTTATCTTCTGTTGGAGAACTTACAAACCATCACTGACGAGAATTCGAATAAACAGTGTGTGCGTTCTTCATCATGCGCTGTAATGATAAGTATGTTTCATATTTATAATCGTCCCTCTCTCCCTCTGTCTCTCTTTCTTGACGTTTCCCTGTCCTGTCGTTGCATCTTTCACTTCTCCCCTTCTTTCTCGCGTACACTCGAAATTCATGTGTGTGCGTGTTCCGAAGTTATAACGGAGCAAGTGACCGAAAGACCTGGTCTGGAGAATGTAATTACCTGGCAACTTCAGCGTCGAGTTTTTCGTGCTCTGGGCATAACATCTCCAGTCCTGGTCATCTCTGAAAGACATACTGTTTAAAAGAAAGGGAATAAGCAAAATATCTTTTTCATCATCTGGGTTACCGAGTCTCAGTCAAATTACCGGATCACTACTGCTTTGAATCTTCGACCCAGTGGTGGTCCATAAGCTAACCAACATCATCCGACTGACACTATAATCGGTTTGAGCTCTAGCGTGTTCATTCTATCTGTGCAAATCACAACATTATATCCGCAAGAGACGAAAGTGATGCTGGATGTTCGGAACAGATAAATCTTCGGAAAAGACTAGAAAATGGCAAACTCTTTGGTTATTTGAGAACAAAATTTTATTTATACAAGTTCGACACAAATTTGTTTCCAACTTATAATTCAATGTGTTTTATTCACGTTGAAATTTGAAACATGCAAGGTCAGCTACATCTATAAGGATCATCTAATTTTCCATTTGAACATTTTAACTTTTCATTATGATACGGTTTGGACTTTTAATATAGTATATTTTTGATAAAAATTTTCCAGTAAAATAGCAGAATAGTTTTTTTGTTCACTTTGCGTTAGTAGTCTGGAATGGATGGTATGACCTACGCTACCTGCATCGGTACGTCCAATGAACACTACCGAATTTACAACCGAACCACGCGGAAACAAATCATGTGTGTTAAACTTTTGACATTATTTTATGTGTGTCTGTGAGATCTACAGTTCTACTGAAAATTGAGTATGCTATCCCTTATGAAAGTGACTTAATGAATGTTTCGAGGACCCTCTATATATACGAACAGTCCTGAGACACATATACAAAAACAAACGTTATTTCTATATTACCGTTGGATTTCTGGTAACGGAACTGTATAATGTTAGGTTTTTTTCTTACTAAGTTTAAAATTCCACATTTTTATGTTCTCCCTTTTCTTTTTCTTCTTCTCTAGCCTTCTCTCTCTCTCTGATTCATTTCTGAACCTCTGTGTAATAGACATCCATTGGTTTCAATTTTTCGTTGTGTGTGTTTCAGTTTCTATCTAAATAAACGTGTGAATCTTGTTTCGTCTCTGTTTTGTTATTTCATTTTATCGATACTAATACATGTGTAATTTGAAATTAGAATTGCGCACTTGTGAGCATCACAGACGTACGTTATTTAGAGGATTGACGAAAGTTGACACTTTCGTAGGGTAGCTTGTATTTTTGAATTATTATCATAGTCATTGTTACCATCACTTCATTTCTCACTCTTGTCATATCACGCTCAGTGGTAGAGCCTTCACCTCCGGTGATTGGGGTCCCTGGTTCGATCCCAGCTCGCGCCGTGTGGACTTTGTGGTGGGCAAACACCGCGCTCGTGGGTTTTTTCGGGGTTCTCCCGTTTCCTCCCAATTTCTTCGTTCCACCATTTCACTCATTTCTCATAATCACCCTCTCCTTTAGCCTAACCGGCATAACCGTGGGACGTAAAACTTAAAGATTTCATTTCATTTTTTCTTGTCATTTCACACGGAGAGGTTGTGCTGGTCCTTGGACCAATGCACAGGAACCTACCTGAATTTGTGGGGCCACCGGCTCCTGCCTCTTCTATAGTAGACCGGGAAAATGCATCTCGATCCGGTTGTACCAGGCACGTTTCATGGGGCAGTCACCCCAGTTTGCGAGCAACTAGACCCAGGGATCGTACTGATTCTGGTGACTCCACTCATACAAGTAAAAGACCTCGCGACAGATCTCGTTCTTCTGTAACTACTAACATGGAGTCGGCAATGGACACTTCTTCTAGCTCAGGCTCAAATTTCTACACAGCTGAAGAACCAATCTTTTCTTTTTTCTCACGAATTTTGACACCAAATATACTCATCTTAAAATGGTATTACTACAAATAAACAAGTATCTACCTAGAGGCAGTATAGCGAATATTGTTAAAACTAGAAATGGCTTTATCATCCGCTCAAAAGACACCAACTTCGGTATCACACTTCGGAACAAAGCGTCATACGAGATCTTTGACAAAACGGCTAAATTAACCAAACAAGCTGATCGGAAGACAAAACAACCGCCTCCTCCACGAAAACCCCCCATGTTTTCCGTTGTTATCCGTGGAGTAATACCTTAAATCAGCGATGAAGAAGTTCTTGGAGAACTCAAACAAGAGGGCATTGAGGTCAACAAATGCATTCGTATTAAAAATAACAATGGTCCTACTTACATGATACGCGTTTTGTCCCAAGATCAGACAACACTTGACTATTTGTTAGCATATGGAGCTCTTATCTATAAGAAACTCCATAGAGTCGAGTCGTCCAAGACACCGGGGCCTTTGCCAAGTCGGTGTGAGATATGCCAAACTTATACCTCACACTTTACTCGCCAGTGCCCAAATCCATCTAAATGTGGCTACTGTGGTGAATCTCACGACACAAAAGCATGCAAAAATCAGCAGCAACAACCACACTGCTCTACTTGCAAAGAAAATGATCCAACATACAGTTACCGCTGTAAGGGAAAACCTCAGGCACAACCGGAACGTCCAGAACTGACAGTGCCAGTACAAAGTGTAGACAAGACCACAGCACCCTCACAATCTCTTGCTCAACCTCTCACTGTCGAAGATCTTCTTCGTTATATCACCATTGTAGTACAAACTGATTTTCCTTTCCAACGGGCGCACATTCTTCCTGTAGCCATATCAACTGCCAAATCTTTGTTCAATCTTAACTTTACTGCTACATATTCAGGATCTTTCGTTCACTTCCATATTACACCTCTAGAGACAGAAGTATAAAACCAATATGACAGTATACATTATGGCTCTTACTTTGCTATTTGTTAACATCAGAACATTTCAACAACACAAAGTACTGTACTTCCAGAACCTCTACTGTTAGAAGAAAAAATTGATATCGTAGCTCTCAACGAAACAGCTTTAAAACCAGCGTCTTCTGCACGACTTTCTGGTTACCAACTTCAACGCTGCGACTACCACGATGTACGAGCACGCGCTCAAGGAGGGGTGTTGATTGGCTTTTCTTCCAAACGTCCTTATAGACAATACAATCCTACTGCATTTGCAAAGCTTCCTGAACATCTCTTATTCTCTGTATACTACCCTTCTCTTACTGTTAATGTAGCTACCATGTATATACGGCCTGGCCATCCAATACCTTTCACGTTTTTCGATTATATAGCCCATAACTTTAAAAACATAATCATCATGGCTGATATAAATATTCATAGCAGAAGTGCAAGGGAGAAACAACGGTTTATGGACTTTGTTTCAACTACTCTACAACTTCACATTCATAATCTTCCTGGTCCTACTCGACCAGCCAGCCAAACAACCCGGGATGTAGTGATTACGTCTCTCGCACTTATAAATGACTGCGAGTTGAAGGTTCTTGATACGATTGGAAGCGATCAGTGCCCAATCAAACTAACCATCAAGAGGACTAGACCATCCTTACAAAAGCTAGAACCACAACTTATCCACCGTTATGATAAAGCAGATTGGCCTCAATTTCGGCAGACCGTAAACAACCGTGCTTCCACCTTTCAACCACCAACTTCAGAAACCGAAATGTACAATGTTGTAAACCACATCACAGATGCTATACATACTGGTGCCCAACAAGCTATTCCTGTGGAGAAAATTTATACATCTAAGCTAAAATTGCCTCCACAATATCTTTCTCTAATACAGAAATCACGCCAACAATTTCGAGAATATAAACGAACCGGCAACCAAGGATGTCTCTGTCAACACAGACAATGGCAAAGAACTGTTCAAATTATCTCATAGCATACAAACGTCGCAACTGGATCAGCGCCTGTAATAAACTAACCGATGAACCCTCATCAAGCCGATATTGGAAAACCTTCCATAGACTCACAGGCAAAAGCACTAAACTATCGTACCTTCTGTTGGACAATGATGTCCCTCTTTTTACCGACCAAAATAAGGTTAACGCATTCGCAACACAATTACAAACGGTCTTTACACCTGCAATGTCATATATTTCTCATAACTGCGCAGATTTGTCTTCAATCCCAGCTCTTCAACCATCACTCTCACATGTCATAGATAACGACCATCCTCTTACAGCACCAATTACGACTCAAGACGAAGGCGCACTTCGTAAGAAACGAAACACTGCACCAGGCATCGATCATGTTTCCTACCGTTCCTAAAAGAAGCTCCACTCACTTTCCTTATACTACTTGTTGCTCTTTACAACTTCATTCTGGGTACCGGCTTTTACCCAATGGATTGGAAGGTATCCAAAATCAGGGCTTGCTAACTTAACATAATGCGCGTTATTATTAATTCGTTACTTGTTACCATACCTGTATGATAACGAAAACCGCCACTAAATGAATAACGTTACTGCGTTAAATACCGTCTGAGCTGTTACTGACACAATTACGGTACTTATTAAAAATAACGTTATTGGCAGGCAAACAGAGTATTTCGTTATTAAGGTTGGGTTACTACTGTAATAAAGTTAAAGTATGGTAACGTAATAGGTTTCATCTAAATGATAACGTTAAAGACATAACTGTTTAACTTAATATCATTGCATTTAATTGCAGTAAATGTATTCGTTATTTGTTACCGTTCCTATATCGTAACAAACAACAAAACCAATTCAGTAATGTTATTGCCACGATTATCATTTCAAATGTTACTCTCACAATTACGGTACTTATTAAAAATAATGTTACTGGCAGGCGGAGAGAGCATTCGTTATTAAGGTTGGGTTACTGCTGCAATAAAATTAGTATAGGTAACGTAATAGGTTTCATTAAAATGATAACGTTAAAGATATAATTGTTTAACTTAACATCATTGCATTTAATTGCAGTAAATATATTCGTTATTTGTTACCGTTCCTATATCGTAACAAATAACGAAACCAATTCAGTAATGTTATTGCCACGATTATCATTTCAAATGTTACTCCTACAATTGCGGTACTTATTAAAAATAATGTTATTGGCAGGCGGAGAGAGCATTTCGTTATTAACGTTGAGTTACTGCTGCAATAAAATTAGTGATGGTAACGTAATAGGTTTCATTAAAATGATAACGTTAAAGATATAATTGTTTAACTTAACATCATTGCATTTAATTGCAGTAAATATATTCGTTATTTGTTACCGTTCCTATATCCTAACAAATAACGAAACCAATTCAGTAACGTTATTGCTACGGGTATCATTTCAAATGTTACTCTCACAATCACGGTACTTATTAAAAATAATGTTATTGGCAGGCGGAGAGAGCATTTCGTTATTAACGTTGAGTTATGCTGGAATAACGTTAAAGTATGATAACGTAATAAGTTGCAACGAAATGATAACGTTAAAGACATAACTGTTTAACTTAATATCATTGTATTTAATTGCATCAAATATATTCGTTATTTGTTACACTTCCTGTGTCGTAACGAAAAACGAAACCAATTCAGCAACGTTATTGTCATAGGTATCATTTCAGATGTTACTCTCACATTTACGGTACTTATTAAAAATAACGTTATTAGCAGGCGAAGAAACATTTCGTTGTTGAGGTTATCGTACCAACGGCCCGACTTTCCAAAACTTATGTGGGTGCATATCAATGACAGGATGTGTTATGTGTTTTCAGGGGAGTCTCGATATTTTTTCATTGATTTCCTTTTAGTTAAAAGAGTTTCTTAACACTGTCATAAAGGGCTGTGGTGTGATAAAATAAAATATACCGGTACTATAAGTAGGGGCTGCCTTAACACGGTTGATTTAAAAGCAAGAGAAACGGGTTCAAACCCGGGTCCAATGTTAAAGATAAGTTACTGTAATGAATATCCTGAACATATGTAATCGTACCATTAAGTATATACTTTAAAACAACTTATATGATGCACAATGATCGCAAGAGGCAATGATATTATTAACACGTTACTAAAAGAAAATACCACATTCATGCATATTAAAGTGAAAAAATCTTTATAAAAACAAATAATTTTAATTGTATTGCAGAAAGAACTGTATAAGAGTTTTGTTGTGAACATAAACTACAAAATAACTTATTTACAGTAAATGCATGCCGAAGATACCTCGCGATCGAGATCGAGGTTTAAGTCGCGGTCGCTACCTCGATGTCTAGGTCGCGATGGATGAAGGGCGCACATAGCGAGGAGGTCGCACCCTCGCTGTTAAGTTCTCAGTTTAAGGGAAATATTGCTGTGACGCATGTGAAATTATTCCGTCAGTGCATAAAAATCACTGCGAAACCACAGTTTGAAATTGAAAGCATCAAGCAGTTTATAAATAGAGATGGACGCGAGACGAGATATGAGAAATGAAAAAAAGTCTCGTCTCTTGTTTCGCAAAAATATTTGAGTCTCATCTCTTGTTCATCTCTATCAATATTCAAAATCAAAGACTTTTACCTTTTATTAAATTTTCTGTGAAGAAATGCCCTCTTTCAGCACTCAGGCCAGAAATAGTTTTCCAGTAAAATTTAATAAAGTAATAAATACATAAATGAATCAGTTATGTCTTCAGGTTTCGAGGTGGAGGGGATATTAACTGCAGCAAATGAAGTTTCGGCACTACAATTCCATTATTTGACGTTTCTTCCCTATGGATACGTGCCTGTCTTTACAGGTATTTCTTTACCTTATGTCAATAACGAATTTAGAAGAAACCCTTTTTATTCATCTCGGAATTGGAGGGAGGGCATGGAGTTTTTAAGCATAGATATTATTTACAATAGCTTCTTAGAAACTGAAATGGGGATGTCAGATAAGTTATTTATTTGAGAATTATACTGTAGCTTATTATTATATAAGGCACTATATACGTTTAATACTCGGAATGGGGGCGTCGTGGAGTTTTTCAGCATAGATATGATTAACAGTAGCTTCTTTTTTCTTTAAAAATTCTACAATTAATGGACTTCAGTCCGAAAACCCCCTCCCTGTGACCGCCACTGCTTATATAATAATAAGCTACAGTATCATTCTCAAATAAATAACTTATCTGACATTCCCATTTCAGTTGCTATTGTTACAGTCTATAAAAGCAATTTGTGTTTAAGAATCAAACCACAACTTTTCATCTTTTGTCTATTTTCCATTAAACGTCACACATTACTATATCATTCTACAAACAAGACCAAAACCATACAAATTGACTGAATGTCTTCAAAAATTACAAATGTTACCGGTACACATGACTTCAACCTTTTCTCTGGCTTCTGCAGAACTACTGCGTCTCATTACAGTCAAATGTTTTTTTAAACTTTTCACAATGTTGCCAGATACAAACTTCACATCCTCCCACCTTTTGATTTATGACAAATAAATCAAAACAAAATCAAACTAAGTATCGTACATGTATCTTCACCTTTCGACCTTTTCTTGTTGTGACAACACGTTCACCCGTTTCTTCAATTTTACCTAAAGTCAAGTTTTTAGACGGACGTTCCTTTTCATCTTTCGCTTGCACAACACTTTCTTCAGTTTGAACAAAACTCACTTTCAAGGGGTACAACCGCTGAACAGGTCTTATAATTTCTCCACTCTCAGTCTTAATCCTAGCTACTTTTACAATATCATCCTTCCCAGGGAACACCTTTGTAACTTTTCCTAAAGGCCAGTCCAGTCTTCTCTTATTGTCACTTCCAACAAGTACAACGTCTCCTTCTTTTATTTCTTGACAAGTTTTCTTTCCAGTTTGCTTCAGTACTAACTGACTTAAATACTCACTACGAAATCTATCTCTCAATTGTGTTCTTATGTGCTGCAATCTTCTAAATCTTTTTGACTTGTCAACTGTCTCTATATGATCCAGATCAGGTACTCCTATCTCCAAATTATCTTGTAAAAACATAGCTGGAGTAATGGATGTGAGATCATTTGAATCTTCTGACAAATAAGTCAACGAACGTGCATTGATAACTGCTCTATGTCACACAACACTGTACTCAATTCTTCATAACTTAAAGACGCTCTACCCAACGTTCTACGAAGAAGCTTCTTGATCATTTGTATAATTCGCTCCCACCATCAACCCCACCAGGCAGCGGAAGGTGGAATGAACTTCCACTGTATTCTTTCTACTGATGAGTACAAAGAAATTTGTTCCCAGTCGATTAACTTAAAGAGATTATCTGCACCGACAAAATTCGTTCCATTATCAGAATAAATTACCTTCGGCCTACCGCGCCTGTCAATAAATCTCCTAAAAGCTGATAAAAAACTAGAGGTCGATAAAGACAGTACCAGTTCTAAATGCACTGCACGATAAACGGCACAAGTAAACAAGACAATCCAACATCTTTTCCCATCTTGAAGGAAGAGAGTCCCAGCTAAATCTACTCCGGTTATTTCGAAAACTAATGCATCTTTAACTCTGTCTTCTGGTAAGGAAGCTGGTGTAACATTAATATTTTTTGCATCGTACCGTTTACATTTAACACATCTTCGAACAACAGAACTTATAGTTTTTCTCCCACGAAGAATCCAAAACCTTTCACGCAACTTTGTCAATAATACTTGAACTCCAGCATGAGATGATTTCAAATGTTCCTTCAATATCAACATCTTCACAACTTCATGCTCAGGTGGTAATACAATAGGACTCCGAAAATCATCTTCATCGAGTCTACGTGCAATTTTAGTCTTTAAGCTAATCAGACCTTCACCATCAACAAAAGTACACAATTGTTTCAAACGATCTGGTTGACTAACAAAACATTCTTTCTGGATAGTTCTCATTATAACCTTCTCAGCTGATTCTATTTCAAATACCAATAGCTCACCCGTTAACCTTTCACTTTCCTTTGAACGACAATTATGGATAAAACGCAAGATCCATGCAACCATACGTATTAATTTCTCATAATTTGAAAAATATGGCATATACCACTTTGGCTCATTTGCAACACTTAATGAAACAACTGTTTTCAGTTTTTCATTATTTACTTCAAGCGCATTTGGTTTCATATCAGTTTTCGGCCGGAATTCTTCCGTCTGCCGTAACCAGTCAGGTCCTTCCCACCATTTACTCTTCAGTAACGCTGCAGCATTGCAGCCTCTTGAGGGTAGGTCAGCTGCGTTCAAATTTCCCGGTACATGTCTCCAACACTTTACATCGGAGAGAACTCGAATTTCCTTCACTCTATTCATTACAAACACTCCCCAAGGTTCATCATTTTTTATCCAGTAAAGCGCCACCAAAGAATCTGTCCAATAGAACAGAGGAATGTCTAAATTTAAACTCTCAATCACAGACACAGCAAGTCTAACTCCGATACAACAGGCCATTAATTCTAAACGTGGAATAGTTGACTTTTTCAATAGCGCAACACGTGCTTTGCTGAATAACAACTGGACATTAACTTCTCCATTGCATTCACTTCTCAAAAACACGACAGAAGCATATGCATTTTTACTAGAATCACAAAAAACATGTAACGTCCAAGAGTTCCTTGTAACATCTTGTGCAAACTGTCTAGGAATCTTTATTTCGGCTAACATCGCCAGTTCTTTATACCACCTGTCGAATTTCCTGGAGATTTCTGAAGAAACTGGTGTGTCCCAAGAGTTGTTATTTTCCCAGCTTTCTTGAAGTAACAATTTTGGAATCAACGTCACTGGTGACAGAAATCCTAGAGGGTCAAATAACTTATGAGCAGTAGATAAAATAACTCGTTTTGACACTGGTCCTTCTACTCTGCCTAAATTCTTTGTATCACACAATAAAGTGTCTGTACATGTGTCCCATAACATACCTAGAACTGAAGTGTAAACATCATTACTGCCTATAGAAGAACCACTATATACCCATCCTCGTAAATCGAATTTACCTTCACTGAGCAGCGTCTTTGATTTTTCGATTAAAGCAAACATTTCGTCTTCATTGTCAACAGACGTGATACAATTATCGACATAAAGGGATTGTTTCAGTTTACTAGCTATTTCTTCATATTCACGAGGAGCATTTTCTAAATGGTAATTAAGCACGGCCCCCAACAGAAAGGGACTGCAATTCACACCAAAAACAACTCGCATATGTCTAAAAGTTTTAAACTTCCTTTCGTCAAAATTCTCCCACCAAAGAAATCTTAAATAATCACGATCGTTTTTATTTACCGAAATTTGCAGGAAAGCTTTTCTAATGTCCGATATAATCCCTATCTTTTTCTCTCTAAACCTATGCATAAGTGCCGGAATTTTTTCAATTAAGTTTGGACCCTTCTCTAAACAGTCATTCAATGAATATGCACCCTTTGCTTTCGAAGACGCATCAAAAACTGGCCTGATTGGGGTAGTGGAATTCTCTTTTATCACTGCCCTATGTGGTAAATAGTAACTTCGATTGTCCAGCTCCTCCTCCTCGATTGTCCTTCCTTCTTCCAACCATTTTCGAAAAACGTTATCATGGTCTTCGTATCTTCCTTCTTGCCACAGCTTCTCGGTCATCTTCACACATCTCTTTTCAGCTATTTCCTTGTTGTCATGTAGTTCCATAGGTTCTTCCTTCCACGGCAATTTAACTTCGTAACGACCATCTGAATTCACGCACAAAGTTTCTTCAAAATGTCTTAAATTACTTCATGGTTTTCGTTCTTAGTCTTAACTTCTGTTGGGTCAGTGATGCCTAACGTATCTAATTTCCACAAATCCGTAATACGGTCACTAATTGACAATAAAGTGATCACAACATTGGCAGACATACCATAACATCTTTTGGACGGTAACTTACCCATTATCGTCCATCCAAACATTGTTCTAACAGCAAATAGTCCTGACTGTAACTTTAACATATCTACTGTTAAAAATTCACTAGCCATATCCGCACCGATTAACAGTTCTATTTCTCCCGTACTATCTAAATCGGACAGCCAAATTTTTCTCTTCTTCATTTCTTTTAACCACGGTCCACGTTTAAGAGAAGGTATCTCACTGCAAATCACTGGTTTTTCTAAAACTTCCATCCTACACGAATGATTGTCATTAACATCAGCTACAAGTATACTATATTTGTTAAGGGACTCCTTTTGTGTTTTGACACCACCAAACAAACTATGTTCTAAAGTTTCAGTACATATTGGTTGACAACCCAGTACTTCCACTACTCGCTTAGAGACATATGATCTCTGTGAACCACTGTTATAAAGTGCACGCACTACACATTCTTTCCCGTTTGTTTTCAATTTTAACTTAAGTGTTTGTAGGAGAAACTCATCCCTACCATTTTGATTCGTAAGTGTTACGTTATGCTGTTCTGAATTTTGTTTTGTTTTGTTTTCTAATTTTTCCGAGCACAAAACCGAAAAATGTTTTCCCTTACACAAAAAACAAACAACATTAAACGTACAGTTCTTGGCAGTATGTTTTTGAGGTTTCAAACACCGAAAACAACATTTTTGCTGCATTAAAAGTTTCTTTTTCTCTTCCAGGTTCATACTTTTGGCCTTTTCACACTTTTGTGGTAAATGATACGCTTCACAAAAAACACACTGTTTGTCCTCTTTTACCTGATTTTGTCCAGAAAACAGATTATTAACAGTAGGCACCCTTTTTTCTTCTTTATTCTTTTTAAAATTCACCATGGAAGTTTGTTTCACTTTAAACCCTGCTTGAGCTAACGCAGTGCGTTCTTCTCCCTCCACTTCATTTCTCAGAAACTGTAACAACTGTTTTAGTTTCTCACTATACGTATTTGCATTACTGTCACTTACACTAGCAGTCGCTGTATGCCTTAACCAAACCCTCAAAATTTCATCAGGCAAACAAGATTCTATCAAGGGGAATAACATAGCTGCATATTTTTCACTAGTCATACCTATTGATTCTAGCGCACGTAAATATGACTCAAGTTTATCATATAAGGAATACAATTTTAACTTATTTTTGCCATTCGAAACATTCTGTATAACAAGTCCTAACAGTTCACGTATGTAGTACTCTATCAACAATTCTTCTCGACCAAAACGATTGCATAAAATTTCTATAGCTTTATCGTAACGGCTGTGGGTGGATAACTGTTCACTACGTCCCATGCTCTGTTACCGGTACTAATTGCTTGTAGCAGGTATTGGAACTTGTCCTCTTTCTCGATTTCATCATCGTTATGAATTCGCTTGAACTGGCTCCAGAAACTTATCCACTCACTTATTTCCCCACTGAAAGTTTTCAACTCAATTTTCGGTAATTTAAGTTTCTTTTTACCTGTATGACCACCTGAACTGCTAGAAGGAGCTACTTTTTTCAAAATGTTCTCATGTTTTACACGCGCTTCGTCGAACATTTCCCGGTAACTTTCCACGTTGTTGTACTCTTCATTGTAACGTGCTTCACTTTTTTTGCTTGTATCACTAAGCAACAGTTCAAGAATATTTTCATCATAGGTTGATAATTCGGTTATAAGTCTCTCCAACTTCGTAAAATATAACTTCACACTTTCCACATTTACATTCTTTTTTACATTCAGCCACTAAGCTATTATAAGCCTTTGAAAACGATATCTGCACCGGTTTCCTAGCCTTTACTAATTTATCCATGATTCGTCCTTTTTTCCCGCCTCACGCTGGTGTTCCAAAATGTTACAGTCTATAAAAGCAATTTGTGTTTAAGAATCAAACCACAACTTTTCATCTTTTGTCTATTTTCCATTAAACGTCACACATTACTATATCATTCTACAAACAAGACCAAAACCATACAAATTGACTGAATGTCTTCAAAAATTACAAATTTTACCGGTACACCTACTACGTCTCACTACAGTCAAATGTTTTTTAAACTTTTCACAATGTTGTCAGATACAAACTCCACAGCTATTTTCTTCTATTCTGTATTTAAAACGTGCCTATTATGATGTTTGTATTTCTTATTCCATATTGCTGGAACATACCTCATTAGTTCTATTAATATGTCTCATAATCAAACATAATAGCGCAGCAAGACCTCTTGAGCATAGACACACACAATCCGCTGCAGACGAACTTCTAAACAAATGAAGACTTTATTCCGTGCAGTGCTTCAGGGAGAGCCAATGAAAACACGAACCACAGTGATGCTTCCGCTGAACATCGATGTGAAAACAAACTCAGTTGTTCATAATCGCGACCAGTAATTCACCCTCGCGGTCGACCTCTAGGTCGCCATGTAGCGTACATCTTCGGCATGCGCTTACCCATTTGGATCCATGTGTATGTGCTAGTATCGAGGGTGCGGCCGCGACTTAAACCTCGACGTCGATCGCAAGGTCTCTTCGGCATGTCCCTACCCTTAAGTGTGCTGCTTGGTTGCCTTTGCACAAACACATTTGAAACAAAGAATTATGTTTTAGAGGTTAGAAATTTTAACTTCCATCTCAATATTCTAATTGCTTATTATTTTTTGCTAATGGCAATCAAGTGAGAAATGTTTATTTTATTTCTATCAAATTAAAAATCTTGTGGCTGCGGCTCACCCACAAGATTATTTGTGTGGGTGCCAGAGCCCCGGACCACCCACATGGTCGGCGCACATGTATCGTACAATTGCAATAACTTATTGAATGCTAACTTAATAGATTGGATGATAATTTAAAAGACAGAACTTTTTAAGGTAATATAATTTCATTAAAATACACGTTATTACCGTTTCCATATCATAGCGAAAAAGAAAACTAACTGAATAACATTATTATGATAGGTATTATGTCAACTATTACTCTCACAATTATTGTATAAAAAATAATGTTATTGACAGAAAAAAACAGCATTTCGTTACTAAGATTAAGAATCAGTTGCGTACAGTTGCATCAATGTTATTGAATGTTACTGTGGTAAATCGTAAAGAAAAAGACTTGCTTAAAAAATGAAAACGAAATATTTGAATTTTATGTCCCATACTTATGCCGGATAGGAGAAAGTGCATGACGATGGTAAGAATAAATGAAGTGATTGAAGAAAGTGGGAAGAGACGGGATAATGCCAAGAAAACCCACACACATTGTGTTTGTCCTCCATAAACTCACTTTGCGCAAGCTGGCATCGAACTAGAAACCCCACGCTGCATTGGTGAACGCTCTACGACTGAACTAAGGTGGCCTCATTCCTTTTTCATGCACGACTAATATTCTTTATGTAATTAAAGAAAATTATATTAAAACTTAACCAATATCCAATATTTGTTAAATTTACGAATACGTTCTCCCAAAGGGACAGAGTTTTGGAATTCCGTCCATAGACGCTTCAGAAAATGTTAAGCACGGAAGTTGAAGAAATTCTGATGAATTATTTTGGTAACTCGCAAATTTTACAGAAAAGTGAACTGTTTCAATTTTGAATCCAAACGATTAAATTATAAACAGTCTGGGCACTTGTCTTTTGTGCGGGACGCCTGGGGTTGATTTCCGCCATGAGCTCATGTGATTTGGATCCTACGTAGGACACATCACACGAAGTTTTGACAGTAAAAATTACATTAAACTCCAGACAAGTAAGTTTGTTTTAATCACTCTTCAATGTTATATTTTCCATTGTTTATGATTGGTTAATTGATTGGTCTGGAGCTTACCCGTATTAAGCACTGACGCTATATGAGACGTGGATCTATAGCTTACGTAGAATTATGAGGACTTGATTTTCTGCCAGGAATCAAATTCTGCTCTCCCACACCAAAGGTTTGTACAGTAATCATATAGCCACGAGGGAGTCCCATGTTCTATGAGTTATTGAAATAAATATGAAGTGTAGTACTTTCAAATTTATGCCTGCTTACGATGGAGGGCGTTTACTTTTAAACAACAGCATAAAAATAATAGAAAAAACAAAGTACTCGGACTTCAGATCCACAATTGCAACAGCACTATGAAACCTTTCAAATAAAGTTATCTTCCAGTGTAGATTACCAACAACAGTTCATCAAATGAATTTACGTTTATGTGAAAAAATATTAAACATTTTGGTTCGCTGCTATCTTAATTCTATAAACATAGCGGTCTTTCAGGCAGGTGAAGTTTACGTAAGGAGTACTCCAGTAACGCCTCCTTTTCTTCTTCATAACTAACTGACTCACGAATTCTGTGGCCTATGGAACCCGGAGATTCGAAGCCGTAATCAAAAAAGCTCTTCATTGAGTTCTGTCCTTAGTCAATTGTCCTTTGTACTCCTCTTAATTTTGTCCTTCCACATACGCCTAGGCCTTCCTAATGGTCTTTTCTTGATTTGCTTTCCAGTTAATATCTTTAAAGTGGTTCTACTTTCTTCCATTCTCGCTACATGACCTGCCCACCTGAACCTCCTAGCCTTAATGACTAACGATGTTAGGTAAATGATATAAATTATGTCGTTCCTCGTTATGAAGTTTCCGCCATTCACCATTTTCATCCCTCTTGGTCCGAATATTCGCCACAGGATTTTATTTTCGAATACTTTCAGTCTGCGTTCTTTCCTCATAGTAATTGAGCAAGTTTCGCAAAAATACAGCACAAGAGGCATAATGACCGTTTTATATATTTTAAGTTTCAACTTTTCTTTCTTTTTACAGAATTCACGAAGACAAAAGAGTTTGGACTGAATAATAACACGAATTCAATGCTTTCAAACGACATTTAATTTCTTCACGGATATCATTCTGTTCCGATAATGTGGATCCTAGATATTTGAAAAGGTCTACTATGTCGAAAGTATTGTTTGATATTTTAACGTATCCATTACTTGGAGCATTGTGATCACGGTGCATTTTCATATATTTAGTTTTTTCTGTATTTACTTCTAAGCCCATGTCAATGCAGGCATTTAATAAAACCTCTGCATGTCTTTCAATTGTCCTCATATCTCTCCTATCAGTTTGACATGATCAGCATAAGCCATAACCTGCTGAATGCTATTCAGCTCTAAGGCCTTGTTGCTATATTTAATTTTCCTTGTAGCATATTCCAGAACAAATTTGAATAATAATGGCGACAGTGCATCTCATTGTTTTAGTTAATTCTCTATGTGAAAGATCATGGCAAAATATTTTCCTACCCGGACTTAACTTTGAGTTTTATTTAAACATATCTTTACTAATCTAATTAGCTATTTTGGTATGCCGAGTTCGGTAAGAATATTGTACAATATTTCCCGAGTCGGAGGCCTTTCTGACCGGGTCGTAGGCCTCTCTGAAATCAATAATTATTGATGTACCCGAGTGTTGTATCCCCATTGCTTTTCGAACATAAAGAAATGGGAATTCATTCCTTTTTCTTCTTTATAAAGTTATAAACTAACCATACGAAAGCAACTAGTTTCCTGTGAAATGCGATCTTGAATGCGTATCCATAATTTGTTTCTGCTGCCAATGATGCCAACTGTCACTGCAATGCCTGCACGACCTCGCATCAAGAACACAGGAAATAGTCGAGGATTGATCTTGCGACACTTATTGCCCGTGTTCATCGGGGCTACAGGTACACGATCAGTTCCGCATTTAGAACCTCGGCGACCCCTTCCCCCAACAAATATGTTGGCACTCACCCTCTTCCTTTGATTCCATATTAATTGAAGGGGCGTGGAGACCATTCCTGGTATAGGAAAAGAAGCGTGTTGTATCGTTACTGAGTAGATGCGGGGTACTTCTTTGTTAATGTAGATGACTGTTTTTGTATTTATTACAACATAAATTTGAGGGGCACTGGCTTCTATCTAATGTAAAAGATCCCTTAATTTGCTCTTTTTAAGTTTGTAACTCAAAATGTTTTGGAAAAAGTTATAACTACTAAATTTCACGCCCTTAAAAGAGTTTGCAATCTAGGCACGGACTTATTTGGCCTGCTCTTTTTAAGTTTGTAACTCAAAATGTTTTGGAAAAAGTTACAACTACTAAATTTCACGCCCTTAAAAGAGTTTGCGCTCTAGGCACGGACTTATTTGGCCTAATGGGAATTGCGGCCCTGTTAATAATGTTATATTTATTGATACATTTTATTGCAGAACAATATCACGAAGTAAAACGAGGGAGAACGAAATACTGTAGACCTTAAAGTCATGAAGAATGTTATTCAAACAGTTTCATTTCATCCGTGTCGCCAAGTTTTGCCTAATCCTCGTTTCGCCTAACCAATTATCTGACACTTTTATGACAGATAAATGATAAGATTTAAGTCCGCCATTTTAGGCGAAAAAAGGATCCTCGTTTGGCCTAATCCTCGTTACGCCTAAAATGGCGGACAATAAAAAAATCACGGAAATTCAAGTAGAGGGAAATTATGAAAGAAAATTCGCTAGAAAGAAATGCAAATTCTTTTATTAATATTGATATTATATTAACCCGCGGTCAATATTTTCAAGCAGTTAGGATTAGCAAAACTCCTTTATGTATTTACCATGTCCGTATATATAATGTGTGTGTGTATCTGTATGAGAGAGAGAGTGAGTCCGCCCGGGAAACAAAAAGATCACTACTATGCAATAAGGATGTTAGATTCACTATTATGCACACCAGTTAAATTTGATTGTATCATACGTGTCTTCAACTCCGGATTATCCATAACTAGTATCATTAAAATTTGTTCAATTTTTACATCATCTCCGAGACGTAGCAATCTTAATCAGAGACTTATGCCATGGACGTTCCGGTAGTATGTCAAACGAGTGAAATTTGACTTCAAAAGTTATAATTTCACCAATGCAATTAAAAAAAAAAAACTAGTTGATTAAGTGCTTTGAGAAAATTCAAGTTGTAATGTATTGGGACGAAAAAACTATAAATGAAGGTGAGACGTATAAACAACTGCTAGAGTATAAATAGTACTTGTTTATCTTGAGCTTCTTTCAGATGTGTTCTTGTATACACAACTCCAAAAGTGCATTACCACCTGGAATTCTCCTTTTCCTGCAATAGCAGGTAACCCAAAAAGCTCGGCGCTTCGGTTGGTTGCGAATTCGAAAGGCGTTGGAACAAACCTCAATTTTGTAACAAATATATCAGTGTGGCAAACTGCAAATAACAGAATAAAACGAATTATTGAAAATGACAATTTTATTATCGTGGCGGAGTTGGATGACATCAAAAGTTACAACATGATCTTACTTAAGCAGTTCAAACAAGATCAATGGCAAGAAACACATATCACAGGAAAGCATTTCTCTCCTCCTCCGCAACAAAAAATAATCTCATAAAAGAAAAAAAGTTACATAATGTGAAGGTTTAATATAAAAGCCTCACCAAATATTTTGAAAGTAGACAACGGAAAATTCAAGAACAACTGAACCGAAGTGCATGCGAATGAATTATAGACGTAAAATGAGGACACGGGTTTCGTATTTTCCTAAAAAAAGGTTGGGTGGGGCACGAGCCCCTCCAAACCTTTGATCACGAAATATCAAACGTGCTAGTAACACTATGTTAAATGTGTGTAAAGGACATGAAGAATTGCAACGAAACTTTGTGTATGGACAATACGCCAAAAATAAACGAATACGGGTTTTTATGTTCTGTGGAAAAACGATTTTAGGGGGCAAAAGTCCCCAGCAAAATGTTTAAAGCTGACGCCCGAAAGGCAAGGAGAAGTGAACTAAAGTGAATGAAATTGTGAACAGAGATTGCAGACGTAAAATGAGGATACGGGTATCGAATTTTCTTGAAAAAAATGTTGGGTGGGGCACGGACCCCTGCAAACCTTTGATCACGGAATATGAAAAGTGCTAGTAATACTATGTCAAATGCGTGTAAAGGACATGAAGAATTGCCAGGAAACTTTACGTATAGACAACACGCAAAAAAAAGGAATACGGTTTTTGATTTTCTGCGGAAAAACGGTTTCAGGGAGCAAAAGAACCCACCCCAAAATTTTGAAAATTAACGCCCGAAAGATTAAGGAAGTGAACCGAAGGGAATGAAATTTTGCACACATATTATAGACATAAAATGTGGGTATACGGGTTTCGTATTTAACTGGAAAAGACGGTTAGGTGGGACACGGGCCCCTCCAAACCTCTGATCACGAAATATGGAAAGCGATAGTAACAGTATATCAAATGTGTGTAAAGGGCATGAAGAATTGCAACGAAACTTTGAGTATCGACAATATGCCAAAAATAAACGAATACGGGTTTTTATGTTCGATTTTAGGGGCAAAAGTCCCCACGCAAAATTTTTAAAGCTGACGCCCGAAAGGCAAGAAGAAGTGAACCGAAGTGAATTAAATTGCGAACAGAGATTCAGACGTAAAATGAGCATACGGGTTTCGTATTTTCTTAAAAAAAATGTTGGGTGAGGCACGGACCCCTCCAAACCTTTGATTACGAAATATGAAATGTGCTAATAATACTATGTGAAATGTGTGTAAAGGACATGAAGAAATGCAAAGAAACTTTATGTATAGACAATACGTAAAAAACAAAGGAATACGGTTTTTAATTTTCTGCGGAAAAACGGTTTCAGGGGGCAAAAGAACCCACCCCAAAATTTTGAAAGTTGACGACCGAAAGATAAAAAGAAGTGAACAGAAGTGAATGAAATTTTGCACACATATTGTAGACATAAAATGTTGGTATACGAGTTTTTTATTTACTGAAAAAGACGGTTAGGTGGGGCAAGGACCCCTCCAATCATTTGATCACGAAATATCAAAAGTTCTGGTAAAAATATGTGAGATGTGTGTAACGACAAGAAGAATTGCAACTTAGCTTTCTGTATGGACAATATGCAAAAAATAAACGAATACGGGATTTTATGTTCTGTGGAAAAACGATTTTAGGGGGCAAAAGTACCTACGCAAAATTTTTAAATCTGACGCACTGAAAGCAAGAAGAATTGAACCGAAGTGAATTAAATTGCGAACAGAGATTCAGACGTAAAATGAGGATACGGGTTTCGTATTTTCCTGATAAAAATGTTGGGTGAAGCACGGACCCTTCCAAAACTTTGATCACGAAATTTGAGAAGTGCATAGAAGTGCTAGCTATGTCAAATGTGTGTAAAGAACATGAAACATCGCAACGAAACTTTGCGTATAGACAATACGCGAATAAAAGGATTACGGCTTTTTTTATTTTCTGCGGAAAAACGGTTTCAGGGGGCAAAAGGACCCTCACCGAACTTTTGAAAATTTACGCCGAAAGATAAGAGGTGAACCAAAGTGAATGAAATTTTGCACACATATTGTAGGCATAAAATGTGCGTATACGGGTTCGTATTTACCTGGAAAAAAACTGTTAGGTGGTGTATAGACGCCTCCAAACCTTGATCAATTCTGTTTTTATATTCTGTGGAAAAACGATTTTCGGGAGCAAAAGCTCCCACCCAAAATGTTGAAATTTTATGCCTGAAAGGCAAGTTGAAGTGGACCGAAGTGAATGAAATTGCGAAAAGATATTGCAGACATCTAACTAAGAAATACGGGTTTCGTATTTTCCTGGAACAAACGGTTGGGTGGGGCACGGAACCATCCAAACATTTGATCAAGAAATATCAAAAGTGCTAGTATCAGTATGTCAGATGTGCGTAAAGGACATGACGAATTGCAACGAAAGTTTGTGTATCGACAATACGCGAAAAATAGACGAATATGAGTTGTTTTATTTACTGCGGAAATACGGTTTTAGGGGGCAAAAGCTTGCATCGAAAATTTTAAAAGTTGACGCCCGTAAGGAAAATAGAAGTTAACCGAACTGAATGGAAATGTGAACAGACATTGCAGACGTAAAATGAGGGTACGGGTTTTGTATTTTCATAAAAAAATCGGTTGGGTGGTGCACGGACCCCTCCAAACCTTTGACCACGAAATATGAAAAATGTTAGTAACACTAGGTCAAATGTGTAAAGGACATGAAGAATTGCAGGGAAACTTTACGTGTTGACAATACGCAAGAAATAAATGAATACGGGTTTTTATTTTCTGCGGAAAAACGGTTTTAGAGGGCAAAACTATCTCCCGAAATTTTGAAAGTTTACGCCCGAAAGGCAAGAAGAAGTGAACCAAAGTGAATGAAATTATGCACAGTTATTTTACACACAAAATAAGTGAATACGAATTTTGTATTTTCCTGGAAAAAAAGATGGTTGGGTGGGGCACGGAGCCCTCCAAACATTTGATCACGAAAACATTGTAAGCGTTAAAGGTGCCTCCCGAAATATTATAAAATACTATATATACTATTTGTGCTTACTGCTGATCTTCCAAATTTGAAAAATCGGATGGATACACTTGTGAAACACGAAAGGTCTTATTTTACATATCCAATATCTACACACAATTTCTTTCGCTTCTGTCCACTCCTTCCGCCACCAGACGCCTCGGTCCACCCAAAAGTTTTTTCTTTCCAGGAAAATACGAAACTCGTATTCCTTCATCTTACCTCTACAATATTTGAGCACAGTTTCATTCACTTCGGTCCACTTGTTTTTGCCTTTTGGGCGTCAATTTTCCAAATTTTGTGTGGGGGCCTTTTCCCCTTTACCGTTTTTTCCACAGAAAATAAAAAACGCATTAGTTTTTTTCGCATATTGTCACTACAAAAAATTTCGTTGCAATTCTTCATGTTCTGTAGGCCCTTCTGCAAACTGCTATTAGCACTTTTGATATTTCGTGATCGAGGGTTTGGAGGGGTTTGTGCCCCACCTAACCGTTTTTTTAGGAAAATACGAAACCTGTATTCCCTCATTTTATGTCTACAATATCTGTGCACAATTTCATTCACTTGGGTCCACTTGTTATTACCTTTCAAGCGTCAACTCTCAAAATTTTGGGTCTGGTTTATCACCCCCTGAAATAACTTTACCGCAGAAAATAAAAATACACGTATTAGTTTATTTTATGTGTAGTATCTACCTACCAAAATTTTATCAAAATCGGAGTGTTACACTTGGGAAGTGTTACTTGTCAGTCATTGTAGAACTATTTTCCTTGTTTTTCCATCAATAAGAAATTGCATGACAAGTAAAGGGTCCAAATGAATGAATCGAGTTGCAGGATGAGACTTAGTGCGACTGATAGAGGATATGGAAATATGTATATGTGCAAAGTTATAAGGGCTGAACGCCATAAGAAACGGAGGGGGGTCAAAATTTATGGGAGGAGGGCTATGCTATGTTATTGAAATACATCAAATAAACTATTGAATCATGAAAATAGTGAAAGAGACAATGCAAACGGTGATAGTTTCTCATATTGACAGAAGAAGAATGGGCAGAGTAGATCGCGAACCTCTAGCGGCACCTTCAAATCCGCCATTTTGAAATATGTGATAATATTCGGAATGGAAAGGTAGTGATGTGATATATCAGTTAGGGCCAGCATGTTCTCAAAAGTCAATTATGAACTTTAGTGATCGGTATCTGTACTTAGTTGTTAGATTTAGATAATCTTCATAGTTATTTATGAAAATCTAGGAGACTGATACTCGTATGTTGAAAGTATGGACTATCACGAAAACACATATAAGTTGAACATGTCCAAAGCCAAGAAAACTAACCTCGAAATTGATATCCAAGTTGTATATTATTATATTTCACTGTCGAATATCAAATTTCGTTGTTATTTTTCTTGGTTTGTAGATATGAGTTATTTTTTGTCCATAATACGACTAATAATGCTAAAAGACTCACAAGTCAAATTTAATTCGTACCTTTAGCATTTCTTACAATCTACGTTCAATTGTAGTTCTTATCCTTTCAAAATTATGAGCCTCACAGACTCCTTCTTTCTTACAAATATTAGTATCAATAGTATAACCTATTGAAAACTTATATTAACGGTAACCCACCGACAAACTGTAAGCAACCCCTGTAAAATGAAATGAAGTATTTCATTTTAACGAACCACGATTATGCTCTTTAGGCTAAGGGAGACAATGATTAAGGCAAGTGAATGTTGATGGAAGATATGATGGAATGAGAATGTGGAAGGAAATTGAAGTATCCCGAGAAAACCCACACACGATACGATGGTGTCCACCACAAAGTTTCTTGGCTGAGGATCGAACCAGAGGCCCCACGTACCAGAAACAAGTGTTTACCACTGAGTCACCGTGTCCTCCCCCAATCCCTAAAAGACGCGGACATCCAGTTAAGAATAACTGACATAAAAAAAAAGTACTTACCATTTTCTCACAAAGGAAACTCCACGAATCCCACATTCTGACCGTTTGTACTTCTTGTATGTTGGTTTATCACAAACATTACTTAGTATATCGATACATCTGTCAGAATAATAGTGTTTACTCCAAAGTAGGGGCAGGTAACTTAGTGATAGAGCGCTTACTTCTGGTGCGGGATGGACCTCGTTCGATCCCAGATTTAAATTATTTCCTAAAGATTAGCTTCCATCTATTACCTCTCTTTATTATTGGATGGGATTTCAGTTTAGCATCCCTTGGGTAGCAAAATTACATGAGATATGGAGCTACGGATTAACATGAGATCCGAAATGCTTGCGCTCCCGCCGCGAATCGGAGCCGGGTCTCTTATGCGAAAGTAGCAGACGCTACCCAATATCCATGTGTGATCTCTCTGTCTTCATTAGCCTATAAGGCATAACATTTAAACTTTATGGACTTCATATAATTTCAGTTCTTCCTCGATAGCCAATTCTATACTGAGACAAAGTAGATCAATCAAATGTGTCCATCTTCCCTTTTTTATAATTTTAATGATGTTATTGTAACTTTGACCGTGTTCTAAGATTCCTGTTAGTTGAAATATTGTAGTTAACTTGCCTCGGTCAACGTTTCATAAAATATCCCCATAATTCTTCAATTTCTTTGAGGTGATCTTTGTGCTGCTCCTGTACCATATCGAGTTGTGCATTAATGGAAGACATGGCTAAAAATAATATACATTACCTTTCCCCCGACTTCGATCCGACATTTGTTCTCGAGTTATCGCTGTTTTGGGCATTTTTCCGACTGGTTTTTGGCTGGTCATAGCGCCAAAAGGAAGCATTTGTGCACCCAGGCTGTCTTATCATGGTTTCAGGAATCAGCTCCCAACGCTGTCAGTGTTGTTTTGAAACACGCTCTATATTTCTATCCTGTTTCTGATTAGCTTCTCTTTGCCAATCAATTTCCAGTATTCCGAAAACAAACCAAAAGTGAACTAAATTCACTAAATCACCTACCCCCTATGCTTTCTTCTTGTATAGTACTTGTTATATATTTAGATTGTAGTTGACAGAGATTGCCAATATTGATTGAAATATCTGGTTAAAATGCTAGTATAGGAATTTCCTCTTATGTACAGAAATTCCCTCCTTGCATCCTACCGCAATTTTAGTTGAGATGGGATTAAGTAAGATGGGAATTCCCATCTCGCCTAAAATGATAGGCATTCTTATCTTGGAGATGTAAGTGGCTGATAAATCGTTAGGCTAAGTGGGATTAGGCTACATGGGATGGAATCATCTGAAAAGGTAAGGGGACGGTAGGTAGCGGCATGACGTCACGCCGTACCCCATGCCTATCTTTGTCCATTGTAAATGCTTAGGAAGTGGGGGGTCGCCGTACCCAGTTTTTTGGAGGTGGGGATAGGGTCCCCCGCGTTCCCACGCAGTTTTACCCCTGCTGCTAAGTATTAATTGCTGTGAGGACTAACGAAAAATATTACGTAATAATAATAATAATAATAATAATAATAATAATAATAATAATAATAATAATAATAATAATAATAATAATAACGGATCTGAATGATGAACATATTTTTTCAACTTTTATTACAATTGCTGTCTGTTTCCGTGAATCTGGTTATATTGTTTTTGTAAGGAATAAAGAGGCTTCAAACAACAATATGATTTGTATAAAAGAAAAAAAGCCTTATCAGTTGTATTACGAACTGACAAACTGACCCTGTGTCTGTTTTTTTTAAACACAATGTTACGAGGCACAGAAGCCACCACGCCTGCGGTGTGCTTGCTTTTTTGCCTCAGGCAGCTTCAGTACTAAAGTTAAGACTTTCATTCTGTCAATTTATGTGTAGCTATCAGTCAGTCACACAGGTTCTTTGCAACGCTGAATTTTACAAGAAAGGTTTTGTTCATCGGATAGGAAGCAAAGTCTATCGTACGTTGTAATCCCTTCCCCGCTTTTGCACAGTGTGTGAAATTTAACTTGTATACGGTAGTAAGTTACAGAAAAGAGAATGCTTTTTTTTAAATGACAGTATCGAATAAGATTGACCATTATTACAATATATTCAAGATGAAAAATATTCATTTAACAGTCGTCGTACATAGTTATCTGCACTGAAATTCCCATAATGTGCTTTCTTCTTTTCTAATATGAGCTCAGAGCTTCTTCGTGGCTAAGTGGTTAGTGTACGCGTCTTTGGCGTGAGAGACCCGGGTTCGATTCTGGTGAGTGCTCATGTAGTTCGGATTTCACGATTAATCAGTAGATCCCGCCTCATATAGCCTCGCTGCTGAAAAGGACGACAAAATTAACTCAACTCATATTCAGCACCATAGGAGACAGAGTTGGCGTGGGTCAATGAAAACTTGACCCACGACCCACTGACCCACCACCCACTGTGACCCACGACCCACTGACCCACCACCCACTGTGACCCACGACCCACTGACACCACCCACCATGACTCACTCTGACCCACAACCCACCATGACCCACTACCCACCATGACCCACCATCCACGATGACCCACTCTGACCCACCACCCACGGTGACCCTCTGACCCACCACCCACGGTGACCCACTCTGACCCACCGTGACCCACCACCCACAATGAACCACTCTCATCCACTTTGACCTACTCTGACGCACCAAAATCAATCGTCATCAAGTCTGAACACGATGCATGGCCTCTTCTGAACTGACTAAAGAGTTTACACTTGTAATAAAACAAGACTATGAAATTGTCACTAATCGGAGTTTGAATTTCTAGTCAGTCGCTCAAGCACCATTCTGTTACAATAACGGTGGAACTGACCTTTACGATATAAAATGGTAAAGTGTTTATCAGTGAGGAAATTGAAACAGTTCGAGGTGGGGGGAAATTAGTGTGTGCCTAAAATATATTTGTACTAAGAGAGTATTCTTGCAAGTGTTAATTTCTGAACGCGTTCCACAAGAAACTTCTATTCGCACGAAAATACCCCTGTACAATATGGAAAAGGTTATGGTTTCTCAGTTCACAGTATTTTTCTCACAAAAGACTTGAAAAATCAGTTGTTCATAGGGTATAAAGATGCTCGGATACCCTATGTGAGAGCATTTCCATAAAGTATGCTCATAATTGTAATTTGTGTAATCACTAGACTTCGGATTTTTGCATATTTGCATGTTTTGTTCCTGATGTGATATCGATATGCTCTTTAAACATAAAATTCGTTTCAGGTGTTTTGGGGTAAAATAGCAGAGTTTTATAGTGCATATATTTGCATATTTCGGACGTTAGTGCATGTTTATGTCGTTACTGCATATAAATGCATATTTAAAGGAACGACCAAATTGATAATTTTCAACAACCAACAACTTTCTTCATAAATGGAATTTCAAGTTTCTAATACAAATAGACTCAAGATCTTTAAATGGTTCATTGTTGTCAGTTTAGAATATTTTTCAAGATTATGTGAAAGGAGAATAACAAAAGGGTGAGTGATTCATCATCCTCCCGGCAATGATGCATGAATGTCAGCTTTTTGGAAGAAGATATAAATAACAATGTCAAATCATCTACAACAAAATTTCCACGTCACTCACCTCAGTAGTTAAAGTACCTACTGTTATGTGTGTGTGGGTTTGAAATTGTGTGGCAGTATAAGAATGCCAAAAGAAAAATTTTGGTCTATTTGGTTGTAGTGCGACATCTTAATTAGAATTTTAACTAGCTTAGTATTTTGTACAATTTTTGCCCATTTTTGTCCACCCAAGAAAAAAAAATTGTATCATTTAAATATAGAGGGGAGGGCCATTTCAAAACTTGTCCACATTGATCACCTGTAGTGTGACAACTTCAAACTTGAATTTGAAGAAACGTGGAACAAAAATTTTCGTTTGTGCAACAATAAACAATAAGCTAGAGCGAAAACAAAGTGAGGGGCTTACTAAACGTTAGTTCCCCTACCTTGTCAAAATTGGCCGAGAATAGTGTCAATCGTTTGTGCATCGTTTGTACAGAAATGTGCAACACAAATTTTCGTTTGTGCAACAATGAACAATAAGCTAGAGCGAAAACAAAGTGGGGGCTGTCTAAACGGTAGCACCCGATTTGGTCAAAATTGGGCGAAAATGGTGTAAGTCGTTTGTGCATCGTTTGTGCAGAAATGTGCAACACAAATTTTCATTTGTCCAACAATGAGCAATAAGCTAGAGCAAAAACAAAGTAGGTGGCTGTCTAAGCGGTAGCCCCCTACCTTGTCAAAATTGGCCGAAAATGGAGTCAATCGTTTGTGCATCGCTTGTGCAGAAATGTGGAACACAAAATTTCGTTTGTGCAACAATAAACAATAAGCTGGAACGAAAACAAAGTGAGAGGCTGACTAAACGTTAGTTCCCCTACCTTGTAAAAATTGGCCGAAAATGGTGTCAATCGTTTGTGCAGAAATGTGCAACACAAATTTTCGTTATGCAACAATGAACAATAAGCTAGAGCGGAAACAAAGTGAGGGGCTGCCTAAACGTTAGCCCGCATTTTGTCAAAATTGGCCGAAAATGGTGTCAATTGTTTGTGCAGAAATGTGGAACACAAATTTTTGTTTGTGCAACAATGAACAATAAGCTAGAACGAAAACATAGTGGGAAGCTATCTAAACGGTAGCCCCTAACCTTGACAAAATTGGACAAAATGGTGTCAATCGTTTGTGCATCTTTTGTGCAGAATTGTGCAAGACAAATTTTTGTTTGTGCGACAATGAACAATAAGCTAGAGCGAAAACAAAATGGGAGGCTGTCTAAGCGGTAGTCCCCAAGCTTCTCAAGTGTGGTCGAAAATGGTGTCAATCATTTGTGAATAAATGTGCAACACAAATTTTCGTTTGTGCAACAAATAACAATGTGTTACAGCGAAAACAAAGTTGGAGCTGTCTAAACATTAGCCTCCCACCTTGTCAAAATTGGTCGGAAAAGGTGTCAATCGTTTGTGTATCGTTGGTGCAGAAATGTGTAACACATATTTTTGTTTGTCCAAATATGAAAAGCGAGCTATAGCGAAAACTAAGTGGGGGCTGTCTAAAGGGTAGCCCCCAGGTTGTCAAAATTGGTCGAAAATGGTGCCAATCGTTTCTGAATCGTTTGTGCAAAAGTGCGCAGCACAAATTATCTTTTTTGCAACAATGAACAATCAGCTTGAGGGAAAACCAAGTGGGGACTGTCTAAACGGTATCACCCGCAAACTTTTCAAAATTGGTCGAATATTTTGTCAATGTTTTGTGTAGAAATGTGCAACACAAATTTTCGTTTGTTTAACAATGAACAATGAGCTACAGCGAAAATAAAGCTGGGAGTTGTCTAAACGGTAGCACCTCCACCTTCTCAAAATCGGTCAAAAATGGTGTCAATCGTATGTGCAGAAATGTGCAACACAAATTTTCGTTTGTGCAATAACGAACAATGAGCTAAAACGAAAACAAAATGAGGACTTTCTAAGCGGTAGCCCACCAACTTGGAAAATTGGTCGAAAATTGTGTCAAACGTTTGTGCATCGTTTGGGCAGAAATGTGCAACACAAATTTTCGTTTGTGGAACAATGAACAATAAGCTAGAGCGAAAACAGGGTAGGGGCTGTCTAAACGGTAGCCCCCAACTCGTCAAAATAGGTCGAAAATGGTGTCAATCGTTTCTGAATCGTTTGTGCAGAAATGTGCAACGCAAGTTTTCGTTTGTGCAATAACGAACAATGAGCTAAAACGAAAACAAAGTGAGAGCTTTCTAAGCGGTAGCCCACCAACTTGGAAAATTTGTCGAAAATTGTGTCAAACGTTTGTGCATCGTTTGTGCAGAAACGTGCAACACAAATTTTCGTTTGTGCAAAAATGAACAATAAGCTAGAGCGAAAAAAGTTGGGGCTGTCTAAACGGTAGCCCCCACCTTGTCAAAAATAGCCGAAAATGGTGTCAATCGTTTGTGCAGAAATGTGCAACACAAATTTTCGTTTGTGCAACAATAAAAAATAAGCTAGAGCGAAAGAAGTGTGGGGGGGGCTGTCTAAACGGTAGCTTCGCCACCTTGTCAAAATTAGCCGAAAATGGTGTCAATCGTTTGTGCATCATTTGTGCAGAAATGTGCAACACTATTTTTCTTTTGTCCAACATGAACAATAAGCTAGAGCGAAAACAATGTTGGGGGCTGTCTAAACGGTAGCCCCCTCATCATGTCAAAATTGGCCGAAAATGGTGTCAATCGTTTATGCATCGTTTCTGCAGAAATGTGCAACACAAATTTCTTTGTGCAACAATGAACAATAAGCTAGAGCGAAAACAAAGTCGGGGGCAGTCTGAACGGTAGCCCCCCACCTAGTTTAAATAGGTCGAAAATGGTGTCAATCATTTGTACATTGTTTGTACAGAAAGGTGCACCAGAAATTTTCGTTATGCAACAATGAACAATAAGCTAGAGCGGAAACAAAGTGGGGGGCTGCCTAAACGGTAGCCTCCATTTTGTCAAAATTGGCCGAAAATGGTGTCAATTGTTTGTGCAGAAATGTGGAAGACAAATTTTCGTTTGTGCAACAATGAACAATAAGCTAGAACGAAAACATAGTGGGAAGCTATCTAAACGGTAGCCCCTAACCTTGTCAAAATTGAACAAATTGGTGTCAATCGTTTGTGCATCTTTTGTGCAGAAATGTGCAAGACAAATTTTTGTTTGTGCGACAATGAACAATAAGCTAGAGCGAAAACAAAATGGGAGGCTGTCTAAGCGGTAGTCCCCAAGCTTCTCAAGTGTGGTCGAAAATGATGTCAATCATTTGTGAATAAATGTGCAACACAAATTTTCGTTTGTGCAACAAATAACAATGTGTTACAGCGAAAACAAAGTGGGAGCTGCCTAAACATTAGCCTCTCACCTTGTCAAAATTGGTCGGAAAAGGTGTCAATCGTTTGTGCATCGTTGGTGCAGAAATGTGTAACACATATTTTTGTTTGTCCAAATATGAAAAGCGAGCTATAGCGAAAACTAAGTGGGGGCTGTCTAAAGGGTAGCCCCCAGGTTGTCAAAATTGGTCGAAAATGGTGTCAATCGTTTCTGAATCGTTTGTGCAGAAGTGCGCAGCACAAATTATCTTTTTTGCAACAATGAACAATCAGCTAGAGGGAAAACGAAGTGGAGACTGTCTAAACGGTATCACCCCAACCTTTTCAAAATTGGTCGAATATTTTGTCAATGTTTTGTGCAGAAATGTGCAACACAAATCTTCGTTTGTGCGACAATAAACAATAAGCTAGAGCGAAAAAAAGTGTGGGGGGGGGCTGTCTAAACGGTAGCCCCGCCACCTTGTCAAAATTAGCAGAAAATGGTGTCAATCGTTTGTGCATCATTTGTGCAGAAATGTGCAACACAAATTTTCTTTTGTGCAACATGAATAATAAGGTAGAGCGAAAACAATGTTGGTGGCTGTCTAAACGGTAGCCCCCTCACCATGTCAAAATTGGCCGAAAATGGTGTCAATCGTTTATGCATCGTTTCTGCAGAAATGTGCAACACATTTTTTTTGTGCAACAATGAACATTAAGCTAGAGCGAAAACAAAGTCGAGGGCAGTCTGAACGATAGCCTCCCCACCTAGTTCAAATAGGTCGAAAATGGTGTCAATCGTTTGTACATCGTTTGTACAGAAAGGTGCAACAGAAATTTTCGTTATGCAACAATGAACAATAAGCTAGAGCGGAAACAAAGTAGGGGGCTGCCTAAACGGTAGCCTCCATTTTGTCAAAATTGGCCGAAAATAGTGTCAATTGTTTGTGCAGAAATGTGGAACACAAATTTTCGTCTGTGCAACAATGAACAATAAGCTAGAACGAAAACATAGTGGGAAGGTATCCAAACGGTAGCTTCTAACCTTGACAAAATTGAACAAAATGGTGTCAATCGTTTGTGCATCTTTTGTGCAGAAATGTGCAAGACAAATTTTTGTTTGTGCGACAATGAACAATAAGCTAGAGCGAAAACAAAATGGGAGGCTGTCTAAGCGGTAGTCCCCAAGATTCTCAAGTGTGGTCGAAAATGATGTCAATCATTTGTGAATAAATGTGCAACACAAATTTTCGTTTGTGCAACAAATAACAATGTGTTACAGCGAAAACAAAGTAGGAGCTGTCTAAACATTAGCCTCTCACCTTGTCAAAATTGGTCGGAAAAGGTGTCAATCGTTTGTGCATCGTTGGTGCAGAAATGTCTAACAAATATTTTTGTTTGTCCAAATATGAAAAGCGAGCTATAGCGAAAACTAAGTGGGGGCTGTCTAAAGGGTAGCCCCCAGGTTGTCAAAATTGGTCGAAAATGGTGTCAATCGTTTTTGAATCGTTTGTGCAGAAGTGCGCAGCACAAATTATCTTTTTTGCAACAGTGAACAATCAGCTAGAGGGAAAACCAAGTGGGGACTGTCTAAACGGTATCACCCCCAACCTTTTCAAAATTGGTGGAATATTTTGTCAATGTTTTATGCAGAAATGTGCAACAGAAATTTTCGTTTGTTTAACAATGAACAATGAGCTACAGCGAAAATAAAGCTGGGAGTTGTCTAAACGGTAGCACCTCCACCTTCTCAAAATTGGTCAGAAATGGTGTCAATCCTATGTGCAGAAATGTGCAACACAAGTTTTCGTTTGAGCAATAACGAACAATGAGCTAAAACGAAAACAAAGTGAGGGCTTTCTAAGCGGTAGCCCACCAACTTGGAAAATTGGTCGAAAAATGTGTCAAACGTTTGTGCATCGTTTGTGCAGAAATGTGCAACACAAATTTTCGTTTGTGCTACAATGAACAATAACCTAGACCGAAAAAATAGGGGGGCTGTCTAAACGGTAGCCAACCACCTTGTCAAAATTAGCCGAAAATGGTGTCAATCGTTTGTGCAGAAATGTGCAACAAAAATTTCCGTTTCTGCAAAAATGAACAATAAGCTAGAGCGAAAAAAGTGGGGGGTGTCTAAACGGTAGTCTCCCATCCTGTCAAAATTGGCCGAAAATGGTGTCTATCGTTTGTGCATCGTTTGTGCAGAAATGTGCAACACAAATTTTCCTTTGTGCAACATGAACAATAAGCTAGAGCGAAAACAATGTTGGGGGCTGTCTAAACGGTAGCCCCCTCACCATGTCAAAATTGGCCGAAAATGGTGTCAATCGCTTATGCATCGTTTCTGCAGAAATGTGCAACACAAATTTTTTTTGTGCAACAATGAACAATAAGCTAGAGCGAAAACAAAGTCGGGGGCAGTCTGAACGGTAGCCTCCCCACCTAGTTTAAATAGGTCGAAAATGGTGTCAATCGTTTATACCTCGTTTGTACAGAAAGGTGCAACAGAAATTTTCGTTATGCAACAATGAACAATAACCTAGAGCGGAAACAAAGTGGGGGCTGCCTAAACGGTAGCCCCCATTTTGTCAAAATTGGCCGAAAATGGTGTCAATTGTTTGTGCAGAAATGTGGAACACAAATTTTCGTTTGTGCAACAATGAACAATAAGCTAGAACGAAAACATAGTGGGAAGGTATCTAAACGGTAGCTTCTAACCTTGACAAAATTGAACAAAATGGTGTCAATCGTTTGTGCATCTTTTGTGCAGAAATGTGCAAGACAAATTTTTGTTTGTGCGACAATGAACAATAACCTAAACCGAAAAAATAGGGGGGCTGTCTAAACGGTAGTCCCCTCCCACCTAGTCAAAATAGGTCGAAAATGGTGTCAATCATTTGTGCATCGTTTGTGCAGAAATGTGCAACAGAAATTTTCGTTTGTGCAACAATGAACAATAAGCTAGAGCGAAAAAAAGTGGGGGGTGTCTAAACGGTAGCCTCCCATCCTGTCAAAATTGGCCGAAAATGGTGTCTATCGTTTGTGCATCGTTTGTGCAGAAATGTGCAACACAAATTTTCCTTTGCTCAACAATGAACAATAAGCTAGAGCGAAAAAAGTGGGGGGCTGTCTAAGCGGTAGCCCACCCAACATGTCAAAATTGGGCGAAAATGGTGTCAATCGTTTATCCATCGTTTGTGCAGAAATGTGCAACACAAATTTTCTGTTGTGCGAGAATGAAGAATAAGCTAAAGCGAAAACAAAGTCGGGGAAGTCTAAACGGTAGCCCCCACCTAGTCAAAATAGGTCGAAAATGGTGTCAATCATTTGTGCATCGTTTGTACAGAAATGTGTAATAGAAATTTTCGTTTGTGGAACAATGAACAATAAGCTAGAGCGAAAACAAAGTAAGGGCTGTCTAAACGGTAGCCCCCAACTCGTCAAAATAGGTCGAAAATGGTGTCAATCGTTTCTGAATCGTTTGTGCAGAAATGTGCAACACAAGTTTTCGTTTGTGCAATAACGAACAATGAGCTAAAACGAAAACAAAGTGAGGGCTTTCTAAGCGGTAGCCCACCAACTTGGAAAATTTGTCGAAAATTGTGTCAAACGTTTGTGCATCGTTTGTGCAGAAACGTGCAACACGAATTTTCGTTTGTGCAACAATGAACAATAAGCTAGAGCGAAAAAAGTGGGGGCTGTCTAAACGGTAGCCCCCACCTTGTCAAAAATAGCCGAAAATGGTGTCAATCGTTTGTGCAGAAATGTGCAACACAAATTTTCGTTTGTGCAACAATAAAAAATAAGCTAGAGCGAAAAAAGTGTGGGGTGGTGCTGTCTAAACGGTAGCTTCGCCACCTTGTCAAAATTAACCGAAAATGATGTCAATCGTTTGTGCATCATTTGTGCAGAAATGTGCAACACAAATTTTCTTTTGTCCATCATGAACAATAAGCTAGAGCAAAAACAATGTTGGGGGCTGTCTAAACGGTAGCCCCCTCATCATGTCAAAATTGGCCGAAAATTGTGTCAATCGTTTATGCATAGTTTCTGCAGAAATGTGCAACACAAATTTTTTTGTGCAACAATGAACAATAAGCTGGAGCGAAAACAAAGTCGGGGGCAGTCTGAACGGTAGCCCCCACCTAGTTTAAATAGGTCGAAAATGGTGTCAATCGTTTGTACATTGTTTGTACAGAAAGGTGCAACAGAAATTTTCGTTATGCAACAATTAACAATAAGCTAGAGCGGAAACAAAGTGGGGGGCTGCCTAAACGGTAGCCCCCATTTTGTCAAAATTGGCCGAAAATGGTGTCAATTGTTTGTGCAGAAATGTGGAACACAAATTTTCGTTTGTGCAACAATGAACAATAAGCTAGAACGAAAACATAGTGGGAAGCTATCTAAACGGTAGCTTCTAACCTTGACAAAATTGAACAAAATGGTGTCAATCGTTTGTGCATCTTTTGTGCAGAAATGTGCAAGACAAATTTTTGTTTGTGCGACAATGAACAATAAGCTAGAGCGAAAACAAAATGGGAGGCTGTCTAAGCGGTAGTCCCCAAGCTTCTCAAGTGTGGTCGAAAATGATGTCAATCATTTGTGAATAAACGTGCAACACAAATTTTCGTTTGTGCAACAAATAACAATGTGTTACAGCGAAAACAAAGTGGGAGCTGCCTAAACATTAGCCTCTCACCTTGTCAAAATTGGTCGGAAAAGGTGTCAATCGTTTGTGCATCGTTGGTGCAGAAATGTGTAACACATATTTTTGTTTGTCAAAATATGAAAAGGGAGCTATAGCGAAAACTAAGTGGGGGCTGTCTAAAGGGTAGCCCCCAGGTTGTCAAAATTGGTCGAAAATGGTGTCAATCGTTTCTGAATCGTTTGTGCAGAAGTGCGCAGCACAAATTATCTTTTTTGCAACAATGAACAATCAGCTAGAGGGAAAACGAAGTGGGGACTGTCTAAACGGTATCACCCCCAACCTTTTCAAAATTGGTCGAATATTTTGTCAATGTTTTATGCAGAAATGTGCAACACAAATTTTCGTTTGTGCGACAATAAACAATAAGCTAGAGCGAAAAAAAGTGTGGGGGGGGGCTGTCTAAACGGTAGCCCCGCCACCTTGTCAAAATTAGCAGAAAATGGTGTCAATCGTTTGTGCATCATTTGTGCAGAAATGTGCAACACAAATTTTCTTTTGTGCAACATGAATAATAAGGTAGAGCGAAAACAATGTTGGTGGCTGTCTAAACGGTTGCCCCCTCACCATGTCAAAATTGGCCGAAAATGGTGTCAATCGTTTATGCATCGTTTCTGCAGAAATGTGCAACACAATTTTTTTTGTGCAACAATGAACAATAAGCTAGAGCGAAAACAAAGTCGGGGGCAGTCTGAACGGTAGCCTCCCCACCTAGTTCAAATAGGTCGAAAATGGTGTCAATCGTTTGTACATCGTTTGTACAGAAAGGTGCAACAGAAATTTTCGTTATGACAATGAACAATAAGCTAGAGCGGAAACAAAGTGGGGGGCTGCCTAAACGGTAGCCCCCATTTTGTCAAAATTGGCCGAAAATGGTGTCAATTGTTTGTGCAGAAATGTGGAACACAAATTTTCGTCTGTGCAACAATGAACAATAAGCTAGAACGAAAACATAGTGGGAAGGTATCTAAACGGTAGCTTCTAACCTTGACAAAATTGAACAAAATGGTGTCAATCGTTTGTGCATCTTTTGTGCAGAAATGTGCAAGACAAATTTTTATTTGTGCGACAATGAACAATAAGCTAGAGCGAAAACAAAATGGGAGGCTGTCTAAGCGGTAGTCCCCAAGATTCTCAAGTGTGGTCGAAAATGATGTCAATCATTTGTGAATAAATGTGCAACACAAATTTTCGTTTGTGCAACAAATAACAATGTGTTACAGCGAAAACAAAGTAGGAGCTGTCTAAACATTAGCCTCTCACCTTGTCAAAATTGGTCGGAAAAGGTGTCAATCGTTTGTGCATCGTTGGTGCAGAAATGTCTAACAAATATTTTTGTTTGTCCAAATATGAAAAGCGAGCTATAGCGAAAACTAAGTGGGGGCTGTCTAAAGGGTAGCCCCCAGGTTGTCAAAATTGGTCGAAAATGGTGTCAATCGTTTTTGAATCGTTTGCGCAGAAGTGCGCAGCACAAATTATCTTTTTTGCAACAATGAACAATCAGCTAGAGGGAAAACCAAGTGGGGACTGTCTAAACGGTATCACCCCCAACCTTTTCAAAATTGGTGGAATATTTTGTCAATGTTTTATGCAGAAATGTGCAACAGAAATTTTCGTTTGTTTAACAATGAACAATGAGCTACAGCGAAAATAAAGCTGGGAGTTGTCTAAACGGTAGCACCTCCACCTTCTCAAAATCGGTCAAAAATGGTGTCAATCCTATGTGCAGAAATGTGCAACACAAGTTTTCGTTTGAGCAATAACGAACAATGAGCTAAAACGAAAACAAAGTGAGGGCTTTCTAAGCGGTAGCCCACCAACTTGGAAAATTGGTCGAAAAATGTGTCAAACGTTTGTGCATCGTTTGTGCAGAAATGTGCAACACAAATTTTCGTTTGTGCTACAATGAACAATAACCTAGACCGAAAAAATAGGGGGGCTGTCTAAACGGTAGCCAACCACCTTGTCAAAATTAGCCGAAAATGGTGTCAATCGTTTGTGCAGAAATGTGCAACAAAAATTTCCGTTTCTGCAAAAATGAACAATAAGCTAGAGCGAAAAAAGTGGGGGGTGTCTAAACGGTAGTCTCCCATCCTGTCAAAATTGGCCGAAAATGGTGTCTATCGTTTGTGCATCGTTTGTGCAGAAATGTGCAACACAAATTTTCCTTTGTGCAACATGAACAATAAGCTAGAGCGAAAACAATGTTGGGGGCTGTCTAAACGGTAGCCCCCTCACCATGTCAAAATTGGCCGAAAATGGTGTCAATCGCTTATGCATCGTTTCTGCAGAAATGTGCAACACAAATTTTTTTTGTGCAACAATGAACAATAAGCTAGATCGAAAACAAAGTCGGGGGCAGTCTGAACGGTAGCCTCCCCACCTAGTTTAAATAGGTCGAAAATGGTGTCAATCGTTTATACCTCGTTTGTACAGAAAGGTGCAACAGAAATTTTCGTTATGCAACAATGAACAATAACCTAGAGCGGAAACAAAGTGGGGGGCTGCCTAAACGGTAGCCCCCATTTTGTCAAAATTGGCCGAAAATGGTGTCAATTGTTTGTGCAGAAATGTGGAACACAAATTTTCGTTTGTGCAACAATGAACAATAAGCTAGAACGAAAACATAGTGGGAAGGTATCTGAACGGTAGCTTCTAACCTTGACAAAATTGAACAAAATGGTGTCAATCGTTTGTGCATCTTTTGTGCAGAAATGTGCAAGACAAATTTTTGTTTGTGCGACAATGAACAATAACCTAAACCGAAAAAATAGGGGGGCTGTCTAAACGGTAGTCCCCTCCCACCTAGTCAAAATAGGTCGAAAATGGTGTCAATCATTTGTGCATCGTTTGTGCAGAAATGTGCAACAGAAATTTTCGTTTGTGCAACAATGAACAATAAGCTAGAGCGAAAAAAAGTGGGGGGTGTCTAAACGGTAGCCTCCCATCCTGTCAAAATTGGCCGAAAATGGTGTCTATCGTTTGTGCCTCGTTTGTGCAGAAATGTGCAACACAAATTTTCCTTTGCTCAACAATGAACAATAAGCTAGAGCGAAAAAAGTGGGGGGCTGTCTAAGCGGTAGCCCACCCAACATGTCAAAATTGGGCGAAAATGGTGTCAATCGTTTATCCATCGTTTGTGCAGAAATGTGCAACACAAATTTTCTTTTGTGCGAGAATGAAGAATAAGCTAAAGCGAAAACAAAGTCGGGGAAGTCTAAACGGTAGCCCCCACCTAGTCAAAATAGGTCGAAAATGGTGTCAATCATTTGTGCATCGTTTGTACAGAAATGTGTAACAGAAATTTTCGTTTGTGGAACAATGAACAATAAGCTAGAGCGAAAACAAAGTAAGGGCTGTCTAAACGGTAGCCCCCAACTCGTCAAAATAGGTCGAAAATGGTGTCAATCGTTTCTGAATCGTTTGTGCAGAAATGTGCAACACAAGTTTTCGTTTGTGCAATAACGAACAATGAGCTAAAACGAAAACAAAGTGAGGGCTTTCTAAGCGGTAGCCCACCAACTTGGAAAATTTGTCGAAAATTGTGTCAAACGTTTGTGCATCGTTTGTGCAGAAACGTGCAACACGAATTTTCGTTTGTGCAACAATGAACAATAAGCTAGAGCGAAAAAAGTGGGGGCTGTCTAAACGGTAGCCCCCAGCTTGTCAAAAATAGCCGAAAATGGTGTCAATCGTTTGTGCAGAAATGTGCAACACAAATTTTCGTTTGTGCAACAATAAAAAATAAGCTAGAGCGAAAAAAGTGTGGGGTGGTGCTGTCTAAACGGTAGCTTCGCCACCTTGTCAAAATTAACCGAAAATGATGTCAATCGTTTGTGCATCATTTGTGCAGAAATGTGCAACACAAATTTTCTTTTGTCCATCATGAACAATAAGCTAGAGCAAAAACAATGTTGGGGGCTGTCTAAACGGTAGCCCCCTCATCATGTCAAAATTGGCCGAAAATGGTGTCAATCGTTTATGCATAGTTTCTGCAGAAATGTGCAACACAAATTTCTTTGTGCAACAATGAACAATAAGCTGGAGCGAAAACAAAGTCGGGGGCAGTCTGAACGGTAGCCCCCACCTAGTTTAAATAGGTCGAAAATGGTGTCAATCGTTTGTACATTGTTTGTACAGAAAGGTGCAACAGAAATTTTCGTTATGCAACAATTAACAATAAGCTAGAGCGGAAACAAAGTGGGGGGCTGCCTAAACGGTAGCCCCCATTTTGTCAAAATTGGCCGAAAATGGTGTCAATTGTTTGTGCAGAAATGTGGAACACAAATTTTCGTTTGTGCAACAATGAACAATAAGCTAGAACGAAAACATAGTGGGAAGCTATCTAAACGGTAGCTTCTAACCTTGACAAAATTGAACAAAATGGTGTCAATCGTTTGTGCATCTTTTGTGCAGAAATGTGCAAGACAAATTTTTGTTTGTGCGACAATGAACAATAAGCTAGAGCGAAAACAAAATGGGAGGCTGTCTAAGCGGTAGTCCCCAAGCTTCTCAAGTGTGGTCGAAAATGATGTCAATCATTTGTGAATAAATGTGCAACACAAATTTTCGTTTGTGCAACAAATAACAATGTGTTACAGCGAAAACAAAGTGGGAGCTGCCTAAACATTAGCCTCTCACCTTGTCAAAATTGGTCGGAAAAGGTGTCAATCGTTTGTGCATCGTTGGTGCAGAAATGTGTAACACATATTTTTGTTTGTCCAAATATGAAAAGCGAGCTATAGCGAAAACTAAGTGGGGGCTGTCTAAAGGGTAGCCCCCAGGTTGTCAAAATTGGTCGAAAATGGTGTCAATCGTTTCTGAATCGTTTGTGCAGAAGTGCGCAGCACAAATTATCTTTTTTGCAACAATGAACAATCAGCTAGAGGGAAAACGAAGTGGGGACTGTCTAAACGGTATCACCCCCAACCTTTTCAAAATTGGTCGAATATTTTGTCAATGTTTTATGCAGAAATGTGCAACACAAATTTTCGTTTGTGCGACAATAAACAATAAGCTAGAGCGAAAAAAAGTGTGGGGGGGCTGTCTAAACGGTAGCCCCGCCACCTTGTCAAAATTAACAGAAAATGGTGTCAATCGTTTGTGCATCATTTGTGCAGAAATGTGCAACACAAATTTTCTTTTGTGCAACATGAATAATAAGGTAGAGCGAAAACAATGTTGGTGGCTGTCTAAACGGTTGCCCCCTCACCATGTCAAAATTGGCCGAAAATGGTGTCAATCGTTTATGCATCGTTTCTGCAGAAATGTGCAACACAATTTTTTTTGTGCAACAATGAACAATAAGCTAGAGCGAAAACAAAGTCGGGGGCAGTCTGAACGGTAGCCTCCCCACCTAGTTCAAATAGGTCGAAAATGGTGTCAATCGTTTGTACATCGTTTGTACAGAAAGGTGCAACAGAAATTTTCGTTATGACAATGAACAATAAGCTAGAGCGGAAACAAAGTGGGGGGCTGCCTAAACGGTAGCCCCCATTTTGTCAAAATTGGCCGAAAATGGTGTCAATTGTTTGTGCAGAAATGTGGAACACAAATTTTCGTCTGTGCAACAATGAACAATAAGCTAGAACGAAAACATAGTGGGAAGGTATCTAAACGGTAGCTTCTAACCTTGACAAAATTGAACAAAATGGTGTCAATCGTTTGTGCATCTTTTGTGCAGAAATGTGCAAGACAAATTTTTATTTGTGCGACAATGAACAATAAGCTAGAGCGAAAACAAAATGGGAGGCTGTCTAAGCGGTAGTCCCCAAGATTCTCAAGTGTGGTCGAAAATGATGTCAATCATTTGTGAATAAATGTGCAACACAAATTTTCGTTTGTGCAACAAATAACAATGTGTTACAGCGAAAACAAAGTGGGAGCTGTCTAAACATTAGCCTCTCACCTTGTCAAAATTGGTCGGAAAAGGTGTCAATCGTTTGTGCATCGTTGGTGCAGAAATGTCTAACAAATATTTTTGTTTGTCCAAATATGAAAAGCGAGCTATAGCGAAAACTAAGTGGGGGCTGTCTAAAGGGTAGCCCCCAGGTTGTCAAAATTGGTCGAAAATGGTGTCAATCGTTTTTGAATCGTTTGTGCAGAAGTGCGCAGCACAAATTATCTTTTTTGCAACAATGAACAATCAGCTAGAGGGAAAACCAAGTGGGGACTGTCTAAACGGTATCACCCCCAACCTTTTCAAAATTGGTGGAATATTTTGTCAATGTTTTATGCAGAAATGTGCAACACAAATTTTCGTTTGTTTAACAATGAACAATGAGCTACAGCGAAAATAAAGCAGGGAGTTGTCTAAACGGTAGCACCTCCACCTTCTCAAAATTGGTCAAAAATGGTGTCAGTCCTATGTGCAGAAATGTGCAACACAAGTTTTCGTTTGAGCAATAACGAACAATGAGCTAAAACGAAAACAAAGTGAGGGCTTTCTAAGCGGTAGCCCACCAACTTGGAAAATTGGTCGAAAAATGTGTCAAACGTTTGTGCATCGTTTGTGCAGAAATGTGCAACACAAATTTTCGTTTGTGCTACAATGAACAATAACCTAGACCGAAAAAATAGGGGGGCTGTCTAAACGGTAGCCAACCACCTTGTCAAAATTAGCCGAAAATGGTGTCAATCGTTTGTGCAGAAATGTGCAACAAAAATTTCCGTTTCTGCAACAATGAACAATAAGCTAGAGCGAAAACAATGTTGGGGGCTGTCTAAACGGTAGCCCCCTCACCATGTCAAAATTGGCTGAAAATGGTGTCAATCATTTATGCATCGTTTCTGCAGAAATGTGCAACACAAATTTTTTTTGTGCAACAATGAACAATAAGCTAGAGCGAAAACAAAGTCGGGGGCAGTCTGAACGGTAGCCTCCCCACCTAGTTTAAATAGGTCGAAAATGGTGTCAATCGTTTGTACATCGTTTGTACAGAAAGGTGCAACAGAAATTTTCGTTATGCAACAATGAACAATAAGCTAGAGCGGAAACAAAGTGGGGGGCTGCCTAAACGGTAGCCCCCATTTTGTCAAAATTGGCCGAAAATGGTGTCAATTGTTTGTGCAGAAATGTGGAACACAAATTTTCGTTTGTGCAACAATGAACAATAAGCTAGAACGAAAACATAGTGGGAAGGTATCTAAACGGTAGCTTCTAACCTTGACAAAATTGAACAAAATGGTGTCAATCGTTTGTGCATCTTTTGTGCAGAAATGTGCAAGACAAATTTTTGTTTGTGCGACAATGAGCAATAAGCTAGAGCGAAAACAAAATGGGAGGCTGTCTAAGCGGTAGTCCCCAAGCTTCTCAAGTGTGGTCGAAAATGATGTCAATCATTTGTGAATAAATGTGCAACACAAATTTTCGTTTGTGCAACAAACAACAATGTGTTACAGCGAAAACAAAGTGGGAGCTGTCTAAACATTAGCCTCTCACCTTGTCAAAATTGGTCGGAAAAGGTGTCAATCGTTTGTGCATCGTTGGTGCAGAAATGTCTAACAAATATTTTTGTTTGTCCAAATATGAAAAGCGAGCTATAGCGAAAACTAAGTGGGGGCTGTCTAAAGGGTAGCCCCCAGGTTGTCAAAATTGGTCGAAAATGGTGTCAATCGTTTGTGCATCGTTTGTGCAGAAGTGCGCAGCACAAATTATCTTTTTTGCGACAATGAACAATCAGCTAGAGGGAAAACCAAGTGGGGACTGTCTAACCGGTATCACCCCCAACCTTTTCAAAATTGGTGGAATATTTTGTCAATGTTTTATGCAGAAATGTGCAACACAAATTTTCGGTTGTTTAACAATGAACAATGAGCTACAGCGAAAATAAAGCTGGGAGTTGTCTAAACGGTAGCACTTCCACCTTCTCAAAATTGGTCAAAAATGGTGTCAATCCTATGTGCAGAAATGTGCAACACAAGTTTTCGTTTGTGCAACAACGAACAATGAGCTAAAACGAAAACAAAGTGAGGGCTTTCTAAGCGGTAGCCCACCAACTTGCAAAATTGGTCGAAAATTGTGTCAAACGTTTGTGCATCGTTTGTGCAGAAATGTGCAACACAAATTTTCGTTTGTGCTACAATGAACAATAACCTAGACCGAAAAATAGGGGGGCTGTCTAAACGGTAGCCCCCCCCCCACCTAGTCAAAATAGGTCGAAAATGGTGTCAATCATTTGTGCATCGTTTGTACAGAAATGTGCAACAGAAATTTTCGTTTGTGCAACAATGAACAATAAGCTAGAGCGAAAAAAAGTGGGGGGTGTCTAAACGGTAGCCTCCCATCCTGTGAAAATTGGCCGAAAATGGTGTCTATCGTTTGTGCATCGTTTGTGCAGAAATGTGCAAGACAAATTTTCGTTTTTGCGACAATGGACAATAAGCTAGAGCGAAAACAAGGTAGGGCTGTCTAAACTGTAGCCCCAATACCTTGTCAAAATTGGCCGAAAATGGTGTCAATTGTTTGTTCAGAAATGTGCAGAAATGTGCAACAGACATTTTCGTTTGCGCAACAATGAACAATAAGCTAGAGCGAAAACAAAGTCGATGGCTGTCTAAACGGTAGCCCCCCACCTTGTCAAAATTGGCCAAAAATGGTGTCAATTATTTGTGCATCGTTTGTGCAGAAATGTGCAACACATTTTTTCGTTTGTGCAATAATGAACAATAAGCTATTGCGAAAACAAAGTGGGGGCTGTCTAAACCGTAGCCACCCCGCCTTCTGAAAATAGGTCGACAATGGTGTGAATCGTTTGTGTATCGTTCGTTCAGAAATGTGCAACACAAATTTTTGTTTGTGCAACAACGAACTATGAGCTAGAGAGAAAATAAAGTGGGGGCTGTCTAAACGGTGGCCCTCCACCTTGTCAAAATTGGTTGAAAATGGTTTCAATCGTTTGTGCATCGTTTGTGCAGAAATATGCAACACAAATTTTCGTTTGTGTAACAATGAACAATGAGCTAGAGCGTAAACGAAGTTGGGGGATGTCTAAACGGTAACCCCCTACCTTCTTAAAATTGATCGAAAATGGTGTCAATCGTTTTTGTGTCGTTCGTGGAGAAATGTGCAACACAAATTTTCGTTTGTGCAACAAATAACAATGAGTTACAGCGAAAACAATGTTGGAGCTCTCTAAACATTAGGCACCTACCTTGTCAAAATTGTTCGAAAAAGGTGTCAATCGTTTCTGAATCGTTTCTGTTAGAAGTGCGCAGCACAAATTATCTTTTTTGCAACATTGAACAATCAGCTAGAAGGAAAACCAAGTGGTGGCTGTCTAAACGGTATCCCCCAACCTTTTCAAAATTGGTCAAAAATGGTGTCAATCGTTTGTGCAGAAATGTACAACACAAGTTTTCGTTTGTGCAAATACGAACAATGAGCTAAAACGAAAACAAAGTGAAGGCTTTCTGAGCGGTAGCCTACCAACTTGGAAAATTGGCCGAAAACTGTGTCAAACGTTTGTGCATCGTTTGTCCAAAAATGTACGGAACAAATTTTCGTTTGTGCAACAATGAACGATGACTTTGAACAAATACAAAGTGGGGAGTATCTAAAAGGCATCCACTTAGCGTGTCAAGAGCAGTCTATAGTCTGTCATTTGTGCAGATGGGTTCATTTGTTTAATAAAGATCAGTGTGCTTTAACAAAAAAGGAAGTGGCTGTTTAAACTGTAGTCCCACCCTGGTTAAAATCAGACGTAAGTTGTGTCAGTCGTATATGCATCGTTATGCAGAGATGTTCATCACAAATTTTCTTTGTCCAAGAGTGAGCAATGAGCTAGAAAATAATGGTGGCTGCTATTTAGAAAGTTCTCTACTAAAGGCGCCAATCCCATGGGACTTGGTGTTCTCGAGCCCCAAAATGTTTATGATGTGGAGGCTGAGCTCCCCAATCTTAAGGATGTGGGAGTAGAGCTTCCGAAATTACTTTGGTCAACAGGATCTAATTTATTATTTCTTTTCACCTATAAAGTTCACTATGAATTGTACTGAACATTAACTTAACTTTAAATACGCATTTGAGATGTTATATTTAGACCATCAACTTTGTGGATCTTAATACTGCTACTTCATAAACGTTTGGAAGAAATCAGAGAGAGGAAAACACCGCAGTTATTAACATATGCTAAGTTGAATAAGAATTGTTACAATATTTACTATCAAAGAGTTTCGATAATATAATTACTAAATACGACAATTATACCAGTATGTTATTTAATCAATTGTGAACCATTCGAGGTCGTGAACACGAATTTTGAGCAACATTGAATTGTATGATATTTAGTTCTCAAAATCTCTTCCTCTAGTCCAGTGATCCGCAAACGGTTTTCCATTTTAAGATAGTTATTATTTTATCGAAGTTACTGCTTTTCATGTAGGGTCTACTTGTATAGAATTCCATTCTGTGCTGCATTGTATTCTCTGTACAGTAGACCTACAGTATTTTTGTCTGTTGATGGAACAAAACTTTGAACAAAGGAACTTCATGAATGATCATTACTTGTTTCGAAAAAAAATACACTAAGTTTAATTCTATTATATTACGGTTAATGTAAACAAGAGTTCAAAATTAACATACAATGACTTATAAAAACTCATGGGACAGAAGGTAAGTGATCCACGGGTGAACACCATGTGTGTTCCTGCCTTCTGAAGGGCTCCGTGACGGCTCCAGTTGTGTGTGACTTTGTGGAAAGTGGCTGTGAAAAGGTCTACGCTATCATATCTCTCTAATGTTGTCCTTGAATCGTTCGAAGAGCATATAGGAAAGATTCACGACTTAACTGGTCTTTCCAGAATTCTGATATAAACCCCATCGTGCTTATCTGGAATGCGATTCAACTCGGGTCCCGTGCATTAGATTCTCGACGCACGAAAATAACGCAATTGTCTGCCGCTATGCATAATTTGGAGTGTCAACTGCCTCTGGAAGCAGCAACGGACTTGTAAATTCAGTTGCACGTCGTGTCGCTGCGCTCTGCAGGCCAGGGGCCACAGGGACCCGACCAGACATTAGATGAGTATTCCATGAGTTTTGCTAAGTCAGTGTACTTTGGAAATCAAGTGAAAATCGAATGCACGAGAGAGAAACTAAGCGCACAGGTGATAAACAGCTAGTGTGAAACCAGTAAGAATCAAAACAAAATTCAACATTAAAGTAGTAATCTTAACTTTAAAGAACTAAAAAAGGGGTAAACAATTTTGTTTGTGAATATCTCAATTATGTTGTGTCACCCATGCTATGTATATACGCGCATTTTGTGGTCTATAATTAAAAGAAAAATGAATTAAATACCTACTGAAAATTTGTGTTGCAGATTTCTCCACAAACGATTGACACCATTTTCGGCCAATTTTTATAAGGTGGATGTACTCCCGTTTAGGCAGCCTCCACTTCATTTTCGCTGTAGCTCATTGTTCATTATTGGACAAAAAAAATTGTGTTGCACATTTCTGCACAACGATTTACAAACGATTGACACCATTATCGAACAATGTTGAGAAGGTGGGGTGCTACGATTTAGATAGCCTCCAATTTGTTTTCTCTATAGCTCGTTTGTCATTGTTGCACAAACGAAAATTTGTTTTGCACTGTCTGCACAAACATGCACAAACAATTGACACCATTGTCCACCATATTTGAAAAGGTGGGGGGCTACCGTTTTGACAGCCCCACCACATTGTTTTCGCTCTAGCTCATTGTTCGTTGTTGCAAAAACGAAAATTTGTGTTGCACATTTCTGCACAAACGATGCACAAGCGATTGACAACATTTTAAAACAATTTTGACAAGGTGGAGGCTACCCTTTAGACAGCCCACACATTATTTTCTCTATAGCTCATTGTTCGTTATTGCACAAACGAAAATTTGGGTTGCACATTTCTGCACAAACGATGCACAAATGATTGACACCATTTTCGGCCAATTTTGACAAGCTGGGGGCTACCGTTTAGACAGCCTCCCACTTTGTTTTCGCTCTAGCTCATTGTTCATTGTTGCACAAACGAAAATTTGTTTTGCACATTTCTGCACAAACGATTGACAATATTTTCGGCCAATTTTGACAGAGTGGGGGTATTACCGTTTAGACAGCCCCCACTTTGTTTTCGCTATAGCTTATTATTCATTGTTGCACAATGAAAATTTGTATTGCACATTTCTTCAGAAATGATTCACAAATGATTGACACCATTTTCGACCAATCTTGCGAAGGTGGGGGTCTACGGTATAGATAGCACCCCACTTTTTCTGCCTAGCTCGTTGTTTATAGTTGCACGAAAGAAAATTTGTGTTGCAGATTTCTGCACAAACGATGCAAAAACGATTGACACCATTTTCGACCAAATTTGACAAGGTGGGGGGCTACCGTTTAGACTGCCCCCGACTTTGTTTTCGCTCTAGCTTATTGTTCATTGTTACACAAAAAAATTTCTGTTGCACATTTCTGCACAAACGATGCACAAACGATTGACACCATTTTCGGCCAATTTTGACATGGTGGGGGGCTACCGTTTACACAGCCCCCACTTTTTTTCGCTTTAGCTTATTATTCATTGTTGTACAAACGAAAATTTGTGTTGCACATTTCTGCACAAACGATGCAAAAACGATTGAGACCATTTTGGGCCAACATTGACAAGGTGGGTGCCTACCATTTAGACAGCCACCCTACTTTGTTTTCGCTCTGGATTATTGTTCATTGTTGCAGAAACGAAAATTTGTGTTGCACACTTCTCACAAAAGATGCACAAACGATTGACATAATTTTCGGAAACTTTTTAACAAGGAGTGAAGCTACCGTTAAGACAGCCCCCACTTTGTTTTCGCTCTAGCTTATTGTTCATTGTTGCACAAACGAAAATTTGTGTTGCACATTTCTGCACAAACGATGGATAAGCGATTGACACCATTATCGAACAATGTTTCGAAGGTGGGGGGGCTACGATTTAGATAGCCTCCAATTTGTTTTCTCTATAGCTCGTTTGTCATTGTTGCACAAACGAAAATTTGTTTTGCACTGTCTGTACAAACATGCACAAACAATTGACACCATTGTCCACCATATTTGAAAAGGTGGGGGGCTACCGTTTTGACAGCCCCACCACATTGTTTTCGTTCTAGCTCATTGTTCGTTGTTGCAAAAACGAAAATTTGTGTTGCATATTTCTGCACAAACGATGCACAAGCGATTGACAACATTTTAAAACAATTTTGACAAGGTGGAGGCTACCGTTTAGACAGCACACACATTATTTTCTCTCTAGCTCATTGTTCGTTATTGCACAAACGAAAATTTGGGTTGCACATTTCTGCACAAACGATGCACAAACGATTGACACCATTTTCGGCCAATTTTGACAAGCTGGGGGCTACCGTTTAGACAGCCCCCCACTTTGTTTGTCTCTAGCTCATTGTTCATTGTTGCACAAACGAAAATTTGTGTTGCACATTTCTGCACAAACGATTGACAATATTTTCGGCCAATTTTGACAGAGTGGGGGTATTACCGTTTAGACAGCCCCCACTTTGTTTTCGCTATAACTTATTATTCATTGTTGCACAAACGAAAATTTGTATTGCACATTTCTTCACAAATGATTCACAAATGATTCACATATGATTGACACCATTTTCGACCAATCTTGCGAAGGTGGGGGTCTACGGTATAGATAGCACCCCACTTTTTCTGTCTAGCTAGTTGTTTATAGTTGCACAAAAGAAAATTTGTGTTGCAGATCTCTGCACAAACGATGCAAAAACGATTGACACCATTTTCGACCAAATTTGACAAGGTGGAAGGCTACCGTTTAGACTGCCCCCGACTTTGTTTTCGATCTAGCTTATTGTTCATTGTTGCACAAAAAAATTTCTGTTGCACATTTCTGCACAAACGATGCACAAACGACTGACAACATTTTTGGCCAATTTTGACTAGGTGGGGGGCTACCGTTTAGACAGCCCCTACTTTTTTTCGCTCTGGCTTATTGTTCACTGTTGCACAAACAAAAATTTGTGTTGCACATTTCTGAACAAACGATCAGTAAACGATTGACACGATTTTCGGCGATTTTTGACAAGATGGAGAGACTACCGTTTAGACAGCCTCCAATTTGTTTTCGCTCTAGCTTAATGTTTATTGTTGCACAAACGAAAATTTGTGTTTCGCATTTCTTTACAAACAATGTACATACGATTAACACCATTTTCGGCCAATTTGACAACTTGGGGGATACCGTTTTGTCAGCCCCCACTTTTTTTCGCTATCCTTATTGTTCATTGTTGAACAAAGGAAAATTTGTGCTGCACATTTTTGCACAAAAGGTGCACAAACGATTGACACCATTTTTTGCCAATTTTGACAAGGTGGGAGCTACCGATTAGACAGAAATTTGTGTTGCACATTTCTGCATAAACGATGCACAAGCGATTGACACCATTTTCGTTCAATTTTGACAAGGTGGGGGGCTACTGTTCAGAGAGCTCCCCGACTTTGATTTCGCTCTAACTTATTGTAAATTGTTGCACAAACAAGAACTTGTGTTGCACATTTCTGCGCAAACGATGCACAAGCGATTGACACCATTTTCGGCGAATTTGGACAAGATGGAGGGAGTACCGTTTAGACAGCCCCCACTTTCTTTTCGCTCTAGCTAAATGTTTATTGTTGCAGAAACGAAAGTTTGTGTTTCACATTTCTGTACAAACAATGCACATACGATTAACACAATTGTCGGCCAAATTTGACAAGGTGGGGGATACCGTTTAGTCAGCCCCCACTTTTTTCGCTCTAGCTTTGTGTTCATTGTTGCATAAAGGAAAATTTGTGTTGCACATTTTTGCACAAATGGTGCACAAACGATTGACACCATTTTTATCCAATTTTGACTAGGTGGCGAGCTACGGTTTTGACATCCCCCACTTTGTTTTCGCTGTAGCTCTTTGTTCATTGTTGCACAAACGAAAATTTGTGTTGCACATTTCTGCACAAACGATGCCCAAACGATAGAGACCATTTTCGGCTAATTTTGACAAGATGGAGGGACTACCGTTTAAACAGCTACCTCACTTTGTTTTCGCTGTAGCTTAATGTTCATTGTTGCACAAACGAAAATTTGTGATTCACATTTGTGTACAAACGATGCACATACGATGAACACCATTTTCGGCCAATTTTGACAAGGTGGGGGATACCGTTTAGTCAGCCCCCACTTGTTTTCGCTCTACCTTATTGTTCATTGTTGCACAAACGAAAATTTGTGTTGCACATTTGTGCACAAATGTGCATAAACGATTGACAACATTTTTGGCCAATTTTGACTAGGTGGGGGGCTACCGTTTAGACAGCCCCCACTTTTTTTCGCTCTGGCTTATTGTTCATTGTTGCACACTCAAAAATTTGTGTTGCACATTTCTGCACAAACGATGGATAAACGATTGACACCATTTTCGGCCAATTTTGACAAGGTGGGGGGCTACCGTTTAGAGAGCCCCACACTTTGATTTCGCTATAAACTTATTGTAAATTGTTGCACAAACGAAAATTTGTGTTGCACATTTCTGCACAAACGATGCACAAACAATTGACATCATTTTTGGCCAATTTTAACAAGGAGTGAGGCTTCCGTTTAGACAGCCCCCGACTTTGTTTTCGCTCTAGCTTATTGTTCGTTGTTGCACAAACGAAAGTTTGTGTTGCCCATTTCTGCATAAACGATGGATAAACGATTTACACCGTTTTCGGCCAATTTTGACAAGGTGGGCGGCTACCGTTTAGAGAGCCCCCCGACTTTGATTTCGCTCTAACTTATTGTAAATTGTTGCACAAACGAAAATTGGTGTTGCACATTTTTTCACAAACTATGCACAAGCGATTGGCACTATTTTCGGCGAACTTTGACAAGACGGAGTGACTACCGTTTAGACAACCTCCACTCTGTTTTCGCTCTAGTTTAATGTTTATTGTTTCACAAACGAAAATTTGTGTTTAATATTTTTGTACAAACAATGCACATACGATTAACACCATTTTCGGCCAATTTTGACAACGTGGGGAATACCGTTTAGTCAGCCTCCACTTTTTTTCGGTACTGTTATTTTTCATTGTTGCACAAACGAAAATTTGTGTTGCACATTTTTGCACAAAAGGTGCACAAACGATTGACATCATTTTTTGCCATATTTGACAAGATGGGGGGCTACCGTTTAGACAGCCCCCGACTTTATTTTATCTGTAGCTCATGGTTCGTTGTTGCACAAACGAAAATTTGTGTTGCACATTTCTGCACAAACGATGCACAAACGATTGACACCATTTTGGTCCAATTTTGACAAGGTGGGTGGGCTACCGTTTAGACAGCCCCCATTTGTTTTCGCTCTAACTTATTGTAAATTGTTGCACAAACGAAAATTTGTGTTGCACATTTCTGCACAAACGATGCACAAGCGATTGACACCATTTTCGGCTAATTTTGACAAGGTGGGGAGGCTACCGTTTAGACAGCCCCCAGTTTGTTTTCGCTCTAGCTTATTTTTCATTGTTGCACAAACGAAAATTTGTGTTGCACATTTCTGAACAAACGATTAACACCATTTTCGACCTATTTTGACAAGGTGGGTGGTCTACCGTTTAGACAGCCTCCACTTTGTTTTCGCTCTAACTTATTGTAAATTGTTGCACAAACGAAAATTTGTGTGGCACATTTCTGCACAAACAATGCACAAGCGATTGACACCATTTTCGGCTAATTTTGACAAGGTGGGTGGGCTACCGTTTAGACAGCCCCCGACTTTGTTTTCGCTCTAGCTTATTGTTCATTTTTGCACAAACGAAAATTTGTGTTGCACTTTTGTGCACAAGCTATGCACAAGCGATTGATACCATTTTCGGCGAATTTTGACAAGACGGAGGGACTACCGTTTAGACAGCCTCCACTTTGTTTTCGCTCTAGCTTAATGTTTATTGTTGCACAAACGAAAATTTGTGTTTCACATTCCTGTACAAACTATGCACATACGTTTAACACCATTTTCGGCCAATTTTGACAACGTGGGGAATTCCGTTTAGTCAGCCCCCACTTTTTTCGGTACTGTTATTGTTCATTGTTGCACACACGAAAATTTGTGTTGCACATTTTTGCACAAACGATTCACAAACGATTGACAAAACTTTCGTCCTATTTTGACAAGATGGAGGGACTACCGTTTAGACAGCCCCCACTTTGTTTTAGCTCTGGCTTAAAGTTCGTTGTTGCACAAACGAAAATTTGTGTTTCACATTTCTGTACAAACGACGCACATACGATTAACACAAGTTTCGGCCAATTTTGACAAGGTGGGGATACCGTTTAGTCAGCCCCCACCTTTTTTCGCTCTGGCTTATTGTTCATTGTTGCACAAACGAAAATTTGTGTTGCACATTTTTGCACAAAAGGGTCACAAACGATTGACACCATTTTTCGCCAATTTTGACTAGGTGGGGGGCTACCGTTTAGACAGGCCTCACTTTGTTTTCGCTCTAGCTTATTGTTCATTGTTGCACAAACGAAAATTTCTGCTGCACATTTTTTCACAGACCATGCACAAACGATTGAGACCATTTTCGGCCAATTTTGACAAGAGGGAGGGACTACCGTTTAAACAGCTACCCCGCTTTTTTTTGCTAAAGCTTAATGTTCATTGTTGCACAAACGAAAATTTGTGTTTCACATTTCTGTTCAAATTATGCTCATACGATTAACACCATTTTCGACCAATTTTGACAAAGTGGGGATACCGTTTAGCCAACCTCCAATTTGCTTCGCTCTGACGCTTTCGATTGACTCATTTGAGATGTTATATTTAGACCATCAACTTTGTGTAACTTAATACTGCTACTTCATAAACGTTTGGAAGAAGTCAGAGAGAGGAAAACACCGCAGTTATTAACATATGCTAAGTTGAATAAGAATTGTTACAATACTTACTATCAAAGAGTTTCGATAATATAATTACTAAATACGACAATTATACCAGTATGTTATTTAATCAATTGTGAACCATTCGAGGTCGTGAACACGAATTTTGAGCAACATTGAATTGTATGATATTTAGTTCTCAAAATCTCTTCCTCTAGTCCAGTGATCCGCAAGCGGTTTTCCATTTTAAGATAGTTATTATTTTATCGAAATTACTGCTTTTCATGTAGGGTCTAGTTGTATAGAATTCCATTCTGTTCTGCATTGTATTCTCTTTACAGTAGACCTACAGTATTTTTGTCTGTTGATGGAACAAAACTTTGAACAAAGGAACTTCATGAATGATCATTACTTGTTTCGAAAAAAAATACACTAAATTTAATTCTATTATATTACGGTTAATGTAAACAAGAGTTCAAAATTAACATACAATGACTTATAAAAACTCATGGGACAGAAGGTAAGTGATCCACGGGTGAACACCATGTGTGTTCCTGCCTTCTGAAGGGCTCCGTGACGGCTCCAGTTGTGTGTGACTTTGTGGGAAGTGGCTGTGAAAAGGTCTACGCTATCATATCTCTCTAATGTTGACCTTGAATCGTTCGAAGAGCATATAGGAAAGATTCACGACTTAACTGGTCTTTCCAGAATCCTGATATAAACCCCATCGTGCTTATCTGGAATGCGATTCAACTCGGGTCCCGTGCATTAGATTCTCGACGCACGAAAATAACGCAATTGTCTGCCGCTATGCATAATTTGGAGTGTCAACTGCCTCTGGAAGCAGCAACGGACTTGTAAATTCAGTTGCACGTCGTGTCGCTGCGCTCTGCAGGCCAGGGGCCACAGGGACCCGACCAGACATTAGATGAGTATTCCATGAGTTTTGCTAAGTCAGTGTACTTTGGAAATCAAGTGAAAATCGAATGCACGAGAGAGACACTAAGCACACAGGTGATAAACAGCTAGTGTGAAACCAGTAAGAATCAAAACAAAATTCAACATTAAAGTAGTAATCTTAACTTTAAAGAACTAAAAAAAGTGGTTAACAATTTTGTTTGTGAATATCTCAATTATGTTGTGTGACCCATGCTATGTATGTATGCGCATTTTGTGGTCTATAATTAAAAGAAAAATGAATTAAATACCTACTGAAAATTTGTGTTGCAGATTTCTGCACAAACGATTAACACCATTTTCAGTTAATTTTTATAAGGTGGATGTATTCCCGTTTAGACAGCCTCCACTTCATTTTCGCTGTAGCTCATTGTTCATTATTGGACAAAAAAAATTGTGTTGCACATTTCTGCACAACGATTTACAAACGATTGACACCATTATCGAACAATGTTGAGAAGGTGGGGGGCTACGATTTAGAGAGCCTCCAATTTGTTTTCTCTATAGCTCGTTTGTCATTGTTGCACAAACGAAAATTAGTTTTGCACTGTCTGCACAAACATGCAAAAACAATTGACACCATTGTCCACCATATTTGAAAAGGTGGGGGGCTACCGTTTTGACAGCCCCACCACATTGTTTTCGCTCTAGCTCATTGTTCGTTGTTGCAAAAACGAAAATTTGTGTTGCACATTTCTGCACAAACGATGCACAAGCGATTGACAACATTTTAAAACAATTTTGACAAGGTGGAGGCTACCGTTTAGACAGCCCACACATTGTTTTCTCTCTAGCTCATTGTTCGTTATTGCACAAACGAAAATTTGGGTTGCACATTTCTGCACAAACGATGCACAAACGATTGACACCATTTTCGGCCAATTTTGACAAGCTGGAGGGCTACCGTTTAGACAGCCTCCCACTTTGTTTTCGCTCTAGCTCATTGTTCATTGTTGCACAAACGAAAATTTGTGTTGCACATTTCTGTACAAACGATGCACAAACGATTGACACCATTTTCGACCTATTTTGACAAGGTGGGGGGCTACCGTTTAGACAGCCCCCACTTTCTTTTCGCTCTATCTTATTGTTCATTGTCGCACAAACGAAAATTTGTGTTGCACATTTCTGCACAAACGATGTCAAAGCGATTGACACCATTTTCGACCAAATTTGACAAGGTGGGGGGCTACCGTTTAGACAACCCCCGTCTTTGTTTTCGCTCTAGCTTATTGTTCATTGTTGCACAGAAAATTTCTGTTGCACATTTCTGCACAAACGATGCACAAACGATTGACACCATTTTCGACCTATTTTGACAAGGTGGCGGGCTACCGTTTAGACAGCCCCCACTTTCTTTTCGCTCTATCTTATTGTTCATTGTCGCACAAACGAAAATTTGTGTTGCACATTTCTGCACAAACGATGCAAAAGGGATTGACAGCATTTTCGGCGAATTTTGACTAAGTGGGGGGCTACCGTTTAGACAGCTCCCACTTTTTTTCGCTCTAGCTTATTGTTCATTGTTGTACAAACGAAAATTTGTGTTGCACATTTCTGCACAAACGATGCACAAACAATTGACACCATTTTTGGCCAATTTTGACAAGGTGGGGGCGACCGTTTAGACAGCCCCCACTTTGTTTTCGCTCTAGCTTATTGTTCATTGTTGCACAAACGAAAATTTGTGTTGCACATTTCTGCATAAACGATGCACAAGCGATTGACACAATTTTCGGCCAATCTTGACAAGGTGGGGGGCTACTGTTCAGAGAGCTCCCCGACTTTGATTTCGCTCTAACTTATTGTAAATTGTTGCACAAACAAGAACTTGTGTTGCACATTTCTGCACAAACGATGCACAAGCGATTGACACCATTTTCGGCGAATTTGGACAAGATGGAGGGAGTACCGTTTAGACAGCAACCACTTTCTTTTCGCTCTAGCTACATGTTTATTGTTGCACAAACGAAAGTTTGTGTTTCACATTTCTGTACAAACAATGCACATACGATTAACACAATTTTCGGCCAAATTTGACAAGGTGGGGGATACCGTTTAGTCAGCCCCCACTTTTTTCGCTCTAGCTTTGTGTTCATTGTTGCATAAAGGAAAATTTGTGTTGCACATTTTTGCACAAAAGGTGCACAAACGATTGACACCATTTTAATCCAATTTTGACTAGGTGGCGAGCTACGGTTTAGACATCCCCCACTTTGTTTTCGCTCTAGCTCTTTGTTCATTGTTGCACAAACGAAAATTTGTGTTGCACATTTCTGCACAAACGATGCACAAACGATAGAGACCATTTTCGGCTAATTTTGACAAGATGGAGGGACTACCGTTTAAACAGCTACCTCACTTTGTTTTCGCTGTAGCTTAATGTTCATTGTTGCACAAACGAAAATTTGTGATTCACATTTGTGTACAAACGATGCACATACGATGAACACCATTTTCGGTCAATTTTGACAAGGTGGGGGATACCGTTTAGTCAGCCCCCACTTGTTTTCGCTCTACCTTATTGTTCATTGTTGCACAAACGAAAATTTGTGTTGCACATTTGTGCACAAATGTGCATAAACGATTGACAACATTTTTGGCCATTTTTGACTAGGTGGGGGGCTACCGTTTAGACAGCCCCCACTTTTTTTCGCTCTGGCTTATTGTTCATTGTTGCACACTCAAAAATTTGTGTTGCACATTTCTGCACAAACGATGGATAAACGATTGACACCATTTTCGGCCAATTTTGACAAGGTGGGGGGCTACCATTTAGAGAGCCTACACTTTGATTTCGCTATAAACTTATTGTAAATTGTTGCACAAACGAAAATTTGTGTTGCACATTTCTGCACAAACGATGCACAAACAATTGACATCATTTTTGGCCAATTTTAACAAGGAGTGAGGCTTCCGTTTAGACAGCCCCCGACTTTGTTTTCGCTCTAGCTTATTGTTCATTGTTGCACAAACGAAAGTTTGTGTTGCCCATTTCTGCATAAACGATGGATAAACGATTTACACCGTTTTCGGCCAATTTTGACAAGGTGGGCGGCTACCGTTTAGAGAGCCCCCCGACTTTGATTTCGCTCTAACTTATTGTAAATTGTTGCACAAACGAAAATTGGTGTTGCACATTTTTTCACAAACTATGCACAAGCGATTGGCACTATTTTCGGCGAACTTTGACAAGACGGAGTGACTACCGTTTAGACAGCCTCCACTCTGTTTTCGCTCTAGTTTAATGTTTATTGTTTCACAAACGAAAATTTGTGTTTAATATTTTTGTACAAACAATGCACATACGATTAACACCATTTTCGGCCAATTTTGACAACGTGGGGAATACCGTTTAGTCAGCCTCCACTTTTTTTCGGTACTGTTATTTTTCATTGTTGCACAAACGAAAATTTGTGTTGCACATTTTTGCACAAAAGGTGCACAAACGATTGACATCATTTTTTGCCATATTTGACAAGATGGGGGGCTACCGTTTAGACAGCCCCCGACTTTATTTTATCTGTAGCTCATGGTTCGTTGTTGCACAAACGAAAATTTGTGTTGCACATTTCTGCACAAGCGATGCACAAACGATTGACACCATTTTGGTCCAATTTTGACAAGGTGGGTGGGTTACCGTTTAGACAGCCCCCATTTGTTTTCGCTCTAACTTATTGTAAATTGTTGCACAAACGAAAATTTGTGTTGCACATTTCTGCACAAACGATGCACAAGCGATTGACACCATTTTCGGCTAATTTTGACAAGGTGGGGAGGCTACCGTTTAGACAGCCCCCAGTTTGTTTTCGCTCTAGCTTATTTTTCATTGTTGCACAAACGAAAATTTGTGTTGCACATTTCTGAACAAACGATTAACACCATTTTCGACCTATTTTGACAAGGTGGGTGGTCTACCGTTTAGACAGCCTCCACTTTGTTTTCGCTCTAACTTATTGTAAATTGTTGCACAAACGAAAATTTGTGTGGCACATTTCTGCACAAACAATGCACAAGCGATTGACACCATTTTCGGCTAATTTTGACAAGGTGGGTGGGCTACCGTTTAGACAGCCCCCGACTTTGTTTTCGCTCTAGCTTATTGTTCATTTTTGCACAAACGAAAATTTGTGTTGCACTTTTGTGCACAAGCTATGCAGAAGCGATTGATACCATTTTCGGCGAATTTTGACAAGACGGAGGGACTACCGTTTAGACAGCCTCCACTTTGTTTTCGCTCTAGCTTAATGTTTATTGTTGCACAAACGAAAATTTGTGTTTCACATTCCTGTACAAACTATGCACATACGTTTAACACCATTTTCGGCCAATTTTGACAACGTGGGGAATTCCGTTTAGTCAGCCCCCACTTTTTTCGGTACTGTTATTGTTCATTGTTGCACACACGAAAATTTGTGTTGCACATTTTTGCACAAACGATTCACAAACGATTGACAAAACTTTCGTCCTATTTTGACAAGATGGAGGGACTACCGTTTAGACAGCCCCCACTTTGTTTTAGCTCTGGCTTAAAGTTCGTTGTTGCACAAACGAAAATTTGTGTTTCACATTTCTGTACAAACGACGCACATACGATTAACACAAGTTTCGGCCAATTTTGACAAGGTGGGGATACCGTTTAGTCAGCCCCCACCTTTTTTCGCTCTGGCTTATTGTTCATTGTTGCACAAACGAAAATTTGTGTTGCACATTTTTGCACAAAAGGGTCACAAACGATTGACACCATTTTTCGCCAATTTTGACTAGGTGGGGGGCTACCGTTTAGACAGGCCTCACTTTGTTTTCGCTCTAGCTTATTGTTCATTGTTGCACAAACGAAAATTTCTGCTGCACATTTTTTCACAGACCATGCACAAACGATTGAGACCATTTTCGGCCAATTTTGACAAGAGGGAGGGACTACCGTTTAAACAGCTACCCCGCTTTTTTTTGCTAAAGCTTAATGTTCATTGTTGCACAAACGAAAATTTGTGTTTCACATTTCTGTTCAAATGATGCTCATACGATTAACACCATTTTCGGCCAATTTTGACAAAGTGGGGATACCGTTTAGCCAACCTCCAATTTGCTTCGCTCTGACGCTTTCGATTGACGCATTTGAGATGTTATATTTAGACCATCAACTTTGTGTAACTTAATACTGCTACTTCATAAACGTTTGGAAGAAGTCAGAGAGAGGAAAACACCGCAGTTATTAACATATGCTAAGTTGAATAAGAATTGTTACAATACTTACTATCAAAGAGTTTCGATAATATAATTACTAAATACGACAATTATACCAGTATGTTATTTAATCAATTGTGAACCATTCGAGGTCGTGAACACGAATTTTGAGCAACATTGAATTGTATGATATTTAGTTCTCAAAATCTCTTCCTCTAGTCCAGTGATCCGCAAGCGGTTTTCCATTTTAAGATAGTTATTATTTTATCGAAATTACTGCTTTTCATGTAGGGTCTACTTGTATAGAATTCCATTCTGTGCTGCATTGTATTCTCTTTACAGTAGACCTACAGTATTTTTGTCTGTTGATGGAACAAAACTTTGAACAAAGGAACTTCATGAATGATCATTACTTGTTTCGAAAAAAAATACACTAAATTTAATTCTATTATATTACGGTTAATGAAAACAAGAGTTCAAAATTAACATACAATGACTTATAAAAACTCATGGGACAGAAGGTAAGTGATCCACGGGTGAACACCATGTGTGTTCCTGCCTTCTGAAGGGCTCCGTGACGGCTCCAGTTGTGTGTGACTTTGTGGGAAGTGGCTGTGAAAAGGTCTACGCTATCATATCTCTCTAATGTTGTCCTTGAATCGTTCGAAGAGCATATAGGAAAGATTCACGACTTAACTGGTCTTTCCAGAATCCTGATATAAACCCCATCGTGCTTATCTGGAATGCGATTCAACTCGGGTCCCGTGCATTAGATTCTCGACGCACGAAAATAACGCAATTGTCTGCCGCTATGCATAATTTGGAGTGTCAACTGCCTCTGGAAGCAGCAACGGACTTGTAAATTCAGTTGCACGTCGTGTCGCTGCGCTCTGCAGGCCAGGGGCCACAGGGACCCGACCAGACATTAGATGAGTATTCCATGAGTTTTGCTAAGTCAGTGTACTTTGGAAATCAAGTGAAAATCGAATGCACGAGAGAGACACTAAGCACACAGGTGATAAACAGCTAGTGTGAAACCAGTAAGAATCAAAACAAAATTCAACATTAAAGTAGTAATCTTAACTTTAAAGAACTAAAAAAAGTGGTTAACAATTTTGTTTGTGAATATCTCAATTATGTTGTGTGACCCATGCTATGTATGTATGCGCATTTTGTGGTCTATAATTAAAAGAAAAATGAATTAAATACCTACTGAAAATTTGTGTTGCAGATTTCTGCACAAACGATTAACACCATTTTCAGTTAATTTTTATAAGGTGGATGTATTCCCGTTTAGACAGCCTCCACTTCATTTTCGCTGTAGCTCATTGTTCATTATTGGACAAAAAAAATTGTGTTGCACATTTCTGCACAACGATTTACAAACGATTGACACCATTATCGAACAATGTTGAGAAGGTGGGGGGCTACGATTTAGAGAGCCTCCAATTTGTTTTCTCTATAGCTCGTTTGTCATTGTTGCACAAACGAAAATTAGTTTTGCACTGTCTGCACAAACATGCAAAAACAATTGACACCATTGTCCACCATATTTGAAAAGGTGGGGGGCTACCGTTTTGACAGCCCCACCACATTGTTTTCGCTCTAGCTCATTGTTCGTTGTTGCAAAAACGAAACTTTGTGTTGCACATTTCTGCACAAACGATGCACAAGCGATTGACAACATTTTAAAACAATTTTGACAAGGTGGAGGCTACCGTTTAGACAGCCCACACATTGTTTTCTCTCTAGCTCATTGTTCGTTATTGCACAAACGAAAATTTGGGTTGCACATTTCTGCACAAACGATGCACAAACGATTGACACCATTTTCGGCCAATTTTGACAAGCTGGAGGGCTACCGTTTAGACAGCCTCCCACTTTGTTTTCGCTCTAGCTCATTGTTCATTGTTGCACAAACGAAAATTTGTGTTGCACATTTCTGTACAAACGATGCACAAACGATTGACACCATTTTCGACCTATTTTGACAAGGTGGGGGGCTACCGTTTAGACAGCCCCCACTTTCTTTTCGCTCTATCTTATTGTTCATTGTCGCACAAACGAAAATTTGTGTTGCACATTTCTGCACAAACGATGTCAAAGCGATTGACACCATTTTCGACCAAATTTGACAAGGTGGGGGGCTACCGTTTAGACAACCCCCGTCTTTGTTTTCGCTCTAGCTTATTGTTCATTGTTGCACAGAAAATTTCTGTTGCACATTTCTGCACAAACGATGCACAAACGATTGACACCATTTTCGACCTATTTTGACAAGGTGGCGGGCTACCGTTTAGACAGCCCCCACTTTCTTTTCGCTCTATCTTATTGTTCATTGTCGCACAAACGAAAATTTGTGTTGCACATTTCTGCACAAACGATGCAAAAGGGATTGACAGCATTTTCGGCGAATTTTGACTAAGTGGGGGGCTACCGTTTAGACAGCTCCCACTTTTTTTCGCTCTAGCTTATTGTTCATTGTTGTACAAACGAAAATTTGTGTTGCACATTTCTGCACAAACGATGCACAAACAATTGGCACCATTTTTGGCCAATTTTGACAAGGTGGGGGCGACCGCTTAGACAGCCCCCACTTTGTTTTCGCTCTAGCTTATTGTTCATTGTTGCACAAACGAAAATTTGTGTTGCACATTTCTGCATAAACGATGCACAAGCGATTGACACAATTTTCGGCCAATCTTGACAAGGTGGGGGGCTACTGTTCAGAGAGCTCCCCGACTTTGATTTCGCTCTAACTTATTGTAAATTGTTGCACAAACAAGAACTTGTGTTGCACATTTCTGCACAAACGATGCACAAGCGATTGACACCATTTTCGGCGAATTTGGACAAGATGGAGGGAGTACCGTTTAGACAGCAACCACTTTCTTTTCGCTCTAGCTACATGTTTATTGTTGCACAAACGAAAGTTTGTGTTTCACATTTCTGTACAAACAATGCACATACGATTAACACAATTTTCGGCCAAATTTGACAAGGTGGGGGATACCGTTTAGTCAGCCCCCACTTTTTTCGCTCTAGCTTTGTGTTCATTGTTGCATAAAGGAAAATTTGTGTTGCACATTTTTGCACAAAAGGTGCACAAACGATTGACACCATTTTAATCCAATTTTGACTAGGTGGCGAGCTACTGTTTAGACATCCCCCACTTTGTTTTCGCTCTAGCTCTTTGTTCATTGTTGCACAAACGAAAATTTGTGTTGCACATTTCTGCACAAACGATGCACAAACGATAGAGACCATTTTCGGCTAATTTTGACAAGATGGAGGGACTACCGTTTAAACAGCTACCTCACTTTGTTTTCGCTGTAGCTTAATGTTCATTGTTGCACAAACGAAAATTTGTGATTCACATTTGTGTACAAACGATGCACATACGATGAACACCATTTTCGGTCAATTTTGACAAGGTGGGGGATACCGTTTAGTCAGCCCCCACTTGTTTTCGCTCTACCTTATTGTTCATTGTTGCACAAACGAAAATTTGTGTTGCACATTTGTGCACAAATGTGCATAAACGATTGACAACATTTTTGGCCATTTTTGACTAGGTGGGGGGCTACCGTTTAGACAGCCCCCACTTTTTTTCGCTCTGGCTTATTGTTCATTGTTGCACACTCAAAAATTTGTGTTGCACATTTCTGCACAAACGATGGATAAACGATTGACACCATTTTCGGCCAATTTTGACAAGGTGGGGGGCTACCATTTAGAGAGCCTACACTTTGATTTCGCTATAAACTTATTGTAAATTGTTGCACAAACGAAAATTTGTGTTGCACATTTCTGCACAAACGATGCACAAACAATTGACATCATTTTTGGCCAATTTTAACAAGGAGTGAGGCTTCCGTTTAGACAGCCCCCGACTTTGTTTTCGCTCTAGCTTATTGTTCATTGTTGCACAAACGAAAGTTTGTGTTGCCCATTTCTGCATAAACGATGGATAAACGATTTACACCGTTTTCGGCCAATTTTGACAAGGTGGGCGGCTACCGTTTAGAGAGCCCCCCGACTTTGATTTCGCTCTAACTTATTGTAAATTGTTGCACAAACGAAAATTGGTGTTGCACATTTTTTCACAAACTATGCACAAGCGATTGGCACTATTTTCGGCGAACTTTGACAAGACGGAGTGACTACCGTTTAGACAGCCTCCACTCTGTTTTCGCTCTAGTTTAATGTTTATTGTTTCACAAACGAAAATTTGTGTTTAATATTTTTGTACAAACAATGCACATACGATTAACACCATTTTCGGCCAATTTTGACAACGTGGGGAATACCGTTTAGTCAGCCTCCACTTTTTTTCGGTACTGTTATTTTTCATTGTTGCACAAACGAAAATTTGTGTTGCACATTTTTGCACAAAAGGTGCACAAACGATTGACATCATTTTTTGCCATATTTGACAAGATGGGGGGCTACCGTTTAGACAGCCCCCGACTTTATTTTATCTGTAGCTCATGGTTCGTTGTTGCACAAACAAAAATTTGTGTTGCACATTTCTGCACAAACGATGCACAAACGATTGACACCATTTTGGTCCAATTTTGACAAGGTGGGTGGGCTACCGTTTAGACAGCCCCCATTTGTTTTCGCTCTAACTTATTGTAAATTGTTGCACAAACGAAAATTTGTGTTGCACATTTCTGCACAAACGATGCACAAGCGATTGACACCATTTTCGGCTAATTTTGACAAGGTGGGGAGGCTACCGTTTAGACAGCCCCCAGTTTGTTTTCGCTCTAGCTTATTTTTCATTGTTGCACAAACGAAAATTTGTGTTGCACATTTCTGAACAAACGATTAACACCATTTTCGACCTATTTTGACAAGGTGGGTGGTCTACCGTTTAGACAGCCTCCACTTTGTTTTTGCTCTAACTTATTGTAAATTGTTGCACAAACGAAAATTTGTGTGGCACATTTCTGCACAAACAATGCACAAGCGATTGACACCATTTTCGGCTAATTTTGACAAGGTGGGTGGGCTACCGTTTAGACAGCCCCCGACTTTGTTTTCGCTCTAGCTTATTGTTCATTTTTGCACAAACGAAAATTTGTGTTGCACTTTTGTGCACAAGCTATGCACAAGCGATTGATACCATTTTCGGCGAATTTTGACAAGACGGAGGGACTACCGTTTAGACAGCCTCCACTTTGTTTTCGCTCTAGCTTAATGTTTATTGTTGCACAAACGAAAATTTGTGTTTCACATTCCTGTACAAACTATGCACATACGTTTAACACCATTTTCGGCCAATTTTGACAACGTGGGGAATTCCGTTTAGTCAGCCCCCACTTTTTTCGGTACTGTTATTGTTCATTGTTGCACACACGAAAATTTGTGTTGCACATTTTTGCACAAACGATTCACAAACGATTGACAAAACTTTCGTCCTATTTTGACAAGATGGAGGGACTACCGTTTAGACAGCCCCCACTTTGTTTTAGCTCTGGCTTAAAGTTCGTTGTTGCACAAACGAAAATTTGTGTTTCACATTTCTGTACAAACGACGCACATACGATTAACACAAGTTTCGGCCAATTTTGACAAGGTGGGGATACCGTTTAGTCAGCCCCCACCTTTTTTCGCTCTGGCTTATTGTTCATTGTTGCACAAACGAAAATTTGTGTTGCACATTTTTGCACAAAAGGGTCACAAACGATTGACACCATTTTTCGCCAATTTTGACTAGGTGGGGGGCTACCGTTTAGACAGGCCTCACTTTGTTTTCGCTCTAGCTTATTGTTCATTGTTGCACAAACGAAAATTTCTGCTGCACATTTTTTCACAGACCATGCACAAACGATTGAGACCATTTTCGGCCAATTTTGACAAGAGGGAGGGACTACCGTTTAAACAGCTACCCCGCTTTTTTTTGCTAAAGCTTAATGTTCATTGTTGCACAAACGAAAATTTGTGTTTCACATTTCTGTTCAAATAATGCTCATACGATTAACACCATTTTCGGCCAATTTTGACAAAGTGGGGATACCGTTTAGCCAACCTCCAATTTGCTTCGCTCTGACGCTTTCGATTGACGCATTTGAGATGTTATATTTAGACCATCAACTTTGTGTAACTTAATACTGCTACTTCATAAACGTTTGGAAGAAGTCAGAGAGAGGAAAACACCGCAGTTATTAACATATGCTAAGTTGAATAAGAATTGTTACAATACTTACTATCAAAGAGTTTCGATAATATAATTACTAAATACGACAATTATACCAGTATGTTATTTAATCAATTGTGAACCATTCGAGGTCGTGAACACGAATTTTGAGCAACATTGAATTGTATGATATTTAGTTCTCAAAATCTCTTCCTCTAGTCCAGTGATCCGCAAGCGGTTTTCCATTTTAAGATAGTTATTATTTTATCGAAATTACTGCTTTTCATGTAGGGTCTACTTGTATAGAATTCCATTCTGTGCTGCATTGTATTCTCTTTACAGTAGACCTACAGTATTTTTGTCTGTTGATGGAACAAAACTTTGAACAAAGGAACTTCATGAATGATCATTACTTGTTTCGAAAAAAAATACACTAAATTTAATTCTATTATATTACGGTTAATGAAAACAAGAGTTCAAAATTAACATACAATGACTTATAAAAACTCATGGGACAGAAGGTAAGTGATCCACGGGTGAACACCATGTGTGTTCCTGCCTTCTGAAGGGCTCCGTGACGGCTCCAGTTGTGTGTGACTTTGTGGGAAGTGGCTGTGAAAAGGTCTACGCTATCATATCTCTCTAATGTTGTCCTTGAATCGTTCGAAGAGCATATAGGAAAGATTCACGACTTAACTGGTCTTTCCAGAATCCTGATATAAACCCCATCGTGCTTATCTGGAATGCGATTCAACTCGGGTCCCGTGCATTAGATTCTCGACGCACGAAAATAACGCAATTGTCTGCCGCTATGCATAATTTGGAGTGTCAACTGCCTCTGGAAGCAGCAACGGACTTGTAAATTCAGTTGCACGTCGTGTCGCTGCGCTCTGCAGGCCAGGGGCCACAGGGACCCGACCAGACATTAGATGAGTATTCCATGAGTTTTGCTAAGTCAGTGTACTTTGGAAATCAAGTGAAAATCGAATGCACGAGAGAGACACTAAGCACACAGGTGATAAACAGCTAGTGTGAAACCAGTAAGAATCAAAACAAAATTCAACATTAAAGTAGTAATCTTAACTTTAAAGAACTAAAAAAAGTGGTTAACAATTTTGTTTGTGAATATCTCAATTATGTTGTGTGACCCATGCTATGTATGTATGCGCATTTTGTGGTCTATAATTAAAAGAAAAATGAATTAAATACCTACTGAAAATTTGTGTTGCAGATTTCTGCACAAACGATTAACACCATTTTCAGTTAATTTTTATAAGGTGGATGTATTCCCGTTTAGACAGCCTCCACTTCATTTTCGCTGTAGCTCATTGTTCATTATTGGACAAAAAAAATTGTGTTGCACATTTCTGCACAACGATTTACAAACGATTGACACCATTATCGAACAATGTTGAGAAGGTGGGGGGCTACGATTTAGAGAGCCTCCAATTTGTTTTCTCTATAGCTCGTTTGTCATTGTTGCACAAACGAAAATTAGTTTTGCACTGTCTGCACAAACATGCAAAAACAATTGACACCATTGTCCACCATATTTGAAAAGGTGGGGGGCTACCGTTTTGACAGCCCCACCACATTGTTTTCGCTCTAGCTCATTGTTCGTTGTTGCAAAAACGAAAATTTGTTTTGCACATTTCTGCACAAACGATGCACAAGCGATTGACAACATTTTAAAACAATTTTGACAAGGTGGAGGCTACCGTTTAGACAGCCCACACATTGTTTTCTCTCTAGCTCATTGTTCGTTATTGCACAAACGAAAATTTGGGTTGCACATTTCTGCACAAACGATGCACAAACGATTGACACCATTTTCGGCCAATTTTGACAAGCTGGAGGGCTACCGTTTAGACAGCCTCCCACTTTGTTTTCGCTCTAGCTCATTGTTCATTGTTGCACAAACGAAAATTTGTGTTGCACATTTCTGTACAAACGATGCACAAACGATTGACACCATTTTCGACCTATTTTGACAAGGTGGGGGGCTACCGTTTAGACAGCCCCCACTTTCTTTTCGCTCTATCTTATTGTTCATTGTCGCACAAACGAAAATTTGTGTTGCACATTTCTGCACAAACGATGCCAAAGCGATTGACACCATTTTCGACCAAATTTGACAAGGTGGGGGGCTACCGTTTAGACAACCCCCGTCTTTGTTTTCGCTCTAGCTTATTGTTCATTGTTGCACAGAAAATTTCTGTTGCACATTTCTGCACAAACGATGCACAAACGATTGACACCATTTTCGACCTATTTTGACAAGGTGGCGGGCTACCGTTTAGACAGCCCCCACTTTCTTTTCGCTCTATCTTATTGTTCATTGTCGCACAAACGAAAATTTGTGTTGCACATTTCTGCACAAACGATGCAAAAGGGATTGACAGCATTTTCGGCGAATTTTGACTAAGTGGGGGGCTAGCGTTTAGACAGCTCCCACCTTTTTTCGCTCTAGCTTATTGTTCATTGTTGTACAAACGAAAATTTGTGTTGCACATTTCTGCACAAACGATGCACAAACAATTGGCACCATTTTTGGCCAATTTTGACAAGGTGGGGGCGACCGTTTAGACAGCCCCCACTTTGTTTTCGCTCTAGCTTATTGTTCATTGTTGCACAAACGAAAATTTGTGTTGCACATTTCTGCATAAACGATGCACAAGCGATTGACACAATTTTCGGCCAATTTTGACAAGGTGGGGGGCTACTGTTCAGAGAGCTCCCCGACTTTGATTTCGCTCTAACTTATTGTAAATTGTTGCACAAACAAGAACTTGTGTTGCACATTTCTGCACAAACGATGTACAAGCGATTGACACCATTTTCGGCGAATTTGGACAAGATGGAGGGAGTACCGTTTAGACAGCAACCACTTTCTTTTCGCTCTAGCTACATGTTTATTGTTGCACAAACGAAAGTTTGTGTTTCACATTTCTGTACAAACAATGCACATACGATTAACACAATTTTCGGCCAAATTTGACAAGGTGGGGGATACCGTTTAGTCAGCCCCCACTTTTTTCGCTCTAGCTTTGTGTTCATTGTTGCATAAAGGAAAATTTGTGTTGCACATTTTTGCACAAAAGGTGCACAAACGATTGACACCATTTTAATCCAATTTTGACTAGGTGGCGAGCTACGGTTTAGACATCCCCCACTTTGTTTTCGCTCTAGCTCTTTGTTCATTGTTGCACAAACGAAAATTTGTGTTGCACATTTCTGCACAAACGATGCACAAACGATAGAGACCATTTTCGGCTAATTTTGACAAGATGGAGGGACTACCGTTTAAACAGCTACCTCACTTTGTTTTCGCTGTAGCTTAATGTTCATTGTTGCACAAACGAAAATTTGTGATTCACATTTGTGTACAAACGATGCACATACGATGAACACTATTTTCGGTCAATTTTGACAAGGTGGGGGATACCGTTTAGTCAGCCCCCACTTGTTTTCGCTCTACCTTATTGTTCATTGTTGCACAAACGAAAATTTGTGTTGCACATTTGTGCACAAATGTGCATAAACGATTGACAACATTTTTGGCCATTTTTGACTAGGTGGGGGGCTACCGTTTAGACAGCCCCCACTTTTTTTCGCTCTGGCTTATTGTTCATTGTTGCACACTCAAAAATTTGTGTTGCACATTTCTGCACAAACGATGGATAAACGATTGACACCATTTTCGGCCAATTTTGACAAGGTGGGGGGCTACCATTTAGAGAGCCCCCACTTTGATTTCGCTATAAACTTATTGTAAATTGTTGCACAAACGAAAATTTGTGTTGCACATTTCTGCACAAACGATGCACAAACAATTGACATCATTTTTGGCCAATTTTAACAAGGAGTGAGGCTTCCGTTTAGACAGCCCCCGACTTTGTTTTCGCTCTAGCTTATTGTTCATTGTTGCACAAACGAAAGTTTGTGTTGCCCATTTCTGCATAAACGATGGATAAACGATTTACACCGTTTTCGGCCAATTTTGACAAGGTGGGCGGCTACCGTTTAGAGAGCCCCCCGACTTTGATTTCGCTCTAACTTATTGTAAATTGTTGCACAAACGAAAATTGGTGTTGCACATTTCTGCACAAACGATGCAAATGGGATTGACAGCATTTTCGGCGAATTTTGACTAAGTGGGGGGCTACCGTTTAGACAGCTCCCACTTTTTTTCGCTCTAGCTTATTGTTCATTGTTGTACAAACGAAAATTTGTGTTGCACATTTCTGCACAAACGTTGCACAAACAATTGGCACCATTTTTGGCCAATTTTGACAAGGTGGGTGCGACCGTTTAGACAGCCCCCACTTTGTTTTCGCTCTAGCTTATTGTTCATTGTTGCACAAACAAAAATTTGTGTTGCACATTTCTGCATAAACGATGCACAAGCGATTGACACAATTTTCGGCCAATTTTGACAAGGTGGGGGGCTACTGTTCAGAGAGCTCCCCGACTTTGATTTCGCTCTAACTTATTGTAAATTGTTGCACAAACAAGAACTTGTGTTGCACATTTCTGCACAAACGATGCACAAGCGATTGACACCATTTTCGGCGAATTTGGACAAGATGGAGGGAGTACCGTTTAGACAGCAACCACTTTCTTTTAGCTCTAGCTACATGTTTATTGTTGCACAAACGAAAGTTTGTGTTTCACATTTCTGTACAAACAATGCACATACGATTAACACAATTTTCGGCCAAATTTGACAAGGTGGGGGATACCGTTTAGTCAGCCCCCACTTTTTTCGCTCTAGCTTTGTGTTCATTGTTGCATAAAGGAAAATTTGTGTTGCACATTTTTGCACAAAAGGTGCACAAACGATTGACACCATTTTTATCCAATTTTGACTAGGTGGCGAGCTACGGTTTAGACATCCCCCACTTTGTTTTCGCTCTAGCTCTTTGTTCATTGTTGCACAAACGAAAATTTGTGTTGCACATTTCTGCACAAACGATGCACAAACGATAGAGACCATTTTCGGCTAATTTTGACAAGATGGAGGGACTACCGTTTAAACAGCTACCTCACTTTGTTTTCGCTGTAGCTTAATGTTCATTGTTGCACAAACGAAAATTTGTGATTCACATTTGTGTACAAACGATGCACATACGATGAACACCATTTTCGGTCAATTTTGACAAGGTGGGGGATACCGTTTAGTCAGCCCCCACTTGTTTTCGCTCTACCTTATTGTTCATTGTTGCACAAACGAAAATTTGTGTTGCACATTTGTGCACAAATGTGCATAAACGATTGACAACATTTTTGGCCATTTTTGACTAGGTGGGGGGCTACCGTTTAGACAGCCCCCACTTTTTTTCGCTCTGGCTTATTGTTCATTGTTGCACACTCAAAAATTTGTGTTGCACATTTCTGCACAAACGATGGATAAACGATTGACACCATTTTCGGCCAATTTTGACAAGGTGGGGGGCTACCATTTAGAGAGCCCCCCACTTTGATTTCGCTATAAACTTATTGTAAATTGTTGCACAAACGAAAATTTGTGTTGCAGATTTCTGCACAAACGATGCCAAAGCGATTGACACCATTTTCGACCAAATTTGACAAGGTGGGGGGCTACCGTTTAGACAACCCCCGTCTTTGTTTTCGCTCTAGCTTATTGTTCATTGTTGCACAGAAAATTTCTGTTGCACATTTCTGCACAAACGATGCACAAACGATTGACACCATTTTCGACCTATTTTGACAAGGTGGCGGGCTACCGTTTAGACAGCCCCCACTTTCTTTTCGCTCTATCTTATTGTTCATTGTCGCACAAACGAAAATTTGTGTTGCACATTTCTGCACAAACGATGCAAAAGGGATTGACAGCATTTTCGGCGAATTTTGACTAAGTGGGGGGCTACCGTTTAGACAGCTCCCACTTTTTTTCGCTCTAGCTTATTGTTCATTGTTGTACAAACGAAAATTTGTGTTGCACATTTCTGCACAAACGATGCACAAACAATTGGCACCATTTTTGGCCAATTTTGACAAGGTGGGGGCGACCGTTTAGACAGCCCCCACTTTGTTTTCGCTCTAGCTTATTGTTCATTGTTGCACAAACGAAAATTTGTGTTGCACATTTCTGCATAAACGATGCACAAGCGATTGACACAATTTTCGGCCAATTTTGACAAGGTGGGGGGCTACTGTTCAGAGAGCTCCCCGACTTTGATTTCGCTCTAACTTATTGTAAATTGTTGCACAAACAAGAACTTGTGTTGCACATTTCTGCACAAACGATGTACAAGCGATTGACACCATTTTCGGCGAATTTGGACAAGATGGAGGGAGTACCGTTTAGACAGCAACCACTTTCTTTTCGCTCTAGCTACATGTTTATTGTTGCACAAACGAAAGTTTGTGTTTCACATTTCTGTACAAACAATGCACATACGATTAACACAATTTTCGGCCAAATTTGACAAGGTGGGGGATACCGTTTAGTCAGCCCCCACTTTTTTCGCTCTAGCTTTGTGTTCATTGTTGCATAAAGGAAAATTTGTGTTGCACATTTTTGCACAAAAGGTGCACAAACGATTGACACCATTTTAATCCAATTTTGACTAGGTGGCGAGCTACGGTTTAGACATCCCCCACTTTGTTTTCGCTCTAGCTCTTTGTTCATTGTTGCACAAACGAAAATTTGTGTTGCACATTTCTGCACAAACGATGCACAAACGATAGAGACCATTTTCGGCTAATTTTGACAAGATGGAGGGACTACCGTTTAAACAGCTACCTCACTTTGTTTTCGCTGTAGCTTAATGTTCATTGTTGCACAAACGAAAATTTGTGATTCACATTTGTGTACAAACGATGCACATACGATGAACACTATTTTCGGTCAATTTTGACAAGGTGGGGGATACCGTTTAGTCAGCCCCCACTTGTTTTCGCTCTACCTTATTGTTCATTGTTGCACAAACGAAAATTTGTGTTGCACATTTGTGCACAAATGTGCATAAACGATTGACAACATTTTTGGCCATTTTTGACTAGGTGGGGGGCTACCGTTTAGACAGCCCCCACTTTTTTTCGCTCTGGCTTATTGTTCATTGTTGCACACTCAAAAATTTGTGTTGCACATTTCTGCACAAACGATGGATAAACGATTGACACCATTTTCGGCCAATTTTGACAAGGTGGGGGGCTATCATTTAGAGAGCCCCCCACTTTGATTTCGCTATAAACTTATTGTAAATTGTTGCACAAACGAAAATTTGTGTTGCACATTTCTGCACAAACGATGCACAAACAATTGACATCATTTTTGGCCAATTTTAACAAGGAGTGAGGCTTCCGTTTAGGCAGCCCCCGACTTTGTTTTCGCTCTAGCTTATTGTTCATTGTTGCACAAACGAAAGTTTGTGTTGCCCATTTCTGCATAAACGATGGATAAACGATTTACACCGTTTTCGGCCAATTTTGACAAGGTGGGCGGCTACCGTTTAGAGAGCCCCCCGACTTTGATTTCGCTCTAACTTATTGTAAATTGTTGCACAAACGAAAATTGGTGTTGCACATTTCTGCACAAACGATGCAAATGGGATTGACAGCATTTTCGGCGAATTTTGACTAAGTGGGGGGCTACCGTTTAGACAGCTCCCACTTTTTTTCGCTCTAGCTTATTGTTCATTGTTGTACAAACGAAAATTTGTGTTGCACATTTCTGCACAAACGTTGCACAAACAATTGGCACCATTTTTGGCCAATTTTGACAAGGTGGGTGCGACCGTTTAGACAGCCCCCACTTTGTTTTCGCTCTAGCTTATTGTTCATTGTTGCACAAACAAAAATTTGTGTTGCACATTTCTGCATAAACGATGCACAAGCGATTGACACAATTTTCGGCCAATTTTGACAAGGTGGGGGGCTACTGTTCAGAGAGCTCCCCGACTTTGATTTCGCTCTAACTTATTGTAAATTGTTGCACAAACAAGAACTTGTGTTGCACATTTCTGCACAAACGATGCACAAGCGATTGACACCATTTTCGGCGAATTTGGACAAGATGGAGGGAGTACCGTTTAGACAGCAACCACTTTCTTTTCGCTCTAGCTACATGTTTATTGTTGCACAAACGAAAGTTTGTGTTTCACATTTCTGTACAAACAATGCACATACGATTAACACAATTTTCGGCCAAATTTGACAAGGTGGGGGATACCGTTTAGTCAGCCCCCACTTTTTTCGCTCTAGCTTTGTGTTCATTGTTGCATAAAGGAAAATTTGTGTTGCACATTTTTGCACAAAAGGTGCACAAACGATTGACACCATTTTTATCCAATTTTGACTAGGTGGCGAGCTACGGTTTAGACATCCCCCACTTTGTTTTCGCTCTAGCTCTTTGTTCATTGTTGCACAAACGAAAATTTGTGTTGCACATTTCTGCACAAACGATGCACAAACGATAGAGACCATTTTCGGCTAATTTTGACAAGATGGAGGGACTACCGTTTAAACAGCTACCTCACTTTGTTTTCGCTGTAGCTTAATGTTCATTGTTGCACAAACGAAAATTTGTGATTCACATTTGTGTACAAACGATGCACATATGATTAACACCATTTTCGGCCAATTTTGACCAAGTGGGGGGTACCGTTTAGCCAGCCCCCACTTTTTTTCGCTCTGGCTTATTGTTCATTGTTGCACACTCAAAAATTTGTGTTGCACATTTCTGCACAAACGATGGATAAACGATTGACACCATTTTCGGCCAATTTTGACAAGGTGGGGGGCTACCATTTAGAGAGCCCCCCACTTTGATTTCGCTATAAACTTATTGTAAATTGTTGCACAAACGAAAATTTGTGTTGCACATTTCTGCACAAACGATGCACAAACAATTGACATCATTTTTGGCCAATTTTAACAAGGAGTGAGGCTTCCGTTTAGACAACCCCCGACTTTGTTTTCGCTCTAGCTTATTGTTCATTGTTGCACAAACGAAAGTTTGTGTTGCCCATTTCTGCATAAACGATGGATAAACGATTTACACCGTTTTCGGCCAATTTTGACAAGGTGGGCGGCTACCGTTTAGAGAGCCCCCCGACTTTGATTTCGCTCTAACTTATTGTAAATTGTTGCACAAACGAAAATTGGTGTTGCACATTTTTTCACAAACTATGCACAAGCGATTGGCACTATTTTCGGCGAACTTTGACAAGACGGAGTGACTACCGTTTAGACAGCCTCCACTCTGTTTTCGCTCTAGTTTAATGTTTATTGTTTCACAAACGAAAATTTGTGTTTAATATTTTTGTACAAACAATGCACATACGATTAACACCATTTTCGGCCAATTTTGACAACGTGGGGAATACCGTTTAGTCAGCCTCCACTTTTTTTCGGTACTGTTATTTTTCATTGTTGCACAAACGAAAATTTGTGTTGCACATTTTTGCACAAAAGGTGCACAAACGATTGACATCATTTTTTGCCATATTTGACAAGATGGGGGGCTACCGTTTAGACAGCCCCCGACTTTATTTTATCTGTAGCTCATGGTTCGTTGTTGCACAAACGAAAATTTGTGTTGCACATTTCTGCACAAACGATGCACAAACGATTGACACCATTTTCGGCTAATTTTGACAAGGTGGGGAGGCTACCGTTTAGACAGCCCCCAGTTTGTTTTCGCTCTAGCTTATTTTTCATTGTTGCACAAACGAAAATTTGTGTTGCACATTTCTGAACAAACGATTAACACCATTTTCGACCTATTTTGACAAGGTGGGTGGTCTACCGTTTAGACAGCCTCCACTTTGTTTTCGGTCTAACTTATTGTAAATTGTTGCACAAACGAAAATTTGTGTGGCACATTTCTGCAGAAACAATGCACAAGCGATTGACACCATTTTCGGCTAATTTTGACAAGGTGGGTGGGCTACCGTTTAGACAGCCCCCGACTTTGTTTTCGCTCTAGCTTATTGTTCATTTTTGCACTAACGAAAATTTGTGTTGCACTTTTGTGCACAAGCTATGCACAAGCGATTGATACCATTTTCGGCGAATTTTGACAAGACGGAGGGACTACCGTTTAGACAGCCTCCACTTTGTTTTCGCTCTAGCTTAATGCTTATTGTTGCACAAACGAAAATTTGTGTTTCACATTCCTGTACAAACTATGCACATACGTTTAACACCATTTTCGGCCAATTTTGACAACGTGGGGAATTCCGTTTAGTCAGCCCCCACTTTTTTCGGTACTGTTATTGTTCATTGTTGCACACACGAAATTTTGTGTTGCACATTTTTGCACAAACGATTCACAAACGATTGACAAAACTTTCGTCCTATTTTGACAAGATGGAGGGACTACCGTTTAGACAGCCCCCACTTTGTTTTAGCTCTGGCTTAAAGTTCGTTGTTGCACAAACGAAAATTTGTGTTTCACATTTCTGTACAAACGACGCACATACGATTAACACAAGTTTCGGCCAATTTTGACAAGGTGGGGATACCGTTTAGTCAGCCCCCACCTTTTTTCGCTCTGGCTTATTGTTCATTGTTGCACAAACGAAAATTTGTGTTGCACATTTTTGCACAAAAGGGTCACAAACGATTGACACCATTTTTCGCCAATTTTGACTAGGTGGGGGGCTACCGTTTAGACAGGCCTCACTTTGTTTTCGCTCTAGCTTATTGTTCATTGTTGCACAAACGAAAATTTCTGCTGCACATTTTTTCACAGACCATGCACAAACGATTGAGACCATTTTCGGCCAATTTTGACAAGAGGGAGGGACTACCGTTTAAACAGCTACCCCGCTTTTTTTGCTAAAGCTTAATGTTCATTGTTGCACAAACGAAAATTTGTGTTTCACATTTCTGTTCAAATGATGCTCATACGATTAACACCATTTTCGGCCAATTTTGACAAAGTGGGGATACCGTTTAGCCAACCTCCAATTTGCTTCGCTCTGACGCTTTCGATTGACGCATTTGAGATGTTATATTTAGACCATCAACTTTGTGTAACTTAATACTGCTACTTCATAAACGTTTGGAAGAAGTCAGAGAGAGGAAAACACCGCAGTTATTAACATATGCTAAGTTGAATAAGAATTGTTACAATACTTACTATCAAAGAGTTTCGATAATATAATTACTAAATACGACAATTATACCAGTATGTTATTTAATCAATTGTGAACCATTCGAGGTCGTGAACACGAATTTTGAGCAACATTGAATTGTATGATATTTAGTTCTCAAAATCTCTTCCTCTAGTCCAGTGATCCGCAAGCGGTTTTCCATTTTAAGATAGTTATTATTTTATCGAAATTACTGCTTTTCATGTAGGGTCTACTTGTATAGAATTCCATTCTGTTCTGCATTGTATTCTCTTTACAGTAGACCTACAGTATTTTTGTCTGTTGATGGAACAAAACTTTGAACAAAGGAACTTCATGAATGATCATTACTTGTTTCGAAAAAAAATACACTAAATTTAATTCTATTATATTACGGTTAATGAAAACAAGAGTTCAAAATTAACATACAATGACTTATAAAAACTCATGGGACAGAAGGTAAGTGATCCACGGGTGAACACCATGTGTGTTCCTGCCTTCTGAAGGGCTCCGTGACGGCTCCAGTTGTGTGTGACCTTGTGGGAAGTGGCTGTGAAAAGGTCTACGCTATCATATCTCTCTAATGTTGTCCTTGAATCGTTCGAAGAGCATATAGGAAAGATTCACGACTTAACTGGTCTTTCCAGAATCCTGATATAAACCCCATCGTGCTTATCTGGAATGCGATTCAACTCGGGTCCCGTGCATTAGATTCTCGACGCACGAAAATAACGCAATTGTCTGCCGCTATGCATAATTTGGAGTGTCAACTGCCTCTGGAAGCAGCAACGGACTTGTAAATTCAGTTGCACGTCGTGTCGCTGCGCTCTGCAGGCCAGGGGCCACAGGGACCCGACCAGACATTAGATGAGTATTCCATGAGTTTTGCTAAGTCAGTGTACTTTGGAAATCAAGTGAAAATCGAATGCACGAGAGAGACACTAAGCACACAGGTGATAAACAGCTAGTGTGAAACCAGTAAGAATCAAAACAAAATTCAACATTAAAGTAGTAATCTTAACTTTAAAGAACTAAAAAAAGTGGTTAACAATTTTGTTTGTGAATATCTCAATTATGTTGTGTGACCCATGCTATGTATGTATGCGCATTTTGTGGTCTATAATTAAAAGAAAAATGAATTAAATACCTACTGAAAATTTGTGTTGCAGATTTCTGCACAAACGATTAACACCATTTTCAGTTAATTTTTATAAGGTGGATGTATTCCCGTTTAGACAGCCTCCACTTCATTTTCGCTGTAGCTCATTGTTCATTATTGGACAAAAAAAATTGTGTTGCACATTTCTGCACAACGATTTACAAACGATTGACACCATTATCGAACAATGTTGAGAAGGTGGGGGGCTACGATTTAGAGAGCCTCCAATTTGTTTTCTCTATAGCTCGTTTGTCATTGTTGCACAAACGAAAATTAGTTTTGCACTGTCTGCACAAACATGCAAAAACAATTGACACCATTGTCCACCATATTTGAAAAGGTGGGGGGCTACCGTTTTGACAGCCCCACCACATTGTTTTCGCTCTAGCTCATTGTTCGTTGTTGCAAAAACGAAAATTTGTGTTGCACATTTCTGCACAAACGATGCACAAGCGATTGACAACATTTTAAAACAATTTTGACAAGGTGGAGGCTACCGTTTAGACAGCCCACACATTGTTTTCTCTCTAGCTCATTGTTCGTTATTGCACAAACGAAAATTTGGGTTGCACATTTCTGCACAAACGATGCACAAACGATTGACACCATTTTCGGCCAATTTTGACAAGCTGGAGGGCTACCGTTTAGACAGCCTCCCACTTTGTTTTCGCTCTAGCTCATTGTTCATTGTTGCACAAACGAAAATTTGTGTTGCACATTTCTGTACAAACGATGCACAAACGATTGACACCATTTTCGACCTATTTTGACAAGGTGGAGGGCTACCGTTTAGACAGCCCCCACTTTCTTTTCGCTCTATTTTATTGTTCATTGTCGCACAAACGAAAATTTGTGTTGCACATTTCTGCACAAACGATGCAAAAGGGATTGACAGCATTTTCGGCGAATTTTGACTATGTGGGGGGCTACCGTTTAGACAGCTCCCACTTTTTTTCGCTCTAGCTTATTGTTCATTGTTGTACAAACGAAAATTTGTGTTGCACATTTCTGCACAAACGATGCACAAACAATTGGCACCATTTTTGGCCAATTTTGACAAGGTGGGGGCGACCGTTTAGACAGCCCCCACTTTGTTTTCGCTCTAGCTTATTGTTCATTGTTGCACAAACGAAAATTTGTGTTGCACATTTCTGCATAAACGATGCACAAGCGATTGACACAATTTTCGGCCAATTTTGACAAGGTGGGGGGCTACTGTTCAGAGAGCTCCCCGACTTTGATTTCGCTCTAACTTATTGTAAATTGTTGCACAAACAAGAACTTGTGTTGCACATTTCTGCACAAACGATGCACAAGCGATTGACACCATTTTCGGCGAATTTGGACAAGATGGAGGGAGTACCGTTTAGACAGCAACCACTTTCTTTTCGCTCTAGCTACATGTTTATTGTTGCACAAACGAAAGTTTGTGTTTCACATTTCTGTACAAACAATGCACATACGATTAACACAATTTTCGGCCAAATTTGACAAGGTGGGGGATACCGTTTAGTCAGCCCCCACTTTTTTCGCTCTAGCTTTGTGTTCATTGTTGCATAGGGGAAAACTTGTGTTGCACATTTTTGCACAAAAGGTGCACAAACGATTGACACCATTTTTATCCAATTTTGACTAGGTGGCGAGCTACGGTTTAGACATCCCCCACTTTGTTTTCGCTCTAGCTCTTTGTTCATTGTTGCACAAACGAAAATTTGTGTTGCACATTTCTGCACAAACGATGCACAAACGATAGAGACCATTTTCGGCTAATTTTGACAAGATGGAGGGACTACCGCTTAAACAGCTACCTCACTTTGTTTTCGCTGTAGCTTAATGTTCATTGTTGCACAAACGAAAATTTGTGATTCACATTTGTGTACAAACGATGCACATACGATGAACACCATTTTCGGTCAATTTTGACAAGGTGGGGGATACCATTTAGAGAGCCCCCCACTTTGATTTCGCTATAAACTTATTGTAAATTGTTGCACAAACGAAAATTTGTGTTGCACATTTCTGCACAAACGATGCACAAACAATTGACATCATTTTTGGCCAATTTTAACAAGGAGTGAGGCTTCCGTTTAGACAGCCCCCGACTTTGTTTTCGCTCTAGCTTATTGTTCATTGTTGCACAAACGAAAGTTTGTGTTGCCCATTTCTGCATAAACGATGGATAAACGATTTACACCGTTTTCGGCCAATTTTGACAAGGTGGGCGGCTACCGTTTAGAGAGCCCCCCGACTTTGATTTCGCTCTAACTTATTGTAAATTGTTGCACAAACGAAAATTGGTGTTGCACATATGTTCACAAACTATGCACAAGTGATTGGCACTATTTTCGGCGAATTTTGACAAGACGGAGTGACTACCGTTTAGACAGCCTCCACTCTGTTTTCGCTCTAGTTTAATGTTTATTGTTTCACAAACGAAAATTTGTGTTTAATATTTTTGTACAAACAATGCACATATGATTAACACCATTTTCGGCCAATTTTGACAACGTGGGAAACACCGTTTAGTCAGCCTCCACTTTTTTTCGGTACTGTTATTTTTCATTGTTGCACAAACGAAAATTTGTGTTACACATTTTTGCACAAAAGGTGCGCAAACGATTGACATCATTTTTTGCCATATTTGACAAGATGGGGGGCTACCGTTTAGACAGCCCCCGACTTTATTTTATCTGTAGCTCATGGTTCGTTGTTGCACAAACGAAAATTTGTGTTGCACATTTCTGCACAAACGATGCACAAACGATTGACACCATTTTGGTCCAATTTTGACAAGGTGGGTGAGCTACCGTTTAGACAGCCCCCATTTGTTTTCGCTCTAGCTTATTTTTCATTGTTGCACAAACGAAAATTTGTGTTGCACATTTCTGAACAAACGATTAACACCATTTTCGACCTATTTTGACAAGGTGGGTGGTCTACCGTTTAGACAGCCTCCACTTTGTTTTCTCTCTAACTTATTGTAAATTGTTGCACAAACGAAAATTTGTGTTGCACATTTCTGCACAAACGATGCACAAGCGATTGACAGCATTTTCGGCGAATTTTGACAAGGTGGGGAGGCTACCGTTTAGACAGCCCCCAGTTTGTTTTCGCTCTAGCTTATTTTTCATTGTTGCACAAACGAAAATTTGTGTTGCACATTTCTGAACAAACGATTAACACCATTTTCGACCTATTTTGACAAGGTGGGTGGTCTACCGTTTAGACAGCCTCCACTTTGTTTTCGCTCTAACTTATTGTAAATTGTTGCACAAACGAAAATTTGTGTGGCACATTTCTGCACAAACAATGCACAAGCGATTGACACCATTTTCGGCTAATTTTGACAAGGTGGGTGGGCTACCGTTTAGACAGCCCCCGACTTTGTTTTCGCTCTAGCTTATTGTTCATTTTTGCACAAACGAAAATTTGTGTTGCACTTTTGTGCACAAACTATGCACAAGCGATTGATACCATTTTCGGCGAATTTTGACAAGACGGAGGGACTACCGTTTAGACAGCCTCCACTTTGTTTTCGCTCTAGCTTAATGTTTATTGTTGCACAAACGAAAATTTGTGTTTCACATTCCTGTACAAACTATGCACATACGTTTAACACCATTTTCGGCCAATTTTAAAAACGTGGGGAATTCCGTTTAGTCAGCCCCCACTTTTTTCGGTACTGTTATTGTTCATTGTTGCACAAACGAAAATTTGTGTTGCACATTTTTGCACAAAAGGGTCACAAACGATTGACACCATTTTTCGCCAATTTTGACTAGGTGGGGGGCTACCGTTTAGACAGGCCTCACTTTGTTTTCGCTCTAGCTTATTGTTCATTGTTGCACAAACGAAAATTTCTGCTGCACATTTTTTCACAGACCATGCACAAACGATTGAGACCATTTTCGGCCAATTTTGACAAGAGGGAGGGACTACCGTTTAAACAGCCACCCCGTTTTTTTTTTTTTTGCTAAAGCTTAATGTTCATTGTTGCACAAACGAAAATTTGTGTTTCACATTTCTGTTCAAATGATGCTCATACGATTAACACCATTTTCGGCCAATTTTGACAAAGTGGGGATACCGTTTAGCCAGCCTCCAATTTGCTTCGCTCTGACGCTTTCGATTGACGCATTTGAGATGTTATATTTAGACCATCAACTTTGTGTAACTTAATACTGCTACTTCATAAACGTTTGGAAGAAATCAGAGAGAGGAAAACACCGCAGTTATTAACATATGCTAAGTTGAATAAGAATTGTTACAATACTTACTATCAAAGAGTTTCGATAATATAATTACTAAATACGACAATTATACCAGTATGTTATTTAATCAATTGTGAACCATTCGAGGTCGTGAACACGAATTTTGAGCAACATTGAATTGTATGATATTTAGTTCTCAAAATCTCTTCCTCTAGTCCAGTGATCCGCAAGCGGTTTTCCATTTTAAGATAGTTATTATTTTATCGAAGTTACTTTTTTTCATGTAGGGTCTACTTGTATAGAATTCCATTCTGTGCTGCATTGTATTCTCTTTACAGTAGACCTACAGTATTTTTGTCTGTTGATGGAACAAAACTTTGAACAAAGGAACTTCATGAATGATCATTACTTGTTTCGAAAAAAAATACACTAAGTTATATTACGGTTAATGAAAACAAGAGTTCAAAATTAACATACAATGACTTATAAAAACTCATGGGACAGAAGGTAAGTGATCCACTTGTGAACACCATGTGTGTTCCTGCCTTCTGAAGGGCTCCGTGACGGCTCCAGTTGTGTGTGACTTTGTGGGAAGTGGCTGTGAAAAGGTCTACGCTATCATATCTCTCTAATGTTGTCCTTGAATCGTTCGAAGAGCATATAGGAAAGATTCACGACTTAACTGGTCTTTCCAGAATCCTGATATAAACCCCATCGTGCTTATCTGGAATGCGATTCAACTCGGGTCCCGTGCATTAGATTCTCGACGCACGAAAATAACGCAATTGTCTGCCGCTATGCATAATTTGGAGTGTCAACTGTCTCTGGAAGCAGCAACGGACTTGTAAATTCAGTTGCACGTCGTGTCGCTGCGCTCTGCAGGCCAGGGGCCACAGGGACCCGACCAGACATTAGATGAGTATTCCATGAGTTTTGCTAAGTCAGTGTACTTTGGAAATCAAGTGAAAATCGAATGCACGAGAGAGAAACTAAGCACACAGGTGATAAACAGCTAGTGTGAAACCAGTAAGAATCAAAACAAAATTCAACATTAAAGTAGTAATCTTAACTTTAAAGAACTAAAAAAGTGGTAAACAATTTTGTTTGTGAATATCTCAATTATGTTGTGTGACCCATGCTATGTATGTAAATTGTTTTAAAATGGTGTCAATCGTTTGCGCATTTTGTGGTCTATAATTAAAAGAAAAATGAATTAAATACCTACTGAAAATTTGTGTTGCAGATTTCTGCACCAACGATTAACACCATTTTCGGCCAATTTTTATAAGGTGGATGTACTCCCGTTTAGACAGCTTGCACTTCATTTTCGCTGTAGCTCATTATTCATTATTGGACAAAAAAAATTGTGTTGCACATTTCTGCACAACGATTTACAAACGATTGACACCATTATCGAACAATTTTGAGAATGTGGGGGGGCTACGATTTAGATAGCCTCCAATTTCTTTTCTCTATAGCTCGTTTGTCATTGTTGCACAAACGAAAATTTGTTTTGCACTGTCTGCACAAACATGCACAAACAATTGACACCATTGTCCACCATATTTGAAAAGGGGGGGGCTACCGTTTTGACAGCCCCACCACATTGTTTTCGCTCTAGCTCATTGTTAGTTGTTGCAAAAACGAAAATTTGTGTTGCACATTTCTGCACAAACGATGCACAAGCGATTGACAACATTTTAAAACAATTTTGACAAGGTGGAGGCTACCTTTTAGACAGCCCACACATTATTTTTTCTATAGCTCATTGTTCGTTATTGCACAAACGAAAATTTGGGTTGCACATTTCTGCACAAACGATGCACAAACGATTGACACCATTTTCGGCCAATTTTGACAAGCTGGGGGTTACCGTTTAGACAGCCTCCCACTTCGTTTTCGCCCTAGCTCATTGTTCATTATTGCACAAACGAAAATTTGTATTGCACATTTCTGCACAAACGATTGACAATATTTTCGGCCAATTTTGACAGAGTGGGGGTATTACCGTTTAGATAGCCCCCCACTTTGTTTTCGCTATAGCTTATTATTCATTGTTGCACAAATGAAAATTTGTATTGAACATTTCTTCAGAAATGATTCACAAATGATTGACACCATTTTCGACCAATCTTGCGAAAGTGGGTTTCTACGGTTTAGATTGCACCCAACTTTTTCTGTCTAGCTCGTTGTGTCTAGCTCTAGCTTATTTTTCATTGTTGCACAAACGAAAATTTGTGTTGCACACATCTGCACAAAACATGCACAAACGATTGACATAAATTAATTTTCGGAAAATTTTGACAAGGAGGGGGGCTACCGTTAAGACAGCCACCACTTTGTTTTCGCTCTAGCTTATTGTTCATTGTTGCACAAACGAAAATTTGTGTTGCACATTTCTGCACAAACCATGCACAAACCATTGACACAATTTTTGGCCAATTTTAACAAGGAGTTAGGCTTTCGTTTAGAGAGCCCCCCAATTTTTATTTCGCTCTAACTTATTGTAAATTGTTGCACAAACTAAAATTGGTGTTGCACATTTGTGCACAAACTATGCACAAGCGATTGACACCATTTTCGGCAAATTTCTTCAAGACGGAGGGACTACCGTTTAGACAGCCTCCACTCTGTTTTCGCTCTAGTTTAATGTTTATTGTTGCACAAACGAAAATTTGTGTTGCACATTTTTGCACAAAAGGTACACAAACGATTGACATCATTTTTTTCCATACTTGACAAGATGGGGGGCTACCGTTTAGACAGCCCCCGACTTTATTTTATCTGTAGCTCATGGTTCGTTGTTGCGCAAACGAAAATTTGTGTTGCACATTTCTGCACAAACGATGCACAAACGATTGACACCATTTTGGTCCAATTTTGACAAGGTGGGTGGGCTACCGTTTAGACAGCCCCATTTTGTTTTCGCTCTAACTTATTGTAAATTGTTGCACAAACGAAAATTTGTGTTGCACATTTCTGCATTAACTATGCACAAGCGATTGATACTATTTTCGGCGAATTTTGACAAGACGGAGGGACTACCGTTTAGACAGCCTCCACTTTGTTCTCGCTCTAGCTTAATGTTTATTGTTGCACAAACGAAAATTTGTGTTTCACATTCCTGTACAAACAATGCACATACGTTTAACACCATTTTCGGCCAATTTTGACAAGATGGGTCGGCTACCGTTTAGACCGCCCCACTTTGTTTTAGCTCTAGCTTAAAGTTCATTGTTGCACAAACGAAAATTTGTGTTTCACATTTCTGTACAAACGACGCACATACGATTAACACAAGTTTCGGCCAATTTTGACAAGGTGGGGATACCGTTTAGTCAGCCTCCACCTTTTTTCGCTCTAGCTTATTGTTCATTGTTGCACAAACGAAAATTTGTGTTGCATATTTTTGCACAAAAGGGTCACAAACGATTGACACCATTTTTCGCCAATTTTGACTAGGTGGGGGGCTACCGTTTAGACAGGCCTCACTTTGTTTTCGCTGTAGCTTATTGTTCATTGTTGCACAAACGAAAATTTCTGCTGCACATTTTTTCACAGACCATGCACAAACGATTGATAACATTTTCGGCCAATTTTGACAAGATGGAGGGACTACCGTTTAAACAGCCACCCCGCTTTGTTTTTGCTCTAGTTTAATGTTCATTGTTGCACAAACGAAAATTTGTGTTTCACTTTTCTGTACAAACAATGCGCATACGTTTAACACCATTTTCGGTCAATTTTGACAACGTGGGGAATACCGTTTAGTCAGCTCCCACTTTTTTCGGTAGGGTTATTGTTCGTTGTTGCAGAAACGAAAATTTGTATTGCACATTTCTGCACAAACGATGCAGAAACAACTGACACCATTTTGGCCAATTTTGACAAGGTGGGAGGCTACCGTTTAGACAGCCCCCGACTTACTTTTCCGCTGTAGCTTATTATTCATTGTTACACAAACGAAAATTTTGTGTTGCACATTTCTGCACAAACGATACATAAACGATTGACACCATTTTCGGTCAATTTTGACATGGTGGGGGACTACCGTTTAGACAGCCCCACTTTGTTTTCGCTCTACGTTATTGTTCATTGTTGCACAAACGAAAATTTGTGTTGCACTTTTCTGTACAAACGATGCACAAGCGATTGACACAATTTTCGGCCAATTTTGACAAGATGGAGGGACTACCGTTTAGACCGCCCTACTTTGTTTTGGCTCTAGCATAATTTTCATTGTTGCACAAACGAAAATTTGTGTTTCACATTTCTGTACAAATGATGCACATACGATGAACACCATTTTCGGCTAATTTTGACAAGGTGGGGAAACCGTTTAGTCAGCTTCCACTTGTTTTCGCTCTAGCTTATTGTTCATTGTTGCACAAACGAAAATTTGTGTTGCACATTTCTGCATTAACGATGCACAAACGATTGAGACCATTTTCGGCCAATTTTGACAAGACAGGGAGACTACTGTTCAAACAGCCACCCCACTTTGTTTTCGCTCTATCTTAATTTTCATTGTTGCACAAACGAAAAATTGTGTTTCACATTTTTGTACAAACGATGCACATAAGATTAACACCATTTTCGTCCAATTTTGACGAAGTGGGGGATACCGTTTAGTCACCCCCAATTTTTTTCGCTCTAGCTTATTGTTCATTGTTGCACAAACGAAAATTTGTGTTGCACCTTTGTGCACAAACTATGCACAAGCGATTGACACCATTTTCGGCGAATTTTGACAAGACGGAGGGACTACCGTTTAGACAGCCACCACTTTGTTTTCGCTCTAGCTTAACGTTTATTGTTGCACAAACGAAAATTTGTGTTTCACTTTTCTGTACAAACAATGCGCATACGTTTAACACCATTTTCGGTCAATTTTGACAACGTGGGGAATACCGTTTAGTCAGCTCCCACTTTTTTCGGTAGGGTTATTGTTCATTGTTGAACAAACGAAAATTTGTGTTGCACATTTCTGCACAAATGATTCACAAACGATTGACAACACTTTCGACCTATTTTGACAAGATAGAGGGACTACCGTTTAGACAGCCCCCACTTTGTTTTCGCTCTAGCTTAAAATTCATTGTTGCACAAATGAAAATTTGTGTTGCACATTTCTGCACAAACGATGCACAAACGATTGGCACCACTTTCGATCTATTTTGACTAGGCGGTTGGCTACCGTTTAGACTGCCCCCGACTTTTTTTCGCTCTAGCTTGTTGTTCTTTGTTGCACAAACGAATATTTGTGTTTGACATTTCTGCACAGACGATGCCTAAACGATTGGCACCATTTTCGATCTATTTTGACTAGGCGGGGGGTACTGTTTAGACTGCCCCCGACTTTTTTTCGCTCTAGCTTGTTGTTCTTTTTGTTGCACAAACGAATATTTGTGTTTCACATTTCTGCACAAACGATGCATAAACGATTGACACCATTTTCGGCCAACTTTGACATGCTGGGGGCTATCGTTTAGACAGCTCCCCACTTTGTTTTCGCTCTAGCTTATTGTTCATTATTGCACAAACGAAAATTTGTGTTTCACATTTCTGCACAAATGATGCACAAGTGATTGACACTATTTTCGGCCAATTTTGACAAGATGGAGGGACTACCGTTTAGACAGCCATTCTTTATTTTGGCTCTAGCATAATTTTAGTTGTTGCACAAACGAAAATTTGTGTTTCACATTTCTGTACAAACGATGCACATACGATGAACACCATTTTCGGCCAATTTTGACAAGGTGGGGAAACCGTTTAGTCAGCTTCCACTTGTTTTCGCTCTAGCTTATTGTTCATTGTTGCACAAACGAAAATTTTTGTTGCACATTTCTGCACAAACGATTGACAACACTTTCGACCTATTTTGACAAGATAGAGGAACTACCGTTTAGACAGCCCCCACTTAGTTTTAGCTCTAGCTTAAAGTTAATTGTTACACAAACGAAAATTTGTGGTTCACATTTCTGTACAAACGACGCACATACGATTAACACTATTTTCGGCCAATTTTGATAAGGTGGGGATACCGTTTAGTCAGCCCGCACTTTTCTTCGCTCTAGCTTATTGTTCATTGTTGCACAAACGAGAATTTGTGTTGCACATTTTTGCACAAAAGGTTCACGATCGATTGACACCATTTTTCGCCAATTTTGACTAGGTGGGAGCTACCGTTTAGACAGCCCTTACTTTGTTTTCGCTCTAGCTTATTGTTCATTGTTGCACAAACGAAAATTTGTGTTGGACATTTCTGCATATACGATGCATAAACGATTGACACTATTTTCGGCCAATTTTGACAAGATGGGGAGCTACCGTTTAGACAGCCCCCCACTTTGTTTTCGCTCTAGCTTATTGTACATTGTTGCACAAACGAAAATTTGTGTTGCACATTTCTTCACAAAAGATGCACAAACAGTACACACCATTTTCGGCCAATTTTGACAAGGTTAGGGGCCTAACGTTTAGACAGCCCCCGACTTTGTTTTCGCTCTAGCTTATTGTTGATTGTTGCACAAATGAAAATTTGTGCTGCGCATTTCAGCACAAACGATGCACTAACGATTGACACCATTTTCGGCTAGTTTTGACAAGGGGGGGCTACGGTTTAGACTGCCCCCAAATTTTTTTCACTCTAGCTTATTGTTCATATTTGCACAAACGAAAATTTGTGTTGCACATTTCTGCACAAACGATGAACAAACGATTGGGACCACTTTCGATCTATTTTGACTAGGCGGGGGGCGACCGTTTACACTGCCCCCGACTTTTTTCGCTCTAGCATGTTGTTCTTTGTTGCACAAACGAATATTTGTGTTTCTCATTTCTGCACAAACGATACATAAACGATTGACACCATTTTCGGTCAATTTTGACATGGTGGGGGACTACCGTTTAGACAGCCCCACTTTGTTTTCGCTCTACGTTATTGTTCATTGTTGCACAAACGAAAATTTGTGTTGCACTTTTCTGTACAAACGATGCACAAGCGATTGACACAATTTTCGGCCAATTTTGACAAGATGGAGGGACTACCGTTTAGACCGCCCTACTTTGTTTTGGCTCTAGCATAATTTTCATTGTTACACAAACGAAAATTTGTGTTTCACATTTCTGTACAAATGATGCACATACGATGAACACCATTTTCGGCTAATTTTGACAAGGTGGGGAAACCGTTTAGTCAGCTTCCACTTGTTTTCGCTCTAGCTTATTGTTCATTGTTGCACAAACGAAAATTTGTGTTGCACATTTCTGCATTAACGATGCACAAACGATTGAGACCATTTTCGGCCAATTTTGACAAGACGGGGAGACTACTGTTCAAACAGCCACCCCACTTTGTTTTCGCTCTATCTTAATTTTCATTGTTGCACAAACGAAAAATTGTGTTTCACATTTTTGTACAAACGATGCACATAAGATTAACACCATTTTCGTCCAATTTTGACGAAGTGGGGGATACCGTTTAGTCACCCCCAATTTTTTTCGCTCTAGCTTATTGTTCATTGTTGCACAAACGAAAATTTGTGTTGCACCTTTGTGCACAAACTATGCACAAGCGATTGACACCATTTTCGGCGAATTTTGACAAGACGGAGGGACTACCGTTTAGACAGCCACCACTTTGTTTTCGCTCTAGCATAACGTTTATTGTTGCACAAACGAAAATTTGTGTTTCACTTTTCTGTACAAACAATGCGCATACGTTTAACACCATTTTCGGTCAATTTTGACAACGTGGGGAATACCGTTTAGTCAGCTCCCACTTTTTTCGGTAGGGTTATTGTTCATTGTTGAACAAACGAAAATTTGTGTTGCACATTTCTGCACAAATGATTCACAAACGATTGACAACACTTTCGACCTATTTTGACAAGATAGAGGGACTACCGTTTAGACAGCCCCCACTTTGTTTTCGCTCTAGCTTAAAATTCATTGTTGCACAAATGAAAATTTGTGTTGCACATTTCTGCACAAACGATGCACAAACGATTGGCACCACTTTCGATCTATTTTGACTAGGCGGTTGGCTACCGTTTAGACTGCCCCCGACTTTTTTTCGCTCTAGCTTGTTGTTCTTTGTTGCACAAACGAATATTTGTGTTTGACATTTCTGCACAGACGATGCCTAAACGATTGGCACCATTTTCGATCTATTTTGACTAGGCGGGGGGTACTGTTTAGACTGCCCCCGACTTTTTTTCGCTCTAGCTTGTTGTTCTTTTTGTTGCACAAACGAATATTTGTGTTTCACATTTCTGCACAAACGATGCATAAACGATTGACACCATTTTCGGCCAACTTTGACATGCTGGGGGCTATCGTTTAGACAGCTCCCCACTTTGTTTTCGCTCTAGCTTATTGTTCATTATTGCACAAACGAAAATTTGTGTTTCACATTTCTGCACAAATGATGCACAAGTGATTGACACTATTTTCGGCCAATTTTGACAAGATGGAGGGACTACCGTTTAGACAGCCATTCTTTATTTTGGCTCTAGCATAATTTTAGTTGTTGCACAAACGAAAATTTGTGTTTCACATTTCTGTACAAACGATGCACATACGATGAACACCATTTTCGGCCAATTTTGACAAGGTGGGGAAACCGTTTAGTCAGCTTCCACTTGTTTTCGCTCTAGCTTATTGTTCATTGTTGCACAAACGAAAATTTTTGTTGCACATTTCTGCACAAACGATTGACAACACTTTCGACCTATTTTGACAAGATAGAGGAACTACCGTTTAGACAGCCCCCACTTAGTTTTAGCTCTAGCTTAAAGTTAATTGTTACACAAACGAAAATTTGTGGTTCACATTTCTGTACAAACGACGCACATACGATTAACACTATTTTCGGCCAATTTTGATAAGGTGGGGATACCGTTTAGTCAGCCCGCACTTTTCTTCGCTCTAGCTTATTGTTCATTGTTGCACAAACGAGAATTTGTGTTGCACATTTTTGCACAAAAGGTTCACGATCGATTGACACCATTTTTCGCCAATTTTGACTAGGTGGGAGCTACCGTTTAGACAGCCCTTACTTTGTTTTCGCTCTAGCTTATTGTTCATTGTTGCACAAACGAAAATTTCTGCTGCACATTTCTGCACAGACGATGCACAAACGATTGAGATCATTTTCGGCCAATTTTGACAAGATGGATGGACTACCGTTTAAACAGCCACCCCGCTTTGTTTTCGCTCTAGCTTAATGTTCATTGTTACACAAACGAAAATTAGTGTTTCACATTTCTGTTCATACGATGCACATATGATTAACACCATTTTCGGCCAATTTTGACAAAGTGGGGGATACCGTTTAGCCAGCCCGAATTTGTTTCGCCTAGCTTATTGTTCATTGTTGCAGAAACGAAAATTTGTATTGCACATTTCTGCACAAACGATGCAGAAACAACTGACACCACTTTTGGCCTATTTTGACAAGTTGGGGGGCTACCGTTTAGACAGCCCCCGACTTAGTTTTCGCTCTAGCTTAATGTTCATTGTTGCACAAACAAAAATTTGTGTTGGACATTTCTGCATATACGATGCATAAACGATTGACACTATTTTCGGCCAATTTTGACAAGATGGGGAGCTACCGTTTAGACAGCCCCCCACTTTGTTTTCGCTCTAGCTTATTGTACATTGTTGCACAAACGAAAATTTGTGTTGCACATTTCTTCACAAAAGATGCACAAACAGTACACACCATTTTCGGCCAATTTTGACAAGGTTAGGGGCCTAACGTTTAGACAGCCCCCGACTTTGTTTTCGCTCTAGCTTATTGTTGATTGTTGCACAAATGAAAATTTGTGCTGCGCATTTCAGCACAAACGATGCACTAACGATTGACACCATTTTCGGCTAGTTTTGACAAGGGGGGGCTACGGTTTAGACTGCCCCCAAATTTTTTTCACTCTAGCTTATTGTTCATATTTGCACAAACGAAAATTTGTGTTGCACATTTCTGCACAAACGATGAACAAACGATTGGGACCACTTTCGATCTATTTTGACTAGGCGGGGGGCGACCGTTTACACTGCCCCCGACTTTTTTTCGCTCTAGCATGTTGTTCTTTGTTGCACAAACGAATATTTGTGTTTCTCATTTCTGCACAAACGATACATAAACGATTGACACCATTTTCGGTCAATTTTGACATGGTGGGGGACTACCGTTTAGACAGCCCCACTTTGTTTTCGCTCTACGTTATTGTTCATTGTTGCACAAACGAAAATTTGTGTTGCACTTTTCTGTACAAACGATGCACAAGCGATTGACACAATTTTCGGCCAATTTTGACAAGATGGAGGGACTACCGTTTAGACCGCCCTACTTTGTTTTGGCTCTAGCATAATTTTCATTGTTACACAAACGAAAATTTGTGTTTCACATTTCTGTACAAATGATGCACATACGATGAACACCATTTTCGGCTAATTTTGACAAGGTGGGGAAACCGTTTAGTCAGCTTCCACTTGTTTTCGCTCTAGCTTATTGTTCATTGTTGCACAAACGAAAATTTGTGTTGCACATTTCTGCATTAACGATGCACAAACGATTGAGACCATTTTCGGCCAATTTTGACAAGACGGGGAGACTACTGTTCAAACAGCCACCCCACTTTGTTTTCGCTCTATCTTAATTTTCATTGTTGCACAAACGAAAAATTGTGTTTCACATTTTTGTACAAACGATGCACATAAGATTAACACCATTTTCGTCCAATTTTGACGAAGTGGGGGATACCGTTTAGTCACCCCCAATTTTTTTCGCTCTAGCTTATTGTTCATTGTTGCACAAACGAAAATTTGTGTTGCACCTTTGTGCACAAACTATGCACAAGCGATTGACACCATTTTCGGCGAATTTTGACAAGACGGAGGGACTACCGTTTAGACAGCCACCACTTTGTTTTCGCTCTAGCTTAACGTTTATTGTTGCACAAACGAAAATTTGTGTTTCACTTTTCTGTACAAACAATGCGCATACGTTTAACACCATTTTCGGTCAATTTTGACAACGTGGGGAATACCGTTTAGTCAGCTCCCACTTTTTTCGGTATTGTTATTGTTCATTGTTGAACAAACGAAAATTTGTGTTGCACATTTCTGCACAAATGATTCACAAACGATTGACAACACTTTCGACCTATTTTGACAAGATAGAGGGACTACCGTTTAGACAGCCCCCACTTTGTTTTCGCTCTAGCTTAAAATTCATTGTTGCACAAATGAAAATTTGTGTTGCACATTTCTGCACAAACGATGCACAAACGATTGGCACCACTTTCGATCTATTTTGACTAGGCGGTTGGCTACCGTTTAGACTGCCCCCGACTTTTTTTCGCTCTAGCTTGTTGTTCTTTGTTGCACAAACGAATATTTGTGTTTGACATTTCTGCACAGACGATGCCTAAACGATTGGCACCATTTTCGATCTATTTTGACTAGGCGGGGGGTACTGTTTAGACTGCCCCCGACTTTTTTTCGCTCTAGCTTGTTGTTCTTTTTGTTGCACAAACGAATATTTGTGTTTCACATTTCTGCACAAACGATGCATAAACGATTGACACCATTTTCGGCCAACTTTGACATGCTGGGGGCTATCGTTTAGACAGCTCCCCACTTTGTTTTCGCTCTAGCTTATTGTTCATTATTGCACAAACGAAAATTTGTGTTTCACATTTCTGCACAAATGATGCACAAGTGATTGACACTATTTTCGGCCAATTTTGACAAGATGGAGGGACTACCGTTTAGACAGCCATTCTTTATTTTGGCTCTAGCATAATTTTAGTTGTTGCACAAACGAAAATTTGTGTTTCACATTTCTGTACAAACGATGCACATACGATGAACACCATTTTCGGCCAATTTTGACAAGGTGGGGAAACCGTTTAGTCAGCTTCCACTTGTTTTCGCTCTAGCTTATTGTTCATTGTTGCACAAACGAAAATTTTTGTTGCACATTTCTGCACAAACGATTGACAACACTTTCGACCTATTTTGACAAGATAGAGGAACTACCGTTTAGACAGCCCCCACTTAGTTTTAGCTCTAGCTTAAAGTTAATTGTTACACAAACGAAAATTTGTGGTTCACATTTCTGTACAAACGACGCACATACGATTAACACTATTTTCGGCCAATTTTGATAAGGTGGGGATACCGTTTAGTCAGCCCGCACTTTTCTTCGCTCTAGCTTATTGTTCATTGTTGCACAAACGAGAATTTGTGTTGCACATTTTTGCACAAAAGGTTCACGATCGATTGACACCATTTTTCGCCAATTTTGACTAGGTGGGAGCTACCGTTTAGACAGCCCTTACTTTGTTTTCGCTCTAGCTTATTGTTCATTGTTGCACAAACGAAAATTTCTGCTGCACATTTCTGCACAGACGATGCACAAACGATTGAGATCATTTTCGGCCAATTTTGACAAGATGGATGGACTACCGTTTAAACAGCCACCCCGCTTTGTTTTCGCTCTAGCTTAATGTTCATTGTTACACAAACGAAAATTAGTGTTTCACATTTCTGTTCATACGATGCACATATGATTAACACCATTTTCGGCCAATTTTGACAAAGTGGGGGATACCGTTTAGCCAGCCCGAATTTGTTTCGCCTAGCTTATTGTTCATTGTTGCAGAAACGAAAATTTGTATTGCACATTTCTGCACAAACGATGCAGAAACAACTGACACCACTTTTGGCCAATTTTGACAAGTTGGGGGGCTACCGTTTAGACAGCCCCCGACTTAGTTTTCGCTCTAGCTTAATGTTCATTGTTGCACAAACAAAAATTTGTGTTGGACATTTCTGCATATACGATGCATAAACGATTGACACTATTTTCGGCCAATTTTGACAAGATGGGGAGCTACCGTTTAGACAGCCCCCCACTTTGTTTTCGCTCTAGCTTATTGTACATTGTTGCACAAACGAAAATTTGTGTTGCACATTTCTTCACAAAAGATGCACAAACAGTACACACCATTTTCGGCCAATTTTGACAAGGTTAGGGGCCTAACGTTTAGGCAGCCCCCGACTTTGTTTTCGCTCTAGCTTATTGTTGATTGTTGCACAAATGAAAATTTGTGCTGCGCATTTCAGCACAAACGATGCACTAACGATTGACACCATTTTCGGCTAGTTTTGACAAGGGGGGGCTACGGTTTAGACTGCCCCCACATTTTTTTCACTCTAGCTTATTGTTCATATTTGCACAAACGAAAATTTGTGTTGCACTTTTCTGCACAAAAGATTGACACCATTTTCGACCTATTTTGACGAGTTCGGGAAGTACCGTTTAGACAACCTGCACCTTGTTTTCACTCTATCTTATTGTTCATTGTTGCACAAACGAAAATTTGTGTTGCACATTTCTGCACAAACGATGAACAAACGATTGGGACCACTTTCGATCTATTTTGACTAGGCTGGGGGCTACGGTTTAGACTGCCCCCGACTTTTTTTCGCTCTAGCTTGTTGTTCTTTGTTGCACTAACGAATATTTGTGTTTCACATTTCTGCACAAACGATGCTTAAACGATTGTCACCATTTTCGGCCAACTTTGACATGGTGGGGGGCTACCGTTTAGACAGCCCCCACTTTGTTTTCGCTCTAGCTTGTTGTTCATTATTGCACAAACGAAAATTTGTGTTGCAATTTTCTGCACAAACGATGCACAAGTCATTGACACAATTTTCGGCCAATTTTGACAAGGTGGGGAAACCGTTTAGTCAGCTTCCACTTGTTTTCGCTCTAGCTTATTGTTAATTGTTGCAGAAACGAAAATTTGTGTTGCACATTTCTGCATTAACGATGCACAAACGATTGAGACCATTCTCGGCCAATTTTGACAAGACGGGGGGACTACTGTTTAAACTGCCACCCCACTTTGTTTTCGCTCTAGCTTAATGTTCATTGTTGCACTAACGAAAATTTGTGTTTCACATTTCTGTTCAAATGATGCACATACGATTAACACCATTTTCGGCCAATTTTCACAAAGTGGGGGATACCGTTTAGTCAGCCCCCGATTTTTTTCCCTCTAGCTTATTGTTCATTGTTGCACAAACGAAAATTTGTGTTGTACATTTTTGCACAAAAGGTACACAAACGATTGACACCATTTTTGGCAAATTTTGACAAGGTGGGGATACCGTTTAGTGAGCCCCCAATTTTTTCGCTCTAGCTTATTGTTCATTGTTGCACAAACGAAAATTTGTGTTGCACATTTTTGCACAAAAAGTGCACAAACGATTGACTCCATTTTTGGCCAATTTTGACTAGGTGGTGGCTACCGTGTAGACAGCCCCCACTTTTTTTCGCTCTAGCTTATTGTACATTGTTGCACAAACGAAAATTTGTGTCGCAAATTTCTGCACAAACGATTGAGACCATTTTTGGCCAACTTTGGCAAGGTGGGGGGTACCATTTAGACACCCACCATACTTTGTTTTCGCTCTAGCATATTGTTCATTGTTGCACAAACGAAAATTTGTGTTGCACAATTCTGCACAAAAGATGCACAAGCGATTGACATAATTTTCGAAAAATTTTGACAAGGAGGGGGGCTACCGTTAAGACAGCCCCCGCTTTGTTTTCGCTCTAGCTTATTGTTCATTGTTGCACAAACGAAAATTTTTGTTGCACATTTCTGTACAATGTACATACGATTAACCCCATTTTCGGCCAATTTTGACAACTTGGGGGATAGTGTTTAGTCAGCCCCCACTTTTTTTCGCTAGGCTTATTATTCATTGTTGAACAAACGAAAATTTGTGCTGCACATTTTTGCACGAAAGTTGCACAAACGATTGACACAATTTTTTGCCAATTTTGACAAGGTGGATGCTACCGTTTAGGCAGCCCCCACTTTTTTCGCTCTAGCTTTGTGTTCATTGTTGCACATACGAAAATTTGTGTTGCACATTTCTGCACAAACGATGCACAAATGATCAGACCATTTTCGGCCAACTTTGACAAGGTGGGTTGCTACCATTTAGACAGGCACCCTACTTTGTTTCCGCTCTAGCTTATTTTTCATTGTTGCACAAACGAAATTTTGTGTTGCACACATCTGCACAAATCATGCACAAACGATTGACATAAGTTTCGGAAAATTTTGACAAGGAGGGGGGCTACCGTTAAGACAGCCCCCACTTTGTTTTCGCTCTAGCTTATTGTTCATTGTTGCACAAACGAAAATTTGTGTTGCACATTTCTGCACAAACGATGCACAAACAATTGACACCATTTTTGGCCAATTTTGACAAGGAGTGAGGCTTCCGTTTAGACAGCCCCCGACTTTGTATTCGCTCTAACTTATTGTAAATTGTTGCACAAACGAAAATTTGTGTTGCACATTTGTGCACAAACTATGCACAAGCGATTGACACCATTTTCGGCGAATTTTGATTCGGCGGTGAATTTTAGCGAATATTGTTCATTGTTGCACAAACAAAAATGTGTAACACATTTTTGCGCAAAAGGTGCAAAACGATTGACATCATTTTTTGCCATATTTGACAAGATGGGAGGCTACCGTTTAGACAGCTCCCGACATTATTTTATCTGTAGCTCATGGTTCGTTGTTGCACAAACGAAAATTTGTGTTGCATATTTCTGCACAAACGATGCACAAGCGATTGACACCATTTTCGGCTAATTTTGACAAGGGGGGGAGGCTACCGTTTAGACAGCCCCCAGTTTCTTTTCGCTCTAGTTTATTTTTCATTGTTGCACAAACGAAAATTTGTGTTGCACATTTCTGCACAAACGATGCACAAGCGATTGACACCATTTTCGGCTAATTTTGACAAGGGGGGGAGGTTACCGTTTAGACAGCCCACACTTTATTTTCGCTCTAACTTATTGTAAATTGTTGCACAAACGAAAATTTGTGTTGCACATTTCTGCACAAACGATGCACAATCGATTGACACCATTTTCGGCTAATTTTGACAAGGTGGGTGGGCTACCGTTTAGACAGCTCCCGACTTTGTTTTCGCTCTAGCTTATTGTTCATTTTTGCACAAACGAAAATTTGTGTTGCACTTTTGTGCACAAACTATGCACAAGCGATTGACACAATTTTCGGCGAATTTTGACAAGACGGAGGGACTACCGTTTAGACAGCCTCCACTTTGTTTTCGCTCTAGCTTAATGTTTATTGTTGCACAAACGAAAATTTGTGTTTCACATTCCTGTACAAACAATGCACATACGTTTAACACCATTTTCGGCCAATTTTGACAACGTGCGGAATTTTGTTTGGTCAGCCCCCAGTTGGTTTTCGCTCTAGCTTATTTTTCATCGTTGCACAAACGAAAATTTGTGTTGCACATTTCTGAACAATCGATTAACACCATTTTCGACCTATTTTGACAAGGTATGTGGGCTACCGGCTAGACAGCCCCCACTTTGTTTTCGCTCTAACTTATTGTAAATTGTTGCACAAACGAAAATTTGTGTTGCACATTTCTGCACAAACGATGCACAAGCGATTGACACCATTTTCGGCTAATTTTGACAAGATGGGTTTGCTACCGTTTACACAGCCCCCGACTTTGTTTTCGCTCTAGCTTATTGTTCATTTTTGCACAAAAGAAAATTTTGTGTTGCACATTTCTGCATAAAGGATGCATAAACGATTGTCACTATTTTCGGCCAATTTTGACTAGGTGGGGGGCTACTGTTTAGACAGCCAACCCACTTTTTTTTCGCTCTAGCTTATTGTACCCTGTTGCACAAACGAAAATTTGTGTTGCACATTTCTTCACAAACGATGCACTAACAATTGACATCATTTTTGGCCAATTTTGACAAGGTTAAGGGCCTAACGTTTAGACAGCCCCCGACATGGTTTTCGCTCTAGCTTATTGTTGATTGTTGCACAAATGAAAATTTGTGCTGCGCATTTCAGCACAAACGATGCACTAACGATTGACACCATTTTCGGCTAGTTTTGACAAGGTGGGGAGGTACCGTATAGACAACCTGCACCTTGTTTTCACTCTAGCTTATTTTTCATTGTTGCACAAACGAAAATTTGTGTTGCACATTTCTGCACAAACGATGCACAAGCGATTGACACCATTTTCGGCTAATTTTGACAAGGGGGGGAGGTTACCGTTTAGACAGCCCACACTTTATTTTCGCTCTAACTTATTGTAAATTGTTGCACAAACGAAAATTTGTGTTGCACATTTCTGCACAAACGATGCACAATCGATTGACACCATTTTCGGCTAATTTTGACAAGGTGGGTGGGCTACCGTTAAGACAGCTCCCGACTTTGTTTTCGCTCTAGCTTATTGTTCATTTTTGCACAAACGAAAATTTGTGTTGCACTTTTGTGCACAAACTATGCACAAGCGATTGATACAATTTTCGGCGAATTTTGACAAGACGGAGGGACTACCGTTTAGACAGCCTCCACTTTGTTTTCGCTCTAGCTTAATGTTTATTGTTGCACAAACGAAAATTTGTGTTGCACAATTCTGCACAAAAGATGCACAAGCGATTGACATAATTTTCGAAAAATTTTGACAAGGAGGGGGGCTACCGTTAAGACAGCCCCCGCTTTGTTTTCGCTCTAGCTTATTGTTCATTGTTGCACAAACGAAAATTTTTGTTGCACATTTCTGTACAATGTACATACGATTAACCCCATTTTCGGCCAATTTTGACAACTTGGGGGATAGTGTTTAGTCAGCCCCCACTTTTTTTCGCTAGGCTTATTATTCATTGTTGAACAAACGAAAATTTGTGCTGCACATTTTTGCACGAAAGTTGCACAAACGATTGACACAATTTTTTGCCAATTTTGACAAGGTGGATGCTACCGTTTAGGCAGCCCCCACTTTTTTCGCTCTAGCTTTGTGTTCATTGTTGCACATACGAAAATTTGTGTTGCACATTTCTGCACAAACGATGCACAAATGATCAGACCATTTTCGGCCAACTTTGACAAGGTGGGTTGCTACCATTTAGACAGGCACCCTACTTTGTTTCCGCTCTAGCTTATTTTTCATTGTTGCACAAACGAAATTTTGTGTTGCACACATCTGCACAAATCATGCACAAACGATTGACATAAGTTTCGGAAAATTTTGACAAGGAGGGGGGCTACCGTTAAGACAGCCCCCACTTTGTTTTCGCTCTAGCTTATTGTTCATTGTTGCACAAACGAAAATTTGTGTTGCACATTTCTGCACAAACGATGCACAAACAATTGACACCATTTTTGGCCAATTTTGACAAGGAGTGAGGCTTCCGTTTAGACAGCCCCCGACTTTGTATTCGCTCTAACTTATTGTAAATTGTTGCACAAACGAAAATTTGTGTTGCACATTTGTGCACAAACTATGCACAAGCGATTGACACCATTTTCGGCGAATTTTGATTCGGCGGTGAATTTTAGCGAATATTGTTCATTGTTGCACAAACAAAAATGTGTAACACATTTTTGCGCAAAAGGTGCAAAACGATTGACATCATTTTTTGCCATATTTGACAAGATGGGAGGCTACCGTTTAGACAGCTCCCGACATTATTTTATCTGTAGCTCATGGTTCGTTGTTGCACAAACGAAAATTTGTGTTGCATATTTCTGCACAAACGATGCACAAGCGATTGACACCATTTTCGGCTAATTTTGACAAGGGGGGGAGGCTACCGTTTAGACAGCCCCCAGTTTCTTTTCGCTCTAGTTTATTTTTCATTGTTGCACAAACGAAAATTTGTGTTGCACATTTCTGCACAAACGATGCACAAGCGATTGACACCATTTTCGGCTAATTTTGACAAGGGGGGGAGGTTACCGTTTAGACAGCCCACACTTTATTTTCGCTCTAACTTATTGTAAATTGTTGCACAAACGAAAATTTGTGTTGCACATTTCTGCACAAACGATGCACAATCGATTGACACCATTTTCGGCTAATTTTGACAAGGTGGGTGGGCTACCGTTTAGACAGCTCCCGACTTTGTTTTCGCTCTAGCTTATTGTTCATTTTTGCACAAACGAAAATTTGTGTTGCACTTTTGTGCACAAACTATGCACAAGCGATTGACACAATTTTCGGCGAATTTTGACAAGACGGAGGGACTACCGTTTAGACAGCCTCCACTTTGTTTTCGCTCTAGCTTAATGTTTATTGTTGCACAAACGAAAATTTGTGTTTCACATTCCTGTACAAACAATGCACATACGTTTAACACCATTTTCGGCCAATTTTGACAACGTGCGGAATTTTGTTTGGTCAGCCCCCAGTTGGTTTTCGCTCTAGCTTATTTTTCATCGTTGCACAAACGAAAATTTGTGTTGCACATTTCTGAACAATCGATTAACACCATTTTCGACCTATTTTGACAAGGTATGTGGGCTACCGGCTAGACAGCCCCCACTTTGTTTTCGCTCTAACTTATTGTAAATTGTTGCACAAACGAAAATTTGTGTTGCACATTTCTGCACAAACGATGCACAAGCGATTGACACCATTTTCGGCTAATTTTGACAAGATGGGTTTGCTACCGTTTACACAGCCCCCGACTTTGTTTTCGCTCTAGCTTATTGTTCATTTTTGCACAAAAGAAAATTTTGTGTTGCACATTTCTGCATAAAGGATGCATAAACGATTGTCACTATTTTCGGCCAATTTTGACTAGGTGGGGGGCTACTGTTTAGACAGCCAACCCACTTTTTTTTCGCTCTAGCTTATTGTACCCTGTTGCACAAACGAAAATTTGTGTTGCACATTTCTTCACAAACGATGCACTAACAATTGACATCATTTTTGGCCAATTTTGACAAGGTTAAGGGCCTAACGTTTAGACAGCCCCCGACATGGTTTTCGCTCTAGCTTATTGTTGATTGTTGCACAAATGAAAATTTGTGCTGCGCATTTCAGCACAAACGATGCACTAACGATTGACACCATTTTCGGCTAGTTTTGACAAGGTGGGGAGGTACCGTATAGACAACCTGCACCTTGTTTTCACTCTAGCTTATTGTTCATTGTTGCACAAACGAAAATTTATGTTGCACATTTCTGCACAAACGATGCACAAACGATTGGCACCACTTTCGATCTATTTTGACTAGGCGGGGGGCTACCGTTTAGACTGCCCCCAACTTTTTTTTTCGCTCTAGCTTGTTGTTCTTTGTTGCACAAACGAATATTTGTGTTTCACATTTCTTCACAAACGATGCATAAACGATTGACACCATTTTCGGCCAACTTTGACATGGTGGGGGGCTACCGTTTAGACTACCCTTCACTTTGTTTTCGCTCTAGCTTATTGTTCATTATTGCAAACACGAAAATTTGTGTTGCAATTTTCTGCACAAGCGATGCACAAACGATTGACAACACTTTCGACCTATTTTCACAAGATAGAGGGACTACCGTTTAGTCAGCCCCCACTTTCTTTCGCTCTAGCTTATTGCTCATTGTTGCACAAACGAAAATTTGTGTTGCACATTTCAGCACAAAAGATTTACACCATTTTCGACCTATTTTGACGAGTTGGGGAGGTACCGTTTAGACAACCTGCACCTTGTTTTCACTCTAGCTTATTGTTCATTGTTGCACAAACGAAAATTTATGTTGCTCATTTCTGCACAAACGATGCACAAACGATTGGCACCACTTTCGATCTATTTTGACTAGGCGGGGGGCTACCGTTTAGACTGCCCCCAACTTTTTTTTTCGCTCTAGCTTGTTGTTCTTTGTTGCACAAACGAATATTTGTGTTTCACATTTCTGCACAAACGATGCATAAACGATTGACACCATTTTCGGCCAACTTTGACATGGTGGGGGGCTACCGTTTAGACAACCCTTCACTTTGTTTTCGCTCTAGCTTATTGTTCATTATTGCAAACACGAAAATTTGTGTTGCAATTTTCTGCACAAGCGATGCACAAACGATTGACAACACTTTCGACCTATTTTGACAAGATAGAGGGACTACCGTTTAGTCAGCCCCCACTTTCTTTCGCTCTAGCTTATTGCTCATTGTTGCACAAACGAAAATTTGTGTTGCACATTTTTGCACAAAAGGTTTACAAACGATTGACACCATTTTTCGCCAATTTTGAATAGGTGGACCGTTTACACAGCCCTCACTTTGTTTTCGCTCTAGCATATTGTTCATTGTTGCACAAACGAAAATTTCTGCTGCACATTTCTGCACAGACGATGCACAAACGATGGAGAACATTTTCGGCCAATTTTTACAAGATGGATGGACTACCGTTTAAACAGCCACCCCGCTTTGTTTTCGCTCTAATTTATTGTAAATTGTTGCACAAACGAAAATTTGTGTTGCACATTTGTGCAAAACTATGCACAAGCGATTGACACCATTTTCGGCGAATTTTGAATTCGGCGAATATTGTTCATTGTTGCACAAACAAAAATTTGTGTTGCACATTTTTGCGCAAAAGGTGCAAAACGATTGACATCATTTTTTGCCATATTTGACATGATGGGAGGCTACTGTTTAGACAGCTCCCGACTTTATTTTATCTGTAACTCATGGTTCGTTGTTGCACAAACGAAAATTTGTGTTGCACATTTCTGCACAAACGATGCACAAGCGATTGACACCATTTTCGGCTAATTTTGACAATGGGGGGAGGCTACCGTTTAGACAGCGCCCAGTTTCTTTTCGCTCTAGCTTATTTTTCATTGTTGCACAAACGAAAATTTGTGTTGCACATTTCTGGACAATCGATTAACACCATTTTGGACCTTTTTTGACAAGGTGGTTGGGTTACCGTTTAGACAGCCCCCACTTTGTTTTCGCTCTAACTTATTGTAAATTGTTGCACAAACGAAAATTTGTGTTGCACATTTCTGCACAAACGATGCACAAGCGATTGACACCATTTTCGGCTAATTTTGACAAGGTGGGTGGGCTACCGTTTAGACAGCCCCCGACTTTGTTTTCGCTCTAGCTTATTGTTCATTTTTGCACAAACGAAAATTTGTGTTGCACTTTTGTGCACAAACTATGCACAAGCGATTGACACAATTTTCGGCGAATTTTGACAAGACGGAGGGACTACCGTTTAGACAGCCTCCACTTTGTTTTCGCTCTAACTTAATGTTTATTGTTGCACAAACGAAAATTTGTGTTTCACATCCCTGCACAAACAATGCACATACGTTTAACACCATTTTCGGCCAATTTTGACAACTAGGGGAATTTTGTTTGGTCACCCCCAGTTTGTTTTCGCTCTAGCTTATTTTTCATTGTTGCACAAACGAAAATTTGTGTTGCACATTTCTGAACAATCGATTAACACCATTTTCGATTTATTTTGACAAGGTATGTGGGCTACCGGCTAGACAGCCCCCACTTTGTTTTCGATCTAACTTATTGTAAATTGTTGCACAAACGAAAATTTTTTGTTGCACATTTCTGCACAAATGATGCACAAGCGATTGACACCATTTTCGGCTAATTTTGACAAGGTGTGTGGGCTACCGTTTACACAGCCCCCGACTTTGTTTTCGCTCTAGCTTATTGTTCATTTTTGCACAAACGAAAATTTGTGTTGCACTTTTGTGCACAAACTATGCACAAGCGATTGACACCATTTTCGGCAAATTTTGACAAGACGGAGGGACTACCGTTTAGACAGCCCCAGACTTAGTTTTCGCTCTAGCTTATTGTTCATTGTTGCACAAACGAAAATTTTGTGTTGCACATTTCTGCATAAACGATGCATAAACGATTGTCACTATTTTCGGCCAATTTTGACTATGTGGGGGGCTACTGTTTAGACAGCCCCCCTCTTTGTTTTCGCTCTAGCTTATTGTACCCTGTTGCACAAACGAAAATTTGTGTTGCACGTTTCTTCACAAACGATGCACAAACAATTGACATCATTTTTGGCCAATTTTGACAAGGTTAGGGGCCTAACGTTTAGACAGCCCCCGACATGGTTTTCGCTCTAGCTTATTGTTGATTGTTGCACAAATGAAAATTTGTGCTGCGCATTTCAGCACAAACGATGCACTAACGATTGACACCATTTTCGGCTAGTTTTGACAAGGTGGGGGGCTACGATTTAGACTGCCTCCACTTTGTTTTCACTCTAGCTTATTGTTCATAGTTGCACAAACGAAAATTTGTGTTGCACATTTCAGCACAAAAGATTTACACCATTTTCGACCTATTTTGACGAGTTGGGGAGGTACCGTTTAGACAACCTGCACCTTGTTTTCACTCTAGCTTATTGTTCATTGTTGCACAAACGAAAATTTATGTTGCACATTTCTGCACAAACGATGCTCAAACGATTGGCACCACTTTCGATCTATTTTGACTAGGCGGGGGGCTACCGTTTAGACTGCCCCCAACTTTTTTTTCGCTCTAGCTTGTTGTTCTTGGTTGCACAAGCGAATATTTGTGTTTCACATTTCTGCACAAACGATGCATAAACGATTGACACCATTTTCGGCCAAATTTGACATGGTGGGGGGCTACCGTTTAGACAGCCCCCACTTTGTTTTCGCTCTAGCTTTTTGTTCATTATTGCACAAACGAAAATTTGTGTTGCAATTTTCTGCACAAACGATGCACAAGTGATTGACACAATTTTCGGCCAATTTTGACAAGATGGAGAGACTACCGTTTAGACAGCCCTTCTTTGTTTTGGCTCTAGCATAATTTTAGTTGTTGCACAAACGAAAATGTGTGTTTCACATTTGTGTACAAACGATGCACATACTACGAACACCATTTTCGGCCAATTTTGACAAGGTGGGGAAACCATTTAGTCAGCTTCCACTTGTTTTCGCTCTAGCTTATTGTTCGTTGTTGAACAAACAAAAATTTGTGTTGCACATTTTTGCACAAACGATTCACAAACGATTGACAACACTTTCGATCTATTTTGACAAGATAGAGGGACTACCGTTTAGTCAGCCCCCACTTTTTTCGCTCTAGCTTATTGTTCATTGTTGCACAAACGAAAATTTGTGTTGCACATTTTTGCACAAAAGGTTCACAAACGATTGACACCATTTTTCGCCAATTTTGACTAGGTGGACCGTTTAGACAGCCCTCACTTTGTTTTCGCTCTAGCTTATTGTTCATTGTTGCACAAACGAAAAGTTCTGCTGCACATTTCTGAACAGACGATGCACAAACGATTGAGAACATTTTCGGCCAATTTTTACTAGATGGATGGACTACCGTTTAAACAGCCACCCCGCTTTGTTTTCGCTCTAGCTTAATGTTCATTGTTGCACAAACGAAAATTTGTGTTTCACATTTCTGTTCAAACGAAGCACATATGATTAACACGATTTTCGGTCAATTTTGACAAAGTGGGGGATACCGTTTAGCCAGCCCCGAATTTGTTTCTCTCTAGCTTATTGTTCATTGTTGCAGAAACGAAAATTTGTATTGCACATTTCTGCACAAACGATACAGAAACAACTGACACCATTTTTGGCCAATTTTGACAAGGAGTGAGGCTTCCGTTTGGACAGCCCCCGACTTAGTTTTCACTCTAGCTTAATGTTCATTATTGCACAAACGAAAATTTGTGTTGGACATTTCTGCATATACGATGCATAAACGATTGACACTATTTTCGGCCAATTTTGACAAGGTGAGGGGCTACCGTTTAGACAGCCCCCCACTTTGTTTTCGCTCTAGCTAATTGTACATTGTTGCACAAACGAAAATTTGTGTTGCACATTTCTTAACAAACGATGCACAAACAATAGACCGTTTTCGGCCAATTTTGACAAGGTGAGGGGCTACCGTTTACACAGCCCCCGACTTTGTTTTCGCTCTAGCTTAATGTTCATTGTCGCCCAAACGAAAATTTGTGTTGCACATTTGTGCACAAACTATGCACAAGCGATTGACACCATTTTCGGCGAATTTTGACAAGACGGAGGGACTACCGTTTAGACAGCCCCGGACTTAGTTTTCGCTCTAGCTTATTGTTCATTGTTGCACAAACAAAAATTTTGTGTTGCACATTTCTGCATAAACTATGCATAAACGATTGTCATTATTTTCGGCCAATTTTGACAAGGTGGGGGGCTACCGTTTAGACAGCCCCCCACTTTGTTTTCGCTCTAGCTTATTGTACCCTGTTGCACAAACGAAAATTTGTGTTGCACATTTCTGCACAAACGATGCACAAACAATTGACATCATTTTTGGCCAATTTTGACAAGGTTAGGGGCCTAATGTTTAGACAGCCCCCTACATGGTTTTCGCTCTAGCTTATTGTTGATTGTTGCACAAATGAAAATTTGTGCTACGCATTTCAGCACAAACGATGCACTAACGATTGACACCATTTTCGGCTAGTTTTGACAAGGTGGGGGGCTACGATTTAGACTGCCTCCACTTTGTTTTCACTCTAGCTTATTGTTTATTATTGCACAAACGAAAATTTGTGTTGCAATTTTCTGCACAAATGATGCACAAGTGATTGACACAATTTTCGGCCAATTTTGACAAGATGGAGGGACTACCGTTTAGACAGCCCTTCTTTGTTTTGGCTCTAGCATAATTTTAGTTATTGCACAAACGAAAATTTGTGTTTCACATTTGTGTACAAACGATGCACATACGACGAACACCATTTTCGGCAAATTGTGACAAGGTGGGGAAACCGTTTATTCAGCTTCCACTTGTTTTCGCTCTAGCTAATTGTTCATTGTTGCACAAACAAAAATTTGTGTTGCACATTTCTGCACAAACGATTCACAAACGATTGACAACACTTTCGACATATTTTGACAAGATAGAGGGACTACCGTTTAGTCAGTCCCCACTTTTTTTCGCTCTAGCTTATTGTTTATTGTTGCACAAACGAAAATTTGTGTTGCAATTTTCTGCACAAATGATGCACAAGTGATTGACACAATTTTCGGCCAATTTTGACAAGATGGAGGGACTACCGTTTAGACAGCCCTTCTTTGTTTTGGCTCTAGCATAATTTTAGTTATTGCACAAACGAAAATTTGTGTTTCACATTTGTGTACAAACGATGCACATACGACGAACACCATTTTCGGCAAATTTTGACAAGGTGGGGAAACCGTTTATTCAGCTTCCACTTGTTTTCGCTCTAGCTAATTGTTCATTGTTGCACAAACAAAAATTTGTGTTGCACATTTCTTAACAAACGATGCACAAACGATTGAGAACATTTTCGGCCAATTTTGACAAGATGGATGGACTACCGTTTAAACAGCCACCCCGCTTTGTTTTCGCTCTAGCTTAATGTTCATTGTTGCACAAACGAAAATTTGTGTTTCACATTTCTGTTCAAACGATGCACATATGATTAACACCATTTTCGGCCAATTTTGACCAAGTGGGGGGTACCGTTTAGCCAGCCCCGAATTTGTTTCGCTCTAGCTTATTGTTCATTGTTGCAGAAACGAAAATTTGTATTGCACATTTCTGCACAAACGATGCAGAAACAACTGACACCAATTTTGGCCAATTTTGACAAGGTGGGGGGCTACCGTTTAGACAGCCCCCGACTTAGTTTTCGCTCTAGGTTAATGTTCATTGTTGCACAAACGAAAATTTGTGTTGCACATTTCTTAACAAACGATGCACATACAATAGACACCATTTTCGGCCAATTTTGACCAAGTGGGGGGTACCGTTTAGCCAGCCCCGAATTTGTTTCGCTCTAGCTTATTGTTCATTGTTGCAGAAACGAAAATTTGGGTTGGACATTTCTGCATATACGATGCATAAACGATTGACGCTATGCTCGGCCAATTTTGACAAGGTGAGGGGCTACCGTTTAGACAGCCCCCACTTTGTTTTCGCTCTAGCTTATTGCACATTGTTGCACAAACGAAAATTTGTGTTGAACATTTCTTAACAAACGATGCACAAACAATAGGCACCATTTTCGGCCAATTTTTTACACGGTGGGGGGCTACCGTTTAGACAGCCCCCGACTTAGTTTTCGCTCTAACTTAATGTTCATTGTTGCCCAAACGAAAATTTGTGTTGGTCATTTCTGCATATACGATGCATAAACGATTGAGACCTTTTTCGGCTAACTTTGGCAAGGTGGGGGGTACCATTTAGACAACCACCATACTTTGTTTTCTCTCTAGCTTATTGTTCATTGTTGCACAAACGAAAATTTGTGTTGCACAAGTCTGCACAAAAGATGCACAAGCGATTGACATAATTTTCGAAAAATTTTGACAAGGAGTGGGGCTACCGTTAAGACAGCCCCCACTTTGTTTTCGCTCTAGCTTATTGTTCATTGTTGCACAAACGAAAATTTGTGTTGCACATTTCTGTACTAACAATGTACATACGATTAACCCCATTTTCGCCCAATTTTGACAACTTGGGGGATACCGTTTAGTCAGCCCCCACTTTTTTTCGATAGGCTTATTGTTCATTGTTGAACAAACGAAAATTTGTGCTGCACATTTTTGCACAAAAGGTGCTCAAACGATTGACACCATTCTTTGCCAATTTTGACAAGGTGGGTTGCTACCATTTAGATAGGCACACTACTTTGTTTTTGATCTAGCTTATTTTTCATTGTTGCACAAACGAAAATTTGTGTTGCACACATCTGCACAAAACATGCACAAACGATTGACATAATTTTCGGAAAATTTTGACAGGGAGGGGGGCTACCGTTAAGGCAGCCCCCACTTTGTTTTCGCTCTAGCTTATTGTTCATTGTTTCACAAACGAAAATTTGTTTCAATTTTTGTACAAAGAATGCACATATGATTAACACCATTTTCGGCCAATTTTGACAAAGTGGGGGATACCGTTTAGTCAACCCCCACTTTTTTTGGTAGGGTTATTGTTCATTGTTGCACAAACGAAAATTTGTGTTGCACATTTCTGCACAAAAGTTGCACAAACAATTGACATCATTTTTTGCGATATTTGACAGGATGGGGGGCTACCGTTTAGACAGCCCCCGACTTTATTTTATCTGTAGCTCATGGTTCGTTGTTTCACAAACGAAAATTTGTGTTGCCCATTTCTGCACAAACGATGCACAAACGATTAGTACCATTTTGGTCCAATTTTGACAAGGTGGGTGTTCTACCGTTTAGACAGCCCCCACTTTGTTTTCGCTCTAACTTATTGTAAATTCTTGCACAAACGAAAATTTGTGTTGCACATTTCTGCACAAACGATGCACAAGCGATTGACACCTTTATCGGCTAAATTTGAAATGGGGGCATGTCTACCGTTTAGACAGTCCCCAGTTTGTTATCACTCTAGCTTATTTTTCAGTGTTGCACAAGCAAAATTTGTGTTTCACATTTCTGTACAAACGACTCACATACGATGAACACCATTTTCGGCGAATTTTGACAAGGTGGGAAACCGTTTAGTCAGCTTCCACTTGTTTTCACTCTAGCATATTGTTCATTGTTGCAGAAACGAAAATTTGTGTTGCACATTTCTGCATTAACGATGCACAAACGATTGAGACCATTTTCGGCCAATTTTGACAAGACGGGGGGACTACTGTTCAAACAGTCACCCCACTTTGTTTTCGCTCTAGCTTAATGTTCATTGTTGCACAAACGAAAAATTGTGTTTCACATTTCTGTACAAACGATGCACATAAGATTAACACCATTTTCGGCCAATTTTGACAAAGTGGGGGATACCGTTTAGTCAGCCCCCAATTTTTTTCGCTCTAGCTTATTTCATTGTTGCACAAACGAAAATTTGTGTTGCACTTTTGTGCACAAACTATGCACAAGCGATTGACACCATTTTCGCCCTATTTTGACTAGGTGGGGGGCTACGGTTTAGACAGCCCCCGACTTTGTTTTCGCTCTATCTTATTGTTCATTGTTGCAGAAACGAAAATTTGTGTTGCACTTTTCTGCACAAACGATTCACAAACGATTGACAACACTTTCGACCTATTTTGACAAGAAAGAGGGACTACCGTTTAGACAGCCCCCACAATGTTTTAGCTCTAGCTTAAAGTTCGTTGTTGCACAAACGAAAATTTGTGTTTCACATTTCTGTACAAACGACCCACATATGATTAACACAATTTTCGGCCAATTTTGACAAGGTGGGAATACCGTTTAGTCAGCCCCCACTTTTATCGCTCTAGCTTATTGTTCATTGTTGCACAAACGAAAATTTGTGTTGCACATTTTTGCACAAAAGATTCACAAACGATTGACACCATTTTTCGCTAATTTTGAATAGCTGGGGGGCTACCGTTTAGACAGCCCTCACTTTGTTTTCGCTCTAGCTTATTGTTCATTGTTGCACAAACGAAAATTTCTGCTGCACATTTCTGCACAGACGATGCACAAACGATTGAGATCATTTTCGGCCAATTTTGACAAGATGGATGGACTACCGTTTAAACAGCCACCCCGCTTTGTTTTCGCTCTAGCTTAATGTTCATTGTTGCACAAACGAAAATTTGTGTTTCACATTTCTGTTCAAACGATGCACATATGATTAACACGATTTTCGGCCAATTTTGACAAAGTGGGGGATACCGTTTAGCCAGCCCCGAATTTGTTTCGCTCTAGCTTATTGTTCATTGTTGCAGAAACGAAAATTTGTATTGCACATTTCTGCACAAACGATGCAGAAACAACTGACACCATTTTTGGCCAATTTTGATAAAGTGGTGGGCTACCGTTTAGACAGCCCCCGACTTATTTTTCGCTCTAGCTTAATGTTTATTGTTGCACAAACGAAAATTTGTGTTGGACATTTCTGCATATACGATGCATAAACGATTGACACTATTTTCGGCCAATTTTGACAAGGTGGGGGGCTACCGTTTAGACAGCCCCCACTTTGTTTTCGCTCTAGCTTATTGTACATTGTTGCACAAACGAAAATTTGTGTTGCACATTTCTTCAAAAACGATGCACAAACAATAGACACCATTTTTGGCCAATTTTGACAAGGTTAGGGGACTAACATTTAGACAGACCCCGACTTTGTTTTCGCTCTAGCTTATTGTTGATTGTTGCACAAATGAAAATTTTTGCTGCGCATTTCAGCACAAACGATGCACTAACGATTGACACCATTTTCGGCTTGTTTTGACAATGTGTGGGGCTACGGTTTAGACTGCCCCCACTTTTTTCTCACTCTAGCTTATTGTTCATTGTTGCACAAACGAAAATTTGTGTTGCACATTTCTGCACAAAAGATTGACACCATTTTCGACCTATTTTGACGAGTTGGGGAGGTACCGTTTAGACAACTTGCACCTTGTTTTCTCTCTAGCTTATTGTTCATTGTTGCACAAACGAAAATTTGTGTTGCACATTGCTGCACAAACGATGCACAAACGATTGGCACCACTTTCGATCTATTTTGACTAGGCGGGTGGCTACCGTTTAGACTGCCCCCGACTTTTTTTCGCTCTAGCTTGTTGTTGTTTGTTGCACAAACGAATATTTGTGTTTCACATTTCTGCACAAAGGATGCATAAACGATTGACACCATTTTTGGCCAATTTTGATAAAGTTGGGGGCTACCGTTTATACAGCCCCCGACTTAGTTTTTGCTCTAGCTTAATGTTCATTGTTGCACAAACGAAAATTTGTGTTGGACATTTCTGCATATACGATGCATAAATGATGGCCAATTTGTGTTGCACATTTTTGCACAAAAGGTACACAAACGATTGACACTATTTTTGGCAAATTTTGACAAGGTGGGGGACACCGTTTAGTCAGCCCCCACTTTTTTTCGCTCTAGCTTATTGTTCATTGTTGCACAAACGAAAATTTCTGCTGCACATTTCTGCACAGACGATGCACAAACGATTGAGATCATTTTCGGCCAATTTTGACAAGATGGATGGACTACCGTTTAAACAGCCACCCCGCTTTGTTTTCGCTCTGGCTTAATGTTCATTGTTGCACAAACGAAAATTTGTGTTTCACATTTCTGTTCAAACGATGCACATATGATTAACACGATTTTCGGCCAATTTTGACAAAGTGGGGGATACCGTTTAGCCAGCCCCGAATTTGTTTCGCTCTAGCTTATTGTTCATTGTTGCAGAAACGAAAATTTGTATTGCACATTTCTGCACAAACGATGCAGAAACAACTGACACCATTTTTGGCCAATTTTGATAAAGTGGTGGGCTACCGTTTAGACAGCCCCCGACTTATTTTTCGCTCTAGCTTAATGTTTATTGTTGCACAAACGAAAATTTGTGTTGGACATTTCTGCATATACGATGCATAAACGATTGACACTATTTTCGGCCAATTTTGACAAGGTGGGGGGCTACCGTTTAGACAGCCCCCACTTTGTTTTCGCTCTAGCTTATTGTACATTGTTGCACAAACGAAAATTTGTGTTGCACATTTCTTCAAAAACGATGCACAAACAATAGACACCATTTTTGGCCAATTTTGACAAGGTTAGGGGACTAACGTTTAGACAGACCCCGACTTTGTTTTCGCTCTAGCTTATTGTTGATTGTTGCACAAATGAAAATTTTTGCTGCGCATTTCAGCACAAACGATGCACTAACGATTGACACCATTTTCGGCTTGTTTTGACAAGGTGTGGGGCTACGGTTTAGACTTCCCCCACTTTTTTCTCACTCTAGCTTATTGTTCATTGTTGCACAAACGAAAATTTGTGTTGCACATTTCTGCACAAAAGATTGACACCATTTTCGACCTATTTTGACGAGTTGGGGAGGTACCGTTTAGACAACTTGCACCTTGTTTTCACTCTAGCTTATTGTTCATTGTTGCACAAACGAAAATTTGTGTTGCACATTGCTGCACAAACGATGCACAAACGATTGGCACCACTTTCGATCTATTTTGACTAGGCGGGTGGCTACCGTTTAGACTGCCCCCGACTTTTTTTCGCTCTAGCTTGTTGTTGTTTGTTGCACAAACGAATATTTGTGTTTCACATTTCTGCACAAAGGATGCATAAACGATTGACACCATTTTTGGCCAATTTTGATAAAGTTGGGGGCTACCGTTTATACAGCCCCCGACTTAGTTTTTGCTCTAGCTTAATGTTCATTGTTGCACAAACGAAAATTTGTGTTGGACATTTCTGCATATACGATGCATAAATGATGGCCAATTTGTGTTGCACATTTTTGCACAAAAGGTACACAAACGATTGACACTATTTTTGGCAAATTTTGACAAGGTGGGGGACACCGTTTAGTCAGCCCCCACTTTTTTTCGCTCTTGCTTATTTTTCATTGTTGCGCAAACGAAAATTTGTGTTGCACATTTCTGTACAAACAATGTACATACGATTAACACCATTTTCGGCCAATTTTGACAACTTGGGGGATATCGTTTAGTCAGCTCCCACTCTTTTTCGCTAGGCTTATTGTTCTTTGTTGAACAAACGAAAATTTGTGCTGCACATTTTTGTACAAAAGGTGCACAAACGATTGAGATCATTTTCGGCCAATTTTGACAAGGTGGGTGGGCTACCGTTTAGACAGCCCCCACTTTGTTTTATCTGTAGCTCCTGGTTCGTTGTTGCACAAACGAAAATTTGTGATGCACATTTCTACACAAACGATACACAAACGATTGACACCATTTTGGTCCAATTTTGACAAGGTGGGTGGGCTACCGTTTAGACAGCCCCCACTTTGTTTTCGCTCTAACTTATTGTAAATTGTTGCACAAGCGAAAATTTGTGTTGCACATTTCTGCACAACGATGCACAAGCGATTGACACCATTTTCGGCTACATTTGAAAAGGTGGGTGGGCTACCGTTTAGACAGCCCCCACTTTGTTTTCGCTCTAACATTTTTGTATATTGTTGCACAAACGAAAATTTTTGTTGCACTTTTGTCCACAAACTATGCACAAGCGATTGACACCATTTTTGGCCAATTTTGATAAAGTTGGGGGCTACCGTTTATACAGCCCCCGACTTAGTTTTTGCTCTAGCTTAATGTTCATTGTTGCACAAACGAAAATTTGTGTTGGACATTTCTGCATATACGATGCATAAATGATGGCCAATTTGTGTTGCACATTTTTGCACAAAAGGTACACAAACGATTGACACTATTTTTGGCAAATTTTGACAAGGTGGGGGACACCGTTTAGACAGCCCCCACTTTGTTTTCGCTCTAACATTTTTGTATATTGTTGCACAAACGAAAATTTTTGTTGCACATTTCTGTACAAACAATGTACATACGATTAACACCATTTTCGGCCAATTTTGACAACTTGGGGGATATCGTTTAGTCAGCTCCCACTCTTTTTCGCTAGGCTTATTGTTCTTTGTTGAACAAACGAAAATTTGTGCTGCACATTTTTGTACAAAAGGTGCACAAACGATTGAGATCATTTTCGGCCAATTTTGACAAGGTGGGTGGGCTACCGTTTAGACAGCCCCCACTTTGTTTTATCTGTAGCTCCTGGTTCGTTGTTGCACAAACGAAAATTTGTGATGCACATTTCTACACAAACGATACACAAACGATTGACACCATTTTGGTCCAATTTTGACAAGGTGGGTGGGCTACCGTTTAGACAGCCTCCACTTTGTTTTCGCTCTAGCTAATGTTTATTGTTGCACAAACGAAAATTTGTGTTTCACATTCCTGTACAAACAATGCACATATGTTTAACACCATTTTCGGCCAATTTTGACAACGTGGGGAATTCCGTTTAGTCAGCCCCCACTTTTTTCGTTAGGGTTATTGTTCATTGTTGCACAAACGAAAATTTGAGTTGCACATTTCTGCACAAACGATTCACAAACCATCGACAACACTTTCGACCTATTTTGACAAGATGGAGGGACTACCGTTAAGACAGACCCCAATTTTTTTAGCTCTAGCTTAAAGTTCATTGTTGTACAAACGAAAATTTGTGTCTCAGATTTCTGTACAAACGACGCACATACGAGTAACACTATTTTCGGCCAATTTTTACAAGGTGGGGATACCGTTTATTCAGCCCCCACTTTTTTTCGCTCTAGCTTATTGTTCATTGTTGCACAAACGAAAATTTGTGTTTCACATTTTTGCACAAATGGTTCACAAACGATTGACACCATTTTTCGCCAATTTTGACTAGGTGGGGGGCTTCTGTTTAGACAGTTCTCACTTTGTTTTCGCTCTAGCTTAATGTTCATTGTTTCACAAACGAAAATTTGTGTTGCCCATTTCTGCACAAACGATGCACAAACGATTGGCACCATTTTGGTCCAATTTTGACAAGGTGGGTGGGCTACCGTTTAGACAGCCCCCACTTTGTTTTCGCTCTAACTTATTGTAAATTCTTGCACAAACGAAAATTTGTGTTGCACATTTCTGCACAAACGATGCACAAGCGATTGACACCTTTATCGGCTAAATTTGAAATGGGGGCATGTCTACCGCTTAGACAGTCCCCAGTTTGTTATCACTCTAGCTTATTTTTCAGTGTTGCACAAGCAAAATTTGTGTTTCACATTTCTGTACAAACGACTCACATACGATGAACACCATTTTCGGCGAATTTTGATAAGGTGGGAAACCGTTTAGTCAGCTTCCACTTGTTTTCACTCTAGCATATTGTTCATTGTTGCAGAAACGAAAATTTGTGTTGCACATTTCTGCATTAACGATGCACAAACGATTGAGACCATTTTCGGCCAATTTTGACAAGACGGGGGGACTACTGTTCAAACAGTCACCCCACTTTGTTTTCGCTCTAGCTTAATGTTCATTGTTGCACAAACGAAAAATTGTGTTTCACATTTCTGTACAAACGATGCACATAAGATTAACACCATTTTCGGCCAATTTTGACAACGTGGGGAATTCCGTTTAGTCAGCCCCCACTTTTTTCGTTAGGGTTATTGTTCATTGTTGCACAAACGAAAATTTGAGTTGCACATTTCTGCACAAACGATTCACAAACCATCGACAACACTTTCGACCTATTTTGACAAGATGGAGGGACTACCGTTAAGACAGACCCCAATTTTTTTAGCTCTAGCTTAAAGTTCATTGTTGTACAAACGAAAATTTGTGTCTCAGATTTCTGTACAAACGACGCACATACGAGTAACACTATTTTCGGCCAATTTTTACAAGGTGGGGATACCGTTTATTCAGCCCCCACTTTTTTTCGCTCTAGCTTATTGTTCATTGTTGCACAAACGAAAATTTGTGTTTCACATTTTTGCACAAATGGTTCACAAACGATTGACACCATTTTTCGCCAATTTTGACTAGGTGGGGGGCTTCTGTTTAGACAGTTCTCACTTTGTTTTCGCTCTAGCTTAATGTTCATTGTTTCACAAACGAAAATTTGTGTTGCCCATTTCTGCACAAACGATGCACAAACGATTGGCACCATTTTGGTCCAATTTTGACAAGGTGGGTGGGCTACCGTTTAGACAGCCCCCACTTTGTTTTCGCTCTAACTTATTGTAAATTCTTGCACAAACGAAAATTTGTGTTGCACATTTCTGCATTAACGATGCACAAACGATTGAGACCATTTTCGGCCAATTTTGACAAGACGGGGGGACTACTGTTCAAACAGTCACCCCACTTTGTTTTCGCTCTAGCTTAATGTTCATTGTTGCACAAACGAAAATTTGTGTTGCACTTTTCTGCACAAACGATTCACAAACGATTGACAACACTTTCGACCTATTTTGACAAGAAAGAGGGACTACCGTTTAGACAGCCCCCACAATGTTTTAGCTCTAGCTTAAAGTTCGTTGTTGCACAAACGAAAATTTGTGTTTCACATTTCTGTACAAACGACGCACATATGATTAACACAATTTTCGGCCAATTTTGACAAGGTGGGAATACCGTTTAGTCAGCCCCCACTTTTATCGCTCTAGCTTATTGTTCATTGTTGCACAAACGAAAATTTGTGTTGCACATTTATGCACAAAAGATTCACAAACGATTGACACCATTTTTCGCCAATTTTGAATAGCTGGGGGGCTACCGTTTAGACAGCCCTCACTTTGTTTTCGCTCTAGCTTATTGTTCATTGTTGCACAAACGAAAATTTCTGCTGCACATTTCTGCACAGACGATGCACAAACGATTGAGATCATTTTCGGCCAATTTTGACAAGATGGATGGACTACCGTTTAAACAGCCACCCCGCTTTGTTTTCGCTCTAGCTTAATGTTCATTGTTGCACAAACGAAAATTTGTGTTTCACATTTCTGTTCAAACGATGCACATATGATTAACACGATTTTCGGCCAATTTTGACAAAGTGGGGGATACCGTTTAGCCAGCCCCGAATTTGTTTCGCTCTAGCTTATTGTTCATTGTTGCAGAAACGAAAATTTGTATTGCACATTTCTGCACAAACGATGCAGAAACAACTGACACCATTTTTGGCCAATTTTGATAAAGTGGTGGGCTACCGTTTAGACAGCCCCCGACTTATTTTTCGCTCTAGCTTAATGTTTATTGTTGCACAAACGAAAATTTGTGTTGGACATTTCTGCATATACGATGCATAAACGATTGACACTATTTTCGGCCAATTTTGACAAGGTGGGGGGCTACCGTTTAGACAGCCCCCACTTTGTTTTCGCTCTAGCTTATTGTACATTGTTGCACAAACGAAAATTTGTGTTGCACATTTCTTCAAAAACGATGCACAAACAATAGACACCATTTTTGGCCAATTTTGACAAGGTTAGGGGACTAACGTTTAGACAGACCCCGACTTTGTTTTCGCTCTAGCTTATTGTTGATTGTTGCACAAATGAAAATTTTTGCTGCGCATTTCAGCACAAACGATGCACTAACGATTGACACCTTTTTCGGCTTGTTTTGACAAGGTGTGGGGCTACGGTTTAGACTGCCCCCACTTTTTTCTCACTCTAGCTTATTGTTCATTGTTGCACAAACGAAAATTTGTGTTGCACATTTCTGCACAAAAGATTGACACCATTTTCGACCTATTTTGACGAGTTGGGGAGGTACCGTTTAGACAACCTGCACCTTGTTTTCACTCTAGCTTATTGTTCATTGTTGCACAAACGAAAATTTGTGTTGCACATTTCTGCACAAACGATGCACAATCGATTGGCACCACTTTCGATCTATTTTGACTAGGCGGGTGGCTACCGTTTAGACTGCCCCCGACTTTTTTTCGCTCTAGCTTGTTGTTGTTTGTTGCACAAACGAATATTTGTGTTTCACATTTCTGCACAAAGGATGCATAAACGATTGACACCATTTTTGGCCAATTTTGATAAAGTTGGGGGCTACCGTTTATACAGCCCCCGACTTAGTTTTTGCTCTAGCTTAATGTTCATTGTTGCACAAACGAAAATTTGTGTTGGACATTTCTGCATATACGATGCATAAATGATGGCCAATTTGTGTTGCACATTTTTGCACAAAAGGTACACAAACGATTGACACTATTTTTGGCAAATTTTGACAAGGTGGGGGACACCGTTTAGTCAGCCCCCACTTTTTTTCGCTCTTGCTTATTTTTCATTGTTGCGCAAACGAAAATTTGTGTTGCACATTTCTGTACAAACAATGTACATACGATTAACACCATTTTCGGCCAATTTTGACAACTTGGGGGATATCGTTTAGTCAGCTCCCACTTTTTTTCGCTAGGCTTATTGTTCTTTGTTGAACAAACGAAAATTTGTGCTGCACATTTTTGTACAAAAGGTGCACAAACGATTGAGATCATTTTCGGCCAATTTTGACAAGGTGGGTGGGCTACCGTTTAGACAGCCCCCACTTTGTTTTATCTGTAGCTCCTGGTTCGTTGTTGCACAAACGAAAATTTGTGATGCACATTCCTACACAAACGATACACAAACGATTGACACCATTTTGGTCCAATTTTGACAAGGTGGGTGGGCTACCGTTTAGACAGCCCCCTACTTTGTTTTCGCTCTAACTTATTGTAAATTGTTGCACAAGCGAAAATTTGTGTTGCACATTTCTGCACAACGATGCACAAGCGATTGACACCATTTTCGGCTACATTTGAAAAGGTGGGTGGGCTACCGTTTAGACAGCCCCCACTTTGTTTTCGCTCTAACATTTTTGTATATTGTTGCACAAACGAAAATTTTTGTTGCACTTTTCTCCACAAACTATGCACAAGCGATTGACACCATTTTCGGCGAATTTTGACAAGACGGAGGGACTACCGTTTAGACAGCCTCCACTTTGTTTTCGCTCTAGCTAATGTTTATTGTTGCACAAACGAAAATTTGTGTTTCACATTCCTGTACAAACAATGCACATATGTTTAACACCATTTTCGGCCAATTTTGACAACGTGGGGAATTCCGTTTAGTCAGCCCCCACTTTTTTCGTTAGGGTTATTGTTCATTGTTGCACAAACGAAAATTTGAGTTGCACATTTCTGCACAAACGATTCACAAACCATCGACAACACTTTCGACCTATTTTGACAAGATGGAGGGACTACCGTTAAGACAGACCCCAATTTTTTTAGCTCTAGCTTAAAGTTCATTGTTGTACAAACGAAAATTTGTGTCTCAGATTTCTGTACAAACGACGCACATACGAGTAACACTATTTTCGGCCAATTTTTACAAGGTGGGGATACCGTTTATTCAGCCCCCACTTTTTTTCGCTCTAGCTTATTGTTCATTGTTGCACAAACGAAAATTTGTGTTTCACATTTTTGCACAAAAGGTTCACAAACGATTGACACCATTTTTCGCCAATTTTGACTAGGTGGGGGGCTACTGTTTAGACAGTTCTCACTTTGTTTTCGCTCTAGCTTAATGTTCATTGTTGCAGAAACGAAATTTTGTGTTTCACATTTCTGTTCAAACGATGCACATACGATTAACACCATTTTCGGCCAATTTTGACGAGGTGGGGGGCTACCGTTTAGACAGTTCTCACTTTGTTTTCGCTCTAGCTTATTTTTGATTGTTGCACAAACGAAAATTTTGTGTTTCACATTTCTGCATAAACGATGCATAAACGATTGACACTATTTTCGGCCAATTTTGACGAGGTGGGGGGCTACCGTTTAGACAGCCTCTCACTTTGTTTTCGCTCTAACTTATTGTACACTGTTGCACAAACGAAAATTTGTGTTGCACATTTCTTCACAAACGATGCACAAACAATTGACATCATTTTTGGCCAATTTTGACAAGGTTAGGGGCCTAACTTTTAGACAGCTCCCGACTTGGTTTTCGCTCTAGCTTATTGTTGATTGTTGCGCAAATGAAAATTTGTTCTGCGTATTTCAGCACAAACGATGCACTAACGATTGACACCATTTTCGGCTAGTTTTGACAAGGTGGGGGGCTACGGTTTAGACTGCCCCCACTTTGTTTTCACTCTAGCTTATTGTTCATTGTTGCACAAACAAAAATTTGTGTTGCACATTTCTGCACAAAAGATTAACACTATTTTCGATCTATTTTGACGAGTTGGGGAGGTACCGTTTAGACAACCTGCACCTTGTTTTCACTCTAGCTTATTGTTCATTGTTGCACAAACGAAAATTTGTGTTGCACATTTCTGCACAAACGATGCACAAACGATTGGCACCACTTCCGATCTATTTTGACTAGGCGGGGGGCTACCGTTATACTGGCCCCGACTTTTTTTCGCTTTAGCTTGTTGTTCTTTCTTGCACAAACGAATATTTGTGTTTCCCATTTCTGCACAAGCGATGCACAAACGATTGACACCATTTTTGGCCAATTTTGACATTGTGGGGGGCTACCGTTTAGACAGCCCCCCACTTTGTTTTCGCTCTAGCTTACTGTTCATTGTTGCACAAACGAAAATTTGTGTTGTCCTTTTCTGTACAAACGATGCACAAGCGATTGAGACAATTTTGAAGAGATGGAGGGACTACCGTTTAGACAGCCCTACTTTGTTTTGGCTCTAGCATAATTTTCATTGTTGCACAAACAAAAATTTGTGTTTCACATTTCTGTACAAAGGATGCACATACGATGAACATCAGTTTCGGCAAATTTTGACAAGGTGGAAAAACCGTTTAGTAAGCTTCCACTTGTTTTCGCTCTAGCTTATTGCTCATTGTTGCAGAAACGAAAATTTGTGTTGCACATTTCTGCATTAACGATGCACAAGCGATTGACACCATTTTCGGCGAATTTTCACAAGACGGAGGGACTACCGTTTAGACAGCCTCCACTTTGTTTTCGCTCTAGCTTAACGTTTATTGTTGCACAAACGAAAATTTGTGTTTCACATTTCTGTACAAACAATGCGCATACGTTTAACACCATTTTCTGCCAATTTTGACAACGTGGGGAATACCGTTTAGTCAGCCCCCACTTTTTTTCGGTAGGGTTATTGTTCATTGTTGCACAAACGAAAATTTGTGTTGCACATTTATGCACAAACGATTCACAAACGATTGACAACACTTTCGACCTTTTTTGACAAGATGGATGGACTACGGCTTAGACAGCCCCCACTTTGTTTTAGCTATAGCTTAATGTTCATTGTTGCACAAACGAAAATTTGTGTTTCACATTTCTGTTCAAACGATGCACATATGATTAACACCATTTTCGGCCAATTTTGACAAAGTGGGGGATACCGTTTAGCCAGCCCCCAATTTGTTTCGCTCTAGCTTATTGTTCATTGTTGTAGAAACGAAAATTTGTATTGCACATTTCTGCACAAACGATGCAGAAAGAACTGACATCATTTTTGGCCAATTTTGACAAGTTGTGGGGCTACCGTTTAGACAGCCCCCGACTTAGTTTTCGCTCTAGCTTAATGTTCATTGTTGCACAAACGAAAATTTGTGTTGCACATTTCTGCATAAACGATTCATAAACGATTGACACTATTTTCGGCCAATTTTGACAAGGTGGGGGGCTACCGTTTAGACAGCCCCCACTTTGTTTTCGCTCTAGCTTTTTGTACATTGTTGCACAAACGAAAATTTGTGTTGCACATTTCTTCACAAACTATGCACAAACAATAAACTCCATTTTCTGCCAATTTTGACAAGGTTAGGGGCCTAACGTTTAGACAGCCCCCGACTTTGTTTTCGCTCTAGCTTATTGTTGATTATTGCACAAATGAAAATTTGTGCTGCGCATTTAAGCACAAACGATGCACTAACGATTGGCACCATTTTCGGCTAGTTTTGACAAGGTGGGGGGTTACGGTTTAGACTTGCCCTACTTTTTTTTTCACATTAGCTTATTGTTCATTGTTGCACAAACGAAAATTTGTGTTGCACATTTCTGCAAAAAAGATTGACACCATTTTCGACCTATTTTGACGAGTTGGGGAAGTGCCGTTTAGACAACCTGAACCTTGTTTTCACTCTAGCTTATTGTTCATTGTTGCACAAACGAAAATTTGTGTTGCACATTTCTGCACAAACGATACACAAACGATTGGCACCACCTTTGATCTATTTTGACTAGGCGAGGGGCTACCGTTTAGACTGCCCCCGACTTTTTTTTCGCTCTAGCTTGTTGTTCTTTGTTGCACAAGCGAATATTTGTGTTTCACATTTCTGCACAAACGATGCATAAACGATTGACACCATTTTCGGCCAACTTTGACATGGTGGGGGGCTACCGTTTAGACAGCCCTCCACTTTCTTTTGGCTCTAGCATAATTTTAGTTGTTGAACAAACGAAAATTTGTGTTTCACATTTCTGTACAAACGATGCACATACGATGAACACCATTTTCGGCTAATTTTGACAATTTGGGGAAACCGTTTAGTCAGCTTCCACTTGTTTTCGCTCTAGCTTATTGTTCATTGTTGCAGAAACGAAAATTTGTGTTGCACATTTCTGCATTAATGATGCACAAACGATTGAGACCATTTTCGGCCAACTTTAGCAAGTTGGGGGCTCTTATTTATACACCCACCATACTTTGTTTTCGCTCTAGCTTATTGTTCATTGTTGAACAAACGACAATTGGTGTTGCACAATTCTGCACAATTGATGCACTAGCGATTGACATTATTTTCGAAAAATTTTGACAAGAACGGGGGCTACCGTTAAGACAGCCCCCACTTTGTTTTCGGTCTAGCTCATTGTTCATTGTTGCACAAACGAAAATTTGTGTTGCACATTTCTGCACAAACGAATCACAAGCGATTGACACCATTTTCGGCGAATTTCCACAAGATGGAAAGACATACCGTTTAGACAGCCTCCACTTTGTTTTCGTCCTAGCTTAATGTTTATTGCTGCACAAACGAGAATTTGTGTTGCACATTTCTGCACAAACGATGCACAAGCGATTGACACCATTTTCGGCGAATTTCAACAAGATGGAGGGACTACCGTTTAGACAGCCTCCACTTTGTTTTCGTCCTAGCTTAATGTTTATTGTTGCACAAACAAAAATTTGTGTTTGACATTTCTGTACAAATGATGCACATACGATTAACACAATTTTCGGCCAATTTTGATAACGTAGGGAAATCCGTTGAGTCAGCCCCCACTTTTTTTCGCTAGGGTTATTGTTCATTGTTGCACAAAGGAAAATTTGTGTTGCACACTTCTGCATAAAAGATGCACAAATGATTGACACCATTTTCGGCTAATTTTGACAGGGTTGGGGGCTACCGTTTAGACAGCCCCCACTTTCCTTTCGCTTTAGCTTATTGTTCATTGTTGCACAAACGAAAGTTTGTGTTGCACATTTCTGCACAAATGATGCATAAGCGATTGACACTATTTTCGGTGAATTTTGACAAGATGAAGGGACTACCGGTTAGACAGCCTCCACTTTGTTTTCGCTCTAGTTAAATGTTTATTGTTGCACAAACGAAAATTTGTTTTTCACATTTATGTACAAACAATTCACATACGATTAACACAATTTTCGGCCAAATTTGACAAGTTGGGGGATTCCGTTTAGTCAGCCCCCACTTTTTTTTTGCTCTAGCTTATTGTTCATTGTTGCACAAAGAAAAATTTGTGTGGCACATTTTTGCAAAAAAGGTGCACACACGATTGACACAATTTTTATCCAATTTTGACTAGGTGGCGGGCTACCGTTCAGACAGCCCCCACTTTGTTTTCGCTCTAGCTCTTTGTTCATTGTTGCACAAACCAAAATTTGTGTTGAACATTTCTGCACAAACGATGCACAAACGATTGAGAACATTTTCGGCTAATTTTGACAAGATGGAGGGACTACCGTTTAAACAGCCACCCCACTTTGTTTTCGCTCTAGCTTAATGTTCATTGTTGCACAAACAAAAATTTGTGTTTCACATTTGTGTACAAACGATGCACATACGATGAACACCATTTTCGGCCAATTTTGACAAGGTGGGGGATACCGTTTAATCAGCCCCACTTTTTTTCGCTCTAGCTTATTGTTCGTTGTTGCACAAACAAAAATTTGTGTTGCACATTTTTGAACAAAAGGTGCGCAAACGATTGAAAACATTTGTGGCCAATTTTGACTAGTTGGGGGGCATCCCTTTAGACAGCCTCCGACTTTTTTCGCTCTAGCTTGTTGTTCTTTGTTGCACAAACGTATATTTGTGTTGCACATTTCTGCACAAACGATGCACAAACGATTGACACCATTTTCGGCCAACTTTGACATGGTGGGGGGCTACCGTTTAGACAGGCCCCCACATTGTTTTCGCTCTAGCTTTTTGTTCATTGTTGCACAAACGAAAATTTGTGTTGCACTTTTCTGCACAAACGATGCACAAGCGATTGACATAATTTTCGGCCAATTTTGACAATGTGGAGGGACTACCGTTTAGACAGCCCTACATTTTTTTGGCTCTAGCATAATTTTCGTTGTTGCACAAACGAAAATTTGTGTTTCTCATTTCTTCACAAACGATGCACAAACAATTGACAACACTTTGACAAGGTGGGGAAACCGTTTAGTCAGCTTCCACTTGTTTTCGCTCTAGCTTATTGTTCATTGTTTAAAAAATGAAAATTTGTGTTGCACATTTCTGCACAAACGATGCACAAACATTGACACCATTTTTGGCCAATTTAGAAGAGGTGGCGGGTTACCGTTTAGACAGCCCCGGACTTTGTTTTCGCTCTAGCTTATTGTTCATTGTTGCACAAACGAAAATTTGTGTTGCACTTTTGTGCACAAACGATGCACAAGCGATTGACACCATTTTCGGCGAATTTTGACAAGATGGAAGGACTACCATTTAGACGGCCTCCATTTTGTTTTCGCTCTAGCTTAATGTTTATTGTTGCACAAACGAAAATTTTTGTTTCACATTTCTGTACAAAAATTGCACATACGTTTAACACTATTTTCGGCCAACTTTGACAACGTGAGGAATATCGTTTAGTCAGCCCCCACTTTTTTCCGTAGGGTTATTGTTCATTGTTGCACAAACGAAAATTTGTGTTGCACATTTCTGCGTAAACGATTCACAAACGATTGACAACTCTTTCGACCTATTTTGACAAGATGGAGGGACTAACGTTTAGATAGCCCCCACTTTGTTTTAGCTCTAGCTTAAAGTTCATTGTTGCACAAACGAAAATTTGTGTTTCACATTTCTGTACAAACGACGCACATACGATTAACACAATTTTCGGCCAATTTTGACAAGGTGGGGATACCGTTTACTCAGCCCCCACTTTTTTTCGCTCTAGCGTATTGTTCATTGTTGCACAAACGAAAATTTGTATTGCACATTTCTGCACAACCGATACAGAAACAACTGACACCAGTTTTGGCCAATTTTAACAAGGTGGGGGGCTACCGTTTAGTCAGCCCCCACTTTCCTTTCGCTTTAGCTTATTGTTCATTGTTGCACAAACGAAAATTTGTATTGCACATTTCTGCACAACCGATACAGAAACAACTGACACCAGTTTTGGCCAATTTTAACAAGGTGGGGTGCTACCGTTTAGACAGCCCTCGACTTTTTCTTCGCTCTAGCTTGTTATGCTTCGTTGCACAAACGAATATTTGTTTTTCAGATTTATGTACAAACAATGCACATACGATTAACACAATTTTCGGCCAAATCTGACAAGTTGGGGGATACCGTTTAGTCAGCCCCCACTTTTTTTTGCTCTAGCTTATTGTTCATTGTTGCACAAAGAAAAATTTGTGTTGCACATTTTTGCAAAAAAAAAGGTGCACAAACGATTGACACAATTTTTATCCAATTTTGACTAGGTGGCGGGCTACCGTTCAGACAGCCCCCACTTTGTTTTCGCTCTAGCTCTTTGTTCATTGTTGCACAAACAAAAATTTGTGTTTCACATTTCTGTACAAACGATGCACATACGATGAACACCATTTTCGGCCAATTTTGACAAGGTGGGGGATACCGTTTAATCAGCCCCACTTTTTTCGCTCTAGCTTATTGTTCGTTGTTGCACAAACAAAAATTCGGGTTCACATTTGTGCACAAATGTGCACAAACGATTGAAAACATTTGTTGCCAATTTTGACTAGGTGGGGGGCATCCGTTTAGACAGCCTCCGACTTTTTTCGCTCTAGCTTGTTGTTCTTTGTTGCACAAACGTATATTTGTGTTGCACATTTCTGCACAAACGATGCATAAACGATTGACACCATTTTCGGCCAACTTTAACATGGTGGGGGGCTACCGTTTAGACAGGCCCCCACATTGTTTTCGCTCTAGCTTATTGTTCATTGTTGCACAAACGAAAATTTGTGTTTCACATTTCTTCACAAACGATGCACAAACAATTGACAACACTTTGACAAGGTGGGGAAATCGTTTAGTCAGCTTCCACTTGTTTTCGCTCTAGATTATTGTTCATTGTTTAAAAAATGAAAATTTGTGTTGCACATTTCTGCACAAACGATGCACAAACATTGACACCATTTTTGGCCAATTTAGAAGAGGTGGGGGGTTACCGTTTAGACAGCCCCGGACTTTGTTTTCGCTCTAGCTTATTGTTCATTGTTGCATAAACGAAAATTTGTGTTGCACTTTTCTGCACAAACGATGCACAAGCGATTGACACTATTTTCGGCGAATTTTGACAAGATGGAAGGACTACCGTTTAGACAGCCTCCATTCTGTTTTCGCTCTAGCTTAATGTTTATTGTTGCACAAACGAAAATTTGTGTTTCACATCTCTGTACAAAAATTGCACATACGTTTAACACCATTTTCGGCCAACTTTGTCAACGTGAGGAATACCGTTTAGTCAGCCCCCACTTTTTTCGGTAGGGTTATTGTTCATTGTTGCACAAACGAAAATTTGTGTTGCACATTTCTGCACAAAGGATTCACAAACGATTGACAACACTTTCGACCTATTTTGACAAGATGGAGGGACTACCGTTTAGATAGCCCCCACTTTGTTTTAGCTCTAGCTTAAAGTTCATTGTTGCACAAACGAAAATTTGTGTTTCACATTTCTGTACAAACGACGCACATACGATTAACACAATTTTCGGCCAATTTTGACAAGTTGGGGATACCGTTTAGTCAGCCCCCACTTTTTTTCGCTCTAGCGTTTTGTTCATTGTTGCACAAACGAAAATTTGTATTGCACATTTCTGCACAACCTATGCAAAAACAACTGACACCAGTTTTGGCCAATTTTAACAAGGTGGGGGGCTACTGTTTAGACAGCCCTCGACTTTTTCTTCGCTCTAGCTTGTTGTTCTTTGTTGCACAAACGAATATTTGTGTTTCACATTTCTGCACAAACGATGCATAAACGATTGACACCATTTTCGGCCAAGTTTGACATGGTGGGGGGCTACCGTTTAGAGAGCCCCCAACTTTGTTTTCGCTCCAGCTTACTGTTCATTGTTGCACAAACGAAAATTTGTGTTGCACATTTCTGCACAAACGATGCACAGGCGATTGACTCAATTTTCGGCCAATTTTGACAAGATAGAGGGACTACCGTTTACTTTGTTTTGGCTCTAGCATAATTTTCATTGTTGCACAAACGAAAATTTGTGTTTCGCATTTCTGTACAAACAATGCACATACGATGAACACCATTTTCGGCCAATTTTGACAAGGTGGGGAAACCGTTTAGTCAGCTTCCACTTGTTTTCGCTCTAGCTTAATGTTACTTGTTGCAGAAACGAAAATTTGTGTTGCACATTTCTGTACAAACGATGCACATACGATTAACACCATTTTCGGCCAATTTTGACAAAGTTGGATATACCGTTTAGTCAGACCCCAATTTTTTTTGCTCTAGCTTATTGTTCATTGTTGCACAAACGAAAATTTGTGTTGCACATTTTGCAGAAAACGTGCACAAACGATTGACACCATTTTTGGCCAATTTTGACAAGGTGGGGGATACCGTTTAATCAGCCCCCAATTTTTTTCGCTCTAGCTTATTGTTCATTGTTGCACAAACGAAAATTTGTGTTGCACATTTTTGCAAAACGTGCACAAACGATTGACACCATTTTTGGCTAATTTTGTCCAGGTGGGGGCTACCGTGTAGACAGCCCCACTTTTTTTCGCTCTAGCTTATTGTTCATTGTTGCACAAACGAAAATTTGTGTCGCAAATTTCTCCACAAACGATGCACAAACGATTGAGACCATTTTCGGCCAACTTTGGCAAGGTGGGGGGCTACCATTTAGACACCCACCATACTTTGTTTTCGCTCTAGCTTATGGTTCATTGTTGCACAAACGAAAATTTGTGTCGCAAATTTCTCCACAAACGATGCACAAACGATTGAGACCATTTTCGGCCAACTTTGGCAAGGTGGGGGGCTACCATTTAGACACCCACCATACTTTGTTTTCGCTCTAGCTTATGGTTCATTGTTGCACAAACGAAAATTTGTGTTGCACAATTCTGCACAAAAGATGCACAAGCGATTGACATAATTTTCGGAAAATTTTGACAAGGAGGGGGGCTACCGTTAAGACAGCCCCCACTTTGTTTTTGCTAGCTTATTGTTCATTGTTGCACAAACGAAAATTTGTGTTGCACATTTCTGCACAAACTATGCACAAGCGATTGACACCATTTTCGGCCAATTTTGACAAGGTCGGGGGCTAGTGTTAGGGGCCCCCCCGACTTTGATTTGGCTCTAACTGATTGTAAATTGTTGCGCAAACGAGAATTCGTGTTGCACATTTCTGCACAAACGATGCACAAGCGATTGACACCATTTTCGGCGAATTTCGACAAGATGGAGGGACTACCGTTTAGACAGCCTCCACTTTGTTTTCGTTCTAGCTTAATGTTTGTTGTTGCACAAACGAAAATTTGTGTTTCACATATCTGTACAAACGATGCACATACGATTAACACCATTTTCGGCCAATTTTGACAACGTGGGGAATGCCGCTTTGTAGAAGGCCAATGTCCTTCTCCATCATCTGCATATCGAAATGCAGATGAGGGGCACATTTACATATCCATATGTAAATATATGATTTTGTGATATAATTAATGCGTGAATATTAGTATACTTATTGCGTATTAATTAGATATTATGAGTATATATGTGAAAAACACCGAGCGTAGTACGGAAATATTAATACAATATGGGATTATATTGTATTTATTCATTTGTGTTTATTTCCTTTATAGGCTAGTTATAGTGTATTTACGGGTTGCATCTAATTACCGAGTCATTGTATAATGTATAGCATACATGGGTATGAAGGAAGAATGATATTGAAATCATCTACGATGGATAAATTAAAGAAGAAATAGGCAGATTCTATGGGAATCATGCATGGATTTTAGAACGCTGTAAGACAGAGCGAGCGCTGAGAGAAGTTTTTTTTTCTTTCCCGACTTCTTGTCGCCTAGACTTCGATATGTGAGGTCCTCACAACTCACCATGTAAAGAAATCACCAGAAGAGGGACCAAATACGACTCCTTATACACAGGAAGTATCCTACAAATTTCCTTAGTGGAACCACACTGACTTGGTAACAGTGGGTAGAGACACACCACTTCTATTGTTTCAAAAGTCATAAAATTTTTAGCTTCTACATGTGAGTTTTTAGATTTCTATAGGTGTGAGTTTCTATGTAGCTAGCTCTAGCGTCTCTTCCGCCCCCCTCTTCACCCAGGACCGGTAAAGTCAGCCAGCGGACCTTTAGTTTTTTCCCAAGATGCAACACCAGTTTAAAATGTTTTACTCTATTTTGACTTATTTTCTATGTATAATATTAATATTAACGTATTACGCTCAAATCGTTCTTGGAAATACCGTACAAAATTCCTGATTTATTTTATCAGCGTGATCCCTATTCGTACAAGACATTTGGATCTTGTAATTATCAAAAGTAAAAATAAACCAAGATGTTTTCCTCTATCCCTCTCCATACAAACATGGTTGCCATTAGTAGCAGACAGCTTGAAGGACAGCCGCAGGAAATTGGGCTTACTTCTGCTTCTGGGAGAGATGACAGTTTCTGTATAGCTTAACAATGTATTGTATGAATATTGTTCTTTATTTCTGTGTATTTTAACATGTATTTTTCTATTCCATAAGTGTGTAATAAGTGAAGATAAACATATTGTTTAAAAACTCTCATAGACTTCTGCTGGGAGCAGAAGGTTCCAAATTCTCCGTCATTTACAAAGAGCAGCACCTGTCAAAGGGGTGAAGGGTTGAATTTGCAACCAGAAGCGGCTGAACTGGTGTTTCTGCTGAAAGGACCACCCAGAAGATAGCCAGAAGGCACAAAAACCTTTGTCAGAGACTCTAAAGGAGGCGAGTTTCGTCCTTTCCTGGTTTTGTGCGATAGATATATTTGTTTTCTGGGGAAAACAAGGGAGTTCGTTCTTGTATTCGGTGGTGATAACATGTAACATATCGTCTCTTACATATCAGTGGCGGCTAACCCGGGAAGACGTGTGGACATAGTCCCCGTGGAATTCCCGTGATATACCAGATACTCGTGTGTGTAGTGAACTTAACTTCTACATATCACATTCGAGTGTACTAAGAATGTGTTAACCAGAGCACTTATCTGCAGTGTTTGCGACTAAGACTTACAACTACTGCAATTGATCATGGAACTTAACTATTAAAATCATTTATTATTATAATAATTTTTATTTTTTTTAAAGTGCTAACCGTCACGTATAGATAAGTGGATATCTTATTAAAACCCCACTAGTAAATATGGGGAAGCATTTTCATTTTAAGTATTCAATTGGAAACAGTAAAGTGAAACATCTCTAGTAGAGATAGCTAAAAAAGGCCTGTATCGTCTTTTAACCCAGAGCCTTCCTTGGACTTTTGTACAAGGTTACAGCATTTGTATTTGCTGGCATTCATGGACATATCATATGTCCGCTCCAAGCAACTTCATTATCCAGTCTTGTAACATTGTGAAGGACTCTTAACCTTCAGTGGTGGAATAGAAATGTGGAAGGACTTAGTGACGTGGAACTAGAACTGTGTGCGTGTTTTAACTGTCTGTTCAACTACAGGAACTGTGCCACGAGATAACTATGATATTTAATCAATAAAATTTGTGTTTCTTCTATTAACTTGGTGATACTAGATAGGAATTTGTGAAATATTGATACTCCTCTCTGAGACAGTCAGAGACCATAAACTCATCACAAATGAGGAGTTAAGAAATTTGTATATATTTTTTTTACTAAAGGTCAACCAGACCTAATTTATCAAGTTTTCGTCCTCCCCTCTTTTGTTATTTTTTTGAATATAGCAAAGAAGTGTCGCATATATATATATAAATATATATATAAATCGTGTATGTGTTGTAGTAGTGCACTACCGAAGGAAATAATGTGTGAGTGTATTGGAGTGGATATACCTCGAAAGCTCCCATCTTAATGTGTTATTTTATTGGAAATAAATCAACATCTCTATCCAGAATTTGTGTTCAACTCAATTTGCTGTAGGGTGAGTACCTACTGCTAATGAGAATGTTTGTTTTTCAGGAGTGTGATACAAGGAGGCATTTTCCCTTGTTTTCTGTAGGTCTGACCGGCTCTCTGAATGAGGCCCAGAGAGACTATTAATACCCAAGGAACCAAATAACAGTCATGAGTATAGTGAGCTCAAAAACAGGCTGCTACCTGTAAATTTAAACGCATAGATTTTTTTTCTTTTAACCTGTTTGGTAATTCAAAACAACTCACTATAGTAGCATCTTGACCATGGCTGTTATGCAGATAACCCTGAGATCTGCTGTTCTCCTTTACTAAAATTTTATGCTCTACCGGCTTAAAAACTGTGTGGCAGTGGCGGCTCTTGCAGGAGAGTACCATTATCTCGAAGAGGGAAGAATGATTTCAGATGTTTGTAATTTGCATTTTATGTAAATATCACTGTTAATTTGAATATTCCCAGCCACTCCACTTTATTTATTTATTTTAAATTGTGTTGGTGTTCTTTGGTAACAGTAGTTTCGGCTCTGGCTACCTGCACCTCACAATATTTGTGGCGCCAGCAGCGTTAAGGGCATAGAGTATACTTCATATACTCACTGGTCAGCATACAGTTTATGTAAAATTTTCGGTATATGTGTTGTTTACTCCCTAAAATTTCCAAGAACGACGTTGTCTTGTGGTTTGAATTTATTTTGTGTCTTGAATGTTTATGTCATATTATCAACATTGTGTTTAGAGAATTCAGGTTTTTTTTTAAACTTAGGGGGGAAGTAACTTTTGTAATACCTTTTTCTATTGTAAATGGTCTTAACGCGAGCACAGGCTCGAAAAGTTGAAATCATGAACAAGGAGTTCGTGAATGAAGATTTCGATCAGAGAGCTGATGAGCTCTCAGAAGAGAGTAGTGTAGTAGAAGCGCAGAGCGCTAACGAGCGCACCATCAGCGTTGTGGGAGACGCTGACGTGGTAGAAACAGTTCCACCAGTCACCGGTAGGGAACCGGAAGTGCCGTTGCGGGAGGAAAGGGAAGAAACGGTTGAAAATCTGAATGAAGTTAGCCCAACCAGAAACATTAGTAGTGCTATGGATAATATGAATAATTTGAATATTGCGGCAATGTTAGGAGAGATTTTCTTAAAACTTGAAGAGAGTACGCGGAAACAAGATGAGAATGCTAAGAATTTAGAGAAAAAGTTAGAATTAAAACTTGTAGAAAATGCGACCCAGTTAGAAAGCAAATTAGCAGAAAGTTCAAAGGGTTTGGAGAAATTAGAGAGAAAAATAGATGAGAGTAACTGCACTTTAGAATCAAGTTGTCATAGGCTAGAATAGGCCATAGAGTCTAGCAACGCTCGTCTTGAACTCCAGCTGGAGTCCGTGAGTTCAAGACTTGAGCAAAGTGAGCGTCAGCTGACGGAGCGTCTGGAGCTCACTACTGCAGAGCTTAGGGGGGAGATAAATAGTACCCGTGAAGAAATGTCTACTCGTGTAGCCGAAACTTCAAGTAGGTTAGACCAGGTACAGGAAAATGCAACAAGCGTAGCCAGACAACTAGAGGAAAATTACTCTGATCTCACTGAAAGTATTCAACAGGTCTCGTCTCGTGTCGAACAGACCACTATACAACTTAATAATCAGGTCAGGAGAGTGGAAGTGAGTTTCGCTTCCCAATTAGCCAGGCTCAGGGGGGAAATCGAGCAGGAAACGCCACTCGAGGAAATTCGATCTGAATGTAACGGTAGCATCCAGCAGATGCAAGATACCGTACAGGATGTGTGCTCGCAACTAGAAAAGAAAATGGAGGAGTGGAAGAACTCCATTCAGAAGGAGACAAGTGAGGTGATTGAGGGGAGACTCGCAAACATCTCTGTCTCCGCCACCCAAGAAGTCCTCCATCACCAAACAACACCTCGAGTCGTGACTTGCCCGGTTCTCAACCTGGGAACCTCGCTACTGCCCACGAGACAGACCCTGTTCCGTCGACGTCTCGCTCATGTACCCATGAGACGAGACAAAATCTAGCAACTGCGTTAGGTCTCATACACAGAGATGTCACCCTCCCTGTGTATACAGGAAACGAGACGGAAACCGAGACCTATAATTTTCTTCAAGATCTCGACCGGTACTTCGAGGTCACTGGGGTACCGGACGAGATGAGACTTAGCTTCATCCCTCGAGCGGTCCGGAACACCTGTTACCAATGGTTCCAGGTGAACCGAAGCAAAATTAAAAGCTATGATGATTTCGTGTATGAATTTCGGAATTGCTATCTAAGCGAAGAGCGGTTGGCTACCTTAAGGGCAAATATTCTGACTTCCCACTTTGATAGTAGAGTGCACAAATCCCCCGCAGAGTATCTGTTGGATTTGCTGCACAAAAACAGCATTTTGGAGCCCCGCATGTCAGATGCGACATTACTAAAGGTACTCCCACGGCACTTCCCAAATTGGCTATTTAGGGCAATAGTCTCGTCTCGCCCTAAATCCATAGCTGAACTTTTGAATTTGGTCCAAGAACTGCAGTCGTCGATGACTAATCGCGACCAGTTCTACCAAACAAACCAGAGGAAAGGGGTCAACATGCTCCAGGTGAGCATTGAAAGTGAGGAAAATAACCCCTCTGGCCATAGCGGTAAGCACGGGGCTCGGAAGAAAAACAGAAACCGAGATAACCAACGTCCTTACCTGAGACGGAGACAAAACAACACGAACCAAAACAACCACCAGCGCTCCCCGCCTTGCAACCAGAGCAGCGGAAGTGGGTCGTCTGGCTGGTCACGTGGGGGGAACTCCCACTCCACCCACAACAACGGTCGTGTAGCCCGCGGTAGGAGGGGCGGAATGCGCAGTACGGATGGACAACCAGGAAATTCCTTCCGTCGAGAGGACGAGGAAATACAATTACTCGAACGTTATGACCGTGCGCCCCCTCCTCCCAGTCAAAATACAAACAACACCAGGAGTAATCAATCCTCATCTCCTTCTTCAAGGGAATGAGGATTGTCCGCATGTGCTTGGAACAACGGTAGGATGGAATCGGAGAGAACGAGTACACCCGAGTTGTCAAAATTAAATTCCAAGTATGTGCGACATTTTGAAGATAACGTAGAAAATAGACATTTTGATGATAACGCTTGCGAAACCGCAGTGAAAGAAATTTTTCGTAACTGAGGAAGAAAAGGAAGAAGAAAATTGTAATTTATGTTCAGAGATAAAATCAAAGAAGCATTTTAGAGAAGGCATGTTTGAAAATAAATTAACATTACTTAGTAGGAACGGAGAACACATTGATCTAGATAGGGAAATCTATGAAGAAGCGAATGGCATATTTAAGAACTTGTTTGATTCTTGTAATGATGAATTACCTACCAATAACGTCATCTCACTGCCAGAGATAAAAGTTTGTTTGTTTGGAAAAGAGGTTAATTGTTTATTGGACACAGGGGCAAGGTGCTCTGCAATTTCGAAAGAAATTTGGGATACAGTCTCAAATAGCCACCCCCACCCGCATTTTTGAGTGCGAATAATATACGGGTTACGTCTGCTTTTGGAAGTAAATCAGCGACGATCATTGGCCAAACGCTGTTAGTCATTGAGATACATGGGAAGGAATTTCATACTCTAGATATTATCATTTCAGGTCTGAACAGATCTTTGATATTAGGATCCAACTTTTTTACCGAATCTCGTGCCGTGTTAGACTATGACACCGGCCTTCTACATCTCAAACATCCTTATGATGTAGAAGTGACGTTTAGATCAGTAGATTGCGAGACTGAGAATCTAGTAGTTCGTTGTTTGGAGTTGAATGGAGAGTGCCAGAAACCTTTTAGTATTATGGATGAAGTAGATAATTTTGAGTGTAATTTTTCCCCGTCAGACGAAAGACGGAAGGCCATACGGGTTAGTGCACAGAATGAGCCTAAGACCTGCAGAGAAAAGGCAGCTCGTGCCCCAAACTTGGACGATGGAAGATTCCCAAGTGCCCAAGAAATGGCAGTTCACGTATTCCCACCAGAAGAGTGGATGAAAGTGAAAACACGCGCCTCCCATTCAGAGATAGAGGAGTTTGTATCGAACTACTCAGATCTCTCAGCCTCCCAAAGAGAAAGTTTGAAAGCTGTGCTTCTCAAGCATCAAGCACTTTTTGATGTCAAGCCAGGTTGCATAGCTAACTACGTGCATGAGTTTGGAGTAACGGACGAACGTCCAATCAAGACAAAACTCTATCCTTACCCAAAGAGATTTAGAAATTTAGTATCTAATGAAATTTCGCGTTGGTTGGCCTGGGGGGTGATAAAGAAACAGCCTACGGCGTATATTAACCCTCTGGTAGTGACACCGAAGAGTGACGGACGTATTCGGGTCTGTATTGATGGTCGAGCTCTGGCCAAAATATCTGGGGATCTTTCTGACAGACCAATGCCACCCCTATCTGTTCTCCAGGACATTTGTGACAATTCGTGGTTTAGCTGTGTCGATGCGACTGAAATGTTCTTGCAAATTAAAGTAAAGGAAAGCGACCAGAAATACTTAGGATTCCTACATGAAGGCATTTCTTATGTCTTTCAGAAACTTCCGTTTGGGACAAAACAAAGCCTTGCTTCTTGCGTCAGAGCATTAGATATGCTGATTGGATCTGAAGCTAGAGAGTACTGCGGCGCTTATGTTGACGACCTGATTTTAGCCGACAGGAGCTTTAATGATCATATAGTACACCTCGACAGAGTGTTGGGTTTACTCACTGCGGGCGGCCTAACTCTCAGGCTGAAAAAGTGCAATTTCGCAAGGAAAAGCCTAAACATACTTGGTTTTCATCTTTCGCAATCCGGTATCGGTAAAGATCCGGAGAAAATGAAGGCGGTGTTAGATTTTAGAACACCCCGGAACGTAAAGGAACTGCGTTCCTTCATTGGCTACTGCCAGTACTATAGATGTTTTAGTAGGAAGTACTCAGAAGTTCTCCATCCGTTGTTGCAACTACTAAAGAAGAATGTGAGGTTCAAGTGGGAACCAGAACATCAGGCAGCGATGGAGAAGATCAAGCAAATCTTCCAGGAAGAAGTAGTGCTGAAAACCGTCCTGCCTGACAAACAGCTGATTTTAGAGTCGGATGCGTGTGATATTGCGTGTTCATCTCTATTGTACCAGCGTGATGAAAATGATGATATCCGTGTCATTGCATTCACATCACGTGTGTTTAATGCAGCACAGAAAAACTATTCTGTAACAGAAAAAGAATTTTTTGGACTGATAGATTGGGTTGTTAAATTTAAACAATATTTAGTAGGAACTAAATTCATAATTCGCAGTGACCACCTTGCTCTTAAGTTCATTCTCTACTGTAGGCTTACAAACCAGCGCATCACCCGGTGGGCGATGCTGCTCTCCAATTTCAATTTTGAATTTCAGTTTGTTAAGTCCAATGAGAATTTGAGTGATTATCACTCTAGGTACCCTCCTCACACAGAAGAAGACCTCAGTGTTGCACGGAAGCCTATCCTGCAGGAGTCGCTGATGTCCATCCTGACGGAAATTCCATGTGAGTTGAGGAAGATGATAGCCATACTACCGGAGATGCAGTCTTCAGATCCTGTCTACGGCAAGATCAAGAGAGATGTAGAAGACAAGACGGACTCACCAAAGGTGAATGGTGCTTGTCACCGTTTTGAAGTTTTGAACGGGCGCTTATGTAAGCGTGACCGGGAAGGAGTCCGAATATGCATCCCAGAAGTGTTAGTAGTTCCACTGCTCGATTATTACCATACAGATCGAGGGCACATGTCGGCTAGTAAACTATTACCACTTCTATCAGAATTCTTCGTATGGCCAAAGATGAAAGCAAGTGTGAGGAAATTTTGCGCTTCCTGCGAATTATGTCAGAAGAGCAACCCTCCCCAATGTTATCGTCCGGGACCACTGAATCCCGTCGTTGTTGAGAAGCCAGGCTATTTGGCCTGCGCTGATTGGTTAGGACCACTAACCAAGGGAATTGGGGGAGTCCACTATATTTTAGTATTCTACGACGCATTTTCGAAACTCATTGGTTTGTATGCGTGTAGGAAAGCCAACACTACCACTGCAATTAGGAAACTAAAAGAGTACTTAAAAGTGAACCCTAGTGTGGAACTAGTCTTGACAGACAGAGGGTCACCTTTCCAGTCTAACCGCTGGAAAAATGGTTTAGCAGAACTTGGTATCAGGCACATCACTTCTACTCCATATTATCCGCAGGGTGAGATGGCAGAAGTAGCTGTCAAGGCGACAGTACGTTTACTACGTAAATTGTGTCATGATAACCACAGATTGTGGCCCAAATACTTGGATAAAATTGAGAAGTGTTTAAATTCGGCGAAACACCTGACCCTTGGCGTGTCAGCCTTTGAATGTCACTTTGGGCAGTCTATGTCTAGAGACATAGCCAGGCTATTTGAAATCCCAGAAGTGGATCAGCGCCACGACGTGCAGTATTATATTGAAATTGCAAGAAAGAACCACAAAAAGAATGCTGCTGCCCGAAAACGTAACTTCGACAAGTCACACCGTACAGTAGAGTACAAAGTGGGGGTGACCTTGTCCTATCTAGAGTGTTTCCCAAGTCAGACGCTCTAGCAGGTGTGTCGAAAAAGCTCTTACTCTTGTACTCGGGGCCGTGGCAAATTGTCGCTACCACTGGCCGGAATATGTACACACTAGCGGATCCAGCGACAAAAGAGGTCAAGATGACCAGAAATGCTTTTCTTTTAAAGCCGTATATTTCTAGAGAAGAAGAGAATCACAGTGGTACTGGTGCGATAGAGATGCAACAGATCACACAGTGAAGCATCGAATCCTGGATTTGACACATGTGTAAATGGTGTTAGTGTTAGTGTGTATTCAGTGAACTAGTGTATTAGTGTATTTGTGTATGTATGGGAACTTATGTCATTCATGTATATGTAAAGTTAGGGAATACTGAATTCTCTATATTTAGCTTTTGTGTATTGGTATTTCATTTATTATGTTTACTGTGTGATTTACTTTGTTTTTTTTATAATTTGTGTACTTATATTTTCAGGAACAAAAATGTGCCCTCTTTATGATCTACGTCCTGTGCTAGAAAGTACAGCACCTAGAATCATAGGTGGGAAAATACTGTAGAAGGCCAATGTCCTTCTTTATCATCTGCATATCGAAATGCAGATGAGGGGCACATTTACATATCCATATGTAAATATATGATTTTGTGATATAATTAATGCGTGAATATTAGCATACTTATTGCATATTAATTAGATATTATGAGTATATATGTGAAAAACACCGAGCGTAGTACGGAAATATTAATACAATATGGGATTATATTGTATTTATTCATTTGTGTTTATTTCCTTTATAGACTAGTTATAGTGTATTTACGGGTTGCATCTAATTACCGAGTCATTGTATAATGTATAGCATACATGGGGATGAAGGAAGAATGATATTGAAATCATCTACGATGGATAAATTAAAGAAGAAATAGGCAGATTCTATGGGAATCATGCATGGATTTTAGAACGCTGTAAGACAGAGCGAGCGCTGAGAGAAGTTTTTTTTTCTTTCCCGACTTCTTGTCGCCTAGACTTCGATATGTGAGGTCCTCACAACTCACCATGTAAAGAAATCACCAGAAGAGGGACTAAATACGACTCCTTATACACAGGAAGTATCCTACAAATTTCCTTAGTGGAACCACACTGACTTGGTAACAGTGGGTAGAGACACACCACTTCTATTGTTTCAAAAGTCATAAAATTTTTAGCTTCTACATGTGAGTTTTTAGATTTCTATAGGTGTGAGTTTCTATGTAGCTAGCTCTAGCGTCTCTTCCGCCCCCCTCTTCACCCAGGACCGGTAAAGTCAGCCAGCGGACCTTTAGTTTTTTCCCAAGATGCAACACCAGTTTAAAATGTTTTACTCTATTTTGACTTATTTTCTATGTATAATATTAATATTAACGTATTACGCTCAAATCGTTCTTGGAAATACCGTACAAAATTCCTGATTTATTTTATCAGCGTGATCCCTATTCGTACAAGACATTTGGATCTTGTAATTATCAAAAGTAAAAATAAACCAAGATGTTTTCCTCTATCCCTCTCCATACAAACATGGTTGCCATTAGTAGCAGACAGCTTGAAGGACAGCCGCAGGAAATTGGGCTTACTTCTGCTTCTGGGAGGGATGACAGTTTCTGTATAGCTTAACAATGTATTGTATGAATATTGTTCTTTATTTCTGTGTATTTTAACATGTATTTTTCTATTCCATAAGTGTGTAATAAGTGAAGATAAACATATTGTTTAAAAACTCTCATAGACTTCTGCTGGGAGCAGAAGGTTCCAAATTCTCCGTCATTTACAAAGAGCAGCACCTGTCAAAGGGGTGAAGGGTTGAATTTGCAACCAGAAGCGGCTGAACTGGTGTTTCTGCTGAAAGGACCACCCAGAAGATAGCCAGAAGGCACAAAAACCTTTGTCAGAGACTCTAAAGGAGGCGAGTTTCGTCCTTTCCTGGTTTTGTGCGATAGATATACTTGTTTTCTGGGGAAAACAAGGGAGTTCGTTCTTGTATTCGGTGGTGATAACATGTAACATATCGTCTCTTACATATCAGTGGCGGCTAACCCGGGAAGACGTGTGGACATAGTCCCCGTGGATATTCCCGTGATATACCAGATACTCGTGTGTGTAGTGAACTTAAGTTCTACATATCACATTCGAGTGTACTAAGAATGTGTTAACCAGAGCACTTATCTGCAGTGTTTGCGACTAAGACTTACAACTACTGCAATTGATCATGGAACTTAACTATTAAAATCATTTATTATTATAATAATTTTTATTTTTTTTAAAGTGCTAACCGTCACGTATAGATAAGTGGATATCTTATTAAAACCCCACTAGTAAATATGGGGAAGCATTTTCATTTTAAGTATTCAATTGGAAACAGTAAAGTGAAACATCTCTAGTAGAGATAGCTAAAAAAGGCCTGTATCGTCTTTTAACCCAGAGCCTTCCTTGGACTTTTGTACAAGGTTACAGCATTTGTATTTGCTGGCATTCATGGACATATCATATGTCCGCTCCAAGCAACTTCATTATCCAGTCTTGTAACATTGTGAAGGACTCTTAACCTTCAGTGGTGGAATAGAAATGTGGAAGGACTTAGTGACGTGGAACTAGAACCGTGTGCGTGTTTTAAGTGTCTGTTCAACTACAAGAACTGTGCCACGAGATAACTATGATATTTAATCAATAAAATTTGTGTTTCTTCTATTAACTTGGTGATACTAGATAGGAATTTGTGAAATATTGATACTCCTCTCTGAGACAGTCAGAGACCATAAACTCATCACAAATGAGGAGTTAAGAAATTTGTATATATTTTTTTTTACTAAAGGTCAACCAGACCTAATTTATCAAGTTTTCGTCCTCCCCTCTTTTGTTATTTTTTTGAATATAGCAAAGAAGTGTCGCATATATATATATAAATATATATATAAATCGTGTATGTGTTGTAGTAGTGCACTACCGAAGGAAATAATGTGTGAGTGTATTGGAGTGGATATACCTCGAAAGCTCCCATCTTAATGTGTTATTTTATTGGAAATAAATCAACATCTCTATCCAGAATTTGTGTTCAACTCAATTTGCTGTAGGGTGAGTACCTACTGCTAATGAGAATGTTTGTTTTTCATGAGTGTGATACAAGGAGGCATTTTCCCTTGTTTTCTGTAGGTCTGACCGGCTCTCTGAATGAGGCCCAGAGAGACTATTAATGCCCAAGGAACCAAATAACAGTCATGAGTATAGTGAGCTCAAAAACAGGCTGCTACCTGTAAATTTAAACGCATAGATGTTTTTTTTCTTTTAACCTGTTTGGTAATTCAAAACAACTCACTATAGTAGCATCTTGACCATGGCTGTTATGCAGATAACCCTGAGATCTGCTGTTCTCCTTTACTAAAATTTTATGCTCTACCGACTTAAAAACTGTGTGGCAGTGGCGGCTCTTGCAGGAGAGTACCATTATCTCCAAGAGGGAAGAATGATTTCAGATGTTTGTAATTTGCATTTTATGTAAATATCACTGTTAATTTGAATATTCCCAGCCACTCCACTTTATTTATTTATTTTAAATTGTGTTGGTGTTCTTTGGTAACAGTAGTTTCGGCTCTGGCTACCTGCACCTCACAGCTTATTCAGCCCCCACTATTTTTCGCTAGAGTTATTGTTCATTTTTGCACAAACGAAAATTTGTGTTTCACATTTCTGCACAAAGATGGACAAACGATTGAGACCATTTTCGGCCAACTTTGACAAGGTATGTCGCTACCATTTAGACAGCCACCCTACTTTGTTTTCGCTCTAGCTTATTGTTCATTGTTGCACAAAGGAAAATTTGTATTGCACACTTCTGCATAAAAGATGCACAAATGATTGACACAATTTTCGGCTAATTTTGACAAGGTGGGGGTGCTACCGTTTAGACAGCCACCACTTTCCTTCGCTCTAGCTTATTGTTCATTGTTGCACAAACGAAAATTTGTTTTGCACATTTCTGCACAAATGATGCACAAGCGATTGACACCATTTTCGGCGAATTTTGACAAGATGAAGAGATTACCGTTTAGACAGCCTCCACTTTGTTTTCGCTCTAGCTAAATGTTTATTGTTGCACAAACGAAAATTTGTGTTTCACATTTCAGTACAGACAATGCACATACGATTAACACAATTTTCCGCCAAATTTGACAACATGGGGGATACCGTTTAGTCAGCCCCCACTTTTTTCGCTCTAGCTTTTTGTTCATGGTTGCACAAAAAAAAATTGTGTTGCACTTTTTTGCACAAAAGGTGCACAAACGATTGACACAATTTTTATGCAATTTTGACTAGGTGGCGGGCTACCGTTACGACAGCCTCCACTTTGTTTTCGCCCTAGCTCTTTGTTCATTGTTGCACAAACGGATATTTGTGTTGCACACATCTGCACAAACGATGCACAAAAGATTGAGAGTATTTTCGGCTAATTTTGACAAGATGGTTGGACTACCGTTTAAACAGCCACCCCACTTTGTTTTCGCTCTAGCTTATTGTTCATTGTTGCACAAACGAAAATTTGTGTTACACACTTCTGCACAAAAGATGCACAGACGTTTGACATAATTTTCGGAAAATTTTGACAAGGAGGAGGGCTACCGTTAGGACAGCCCCCACTTTGTTTTTGTTCTAGCTTATTGTTCATTGTTGCACAAACGAAAATTTGTGTTGCACATTTCTGCACAAACGATGCACAAACAATTAACACCATTTTTGGCCAATTTTGATAAGGTGGCGGGCTTCCATGTAGACAGCCACCACTTTGTTTTCGCTGTAGCTTATTGTTCATTGTTGCACAAACGAAAATTTGTCTTGCACATTTCTGCATAAACGATGCACAAGCGATTGACACCATTTTCGGCCAATTTTGACAAGCTGGGGGCTACTGTTCAGAGAGCCCCCCGACGTTGATTTCGCTATAACTTATTGTAAATTGTTGCACAAACGAGAATTTGTGTTGCACATTTCTGCACAAACGATGCACAAGCGATGGACACCATTTTTGGCCAATTTTGACAAGGTGGGGGGCTACCGTGTAGACAGCCCCCACTTTTTTTCGTTAGAGTTATTGTTCATTGTTGCACAAACGAAAATTTGTATTGCACATTTCTTCACAAACGATGCACAAACGATTGAGACCTTTTTCGGCCAACTTTGACAAGTTAGGTGACTACCATTTAGACAGCCTCCCTACTTTTTTTTCGCTCTAGCTTATTGTTCATTGTTGCACAAAGGAAAATTTGTGTTGCACATTTTTGCACAAAAGGTGCACAAACGATTGACACAATTTTTATCCAATTTTGTTAGTTGGCGGGCTACCGTTTAGACGGCCCCCACTTTGTTTTCGCTCTAGCTGTTTGTTCATTGTTGCACAAACGAAAATTTGTGTTGCAGATCTCTGCAAAAACGATGCACAAACGATTGAGACCATTTTCGGCTAATTTTGACGAGATGGAGAGACTGCCGTTTAAACAGCCACCCCACTTTGTTTTCGCTCTAGCTTAATGTTCATTGTTGCAAAAACGAAAATTTGTGTTTGACATTTCTGTACAAACAATGCACATACCACCAACACCATTTTCGGCCAATTTTTACAAGGTGGGGAATACCGTTTAGTCAGGCCCCACTTTTTTTCGCTCTAGCTTATTGTTCATTGATGCACAAACGAAAATTTGTGTTGCACATTTTTGCACAAAAGGTGCACAAACGATTGACAACATTTTTGGCCAATTTTGAATAGGTGGGGGGCTACCATTTAGACAACCCCCACTTTTTCCGCTCTGGTTTATTGTTCATTGTTGCAGAAACAAAAATTTGTGTTGCACATTTCTGCGCAAACGATGCACAAACGATTGGGACCATTTCCGGTCAACATTGACAAGGAGGGGGGCTACCGTTAAGACAGCCCCCACTTTGTTTTCGCTCTAGCTCATTGTTCACTGTTGCACAAACGAAAATTTTTGTTGCACATTTCTGCACAAACGATGCACAAACAATTGACACCATTTTTGGCCAATTTTGACAAGGAGGGAGGCTTTCGTTTAGACAGCCCCCGACTTCTTTTTCTCTCTAGCTTATGTTCATTGTTGCACAAATTTTCGCTCGGCGCTTTCGATGGAACTAACAAGGATGTAATATTGTACCAAGGGCGCTGTAGATATATTAATTACTCTTTTGTCGCCCCTGATTGTATAGGGGAGCCTTCGATAGAACAAAGAAAGATGTAATATTGTAGCAAGGGCGCTGTAGATATATTAATTATTCCTTTTGTCGCCCTTCTTAGTATAAGGGCGATTTCGATAGAACTAACAAGGATGTAATATTGTACCAAGGGCGTTGTAGATATATTAATTATTCTTTTTGTAGCCCCGATTGTATAGGGGCGCCTTGGATAGAACAAAAAAAAAAATTAATAATGTATCAAGAACGCTGTAGATTTATTAATTATCTTTGTCGCCACTGTTTCTATAGGGGCGCCTTCGACAGAACAAACAAGGATGTAATATTGTACCAAGGGCGCTGTAGATATATTAATTATTGCTTTTGTCTCCCATGTTAGTAGAGGGGCGCCATCGATAGAACAAAAAAGATGTAATATTGTACCAAGGGAGCAGTAGATATATTAATTATTTCTTATGTTGCCCCTAATTGTATAGGGGCGCCTCCGATAGAACAAAAGAGGATGTAATATTGTACCAAGGGCGCTGTAGATATATTAATGATTTCTTTTTTTGCCCCTGATTGTATAGGGGCACCTTCGATCGAAAAAAAGGGTGTAATATTGTACCAACGGCGCTGTAGATATATCAATTATTCCTTTTGACGCCCTTGTTTGTATAGGGCCACCTTTGATAGAACAAACGAGAATGCACATAGGGCGCAGTAGATATATTGATTATTCCTTTTGTTGCCCCCGATCGTATAGAGCGGCCTTTTAGACAACAAAAAGGGATGTATTATTGTACCAAGGGAGCTGTAGATATATTAATTATTCCTTTTGATGTTCCTGATTGTATAGGGACGCTTTCGATAGAACAAAAAAAGATGTAATATTGTACCAAGCGCGGTGCAGATATATTAGTTATTCCTTTTTTTGCCTTTTTTTTTATAGGGGCGAATTTGATACAACAAACAAGGATGTAATATTGCACCAAGGGCGCTATAGATATATTAATTATTCCTTTTGTAGCCCCTGATCATATAGGGGACGTTTTTGATAGAACAAACAAGTATGTAATATTGCACCAAAGGCTCTGAAGATATATTAATAATTTTTTGTCGCCCTGATTGTATAGGGGCGGATTCGATAGAACAAAAAAGGATGTAATATTGCACCAAGGGTGCTGTAGATATATTAATTTTTCCTTTTGTTGCCCTTGAAGGTATTGGGGCGCCTTCGATAGAACTAACAAGGATGTAATATTGTGCCGAGGGCGCTGTAGATATATAATTTATTCCTTTTGTTTTCCTTGTTTGTATAAGGGCGCCTTTGATAGAACGAACAAGGATGAAATCTTGTACCAAGGGCGCTGTAGATATATTAATTATTCCCTTTGTTGCCTGATTGTATAGAGGCGTCTTTGTTAGAAAAAAAATATGTAATATTGTACCAAGGGCGTCGTAGAGATATTATTTATTCCTTTTGTTTCCCTTGTTTATATAAGGGCGCTTTCTATAGCACAAAAAAGATGTAATATTGTACCAAGGGCGCTGTAGATATATTAATTTTTCCTTTTGTTGCCCTTCAAGGTATGGGGGCGCCTTCGATAGAACTAAAAAGGGTGTAATATTGTATCGAGGGCGATGTAAATATATTAATTATTCCTTTTGTTTCCCTTGTTTGTATAAGGGCGCCTTTCATAGAATGGACAAGGATGAAATATTGTACCAAGGGCTCTGTAGATATATTAATTATTCCTTTTGTTGTCCTGATTTTATAGGGGCGTCTTTGATAGAACAAAAAAATGTAATATTGTACCAAGGGCGTTGTAGAAATATTAATTATTCTTTTGTTTCTCTTGTTTGAATAAAGGCGCCTTCGATTGAACAGAAAAGGATGTAATATTTTACCAAGGTCGCTGTAGATATATTAATTATTCATTTTGTTGCCCCTGATTGTATAGGGGCGCCTTCGATAGAACAAAATAGTATGTAATATTGTACCAAGGGCGCTGTAGATTTATTAATTATTCCTTTTGTCTCCCTTGTTAGTATAGGGGCGCCTTCCATAGAACTAACAAAATGTAATATTGTACCAATGGCGCCATAGATATATTAATTGTTCTCTTTGTTTCCCTTGTTTGTATAAGGGCGCTTTTGATAGAACAAACAAAGATGTAATATTGCACCAAGGGCGCTGTAGATATATTAATCATTCGTTTTGTTGCCCCTGATTGTATAGACCGCCTTTTAGATAACAAAAAAGGATGTAATATTTTACCAAGGGTGGTGTAGATATATGAATTATTCCTTTTGTTTCATCTGATTGTATAGGGGCGCCTTTGATATAAAGAAAAAGGTTGTAATACTGTACCAAGGACGCTGTAGAATATTAATTATTCCTTTTGTTGCATGTGATTGTATAAATGCGCCTTCAATAGAACAAAACGGGATGTAATATTGTACCAAGGGCGCAGTAGAAATATTAATTATTCGTTTTGTTGCTTTTGTACGTAGAGGGGCGCCTTTGATAGAAAAAACAAGGATGTAATATGGCACCAAAGGCGCTGAAAATATATTAATTATTTTCAGTCGCCCCTGTTTCTATAGGGGCGTCTTTGATGGAAAAAAAAGGACGTAATATTTTACCAAGGGCGGTGTAGATATATTAATTATTCCTTTTGTCTCCCTTGTTAGTATAGAGGCGCCTTCAATAGAACTAACAAGGATGTAATATTGTACCAAGGACGCTGTAGATATATTAATTATTCCTTTTGTTGCTCCTGATTGTATATTAGTCGCTTTTGATAGAACAAAAAAGGATGTAATATTGTACCAAGGGCGCTGGAGATATATTAATTATTTTTTGTTGCCTTTTTTTTATAGGGGCGACTTCTTTCGAACAAAAAAGGATGTAATATTTTACAAAGGGTGCTGTACATATATTAATTATTCCTTTTGTTGCCCTGATCGTATAGGGGGCGCCTTTGATAGAACAAACAAGCATGTGATATATTAGCAAGGGCGCTGTATATATAATTATTATTCCTTTTCTCGCCCTTGTTAGTATAATTGCGCCTTCGATAGAACTAACAAGGATGGCACAAATACAAATGTACAAATGGCGCTGTAGATATATTAATTATTAATGTTTTGTGGCACGTGATTGTATAGCGATGCCTTGAAAAGAACAAAAAAGTATGTAATATTGTACCAAGTGCGTTGTAGATATATTAATTATACCTTTCGTTGCACCTGACTGTATAGGGGCGCTTTCGATAGAAAAAAAGGATGTAATATTGTACCAAGGGCGCTGTATATATATCAATTACTCCTTTTGTCGCCCTTGTTTTTATAGGGGCGCTTTTGATAGAACAAGCAACGATGTAATATTGCAGCAAGGGCGCTGCAGATATATTAATAATTTTTTGTCGCCCCTGATTGTATAGGGGCTCCTCCGATAGAACAAAAGAAGATGTAATATTTTACCAAGGGCGCTGTAGATTTACTAATTATTTTTTTGTTGCTCCTGATTGTATAGGGGCGCCTTTGATATAACAAAAAAATGTAATACTGTACCAAGGGCACTGTAGATATATTAATTATTCATTTTGTCGCCCTTGTTAGTATAAGGACGCCTGCGATGGAACAAACAATGATGTAATATTGTACCAAGGGCGCTATAGGCATATTAATTATTCGTTTTATTGCCCTTGTATGTATAGGGGCGCCTTTCAGAGAAAGAAACAAGAATGTAATATTGCACCAAAGGCGCTGTAATTATATTAATTATTGTTTTTGTTGCCCCTGGTTGTATAGGGGCGCCTTCGTTGGAACAAAAAAGGATGTAATATTGTACCAAAGGCACTGTAGATATATTAATTATTCCTTTTGTTGCCCCTGATCGTATAGGGGGCGCCTTTGATTGAACAAACAACCATGTAATATTGTACCAAGAGCGCTGTATATATAATTATTATTCCTTTTGTCGCCCTTGTTAGTATAATTGCGCCTTCGATAGAACTAACAAGGATGTAATATTGTACCAAGGGCGATGTAGATATATTAATTATACCTTTTGTTGCCCCTGATTGTATAGGGGCGCTTTCGGTAGAAAAAAGAATGTAATATTGTACCAAGGGCGCTGTATATATATCAATTATTCCTATTGTCTCTCTTCTTAGTAGAGAAGCGCCTTCAATAGAACAAACAAAGATGTAATATTGTACCAAGGGCGCTGTAAATATATTAATTATTCCTTTTGTTGCCCCCGATTGTATAGGAGGCGCCTTTGATGGATCACAAAAGGATGTGATATTGTACCAAGGGCGCTGTAGATATATTAATTATTCTTTTTGGTGCCCCTGGTTGTATAGGGGCGCCTTCGTTTGAACAAAAAAGGATTTAATATTGTACCAAGAGCGAGGTAGATATATTAATTATACCTGTAGTTGCCCCTGAGTGTATAGGGGCGCTTTCGGTGGAAAAAAAATGTAATATTGTACCAAGGGCACTGTATATATATCAATTATTCCTTTTGTCGCCCTTGTTTGTATAAGAGCGCCTTTGATAGAACAAACAAGGATGTAATATTGCACCAAGGGCGCTGTAGATATATTAATTATTTCTTTTGTTGCACGTCATTGTATAAAGGCTCGTTCAAAGAACAAAATAGGATGTAATATTGTACCAAAGGCGCTGTAGAAATAATAATTATTCGTTTTGTTGCTTTTGTATGTACAGGGGCGCCTTTGATAGAAAAAACAAGGATGTCATATGGCACCAAAAACGCTGTAAATATATAATTTATTATCAGTCGACCCTGTTTCTATAGGTGCGGCGGTTTCGATTCAACAAAACAGGATGTAATATTTTACCAAAGGCGCTGTAGATATATTAATTATTCCTTTTGCCTATCTTGTTTGTATAGAGGCACCTTCAATAGAACTAACAAGGATGTAATATTGTACCAAGGGCACTGTAGATATATTAATTACTCCTTTTATTGCCCCTGATCGTATAGAGGGCTCCTTTGATAGAACAAACAAGAATGTAATATTGTACCAAGGGCGCTGTATAAATAATTATTATTTCTTTTGTCGCCCTTGTCAGTATAATTCCGCCTTCGATAGAACTAACAAGGATGTAATATTGTACCAATGGCGCTGTAGATATATTAATTATTCATTTTGTTGCACGTGATTGTATAGGGGTGCCTTCAAAACAACAAATAGTATGTAATATTGTACCAAGGGCGATGTAGATGTATTATTTTTTTGGTCGCCCCTGATTGTAAGTTGGGCGCCTCAGATAGAACAAAAGAGGATGTAATATTGTACCAAGGGCACTGTAGATATATTAATTATTTTTTTGTTGCTCCTGATTGTATAGGGGCGCCTTTGTTATAAAAAAAGTATGTAATACTGTACCAAGGGCGCTGTAGATATATTAATTATTCCTTTTGTCGCCCTTCTTAGTATAAGGGCGCCTGCGATAGAACAAACAATGATGAAATATTGTACAAAGAGCGCCGTAGATATATTAATTATTCGTTTTGATGCCCTTGTATGTATAGGGGAGCCTTTGAGAAAAAAAACAAGGATGTAATATTGCACCAAAGGCGCTGTAATTATAATAATTATTTTCTGTCGCCCCTGTTTTTATAGGGGCCCCGTCGATAGAACAAAACAGGATGTAATATTTTACCAAGTTCGCTGTAGATAAATTAATTATTCCTTTTGTCTCTCTTGTTAGTATAGAGGTGCCTTCAATAAACTAACAAGGATGTAATATTGTACCAAGGGCGATGTAGATATTTTAATTATTCCATATGTTGCCCTTGATTGGATAGGAATGCCTTTGATAGAACGAACAAAGATAAAATATTGTACCAAGGGCGCTGTAAATATATTAACTATTCCTTTTGTTGCCCTGGTTGTACAGGGGCGTCTTTGATATAACAAGAAAATGTAATATTGTACCAAGGGCGTTGTAGAAATATTAATTATTCCTTTTGTTTCCCTTGTCTGTATAGTGGCGCCTTCGATTGAACAGAAAAGGATGTATTATTGTTATATCAAGGGCGCTCTAGATATATTAATTATTTTTTTTGTTGCTCCTGATTGAGTAGGGGCGCCTTTGATATAACAAAAAAGGATGTAATACTGTGCCAAGGGCGCTGTAGATATATTAATTATTCCTTTTGTCGCCCTTGTTAGTATAAGGACGCCAGCGATAGATTAAACAATGATATAATATTGTACCAAGGGCGCTTTAAATATATTAATTATTCTTTTTGTTGTCCTTGTATGTATAGGGGCGCCTTTGATAGAAAAAACAAGGATGTAATATTGCAGCAAAGGCGCTGTAATTATATTAATTATTTTGTGTCGCCCCTGCTTTTATAAAGGATGTTTTTTTGTACCAAAGGCGCAGTAGATATTTTAATTATTCCATTTCCTGCCCTTCATTGTATAAGGGCGCCTTTTATAAATCAAAAAAGGATGAAATATTGTACCAAGGGCGCTCTATATATATTGATTACTTTTTGTCGCCCCTGATTCTATAGGGGCGCCTTCGATAGAACAAAGAAGGATGTCTTATTGTACGAAGGGCGCTGTAGATATAATAATTACTTATTTTTGTCGCTCCTGAATGTATAGAGGCGCCTTAGATAGAACATACAACGATGTGATATTGTACCATGGGCGCTGTAGATATATTATTTATTCCTTATTTTGCCCCTGATTGTATAAGGGCGGTTTATATAGAACAGAAAAAGATGAAATATTGTACAAAGGGCGCTGTAGATATATCAATTTTACCTTTTGTTGCCCTGATTGTATAGGGGCGTCTTTGATAGAACAAAAAAAATGTAATATTCTACCAAGGGCGCTGTAGATATAATAATTATATTTTTGTTGCCGCTGATTGTATAGGGGCGCCTTCGATTGAACAGAAAAGGATGTAATATTGTACCAAGGGCGCTGTAGATATTTATTATTAATTTTTTTGGTTGCCCTTGATTGGATAGAGGCGACTTCGATAGAACAAAAAAGAATGTAATAATGTAGCAAGAACGCTGTAGACATATTAATTATTCCTTTTGTCGCCCTTGTTTTTATAGGAGCGCCTTTGATAAAACTAACAAGGATGTAATATTGTACCAAGGGCGCAGTAGATATGTTAGTTCTTCCTTTTGTTGCCCCTGATTGTATACGGGCGCCTTCGATAGAACACAAAAAGATGTAATAATGTACCAAGAGCGCTGGTGATATATCAATTATTTCTTTTGTTGCCCGTGATTGTATAGGGGCTCATTCAATAGAACAAAAAAGGATGGAATATTGTACCAAGAGCGCTCTAAATATATTAATTATTCATTTTGTTTCCCTTGTTTGTGTTAGGGAGCCTTTGATAGAACAAACAAGGATAAAATATTGAACCAATGGCGCTGTAAATATATTAACTATGTCTTTTCTAGCGCTGGTTGTATAGGGGCGTCTTTGATATAACAAGAAAATGTAATATTGTACCAAGGGCGTTGTAGAAAAATTAATTGTTCCTTTTGTATCCCTTGTTTGTATAGGGGCGCCTTCGATTGAAGAGAAAAGAATGTAATATTGTACCAAGGGCGCTGTAGATATATTAATTATTCATTTTATGGCCCTGATTGTATAGAGGCGCCTTCGATAGAACAAAAAAGGATGTAATATTTTACCAAGAACGCTGTAGATATATTAATTATCCTTTTCGTCGTTCTTGTTTTTTGGAGCGCCTTTGATAGAACTAACAAAAATGTAATATTGTACCAAGGGCGCTGTAGATATATTAATTCTTCGTTTTGTTGCCCCTGATAGTATACGTGCGCCTTCGATAGAACAAAAATGGATGTAATGCTGTACCAAGGGCGCTGGTAATATATTAATTATTCTTTTTGTTGCCCGTGATTGCATAGGGGCGCATTCAATAGGACAAAATAGGATGGAATATAGTACCAAGGTGGCTGTAGATATATTAAGCATTTCTTTTGATGCGCTTGAAGGTATAGGAGCGCTTTCGATAGTACTAACAAGGATGTAATATTGTAACGAGGGCGCTGTAGATATATTAATTATTCCTTTTGTTGCCCCTGATCGTATAGAGGACGCCTTTGATAGAAAAAAGAAGCATGTAATATTGCACCAAAGGCTCTGTAGATATATTAATAACCTTTTGTCGAAAATGATTTTATAGGGGCGGATTCGATATAACAAAAAAGGATGTATTATTGTACCAAGGGCGCTGTAGATATATTAATTTTTCCTTTTGTTGACCTTGAAGGTATAGGGGCGCCTTCGATAGAACTAATAAGGCTGTAATATAGTACCAAGGGCGCTGTAGATATATTAATTATTCCTTTTTTTTCCCTTGTTTGTATAAGGGCGCCTTTGATAGAACGAACAAGGATTAAATATTGTTCCAACGGCGCCGTAGATATATTAATTATTCCTTTTGTTGCCCTGATTGTATAGGGGCGTCTTTGATAACAACAAAAGATGTAATATTGTACCAAGGGCGTTGTAGAAATATTTCTTATTCCTTTTGTTGCACGTGATTGTATATGGGTGCCTTCAAAAGAACGAAAACTATGTAAAATTGTACCAAGGGCGCTGTAGATATAATAATTATACCTTTTGTTGCCTCTGATTGTATAAAGGCGCTTTCGGTAGAAAAAAGGATGTAATATTGTACCAAGGGCGCTGTGTATATATCAATTATTCCTTTAGTCGCCTTTGTTTGTATAGGGGCGCTTTTGATAGAACAAACAAGGATGTAATATTGCACCAAGGGCGCTGCAGATATATTCATTACTTTTGTTTCCCCTCATTGTATAGGGGCGCCTCCGATAGAACAAAAGAGGATGTAATATTGTACCAAGGGCGTTTAGATATATTAATTATTTTTTTGTTGCTCCTGATTGTATTGGGGCGCCTTTGATATAACAAAAAAGGATGTAATACTGTGCCAAGGGCGTTGTAGATATATTAATTATTCCTTTTGTCGCCCTTGTTAGTATAAGGACGCCTGCGATAGATTAAACAATGATATAATATTGTACCAAGGGCGCTTTAGATATATTAATTATTCTTTTTGTTGTCCTTTTATGTATAGGGGCGCCTTTGATAGAAAAAACAAGGATGTAATATTGCAGCAAAGGCGCTGTAATTATATTATTTATTTTGTGTCGCCCCTGCTTTTATAGGGGCGCCGTCGATAGAACAAAACAGGATGTAATATTTTACCAAGGGCGCTATAGATATATTAATTATTCCTTTTGTCTCCTTTGCTAGTATAGAGGCGCTTTCAATAGAACTAACAACGATGTAATATTGTACCAAGGGCGCAGTAGATATATTAGTTATTCCATTTGCTGCCCTTGATTGTATAAGGAGCGCCTTTTATAAATTAAAAAAGGATGTAATATTGTACCAAGGGCGCTCTAGATATATTAATTACTTTTTGTCGCCCTGATTCTATAGGGGCGCCCTCGATAGAACAAACAGGGATGTAATAATGTACCAAGGGCGCTGTAGATATATTAATTATTCCTTTTGTTGCCTCTGATCGTATAGTGGGCGCCTTTAATGGAACAAACAAGCATGTAATATTGTACCAAGGGCGCTGTATATATAATTATTATACCTTTTGTCGCCCTCGTTAGTATAATTGCGCCTTCGATAGAACTAACAAGGATGTAATATTGTACCAAAGGCGCTGTAGATATATTAATTATTCCTTTTTTTGCACGTGATTGTATAGGGGTGCCTTCAAAGGAACAAAACAGTATGTAATACTGTACCAAGGACGATGTAGATACATTAATTGTACCTTTTGTTGCCCCTGATTGTATAGGGGCGCTTTCGGTAGAAAAAAAGGAATGTAATATTGTACCAAGGGAGTTGTGTATATATATCAATTATTCCTTTTGTCACCCTTGTTTGTATCGGGGCGCTTTTGATAGAACAAACAAGGATGTAATATTGCACCAAGGGCGCTGCAAATATATATATTATTTTTTGTCGCCCCTGATTGTATAGGTGCGCCTCCGATAGAACAAAAGAGGATGTAATATTGTACCAAGGGCGCTGTAGATATATTAATTATTCCATTTGTTGCCCTAAATTGTATAGGGGGCGCCTTTGATAGAACAAAAAACATGTAATATTGTACCAAGGGCGCTTTAGATGTATTAATTACTTTTTGTCGCAGCTGATTTTATAGGGGTGCCTTCGATAGAACAATCAAGGATGTAATAATGTACCAAGGGCGCTGTAGATATATTAGTTATTCCTTTTGTTGCCATGATTGTATAGAGGTGCCTTCGATAGAACAAAGAAGGATGTAATATTGTACCAAGGGCGCTGTAGATATAATAATTACTTCTTTTTGTCGCTCCTGAATGTATAGGGGCGCCTTTGATAGAATATACAAGGATGTAATATTGTACCATGGGCGCTGTAGATATATTATTTATTACTTATGTTGCCCCTGATTGTATAAAGGCGGCTTATATAGAACGGAAAAGGATGAAATATTGTACCAAAAGCGCTGTAGATATATTAATTTTTCCTTTTGTTGCCCTGATTGTATAGGGGCGTTTTTGATAGAACAAAAAAGATGTAATATTGTACCAAAGGCGCTGTAGATATATTAATTATATTTTTGTTGCCGCTGATTGTATAGGGGCGCCTTCGATTGAACAGAAAGGATGTAATATTGTACCAAGGGCACTGTAGATATGTATTATTAATTTTTTTGTTGCCCCTCATTGAATAGAGGCGACTTCGATAGAACAAAAAAGAATATAACAATGTAGCAAGAACGCTGTACCAAGGGCGCAGTAGATATATTAATTCTTCCTTTTGTTGCCCCTGATTGTATACGGGCGCCTTCGATAGAACACAAAAAGATGTAATATTGTTCCAAGAGCGTTGGTGATATATCAATTATTCCTTTTGTTGCCCGTGATTGTACAGGGGCTCATTCAATAGAACAAAAAAAGGATGGAATATTATACCAAGGGCGCTGTAGATATATTAATTATTCCTTTTGTCGCCATTGTTTGTAGGGGGGCGCCGTTGATAGAACAAACGAGGATGTAATATTGTACCAAGGGCGATGTAGATATATTAATTATTTCTTTTGTTGCCCCTGATCGTATAGGGGCGCCTTTGATAGAACAAAGAAGCATGTAATATTGCACCAAAGGCTTTGTAGATATATTAATAATCTTTTGTCAACCCTGATTGTATAGGGGCGGATTCGATAGAACAAAAAAGGATGTAATATTGTACCAAGGGCGCTGTAGATATATTAATTTTTCCTTTTGTTGCCCTTGAAATTATAGCGGCGCCTTCGATAGAACTAACAAGGATGTAATATTGTACCGAGGGCGCTGTAGATATGTTAATTATTCCTTTTGTTTCCTTTGTTTGTATAAGGGCGCCTTTGATAGAACGAACAAGGATGATATATTGTACCAAGAGCGCTGTAGATATATTAATTCTTCCTTTTGTTGCCTCTGATTGTATACGGGCGCCTTTGATAGAACAAAAATGGATGTAATGCTGTACCAACGGCGCGGGTGATATAATAATTATTCCTTTTGTTGCCCGTGATTTTATAGGGGCGCATTCAATAGGGCAAAATAGGATGGCATATAGTAGCAAGGGGGCTGTACATATAATAAACATTTCTTTCGTTGCCCTTGAAGGTATAGGGGCGCCTTCGATAGAACTAACAAGGATGTAATATTGTACCGAGGGCACTGTAGATATATTAATTATTCCTTTTGTTGCCCCTGATCGTATAGGAGGTGCCTTTGATAGAACAAAAAAGCATGTAATATTGCACCATAGGCTCTGTAGATATATTAATAATCTTTTGTCGACCCTGATTTTATAGGGGTGCTTTCGATAGAACAAAAATGATGTAATATTATACGAAGGGCGCTGTAGATATATTAATTTTTCCTTTTGTTGCCCTTGAAAGTATAGGGGCGCCTTCGATAGAACTAACAAGGCTGTAATATTGTACCAAGGGCGCTGTAGATATATTAATTATTCCTTTTGTTTCCCTTCTTTGTATAAGGGCGCCTTTGATAGAACGAACAAGGATGAAATATTGTACCATGAGCGCTGTAGATATATTAATTATTCCTTTTGTTGCCCTGATTGTATAGGGGCGTCTTTGATAGAACAAAAAAATATAATATTGTACCAAGGCGTTGTAGAAATATTAGTTATTCCTTTTGTTGCACGTGATTGTATAGGGGTGCCTTCAAAAGAACAGAAAAGTATGTAATATTGTACCAAGGGCGCTGTAGATATATTAATTATACCTTTAGTTGCCCCTGATTGTATAGGGGCGCTTTCGGTAGAAAAAAAGGATGTAATATTGTTCCAAGGGTAGGGATGCATTCGAGTCGAGTCGAGTCGAGATTTAAGCCTGTCTCGACTCGTCTCGAGAAAATGTTGTCTCTACTCGTCTCGAGAAAATGTTGTCTCGACTCGTGTCTCGACTCGAAAATATGTTTCTGTCTCGACTCGTGTCTCGACTCGACAGTCTCTGTCTCGACTCGACACAGACGAGTCGAGACAAAACATACGAGTTAAAATATACGCACACATCATCAGCCAGACCATCATGACTACCTACCTAATTGTCAGTATGTCGACTTTTGGCATGGATAAAAACGGCGACACGTCTTGGCATACACGCAATGATCCTTGATAGGTCGCTGGAGAGAGCTGGCACCACATGTGCTCACTCAGGTCACCTAATTTCCGTAAATTCCGGGAAGGGGGGCGATGTGTTCTGACATCACGTTCAATCACATCCCACAAGGGACATCACTCAAATGTCCGGCTCCAATTTCAATGAAACTTTTTTTTTTTTTTTTTTTTTTTTTGCTGATAGAAGGCATGTATGCATCATTACTTGTGATGACAAATTTTTGCCATGGTGCATGTTTTCTATTTTTTTTAAATTAACTTTTAAGAGTTGTGATGTGGTTATTAGAGATTACTACAGAAGTCCCTTACTACTCTTTGTAAACGGAGCGTTAATGAAGAAAAGTGAAGAAAAACCATGTGGATACATATAAGTCCTGGAGGGAAGTCGTATGGTAGATATGACCTTGATGGCAGCCATCTTGAAATCCGCCATTTTGAATTAAGGTCAAGTTTTCAAAATGGGAATAGGGTAATATGATACATAATTTCGGGCTAGAATTTAATTAGAAAAATAATGGTGAGGTTAGTTTTAAGATACACCCATTTGGGGGAATGTTGCAGGCATAGTAATTGTTTTTACTTACTGTGTGCGTAAGTCCCTTCTTACTTTCGTCTCAAGACCTGTAAATCGATCGCAACGGCAGAGCCCGGTTTCGCACTAGTGTTTAGAAATCTTTAAACTCACTTGAGGCAATATTTGTGGATTATTGTATTATATTTTGCCTTTAATTAAATTTGAACCCACTTCATGATCTTGTGTAAAATATCACTAAAAGAGAATTTCTGTTTTTATGGAGAACGTAAGCATAGCAATTATAAAAGGTGAGTAAGGTGCGTATGTATTTATAAGAAAGTTTATTTTACGAGTCTTTTGTGGTTCCACCAACCAGTGGCGGCGGTTGGACGTTAAAAGTGGGGGGGCAAGACATGATCTGAATATTTGCATATAAATGTTAGTTTTCCTGCTTGTTTCTAATATTTTATTTGACGAAAGGTTGTATAACTAATAGGATACTATCTTTTTCAGTTAAAATACCGTACATAATATTTCATATTTTATTATTTAAATTGACAAGAACAACGTCAGTAGGTAGTAGGCCTTTATACTCTTAAACAACGAAAGTGCAAGAAGAGATTTCTTGCTCATGAACATCTTAAAATTCTGTCTGGAAAACTGTGATCAGATTATTGAATAACAAAATTGCAAAACAAATAAATGGAAAGGATAATGTTAATCATAGTAATAAATAATGATTAGGGGCACGAGTTTTTCGCACTAACAATTTGAAAATTTCGCGTTTCGTTTTTCATATTTCGCGTTTTGTCGCATTTTCCAAATAACTTCCGCATTTTTTAGCTCTTGTAAAAAAGATATTTCCCGACATTTTTATGATTGTTCCTTCTATTCATAGATCACTACAGAAATAAACCATTAATAACCTCAAAATACACTGAATATTGCACTTGACATTGTAAATTTCACTTATAGAAAATTATATTTTTTTAAATCAAATTAAAGAAAATTAGTAACTAAACTTACTATGAGTAGGGAAATTTTGCTGTCTTATGAAACATATAGGGACAAGTTACATTAAGCATTAAACATAAGCATGTTACACATTTCCACATTTTCCTTCATTGTTATACGTTTGCCACTTATCACCAGTCCATACTTGGGGAAAGAAAACTCTCACAAATGGCATTGCTTGTTGGAAGCCACACATATGTAAGTGCGTTTACAACAAACTTCAAACAATTATCACTTCATCAACTTTTATCCATTCAAAATATTCATTACACTGTACTTTCCAGACGAATCACTTGTCAAGAGTTCATAGGGTGTTTCGTAAAACTCCGAATGCGGTACTTCATAATCAAATGCTTTCATTTTTTTAAAATGAAGGCTAAGCTTTTTAAAAAAATTTCCTTAACGTAACAATGTCTGGCTCACTGCCACATGCAATTACAGAAGGATCAAATAGCTTTCCCAAAGCATCATATACTTCTATAGTTTTGGAGTCTTCTCTTTGCAAAGAAAGCTTCAAGGATGATTTTTATGCACATTTTTAAAAAGACACATTCAACACTAGCCCCTTTTCACTTCGTAACAAACGTAAGTGTGCTTTAGTTTATCCACCAAAGAGGCCCTGCAATATGTTCTCTATCCGAATTACCCAAAATGCACAGTCCATGCCACGTTCTATCATTCCGACAGCGGAAAACTGGCGTTTCCAAATTAATGAAAACGAATGTTTAAAATTTCGCATTATATCGCGAATTGTTAGAAATTTCGCGCAAAACTGCCAATTTCGCGTTTTATCGCGCAACAGAAAACAATGAAAATACACACAGAATATCACAAAACGTCAAGAAACTGAAAATTACTTAAGTTAATTCTGACGCATTTCATTTTGACGCGCAATGCGAAAAACTCGTGCCTCTAATAATGATGTTTGTTTTGCAAAAGTCATATTGAAACAGGGATTAACGAACAATTTAATTTTTAATTCCACACATCCTATTAAATGTATATTATTACTCTTAGAAAATGAAAGACAATAAATACTACAAGCATATGATACGACATTTAAAGAAATATTTGCTTTTGCAACTTCCCGAAACATGTTCGTTGCCATTAGGTGGTTTTAATTTTCTTGGAGCACATCAAAACACAACACTACTTAGAATCACTCCATACTCCAGTTATACAAAATAAAACTAAAACCTAGAATTATGTTGAATTCACTAAATTTAATTGTATATACACTCGTAAATCTCTAACACACCACTTCATTCATACATTACACTACAAAATAATGGAAAAGGTAGAAGTTGCTTCTTATTACGCTTGCTCCCCTTACTTTAGAAAGAAAAGACATTTTAGGAACTGTCAATTTTTGTGCAATTAAAAAATAACTTGTGAAAGACTTTTTTTTCTTTTGCGAAATGCTCTCTGAATTACTTTCAAACCGACTGACTAATATATCGAACCCTTGTAAGAAGTGAAAGTATGCTGAAATTGTTGTGCTCCAATAGGTTAATTTTGGGGTTACGTATTTTCTGTGTCAATTAAAACGCAATTCCTGTAGTTTTCTTTACTCCACGGGAAGACAACCAATACCTACTCACGGAATGGCAAATATATGGCACCATTTTTTCTATGAACCAGTAACACATACAAAAACTTTACATTTCTAAATGAAACTATATACATTAGTGGGTTACTTCAAAAAAGTGGGGGGGGGCAACTGCCCCCCTTTGCCCCCCTAATCGCCGCCCATGCCACCAACCTATTCTTTAGTTGTTTTTTTTAAATACTCATATCTCATAAATAAAAGAGCTATTATAAAATCTCTTACTACTATTCTTTAATACTTATAAAATTTTATTTATTGTAAAAGCACTGGCGAGATATTTCTTATCGCCCACTAAAATTATGGTGGAGCTCCTTCGTGGCTAACGGTTAGCATACTTGCCTTTGGCGTGGGAAACCTGGGCTTGATTCCCGGTGGGAGTTCATGTGGTTCGGATTCCACGTTAATCAGTAGGTCCACGTCTCACATAGCCTCGCTGCTGAACGGGACGTTAAACTCAGAATCAATTCAACTCAAAATTATGGTTTTGACTTTATTATGATGCCATTAGTTTAAACGTCCAACTGCCCAGTAATTATAAACATTGACTACATTATAAAATTGTAATTTGTGACGACTAAAATATCAGAAATTAAAGATTATTCTTTGGGTTTTGGAACATTTTGAAAAACGTGAAAAACTGGTACTGCACCGATACAACACACCTTTTGAATTTGTCATTGTGTAAAGTGATACAAACTAAAGAAGAGTTACAACTTTATGAAATTGTATTAGGACTTATTATTTAGAAATAAACACCAAATAAGTGTAATTGAATTGTTTACAAAACTAATCATGATGAGAAAACTCTTGAATACTATTATACAAACAATTATTCTCTTTTGTTTAACACTGTAATGTAGGGTATAAAGATCCAATAGTCAGAGAAATAAATATAATAATAATTGTGTTTGAACATTATTCACGGTCGTTTTCTACAATCCTAAAACACGATTGTCTAGTGTGTTCAGCATTGTTTATTAAAAGAATACTTAAGAACCTGACCCTAAATGATGTCTGTCCGACCTAATCTTCAAGCCTGATTACGGCCATGGGTGTCAATATGTTTCCCATACTAAAAGAATAAGCCTTCAATTTAATTATGATTTAATTGTTTTTTTTTTTTAATGAAATGAAATCTTTGAGTTTAACGTCCCAGGATTATGTCTGTTAGGCTAAGGGAGATAATGATTAAAGTAAGTGAATGATGATGGAAGAATTGTTGGAATGAAATTGTGGGAGGAAACGGGAGTACCCCGAGAAAACCCACGAGCACGATGTTGTCCACTACAAAACTACTTTGCCGGGAATCGAACCACAGCCCCACGCACCAGAGGTAAGCGCTCTACCACTGAGCCATAGTGCTCCATCTAATTTGTTTAAATAATAAACTAAGTAGTAACAAAGACTATTTCAAAACCACTGGTTATTTACTAAGTAGTATTTTGTGCTCGCAAATATGATGTACGCAAATGTTACCACCAGGTCTCAAAGGGTTAAACATGCATTTCGCGGTCTGCAACCCGATTTCCAATAGTGATTCTGGACAAACATTCATCTACCAAGTGATAGAAACACGCAATGAACCCAGGAACATTGTCGAACATGATCGTTTTGATGTACATGTGTTGTTGTGTGTGCGATTAAAAAAAAGAAAGAAAGAAAAGAAAAGAAAATGAGTTCGTGGCTTCTATTGCTACTAGTGTCGCATTTAAAATAACATATAGTAAATAACTATTAGTCTTGTAATCTTTTCTTTAACTGTAAAAGTTTGAACTGCCCGGTAAGTTTGTCTAGGGTAATTAACAAGCACAGAGTAGTACATACCACATGTTTAAGGAAACTTTGATAAATAAAGCATTTCCACAGTCCATACAGGATATTTTGGTGCTTAAGAATGGTGCTCTGATTTGAGAAGAATTTCCTTTAACTGCCATGAAATAAAATACCAACTTTTCAGTCCGGAGAAGAAGTCGCCTACTTAAGCCTTCATGAAACTATAACTTCAAATCGATTTTCTTTAACGCAGCTAAGCTGTGCTTCAATCATGAGAGAGCAGAACATGTGTTTTCTTACATCATACTCCCTCACATCTAAAAGACAATTTCAATAATCAGAAAGCTGTCTGGCCTAAAGTCCTAAACATGGAATGGTCTATAAACAGACTCTCCATCAAAAAGGCTAATTCTGTTACTTATAGGATTGAGTTGGTTGAATATAAGAAAATTCCTCTCACCAGAGAAATAAAGCGCCTTCAGCAGAATCTTCGTTTGAGGTTAGGTTCGCATCGAGAACTAGTCCAGTATTCTATAAGTTCACACTCAGTTGAATACAGTCAGACTGTGGTTTAAAAACAGTCTTTGAACCTCGTAAACAAGCATCCTTCTTGCTCACAATTCAAATAAGGCTCTCACTCTAAAATCCCTACGACTTGCTCCGTTACTATGGAAACCAGGCATTGCTAGCAATCTTAAATATACGTGGAAATGTCAATATTCATAAAAAGACACTGTCTCCCGTGAAAATGTTAGATGTTCCCTACTAAGAAATAACATAAGAGTAATCTATTTCTCTATCCGGGGATTGATTTACCTTGCCTTAACTAGAAACAACTCGAACTGACTCAAAATACTTCTGAATTCCACTCATATACTCAGAAATAACTTATTTCAACAGATATGCTGCCTGCTTCAAAGTTTGTTATAGAGAATACTGCTCCAACTCGAGTTGTATATCTGATATATCCCAGATAATCCATTATTCTCGAAGAGAAACCTTTAAGTCAGGGTTGCCACTCTTGAGACAATCGATGATGCCAAACACGGGCCTGAATTACCATATATTTTTCTAAATTATGCCAGATTCTTTACTAATCTTTCCACACTAGTTTTAAAGACCAACCACCACTTATTTTCATTAAGAGGAGCTAACTGTATTCATGTACTTGTATTAAAGAAATAACATGACTCTTTCATATATATATTCATTTTTTGTTTAAAGGTATTTGAATGACTTAATTTTATATTTGTACGTTTTTAGTTCATATCCGTATCAAATACCAAGTTTATGATGAATCAACTACACAAAGCAGGATCCAAAAACGCTCATTGCAATTTGTTCCATCCTTCAGTCGAACCAGGAACTGAAACATAAAGAGTGACATTTTCTTTTTAAAGATACTTTGTCCAGTTGAGTATTGTGAAGGTTTATGTCAGTAGAAGGAATTGTATTCCATTATACAAGCGCAATTTCACAACTTTATGTACACATTACTAAATATCGAACACCCTTGTCCATATGATTAGCGTACGCGTCTTTGGTGCGGGAGACCTAGGTTCGATTTCCGATGGGAACTCCTGTGGTTCTGAACCCACGTTAATTTGTAAGTTCACGTCTCATATAGCCTTGATGCTGAAAGGGACACTAAACTATAATCTAACACTAAATACAAATATTTAAAGAAAAATGATGACGCACCAAGATGACGTGAATTTGCCAACAAATCCATTTTGTGTTTTCAGTTATTTTCTAGTAGTATTTTTTCTAGAGATCCTTTCAAAAGACAGTAATGCAAATTTCGTAACTGCGAATTCCTGTTAGAAGCCATGAAATTATCCGATTAGATGCAAAATTTCCCGTCCACTAAAATAGATACCGTAAATTTACAATATCTAACAATAAATAATTTTGAAAGATATCGCTTTCGAGGGAAAAAATGAAGTGAAATCTTTGAGTTTTACGTCCCACGGTTATGCCGGTTAGGCTAAAGGAGAGGGGTGATGATGAGAAATTAGTGAAATCGTGGAATGAAGAAAGTGGGAGGAACGGAAGAACCCCGAGGAAACCCACGCACACGGTGTTTGTCCACCACAAAGTTCACTTGGTGCGAGCTGGGATCGAACCACGGTCCCCAAGCACCAGAGGTGAACGATCTACCACTGAGCCCCCGCGGCCCCGCTTTAGAGGGGCCATGACGTATAGTTGAACTCATTCTCGTAGCATGAAAGGCATTATTTATAATTATTCATGATAGGATCACAAACAAAATTTAAAAATATTATGTGCACTTTCTTTTAACAAACATTAAATTGTCTTTTATGGTGTGGAAGGGAACGTTATGTTCGAAAAAAAAGTCCTTAACACGATTCTTGTTGCTACACACTGCATGTTCCTAGCCACAGAAAAGATGCAGCGATAGGTAGGCTATTTTTCAATTGCTTTACATTAGCTTGATGTTTCAAGTCTTTTGTGTGTTTCTGAAGTTCACTTTTACCACAAAAGAGCTCAATATTAACATGTCTTACATAGCTTTGGTTCGATTCTCAACACGGACTGCAACTACCCGTTAAATTGTGCATCCGAAAGGCACTCTTTGTTAAACCTCGCTTATCACCGCTCATCTTAATAATATATATAACTTCACCGCGAAGCAAATGTTGCATTTCTCTCTTTCATCCTAACAGAAAACAAAACTAGCCACAGCTGTGACACGAAGAAGCTATTTCGAAAAGAAACAAGCTGTGCTTCATAGAGATGTGTACCAAATGATAGAAGTATAAAGTATTGTTTTCTTTCCTGTTTATTGATATCAGTTGGTGTTCCCAATGAGTTTACTCATTAGTTTAGAAAGAGTATATATGGAATTTGGACATATGTTGTACGTATTCTCCTGAGAAATTGATGAGACCAGAAAAATTATAAGGACAGATGGAATAGGTTTAAGCGCATCTACGTGACTTTATCAAATATTTATTCTCCATAATGATACCACGCGGAAAACTTGGTATAGGCCTACTTTTATCTTTACCTCCCTCTGTTAGTTGTTTCGTATCATATATATCGAATGGTTTTGATATTTCTTCTGATCATTAAAACAACAATGGTACCTGTGTGCGTGCAGAAATGCAAAAGCACAAGGTAACTTCCTATTTGTTTTGGAAACAACAAACCCATTTCACGTGTGCGAGAGAAATTGAGCACAGCGAGATCGGGTGTTTACTCACGGTCAGTTCGCAGCAGGAGTCCATGGTAAAATATTTGGCTATCTCGAAAACACTCGCAAAACCTTACAAATACAAAAGACTGCGCTTCAAAGAAAGTTTAGACACAGATGTTTCAATTTTCTTTTAGCATCTTTCTTCAGCAAAAGAGTCGGTTCATTGTATTCGAAAAAGGGAAGGGAGAAAGGGTGAATTTATATTTTATGTGGGGGTTAACGTTGTAAGTAGTATAAACAATACATACCACTTCCGACTCCGACTCATCCCACCTCAAGTTGTAAAGTAGAAAGGGACAGAAGTAGGCTATTCAACATGACTGCGCACTTGAGTTTCAGTTCACAATACTAAAACCAGTGAGCAAGTAAACAGTCTTTTGTAGGATCGTGTTTTACTTCTTGAATTTATTTTTGAACATTTCTGTGAATTCAACAACAGAACGCAGTAGAAATACGGACTAGTTTTTACTCCAATCATTACTTTCGCTCCAACCCAGGGATGCCACATTTATGATTTCGTACTAGATTTAGTGATTTTACTATTGAACTAGTGATCTAGTACGTACTTGGGTAAATAGGCACATTCTAGTGATTTTTTTGCATTTCTTTTCTGATGCAAACAAATGAGAAGGAAATGGTTCTTAAAATAAAAGGAAGAAGTATATTGTAGTTCAAAACAAATGTAGAAACCTTAAATTATTTTTTCTTTTCCCTCTGACTGAATGAAACCCCTGCTGTGTAACGACCTTAGGTAAACAACGGCTATCTTTGGTCCGCTACCTCCTTTGGTTAGCCGACATGAGATGGATTACTTTTTTTTTTTTTTTTGGAAGAAAGTGAAGAAATAATTATCCAGTACATTTACGTTTTGTCAGGTACACAGGCGCAGTCTGTACTTGTTTTTTAACGAATTTTAGCAACATAACATAAATGAAACATATGTACCAGAAAATAGAGGCAGTACAAACGGACATCTTCGTCTGTGACACATTTGATTAGAAATATAGTTAGATGTCACGTGCAAGCACTCTAAACATGTCCTATCCTTTAATTCTATTCGTATGTTTATGTAGGTGAGACTGAGAAATCAAGAAACAATAATAACAGGTTTTCTTCCAGGGGAAAAATCTAAATGTGAAGGGGTGTTACACTGGGACTTTAATTACGTCCTTTGTACAAGATTAACAAGTAATAGCAATTTTTTAATTTATCTTAGTTCTTGGGGAGAGGAAGATGGAAGCGAACCTTCGTAAGGACCTCTGCAAGGAAACATGAATACTATCCGCCACTATTTGTTACATTACACAAAATAGTTATATATATATATATATTGAGTTTTAGTCAGGGTTTTCATTCTGCAGGAGAGGGGGGGATAGTAATACCTGACGAACATTTTCTATTCTCAGAGTGTTGAAATGATAGCATTTCCTCCATTATAACTTGGCCAAGCTATTGCATTATATGTAAGGATTAAGTTAGCCTAAAAAGCTTAAATTTCTATGGCTGTTTTACTCTGTACCCATGTTTCTCATTTTCGGTCTACGGGACTCTGTGTCCGGAAATTTTCGATGGCTTCCAAGTCGGAAAATAAGTGTATCAAAGGCATATATATTATATCTATGGTTATATGAGGCATGGATCTACAGTTTAAAGTGGGATACCGGTAACAACTTCATGAGCTTCCACCGTAAATCGAACCAGAGTCTCCCGCGATCAAGGCGTATGTGTTAACCATACAGCCACGAGGAAATTCACATAAGCACACACACATATATATTGTTGAGTTGATTTTGACTTTACCGTCTCTTTCAGCAGCGAGGATATATGAAATGTAGACCTACTGATTAACGTGGAATCCGAACTACATGAGCTCGCGCCGGGAATTGAACCCGAGTCTTCCGCGGCAAAGATTTTCCAAAATTGAAATTTTCCAGGAGTGAAAGTTGAAGTTCAATATCTCATGAACAATCCATATTTCTTTTATGTTGAGAACCAAAACCATAACTACTGTATGTAGTTCATTGTTTTATAACTTAGTGTTTACAAAAATCCTTTTAAAAAATACCTATTCATAGAAGTGAATGGTACTTATCTGTACTAGTTCTTGGCATCCAAGCAGTCCATTTATTGTAATACTAGCTTAATATACCCATTCTTCGCATGGGGGCTGTATTTGGAAGTCAACATCTGTGGAAGTATCACCATTCATTTCAGTGACCGCGAAAACTATGGATTTGACACTAGTATCAATCAATATGGGCTATTTATACATGTCTCGGTATTCCTCACCTGCTGACACCCGGCCCGCATACAGTAGTAGCTGAATTTGCAAGTCATCGCTGATGGAAGTGTCACCATTGATCTCAGCGACCGTGAAAACTATGGATTTGACACTAATGTCGATCAATTTGGATTACTTTCACTACATGTCTCGCTAAACGCCCCCCTGAGACCCCCTGGTTCCAATTTTGACAAAAACGCTTCGCCTTAGACTGGGACCTGGATCAAGGTATCCGTGACCAAAATTTGGTAACTCTCGGTCAACTTGTCTAGTCCCCAGGTCGGTCCCAGTAAACGTCCCCCCCGAGACCCCCCTGGTTCGAAATTTAAAAAAAACGCTTCGTCTTGATCTGGGGCCTGGACTAAGGTACCCGTGACCAAATTTTGGGAACTCTCGGTCCACTCGTCTGGTCCACAGGTCGCACACAGACAGACAGACAAACACACAAACAAACCCTTTATTTTATTTATATTAGATAAGATATACTATGTAAAATAGTCTCGTATCATAATATGTGATGTTCAACAAATGTTACATTATATATTATCCGTAGCTCGTGATATGCTGCAACATATTAAAGCCTCAGAATAGTTGGGAAAGCGAATAATCCAGAAGTTACGTAACCCTATTGCGTTCATGGGAACGAAAACACAATAATTATAACTATGCTAAATTACTATAGACTACCAACTGCTCATTCAGAGAATCTATGAAGTTCACTTTATCGCAATAGTTTTATACAAACTAGATTTAGACTACGGATAATAGTTTTATACAAACTGGATAATCAATTATTATTATTATTATCATTATATTTGCAGTAAAACCAAATACAATGACATTAACTATTAGTTCTAATTAACTGAATTGACCTGAAAATTAAATCTTGATCTTTAAAGATTAACTATTAATTTTATGCGTTCTGTACCTTTCTGAAGAAATAAAAGCTGGAATTGGTTTCAAGGCTGTTTTTGAGTGAATACTTTCTTCAAAATAATATTAAAAATTATAGAAAGATTTTCGAGACATTCGAGTCGAGTCGAGATTTTTAAGAGCCATCTCGACTCGACTCGTGTCTCGACTCGAAAATTCGAGTCGAGAAATACGCTTGTCTCGACTCGTCTCGAATTTTACAAAGTGTGTCTTGACTCGAATCTCGACTCGAATTCGAGTCGAGTCGAGTCGAGATTCGAGACATGTCTCGACTCGAGCAAATCCCTAACCAAGGGCGCTGTATATATATATCAATTATTCCTTTTGTCGCCCTTGTCTGTATAGGGGCACTTTTGATAGAACAAACAAAGATGTAATATTGCACCAAGTGCGCTGCAGATATATTAATTATTTTTTGTCGCCCCTGATTGTACAGGGGCGCCTCCGATAGAACAAAAGAGGATGTAATATTGTACCAAGGGCGCTGTAGATATATTAATTATTTTTTTGTTGCTCCTGATTGTATAGGGGCGCCTTTGATATAACAAAAAAGGATGTAATACTGTACCAAGGGCGCTGTAGATATAATAATTTTTCCTTTTGTTGCCCTGATTGTATAGGGGCACCTTCGATAGAACAAAACAGGATGTAATATTTTACCAAGGGCGATGTAGATATATTAATTATTGCTTGTGTCTCCCTTGTTAGTATGGAGGGCCTTCAATAGAACTAATAAGGATGTAATATTGTACCAAGGGCGCTGTAGATATATTAATTATTTCATTTGCTGTTCTTGATTGTATAGGGGCGCCTTTGATAGAACAAAAAAGGATGTAATATTGAACCAAGGGCGCTTTAGATATATTAATTACTTTTTGTCGCCCCTGATTCTATAGGGGCGCCTTCGATAGAACAAACAAGGATGTAATAATGTACCATGGGCGCTGTAGATATATTAGTTATTCCTTTTTTTGCCCCTGATTGTATAGGGACCCCTTCGATAGAACAAAGAAGGATGTAATATTGTACCAAGGGTGCTGTAGATATATTAATTATTCCTTTTTCTCGCTCCTGAATGTATAGGGGCGCCTTAGATAGAACAAACAAGGATGTAATATTGTACCATGGGCTCTGTAGATATATTATATATTCCTTTTGTTGCCCCTGATTGTATAAGGGCGGCTTAGAAAGAACAGAAAAGGATGAAATATTGCACGAAGGGCGCTGTAGATATATTAATTTTTCCTTTTGTTGCCCTTGATTGTATAGAGGCGCCTTCGATAAAATAAAAAACGATGTTATATTGTACAAATAGCGCTGTAGATATATTAATTATTTTTTTTGGTTGCCCTGATCGTATAGGGGCGTCTTTGATACAACAAAGAATATGTGATATTGTACCAAGGGCGCTGTAGATGTATTAATTTTTTTTTGTTGCCGCTAATTGTATAGGGGCGCCTTGGATTGAACAGAAAAGGATGTAATATTGTACCAAGGGCGATGTGAATGTATTAATTATACTTTTGTTGCCCCTGATTGTTTAGGTGCGCTTTCGGTAGAACAAAAAAAGATGTAATATTGTACCAAGGGCGCTGTAGATATATTAATTATTCTTTTTGTCGCCCTTGTTTGTATGGGGGCGCCTTTTATAGAACAAACGGGGATGTAATATTGTACCAAGGGCGCTGTAGATATATTAATTTTTCCTTTTGTTGCCCTGATTGTATAGGGGCACCTTCGATAGAACAAAAAAGGATGTAATATTTTACCAAGAACGCTGTAGATATATTAATTATTCCTTTTGTCGTCTTTGTTTGTATAGGAGCGCCTTTGATAGAACTAACAAGGATGTAATATTGTACCAAGGGCGCTGTAGATATATTAATTCTTCCTTTTGTTGACCCTGATAGAATACGGGCGCCTTCGATAGAACAAAAATGGATGTAATGTTGTACCAAGAGCGCTGGTGATATATTAATTATTAATTTTGTTGCCCGTGATTGTATAGGGGCACATTCAATAGGACAAAATAGAATGGAATATAGTACCAAGGTGACTGTAGATATATTAAATATTTCTTTTGTTGCCCTATATTGTATAGGGGCGCTTTCGATAGCACTAAAAGGATGTAATATTGTACCAAGGGCCTGTAGATATATTAATTATTTTTTTGCAGCCCCTGATTGTATAGGGGCGCGTTCAATAAAACAAAAAGTGATGTAATATTTTACCAAGAACGCTCTACATATATTAATTATTCCTTTTGTCGTCCTTTTTTGTATAGGAGCGCATTTGATAGAACTAACATGGATGTAATATTGTACCAAGGGTGCTGTAGATACATTAATTCTTTCTTTTTGCCCCTGATTGTATACGGGCGCCTTCGATACAACAAAAAAAGATGTAATGTTGTACCAAGGGCGCTGGTGATATATTAATTATTCCTTTTGTTGCCCGTGATTGTATAGGGGAGCATTCAATAATACAAAAAACGATGGAATACTGTACCAACGGGGCTGTAGATATATTAAGTATTTTTTGTTGCCCTTTATTGTATAGGGGCCCTTTCGATAGCACAAAAAAGGATATAATATTGTACCGAGGGAGCTGTAGGTATATTAATTTTTTCTTTTGTTGCCCTGGAAGGTATAGGGGTGCCTTTGATAGAACTAACAAGGATGTAATATTGTACCGAGGGCGCTGTAGATATATTAATTATTCCTTTTGTTTCCCTTGTTTGTAAAAGGGCACCTTTGATAGAACGAACAACGATGAAATATTGTACCAAGGGCGCTGTAGATATATTAATTATTCCTTTTATTGCCCCTGATTGTATAGGGGCGCCTTCGATAGAACAAAGAAGGATGTAATATTGTACCAAGGGCGCTGTAGATATATTAATTATTCCTTTTTCTCGCTCCTGAATGTATAGGGGCGCCTTAGATAGAACAAACAAGGATGAAATATTGTACCATGGGCTCTGTAGATATATTATTTATTCCTTTTGTTGCCCGTGATTGTATAAGGGGGGCTTAGATAGAAGAGAAAAGGATGAAATATTGTACCAAGGGCGCTGTACATATATTAATTTTTCTTGTTGCCGCTAATTGTATAGGGGCGCCTTGGATTGAACAGAAAAGGATGTAATATTGTACCAAGGGCGCTGTACATATATTAATTATTCTTTTTGTTCCCCTCATTGGATAGGGGCGACTTCGATAGAACAAAAAAGAATGTAATATTGTACCAAGAACGCTGTAGATATATTAATTATTCCTTTGTCGCCCTTGTTTGTATAGGAGCGCCTTTGGTAGAACTAACAAGGATGTAATATTGTATCAAGGGCGCAGTAGATATATTAATTCTTTCTTTTATTGGCTCTGATTGTATACGAGCGGCTTCGATAGAACACAAAAAGATGTAATATTGTAGCAAGGGCACTGGTGATATATCAATTATTCCTTTTGTTGCCCGTGATTGTATAGGGCGCCCCTATACAATCAGGAGCAACAGAAGGAAAAATTAATATACCTTCAGCTCCCTTCGTACAATATTACATCCTTTTTTGTTATATTGAAGGCGCCCTTATAAAATCAGGGGCAACAAAAGAAATAATTAATGTATCTAGAGCGCTGTTGGTACTATATTTCATCCTCTTTTGTTCTATCGAAGGCGCCCCTATACAATCGGGAGCGACAAAAAATAATTAATATATCTACATCGCCCTTGGTACAGTGTTACATCCTCTTTTGTTCTATCGGAGGCGCCCCTATACAACCAGGGGCGACAAAAAATAATTAATATATCTACAGAGTTTTTGCTGCAATATTACATCCTTGTTTGTTCTATGAAAGACCCCACTTTACGATCAGGGGCAACAAAAGGCATAATTAATATATCAACAGCGCCCTCTGTACAATATTGCATCCTTGATTGTTCTATCAAAGGCGCCCCTATACAAACAAATTCGAAAAAGGAATAATTAATATATCTACTGCGCCCTTAGTACAATATTACATCCTTTTTTGTTCTATCAAAGGCGCCCCCTATACAATCAGGGCAACAAAAGGAATAATTAATATATCTACAGCGTTCTTGGTACAATATTACATTTTTTTGTTTTATCCAAGGCGCCCCTATACCACCAGGGGCAACAAAGGAATAATTAATATATCTACTGCGCCCTTGGTACAATATTACATCCTTGTTAGTTCTATCGAAGGCGATCCTATACTAACAAGGTCGTAAAAAGAATATTTAGGATATCTACAGCGCCCTTGGTACAATATTCCTTTTTTTTGTTCTCTAAAAGGTGGCCCTATACAATCAGGGGCAACAAAACGAACAATTAATATATCTACAGCGCCCTTGGTGCAATACTACATCCTTGTTTGTTCTATCATAGGCGCACTTATACTATCAAGGGAAACAAAATAAATAATTAATATATCTATAGCGCCCTTGGTACAATATTACATCCTTGTTAGTTCTCTCGAAGGCGCCCCTATACTAAGAAGGGAGACAAAAGGAATAATTATTATATCTACAGCGCCCTTGGTACAATATTACATCCTTTTTTTCTAACGATGGCGCCCCTATACAACCAAAGCCAACAAAAAGAATATATAATATATCTAAAGCGCCCTTTGTACAATATTACATGCTTTTCTGTTCAATCGAAGGCGCCTTTATACAAACAAGGGAAACAAAAGGAATAATTAATATTTCTACAACGCCCTTGGTACAATATTACATCTTTTTTGTTCTTTCAAAGTCGCCCTTTTACAATCAGGGCAACAAAAGGAATAATTAATATATGTACAGCGCCCTTGGTACAATATTACATCCTTTTTTGTTCTATCGAAGTCGCCCCAATATCTTCAATGGTAACAAAAAAAAATTAATATATCTACAGCGCCCTTGGTACTATATTACATTCTTTTTTGTTCTATCGAATCCTCGCATATACAATCAAAGGCGACAAAAAATTATTAATATATCTACAGAGCCTTTGGTGCAATATTAGATGCTTGTTTATTCTTTCAAAGGCGCCCCTATACAAACAAGGGCGACAAAGGAATAATTAATATTTCTACAACGCCCTTGGTACAATATTACATCTTTTTTGTTCTTTCAAAGTCGCCCTTATACAATCAGGGCAACAAAAGGAATAATTAATATATGTACAGCGCCCTTGGTACAATATTACATCCTTTTTTGTTCTACCCAAAGCGCCCCTATACAATCAGGTTCAACAAATGTATAATTAATATATCTACAGCGCCCTTGGTACAATATTATATCTTTTTTGTTCTATTGAAGGCGCCCATATAGAATGACATGCAACAAACGGAATAATTAATATATCTAGAGCGCCCTTGGCGCTATATTACATCCTTGTGTGTTCCATCGAAGGCGCCCGTACACAAACATGGGCGACAAAAGGAATAATTAATATGTCTACAGTGACCTTGGTACAATATTACATTTTTTTGTTCTATCGAAGGCGCCCCTATAAAATCAGCGGCGACAAAAAAATAATTAATATATCTTCAGCGCCCTTGGTACAATATTACATCCTTTTTTGTTCTATGGAAAACGTTCCTATACAAGCACGGGCAACAAAAGGAATAATCAATATATCTACAGCGCCCTGGAACAATATTAAATCCTTGTTTTTTCTATCGAAGGCGCCCATAAACAACCAGGGGCAACAAAAGGAATAATTAATATATCTACATCGCCCTTGGTGCAATATTACATCCTCGTTTGTTCTATCAAAGGCGCCCCTATACAAACAAGGGCGACAAAAGGAATAATTAATATATCTACAGCGCCCTTGGTACAATATTACATCTTTTTTTGTTCTACCCAAAGCGCCCCTATACAATCAGGTTCATCAAATGTATAATTAGTATATCTACAGCGCCCTTGGTACAATATTATATCTTTTTTGTTCTATTGAAGGCGCCCATATACAATCACATGCAACAAACGGAATAATTAATATATCTAGAGCGCCATTGGCGCTATATTGCATCCTTGTGTGTTCTATTGAAGGCGCCCGTAAACAAAAATGGGCGACAAAAGGAATAATTAATATATCTACAGTGACCTTGGTACAATATTACATTTTTTTTGTTCTATCGAAGGCGCCCCTATAAAATCAGCGGCGACAAAAAAATAATTAATATATCTACAGCGCCCTTGGTACAATATTACATCCTTTTTTGTTCTATGGAAAACGTTCCTATACAAGCACGGGCAACAAAAGGTATAATCAATATATCTACAGCGCCCTGGAACAATATTAAATCCTTGTTTGTTCTATCGAAGGCGCCCATAAACAACCAGGGGCAACAAAGGGAATAATTAATATATCAACATCGCCCTTGGTGCAATATTACATCCTCGTTTGTTCTATCAAAGGCGCCCCTATACAAACAAGGGCAACAAAAAGAATAATTAATATATCTACAGCGCCCTTGGTACTATATAACATCCTTTTTTGTTCTAACGGAGGCGCCCTATACAATCAGGGGCGACAAACACTTATTCATATATCTACAGAGCCTTTGGTGCAATATTACTTCCTCGTTTGTTCTATGAAAGGCCCGCCTATACGATCACGAGCAATAAAAGAAATAATTAATACATCTACAGAGCCCTTGGTACAATATTACATACCTGTTTGTTCTATCAAAGGCGTCCCTATACAAACAAAAACGACAAAAGGAATAATTAATATATCTGCAGCTCAATTGGTGCTATATTACATCCTTCTTTTTTCCATCAAAGATCCTCTATACAAACAAGTGCAAAAACACGAATAGTTAAAATATCTACAGCGCCCTTGGTAAAATATTACATCCTTGTTTGTTTTATCGAAGGCGATCCTATACAAACCAAGGCGACAAAAAATAGAAAAAAAAGGATGTAATATTGTACCAAGGGCATGGTGATATATTAATTATTTTTGTCTCCCCTGATTGTTTAGGGGCGCCTTCGATAGAACAAAGAAGGATGTAATATTGTACCAAGGGCGCTGTAGATATATTAATTACTTCTTTTTGTCGTACCTGAATGTATAGGGGCGCCTTAGATAGAACAAACAGGGATATAATTATGTACCATGGGCGTTAGATATATTCATTATTACTTTTGTTACCCCTGATTGTATAGGACCGGCTTCGATAGAACAAAAAAGGATGTAATATTGTACCAAGGGCGCTGTAGATATATTAATTTTTCATTTTTTTGCCCTTGATTGCATAGGGGTGCCTTCAATAGATCAAAAAAGGATGTAATATTGTACCAAGGGCGCTGTAGATATATTAATTATTCCTTTTGTTGCCCTGATTGTATAGGGGAGTCTTTGATAGAACAAAAAAGATGTAATATTGTACCAAGGGCGATGTATATATATTAATTATTTTGTTGTTGCCGCTGATTGTATAGGGGCGCCCTCGATTGAACATAAAAAGATGTAATATTGTTCCAAGTTCGCTGGTGATATATCAATTATTCCTTTTGTTGCCCGTGATTGTATAGGGGCGCCTCCGATAGAACAAAAAAGGATGTAATATTGTACCAAGGGCGCTGTTCATATATTAATTATTCCTTTTGTTGCTCCTGATTGTATAGGGGCGCCTTTGATATTACAAAAAAGGATGTAATACTGTACTAAAAGCGCTGTAGATATATTAATTTTTCTTTTTGTTGACACTGATTGTATAGGGGCGCCTTCGTGAAAACTAACAAGGATGCAATATTGTACCAAGGGGGCTATAGATTTATTAATTATTCATTTTGTTTCCCTTGTTAGTATAAGGGCGCCTCTGATAGAACAAACAAGGATGTAATATTGCACCAAAGGCGATGTAGATATATTAGTTATTCGTTTTGTTGCCCCTGTTTGTATAGGGCCACCTTTTAGAGAACAAAAAAAGAGGCGACAAAAAAATAATTAATATATCTACAGCGCCCTTGGTACAATATTACATCCTTTTTTGTTCTATGGAAGGCGTTCCTATACAATCACGGGCAATAAAAGGAATAATCAATATATCTACAGCGCCCTGGAACAATATTAAATCCTTGTTTGTTCTATCGAAGGCGCCCATAAACTACCAGGGGCAACAGAAGGAATAATTAATATATCTACATCGCCCTTGGTGCAATATTACAATCTCGTTTGTTCTATCAAAGGCGCCCCTATACAAACAAGGGCGACAAAAATAATAATTATATATCTACAGCGCCCTTGGTACAATATTACATCCTTGTTTTTCTATCAAAGGCGCCCTTATACTAACAAGGGAAACAAAATGAATAATTAATACATCTTTAGCGCCCTTGGTACAATATTACATCTTTGTTAGTTCTCACGAAGGCGCCCCTATACAACCAGTGGCAAGAAAAAGAATAATTAATATAGCTACAGCGCCCTTGGTACAATATTACATCCTCTTTTGTTCTAACGGAGGCGCCCTATACAATCAGGAGCGACAAAAACTAATTTATATATCTACAGAGCCTTTGGTTCAATATTACTTCCTTGTTTGTTCTATGAAAGGCCCGCCTATACGATCACAGGCAATAATAGAAATAATTAATACATCTACAGAGCCCTTGGTACAATATTACATACTTGTTTGTTCTATCAAAGGCGCCCCTATACAAACAAAAGCGACAAAAGGAATAATTAATATATCTACAGCACACTTGGTGCAATATTACATCCTTCTTTTTTCCATCAAAGACCCTCTATACAAACAAGTGCAAAAACACGAATAATTAATATATATCTACAGCGCCCTTGGTAAAATATTACATCCTTATTAGTTCAACGAAGGCGCCCTTATACTAACAAGGGAAACAAAATGAATAATTATTACATCTATAGCGCCCTTGGTACAAAATTACATCTTTGTTAGTTCTCACGAAGGCGCCCCTATACAATCAGTGGCAAGAAAAAGAATAATTAATATAGCTACAGCGCCCTTGGTACAATATTACATCCTCTTTTGTTCTAACGGAGGCCCCCCTATACAATCAGGGGCGACAAAAACTAATTTATATATCTACAGAGCCTTTGGTGCAATATTACTTCCTTGTTTGTTCTATGAAAGGCCCGCCTATACGATCAAAGGCAATAAAAGAAATAATTAATACATCTACAACGCCCTTGGTGCAATATTACATACTTGTTTGTTCTATCAAAGGCGCCCTTATACAAACAAGGGAAACAAAAGGAATAATTATTATATCTACAGCGCCCTTGGTACAATATTACATCCTTGTTAGTTATATCGAAGGCGCTCCTATACTAACAAGGGAGACAAAAGGAATAATTAACATATCTACATCACCCTTGGTACAGTGTTACATCTTCTTTTGTTCTATCGGAGGCGCCCCTATACAATCAGGGAAACAAAAAATAAATAATATATCTACAGAGCCTTTGGTGCATAATTACATCCTTGTTTGTTCTATTAAAGGCCCCACTATCCGATCAGGGGCACACATAACGAATAATTAATGTATCTACAGCGCCCTTAGTACAATATCACATCCTTTTTTGTTCTATCAAAGGGGCCCTTTATACAATCAGGGCAACAAAAGGAATAATTAATATATCTACAGCACACTTGGTGCAATATTACATCCTTGTTTTTTCTATCAAAGGCGCCTTTGATATAACAAAAGACTTGTAATTCTGTACCAAGGGCGCTGTAGATATATTAATTATTCCCTTTGTCGCTATTGTTAGTATAAGGGCGCCTTCGATAGAACAAAACAGGATGTAATATTTTACCAATGACGCTGTAGATATATTAATTATTACTTTTGTCTCCCTTGTTAGTATAGAGGCGCCTTCAATAGAACTAACAAGGATGTAATATAGTACAAGGGGCGTAGTAGATATATTAATTATTCCTTTTGTTGCCCATGATTGTATAGGAGGCGCCTTTGATAGAAAAAAGGATGTAATATTGTACCAAGGGCTTGTTGATATATTAATTATTTTTGTCTCCCCTGATTGTATAGGGGCGCCTTCGATAGAACAAGGAAGGATGTAATATTGTACCAAGGGCGCTGTAGATATATTAATTTTTCTTTTGTTGCCCTTGATTGTATAAGGGCGCCTTCGATAGATCAAAAAAGAATGTAATATTGTACCAAGATCGCTGTAGATATATTAATTATTCCTTTTGTTGCTCTGATTGTATAGGGGAGTCTTTGATAGAACAAAAAAGATGTAATATTGTACCAAGGGGGCTGTAGATATATTAATTATTTTTTTGTTGCCGCTGATTGTATAGGGGCGCCCTCGATTGTACATAAAAAGATGTAATATTGTACCAAGTTCGCTGGTGATATATCAATTATTCCTTTTGTTGCCCGTGATTGTATAGCGGCGCCTCCGATAGAACAAAAGAGGATGTAATATTGTACCAAGGGCGCTGTTCATATATTAATTATTCCTTTTGTTGCTCCCGATTGTATAGGGGCGCCTTTGATATTACAAAAAAGGATGTAATACTGTACCAAGAGCGGTGTAGATATATTAATTATTCTTTTTGTCGCCCTTGTTAGGATACGGGCGCCTTCGCTAGAACTAACAAGGATGTAATATTGTACCAAGGGCGCTGTAGATATATTTATTATTCGTGTTTTTGCCCTTGTTTGTATAGAGGGTCTTCCATGGAAAAAACAAGGATGTAATATTGCACCAAGTGTGCTGTAGATATATTATTTATTTATTTATTTTGTCGCTTTTGTTTGTATAGGGGCGTTTTTGATAGAACAAACAAGGATGTAATATTGTACCAAGGGCGCTGTAGATGTATTAATTATTCCTTTTTTTGCCCTTGATCGTATAGGCGGGCCTTTCATAGAACAAACAAGGAAGTAATATTGCACCAAAGGCTCTGTAGATATATAAATTAGTTTTTGTCGCCCCGCATTGTATAGGGGCGCCTCCGTTAGAACAAAACAGGATGTAATATTGTACCAAAGGCGCTGTAGATATATTAATTATTTTTTTGTTGCTACTGATTGTATAGGGGCGCCTTCGTGAGAACTAACAAGGATGTAATATTGTACCAAGGGGGCTATAGATGTATTAATTATTCATTTTGTTACCCTTGTTAGTATAAGGGCGCCTTTGATAGAACAAACAAGGATGTAATATTGCACCAAGGGCGATGTAAATATATTAATTATTCGTTTTGTTGCCCCTGATTGTATACGGGCGCCTTCGATAGAACAAACAAGGATTTAATATTGTTCCAGGGAGCTGTAGATATATTTATTATTTCTGTTGTTGCCCGTGATTGTATAGGAACGCCTTCCATAGAACAAAAAAGATGTAATATTGTACCAGGGGCGCTGTAGATATATTAATTATTTTTTGTCGCCCCTGATTTTATAGGCGCGCCTTGGATAGAACAAAAAAATGTAATATTGCACCAAGGGCGCTCCAGATATATTAATTATTTTTTTAGTTGCCCCTTATCGTATAGGGGCGTCTTTCATAGAACAAACAAGAATGTAATATTGCACCAAAGGCTCTGTAAATATATTAATTAATTTTTTTTGTCGCCCCTGACTGTATAGAGGAGCCTTCGATAGAACAAACAAGGATGTAATATAGCGCCAAGGGCGATGTATATATATTAATTATTCCTTTAGTCGCCCCTGATTGTATAGGGTCGCCTATGATAGAACAAACATGGATTTAACATTGCACCAAGAGCGCTGTAGATACATTAATTATTCCTTTTGTTGCCTTTGATTGTATAAGAGCGCCTTCAGTAGAACAAAAAAGGATGTAATAATGTACCAAGGGCGCTGTAGATATATTATTTATTTCTTTTGTTGCTCCTGATTATATAGGGGCGCTTTCGATAGAACAAAGAAGGATGTAATATTGTACCAAGGGCGCTGTAGATATATTATTTATTCCTTTTGTCATCCTTGTTTGTATAGGGGCGCTTTCGATAGAACTAACAAGGATGTAATATTGTACCAAGGGCGTTGTAGATAAATTACTTACTTTTTTGTCGCCTCCGATTGTATAGGGGCGCCATCGATAGAACAGAAAAATGTAATATTGTACCAAGGGCACTGTTGATGTATTAATTATTCCCTTTATCGCCCATGTTTGTTGAGGGGCGCCTTCGATAGATGAAAGGAGGATGTAATATTGTACGAAGGGCGCGGTAGATATATTAATTACTTTTTTTGTCCTCTGATCGTATAGGGGCGCCTTTGATAGAACAAACAAGAATGTAATATTGCACAAAAGTCTCTGTAGATATATTAATTATTTCTTTTGTTGCCCCTGATTGGATAGGGGCGCCTTCGATAGAACAAAAAAGGATGGAATATTGTACATAGGACGCTGTAGATATATTAATTATTCTTTTGTTGCCCGTGATTGTATATGGGCGCCTTCGATAGAACAAAAAACGATGTAATATTGTACTAAGGGCGCTGTAGATATATTAATTATTCCTTTTATCGCCCTTGTTTGTATAGGGGCGCCTTTAATAGAACAAACAAGGATGTAATATTGCACCAAGGGCGCTGCAGATATATTAATTATTCCTTTTGTTGCCCTTGACTGTATAGGGCCGCCTTTGATAGAATCAAAGAGGATGTAATATTTTACCAAGGGTGCTGTAGATGTATTAATTATTTTTTGTCGCCCGTGAGTTTATAGGCGCACCTTCGATAGAACAAAAGAGGATGTAATATTGTACCAAGGGCGCTGTAGATATAGTATTTATTTTTTTATTGCCCTTGATTGTATACGGGCGCCTTCGATGGAACAAAAAAGGATGTAATATTGTACCAAGGGCGCTGTAGATATATTAATTATTCTTTTGTTGCCGGTGATTGTATAGGGGCCCTTTCGATAGAACAAAAAAATGTAATATTGTACCTAGGGTGCTGTATATATATTAATTATTCCTTTTTTCGCAATTGTTTATATAGGGGCGCCTTTGATAAAACAAATAAGGAGGTAATATTGCACCAAGGGCGCTACAGATATATTAATTATTCCTTTTGTTGCCTCTGATCGTATAAGAGGCGCCTTTGATAGAACAAAAAATGATGTAATATTGTACCAAGATTGCTGAAGATATATTAGTTATTCCTTTTGTTGCCCCTGATTGGATAGGGGTGCCTTCGATAGAACAAAGAAGGATGAAATATTGTACCAAGGGCGCTGTAGATATATTAATTTTTGCCTTTGTTGCCGTTGATTGTATAGGGGCGCCTTTGATAGAACAAAAAAGAATCTAATATTGTACTCCCATGCGCAAAAAAAATTGCGCGTATACTGTAACTCACGATTTTTTCGCATTTATTCCATTTTCCTTACGTTTATGGGCAAAATTCAGTTATTAGTATGTGGAGATAATAGAAAGCAATCCATCTAAGGAGATATTTCCAAAAAATATAATACGTGACAAATCAAACGAGCGCGGATCAAAATGAAGTTCTCGTTCTTACGTGGTGGTAACTTCAATACCCCCGATTCTATACATCTGCTTCGACTCGACGAATCCCTGCCACTAGTGGCGTCGCTATATCGACGAGCGCCATTTACCGGCAAGTGGGCCACTAGGTGTTGGCGACGCTTACGGCATGGGGAAGCTAATAAACAAACAACCAATAAATAAATCTAAAGCCTTATTAAAAAGTTTTCTGAAAATTTACATCTAGCAAAATCATTTGTTGGTATTCCAGAACTGTAAATTCACCTTTATTCATAATTTACTTCTATCGTAGTTTTGATATGAGAATGATATGTCTGAAACTGTAACACAGGTCATTAATATATATATATATATATATATATATATATATATATATATATATATATATATATATATATATATATGTGTGTGTGTGTGTGTGTGTGTGTGTGGCTTTAGTCAAATTTAGCAGTTTTTCTTAACAGTCAGTCAATTTGGATCTGTGATTTTAGAGTTTTAGAGATTTCCTTAAATTTTTCATTTCTACAACAGTTTGCTACTAACACCATTAACGTATCTCTTTCGATATTTGCATATGTAATGGCTTGGTCACTCCCAGTATATTTCAAAGAATAAACTATTTACGGTGTCTTACTCCATTAATCCGAACTACATTTAATATCCGACAACTCTGTGCATTTTCCCATAAATTTGCAAACTTTCTACTAGGTTAAAAACTCAGTATTTTCTATTTTCTCCATTTCTTGCTAAAACGAAAGTGTTCTTTTGACAACCTGAAATGATGACTCTATTCTACATTATGTTGCATAGGGCATTTTATGTAGCATATCATTTGACACTTGGACACTTTCTTCGTATATTGAAAGCAACAGGGACTAAGTCCTTCCACACTTACATGAGAAGTAAACAAATTCTTTTTAATTCGTGAAATTGTGCCAATCCACTAGGTCCAGACAGTTTTTAATTTAAGATAATAATAATAATAATAATAATAATAATAATAATAATAATAATAATAATAATAATAATAATAATAATAATAATAATAATAATTATTATTATTATTATTATTATTATTATTATTATTATTTTATTGACTTAGGTTTTCCTGAATATTAAGCAATATTTCACAAAAAGCTGGAATTTTTAAACAAATGTGTTCGATATCAAGTTTTCATAAAGAAGTCACTCTCTCCTATAAATAATTTCAGAGGGGCCGCGGTGGCTCAGTGATAAAGCGTTCACCTTTGGTGCATGGGATTCTTGGTTCGACCCCAGCTCGCACCCAGTGAATTTTGTGGTGGAGAAACACCATGTGCATGGGTTTTCTCGGTGTTCTCCCCTTTTCTCCCACTTTTTCATTCCACCATTTCATTCATTTCTCATCATCACCGTGTCCTTTAGCCTAGCCGGTATAACCGTGGGTCGTAAAACTTAAAGATTTGATTTCAAATAATTCCAACCCATACAGTTTAGGAAGTATGTCATTTCGAATAAAACAAACTACTCTATAAAATTCTGAGTATTATTATTTTTAATATATACAATTCTAGTGGACCTTATTTCTAAATCGAAGGGTAAGAAGACTAAATTCACTCTCTTATTATTATAAATTCCTTTCAATTGAAGTAGTTAAAATAGTTGGGAAAAATTAGAAAGCCATACCCTATATTGCAGTGTGCCACAACCGGATAACGCGGCACACTGGCGTGCCCAGCAAAATGAACAGTATGACGCAAACTTTTACCTATTATTTACAAGAATATGTGTCGAGTTTATTTTATTTATTATTATCAACGATTCTTCCACGGATCAGCTGTCTGTATATAGTTAAACAAACAAGTATCACATTGAGGGAATGAGTGTAATTATTTACTTTAATAGTAATAGAAAGGTGTATTTTCTTGTATTTTCTACCGGGAATAACTGCATCCGGTCTAGAAAGCTGGGACTAACAACAAAGGAAACCGATGTGCCAAACACACACCACCCTATAGTCGGGAGTGGCACAAGTCCTTTTCTACGTCTTGGTACCCTAAGGGTTGTTGCCTTCAAAGAGAGAGAGAGAGAAATAACTTAAGTCCATTTCACTTACATGCTTAAATAAATAAATTATGTAAATAACTATTTCGTTTTCTGTTTATTATTATTATTATTATAAATTTCTTAGGAAGTTGACTGCCATATGTATGCACACTGCTCTCCAGTGTAGCGCCTCGTGTATGATTTTCCATACACAAACTATGTATTCCAAGTTTGTTGTGTTCGTTCAATAGGTGTGTTGGTAATTAGATGCATATGACGTAGAAGTCAAAATTTAATGTCCACGCTACGCATACGCAAAACCATAGACAAAGAAATTTACGAACAAAGACATTTATGGCGCTAAAATAAAAGGGCAAAAATAAAGAATTACTGGCTGATTATTGTCCATAGTGCACAGGTGATAACGGTTAACAGTGTTAAATTTAAACAAATAGTTTTAATTAAGCACAAATTTAACTTATAGTGTCAGTGAGGAAGGCTCAGGAGTTCGCTAGGATCGTTACAATATCGAACCCCGTGAAATGCACTGCAAATCTGTCCGCAAGCCGCCCCCCTAATGTTCAACAGATATTGTGTATTAATGCTCATTTCAATGCAAACCTATATAGACCTACGCACTTCAATACACCAACGAAGGTGCAGACTATTCATGAGTTAAAGTCTCTCACCGAATGTATTCTCCTAACATGTCTCCCAGCGATTACAACATTTTTTGGTATCTCAGTCACTTACTAGTAGGATAGCTTTAACTAGAGATCACTGATTAACCTGGTATTGGATGTTTCACTTTCTTACCTTTGGAGTTGACAGTCATCGGTTGGACATTTCACACGCAAATATATAATATTAACAACGTTTCTTCTATAATTTCATAATATTGTATTATTTCTTTGTATTATTCATTAGCTTGGTTAGGCTTGTTTAAACACTTTTCTCTTTGCACCCACTTATTACCTATACCTTAACGTTGGATAAAAATACACTAGCTCTCACCGGGAACCAAATCCAGAACCAATGCACTTGAACCATTTGGCCACAACAAGGAACATTTAAAAAGAAGTTTCGATTTTGTTAGGAAAATTGTGATTAGGTGTAACATTTAAAAATATATTTAAGAATGGGTACGGATGAAACGCACTGAATTTTCTCGCTCGAATTTCTTAAACTGACTCGTGTTAGGCTGCAGCTATTACTGAATCATTTATTTGGGAAATGCGATTAAAATAATGTGTTTTGGAAAACTTTGTTCGAAGCAACTTACGTCCCATTGGTCATATTTCTGCTAGAAATAACTTATGCCTTATATTAGAATTATTAAGGAAATGATTGTATATGAACTATGAGCAAAAGCGTCTGAGTACTTTCTGAGAAATCGTCAAAAAAGTCATCCCCAAGAATAAAATATCCCTTGTATATCTTTTCAGGACAAACGAGTTATGCTATTTATGAAATACGAACAAAATTGCCTGAGTCATTCTCGACAAAATCGTAGGGTAAAACTTGCTCCGAAAAGTAATATACCACTTCTAGCTTTTTAGGATGATGGAATTATACCATTACGTTAGGTTATTTATGTAACATTTATTTATGAAATATGAACAAAGTTGCGTCAGGCGTTAATAGGAAAATCGTCGGAGAAGAGTAAACTATCCCTTCTGAATGTTTACAGGACGAACGAGTTGTGAGATATTGTTAGGTTATTAATGATACAATTATTTATGAAATGTGATTGAGAAAATTGTTCGAAAAAACGCTTCCCATACAGTAAATTACACCTTATGTATTTTTGTTAAGAACAATGATTCATACTATATTTGTAAAAAAAAAAAAAATAAATAAATAAAATAAAAAATAAGCAAAATCTTTACAGCTGTTTTTGAGACAAATTAATTATTTTAAATTTTTATCCTTCAGTAAACTACCCTTATTTTTAGGTGTCGGAGGATATAGAATTCGAAACGATAAAGTGTTATAAAATCTTCATGTCTAGAATTCGGTCCAGATACGTCGAACAGTATGGCCTCTATTTGAATGCATGTAAAAGCGAGACGAACCGACAAACGAACAGATGGACAGACATTAAAATCACTTTTTTGATATGTGGGGGCGTGAAACTTGAATTCATTGAAATCTCGAATTCGCTTTTTATCACTATTACTACAATTTCTTCTTTCGTCGCTCGAACTTGAAAAGGAATAGGAATACAACGACACGTAAGGCGATAATTTGTAATTCCCAAAATTTAATTAGTTACGTTTAATGTATTGCCATGCTAGAAAAAAAGCTTATGCCTGTTTGTTATATCACTTTAATATCAGTTTTTCACGCTACTATATAATGTAGAAATATGGTATGATTATCGTTCATATTCATGCTATCTTTTGGAAATATTCGTGTTCCGCATACATAGATATGTATAATTTAGTTACATTCAACGAAAGCATTCTTGCACTTGTGGATATGAAAAAAAAGAGAGAGAGAAAGTTAATACTCTAAAAAGCAAAAAACACAGGCACACACACACATAAACCATAATTTGACGTCAGGTCGATGTAACAAGGGGTAAGACTTTAAAGACTGTCAAGGTCACGTATGTTCTTTTTCCTGTTTCTGACACACAAATCCGAAGTGAGTTGTCTGCTGTTCAAAAACGGGAAGAAACATACAAGACTATAAACTGAAAACAATAACTGTTTCCAATAGTACACGTATTCTAATACTGAATAAATACATCGATTAAAGGATGCTATCAATAAGTTATTTCCTTATTATATTATTTCGGTTCTTATTAACATCAAAATTATACACTTCCTATAATGTTTTGTAAAAAAAAAAAAAAAAAAAAAAAAATGGGATGGGATGGGATGGGATTCGATGTGGTGTCAAAATAATACAATAAATAAGAGTCCGCCACTCTATCCACCTAACCACGGAGGCTACGTAGTGTTTGCTCTTTTTTTCTTAAGAAATAATCTTCATAACTATGGTGCGTATCGCTTCGAACCTTAAGATAAGAGTTTTTCTTTTTAATTCTATATTTTCGTACGACATCTTAGTTACAGAAGCTAATTTATATTTGGCAGGCAATCTACACACTAGGTTTTAACCAATAAATGCAACATGTTACTCCAGCATCCAGTTCCTTGATCCAAGTCCTCGACCCCCCTACTGAATTCCCTCCGCAATTGTGCTCTGCTACTGAAAAAATCCCTAGAAATCATCGTTGCCAGTATACACAAAACCGAGCATAATTTTGTTTTTCGCTTATATTTTTATTATTTTATTATATTTTTTGGAAATATCTCCTTAGATGGATTGCTTTCTATTATCTCCACATACTAATAACTGAATTTTACCCATAAACGTAAGGAAAATGGAATAAATCCGAAAAATCGTGAGTTACAGTATACGCGCAATTTTTTTTGCGCATGGGAGTACCAAGGGCGCTGTAGATATATTAATTATTCCTTTTGTTGCCCAGGTAGTATAGGGGCGTCTTTGATAGGACAAAAAGAATATAATATTGTACCAAGGGCACTGTAGATATATTAATTATTCCTTTTGTTGTCCTGTTTGTTTAGGGGCGTCTTTGATAGAACAAAAAACATGTAATATTCTACCAAGGGCGCAGTAGATATATTAATTCTTCCTTTTGTTGCCCCTGATTGTATACGGGCGCCTTCCATAAAAAAAAGGATGTAATATTGTACCAAGGACGCTGTAGATATATTAATTATTCTTTTGTTGCCCGTGATTGTATAGGGGCGCCTTCGATAGAACAAAAAACGATGTAATATTGTACCAAGGACACTGTAGATATATTAATTATTCCTTTTATCGCCCATGTTTGTGTAGGGGCGCCTTCGATAGATGAAAAGAGGATGTAATATTGAACGAAGGGCGCTGTAGATATAATAATTGTTCCATTTATCGCCCATGTTTGTGTAGGGGCGCCTTCGATAGATCAAAAGAGGATGTAATATATTACGTAGGGCGCTGTAGATATATTAATTATTCCTTTTCTTGCCTCTGATCGTATAGGGGCGCCTTTGATAGAACAAACAAGGATGTAATATTGTACCAAGGGCGCTGTAGATATATTAATTATTTCTTCTGTTGCCCCTGATTGGATAGGGGCGCCTTCGATAGAACAAAAAAGGATGGAAAATTGTACCAAGGGCGCTGTAGATATATTAATTATTCTTTTGTTGCCCGTGATTGTATAGGGGCGCCTTCGATAGAACAAAAAAGGATGTAATATTGTACCAAGGGCGCTTTAGATATATTAATTATTCTTTTATCGCCAATGATTGTGTAGGGGCGCCTTCGATAGATGAAAAGAGGATGTAATATATTACGAAAGGCGCTGTAGATATATTAATTATTCCTTTTGTTGCCTCTGATCGTATAGGGGCGCCTTAGATAGAACAAACAAGGATGTAATATTGTACCAAGGGCGCTGTAGATAAATTAATTATTCCATTTGTTTCCCCTGATTTTATAGAGGGCGCCTTTGATATAACAAACAAGAATGTAATATTGCACCAAAGGTTCTGTAGATATATTAATTATTTCTTCTGTTGCCCCTGATTGGATAGGGGCGCCTTCGATAGAACAAAAAAGGATGGAAAATTGTACCAAGGGCGCTGTAGATATATTAATTATTCTTTTGTTGCCCGTGATTGTATAGGGGCGCCTTCGGTAGAACAAAAAATGATGTAATATTTTACCAAGGGTGCTGTAGATATATTAAGTATTCCTTTTATCGCCCTTGTTTGTATAGGGGCGCCTTTGATAGAACAAACAAGGATGTATTATTGCATCAAGGGCGCTGTAGATATTTTAATTATTCCTTTTGTAGCCCCTGATCGTATAGGGGGCACCTTTGAAAGAAAAAAAAATGATGAAATATTGTAAAAAGGGCGCTGAAGAAATATTAATTTATCCTTTTGTTGCCCCTGATTGCATAGGGGTGTTCTCGATAGAACAAAGAAGGATGAAATATTGTACCAAGGGCGAAGTAGATATATTTATTGTTCCTCTTGTTGCCCCTGATTGTATAGGAGCGCCTTCGATCGAACAAAAAAGGATGTAATATTGTACCAAGGGCGCTGTAGGTATATTTATTATTCCTTTTCTTTTGCCTCCCTTGTTAAAATGGGGGTGCCTTCGATAGAACTAACATCGATGTAATATTCTACCAAGGGCGCTGAAGATATATTAATTATTTTTTTGTTTTCCCTGATTTTATAGGAGCGCCTTTGATAGAACGAACAAGGATGTAATATTGCACGAAGAGCGCTGTAGATACATTAATTATTTATTTTGTTGCCACTGATTTTATAAGGTCGCCTTCAATATAACAAAAAAGGATGTAATATTGTACGAAGGGCGCTCTAGATATATTAATTATTCCCTTTGTTGCCCCTGATTGTATAGGTGCACCTTCGATAGAACAAAAAAATGTAATATTGTACCAAGGGCGCTGTAGATATATTAATTATTCTTTTGTCGCCCATGTTTGTGTGGGGGCGCCTTCGATAGAAAAAAAAGGATGTACTATTGTACCAAGGGCGCTGTACATATAATTATTATTCCTTTTGTCGCCCTTGTTTGTATGGGGACGCCATTGATAGAGCAAAAGGAGATGTAATATTGCACCAAAAGCGCTCCAGATATATTAATTATTTTTCTAGTTGCCCCTGATTGTATAGGGGCGCCTTTGATAGAACAAACAAGAATGTAATATTGAACCAAAGTCTCTGTAGATATATTAATAACTTTTTTGTCGCCCCTGAATGTATAGGGGCGCCTTCGATAGAACAAAAGGAGATGAAATATAGCGCCAAGGGCGATGTATATATATTAATTATTCCTTTTGTTGCCCCTGATTGTATAGGAGCGCCTTCAATAGAACAAAAAAAATGTAATAATGTACCAAGGGCGCTGTAGATATATTAATTATTCCTTTTGTTGCTCCTGATTGTATAGGGGCGCCTTCGATAGAACAAAGAAGGATGTAATATTGTACCATGGGCGCTGTAGATATATTATATATTCCTTTACTCATCCTTGCTTGTATAGGGGCGCTTTCGATAAAACAAACAAGGATGTAATATTGTACCAAGGGCGCTGTAGATATATTACTTACTTTTTTGTCATCACTGATTGCATAGGGCGCTATCGATAGAACAAAAAAGGATGTAATATTGTACCAAGGGCGCAGTAGATATATTAATTCTTTCTTTTGTAGCCCCTGATTGTATACGGGAGCCTTCGATAGAAAAAAACGATGTAATATTGTACCAAGGGCGCTAGTGATATATCAATTTTTCCTTTTGTTGCCCATGATATTATAGTGGCTTTTCAATAGAACAAAAAAGCATGTAATTTTGTACCAAGGGCGATTTAGATATATATTGATTATTCTTTTTGTTGCCCCTAGTTGTATAGGGGCGCCTTTGTTCGTGAAAAAAGGATGCAATATTGTACCAAGGGCGCTGTAGATATATTAATTATTCCTTTTGTTGCCCCTGATTGTATACGTGCGCCTTCGAAGGAACTAAAAAGGATGTAAAATTGTAGCAAGGGCACTGTAGATATATTAATTCGTTTTTTTTCCGCCCCTGATTGTATAGGGACGCCTTTGATAGAACAAACAAGGATGTAATATTGCACCAAGAGCGCTGTAGATATATTAATTATTTCATTTTGTGGCCCCTGAATGTATAGGGGGCGCCGTTGATGGAACAAAGAACAAGGTAATATTGCACGAAAGGCTCTGTAGATATATTAGTTATTTTTTTTGTCGCCCTTGATTGTATAGGGGCGCCTTCGATAGAACAAAAGAGGATGTAATATTGTACCAAGGGCGCTGTAGATATATTAATTACTTCTTTTCTTGTCCCTGATTGAATAGGGGCGCATTCGATAGAACAAAAAGTGATGTAATATTGTACCAAAGGCGCTGTAGATATATTATTATATTTTTTGCCCGTGATTGTACAGGAGCGCTTTGGATAGAACAAAAAAAGGATGTAATATTGTACCAAGGGCGCTGAAGATATATTAATTATTCCTTTTGTTTCCCTTTTTTGTATAGGGATGCCTATGAAGGAACAAACAAGGATGTAATATTGCACCAAGGGCGCTATAGATATATTAGTTATTCCTTTTGTAGCCCTTGATCGTATAGGGGGCGCCCTTGATAGAACAGAAAAGGATGTAATATTATACCAAGGGGGTTTAGATGTATTAGTTATTCTTTTTGTTGCCCCTGCTTGCATAGGGACAACTTCGTTCGAAGAAAAAAGGATGTAATATTGTACCAAGGGCGATGTAGATATATTAATTATGCCTTTTGTTGCCTTTGATTGTATAGGGGCGCCTTCGATCGAACAAGAAAGGATGTGATATTGTACCAAGGGCGCTGTAGATATATTTATTATTCCTTTTGTCTCCCTTGTTAGTATGGTGGCGCCTTCGATAGAACTAACAAGGATGTAATATTGTACCAAGGGCGCCGTAGATATTTAATTATATTTTTTGTTGCCCCTGATTTTATACGGGCGCCTTCGATAAAACAGAAAAAGATGTAATATTGTACCAAAGGCCCTGTAGATATATTGGTAATTTTTTTGTTGCCCCTGATTGTATTGGGGCGCCTTCGATCGAACAAAAAAGGATGTATTATTGTACCAAGGGCGCTGTAGGTATATTAAATATTCCTTTTGTCTCCCTTGTTTGTATAGGGGCGCCTTCGATAGAAGTAACAAGGATGTAATATTGTTCCGAGGGCGCTGCAGATATATTAATTATTTTTTCTTTCCCTTTTTTGTATAAGGGCGCCTTTGATAGTACAAACTAGGATGTAATATTGCTCCGAGGGTGCTGTAGATATATTAATTATTCCTTTTTTGCCCCTGATTGTATAGGGCCAACTTTTAGATAACAAAAAGGTATATAATATTTTACCAAGGGCGCTGTAGATATATTAATTATTCCTTTTGTTGCTCCTGTTTGTATAGAGGCGCCTTTGATATAACAAAAAAGGATGTAATACTGTACCAAGGGCGCTGTAGATATATTAATTATTCCTTTTGTCACCCTTGTTATATGGGGGCGCCTGCGATAGAACAAACAAGGATCTAATATTGTACCAAGGGCGCTGTAGATATATTAATTATTCTTTTTGTAGCTTTGGTAGTATAGGGGCGTCTTTGTTAGTACAAAAAGGATATAATATTGTACTAAGGGCACTGTAGATATATTAATTTTTCCTTTTGTTGCCCTGATTGTATAGGGGCGTCTTTGATAGAACAAAAAAATATAATATTGAACCAAGGACACAGTAGATATATTAATTCTTGCTTTTGTTGCCCCTGATTGTATATGGGTGCCTTCGATAGACAAAAAAATATGTAATATTGCACCAAGGGTGCTTTAGATATATTAATTATTCCTTTTGTTGCCCTGGTAGTATAGGGGCGTCTTTGATAGAACAAAAACGATATAATATTTTACCAAGGGCGCTGTGGATATATTAATTATTCCTTTGGTGGCTTCTGATTGGATAGGGGCGCCTTCGATAGAACAAAAAAGGATGTAATATTGTACCAAGGGCGCTTTAGATATATATTGATTAATCTTTTCGTTGCCCCTGGTTGTATAGGGGCGCCTTCGTTCGGGAAAAAAGGATGCAATATTGTAGCAAGGGCACTGTAGATATATTAATTCGTTTTTTTGCCCCTGATTGTATAGTTACGCCTTTGATAGAACAAACAAGGATGTAATATTGCACCAAGAGCGCTGTAGATATATTAATTATTCTTTTGTGGCCCCTGATTGTATAGGGGGCGCCGTTGATGGAAGTAACGAAGAAGGTAATATTGCACGAAAGGCTCTGTATATATATTAATTATTTTTGTCGCCCCTGATTGTATAGGGGCGCCTTCGATAGAACAAAAGAGCATGTAAAATTGTACCAAGCAGCTGTAGATATATTAATTATTTCTTTTCTTTTCCCTGATTGTATAGGGGCGCCTTCGATAGAAAAAAAATGATGTAATATTGTACCAAGGAGCTGTAGATATATTAATTATTATATTTTTGCCCGTGATTGTAGAGGGGCGCTTTGGATAGAACAAAAAAGGATTAATATTGTACCAAGGGCGCTGTAGATATATTAATTGTTCCTTTTGTCGCTTTTTTTGTATAGGGGCGCCTTTGATGGATCAAACAAGGATGTAATTATGCACCAAGGGCGCTATAGATATATTAGTTATTTTTTTTGTAGCCCTTGATCGTATAGGAAGCGCCCTTGATAGAACAGAAAAGGATGTAATATTGTACCAAGGGCGTTTTAGATATATTAGTTATTCTTTTGTTGCCCCTGGTTGCATAGGGACGCCTTCGTTCGAAGAAAAAAGGATGTAATATCGTACCAAGGGCGCTGTAGATATATTAACTATTCCCTTTGTTGCCCCTGATTGGATAGGGGCGCCTTCGATATAACAAAGAATAATGTAATATTGTACCAAGGGCGATTTAGATATATTAATTATTACTTTTGTTGCCCCTGATTGTATAGGGGCGCCTTCGATCGAACAAGAAAGGATGTGATATTGTACCAAGGGCACTGTAGATATATTTATTATTTCTTTTGTCTCCCTTGTTAGTACGGGGGCGCCTTCGATAGAACTAACAAGGATGTAATATTGTACCAAGGTCGCTGAAGATATATTAATTATTTCTTATGTTGCCCCTGATTGTATATGAGCGCCTTCGATAGAACAAAAAAGGATGTAATATTGTACCAAGGGCCCTGTAGATATATTGGTAATTCTTTTTGTTGCCCCTGATTGTATAGGGACGCTTCGATCGAACAAAAAAGGTTGTATTATTGTACCAAGGGCGCTGTAGATATATTAAATATTCCTTTTGTCTCCCTTGTTTGTATAGGGGCGCCTTCGATAGAACTAACAAGGATGTAATATTGTACAAAGGGCGCTGTACATATATTATTATTATTATTGTTGCCCCTGGTTGTATAGGGGCGCCTTCGTTCGAAAAAAAAGGATGCAGTATTGTACCATGGGCGCTGTAGATGTATTAATTATTCCTTTTGTAGCTCTTATCGTATTGGGCTCGCATTTGATAGAACAAAAAATGATGTAATATTGTACCAAGAGCGCTGAAGATATATTCATTATTCCTTTTGATGCCCCTGATTGTATAGGGGAGCCTTCGATAAAACAAAGAAGGATGTAATATTGTACCAAGGGCGATGTAGATATATTAATTATTCCTTTTGTTGCCCTGATTGTATAGGGGCGCCTTCGATCGAAAAAAAATGATGTAATATTTTACCAAGGACGCTGTAGATATATTTATTATTTCTTTTGTCTCCCTTGTTAGTATGGGAGCGTCTTCGATAGAACTAGCAAGGATGTAATATTGTACCAAATGCGCTGTAGATATATTCATTATTTTTTTATTCCTTTGATTGTATATGGGCGCCTTCGATAGAACAAAAAAGGATCTAATATTGTACCAAGGCCGTGTAGTTATAATTATTATTCCTTTTGTCGCCGTTGTTTGTATAGGGACGCCTTTGATATAACAAACCAATATGTAATATTGCAACAAGGGCGCTCCAGATATATTAAATATAACTTTTGTTGCCCCTGATTGTATAAAGGCGCCTTCGATAGATCAAACAAGGATGTAATATAGCGCCAAGGGCGATGAATACATATTAATTATTCATTTGTCGCCCCTGATTGTATGGGGTCGCCTATGATTGAACAAACATGGATTTAACATTGCACCAAGAGCGCAGGAGATACATTAATTATTCTTTTGTTGCCCGTGATTGTATAGGGGCGCCTTCAATAGAACAAAAAAGGATGTAATAATGTACCAAGGGCGCTGTAGATATATTAATTATTTTTTTGTTGCCCCTGATTGTATTAGGGCGTCTTCGATAGAACAAAAAGGGATGTAATATTGTACCAAAGGCGCTGTAGGTATATTATTTATTCCTTTTGTCATCCTTGTTTATATAGGGGCGCTTTCGATGGAACTAACACGGATGTAAGATTGTACAAAGGGCGCTGTAGATATATTAATTACTGTTTTCCGCCCCTGATTGTATAGGGGCGCCTTCGATAAACAAAGAAGAATGTAATATTGTTCCAAAGGCGCTCTAGATATGTTAATTATTCCTTTTGTCGCCCTTGTTAATATAGGGGCCCCATCGATAGAACTAACAAGGATGTAATATTTTACGAAGGGCGCTGTAGATATATTAATTATTCTTTTTGTTTCCCTTGTCTGTATAGGGGCGCCTTTGATAGAACAAACAAGGATGTAATATTGCACCAAGGGCGCTTCAGATATATTAATTATTCTTTCTGTTGCCCCTGATTGAATAGGGGCGCCTTCGATAGAACAAAAAAGGATGTAATATTGTACAAAGGGCGCTGTAGATATATTAATTATTCCTTTTGTCTCCCTTGTTAGTATAGGGGCAAAATCGATAGAACTAACAAGGATGTAATATTGTACCAAGGGCGCTGTAGATTTATTAATTATTACTTGTTTTCTCTTGTTTGTATAGGGGCGCCTTTGATAGAACAAACAAGGGTGTAATATTGCACCAAGGGCGCTGCAGATATATTAATTATTCCTTTTGTTTTCTTTGACTGTATAGGGCCGCCTTTGATGGAACCAAAAAAGATGTAATATTGTAACAAGGGCGCCGTAGATATAATAATTATTTTTTGTCGCCTATGATTCTATAGGCGCGCCTTCGATAGAACAAACAATAATATAATATTGTACCAAGGGCGCTGTAGATATATTAATTATTCTTTTTGTTGCCCCTGACTGTATAGGGGCGCCTTCGATGGAACAAAATGGATGTAATATTGTAGCAAGGGCACTGTAGATATATTAATTATTTTTTTTTCGCCCCTAATTGTATAAGGACGCCTTTGATAGAACAAACAACGATGTAATATTGCACCAAAGGCTCTGTAAATATACTAATTATTTTTTTTCGCCCCTGATTGTATAGGGCCGCTTTCAATAGAACAAAAAACGATGTAATATTGTACCAAGGACGCTGTAGATATATTAATTATTCCTTTAGTCGCCCTTGTTTGTATAGGGGCGCCTTTGATAGAGAAAACAAGGATGTAATATTGCACCAAGGGCGCTATAGATATATTAATTATTCCTTTTGTTGCCCCTGATCGTATAGGGGGCGCCCTTGATAGAACAAAAAAGGATGTAATATTGTACCAAGGGCGCTTTTGATATATTAATTATTCTTTTTGTTGATCCTGGTTGCATAGGGGCGCCTTCGTTCGAAGAAAAATGATGTAAATTTGTACCAAGGGCGCTGTAGATATATTAATTATTCCTTTTGTTGCCCCTAATTCTATAGGGGCACCTTCGATAGAACAAACAAGGATGTAATAACGTACCAAGGGCGCTGTAGATATATTAGTTATTACTTTTGTTGCTCCTGATTGAATAGGGGCGCCTTCGATAGAACAAAAAAGGATGTAATATTGTACGAAGGGCGCTGTAGGTATATTAATTATTCCTTTTGTCTCCCTTGTTAGTATAGGGGCAACATCGATAGAACTAACAAGGATGTAATATTGTACCAAGGGCGCTGTAGATATATTAATTATTACTTGTTTTCCCTTGTTTGTATAAAGGCGCCTTTGATAAAACAATTAAGGGTGTAATATTGCACCAAGGGCGCTGCAGATATATTAATTATTCCTTTTGTTGCCCTTGACTGATTAAGGCCGCCTTTGATGGAACCAAAAAGGATGTAATATTGTACCAAGGGCGCTGTAGATATATTAAATATTTTTTGTCGCCCATGATTCTATAGGCGCGCCTTCGATAGAACAAACAAGGATATAATATTGTACCAAGGGCGCTGTAGATATATTAATTATTCTCTTCGTTGCCCCTGACTGTATAGGGGCGCCTTTGATGGAACAAAAAAGGATGTAATATTGTAGCAAGAGCACTGTAGATATATTAATTCGTTTTTTTTCGCTCCTGATTGTATAGGGACGCCTTTGATAGAACAAACAGGGATGAAATATTGCAGCAAGGGCGCTGTAGATATATTCCTTATTCTTTTTGTTGCCCTTGATTGTATAGGGGCGCTTTCGATAGAACAAAGAAAGATGTAATATTGTACCAAGGGCGCTGTAGATATAATAATTATTTCTTTTTGTCGCCCCTGAATGTATAGAGGCGCCTTAGATAGAACAAACAAGGTTGTAATATTGTACCATGGGCGCTGTAGATATATTAATTATTCCTTTTGTTGCCCCTAATTGTATAGGGGCGGCTTAGATAGAACAAAAAAGGATGAAATATTGTACCATGGGCGCTGTAGATATATTAATTTTTCCTCTTGTTGCCCTTGATTGTATAGGGGCGGCTTAGATAGAACAAAAAAGGATGTAACATTGTACGAAGGGCGCTGTAAATATATTTATTATTCCTTTTGTCTCCCTTGTTAGTATGGGTTCGCCTTCGATAGAACTAACAAGGATGTAATATTGTACCAAATGCGCTGTAAATATATTAATTATTCTTTTTGTTGCCCCTGGTTGTATAGGGGCGCCTTCGTTCGAAAAAAAAGGATGCAGTATTGTACCATGGGCGCTGTAGATGTATTAATTATTCCTTTTGTTGCCCCTGATTGTATAGGGAGCGCCTTTGATAGAACAAAATATGTTGTAATATTGTACCAAGGGCGCTAAAATATATTAATTATTCCTTTTGTTGCTGCTGATTGGATAGGAGCGCCTTCGATAGAACAAAGAAGGATGTAATATTGTACCAAGGGCGATGTAGATATATTAATTATTCCTTTTGTTGCCCCTGATTGAATAGGGGCGCCTTCGATCGAACAAAAAGGGATGTAATATTGTACCAAGGGCCGTGTAGATATATTTATTATTCCTTTTGTCTCCCTTGTTAGTATGGGGGCGCCTTCGATAGAACTAACAGGGATGTAATATCGTACCAAATGCGCTGTAAATATATTAATTATTTCTTTTGTTTCCCTTGTTTGTATAGGAGCGTCTTTGATAGAACAAACAAGGATGTAATATTGCACCAAGGGCGCTGTAGATATATTAATTATTCCTTTTGTTGCCCCTGATTGTATAGGGCCGTTTTTGGTAGAACAAAAAAGGAGGTAATATTGTACCAAGAGCGCTGTAGATAAATTGTTTATTCCTTTTGTTGCTCCTGATTGTATAGGGACGCCTTTGATGTAACAAAATAGGATGTAATATTTACCAAGGGCGCTGTAGGTATATTATTTATTTCTTTTGTTGTCCCTGATTGTATAGGATTGGCTTAGATAGAACAAAAAAGGATGAAATATTGTACCAAGGGCGCTGTAGATATATTAATTTTTCTTTTTGTTGCCCTTGATTCAGGCCGGCGAGAGGGGGTTCGAGCCGTGCCACCGCCCAGGGCGGCACGTCTAGTGAGCGGCAAACTTTGAAAAATTAAAGAATACTTTTAAGATATAATGCTTCGTAATAGGCCCACATGGAAAAATAAAATTGTGTTCCCTAAGAATTTAATTATACTTACTTTATTCACATTCAGGAAATTACTCAGGAAATTCAGAGCATTCTCCCTCTTTTTAAATTATCAAACTACTAGCCACAGGTATCTCGTTCAAGATTTCCCTTGCAGCAGCGTAGATAAGATTTTTAGCTAGGGCGGATAAGATTGTCAAGTGTCTTTTATATTTCTTCTATTCAGCAATATTTTAACGCTCCACTCCAAGTACGCAAAATGTACACTCCCACTTGAGACAGGTCGTTCTAGCCTACAGCACCTAGAGACATTTAGGTTCTAGCAGCGAGTTTTTAACCACTTTACAAATTGTTCATTATCATGTCTTATCAACAATATATATATATATATATATATATATATATATATATATATATATATATATATATATATATATATATATATATATATATAGGGGAAAGGAGCCATATTTGGGGAGTGTTCCTAATTTGGGGAGGTGGCTTATCTCAGTTGAGGAGATCCTGACACCTAGTATGGCGCGCTGAAAACATAGTACGAAGGCTTTGTGGTAGATTCCAGAGCTCAGGAGCCGCATGGCTGTTATAGTGGAAGCAGTAGTGTGAAGTGTGTGTTTTTGGACTGTGCGAAAGTTCTGGAGATATGGAGAGTTCAATGCTTTTAATTTACAGAACAGTGATACTTGCTGGGAAGGCGTGAAGGACCCTGAGAAATAAGTAGAGTCTGTAGAATTGTTATATATCGCTCTATTGTAAGGAATTGTGCTTTCAAGGACTACAAATATATGACGAAAGGGAAAATAGGAGGGAGCCTTATTTGGGGAGGTCGTGCGATGCCTAATTTGGGGAGCCTCAAGTTTGGAAACCATTCGCAACAGAGAGTATTACATGACGTTTTTACGTTTACCAGATGGCTCCGAGAAGAGAGTGGGACCTAGGTCGTATGGTTGGCCATCGAAGCAGTCAGAAAGGAAGAAATGTGAACGTTTAAAGCAGCACGAGTGTTTGGGGTGCCACAGACTACGTTTGAGCGATATGTAGCTATGAAGAAAATACCTGTCAATAGTAAGAAGACCGCTATTCCCTATAGAACTGGTAAAGGACTTAGCAGGTTATTGAAAGATAATGGAAGAGCATTATTATGGACTCACCAGACGGGATGTCAGACGTCTGTCCGATGAACTAGCGAAGAGTAATAACTAATGACATTCCTAATTCGTTTTCACAGAAAGACGGAGCAGCGGGGGGAAAATGGCTGAAAAATTCATCGCTCGAAATCCAACACTTTTCTTTCAAAAACATGAAGGTTTGTATTTCAGTAGCTGTGGCACAAGAATCGGGTGCAGTAAACAGAGAATGATACAGTACAATTGTGTTCGATTTTGCCTGTCCTAAAAGTTTATGTTCAATTTTTAGCTTTCTCCCCAAATTAGGAACCTCAAAATCTACTAACAAAAACTCCTAATCTGCTATCATTCAACATTTTTCACAAAACCTTGCAACGATGTCACTGATTGGCACTTTGCATTTGTTAGTTAATTTAATCTGTTAATTTAACCACGTACACCATTCATATTTTGCTAGAACGCTGTTATAAATAGGGAACGTTTTATAGCTTCCTGAATAAAACCTCCCCAAATAAGGCTACTTTCCCCTATATATATATATATATATATATATATATATATATATTGTTTTTATATTTAAGCAATACAAATCATGCCCGAACACATTAAAAGAACCATGGGAGGGCAAAATAAATACCACCATTACTAAGGAAAAGATGTCCAAAAATTCTTAGTGAGTAAATTGAAAGTAAAATAATGTTTTTTTTGTTTTTTTTTTTTTTTTTGAGAGCTGCAACATATTATACTATAGTGCTAGACTGTACACCAGGTATTTCTGTTACAGAGCAAAGGATCGTTTGTTTTGTACAAATTACATACAGTAATGGAGAATGGCTTATAAAAATTTGCGAACACTTTTTTGGTTTCGTACCAGTAAAAGACATCACTGGTCTAGCTAGAACTGACAGAAGTAATAATTAAACAGCTAAAAGAAATGAACTTCTATCGAAGATATGAAGAGCCAAAGATATGACAATAGTTCCAATATGAAAAGCGAAAATAAATTCCCAAGCCTTCTATGTTCCTTTATTAAACTTTGTCGTTAACGATGCAGCCACATCATCTCAGTCCACCGTTTCATTTTTTTTATATGGTTAAAAAAAAGTTTATGACTTCTTTTCTGCGTCAGTTCAACGTTGGGCTATACTAAAGGAACATATTAGCAGCCACACTTTAAAACCATTCAGCACCACAAGATGAGAGAGTTGAGTTGATGCTCTGACTTCACTTAGATATCAAATAGAGGTTTATGATACCTTACTTCAAATAAGTAACGACAATAGAGTAGATAGAATGATCGCCCATGATGCTCTGTGTATAGCAAAACCAGCTGCGTGGCTTTACTTTCTTTACTCACTTGTTATGTGGTACGACTTTTCACTCCACATAAACATAGTAAACAAAAGTATCCAAAGCATTGATTCTCATGTGTTTGATGCAGTAGGGTTTCTTTAAAACAAATCTGAGAACTTTCAGAGGAGCAGAAATGATGCAAAGTTTCAATCTTACTTAGTTGATGCGATGGGGTTGGCATCAGCATTAGATATGGATGATCCATGGATAGGTAATACAGTGCAAGCTCGAAGTCGAAAGAAGAGACAGTTTCAATAGAAGGCAGAAGATGAAGCTATTGAAGATCCACAAACAAGATACAAGATCGATTTTTATTACAAACTCCTAGACGTGATTCTGTTAGATTTAAGAGAAAGGTTTGAGCAACTTAAACATCACAGCGAGTATTTCGATTTTCTTTACGATATAAGTAATCTGACCATATGCCACCTGAACTTTTGTCTGCATTTTAATACGCGAAGAATCGATAGATATTAAGACCAGTGATTTGAAAGACGAACTGAAACTATTAACCTCTATAATTAAGCCTAAAAATTCACCAAAAGAGACTAACATTAATTAAGGAATATGACTTGGCTCCCTATGTCAATGTTGCAGTTATGATTTTGTTTACCTTACCAGTAACCGTGGCAAGTAGAGAAAGAAATTTTTCGAAACTTACTCTAAGCTTATTAAAAACTATCTACGTTCTTCCATATCTCAAACACGTTTAAGTGGTCTAGTCATCATATCAATGGAACATTAATTGGCTGAAACATTGGACTACGCGAATGTGATAAAGGAATTTGCTCATATCGAAGCAAGAAAAGTTTTTTTAATTAAAGTACGTTAAATTCGAGTATTTCTATTGTGTTTTAGTACATTGTAAGTCTCAAGCTAATTACTTATTTTTGCCGTAATATTTGATTCACTATATTATCTTTCTGCTACATACTCTATTGGAAACACCTTTTGATATAAAATAAGCTTAAAAATTAAAATTCTTAGTCGGACTAAAGCATATATTAAACAAAAAAAAAACTGTATGTCCTGCTGTATATTACGTACAGCGAAATCGAGCGTACTGAATATTGTGTCATGAATGGAGTCATTTAAATATTACGTAAACATTCGAGAGAGGTAGTTCAATTTTTTCTTTACTTTTCTTTTTCATACATGTTTTTAAATATGGTATCTTACTTTTTCTTAATACCTGAACGTCTTCCGTCAAAATAAGGTTTATGGATTAAAGAAGCGGCATTTGAAAGTACCGCCCAGGGCGGCAAAACTGCAAGCGCCGGCCCTGCCTTGATTGTATAGGGGCACCTTCGATAGAACAAAAAAGGATGTAATATTGTACCAAGGGCGCTGTAGATATATTAATTATTCCTTTTGTTGCCCTGGTTGTATAGCGGCGTCTTAGATAGAACAAAAAGGGATCTAATGTTGTACCAAGGGCGCTGTAGATATATTAATTATTCCTTTTTTCGCCCTTGTTTGTATAGGGGCGCCTTTGATAGAACAAACAAGGAGGTAATATTGCACCAAGGGCGCTAGTGATATATCAATTATTCCTTTTGTTGCCCATGATATTATAGGGCGCATTCAATAGAACAAAAAAGGATTTAATACTGTACCAAGGGCGCTTTAGATACATTAATTATTCTTTTTGTTGCCCCTGGTTGTATAGGGGCGCCTTCGTTCGAAAAAAAAGGATGCAATATTGTACCAAGGCGCTGTAGATATATTATTTATTCTTTTGTTGCTTCTGATTGGATAGAGGCGCCTTCGATAGAACAAAAAAGGATGTAATATTGTACTAAGGGCGCTGTAGATATATTAATTATTCCTTTGTTGCCCCTGATTGTATAGGGCGCTTTCGATAGAACAAAAAAGGATCTAATATTGTACCAAGGGCGCTGTACATATATTAATTATTCCTTTTTTCGCCCTTGTTTGTACAGGGGCGCCTTTGATAGAACAAACAAGGAGGTAATATTGCACCAATGGCGCTATAAATATATTAATTATTCCTTTTGATGCTCTGGTTGTATAGGGGGCCCCTTTGATAAAACAAAAAATGATGTAATATTGTACGAAGGGCGCTGAAAATATATTAATTATTCCTCTTGTTGCCCTGATTGGATAGGGGCGCCTTCGATAGAACAAAGAAGGATGTAATATTGTACCAAGTGCGATGAAGATATATGAATTATTCCTTTTGTTGCCCCTGATTGTATAGGGGCTCCTTCGATCGAACAAAAAAGGATGTAATATTGTACCAAGAGCCCTGTAGATGTATTTATTATTCCTTTTGTCTCCCTTGTTAGTATGGGGGCGCCTTCGATAGAACTAACAAGGATGTAATATTGTACAAAATGCGCTATACATATTATTTTTTTTTGTTTCCCTTGTTTGTATAGGGGCGCCTTTGATAGAACAAACAAGGATGTAATATTGCACCAAAGGCGCTGTAGATATATTATTTATTCCTTTTGTTGCTCCTGATTGTATAGGGGCGCCTTCGATTGAACAAAATAGGATGTAATATTTACCAAAGGCGCTGTAGATATATTATTTATTTTTTTTGTTGCCCCTGATTATATAGGGGCGCCTTCGATAGAACAAAAAAGGATGTATTATTGTACCAAGGGCACTATAGATATAGTAATTATTACATTTGTTGCCGCTGATTATATTGGGGCGCCTTCGATAGAACAAAAAATATGTAATATTACCCAGGGGCGCTGTAGATGTATTAATTATTCTTTTTGTTGCCCCTGATTGTATAGGGGCGCCTTCGCTATAACAAAAAAGGATGTAATGTTGTGCCAAGAGCGCTGTAGGTATATTATTTATTCCTTTTGTCATCCTTGTTTGTATAGGGGCGCTTTCGACGGAACTAACAAGGATGTAATATTGTACCAAGGGCGTTGTAGATATATTAATTACTTTTTTGTCGCCCCTGATTGTATAGGGGCGCCTTCGATAGAACAAAGACGAATGTAATATTGTTCCAAGGGCGTTCTAGATATATTAATTATTCCTTTTTTCGCCATTGTTAATATAAGGGCGCCATCGATAGAACTAACAAGGATGTAATATTTTACGAAGGGCGCTGTAGATATATTAATTATTCCTTCTGTTTCCCATGTCTGTATAGGGGCGCCTTTGATAGAACAAACAAGGATGTAATATTGCACCAAGGGCGCTGCAGATATATTAATTATTCCTTTTGTCTCCCTTGTTAGTATATGGGCAACATCGATAGAACTAACAAGGATGTAATATTGTACCAAGAGCCCTGTAGATATATTAATTATTACTTGTTTTCCCTTGTTTGTATAGGGGCGCCTTTGATAGAACAAACAAGGGTGTAATATTGCACCAAGGGCGCTGCAGATATATTAATTATTCCTTTTGTTGCCCTTGACTGTATAGGGCCGCCTTTGATAGAACCAAAAAGGATGTAATATTGTACCAAGGGCGCTGTAGATATATTAATTATTTTTAGCGCCCATGATTCTATAGGCGCGCCTTCGATAGAACAAACAAGGATATAATATTGTACCAAGGGCGCTGTAGATATATTAATTATTCTTTTTGTTGCTCCCGACTGTATAGGGGCGCCTTCGATGGAACAAAAAAGGATGTAATATTGTAGCAAGGGCACTGTAGATATATTAATTCGTTTCTTTCGCCCCTGATTGTATAGGGACGCCTTTGATGAAACAAATAAGGATGAAATATTGCAGCAAGGGCGCTGTAGATATATTAATTATTTCTTTTGTGGCCCCTGATTGTATAGGGACGGCGTTGATAGAACAAAGAAGAAGGTAATATTGCACGAAAGGCTCTGTAGATATCTTAGTCTCTTTTTGTGTCGCCCCTGATTGTATAGGGGCGCCTTTGATAGAACAAACAACGATGTAATATTGCACCAAAGGCTCTGTAGATATATTAATTATTTTTTTCGCCCCTGATTGTATAGGGCCGCTTTCGATAGAACAAAAAAGGATGTAATATTGTACAAAGGGCGCTGTAGATATATTAATTATTCCTTTTGTCGCCCTTGTTTTTATAGGGGCGCCTTTCATAGAAAAAACAAAGATATAATATTGCACCAAAGGCGCTATAGATATATTAATTATTTTTTTGTAGCCCGTGATCGTTTAGGGGGCGCCCTTGATAGAACAAAAAAGGATGTAATATTGTACCAAGGGCGATTTAGATATAGAAATAATTATTTTTGTTGCCCCTGGTTGCATAGGGGCGCATTCGTTCGAAGAAAAAATGATGTAATATTGTACCAAGGGCGCTGTAGATATATTAATTATTCCTTTTGTTGCCCGTGATTGGATAGGGGCGCCTTCGATAGAACAAAGAAGGATGTAATATTGAACCTAGGGCGATGTAGATATATTAATTATTCCTTTTGTTGCCCCTGATTGTATAGGGGCGCCTTCGATCGAACAAAAAAGGATGTAATATTGTACGAAGGGCGCTGTAGATATATTAATTATTTTTTTTGTTTCCCTTGTTTGTATAAGGGCGCCTTTGATAGAACTAACAAAGATGTAATATTGTACCAAGGGCGCTGTAGATATATTAATTATTCCTTTTGTTGCTGCTGATTGTATACGGGGCGCCTTTGATAGAGCAAAAAAGGATGTAATATTGTACGAAGGGCGATGTAGATATATTAATTATTTTTTGTCGTCCCAGGTTCTATAGGGGCACCTTCGATAGAACAAACAAGGATGTAATAAAGTACCAAGGGCGCTGTAGATATATTAGTTATTCCTTTTGTTGCTTTTGATTGTATAGGGGCGCCTTCGATAGAACAAAGAAGGATGTAATATTGTACCAAGGGCGCTGTAGATATAATAATTACTTCTTTTTGTCGCCCCTGAATGTATAGGGGCGCTTTAGATAGAACAAACAAGGATGTAATATTGTACCATGGGCGCTGTAGGTATATTATTATTCCTTTTGTTGCCCCTGATTGTATAGGGCTGCTTAGATAGAACAAAAAAGGATGAAATATTGTTCCAAGGGCGCTGTAGATATATTAATTTTTCCTCTTGTTGCCCTTGATTGTGTAGGGGCGCCTTCGATAGAACCAAAAAGGATGTAATATTGTACGAAGGGCGCTGTAGATATATTAATTATTCCTTTTTTTGCCCTGGTTGTATAGCGGCGTCTTAGATAGAACAAAAAAAGGATCTAATATTGTACGAAGGGCGCTGTAGATATATTAATTATTCCTTTTTTCGCCCTTGTTTGTATAGGGGCGCCTTTGATAGAATAAACAAGGAGGTAATATTGCACCAAGGGCGCTAGTGATATATCAATTATTCCTTTTGTTGCCCATGATATTATAGGATGCATTCAATAGAACAAAAAAGGATTTAATACTGTACCAAGGGCGCTTTAGATATATTAGTTATTCATTTTGTTGCTCCTGATTGGATAGGAGCGCCTTCGATAGAACAAAGAAGGAAGTAATATTGTACCAAGGGCGATGTAGATATATTAATTATTCCTTTTGTTGCCCCTGATTGTATAGGGGCGCCTTCGATCGAACAAAAAAGGATGTAATATTATACCAAGAGCCCTGTAGAGATATTTATTATTCCTTTTGTCTCCCTTGTTAGTATTGGGGCGCCTTCGATAGTACTAGCAAGGATGTAATATTGTAACAAATGCGCTATAAATATATTAATTATTTTTTTTCCCTTGTTTGTATAGGAGCGCCTTTGATAGAACAAACAAGGATGTAATATTGCACCAAGGGCGCTTTAGATATATTAATTATTCCTTTTGTTGCCCCTGATTGTATAGGGCCGCCTTTCTAGAAAAAAAAGGAGGTAATATTGTACCAAGGGCGCTGTAGATATGTTATTTATTCCTTTTTGTTGCTCGTGATTGTATAGGGGCGCCTTTGATGTAACAAAATAGGATGTAATATTTACCAAGGGCGCTGTAGATATATTAATTATTCCTTTTGTTGTCCCTGATTGTATAGGGGTGGTTTAGATAGAACAAAAAAGGATGAAATATTGTACCAAGGGCGCTGTAGATATATTAATTTTTCTTTTTGTTGCCCTTGATTCAGGGCCGGCGCGAGGGGGTTCTAGCCGTGCCACCGCCCAGGGCGGCACGTCTAGTGAGCGGCAAAATTTGAAAAATTAAAGAATACTATTAAGATATAATGCTTCGTAATAGGCCCACATGGAAAAATAAAATTGTGTTCCCTAAGAATTTAATTATACTTACTTTACTCATTATAATTTTAAATTATCATTCTACTTATAATTTACGCCTTCGTTCGCGAAGGGGACGCCTTCGTTCGAAAAAAAAGGATGCAATATTGTACCATGGGCGCTGTAGATATATTAATTATTCCTTTTGTTGCCCCTGATTGTATATGGAGCGCCTTTGATAGAAAAAAAATGATGTAATATTGTACCAAGGGCGCTGAAGATATATTAGTTATTCCTTTTGTTGCCCCTGATTGGATAGGAGCGCCTTCGATAGAACAAAAAAGGATGTAATATTGTACCAAGGGCGCTGAAGATATATTAATTATTCCTTTTGTCGCCCTCGTTAGTATAGGGGCGCCTTCGATAGAACTAACAAGGATGTAATTTTGTACCAAGGGCGCAGTAGATATATTAATTATTTTTTTTTTGTTGCACGTTATTGTATAGGGGCGCCTTCATTAGAACAAAAAAGGATGTAATATTGTACCAAAGGCACTATATATATTAATTATTTTTTTGTCGCCCCTGATTGTTTAGGGGCGCCTTCGATAGAACAAACAAGGATGTAATATTGCGCGAAGGGCGCTTTAGATATATTAATTATTTTTTCGCCCCAGTCTGAATAGGGGGCCTTCGATCGAACAAACAAGGTTCTCCTCAGCTACCGCGCAGGAAACAAGGTCTCCAAATGACTAGAACACTCGCAGACATCCGCGAAAAATTATCAATTTAACACCGCAGAAGAGAAATTACGCGCAACCTATTATGAATGTTTGGACAATATCATTTGCAAAATTTAGTCGATTCCATCAGTCTGAACTGAGGAAGTATCGTGGAATAGAGGATGTAGTTCTGGAAGGTAAGGTTTCTCTAGACATTAGTGACATTTTAAAAGAAAACCATGTCAATTAGGACCAACTACAACTACAGATGCAACAGTTATTCACCAATATTCCCACTTAAAAAAATCAGAGACCAGCTTGAGAACTTCAAGGAATTCTATAAAGAATCAAGCGAGTTGTTTCCTGAAGTATTGAAAGTCCTTCGTTTCCTCCTTGTCATCCCAGTGCCATCCGCAACTGCCGAGAGAAGTTTCTCAATGTTGCGTAGGCTCAAAACTTATCTGAGGTCCGCAATGACCCAGGGAAGCTTGACTCAATGGACGTGAAGGAACTGTGTAGAGAATTCACAAATAGCTCCTACCGTGCAATTGTCTTCGGAAAAGTGTGAATTCTGCTCTTTGAAGTCTGTAGTTTTTGTGTCGAAATGAGCTATAGGATCACAGTGGCTCGATATTTTTACATTGAACACTTAATCAAATTGAAACTATATTATCCCGTTCTTGTTAAATATATTAAAAGTTGGATGTTACGTACGCAAGTGCTGAAAAAACGGCTTTTAAGAAAAGTTTTTTCCACCGCTTTTATGCCTGTCAAATTTTGAACTCTTTTTTTTTTTTTTTTTAATATTTTAACTTTAATGAAGAAAGTACTTTCCACCTTTGTTCCCCATTATAAGAAGAAAAAGATACTTAATTACTGCATTCTGAAGAAAAATAAATATGAGAAGTTCAACAATCAAGAATAATCGATCAATCATAAGAAAAAGAAGGGCAAATATATTAACCCTTTGGGGACTTTTGGTACAGATCTGAACCATAGCGTTCACCTTCGGAATTTGCTTTATAAATCTCTAGTAAAGCCTTTCGCACCGTGTTTTTTGCATTCATTTAAGCGGGGAAGCATCAAAGAATGTGTTTCATGGAAATTTTGCAGTCACGCTTGCGACGCCTGGGAGCAGTGACGTCACAAACATGAACGAAGAAAGAAAGAAAGGGATAAGTTTTAGAGCTTTTTTAACACATCGCTATTAATCCTAGGATCATGGTCCATAACTAGTTGTGTTCGTAATAAAAAAATGTTTCCAACTGTACCGCTCAAATTTCCCTATTGTGTACCAGAAGCAAGAATATTCCGCCCAAAGTTGAAAAAAGGGGATTTTTCAGATCTTTTTCTTTTTTCGGGAATTCCTTCCCTCAGAGACATGTGAGTGGTACCGTTTAAAACCTACCACCATTCCAAACAAAACAAGGTACAAACCATGATAGTAGGGTAAATAGTGATTTTTTTTTAAAAAAAAATCTGACTTTTTCCCCTATTATACATTTTTAGTCAACGTGTTTAGTAAAGTAGCTACAGGTCATCCTTATTTGTCGTAGGATCATGGCCTGTACCTCATTTTGTTTGTAATAATGCAACGTTCCCACCGGTACCACTACCATTGCGCTGTCATGTACCTGAGGAGATAAGATTCCAAGAAAGTTAATTTTTGAAAATTTGAATTTCCCGCTTTTCTTTATACATTTTGGGCGGAAATTTCTCCCCTCAGGTACATGATACGGACATGCAAGTGATACGTTTTAAAACGCTGGTTCATTACAAACTAAAAGGTACAAACAATAATCTTAGAATAAATAGTCTTGGTGCTAGAGCTGATTTACTAAATTTCCCCCCCCCCCATTTTTGGGTAATAGTTACTTTGGAACTTTGGCAAATAAATAAATAAATAAATGCATTGTTATTCAATAAGCTCGAGCGTCAAGAGTGTTCATTGTAGGACCATGGTTCGTACCTTATTTTGTTTGTAATGAAGTATCGTTTCGAACTGTACCACTGCCATGGCACTAGTTTGTATCTGGGGGAAGAAATTCTCAAAAAGGTTATTTTTTCCTGACAAAAATCTCTTTTTCCCAATCTAAGCGGGATTTTTTCACTTCTGGTACACGATGGGGAAATTTGAATGGTACATTTGGAAACATTCCTTCATTACAAATACAAAGAGTTACGAACTATGATCCTACGATAAAGAGTCTTGACACTAGAGCTTGTTGAATAACAATAGCAGATACTAGGAAAAAATAGTAAATGAATTTTAGCACCAAGACTATTTACCCCAGTATCATGGTTCATAACTCGTTTTGTTTGGAGTGAAGCAGTTTTTTTTGTAACATTCGCATGTCCATGTTGTGTACCGGAGGGAAGAAATTCGCAGGAAACTTTTTTTATATTTTTTTCCCAATTTGGACAGGAATTTGCCTTAGGTACATATTAGGGAAATTTACAAATTAGGAAAACACTGTTTCATTCCAAATAAAACGGGATATGAACCATGATTCTACGATAAATAGTCTTGACGCAATAGCTGCTTGACTGAAAGTCTAAAATTTACCTTAAAAAGTGGGAATCTCAAAAGGGTTAATATATGGGGTTTTCTAGTACGAACGAGTTGTTTATACAGTACTTAAAATAATGTTTAACAACAAAAAAGTTTTAGTGAAAAGTTAGTGGTGGGAACAATAACTGTTCTGAGTAGTGGTTTAAGGTCTCGAAAGAAACTGCTTTTTTTTAAAAAAAAAAAAAACTCTCTTTTCCATGCATTTTTGGCTTGGGAATTTTTTCTTTTAACATTTCATATTTAGTGAAGAAACAACAGTGTATTCCAGACTTCTTTTCCCATCATAGTCTAACTTAACAAACAAACAAACAAAAGTTGGGGGCCGCGGTGGCTCAGTGGTAGAGCGGTGTTTGGGGTCCCGGGTTCGATCCCAGCCCCCGCCAAGTGAACTTTGTGGTGGACAAACACCGTGTGCGTGGGTTTTCTCGAGGTTCTCCCGTTTCCTCCCACTTTCTTCATTCCATCATTTCATTCATCACTCATAATCACCGTCTCCTTTAGCCTAACCGGCATAACCGTGGGACATAAAACTTAAAGATTTCATTTCATTTCAACTTAACAACAACAACAAAAAAAAAAAAAACTGTATTCTGAAGAAAAATAAAAGGTAAGAGCCACCGCACTAAGCTTTGTTGCTTCAGTTCCTTAAACCCAGGGTTGATATGTTTAAAACAAAATGTTTAAAACATGTTTAAAACGAGAGCTGTTGTTTTATTCAGTTTGTTTTAAACGTTTTAAACAAATTGTTTTAAATGTGTTTTTCTTCGATGGTGGTTGAACATGTTTGAAACAACTACAGTATCAGATTGAGTAAGTTAATTTAATTTTCTAACAAACAACCCATCCTTCGCAGGATTTGTGCATGGAGCAAATTACAAGCAGTCATATTCTTATTATAACAGCAATTACTGAACGAAATTCTGCACATCAATGTGCGTATAACTAAACCAACAGAAATTCAAATGAAGTATTTCAACATTTCTTAATTTTCAAGAATAACGTAGGTTAAACACACTATACACTATTCTAAGATCCAAATTCACAAATTCAATACTTGGGCATTTTTTGATCACTATCATTTCCATAAAAATGAAGAGTTCTCACATCATAAGCTAGAAGAAATGCTCTTGCAAATACAATACAACTCATAAAAAGAGCAGTGACTAGCCTACAATTAGCAAATGACATATTTTAACTAAACAGTTTCCAAGATACATCTCTATCTGCAACATGGGTAGCTAATAATGATTAATGTCTACGGCATAGCAACACATAGACGCCCGCCAGGGATTTTAACAAAATGGTAGACTCTCACGTTCGGGGCTCTGGTGACCCCCCTAATTATCACAGAGTCATGAGTTATACACCATTGAAAAGCTTATAGACAACAAATTCCAACGAGGCAACATTCGTGAAATTCCCGCCGTATTCGTAGAAAAAGAACAGACATAAAAAATCATTAAAAATATGAAAATTTTGACTTTGCGGGGCCCTGGCAGCCCTTGCAGTCACCCTACGCTGACAAAAATCTTTGAGTTTTACGTCCCACGGTTATGCCTGTTAGGCTAAAGGAGACGGTGATGATGAGTAATGAATCAAATGGTGGAACGAAGAAAGTGGGAGGAAACGGGACAACACAGAGAAAACCCACGCACACGATGTTTGTCCACCACAAAGTTCACTTGGCGGGGGTCGGGATCGAACCCGGGACCCCAAGCACCTGAGGTGAACACTCTACCACTGAGCCATCGCGGCCCCTACGCTGACAAAATGATGAATATGTAGGCTACATACTTGTGACAATAATATAAGAAATGATAGCCATTGCTGCCACTGCGTAATGAATTCGTTTTATGTAGGAAATATTTTCAAAAAAAAAAAAAAAAAAGCGCAGAAAACATTCATTGAATTAGACATTCTCTCCCCTCCTCCACTATAGTACCACCTCCATATGCAAATCATTTTTGCTGCACACACCATGTATGCGAACAAAAATTATGCTTCTAGACCACTTCAGTGAAATATATCGTGTGTTATATGCAGAGATGTTCACCCTCGCGAGGGTGGCCCTCTGGAGGGCATCCTCACCCTCAAGTTCCCTCGCCCACAGTGACGCGAGGGCGAGGACAAGTTTTGGCCGCGAGGGCGAGGGTGCGCGAGGGCGAGGACAAGCTTCGATGGCAAGGGTGAGGGTGCGCGAGGGCGAGGACAAGTTTTGGCCGCGAGGGCGAGAGTGCGCGAGTGCGAGGACAAGCTTCGATGGCGAGGGTGAGGGTGAACGAGGGTGAGGGCCAAGTGTTACTGCGGGAGCGAGGGTGCACGATGGCTAGAGACAACTTCCTTCAGGAGAACGAGGGCACGCGAGGGAGGAGGACAAGTTTCCTTAAAAGCAACTGTTTTGGAGTTTGCTGTTTGACCTCTTTTGGAGAGAGGCAACATTTAAAATATCCCCTAGATGAAAAGTTAGTGTCACAGCAAGGTTATACATTAATCGTATTTTTCCTTTCAATTAATTGCAGTAGACAATTTCTCGTGTGTACGTACATAATTATTAAAAAATAATGCAAATAAGAATAATATTTGATTTTTCCCATGAAAGTTTCCGGGTAGAAATAGCGCTACATTAAGAAGTAAGTGTGCCTTATTGTTGCCCTCCCTGTGTTGGAGACGTTTTAGATAAGAAGTGTCTACTACACTGTCATGTTTAGAGAGTGTTGATAGACAGACAGACAGTCATTCACGTCATTCAGCAGTAAATGACAAGAGCGCTGATATCTGAACAAACACAATCAATGAGAGAACCATCAGAATGCAGTAGATCAGATGGAGAAAGACTTGATGGAATGACTTTGGTTCATAGATGGCCATTTTGCTCTGGACTCTCTCGGACTCGGGCTCATTTTTTTCAACTGGGCTCTCGCTCATTTATTCCTTTGGGAATCGTGCTCGGGCTCACTTCCCTCAGTTGGACTCGCGCTGACTTATTTCATTGGCGCTCGGGGTAGCGCTTAAGTATTGAACCCGAGAACGGTTGAGCGCGAATGCCGAGCTAGCGAGCGTTGGGCTCGTGAGTTTGGATGCCCATGAAATGGGCTGATTAATAACATACATCCTCCTCCAATGTCCACCACTGATGAAGTTGTTACAATTATTCGGAATTTTTAACTTTTCTTAGTTTTGTGACAGCCCAAACTATTATCTGAATCGATATTCGTTAAAATAATGTCAGTCACTATTGTATCGATCTTCCTTGTTTCTGCTTTTATAATCTACGTGGGTAGAGCTATCATTTAGTTACAAAATAAATAATATGTTTTTCTTGTCCTTAAATAGAAATATCTGACACGTTAATACTGAAATTTTGTTAAAAGAGCTGCTTTAACAAAATAAATTTAATAAGTTCCACAAGACATAAGTTGTTTATGCAGCCGAAAGTTGCAACTGTTGACTGATTGCCGTTTAGCGTCCTCTTCGTCGGCGAGGCTATATGAGAAGTGGACCTATAGGTTTAACGCGGAATTCGATCCACTGTCGTTCAATGTTCTCCCACTCGGAATTGTCCCCAGGACCCCATGCACCAAAGGTTCGCGTGCAAGCCAGTGAGATAGGGTTTGTATGTTGTGTTGTTCAATGATTTTTATTAGGAATAAAATACGTTACAGGATGATATACTGATTGTAAATATTATAGTGCAAGTATTGAACGATTGTGTAGTAAAAGGAGAAATATAAATTTGGACAAATTAAAAAAAAAGGCCTGAAAAAAACTGTAGGATATATGAAACATATAAAACTTAGGAAAAGCCACTTCAGCAAAACGAGCAGGATTTTGTTGTGGGTAAACAGTTTAATCATATTATTATTAATTTCGCACAAATGTGCCACACATCATAGCATGGGCGGCGATTATTGGGGCAAAGGGGGACAGTTACCCCCCCCCCATACTTTTGAAATGACCCATTAATGTCGCTAAATAGTTTCATTTGGAAATATAAAGTTTTTGTATGTATTAAGGTTCATAGAATGAAAATGTTGCCATAAAATATTTGCCGTTCCGTGAGTACGTATTAGTTGTCTTCCCGTGCAGTTAAGAAAGCTACAGGAGTTGCGTTTTAATTGCCAAAAAAAAATGGTATTGTTCAAATTCCTCAGTTACACTACATACATCAGGGATGGCCAACGTGTTGACTGTCAAATTCTGACAGATAGTCCGCGGCAGTCACTTTACCGCCACTCATCAAACCTTGATTTCACCCTCACCCTCATGAGAGCCGCCCTTGTGTGGCTGAATACTTATGCTTGCATCGTAGTTCAAGGAACATTTTGAAGTAAAGGCATTGGATACTATTGATAAATGATGTAAACGTCACTATCGACCGAGATCTCCATTGTAACAATTGTTCCATTTTAGGTGTTCCACAGTAAGTTATACGATGATATGTTTAGTTTCCTTTCTTTAGGACGTATGTTAAGCAAGGGTGGACCCAGGATGGACTTCTGGTGGGGGTGGTGGGTTGTAATACTGCTACTTAGAGCTACTTTTAAGAGCTCCAAACTCTGGGATGCGTTTTATTTGTATATATAAAATAAAGAAGTTTCCTCTTCTGGGGGGGAGCGATCGCCCCGATCGCCCCCCTGGATCCGCCACTGACGATAAGGAAATAATTCAACAATAGGTTGAATAATTGATGCTCTGATCCTCACGAAGGAGGCCCTCTCGAGGCCTCCTCACACTCAATTACCTTCGCCCTCAATGATATTAGGGCGAGGGAGCGCGAGGGCGAGGAAAAGTTTTGAGCACAAAGGCGAGGGCGAGCGAGGATAATGGACAACTCCTATCGCGAGGGCGAGGGTGCGCGAGGGCGAGGACAAGCTTCGATGGCGAGGGTGAGGGTGCGCGAGGGCGAGGAAAAGCTTCGACGAAAAGGGCGAGGGTGTGCGAGGGCGAGGAGAAGCTTCGACAGCGAGGGTGAGGGTGCGCGAGGGCGAGGACAAGCTTCGATGCCGAGGGTGAGGGTGCGCGAGGGCGAGGAAAAGCTTCGACGAAGAGGGCGAGGGTGCGCGAGGACGAGGACAAGCTTCGATGGCGAGGGTGAGGGTGCGCGAGGGCGAGGACAAGTTTTGGCCACGAGGGCGAGGGTGCGCGAGGGCGAGGACAAGTTCCGACAGCGAGGGTGAGGGCGCGCGAGGGCGATGAACAATTCCATTCGCGAGGGCGAGGGTGAACTGCTACTGCGAGGGCGAGGGTGAGTGAGGTCGAAGTAAAATGAACATCTATGGTTATATGAGACCGTCCCGAAAATAAATGTAAATTAACCAAATTTGACCCCCTCTTCCTCTATAAACAACTAGTACACATACAGGTTACTATCATGTACGGGACTACCTCCTTGCTTCACGTACCAATTTTTATGGATGTACCACATACGTTCCCCCTGTATACATAAAATGCAATTGACGGAAAGCTTCATCCCTCAAAAATACTTCGGTACCAAATCATCTTTCTAGCTTAATTAGAGGCTGACCTATTGATGTTGGTTGTAAAAATAAATTTAATTTGCGTCAAAAAACTTAAAACTCCAAAAATTGGCTAACTTTGCCCCCTTCCTGCTACCTCATATAAGCAAGAAATACAAATATACGATATTACCATGTTGTGGCCTACTTCATTGCTTCACGTAACAATTTTTATGAATCTATCCCCCAAGAGGGGGAATGGCCCCCCAAAAAACTGTTGAAAAAAAAAACACGATATTTACCCTCCTCCCATATACATAAAATGCACACCAGCAAAGCTGCATCTTCTGAAATATGAACAAAATTATGAAACCTTTCCGGCTTTAATATTAGGTATTGAAGAGTATCTGAAACAATAGTGTTTCTGGAACGTCGGTGATAGTCTGTCTGCCAGTTTGACTGTAAGCAACCCAAACAACACATTTCAAGATGTATAAATTTTAAGAACCGTATCGTGGTTAGGCCACCAACGTGGGACGTATGAGACCCTAGTTGTGTCAAAAGAGCGAAAATTTCGTTTTCTTTAATAAAGCCGGTTTTTTTTTAAATGAAAATAAAGCACGTCTGAAAAATCCGGCAATTTTGCATCTCTAGTCCGGTATATAAATACAAACTGCAGTTCAATCTATGTACTGAAACATTTGAAGATTAATGTGGTGTGAAAGTAAAATAAGAAAAGTGTGTGTGTAGGTGTATTGTGAGAATCTGTTGATCACAAGAAAATTAAAATTGTGGTTGTGATATGTCTTCAGCCTCTGGAGAATGAGAATGTGACTTTAGTGCCGAACGTATACGGAACAATCATGTCGTACTATTTAGTGATTAATTAATAGTAAACTGTACTTCATACGTATCCCGACGCAAGTCAAATGAGGTCTACTAATCTTACTAATGTACGACTCTTGTGTTGAATGAATGCATTGAGTGGGTGAAGAAGCTGTCTTTACTTCAAGTAAGTCTAATATTTTAATTTTTCAAATGCATAGCTGTTTTCGTAAATTACAATTATTTTTTCACACACATGAAAAAAAATACATAACAGTAATACTGTAAAGATGAGTGAAAATTACGCGCTGTGATGGGGGGAGCTGTTGAGAGAGGAGCGCAACAAAAAGACTTGCCCCCTCCTATATTTGAAATGTTGTTACGCGGCTGTTATTATTATTATTACTATTATTATTATTATTATTATTATTATTATTATTATTATTATTATTATTATTATTATTATTTAAAGTACGAAGTTTCAAATCAGGCGATGTAGTATATACGTAAACTAAATTATAATTTATTTGATAATATTCACTAGTCCACTATACATTTGCGAGGTTTTGCTTTGGGAAATGAAGCATTTACAACACTGAATAGTAAAAGTATGACAATAAAAATATATTATTAAACATATTGATTAAGTAATTGGAGTTAAACATGCTTTCCAGTAAGAATTACATAGAGAGATGATTTACTTTAAAGTGCGATGCAAACGAATATTCGAGTTTTAATCCGATTAGAAATCGATAACTTACACAAAAATATTTACTTTATTAGTTCTATAAATCTTTATGCTTATCGTATTATAATTATCTTTAAAATTATGATTTTTCCATTTCAAAACATAGAACGAGAAATAAATGTAATATTCTATTTGTTAAGAAACCTTTCAAACGGTGATGATTTCAGGCCATGACCTGTGGGAGGGTTTGAGATCCTGTCGACATAAATTTCCCCCTTCGTAGCCATAAGTTATCTTCGATCATGCTCAAAGTGGACTAATAATGTTTTGCCAGTTTTCTCTCATTCATATATTGACCATCCCACGGGGAGAATCGTCTGAAATCGTCAATGCTTATAATTAGTTTTTCATTACCAATCAAAGGATAATGAAATATTGAACATACTTAATATTTTGTTCTCAGCTGAGGATTTTAGATTTGCAATTTATATAATGTTCGCTTCTAATCGAATTTGAGAAAAAAGTAGTTGCCAAAGATTTATTCAGAGAAATGTTCTCAATCCTCTGATGAAAGTGGGAACTCACTTTTAAGAAAAAAGCAAAACGATTACTTCCTACGGGGCTTGAACACATAAACTTCTGAGTGATAGGCTAGTGACCCAAACCGCTCGACCAGTTCATATGTCGTCACTGAGCCTCTTTTGACTTTTACGTAAAGTGGTTTCCTGCTCAACACTTTTTTTTTTTTGTTTTTTGTTTATGTCAATACGACTATAAGTTTGCGGTGAATATTTGGACGTTACAAATCTTGCAATGCATAAAAGTCTTTTTCGTCTAAATTATATTCAATTTTATATCTTAATAACTTATATACAACAGGTTTAATCTGTGAAATGATTGGGGTTGGAGTGATCGTAAATGTTTTCATAGTTAGGAGCCTGGATATGCAAACCCGCTTAACGTGGGGATTTACTTCTCTGAAATTTGATACACAACAGCGTTTCTCTGTTAAGAAACCAGATCTCTAAGTGAATCCGGGCCCGGGCCAGAAGAGCGCAAAAATTTCGAAGATTTTTTTTTTTTTTTTTTTTAAATCTCCTGGGTTTTCCTTATTTCCCAGTTTCTGGTGTATAATACGGCCAAGTGAGTGGTACCGTTGGAAAGTATGCTCTGTCCTGAAAAATAAAAAAATAAAAAAAAAGGAGGTATGAACTATGATATTAGGCTAAATAGTAAGGAAGCAATAGCTGTTTGAGTGAAAGTCTAAAATTTACCTCAAAAAGTGGAAATCCTAAAAGGTTTAAACTCAAAATCAGTTCAAATTTAGTATTTTTACTTGCAAAGGTAAAATCACTAACAGCTTGCCATTTCGGTTGATTTGAAGAACGAAGTCTTCTTGTATTTGAAAATCGTTTTATTGAAAGTTTAGCTTAGGTATTAGTTTTCGAATTTTATAATTGCTAGAATGAAACCCAATAAAACAAAACTTTATTGTTATTAGCACATTCGCAAAAGCGACAACAAAGAGCGGAAATTATCTTTTCAACTCAACTGACGGATACTATCATTCAAAATACTTTGCCATTTCATTCATTATGCTGAAGGTAATCGTTAATGAAAAGAACATACAACATCACACCGGGGAGGGGAGTAGGTTAGAATCTTCGGGATAACATCTACTAAATTTTCTTACTCCTAATCATTTACGTATTTGAATGTTAATTTTAAAAGCAAACTTTTGTCAGTAGAAGAGCATATAAATGTGAACCTTTTTGAAAATCCAGGGGAGCAATTGCCCCCTCTTGCCCTCCCTGTGAATGTCCGTATATATATATATATATATATATATATATATATATATATATATATATATATATATATATATATATATATATATATATATATATATATGCGTGTGTGTGTGTGTAGGATTATTATAAATGATTGGAGCGATTTCATAGCTCTATAATAACTGTATTACTGTATATTGCGATAGTTTTATTTACACACATCGAAGAACTCAAAAAGTTTTTCTTAACGATAACATATGTTGGATATGTGCGTCCTCAGTGATTCGACAGACATCAAGCCGAAAATAAAGTTCTTCCACACTCGGCGCACGTGGAAGCGCCAGACGTGAACCTAAAGTTCTGAACCACCGTTATGCCCTGAAATATTTCAAGGCTTTCCCATCTCAAGAAATCGCATCCTGAACTCTGTGCACCGAAAAGTGCACACTAGCCAGTAGACATGAAGGACTAATTCAGTAATGCACTTCGTCATATTAATTGAATTGTATTTAATAGAAAAACAAATATATGGCAATAAAAAGTATCATTATGATCATCTTTATCATAGGTATCCTGCCTTTATTCGCAGGTTATTTGCTGCAGCTTAGAAGTTTCCATGCTCCACTGTTTACAGCTAACCTCTTCGTCTACGATTTTTCTGTTTTGATATCGTCCATCAATTGTAGCCTCCTTTGCCTTCCACCTCTCTTTCCCTTAACCATACTCTCTAGCACGTCCCTCATAATACAGTTTCTACTTAGCCAATACCCCAACTACCACCACCACCACTACTACTACTACTACTACTACTACTACTACTACTACTACTACTACTACTACTACTACTACTACTAATAATAATAATAATAATAATAATAATAATAATAATAATAATAATAATAATAATAATAATAATAATAGTAGTAGTAGTAGTAGTAGTAATGTGCATGGGCATAATGAGGATATTTTTTCTCATATTGAATAACCCTTGAAGTAAAGCTCACAAGAAAAAAAAACAATTAGTGAAAATAGACATTTTGTATTCAGTGGCGTTGGGAAAGATGTGCAAATGGATGCGTAATGGTTGCCAAGATTGATATGCGGAGTTTTTTTTTTTTTAGGTATACTGCAAAAGGAATCACATGGCGCCTCAGTTGCCGGAGATCGCAATTTTATGTCATACTTATGCAGGACGTCCTTCAGGAGTGTTTCAGTGCAGCCCCACATATTTTGATTTTATTCCCCCAGAAAAAAAAAATATTTGGAAGAAGTTTGGATTAGCTCTCCTTTCTGAGCACGACCAAAACTTCTGGCAAAAGTTATGTATGATCGATTCTTGAAAAACGCGAAATGCGATAGGAAACCCGTTGTAAGAGTCTGAGTTTTACCTTAATCTCACTCATTACATCATTTACTCTCACCTACTATTTCTCTTCTTTGTCAATAATCCAGTAACTTGGGTGTTCTCTTTCTCTTCTTAATAATATATCTAAATGTTCTTTTCTCCCCTACCATTTCTAACGCACTCTCTTTTCTTTCCCGCTCGAACCAGTTAATTCTCTTCATTCATCTGTACACCAAATTTCGAAAGCTTCCAGTCGCTTCTTATCATTTTTTCGTAATGTCAATATTTATGCCTCATACAGTACAATACTCCACACGAAGCATTTTATGAATCTTTTCCTCAACTCTTTATTCAAGCTCCTACAAAACAGACTTTCCTTCCTCCTAAAGGCTTCTTTCGCCATTCCTGTTCTTACTTTTATTTCACCTTCGTACTTCATATCATCACTAATAAAACTATCTAGGGATATAAAATATATGCACACAGAAATACTGGTAGGTAAATGCCTAGATAGATATGATTAATTCTTTTGTTGACTTTGCTACTATGGAGTAATTGTATGATAATGCTACCTTTCCCTTAATGTCAGTATGCAGTGGCGGCGTAAGGGCGGGGCGAGCGGTGCCATCGCCCCGGGCCCCACTTTTTGGGGGCACCCGGCGGTAGGTAAAAAATAATTACTAAGGAACTTTGTTAGCATGAGTCGTACAAGGGCTGTCAAGGTTTATAATCCACACCTTCCCTAAAAGGAAACGCAATTAATTGTCAATCAATATTACACCAAATGACGGATGAAACAACAGAAATATCTGTCTAATAAAACTAATCAGTGCCGGGTTTCCGTATAAGCTATACAAGCTATAAGCTTCGGGCCTCACTCTCTTGGAAACCCAAAAGAAATTTAAAGAAAAAAAACTGAATGTAGATTAAAAATAAACAAAATAAAAGTTTCATTATGTTGGAGGCTCCCAGAGAAATTTAAAGGAAAAAGCTCTGAATATAGGTGAAAAATAAAGTAAACGTTGCACGTGCTTGTGACCCCCAAGAAAATCAAAGAAAAAAGTTGAATGTAGGTGAAAAAATAAATAAAATAAATGTTTTACTCTCTTGGGGCCCCAAAGAAATTTAAAGGAAAAAATGTATGTGGATTAAAATATGAATAAAATAAAAGTTTCACTTTGTTCAATAACCTCAGAAAAATTTAAAGGAAAGAGCTGTGTAAATTAAAATATAATAAAAGAAAGTCAAAGTATATATATATATATATATATATATATATATATATATATATATATATATATATATATATATATATATTTGCATTCTAAGGTCTTATGATGCAAGTAATAGGGCCCCATCTGCTAGCCTGCTTTCTAAAACATCACTGTTTATTTTTTATTTATTCACATATCAGTTCAAGGGAAGGGTAGAAAGAAGGGATGAACGTAATGCTTTATTAGGGTACTAGCATTCTGTTGCTAACTGAAAGCTCTTTGGTGCAGACGCTATAGTCGCAGATTCACTAGTTTTTCTTCCGTCCTTTTCTTTTGTCCTTTACAAGTCGAATTTCCAGCAAGCGAAACCCTTTTGCTTAGCTGGTTTCCCCATTTCTGCTCTTGTTTTTTGGCGTACGAATTTACATTTCAGTCTACAAATTTAGAGTGAAGAGTTCAATAAGAAAACAAGTTCAAATATTCAAAATACTTGAGCATTATATTTAATTCAACTCCTGATTGTTCTCATGTGGAACAGTTGTCACAAATCATTCGATTTGTTGACATACAACGTGATTCTGTTCAAGTTCGGGAAGCATTTATTGATTTCATCTCTGTCGAAGGAAAGACTGCTGAGGGTATTTCTGCTGAAATACTAAAGAAACTTCAACGTGATAGGCTTGATATTAAGATTGCAGAGGCCAATTTTGTGATAAAATCAGCCTACAATTACTGGGCAATATTCTGGAGTTCAAACTTTGATACGGAACATAAGTCCTTTGGCCATTTTCGTTCCTTGTAACAATAATTCATTGAACCTTGTGGCTTACATGCTGCGCACGTTAACATTCTGGCGAACACTTTGTTTGGAGCAATGGAACGTCTATATTCTTCTCTAGATCTACTCTACTCACCGATGGAATGTGCTGCAAAATCACGTAAAGATTGGTCTGAAACGTAAAACTGACACTAGATGGAGTTCAAAAGCAGAAGCTTTGAAGAAACTTTCTAGTCAATTGGATGAAGAAATTGATCTGTTGGAAGATCTGCGTGACACTTCGACTGAAACACTTGACACTAGAGGAGATGCTGGTCTTCTTCTTGAAAGCATCCAGTCCCTTAACTTCATCGCTTTACTATATTTCTGGTCTGCAGATCTCTCATATACTGATCGGATCCAAAAATTCCTTCAATCTCAGGATATGAGTTTCAATCAAACTCTTATTCAGTTACAGAGGCTGGTTGACAACATTGATACCTGGAGACTTGAACTGGGCAAGGAAATCATATCTGCAGCTGAAGGAAGTTGCAGGGCATGGAACATAACTGTGGATACACACAGGAGAAAGAAATGCATGCCTGGAGAAGGAAAGAATGAATCCCTGACTGCACAGGCCAAAGTGAAGCGCTCTATCAATGAAATTCTAGATGAGATGATACAACAAATGTATGATCATTTTACTTAGATGTATGACCTCAACGACAGATTTGGATTCCTGTGTTCTATGGCCAACTTTGTGCAGCAGCTAGATGATGAGAGCGAGGAAAGGCTAAAAGCATGTTCCTCTGATTTGGCTTTGTTCTAACTGAATGACCTGGATGACTTAGAATTATTTCAGGATTGTAAGAATATAATCCGTTCACTATGGTGTGCTCAGAAAGCTAAAGAACAGCTTGAGTTTTCTCCACAAGGCATCCTGAAATATATAGCTTCAATGGAGCTTGAAATTTACTAAAGTTTTCCAACCGCTCTTCAGATTTTGATAAAACTGCACTTATCTGTCGCATCGTGTGAAAGGTCTTTCAGCAAAATGAAATTGATAAAATCATACTTGGGTTCTACAATGAGTCAAGAAAGATTCACGAATCTGGACATTCTTTCTATCGAAAATGAACTAGCATCCACTTTGGATTTTGATAATATAGTTGAGACTTTCACTGCTAACAAAGCAAGGAAGGTATGTATCATTCTGAATGTTGGTGGAACACATATTAATATGGTAGTGGAACTACTGTCGAAAGTAGTTTCATGTTTCAAGTAAAGACAATAAAAATACGAAAGTACTAAAAGAGTAATAAAAAAGCCGTTAAGATCTATCAATTGACTGGTAATAGCTGGTAATGAAAAGTAGGATGGTATAATCCGTAGTAGTATTCTGTGCTTACATATTTAATCTATATTATATCCCCAATTATTCAATACATTCAGGATTTTTTGTTATGTTATAATATATTCTAATACTATGTTAGTAAGAGGTAATGGAAACAGTCATAAGTGACAGAATATAAACGACTGAATTATTAAATACAAAATAATATAATCATAAAACAAGTGTGAAATCTGGAAACAATAGTAAAATTGACAAGCAGGAGAGAAATATTCCAGTGCTTAACTATTCATTGATACTTCGGCAAAAGCAGTGGGACTAAATAGATCGTACATTATCACTGGAGAGAAACCTAGTGAAAGATAAATGAAGAAGACACACAGGAGAGAAATCTATTCTAGCCATTATTTACTGATAGTTCGGTTTAAAAAAAAATGTGTTTAAGTATTGTGTATTATCACCAGTGGCGTATTTATGATTTTGTTTCGGGGGGCTTTACTAACTTTCGCGGGGGGGACTTTGCCTGAAAATGTGAAAATTCTGCAAGATATTTCATATACTTTAGTATAGTAAGTAAGATTTCGGGGAAAGGGGCTTAAGCCCGGAAGCTCCCCTAAATACGCCACTGATGATCACTGGAGAGGAACCTAATGTTAAATTGAATGGGGCTAATTGTAGAAGAAAAATTAATGAAATAAAACCCATGTAGCGCAAATTCAGACAGGGAGAAACTATGAATAAACTGACTCATATGAGAAATTGCACAGGAGAAATACCAAACGCGAGAACCGAACAAAGAATTCTAGAAAACATAAAGCTTATATTTAGTAAATCGTATCGGTTATATTATTATTTACAATTTTTGCAATATCAGCTCGTTACATTTTGTAGGTAAATTTGTCTCTAAATGTATTATTAGGAGCATTACTTCCACTATTCCATCTCATTACAGTACGCGTTGATATTAGGATAGTGTAAGTATAGGATAAATTCTGGGTTCTTGATTGTTAAGTTTTGTTTGTTCTTAAGATTGTTATTTCTGTCTTGGGTTGTAGTTTCCGTTACACTTGCATCCCTAATCCTTTTACCATCGTGTCCTTTGTTTAAAAATGAACAAAAAAGAAAACAACATGCAATGATAGTCCTGGTCCAGTTTTATTTTTAGATACTAGCCTGAAGGCGGAAGGCGGTTCTAAGTATTAAAAAAATAGACAGGAATGCTGAATGTCACCCCATTTGTTTAATATATATATCAGATTAAAATGATTTAAACACACAAATGAACGGGAAAGGGGGAGAAGTAAACAGAAAAATGATTATGTAAATGAATGTCAAAAATAGAAGTGTATAAATCACGACTGTTCGAAAAGGGGCCCCGATCTACTTCACTGGCCCCGGGCCCCAGTTTGCCTTACGCCGCCACTGTCAGTATGAAAGATACTGCAACGTATACCACAACTGAAAAAAAAAAACTATGTGATGATGTAATAATGTAATTTAATCAAAACAAGAACAAGTGATTTGTTCATTGTTAAGATTTAATTTTTGAAGATGAGTGGCAAAGTAAAATGTTATTTATATAGGTGCAAAATGTTTTATAAGAGTACGCGGTTCGAACTTTCGAGCCGACTTGAACTTTCCTCAGTTTCAACAGGCGTATCCAGAAATGATACAATCTTCCTCATTTTTGTGTCGGGTCAGAAGTGCATGCTGTGGAACGACAAGATATAACACCCAAGTTATTGGATTATTGACAAAGAAGAGAAATAGTAGGTGAGAGTAAATTATGTAATGAGTGAGATTAAGGTAAAACTCAGACTCTTACAACGGGTTTCCTATCTCATTTCGCTTTTTTCAAGAATTGATCATACATGACTTTTGCCAGAAGCTTTTGTCGTGCTCAGGGAGGAGAGCTAATCATAATTTCTTCCAAATATTTTTTTCCGGGGGAATAAAATCAAAATATATGGGCCTCTGGTGCTTGGGGTCCCGGGTTCGATCCCAGCCCCCGCCAAGTGAACTTTGTGGTGGACAAACACCGTGCTCGTGGGTTTTCTCGGGGTTCTCCCGTTTCCTCCCACTTTCTTCATTCCACCATTTCACTCATCTCTCATAATCACCGTCTCCTTTAGCCTAACCGGCATAACCGTGGGACAAAAAACTGAAAGATTTCATTTTTTTTTTTCAAAATATATGGGGCTGCACTGAAACACTGCTGAAGGACGTCCTGCATAAATATGACATAAAATTGCGACCTCCGGCAATGAGGCGCCATGTGATTCCTTTTGCAGTACACCTAAAAAAAAAAAAAACTCCGCATATCAATCTTGGCAACCATTACGCATCCATTTGCACATCTTTGCCAACGCCACTGAATACAAAATGTCTATTTTCACTAATTGTTTTCTTTGTGAGCTTTACTTCAAAGGTTATTCAATATGAGAAAAAATATGCTCATTATGCCCATGCACATTATTATTATTATTATTAGTGTTGTAAAAAACTGTTTTTTTTTCTGTGAAGTTTTTTTTTCAATATAAAACACCGTTCTTTTTCATGTTTTTTTTTCAAATGTCTGTTTTTTTTTCTGGCAACTATTATTTATTGATTTACGTCGCAGATTATTGAAATAATCAACAGAACTTGAGTCGAAGCCCTCGTAACTTACAAATCTTTTGTTTATTTGCACCTATATACTAGCAAAATTGTGTGATTATTCCTTTCGGCCCCAGGTCATTTTTGGCGTTTTCCTACATTTCCAGTTAGTGACTTATTGCTCAAAAACCATTCATTCGATTGATATGGTTAAGGCCTTGTTTTTCAGAAAATGGATGTGGCTATCTTTTGGTGTAAGTTGCATTGCAGTGTTGCCAATGGGTGGGAAATTATTGAGGGAAATGTAGGGGTGAAAATTTACAAAAAATTCCCTAACCGAATTTCAAAATTTTTTGTATCTAGTACCACTGCTGCTATATGGATTCAAGTCGCCTAAAAAATCTTTGGTGTGTTGACAAGGTATAGTGAAATCCTGAAGTCGCTTGCTTCCATCCAAAGAGGGAAAGAAAAAATTCTGTCATACACATGAAATTTTGACACTTTTTACGCCTCACAAGCAAAAATCAAATATGCCGGGGCTACAGCTTCTCTAATTATCCTATTGAAACTTTTTATGGTGCGTTCTGTAGGGAAAAGAGGAAGGTTTCAGGTAGTGGTACGTTTGTTTCAATGTAGTCAGTAAGAGGGTAATAATAGAGGGGAAAAGGGAAATTTTCCGAATTTTTCACCTAAAAGCGGGGATTAATTGTTTTGGCTGGAAACACTGCCATTAGACAGACGAAAACTATCTGGAAATAGCCCTTAGTACTCCAAGAATATATCCTACAAGTATCATGGCGATATATAACAAAGTAAGCATGATTTTTTTTAAAAAAATCTCATTCTACCTCAGAAATTCACCATTTTCTTACCACTTACAGAACATGGTTTATTATAAACCTCAACTGTACTTTCCCTAATTATTCTAGTGAAACTTTTTATGGTGCGCTGTGTAGGCTAAGATGAGGCTGTTAGACACTGGTACGTTTGTTCGAATGTAGCCAACAAGAAGGAAATAATAGAAATAAAAAAGGGATTTTTTCCCAAATTTGCCCTAAAATCTGGAATTAAAATTTTCTGTAGCTGGCAACACTACTATCAGACACACACAAACTATCTTAAAATAAGCTTTGGTATCCCTCTAATATGTCCTACAGGTATTGTGACGATATCTAATAAAGTAAGCATGTCAATAAAAAATATCTCATTCTACCTTTAAAAAAATCACAGTTATCTTCCCAATTAGAGAACAAGGTCTACTGTACTTCCCCTAATTATCCTATTGAAACTTTCTATAATGCGTTGTGTAGAGCAAAGACGAGACTTCCAGATACTGGTACGTTTGGTCCGATATAGCCAACAAGAGGGAAATAATAGAGACAAAACAGATATTTTTTTCAAAATTTCCCCCTAAAATCTGGAATTAAAATTTTCTGTAGCTGGTAACACTGCTACCAGACAGACGCAAACTATCTTAAATTAAATATTGGTACACGACGATATTTAAGGAACAAAACTTCTAATTACCAAAAATATATTACTGTAAACAGAAAAGTAGGGAAAAACTAGAAAAATGAAGGGTTAGAACCTAAATACGAATTTTTCGTGCGTTCCCTAATTACCCCATTGTAACGATCTGTACTTGCGTTTGTTAAGTAAGGACAAATGTTCGATTGGCGTAAGTTGACTTGCACTCAGACGTATAGGTACGGATTTATAAACAAAAATTTCTAATTTTTTCCCCAAATTTAGGAAAATTTTAATTTCCCTAATTGGCAACACTGCGCGCAGGCCCGTCTAATTGATGTCAACAGTTAGGTATCCATCCGAGGTATCTACCTGGCAAGTATGAGGTCTTTCTACAACGAAGGAAGCTACAGGAAAAAAAGAAGTAAAGGAAATTAGAAATTAGAAAATTCTCAAATTTTTGACTGGGGTGAAATTTGAGAAGGAAATTCGACACCAGAAGAAAAAAAAATATGATAAACTATAGTCCAACCATATTTTGCAAGAATAATATCCCGATATCTTAATTAGTGTCCACACAGGAGCGGATTAAACAAATGACACACCCGTGTGTGCAACTTTGGCTACCTGGGCCACCGAGTATACATTTGATTACATTTTTTTGACTACTAACTCGTGTTGTTGTAGTTATAGTCTCAACTAATAATAATATAATTGTTGTAAACAATAACTTTATAAGGAAAATTTTCTCTCCGTTTTACATCTTAGTTCCAACACTGTTGGTGAGAAATGCAGGGTGTTTCAAAATGAATTTTGGGGTTTTAAGTCTTCGTAGTACTTATTACATTTTACGTACAATTATAAGCAATGCATCAAGTAAAAGAGCGCCTCAAACAGTCTTTGCTACAAGTGTTCAATGTGAGATTCATTTGTCACACGGCACACATCTAGTCGATAAGCGAGAAAGGCCCATAAACTTTCCACCATATGGCACAAAACACATTCAATTTAGGGGTCTCATTTCAAGTGTACCATCTCCTGAGGATTTGCTGACGGCCAGATACAAACATTATGAGTGTTCACATTAGATCTTAGGTGAAATGTCTATTTATCACTGAAGACTACACGATCTAGAAAATCTTCATTGTTATGCAGCAATATTTCACTTGCGAAATTGGCACGTAAACGGTAGTCTGTGGGCTTTAGACCTGTAGCAACTGCAAACGATAAGGACGTAGTTGCAAGCGTCTCCTTAATATTCTTCACACAGACCGTTGCACTGTACAGATTCAGTCTTTATTAAAACACACACAAAAAAAATTCTGCTCTCTAGTCTACATCTTTCTGCTTGCTCTTTCTAATGGCAGACAGAAGAAACAATGCATGTACATGCGTGCGTACAAAATTGTTTGAGTTGCTCTTTCATTTGATATAATATTTATAATTGTAAGTTAATTGTAATAGATACTACAAAGTTTCAAAACCCAAATATTAATTTTGAAACACCCTGCATTACTTCAAATTGTGTCATCCTATATTCATGTCTTTTATATACATGTCATCAGGGACGGTCCTAGTCAATTTGTCGCCCCATGCAATGGCATAATTTGCCGCCTCCCCCTTTCTCTAGAAAGAACAAATCTTAAAAGTCATGATTTTAAGTATGCTACTCCAGCATGAACAACAAAGGTGAGGGTAAGTGCAGTTGCACTCAGAAAGGCTTAAATACTTACTAAATATGCAATCCCGTTGTGTCTTTTTTTTTTTTAATATATTAATCTATTACGTTAGTGAAAGATAAAGCAAACACACCTGCAGAGGAAAAATGTTAATCCTTTTTATAGAATTCACTATCGAGCTTCAATCTCAATGTATCAGTTTGCAATTCCAGTGCAACTAGCTCTTTTATCTTTATTTCTTAATTTCCCTTAAATATCTGTTAACATTTTTTAAAAAACTTGTTTCTATCTTCAATGATAAAGAACTTGTTTCTGACAAAAACAAAACTAGTTGTCATATCAAAACTGTGATAACTTACTAACTGGAACAGATATTCACTACTATTTGAGAACTGAATTCTTGCATTTGGCAACAATCAAGCAATTTGTGCTGGGATTTATTTAACCATTTGCTTTAGCATTGTCCATGTGGCCTTGACCAAATGCAAACTAAACATAATTTATGAATGTAGTATTCAAATAGAAGGTCAGCTTAGTAAATGTAACTACCATCATCATGAAGTCTGTTTCCAACAAGAAATATTTAATTTAAATAATATACTTATGACAGATTTTACCGACCATCCAAACTTGCCGCTCCACGCAAATGCACGTGTTGCATATATGGTAGAGCCGGCATATCATATATATCTAGTCGACAAATTATTTATATATGACATTTAGAAAAATACTCTTAGGCAAATTAGTATTAGTTTTTACCTTTAGACAAGTTATTTGAATTTTATACTGTTCGTGACATTATTTTCGTACTTATTAAAGGCCTGCTTTCACGAAAAAACAAAATTTCATTTCTACATATATTTCTTAGTTGATATTGATGAAAACTGCTGAAACCCGAATTGTTAATAGGTATGGCATTCATGTAAATTGTAAAATATTTGTAGCGTATCAGTATCTAGCGTTTAATTTATGTTGCATTTTACGGTGATTATACCTACATAAAAATATTTAATACTTAAACAGACGTAAGATGCATTAGAAATGACTATTTGAAAAAAAACGAAATTTAGAAAAAACGAGAGGCAATGTTTTTTTTCTAAAAAAACGTACATTTCTGAAAAAATACGAACGGTTCTTTTTCTATTTACAACACTAATTATTATTATTATTATTATTATTATTATTATTATTATTATTATTATTATTAGTAGTAGTAGTAGTAGTAGTAGTAGTAGTAGTAGTAGTAGTAGTAGTAGTAGTAGTAGTAGTAGTAGTAGTAGTATACTTCAACAAACATAATTATTTACAAATAAATAAAGTGGAATTCGTACTTTAAATTGAATTAACAGCTGTCTAACCTAGAATAATTTCTTCATATCTCCTATATTTAAAAATAGAATACAAAGCCACACGTGTCGTCTTGTAGTAGTACTACGTGTCTTTCGAAAATAGTATACATGGTTATATATACGTATTCGTTTGTTCCCCTTTCCCGTATGGGAACTCCCGCCAACTTCGAATAAGATTAGAATGTCACGTGACAGTGGCTAACTGAGCATACGGTCGATAGCGAAGTAGGAGCTCGTTCTCGACGTGCTTGCCAGTTCGATTTGAGCTTTGCAGAGATGGTAATATAGACTCTGCTCCGTTTTCTGTCTGGGAGTAAAGTGTTCTATTTCCAATAATTGTGTTGTGATAGCCTAATTTTCCGTTTTCTCTGAGTTTATAGATAATAAATGGAAATATAGTGTTTAATTCACTCCGAAAATTAATTGATCGCCAGTGCTATTGAAATTCCGTTCTGAAGTGAATGCAAATTCATTATTTACAGCGCAATAACTAGATCGAAGCTGATTTTAATAGTTGCTTCAACATAAACATTTCCGTAATAGAGTGTCTCCACTAGACGTGGTGTCAGGAAGTAAGTGAATACCTTACACACAATGTGGAAAGACACTGAAAAGTACAGTAATACGATGCATAAATTCGACTTCGGGACATCTTTCAGAAAGTGATATCAATATGTGCATCTTATGCTGATGTGGTTCTTTGTGTTGATGTGGGAGTGAACGATTGTAACTATAGCCTAGATGAAAATAATGTAACAATATATGAATATCTTAAATATCACAAAAGTGAAATGATAATATAGCTTCTTTTTAACTCAATTTCGTTCTTTTATTTTAGTGTTTCTTAGTGATGTTTAAATTGTAACAAGAAAGACAAATCTGACCCGATATATATAAGCAATATTCGTGCAAGTTTATGTTCGTGTAAAGAAAATGTTAAGGGTCTTTTATTTAATTTTTAACGTAATGGAAAATGTGATGAAACGAAGTGTCGCAGTGTCTGTGTTAGTTGTACTTTCGATCTTCAGCTCTCAAACAGGTTAGTAAACAATGTTTTCTCTTTTTTATTACTCAAAAATACGTTTCTATGAGTCTTCTAACCACGTTCTACGTTTCTAATAATTCAGACGTTTCATTATCGCTGTTATTATTCTTTATCACTCGTATATTTCTGATGATCAGTTACTAGCTCCTGAGACAATGTATTTATTGATTTTCTTTAATAGAATACTTATTCATAAACAGTGTGCGAGCTTCTACAAGGAACGTAAATTATAGTAATATATGAATATATATATATACATAATCCCCAGTAGGTCTATAAAAATTTCAGTAATTTGGAAGTGAGAAGACATTAAAAAAAAAAAGATCAGTATAGCCTACTACTCATGAAGAAAAAAGCACTTTTCTCAAATGGAATATACAGTGGCGTATTTAAGGGGAGCTTCCGGGCTGAAGCCCCTTCGAAATCTATCTTGCTATATTAAAGTAAATGAAATATCTTGCTGAACTTTTATATTTCCAGGAATAAAGTCAGCAAAGCCCCCCGAAACAAAATCGTAAATACGCGACTGGGAATATATATATATATATATATATATATATATATATATATATATATATATATATATATATATATATATATGAGATACAAAGAGAGAGAAATAGATACCTTATCAACTGTGTCTGCTTGTTAACGCAAATGAATTTCAAGCTGGAACATACAGTATTGATTTAATGTCTCGTAGGTAGTTGAGTTACTATCGGTTAAGAGTAATTAGGTTCTTAGACCTACTGTAAATATGCTGCAGTAGACGTAAATAATTTCACATTATACATATCGTATAAGGAAGTTAAATATGGACGTCAAGAGTCCCTGATTCGATCCCAGACCATCTAAGTTTGTGGTGAACAACATTATATCAATTTTTTTTTTAGTTTTTTTTTTTTTTGGGTTTCCCGTTTCCTTTCACATTGCCATTTCTTAAGTTCTTCCCTTATCACTTACTTTCATGTCCTTCAGCGTACACTTTACAACGTGGGACCATCTAAAACTAACGCTATTTTGCAGATGCGCCACACCTAATTTTGACACGATTGCTATTCCTTGTTTCTCATGTAACTGTCTTGGCTCTGGTGGCTCATAGTACAGCACTCACCTATGATAGGCGAAAATCAGTTTTCACCCGTGGTCGTGTCATTACATATTGATTTACGGTGAACAAACATCAAGTATGGGAATTCCAGGGCCACAACCAGAGACGGAGTAGGTCAGTGGGTCAGGTTTTCTGAGTGGGTCAGTGGGTCGTGGGTCAGCAGCATGTGACCCACTGTGACCCTCCACCCACCGTGACCAACTGTGACCCACCACCCACCATGACCCACTTAGACCCATCACCCACCGTGATCAACTGCGACCCACCACCCACCATGGCCCACTTCGACCCATCACCCACCGTGACCCACTGCGACCCACCACCCACCATGATCCACTGCGACCCACCGACTCAGTATGATCTACCGACCCTCTCTGCTCACTGCATTGTAGACAGTATCTTCTGAAGACTGGTAAGTTCGTGTTCGTTTTACTTTCAAGACCTTCATTTCCCTTCCTTTTCCACTTGTTTCTGTCTACTTACCTGAGGTAGTATATCTAACCAAGTGAAAAAAGAACTTTAGGACTTTTGGATATTGATATTTTTAGTTGTAATAATAGCAATAGGACTTCTACTACCGTCAAATGGGGTGAATAGAAACACATTTTTGGCTATATGAGTATATAAGTCTGGTAATGTTAAAGATTTCGCGTATCAGATTATTCCAAAAAAAAGGTCTTAATATGCTAATGAAGTTCAGTAAACGTCATATTAATTTATCAACTCCACTTTTCTTCACCTTGATTTTTCTTAATGTTTCTGTTCACCCCTACCCATGGGGTGAATAGAAACAATGACTTAATTTTCATTTTTGTTTCTTTTATACTATTGGAAAGGTAAAAAGAAACAGCGTATTTGTTGAAACGAACTATTTATTTGATACCTGCAAGATATACGTTCAATAAGACCAGTATTACATAAGTTACAAACTTATAAAACAATACAATGCACAATATAGGTACAAACGACCATACAGTTTTGATGATATTTGAATAAGATTTAAACCACTGAAATCACCAGGGAAACTTATCATGAGTTGAGTTGATTTTGAGGTTAACGTCCCGTTCAGCAGCGAGGCTATATGAGACGTGGACCTACTCATTAACGTGGAATCAGAACCACATGAGCTCCCGCCGAGAATCGAACCCGGGTCTCCCACCCCAAAGGCGCGTACGCTAACCGCTTAGCCACGAAGGAGCCCGAAACTTATCATATACTTAAAGCGTGCTGACGAACTCCTAATAAAACCCAACAGTTTCGTAACAATATCCTCATGTAGTAAGAACGATTCTTCAGAAGTTTCTGAAAATTTCATTGTTTATGTGCTCTCTTACAAAACACTTCCACATATCCATCATGTTCACATTTTCGCAATTGGGTAGTGAATAGTCTCATCGAGTTTTAGCTTCTCATAAACCTTTACCACAGCAAAATCACCAGCTTTAGAAAACCATAATCTAGCTCGTGATCGTATGGAATGTTGTCTTTCTACTCTTCCGACAATACAAGGGTAGGTTGAGTTTCGTTGTGATTTGATGAAAGTGTATCATTTTCAGAAAACAAACCAAAACTCTTACCAGAAACATCTATTCGTACTCTCTTCTTCCTTTGTTTAATTTTTTCATCTTTTCCCATGCTCTTCAGAAGATCCATAAGGGAACGGTTTACAGTCTGAGATGTCTTTTGCTGTTCTGTTTCTTCTCGTTCATTGTCTCTTTTTGGCAGCATCCTCAGTATTTGGTTTCGACAAAGGGGAAAAATTCCACACTTTTCAAATCCAGCCCTGATTTTTTTTTTTTTTTTTTTTTTTTTTTAAGATCTGGAAATTTGTTCTTAGAGATGGTTGATTCATTCCTATCAGGTCCTTTTTTCCGCTTCTCAAGGATTTTCCACTCCTCAAGAAGTGTTTCTATTCACCCCACTAATTAAAAATCATAACAATAACCCAGTAAAGTTAAATTTTGATTACAAATAATTTACAAAACGAAAGCTTTTACTATGAACGTCAGTAAATGAAACAACAAACTACAAAATAGGCATATGTTCAAATGCAACAAATATGAAAATGTCATACTTACCAAGAAAGTTTGAGGAGCGCCAAAATACCATGTAGGATTTCAGTAACATATTAACGCTGCTGCCTTCTATCGCAGTGTTTCCAACTCACTATGACATTTTATTTCTGCTGTGAACACTTTAGCCATATAAGACTATGTTAAGAAATTTCAGTTTTGTTGATTAATTTATCGTCCAGATAAATCCAAAACTAATCTGGGAGTTTTGTTTCTATTCACCCCCATGTTTCTATTCACCCCATTTGACGGTACTACTTCGCTTTCGAGATCTGTGAGTTTTTAGAGGACCTAACTACTGAAAAAAAAAACATTTTTGAATCACTGTAATATATAAATTATTATATAAAAAAATCAATGTAACTATGTGCACCTGATCATCACGGTCAAATTGCAAAGTCAAATGAAATAGTTAGGCCTTCATCCAAACTGGATGTTATATTGGTTTTATTATAATACATAATATCCTAAGGAGATAGAGAGGATCGGAATTTTTGCGAAAAAAAACGAGTATCTCGCAAACCGTTAAATTTAGGGAGCTGAAATTCAGTGTATTAACTCTTTATTTAAAATAAACTGAATGTATTCTAGCATTTTTTTAAATTCTCCTTTATGTGTGTGGGGGGAGGGGGCACTTTCTATATATGGAAAATTGGTAGTGAGTTGGTTTGTAAAAATAATCGAAAACGATCGATGTTATTTAAGAAAAAAATCAGAAACAAAAAATAGTACTTGGTTTCATATATCCATTGCTTTCTACTATAATAATTGCTGAAGCTTATGTTTATTATATGGAGCGCTTACAGGACAGGGCAATCAATCCAAAAACTTGTGACTAAAATAGGCATAAAATTTTTACTGTAAGCTTAATTACACGGAAATTTGGAGTTTGGATTGTACGCATAATTATGTGGAAAATTTTACACTTTTTTCCCTTTACGTTGGACTACGTACCTTGATTTGGAACTTTCAAATTTCATCCTTTTTTCCACTGAAAAGTATTGATAATTCAACAAGGAAATAATTATACTATGATAATTTAATTTAAATTCATCGTAATTTGGTCCATGGCAAACAGCAGTGTGGTAATTGAAGGGGAAGAAGGAGGAAAATTCACATTCACCTCTGAACGCTCCAGGAACCTCCTTCCCTTTCGCTTTCTAGACGGGGGAGAGAACTTGATAATGACATCAAAACTTCATGAGTAATTACAAAAATTAAATTTATAGACAAATAAGAAATAATCAGTTTATCACACTTTAATTGATAATTTATTCACAAGATTCCCTATGAAAGGCGTGGTAGGTAAAGTTTCTGTTCTAGATGGGTCGACATTACCAACTGACATGGTCGATATGGAAAAGATGTTGTATGGTGATAGAGAGATTATACTTCTTGCTGTGTATTTCAAAACTAAGAAAAATGGTTATCAGACTTAAGTCTAACAAGCAGATTGTCGATGACGAGTTGCAGAAATCGGGTAGAAGTATTATCAATTTCCACGACAGAGTGCGAACGGGGATTTCCCCTTATGAATTTACAAATGGCTGATATTAGAAATAGACTAAGTGCTCAAATATTGTCTAACTTGTTGTTCATCAATGTTAATGGCCCACCGCTAGACAAGCTCAAAGTAGACGAGCTAGTTACTTCTTGGCTGATGGATGGACATCATTCCGCTGCGGATGATTTACCACGAAAAAGTTACCAACAGGAAATAAACCCGATTTTAGATTTGTTTTAAGGTGGAAAATTACGAGGTATAGAAAATGTATACTTGTATTAGTAATGGCTTATTTGTGTTATTCAACTTTGTACCTATTTTTTTTAGTAAGTCTCTTCTTTGCTTTAGGTAAACTGCTTTTAATAAATATTCATAATAATTGTAATTTTGCATATTTGTAACTTAAATTTAACGTGGTGTTTTAGTTATTACACAAATTACAATTATGATCATACTTTATGGAGATGCTCTCACATAGGGAACCCCAACACCTTTATAAACTATGAAAAACTGATTTTTCAAGTTTTTTGTGAGACAAATACTGTGAACTGAGAAACCATAACCTTTTCCATATTGTACAGGGGTATTTTCCTGCGAATAGAAGTTTCTTTTGGAATGCGTTCAGAAATTAACACTTGCAAGAATACTCTCTTAGTACAAGTATATTTTAGGCACACACTAATTTCCCCCCACCTCGAACTGTTTCAATTTCCTCACTGACAAACACTACACCCTTTGATATTGTAAAGGTCAGATCCACCGTTATTGTAACAGAGTGATGCTTGAGCGATTGACTAGGAATTCAAACTCCGATTAGTGACAATTTCACAGTCTTGTTTTATTTCAGGTGTAAACTCTTTAGTCAGTACAGAAGAGGCCGTGGATCGTGTTCAGAGTTGATGACGATGGATTTTGATTAGTCAGAATAGGTCACAGTGGATGAGAGTGGTTCATGGTGAGTGGTGGGTCATGGTGGGTCGTGGGTCACGGTGGGTGGTGGGTCAGTGGGTCAGTGGGTCACGGTATGTGGTGGGTCAGTGGGTCGTGGGTCAAGTTTTCATTGACCCCGCCAACTCTGGCCACCACTAGGGGGAGCAAGTGGGGACGCCTAAAAGGGCAATATGTATACATTAAGGGGGCGTCGAATTCTGTATTTGCCTCGGGTGACAGAAACTTAAATTGCAGGCCTTCGAAGTTCTATCGGAATATTGCAGTTTCCTTCCACTTTCTCATCTTACCGTTCATTATATTCCGGTATTCATTTTTGTCGTCCCAATTAGCCAGGGCCGGATTAAGGGGGAACTTAGAGGGCTATAGCCCCGGGCCTTCAGGGGCCTCCACTCTGATCAAAATCTCAACTGGCTATTTAAAAAGAATCATGAAGATACAATCATCATCATAAAATAAAAGATGAGGGTCAATCCATACGAAGTGGTCCAGACCAGGTTGCTCGACCATCTCCGAAAATTATAGATATTGGAGTGTGATAAACCGTGTGTATGAGAAGGTCAATAACATAATTCATGTTGTCGCATTACTCCCATGCGCAATAAAAATTGCGCGTATACTGTAACTCACGATTTTTCGCATTTATTCCATTTTCCTTACGTTTATGGGTAAAATTCAGTTATTAGTATGTGGAGATAATAGAAAGCAATCCATCTAAGGAGATATTTTAAAAAAATATGATAAAACAATAAAAATATAAGCAAAAAACAAAATTGTGCACGGTTCTGTGAATACTGGGAATCATGATTTCTAGGGATTTTTCAGTAGCAGAGCACGATTGCGGTGGGAATTCAGTAGGGGAGTCGAGGAGCTGGATCAAGGAACTGGATAGTGGAGTAAAATGTTGCATTTATTGGTTAAAACCTAGTGTGTAGATTGTCTGCCAAATATAAATTAGCTTCTGTAACCAAGATGTCGTACGGAAATATAGAAAAAAAGAGGAAATCTCCTATCTTGAGGTTGGAAGTGACATGCGCTATGGATATTAGCATTTATTTGTTAAGAAAAAGAAAGCGAGCAGAAAGTAGTTTCTGTGGTTAGATGGTAGCGTGGTGGATTAATAGTTCTTACACTATTTTCACACTAGATCGAATCCCATCCGATCCCATCTATATATTTTTTTTACAAAACATTATAATTTTCATGTTAAGAAAAACCGAAGCAATATAATAGAGACATAACTTACTGATATTTTGCTGTAATGACGTATTTATCTAGTATTAAAGTACTATTGGTAATATCTATTGTTTTCAGTTCACGCTGTTGTAATTATAGCTACTCTCATCCTGTTTCCTTGGGAAAAGAACAATCTTTTCTCCAACAGTGTGAAGAATATATACGGACAGAGAAAGACATCTTAGTACGAAACGTGATTTATCGTGATGAAATGGACTAGTTTGCCATTATTATTATTATTATTAAAAAAAACTAAAGTAAATTATTGAAGTTGGCTTCTCTTTAGCTTTTAGCTAAAAATATTTTTTTTTCTTTTATAAGGCAAGGTGTGTGATCATACCCACAAATTTAGCTAGGGAGTGAAATATAATTGTTTATACAAACATTTTACAGGTTTAGGTGCGTGAAACACCAATACACTATGGTCTCACTTCGACCTTCCTTTGTTCCACATACCGTATGATCCGACATATCACTGCAGATAGCACCAATCGTCAAAAAGAGGTGCAAGTTGTGGTCTTAATCTATTTTTCATGCTCTGGAGTCTATCGCCTAGCGCGCCCGTCTACACCTTGACTCATATGTCTATCATTCAGTGCAGACACGTATCCAGGTTTTCTATTCGGAGGGGACCCAACACGAATCCTCGTAAGCACGTAATTCTAATGTTTTAAAAATATCAATAATAATAATAATAATAATAACAATAATAATAATAATAATGCAACAGTTTTGTATTTCTCTCAAACTTTTTCCTACTTTTCATTTAGAAACCGGTTTACCTTGGAAACTAGATTATAGCACAAACAAAATGAAACATATTTTCGAGAGAAATGTAACTAAAGAAAACTGTCTGCTACGTATATCACGTAATAAAAATAGCAAAAAGACATTGAGTGTATCGTTCTAATATATTAAAGTTAAAAACAGAACGGAAATGAAATGTTAATCCTATTTAAAACTGTTCTTTAATTCCACCTGGTATAATGGCATTATGGTATGTTCTTAGAATTATAAGAAGGCAACAGCTCATTGCCCAAAGTTTGGACACTGACTCCAAGTAAACTGATATGAAAGAACCTCAAAAGGGTAAAAGCAAGTTTATTAAAAAGTGCTTGAGTTTCGGAGGGGGACAGCCCTCAGGCCCTCACGCTGGATACGTCCCTGATTCAGTGCAGTGCATTTATTTGTTATAAAACATGATTATTAGATGCGTAATATGTAAAATTATATCATAAGTTTTACTTTTAATAGGTGTTTTCTTAACACATCCATATTATCCGGCGTTCTGCCTGCCTGTTTATGTCGGATAAGCGAAACTACTGTATTTCCAAAGCTGGCATATACATGAACTAGAATTGTATCGTCCTAGAACGGACAATAGTGTGAAATGCTTATATTAAAAGGCTGGAATAAAAATAAGCAAGCATAAGTACTGTTTTGGTAGCGTGAGAACAAATTAAAAACAATTCAATATATTTCCTAGGTATCAGATTATCATCTTATTGTGTAGATGTGTATTTTTTTAAAACATAGTTTTAAAAGTCATACCATTCGCAATATTCCTGAGGAAATCGAAAGAAAACCTCCTATGTGCCTCTTGTGGCAAAGTGGCTTAAGTGCATGGTCCGAAACGGATTCTCACGTTAAGGTATAGATAGAGTTCCCATATTTCAAAAATGCAAATCCGGGACGCTACTAAATTACGGGAATCTTTAAAATGCTTAAAATTGAAAGAAGTGTTGAATACTAATTTACTTTCCTGCGACAGATAGAGTTGTTCAAGTATTGCGCTATGACATTTTTATTCATTTCACTAGACCTTCTTCCAAGGGCACCGATTTCTCTGTAATTTTTTTTGGTTTTGGGCATTCAAATGCAGAAGATATATATATATATATATATATATATATATATATATATATATAGATATGAGGAATTTAAGACAAATTGCGCTCAAATTATGCCAAATATTGTATATTCGTAAATACAAAGGAGTCCTACATGAGCTTGGGGGACCCCGTCCCCCCAGGATCGGCGCCCTTGCCTTATTCTTAGTTAAGCAAATGTAAGCAGATGATTTACTCCCTCCCTCTGGTAAGCAAAATTTTTTTTCCCCTCGGGATCTGCTGTTTTTCGTGAAATAACAACAGAAATTTACTGATTACTTAACCATCTAAATGAATGCTTTTACTTAGAGCCATCCCGTCGATTCGCGTTGCCTAGAACTAAAATAAATTAAGGGTCAGTAATGAAGATGAGACTTCCATATCAAACATGAAGAGACATGTTGATCGGAGATCTTTCTTTGTTCGAACTTTGATTTTTTCAAATCCATGATGGGAAATTATATTATGAGTACAATTTTCGAAATTAATAGTATACAATTGTAAAAATATCTTACAAAACGATGGTTTATTGCAAAATACTTTGACTCAAAGAATAAATTACAAGTAATAAACTTGTTACTTTTCCTGAAGAGTCTAAGTCTTGAATGAGACAGAGGCTCTCGAGCGTAGTGCCTCGAACGATTGCCTCACTTGTTCTACCTTCCCGTGGGGCAGCCTTATTTCGACTTGATCCTAAATGGATTATTCAGAAGTCGAAGTCGGAACATGTTTCCCATTTTTCCAAAACACTCTAGGTCGATTAAAATCTGCCTCACTTGTGAGGGAACAACCCCATGCCGTAAGCGTCGGTGGACCACCGACAGGCAACTAACGACATGTCCCCAAAAATTGGCGGTCCCGCAGCGACGATCGGCGGTGGTCCCACTTCCGTTTTGAAAATTATACCAGCAGCGGCAGAGAAGCGACGAAACGCCAACGAACCACATAATTATTCCCCTAAAATACGTTAAATCGCCTATATTCGTAATTTGTTTGTATTAAGATGAGTCTAAAAACATTTTTTAGAAAGTAAAAAAAAAGTGCCCCGAGCTGGGCGCGAACCACCAACCTTGGGGTTACAAGTCGCGTGTACTTCCGAATTCGCCACGAAGGCGATTGTGAAGACACAGCTTGTAGAGTGATAAATCGTTCAAGTCTTTTTAATATTTCTATCTGAATACCACTCATTCTAGCTTTGGAATTTCTTGTATAAATTAAAAGACAAATTCTGACCAAAGCATATATTAACTAATAAATAAGAGCGTTACACTTTCGGCAAATTAACTTTGCCTTCATCAGACACATTATGAAATACAATTTCTAAGATTATAGCTTATATACAGATGGTGATCAGCAAATGGAAACACCTGTAGTTGGCAACACGTCAGATATATAGGTCGGCAGTGGTGTCGTGGCGCCCGCAGCGCCGGACCGCTGGTGGTGGTGTGTTAGGTCGGTCTCCATTCTATGTCAGGCGCAGTGGAACCGCAGTGTCCAGTGGGTGCAGCAGACGGAGGTAGTGTAAAATGGGAGACACCTCAGATTTTCAAAGAGGGCAAATTGTTGGTGCGCGGTTATGTGGAGTGAGTGTGACGGCAGTGCCTACTGTGTTAGGTGTGTCGCGTGGGACAGTGTCGAAGGTGATGACGGCCTACACAACACACGGGAAAACCACATCGGGGAAGCGGAACAGTGGGCGGAAGAAAATCATGAGTGACAGGTCACGCCGGGTATTAAAGCGCATTGCCACGCAGAACCGTCGTGCCACTGCGGAGCAAGTGACGGGGTAACTCAATCAGCACCTCCCCCACCCTGTTTCGACAATCACAGTCCGCTGTGAATTACAGGACATGAACTTACGGGGTCGTGTTGCACGGGCCAAACCGCTCATCAGGGACCATAACGCTTTCGCACGCCACAAATGGTGCCGCGACCATGCAACTTGGACTGTTGAGGACTGGAAACTTGTGATATGGTCGGATAAGTCATCCTTCACCCTATTCCCAACCACGGGCCGTGTTTATGTGTGGAGAACGCCCAAAGAAGCTTATGATCTGCAGTGTTTCCGCTCAACTGTGAAACATGGCGGCGGCTCGGTGATGCTGTGGGCCGTCGTATCATGGTTTTCATTGGGTTCTGTGGTCACACTTAGCGGACGAATCACTGTCAATGATTATGTCGCAATTTTAGGAGCCCACTTGCATCCTATGGTCCGGATGTTGTTCCCGGACAATGACGCCATCTTTCAGGATGATAATGCACCCATTGATACAGCTGGCGTTGTTGCAGCGTGGTTTGAGGAACATCGGTATGAAGTTCAACACCTCCTCTGGCCCGCCCAATCCCCAGATCTGAACATAATTGAACATCTGTGGTCCGTCTTGGAAACACGACTCCGGCGACGATTTCCACCTCCATCGTCTCTCACAGAACTGGCCGATGCCCTGGACAAGGAATGGTGTAAAATTCCACTTGCTACTATTCATGACCTCTATGCCTCCATCCCACGTCGCATCAAGGCTGTTCTGAAGGCGAAAGGTGGCCCGACACCATATTAAACTGGTACGTTGCAATTTCGTTCAGGTGTTTCCATTTTTCTGATCACCTTCTGTCCTTCTTAAAATGAGAGGAAGTCATTCCATGAACCAATCATATTCGTCCTTTCCTTTAACAATTTTTAATTAATACATATGCAACTTTTAATGATCAACTTTCACTTAAGAGCTAAATTTTTAATGGCACATCTGTGTATGAATAACTTTCACTTTTGAAAAACAAACTTTTGTTTATCGCTGTCTATCGCTGTTACGCGGTGGTAACTTCAATCTCTTCGATTCTAGATATCTGCTTCGACTCGACGAATCCCTGTCACTAGTGGCACACTAGCAGCAATCCTTCGACGCGTCGCTATATCGACGATTGCCATTTACCGGCAAGTGGGCCACCAGGTGTTGGCGACGTTTACGGCATGGGGAAGCTAATAAACAAACAAACCAATAAATAAATCTAAAGCCTTATAAAAAAAGTTTTCCCAAAATTTACATCTAGCAAAGTCATTTGTTGGTATTCCAGAACTGTAAATTCACTTTTATTTATAATTTACTTATATCGTAGTTTCGATATGAGAATGATGTCTGAAAGTGTAACACAGGTTATTAATATCTTTTATTTTTATTTATTTTATTTTATTTTATTTTATTTTATTTTATTTATTTATTTATTTATTTTTTGCTTTTGTCAGATTTAGCAGTTTTACTTAACAGTCAGTCAATTTGGATCTGTGATTTCAGAGTTTGAGATTTCCTTAAATTTTTCATTTCTGCAACAGTTTGCAACTAACACCACTAATGTATCTCTTTCGACATTTCCATGGGTAATGGCTTGGTCACTCCCGGTATATTTCAAACAATAAAATATTTACGGTGTCTTACTCCATTAATCCGAACTACATTTAATATCCAACAACTCTGTGCATTTTCCCTTAAATATGCAAACTTTCTACTAGGTTAAAACTGAGCATTTTTTATTTTTTTCCTTTCTTGCTAAAACAAAAGTGTTCTTTAGACAACCTAGAAATGACAAGTCTATACTACATTATGTTGCATAGGGCATTTTATGTAGCATATCATTTGACAGTTGGACACTTTCTTCGTATATTGGAAGCAACAGGGATTAAGTCCTCCTACACTTACATGAGAAGTAAACAAATTCTTTTTAATTCGTGGAATTGTGCCAATGCACTAGGTACAGAGAGTTTTTAATTTAAGATTATTATTATTATTATTATTATTATTATTATTATTATTATTATTATTATTATTATTATTATTATTATTATTATTATTATTTTATTGACTTAAGGTTTCCTGAATATTAAGCAATATTTCACAAAAGCTGGTATTTTTAAACAAATGTGTTCGATATCAAGTTTTCATAAAGTAGTCACTCTCTCCTATAAATAACTTTAGAGAGGCCGCGGTGGCTCAGTGCTAAAGCGTTTATCTTTGGTGCATGGGATCCTTGGTTCGATCCCAGCTCGCACCCAGTGAATTTTGTGGTGGACAAACACCATGTGCATGGGTTTTCTAGGGGTTCTCCCGTTTTCTCCCACTTTCTTCATTCTACCATTTCATTCATTTCTCATCATCACCGTCTTCTTTAGCCTAGCCGGTATAACCGTGGGTCGTAAAACTTAAAGATTTGATCTCAAATAATACCAACCCAAACAGTTGCAGAAAGTAGGGCCTATGTCATTTCGAATAAAACAAACTACTCTATAAAATTCTGAGTATTATTTTTTATATATACTATTCTAGCGGAGCTTATTTCTAAATCTAAGGGTAAGAAGACTAAATTCACTCTCTTATTATTATAAATTCATTTCAATTGAAGCAGTTAAAATAGTTGGGAAAAATCAGAAAGTCACAACCGGATAACACGGCACACTGGCGTGCCCAGCAAAATGAAGAGTGTGACGCTAACTTTTGCCAATTATTTACAAGAATATTTGTCGAGTTTATTTTATTTATTATTATCAACGATTCTTTCACGGATCAGCTGTCTGTATACAGTTAAACAAATAAGTATCACATTGAGGGAATGAGTGTAATTATTTACTTTAGTAGTAATAGAAATATATATTTTCTGGTCTTTTGTACCGGGAATAACTGCATCCGGTCTAGAAAGCTGGGACTAATAACAAAGGAACCCGATGTGCCAACCACACACCACCCTATAGTCGTGAGTGCCACAAGTCCTTTTCTACGTCTTGGCACCCTAAGGGTTGTTGCCTTCAAAGAGAGAGAGAGAGAGAGAGAGAGAGAAATAACTTAAGTCCATTGCACTTACATGCTTAAATAAATAAATTATGTAAATAACTGTTTTGTTTTCTGTTTATTATTATTATTATTATTATTATTATTATTATTATTATTATTATTATTATTATTATTATTATTATTATTATTATTATTATTATTATTATAAATTTCTTAGGAAGTTGACTGCCACGGCTCTCCCGTGCAGCGCCTCGTGTATGATTTTTCCATACACAAACTATATATTCAAAGTTTGTTGTGTTCGCTCTATAGCTGTGTTTGTAATTAGATGGATATGGCGTAGAAGTTAAGATTTAATGTCCACGCTACGTATATGCAAAACCATAGACAAAGAAATTTATGAACAAAGACATTTATGGCGCTAAAACAAAGGGCAAAAATAAAGAATTACTGGCGGATTATTGCTCGTAGTGCACAGGTGATAAAAGTTAACAGTGTTAAATTTCAACAAACAGAGTTTTAATTAAGCACGAATTTAACTTATAGTGTACAGTGGGGAAGGCTCAGGACTTCGCTAGGATCGTTACAATATCGAACCCCGTGAAATGCACTGCAAACCTGTCCGCAAACCCCCCGTAATGTTCAACAGATATTGTTTATTAATGCTCATTTCAGTGCAAACCTATATAGGCTTACGCACTCAATACTCAACGCCAGTGCTGACTATTCATGAGTTGCATTATTAAACAGTCTCACCCACTGTATTATCTCAACATGTCTCCCAGCGATTACAACATTTTTTGGTATCTCAATCACTTCCTAGTAGGATAGCTTTACCTAGAGACCACTGATTAACCTGGTATTGGATGTTTCACTTTCTTAACTTCGGAGTTGACAGTCATCGGTTGGACATTTCACACGCAAATATCTAATATTAAGAACGTTTCTTCTATAATTTCGTAATATTGTATTATTTCTTTGTATTATTTATTAGCTGGGTTAAGCTTGTTTAAACACTTTTCTCTTTGCACCTACTTATTACCTATACCTTAACGTTGGACAAAAATACACTAGCTCTCACCGGGAATCAAATCCAGAACCAATGCACTTGAACCATTTGGCCACAACAAGGCACATTTTACTCCTCATGAAGTGGCACGCGAGCCCCGCGCCCCTTTCTGGATCCTCACTGGGGAATACCCGGACAATCTCCACTGCAATGTTTGTCTAGTGAAAGTTTTGCATAATGAGTCATTGCAATCAGCGCGCCGTGACCCCTCCCGGGTTCCACTTCCACCCGGAAATAAAACGAAAGTTGGATCTTTTTGAAAGTAAACTATCATTTACTCCGCACTTAAGAATTATAAGCAACGATATCATTCTACCTTTAAACTATAAAATTAGCATTAAAAAATAAAAAAAAAACTTTCCCTCTTTTCGTCTCAACCCCCGTGATTAAAATAGAGTATAATAAATAAACCTGTGTATTAAGGTAATCATTCACAATTAAATATAATTTTCATTTTTTACAAATCATATAAAAGAATTTTTCGCACGCTCTCCTCAACTTCAGGGGAGGAAAATATTTTCCAGGATAAAATCATCTATAACGAACCATATTCATAAAAAAGGGATCGGGCAAGACATGTATTGTATTATTTTATTTTATTATTATCGTTATTTTTTATTAAATTGGATTAAGTACAGTAAACCATTTTTAATTTAATTTCCTATGAACTTAGTCAAAGATGGAGTAGGTCAGTGGATCAAGTGGGTCAAGTTTTCTGAGTGGGTCAGTGGGTCGTGTGTCAACAGCATGTGACCCATTGCGACCCATCACCCACCATGACCTACTGCGACCCATTACCCACCATGACCCACTGCGACCCACCACTCATCATGACCATCTGCGATCCACCGACTCACTCTGCTCACTGCATTGTAGACAGTATCTTCTGAAGACTGGTAAATTTATCTTCGTTTTACTTTCAAAACCTTCATTTCTCTTCCTTTTCCATTTGTTCTGTCTACTTACCTGAGGTGAGTATATTTAACCAAGTGAAAAAAGTACTTCAGGACTTTTGGATATTGATATTTGTAATTGTAATAATAGCAATAGGGCTTATACTACTACTTGGTTTTCGAGACCTGAGAGTTTTTAGAGAAGCTAGCTACTGGAAAAGATACATTTTTGAATCACTGTAATATATAAATGATTATATAAAATATTGAATGTAACTATGTGTGCCTGATCATCACGGTCAAATTGCAAAGTCAAATGAAATTACTTTTGGTATATACTTAGGCCTTAATCCAAACTGGAATGTTATATTGGTTTCATTATAATACATAACATCCTAAGGAGTTAGTGAGGATCGGAATTTTTGCGAAAAAAAAAATGAGTATCTCGCAAGCCGTTAAACTTACGGAGCTGAAATTAAGTGTATTAACTCTTTACTGAAAATAGACAGAATGTGTCCTAGCATATTTTAAAATTCTCCTTTATGGAGAGGGGCACTTACTATATATGGAAAATTGGTAGTGAGTTGATTTGTAAAAATGATCGAAAACAATCGATATTAGTTAAGAAAAAAATCAGAAACAAAAAATACAGTGCTTTGCATCATATACCCATTGCTTTCTACTATAATAATTGCTGAAGCGTATGTTTATTATATGGAGCGCTTACAGCACAGGGCAATCAACCCATAAAGTTGTGAAAAAATAGACATAAAATTTTTACTGTAAGCTTAATTACACGGAAATTTGAAGTTTGGATTGTACGCATAATCATATGGAAAATTTTACACTTTTTTCCCTTTACGTTGGACTACTTACCTTGATTTGGAACTTTCAAATTTCATCCTTTTTTCCACTGAAAAGTATTGATAATTCAACAAGGAAATAATTATACTATGATAATTTAATTTAAATTCATCGTAATTTGGCCCATGGCAAACAGCAGTGTGGTAATTGAAGGGGAAGAAGGAGAGAAATTCCCATTCACCTCTGAACGCTTTGAAAAGGTAAAAGAAATGAAATGAAATCTTTGAATGTTACGTCCCACGGTTATGCCAAAGGAGACGGTGATGAGAAATATGATGGAATGAAATGAAGAAAGTGGGAGGAAACAGGAGAACCTCCGAGAAAACCCATGCACACGGTATTTGCCCACTACAAACTTCACTTGGCCGGGGCTGGGATCGAACCCGGGACACCAAGCACCAGAGATGAACGCTCTACCACTGAGCCAACGCGGGTTCTCTGAACCAGTGCTTAAAGTGACATTAGATGAGGTGACGGTATGGAACAAATATGACCCCTTAGAGCAGTAATTTTGATAGAACCCTAAAGATTATCTCTACTCCTGACATGTTTGCACTATTTTTGAAGTGAAAATCTATAGAAAGAGAGAGAGAAAGAGTGAGTGAGGACTAATATGTAAATGTTTTACTCCCCACTATTATCTGCCTAATATCCAATGAATATTGTCTTTGGTTGTATTCCATTGTATTGTATTGTATTCCACTAACATTTAATGATTCTTTCCAATCTAATTTCCATTTTCAAAAACTTCTGGTCTGGTCTCGTCTCGTCTCTTGGTCAACACTAATTTTCTTATTATTGTAAACACAGAAGCCCAGACAATGTGAAAAGAATAATTTTGAATTTAAAATGGTTGTGTCAACATCGTGGGCGGATCCAGATTAAACATTTTAGGCGGGTGGTACAGCAGTTAGAATTTTTTTTGAGAGGGGTAAAATTGCTCACACAAATGTTGAAAATAATCAAGAGCACAAATTCTGTCATTGAATAGGGTGATAGGGAAATGTTATTTACTTTCGAAGCAGCAGCAAGGAAATCTTTGATAGTATAAACATATTTGTTGAGTCTATGCTAAAGTCGTACTTATTTCTATGTGTATTTTTTTTTCTTTTGCACGCAAATTACAATTTAAATAAGTTATTTTTACCGGTATGCCATACCGGCCGATTTTCAAACTTTCGGATGCATAACCGGCTCATACCGGCTCACTTTAAGCACTGCTCTGAACACTTTCCAGGAACCTCGTTCCCTTACGCTTTCTAGAAAGGGGGAGGAAACTTGGTAATGGCATCAAACCTTCATGTGTAATTTAAAACAATTAAATTACACATGAATTATCAGGCTTTAATTGATAATTTATTCACAAGACTCCCTATCGAAGGTGTGGTAAATGAAGTTTCTCTTCTCCGTGAGTCGTCATTGCCAACTGACATGGTCAATATGGAAAAGATGTTGTATAGTGATAGAGAGATGATACTTCTTGCTGAGTATTTCAAAACTGACCGAGAAAAGTCGTTATCAGACTTAAGTCTAACAAGCATATTGGCGATGAGGAGTTGCAGAATCGGGTAGAAGTATTATCAATTTCCACGACAGAGTGCGAACGGGGATTTCCCCTTATGAATTTACAGATGACTAATATTAGAAATAGACCAAGTGCTCAAACATTGCCTAACTTGTTGTTCATCAATGTTAATGGCCCACCGCTAGACAAGCTCAAAGTAGACGAGCTAGTTACCCTTGGCTGAAGGATGGACATCATTCCACTACGGATTATTTACCACGACAAAATTCTGGAGGCCAACAGGAAATAAACCCGATTTCAGATTTGTTTCAAGGTGGAAAATTACGAGTTATGGAAAATGTATACTTGTATTAGTAATGGATTGTTTGTGTTATTGAACTTTGTACCTAATTTTTAATAAGTCTCTTCTCTGCTTTGGGTAAACTATTTTGAATAAATATTCATAATAATTGCAATTATGTATATTTGTAACTTAAATTTAACGTGGTGTGTTAATGATTACACAAATTACAATTATGAGCATACTTTATGAAGATGCTTTCACAGAGGGTACCCGAGCACCTCTATACACTATGAAAAACTGATTTTTCAAGTCTTTTGTGAGAAAAATACTGTGAACTGAGAAACCATAACCTTTTCCATATTTTACAGGGGTATTTTCCTGTGAATAGAAGTTTCTTTTGGAATGCGTTCAGAAATTAACACTTGCAAGAATACTCACTTAGTACAAGTATATTTTAGGCACACACTAATTTCTTCCCACCTCGAAGTGCTTTAATTTCCTCACTGACAAAAACTTTACCATTTGATATTGTAAAGGTCAGATCCACCGTTATTGTATCAGAGTGATGCTTGAGCGATTGACTAGAAATTCAAACTCCGATTAGTGACAATTTCACAATCTTGTTTTATTACAAGTGTAAACTCTTTAGTCCAGTGGCGGCCGGTGTATTGTGGTTTCGGGTGTTGCAGTACGAACGATAAGAGACAGAATATATAAAGTTGACTCATTGACTAATCAGCATAACTTTAGATGCAAATGCTATGTGGCATGTTAAATTAAATAAAATTCTGTTTTTTAAAAATAAAAAAGGCATCTTATCCGATTAATCACCTTAATTAATTAATAAGTTCATTCTCCTCTCTTTCGTTGGGGCAAATTTGTCTAATACATGCTGGTTGAACTCTGATATTCTTATTGTCAGGTCTTTTTCGATGGAAAGCATAACCAATGGTGATAACCTTTCTTGGGACATTCAATTCCTTGAAAGTGTCAATTCTTTCTCATGTGAAAAAAAAAAAAAAACTTTTCGTCTTTTGCTGACGCCATCGGTACTGTTAATATTAATTTCAAAGGTTTGTAGATTTACTAAATATTTTTTCTAGATTATTGCGTACGATTCATTCTAGCAAACTCAGTCCTTGACAGTGATCCGAATTCCTCTTCAGCGTTGACTGAAGAGAGTTCGTAGCAGAGATTAGTGTTATAAAAAAAGTACATTGAACACACTTTGTTCACAGTTTATCCAGGAAAATTTAAAATAAACTGAGGAAATGTATCTGGTGCAAACAACACTACTGCTATAAGATATCCTGTAAATTTAAACTGGATTTTTTTTTTCGAACACTCTCCTGAATTGCCCTTTGCTTGTTTTGTCTAAGCCTTAATTGCAAATTTTTCCTCAGTTGAAAGCTGGTCAATGTTTTTTGTAAGTTATTTACAGAAGTCATGGTATACAATTCATTCAGAATTTGTTGGTTATTTACAGAATTAAAGCACACACAATAAAATTAAACCTAATAATTGAAAACCAAAACAGCTGAAAGCTCAGTTGAAAGCTGGTCAATGTTTTTTGTAAGTTATTTACAGAAGTCATGGTATACAATTCATTCAGAATTTGTTGGTTATTTACAGAATTAAAGCACACACAATAAAATTAAACCTAAGAATTGAAAACCAAAACAGCTGATACAAAAGAGGTACTGGTATATGAATTCCGAATATCACATATTCATACATCAACACACACACATGTGCGTAAAAGAAAAAAAACTACATTCCAAATCATCCGTCTTGCTTGTTACGCAATGCATGATGAACACAATATATTTCCACATGAGGCGAAACAATGCTTACCAATGTGATATGTTCTGGAAAGGAAACCTCGAAAACCGCCAGATGAAGGATCAGCATGTAACAGAAGAAAAAAAAAAAAATCAAAGAACATCAAAACAAACAGCACTGCCAGTTCTACACCCAGAAATGGTAACTGGCAGGGGTCCAAAGTATTTGAGGGAGGTCCAATACGTCTACATAATATGGAACCTGTCTTATACTGCACCCGAAAAGACGATAAGTAATTCTTACTTACTGTCACCTATATTTTTAGAAAAAATGATAGAACGATTATTTTTATATAAAAAAGAAGAGTACATGATGAAGTGTAAAATAAAATATTAAGCATACATCAATCGTTTCTGTGTTAAACAAGTATAGTTTATTAAGAAAGTCTACAAATGTTAGTCAAGTTTCGAAATTTTTGGAAGGTCCGGACTCGGTGAACCCCCTCGTGGCTACGCCACTGAGCATTGCTAACTAGTCCCAAATTCAATGTGGCGTTCCCCATCATACAGTTTTATGTGGAAATTATCAAGAGTATAAAATATACTTATTTTATAAAAGAAATATGTTTATACTAAAATACTATCCACAGGGGGGAGCGATTCTACATACAGACATATTAATATTTGATTCACAAATTACTGTAGAAGAAGCTTTCATTATCAATATAAGCTAAGAATTAACTTGTAAATGTGGCTCTACTTGCATTAGTTTTCTCCTCTACTAGATATTTTCTTTCTTATTTTGTAATTTTGCAATCACTTTTTTTAATTGCCATTATATTGATTTGCTTCAGTATGGTCCCGTAATTTAAAAATATGAATGCATAAAAGCAAATTTCATTTGTTAATTGCTAGTGAAAGAAAATTCAGAAATCTTATTTAGCGTGAAAAACCCTCTCGTTCACTGGAAATCGTGCTGTGTTGCAGAAGCACTGCAACATTTGCTCCAATTGCCGCGCTGAAGGAATCTGGTCGTTGCATGCTCGCTGCAACACAATGTAAATCAGAGACTCTGTGACGGATTATTTTTCGCTTTTTAAAACGGATTAACGGAACGGACAATTTCAGAAGTAAAAAATATGTTATTTAAAGAGTATATATGGAAGTATTAAAAAGTATTTTTTCTGTTCTTTACTACTATTGATAATAATATTTTTTTCTTGAAATACTTTGGTCGTTGCGCAACGCTGCAACACTAACATTAGCCGCCACTGCTTTAGTCAGTACAGAAGAGGCCATGGATTGTGTTTAGAGTTGATGACGATGGACTTTGGTGAGTCAGAGTAGGTCACAGTGGATAAGAGTGGTTCATGGTGAGAGGTGGTTCATGGTAGGTGGGGGTCAGAGTGGGTCACGATGGGTCACAGTGGGTCATGGTGGGTGGTGAGCCAGAGTGGGTCACGGTGGGTGGTGGGTCAGTGGATCGTGGGTCAGGGTGGGTGGCGGGTCAAGTTTTCATTGACCTACGCCAACTCTGAACTTAATTTATACTAATTATGTAAGGATAACTTAAGAAAAAGATAAGTAAAACTTTAGGTTTCTTAATAAAAATAACTTTGTGTACTGTTAGTATATATATATATATATATATAACGCAGCAGCTGAAATACGTGGGGCAGGGGCGGGTATGAGTAAATCGATGATAAATCGATCTAGGGCACAGCAAAACTAGTTACGCCACTCTTTTAGGTAAAAACAGTTATCTCTATAGTTCGATTATTGTTTCCTGGTAATTGATACATTTCTGCAACATAGTGCGCCAATTTACACTGTTGGATCTGTTGAAGCCTGGTTTTATAATTATCGGGTTGAATGTACAATACATGAACTATCAAATCTTCAGGAATAATAATTATTATTATCTCGTAGAAGATTAAAAATTAGAAACTTATTATCGCTCAGTTCATATCATTATAAGCAGAAACGTGGTATTAGGCAAAAATATTTCGGTTTTGTTTGATGTTGCCCATGAGAAGAGGAATTTCTAATCTCCATTCTAAAACAAATCAAATAAAATCGGGATGAGACTTAACATTTTACATTCGAGACGGGACAAGGCTAACTGAAATTATCGTCTCGATTTGGAGATGAGAAGTGAGACGAGAAGAAAAGTATCGTAAATATTTCTCGTTTTATCTCTATTCTCGAAATAGTGTATGCCAGTCTTTAAGTAACAATTGCTCTGTAGACTGAATCTTATGCGTTATTTTGTTACTTTGCATTTCAGGGCTCACTAAATTATGGTCTGTGTATATATTTTTGTAGGAAAGCTTTTATAATTTCATTTGCATATTCTACAAGTTAATTTATTATTATTATTATTATTATTATTATTATTATTATTTTGTGTTTTTACCCGCTAGCCAAAGTGGCTAGCAACCTTTAAGAGGGTTACGCCCTCTGTGAGGTGAGTGAAGAAAAGGACAGCAGGTACAAAGGACAATGGGTGGTCTATGTGCTTTATTCAAATTATTAATATCAAATGTTACAATAAATAAAACTAACTAACTAACTCTATGGCCTATGGAACCCAAAGGTTCAATGCCGCGTTCACAAAAGCTCTCCACTGACTTCTATCCTTAGTTAACTGCATCCAGTTTCTACTTTGTATTCCAATCTCTGTGAGATCCATCTTAATATTGCCCTCCCATCTGCTCCTAGGTTCTCCTAATGGTTGTTTTCCAATTAGTCTTCCAGTCAAGACTTTGAAAGCGTTTTTACTTTCTTCCACTCTGGCTACATGACCCGCCCACCTAAGCCTTCTAGACTTGACGACCCTAACAATGTTGGGTGAACCATATAAATTATGCAGTTCCTCGTTATGAACTTTCCGCCATTCCCCATTCCCGTTCCTCTTGGGTCCGAATATTCGTCTCAGGATCTTGTTCTCAAATACTTTCAGTCTATGTTCTTCCCTCAGAGTAAGGGACCGTGTTTCGCACCCATACAAAACAACAAAACAACAATAAATAAAACAACAAAATGAAATAGCAAAACAATAAAATGGAAATAACAAAACTGGATATAACGAACTTTGATCCTTACCATTATGAAAGGAATGAAACATACATACATATATAGCAAGTGTTAACAATAGCAGAAAAGATTAATGTAAATGGAAAAATTTAATAACGATATACAAGAAAAAGTGGGGATTCTGGGGAAAAGAAAATGTAATGGAAATTTAATAAGCTTATAATGAGTATGAAGAATGAGGCGAGGTGCGAAGCACAGGACAGTGGGTTTTGTTAGTCAGGCAAATGAAACTATCTTCCGCCTAGGGGCAAATCTAGGCAATGATGAAAAACAGGGGAAGCCCAAGTGAGTAGACAAAGGTAATTACTGTGCAGGATATGATGGATGAATAAGTGGAAGATGTTCATGGATAATGTAGTCAGAGATGATGAAAAACGAAGGATCTCTCGGGGGTAAAGTGTATTGATACAGCGTAAACACGAGAGATAATGGTGGATGATAATAACGATGTTTTGTGGGATGAAAATCCAGGTATCGCATAGTGTCATAAAGTAAAGGGTGTTGGTTTTGGAAACGTTTGTTGATGTGGGTGAGACGTAGTTTTCGATGTAATACTGTAATGCAGGGAAAGTGATGCGTTGGTATAGCTCCAGGGTGGGGCTAGGTAATCGGATACGGATGGCTATGCGGAAAGCATGTCGTTCTAGGATCAGAAGCTTTTGATAGAATTTAGATGATGCGGCTATCCACGCTGTGAATCCGTACGTTAAGACTGTCCGTAAGAAAACTTTGTATGTATTTAGGATCTTCTGTGCCTTAAGTCCCCATGTCGTACCAGTTAAGCGTTTCAACAAATTGAACCTATTGTAGGCTTTTGCTGTGATAGTTCCTAAGTGTTTGTTCCATGTTAAGTGACGGTCGTAAGTAATCCCAAGATAAGTGACTGTGTTACTGACGCGTATAGGTTCGCCATCTACATGGAGTGCGATATTGCGAGGATTTCGACGGACTTTTGATCCTCAGTGTTGTGGTAGAAAGACAATAGCTTGAGTTTTAGCAGCATTTATGGTGAGTCCCCAACGAATACACCATGAGGTGAAGCGATTGATTGCAGTCTGTAGAACTGAATTTATTTGTTGGATAGTGTTACCCAGAGCAAGGAACGCCGTATCGTCGGCATATTGAAATAAATGGATTCCCAATGGAAGTCGTGGCATGTCCGCAACATAGAGCACGTAAAGTAATGGGGCAAGGCCGATTTTTGCGGTACGCCTGAGAGGAGAAAAATAGGATGTGACAGACTGGAGTTGACAGAGATGTATGCGAGGCGGTTCGAAATGAAGCTGTAAATGAAACGAATGTATACTATGGGAAGCTGGAGAATAAGGAGTTTGTATAGGAGACCATTATGCCAGACTTTATCGAAAGCTTTCTCTAGATCGAAGAGTACCAGACAGGATGGTTGTACGGAATTAAAGTGCTGAGTGATAAGTGAAGTAAGTCAAAGAAGCTGATCATTTATAGAGAATGATGGCCGGAAACCGGCTTGTGTGAAAGGAAGAAGATTACGATCGGCCAAATAAGTATGCAGTCGTTTAACTAAAATATGTTCCAGGATTTTGCTGAATGTGGAAGTGAGTTGTATGGACCGGTATGAAGCAACATCCTGTGGTGGTTTATGAGGCTTGAGGAACATGAGCGTCTTAGAAATTTTCCAAGAGATTGGAAAGTGCCCAGTACAGAAGATAAACGTATAGATATGAGCAAGTAAGATTAACAGCGTGAAAGGACATTCCTTAATATGGCGATATGTGATAGTGTCTAATCCAGGCGCTGTATTGCGTTTGTTGTGAACGACTGTAGTAATATCCTATACTGTAATCGGTGCCGTTACAGGTGTATTGGCGTGAAGCTCATGATTATTATTGGGCTGGAATTGTGGTGATGAAGCGTTAAGTCGGTCAACCACATGAGGGGTGTTGCCCATCATGGTAGGTGTGAATATGGTCTGTAAATGATCAGCAATGGCGTTTGCTTTGTCAGTATCAGTATTTGCTGGTATGTCACCGAGTAAGAGAGGGTATTTTGGTTTGGAGAACTTGCCGCAAAGTGCATCGAAACGTTAACAATACTTGTTCGGATGGGTAGTGTCTGAGAGATTATTGCAAGCCTTAATCCAGCAACGTAGTTTATAGGCCTTAATATAGTTATGGACCGTACGTTGTAGTTGTCGGTGGTGACGTAATGCCTCTGGATTGCGAGTATGGAGAAATTCCCGGTACGACTGACGTGATCGCTTGATCATTGTGAGGTATTGTGGAGGAAGGTGAGGTGTGTACAAAGTAGATGTAGAGGTCGGGATGTATAAGTTACTTGCTTCTTGAATGGCATTGGTGATTTTCTCCATTGTAGTATGTAACTCATCTTCGGTGGTGGGTTCCGTGAGATTTCTGGTGTGGCGAGAGATGTGAGAGCGATATTGGACCCAATTTGCTCTATCAAAATGTAAGCTAGTCTGTGGCGGTAGTGGCGAACGAGTGTCGTTTCGTGCACGTGATTGATATGTTAATTTAATAGGTGCGTGGTCACTACCAAGAAGATCAAGAACTTCAACGGTGCAGTGAGATATGAGATTACTTGAAACGATAACAATGTCAGGTGTGGTATCTGAAATTGGGCCAGAAGTTTGAGGGAGATGAACAATAATGCCAGTGGTGTTAGCCGTGATGAAGTTTTGAAGAGTTGTTCTTTCCTGATTGGTGCGGCTGTGCATATTGAAATCGGCCATAATGAGATATGAACGGTAGGTGTTCGAGATATATTGCACAAATTGATATGGAAGGGGGTGGCCGGGTCGAATATATATAGTAGCCAGTGTAAGGACGATACCTTTGAAGTAAACTGTGGCCAGGAGGTTTTCTGGCAAAGGTGTTATATTGTAGTGAAGCTGCCGAAAAGGTAAAGAAGTTGATAAACCAATGGCTACTCCTCCATTGACTCGGAGTACCGGAACAGTGTTTTCTGCATGGATCATTGTATAATGTAGTATTCGGCAGGAGTGAGACGAAGAAAGGTTTCGTTGAGTAAGAATGCCGTGACGAGCTGTTCAAGAAGAAGTTGCTCAAATAAAAGTTTGTTTTTTGGCAGAGAGCGTATATTGAGAAACACAAAGACCAGAGCCATAATAAGAAAGAGTTTAATCGACTGATGAAGCATGGGACTTATAAAAGTGGACAGTATTACCAGAATAGGTGGCTGTGAAACTAACGTGAAAGGTAGTTTTTGCGGCTAGTATAATTTGCTGAAGGATGTGAGGTCTGATAAATGGATGGATGTTTTGTAATGCCAATGTTAAAAAAAAGTAAGAAGCTGATCCAGATTGACAGGAGAAGCGGGCGGATGTGGTGTGTTATCCGGTTGGGCCGGAGGCCTCAATAGAACGATCAACTCAGGACATTCCTGAGTAGGTTCTGGTTTCGCTTTACACCTGTAGCTGTATGGTGGGTGTTGCTCATTACACGTAGCACACTTTGGAGGTTGTGTAAGATTATTACAGGCGCGTGTATTGTGAGGTACGGCACAGTGGCCACATTTACTGGTATTCTTGCAGTCTTGCGTATGATGTGAATTATATAGCTGGCAACGTTCGCAGCGCACTGGCATAGGAACGGTAGACCGTGAAGGCTCTACACGATGCTTGTGATTATAGATGGAGGCTCCGGATTCTAACAGTTCATCAATCGTGTCTTGATGTGAAGTGAGTACACGGACCATTTTCAATCCTAATTATTTTGGTGATCGTGTGTCCTTCGAGCGTCAGTTCTTCTTGTATCTCTTCATCCGTATATGATGGATCAACTGCACGTATAACCACTGAAAGTAGGATTGGTCTTCTCGGAGGCGGAGGTTGTTTTTGTCGAGGTGCGTTGAGTGCTTCCAACTTCGCATGTTTGCCAAATATGTCGATCGGCACCTTGTTCTTGATTGTGCTGTATAGTGTTGGATCCATTGTCTTCAGAATAATGCCATTTCTGATGTGAATAATGTGAGCAATGGATGCCCGTGGTAGGTACTTCTGGAGTTGAACTGCAACCATCTTTGGGGTGCTGAATTTCGAATCGAAGTTTGTGACTAGCATGGAATGAATAACAATTGGTTGCTGGTTGTTGGTGCTGGATGCTGAGTCTCCGATTTCTATTTGGCCAGAATCTGATTCTCTTGATGAATCTAGGTGTGCTTCTTCGCAGGAGGAGATCGTTGCAGACGGTCGGCGTAGCTGACACTCTTGTCTGATTGCGGTGACCGTGATCGGATGGAGGCAAGAGATACTACAGATGCTGTCGATGCGATGGATCCTATGGATTCTGTCCGTTGATGTTGGTTTCTAGTTGGTTTCTGAGGACGAGCTGAAGATTGGTCCTTGCGTGGTCTCATCTTGGTAGAGCTCTCGGATGGTCCGTTAACGACTTGCGGGAGGCCTTGGTGTTTTCCCTTAATCTTACAACCACCGACTGAGCCTGGGTCTGCCATGAGGAAATCCGTCCGTGGGCGGTGAATTACGCCTATAGATGTGCGATGGATGATTTGAGTAAATAGTGTGTAATGGTGATGATATGTGTCACCCTCCAGCACTGAAAAGCGCTGTCAATCCTGGTGAGAGCGTATGCGTGCTGGTCTCGACTGTGCGTATGCATTTATTATTACAAAGGCCTGCATTATTTCGGTTTTGTCATGTTTTTCAGCAGTGGATGATGGATTCTTATGTAACTTGGTGCGTTTAATCCAAAAATGACCGTACTTTCATCCCATCGCGTCAGAATCGTTTGCAAATCGCAATGTGTCAAATTTTGCTATATGTCTTGAAACATCACAAATGTGAGACGTACGAACATATGTCATTACATAGCAAATGCTGCCATCTGTTTGTTTATAGAGAAAACGATTCGTTTTCAACATAAACCGGCAGATGGCAGCACTTGCTTCGGTAAATGTGGTGTAGACTGTAACTGTTAGTGCTAGTGCAACCGTTCGTACGTATCCCCCTTGATGAAAAGTCGGGTACACAAAGTATCAATGTTTTTTGTGTAAATAGGATAGCAGAGACAAGGACGATCATTAGAAGGAAGAAGATTGGTCATAACGAGTGTAATTGGAACCTCAAATAAAAAGTGTACTCAAAAAGCTTCTCGACTAGGTGACGAAAATTCTCCTGCCACATCTACATATTAAATTAGGCTTGATGAAGCAAAATGTGAAAGCCTTACCGAATGATGGTACATATTTCCAGCACATGTCTACCAAATTTCCATCCTTTTCAACCGCAAAACTAAAAGAGGGTGTCTTTACGGGTTCGGACATTAGATAACTCTGCCAAGATAGACATTTTGAGCAACACATGTATATTGTTCAAAAAGAAGCCTGGGTCGCCATTAAAGACGTAATAAACAATTTTCTGAGGAACAAGAAGAATCCGAATTTCAAACCTATCGTTGACACTATGCTGTAGAAGTACGAAAAATTAGGTTATTCCAACAGTTTGAAGTTTCATTTTCTACATTCACACTTGGACTTCTTCCCGAAGAATTTGGGTGCTGTTAGTGGAGAGATGGGAGAGAGATTCCATTACGACATCCAAAAAATAGAAAAGCATTCGCAAGGACGATGAAATATAGCAATGATGACTGACTATTGCTGGATGTTGCATCAAGATAAACGCAGAAAAGAACACGCGCGGAAAAGCCGAAACACAGTATCATTGGCCTAAAGAGACGTGGACACAATGACTAAACTCGTGAGTGTTTCTTTTCTGTTATATTATATTCTATTTTCTTATTACGTCATTAAATTTCATTAAGTCGCACATTTGTAATATTTTTCGACATTCACTATATTTGGTTTATTGTCATTTACAAACAATTCTGATGTGATGGAAACAAACTAAGGTCATTTTTGGATTAAGCACACCAAGATACATAGGAATCCATCATCAAATGTTGAGAAACAGAACCATCGCAGACTGGTGTTATTTGAAAACTTTTAATACCATTATTATTATTATTATTATTATTATTATTATTATTATTATTATTATTATTATTACTGAAGTGTTGTTAATTTAATGGTTCTCTCTGTTCCACCCAGCTTCCGCGCAGTGGGCATTGTGTTGAACAAACTCCGTGTCTCTAGGTTTTCTCCGGGTTCCGCTTCCTCCCACTTTCTTCATTCCAATTTTTTTTCATTCTCATCATCGACATCTTCTGTAGCTTAGCCGGCATAACCATTACCTAAAACTAATTTTTTACGGCTCTTGAGAGTTCTGTCTCCCTACATTCTACATGAAGTTTCCCTGGAAACTTTCCGTTTAACATTTAGCTAGTTGCAGGGACGTATGCAGAGGGTGTGTCCTGATGGTCCTGACACTTCTCCACAATCCCGACAATTTTGTAACTTTTGCCTAAGGCTAGGGACGATTTTACAGATTTAATACAGTGTGTTCTCATATGGAATTTGTCTTCTATATTAATAATAATAATAATAATAATAATAATAATAATAATAATAATATTATTATTATTATTATTATTATTATTGCTGAATATTTGAGACCTCAATATTACGTCCTATTCCAATGCAAATAAGCATACTGAAGTTAAGAAAAGTGAAAAATTTTTTGGACCCCCTATAAGGATGAATTGCCTTATAAGCGAGACTTTGGAAGGAAAAGAGAGGGAAAAAGAAGCTGTCAGCTACTGGACAATAGGAAAATCGAACCTTCGGGAACTAAGTAGGATTTGTCTTCATCACGATACATAGTAACATCCTTCCTTTGGGTAAAAGATATTGGATTATGTATGCGTTATATTGATATTTTAACAAAATATACAAACAAATATAGAAAAAGAATAGTTCCTATTAACCAATTCTTGTTGAACGAATATATTGAACGTGGTGAAAATGCCGAACGAAAATATTATTATTATTTCTAGTAAGAGGGGAAGAACCTACAAACAATTCCACAATGACGTTTCAGACAAATTTATGAGTCATACTAGCCCTGAAGAATGGCCCGTTTGGATGCATGAATTGTTCGCGAAACACACGAAGTTTTCAGACAGCAGGTATCGAGATTGTAGACTGACTTCATGTTGTTTTTCCCCTATGAAAGAAGTCGTTTCAACTATAACTTGTAAGAACGAGAGAAATTGAATATTTTTCATGTTATTGTACACTATAAATATCAACATTCTAATTATATTTTTTCTGAGTATCCTCGTAGGGAGTCGAGCCGCGGACACCTAACTCATGAAACGAGTGCACAAGCCAGTACCCTAAGACTACTCTTTTAAGTAAGAGACAAGAAACGCTCGTCTGTGTAGCAAATTGCAAACGTTTACGATTCCAGTATTTTATTAACGATGAAACACTGATTTCGGTCATGATAAAATACTATAGTCCAGAGAATTTAAGTTTAAATTTTAAAGAAGACCGAAAATATCTCCGTAACATATCTCTATTATTTTCAGTTATTCTCGTTGTTCACTTATTTCCACTAACTTTGAGCGACAGGGACATGGAACACAGTTACATCGAGGACATTTAATATTTCAAAGGCTCTCGTACCGGGAATCGAAACTGAGACCCCATCTACTGAACTATCTGATGGGTGGGGTGCCTAGTTCGTTTCCAAGGCAAGTAAGCTTGAGACGGACAACATCATGCCCGTGGGTTTTCTCGGGACACTCCCACTTTCTCATTCCACCAATTCGTCCATGATAATTCATTTGCCTCAATCATAGTTTTCCTCAACCTAACAGGCATAATCGTTGAACATTAAACTTAAAGATTTCTTTTTCAAACTGTTAACGCAGACCAATACGTATCGAAACACAGTGGTAGTTTCTATTGCTCATTAACGTGTTTTCACAAAAAAAATATAGAGAGAGAAAAAAACATGAGAAATCGTAATTACATTCAAAAGTGAAACAGCAGACTTATAATACCTTAACCTAAATTCAAACCATTATATATCGTTCGGAACTTTTCTAAAAAATATATTCTGAAAACTCAATATAGTTTCCGTTTTCAAACAAAACTGAACCAAATTACGGTTCGTTTTCTGAAATAAACGGACACATTCTTCTTCATTGAAAGATTCTGTTTCATTCTGTTAACCGAACCCAAACCAGTTAACCCAGAGATGGCGTGGGTCAATGAAAAGTTGACCCACCACCCACCATGACCCACTGTGACCCACCACCCACCGTGACCCACTATAACCCACTCCGATCCACCATCCACCATGAACCACTGAGCCACCAAAACATATCGTCATCAAGTGTCACACATGATTCACGGCTTCTTTACCGACTAAAAAGTTTACACTGTCAGTCAAAGCACTGGAACTTAACACTGTCACTCAAAGCACTGTTTCACTCAGGTTTTTGAAGTTCGTAGCTCATAATATTAATTAGTAGAGTCTTGTAGTATAACACTTTTAAATTTGGTTGTAATCCAGTTTTAATGTATAGCCTATATATATATATATATATATATATAGTTGATGATATTTATAGTTATTAGTGTCAAAACAAAAGTTGCCCTTGTACACTTGAACACTTGCACAGTTGTTTCATTGTTCTGGGTGTTCCATTTTTCCAGTAATGTTTATTTATCCATGTCTTTTCTCAATTAAGGAAAAGTTCACAGAGTTTGATGTCGTTTCGTGCCTTTCCGAGGTAGTAAATGGTATAAAGGATTTAATATGGAAGGTGCTTCTCATATTCTCAAAGCACAACGTTATTAAACCATAACATTCTGGTAATCAGAAAGAATTTTGTTTTCTTTAAAATTCGGTGGTATAAATAGGTCAATATATGGTGAAATTGTTAAAAATTGAGAGTCAGAAAATATAACTTTTTGATTTGAAAATGAATCTGAAAGATTCCGTTGAACATGGTAACTAATCTCACTACATGAAGTATGAGAGTTGACAAAACTAATTTTAGAAAGAGATGACAGATTCTGGTACGTCCGTATGACAACTTACAAGAATAAGTTTTGCAGTTTCCTTTGAGATAGGCAATAATAATGATAAGGATGGAAAGAAGTAAAATTATACACAGAATTGTTAACGAAATGACTAGAGCTAAAAATCTCTTCATGCCTTCTTGTTCTCTGAAACGAGAAAAAGAAAGAGTCTAATAGTTTTTAACTTCAAAAAAGTAGAATAACAAAGCTTAAATGCGTGATAGCATGACTATGACGGCGATATGTTATTCCAATTTATTACTGATACATGATATAATTGCTTCAGGCTATAAAATAGGCTTGAATACCAGGTAAATATACATTACTTTAAGTACTCTTTTATGTACATTCCATGTACTTAGGGTACTAAAGAAAACTTGAAAGTGCAGATGATCAGGATAGTTCTTAATGCATTTAAAAAATCAAGAGTATATTCAATAGTATTAAACAATATAGCTTGAAACGTAATATGCAGTGCATTGCTATCAAAATTGGATTTTTATCTTTCTCTCCTATCGTATGAGTAATATCGTACCAAAAGATTTAAAGGTTGGGGTATGCTTTTTCTCTTAATCTAAGGTTCATTAGATTGCGTTAAATGAATCAGTCGTTTCGTTACGAATCTGAACAAATTGAATTATCATGGCAATAAATAAGATTACCGATATAATTGGAATTATAATTAGATATGCCGTATGAAAAGTTTCAAAATGTTTAAAGTATAAATCATTTTGGGTCAATTTTAGATTTTGTAAATCCGTATTTAAATCAGTTAGGGTCTTAAGTGAAATTGATAAGTTTAGATGGAGTTGGGAAAGATTTAAATTTATCTCTATATTTTCATTTTCAATATTAATAGTTTTACGTGTTGATAAAACTGTGTTTTGAATAAGTACAATTTCAAATTTATCATAAGCTAGAAATTGAGTTAGGTTTCGGCCAAACTTTATAGGCATAGTATGTAAAATATCATGTGACGTTCTCAAAGTAATATGTCCTGGAACTAATGATGTAAAAAGTAAGCCTGCTGGTGTATATTGGTGAGCAAAATTAGCATTGGTGGGAATGATTTCAATATCGCAAAATGATAAATTTCGGTTAAAGTATATATTTGTTAAACATTTAAACTTATTACTTGTGTGAAGTCCTGAAGTTTCGCAAAAATAAAGAAACTTTTTCCATTCACACTGTTGACCATCTATATCCACAAAGTGGTTATCTGTTAAAATAAGCTTCTTTTGCCAAGGAATATTTAACAAATTTATTTGTCATCAAAATGCCTAAATTACTAATTTCAAATCGTGTGGAAATTTTATCTGGTGTCACTACTGATGTCTTCAGCATTAAGTCAAGGTTTTTGGAATCAAAATTAAATTTATCAGGAAAACAGAAGAAACTGTCTAAAACAATCCTACATTATGAAGAAAGAGTGTGTTTTTTAAGATTGGGTGATTTTTAATTAGAGAGAGTACCTGAGTTGCGTTTAAAATTCTATAAGTTACTTGATTTTGTAAAATGTCCGTTAACATATCTGCAACTTTTCTGCGTGATTCATGATAATTATACATAATTAAAAATCGTTTCTCATTTGTTATTATTCCACAAAGAAGTTCATAAGTTTGAGTTTGTACCTGTAACAGAGCATGTTTAACAGCAAGAACTACTCCATGAACAATTTTGACTTGGTGACTAAAAGCTTTCTTAATATTCTTTAGTTCGGAGTTAAGATAATCGTCGTGTTTTTGAAGAATGTTCAAAGAATACTTTATCTTTTGAGTTTCGAAAAAGTTGTCTAGAAGCCAAAGGAAGAAATTCCTAAAAGCCACGAAACAATTGATTGAGTAGCAGTGTTGGTGTAAACAATGAAGAGAATTGTTGGAGTATTGAAATGCACAAGGAATAATGCGTTTGTAATTGTGAATAAAATTCTCGTTCTTTCGAAATTATTTCATCAATAAAATTTGCTTCAGTAACACAAGTGTTGTTAATCGAATTCACGTGGTGAGTGTCTAGATGGATTCGTAAGGTGGCATAGACTGTGTCAGTATTGTGAACTGCATATCCTGATTCAGAAATAGCAATTCCCAATTTTGCTAAAGTAGATTGTTTATTCTTTTCAATAATCCAATCCGAAGAGATGTATTTCACTTGGAATAAAGAATGATTTAAAGCCAAAACATCTGAAAGGAAAAAAATGAAACCTTTCAGTACATGCTCTAGTACAGTGGTAAGAACAAATTTATTTAATATAAATGAATAAAGGTGTAATTTTCTCTAATTTTGGGGATTTCCCTACTTTCACGAAAAAGAAGAAAACTATTCCTATTATACCCATAGGATAGGAAAAGGTAAACAATACAGAAGGCATTGGATTCTATGTTATTATTGAAAGGAAATGACAAATCATATTTCCATGATTGTCTGTAAACGTGTTTGGTAGAGTATCAGCGCACGAACTCACTGATTAATATCAACATAGGAAACAATGAATAGTCCCGTCACCTTATTAGTAATCTCCTGTTCAAATTCTAAAATGGGTTACACTAATGTGCTAATTTTTCGTCAGTGTCTGTATTTTCATAAAATGGCTTGATTCTTCTGATGTCAAATGAATCAACTTTCCAATCACCGCGAAGGATTTTGTATTTAATTTCATACGAATTTTCATTAAGCTTGGAATAAATTTCTCCTTGAATACTGAATTTATGTCCAAACCAAGTAAGAATTCCTGGTTTCGGATTCAGTTCTTGTATTAAAGCTTTCTGTCCAAGTTCGTATTGAGGGACTACAAACTTCCGTTCAAAGTAGGCTTCTAAATCTCTTCTGTAAATTGTGATATGCTAATTGTCGCGCATTCTGAACACTTTTGACACGAGTTTCACTGTCAACATATTGACATGGTATGTCTAATTCATGATCGAGAGGTGTTCTAGCATTCCAACCAAAAAATAAGTAGTGTGGTGAATATCTTGTTCCTTCGTGGATATGAGAATTTATTGAAAATACTACATTTTGTAGTCCTGTATCCCACGGTGTCATTTTATGATCAATATAATGTCGTAAACAATTCTGTATGATTCCATTAGCTCGTTCTGCTGCCCCCACAGTATAATGACTGGCTGTATTCACAGAACTTAAGTGAATGCCCAATCTATCCGCAAACTCTTGCATAATTTTAGATTTGTGTGCGGCTAATCTGTCTAAAATAATCTGCCGTGGTACTCCAAATAACTGTATGATTTCATACAACAATTGCACTATTGACTCAGTTGATACATCTGGAATGCTGCATGCTATGACATAGCTTGTGCAGGCGTCGACGGCTGTTAATACATGTTTCTGTCGGTATGTACTTGATAAATGCATAGGGCCAAATTCATCCAAAATGATTGTTTCCATTGGATTATATGATGGAAATGTTTGCGCGTGCAATGGAATTCTGCATGTACGTCTTTTGTTTACTTGACAGGAAATACATTGTTGACATTTCTGTTGAATATGTTGCTTAAGGTTAGGCATATAAATTTTATTAACTGCAGCTGAGTCACATTTTGAAAATGAAAAGTTTGTACCTCCTAATTTAGCATTATGTAGTTGGTCAAAGACGTAATTTCTCAATGGTATGCACAAAAGGTATCTGTATCCTCCTGGATATTTTTGCTTTCGAAATAATTTACCACTTCTAATTTCGTAGGAAAGAGACTGACGTTCCAGTTTTGGGTCTTCTGCTGGCTGTTCCTCCAAGGTAGCAAATATAGGAGAAAAATTTCTTTTCTTTGTAATTTTGCCACATCTATCTCATCTGTAAACGCAATGAATGTATCTAGTTCCTCAATTTTGAAATCCTCTGAAGTAGGAGGATTATTGGTTTCCCTTGACAAACAATCTGCCATATTTTTGTCACTTTTTACATGAACTGGTATATACGAAAATTCCGCCATTTGCAACTGCCAACGTAGTAGTTTTGATGGTAAATTTGGTGTATTCTTTAAATATGAAATCGCTTTATTATCCGCGAAAAGAATAAAAACTCTGCCAAGCAGAAAGACTTTGAGCGCTTTGAAAGCACTGAGAAAAGCTAACAGTTCCAAAGAATAGATGTCCAAATTTTTCTCTGAGTCTCTTAAATTTATGCTGTAATAACTAATGGAGTACCATTGACTATCTTCCACACATTGCACCAACATCGCAGAAATCGATTTTCTTGAGGTATCTGTGAACAAAGCTAGGGTTTTTTCCGGTCGTAAGGCTTTGGAATTGGGGTATTCATGAGTTTTGCCTTGAGTTGTTGAAAACTGGCTTCCTGTTCTTCTTTCCACTCGAATTTGACATTTCTACGCATCAACCTCTGTAAAGGCTCCGCTATTTCCGCATAGTTCTTTATAAATTTCCTTATATGATTCATTAACCCTAAAAAACTCTAACTTTTTAACCGTAGTGGGTCGCTGATAGGTCTTTATAGAGTTGACAATTTTGTCTGAAATCTTGTACCCAAATCGTGATAAATTGTCTTAATGCAATAATTTTTTCATAGACAAATTTGCATTTTTCGACAGACAGCTTGAGTCCCGTTTTCCTTAACCTATAAATTTTTTTCTAAAATTTGTAGCATTTGTTCCTGCGAATTTGTGCTACGTAGGAGGTCATCCATATAATGCATAACATGCATAGGAAAAACATATCCAAGTGTCATTGTTATAATTCTATTGTACACTGCCGGACTATTTAAATAGCCCTGAGGAGGAGAACAATGACGAAAGCTCCCGATCTGTGGAATATTAAATATTGTCACATCCCTAGGATCCTCTGCAATGGGAATAGTGTGAAACGCATTTTCGACGTCCAAACTAGAGTAGTATATTCTTCCTCCAATTGTAGAGAAAATATCGTAGATGGGAGGTAAAGAAATGCTTTGTAGCACTGCATGCTTATTCAACAATCCTGAATCCAAACAAATTCTCAGATCCCCATTCTTTTTCTTAACATCTAGCACCGGAGAATTATATGGGCTCTCTGCAGTTTCGAGCACACCTTGATCTAAGAAAATATTGATTTGTTCTCTTATTTTTGGTCTTAAGGCCGACGGGACTGGATACTGGGCTTTATTAACCGGGGTGTGAGTTTTTAGTTCTATGTGGTGCTCATAGTTTTTCACTTTTCCCAAAGAATTCTCTGTCCAAGCGAAGACATCTGGATAATGAAAAATTAAATCTAAAAGTTTCTCTTTAATTTCCGGTGTTGTGGTTTTCCCTATATCAATTTTTGACTTGTCAAATAACTTTTGTTCTTTTTTTAAAATTTCTGACTCAACCTCGTCTGATGTGGAATGAAAACAACTAAGTTCCTTTTTCGATACGACATCTTCTGCAAAACCTACAACTTTGTTTTTGTCTAGTATGATGCTATACACAAAAGGGTTAATAATAAGAATGAAAAGTTGTTCTTTCGATAAAACTGCTCTAGGAATCAAAATTCCTGATTTTTCTTCCAGTTCCCCATTAGGTTCTAGTAAATATTCTTTTCCAGTTCTAGAATTGATTAATTTAACTTCCACGTAAGTCCTAGTTCTAGCGGGAATGGAAATAATTTGTGTTAGTACAAACATGGGGCCTAAACATTGCTCTAACAAATTGCCCGTTTTTGGCGAGATCTCATGATCTACATTTTCTTTCCCTGATGAAATAATTATTCTAGGTGGTTTACCAAACCTACGCAAACTTAAAGTACTTTTCTCCTTATCAATCTGAGACTTGTGAGCTAATAGAAAATCATTTCCAAGCGATAATTCTTGCGAAAAAGACTGTATTATTCTAAACACATGATGAAAGTTTATATCCTCTATTCGTAGTTTAATTAAAGCTAGTTTATTGATAACTAGGGAATTCTGTGTAAGCCTCTAATTTTGGTATCTACATTAATAATTCTCGCAGTTTTCGGAACCATATCTTCCCTAATAATAGATATTTGTGATCCACAATCTAGTATTGCTTTAGCTAATTTGTTTTGTATTAACACTGGAAGTAGAACAAAATCTTGGTCATTAATTATAATGGAGGGTTTTACTACTATTCCTTTCGGTGTGTTTTTGTCCGTGAACGTATCCCGTACATTCACAGATTTTACATGTTAAAATGGCATTTCTTTAACAAACAACTATCCTCAGAATGGAAAAAATGACCACAGAAGGAACATACAGGAGTTGCTGTTTCCTGAGATGGATATGATTAGTATTGGTGAGGCTGATTTACTGGAATGTATGTTGCTTGTTGATTTTGAGGAAAGGATAGGCCTATTTGTGGATAAAAATCACAATTTCTGGAGGTTGAACTTTTGTGATGAAAGGTTTCAGGATTGTGGTCACGTCCTTTACTCTTTTGATTATTATAATATTGCTTGTTACGATAATATTTACCAATGTCTTTTGAGTTTCTAAAATGCTTACTTCTGTTTTGCTTGTGTTTGTTGTTATAATCCTTATTTTCCAATTGCTGTATTTCGTTAACCTTAGCAACTTCCAACGTTAATTTTTTCTATTTGCTGTTGTGATTGTTCAATTTTAATTGTGTCACTAGTGTCTGAAATATGCTGACTAGTGTTTCGTGTTGATTCTTGTTTTATTTTTGATGACGCATGCTTTTCTTGCTGACGGGAGCTTTTTTCATGTGTCATCAATCGAATCGGAATATGAAGATTCAGCGCTTTGTTTACTTCTTAACTTTGGGATTACAGATTTCTATGATTGCAAGCTGCGCGATTTTCGCTGTTCTCGTCGTTTTACTTTTGCTTTAGTTTTTTTGAATTTTTACCAAAGCTGAAAGTAGTTCATCAACTGTTTTAAATGTTTAAGTTCCTACTCGCTCTAAAAAATATGGCTGTAAAGCGGAAGCAATAAGAGCAATAACCTTCCCTTCTGCTAAAGTGTCAACACAGCAACATATCGTAAACGAAATTTGTCACCGATTCAACTGGACGTTGAGCACGTTCCCTTAACTGATCTTCTATATCCCAGTAAAGAGTGGATTTTCCAAACTCTTTAATGATACTAGCCCTTAGCTGATCATATGACAACTGAGAAATGTCTCTACGCTCAAAAAATATCTTCAACCATTTCCGAAAGTCTCCTTTAAAAGCTAAAGGTTACATATCCTTCTTTTTCTTATCGTCCCACGAATTGATGTTGGAAATATCACCACACTCATCAAGGTAGTTTCTGATATCTTCTCCAGTTCTTACATCATAGCGAGGGAGTGGGTACGTGTCTCTGGATATTTGTACTTGAATGTTTCTTGCAATGGCAAAACTTCGTTTACCGTCAGTTGTCTGACTTTGCGCTGACGTAGTATTTGAAGTCATCATTATGTTCCAACGTGTGCCGTACGAGTGTGGAATATGTGTTTTGTAACAGCGTGTTTCTTCTTAGCTTTCTTTATCTTTAAAACTTCGAAGTAGCAATGTGACACATTGTCAGGAGGTGCCAGTATGTCTGGAGAAGTTCTTTTAATCCTCGGGACAGGTATGCAGGTATATACGGGTTTACGATACTTTTTATATGCTTAGACGGACTTTTTTACCTGTTTGTGAACCGATAATGACGTAATTTTACCTATAATTCACCTGATTTTTTATTAAATAAACACAATTTATTTTTTATTACTTTACAAAAACACCTATTCATTTTCATTAGTCCACATAAAGCCCAGTTTATTTTTTACCAGCCGTGTTTATTTTTTTATCAGTCCACAGAAAGCCCAGTTTATTTTTTACCAGCCGTGTTTATTTTTTATCAGTCAACAGAAAGTCCTGTTTATTTTTTAAGCAATAGGAAGTTTTATTTATTTTTTAACAATGCTCAGAAGCACTGATTGTTTTTTATTTAATTTATCACGTATGTGTGACCTTTGCGCTGGCGCCATTACCGTCGCGCCGCCCGCTTTGTATATTTGCCGCCCGACAGCCGTGGACGCTAATGGTATTTTTCGGCACATTTTGCATGTTTACCCAATACTTTAACTTAAGTAAAAAGACAAAGTTCACTTACCTTTGATAATACCGCCGCTTGAGTTTATTTCCTGGTTGCTGCCATTGCTTTATTGATGTTGATAAAATTCTTTATAACGTAGAAGAACTTGTTGCGCGAACAAACAAATATTGCGATACCGCATTTTGTAATTTCATGTTTTAGGATATATTTATATCCTCGGTTGACATTTTTCATTGAGATTAATATTGAATTTAATAAAATAATAATTCATTAAGCGAAAATATGAATTTGATACTGTAATTTATGAAAAGTATTAACATTGTGCCTTTATTAATACAGTATTTTTATACATATGAAGCATATGTATTCTTCCTTTGTCTTATACAGAATACACATACTTTTTATATCAAGTACCTTTTTAATTGTATAGGATGTAGAAATTAAAGGCGGGAATTTACTTTTAAAAAATTTTATTTTAAAAATAATAATAAAAATTATATATAATAATAAAAAAATAATAAATATGTATATAAAAATTGAATGTATATAATAAAAATAAAAAGATGTAGATATATAATAAAAATTAAAATATAGATATATAATAAAAATAAAAATTGAATGCATATGATAAAAATAAAAATTCTAAAATATATAACAAGTGTTTGAATATAATGATATATACAGTGTTCTATTGATATTTGTATTTGTACTTGATTAATAAAAATAATTTAATATTTGAAATATGGTATTTATGTTATATGAAAAACTATTTACAATATAGAAAAAAACTATTTAAATATATAAAAACTTTACATTATATGAGAGAAAACTATTTACAATATTAAAAATTTATAATGTATAAAAACTATGAAAGCAATATGAAAAATCTATTAACAATATATGAAAAGTGTATTTACAAAATTTATATAATATGAAAAATCTATTTACTATATGAAAAGATCTATTTACAAAATTTATATAATATGTGAAAAAATCTATTTACAAAAGGAAGGGGTGACTTTGTAGGGGTGCGAAGGCTATGTACTTATTGATGTTTTGGTAGGCGATGAAAACTTTCGGAGAAGTTGTTCATGTAACTTAACCGGGAATAAATTCAGGTATAGCATGTTTAAGGACAGGACGTAGCATTATCATAATGTTTCCTTCCACATTTAAACCTTGAACTATTTACATTAAAGCTATATTTTATTTGAGTAATATTTACAACCCATTTACACACTCACACGTACGTTTTTACGAACCATAAACACGACTAAAAAACTTTACTCGCAATAACCATATGGTAATGTCCTATAGTCCGTTTCACTGTCATCGTTAAGTCGACGTCTTTTGTTGCCAACTTTTTGGTGAGTCTATGTCTCATGTCTGGACACAATGATAAATCCTTTCTTACGGGCAATCCTTCCAGGGATGTTTAACACTTTTTTCAATTTTTCCACGAACTAATTTATAGAAATGATCGAAATTTATTTCCTGTAACGCGCGATAGTCTAAAGTGATTCCCCGTATTTTATATACATACTCTACCCGTCCCAATTTCTTTCATACGGTAGCTATAATTTTTTGGTCCCAATCCTATAAACGCGTTAATTTCTCACCCTTCCGGAACTTCGTCTGTTAGCTCTCCCAGATAGGAACCCAGTGCAAGTTTAGGTTTTTCATTGCGCCGTTGAATAAACATAATACTATCAGTGTCACAGTATAGTGTGTTTTTTGGTCCTACAGTCGTCAACAAATCGTAAAGCTTTAGCCGCGCCCATGAAGTAATGAACGCAGCAAGTACAACGTTTGAAAAGTTTAACGGTTTATTTTCATTTTCAACGTTTTTATATGTGACAACAGCATGTTTTTCCCCAATGACTAGTACGCTTTGTACTTCGTACTGCGGTGCCCATAGGTAGCCGTAAAGCTTTTCCGGCGTGTCAACAACCACTGATTGTGACAAATTCGTTCTTTGTCCCCATTTGCCGTAGAGCGAATTGAGGAATAGCTTGGCTATGTACCTCAAGCCAGGGTTCAATCCAATATTTTTCTCATCTAACTGTATGCCTTCATGGGCATAATATTCTGCAATATATTTATTTTCATCTCCTTTGGTTTTGCACCAAGCAGGAAAACCAGAGGCTTCCTGCTTTAATTTTAGAAAGGAATTCACATAGTCATGGAAAAGACTATCTGAATTTCCCTCCTCAGAACCGAGTAGTTCGAATTCCCAAATCTCATTAATTTGCAGGATTTTATAATTATTTTGTAGTGCTCTATGCAGCTCAGGGGTACAATACGTGTCTGTTAAGGCACGTTCGGCATCACTATGTCTGCAATTGTTGACATTACTTTCTGCCATACACGTGCGACATAAACCAAACATAAGTCTACCGTTACACGTATACGGCAACACCGGAAAAAAGAGATTTTTGGGGGGCAAAATGGTGCATTTAACCAGCCCATGAATACTTTCCACTTCTGGAAAGTCCGGCCCCTTATGTACTTTAGGCTTCCCTACAGGCATCGGCTTACGAGCCATCACATACGGATATAACGATGTTACATCCAGATATTGAATTGTTTCGTCATTGCTACAGTCGTACAACGCATTAAAGCATTTAGTACGACCACCATGAAAACCTTCTTTAGGTGCAAGATGATCAACAATGTCCTTACACTGAGTTTTGATAAACTCTTGTAATTTTTTGTCGTTTTTCACCATGCTGTCCCATTCACATTCCCATATCTCAACAACATTGAGATTTAATTTTTTTAGGAATGCGGTTTTTGTGATTGTATTTTCATACCGTTCCTGCATTGATGTAGCATAACTAGAGGAACTGTCAAGAGGATGATCCCGAAGCGTTGTATAACACTTCGGGCACCCGTGGAAGTAACACCCATTAAATTCGTATGCAGTTTTTGTCAGGTTATCAAACCCATCGACATTATATTTACCAAAAGATCGTTCCAATCCATTCCCAGAATGTTGAATTCTTTCTCCTTCGGTACGTTCCAAATACCGTAACCAATACAATGCTTTTAAGCTCTGCTGGTTACGGTGATCGAACCCGAGAGGAGGAATAACTGGAATTGTCTCTTCAGGTAAGTATGTAGACCGATACGTTAGTATAGCCAAACTTGCAATAGTGGACGAAGAAATAAAACATTGAATTCCGTGAGTTTTTTCCTCGATCAAGTTTGAGAATTTGATGACCGCTTCAGCGAGGATTTTAACATCGTTGCGGCAGTACATTACCATCTCCTTGTGCAGATCATACTGCTCACCACTTAAAGCACGTTCTTGGTGAGAGGTGATTAATTGCTGTCGATCGGAAGAATTCATACTATCAGGATCAAAAAACTTAAGATCAGGAATCTTACCTACATAATTTTGATTTTCGAACGTATTAAACAAATATGGGAAATATCCCTTTCGTAAATTTCCGCGCAAGCCTAAAGTTTTGGGTAATTTTGACAGCTTAATACCCATATAGAGGTAAGTATCCCGGAAAATAATTTTATTGCCAAGCCGCATTTCAATAATTTTTTGACCCTGCATAATAAGTGTGGGAGATAAGCAATGTTTCTCTATTAAATTCCAACAACTGAACTGGACATCGTAATTAGAACCATTGTGCGAAAGCACAATGATTTTTTGAAACTTTGGACGAGGCATTAATACGAAATTAATGAACTCATCGATCGTTGAAAGTCAAACTCACGTTTTCCCTGTTCATTTCCACAAACAAAGCATGGATTATCCAGCTCTGTGTCCTTGCAAGAATGACATATATTCCTGCAAACCAGATAGTTAACGCAGTGTTCTTGTTCCTCACATTCATTCTTGGGTAATAACATCGTTTCCACATCAAATATGATATATAGGAATCTATCAATATGTGAATGACTGGACTTCTGAACATAACAAATATGGTCAGCGTCTACATGCTTGTCACAAGACTTACACAAACGCTCACCACATTGATGCTCAGATTTCCTACGACGTAAATTGTACATTTTAGCACACTCGGGACAAAACCGCTTTGTTTCACATAAACTCTTGCCACGTCCAATTACACGCTTATGATTCGTAAAGCAATCAGCCGAAGGAAACAATCTATGACAATCATTACACTCCCGCTTAATATCATCAGCACATACCTCGTGGTACACTTCACATGCACTGCACTTAGCACCACATTTATGGTATTGTGCATGATTATATCCCTGTAAACAATGCCTCCAATATCCTCTCATACCCAGCAGCGAGGTAATACATGTAATTAATTCATAATGGCCCTTCTCGTAAAGGATAAGGATTTGTTTTTCTGCTTTTATTCCCGGATAAATTACATTGTACTCCCGGTTCATGGAGTTTCTTTCATATACTACGATTTGGTAGTTGGGTGCCAGGTATTGTTGAAATTTTTTCACATCATCAATAATACAACCATTTTGATGTTCAATGGTAACATAAGTATCATCACAGAAATCCATGGCTTTCTTGAGTAGACGTTCTGGGTGATTTTTTAATTCATATACCTGCTGACGATTATGCTTGGCCTTTGCCATCCCAAGGATGATGCTCTTGGGAAGACAGTATATATCTTTGTTTAACGGGATGGTACTTTGTTCAGGATGTGTAGTAAGATCAACGTACTTACTAGTGCCACGTGTTTTACCTCTTCCCTTGCGAGGATTTACAGTGTGTATCCTAAAGATTACTGAATCCCCGAAAAGAAAGTGTTCGTTACTATTAAGCACGTTTTCTACTGATGTAATAAGGGCCTCCGGGTTCAATTCCTTCTTAGGACGCCACGTCATGTATACTGACTTGTTTATCGTCGAGGCAGAGCTCTCGATAACCATACCAACATACATGTTATCGTGAACGTCGTTTAATGCATGCTCTTGTAAATACTCAAAGAGTTTTTCCAAATAAACAACCGGGTCTTCGATTCCTATGTTACGCATGCGTTTTATAGTAATTTCCTTTCCCCGCAAGCCAAAGTATGAATAATGTTTGGTTTTACTACCAATGATGGAAAAATTATCATTTGTTCCAGCACCATACATTTGATTTTCTGGTGCAGAACTAGGACCTGGCAAATTTACAGGTTCACCCATGAACTCGACAGAGTCATCTGCAGTTAAGCCAGAAGTCTTCCCTGCAGATACCAACTCTCTAAATTTTTCATACGCCAATTCCCGGATGTTATCTTGACGAAAGAAGCCAGTACGATACAAATCAATAATATCCTTTGCGGACTTACATTTTGCCAAAATAACAATCGGGTCATGTCCAAAATGCGCCAACAATGCACGTAGTAAACGCGCGTATTGCTCGTTATACACACGCACCCCTAATGCATGACATTGCGTCACCACTTCCCACGTATAGAAAACTTCTCCGACATCATCATATCCATGTGATTCCAACATCTGCAACATGGCTTTAATTGTGTTGATTCCCTCGTATGCCATTCCTGAATTTAATTTAAACAAACAATTAATTAGTTATTTAACCTTATTATCATACACTAATTTATATTGCACGGATATTTTAATTCACTTTTATGTGTAAACTTTAATTGCGGTAACTTCCTAAAAGAATATGTTTACACCTCGAAGTACAAAAATAAACTGAACTATGTTTTGCGTAAAATTTTATAAACACTATTTCTTTGATTACGGCCACTTCCAAAAATCTTCTAACTTAGAATCAACGGAGCGATGTTACCTCCACGAGTAATTATATCGAAATGGTTTCCAATTGTTCTATGGACTCTATTTATACTTTTTCTAATATCCTTATTCCTCTATTTATTTTGTATTCAAAAGAACACGTCCGCACGATGGAACTGCTTTCTGTAGAATGACCAATTAATGATTTTGAGCTTCTTATATACACGCAGATAATGTAAATTTCCAAAATTTCACACGGCTTATAATTTACTAAGTATTTTCTCAAAGATACTGTTTAACTTTATCAGTTAACAACACTTTCCGTTAACTAAATAACAACACGGAGAGACGTCTTTACTGTACAAATTCTTCTGCTATACTGACCGCCGCGCGCTTTTCCCGCTCTTATATAGACGCAGATATGGAAAATTCCCAGAATTCTGTGCAAAGTTCTCCGAAGGTAACTATAACTTTATGATATAATTCACTATGTGTTTACCGAAATATGGATACATGTTTATTCTACAATAGTTTAGGACCAGGAAATCTAATTATAGTTTCCGATAACAATGTCCCGAAAAGTACAAGTAGAAACGTCTTTACTCTAACAGTATTTCTTCTAAAGTGAATTTACACAGTTTATTACGTGCTATTTATACTTTCGGAAAAAATGTAATCTCGTACCCAGATGCATTAAACAAAGAAAATCTCAAACCCATTTTCTATACTACTCTTTTTACAACATGTATAATTTAAAGTCATGTGACATTCTTCAAGTTTTCCGATCTTAGACAACTATTTAATTTTCACGAACATTAATATATTTTCATATTTGAAAGAGAACACCTATGATGCAAACATTTTAAAGAATAAAAATCATTTCAAAATAACATTAGCAATACGAACAACAAAATACCAGTAAACACAATTTAATGAAAAAATAGCATAGTAAACAACAATGATTAAATAATATAGCAACAAACAAAACAATAAAAATTTTAGAAAAAAACGGTTTTGATCAGTTTCTGAGTCGCAACATCAAACTTTATTAGATACCAAAGATTAAAAGAATATAGTGAATTAATCCAAATAGGTTAGCAAAACCATACGTAATCTTTCTTAACTATTATATAATTTGTAACAATTAAGTATTTCGATGCTATTTTGAATAAACTGTAATAATTAAGTATCTTTCAAAATCTAATACTATTACTTTTTAATATTTTGGTGAATTAAATATAGTTTTGATAATGCTATTTTTTCCCAAGAGCATCATCCTTGGGATGCCAAAGGCCAAGCATAATCGTCAGCAGGTATATGAATTAAAAAATCACCCAGAACGTCTACTCAAGCAAGCCATGGATTTCTGTGATGATACTTATGTTACCATTGAACATCAAAATGGTTGTACTATTGATGATGTGAAAAAATTTCAACAATACCTGGCACCCAACTACCAAATCGTAGTATATGAAAGAAACTCCATGAACCGGGAGTACAATGTAATTTATCCGGGAATAAAAGCAGAAAAACAAATCCTTATCCTTTACGAGAAGGGCCATTATGAATTAATTACATGTATTACCTCGCAGCTGGGTATGAGAGGATATTGTAGGCATTGTTTACAGGGATATAATCATGCACAATACCATAAATGTGGTGCTAAGTGCAGTGCTGATGATATTAAGCTGCTGGTGAAGTGTACCACGAGGTATGTGCTGATGATATTAAGCGGGAGTGTAATGATTGTCATAGATTGTTTCCTTCGGCTGATTGCTTTACGAATCATAAGCGTGTAATTGGACGTGGCAAGAGTTTATGTGAAACAAAGCGGTTTTGTCCTGAGTGTGCTAAAATGTACAATTTACATCGTAGGAAATCTGAGCATCAATGTGGTGAGCGTTTGTGTAAGTCTTGTGACAAGCATGTAGACGCTGACCATATTTGTTATGTTCAGAAGTTCAGTCATTCACATATTGATAGATTCCTATATATCATATTTGATGTGGAAACGATGTTATTACCCAAGAATGAATGTGAGGAACAAGAACACTGCGTTAACTATCTGGTTTGCAGGAATATATGTCATTCTTACAAGGACACAGAGCTGGATAATCCATGCTTTGTTTGTGGAAATGAACAGGGAAAACGTGAGTTTGACTTTTCAACGATCGATGAGTTCATTAATTTCGTATTAATGCCTCGTCCAAAGTTTCAAAAAATCATTGTGCTTTCGCACAATGGTTCTAATTACCATGTCCAGTTCAGTTGTAGGAATTTAATAGAGAAACATTGCTTATCTCCCACACTTATTATGCAGGGTCAAAAAATTATTGAAATGTGGCTTGGCAATAAAATTATTTTCCGGGATACTTACCTCTATTTACCCAAAACTTTAGGCTTGCGCGGTAATTTACGAAAGGGATATTTCCCATATTTGTTTAATACGTTCGAAAATCAAAATTATGTAGGTAAGATTCCTGATCTTAAGTTTATTGATCCTGGTAGTATGAATTCTTCCGATCGACAGCAATTAATCACCTCTCACCAAGAACGTGCTTTAAGTGGTGAGCAGTATGATCTGCACAAGGAGATGGTAATGTACTGCCGCAACGATGTTAAAATCCTCGCTGAAGCGAGAAGAAAAAGAACGAATTTGTCACAATCAGTGGTTGTTGACACGCCGGAAAAGCTTTACGGCTACCTATGGGCACCGCAGTACGAAGTACAAAGCGTACTAGTCATTGGGGAAAAACATGCTGTTGTCTCATATAAAAACGTTGAAAATGAAAATAAACCATTAAAGTTTTCAAACGTTGTACTTGCTGCGTTCATTACTTCATGGGCGCGGCTAAAGTTTTACGATTTGTTGACGACTGTAGGACCAAAGAACACACTATACTGTGACACTGATAGTATTATGTTTATTCAACGGCGCAATGAAAACCCTAAACTTGCATTGGGTTCCTATCTGGGAGAGCTAACAGACGAAGTTCCGGAAGGGTGGGAAATTAACGCGTTTATTGGATTGGGACCAAAAAATTATAGCTACCGTATGAAAGAAATTGGGACGGGTAGAGTATGTATATAAAATACGGGGAATCACTTTAGACTATCGCGCGTTACAGGAAATAAATTTCGATCATTTCTATAAATTAGTTCGCGGAAAAATTGAAAAAAGTGTTAAACATCCCTGGAAGGATTGCCCGTAAGAAAGGATTTATCATTGTGTCCAGACATGAGACATAGACTCACCAAAAAGTTGGCAAGAAAAGACGTCGACTTAACGATGACAGTGAAACGGACTATAGGACATTACCATATGGTTATTGCGAGTAAAGTTTTAGTCGTGTTTATGGTTCGTAAAAACGTACGTGTGAGTGTGTAAATGGGTTGTAAATATTACTCAAATAAAATATAGCTTTAATGCAAATAGTTCAAGGTGTAAATGTGGAAGGAAACATTATGATAATGCTACGTCCTGTCCTTAAACATGCTATACCTGAATTTATTCCCGGTTAAGTTACATGAACAACTTCTCCGAAAGTTTTCATCGCCTACCAAAACACCAATAAGTACATAGCCTTCGCACCCCTACAAAGTCACCCCTTCCTTTTGTAAATAGATTTTTTTCATATATTATATAAATTTTGTAAATAAATCTTTTCATATAGTAAATAGATTTTTCATATTATATAAATTTTGTAAATACACTTTTCATATATTGTTAATAGATTTTTCATATTGCTTTCATAGTTTTTATATATTATAAATTTTTAATATTGTAAATAGTTTTCTCTCATAGAATATAAATTTTTATATATTGTAAATAGTTTTTCATATAACATAAATACCATATTTCAAATATTAAATTATTTTTATTAATCAAGTACAAATACAAATATCAATAGAACAATGTATATATCATTATATTCAAACACTTGTTATATATTTTAGAATTTTTATTTTTATTATATACATTCAATTTTTATTTTTATTATATATCTATATTTTAATTTTTATTATATATCTACATCTTTTTATTTTTATTATATACATTCAATTTTTATATACATATTTTTTATTTTTTTATTATATATAATTTTTATTATTATTTTTACAATAAAATTTTTTAAAAGTAAATTCCTGCCTTTAATTTCTACATCCTATACAATTAAAAAGATACTTAATATAAAAAGTATGTGTATTCTGTATAAGATAAAGGAAGAATACATATGCTTCATATGTATAAAAATACTGTATTAATAAAGGCACAATATTAATACTTTTCATAAATTACAGTATCAAATTCATATTTTCACTTAATGAATTATTATTTTATTAAATTCAATATTAATCTCAATGAAAAATGTCAACCGAGGATATAAATATATCCTAAAACATGAAATTACAAAATGCGGTTTCGCAATATCTGTTTGTTCGCGCAACAAGTTCTTCTACGTTATAAAGAATTTTATCAACATCAATAAAGCAATGGCAGCAACCAGGAAATAAACTCCAGCGGCGGTATTATCAAAGGTAAGTGAACTTTGTCTTTTTACTTAAGTTAAAGTATTAGGTAAACATACAAAGTGTGCCGAAAAATACCATTAGCGTCCACGGCTGTCGGGCGGCAAATATACAAAGCGGGCGGCGCGACGGTAATGGCGCCAGCTCAAAGGTCACACATACGTGATAAATTAAATAAAAAACAATCAGTGCTTCTGAGCATTGTTAAAAAATAAATAAAACTTCCTGTTGCTTAATAAAAAATATACAGGACTTTCTGTTGACTGATAAAAAATAAACACGGCTGGTAAAAAATAAAGTGGGCTTTCTGTGGACTGATAAAAAAATAAACACGGCTGGTAAAAAATAAACTGGCCTTTATGTGGAATAATAAAAATGAATAGGTGTTTTTGTAAAGTAATAAAAATAAATTGTGTTTATTTAATAAAAAATCAGGTGAATTATAGGTAAAATTACGTCATTATCGGTTCACAAACAGGTAAAAAAGTCCGTCTAAGCATATAAAAAGTATCGTAAACCCGTATATACCTGTATACCTGTCCCAAGGATTAAAAGAACTTCTCCAGACATACTGGCACCTCCTGACAATGTGCCACTCTTCGAGTTCAATGTTGTTTAATAATTGACCTAATTCAATAACGGGCATGAAAATTATCTAATAGTTCCTAATGCCAAACATATGAAAAACCATATACTTTTATAACCTAATGCAATAAAGCAATAGCAAGCAATAAATGTGTGTCAACCATGTTTTGACCAGAAAGAAAACACGGAACAAAAAGAAAAAATATCGAAGAAAAATGTCCAAGTCAGAATCGAACCCAGAACCCTACAGGTTTATTAAGACTCCTCCAACATATGATTCTGTGAAGAATACTTAATATTGGGGCGTAAATTGAGAATCGAACCCTTGACTATATACTCTCCGTCTATCTAAATCTTAAATTGATCTCTCACAGAATATTGCGAGAGATAGAGTCAACATGGATTAAATAGAATAGAAAACTGATAATTGAGTGATGAAGAGGTTTTAATTTCATTACTTGTTCTTATAATGAGAATAAATGCTGTGCTTGAGAAACGAATCAGAAAATCTGAAACTATCAGATAAGGTAATATGAAAAGGCACTTAGATTATGATCCTTGAGGTAGTTGTAGGAAACCTCGAAGACTCCGCCTTCTGTGCAGCTTATGTAACTCCTAAGGCAAATGGCAAGTCTAGAACTAAGTATAGACTTGAAGTGATGTCAAGTGAGTCAAGTTCGTTGGTGGTCCTTTTATATAAAAGTGCGGAATGCAATCCGCATGCCTCTCAAATTTCCTTGTTTGGGAGTTCCACGTGTATGTCTGATAGAATAAAATAAGTTTTGGGCTTTTTTCAATAAAGAGGACTAAATCCTGGAAACAACCCTGACTTAATTCATTCAATTGAGACAGTTAACATTTTGTACTCAAGCCAGCTTTGATTTATTTACATAGATTTTTACAAAAGTTTAAATATGTACAATAATTTTTTTTTCAATTTGGTATATTACACTCGATGATGAGAATTAAAGAAATATTGGAATAAAGAAAGTAGGAGGAAGCGGAACCCGGAGAAAACCTACACACACGGTGTTTGTTCAGCACAATGCCCACTAGGCGGGAGTTGGGTAGAACAGGGTAGACATTAAATTAACAACACTTCAGTAATAATAATAATAATAATAATAATAATAATAATAATAATAATAATAATAATAATAGCAAGTTTTAAAGTTGCCCTAAAATTTGGCAAAACTCTCTTAAACGTAGAGATTTCGGAGAAGGGGTGCCGTACCTTTAAGAGACACTAGTGCAATTTTCCATATTTAAACAAAAGCTTTCCACTAAAGTTTCATGAAGAAAGTATTCTATTGTACGTTTTAAGGAAAGCAACTGTAATAAAAATAAGTGAATATTATTGAACAGTAGGGCAGGGCAAAAAAAAATAATTGACGCAAATTTAATGAAGATCGATGCTCTTGGATGTGCTAAGCACACTTTCAGTATGATTTCTAAAAAGATCACACTTCCACTGGTCGCAACTGGAATTTGATTCAGTAATTGTATTATTTTGTAATTTTCCAATTTCTCGCTAGATGGCTCCACAAATGTCAGTGTACTTTTGTAAAACAAAAGGCTTTGCGTGTAGTTGCAGAATTTCCTTACCACATATTTTAATTATAGTGTATACATATTTTTATTTTTATTTTGTTTTGCTTAAAATAAATGTTTGTTCGATGGAATTAACGCAGTTTTATCCTAAAACTAGCAACAAGCTTTTACTAAATCTCGCATTTATATCTGTATGCCGTTATTTGTTGTGTGTATACGTACGAACGGTTGCACTAGCACTAACAGTTACAGTCTACACCACATTTACCGAAGCAAGTGCTGCCATCTGCCGGTTTATGTTGAAAACTAATCGTTTCGTCTATAAACAAACAGATGGCAGCATTTGCTATGTAATGACATATGTTCGTACGTCTCATATTTGTGATGTTTCTAGACATATAGCAAAATTTGACACATTGCGATTTGCAAACAATTCTGACGCGATGGGATGAAAGTACGGTCATTTTTGGATTAAACGCACCAAGTTACATAAGAATCCATCATCCACTGCTGAAAAACATGACAAAACCGAAATAATGCAGGCCTTTGTAATAATAAATGCATACGCACAGTCGAGACCAGCACGCATACGCTCTCACCAGGATTGACAGCGCTTTTCAGTGCTGGAGGGTGACACATATCATCACCATTACACACTATTTACTCAAATCATCCATCGCACATCTATAGGCGTAATTCACCGCCCACGGACGGATTTCTTCATGGCAGACCCAGGCTCAGTCGGTGGTTGTAAGATTAAGGGAAAACACCAAGGCCTCCCGCAAGTCGTTAACGGACCATCCGAGAGCTCTACCAAGATGAGACCACGCAAGGACCAATCTTCAGCTCGTCCTCAGAAACCAACTAGAAACCAACATCAACGGACAGAATCCATAGGATCCATCGCATCGACAGCATCTGTAGTATCTCATGCCTCCATCCGATCACGGTCACCGCAATCAGACAAGAGTGTCAGCTACGCCGACCGTCTGCAACGATCTCCTCCTGCGAAGAAGCACACCTAGATTCATCAAGAGAATCAGATTCTGGCCAAATAGAAATCGGAGACTCAGCATCCAGCACCAACAACCAGCAACCAATTGTTATTCATTCCATGCTAGTCACAAACTTCGATTCGAAATTCAGCACCCCAAAGATGGTTGCAGTTCAACTCCAGAAGTACCTACCACGGGCATCCATTGCTCACATTATCCACATCAGAAATGGCATTATTCTGAAGACAATGGATCCAACACTATACAGCACAATCAAGAACAAGGTGCCGATCGACATATTTGGCAAACATGCGAAGTTGGAAGCACTCAACGCACCTCGACAAAAACAACCTCCGCCTCCGAGAAGACCAATCCTACTTTCAGTGGTTATACGTGCAGTTGATCCATCATATACGGATGAAGAGATACAAGAAGAACTGACGCTCGAAGGACACACGATCACCAAAATAATTAGGATTGGAAATGGTCCGTGTACTCACTTCACATCAAGACACGATTGATGAACTGTTAGAATCCGGAGCCTCCATCTATAATCACAAGCATCGTGTAGAGCCTTCACGGTCTACCGTTCCTATGCCAGTGCGCTGCGAACGTTGCCAGCTTTATAATTCACATCATACGCAAGACTGCAAGAATACCAGTAAATGTGGCCACTGTGCCGTACCTCACAATACACGTGCCTGTAATAATCTTACACAACCTCCAAAGTGTGCTACGTGTAATGAGCAACACCCACCATACAGCTACAGGTGTAAAGCGAAACCAGAACCTACTCAGGAATGTCCTGAGTTGATCGTTCTATTGAGGCCTCCGGCCCAACCGGATAACACACCACATCCGCCCGCTTCTCCTGTCAATCTGGATCAGCTTCTTACTTTTTTTTAACATTGGCATTACAAAACATCCATCCATTTATCAGACCTCACATCCTTCAGCAAATTATACTAGCCGCAAAAACTACCTTTCACGTTAGTTTCACAGCCACCTATTCTGGTAATACTGTCCACTTTTATAAGTCCCATGCTTCATCAGTCGATTAAACTCTTTCTTATTATGGCTCTGGTCTTTGTGTTTCTCAATATACGCTCTCTGCCAAAAAACAAACTTTTATTTGAGCAACTTCTTCTTGAACAGCTCGTCACGGCATTCTTACTCAACGAAACCTTTCTTCGTCTCACTCCTGCCGAATACTACATTATACAATGATCCATGCAGAAAACACTGTTCCGGTACTCCGAGTCAATGGAGGAGTAGCCATTGGCTTATCAACTTCTTTACCTTTTCGGCAGCTTCACTACAATATAACACCTTTGCCAGAAAACCTCCTGGCCACAGTTTACTTCAAAAGTATCGTCCTTACACTGGCTACTATATATATTCGACCCGGCCACCCCCTTCCATATCAATTTGTGCAATATATCTCGAACACCTACCGTTCATATCTCATTATGGCCGATTTCAATATGCACAGCCGCACCAATCAGGAAAGAACAACTCTTCAAAACTTCATCACGGCTAACACCACTGGCATTATTGTTCATCTCCCTCAAACTTCTGGCCCAATTTCAGATACCACACCTGACATTGTTATCGTTTCAAGTAATCTCATATCTCACTGCACCGTTGAAGTTCTTGATCTTCTTGGAAGTGACCACGCACCTATTAAATTAACATATCAATCACGTGCACGAAACGACACTCGTTCACCACTACCGCCACAGACTAGCTTACATTTTGATAGAGCAAATTGGGTCCAATATCGCTCTCACATCTCTCGCCACACCAGAAATCTCACGGAACCCACCACCGAAGATGAGTTACATACTACAATGGAGAAAATCACCAATGCCATTCAAGAAGCAAGTAACTTATACATCCCGACCTCTACATCTACTTTGTACACACCTCACCTTCCTCCACAATACCTCACAATGATCAAGCGATCACGTCAGTCGTACCGGGAATTTCTCCATACTCGCAATCCAGAGGCATTACGTCACCACCGACAACTACAACGTACGGTCCATAACTATATTAAGGCCTATAAACTACGTTGCTGGATTAAGGCTTGCAATAATCTCTCAGACACTACCCATCCGAGCAAGTATTGTTAACGTTTCGATGCACTTTGCGGCAAGTTCTCCAAACCAAAATACCCTCTCTTACTCGGTGACATACCAGCGAATACTGATACTGACAAAGCAAACGCCATTCCTGATCATTTACAGACCATATTCACACCTACCATGATGGGCAACACCCCTCATGTGGTTGACCGACTTAACGCTTCATCAGCACAATTCCAGCCCAATAATAATCATGAGCTTCACGCCAATACACCTGTAACGGCACCGATTACAGTATAGGATATTACTACAGTCGTTCACAACAAACGCAATACAGCGCCTGGATTAGACACTATCACATATCGCCATATTAAGGAATGTCCTTTCACGCTGTTAATCTTACTTGCTCATATCTATACGTTTATCTTCTGTACTGGGCACTTTCCAATCTCTTGGAAAACTTCTAAGACGCTCATGTTCCTCAAGCCTCATAAACCACCACAGGATGTTGCTTCATACCGGTCCATACAACTCACTTCCACATTCAGCAAAATCCTGGAACATATTTTAGTTAAACGACTGCATACTTGTTTGGCCGATCGTAATCTTCTTCCTTTCACACAAGCCGGTTTCCGGCCATCATTCTCTATAAATGATCAGCTTCTTTGACTTACTTCACTTATCACTCAGCACTTTAATTCCGTACAACCATCCTGTCTGGTACTCTTCGATCTAGAGAAAGCTTTCGATAAAGTCTGGCATAATGGTCTCCTATACAAACTCCTTATTCTCCAGCTTCCCATAGTATACATTCGTTTCATTTACAGCTTCATTTCGAACCGCCTCGCATACATCTCTGTCAACTCCAGTCTGTCACATCCTATTTTTCTCCTCTCAGGCGTACCGCAAGGATCGGCCTTGCCCCATTACTTTACGTGCTCTATGTTGCGGACATGCCACGACTTCCATAGGGAATCCATTTATTTCAATATGCCGACGATACGGCGTTCCTTGCTCTGGGTAACACTATCCAACAAATAAATTCAGTTCTACAGACTGCAATCAATCGCTTCACCTCATGGTGTATTCGTTGGGGACTCACCATAAATGCGGCTAAAACTCAAGCTATTGTCTTTCTACCACAACACTGAGGATTAAAAGTCCGTCGAAATCCTCGCAATATCGCACTCCATGTAGATGGCGAACCTATACGCGTCAGTAACACAGTCACTTATCTTGGGATTACTTACGACCGTCACTTAACATGGAACAAACACTTAGGAACTATCACAGCAAAAGCCTACAATAGACTCAATTTGTTGAAACGCTTAACTGGTACGACATGGGGACTTAAGGCACAGAAGATCCTAAATACATACAAAGTTTTCTTACGGACAGTCTTAACGTACGGATTCACAGCGTGGATAGCCGCATCATCTAAATTCTCTCAAAAGCTTCTGATCCTAGAACGACATGCTTTCCGCATAGCCATCCGTATCCGATTACCCAGCCCCACCCTGGAGCTATACCAACGCATCACTTTCCCTGCATTACAGTATTACATGGAAAACTACGTCTCACCCACATCAACAAACGTTTCCAAAACCAACACCCTTTACTTTATGACACTATGTGATACCTGGATTTTCATCCCACAAAACATCGTTATTATCATCCACCATTATCTCTCGTGTTTACGCTGTATCAATACACTTTACCCCCGAGAGATCCTTCGTTTTTCATCATCTCTGACTACATTATCCATGAACATCTTCCACTTATTCATCCATCATATCCTGCACAGTAATTACCTTTGTCTACTCACTTGGGCTTCCCCTGTTTTTCATCATTGCCTAGATTTGCCCCTAGGCGGAAGATAGTTTCATTTGCCTGACTAACAAAACCCACTGTCCTGTGCTTCGCACCTCGCCTCATTCTTCATACTCATTATAAGCTTATTAAATTTCCATTACATTTTCTTTTCCCCAGAATCGCCACTTTTTCTTGTATATCGTTATTAAATTTTTCCATTTACATTAATCTTTTCTGCTATTGTTAACACTTGCTATATATGTATGTATGTTTCATTCCTTTCATAATGGTAAGGATCAAAGTTCGTTATATCCAGTTTTGTTATTTCCATTTTATTGTTTTGCTATTTCATTTTGTTGTTTTATTTATTGTTGTTTTGTTGTTTTGTATGGGTGCAAAACACGGTCCCTTACTATTATTACGGCTGGTCATATGAACGCAACCACCAGGGAGAACAAAGGATTTCAACAACGCTATGAACTGACAAAACAAAGTATGAAATTCGATATGATTGGACATCTTCATTGTGACATTTTTAATCAAGATAAATTTTTATTTCATGGAGTGGAATTACGTGTGAAACTTATTCCTGCAAAACCAAACTTTTGTCTCATGGCCAGTGAAAGTGGTGTGAATGCAAAAATCAATATTCTAGATGCATCGTTGCAGGTGAAAAAAGTCAGCATTAGCTCTAGTGTCAAATTGGCACACAATAAAATTTTACAATCTACACCGGCAAAGTATCCTCTGACAAGGGTTCAAATGAAATCATTTACCATCCCAAAGGATATACAATCCAAAACTATTGATGACCTGTTTATGGGAACATTGCCAAATCGTATTATTGTAGGATTTACATCGAATGAAGCATCCAGTGGAACTATTACCAACAATCCATTTGAATTTCAACATCTAAACATTAATTTCTTTACATTGTACGTGGACGGAAAAGCTGTACCTTCGAAACCATTGCAACCCAGCTTTGAAGAAAATCTCTACATTTCATAGTACCACACATTGTTCTCAGGCTCTGTCATACATTTTACCAATACTGGAAATACAATTTCAAGAGCTGAGTACAAAAATGGATATACACTGTTTATATTTGACCTAACTCCCGATTCTTCTGCTGGAGATTGTCACTATTGGAACTTACAACGACATGGAGCCATCCGATTGGAAGTTCATTTCCAAGAGAAATTAGCAGCACCTGCAAACTGTCTTGTGTATGGGGAGGTTTCCTGACTCCTAGAGATCGACCACCAGCGCAACATTATCCTGGACTTTTAAATTACAAGGTATGTATACGTTATGTATCATTTCCATTCACGATGTTGAATACATTACAATTAGCTAGTGCTTTAAACGGTAGTCCATTATTCAGAAATCATTTTACCGGGTATTTGCAAGCGATGAGTTGCCCTCACGGATTTCTCTTCCTCTGGCAATCATTGTAAATACAGATCCATCTACAAAACTAGGAAGCCATTGGATTGCAATTTATATTGATAATCGCGGTGTTGGAGAATATTTTGACAGCTATAGCCTTCCTCCTTATGTACCACAACATGTTGCATTCTTAAAACTTCATTGTATGTACTATAAATATAATAATAGCCAAATGCAAAGTCTTGGTTCATCCGTATGTGGCTATTATGCTTATTTTTATTTGTGCTGTAAAGCCCAAGGAAAATCTCTGCTTGAAATTCAATACTTGTTCACAACAGTACCCACGGTTAATGATCGTAGACTACTGCAATATACCTTCCAGGTAATTTTATCATATTTATCATTGTAAGTGTATTTGTTTTATTATCATCTATTTCTATACTAATCATCTTTTTATAGAATTCACAATACGAAGCTTTGCAAACGGGTGCTATGCTGCAAAACATGGAAACAAATAATCGCAATCAAGAAGGGGAGGCGGTCTAATGAAGAAACCCAGCTCAATATACAAACATTGTCAATAAGAAAGAAAAAGAAGAAACCAGAAAAATGAATAAAATACAATTTATGCTTATCTATGTGTTTTTATTGTTCATTCCATCAATAGGATACATACAACGTTATCAGATTCTCCTAAAGAACTGTGCGATATAAGACGAGAACCCTGGGCAAAGTTTCCACCTAATTCCTAGAGAACATTGACCAGGGACCTCGTCGCGCATCAAAACCAAATCATCGATCACGCGACCGTACTACACCCGAAGGGTCCTACCAAATTGAAAGGGGATACCCGTCCATACCTTATAACCTTATCAAATAGGATAAATTGAGTCAATAACCGAACACGCGGCTGTACTAAAAAGTTTGGCAATAGGACCACCGAAACATATTGAGGTCCTGTCTTATGCTTAAATTGGACAATTTCCAAAATTGAAGGGGTGTACCCCTTGCCAAATTTTAAGAAGGGTGCAACAATATACCCATGTCTTATGATAGGAAATAGACCCCTGTAATCATATAAGGTAATAGGATCTCATCAAAGGGGATAAAATGGACCAAAAAACCAAACACGTGGTACAACGTATTGCTTACGTTTATATTTTGGCAATTTTTGTACCCCTAAAAGGGAACGAGATGGTCCACCCAAATTTATAGTGATATATATTAGTGTCCAATACTATAATACCAAATGTTTAAATTTGGCAATTTCTTCAATGTAAGGGGTGGGCCAAGGTGCCCTTCCCAAAAATGTTAATAGGTGCATCAATATACCCATATCTTACGAAAGAAAATGGACACCTATACATGACCATATAACTATATAAGGTAATAGGACCTCATCCAAGGAGATAAATTAGGTCGAAAACCAAACACGTGGTACAACGTATTGCTTACGTTTACATTTTTGGCAATTTTGTACCCCTAAAAGGGAATGAGGTGGACCACTCAAATTTATCATAATACATATTAGGGTCCTATACTATAACACCCAATGTTTATATTGGTCAATTTCAAAAATTTAAGGGGTGGGCCAAGGTACCCCTCCCAAAATTTTCAAGGGGTGCATTAATATACCCATGTCTTATGAAAGGGAATGAACCCCTGTATACGCCCATATAATTATATAAGATAATAACACCTCATCAAAGGGGATAAATTAGGTCAAAACCCCCCGAAATTTGAATTTTTGGCAATTTTTTACCCATAAATGGGAACGACATAGACATCCAATACTAATGGAGGTACATACTATGGTCCTAGGCTACCATACCAAATCTTTAGATTTGGCAATATCCAAAATTTAAGGGGGGTGCTCCTAGGTACCCCTGCCAAAATTTAGGGGGTAGGCCATGGTACCCCTGCCAAAATTTAGAGGGGTGGTCCTAAGTACCCCTCGGTCATTGACCTCGGGCCAAGGTCATTGACCTTTGACCTATGACGCCACAAAGGTCGGGGTCAAAGTCCAAAACGCGATCAGGTGCTGCAATTACTACTGATGCCCGAAAGAGAAGAAGTGAACTGAAGTAAATGAAATTGTGCACACATATTGCAAAGGTAAAATGAGGATACCGGTTTCGTATTTTTCTTGAGAGAACGTTTGGGTGGGGCACGGACCCCTCCGAACCTTTCATCACGAAATATCAAAAGTGATAGTAACAGTATATCAGATTGTACTGCTCCACTAAAGTGAACCTGTACAGTTGTCATCACCATTATAAATCTGCTCAGTTGTTATGTCAGTACCATTTCGTATTTAGGTTGATATTTAAGTTTATTTTATTTATTTACTTTTATGTTTTAGTTGGTTCAAGTTTTGTTCTAATATTAATCCAGTTTATAGGAATAAACTTCTAATTTGTTTCCTAGTTATAATAGTGTTTGCAAGCATTAGGTGATAAGTGTATAAATTCTGCACCTGAATACGAAAAAGAGAAAAGCAAGTTAAAAATACATGCCCGTGACACGAGCCGCTTGGGAGAGTAATACTCCCGGAAGTACGTTTTTTTGCGCGCTACTCTAGCCAGCTGTTTTACGCACTATCCTAGTCAGTTGTTTTAAGTTGGTCACAAAATCTATATCACTTACTACAGAGGGAACAAAACGAGCCTTATATCATGGAGTACAAGGGCAACAAAACGAGCCCTGCGGGGCTTCTAGCCCGTTCCTACTACTACCACTACTACTTATCTGCACAAATGTAAGTAAATCACATTTTTGAGTATTATTTTCGTATTATTTTAATTTAAAAAGGGTTATAAAATGTAAAAAAAATGTTTAAAAAACTTTCCTCGGGCCGGGTTTGAACTCACGCCAAAAGAGATTTTCGTTACTAGCATATTGCGCTACCCCACTCGGCCAGGAGGACCGACAACAATAATTGTCTGAATTCTGCTATTTGAATGCAACGTGGCAAGACATAGATAACGCCAACCAATCAGAACTGTGTTTTCCGTTCCTACTTCCGGGAGCATTACTCTCCTGAGCTAGTCCTCCCGTGACAGTCAAAGGAAATCCGGAGGTACACTGTTTTAGTTCATAACTTTCACTGCGAAAGCGATTGCCGATAGTGCCGCTCCGTCTCGCGTTCTAATACTCACTTGTTTAAGAATGTGTCCATCTTTTTCTGATAAGAACCGATTCCAAGATACGACTTTTGGTGAGAAGTAATATTTGTATATCTTGAACCGTCTTGTTTCAATGTGTTTACATTGATTTCATATTTATAATTAAATATCCGCTTATTTTATAATATGTTGCTTGTTGTATTATGTATTTGACATTCTTTAAAGCAGTATGGATGACTTCATTGCGGCTGTGTCATTACCGATTGGAAAGAAGTGCTGCTACATGTTTTAGTACTTTCCAGAAAATAGGTTTGTTACATTATAACATTATAGGGTCAATATTCACAAATAATAGTTTTACTAACTTTTATCTAAAATTCAAATTTTGTTGGATTTAGGTTCTGTGATTTAACGAAGTATTGGGTACCAGAGATACATGTATATATGGCTGACTGAACTTTTTTCGTTATATATACACATAAATTTAGCAATACTTAATATGTTTGTATAAGAGCAGAGTGAAAGATAAGTGTAAATTTAACCAAAAAAGCCGTGGAACTACAAAATGAGTCCTGTTACACCTTCATGTACAGATTAAGAATAGGTGAACCAATCTAAAATCTTCGTTAAGTTGAATTATACTTTAGTCCCTTTCAGTACTGAAACTATATGAGATTCAGACCTTCAATTTAAGGTGGAATTTGAACCATCGTAATGCGTTTATATTTCGATGTACTTCCTGGAAGACTAGGATTCGATTTCAGGCGGGAGATCATGTGGTATGGATTCCACGTTAATCAATATGTCAACGTCTGATGTAGCCTCGCTGCTGTACGGGACGTTAAGCAGAAAATCAACTCAACTCATTTAATGTACTTCTACCGCAAGTCGAACCAAGGAACATGTGCACTAAAGGTGTGCATGTGAGCCATTTGACCAGTGAAAATGGCATATAATAAGTAATTACATATATACCCTGCCTTTGATTAAACTGTATTGTTAGTACCTTGAGAAGTTGCATTTTATAACGGCAAGTTTGAATTTGGAGCACAATTATTATTGCTGCAAATGCATTTTCTGAGCAAAATGACTCATATTGTCTAGAAGCAATCGTACTGCTGAAGTGTTGCTAATTAGCGTATGGAAATTAGAGGTAATATACTATTTATATGCCCCGAGCGCCTGATTGGGAGGTCGCAAAATTGGGCAAATATTTGGGATAGGGGTGTTCCAAGAACCGGTTAACCGTTTCGGTTCGGTTTGTAGTCTAAACCGAATCAATCGGTTTGGACTTCAAACCGGTCCGGTTCCGTTTGGGAAAGGTTCGGTTCGGTTTGTAAAGTGTTCGGTTCGGTTTGTAGAATAGTTCGGTTCCGTTTAGAACTGTTGGGCCCTCTTTGAGGACTGTTTTGTTTGGTTTCAGTTCAATATTTGAAATCGACAGAAACGCAGTTTGCATTATTAGCAACCGTCCACCCAGACATTATAATAATGTTGAATGTTACGTTTTTCGGTATAAGTTTATTCAGATTAAAATTATTTCAATATTACTGAAACAATTGACGGGGTCGTACTTGTGTGGGTACTTTTATTGATGCTTTGGATTTTCGAATAAAACTCTTAATATCAGTTAGAAGACAACTTTATGGCATGGGCGGATTTAGTAGGGATGCGCACGAGTCGAGACATGTCTCGAATCTCGACTCGACTCGACTCGAATTCGAGTCGAGATTCGAGTCGAGACACACTTGGCAACCGTTCGCGAGATATTGGCCAAAAACTGACCGATTTACAGAAATTTAATGACCCATATCTCGGGAACCGTAAGTCATAGAGAGATCATATTGGTGTTGATCAATATCTAAAAGAATGGTAAACATTTTGGTACCAAATAGTAACCGGTGGCCACTGTCCAACTGGCCAGTGGCCACCAATTAATATCGGGACAAAAATGTTTAACATTCTATTAGGGGTTGATTACCACCAATATCATATCTCTATGGCTTACCGTTCCCGTGATATTGGCCAAAAACATAGCCAATTTCTAGATATTTAAAAAGCCATAGCTAGGGAATTACCTGCTAGAATAGTTTGAACCGAGTCATTTGTTCGGAAACGGTTGGGTAAATGGAAAACTGGGTGAATGTGTATCCTATCATTTTCAAGGCCACACTTTTTTGGGGTAAAAAAGTTTGCCCCAGGGTTCCCCGCAGGGTCCCAAACGGGATCCAACTCAAAAGTTTCAAATGGCAAAGGGGGTTAAGTAGCACATCGTTTGAAAACTGTTGTAAAATGAAGGAAAATGGAGCAAGTTTCGACTCTCTACGACAACCCTGTGCAAAATGGCGGCGGGTCAAAATGAAAACAAAAACTTAATTAAAAGTCCACGGCCACCCGTATAAATCAAAAATGGTGAGACAAATGTAAAAACAGGAAAGGACGTGTGGCATTACGAGATCGAGCTAAAGATAATTTCACAGTAAATATCAAGCTCAAGCTCGAATTAGTGAGAATCTTGACTAGTGTGATCCTCATTGAGATTAGCGAACGCGAGCTCCAATGAGGATAGAGAGCATGAGCCCGAGTGAGTCACGGTTGCAAAATTACCAATTTTACTTCTTTCTTCCTCCTTTTCTTTTCTTTTTTTTTTCCTACTCCAATGCGTAAGGTTTATGAACAGCAGAAGTACTTGCTAGAAAGACCTTAATTAGCATGTGCTTGAATTATCCATAGGAACTGCTTAGATATCTAATGCAACTTACGTTTGCATTTTAACAATTCAGGTTGTAATTAAAACCTTGAATACTGAGCAGATGAGCACGCAGAATGTTTTGTTGGGGTGTGTTTCTAATAGTGCAATTAATTCTTCGTAAACGAATACAACTCTACAGTATCTGAAGCGGCTTGAGTTGGATTGAATGAAAACGTGAACATGTATTCGAACTGCGCAATGTATTGTTAATTATCATGAACTGGAACAATTAGAAAAAAATGGAAGCGCGACTGATGACCACCAAACATCAAAATTTCACAAGGCATGGTCAAAGCTCATACCTCAAAGACCAGAAAAAAAGATTGCCCCATCAACTAACCTTTGTCTTGTCGAAGTCAGTTGCTTCTTTTCATTGTGAAATTTCCTGCAAGTTAATCAGAATGTTGAAAATTTCTTACATTTTAAATTTATTTAGTATGTACTGATCAGTCAGAACATTATGACTACCAACCTACTATCGATATAATTTCCGTCCAGGCGATATCTGTGTCACCTGCCGACGAATGCCTGCTAGTCAGTCACACGTATGGTGCATGTAGAATCAGTGAGAGTGCTGACCGTGTGTAGAATAGGAAAGGCGCGCGATCTGAGTTTGACCGAGGGCAGGTTGTAATGGCCCGCAGACTCGGCAGGAGAATTTCAGAAACTGCAGGACTTGTCGGGTGTTCAAGGAGTGCTGTGGTGAGTGTCTTCAACAAGTCGCGAAACCAAGGGAAAATGACGTCCAAACGTCAAGGGGTTGGGCGCCCCCACCTCATTACAGATGTCGGACGTCATAGGCTGGGCAGACTGGTAAAACAAGACAGGTAGTGAACTGTGGCAGAAGTATCATCATACTTTATTACTGGGCAAAGTACAAGTGCGTCTGAACACACAGTGCACCAAACACCCCTAACGATGGGCCTCCAAAGCTCATGTCCCATCTATGTGCAAATGTTAACACCACGACATCGGCAACTACGACTGAAATGAACACATGACCATCGTCATTAAACCTTGGCACAGTGGCAGAGCGTTGCATTGTCTGATGAATCCCGATACCTTCTTCATCATGACGATCGGAGAGTGCGAATCCGTCGTGTTCCAAGAGAACAGTTCTTTGACACCTGTACTGCGGGACAGAGACAAGCTGGCGGCGGCTTAATTATGCTCCGGAAAAAATTCACATGAGCATCTATGTGTCTAGTGGAGCTCGAGCAAGGCACCATGACGGCCAAGGCGTATCACACACTGCTTGCAGACTACGTACATCCCTTCATGACGACCATGTTTCCCAACGGTAGTGGCATTTTTCGAAAAGATAATGCACCATATCACAAGGCCAGGATTGTGATGGAGTGGTTCGAGGAACACAGGGGCAAGTTCCAAGTGATGTGCTGGCCGCCCAACTCGCCTGATCTGAACCTAATCGAACACAAATGGGATGTGATTTAACATGACTTCAGAGCGCATCGCCCCCCCTGGAATTTACGGGAATTAGGTGACCTGTGTGCAAGGGCGCCGATCCTGGAGGGCCGAGGGGGCCCGGGCACCCCCAAAGCTCATGTGGGCCCCCGCATTGTATTTATGAATATACAATATTTGGCATAATTTGAATACAATTTGTCTTAAAATCCTCATATATATGCCTCCTGCAATCTGAATGCCCCCCAAATTTACAGAAAAATCGGCGCCCTTGCCTATGTGTACCAATCAACTCTCTCCAGTGACCTTTCAAGGATCATTGCGTCCATGCCAAGACGCGTCGCCATTGTTATTCGTGCCAAAGTTGGACACACTGACAATAAGGTAGGTAGTCATAATATTCTGGCTGATGTGTGCGTATATTTTAACTCGTATATTTTGTCTCGACTCGAATTCGAGTCGAGTCGAGACAGAGACTTTCGAGTCGAGACACGAGTCGAGACAGAAACATATTTTCAAGTCGAGACAACATTTTCTCGAGACGAGTCGAGACAGGCTTAATCTCGACTCGACTCGACTCGACTCGTGCGCATCCCTAGGATTTAGGAGATACCGTGGTAGGGGAGGCAGTTACTTGAGGGGTGGGTGCTATTCCAGGAGAAGCTACGCTTAGAATGAAACATTAAACTCGTCTTGAAATGACGAGGGGGGGCATGACTTACACCCTGTATGTGGAATATATCGTTGTGTAATATTATCAGGTAACCAAGAAAATTTGTGCTGTTTTTGAGAACAGTTACTTTTGTCGCGTTAGTGTGGTCAAATTGATTCTGATGACGTTACACAGTATGGTGCGAAATTCGTTGTACAGAAACAGAGGGGTGATTCCTGAGAGCAAAACAAACAAAAAAAGTTCCAGTGCACATAGGACGAAAAGTATGTCGTTTACGTGTTATAGGCTGCCGAAAGCATGGGTAAACAAGCTCTAGAGTTAATTATTGCTCAATTTACTGATTGTAGACGTGATGCGGCATGATATCGACAAACGATCCTAACCTGCTCTATCCAAATTTGCAGTTTTCATATTTGTGCAATGGCGACACAGGGAATTCCCTGATATTTTATGACGTAAATTGAGTGGACAACGACATGTAAAGGACTTTTCAGTGCCTGGAAATAATACTACGTGGCAGGTCAGTACTCATACACGAAGCTAAAAGATGGCGGATGAAGTAAAAATTACTGTATGTGGTTGTACTCAAAAAGTACTAGTAAAGTCATTGTACAAGAACTCGCTGGAAATTTACGTTTCTAGAGTGTAAAAATACGTACGGCACAAGCCGATAAGTAATAGAAAATAAAGAAATTCCGATTGCTGATCTGCTCATATTAATGATATCGCAACGCTTTTGAGAACGCATCTAGCTTTACAACTACAGTAATTGAACAAGAACTACAGACAAATAAAGAACGCGTAATAATAATAATAATAATAATAATAATAATAATAATAATAATAATAATAATAATAATAATAATAGTAATAATAATATTCATAACTGTTTTAGCACATTCATTTCGATCAGTACATCACACAAATGCGACTACAGTACGTTTTTTTCAATCAATGTTCCAAACTGACGAATGTGGAACAAAATATTCCTTCCATTCACGATATGTGTGCATACTGTAACAGGGGCCGATATTTCTGGATCCAAATCGTATAACGGGACTGTATACAGAAGGTAGTTGTAGGGAGCAAGGTACAGAGGGGAGTCTATGTTTACATGGAAAGAGGATTGTTGTCTGAACGGACACTGCAATAGGTGTTCAAAGTTTCAACGCACCACTTCAATCCAAAGGTTACAGCGGCGTCGAAGGGAAAGATGCTGCGAACGCGTTGAAACACTCCTGCCGTTTCCTGAATGCTCCACATTGCAGCAACAATTCGAGCAACCAAATCCTCCTCTGATTGCACAGGCATCGCGCAGATTAGTTGTTTCATATGGCCTCAGAAAAAGAAATCTAAGTGATGAAGGTCGGATGAGCGAGGTGGCCAAGATACCGCTCCTTCTCTGCCGTCCACTTGTTCGGAAAGGATGCGTTGCAACAATTTCGCACCTGCACAGCAAATGTGCTGGAGCACTGTTGTGCATAAACCACATGTTTCGATGAACAGCCAGTGGCACAGTCTCTAGTAGTTCAGGCAGAATCTCCTTCAAAAATATCCAATACTCCCACCCGGTTAGGCATTGTGGTAGTAAGTACGGTCTGATGAGAATTATCATCGATTCATGCCCACACATTCACAGAACACCGTTCCTGATGGGCACGAGTTGACATTCCATATGGATTTGCCTCAGACCACAAATGTTGAGTGTGAGTATTCATCACTGCATCATGGGAAAACATAGCTTTATCTCTAAAGAGAATACGAGACGTGAAGCGGGATATATTAGCATGGTTCGCGTAGCCACTGGACAAACTCCCGTCTACGTGGATGGCGTGTAATGCATGCACCCTTTGGACATGGAAAGAGTACATCTGATTTTCGTGAAGCATGTTCCAAACCTGCCGATGATGGATGTTAATTTGCCGTGTGCTGGTGGACGGTTTTCTCTGATCTCAAGCAAGAATTTCCTTTTCAAAAGCTACAGTCCATACGGATCTGTTTCATCCAGCATTGGGCCTGTGTGATTCCAACAATCCTGTTTCTTGTAATCTTCGATCTACACCGGAAAACGTTGCGTGGTGTGAAATTCTAAGATTATGAAACTTGTCTGTACAGCCGTTGTGCCACACGACCATTACCGTTCGCTTTCCCGTATGCCAGATCAATGTCTGCCAATTCCTCACGTGCGTACTCCTCCATTACCTCTGTAATCACACTCATTGGCAGAATGGTGGTGAAATAAAGCGAAATTAAAGTGGGAAATGGTAGATGTTTCCTCGCCATTGTGTTCACTATCCAGAATCGAAGATAGCGAGATTGCAACTTAGTGCAACTCTTCTGCCGGAGAATGATATTTATGCGTACGATTAGCAAATGTACAAAACCTACATCATGACGAAGAAGATACCACACCCAAAGCCGTAGCTACGGCGGGGGGGGGGGAGAGCTGGCAGCAAGAGGGCGCCGAACAAGCAATAAGAAACAAGAAATGTTGAAAATGAGTAAACAATGTTGTGCCCCATAAAAGTATTGGCGCTCTATTAAATCAATATTGTCGGTTTAAGAAATAGATTTGTTAAAAATTTTCTTGTTCGCTATGCTCGCAATTAAAAACGTTTCAGTAAAACTCACAAGAAGTTTTACTTATTATTTACAGAAAGTTATTATATAATGATTTGTTAACTATGTGATATACAAGGTGCCGAGTATTGACTTATACTAGTAATCGCCCCACTTGGCCTAACTTTGGATTATCCTCAATGAGGGGCCCCAAGGCCAGGGGTCAATGACCTAGGGGTACCTAGGACCACCCCCTCTAAATTTCGGCAGGGGTACCTTGGCCCACCCCCTAAATTTTGGCAGGGGTACATAGGACCACCCCCCTTAAATTTCGGAAATTGCCAAATCTAAAAATTTGGTATGGTAGCCTAGGACCATAGTATGTACCTCTATCAGTATTGGGTGTCTATGTCGTTCCCTTTCATGGGTAAAAAATTGCCAAAAATTCAAATTTCGGGGGTTTTTGACCTAATTTATCCCCTTTGATGAGGTATTATTACCCTATATAGTAATATGGGCGTATACAGGGGTCCATTACCTTTCATAAGACATGGGTATATTAATGCACCCCTTGAAAAATTTGGGAGGGGTACCATGGCCCACCCCTTAAATTTTGGAAATTGACCAATTTAAACATTGGGTATAATAGTATAGGACCCTAATATGTATTATGATAAATTTGGGTGGTATACCTCATTCCCTTCTAGGGGTACAAAATTGCCAAAACTATAAACGTAAGCAATACGTTGTACCACGTGTTTGGTTTTCGACCTAATTTATCTCCTTGGATGAGGTCCTATTACCTTATATGATTATATGGTCATGTATAGGGGTCCATTACCTATCATAAGACATAGGTACATTTGTGCACCCCTTTAAATTTTTGGGATGGGGTACCTTGGCCCACCCCCTTTAATTTTGGAAATTGTCCAATTTAAACATTTGGTATTATAGTATAGGACACTAATATAGATCACTATAAATTTGGGTGGTCCACCTCGTTCCCTTTTAGGGGTACAAAATTGCCAAAATTTTAGTACAACCACGTGTTTGGTATTTGGTACATTTTATCCCCCTTTGATGAGGTTCTATTACCTTATATGGTTATATGGTCATGTATAGGGGTTCATTATCTATCATAAGACATAGGTACATTGGTGCACCCCGGGAGGGGTACCTTGCCCCACCCCTTAAATTTTGGAAATTGCCCAATTTAAACATTTGGTATTATAGTACAGGTCCTCAATATGTATCATGATAAATTTGGATGGTCTACATCGTTCCCTTTTAGGGGTACAAAAATTGCCAAAATATAAACGTAAGTAATACGTTGTACCACGTGTTTGTTTTTTTGGTCCATTTTATCCCCTTTGATGAGATCCTATGATTACAAGGGATCCATATCCTATCATAAGACATGGGTATATTGTTGCACCCTTCTTAAATTTTGGCAATGGGGGTTCACTGAAATTGTCCAATTTAAGCATAGTACAGGACCTCAATATGTTTCGGTGGTCCTATTTTCAAATTTTTAAGTACAACCACGTGTTCGGTTACTGACTCAATTTATCCTATTTGATAAAGTTATAAGGTATGGACGGGTATCTCCTTTCAATTTGGTAGTACCCTTCGGGTGTATTACGGTCACGTGATCAATGATTTGGTTTTGATGCGCGACGAGGTCCCTGGTCAATGTTCTCTAGGAATTAGGTGGAAACTTTGTCCAGGGTTCTCGTCTTATATCGCACAGTTCTTTAGGAGAATCTGATAACGTTGTATATGGAATGGACAATAAAAACACATAAATAAGTATAAATTGTATTTTATTCATTTTTCTGGTTTCTTCTTTTTCTTTCTTATTGACAATGTTTGTATATTGAGCTGGGTTTCTTCATTAGACCGCCTCCTCTTCTTGATTGTGATGATTTGTTTCCATGTTTTGCAGCATAGCACCCGTTTGCAAAGCTTCGTATTGTGAATTCTGTAAAAAAGAACGAGGAAAAAGATGATTAGTATAGAAATAGATGATGATTAAACAATACATTTGCAATGATAAATATGATAAAATTACCTGGAAGGTATATTGCAGCAGTCTACGATCATTAACCGTGGGTACTGTTGTGAACAAGTATTGAATTTCACGCAGAGATTTTCCTTGGGCTTTACAGCACAAATAAAAATAAGCATAATAGCCACATACGGATGAACCAAGACTTTGCATTTGGCTATTATTATATTTATAGTACATACAATGAAGTTTTAAGAATGCAACATGTTGTGGTACATAAGGAGGAAGGCCATAGCTGTCAAAATATTCTCCAACACCGCGATGATCAACATAAATTGCAATCCAGTGACTTCCTAGTTTTGTGGATGGATCTGTATTTACAATCATTGCCAGAGGAAGAGAAATCCGTGAGGGCAACTCATCGCTTGCAAATACCCCGGTAAAATGATTTCTGAATAATGTACTACCGTGTAAAGCACTAGCTAATTGTAATGTATTCAACATCGTGAATGGAAATGATACATAACGTATACGTACCTTGTAATTTAAAAGTCCTGGATAATGTTGCGCTGGTGGTCGATCTCTAGGAGTGAGGAAAACTCCCCATACACAATACAGTTTGCAGGTGCTGCTAATTTCTCTTGGAAATGAACTTCCAATCGGATGGCGCCATGTCGTTGTAAATTCCAATAGTGACAATCTCCAGCAGAAGAATCGGGAGTTAGGTCAAATACAAACAGTGTATATCCATTCTTGTAGTCGGCTCTTGAAATTGTATTTCCAGTATTGGTAAAATGTATGCCACAGCCTGAGAACAATGTGTGGTACGATGAAATGTAGAGATTTTCTTCAAAGTTGGGTTGCAATGGTTTTGAAGGTACAGCTTTTCCATCCACGTACAATGTAAAGAAATTAATGTTTAGATGTTGAAATTCAAATGGATTGGTGGTAATAGTTCCACTGGATGCTTCATTCGATGTAAATCCTACAATAATACGATTTGGCAATGTTCCCATAAACAGGTTATCAATAGTTTTGGATTGTATATCCTTTGGGATGGTAAATGATTTCATTTGAACCCTTGTCAGAGGATACTTTGCCGGTGTAGATTGTAAAATTTTATTGTGTGCCAATTTAACACTAGGGCTAATGTTGACTTTTTTCACCTGCAACGATGCATCTAGAATATTGATTTTTGCATTGACACCACTTTCACCGGCCATGAGACAAAAGTTTGGTTTTGCAGGAATAAGTTTCACACGTAATTCCACTCCATGAATTAAAAATTTATCTTGATTAAAAATGTCACAATGAAGATGTCCAATCATATCGAATTTCATACTTTGTTTTGTCAGTTCATAGCGTTGTTGAAATCCTTTGTTCTCACTTGTGGTTGCGTTCATATGACCAGCCGTATCTTGAAACCACATTGCTGTTTGTAAATGTGTATTTTTAGCTCCATCACTATAATTGAGCAGTTTTTCCATGTACGAACGATATGGATGATTATGTGACGGAAATGAAATCAGTTTATTGTTCAAGTAGATTTGTACTTCACTAAACATAGCATTTAGAAAATCATTGACAGGTGCAATTGCTTTATCCGTATTGGTGAAGGAGGAACCATCTGGATTCACAATTTGTGCTTGGATGTACAATAAGGTTTGTGGCAAATCAATATATTCATCACTGCTACCACTCACTACATATTCTATTGGTGAATTTTCAGCTATTGAACTAATTGGTTTGTAGCCTATAATACGATTGTCCAGAACACTGGTTTGCGTGGGCAACGTTGAAAAAATGTCCAATTCACTTTTTACACATTCACAGGATTGATGATGTAAGAAAGCCATCGTTGAATTAATCAAAAATATCTGGTGACGATTCCAATGATTTCTTCTTCTTCTTCTTATGTGATAATTTACGTCTCTTTGTAGGATTGATGGTGTTGTTGATCGTTGGAAGGTCAACCTCAAACTGAGAGCAGTCATCCCATTTTCGTTTATGATATCCACTTCACAGCATAGTTTTCAACTTATTTTTAGCTTTTTCTTGTAAATTTGATTTTGCCTCTTGCATCCGTTGATGAAACGATTCTTCCAGCGGTTGATTCGAGATCACAACATCATTAATCATATTGGCACCTGATTTTAATAATTCTTTTCCCACAGTTTTAGCTCCTTGCTTCACAAGTGGTAACACTGAACGAAATAAGCCACCAAGGAAACTTCCAATGCCATGTCCTGCTTGATAGGGACTTCCCACATAGACGTTGCCGATACCGGACAACGCTTGCTTTTGGTAGTATTGAAAATACGGATCAGTCATGACGACGACGACGGAAATGTAGTTTTGTACACACCGTTCCAAAGGTGAATGGCATACGATGACCTGTGCTATCCCTTATATCGATTTGTATTCATTTTTTCCACCGGAACATAATGTGCAGGATTAAAGATTTGTACTGCATGACTTCCAAAAGTATGATTCACAGGATCCATGTTGACAATTCGTAGCAATGGTACCATTGTATCTCCAACAATGACAGATTCAATAATGTCACAATAGACGTACATTTGTGATGGTAAGCCTAATCGTACATCCGGTGTATATTGTCCCTTTTCCATATCTTTTAAATCACTTTTCGGTTCAAATCCAAGCATTAAACTAACACTTGGTGAAATTTGTACAGAAGTATGTATTTCCTTTTTGGGATGTCTTATGAGGCATATATTATTAGTTGCGTCATGAGATATAAATAAATTGGTTTCTTTATGATGTATATTAATTGCATGAATAAGATCCCGTATATTGTTATAATAGCGAACAGGGATCGTTACAACCTTCCACGGTTCTTGATCATTACTACTTGATGATTTGTAATATATTTTATTGTTTTCACTGTTAATGTTCAGCAAAGAATGTGGATAATGAATCTCTACAATTGCCACATCCCATTTCTGGCGAAACTCTACACGTCGTTGTAATTTCGTAATATATGAAGTCAATGTATTTTCTGGAAAATAATCCATGGAACTATTACTGGGAAGTGTAACGTAAAAATCTTGATCAGGTTCCATTCTTCTTCTTCTTCAATGAAGTTGCAGGGATCCACGAATTGAATGAGGAAGGATATCCTTTCCACTGGACGAGATACTCCTTTCTGCGACCTTTTGTTCTTGTACGTAATATTTTATCGATGAGGAACGTCGAAGGGAGCGGTACTGGTTGTAATTCTTCTCTGTAGAAAACACCATCGATGAGTTGATGATTTAAATCCTCTAGTCGATACACTGGTGGGTTTCTTGGTACAATGGCTTTTACTCTGAATATTTCCCAAGTCCAGTTCTCGAGGTAACCCTTGTCAAAGATACGTTTTGTTTTACTTATACGAACAGTATCACCAACAGATAAATCCGTATCTTGTTTTGAACGTTGTAGCTTTTTGTCGTATAAGTTATGCCACACCTCCAGTAAATTGTCCTGAGAAACGTTTGCAGGTGCCATTTTAATACTGGAATGCCGACTTTCATTGTATGCTTTTACAAGTAAAGGCAATACTTTGATGTAATTGTATGTTTGATATTTGGTAAAGTATTTCCACATACGATGTTTCAATGTCTGATTAAATCTTTCTGCGATGCTGGCTTTAATATCTGGATCCTTTGTTGTAACATGTTGCACGTTGTGTTTCCTGAGAAACTTTTGTACTGTCTTGTTGGTAAATTCAGTTCCTTGATCACTACGTAGCACAATTGGTTTCCTGTCCTGGAAAATCATTTCAAATGCATTCACTATATCCTCGGCACTTTTTGATTTTAGTGGTACAGCCCATCCGTACCGACTAAACACATCAATCACTGTAAGAATATAGCGGTAATTGTCATTATAGTTTTGAAGTGATTGTAAATCATTTAAATCACATTCCCATTGATCATCAATATTGTTGACAAGATAAAAATCTCTACGGAAACGACGACGTACAGGACGGTGTAACGTGTAGGTAAGTTGTTTGTTTAACCAAAGTTTTATTTTGACTAGAGGTATAGATTTTCCTGTGGCTTGCCATAATTTCTTTGCAGTAGAAAATGATGCAGGATGTGCTGGATTGTAATAAATGGATTTCAACTTTTTGTTCATGGTTTGTACGTTGACCATTGTGGAATGATACGTTTTCTTTTTGGTCGGACTTCTAAAACATCATCATCTTCTTCTTCTTCTCCGGAAGAAAATAATTCAGGTGCCGGTTTTGGTGGTGCAGATCCTTCAGATGCTGTTGTACTATTATGCTTGACAATATAGTTTAATCTTCGTGGATTACCAATCAATTCTTGAGGTGTGTTTGACGATGCAAGGTAGTTGCAAAACAATTCCCAGCCTTGAGGATTAGAATTTTTCCTCGGTCGAGTCACATCACACATTAAATCTACAATATTGGATCCATGTAGTTTATTATCGTTGATGTACACTGTTCCTTTATGATCCCACGTAATTGCGTCATCTTGTTTTAAACGACGGAATAGTAGTTCGGCTTTCTTACGATACATTTGTGGTATTGCGGCTAAAATTTCTTGTTTCGTGCTATCGTCAACATTCGGGACGTCACCATCAGGTTTCATTGATGTAATTGTAAGTGGTATTGGTTCTTTTTGTTTACGTATCACATAAAGATATTTCTGTAATATTCTATTGTACTGATTCCATTTTTCTTCATCACTTGGATACGATGTATTCAATATAGATTGCATTTCACGATCGAGATTAGATTCTCGATTTTCACTCACACGGGATGATGATGCATGCATTCGTTGAAGCATTTCTGGTGGCACTAAAACCATCTTCTTGCTATGTTCCATGAAGTTTATTGTTTAAACAAAATACTGGATAACACACTTCCTACAATAGGTGCAAGTAATGCAGGTAAGAATCCTCCTTGTTGTACGGCTAAATGTTTCTTCTTTTTATCCAATGATTTTGTATTGTCTACGAGATAGCGGAGCGTGTTCTTGTAACGCTTTAATCTTGACTTCTGCGCACTTGTCAGTGGAACATTGCCTTTTAAGACATTATAACAACATTCACAAATACTATGAATTAATGAAGCGTCTGCATTGGCAATAATAGCTTTACGCAATCTTGGTTTAGCTTTGTGCAGAGCACGTAGCAGATCAGCGTGTTTCACTGTAGGAGACATCGTGACAGACTAAGTCATTCTTTTCACATGCACAATAATTTAAACATGTTTTGTTGGTACGTAAACATAATGATGCAAATCGTCGGGAAAAATATTTGTACGAAATCGCATTTCATCGGGTGTATCTTGTTTAAGATCCATCAGTAAATAACCATGTGGATTTCTTGTTGCGTCTGCATAACTTTCTTGTAGAAACAGTGGATGCTCAGGCATGATTTGATAACTCATATGCTTGATTTGTGACTTGTCACGTGGATTTTTAAACAACACCAAATACGAACAATTTAAACTCATATTTCTATTTGCTTTACTTTGATGAAATACATTATGTGTTATAAAAATCACACTAATATTTCGATGATGTGATCCTTTTGTGAACATATCAACAATATCACTATTCACTTCTCGCATATGGTCATCAATAATAATCAAATGTGGTCCATCTTGAGGCTGAAAATCTTTCATTCGTGGAAGTCCTTCGTGAAATTCTACTGGAACTGGCATTGTTGCATACACGTCTTGCCATTCTGCATAATACCAGTATATCTTACGAAATTTTGCATTGATCATGGTTGGGAGATGTGACAGTAATCGCTTCACAAAATACGTTTTTCCACACCTGCTAGGCCCTGCGAGAATACAGGTAAACGGATGTTTCCATTGTGTATCCATGATGAACACTAACACCTTGTTTCAAAAATGATGCGTATTTAAAGAGAGTACAAATTTTCTTTTTGTTTTAGATTGTAAATTCTTGCACTCACTGGTGTGAAAAGGAAAGAAACAGTTCATCTGTTTATCGAATAGTTGAAAACCGTTTATTTGTTAATCGAATAGTTGAAAACCGTTTATTTGTTAATCGAATAGTTAAAAACCGGATAAAGTTTAACGGTTAACCGTGAAAGCTGATCACTGTTTGATTCAAATTCTAATTGAAAATTTTTCGTTTGAAATTTGTTTTGAAAATTGTTTCAAAAATTTTTGTTTGAAAATTTTTTGTTTCAAATTTTTTTCAAATTTTTTCGTTTGAAATTTTTTTGTTTGTAAATTTATTGTTTCAAAATTTTTTGTTTGAAAATTTTTCGTTTCAAATTTTTTTGTTGAAAATTTTTCGTTTCAAAATTTTTGTTTCAAATGTTTTCGTTTCAAAATTTTTCGTTTCAAATTTTTGTTTTGAAAAAATTTTTGGTTTCAAGATTTTTGTTTAAAAGTTTTCGTTTTCAATTTTTTGTTTTGATTTTTTTTTAGTTTGAAAAGTTGAAAAAAAAAGTTTTAAATGCCAAGAATCTTGTTCAAAGTTTCCGCCTAATTCCTAGAGAACATTGACCAGGGACCTCGTCGCGCATCAAAACCAAATCATTGATCACGTGACCGTACTACACCGAAGGGTACTACCAAATTGAAAGGAGATACCGTCCATACCTTATAACTTTATCAAATAGGATAAATTGAGTCAGTAACCGAACACGTGGTTGTACTTAAAAATTTGAAAATAGGACCACCGAAACATATTGAGGTCCTGTACTATGCTTAAATTGGACAATTTCAGTGGACCCCCATTGCCAAAATTTAAGAAGGGTGCAACAATATACCCATGTCTTATGATAGGATATGGACCCCTTGTAATCACAGGATCTCATCAAAGGGGATAAAATGGACCAAAAAAACAAACACGTGGTACAACGTATTACTTACGTTTATATTTTGGCAATTTTTGTACCCCTAAAAGGGAACGATGTAGACCATCCAAATTTATCATGATACATATTGAGGACCTGTACTATAATACCAAATCTTAAATTGGGCAATTTCCAAAATTTAAGGGGTGGGGCAAGGTACCCCTCCCGGAGTGCACCAATGTACCTATGTCTTATGATAGATAATGAACCCCTATACATGACCATATAACCATATAAGGTAATAGAACCTCATCAAAGGGGGATAAAATGTACCAAATACCAAACACGTGGTTGTACTAAAATTTTGGCAATTTTGTACCCCTAAAAGGGAACGAGGTGGACCACCCAAATTTATAGTGATCTATATTAGTGTCCTATACTATAATACCAAATGTTTAAATTGGGCAATTTCCAAAATTAAAGGGGGTGGGCCAAGGTACCCCATCCCAAAAATTTAAAGGGGTGCACAAATGTACCTATGTCTTATGATAGGTAATGGACCCCTATACATGACCATATAATCATATAAGGTAATAGGACCTCATCCAAGGAGATAAATTAGGTCGAAAACCAAACACGTGGTACAACGTATTGCTTACGTTTATAGTTTTGGCAATTTTGTACCCCTAGAAGGGAATGAGGTATACCACCCAAATTTATCATAATACATATTAGGGTCCTATACTATTATACCCAATGTTTAAATTGGTCAATTTCCAAAATTTAAGGGGTGGGCCATGGTACCCCTCCCAAATTTTTCAAGGGGTGCATTAATATACCCATGTCTTATGAAAGGTAATGGACCCCTGTATACGCCCATATAACTATATAGGGTAATAATACCTCATCAAAGGGGATAAATTAGGTCAAAAACCCCCGAAATTTGAATTTTTGGCAATTTTTTACCCATGAAAGGGAACGACATAGACACCCAATACTGATAGAGGTACATACTATGGTCCTAGGCTACCATACCAAATTTTTAGATTTGGCAATTTCCGAAATTTAAGGGGGGTGGTCCTATGTACCCCTGCCAAAATTTAGGGGGTGGGCCAAGGTACCCCTGCCAAAGTTTAGAGGGGGTGGTCCTAGGTACCCCTAGGTCATTGACCCCTGGCCTTGGGGCCCCTCATTGAGGATAATCCAAAGTTAGGCCAAGTGGGGCGATTATTACTCTTATATTGTACGTAGAAGCGTTTTCAAAATCAGAAACGGTCAAAGTCTGAAATATGTGTTCGGCGTTTTGATGATGATGAGTCTGGTTAGTTAATCACGCTTTTCTTATAATATTAATCACGACGGTGAGAATGAAAGTATGAAAAACGTGAGAAATGAAGACACACATGCAAGCTGCTATTTGAGCGGAAATATTAAAAGTGAAGGTAAACAAGGGGAATAATAACATTTTCGAATTTGAAGCAGTTGTAGAATGGGGGCTTAACAGGTCAGAACTTAACCCAACGAATTTAATCGTTTTCAAAGATTGACCACTACCAGTGATTTTCTTTATTCCGTTGAGATAGGAAATGCTTCTAATTTGAAGGAATTTTTTGGGATCATTTCTCCATCAAATACTTGTATTGCCAGGATTTTTTGTTGTGCATACGTGGTATCTAGTTCTGTGATATTTTTATCTATCTACATTCATACAAAAGATATACAAACATTTTATCTATATCTATCTATCTATCTATCTATCTATCTATCTATCTATCTATCTATCTATCTATCTATCTATCTATCTATCTATCTATCTATCTATCTATATCTATATCTATATATATACTGCAATGAGTACTTTCAGGCTCTTTGCTATTTTATTCTTTTATTATACACGAATCTGCTAACTGGTTGTATGTTAGGCCTGAGTTAAAGATTAAATTCAGCTCCATGTGGACACAGCTGAATTTGCTTTGACGGAGTTCGATTAAGTTTTGGTTAGCCAATAGTAAACGAAACCACGTTTCAAACCCTTTGGACAGTTAGTTTATCAAAGTTCTACGGACAGTTCTGAACGGTACGATTCGGTTCGGTTCGCTTTGTGAACGGTTCGGTTTGGGTTCGGTTCGGTTTGGGATCAGTTCGGTTCGGTTCGGTTTGGGATCAGTTCGGTTCGGTTTAGGTTAACCGTTCCCAACCGGTTTAAGTGGCAAACCAAAACCGCGGTTTACGTTTTCAGGAACCGTCTACCCTTAATTTGGGACAGTGGTTTGGTTTGATTGGTCAAGGAGGATCTAAGGCGAGTTCTTGCCCCGAGCGACAACTAGCATATTTCCGTCGCTGTGTGGCTTGCACACGTGATTCTAGCTGCTGGTTGTAAACTTCCGCTCTCTTGTCGGAACACCTATTTGTTACACACGGAAAAATATTATCTATTGAAAAGCGATGGTTAAGCTTCAACACGCCCTGATCATAATTCAGGACGGCTCTACTCTCTACAAAAAACTGAGATGCCAAAACAGTTCTATATTTAGCCCTTTAACAATGATTCCTACGGTGTAATACATTTTCCCTTCTACTTCAATTTACAACATGGCTTGTCCGATGAGTGACACAACGGACCTACCAAAACCACAACTGACCCTAATGTTAGTGGATTTTATAAATGCTGGAGGTTCTCGCTTACTAACGCGTTCCCACAACTGTTCCGACAATGCGCTAACTGTAGCGCTGCTCTCAAGAAGCGCTAAAAATTTTTCTCCAAAAGGAACTACCTCCACTTCCGGCAGTGTAATAACATTATTGGTCGGGAGTCGTTGTATGCTAGAGTCTAACCAATTCCGAGAAATCGCGTTCGTCTCATCGAAATTTTCCTTATCTAGTTTAATTTCTTTTGCATTTCTCAAAACCAAACAAATTTCTTGACGAACAACGTTCGCAGCACTGGAAAAGTGTTACTTCTCAAAGATTTCCACACATTTACTACATTCACTTTCCACATTTTCAATTTCTTTAACTAGCGTCTCGCAGTCTACTACATGAGATGAGCATTTCTCGTTTTCATTATTACGTACGTGTCCAGGTGTGATAATCGCAGGCGTTTCCAGAATATTCAGTATGCATCGCGCTTATCCGCCTTCCCTTTCACGCACGAGACGTCCATAGTTTCGCACGCTGGTAGGGCTGTCCGGTCGTGAGCGATTTCGAGACTGAGGCTGTCTCGACGGTCCTACATGTTCTCTGACTTAGGAGTTCTAAGTTTTCGTGTTATTTGTTAGGGTTCGGGCTTTGCATGTTTCCTGCTAGTTCACGGAAACAATCCACTCGTTCAAGCAACTTAATGAAGAAATATAACTACTACTCAATTAATTTGAAACGAATTTTGTTTTTAAAAATTACAGTATTAATCAGGCTTTGAAAAACAAAGTCCGTGTGAGTATTTTTGGTTTAAATTAATTTTGTTAAAGTTTCTTTGCGACGGTAATGTTAAAATGTGATTCTGTAATATCATATACAATAACTTGTTTCGGAGCATGAGTAATTCAGTAGTAGATCTCTTACTTGTGGCGCATGGGGTATTTGGCTCGATCCAACAGAGCCAAATGGACTTTGCAGTGGACAAACATCATGCTTATGGCTTTTCTCGGTGATCTCCCGATCTCCCATTTCACTATCATCCACCGTCTCGTTTAGCCTTGATGGATAATTATGCAACATTAAACTGAAAAAGATCTTCAGCTCATGAGCTGGAGTAGTAGCTAGCGAACGCACTTTTGTTGCACGGCTAGGAGTTCTGGCTCAGATTCCCGGTTGTTCGGATTAAAGAACTATCAGTTCACGTCTGATATAATTTTAGTGCTAGGAAAAGAACTAAAACTTCAACAAATAAATGCAAGACTCTTTTCTGTTTATTAAGAGAAGAGGCTCCAAGACGGTGGTGATGTGTTAGGGGAAACTATATATGAAGAGCAATAGAATAGCAATGTGCAGCGATCTGAACAGACAGTGATAGTGTAAAATAGGTAGCCTCTTATTTCCAATGAGGCCAAAATGTTGGTGTAACGAAAGTGCTATGTGTGTTGAGTGTATTGTGAGGATCAGTGCCTAAGTTTCTTACTGCCAACAAAACTCACGGCAAAAACAGGTTAGCGAAAAGGAACAGAGGTTGGAGTGAAGCCCCCTGTTACAGGCACTGCCGAACATTAAAGCTGATTGTCACTTAGAACCGTCGTGCGACTGTGATGAAAGTGACCCAATGCTGTGAGCACCAGTTGTCAAGACTATGTCGAAATCATTCCGCCCCGAATTGCATGATAGGGACATAATGTGTTTGTTGCACAACTGAAACTGTTGATAAGGGACCATAAAGCTAGCACGACGCCTATGTTGAGGCGAATATGCAGCATTGACTGCTGATGTCTGGAAACGTGTGATATTGTTGGATGTGTCTTCGTTCATTATATTTCAAATCATAACCGTGTTTATGTGGTCAGACACCAGAGAAGCGTATGATATGCAGTGTCTCCGCCCAACCATGAATCATGGTGGACACTTTGTGACCATGTTGGAGGCAGTATCTTGGCTTTCATGGGGTTCTATGTTGACGCTTACCGGTCTCGCCCTTGCTGTGATTATGATCCGATTTTGGATGACCGTTTGTTTCCTATGCGCGGGATGGTGTTTCCGGTCAATTACGCCATATTCCAGGATGATAATGCGTCCACTCATACAGCTGAAGCTGTCGTGTCGTGATTTGAGGAACATGTGGATGAAATTGAACACTACCAATGGCTTGCCGAATAATGGACTTATTTCTATACCGTCCGACGTAGAGAGAACTACCCGCAGAATGATGCAGTATTCCACTCTTGCTAATCACCTCATCTATGACTCCATTACGTCGCATCCGAGTTGTTCTAAGAGCGAAAAGTAGTGCAACTCTATAGTAATCTAGTAAGTTACACTATTTCAGGTGCTCCATTGAATTGATACGTATCTGTATATCAGTATTCCTTTGTCGTCAAGCGCGTACACGACTTCAAGACGGGAGACCCGGGTTCAATTCCCGATGAGCTCATGTGGTTCTAATTTCATGTTAAGCAGAGGTGCATGTCTCATATTGAATATATGCTAAAAGGGACATTATGTCCTGATCCAACCAACGAAATAACATAGTAGATATTATTCATCAAATATAGAAACATATGTACTAACCCAGGGTGAAAATTTTCAAAATCAGACGCACTCGACAATCCAAGAACGATGTTCGCCAGTATCTTTCATTTACAAAGTATGAGAGTTCCCTCCCACGGCCTTTCGTTTGAGAAAGAGACAATTAGACTCAGGATAATCAATTTTGAATTGGACAATTCATATACATGTTAAAAAGTGTCTTAAAACTGCACGTTTGTGTAACGTTCTCTTTGTACTGAAGTACCAGTTGTCGATTGCAGTGATAACGGTATCTCATGCTAATATCAATTTTTTTAAAAATATTTTACTTTAGACCGCTCGACTCATCAAAAGGGCCCGGGTAAAATTATTCCGCGACAAATGGACCCTAGTCAAAAGGGAACTGAGTCAAACGGGCCCTGGTCGAAAGGGGCCAAATCAAAACGCCCCTCATGCAAAGGACCAGGGTCCAAAGAGTTCCACGACAAAAGGGTCCGATTCAAAAGGGCCCGTGTGAAAAGGGGACCTGCTACAAAAGGGCACTAGTCAAACCAGTCCCGCATTAAAAGGGCCCAGGTAAAAATGTCTCCGCTACGAAAGGGCCCGAGTCATAAGGGCGCTGGGTCAAAGGAGTCCAGGTCAAAAGTGTTCCGGACAAAAGGGCCCGAGTCAAAAGGGAACTGCGTCAAACGGGCCTGGGTCAAAAGGGGCTCCGCTGCCAAAGGGCACGAGTAAGAAGGACCATGCGTCAACGGTTCTGGTTGAAAGGGCCCCGCGGCAAAAAGGCCAGATTCAAAAGGGCCCCGCATTAAAAAGGCGCAAGTCAGAAAGGCCCCTTGTCAAAAGGGCCCAGTAATTACGGTATTACAACCCATCGCCCCCCAGAAGTCCGTTCTGGATCCGCCCCTGGTTCTGTCACTCCCTCTCTGCCCCTGGCTGTATTTGCGAAAATAGTGTTTGCTTTCCATGTTTTAGGGTAAGGAGTAAGACACCTTTGCACAACTTGGGAGAGTGGGAGGGAGTAACAAAATGATCGATAGACGACTGATGCAGAGTTCATAGTTTCAAGCAGTGGTATACACTGGTTTGAAAGGATGGGCTACCACTGATCTTGTATATTGTTATTATTATTAATGATAATAATAATAAAAGTAATATCATAATAACCATCACAAGGGCCCGGGTCAAAAGTTCACCGCAACAAAAAGGCCCGAGAATCGCTAGTTAATGCAAAAATTTGCGATTTAGGTGGCGGTAATAAACATAACAACTATGCACAATAATGACTGCATTTTTGCGTTACTTTACTATACTCAGAACTTTTGCCAAAATTGGTACGGAATGACAACCAACGTCAGTAACAGAGGCGACTCTTGAGAGAAGTGACATTGGTAAAATTAACATTTTACGAATGCAATCCACGAGTAGTTAACTGCGCAAAGGTATGATGGAATTTCATTTACGGTGAAAAACATTAATGGTCTCGAACCAAAAGTTCAAACAAACACATCAAACCACTTTTTGTTCATTGATATGCATATTTTGATTATTATACTTATTATTATATTACTTTTATTATTATTATCATTAATAATAATAACAATATACAAGATCAGTGGTAGCCCATCCCTTCAAACCAGTATATACCACTGCTTGAAACTATGAACTCTGCATCGGTCGTCTATCGATCATTTTGTTACTCCCTCCCACTCTCCCAAGTTGTGCAAAGGTGTCACCCCTTACCCCAAAGCATGGAAAGCAAACACTATTTTCGCAAATACAGCCAGGGGCGGAGAGCGAGTAACACAGAACCAGGGGCGAATCCAGAACGGACTTCTGGGGGTGATGGGTTGTAATACTGCTACTTAGATCTACTTTTAAGAGCTCCAAACTCTGGGATGGTTTTTATTTATATATAAAATAAAGTTTCCTCTTTGGGGAAAATTGCCCAATCGCTCCCTGGATCCGCCCCTGCCTGTTCACAACTCCTAAAGCTTTGAGAAACAGAAATTAAAAGAACTTGTGAAATCCAGACTCGTATCTTTTATAGTTTGTAAAGTATTAAACTAGAAATTTTGAGAAATAGGCCACAGATATCACTACTTCTTTTAATCAGAGTAGTTCCCCAATTGCCTCTCAATGCTGAATCTATATCGAAAATTCGATGCTCCCTCTAGGACTTGAACTCCGCTCCCATGAACAATAAAGATACTTACAGTCCTCTACATAGGAATACATTATTTGAAGAATTTTTAAAATTGAAACTAGCAGGAGAGAGATCACTTGTTCAACTAAATCAATGAATGAACGTAAATCCCCTTATGAATGTCTGTATAAATAGGATATGACTAGTACGTACCACTTTCAAGCGGCTATCTAAGCAAAATGTGAGATAAACCCATGTGTTTCTTTGATGCTACAAACAAAAACAAAAATAAAACCTACAATGTTCATTAAGTAAATTGCGGAGTAATATTCAACAAACTATGTATTCTGACGTAAGATTCGGAACATTCATAAATACCTTACGTTGACTATGAGCAGGGGCAGATCCAGGTCCGACTCCTGGGGGAGCGGTGGGTTGTCATACTGCTACTCTTAAGGGCTCCAAACTTTGGGATGGGTTTTATTTACATATATAAAATAAGAAAGTTTCCTCTTCTGGGGGTGATCGCCCAGATCGACCCTTGGATCCGCCCCTGCACAGAACGCACATAGCTCGCTATATAGCTGCAAGAGATCCATGGTAAATTATAGTTGTCCTCTTGTTACAACGCGTTCAGTCAAGGCGCACCTATCAAGGTCAGTTCCGGCAATAGAACACGCAGTTGACTGTTAGAAGTGCAGCAAGTGCAGCATGCAAATAGAACCTCCTGTTAACTTTTCACGAATATTTTTCACCTTCATGCGTACAGGTCACGTATTGCGTAGTTTAATTGGCATGCTGTGTCAAGTATATATACCCTAAAAAGATATGAATACTCAAAAAGCAAAAAACGTGTAACTATATTTCTTTTCCTTTTCTATTAGCCAGTGGAAGTTTGTATGGTTGTTTCAGCATCCTTGTAGTTTGCTTAGGATTCACTTCCTCTTTTTAGTTGAGCTTTTGGTTATGAACATCACCGCGAAAAGCCGTGTTTCTTATGATAGTGGCGTATTTTCGCCCGGAGAAATTACGGAAATAAAAAATAATGTAGACTCCGATGCTTTTGAAACGGACGATAAATGTAGTTTGTAGGAAGATTCTAGCATCAATTTATGTGACACAAGTACATCTTTCTATTTAAAAGTAGTGTGTGGTATACAATATGCGGCATTCAAGATGGCTGCCATGATGTACACTAAATCATTTAACGCAATTTCTACACCAATGCCAAATTGTAACATTTGCTTTTCCTTCATCTGTGCGTCTGTTTGTTACTGCCCTATCATGGTACATTTTTCTATTAGATACATATGTTAAACATAGCACACTGTCTCAAAGAGATCATGTGTCACAAATGAGTTCACATTTTCATTTGTGGGAATATTCAAGCCTAAGCTGAAGTGTAAAATCATTATAACTTTTACATTTAAAACAATATTGTGTGATATACAATATGGCGGAATTCAAGATGCCTTTCATGGTGACCACACTCCAAATCAATGCAGTTTTTGCAATAACACCAATTGTATGTAACATTTATTTTCCTCCCGTCCACGCATGTCTTTTTTATTGTTCTGTCCCAATACTTTATACTTTTTAGCCTGTATATAGATCCACATGTCTTCTCACAGCAAAATTATTCTAATGTTTTTCACAGAAAATTTTTATACTACACTTTGATCCAGGGGTAAAAATGGAATTTTATTATTAAGTGGAAAGTCAACAATAGACAAAGTTTGATTGGGCTATGTCACGAGGAAACCAACTCCGAAATACGAGAGTGCAAGCAAACTTTCATGGAGAACGACTTAAGCGATAGCGATTGTTGCAGAACAATCAACAAGCAAACAAAACTATCACCATTCAAATTTCCTGTTTGTTACTAATAACCAGATATTTTTCCTTCTTTTCACAAACACTTCAACTTACTAAGGAGACACTATCCCCTTGTGCATGCCTGATCTCCACTCTTGTTTTGATCTCAAGATTTTTACCCGTGGAACCGGATTTACTGGGCCCTTTTGACCGGGGGCCTTTCTGACTTTCGCCTTTTTGATGCGGGGCCCTTTTGACTCTGACCTTTTTGCCGCGGGGCCCTTTCAACCAGAGCCGTTGACGCATGGTCGTTCTTACTCGTGCCCTATGGCAGCGGAGCCCCTTTTGACCTAGGCCTGTTTGACGCAGTTCCCTTTTGACTCGGGCCTTTTTGTCGCGGAACACTTTTGACCTGGCCCCTTTTGACGCAGCGCCCTTATGACTCGGGCCCTTTCGTCGCGGAGACATTTTTACCTGGACACTTTTGACGCGGGGCTGGTTTGACTCATGCCCTCTTGTATCAGAGCCTCTTTTCAATCGGACCTTTTTGTCGTGGAACACTTTGAGCCCTGGTCCTTTTGATGAGGGGCGTTTTGATTTGGCCACTTTTGACTCGCCCCTTTTGTTGCGGAGACGTTTTGATAAGGTCATTTTTGACGCGGGGCTTTTGACTCGTCCCTTTTGTATTTGGGTCCCTTTTGACCCAGGCCCGTCAACGCAGTTCCCTTTCGATTCGGGCCCTTTTGTCCTGAACACTTTTGACCTGGACTCTTTTGACGCAGCGCCATTATGACTCGGGCCCTTTCGTAGCGGAGACATTTTTACCTGGGCCCTTTTAATGCGGGACTGGTTTGACTAGTGCCCTTTTGTAGCAGGTCCCCTTTTCACACGGGCCCTTTTGAATCGGACCCTTTTGTCGTGGAACTCTTTGGACCCTGGTCCTTTGCATGAGGGGCGTTTTGATTTGGCCCCTTTCGACCAGGGCCCGTTTGACACAGTTCCCTTTTGACTAGGGTCCATTTGTCGCGGAACAATTTTACCCGGGCCCTTTTGATGAGTCGAGCGGTCTAAAGTAAAATATTTTTAAAAAATTGATATTAGCATGAGATACCGTTATCACTGCAATCGACAACTGGTACTTCAGTACAAAGAGAACGTTACACAAACGTGCAGTTTTAAGACACTTTTTAACATGTATATGAATTGTCCAATTCAAAATTGATTATCCTGAGTCTAATTGTCTCTTTCTGAAACGAAAGGCCGTGGGGAAGGGGGACCCTCATACTTTGTAAATGAGAGATACTGGCGAATATCATTTTAGGATTGTCGAGTGCGTCTGATTTGAAAATTTTGCACCCTGGGTTATTACATATGTTTCTATATTTGATGAATAATATTTACTATGTTATTTCGTTGGTTGGATCAGGACATAATGTCCCTTTCAGCATATATTCAATATGAGACATGCACCTCCGCTTAACATGGAATTAGAACCACATGAGCTCACCAGGAATTGAACCCGGGTCTCCCGTCTTGAAGTCGTGTACGCGCTTGACGACAAAGGAATACTGATATACAGATACGTATCAATTCAATGGAGCACCTGAAATAGTGTAACTTACTAGATTACTATAGGGCTGCACTACGTTTCGCCCTCAGAACAGCTCTGATGCAACTTAATGGAGTTGAATGAGATGAATTTCAGTTTAGCGTCCCTTTCAGCAGCGAGGCTATATGAGACGTGGACCTACTAATTAACGTCTGATCCGAACCACATGAGCTTCCGCCGGGAATCGAACCCGAGTGTCCCGCGCCAAAGGCAGCGCTACTTAATGGAGTCATAGATGAAAAATTAAATGTAATCTTTAAGTTTTACGTTCCAAGGAGTCATAGATGAGGTGATTAGCAAGAGTGGAATACTGCATAATTCTGCGGGTAGTTCTCTCTACGTCGGACGGTATAGAAATAAGTCCATTATTCGGCGTGCCATTGTTAGTGTTCAATTTCATCCACATGTTCCTCAAATCACGACACGACAGCTTCAGCTGTATGAGTGGACGCATTATCATCCTGGAATATGGCGTAATTGACCGGAAACACCATCCCGCGCATAGGATACAAACGGTCCCCCAAATCGGATCACAATCACAGCAAGGGCGAGACCGGCAAGGGTCAACATAGAACCCCATGAAAGCCAAGATACTGCCTCCAACATGGTCACAAAGTGTCCACCATGTTTCATGGTTGGGCGGAGAGACTGCATATCATACGCTTCTCTGGTGTCTGACCACATAAACACGGTTATGATTTGAAATATAATGAACGAAGACTCATCCAACAATATCACACGTTTCCAGACATCAGCAGTCAATGCTGCATATTCGCCTCAACATAGGCGTCGTGCTAGCTTTATGGTCCCTTATCAACAGTTTCAGTTGTGCAACAAACACATTATGTCCCTATCATGCAATTCGGGGCGGAATGATTTCGACATAGTCTTGACAACTGGTGCTCACAGCCTTGGGTCACTTTCATCACAGTCGCACGAGAGTTCTAAGTGACAATCAGCTTTAATGTTCGGCAGTGAATGTAACAGGGGGCTTCATTCCAACCTCTGTTCCTTTTCGCTAACGTCTTTTTGCCGTGAGTTTTGTTGGCAGTAATAATCTTAGACACTGATCCTCACAATACACTCAACACACATAGCACTTTCGTTACACCAACATTTTGGCCTCATTGGAAATAAGAGGCTATCTATTTTACACTATCACTGTCTGTTCAGATCGCTGCAACACTGCTATTCTATTGCTCTTCATGTATAGTTTCCCCTAACACATCACCACCGTCTTGAAGCCTCTTTTCTTAATAAACAGAAAAGAATCTTGCATTTATTTGTTGAAGTTTTAGTTCTTTTCCTAGCACTAAAATTATATCAGACGTGAACTGATAGTTCTTTAATCCGAACAACCGGGAATCTGAGCCAGAACTCCTAGCCGTGCAACAAAAGTGCGTTCGCTAGCTACTACTCCAGCTCATGAGCTGAAGATCTTTTTCAGTTTAATGTTGCATAATTATCCATCAAGGCTAAAAGAGACGGTGGATGATAGTGAAATGGGAGATCGGGAGATCACCGAGAAAAGCCATAAGCATGATGTTTGTCCACTGCAAAGTCCATTTGGCTCTGTTGGATCGAGCCAAATACCCCATGCGCCACAAGTAAGAGATCTACTACTGAACCACTCATGCTCCGAAACAAGTTATTGTATATGATATTACAGAATCACATTTTAACATTACCGTCGCAAAGAAACTTTAACAAAATTAATTTAAACCTTAAATTCTCACACGGACTTTGTTTTTCAAAGCCTGATTAATACTGTAATTTTTAAAAACAAAATTCGTTTCAAATTAATTGAGTAGTAGTTATATTTCTTCATTAAGTTGCTTGAACGAGTGGATTGTTTCCGTGAACTAGCAGGAAACATGCAAAGCCCGATCCCTAACAAATAACACGAAAACTTAGGACTCCTAAGTCAGAGAACATGCAGGACCGTCGAGACAGCCTCAGTCTCGAAATCGTTCACGTCCGAAGAGCCCTACCAGCGTACGAAACTATGGACGTCTCGTGCGTGAACGGGAAGGCGGATATGCGCGATGCATACTGAATATTCTGGAAACGCCTGCGATTATCACACCTGGACACGTACGTAATAATGAAAACGAGAAATGCTCATCTCATGTAGTAGACTGCGAGACGCTAGTTAAAGAAATTGAAAATGTGGAAAGTGAATGTAGTAAGTGTGTGGAAATCATTGAGAAGTAACACTTTTCCAGTGCTGCGAACGTTGTTCGTCAAGAAATTTGTTTGGTTTTGAGTAATGGAAAAGAAATTAAACTAGATAAGGAAAATTTCGATGAGACGAACGCGATTTCTCGGAATTGGTTAGACTCTAGCATACAACGACTCCCGACCAATAATGTTATTACACTGCCGGAAGTGGAGGTAGTTCTTTTTGGAGAAAAAATTTTAGCGCTTCTTGAGAGCAGCGCTACAGTTAGCGCATTGTCGGAACAGTTGTGGGAACGCGTTGGTAAGCGAGAACCTGCAGCATTTATAAAATCCACTAACATTAGGGTCAGTTCTGGTTTTGGTAGGTCCGTTGTGTCACTCATCGGACAAGCCATGTTGTAAATTGAAGTAGAAGGGAAAATGTATTACACCGTAGGAATCATTGTTAATGGGCTAAATATAGAACTGTTTTTGGGATCTCAGTTTTTCGTAGAGAGTAGAGCCGTCCTGAATTATGATCAGGGCGTGTTGCAGCTTAACCATCCCTTTTCAATAGAGGTTTCTTTTCGCGACATTAAGATCGAGGAAGATGATCTTATCATAAGAAAATTATTCTGGTAGTTCGACGACGATGTTAAAGATTTGATTGGTGATATACCCAATGTAAGTAGTATGTGCGTGTTAAGTAGAGGATTCCATACGAATGTTCAGCCACAGTTGCTAGATGCAGGAGGATGCCGTGGTAAGGAATTGGCAACACTTTGCACACGGTTGGATGACGGTAAATTCCCAATGACCGCTGAACTGGCGAATGTCGTGTAATCGCTACATGATTGGACAAAAGTTCGAATCCAGGCTACACCAGCAGAGATCAAGGAACATGTCGAAAAGTACACCGATTTAAGTAGGGATGAGAAACAACAATTTATTACGTTCTCTATAAACATAGAGAGATTTTTGACGAGAAGCCCGGGTGTATGCAGAACTATCAACACACTATCGAGGTCACAGAAGACCGACCCCTAAAAGCAAGAATTTATCCCTATAGCGGAAAGAGTTCTGAAGATGTCCTATGAGTACACTAGTAGTCATTCAGAAAAAGGGATGTGCACATGGATATTGGATGCACAAGAAGAGATAATATTTGTTTTGAAGATGTAAGAAGCTAGGATATTTCTCGCATTACGGTCTCAAGTAAATGGATGATAAAGAAGAAGGATTATACGCACGCAGGTCCAAAATATTCAGTTATGCTCATTCTTCCCGTCCTAGACAGAAGAAGATGAAGAAGCGATGCCCCTCATCTCAAGTGGTTCGTTGAACGAGAAAACACCCCTCAGCAGGGTGCTGAGGTTCCCGCTTGAAAGAAAGGAGAAAACAGCGTTGAGGCAGAAAACATGTTTTCGTTTGTGTACCTCGCTTCAAGTAGCTGAGGCAACAATACATAGATTTTTTTTTGTACAGTTAAGTAGTATAGTTAGTTTCTAGGTTAAGAGTGTGATGTTTTTGGTTTTACTTATACATGTTTCCATTTGTTTTGATTCTCATTAGTTTGGAATATTAATCCATATTGTCAATTAGTTTTGCATATGATGTTAGTGTTTATGTGTACTAGCAATTTCAATTATTTGTTTTGATATTATTGTATTTTGATTATGATGTAACTTTTTTCAACACAAATGTAGAAACATGCAAGCGTTATCAGAATAATCTTGCATATCCCTTCGGAGGGGGATAAATGTAATGTACATACATTAGCGTATGTAAATATATTAAAATCATACTATGCATATAATAATTTTGCTTCAAATTTACATATTTTACATATGTTTTCCGTATTATAATTTGCGTTTAGGATGGGATAAGTAAAAGATTAGTTGTGGGAGTAATTGTGTATAGTTCATTTTTGTGTTTATTATTATATTATTATTATTATTATTATTATTATTATTATTATTATTATTATTATTATTATTATTATTATTATTATTATTATTATTATGTGTGTTATGTAAGTATGTCATGGGAAGGATTAAATCAAGACAGAAGTTTAATTAAACGTATCGATTTTGAATATAAAATTTGTGGAGAAGGCAATGCTTTGAGAAATCTTAGAAAGCTGGACAGTATATCGCATGAACCCAGCACATAAAAAATAAGGAAAAAAGTTGGGAGATTCTTTGTCTCAAGGCAAAGAACACCCAAGAGTTAGATGCAGCTGGTGCATAGTTGCAAACTCCATTTTTCAGAAAGAAGAGAATATGGCTGAATCTTCAGTATTCATAAACCTGCGGAAGACATATATGAAAAGAATACTATGGTCGGAGACGATGTGATCTTGAGACACCAAGTCGAGTGCAGCCATTGTTTAAGTTTGCTTACTGGAGTTCGTATGTACATGCTAGATTTCGTTTACAAAGAAGTGTGATAATTTTGGAAGTTGACCAGAAATAACACATTTTGAGCATATAGCGTCGCTTCCAACGGAAGTTACGCCAGCCCGAGTCCAACCCCGAATTTTGCAGCTCCCCTCACCTCACCGGAGCAAAACCGAGGAACTGAATGTAGAATCCTTCACCTCTGTAGATAATTTTACTTCCACAAGTAATTTTTTCGATATTGTAAAGATTTTCTTGGTATTTCGTTATTGTAGAATATAAGTTAGGTTAGTCGCTGTATGGCGTTACTTTTGTATCGTATCAAGAAAGGCTTATTTCAGTACAGGATAACAAGTCCGGCAGTACTCCATGAAGGGAATGCATGATAGATGTAAGAGCGCAAACATCGCTATCATGGCAGGCGACAAACTGAGGAGAAAAACTGCACCGACGATGGAGAAAATGTGAAATTTCTGTTTTTAGGATATGACAGCATCTGATACTTTCAAGTAAGCTGTCTTAGTGTATATAGGTGTTTATTGTAGTGTGTGGTATATTGACAAACATTTTATTTTGCCGAAAACAATGAAAATATGACAACTCCACTATAGCAACCCCTCACACAGGTGAGCGCTCGTAGAGAAATCCCGGTAGGCGGCAGCACAGTCGGGACTGCATGAGAGCAACGGGTTCTCGCAGCCGAAAAATAGATAATTTTTGTGAGAAAACATAGAATACATGTTTAATAAGAACGTGATTGCTTGTAGTGCTACGTGTCATTTGAAAGCTGAACATTTCAGTTATCCAATTGGAACATCAGTTTGTGATTATCTATTAACAATTTTAAATGATTGATTAGAAACAGTGAAAGTGCAAATTAGTCAGAGGGACAATGACCTCTGTAGGCAACCTTTTTCATCTCCGCTTCACCCCGTCATAACATTCGCGAAAGCTGGCAAGCGACCCCCAACCTTTTGAGTAGAAGGTGGGTTTGATAAACACAAGGACGCAGGGGGAATCAGGGCAATTGGTGTCTTGCCGTCGCAAGAGAGGTTTCACTTTTCGTGCTCTTGTATAGATAATTCGGTTCTTGACGTGATAGCAGAAAGATCACTCTTCGCGCTCTTCACATACAGAGGAATTCATGACTCTGTTATAGTAGCGAACAGTGTTAGCTACGAACATTGAAGTTTATCTTAGTAAGCAATTATATTAGCTATGTGCGCGAACATTATGTAAATATAAACTATAACCATACATATCCAATATTTATCTTAGTTATGCAGCGTAGAAATATATATATATATATATATATATATATATATATATATATATATATATATATATATATATATATATATATATATATATATCATCGTTCGTTATTAATTCTGCGCAGCGAAAATCGCAACTGTGTGCGTTAAGTACAGGATAGTGTTGTGCGAACATTGAGAAATATAAGCAGGATATAATAATTTGTTAATGTGAACTCTATAGTAGCAGCAGTGTCATTTTCCCTTACTATTAGGGTGATGAAGTTAGATAGTCGTTCAATAGCCACCTAACAGGCTGGATCGCGTTAGGTTACGCGAAAGAATCTGTGCCTAGAACTCGTTCTACTTCAGGCACAAGATCCAGGGAATTGCAAATTGTTCCCTGAATATTCAACCGAAGGCAAACAAGGAGGGAAAGAGAGTATCGTCATGTTTTAATGGGGAGACAAATATGACCTCCGTGGGACCTACGTTCTGCTAAAGGGGAAGATAGCAGAGCCAACTCCAAGGATCAAGAGGAATACCAGGAGACACCCAAGACAGGAGAAGAGGAAGACCACCGAAGATGCATTGAATCGTGCACGAACATTTAACATAAAACAAAACAGGCCTTAAAGTGAAAAAAAAAAACATTTCGACGAAACAAATCTTAAAATTTCAAAATTTAATAATATTTTTTTCTTCATTGTAAAGTCACTGTGTTTAGTGTTTTTGCAAGTGTTATACGCTTCATTAAAGTTTTTCCAATGAATTTCGTGTGCACCTCATTCTCCACAAGAAGTCTTACAAGATATGTGATCAGTGTGATATTATCATGTCTTTCCTTTCAGCTGTCCTGGAGTTGTCAATGTCCGGTAAAATACTGTGCCCCAACACCGAAGTGTTGTTATGTGAGTGAGAATTAGTATTGTCTCTAACCACCTGAGGAAACACGTAGACCTGTAAAGTAGAGTCTCCCTTTTGATTTGAAATGCTATTCTAAATTATATTCGTTTTGTGCAGTAAGATCACTTTATCTTTATAAATTACATATTTTGCTCTACCGATCATTTATTTAAAAGCTCTACCGACTTTGCTAGTTATTTGCATATTTTTCAGACCATTAGCATTTCAAGATTTACATATTTAAATTTATTTAGATTTTTAGTTGATCTACATAGTAATTAATTAATTTTGCATTCTACGGTCCTTCCCCTTTATATGACCCACTCCATCTCTGATAAGTGTATGTATCAGCGTATGGATACTTATGCACACACGTATAACCATGAGTATTAATAAAAAAAACGATTTTGCTGCCTCTGATATTGACTCGGTGAGAAACAAAGCAAAGTTGACACTCAAAACAATAGGCACTGATTTAAATTTGTAATGAACTACATATTTAATTAACGCGGGAAAGCCCGGTGTCCCCTACAGGGGACAGCAGTTTAAACGTCTATTATTTTTCACCTGAAGGATGTATTTCGGTTATGTTTGGAGTTTTAGAATGTATCTAGTCTGAAGATCACCTAGCACTACGGTGGGATCTCAGATCCACCTAGCGGCGGAGATATGAAGTACAGAATTCCGCATTCTGCGGCCTGAGTGGCTGTTTGCACACTTCACTGCATGAAAATGGCTGCCAAGAGAGGAAACAGGTAATTATATTTTTTAAAACTCTTGATTTATTATCTTGAAACATTCATGTTCACACATAAAATGTGAGGTTTGGTCACAAATGAATAAAAGTACTTATAATTTTGCAAAAAGAAAAAGGTGTCCCCTGTAGGGGACACTGGGCACTGTACGTACATAATCTGTTTCTTTGTATAATTTCCGATTTTGAGAACATAGTTTGAATATATTATGTCGTAGATTTCTGACACTGTATACAAAATAGATACGTGATACTTTGTTTATTATATACTAAGTTTGATTTACGTATCTTTGAAACAGTTTTCCTCAAAGGCGAAAAAGGCCTTCGAGAACATTTCTTTCTACAGAGAGGTTTTCAAAATGAATTTATGTAACTACTACATAACAATGATAATGATTTTTGTGAGTAAAGTGAAAAAAATAAAGAACTTATAAAAATTGCATTGTATTGTTGAAGTTTACATAACCAAACCAAACCTAATCAAATCTCCCTAGACCAATCTGTTTGATTACGTTTTCTATGTGTAAGTAGGTTGTGCTTTGTGTGATAATTTACGTGAAGTTAATTTTCTTTTCAGCCTCAAGCTCCATATAATTGTAGAAATCCACTAAGATTTGACTATAAACTGTGGTCGCTGCCACCCGAACAGGTTATTTGATTGCTTTTGAACCCTATCAGGGAGCTCAGTATAGCAAGCTACCGTATCAAGAGATCTTGGTCTAGGTCCAAGTGTTGTTTTGGATATGGAGTCTAGGTTACCGCAAGGCCTTGGAGCTTACAATTTTTATTTTGATAACTTTTTGACAACATTGCAGCTTATTGAAACTTTGTTAGCGCATGGAAATGGAGGCACTGGTACAGTACTAGAGAACAGTATCCAGAAATAACCGTTGCAAAAGACAGAGGTACTGAAGAAGGAGAAGAAAGATTCGTTCTCTTTCGCAGCAAAAAGTGATATAGTGTTAGTGAAATGGCATGAAAATAGTATTGTGAGTGTAGTGTCTAACTGCCATAGTGTACTGCCGACTCAGAAAGTAGATAGGATTGTTGTTGCCAGAAGGAGAACAAAAATCTCTGTGGACAGCCCATCATTTATTCAAAAATGCAATAAATATATAGCGGGTGTCGACAAATTCGATCAAAATGTACATTCAGTGCGAATTGCTTTCCAAAGAAAAAAATGGTGGTTCCCTCTCTTCGCGTTTGGTGTGGATGCCATTCTCATAATGCATGGGTAATGCTAAAAGAATTCGGCCAAGGTTTAAAACTCCCTTATTGTCAATTTCGTAAAATGATTGTTCAAATTTACTGCGGTATGTATGGGAAACCACCTGTGAAGAATGTCACTTGTAGTGCACCATTAGATCAACGAGTTCCGAATGGCGTTCGTCTCAACTCTGACCCTAAGGACCAAGAGATGTGGTTTGTGCCACAAACACACAAGAATCATGTGCGAAAACTGTGAGATTGGGCTACATATTCATTGTTGGTATGATTTTCACATCCAAAAGTAAATATTGAAGGTCCCTATTGTAATTTGCGTTCTGTAATGCTATTGTTCTACCTTGCTTTGGGCAGCGTATTGAAATGTTATACCAAAATATCCGTATTTAATATTTTGCATTTTGTATAGTTATTGTATGTATAAGTGATATTTGTGTTCATTTATATTTTATTTACAATAAAACCTGTATCTTTTAAGTCAATAGTTGTTTCAATATATGCCCATTGTATTTCTAATGCCCAGTGTTCCCTACAGGGGACACCCCTATTACTCCGCATTGGGTACACGTATGGAATTATTTTCCTGATAATCTCGATTTAGTGTCTATAAAAGACACAAAAACCCAGAAAATTATTCAATACCCACTTTGTAGTAAGTATGGGCTTTCCCGGGTTAATATAGTGTTCGTAATTATAAATTACTATCTATATATACACGTGTAGGTATGAACACTAAATAAACAATTGTCTTTGCTACTTTACCAATACAAAACACATGCAGAAAGCAAACAACAGTACGTCTACTCTCTTTCCCTCATAATACGTAAACAGGAACATTATGAACACTATATACATGTTACCGAGGAAACATAGCCGTTGACAAGTTATGTAGGGACGCGATTCATCCAACTTTGCACATCAACGTCGCTTTTCGATCAACTTGGATCCACACAGCGAAAATATATTTAAAACACTTCGGGCCTTATGCAGAGTCGTTGACGCTAATGGATACGTCAAAACGACTGTGCATAGGTCCCTTCATTTTTACATGCTATAGCTTTGAACACAGAAGCATCTCTTCAATCGACTTGGGTCAATACAGTAGTTCAGAGAAATGTTCTGTTGGTGTGCTCATTCGAGAAGAAAATTGGAAGTGAGTTAAACAATTCAGGGTGAGTGGGAGGAGTACGAAGGGTAAAAGGACTTCAGAGACAAAAGGAACCCTTTGTTATATATCAAGAGAAAAAGAGTGATCTAAGAAACATCCTTATTTATGGTAGTTTGATGAAATCAAGAAGCATTGTACTAACGAGAAGAAGAATTGCCAATTATAGATGAGTGTGGAAAAGTGTTTCAGAAACATTTGGCAATGGCTTACTGTGTTAAAAATAATAGACCTTATGCAGAGTCTCTCTGACGCGTGATTAGTGTGATATTAAATAGTTCGACTAACATATGTTTTCTGCAGTAGTCAGGCCTTAAAATGACGCTAATCATACATCAAAACGACTCTGCATAAGGCAAGACGTGCTTATGGAGTATAATATGATATTTTGAGTCGCTTTATACTTTTCATTTCATCTTTGACAAAATCAATTTATTCGGAATTATTGACAATTTGATTAATTAATTCTTTACTTTTCTTAATGTGTCGTATTTGAAGAGTGGTCTAAAGTTTAACATTCCTTTCAACACTGAGGTTCTTTCAAAGTAGACCTACAGTGTAATGTGAGATCCGAACCACATGAACTCCCAACGTTAATCGAACCCAATCTCCTGCGTTAATCACGTAGACTGGAAGGACTTCTGTAACAAATCGGAAAGTCATAAACGTTTATGACAACAGTAGTCAACATCATGTTAACATATATACCCTTCCTAGCAAGGGGAACTCGTACTCGCGAACTTGTGATGAATTCGCTAGCCAGCATTCGAGACACTCTATTAAGCAGGTTGCAGATTATGAAGATAGAGCAGGTAAAACATCAAGATTTTGCCAATGATATTATGCAAGAAACACTGCAACATGTACATTGTACTACGTTGCGATTACTTTAACATAATTTCCACCTTCGGTTGGCAGCACTTCTTTTTATTTAATCTCATACTAGTTTCTTCTAGAATATACCAATCGAATTCATTAAGAGTATGGGAGAAAACGAGAAGAAAGAATTGTTCCGGCTGTGTAATGAAATATATGATACAGGAAAATAACCAAAAGACGTCCTGACGACGATCATGGTAATAATGGCTAAGAAAATGAAACCAGAGAGATATGAATATTATAAAACTTTTAGTCTCATATCTCACGCAGCAAAAAATTCCTTCGAATTCTGAACAGAAGGTTGTATAGAAGAACAAATGAGAAGTTGAGGAGGAACAGTTCGGGTTCAGGAGAGGTAAGAGCACAGCAGATGCAACTGGATTAATAAAGTGATCGGTGAAAGGTTTGTAGACAAAGGGAAAGAGTTGTATGTGGTATTTATTGATTTATAAAAGGCTTTTGACCGCGTGAATTCCAAATTGTTATTGGAAGTTCTAAAGAAGGCTGAGTTGGAATGGAAAGATCGAAGACTCATGAGAAACTTAGATATTAAGCAACTAGTAAATGCTAGAATAGAGGAGGAAATGACAGACAATAGTGCAATAAGAAGGGGAGTTTGACAGGAATGACTTCTCTCGCCAAAAATATTTACTATCTATCTAGAAGAGAGAGTAAAAAAGCCTATATATCGAAGACAGCATTTCGATAGAAGTAGAAGAATTAGTTGCATCCGGTTTGTTGTGCGAACGTGAAATAAAAGCAAGGATAGGAAGGGCGAAAAAATCCATTAGAAGAAAGACAATACTTATTTGTGGGTGCTAGAATAGAGAATTGAGAGAAAGACTCTTAAAATGCTTCGTTTGGAGTATTGTACTGTATGGGTGAGAAACATAGACATTACGCAAAAATGATGAAAAATGACGAAGCTTTCGAAATGTGGGTGTGGAAAAGAATGGAGAGAATTAACTAGGTCGAGCGGAAAATGAACAATAGGGTGTTATAAATGTTGGGAAAATATAACAATTTTCAATATTATTAAGAAGAGGAAAAGAAACTGGTTGGGACATTGGCTAAGAAGGAACTGTATCATGAGAGACCTGCTAGAGGGTATGGTGACAGGAAAGAGAGGGAGAGGATGAATAAGACTCAAAAATACATGAACGATATGAAAAGAGAAAAATCGTATGTGAAGACAACGAGGTTAGCTGAAGACCATAGAGCATGGAAACTTCTCAGTTGGAGCAAGTGACCTGCCAATAATTCCAAAATACTTATGATGATGATAAGTTGCTGAATGATCTGACTAAACTGCGAAGTTTCCTCGGAGTATTAAAGCGTGTATTGATGACGTCATAGTGCACTTCCTTAATGGGTAATGATCTACAGAAATACTACAGGATGAATTGAAGAGCAACGGGACTATTCATACATTGAATAGTTAGATGAAGGTGGATAATGGGAATAATTTTATTCATGGTGTATATGTTGGAATACAGCACAGGGCCATCTAAAGAACCGTAATCGGTTCCTCTGTTCCAGATCTTGGAAGATTCAGAATCCCATTCAATGAAGCATAATTTGTTGCCCATAAATATTTCTAAAAAATCAAGAGTATACTCTGAATTGTTAGACACTGCAAGCCCGGTTTCCCTATATTAAGGCCACCACTGAAAATGATTAACCTCATTGACTTTCTTGTTTCAGCACGCAGCATGTCATTAAGCTTGACAGGTATCTTGAGAGAAAGAAGGATTTATTTCAATAATAACCATCATAACTTTTTAAACAAAATATAGTAGGCCGAATCATATAAGAAAATAGTATTACAAATTGATAAAAAAAAATTAGGGAAAAAAATCATCTTGCTGTTTGTCGCTTTTAAAACAGATGATCACGTACAAAATAACACCTACAGAAACATCTCAAGCTCGCACCACTTACTTCGAAGGATATCAAAGTGTTGCTTAAGACTGAAGTTCAATTACACAAGACGGCCGATATGTGCCAGCAACACAGGAATGTACCTAGCGGGTAGTTCCTGGATCCCTGACTCACATTGCGAAATTCCGACTTTACTGTAAAACTAGTCTAATTTTAGGGGTAATATTACGAATTTAATATAATTTATCCTCATATTACATTTGAACCCCCGAGATAAATTTCTGTATTCATGCTTGAACTACAGCATAAATGTAACTTCGGGTTATCCAAGGTTATACTTATCTTGAAAAGTTATACTAACGAACATTGTAAATATATGCGAAGTATTTGGTGTTTTAGTTAAAATACTTTGTATATTATTACAGAAAAATAATGTATATATGTATTTTAGGGAAATTTATTAATTTCATTTTCCTTACTAAAATTGCATTTTAATGCTTCATTTTATATTAATATTTTATAACAATAACAACAATGAAATTTAAACATGATTTCCAAGAAGCAAACACAATTTGAATAAACATTATGTTACAAGTGGATGGATCAACATTTAAAGTTTAAACCCAAAATACTGTTAATTTCTCTGAACGTCGATATATTATTTTTTATTATTCTATTGTTCGCTTGTTTCTGTTGTACTAGAGAAGAAACACCTCCTCCTGTTCCCTTCCAGGCGGCAACGTACCAAGAACTGACGAAACGTTGCCACGTTGGACCGCAATGGATATACGTTGGAATAAGAAGGATGCTGAACGAACATATCCAGAAACGATAGATATGCGTCTGCCTACCTCTCTGATAAAATCAAGGCTTCTAGAACCCCATGCTCCACTGGTCTCGGTACCTATTGGAGCAAATATAAATTTATCGAGGAGATTATTGTATTTCCTTTCCTTTTCTGCCTCTCTACGTCAAGCAACTTCTCCAGCATTCACAACGGTCAATGGGAGGCTTGAATGGGCGAATGTGTCCGAACATGTAAAATCCCATACTAGAGATTTGCCTCTCATCCAAGGTATTAATGTCATGCCATCAGGTCGTTTACCATCGGAACGACAACAGCCTGACGGTTCAGGAATCGAAGGAATTCCTGCCGTCATGAAGGCTCGCAAAATGATGTCATTAACAGATGAATGTCTGGTGTTTCTGCCTATGCTCTTCGTGCATTAGAGGCCATGCAGGCCGCGTTGGGTAACTTGATCCCCGCAAGCTGGACAGCGATGTGGCTCACAAACAGCTGAACCTAGTCTTAGGGCTACTGCGATTCGAAAGATTTCATTAGACATGTGAAGACCTATTTGGGAAGATGGTAACGCATTTAACCACGCACCTGCATGGGGAGATGACGTAGCAAGAAGTCGAGCCTTATCCTCTGCAATAGCAACGGACTCTAAAAGAAGTTTATGGAAATGTACTGCTATTGGTGTGTGTACCAAGATGCCTGAGAACCTGTTTTGCTGATTTCTGGAAGGTCCGTATCTGCTATATTTATCCATTTGGTAGAGCCTTCTTCAACTATCCCATCTGGATCCAGGTGGTAGCCTTGAGGAAGGAGAGCCTCGATTAAACGAAGGGATCCGTGGTAGGAATCGCCATATCAACGGTTCGTCGAATACTAAGGCCTCCTAATCCAACAGGTAAGAATGCTTGCATCCAAGATTCATCACTCAAGGAGCAGTTCCAAATTGACTCCAGACCCATTTTGAGGATGTGATCATATTTCTTCAGCAGTGGAGTCTCATTCCAAAATGGAAAGCACCGTAGAAAGTAGTTTAGGCGAGGGATTGACAATGAAGCACGTAGAAGAGAAAAAGCTCCATGTGCTGAAATCGAGTCAAGACGAGACAGAAAATATTCTAATGTAGATCCTTCCTTTGTGAGAGCAGAACCTAGAAGACAAGCATCCTGTTTGCTTAGGAGACGTGTTCCTGGGGCAAGTTCTTCAAATCTTCAAAATAATTGGTCGGATGTGACTTCATCTGATCCAAGAAAACCAACTTCTCATTTTGAGAAATTCAAATGTAAGCCAAGAGCTGATGCTTTCTTATTTATATGTGTTAACGTTGAAATGACTGCCTCAAGTTTGTCAGCAATAGTCCCATCATCCAAATACCAGATGTTTAGTTCAGTATTAATCGAATGTACTAAAGAATGTATTATGGCAAAAAGTGCTGGACCCAAGGGATCACCTTGTTGTACCCCTTACTAAATATTTTTGATTGTGCCATTTGCTCGGATACCTGGCGGGCCGCAGAAGTAGTTTGAAGTGATGCAGCAAAAGTAGTTTGAAGGGGAAAACCAGACATAAATTGTAAGTCACCCTATAATTTCTGCAGCATCGGAAGAGGAATTGAGTGATCAGTCTTTGAAAATACGCTTCACCGATACAAATTTACGTTTTATAGACAATTCTGTTCCTCTAGTTTCATTTTTATAACCGAGTACTCCATTTTAAATATATATATATTAATACGCATATACCAAGTGTTATTATATTGTTAAATATTTTTATGCTAAGAGATCTAATAGCAAATGCATTTATATTTTCTGTATGTTGTAGGTTCTTCTTATGTGAGTGGAGGCTACAACTCGGGGGCTGTTTATAACTCTCTTCAGACAGCAGCTTCTCCGCAACCATCTATCGGAAGGAATGAGCCATACTTTGATCCTGCTACAGCTCGTAATGTGACTGCGTTGGTGGGAAAGTCTGCCTATTTGAGTTGCAAAGTGAGGAATCTGGGAAATAAAACGGTAAGTGTTCCGTAATACTTTACATCTGAAAACCAAAACATTGAAGTTTTTATTTAACATGGATTTAGTAACATAAATTGATTACTTTATAGATAAGAACATGAAAAATTAATACAGTACAATGAAGTAACGGAAATCTAACCATTCCCAAGATAGGATATTCATGTGGGTGATGTACCAGTATTAGACGCAAGAAGTATAATTTTTCTTAAAGCGGTATCAGATTTCACAACGAAAATGGTTCTTGCACATAACAGTATCGATGAAATGCATTAACAGATGATTGCATCACGATTAAAAGTATAAACGATGGATAACATCGGCGATTAGTACACTGACAGCCGAAACTTAAATCATCCACAGCATCAATACTCAAATAATATTGTACTCCAGTCGACGTTGTCGCTGATAAAATACCAACTCGTGACGAGTTACCTTTGTGGCTGAGAAACACCTGTTTATGCATTTTCTTCCTGTTAATCCTTTCACGTCCCTTCCCGCCTGCTTAATTTCACCATTTCATCCACAATATTAATCAATGTCTCTCTTCGACTCGAAGCATATACGTGGGAAGTCAAACTACAAAGTATTGGAGCTGAAATATAGGTAGTACATAACAGTCACACTCAAATATGACGATTGTACGTTTCATTATGTATTCCCTAAGATGGCCAAGTGGCATCTATATAGCTGTGGGTCCTCAGTTCGTTTTTTTAGACTCTAAAGTTTCATGTGAGAGTTCAGTTTCTATTAAGACATAACGAGCTGTAGATGAAATAGTTTTACATAATCATTTCTGACATTTGCCTATCAGAATGTGAAAATAAACCATTTCTTAATTTAACAATATTGAGGATCAGATTCTGCATTAATTTGGAAAAAATATTTTTGTAAAACAACATTGGCCACGTAACTTCAAACATTAAGTCCGGCTAGTCACGTTATTCTCAAGGAATAAGAGCATTTGGTCATGTGATTACATCCTCAGAAAGTATAAATGGAGCCTGTCTTGCATGTTAGCCCTGGAATGGGTAAGACGCATCTTTAACGCTCTTGAAGCAGATTAGTTAATAGATAAAGACCACAATAGAAAAGCTGATTGGAACTAAGAATTCATTTTTCGATAATGTTCATATTGTATCTTTGCTGAACGTTGGAATGTTTATATTGTATCATTGATATCGTAATATTCAAGGATATATTAGCTACTTTCTGGGGTATTTGAGTAGGTGGTATCATGTGCTTGGCCCCCAAGATTTGCAAGAAGTAGGTTGAACGGCCACTTGGTAGTGATAGAACGAAAATTATAAACTGTGTTCTAGTCAGAAACTTAGTTCTGCTTATTCTTGTGCTTCGTGGTCTACGCATCGTTTTCAGAAGCTTCAGTAATCTTGGTAGTTTGGTGAAGTAATTGTTTGGTGAAGTAATTGTTTGGTGAAGTAATCTCTGAACTCAATAGGACATTTACAGACTAGACATTCAGGAAGACGGTCTAGTGTTAAGCTTCGCTTTGTTGCTGTTCGTGATGGGGTTTGTACTGGGTTAAATCTATAAATTAAAAGACCACTTCGTGCAATCTTCGTACTGATCGGAAGTTCTGTGATATATATAAAATTTAAATCCTACATAAGTTTGAAATAGTAGTTACTGTTTATTGAAATTAAAATAAGGCGTAACAGTTTCAATAACTTAACGTTATCTTCATCAGACGTTACTTAAAAGAGATATCTTGATAACATTAAATTATTATTGTTTTATAATTCTAATTGTTATATTTTTTTTATTGTTATAATTTATCTTCAACGCTTGTCATATTTTAACATATCTCTACAATTGCATTTTAATGCTTCATTTTATATTATTTTATAACAATAACAACAATGAAATTTAAACATGATTTCCAAGAAGCAAACACAATTTGAATAAACATTATGTTACAAGTGGATGGATCAACATTTAAATTTTAAACCCAAAATACTGTTAATTTCTCTGAACGTCGATATATTATTTTTTATTATTCTATTGTTCGCTTGTTTCTGTTGTACTAGAGAAGAAACACCTCCTCCTGTTCCCTTTCAGGCGGCAACGCACCAAGAACTGACGAAACGTTGCCACGTTGGACCGCAATGGATATACGTTGGAATAAGAAGGATGCTGAACGAACATCTCCGGAAACGATAGATATGCGTCTGCCTACCTCTCTGATAAAATCAAGGCTTCTAGAACCCCATGCTTCACTGGTCTCGATAGCTATTGGAGCAAATATAAATTTATCGAGGAGATTATTGTATTTCCTTTCCTTTTCTGCCTCTCTACGTCAAGCAACTTCTCCAGTATTCACAACGGTCAATGGGAGGCTTGAATGGGCGAATGTGTGCGAACATGTAAAATCCCATACTAGAGATTTTGTTATTGTTATTATATATATATTTATTTATTTATTGTAATTACAGATGTAGTCCAGGCATTTTAGCAAGAAGTTGTGAAAAAATTCCTGTAAAGCTGAATTTCTGAGAATAATTTCCTTTGTTAATGTACTTTGTCATATCAAATGTCCCCTATTCTCCGGCGTGTGCTTCCTCTCAAAATGGCAGACAAAGATGGCGGTCATGGACTTTCAACTTGACGACTTTAAGCGACTATAACTTTTTTGTTTATGATATTTTGGATACGTATCAAGTATATATGTATACAGGAAAGATTGGAGTTAAGTTTTTATGATACTTATCTTGTCAAACTTCAATTTTGATAGGTTTAAATTTGTTATGTGTATAAAAACTGTCAAACCAAATATCGCTTTTTTATGTTTGGAGGCAATTATATTAGAAGACAAATTAGAAATGAGGAAAATTGTTTGAATAGAAGTTGAAGATAATTTTATGAACTTCAAAATGAGGTACTTAGTTTGCCTTTACGTAACTTTATGTAGATTCTTTATAAGATTTATTATATATCTTATGTATCTTATTTATACATTATTAAGGAACGAAAAAAAATTCTACATGTTCAATTTCGTTCTCAGATTCATAAACAATTTCTGTATTTTCACACTATATCCCGAGACAGTTTTCACACATTTGAGAACGTTGCAGACTAGTAGAACGACTTTCACATTTAGTTGAAGAGTTACTGTCTGCAGTAGATCAAAGTAAGAAGTTCAGGTGGTGCAGCTAAAGATTAGTTAGAATGGAACGTAATTGTCCTCGTTTTAGGGTCCATCCCCAGTCAAGTGGAACAAGACGAATCCCTAGCCACTGCTGTACTTAACAGTCAGCGAGTGTTGACAAACAGCAGCCTCTGTTGGAGGTAGCGTTGCTAGCTGGAAATTCTCTAAAATTGATTGCCGAGACACTAGCTCTGAAGAGAGTACACGACGAAGTTTGTTTAGGCCGTCACAAGAGTTTCCTTTATATAAGCTTACAAGGAACCTTTCCCCAACTTTGATTATGCTTTCAGACTGTGTGTTTGGTTCATTGAACGCTTTCACCGATTCCGAAAGTTCAGAGTTTCCTTGAAGTACTTTAAATGGACCTTTCTTTCCTTTCTTGTACAGAGCTGATGTTGCACCACAGCCTGTCATGCCGTGGAGGAAAAGAATGCCGTCCTTCAGTGTCACAAGTTTATTCTGAATTGCTGAAATGTCAAAACATTTATTTGGTCTGTAGTTGGAACTTGGTAGCGTGGGTTCCAGTCACCACGGCATGGCGGGTCCTTAGATTGCGGATCGAGGAGAAGGCCTCTAGATATAGACGTTAGCTGCGAATATACTGAATAAGCAGTCGCGGACAGCCGACCAGGAGTGGTCCTCCAGCTTGGAGGTTTGGGTAAGGAAAACAACCTCATCCTGTAAAAAAAAAAAAAAAAAAAAAAAGCACTAGTTCAGAAATATTCACAACAGCCTCGGACAAGGACTGATAACTTGGCATGACCTCAGCAAAAGAAAATGGACATGAGATTTAGAACATCGAATATTTGAAGTCTTTATAGGGCAGGCGCGTTAAAATCCGTAACGAGTGAGTTAGAGAAATACAGGATGGACCTAGTAGGAGTTCAGGAAGTTAGGTGGGAATTAAATAGACCTGTGAATTCCGGAAATTTTACGTTCTTTTACGGTGAAGGAAATAAAAATCTCCAGTTAGGAACAGGGTTTTTCGTTCACAAAGGAATATTACCAGCAATTAAACGGGTTGAATTTGTTACTGACAGACTTTCTTTTATTACTCTTAAGGGACGGTGGTGTAATATTATTGTTTTAAATGTACATGCCCCAACTGAAGATACGGATGACGATATAAAAGACAGTTTTTACGGAGAAGTGGAACGGATATTTGACCAACTCCCGCGATACCATATGAAAATTCTATTAGGGGATTTCAATGCGAAGGTAGGACGAGAGGATATTTTCAAACCGATTATAGGGAACGAAAGTCTGCATAAGGAAAGTAATGCAAAGTAATGACTCGTGAACTTTGCAATATCCAAAAACCTAATCGTAAAGAGTACAAAATTCCGTCATTGCAACGTTCATAAATACACTTGGACATCACCAGACGGAAAAACACATAATCAAATTGATCACGTTTTAGTAGATAGAAGAAGGCAATCTAGCATAATTGATGTCCGGTCGTTTAGAGAGGCTGATTGTGACACTGATCACTACCTCGTAGCAGCGATAATACGAGAGATATTATCGTTGAATAAAGGTAATATTCAATTTCCGGAAACGGAGAGACTTAGTTTAAAGAAATAAGTAGACAGCCAGATAAGAGAGGAATACCAGATTGAAGTTTCGAATAGATTCTAGGCTTTAGAAGATTCGGAGTGCACTAGTGTTGAGAATACCTGGATTGAAATTAGAGATAGGATTAAATTTCAGCAAAACAAAAATTGGGACACGCAGAAATATGTAGGAACAAACCATGGTTCGACCAGGAATGTATTAAACTAACAGAGAAGAGAAAACAGGCAAAATCCTCTGGCTACAAAATCCGAATGAAATAACTACACAAAATTTCGCAGATGTCAAGCGGGAAACTTCCAAAACTTTTAGAACAAAGAAACGCGATTTTCTGAAATCTAAAATTAAGGAACTTGAAGATAATAGTAAAAATAAAAACATCCGGGACATGTATAAGGGGATCAGCGAATTTAAGAAAGGCTATCAACCTCGTACTTACATATTAAAGAAATCTGACGGTACAGTTCTCACTGATACGGATAGCATCTTAAATAGATGGAAAGATTTTTTTGACGATTTGCTTAACACGCAACCAAAAACTAGTGTGCGTGGAGAAAAGGAGATACACACCGCAGAACCGTATATTCCAGAACCCAACCGAATAGAAGTAGAAACCACTATAAAGAAATTAAAGAAACACAAATCTCCGGGTGTAGATGAAATTCCGGCTGAGTTAATTTTAGCTGGAGGCGAAAAATTTTGGAAAAAGATACACAAACTCATTCTCTTTATCTGGAACAAGGAAGAATTGCCACAAGAGTGGAAAGAATCAATCATTGTTCCAATTCACAAGAAAGGCGACAAAACTGACTGTAATAATTATCGATGCATTTCTCATTTGTCAACATGTTATAAAATATATTCAAATATTCTATTAGCAAGATTGACCCCATACGCAGATGAAATTATTGGAGTTTATCAGTGCGGATTTAGACGAAATCGATCAACTATCGACCAAATATTTACCATTCGCCAAATACTCGGAAAAAAATGGGAATACAATACCCCGGTACATCAACTATTTATTGATTTTAGAAGGGCGAACGATTCGGTTAGAAGAAAGACATTATACAACGTTCTTACAGAACTTGGAATACCGAGAAAGCTAATTAGATTAATTTAGATATGTTTAAATGAATCCCGAAGTAAAGTCCGGGTAGGAAAATTTTTGTTCCCGACCTTTCACGTCGAGAATGGACTGAAACAAGGAGATACGTTGTCGCCACTATTACTTAACTTCGTTCTGGAATACGCTATAAGGAAAATCAAAGATAGCAACCAGGGCCTAAAATTGAACGGTATTCACCAGGTTATAGCATATGCTGATGATGTAAATTTAATCGGGAATGATAGGAGAAGAATAGAAAGAAATGCAAAGATCTTATTAAACGCTTACAGGAACATGGGTTTAGAAGTAAATGCAGAAAAAACTAAATACATAGAAGTGCGTCGGGATCGTAATACGGCAAATTATGGATGCGTTAAAATATTAAATAATACTTTTGATAAACTGGATACTTTCAAATATCTAGGATCAGTATTAATAGAGGAAAATCATATTTACAAAGAAATTAAGTGTCGACTAAAAGCAAGTAATTCATGTTACTACTCGGTTCAAAATCTCTTGTCGTCGCGAATTCTATCGAGGAATCTGAAACTAAAATATGCAAAACGATAATCATGCCTGTTGTTCTACATGGTTGCGAAACATGGTCTCGTACTCTGAGGGAAGAACATAGACTGAAAGTATTTGAGAACAAGATCCTGAGACGAATATTCGGACCCAAGAGGAACGGGAATGGGGAATGGCGGGAACTTCATAAGGAAAAACTACATAATTTATGTGGTTTACCCAACATTGTTAGGTCGTAGAGTCTAGGAGGCTTAGGTGGGCGGGTCATGTAGCTAGAATGCAAGAAACGCTTTCAAAGTTTTGACTGGAAGACCAATCGGAAAACGACCATTAGGAAGGCCTAGGCGCAGATGGGAGGACAATATTAAGATGGATCTCGCAGATACAAAGTAGAGACTGGATGCAGTTAGCTAAGGATAGAAGTCAGTGGAGAGCTTTTGTGAACGCGGCATTCAACCTCCGGGTTCCATAGGCCATAGAGTATGTTAGTTAGTTGGAGCTTGGCATAAAGAATAAATTGGAGTTTCAGGAACTGCCCTGGCCATCAGGATAAGTAAATCTACGTCCGTGCCTACAGCAGTGAGAACTTTCTGGTATTTGTGGGAAATCTCATACGCATCTGACACTATTAAAAGATCGGCATCACCTTCTGCTTGTTTTACTTCAATTTCTGTTTTGACCATATAGTCTGTCAACATAACAATATATCTGTTCTTGCTTTAAAAGTTTCTTAGAAATTCATCCTGTTTGACGGGTACTTTCAATTCTGATAGACAAGCAATGGAAGCCGATGTCTTTTCCATGATCGATATTCTCTTTCTAGTGCTTTTGTGCTTGTGCAATCATTTCCAACAAAAGCGATAATTGTTCCTAATGAAGAGAAGTGCTTTTGCATATATTCGATGTGTCTCTCGTAAAGGTACGTAATAGCACCTGCTGGTGTTGAAGACCAAACCACACGATGCAGTAAAAGTCCACCATCAATGACAAACGCCGAGTTAGTAGAACAGTCTACACAGTGCACGATATCGAACAACTTTGGCTTTTTGTTTTTTTTCTCATTGAGAATTCATCGGAGAGAGCTGGATTAAAACTTTTTAATTCATACGACAAATACTTTGAGAGATCAACATGAAAATTCAAAACGCAAAGTACGCCACCGAACAACTGAAGATGGTTGATCTTCAGCACATCTTCAGCAACTTTAATGGTATTTCTCGATGCCGAAATTGGAGTGACACGATCTTTACGCCGTAGCTTTAAATAACCAAAATTCTGGCGACATGTTATTCATTCATTATGCTAGTTCCTATTTCCTTTGCTCGATCACAGTTTGTTGCTTCATTTGATTCAAGACCATTAGTTACACATATGCGTACCTCAGAGTCATCTTGTGCTGCAAACTGTGAATAAAGATCAACCTGTCCTGTCTATCACAACTTTGTCGAGACTCACGAAGTTCAATATGTTGTTCTGCCGAAGAGGAGTATATACCACAGAATTTTTCAACTTCTTCACGTACATCCAGACAAACTGTCGTCGTCAGTATCCACCGTGCTAGAGTACTCTCTGTAATACCTCTGCCCTGTTTTAATGTTCTGATATCATCATTGGACGCATAAGACATTCTCAGTTACCATATCAGTCCATACACTACTCCAAAAGGAGTCACTTCTGCCACATAAATTTATCGTATTCAATTAGATCCATTCTTGTTTCTAAGTTCTCCATTTGCTAGACATATAAATGTGCACACGTGGAATAAGTTATGTGACCTGCTGCATTCAAGTAAAATAGTATGAGTTTTGTGGCAAGTAAATGTAATTGCCAGTCTCCAGTCCTTTCTGGTCTAATAAACAGTAACATAATTTTCAGTTGCTCAAAATACTGCAACAACAATCTAGCTGTACGTCCAACTTCTTCAGCCTTCATACATGAAACAGCTTTTACTTCTTGGAACGATGTCATTTCACTGCTGCTAAACAAACATTCCTAAGTTGTTGTGGGACGATTCATAATAAGTGAAAGTCTAGTTTTTAGGTTGAATACTTTCAATACAATACTTTCATCTATTTGGCTGAAAGCTGTTCACATATGTTTCATCTGAGTAATAAACGTTAGAATGTGAGCTAGTGCTCTCAAACGGGTCGGGTTACGGGTCGGGTCGGGTCAGGTAAACTCGGGTCGGGTCAGTCGGGTCAGCTCGGGTCGGGTTGTTGGGTCAGGCTAATCGGGTCGGGTTGTCGGGTCAGCTCGGGTCGGGTTGTCGGGTCGGGTCAATTGGGTCAACTCGGGTCGGGTTGTCGGGTCGGGTCAATCGGGTCAGCTCGGGTCGGGCTATTCGGGTCGGGTTGCCGGGTCGGGTCAATCGGGTCAGCTCGGGTCGGGTTATCGGGTCGGGTCACTCGGGTCGGGTTATCGGGTCGGGTCACTCGGGTCGGGTTATCGGGTCGGGGTGTCGAGTCGGGTCAGTCGGGTCAATTCACTTTGGTCAACTGAGTTTAGGTTGAGTTTAAACTCGGCTGGAGTCGAAAGCTGCTGTTTTTCACTAGCTGCCTAATTAAAAATAGCAATTTTCAATTGATTTTATAGAAACCATAAATCTATTTTGAACACTTGCAGCTAGTGTTTTTATGATAAATGCTTATTTTTCTATTTGTGTGTACTTTAATTTATACATGAGGAAGATTGATTTTACCAATCGACTGTAATATTAATATCTACGCCAATATGGAGTCTGGATTTAGAACAAAACTAGAAGTTGTTTAAGCAACGCCAAAAGAGAGATTGGATATGGACGACCAAGCCCAAACAGGGCCGCGGTGGCTCAGTGGTAGAGAATTCATCTCTGGTGCATGGTGTCCAGTAGCGTAGCTAGAGTTTTTTTCAGGGGGGGCCAATGAAGGGCCCAAGAGGATTTTGAGGGGGACATCTCCAAGATATATATATATGTGTGTGTGTATTCAAGGTGAATGTTTCTATCTTTATTGTTCATGATTTTACTCTTTGGAAAACAGTGAAAATATAAGAATTTAGTACCTCAAACAACTAGGATTCATTAATGCAATTGATTTCTAATATAAGTAAATAGTTATTTAATCATGGCGTTTAAAATATGTGTAGCTGGTTGACTTCAGTGGAAGCAAATACGCTTTTACAGGTAAAGAAAATAACTTATAGGTTCATGCCTCTACTTGAAGAGGATCTTTCTATTCGTGTGGGCAGCAGCAAACATATCCACAACTTGTTAAAGATCTAACGATTTAGCAATTTTCTTCTCAATATAAAGTCACACTAAGTTTTTCAACCTATCATGAGTCATTGACTTGCGTATACAAGTCTTTAATCTTTTCAAAGAAGAGAATGACCTTTCACATGTAGCACTAGAAACTGATATAATCACAGAGATGATACCTAGCTTGTAGGTTTCTAGGAATGCGTTTTTGTAGGCACAAAGAAGATCAACGAAATTCGTTAAGGAATCAGCTTTCGTTTTCTTCTCGTCTTCATACAACTTAATTGCTAGAGCAACCCACATTATGCTTTATTTCTTGTTTAATTATGCTTTTTTTAAAATTATGCTTTATTGTTAATTTGCATGATTATTTTACATTAATCGTGTATAATGTATATTTATTATACATCAAATATTCTAAATATCTTGATCTATTTATTGATATTTTTTTGCAACTAGTTTCTCTCATATTTAAAGAACTTTCTACTTAATTCATTGTAAAGAGATGTGCTTTGCTCGAATAAATTTTTTCTATCATGTGCGCCTTACAGGTACATACTGTATATACAGAAAGGGAAAGTAAAAGATGCCACCAAAAAGTACAGAAAGTGCTTAAGTTCAAAAAGTAAACATAACAATACAGTGATGACGCCAGAGGGGAGCAAGGGGGCGAGCGCCCCCTAGTAGTTACTTCTGCCCCCCTGACTGCCCCCCAGACTCGTACAATCTTTAAACATTCTTCATGTAGTATTATATATCAGTATCATAACCAATCTCATTGACAAATTGTAGTCTACTTTCCATGAATTTACTATGTGGCAGATTAATCCTCAAGCTTTCTTCTTTGAGCGTCTGGGTATGCACGCATATTTCTGTTTTCTAATTTAGCACCTTTTGAGGTAAATTTTAGTTATACTTCTTTCTTATGATTTTTAATAATTGTGCCTAGCGAACAATAGTAGATTTGGTCGACTTGTTTTCTTCTCATTGGATCAACTTCGATTGGAAATAAAAGAAAGGTAAAACCAGTTACGTAACTTGTTTGTATTTATCCAGGTTTGAAGTTTTCAGTTTCATATTTTGTTTTATTTAAAACTTCTTTTCTCTGAAACATTATTCTCGGCTTTCAGTATTCAGAGGATGTGCTTATAACAGCTTAGTTTGCAACTACCAGGGCTTAATTTTTTGAAGGGGGTAAAAAGAGTTGTGTTTTCCCTTCCTGTAAATGATAATAATAAAATTATGGAATGAAATTGATTCCCAATAAAATGTATTGTCAGAGTGCTGATCTTTAGTTAGTAATTGGTTTATACTAGTGCTCCTTTACTTATTTTGTTTCAAAGTACTGACGTGACGTCTACCATATTGACTAGGAACTGCTGAAAAATTCGTAGCCCAACCCAGAAGGAGTGCACGTGGATTGGTGAGGTTTTACTTCTTCTTCTCTTCACCCGAGAGTCAATATACTACCTTGTACAGTGCTCCAGCTTTTGCAGAAAAGTTAAAAAAATCTAGATTTCCTCGCACCACTGTTCGTAGCACTACCCCTATCAGATCTAAAATGGCGTCTTTCAAGTGTTATTTAAGTTTGGGAAATAAGTACACGTAATAGTTAGACGGAGCTAAATCTGCGGAATAAGAATGATGATCTAGACATTGAAATCCTAGATTATGCAATGTCAGTTATGTTCGCAGGGGCTTGATGGACAGGTGTATTCTCCTGAAGGAACAGAATTCCTTTCTTTTCATTTTCCGCAGCGTTGAACTTTGAATTTTTCTTTCAGTTTTGTAAGTAATGTAGAGATTCTGGATTAAATATCTGACCATTGAGGAGGTAGTCTACCACTCCATACTTATACCAGAAGAATGTTCCAAACAGTTTCTCAACCTACTTCTGTGTCTTGAACTTCTTGGTGCGATGGAGAAATGAGTGCTACTACTCCATTGACTGTTGTTCCGATTCAGGATCATAGTGGTACAACCATATTTCATCTATGGTTACTATTCGTCAGCGAAATTGATCAGCATTACGGTCAAATTGGAAGAATACTTCTCTTAATGCCGTTACCCTTTTATTCTCCTGACATATATTTTGGGAACCCATTATGCCGAGAACTTGCGCATACCCAAGCCATTCTGAATTATGCTACCGACGAGTTCCAAAGAAATGCCCAGAATCTCTGACACAAGTTTTGCTGAGAAGGTAAAAACTGAGAAAGCGGGGTGCAGATCTCAGACTACAATAAATACAAATAGCTTAAATTATTTTTGTCACACAAAAACTGGGGTGGCCTAGGCTCTCCGGCCCCGGGCTATATCCACCACTGGCTGAAATGCTGCAATTTTCAAGAATAATGTCACAAATTGCATCCATGATTCCAGGAAGAGTCATTGCTTTTAATCATCCTGGATGTAAAGCATAAATTGTTGAGAAATTGCTACGTTTATACTAAGCCACTTACTTCTTCACCACTATATATAACGGAGGAGAGTCCCGTGGTGTTTCACTGATTTCCTATTAATTTACTTCGGTGACTTTCCTTGGTGGAACAAAAATATTATAACAGTAAGTATCTGGATGTTCGTGAAATTATCTGTTTGGGCACACACAATCACTTCAGAGGCCTGAGAAACAATAAGAATGTCATTATTAATATGAAAATTTATATTTGTACATACAGAGATATGTTTTTCTAAACTGCGGTTTCATTTTTCTACCTAGTACCTACACTCCTTCTGGATTGGACTACGACATTTTCAGCAGCTCCTCGTAAATTCTCTCTCTGGCTCTCTCTACATATATATATATATATATATATATATATATATATATATATATATATATATATATATATATATATATATATATAGAGAGAGAGAGAGAGAGAGAGATACGTAGCATATAGACGAATGTGTTACTTGTAGCATACGCGAAAGTAATTCAATTTATGTTTAGGCTTCAAAAGTTTCATTGAAAAATATTTCATGTGCAGACGTTACTTATTTGTTAGTTACAAATTTTATTTGAAATAAGTTTAATTTATAATCATATAGATCTAACATAAAAACAGCAACGAAATACACAATGTAATGTAAAATAAGTCAAACGTAATAAATATGTCATTTTTGGTATGGCAAATAGCCGCCCCCCGAAAATGTATCTGCCTCTCCTTTGCCCCCTAAGAACTTAAAGCTGGCGTCGTCACTGTAACAATATAGTATGGAGTTCTTGCATACTATTCATTGTTGACGGAAAAATTTCTTCTTTTACTTTGTTTTCTCCACATCAAAGGATTACACCGAAAAGTTTAGAGAAATGAAAATAAGCTTTTCATTGTTGCATTATGTTCTCAATGATTTTGCATTGGAAATATTGGCTTTAAAAAATATTAACACAGTATGTTAAACTTTCAGTTAAAGAGAATTTTCCAAGAATTGTGCTATATATTTTAAATTATGCTTTATGCTTTATTTTCTAAAATTATGCTTTTAAAACTAGTTTCCCAATGTGAGTGCATTTTGGCGTTCACCCAGTGTCCTGACCATAGTGCTCTCAAACGGGTCGGGTCGGGTCGGGTTGTCGGGTCGGGTCAGTCGGGTCAGTTCGGGTCGGGTTGTCGGGTCAGGCTACTCGGGTCGGGTTGTCGGGTCGGGTCAACCGGGTCAACTCGGGTCGGGTTATCGGGTCAGGTCAATCAGATCGGATCACGGTTCGGGTCAGTCGGGTCGGGTCGGGTCATCGTTTCGGGTCAGTCAATTCGGGTCACGGGTAGGGTCGGAACGGTCTTCAACCCGACCCGACCCGACCCGTTGAGAGCACTAATGTGAGCTCTCACTGCTCGTGAAAATGCACGACCACTCATCGCGTGCACAACGGAATTTGGTATATAAACCGCAGCCCACAAATGTTCGAGGCCACTTCCTGACATCGTATAACCTATTGCTCCAAGGTATGACATAATAGCGTCAAATCCACCTAACCTAACTACAACATTTCCAAGATCACTGTCGCGTCCTGATGATTCGACAGTCTCTACAACTTTGATATAGAGTGGTTGGTGAAATATCGCAATACAACTTCTTTGATTATGTATTGACCACTCGTCTACCGCCATTTTCAGAGCTGTATCAATTGTATTTACGTTGGAAGCATTCAAAATTATGAAAGGCAGAGGTTTCACTTGAGTAATTTGGAACGAGCTGTTTGTTTGTGTAGATACTTTGAGGTTTAAATCTGAGAACGAAATTGAAGATGTAGAAAAACATTTTCGTTTCTTAATAATATATAGGCCTACATAAGGTGCATAATAAGGTATACAATAAATCGTATATAGAATCTATATCAAGTTACGTAAAGGCAAATTAAATGCATCGTTTTAAAACTCATAAAATTATCTTCAAGTTTTATTAAAACAATTTTCCTCATTTATAATTTTTCTTCTAATATAAACATAAAAAGTGATATTTGGTTTGATATTTTTTATACATGTAGCAAATTTAAACTTATCAAAGTTGAAGTTTCACAAGATAAGTATCATAAAAACGTAATTTCAGTCCTTCATGTATACATATATACTTTATACGTATTCAAAATGCCATAAAGAAAAAAAGTTATAGTCGCCTAAAGTGAAGTTGGAAATTCATGTCCGCCATCTTTGTCCGCCATTTTGAGAGGAAGCACACGTCGGAGAGTAGGGGACTTTTTATATGTCAAAGTACATTAACAAAGGAAATTATTCTGAAAATTTCAGCTTTATGGGAATATTTTCCAACTTTAAAGTATTTTAGGTACAAAATGCCTGGACTAATGGTCCATGTGCAATTATTTAAGGAAGCAGTGGAGTTGAGAGATATGATTGATCGATTATTGGTATTTGGTAAGCTGCCTCTGACGTGATGCATAATACATGCAAAATATTGTTAGATACCTACCACTTCAAGAGGTTGAATGTAGTACGGGTACCCAGTGATAAATATCAACATTTATTTACAAAAGTACTTAAACATTTGTATGATAGAAAGAGTGTTATTTTGGCGAGGTGGGAAGCTGCTACCGATATTAGGGATCTTTAAGCGTGATTTTTCCGTGAGGGTGAGACAAAAAGTCCGGTTTGCGAGAAGTTCAAGCAGCTGGTATCCGCAGGTAAGACTGATGGTTTATTTGCCGACGCCACTGCTGAATTACAAACCGATCCGATAAACTTGCCCGGGTCAAGTTCTGTGGTATCAACCAAAATGCCTGAGGCAATACTTTGTAGGGGTGCGCCACAATTCAATATTATGAGGAATACATAGTGTAATAACTCTTACTTCGGGACAAAGAGGACAGAAATAACAATTAAGCGTGTTGGAAAATGGATCGAAGACCCAGAAAATGTATTCATACAATATTTGAATTTCTAATAAAGAACACGCTCAAGGACGTTCATAGAAACGCATATGTAAAAATGACTATCGAGAGAACCGCCTCAAAATTAAATAAGCCAATTTGTCAATCCTCGAGACGAAAATCGGAATTGAACCCGGAGGCCCTCTCCTCCATAGTAGAGACTTTTCTGAACAGTAATGAAAAGTTCCTGATCGGAGGTGACGTTACGTTTAAGGTACACAGTGTTGGTCTCCGAATCGGTAGAGGAAAAGGATGAAGTCGAACCATTGCCAAAAACCTTCCATTAGAGGAGTTCTAGCAAGATTGGGCGATTCCTATACAGAGGAATGTATACTAACACCCTAAGAATGTGATCCGAGGCATAGCAAGGGCCGATGAAAAGCGAGAAGTACAAAGATCGAAGAAAAAAACCAAAACATTTAATGAAATAAGCAGTAAAACTATGTATAAAATTGGGGTTAGATATTGGGGCGGTAAATGGGTGTATTCTAGAAGAGGTGAAGAAAATACAGAACCACCTCGAACCCAACTATTAGGTAATTCTGTATGAGAGGAATTTAATGACTCGAGAATTAAATGTGATACATCCGAAGATTAAAGTTGGTAAGTAAATATTTTTTGCTGTATGAAGACAGTCATTACCAGCTAATAGGTAGCGTGCGCAACCTTCTGGGAACAGAAGCATTTTGTAATCGTTGTTTGCAGAGGTTTCAAGAAGTTTGGTATTTATCAGAAATGCGCATTTGAATGCACATACTGCGAAAATGTCACGAGTTATCTTGCTCTAACATCAATGAAAAATGCAATGATTCCCGTAGATTATTTCCGACGAATGAACGTTATGTTAATCACAAAGATGTCAATTGGCGAAGCAATAGTGTATGTGATTTGGTCAGTCTGTGAAGAATGTGGCGTTGTTTGATTTGAGAAGGAGAAGATCTGTGCATAAGAGTGGAAACGATTGTACAAATCTTGTGATATGTATGTTCAATGTGTTCACGTATGTTCTGGGCAAAATCATGGTCCTCCCGCATAGAAAAGTCTTTCATGTAAAGATTATGCTTCTGTATATGAATAATAAGGGAGAACAATAATTCGAGGTAAATCTTGTGTGTGCACACTTGACTTGCCCAGATGTAAGTTTAGATGTGCCGCACTACGAATATGCAGATGAAAATGGAATTGCGAGATTTCTTTTAAGAACATCGATGCGTTTATTAACTTTACATTAATTAATGAAGTTTCAGATTTGATGCCCATTTCTGTCTCAAAAAATCTTATTGAGACTCAAGATCTTTCCCCTATTCCTACCATCACGGGGTACAAAATTACTGATTTGCCGGTCCGCAATCATTTAATCTTCCGCGATATGTTCTTATACCTAAAAGTTTTTCGAAAGTCTCAAATAATTTAGACCTTAGTCAAAATTTAAAGAAGGGAGGTTTTCCATACTTGTTCAACAATCCAGTAATCAATATTTTATAGATAAAATTCCGGTAATAGAATATTTTGACCCAGAAAGTCGTGTTCCGGACGATCGGCAGTAGCTAATCGCCTGGAACCAATAACGTGTTCCGACTAGGGAGGAGTACGATCTCTAAAAGGAGATATTGCGTATTGCATCAATAATGTGATAATTTTTTTCTGAAGCGTTATTCAAACTTTTCGATTTGGTAGAAGAGAAAGCTGAAAGAATCCAATGTTTCATCTCGGCTAGGACAACAGTTTGTCTTGCTGTGCTAGCATATTGTACTCTGTATTTGTCCAAAGAATCGGTTTCTTCGTCCTCTTGGATTCGACTACCGCGGTTGGCAAACTGTAAAAGTATTGCAATGGTTACGGTATATGAGCCAAACAAACGGTACTGAAATTGAGTATTCAGGAAACGGACCCGAAAGACAATTCAGAAAATACAAGGTATATGAGTATGAACCAAGGAGCCATACTATGTTTGAGTTTCACGGTTTGGTTTTGGCATGAATGTTGAAAATGTTACCCCGATATACGTCATGAACAATTTGACACGACCTCATCCTGTTGGTCAACCATACGGCAATGATACGAACGACTCTTATTAAATCCACATATTTAAAAGAGCGTAAACTGAACGTTGTTGAGATGTGGTAATGAACGGGATGACTAGGTGAGAAACGACATGTATAGAAGAGTTCATAGAAATTCGGTATAGCGATCTTGCTGATCACTTGGTTGCGAAGCACGCATTTAATGGCAGACGTACAATTTTTTTTTAATGCGCTATATGAGCATACTTTTGCGGAATTTATTCAATATATAGATCTTACTAGTCTCCATCCGTGCGTTAAGTCTCGTAAACTGTTGTAGTAGGTGTGTGTAATTAGACTAATGAGCGTAATTATCCTTTCAGTTGTGGTAATTAGACTTTTTGTGCTTACCAGATTTCACTTTTAGGCGGGAGATTGCGGTTGTATTGTAAGTCATTCTACTTCCCTTACTTGAATTTGTCATTACGTGAGCCGTATAGTATTAGTTCAGGTATCTCTATGACCTATGTAGGAGGTCGTGACTACGTTGTATTGTCACGCTTGTCTTTATAAATATGCCCACTCGGTTCTGTCATTACGATGATGTCTAGAATGGAAAGTTTTACCTATCTCTCAAGTTAATAGAGTGATTCTTTGTTCTTGGGCTGTCGAAAGGAACCGCTGTCAGTAATGGCCTATGTCTTGCTATGAAGACGGGAAAGTTTTTTCCATAAGCGGATTACGTAACGATTTATAAAACGTTAGCCATAGTAAATAGAATTCTTGTCTAATTTCTTTAAAGTAGATAGAACGACCAAGAAAATTAGTTATTTCAGTGCATATTAATATAATTTAGGTTGTATGTTTTTTTAATTTTATATTGTAATATTAACATTGGTAAAAATTGTGATTTTATTCAGTGAAGGTATAGAAAAAGATATTATGTAACGTAGTATGGCTACGTGGCAATACTATAACTGATACCCCATTTCGAAGATAAGATGTATGTATATTCATCACTTATGTTATATAGAATTACTTCTGTAATAGGTATAATAGGTATTTTATACGGATGTTTTCTTGTAATAGTTGTAATAGCACCTTATATTTTATGCAGGAACATATACATAGAAATAAAATACGTGAATTTTAATTTTGAAAATAATATTCAAAACTTTTTCAAAAAGTTGTAAACTAAAAATAAAAATTTAAACAAAAATGAAAAATATTTTAAAGTAAGGAAAGGATATATGATGTTTTTCGTTACACATACATCATACATATTTGTTTACGCATAGAAAATTCTCTTCAATATTATTTGATTTTAACAATAATAATAATGTTCTCATGGAACAAAAATATACTATTTGGATTTTCATATTTACAAAAGCTATTTATAATATACAATTTTAATACTTGCGAAATAATATATAGTACACTATTTATAATATAAAATTTAATATTTACAAACCCTATGTACAATACGCAATTTTAATTGTTGAAAATACTACATATGAATATCTATTTACAATATATATTTTACTGCTTGAAAAATACTAGATACAATCATAATTACATTATTGATAAATTTAATTATACTGTTTACATTATATACAAAATGTACTATTCACACTCTCGAGAGTGCAGACTAGGTATAAGAATTACGGTTATAAAAGAGAAATATTAACCAGTACTTGCGTATGTAAAAACGAAGCCAATGACATAAATAATAATATGCTTTATCTGAGGCAATTTCGCACTGCGACACTAGCATGGTCAATTTCTGCCATTCATTCATTAAACCATTCCTTCACCCAATTCGTATATGCAATATACACAATATTAGCAATATATACAATATTTACATTAATTTCTTTCATATTTCAACACGATGATTTCTGTGATTTTTTGACAGTTTTAACATTATTATTCATGATATATATTAAATAGTATATTAACGTTTACATACATATATTTACAACATGTTAATACATTGTCAGGCACTTGTTGTTAAACACGGGGCAAGACTAGCTTCGATGACAGAAAGGAATGGTCTGGAAGTCCATCTTACTGTCGGGGTCCAGTCTTTGTCTCTATTATTTACCTTACAGGGTTTTTGTAATTTTGACAGGATAGAATACCGGGATTTACGTGTTACACTTCCTGAAGATTTAAGACTTTCTTTTAACTTTGCCAAGAACTAAATTATAAAAATGTTCGAAATTTATTTTTTGAGAACAAGATCCTGAGAAGAATATTCGGACCCAAGAGGAACGGGAATGGGGAATGGCGGAAACTTCATAACGAGGAACTACATAATTTATATGGTCTACCCAACATTGTTAGGGTCGTTAAGTCTAGGAGGCTTAGGTGGGCGGGTCATGTAGCTAGGATGGAAGAAAGTAGAAACGCTTTCAAAGTCTTGACTGGAAGACCAATCGCAAAACGACCATTAGGAAGACCTAGGCGCAGATGGGAGGACAATATTAAGATGGATCTCGCAGAGATTGGAATACCAAGTAGAAAGTGGATGCAGTTAGCTAAGGATAGAAGTCAGTGGAGAGCTTTTGTGAACGCGGCATTGAACCTCCGGGTTTCATAGGCCATAGAGTTAGTTAGTTAGTTAGTTAGTAATGCGCGATAGCCTAAAGTTATAGCCCTCATTTTATAAACATAATCAGATTTCCCCGTCGCAACTTTCTTAAACATATAACTGTAATTTTTTTGTCCCCATGCTGATAAATCTATTTCTCACCCTTCCGGAACTTCATCAGTTAGTTCTCCCAGGTATGATTCAGTTGTGAATTTGGCTTCTTCATCACGTCGTCGGACTTACATTATACTCTCCGTATCACAGTAAGATACATTGCCTGCTCCGGCAATCGTCAATACCTCATGACGTAATAAGTTCGGCAAGCACGACATTCAAGAACTGACAAGGCGTATTTTCGTTCTCCATGTGTTTGTACATGATTACAAGATGTCCTTGACAAATGGGTTTCAGAACTTGTACCTCGTATTCCTGTGACAGTAGATAAGTCAAAAAACTTTCCGGAGTGTCAATGACTTTTGACTTTGGCAGAGGAGTTCTCTGACTCCATTTTCCATTAAGCGCGTTGCGGAATATTTTTTTAGATATACTTCAGACCACGTTGTTCCTGACGTTTCAATGATTCAATTTTAGGCTCTCATGGGCATAAAACTCGCTCATATATCTATACATACCTCCTTCGCTTTGGCAATAAGCAGGAAAACCTGATGCTTCCTTCTTCATTTGAAGACAGGAGTTCGCGTAAGTTCCGAACAGACCACCTGAAATCCTCTCTTCAGGAACCATGATTTCGAATTTTCAGATTTCTTTTGATGTATGTTATATCCATATTAAAGTGAAGTGTAGAATGCTGGAGTACAGAAGGTGCCAGTGATATCCCGGTCTTTATCGCAGGACAAACATTCGTTGGCATTCTCTTCCTCCATACATCTGTGACACAGACCGAAAAGTATTCGACCTCGTGCCACATATGGTAGGATATGAAACAATAATTCATTTCGAGGCAAGAAGGGACATTTCACTAGATCATGAATTCTTTCCACATCTGGGAAAAACTGCCCCGTGCGAAATTTTGGTCAACTTACTGGCAACTGTTTACGAGACACAACGCACGGATGGTGTCTCGTAACATTTAGATAGTGAATAAATTCCGACTAGTACACTCATACAGCGCATTAAAACACTGTATGTCTGCCGTTAAATGCGTACTTTGCGACCAAGTGATGAAGAAAATCGCTACAAAGAACTTTTATAAATTCCTATATATGGGTTGTTTCTCACCTGGTCATCCTGCTCACATTACCACAACTCAACAACGTTCAGTTTACGCTCTTTTAAATATGTGGATTTAATAAGGGTCGTTTCGTATCGTTGCTGTATGGTTGCACAATGGGATGAGGTCATGTCGAGTTGTTCATGACGCATATCGGGGTAACATTTTAAACATTTATGCCAAAGGAACCTGAAACTCAAACACAGTATTGCTCCTTGGTTCATACCCATATACCTTGTATTTTCCAAAGTACCTTTCACGTCCGTCCCCTGAATATTCAATTTCAGTACCGTTTGCTTCGCTCATACACCGTTAGCATTGCAATGCTTTTACAGTTTGACGGTCACGGTAACAGAATCCAAGAGGATGAATGAATGCAATCGATTCTTTGGGTAAATACAGAGTACAATATGCTAGCAGAGCAAGACTAATTATTGTGCTAGCCGAGATGAAACATTGGATTCTTCCAATTTTCTCTTCTACCAAATCAAAAAATTGAATATCGCTTTTGATAAAATTATCGCCTCATTGATGCAATACCAAATATCTCCTTTTGAAGATTGTACTCCTCCCCAGTGAGACAACGTTCTTGGTTCCAGGCGATTAATTGCTGCTGATCGTCCGGGACAAAAATTTCAGGAAGAAATTATTCAATTGCCGGAATTTTATCTATATAATATTGGTTATTAGAATGTTAATCAAGTATGGGAAATTTCTATTCTTTAAATTTTGACGGAGGCCTAAAATTCTTGAGACTTTCCGCAACTTAGCTTCCAGGTACAAAAACATCTCGCAAAAGATTAAATGACTACGGACTTCCAAGTCGGTAATTTTGTGGCTCGTGATTGTAAGAATAGGGGAAAGATCCTGGGTCTCAATGAGATTTTTAAGCCAGGAATGGATATCAAGTATCTATCCACTGTTCAAAAGCGGAATTAGAAGTTCAAACTTCGGACGAGGTATTACCAAGTTTATCGAATCGGTTAGACATTCTGCAGTGCCGTCGGCAAATGAACTATCAGTCTTACCTGCGGATACCGGCTGCTTGAACTTCTTGCAAGCCGAACTTTTTATCTCATCCTCACGGAAAAATACGCTCATAAAGATCGCTAATATCGACAACAGCTTCACACTGCACTGCGCCAAAATAACATTCTTTCTATCCGAAAAATGTTTAAATAGTTTGACAATAAACGTTGATATTTATCACTGGATACACGTTCTCCATTGGAAGCCATTGGAATGATAACTAACTAGTAACTTTTGCATGTATAATGCACCACGTCAGGGGCAGCGTACCGAAATCCATCTACCGTATTTATCAAGTCCTCCACTTCTTTAAAGAATTCCACATAGACAATCTGTAATAACACAAAATAAACTACTATTTCGAACTTGTATAGGATTAGAATTAATATATCACACAACTTCCCATCAGTGCGAAGATTGCACGAAGAGAAGTCGCTTATTTTAATTTATAGATTTAACACAATATAAATCCCTCACGAACAGCAATAAAGCTAAGCTTAACATTAGACCGTCTTCCGGAATGTCTAGTGTTTGGATGTCCTGTTGAGTTCAAAGATAATTTCACCAAGCAATTAACACCAAACTAGCATGATTACTGATGCTAATGAAAACGATTCGTAGACCACGAAGCACAAGAACAAACTGAACTAAGTATATGCCTAGCATCCAATTTATAACTTTCGTACTAACAAAACCAAGTGACATTTCAGAGGTACTTCTTGCAAATCTTGAGGAGCAAGTACATAATATCACCTCTTCGAATGTTCATCACAAAGTGACTAATATAATCTTGAATATTCCAAGACCATCCAAAGTTTAGCAAAGATCCAATTTGACCATTATCGGAAAATGAAGGCTTATTTCCAGTCAAGTTTTCTATTGTAGTCTGCATCTATCAACTTTGCTTCCAGAGCGTTGAAGGTGCGTCTTATCCGTTCCGTAGGGAACGTACAAAGGATTTGTGCCCGACGAGACATGCTCTGTTTATAATTACTGAGAATGTAATCACATGACCAAATGCTGTTATCACTTGAGAATCACGTGACCAACCGTACTTAGTGTTTGAAAGTTACATGACCAATGTTGTTTGATAAAACTGAATTTTCCAAATTAATGTAGAATCTTTGACATTAACACTAGATAATTACCATTTACTAATAATAATAATTTCGAAACACAGAACACATAAGACCCTTGTTGTTCCTATGACTGCTACCTCTCTTCTGAATTGAGACGCTGATCCCACCTGTATTTCTGGTCCGCATACTAATTTCAGGAACTTTGCCGATTATATCCGAACATTCCTGAACATTAAATAGCTTATGTACTCGATTGTACAATAATATGTTAATACCTGGGTATAATCTATAAATATTTCAGCACAAATTCTATATTTAAGAATCTCTAAGGAAAGGGAAATTTAAGAACAAAAATGTATAAAACAGAAGAATGATCAGAAAGGGTTAGAAAACATTTAGTACAATTAGCAAAATTCATGAAAGATGGGAAAAAGTTAGGAACAGTAGTATAGTTTAAAGTAGTAAAAGTTAGAAAACGTTTATTATAGTTAGAAAAAATTAAGAAACACAAAAGAAAGAAAGCATAAGGTTAGGAAAAAGTTAGTATATCTTTAAGAAGTTAGTAAACATGAGAAAAAAGAAAAGGTTAGAAAGCGTATTATGGTTTCAAATAGCGAAAGTTGAAAGGAAATTTAATACAGTTAGCAATTTTAAGAAACAGGAAAGAAAGAAAACATTTGAAAAAATATCTCTTAAACAATTAGCAATCATGAAAAAGGAAACGGTCCGGAAAAGTTGTATAGTTTACTATAGCAAAACTTAGAAAAACGTTTAGTACACTGAGGAAAAATTAACAAAGAAGAAAAAGAGAGTTCGAAGGAAAGTTAGTTGTTAGCAAAAATTAGCAACCAAAAAAAAATAAATAAGCTTCGAAAAGAGTTAGTATAGTTTTAAAAATAGCATAGAGGAATTAAATTTAATAACGAAACTTACTACCAATAAATTAGGAAATAAATGAAATGTAAGAACGAACAAAAAAACAGAGGAAAAAAGAAAAAAAATTATATAGTTGAAGATAATCAAAGAAAAAAGGAATTTTACAAAATCGAATATACTTAAACATTCAAAAGAAGAGAACAGCAGAGGTTAAAAAATAATAATAAAAATAACAAGCATGAAAAAGAACTTTAAAAACAAAAATGAAGAGGTAAAATGAACTAACATGAAAAAATGTAACAACGAAAAATAATATAGTTTAAAGTAGGAAAGAAAAAGAAATTTAACACCAAATAATAGTATAGCTTAATAAAAGAGAGGAAAGGAGATTTAACAACAAACAAAAATAGTGCAATTAAAATTTAGAAACAAGAAAGAGAAAAGAAATCTATTAATCACAACTTGTATTAAGTAACTGAAGAAAGTTAATATTCACCACCGTTGGTCAATCGAAAATATACAGAATATGTACTAGAATAGTTCACATTAAACAGTTATATGACATAACACTGTAAGAATAAATGAACATATAAGTCGAAAGGATTTAAATACATTATTAGGCTAAATAGTGACAATTTAAATTCTAGGAAAATTAAGTTAAAAAACTAAGTTTATTTCTATCAAAATGTTAGTGCATTTTCATTATTAACTTTAATGTTATATTTATACAAGATATCATAAGTTACTTTTCCAGAATTTTATTTCTATGTGCGACATGTGTTATTATATGTTATTTCTAAAATATTAAAAATTATTTCTTTCCGTTAAATAAATTAACTGCAGCAATAATAGGTTGTTTTGATATTAGGATGCAAAATAATATATATATATATATATATATATATATATATATATATATATATATATATATATATATATATTCGTTTGACTTAAATAAAAATGAAAGTTTTAAGATAAAAAACAATTTTCAACGAAACGAATAATTTTAATTATTCGGTGCTTTAACAATGAGGTTTCTACTATTTTTTATTGCAACGCAATTTTTCGTTGCTCATAGTAATTTGTAGATAAAATAAGAGTTAAACGAACTAATTTCATTTTTTAAATGTCTTGAAATCGTAGATTCCTCTAATGATTTTTTAGACAAGTATGTTTCATTCAAATGAAACTCGTAATTATGCAGGAACGTATACTTTTTACTTACAAAATATTTAACATTTACATAAATTATATAATTGATCAACATTGGAAGTGTTAATTGCAATCTAATATTGCTGTAGGTTTTAATATGAAAAGTTCATAAGGGCGAAAAATAATGCAAATATTGCAATTGACAAATATCTATAAAAACAATTATCCTACCGTTTATTCACAAGCACAAACAAGTGAAGATGATTTAGTCGATTTCCAAGTTCCTTCCAATGTACTTTCAAATGCAAGAAAGCTTCGGTTTCCAACTTTTGTTTCTCTTTCAAAACGGAAGTATATGAAAACAAAAAATAATAACAAATCATTCAATGAAACTAAATTATTTTCAATAATAAGCTGTTACATATATATACAAAATTATACTTTTGATAATTTATGTTCAAGTTTCATTGGACTATTTCATAAAAACGAGACAACATTTTTAATTATTTCCTATTATTACGATAATACTCGTTGTTACATAGAATACTCTCTCTAAAAATTTCAGAGACATTTCATTTTCTCGCATTATGTACATTAATGGTTGTTGCTAAATAATTAATTTTATATATTTGCTTTACGGAAGTTTGGAGTTAAATTTAAGGGAATCATATTAAGAAATCATTTAGTATGTCACAATTTATAAGAAAGAGTTTTCAACTGTGAGTCTATTAATAATATGCTCAGTTAAAATAAAATTGTCTTCTGAGTTTCTAATGATTTATTACTTCGCGACGATGTTGCTCTTCTGAATAATTTATTACGAGAATAAATAAGGTATTACTGAACATTTACCATGATAAAAAATAGCAGGTGATACAGATCAACATCCTTCAGAGTATTACAATGGATCACTTTAACTATGTTAGTAGTCCGGTAAAAATGGAAGTATTACTCTAAAATGTAATAAACTCATATCAGGTATATAATACGAATAGGATATCATAAGTATATTAAGATAATTGCTGTACACTATGTATATTAAAATAGTTACAATACCGTATATATATATCACTAATATACATATATATATATTTCTTAAAATACATATATATCAGTCTTTAGAGGAATTAATTCATTAATTTGTAATAGGATGTGTCCAGAAGAGCCAATGGTTAGGAAATAGTATTAAGAACTAGCTGGTTTGAGTGTAAATAAAATATTTTCTAATAATACACAGTCAAATAAATAATTTCTAATAATCCAAAAGAATTCTTATTGAATACGATATGCTTACTGAATTGATTTATACCAATTATGAACGACGCAAAGAATATCTCAGAGCGGAATATTTGAATATTGATACAATTAAGATTAGCTTAAAATTGTAAGTCCTATCAAAGGTTTACGAGTGTTTGTCCGAAAAAAATTGTTTGATAAAAATAATAAGCTCAATATGGTATCACTGCTTACTATTAGATTGTTTTAGATATCTCACGGACATCCTGATTATTTAAATGTAACCGATTATCTATTATTCGTTTGATTTGTTTGAAATGAAGGCGTGTTGCAAACTGTGCTACTTTTTCTGAAACATCCATCTTTTTCAAAACGGATCAGGCGAGTTTTTTCATTTTCACAAATAAATATTTCATCAGCAACTCTATAAATATACATAGTCGCGTGCCATGTAAATACTGAAAAGGTGTAGTTTACTTTTGGAGATGAATTTCTTAATAGTCTATTTCCTCAAACACGACTCGTGCAATTTTCTTGGTAGTTAACAAAGAAATATTTTATTAATGATTGTAATGGAGCACACAAATAATATCTCGAAAAATCGAGAAAAGAGCAGTTTACGTTTGGGATGAATTTTCGTCAGATGAAGCTTACCACAAATATATTACAAGTGTGTTTATGTATCATAAAACGTCTTAGTAAGAACTGGAGCATAAGTTGATTTAAGTTTAAAAATTGGAGAGAAAACGTTCAGTACTGCAGACCCTACCTTTTACTTTTTAGCCCTGGAACTCCAGACATATTTTTATACCTTTGTGTACCAGTCGGGTCCAATGGACCCACAGTAATATATTGAGACCTTCTAGCCATATAATTAAATTTTTGGGAGAAAATGAACAACGAAATACTAATCAATGTCATTTTTGCACTGTATTTATGAAGAAATAATAAAATACACTTCGTAGTTATCGTAGTTATACCGTGTACTAGAAATATGGTAACTTAGCAGTATTATTTTTTCTTTATATGAGTTCAAACAGAAGTTCTAATTTTTAGGCATAATGAAATAGTCGACCTTTTAAATGCACGTAATAACAACATTAGATTACAAGTAGCAAATATTTGCTTCCAGAAAACTGAAAATTATGATCCCTTTGGAAATTGTATCCTACCTTTGTTGTTAGTCCACTTGCAAATTGTTTCCAGAATGTTCCTACGTAAAAATAGACAAAAAGCAGATTTCTCATCATCAACTTCCCTTTTAGCATACTGTGTAAGACCACGGTCCTTTCTAGTTACATTGGCAGCACCAGCACACCCGCGACTGGTAGTGAATGGTACTAAATTCCAATGTTTGCTTCATCTTGCACGTCGCTGTCACTAACATCAGAAAAATCACTCTCACTTGCAGATAACTCTAATAATTCACATTCCACTTCTCCATCATCTGTCGAATCATCAGAAAAATCCTCCTCTTCTGCCAACAGACATTGGCGTATGTCGTTTTCGGAAAGTCCACCACTTGCCATTATCCTCACACACTAAATCCAATGACTAAAGTGAAACATTCCCTGGCTAGTTTAGAATATATTATAGGTAGAAATTTATAATATGCCCATGAGAAGAGGTTTCAGGGAGAACACCATAAACCAGTAGACATTACGTAAAAAAGGAATAATTAGTTAGGAAAACATACTAAAACTGCATTAAACTCCTTTAGAAGTAAAACATTTTAAAACGTAATACTGATAACAAAGAATAAAGAACACGCTGACGTTAATTCTGCCATCTGTGATGCACAATGTAAATCAAAACCAAAGTTGAACCAGGATTCTTATTTAAAATATACAATGGGTCCACTGGACCCACCTGGTACACAATGCTATAATTTTTATATGTACCACCTGACTTAAAGGAACAAAGTATTTCTCACATAACATGGGAGAGGAGGATCACAAAGAAAAAGTCACGGAATATTAGCGACCACTCAGGAAAATTTTCTCTGTAATTAATAAACGAAAAGTCGTATGGGTCCAATGGACCCGTTTGGGACTCCCAGGGTTAAGTGGTTTCGTGCTTTGTAATGCATTTGGTTACTGTCGTCTTCCAAGCGGATGCTTTTAGGTTATTAATCGTCATCATAGGTTTTCTGCCATTTTTGGCAGATCACTCCGCAACTGAGAAGCTTCCATGCTCCACGATCTTCCGCTAACCACTTTATCTTCACATACAATTTTTCTATTTGATATTGTCCATTAATTTTAATCTCCATCGCTTTCTCCCATTCTTTTGTCTTTAGGACCTCACTCATGATGCAGCTCCTACTTCACCAATGTTTCTTTTCCTCTTCTTAATAATTTATAAAATTGTGTTCGCCCCGTCATTTCTAAGACCCCTATTGTTGGCGAGAAACAGCATCTCTGTTAACCTTCCCTTCAACTTGTACTGTGCTCTCATTTCCTCCCCTATTCTAACACTCACTTGTTGGCTTATATAAAACTTCTTACAAGTTTTCGATCTTTCCATTCCAACCCAGCGTTCTCTTATATTTCCAACACAATTTCCAATTCTCGGTGTGAAAAGACTTTTCTAAATCAATCAATGCAACACACACATCTTTCCCTTTTTGTATAAATCTTTCGCCGATCATCCTTAATATTTAAATTGCATTTCTTGTGCCCTTACACCTTCTGAACCCGAACTGTTCTGAGCTTTTTCATTTGTTATTCTTTAAAACATTCTATTCAAATTTCGGAGTAAAATATTTGCTGCAGGAGATATGAAACTAATAGTTTTATAGTTCTAACATAATTTTGGATTCGATTTTTTAGTCATCGGTATCATGATCGTCTTCAGGAAATCATTCGACCACTCCTGTTTCATATATTTCATTACAGAGTAGGATCAACTCCTTGCCCATGTATCATAAATTTCTTAACGAGTTCTGTTGCTTTATTATCTATCGCAGTTGCCCTTCCATTCCTAATCTCGGATATAGCTTTTCAAACTCGTATCGAAGAATAATAAACTCTGTATTATTCTCGTCTACTATTTTCTACTTTAACATCTAGACCAAACGGTCTTTCCTTTATCTTCACCATATTGCTTGCGTCTTCCTGAGACTTCACTCCCTTCGCTGGCTCCCTGGCTCCCGTTTTTATTTTCCACTGTCATCACAATACCCCCTTGTTTCCTCCGAGGTTCCATTGATTTCATCCCCTTGTAGAGTGGGCCAAATAAATTCTTGAGGTACAAAGTCCGTGAGTTATGCAACCCAACTAACGCTCGCTCCTAGATTAATTACGCCTCGCAGAGTAGCTAGAACACCAGCATGAATTTATACCCAATTGTTAGAAAATCAAATTGTTAAAGTGTGTTTCTGTGCAGAATTGAGGAGAAACGCTGGGTGACGAAATGACAAAAGGGAGACTGGATATTTGTACTCACAGCACAATATCAAAAAATTATACGGACATTAGAGGCGCCGATGAGAAGACAACAGTCAGGAAACATAGATAATCTTATAATTAAATTACATGAGAAATTATAAACAAGTTAACTTATTTCAAATGACTATACATATATACGTATCAAATAATATACGGATAGATTATGTGGCATATGTAGATCAATTTTTTAGGTAAACACAAAGCCTTGCGCTGAGTTTTGAAAGTATTAACAATAGTCGTACCTGCAAATCAATTAACTTATAGATCGATCATTCAGCGTAAGAGCGCAGACCCCAATGAAAATTTTGGAGCTCTAACAGGGCCTGAGCTCCTTGGTTCCAGCATCACTGATTGATACGTAATACTACTTCCAAAGAAGAACTTGTCCGATTTCATTATTCCTTAAATGACTTTTGAAAATGCTAAATATTAGTACGCAGAATATTTGTAAATATTAAAAATACAAGTTCGATAACACTCAAACGATTTGGAGAACGTATCCGTGCTAAGCGTATTTCTCCTTAGGTTGCAAATATAACTGCATTACTCATTGAAACACAAAGGGAAAGGGATAATGAAAGGGATAATTGACACTAAAACAATTTTAAAATGTACAAAATTAACGAATAATGTCAAATAGAACCATCATCAGAATTGACTCTGTAATTCGTTTTCTCCATTCATTTATCTTCCTTTATTTTCAGGATTACATCATCACTGAATTTCTACACTGGAGATTATCTTCGTTTACCAGCATCCAACTGGAGTTCAGCCTTGTAAATAAAACATTTTAAAAAGTGTAAAGGGACAGGGGGAGAATCGAACCCAGACCGGTAAATTAGGAAACGACAACGCTAACCATTCACCTTAAGTGTTACTTATTCTGGCTCGCCTAAATAGCCTAAAGAGCCTTTTCTGTTCGCTCAAAACAGTAGCTTGTTTATAGTCAAATTGATTGGCGAAACACAGGAATATGTAATTGAGGACGTGGAGGGCAGATTTCTGTTTTATCATCAGTTAAAATAGTATTTCTGGACACCGTAGCGAAAATGCATTTCCTTTCTGCATGTGCTGCTCGTAAAATACAAAAAATAAACTCAATAAAAACAAGGAAAAGGATTCAATTTAAATTGTTTTGCCTCTCTCGAAGAAATCACCGAATATACTACAAGTGCATGTCTCGAATATTTATATCAGAACGATTAAAACGCACTGGCTTTATAACTTGCCTGTGTGGTCTAGTGGCTCTGGTGAACGGGATGTCCGGTTGAATTCCCGGTGTGAGATACTTTTGGTATTTTAAATGTTCTCAGTGTGTCTGTATTCGTGTCCCTGTCGTTCAAGGTTACTGGAAATAACTGTAAAACATGTATAACCGAGTAGGGCATATACACATGTTACTGACAATGGTAAAAACAGACTTTGGTAAATGGACTTCGTTACTACCTTTCGCGAGGTAAGACTGCATATATAAAGTGTCAATATTACAAACTGCAGTAGCCAGAAAACTCGTATTAAAGTTTCTGACTCTCCGCATGTATGGTAGAACGCGTTAAGTTATCAAGTAGCAGAGTAAGGATCAGCTACACCTTAGGCACAAAAGGTCACGCTCGAGTCATTTTTCTTGTTGTAACGAATGCAGTAGACATTTGTTACTACAAGTAAAAATATTACAAAGTGAAGCAGTGCAAACAAAGACATGCAAAGGAGAAAGGTCACTGGAGATGACGACATACCAGTAGATTTGCTCAGGGAATTAGGAGACAATGCAATGAAAGTATTGACTTCACTTATTAACAAGAACTACCTGAGTGGATAATGGCCAAAGGATTTTCTTGGTATTACAACGATTGCATTGTCCTAGAAAAAAACAAGCAAAGAAGTGCAGCGATCACGGAACCAATAGCCTCATTTCTCGCACTAGAAAGATCATTGCATTTATACTGAACAGGCGGCTGGAAAACAAGATAGGTTAAAGGTTAGAAGAAGATTAATTTGGATTCCGGAAAAGAAAAGGCACCAGAGATGCTATTGGATTGATGAGAATTACATCAGAAAGAATTCTTGAGGTAAAGGAAGAGTTGTGTTTGTGCTTCATCGACTGGCGAAAAGCTTTCGACCGAGTCAATTGGAGGAAACTTCTGAAAATATTTAAAGAAATTATAGTCAACTGCAGAGATCGACGACTCATTCAAAACCTGTACGTAGGACAGCGAGTGAAGATGTGCTTGAATGTAGGAGAAACCAATAGCTGGAAATTAGACGAAGAGTCAGACAAGGATGTAGTTTGTCACCCCAATTATTCAACATTTACAGTTAATGTAAAATGAAGGAAGCATTAATGGGAAGTGAAGACTTCAAGATTGGAGGGTAGATCATTAACAAGATCAGGTATGGAGGTGATACGGTTATAACAGCTAAAACCGAAGGCGGACTACAGGAAATCATTGACAAAATAGTTGACACTGGTAAACTGTATGACACTGGTAATTAACATCGAAAAGTCGAAAGTCATGAAAATATCCCGTGGAAACACGCCCTTACGGATCAGAGTAGAATTAAGAGAACTTGAGGAGATCGATAATTTCAAGTATCTGGGACTAGCAGACTCAATATAGAACTTAAGAAGAAGTTAGTCAAGTGCTGTGTATATATGGAGCATTGGATTGTATGGTTCAGAGACTTGGACATTGCGGAAGTTAAAGAAATATTTGGAGAGCTTCGAAATGTGGTGTTGGAGGAATGTCGAGAAGATAAAATGGACAGAGAGAGCAACAAACGAAGATGTTTTAAAACTGACAGGAGAGAAGAGGACACTTCTAGCCACCAATCTTTGTAGAAAGGCCAATTGCATTGGACACATCTTGAGAAAAAAATGTCTTCTTCACACCATCATAGAAGGAAAGATGGAAGGGAAGCAAGGGACAAGAAGAAGAAGAACAAAGCTGATCGACGATTTGGAAGATTGGAGAAAATATTGGGAGTTAAAAGAGGAAGCTGAAGAATTACAAAACTAGAAGAAACATTTCCCGGCTCAAATCTAAAATTGAGAAACAAATCCTCATTAATCCCAAGACCTGCCGAAAGGCAGAATACCTAACAATAATAATAAATAATATATTAATCTATATATATAAAAGAGAACGTACAAATTCCTTTGTCCGCTCATCACGCTAATACGGCTGAACCAATTTCTTTTATTTTTGGGGGGTTATTAGGATTTGGACCCTAGATGGTTTTTATCATATCACTTTAATTTTTAATTACCAGTGTCTTGAGATAATTGACCATTCAAGTGTCCATAACGTACAAATCCTTTGTTAGTTCATCATAGGTATAAAAATAAACGTATTTATATGCAACCCGCATGACCGTGTCACTCGGCGGGTTAACATAAATGACAGGCGCTATAATGTTAACATTTACTGCAATTTGAAAGCGAAAAAGTAAAAATTATCTAAGTAACAAAGTTTATTGCGTTCCGGGGTGACCGCAGCGAAGCGGGGCGGGTTAACATAAATGACAGGCGATATAATGTTAACATTTACTGCAATCTTCTATGGTTTTTATCATATCACTTGAAAGCGAAAAAGTAAAAATTATCTAAGTAACAACGTTTATTGCGTTCCGGGGTGACCGCAGCGAAGCGGGGTGAACGCTGCTAGTTAACCATATGTCTATAATGCATACAACAATAAAAATGTTCAAATCAGTTGTATCCGTAAATATGTTGACAGTGGCGTATTTGGGGGGTGGCTATCGGGGTCACGCCTCCCGAAATAAATTTCGTGTATGCACAATTTTATTAAAATTTGTAGGCACTCGAAAGGAAAAATGGAAGTGCTTATTCATGTATTGTGCATGGCCTCTCGCCGAAACAATCCTAAATACGCCACTGTATATTGATATCACTAGATATATTATGGTTATCACACTCGTACAAAAATGTTCTCGACGCTTCGTAGCCATATCTGTGGACAGTGCGAATTACAAGAGATATGAGGTGGAAATGCCCTGTAATAATACCGGATAAATGCTACTACCAGAGGCATCACTTGTGTCTTCGCTTGAGGGGAACTAGAGCACCACCGACATAAGACTTTCATGTTTTGTATTATTATATTAATAGACAATTGATGAAAGTATATGTATTCCTCAAACTCTTGGCTGGTAATTGTCCCTCTTGCTCTCCTAAATGACGCCCTTGGCTACAACTATTATTTTTTTTTTGCCTCCACTTCCTTCTGCCTTGACCGATTACTTTCGGACTTATTTATGGCAGACGCAACTGCCTCTTGCCTTTATTCTCTCTCTTATACTTTAATGTTTCTTTATTACCTCCCTGTCTTTTCGGCTGTCAAACCTCAGCAGATTGAGGTGAGGCACATTTCTTTTCAGCATGGCACCTAATATTTAAAACCATGCCCTTATATTTCTCTTTTTTTTTGTTTGTCTTATTTCCTTTATTTATTCTTTTACATGCAGAAAATAACCGGAAAGAAGAAAGAAAATAATTGATTAGTACATAATATAAATGATTGGGAAGCAGCGCATTCACCAACCTGAAAGTAAAAATTTAAAAAGAAAAATAAACAAAACACAGCGTAAAAAACATCTCATTTGGTGTTAACTGTCTTGTAGTTTCTTCTTTCTTCCATGATCCTCTATGCTTTTATCCCACTGTTTCTCATATGTGTTTATTACACTAACACGCACAACACTGACACACACACAATGTTAATAGAGGTTATAGAAATAAAAACGACATAAAGAAATAAATGAAAAGAAACGTGAGTTTGTACTATAGTTCTGGGTGTTTGCTAGAACTTTAAAATTGTTTCTATTAGAATTTGATTTTTTTAATTGTATCTTTTCAAAGTGCTATTTGTTCAATTGCCTTCTTCGTTGGGTTCGTTTATTCCATAGGTTCCTCACTACATGCTCTGTTATTTTTTGAAAGTCATCGAATTTTGTTTTATCCTGCCGTAAGCTAGTCCAATCATCACTAAGTTCATCTCTGAGATTCCTTATTTCTTCACTAGTTACGTAATTTTCATAATTCCATATTACATGTTCAGGTGTTTGGATTTCTCCACATGAACACATTTCTTCATTTTCAATATTTAATCTTTTCAAATATGTTTTGAAGGATCCATGTCCCGACAGCGCTTCCATAGTTTCCTTCTTTATTTCACCAATTTATTTCCTTACTTTGATAGTTGGTATGTTTCTTTGAGCTTTTCACCTTTTGTTGTGGTGTACCATTCCTCCTGCCATTTTCTTTCTATCAACATATTTAGTTCGTCTTCGTTGTTCGGATTTGTACCTAGAATCTGTATAATTTTTATAGTTTCATTATTTGTTTTCCATCGTTTTATAGCTTCTCTTAGTATTTGGTAGTGGATTGGTTCTTCTAGTGCAAGCACCTGTAAGGATTCTATCGGTAGTGTTTTGAATATTCCTATCGTTCTAATTATAACTCCTCTCTGAACTCTGTTTATGTGTTCCCTTAATTTTTTATTTGCAAATATTCTGAGAGCCCACTGTATTTTACTGTTGGCATTATTACAGCATTTTTGTACGTTTGTAGGGTCTTTTTGGGTATCTTATAGTCTTTTCTTGCATTGTGAGTATTTTATGTGCTACTTTCTTTCCTTTTGTCAGTTACGTTTTCAACATGTTTAGCATAGTTCAGTTTATCGTCAATCCATACTCCCAAATACTTGAATTACTGTTATATTTTCCCATGCTATTGTCGTCTGAAATACTGACGCCCCTCGTTATAGCATACAACCAGCATTACCAAAGAAAATTTCTCCTAATCCCCGTGTAATTCGCACACTGTCCACTGATAAAGACACGAAGCGCAAAGAACATTTTTTACATAACGACTGTGGTAACCATAAGTTTTATATTTATAATATAGTTTTGTATTTACGATTTTGTTTCGGGAGGTGCTATGCACAACACGTGAATAAGCACTTACATAACCAAAGGAGGGGAACCAAAACGTTATGAAAATGTGGTTTGGCAGGCCCTTCTTGCGTGGTCATACGGCTAGCTTATTTGCCTGCGGAATCAGAGATCCTACTTTTAATTCCCGCGCATAGTAACAATCTTATGTGTACTGCTTTGTACTCAAATGATAACTTCATACTTTTTAACTTCGATAATGTATTTATACGTATTATTTATTTATCCGTAAATAACGTATTTACCCGTTATTAATTAATTTGCAAGAAATAAAATTTCCAACAAAAATGGTTTGTTTTTGTTGTAAATAAACCTGACCTCCAATCATAATAACTCTATTACTAAGTACCATTTCATAAAGATAGTTTGGAAAACAATTATCGAAATTTGTATTGTGTGTAACGAATAAAGTACTAACTGAAGCTAAAATGTATAAAATTACTATTTGGTGAAAGAAATAAAGAGGTTGCTTTGCGCGGGAATCGAACTCAAGACCGCTGAGGCTGGACTCCAGTATGCTAACCATCTGATCACAGACTACAAGACTGATAACCGATATTTTCTTAAGGTTTCCTGTTCGCTTTTTTTTGTGTCGATTCAAGCACCATCCGAGGACATGTCTTCAGTTCTGGGTCAAACCATTCATTTTTTTTCTGGAGAATCTAAATGTGCAATAAGAAATGTGGGTTCATATTTAAAATTTGAAGTTCCCACCCGTAACCCGGAATGAGGTAGGGATAGGGGTTGCATTTTGTACCATTGGATAGTCTTTTCAAAACTATTTAACACGTGTTGTTTTTTGTTTTCAAGATCTGTATATTTCGCGAGATAATTCATCGTTTCGGAACTATGAAAACAGACACGCGCTTCTGTTTTCCATAAAAAGTTGCAAGTGTAATTCATAGTCTTGTCAATTTACGAAATGTTTCCAAATCCAAAATTCCTATTTTCCATTATGGGTTTAAATCGCAATACTAACCATCAGTGATAGTCAGGTTTTCTAATTTTTCGCTTCTTGTGAATAGCCTCGCTACTGATACAAAATTTCGGATAAAGAACACACGCTATGACTATTGTTGGTTTGAATGGGGCTTCGGGAGTTGATCTTGATAATTGCTTTCTAATGTGTTGCAATAAAAGGATAAACATTGTAGAAGTTTCAAAACAAATATAAGGCGTCGAATGATTTTTTTAAAATTATGAGCATTCTCGTCTTTGTGCGAGACATCTGAGTTTGAATCTGAAAATAAATCCGGTTTAGGAAGGTGAAAGCGCATATACTTTATTTGAGAGGAAGATATTTTACTGGGAATTTTCTAGAGGAGGAAGACCAGTTAACTTATATGTAACACTTTCCAAATGTAACACTCCGATTTTGATAAAATTTAGCAGGTAGATGCTACAAATAAACGAATACGTGTTTTTTTCTTTCTGCAGAACAGCGGTTTTAGGGGGCAAAAGCCGCTCCCAAAATTTTGAAAGTTGACACCCGAAAGGCAAGAAGAAGTGGACCGAATTGAATGAAATTTTGCATAGATATTGTAGACGTAAAACGAAGGAAGACGTATTTCGTATTTTTTAAAACAAAATGATTGGGTGGAGCATGGACCCCTCCAAACCTTTGATCACGAAATATCAAAGTATGTCAGAAGTGCCTAAAGGACATGAAGAATTACAACGAAATTTTGTGTAGTGAAGATACGCAAAAAATAAATGTGTTCTTATTTTATGCCGAAAAACGGTTTTAGGGGGAAAGAGCCCTCACCCAAAATTTTGAAAGTTGACGGCTAAGAGTCACGAAGAAGTGGACTGAAGTCAATGAAAGTGCACAGATATTCTAGACGTAAAAAAAGGATATACTTTTTCGTATTTTCTTTGGAAAAAGTTGAGCGGAGCACAGACATTCTAAACTGTTGATTTCAAAATATCAAATACTGTTTTGGGGGTCAAGGCCCTCTCCGAAAAAAATAATTTTACCGTAGTAACGCAGAAGGGAGGGAACCAAAGCAAATGAAATTGTGTTTAGGTATTGTGTATTTAAAATAAGGCCTCTCGTGTTTCCCAAATGTCCGCATCCGATATGTCTCTTTTTTGGCACATCAACAGTAAATGGGAAATAAATCGACTCACCTTTCTGTTTATGCGGAAAAACATTGTAAGGGTTAAAGGTACCTCCCGAAATACTATAAAATACACTGTACAGCTTGTGCTTAATGTTGATATGCCAAATTTCAAGAAATCGGATGGAGATACTTTTTGAACACGAAATTCCTTATTTTGCATATATAATATCCTAAAAGCACAATTACATAGCAGACATATGCTGATCATGTTCCCTCAGGTACATGGTATTGTCCCCAGTATGTGGCTTATGTACAGTCAGCGACAGTAAAAACTGGAGGTTGGATACATAAGAAATGATAGCTTTTTCCAGTAGCAGAATAGTTTCACTCGATGTCTGATAGTTGGACAACCAACATGACAGAAATACGTGCCCGAAAACATAACATGCCAGGATATTCCTCCATTTGGAGGAAAAAGTATTACTATCTGAGAGCATCACTTAGAGAAACAACCACGAGATAAATCTGCAGAAAATCCATTCACTTTAAGATCAAAGAGATAGAAATTAATGCAAAGGAAACGAAAAGAATAATACGCATCATGCAGAGACCGAAAAAGTATGGAAAGCTAAACAAAATGAGAAAAGAAGGAAAGAGGGAAAGGAAAGAGCAAAAGGCATGGGAATAAATTAAATTTTAACACTTAAGGATAAACAGTGTCCGTCTTTCCTCCTGCCCCCTGTATCCGTCCTGGTTTTTCTCCCTTCATAGGATAAATCTCATTCAGCATCAAACGCGAAAATCATTCATAGTGTTTAATTCTTTGAAAAAAAAAGTAACTCAGTCCAGGCCGAGACTCGAACCCCGGACCCTTAGCATAACAGTCAGACGCTGTAACCACTTACCTACACACGCTATAGCAAGTGTGTTTATAAACTAGCCATTACCCTCGCTATCAAACGTCTTAAATCAGCCATTGTCGGGAGTTACCACAGTTACACTTGAAGTTTGAATTTTATTTACGGCCTTTAGCTATCTACGGCAACAGGCCCCATGTTTTCATTAAAAGCATTTGTTCTGTACATTAAAATCAAGAATAACTTAATCTATACTCTTACTTACTGTTGTCAATATATATATATATATATATATAGAGAGAGAGAGAGAGAGAGAGAGAATTATAGGTACATAAAAATCGGATTAATGGGGGTTAAAAGAGTGATTTCGTAACTGCGAAATGGGTGATCGCATCACTACTGACATCTGGTAGCGGCGTTACGTAACACACACATTAGAAATAAAGCTTCGAAACGACAAATTGCATGTTGTGCCGTGGATAAGTCGGTAAGGTGTCTGCTTATTGAGTAGGCAACTCGAGTTCGAGTCTTGAGTACACCAATACTTTTTCCTTCAAAATGCATTTCTACATTTTTTATATATGTTATTAATAATTGCTTTCCTGCATTTTTGTAAATTATCTTAAATTAGTGAAGGTTCAGTAAAATCAAGAAGGTTAAAATATATATATATGATTGCTTTATCCGTATGTACAGTCCAGAGATGGAGCGGGTCGAGGGGCCGCGGGTCAACAGAACGTGACCTACTGCAACCCCCCACTGTGACTTAACAATATATTACGACCCACAGACTCATTCTGCTCAGTGCATTGTAGACAGCTTCTGAACACTGGTGAATTTGTCTTCTTTCAATGCATCCTTTTTCTTTTCATTTGTTTCTATTGACAAAAGAACTTCAGGCAATTTTAGATATTGATATTTGCAACTGTAATAATAGCAATAGGACTTATTTGAGACGCAGCCTGTGATTTCTTAGAGGAGCTAACTACTGGGAAAAATGTTTCAATCATGTGTAATATATGAATTATTATATAAAAAATTGAATGTAACTATGTGTGCATGATCATCATATCCAAATTGCAAAGTCAAATGAAATGATTTTTGGTATATACTTAGGCCTCAATCTCAACTAGGAAGTTATCATAAATTCGGTATCGATTTCATTATATTACATATTCTAAGAGGGTCCGAATTTTTGCGAAAAATTTAGTATCTCACAAGCCGTTCAAGTTGGAGAGCTGATATTCAGTATATTAATTCTTTATCTAATATAAATAAAATAGAGTTTGTTTGTGTGTTTGTCTGTCTGTCTGTCCGTGTGCGGCCTGGGAACCAGAGGAGTGGACCGAGAGTTACCAAAATTTGGTCAGGGGTACCTAGCCCAGGCCTCAGATCAAGACGAAGTCGCTTTTTCAAATTTCAAACCAGTGGGTCTCAGGGGGCTTTTACCGGAACCGGCTTGGGGACCAGACAAATAGACCGAGAGTTACCAAATTTTAGTCACAAATACCTTGGTTCACGCTCCAGATCAGAGTTAAACGTTTTTCTCAAAATTCGAACCAGGGCGTATCAGGGGGGCGTTTATCGGGACATGTAAAAGTAGTAGAAAATTTCCGATATTAGTGTCGAATTAATAGTTCTCGCGGTCGCTGAAATTAATGATGAAACTCTGATCACATTAACTTCCAAATTCACCTTATTCGAGCCGGGAGTCAGCGGGGAGGGGGGATACCGAAAAATTTAAAAGTAATCTAAAATGACCGATATTAGTGTCCTATCCATAGTTTTCGCGGTCATTGAGATCAATGGTGACACTTCCATTAGCGAAGAATTGCAAATTCAGCTACAATTGTATGCAAGCCGGGAGTGAGCGGGGAATACTAAGAAATGTAAAAATAATCCAAAATGACCGATTTTAGCGTCAGGTTCATAATTTTCGCAGTCGGTGAGATCAATGCTGACACTTTCATTAGCGATGATTTGCAAATTCAACTACCATTGTATGCGGGCCGGGAGTCAGCGGGGAGGGAGGGGACAAGAAATGCCGAGACATGTAAAAATAATCCAAAATGACCGATATTAGAGTCAAATCCATAGTTTTCGCGGCCGCTGAGATGAATGGTGACACTTCCATTAGCGATGATTTGCAAATTCAGTTACATATGTATGCGGGCCGGGAGTCAGAGGGGGAATACTCAGACATGTAAAAATAATCCAGAATGACCGATATTAGCGTCAATTCCATAATTTTCGCAGTCGGTGAGATCAATGATGAGACTTTCATTAGCGATGACTTGCAAATTCAGCTACAATTGTATGCGGCCGGGAGTCAGCGGGGAGGGGGGATACCGAGACATTTTAAAGTAATCCAAAATGATCGACATTAGTGTCACATCCAAAGTTTTCGCGGTCGCCGAAATGAATAGTAATACTTCCACAAGCGTTGACTTCCAAGTACTGGCCCCATGCGAAGAACGGGTATATTCAGCTGGTATATATGTATACTTCTTTAGTTCTTTAATACCAATTATGTATGTACTTTGCAAGTACATGTCCCATAGCGTTAGTTTTTGTTGGAATATTTTATTCCCCCCACTCAGACTATGTTAACAAAATCGTAGTCGTAATTATTCATACTAACTAACAAGAAGTAACTATAAAGTTATGTAGCTTCCTGTGTATTTATATAAAGTTATAAAGTTATCCTTTATATATAACCTTATATATAAATAGAAACCTTATATATAAAGTTTCCTCTTCTGGGGGGGCGATCGCCCCGATCCCTCCTGGATCCGCCCCTGATTCTACCTAGGTATTTGTTAAGGAAAGCTTTCAAACAGTGATGATTTCAGGGCATTACCTGTTCGAGAATTTGAGACCTTGTCGACATAAATTTCCCCCTTCGTGGCCATATTTTCGATCATGCTCAAAGTGGACTAATAATGTTTTATCAGTTTTCTCTCAGTCATATCTTGACCATTACCCGGGGAGAATCTTCTGAAATTATCAATGCTTATAATTAGTTTTTCATTACAAATCAAGGGGGCCGCGGTGGCTCAGTGGTAGAGCGTTCACCTCTGGTGCTAGGGGTCCCGGGTTCGATCCCAGTCCCCGCCAAGTGAACTTTGTGGTGAACAAACACCGTGTGCGTGGGTTTTCTCGGGGTTTTCCCGTTTCCTCCCACTTTCTTCATTCCACCATTTCATTCATTACTCATCATCACCGTCTTCTTTAGCCTAACCGGCATAACCGTGGGACGTAAAACTCAAAGATTTCATTTCATTTCATTTTCATTACAAATCAAAGGATAATAATGAAATATTGAACATACTTAATATTTTGTTTTCAGCTTTGGATTTTAGATCTGCAATTCATATAATGTTCCTTTCTAATCGAATTTGAGAGAAAAGTAGTTGCCAAAGATTTATTCAAAGAAATGTTCTCAGTCATCTGATGAAAATATGAACACACTTTTAAGAAAGAAAAAAAAAACAAATTGAATAATACCTACAGGGTTTGAACACATACACTTATGATTGATAAACTATTCACCCAAACCGCTCCACCAGTTCGTACGTTTTCACTGAGCTTCTTTAGACTTTTGTGTAAAGTAGTTTCCACATTTTTTTTTGTTTATTTCGATACGACTATAAGTTTGTGGTGAATATTTGGGCGTTACAGGTGTTGCAATACATAAAAATCTTTTTCGTATAAACTACATTCAATTTTACGTTCTAATAACTTATATACAACAGGTTGAATCTGTGAAATGATTGGGGTTGGAGTGATCGTAAATGTTTTCATAGTTAGGAGCCTGGATATGAAAACCCGCTTAACGTGGGGATTTACTTTTGTGAATTTTGGTACATTTATTTATACACATCTATGGAAAATTTGATTTCTATAGTTATTTCAGGATTCTAGTTATTTATATGTTTGTTTATGAATGTATTTAGTACTTGGACTTTTAAGACTATAGATTACGTTTTGACGTTTAGACTTGGGACATCTTGTTTGTATTTAGGTAGTTTATTTTGGGAATTTTTAGTTTTGGGGATTTTTATTTTGTAGTTAGAATATTATTTTTACTTGGGTATAGATAATTAAATTATTAATTTTTGTTTTGACAGATGACTATTGTACTTTTACATTCAAATTAGGAAAAAATATACGTTGCATTTGTTTGTAAATATACTGCTGGATGTGTGTAACGATTTCATTGAAGTTAAAAAGGTGAGGAAATCGGCAGTCAAATTAAAGTATAAATAGCACTACTCATGTGATAGTGGATAGAATTGGAACTCGTTCGCTAGGCTGTGATTTGTCCGTAGCCGTCCGTATGTTCATACTTACGACTACGATAGAGAAGTGGACAGTCAAATTCTCAAGGTTCAGTATCTGACCCTGGGTCTTCATTTTAGTTTTCTACAAGATATACATAGTCAGAAGTGAAAACATGGAAATGTATACAAATTCATGAGTATTATTTATCAAATATCGACGAAATGTTTTCTGTAACAATTTCATTCCGAAACTGGAAGAGAAACGTGAAAGGCAAGAATCTGTATGTTATTACGGGAAGTTAAGTTTTGTATGAAATTTTGTGATAACAACGCTCAAGTTATTGCTATATGGATAGTAGAGTTATATAGCAATTTCTTCCAATATCTCAAGATTTATCCTACATTCTGTGATTGATCCAAAAATATGTTGAAGTTTATTAGTGGCAAATGCTATTCTGCTTTTCATGAATTTTGTGAATACGGCTATAGTGTATGTATTAGTCAAATTCTTGTGAGTATTGAGTATAAATGAATTGTGTTTAAAGTTGTTTCGAAGGTTCCTTATTAGCTTGTTTTGGAACAAAACCATATATTTATTGTATAAAGTGTAATATTCGCTATGAAAGATGTTGTAGTGATATGCGAAAAATATTGGTAAATGTTAACTTTCCTAATTGAATACTCTGTTATCTCAAAGTTATCCTATTAAGTTGATTGAAGATTATTGAAGATTATCAAATAAAATAAATTTAATAGAATATTGAATATATTTGTGCTGATAATCAATGAATACACAGTTATTAATTTTTTATATTTGTTGTAGGATCTATTTTGGAGTGATCAAATTGTTTATAAAATTATTTAAGTCAAATTTTATCTCCTGTTTCCTTAATGAAATTTACGTATTATAATCCGACGAACTTTATGTATTATTTCATTGCATAATTCAAATAGTCTATTGAGCGATTTACACAGTTGATAGTATTAATGCTTCTGTTTCAGCTTATTTATTACACACACACACACACACACACACACACACATATATATATATATATATATATATATATATATATATATATTTCTTTAGTTATTTAAAATCAATTGTTTATGTACTTTACCAGTACTTGTCCCATAGCGTTAGTGTTTGTGGAAATATTTTATCTTCCACTCAGGCTACGTTACAAGTCACAAATTCAGTTTTCCACAAAAACAGTATTGTTTTATTTTAATAATTACGAAAGATGGAAAGATTGGTCATTCATTCTACGTGCACAATTGTGTGGGTCAGGGCTGAATGGGCTATGACTTTTCCTATAGGTGCCGTGAGAATGCTTTCTTCAGGGAAGGTTTTTAAACTAGCTATTTTATAAACTGACAATACAAATTGAAATAATACATAATCATCTTGTCCATCACAAATAGGGATTTGTTTATATAAATTACTAAAGCTGTCTGAAGCAATGTCTACACTTACTTTATCTAAATTAGTATTAAAAGACATAAATGAATTCCCTACACGTGAATCACCAGACACCAGTCCCGATAAACGCCCCCCTGAGACCCCCTGGTTCGAATTTTGAGAAAAACGTTTAACTCTGATCTGGAGCGTGAACCAAGGTATTTGTGACTAAAATTTGGTAACTCTCGGTCTATTTGTCTGGTTCCCAAGCCGGTTCCGGTAAAAGCCCCCTGAGACCCCCTGGTTCGAAATTTAAAAAAACGACTTCATCTTGATCTGGGGCCTGGGCTAGGTACCCCTGACCAAAATTTGGTAACTCTCGTTCCACTCGTCTGGTTCCCAGGCCGCACACGGACAGACAGACAGACAAACACACAAACAAACTCTTTATTTTATTTATATTAGATAAAGAATTAATATACTGAATATCAGCTCTCCAACTTAAACGGCTTGTGAGATACTAAATTTTTCGCAAAAATTCGGACCCTCTTAGAATATGTAATATAATGAAATCGATATCGAATTTATGATAACTTCCTAGTTGAGATTGAGGCCTAAGTATATACCAAAAATCATTTCATTTGACTTTGCAATTTGGATATGATGATCATGCAAATAAGTCCTATTGCTATTATTACAGTTGCAAATATCAATATCTAAAATTGCCTGAAGTTCTTTTGTCAATAGAAACAAATGAAAAGAAAACGGATGCCTTGAAAGAAGACAAATTCAGCAGTGTTCAGAAGCTGTCTACAATGCACTGAGCAGAATGAGTCTGTGGGTCGTAATACGTTGTTAAGTCAGAGTGGGGGGTTGCAGTGGGTCACGTTCTGTTGACCCGCGGCGCCCCGACCCGCTCCATCTCTGGACTGTACATACGGATAAAACAATCATATATATGTATTTTAACCTTCTTGATTTTACTGAACCTTCACTAATTTAAGATAATTTACAAAAAATGCAGGAAAGCAATTATTAATAACATATATAAAAATATAGAAATGTATTTTGAAGGAAAAGTAATTGGTGTACTCAAGACTCGAACTCGAGTTGCCTACTCAATGAGCAGACACCTTACCGACTTTTTTAAAAAGACTTTATTGACAATTTAATTACAGTTACATTAGGCAGTTACAAAAGTAATCCAGAAACAAAGTGCCGAAAAGAAAACTATATAGAAATATAAATTGGAATAAATTAAAAGAAAAAAAATTAAAATTAAAAAAAATAAAAAATAAAAAAAAATAAAGAAGGAACAAATGACAATTATGAACAGTAAACGTAAGTGTTATGAAGGTAAGACTACCAAATTATTACAAAGAGTTTATAGTCATCACATTAAGCTGTTATTCAGGCGAGACAAAACATGTTGATTAAAAGATAGATAACAATTCAATGTAAGAAAAATACATACTAGGTTATGAAGCTAAGGCAACCAAATAATTGGCAAAATGTTTTCGTTTATATTGCACAGGAAGTTTTTGCAAATGGTGTCGCAGATAAGACAAATACACATCGACATGATACGGTCGATGTGTGGTAAGCACATATAGAAGAGTATATGCAGCGAGCCAAATTACACTGTTATTTTTTGCATTAGGGAAATAATGAAAATCAGGATAAATAAGAATATTGTTAGCCGTAATGTAGTGGGGAGACGAGCGACAAATCTTCCTTATAAGTAGGCTAAAATGGTGCCAGATATTTTGAATCTCTGTACAAAATTGTAAGCGATGCTCAAGAGTATCTTTGTTATTGCAGTGAAAACACATATTGTGATCCACCATTCCTAAGTTAAAGAGGCGGTCTAGCGTTTCGTATTTGTTGTTGACAATGAAATACCAGAGCGATTTTTGCTGAGTAGTTAAGAAAGGAGCGTTGATATTTCGCCAAATATAAGGCCAATGAAGTGGTGGCTCTTGCAATTGAATATGAGGCGTGACGAAGTGTTGTGTCTGCACATAACGGCGATAAATTGCTCTAACAGGCATGAGGTCTAAGTTGCTTCGGGCAATCAGCCCATAGGCTATATCAAGAACTGGTTCTCGCAGGTGTGGGAATTTATGGCCCCAAGGAAAAATATTAATAGGTGTTTGAAGGTCGACACAAGCTAAACAAGCAGAGATAACGTTACTAGATACACTGTTCTTATCATTCGTGAACACGTCGATGGTTCGTTTCAATAGTAGTGCCTGACCTTGCAGCAATATGTTGTGAAATCCTATGCCACCTTGTGCCGGAGGTAACACGAGTTGCTCACGTGAAACGCGAAGCACTTTATTATGCCACAGAAAGAACAAAGCTCGACTCGTGAGGAATTTGTATGTTTGTAGGGGGAGAGGAAAAATAGAGCAAACAAACCACAGAAGGCTGAACGTTTTTTGTTTGAGAAAGAAATTTCTACTGATCATGTCCATATTGCGGGGTTTATGTCGTATTAGAAGACCACGTATTTTGTGTGCTATGATATCATAATTGAAAGTAATGGTTTCTTTGATGGTATTGAACCATTCAATACCCAGGATTTTGACGGAATTAACTGCCGTGTAGTACGCACTATATTGATCCTGATATTGTGGATGAATACAGAGGAGCTTTGTTTTTTGTTTATTTAATCTTGCTCCTGAAATGCTTTGATACGCGTCTATAAGATTCTGAATATTTGCGAGGGTGGAAATACTGTTCACATAGAAGTGTACATCATCTAAGTAACTCGCGACTGAAATAGAGGCGTGGTAAAGTTTGATGCCATTGAGTTTGGTCGTCGCCGCGTATATTAGAGGTGCGATTGAGAGACTAAATAGAATACTGGACATGGTGTCACCTTGAAGAATTCCAGTACACAAAGGGATAGCGGAGCTTAAACCACCATTAAGTTTCAATTTCGTAATTCTGTTGTGATACACTCCCTGAAGCATGGACAGAAAAGTGCCATTAAATCCAAATTTGTGTAGGACTTTAAAGAGATAGTCGTGTGATACCCTATCAAAAGCTTGTGAAAAATCAGTGGATAGAATGGCCACAGGAGTGGGGGCGGGAGTCTCATGATAGGCTATAAAATCTCTTATGTTAGCTAAAGCTTCATAAAGTAACGCATGGTGTCCATGACCGTATTGACAGGAACTAAGCAACTCTCCTATATAATGGTTCATACGAAGCGCTAGACATCGTGTTAAGATTTTTAAATCAGCACATAAAAGACTGATCGGGCGGTAATGATCAATAGACGTAGAGTTAGACTTTTTAGGTATTAAAACAGTAATACCCGTAGAGAGAGATTCTCCTAAAGTAAAATTTTCTCGATATTCATTGAAGAGATCCGTGAGAAAGGGGGCAAGAATATCAATGGAACTAAGATAAAATTCTAAAGGAAGAGAGTCAATTCCAGTAGATTTGCCACGTTTGCCTAATCTAATGGAAGTCTCAACTTCATCGACGGTAAAAGGACTCTTTAAATACTCTTGAGCATTAACATCTAGGATTGAAGGGATATAGTCCAAAAGAGATTCATCTTCATTATTTACAGTAGGTTTTGCATACAATTGTTTATAATACTGAACAAATTGGGGAAGTATCTGCAAACCAGCATAAATTTGGCCATCCTTGCCCCTAATGGATGAAATCAACTTTGTTTGCCTCTGTATCGTTCTTTTTGAATTTGTACAATACTAGCCTGTTCCATGTCAGCGGCCGGGGCAATTTTGCTGCGAACAAAAAAGCCACGCATTCGTTGGTTATGCAATGACAATAGATGGGCTTTGATTTCTTGTATTTGAGGCCGGACCAGGCGGCCTTGCAATTGTTCTTGCATGTATTCCTTGAGTAAGCGCGAGTAATAGTTATATTGAGTATTATATGCTTGGTTCCTTTGGATACAATATTGCTTACTTATGGATCGAAATCTAGGTTTAACTCGCTTATCCCAAAAATACATAAGTTTGCCCTGATAGCGTGATATCAATGGAGACAAGATTCTCCATTCCTCTCGAATTAAATGCCGATATTCAGGGTCCATAAGTATAGAAGTGTTAAAATACCAAAGAGGACTACTTCTCAAAAATTTTGACACTGGTAGGTTTATTCTCATAACAAGGGCATAGTGATCGCTAAAACAGACAGGTTCGAGGGTAACATCTCGTACTTGTGCTACTAGTGAGCGACTTACGTAAAAACGGTCCAAGCGACTGGATGATTTTGAAGTATGAAATGAGTGGCCTGGGTCAGTGGGTCGAAAGTGACGCCACACATCAACTAGATTATATGTGTCTACTATTCGCTGGAGTTCAGGAGAGAAGTTAAAGATGGGAGTCTGGTCAATATGTTGTAAAACGGAATTATAATCTCCACCTAAAATACAAGGGTTGGCACCATTAAATAAAGCCTGTGCAAGATCAGTGTTGAAGAAATCCTGTCTCTCTCGCTTTTTGTGAGACCCAGATGGCACGTAAATATTGCATAATTTGATGCGGTCAAGCATTCCAAGGGAGATTCGTTCATTTGGGTGATCATTAACGGCCTTAAACTCTAGATCATTACGGTAGATGATAGCTGTACCTAGCCCATTCTCCGTAAAACGAGAATAGCATGTATGATGTGAAAGATAACTATACTCTGGAAGGGCTACTTCTTGAGCGAACAACACATCAATATCTGCTTTGTAGTTAAAGTCTCTTAATGCTTCTTGTTTAACAGGAGAAGTAAATCCATTGAAGTTAATGGTGGCAAAAGTAAAACTATACATAAAGATAAACATAAACAAAAATAGAGTGAGGCGAAATGTGAAACACTGCATAAATGGCTGTAATATAGACCACAATATAACAAGGAAAATAATTATAAGTCGTCCCCAAACGGGGATATCAGCTTTCAGCTTTTTCAAAGTGACCCGGGTTCGGGCACCTGAAACTTGGGTAACATCGGAAGTACGGCTTCCTTTAGAATTTTTCGAAACTCCACTAACAGTTGTCTTTAGTTTGGAAAGTTTACGTTTTTCGTATACAGGGGCACTGAGATCAGATTCACTAGCAGAGTCACTGGTAAGGGGTTGTACATTCCTATCGAGAGTGATGTTTGAGTCTGTTCCCAAGTGCACGGCAGATTGAGTATCATGGTCCATGGGAGCACTCGGAACAACTTTTAAATCCTGAATTGACGGTTGGTCACCTACCTGAGCAAGTTGTCCTTCCTGGGTAATTTCCTGGGCCTTGGGATCAGAATTAGTTGAGGGTACTGCAGTAGGTTCCGAAGGAGCAAGAACTTCCGGGTCAGTAGAACGAACTCCTTCCATAGGTGGGTCAGGGCGAATGTCCAGATCTAGGGATGTTTCAACTGCTGGAACATCTTGACTTGAAGCACCAGGGCGAGCAGAAGTAAGCAGCGGAAATTCCGTGTAGTTATCAGTATGCAAAGTATCTTTATCGTGTGGAAGATTATGATGTATACGGAGCGGTGGCGGTTGGAAGCTTCTTACTTGCGGATTAACTTTGATTTGCTGAACTTTTTTGCAGGGGCACTCTTGAACAAAATGGTCCTGTGAATTGCACAACGCGCAAGTTTGGATTTGTCCTGAGTAACTACAAAATAGCCTTAAACCACACACTGTAATAAATGAAGGAATATTTTGTTTAACCTTCATCTTAATTAATTTACGTCCAGTACGGGTGACATACACATGGTTTGCAGAATACTGTTCGTCTATGATTGACTGTATTTTACCATAATGAGAAAAAACCCGAGTTAACTGTTGGTTACTAAGTTCCATGGGGCACAAAGATACTTTAACGACTGTAAAGCTGTTGTCAGCAAGATCAACAGGAAGTAAATGTTCCTTGTCACTATCGGTGTATTTGACTTCACCATTAGTTGAAGCGAGAATTCGTTCACACAGCACCTTGTTGACTAGTTTAATATACAGTTGTTTCCTTATGTAGTCTAGTTCTATACTATGGAGTTGATCAATTGTTAATTTGAATGTGTTTCGTATCCACTCATGGATAAAAATTGAAGTAGGCTTTTGACTTACTTGACCAAAATTAATACGTAAGGTATTCTCACGCAAACAACTCATGTTGAATTTTCCGTCGAAACACAACCACAAAAATAACTTCGAAAAGAAAATATTTATATATATGGATATGTAGATTCAGAACACTAACACAAACTTAAGTATCTCACTGAGAATTAACACAATACACAAACTAAGTGTGCAACTTGTGCTGTGTTACAACACAAACGGTCAGCGAGCGAGAGACGATGTTACTAGCACGAAGTCTCACGTACGTATATGCTTATCCACGGCACAACGTGCAATTTGTCGTTTCGAAGCTTTATTTCTAATGTGTGTGTTACGTAACACCGCTACCAGATGTCAGTAGTGGTGCGATCACCCATTTCGCAGTTACGAAATCACTCTTTTAACCCCCATTAATCCGATCTTTATATACTTATAATTCTCTCTCTCTCTCTCTCTCTCTCTCTCTCTCTCTATATATATATATATATATATATATATATATATATATATATATATATATATATATATATATATATATATTGACAACAGTAAGTAAGAGTATAGATTAAGTTATTCTTGATTTTAATGTACAGAACAAATGCTTTTAATGAAAACATGGGGCCTGTTGCCGTAGATGGCTAAAGACCGTAAATAAAATTCAAACTTCAAGTGTAAGTAGGGTAACTCCCGACATTGGCTGATTTAAGACCTTTGATAGCGCGGGTAATGGCTGGTTTATAAACACACTTGCTATAGCGTGTGTAGGTAAGAGGTTTCAGCGTCTGACTGTTATGCTAAGGGTCCGGGGTTCAAGTCTCGGCCTGGACTGAGTTACATTTTTTTCAAAGAGTTAAACACTATAAATGATGTTCGCGTTTGATGCTGAATGAGATTTATTCTATGAAGGGAGAAAATCCAGGACGGAGGCAGGAGGAAAGACGGACACTGTTTATCCTTAAGTGTTAAAATTTAATTTATTCCCATGCCTTTTGCTCTTTCCTTTCCCTCTTTCCTTCTTTTCTCATTTTGTTTAGCTTTCCATACTATTTCGGTCTCTGCATGATGCGTATTATTGTTTTCGTTTCCTCCTAGAGAAACAACCACGAGATAAATCTGCAGAAATTCCATTCACTTTAAGATCAAAAAGATAGGAATTAATCCAAAGAAAACGAAAAGAATAATACGTTTCATGCAGAAACCGAAAAAGTACGGATAGCTAAACAAAATGAGAAAAGAAGGAAAGAGGGAAAGGAAAGAGGGAAAGGAAAGAGCAAAAGACATGGGAATAAATTAAATATTAACACTTAAGGATAAACAGTTTCCGTCTTTCCCGCTGCCCCCATCTTGGGTTTTCTTCCTTCATAGGATAAATCTCTTTCATTATCAAACTCGAACATCATTTAGTGTTGAATTCCTTGAAAAAAATTAACTCAGAGACTCGAACCCCAGACACTTAGAATGACAGTCTCACGCGGTACTCATTTACCTACACAGGCTCTATCTACTACGTTTATAAATCTGCTATTACCCGCGCTGTTATCAAACGTGTTAAATGAGCCATTGTCGGTGAGCCACTCCAGTTCCATTTGAAGTTTAAATTTTATTTACCTAACTTAGCCATCTATAGGTAGCAATCCCCTTGCTTTCATAAAAAGCATTTGTTCTGTAGATTAAAATGAAGAATGAATTAATCTGTACTCTTGGGAGCATACTGGTGCACCAACATATCTATCTATCTATCTATCTATCTATCTATCTATCTATCTATCTATCTATCTATATATATATATATATATATATATATATATGTGTGTGTGTGTGTGTGTGTCGAATTAATTGAGTATTAAAAGAGCGACTTCGTAAATGTACGGAACGCGTGTTAACACAACAGTAAGGACATCTCGCAACGTTGTTACGTAACACACGCAGTGTAAATGAAGTTTCAAAACCAGAAGTCGGAAGATATGCCGTGGGTAAGTCGGTAAGACGTCTGCTTGCTGAGTGGAGAAATCCGGGTTCAAATTTGGGCTGTTACGTTTTTTTCTGTTCCGTTGAAAATACATTTTTGCGTTTTAAATTGCTTTCTTTAATTTTTTGTAGATTATCTTAAATTAGTGAAGGCCAAGTAAGGTCAGATTACATATATGTCTGCTTTATCTGTGTGTACAGTGCAGAGATGGAGTGAGTCAATTGGGTCAAGATTTGTGAGGAGGTCAGTGGGTCAACAGGACGTGACTCACTGTGACACACCACCCACCGTGACCTCTCTTACTCACGCTGATCCTACGTTTTAAATTTTAAGGTCTCCTTCTTTATTTGGCTTCCCTCCTTATTATTAAATTCAATGTATAGATAATTATTGAGTTGAGTTGATTTTGAGTTTAGCGTCCTTTTTAGCAGCGAGGCTATATGAGACGGGACCTACTGATTAACATGTAATCCGAAACACATGAGCTCCCGTTGGTATCAAACCAGGGTCTCCCACGCCACAGGTATATAATTGTGTCTTATATAGCAGTTAATATTCTTGCTATTAAGTATAAAGTTAAAGAAAACTTGTAGCTTCACGAAAGATATTTGTTGGTCCTTCAAGGTCAACACAAGAACAAAAAAACTAATACTAGGTGTGCCTTTACAAGTGACTACTATGATAACAACAGAATGCTGCCTCCGGGGGTTAGTAAAACGCTTAACTGTGTGGAAATCGCTGCACACAACAGGTCTTAAGAACACTCACAATACGTAAAATTGAAAGAACAGAAAATTGTGCATTTTTTGAAATGAGCATACAATTCACACTTCACCCAAAGTCCCAATATGGGAATCAGTCAATATCTTCAGTTGGAATTACTGAAAAAGACAGAAACTGGCTATTTAAAACTCCAAGTGTAAACCTGCGCTTGGAGCGATTCTATTAGCTATATCACAACGCATTTTCGTGAGTTGCTCTGTGGTCAAACGTGCTTAATAGCGCTGTTAAAGTTCTAGAACCGGAGGGCGGCGGTTCGAGCCTGAGTACAGTAAAATTCTTTTTTCAAAATAGGGATGGCTTTTTAAAAATATATATAAAGTTGTATTTTGAAGTGATTGTAAAACAAATTCAGATGAACTTTCACATTTCCAAGCTCACTCGTATTTATTCGCCATGTCCCAAATTTCACAGAAATAAATCCCTACGTTAAGCGGGTTTACATATCCAGACTCCTAAATATGAAAACATTTACGCTCACTCCAACCTCAATCATTTCATGAATTCAACCTGATTTACGTATGTTATTAGGACGTAAAATTGAATGTGATTTATTCTACAAACACTTTTACACATTGCAAGACCTGTGACGTCCAAATATTCACTGAGAACTCATAGTCGTATCGCAATAAACAAAAGCTAGTATGGAATAGTAAACTGCTTTCACAAAAGTTAAAAGAAAGCCCGCAAAAGCATGCAAAATGGTCGAGTGGTTTAGGTCGATACTCTATCAATCATATGTTTGTGTGTTAAAACCCGATAATAAGGTTTTCTAAGTGTCTTCCTATTTTCATTTGGAGGAGGAAAACATTTCTTTGAGTAACTCATTGGAAACTTCTTTTGTTTCAAATTCGGCTAAGACGGAACAATATATCAATTGCAAATCTAAAATCCATAGCTGAAAACAAAATATAAAGTATGTTTTCCCATTATTATCCCATTATTATCCTCTGATTTGTAACGAGACATGGGTTCGATTCCCGGAGGGAGTTCATGTGGTTCGGATTCTACGTTAATCAGTAGGTCTACGTCTCATATAGCCTCGCTGCTGAACGTGACGTAAAACTCAAAATGAATCAATCAATCTCCAAGAGAGAGAAATAAAAAGCTTTGTTATGGTAAATTCTAGTTCAAAGTTCGAAACACTTGCTTTGCACGTGATTTTTTGTTTCTTTTTTCAGGGAACAGAAAAGTTCTGGCGCCTAAGAAATTATACCATATAATATTGCAAATTTGCAAGTGGATGTATTTACATTGCAATTTGTGGTAATAAAGATATTATGATTAGAAAACAATATTTTAATAAGTAAGTTTAATTTCTTCATCCATCGCAAGTCTTAGGGGCCCCTTATACCTCGCCGCCCCCCGAATATCGATATCGAAAATTTCGAATGATATATTCATGTCCACATATTCGCGATATCGAATGTTGATATATGATAATATATATATATATCGACGATAGCGATCTATCGACATATCACAGGCCCAGGTCCGAGAAGTGATGCTTGAAATATACTGGAATCAACAATCAAATTCTAAATAAGTTCTCCATTTCCGTATTCAATGTTGAGGGGGAAGAGTGTAAACCTGAATAGAAATTTTAAGAAAAACAAATGTTAAGATAAAAGTAGGTTTTCGTCTCCCCTTGAATATAAAAATTAACAGAAAACTATTACTGCAATTTACCTTTTACTTCTGTTTCTGATTGTTATCACAAATCAGCGACAGTACAATACTTTACATAGTATACCAATACACTCTATAACTTTTCACAACCAAGCAATTCGGAAGATGAATTTCCTGTGATATTAAAGTGGAATGTTCTACAAAATAGTCATAATTCATTGGCCGTATTTCTATCAGTACTTTGGTACGGACTAAGAGCTACAAGACTAACAGAACTAGAAATTAGAGATTTCATTCCTTTTTTCTCTCAGACTAAAAGACTTCTGCATTTTCATAAGATTTTCATTTTCTTAATATAAGACCCCTGTCGTGGGCTAATTCTGGCTACCGCGGTTTCGAGGTAATCGGTAAACGAAAGAGCAAAGTTTGTCGACTCTCAACTCTCGACAGTTTGTGAGAAGATATTTCACAGTTCATGTTGTTATTTCTTCGTTACAAAAACACTTCTAGCTGACTCTATTCATGGTGAATTACTGAACTTATAAACATTTACAATTATTGAAAAATGAATAATTATTTTTAAACATAAAAAGTCGTTACAGATCAGTAGAATGCAGTAGTAGAATGCAGAAGTGAAAGAAAATATTGTTTATTTGTTGAGATGTGCAAACTGAATGTGAATAATAAGTGTTTCCCATTCTCTTGTCCAGAGGTGGATCTACGATGGACTTCTGGGGGCTGGGTGGTTGGTAATACTCCTATTTAGAGCTACTTTTAAGAGCTCCAAACTCTGGAATGGGTTTTATTTATATATAAAATAACAAATATTCCCTTTCTGGGAGGCAATCGCCATGATCGCCCACTGGATCCGCCCCCGCTCTTGTGAAGCAGACTTGGAAGATATTTAACTCGTGTATGCTCCTGTGATGGTGATTAAGGATTGTAACATCTGGATAATTTTTATACTGATATCGGATAGAAACTTATCCGGATTTGCAATATCCGGTTGACGGACAAGAAAAACGGATGACGAATAACGGATAATATCAGGATAATGGATGACGGATAATATCCGGATAACGAATAACGGATAATATAGAGATAACAGATACTATCCGCATGATGGATAACGGATGACGGATAAGATCCGGATAACGGATGTTATCAGGATAATTTATAAAATTAAGATAACGGATAATATCTGGATAATAGAAAATTCGGATAACTGATTACATCCGGATGACGAATAAAGGATAATATCCGGATAAAGTATGTAGTTTGAAAAAGACAATATAGGAGAGGGACTTATCAATGCTTTCTCCTCATGGAGTTATTAAAAGACGATCATCGGGCAGTGGTCTTTACCATTGAAAGGTATTGCTTCTTAAAATGTTTCCTAGTAACTTCCAATTTTCATGTTCTTGTTGGGCGCGGTGGCTAATGGTAGACCGCTCACTTTGGCGCGTGGGGTCCTTATTGTTTCGATCCCCGGCCAAATAAGTTTGCAGTGGACAAGATCGTATCCGTAGCCTCTGTCAGGTTACTCCCGCTTCTTGCCACTTTTCACTCCATCAATTCTACTATTATTATTGACTTGCTTTAATCATTCGGCACGGCAGCTCAGTGGTAGAGCGCTTCCTCTTTTGCGTGGGGTCCTTATTGTTACGATCACCACCCAAGGAAATTTGTAGTGGACAATATCATATCCGTGGTTTTTCTCAGGGTACTCCCACTTCTTCCCACTTTTCATTCCACAAATTCCTATATTATTATTGACTGGCTTTAATCATTGCGCGCGGTGGCTCAGTGGTATAGCGCTTCCTCTGGTGGACCAATTAAGTTTGAGGTGGATGAGATCGTATCTGTGGGTTTTGTCAGGGTACTCCCGCTTCCTCCCACATTTCATTCCAGCAATTCTTCTATTATCACGGACTTGCTTCAATCCTTGGGCACAGTGGCTCAGTGGTAGAGTGCTTCCTCTGGTGGGCCAATTAACTTTGTAGTGGACAAGATCATATCCATGGGTTTTTCAGGGTACTCCCGCTTCCTCCCACATTTCATTCTACTAATTCTTCTATTATCATTGACTTGGTTCAATCATTGGGCGTAGTGGCTCAGTGGTAGAGCGCTTCCTCTGGTGGGCCAAGTAAGTTGTGTGGAGGACAAGATCATATCCGTGGGTTTTGTCAGAGTACTCCCGCTTCCTTCCACATTTCATTCCTCGAATTCTTCTATTATCATTGACTTGGTTCAATCATTGGGAGCGGTGGCTCAGTGGTAGAGCGCTTCCTCTGGTGGGTCAAGTAAGTTTGTGGTGGACAAGATCGAAACCGTGGGTTTTCTCAGGGTTCTCGTGCTTCTTCCCACTTTTCATTCCACCAATTCCTGTTTTATCATTTACTTGCTTTAATCATTGGGAGCGGTGGCTAAGTGGTAGAGCGCTTCCTCTGGTGCGTGGGGTCCTTATTGTTTCGATCCCCAGTTAAGTAAGTTTGTTGTGGACAAGATCGTCTTCGTGGTTTTTCTCAGGGTACTCCCGCTTCTTCACACTTTCCATTCCACCAATTTCTCTATTATCATTGACGCTTTAATCGTTGGGCGCGGTAGCTCAGTGGTAGAGCCCTATCTCTGGTGCATGGGATCTTTATTGTTTCGATTCCCGGCCTAGTAAGTTTGTGGTGGACAAGATCGTATTCGTGGGTTTTCCCAGGTACTCTCGCTTCCTCCCACATTTCATTCAACCAATTCTTCTATCATCATTGACTTCCTTTAATCATTGGAGATGCCTTGGTCCCTTGAGCATTACGGAGATGTCAGAAATCAAATTCGGTCCCAAGCATTTAGGTTGTGATGTAAACCTTTGCTGTGGTTCAGTCTCAGTATTTCATTACGCGAGATAAAACCATCTATACAGCTATAAATGTCGTTCTATCTTGCGCAAGCAGGTATTGAATTTGAGCCAATTCGGAACCACATTTTTGGCGCTTTGAGGCCAGAAACCGATTTCGGACATTACGCTGTCCTCAAACTACTAGGATTTTTCCAATGTTACCATCCGCGTCCAACAACCCCATGTTTAAAAGGGAAACAGAAAGGACTCGTGTCGAAAATTTCCGGACCAGTTTCTTGAGGTTCAAGTTTAGGGATCGATTTCTGATAACACCATTGTGCTCAAAGGATCAAAACCTTTCAAATGTCGCCAACGCCATCCAATAACTTCATCTTTAATAGGTGAATAGAAGGGACCTGAACCCATAACGGCAGGACCCCATTCCTTGAGCTTCGTGGCCTGAGCCCTTTTTTCTGACATTACTACTGCACTCAGAGACAGTGGTTAGGGATGGGCACGAGCGAGTTCGAGCGAGTTTTTTTTTTAAACTTGATTCGACTCAAAACAGACATCTTTTAGCTCGACTCGAAAACTCGACTCGAAAAATTTCTTCCAACTCGACTCGAAACTCGACTCGAATTTGGATCGAGTTTCGAGTCGAGTTGAGCCAAGTCGAGCCAAATCTTGTTTGTAGTTTCAAGTTCGTTTTTCACTTATTCTGCATAAACAATATAATTATTATCAATGTTGCTACTTCCACTACAACTTATTATTATTATTATTATTATTATTATTATTATTATTATTATTATTATCATTATTATTATTATTATCATTATTATTATTATTATTAAATTCTGTAATTAAGCTTGAAAGATAGGCGGTTTGCGCCTGAATACTAAAAACTAGTTGACTGCCGATTTCGGTAGTCGTGAAATCTAGGAAACAAGGACATCGTTCACGAGGTTCTGGGTTTGAGTTCCAGAGGAGCAAGTATTCGTGCTTGGGCCAAAATTTGTTAAAAGTTATAGCGTGCCAGGCAAATATGTTTAAAACTGTTCTGCCTGGGTCTACGGTTGTCAACGACTTGTGCGGCTTGGCTCACAGCTTATTCAATATCGAACCGAACCGAGAAGTAGGGATGCGCACGAGTCGAGACACAATTTGTAAAATTCGAGTCGAATCGAGACTGCTCGTAAAAATCTTGATTCGACTCGAATGTCTCAAAACTCTTCACATATTTTTGAAAATAGTTTTGAAGAAACTAATTACTCAGAAATAGTTATATATATATATATATATATATATATATATATATATATATATATATATATATATATATATATATATATATTATTATTATTATTATTATGCAGGTGCGGATCCAAGGGGAGCTATAGCCCTCTTGACACTCAGGTATACACTGGATAAAATAAGCTTCAATCCTGCTTTACACTGAATAAAGCGGCAAACTGTGATTTAGTCGCTCCCTTGATCATATCCTAGATCCGGGGCTTTAAGGGTTCATAGCTGTAAAACTATGGGATATATCGTTAGGGATGCGCACGAGACGAGTCGAGACATAATTTTCCTGACAAATTTCGAGTCGAGACACAGCTCTTGCAATAAAAAAGAATACATTTTTCGAGTCGAGACAGCACATTTTCGAGACGAGAAAGCCTCAAATCTTCTCTCGTGCGCATCCCTACCTATCGTAGTCGGGTTAAGACTTTACTTAGAAACTAATATGTGCGCTATCCAAATATACAATGTTTCAGAATCTAAAGTAGACATGCGACAATTTTTAGAGAGGAACTTTGGCTATGTGCATATAATTTGAAGTAGTCACCAAATACCTGTATAAAAATTGTTGCAGAAGTATGGCAGAATTCTGAAACATGGATATTTGGATAGCTCACGTACTAGTTCCTAAATAAGGTCTTGACCCTACTACGGTAGGTCGCCTAGTTTTGGAGCTATGGACCTTTAAAGTTCATTTCTTCATATTTTTGGCAGCCTATAACTCCGAAATTAAGCATTTGTGCGCCCAGGTTTGTTATTACCTTTTGTGTTATCTTGGTGTCAGGAACAGTATTTCTTCCAGATATGTTTTTGGGTCACTGCCCTCCTCCCGGAGGTCTGAGAGTGCCCCCCGGAGGAGACCAAAATATTACGTCTATAATACAATAATAAATAGAATAGTACCAGCAGTGCCCCTTCCCCCACCCTGAACATTTTTTTCTGAAAGAACAACTGGTCAGGAATCTCCTTGCATTTTTTAAATAGAGTATCGCATCGCAGTTTTCAGTGCAAATGGGAATGCAATGCAGTGCAAACATGGAAATGCAACATTGCATTTACATGTTTGCACTGCAAATTGAAAAATGTATTGCAAATTGGTATACATCTTTGTGTCTTAAACTACTACGTAAGCTAAAATAAGGAGCAAGTTAAAAATATATTACTATTATTTCAAGAAACTTCCCCCGACTTGAAGGGTCGGTTATTGCAAGAAAAAATGCCTCGACTTTGGATTACAATAGTTTTCCACTTTTGTCTTTCCTTCTCTTTGCCAGTTTATTGTTACTGGGTCATTCTTCAGATCTTCTCAGGTTTTGGGTGATTATCCTTGTTTCTGAGCGTGTAATAATAAAAAAAATGTTCCTTGAAGAAAAGACGCATTGGCATCAGATTGGACCTAGCCGATATATGGTATATATAGCATGATTGTGGCTTGGTTAGTAAAACGCAGAAGTGCGTACAGTAGATCAGTAAAACAGTAACGGTATTCTTCAATGCCAAAAATACAGTATAGGAAATTACACTCATCTTTGTCTCTCTTTTCTTTTTGCTTTTCATTTGAAGTACTGATATTCCTGATACCCATTTACGTTCCTTGTTAAAAACAACATATGTTTTAGCAAGATTTCTTCTTGGGAGACGCCGCGAACCTCAAAAAACATCCCGAACAAATGGACTCTGTCTTTCTGTGTGTGTTTGAACCAATGAGTTGTTTTTCCTAAACCTAATTGTTGAATTTGCCGCTGTGGTAAAACTATTTAGCTCAATTTGACAAATAATATAATAAAATATAATACTTATCCAGCAATGAGCGTGGATTGTAAGGAAAAGCAGTGAACCCTAAAGTACCCCTGTAGCAGGGGCGGATCCAGAACGGACTTCTGGGGGTGGGGGTGGATTGTAATACTACTACTTAGCTAGTTTTAAGAGCTCCAAATTTTGGGATGGGTTTTATTTACATATAAAATAAGAAAGCTTCCTCTTCCGTGGGAGGGGGCGATTGCCCCGATCGCTCCCTGGATCCGTGTCTGCCCTATAGCCTCTCCCCGAAATTAAATGCATTGATCTATTCTATCCAATTCGAAGTCATTTTCGCTTCCATGTTATTGGTGACGGAGCTCTTGTTCTTTGTATCTGTGTACTCAAGAAAATAATAATAATAATAATAATAATAATAATAATAATAATAATAATAATAATAATAATAATAATAATCATAAAGCATCTGAATAATAAAGATATTTTTCACCCTTCTTTAAACTTTCTGTGTATTTCTCTGAATCTGGATATGTTGTTTTATAGTGTATAATGCAAAAAGGCTTCAAACAGCAATCTGGTAAAAAGTGTTTGTGTAAAAGACACAAACGTCTTATCAAGTTGTTCTACAAACAACTAAACAGCTGACCTTGTTTCTGTTTGTCTTTAAACACAATGTTACGATTTACAAGGCACAGACAAAAGTAGAGAGCAACATGATATTCGCCTAAGGGCAACTTCGTCGCTAAACTGAAGACTAGTACTCTGTCAATATATTGCATAGGTATCAATAAGTCAGACTCACAGGTTCTTTCCAAACGTTTTGTATAACAGGTTAATCGAACTACGTTGTTGTAGGTAAGGGATGAGACTCTGAAAGGCCGATGTGTTGGAGGTCAGAGCCGTAGCTAGAAATTTCGTTGCCCGGGGCAAAGTAGAATTCGGCGTCCCCCGACACTCACCTTACCAAGATTTGACTTTACTTTATGTGCTTTTATTTTTAACATATAAGAGAAACACCTTTTTGTTGTTATGCTACGCTGTTTTTTTTTACCAAGCCGCTTAGACAGCCAAAAGCGATCGTTATGTATTCTTTAACAAATAAGAGCCACTCTCAAGAGGCTTATTTTAGACCTGCTGCTAAACTTGCCAAACTACCTTGTATACAAATACATTTGGAGAATAATTATGAAAAAAGCATGGAGTCGATTATCCTACGTCAGGACGACCATGTTAGACATGGAATTGCTGGACGCGAGTGGTAGCGTTGGAAAGGTCCGGGTCCCCTGAGTCGAGTCGAGTTCTCGAGTCGAGCTAAAAGATGTCTGTTTCGAGTCGAATCAAGTTTCAAAAAAAAACTCGCTCGAACTCGCTCGTGCCCATCCCTAACCACTGCCCCTGAGTGCAGTTGTAATGTCAAAAGTCTGGCCCAGGCCACGAAGCTCAAGGAATGGGGTCCTGGCGTCATGGATTCGGGTCCCTTCTATTCACCTATTAAGGGGATCTTCTACCTCTTCGCTTATGTTTCTAAGTTCCCATTTGAAAACATGTAAATTTTAATATGGTAATTTCTAACAAAGTATTGCAGGTAATGACTTGAAATGTTTAATACAAATACACTAGACCCATATAAATCCAACCACGGTTTCCAATTTACGTTACATGCGTTAGATTAATTGCAATATATTCTTCAGTAAGTTTGGCAACAGAGAATAAAAGGTATGCTGCAGAGGGGAGAGGGCTGACCATCTGTTCTAGCTGCTTTTAATGTGATTCTCACTTCTCAGTGGTTAGAATGGTCTGGACTGGAAGAGCCCAAAATCACTTCTTTCTTCCTTTCACGGTTTGTTTGTTTCTTCCACCCCCTGCAGTCACAAGAAGACAACTTGTTTCGGAAATCATTTTGAATTAGTAGCAAAAAGCAAAACTGAATGACACCACGGACGGATTAAAGGGAGGGGCGGTCACTCCCTCCGAGAACATTTGAATACTTTGAGTAATCGGAGTAAGAAACTAGAAATTGCGTAATCTAATAAGAAAAGTTTCTTGAAGTATACAGATCAAGACGCATTTCAAGTGTCACAGCATTGTACTCTCCTCCCCTCCCTTCCCAATTCCCTAATGAAGAAGTTCTCTTTTGTTCCTCTGTTCCATATTAGCCTTTACACTTACACTTTCACTATCCAGTATTGATTTTGACCATACCATCTGCACAGCAAGGCGAGTAAGGTTTACGAGTCCTTCCTGCCTCCTTTTTCTGCCCCTTTTTTAAAAATTGCTAATTATAATAAAATTTATCGAAAACAATTCATCCCAACGATAAAGACTTATACACATTCATTATTGCAATCTTAAAATAAACTCGCCGCCTGTCGCGTATGCTAGCGATCTAATATATACAAATAGATGAAAAGTTAGTTTGAAGCTTTATGTATTGTTTTTCTGTAAGTAAGTCCGAATTCATACTTGTTTCTATTGTTGCATCGACAAAAGTGAGAACCAAATCGATTTAGGCTCGTTGGTCTTTGCGAGGTCCCTAAAGATGCCCTCTGCACTAGAGGTCTGCACGTGCTCGGGCCTACAAAGCATGTATCACGTCGGGCCCGGGAGGGGTTCGGGCAGCAGCGTCATTTCAGATTTGGCTTGGGGGGCAAGACCCCTTGATATATGTAAAATTTCGCGTTTTTCACTGACTTACTACTATTCTATTGATAAAATCTATATAAATCTCAAACTCAGGGGGGCAAATGCCCCTCCCTGCCCCCCTAAATGACGCCCCTGGGTTCGGGCTGTGAATTTTTAAATATACAACCATGTTTCTTGGACTTTTTCGGGCCTAACTTTGTAAATATAGTGTAAAACACAAATTGCGCCGTTCTTTCTGAAGGACTTTTAAAACACAACTGCAAAATCAAACCTCGAATTGCTGTAAATAAAAATACAATCTTGCATTAATAATTAAGTTTCTGTGATTCGGGCTTATTTCGTCCTCATTTGATTATCACGGAGCTCAGTCCGGGCTCGGGCCTAAATGCTAAGACATATTTCGGACTCGGGTCGGGCCTCATATTGTAAATTCACGGGCCAGGCCCAGGCTGAAAATTCCGACCCGTGCAGATCTCTGCTCTGCACCCGCACACATTCCTTCCTAGTCCAGAAAATCTCCTCCCCTCCGCATCGTCAATAATGGTAAATTTGTTCCTCGTATATTTGCTTATTATTGTAAGAGAAGTGCAAACGAGAACTCTAAACTTTGTTCGTTCTCTGGGGTAATGTGAGTAATGCAAATGAAGAAAGATATGCGTAATATACAAATGTCAAAAAACTTGATATCAATTTGAATAGACCTTTTACGTAATGTTTATTTTAAAAATAATAAACTTATGCAAATATATCGAGGCATCTGAAATTTATTGTTAAATAGTGGCGAGTGAGCCAGAAGGGGCGTGCACTATTCAGTTAGTCAAAGAACTCATATATGTAGCTTGAAAACTACTACTATTTAAACCAATATTGAATTAGACAAATTTGTAAAAAGTAGGATAACTATAGTTGGAAATAGTGTGTGCATTTTTTAGGAGGAAACCCAGAAGTACATTCTCGATAAAATAATAATAATAATAATAATAATAATAATAATAATAATAATAATAATAATAATAATAATAATAATAATAATAATAATAATAATAATCTTCCTCACTTCAATCATAGGTTGAAGCGCAAGAAGGAAATTTTAAAACTTTTCTCTCCCCTGGGAAAGCTGTTTTATAATTTGATAAGGTCTCTTCTTCGTAACTGCATCTATCCTTGGTCGGGCCGCGGTGGCTCAGTGATAGAGCGTTCACCTCTAATGCATAGCGTCCTTAGTTCGATCTCAGCTCGCACCAAGTGAACTTAGTGGTGGACAAACACCGTGTGCGTGGATTTTCTCGGGGTTCTCCCGTTTCCTCCCACTTTCTTCATTCCACCATTTCATTCATTTCTCATAATCACCGTCTCCTTTAGCCTAACCGGCATAACCGTGGGACGTAAAACTCAAAGATTTCATTTCAATTTTTCATTTACCTTCCATGGTTTTCATACTGCGGGCACTGGAGTTTCCGAACTATATCATGGCGGCCATTTTGAAACCGGTGCTCCATATGAAACATCTTTTAGTACAGCGTTACTTAGTTTTCCAAGACCTTTCGAACGAGGTATTACTCGACCCATGTTCCCATTTGACATTTCAGAGTTACCCTCCGTTACCCCCATTTACGGGCGGCGGAGAGGGGTACTTTTGACGGAATTGGTTTTCCCCCTTAGCAATATATAACGTGTACTTCAAACATTCCTTCTATGTTTTATCATTTATCAGATATTTCCGTGGATTGATTAAAATGGCCCACCCTGTATATATATATATATATATATATATATATATATATATATATATAGATAGATAGATAGATATATATAGATAGATAGATAGATATATAGATATATATCGGGTGTTGCAAAATAAGTGTTACAACTCTTGGGAGGTGAATCCTGCCACTGAGACAAGAAGAAAAGTTCTCTTGAATTTTCGGCTATCGGACATAGTTTCAGATCTACACGGTGCCGAAAGCGTGGGAAAATGACTTTCGGACGCCAATAGTTCGGAAACTATCCAACGTAAAGAGGGCGGATAAAAAATTCACTGAAGAAATCATACCTGCTCTGTTGAATTTTGCATGTTTCACAATCCTACCATGCACGCGCAAGGGATTCCCCAAAGAACGTAGGGAGTCCCGGATAATCTGCTAAATCAAAGTAGGTCTAAATGGATATGAATTGATGGGGTTTCTACCAGGTAACAATAATTCGTTTGTATTAAGTCGATATCTGGAACAAATACAAAATGGCGGACACTTTCATGTTCGTTGTGTGTGGTTGCATAATCGCCAGGTACGCATGCTGGCCAACAGTGAAGTCCTGAGTATTAAGTGTAGCGAATTTGTACTCAGATGCTCTAGAAATACATCTGGAGTGTCGGTACAGCACAACAGATGGAGCAGGGTGATTCACATGTGTGGAAACACGTAACAAAAAATGCCTAGAAATGCACTCACACTCAGTAAACGTGAATTCAAAGCGTCGGAAATGTAAGGATTAGCGTCAAGAACATGAAAGTCAATTCACCAATAATATTCCCTCAAACCGACGCAATATGATATGCACGGTTGCATACCAATAAGGATGCAACAACTGAGGCCAAGTTGAAATTGTGCAAAGGGACTCACTAAGAAACTGGGTAAACTAAATGAATGTCTCTAGTTGGATAACATGATCGATATTGAAATGCGGACAATTTGTATGTTGATATCGATAGTGGAGAAATGTCAACATGTGCCACTACTGCTGGGACACCGTCCCACGTGGGAAAAATAGGAAAATAACTACTCGGGTCTTGAATCTGAGGCCGTGGGCTCCCAGTAGGATTGGAAACTGCGACCACGCGAGCGAAAGCGAGCGCTCTAGCCCTGAGGCTCGAGGGAGCCTGACTTTTCTGTATACATTTCTTTGAAGAGTACCCACTTTGTTTCGCAAGCGCTTTTGTACAGCCTCCCGACATGCTTGTGTGTTACATTTTGTTACTCCTACTGCACAGTTGTAAACAATCACAGCTTTAAGACGTTTCTTCCTATTTCTTATGCCGTTTTATTTTCCATATGAATGGTGTTCCAGCTGTAGTGTTACATGTGCCAAATTGGTTCATTTTCATCTTTGTCTTGGAATGTACTGTGTATAAGATACATATTTCTGGAGGTATTTTGATATCGAGTACGTCATATGTCCCAGAAGACGTGAGACATGATACAAGTTTGTTATTTTCACGCTTTATCACAATTTGAACCATGGATTAAGAGATTTCTTTTTATATGTGTCGACTGTGGGACAATGTCCCAAGCAAAGTGGGACATTGATACAATCTTGTTCTAGTTACGTTCTACCAAAAAGTGCACCAGATGTAATAGCAGAATGTACAACGTTATCTTCCTAGTTTTCGCATGTGAGACGGTGTCCCAGCAGCAGTGGGACATCTTGACATTTGTCCATTAGCTACATGTCGATATCAACACACACATTGGCCACATTTCAATATCGACCATGCGATCCCACTGGAGACATTCATTTAGTTTATCCAGTTTCTTAGTGAGTCCCTTTGCACAATTTCAACTTGGTCTCAGTTGTTGCATCCTTATTGATATGCAACCGTGCACATCATATTGCGTCGGTTTGAGGGAATATTATTGGTAAATTGGTTTTCATGTTCTTGACGCTAATCCTTACATTTCCGACGCTTTGAACTCACGTTTACTGAGTATGAGTGCATTTCTGGGCATTTTTCGTTACGTGTTTCCCACATGTGAATCACCCTGCTTCATCTGCTGTGCTCTACCGACACTCCAGATATCTTTCTAGAGCATCTGAGTACAAATTCGCTACACTTAATACTCAGGACTTCACTGTTGGCCAGCATGCGTACCTGGCGATTATGCAACCACACACAACGAACATGAAAGTGTCCGCCATTTTGTATTTGTTCCAGATATCGACTTAATACAAACGAATTATTGTTACCTGGTAGAAACCCCATCAATTCATATCCATTTAGACCTACTTTGATTTAGCAGATTATCCGGGACTCCCTACGTTCTTTGGGGAATCCCTTGCGCGTGCATGGTAGGATTGTGAAACATGCAAAATTCAATAGAGCAGGTATGATTTCTTCAGTGAATTTTTTACCCGCCCTCTTTACGTTGGATAGTTTCCGAACTATTGGCGTCCGAAAGTCATTTTCCCACGCTTTCGGCACCGTGTAGATCTGAAACTATGTCCGATAGCCGAAAGTTCAAGAGAACTTTTTTTCTTGTCTCAGTGGCAGAATTCACCTCCCAAGAGTTGTAACACTTATTTTGCAACACCCGATATATAGATATAGATATATAGATATATAGATATATATATAGATATATATATATATATATATATATATATATATATATATATATATATATATATATATATATATATATATATAGATAGATAGATAGATAGATAGATAGATAGATAGATAGATAGATAGATAGATAGATAGATATGTTGGTGCACCAGTAAGCTCACAAGAGTACAGATTAATTCATTCTTGATTTTAATCTACAGAACAAATGCTTTTTATGAAAGCAAGGGGACTGCTAAGTGAGGTAAATAAAATTTAAACTTCAAATGGAACTTGGGTGGCTCACCGACAATGGTTCATTTAACACGTTTGATAACAGCGCGGGTAATAGCAGATTTATAAACGTAGTAGATAGAGCCTGTGTAGGTAAATGGGTACCGCGTGAGACTGTCATTCTAAGGGTCTGGGGTTCGAGTCTCGGCCTAGACTGAGTTAACTTTTTTTTTTCAAGGAATTCAACACTAAATGATGTTCGCGTTTGATACTGAAAGAGACTTATCCTATGAAGGAAGAAAACCCAAAATGGGGGCAGCGGGAAAGACGGAAACTGTTTATCCTTAAGTGTTAATATTTAATTTATTCCCATATCTTTTGCTCTTTCCTTTCCCTCTTTCCTTCTTTTCTCATTTTGTTTAGCTATCCGTACTTTTTCGGTTTCTGCATGAAGCGTATTATTGTTTCCGTTTTCTTTGCATTAATTCCTATCTCTTTGAACTTAATGTGAATGGAATTTCTGCAGATTTATCTCGTGGTTGTTTCTCTAAATGATGCTCTCAGATAGTAATACTTTTTCCTCCGAGTGGAGGAATATCCTGGCATGTTATGTTTTCGGGCACGTATTTGCTGTCATGTTGGTTGTCCAACTATCAGACATCGAGTGAAACTATTCTGATACTGGAAAAAGCTATCATTTCTTATGTATCCAACCTCCATTTTCTACTGTCGCTGACTGTACCTACGACAGAGAAATCATATGGATGGCAAGTGATAGTCACAGTCTATTTCTGCCCCTAGGCACATGCTTGACATTTACCTGGGGAACTTACCTAGTATGTTCCAAGTATGTTCCCCATGTAGTAAGCGCCAATGAACTACAAAATTACTCCTGCAAAATATGTTGAATCGTCTATATGTGTAATGATTTTACATTAAGGTGAGTCTAAAAACACTTTAAACAAGTGAAAAATGTACCTCAGGGTGGGCGCGATTCACCAACCTTTTGATTACTAGCCGCGTGCGCTTCTGACTTGGCCACAAAGGCGAAGAATGGAACGTCGCTTTCAGAAGGATAAATTGTTGAGGTCTTTTGAATTTTGCTAATCAAAGTGCTCCTTTAACAGAGTATATTCGACGATAACCGTTTGAGATCAGATAATATCTGCTCACCATGTAATTTTATAACAAAATGACGAGTGTCCGTTTACTTTATTTCATGGTTCTTCCAGACTCACTTTCAAATGATCGTCGACAGTTGCCACATAACAAAGTTGATGCGTTTATTGCTTCTAGTAGCTCAGAGAAAGAATCAACAAATGCATCAAATGTGGGAGATAACTTTAGAACACCTAAATGGCGCATGCCCTGCTGTTAGGATATCTGAAACATTATGTTCCTACACGACGTACCTAGAACATGACAGATATATGTCCCAAGTGATGACATATGAACAAATGACTTTTAGATTGCGAAACTGAGCCAGGTATATAAATGCTATATTTGTGGTATCGTGGCGGACATAAATCATTGATCAGGTAACGGCGACTGTTCTGATACAAATGCAGAGTATAACAATTAAATCTGTCATATCTGTAGTGTGGTGTGGAGAAGAAACAAACTTCTATACCAAAGGTTTAAAAACAAGTCAAGTTATTAATATAAACTATGCTGAAGATTATCAACTTCTACTATGATAAAAGAAATACGAAAGACGTTTTGAAATGAAGAAATGTAACACACAACTTTACAAGGGGAGGCAAAGAAACCTAACGTAACCACACAAAGGAGGAATCCTTTACTGCGTAGTGATCGTGGTTCAGTGGTCAAGGCGCTCGACCAGTTCGCTGGAGGTTCTTGGATCCAATCTCCATCTTGGAAGTGTTTTTTTTCTTACTTTACAATATTTAGTGGTGATGACACATGTTTTATTCTTTTCAGATATTTGAATGCTCGGATGTTTCAATACTTGAACTATCAAATCTTCAGGACTAATAATAGTGATAGCAATTAACTGATAATAATTATTATTATCTCGAAGATGATTAAAAGCGAGGAGCTAATTATCGCCCAGGTCATACCATTGCAAGCAGAAACGTGACAATTGGCAAGAATATTTCGGTTTTGTTTATTGTAGCCCACGAGAAGAGGAACTTCTCATCTCGTTTCTAAAACAACCAAAATAACATGAGAATTAAAATTTCAATTCGAGACCGGACAAGGTTAACCCAAATTATCGTCTCCTTCGGAAATGAAAATCGAGACGAGACGAAAAGTATCGTAAACTTTTCTCGTTTTGTCTCGATTCTCGAAATAGTGTATGTCCATTCTTTCAGTAACAATTACTCTGTACACTGAATCTGTAAGCCTTTTACTACTTGTATTTCAGAGCTCATTGAATTATTGTCTGTGTAGGTATTTTTGTAGCAAAGTCTTTATAATTACCTCTGCACATCCTAAACATTAGTTTTTTATATGCCTTCCTGTTAAGTGATATTCAGTTATTTTTATTACAGTTATTTTCGTTATAACATACAGTAGAATACTTTCTACATGAAACTCTAGTGGAACGCTTTTGTTTAATATGTGGGTAGTTGCAGAAGTGTGTCTTGAAGGTGCGGAATCCCTTTCCCGAAATCCCTATTTTTAAGTAAATTTTGCCAAATTTTAGTGTAACTTTAAAACTTTTAATACCATTATTATTATTATTATTATTATTATTATTATTATTATTATTATTATTATTATTATTATTATTATTATTATTATTATTATTATTATTATTATTATTGAAGTCTTGAGAATTTAATTGTTCACCCTGTTCCACGTAGCTTCTGCCTAGTGGACATTGTGCTGGACAAACATCGCGTGATGTAGTTTTTCTCCGGGTTCCCTTCTCCCCACTTTCTATATTCCAAAATTTCTTTACTTTTTATGATCGACGTCTTCTGCAGCTTAGCCGGCATAACCATTACTTAAAAACAAATTTTCTTACGGGTCTTGTGAGTTCGATAATCCTACTTTCTACATGAAATTTGGCTGGAAACGTTCGGTTTAACATTTAGCTAGTTGTAGCGACGTATGCTGAGGGTATATCCAGATATTCCAGAAAATTCTCTCCAATCCCGACTATTTTGTAACTTTTGCCTAACACTAGGGAGATTTTACAGATTTTAATACAATCTGTTCTAAAATCAACTTGCCTTGTATATTATTATTATTATTATTATTATTATTATTATTATTATTATTATTATTATTATTATTATTATTATTATTATTATTATTATTATTATTATTATTATTATTACTGAAAATTTGACACCTCAATATTACGTTCTATTGAAATGAAAATAAGCGTACTGAAGTTAAGAGAAATCAAAAGACATCCTTTGGACCCTCCATAAGGATGAATTGCGTTATAAGAGATACTTTGGAAGGAAAAGAGTGGGAAAACAAAGGTGTCAGCTACTGGACAATATGAAAATCGAACCTTCGGATCCCTTAACAGAAATTAAGTACGATTTGCCTTCATCACGATTAGAGATGTGGGTCGGGTAAATACCCAGTGGGTAGGTAAATAAAAAATGGGTACCCCTTTTGAATTTACCTACCCAAAAAATGGGTATTTTACGAAAGTTCAGTTATTATGATGTTTTAAGAATTGTTAACCGTACCGGTGACGTTTTTCTGTATTTTGGGGTCTCTCGAGCGTGATGTCGCATTCATTCACTATAAATATACAAAATAATAACCAATTGTCCCCGTTCAGGTGCGGTGCGGGTTTGCAGGCAATTTTAACCATGGCGCACCAGAGGTACAATTTTGGACATTATATGTTATTCTAGGTTAAAGCGATATCTAAAACCTATTTTTTAAAATAATTTTTCTCGAAGAACTTCATAGATAAAGAGATCAAAATATTGAGTCGAATGTTTTGAAAGGGGGAAATAGTGGGGGTGAGTTGTTACATTCAGACGAAGCCCTCGTGTATACCTATACCTACATCAAAGTTTGATCAACGTTGATCAAGCCAATCTTGAGAAATAATTCACACCACATTTTACGTCATCGCTCACGAACAAATCAGATGGAGAATCAGAATCAAAGTTGAAACTTTAGGGATTAATATCTCCTCGGGGTACCAACATTACCACCCACTTGTCTCAAGATTGATCTGGGGCTATTTTACTATAGGTCTACATATCCATCTATGCCCTTTCTTCATCAAGGTATGAACGGCTTTTAAACTTGGATTAGTTTTACACCAAGACTTAAAAAAAAAATCGTAGTATGACTTCAAGCCACCCCTTGTGTTGAATGTTTGGGAGACAGCCCCAGTTTTAAATGTAAAGTCTGCAAAACGCCATCAATTTTCAAGAACCCTTCAAGTTATTGTGTATTTTCATTTGAGAACAGATGTTTTGAGAGTCCTTCAATCCAACAGTTTTTCCTGAAACGTGAAATTTTGAAATTTTAAAACTCTCAGAAATGTTCCACAGAAAACAACTCAGACACCCGACACATAAATAAAAGATAAACGAAAGCTGGATCATGTATCTAAAGCATTACATATCAGAGGCTATAACTAGTTGAATAAAGACAACCAAAATTATCAAAATCTTTCCGAGTCGAATATTATGGACTTCAAGTTAATCATGAAAAACGTGTGTCCTATGTCTACTAGTTTCGAACTTAAAAGGACATTTTAGAGTAGTTTTGTCATGAAAGGAGAAAATGAGTTCGATATATTTGATGTAGTCGCACTTACAGGTATTATATGAAAATATGCTGAAGTAAAAAACATTACATCAATTTCCATCAAATGTACAGGCTTTCCTTAACTTTTTATGGCTCCTTAGGATCAACGTTACTATTTAGGATTTTTGATAGAATCACAATATTGACGTTTCTTAGAACAAATACCGACGCATAGAAGGGTAACGAAGTCTTACAGGAAGTATATTACAGGAAGTGTTGAACGAAAGCCTTGCCAACGCGAGCACATTAGTGGGTGTCCCCTGTCACTTCTTGGTCACTCTTTGTGGATTGAATTTTTTAAAGAAAATTCGTCCTTCGTATGCTCCCCATCAAGGTATCGCCTGGTTACAAGTTACTTGGATGCTAAATACAGTGAAATGCAAGGGGAAGTTTAAATGAAATTAGAGGAATTCTCCAAATCTACATTTACAGTGTGACGGTTGGAGTAACTTGAGAAATGAATCTATCATTTATTTCGTCATTTCAAAGTCTGGATCTGTTTTTGTTGATTGCGTTGTCAAAAGATGCAAATTACTTGTCTGAAGAGATCATGAATGTTCTGTAAACAATAAAACCCTGAAAAAATTTTAGTAATCATAGGAGACAAAGCGTATAACATGAGAGCAGCTTTAATATTAGTAAAACAGAAGTATTGTAATATAGATCTTTGGGTTGTCTTGCTCATCTCCATTTGCTTTGTTCTGACATCCTCGGATGTCCATCGGTAAAGACATTACTGGGAAGAGTAATTGATGTTGTTAATACAAACATAGACATCATTTGCAAGCACTATTTACACAAATATCAAAGAAAAAAAAGGATTACAAATTCGTTAAAGTTGCTTGGAAAAACAAGATGAGGAAGCCATTTACACTGCCTCCAAAGTTTGCTTGTCAATAACACTAGGCTTCAGACGCTCGCTGTGAGTGAAGAATTGTCATTACCTTCAGAAATCAAGAGATCGAGAAAAATGGAGAAAGCAATTTCATCAAACGCGAACCTAAGGAAGAACTTAAATTTCGTGTCATTAATACCAGGAACTGCTGACAGACAGAATACTTAATAATAGTGTATGGTTAGTTTGGTGACAACTGACTGCACTTTCTTTGGTCATCGTCATGTTCTGTCATAAATTTTATATTTTCATATTGGTTTGGTCCACTATCGAATTCTATACTGTGCAACTGGTTGGACGCCTCAGGGGCACATTAAGGTAAGAATTTACGGATTAGATGGACAATTATTTTTTGCCAAGGATAATAGAAGGAAATCTAGTATAAGTAGAAAGAAAAATAATGAAAAGTAGCTAGGAAATCCGTACTGTGTTACTTAATAAATATCAAATTCATTCTTTAATTGCTAGAAAAAATTATTAATTTAGTGGTTATTTAGTGTTCCTGTTGCAGGTGATAAAAATGACTATTATATTTTTCATTGACAACGATAAAATTCATTTATTGGTAATTGAAACATAAAATACCCACTAAAATACCCATTTTGGGTAAATACCCGGGTATTTACCCTGGGTATTTACCCGCTGAAATAAATACCCAGGTATTTTACATCCCTAATCACGATACACAGTCTTTTCTTTGGGTAGAAGATTTTGGATTATGTATGCGTTATATTGATATTTTAACAAAATATACATGCAAATGTAAGAAGATTAGTTCCTATTTACAAATTTTGGTTGAACAGATATATGGAACGTGTCGAAATGGTGAACGTAAATATTATTGTTATTTCTAGTAAGAGTGGAAGAACTTAGAAACAATTCCATAAAGAAACAATAACGTTTTAGACACATTTATGACTCATACATTATATATTCATAAATTGTTTGCTAAACACTATAAGTTTTCAGAGATTACGAATCGAGATTGTAAACTATGACGTCATGTTACCAGTATTTCCCCTGTGAAGAAAATCGTTTCAACTGGAACTTTCAAGAACGAGAGTAATTGACTACCCTTAACGTTATTATACATCAGAAATATCAACATTGTAAATTATAAAATTTTCCTTAATTTCATGTTGGGGAATCCAACCTTGGACCCCTAAATTGCGTAACGAATGCTCAAGCCACTAACCTAAGACTGGTCTTTTAAGTAGGAGCCAAGAAATATCGGTGTATGTAGCAAATTGCAAACGTTTACGATTCCAATATTTTATTAACGATGAAACACTGATTTCCATCATCATAAAATACTATAGTCCAGAGAATTCAAGTTTAAATAAAATAAAAAGACTGACAAATACTCAAGTACATAACGGAGAAAGTGGTCTTAAGAGAAATTCGAATCATTAACTGGAACCTGGTGCCTCAGACAACTTTTTTCTGATTCACATAAAAATAGTATCTCCATAAGTTATCTCTATTATATTCGGTTATTCTCGTTTTACAGTTATTTCCTGTAACCTTTAACGACAGGGACACGAACACAGATACGTCGAGGACATTTAATATTTCAAAGGCTCTCCCACCGGGAATGGAAACTGAGACCTCGCCTACTAAACTGTATGATGTGTGGGGTACCTGATAATCGTGGAACATTAAACGTAAAGATTAAATTTTCAAGCTGTTAACCCAAACCAATTCGAACCGAGAAAAAGTTGTAAATTCAATTGCTCAACGTTTTTATAAAAAAAAGTATAGACAAAAAACATGCGGAATCGTAATAGTATTCAAAATTGAAACTACAAACTCATAGTACTTTAACTCACATAATACTTTTGGTTGCAGTTTGTGATTGTGCAAACCTTCTGGTGTATGCATTACAGTAGATACAGAAGAAAATTTTGACTGTTGGAATAGAAGAACAATTGTAGGAGGAGTTGTTTTGTATCATGGCAGTCAACCTGGAACAAAACGAGACCTTTGGGGCTTCTAACCCATTCCTACTACTACTACTATTACTACTACCTATACAGTGGAATCGTATAGCAATATTGCACACGTAACATAAGTAAATCACTTTTTCAGCATCATTTTATTATGAAAATAAAATATGGCCCGGGTTTTAACCCGCATCAAAAGCAATTATAATTACTAGCACATTGCGTTAGTATGACCGGGCACGATGATCGCCAATGACAGACATTTGTTTTCGGCTATATTTTTCCTACGTGGCGAGAAACTGATAACTGCAACTATCCAGAATACGACCGGCTCGTGAGAGTAAGGCTCCCGAAAGTACGTTTCTCTCTCGCGCTATTTTAGCCAGCTATTTTACGCTCTATGCTAGCCAGGTGTTCTCAATTGTCAAAAAATTTATATAGTGGGAGTCAAGGCGGAACAAAACTAGAAGTGCGGGGCTTGTAACTCGTTCCTACTACTACTACTACTACTACTACTACTACTTCTACTACTACTCCTACTACTACTTCTACTGCTACTCCTCCTCCTACTACTATTGGTACTCCTACTACTCCTCCTCCTAGTACTATTACTCCTACTACTACTAGTATAACTACTCCTACCCCTCCTCCTACTATTATTATTACTATTACTACTATTACTACTTTTCTCCTCATACTACTATTACTTATCTGCACAAAAGTAAGTAAATCACGTTTTTGAGTATTATTTTCATCTTATTTTAATGAAAAAATATTATGAAAATTTTAAAGGAATAAAAAAGCTTTCCTTGGGCCGGGTTTGAACTCACGCCAAAAGCGATATTCGTCAATATAGCGCCAGCACACTCTGCCAAGAGGGCCGACAGCATCAAGCATTTGATTTCGGCTATTTGAATGCTAAAAGACAAGAAATGGATAACGCCAACCAATCAGAACTGTGTATTTCGTTCGTACTTCCGGGAGCATTTCTCTCCCGAGCTAGTCATATCAGAACCACACATTTAGCTCCTGTGAGTAGGGTCGAGCGCGATTTAAAAATATGCTTATGAACACTGGTGAATTTGTCTACGATTTACTTTCAAGGCCTCCATTTCACTTTTTGATTTGCTTGTTTACTTACCTTAGATGAGTGAAAAAAAGTGAAAACTGCTAAGTGGAAAAAACTTGAGTCATTTTTTGATATTTGTAATTTTAAAAATAGCATTAGGACTTATATTACTACTTGGCTTTCGAGACACACCCTGAGAGTTTTTAGAGGACCTAACTACTGGAAAATACATTTTTGAATATCTGTAATATATAAATTATTTAATAAAAAAATTGAATGTAACTATGATGAGAACACTTTGTAAAGAAATCAACTATATTGCGGTTTTCACACATATGATCATCTATAATCAGATGAGGTCCAGTTTTAATTAAAAAGTCTTTTGTTCGAGGTAATCCTTCAATAAATGGCACTTTAGTCGATATTTCTCTATATGCATTCTGCCATTCTGCATAGTAACAATAAATATAGCGAAACGATTTATTAACCATACAAGATAAATTAGATAGGAATCGTACTACAAAGGAAATTTTTCCATACCCACTTGGTCCGGCAACAATACATGAAAAGGGACGTTTCCACGTCATATTCATGATACAGAGTATGATAATTCTCTCTTCATGCGTACATTTATAAAGGACCGTATTACATTTCTCTTCTTTTGTTGAAGGAGTGTATCCATATGGAACAGTATCATATGAATTTGGAATTCTACGTCGTTTCATATAATTTACCTTATAAATTTTTGTTTCGGGCATGCTGACGATAGTATGATCTTTCCTGCCGCAAATTTTTTCTCATTGGTAATTTTGACTTCAGTGGGACGAGATTCTTCTTCTTCTTCTTCTTCCTCTTCTTCATTATCTACTGTCATTCTCTTCATTACATCAAAATTTAACTGCTTAGAAGATTCATAGTTTAACGAAAAGCCCCATATGTTGCATACCTGAAACTCCTTCTTTGTAGTGGTATCAAAAATACGTAACCCATAGTTCTTGGTTCCAGCCAAACCATATTCTGAAATATAGGCCTCTTTGCCATATTCGAGTGCTTCATTTGTTAAATCACCTAAAAAGTCATAATTTTCTATCAGGTTTTGTTTCCATTTTGTACTAATACACAATAACACATTAAGCGAGGCTATGTGATAATATGTAAAAAACAGTATCACGTAACAGTTTCAACACAATAACTGTGTCTTCATCAGACTTCCACTCCTTCTGGCTGCTTGGGAGTTTGTCAACACTTATATACTCTCCGGAGATCAACTTTTAATTAGGCTCCGCCCCTTTATTAAAAGTGACACTTGTGTGGCTTTCACTTTCACTTTTTAGCTGCATACGTGTCCAATTAAAAGCTTACTTTTTTTCGCTGGATACATTCTGTCCTCTCATTATCCTACTTTTCCTTGTTAATTTTTTCTTTTTCTTGCTTTTAATTTTTCTTCTTTAAGCAGAATCTTCTCCCACTCTTTATTTATCGATAATCATGAATTCCAATTCATCACCTTGTCTCCTGGCTTCCTTCCATTTTCTCACCAAAGTTCTGTTCTCTACTTCTATGACCACTGCTCCTTTCCACCCTATCCTGCGGTCTGTCTCTTTCTGATGCTTGTATATCGCATTGTTGTCCCTTTTTCAGTTACATCATTCTTGTGCTGTTTAATCCTTTCTTAGATTTTCTTTTTTGTTTATCCTATGAAAATTTTGTTTCACTCCGTGCATCCTACTCTATATGAAGGTGAAAGTGAAAGCCACACAAGTGTCACTTTTTAAAGAAGAGGCGGAGCCTATTAAAAGTTGATCTCCGGAGAGTATATAAGTGATGACCAACTCCCAAGTAGCCAGAAGGAGTGGAAGTTGATGAAGACACAGTTATTGTGTTGAAACTGTTACGTGATACTGTATTTTAGATATTATCCCGTAGCCTTGCTTAATGTGTTATTGTGTATTAGTACTAAAAAGTCACCAGTTGGAATTGTACTTTCACTAGGTGTTTGCGTATAAATTACTGAATCAGTATCAAATTCAATACGCTTTCTCGTAGTTGTTCCAAATACTTGTACAATTCTAATCTTCCTTATGCTGTTATGTATGCGGCTATGACAACGTTTACTGCTAGTAGTGAAACAGGAACTTCATCTGTATTGTGAATATACATATATCGTGTCCTCATATACTGGAAATATTTTATGTAAGTCTATATCATGAGATATTAATTTCTCATATAATTCCTTGGGGTCTTTAATAATACTTACATGACACATGTTCTCACGTTGACCAAATTTTCCCCAAAATGAATTTTGCATTAATTTAGCTAAACTCCTGAGTGCTGGATTATGTTTAATTTTCTTTTTATCCAGACGTATTCCTTCTTTTCATAAAATTGCTGAATGTACTTCTCCTTTAACTCATCTCTTTCACACCATGATGGCCAACCACTAGCTTCCGTTTTTCCTTTCAGGAAAGTGTTTATGTACTCTGCAAGTAAGACGCCACTTTTTGTTACTTCATCATATTGAACATCATATGCCCAAATTCCATGAATATCTATTATTTTGTATCCCTTTTCTATAGCTTTTCTTACTTCATCTGCTACCCATGTAGCATGTAGAACTCGGTCTTCATCGCTGTGATTACACGGTGTCAGATTTAATTCACCACAACATGCACGTTAAAATGGAAACATGAATCTATCATTTGATTTGCAAGGTAAAACTGGGTGGAAGAGAATTTTTGGATGTAGAATACTTAGCTTAACTAATTCTTCTACTTCATCACTGCTGGGAATATTTAAATCTCCAGGCAGATAGATAGTGGGATGACGAATTGGAAATTTCTTATTCTTACAGATATAAGGATAAAGACTAATAACATCCTAGTAACAAATAGTTTCTTCTTCAGACTTTTCTGCTATATGATATAAACGTATGGCATTCGCACGTTCTCCATAAAAAGCGTCACGAGGATTCAACGGTGTTTTCTTTGTGTATGGATGATTACTAACATACTTCATGTCTTCGTTTCCTGCCAATGGTTTTTTAAACTCACAGCTCCATATTTCGTGCACTTCACAGCCAAAATCTTTTAATTATTGAATCTTCTTCTTTGTTGCTTCATATCGAAATTCCATGGTATCTGTAGCATTGTTATATATGGGTTTATCTCTGTCGTTAGGGTAACAGAAAATACACCCGTGTGTCCAACATCCTTGATACTGGCACACGTGTATTCTCCCTGTATTGTGATTTGTCCATTCACCATTTACTTTCATTGATGCAATTCGTTTTTTCTCCGTACGTGCAGCATTGGTACTTCGGGTGTTTGTTTTTTCTATCCATTGTACTGCTTCAATTGATTATACATCTCTGCATCGATACCCGTTCTTTGGTATGATACCAATCGTGTTTTCCTTTAAGAAATTTCTTCGATACACCAAGTTACATGCACTAGCGTTTGTAATGTAATCAAGTAGGGGATCTACATTCTTTTCAGATTCAAATGTATTCACAAAGGAAATACATGCTTGGCGTAAAACTTCAACCTCCTGTACAAAACACTTGATGAGTGACGCTCTTTCATTTTAAAGGTGTCGTTTCGATGTTCCGTATACTGTTGCAGAAAGTTGCGTGTTTCGTCTACTTTCATGGTATCTGCTCCATAATACCTAATATCTGGAAGTGTGCCTTCATATGTTTGGTTCTCACGTCGATTAAAAAATTGTAAGAAATATCCTTTGCAGGATTGAAGACCAAACGCACCACTTAATTCACTTATGAACATAGGAAGAGAACTTAGTGAATCAATGAAGGTTACGTTCTCTAATTTGAGATAGAATTTTCGCCTGAAGTCCAATTCATCTTCAGTAGTAATTGCATGACTTGGCCGAAGTTTGGACTTTGACCCCGACCTTTGTGACGTCATAGGTCAAAGGTCAATGACCTTGGCCCGGGGTCAATGACCTAGGGGTACCTAGGACCACCCCCTCTAAATTTTGGCAGGGGTACCTTGGCCCACCCCTAAATTTTGGCAGGGGTACATAGGACCACCCCCCTTAAATTTTGGAAATTGCCAAATTTAAAAATTTGGTATGGTAGCCTAGGACCATAGTATGTACCTCTATCAGTATTGGGTGTCTATGTCGTTCCCTTTTATGGGTAAAAAATTGCCAAAAATTTAAATTTCGGGGGTTTTTGACCTAATTTATCCCCTTTGATGAGGTGTTATTACCCTATATAGTTATATGGGCGTATACAGGGGTCCATTACCTTTCATAAGACATGGGTATATTAATGCACCCCTTGAAAAATTTGGGAGGGGTACCATGGCCCACCCCTTAAATTTTGGAAATTGCCCAATTTCAACATTGGGTATTATAGTATAGGACCCTAATATGTATTAGGTTAAATTTGGGCGGTCCACCTCATTCCCTTTTAGGGGTACAAAATTGCCAAAATATAAACGTAAGCAATACGTTATACTACGTGTTTGGTTTTTGGTCGATTTTATCCCCTTTGATGAGGTGTTATTATCCTATATAGTTATATGGTCATGTATAGGGGTCCATTACCTTTCATAAGATATGGGTATATTTGTGCACTCCTTTAAAAATTTGGGAGGGGTACTTTGGCCCACCCCTTAAATTTTGGAAATTGCCCAATTTAAACATTTGGTATTATAGTACCGGATCCTAACATGTATTATGATAAATTTGGGTGGTCCACCTCGTTCCCTTCTAGGGGTACAAAATTGCCAAAAATATAAACGTAAGCAATACGTTATACCACGTGTTTGGTTTTTTTGTCGATTTTATTTCCTTTGATGAGGTGTTATTATCCTATAAAGTTATATGGTCATGTATAGGAGTCCATTACCTTTCATAAGATATGGGTATGTTTGTACACTCCTTTAAAAATTTGGGAGGGGTACTTTGGCCCACCCCTTAAATTTTGGAAATTGCCCAATTTAAACATTTGGTATTATAGTACCGGATCCTAACATGTATTATGATAAATTTGGGTGGTCCACCTCGTTCCCTTCTAGGGGTACAAAATTGTCAAAATATAAACGTAAGCAATACGTTGTACCACGTGTTTGGTCTTTTGGCCCAATTTATCCTCTTGGATGAGGTCCTATTACCTTATATGGTTATATGGTTATGTATAGGGGTTTATTCCCTATCATAAGACATAGGTACATTTGTGCACTCCTTTAAAAATTTGGGAGGGATACTTTGGCCCACCCCTTAAATTTTAGAAATTGCTCATTTTATATATTTGGTATTATAGTACTGGACCCTAATATGTATTATGATAAATTTGGGTGGTCCACCTCGTTCCCTTCTAGGGGTACAAAATTGCCAAAATATAAACGTAAGCAATACGTAGTACCGCGTGTTTGGTTTTTTTTGTCGATTTTATTTCCTTTGATGAGGTGTTATTATCCTATATAGTTATATGGTCATATATAGGAGTCCATTACCTTTCATAAGATATGGGTATGTTTGTACACTCCTTTAAAAAATTTGGGAGGGGTACTTTGGCCCACCCCTTAAATTTTGGAAATTGCCCAATTTAAACATTTGGTATTATAGTACTGGACCCTAACATGTATTATGATAAATTTGGGTGGTCCACCTCGTTCCCTTTTAGGGGTACAAAATTGCCAAAATATAAACGTAAGCATTACGTTGTACCACGTGTTTGGTTTTTGACCTAATTTATTCCTTTGGATGAGGTCCTATTACCTTATATGGTAATGTATAGGTGTTCATTCCCTATCATAAGACATAGGTACATTGATGCACCCCGGGAGGGGATTCGGTATCATAGTACATGACTCAACATGTATTATGATAAATTTGGGTGGTCCACATCGTTCTCTTTTAGGGGTGCAAAATTGCTAAAATATAAACATAAGCAATATGTTGTACCATGTGTTAGGTTTTTGGCCCAATTTCTCCCCTTTGATGAGGTTCTATTACCTTATATGGTTATATGGTCATGTATATGGATTCATTTCCTATCATAAGTCATGGGTACATTGACGCACCCTTTAAAAATTTGGGAGGGGTATCTTGGCTCATCCACTCGGTTTTAGAAATTGTTTAATATAAGCATTTGGTATCATAGTACAGGTCTCCAATATGTACCACTATAAATTTGGATGGTCCACATCGTTCCCTTTTCATAGGTAAAGAACTACCAAAATCAAATTTCGGAGGTTATTGACCTCTATTTAGCATGTTATATGGATATGTACAGAGGTTTATTACCTTTATATGTTTATGTTCCCTTTTAAATTTGGGAATTATCAAATAACAAAATTCGGTAAACGTTTTCTAAGCCCCATTGTAGATATTGATGTTCCTCTTATGGCCAAATATTCAAAATTTAAATGTTATTGACCGGCTTTATTATTGAATAAGTACAGGATTTATTACTTTTTTCATAAGACACAGGTGTATTTGTGTACCAATCTTAAATTTTGGAAGGGGTGCATTTCTTATTGTCGTATCAATAATTGGTAATTGGATAGTATCTCATTCATTGGGTAAATCATTATGATCACGTGATCGGTTATTGACCTATGATGGGATTAGGAGTCCAGGACATTGGTACATTGAAACTTTGTAGGATAATTTGATAATGCGTCATTGGTTTTGATTATTCCCGCCAAATATAAACGTAAGCAAGACGTTGTACCACGTGATTGTCCTTGATGAGGTAGTGTACAGGGATTCATTTCCTTTGTTGCGGTACTTCTTAAGTTTGAGTACACACACACACACTTCTAGAAAACAGTTGGTTCTACTCAGGTAAACAATTGACGGACATTATTGACCTTATTGAACATATAATGATATGATTAACTCTAAGACTTAGGTATATCAAGAGAAGTATTCTTTAAATTTGGGAATGGTGATAAACAGAATTTTAACATAAGGTGTGAAATTTGAAACAATACATTGAACTTTAGTCACAGCTCATAGTCTAAGATCATTGGTGGTGATTGATTTGAAATCTGATATCTAACCCTATTGAATCTTATGACTCATAGACGAAAGGCAATACATGCTACAACACTGGCAAAGTTATTGTTAATGCAATTTGATTGGTTGATCACTATCTTTCCTGCAATCTGATTCGTTGATCACTATCTTTCGTGCAATCTGATTGGTTGATGATTTTCAAATTTTTGCTGTATTCAGTTTTAAGTTTTGTTTAACATTTAAAAATCTTGGTTTCGTTCAACATTTTGCACTCACTGATAAATATGATCAAAACCGTTTATTTGTTAATCGAATAGTTAAAAACCGGATAAAGTTTGACGGTTAACCGTGAAACGTAAAATTTTTTAGTTTGAAATTTTTTTGCTTGAAATTTTTTGTTTGAAACTTTTCGTTTGAAATTTTTGTTTGAAAAAATTTTTTTGAAATTTTTTTTTGAAATTTTTGTTTGGCATTTTAAAAGTTTGTGCACTCATTAGTAAAGAACTGGAACTGTTTAGAACTAAAACCTCTAGCAAAATTGTGGTGCACGTCAGAACATGATAATGCAACGTCATCAGTTTTGCATCATATATAAGTATCGTTCGAGTTAGTATTCATGATAACGTCATCATGGCTACTTGTCTGCAGTTTCTAAACACGCGTGATGTGATGAAATCATTTACCAAGATTACTGATTTACAACAGAATGTACCTTATAGAATCTTAGCTAGCCAAATGATGCCTACAAAGTTTGGATTAAGAATCGTAGTGAAGCTTGAAAATGATAAGAATATAATTTTACCAGCAAGATATTTACCCATGGAAGCATCAAAACAAGAAGAACTGCTGCGTTTCTTAAAATCTGGATCTGTATCTTTATGTTACAAAGGATTCTTGGGTCGAAGTCATCAACTTGAATTTAGTACACAGCCAGATTCGTCAGCAAAATCATGAATTCAAACGTCAGCACATTTCTTTCCAATGACGTCAGCTGTAGTTGTATGAATTTGGTTGGTCGGCATGACGTCAGCAACTGTGATGAAATCATGAATTCAAACGTAGCACATTCCTTACCAATGACGTCAGCAATAACTATAAACCAGCAAATACAGTGTCATCCCACGAAATCATTTGAGCAAGTGCTTTTCAGGAGGAAAGATGTGTACTTCTAACGATAAAGAATTCATCTTCGCAAGCTATTATCCAATAAATATATTTCAAACAAAACATGTGATGATTGGTATCAGTGCTAGAACATTTGAACCTGTGATTCGATTGGGCAAAGCAGAACAATTTGGTGTACAACTGACCTGTGAAGAATGGCAAATATTATGTTCACGAATCGACCAAATGAACGATTATTTTCATTATGAGCTAAATGTGACCATAGTCAAATCATTAGGCTCAAATCATGAAGTGGTGCTGCGTACAGTCCTCGAAGAGAAGATGGTGCTGTTACGTAAAAAGAGTACATTCCATGTCCCTCGCAACATGGTGTATCTAACACAAACTGAATGGAACAAATTCATCAGCGTATTTCAGTGTGCGAAACATGCAGTGGAAGTGTGCAACAAAACAAGTATATTCCTGAAAAAGTACTATTTTGAAAAATGTGTTATGCATATTGTACAACATGTATCTAGATATTGTGATGGTTGTCAACATCGTTCTTGGGTGCATACCTGTATTGATAAACAGTTTATTTGTGATCAAATGGACATTGAGTTTCCACCAATTGATATTGCATTAGACCTTAAAAGACTTCAATTGGAATTAAAATTATATGCTAAAGACAAACTAGTGCAAGAAGTTCAAAATACATTGTATCGACAATATCCAGAACCACTACCTGGTATGGATGTATGTGGAGTGTAATAAAATGATCCATTTCAATGAATTGTGTTTTTTCATTTCAAGTACAACCCCAGGTTCTGACGTGTACTATTGCACCACAATGTTGTCAAAGGTTTTTGTTCTAAACAGTTCCAGTTCTTTACTAATAAGTGCACAAACTTTTGAAAATGCCAACTAAAACTTTGAAACAAAAATTTCAAACAAAAATCTTTGAAACAAAATTTTGAAATGAAAAAAAGAATTCAAACAAAAAATTTCAAACCAAAAAAAATTCAAACAAAATTTTGAAGCGAAAAAAATTTCAAACAAAATTTTGAAACAAAAAATTTCAAACAAAAAATTTGGAAACGAAAAATTTCAAACAAAAAATTTTAAACAAAATTTTCGAACAAAAATTTCAAACAAAAAATTTGAAAGCAAGAATTTTCAAACAAAAACTTTCAAACAAAAAAATTTTTACGTTTCACGGTTAACCGTCAAACTTTATCCGGTTTTTAACTATTCGATTAACAAATAAACGGTTTTGATCATATTTATCATTGAGTGCAAAATGTTGAACGAAAACAAGATTTTTAAATGTAAAACAAAACTTAAAACTGAATACAGCAAAGATTTAAAACTCATCAACCAATCAGATTGCACGAAAGATAGTGATCAACCAATCAGATTGCACGAAAGATAGTGATCAGCCAATCAAAATTGCATCAACAATAACTTTGCCAGTGTTGTAGCATGTATTCCCTTAAGACTATGAGTCATAAGTTTCAATAAGGTTAGCTATGTATCCCTGTACACTACCTCATCAAGGTCAATCACGTGGTACAACGTCTTGCTTACGTTTATATTTGGCTGTAATAATCAATACCAATGACGCATTCTCAAATTATCCTACAAAGTTTCAATGTACCAATGTCCTGGACTCCTAATCCCATCATAGGTCAATAACTGATCACGTGATCACAATGATTTACCCAAAGAACAATTACCAATTATTGATATGACAATAAGAAATGTACCCCTCCCAAAATTTAGGATTGGTACACAAATACACCTGTGTCTTATGAAAAAGTAATAAATCCTGTACTTATTCAATAATAAAGCCGGTCAATAACCTTTAAATTTTGAATATTTGGCCATAAGAGGAATACCAATGGGTCCTAGAAAACGTTTACCGAATTTTGTTATTTGATAATTCCCAAATTTAAAAGAGAACATAAACATATAGAGGTAATAAACCATATAACGTATTAAATAGGGGTCAATAACATCCGAAATTTGATTTTTGGTAGTTCTTTACCTATGAAAAGGGAACGATGTGGACCATCCAAATTTATAGTGGTACATATTGAAGACCTGTACGAAGATACCAAATGCTTATATTAATCAATTTCTAAAACTGAGTGGATAAGTCAAGATACCCCTCCCAAATTTTTTAAAGGGTGCATCAATATACCCATGTCTTATAATAGGGAATGGACCAATATACATAACCATATAATCATATAAGGTAATAGGACCTCATCCAAGGGGTGAACCAAAATACCAAACACGTGGATGTAGTAAAATTTGGCAATTTTTTTTACGCATGAAAGAGAACAAGGTGAACTACCCAAATTTATCATAATACATGTTAGGGTCCAGTACTATAATACCAAATATATAAAATGAGCAATTTCCAAAATTTAACGGGTGGGCCAAAGTACCCCTCCCAAAAAAATTTAAAGAGTGCACAAATGTACCTATGTCTTATGATAGGTAATGGACCCCTATACATGACCATATAAGGTAATAGGACCTCATCCAAGAGGATAACTTGGGCCAAAAGACCAAACACGTGGTTGTACTAAAATTTGGCAATTTCGTACCCCTAAAAGGGAACGAGGTGGAACACCCAAATTTATCATAATAATACATGTTAAGGTCCGGTACTATAATACCAAATGTTTAAATTGGTCAATTTCCAAAATTTAAGGGGTGGGCCAAAGTACCCCTCCCAAATTTTTAAAGGAGTGCACAAATGTACCTATGTCTTATGATAGGGAATAGACCCCTATACATAACCATATAACCATATAAGGTAATAGAACCTCATCCAAGAGGATAAATTGGGCCAAAAGACCAAACACGTGGTACAACGTATTGCTTACGTTTATATTTTGACAATTTTGTACCCCTAAAAGGGAACGAGGTGGACCACCCAAATTTATTATAATACATATTAGGATCCTGTACTATAATACCAAATGTTTAAATTGGTCAATTTCCAAAATTTAAGGGGTGGGCCAAAGAACCCCTCCCAAATTTTTAAAGGAGTGCACAAATGTACCTATGTCTTATGATAGGGAATAGACCCCTATACATAACCATATAACCATATAAGGTAATAGAACCTCATCCAAGAGGATAAATTGGGCCAAAAGACCAAACACGTGGTACAACGTATTGCTTACGTTTATATTTTGACAATTTTGTACCCCTAAAAGGGAACGAGGTGGAACACCCAAATTTATCATAATACATGTTAAGGTCCGGTACTATAATACCAAATGTTTAAATTGGGCAATTTCCAAAATTTAAGGGGTGGGCCAAAGTACCCCTCCCAAATTTTTAAAGGAGTGTACAAACATACCCATATCTTATGAAAGGTAATGGACTCCTATACATGACCATATAACTATATAGGATAATAACACCTCATCAAAGGAAATAAAATCGACAAAAAAACCAAACACGTGGTATAACGTATTGCTTACGTTTATATTTTTGGCAATTTTGTACCCCTAGAAGGGAACGAGGTGGACCACCCAAATTTATCATAATACATGTTAGGATCCGGTACTATAATACCAAATGTTTAAATTGGGCAATTTCCAAAATTTAAGGGGTGGGCCAAAGTACCCCTCCCAAATTTTTAAAGGAGTGCACAAATATACCCATATCTTATGAAAGGTAATGGACCCCTATACATGACCATATAACTATATAGGATAATAACACCTCATCAAAGGGGATAAAATCGACCAAAAACCAAACACGTGGTATAACGTATTGCTTACGTTTATATTTTGGCAATTTTGTACCCCTAAAAGGGAATGAGGTGGACCGCCCAAATTTAACCTAATACATATTAGGGTCCTATACTATAATACCCAATGTTGAAATTGGGCAATTTCCAAAATTTAAGGGGTGGGCCATGGTACCCCTCCCAAATTTTTCAAGGGGTGCATTAATATACCCATGTCTTATGAAAGGTAATGGACCCCTGTATACGCCCATATAACTATATAGGGTAATAACACCTCATCAAAGGGGATAAATTAGGTCAAAAACCCCCGAAATTTAAATTTTTGGCAATTTTTTACCCATAAAAGGGAACGACATAGACACCCAATACTGATAGAGGTACATACTATGGTCCTAGGCTACCATACCAAATTTTTAAATTTGGCAATTTCCAAAATTTAAGGGGGGTGGTCCTATGTACCCCTGCCAAAATTTAGGGGGTGGGCCAAGGTACCCCTGCCAAAATTTAGAGGGGGTGGTCCTAGGTACCCCTAGGTCATTGACCCCGGGCCAAGGTCATTGACCTTTGACCTATGACGTCACAAAGGTCGGGGTCAAAGTCCAAACTTCGGCCAAGTCATGCAATTACTACTTCTTCCCAACCATGGTCTTAATGATGAATTGGGCATCATAACTCTTAGAGTTCTGTGCAATGCATGTTACTGATTTAATGTTTGTACATCGTTTTGTAGATGTTTTAGTTTTCTATTGTATTTTCTCCATCAAATATGCTTTCCCGTTTTCCACAAACGATACAATCATTTTTAGGTTGTCTTCATAACAATGCTAAGATGCATGCTGACTAACCAAGAGATTAGGTATATCTCATGTATGTTTGCGTCATCCTCTTCTATTTTCGTATCTTGTGTACATTCAATATTATAAAACACAATCATAGTTTCTTCTCCTTGATACTTTTTTCGTTGGCTTTTTTCTTTTTCTTCTTTCATTCACTTATGAAACATTCATGATTAGGTGGTACTGTAGAATAGCAAATATTGCAATACGTTTCTCTACATACGTGAGATCCTTCTTCTTTCAGTATATAAATGTTCAAACACTGGGCACCACATTTCACAATGGAACATAAAGGCTATTCATGTTGATAAGGAGCTGACTTGTGATAATCATAGCATGACTGGCAATACAATTCTCGATTACAATCATTGCACGACCTTCTCTAAAATCACACGGTGGTTTCTGAGGACAACAATAACACACAGCTGTACAATGTTTTAAATGTTCATGCTTTGTTTTATATTTCTTATGACAACTTTCGCAATAAAAACTGCAGCTAAAATATGCTGTCAAACTTTCAATGACGTTATAATGATTATCTATGTAAAGTAAATTAAAAGATGTTCTCTCATTATGGCGTGGTGCTTCTTCAAACATGACATCGCATCCTGAAAAGCACCTATACACGGTATTTTATAATCCTTTAAATAATCCTGAAATTTACGAATTTCAGGAATTCCACCATCATGACTGAGTTCCACATCAGCTGCTTCACACAGGTCTTCTGCTTCTTTTTGTATTATATAATTACTTTGATTTTTATATCTTCCGTATTCCGTTTGATTTCTTCCCTTGTAATTTTCTAATCCTATGGCTACGACGATTGCATGCGCTAAACATCTAGTAGCTTTATTCTTAATTGTAACAATCCCACGTTTGGCCTTTACATATTCAGTGGTATTCATAATATGTTGTTTCAAACGACCTTGTCCTCTTGGTATACGTTCATAATTAAAATTCATAATGCAATTTTCCTTTATAAGAAAAGCCGCATTCCTTTGCAATACTTTCTCAATTTGTCCATAATACTTCTGCTGAGGGATTTCTAGCATCTCTGAACGATAACCAAAAAGGGCTTTGTCCTTTTCTATCAGTTGTGATTGTTATTCCTACTTAGTCATGCTGATCCACATATCGTAATAAATAATCTATAAGAGTTCGTAATCTTGTTTCAATTGAGTAAAAGGATTTTCATTTTCACGCACGGGTACTAGACGGAATCTTAGCATTGTACCTTCCATATTATATCTTCTGTATTGTCTTCTACGTTCTTCTATTACATGAAATCTATTGTTATGATTACGCCTGTTATTTCCAAATCCCACTTGTACATTTGTGTTTCTTTCTGCTTGAAATACAGATAGCAATTCATCCATTCTTTTTTTTCTATTTCGTCTAAATCAACTTCTATTTCCTCATGTTCAGTGTCAACCTCTCCTAATATTGATATTACTCCTAATGGATACATTTCTCCCTCTTCATCTTCTTTTCCAGGATTGGGAAACAAATTGTTAAGCCAATTTTGAAGCTCATTTTTGTAAAACTCTTACTCTGCCTTCTTCTCTTCTTCATTATAAACCTTTTCTGTTATCTGCGAAAACGTGATTTTTAGCAACTCTTCTTGATTTCTCCTTTCTTCGACGTCTTCTTCCTCTTCTTTTCCAGGTTTGGGAAATAAATTGTTAAGCCAATTTTGTGGTTCATTTTCGTAAAATTCTTCTTCTGTACTCTTCTCTTCCTCATTATAAGCCTTTTATGTTATTTGCGAAAACGGAAGATTTAGCAACACTTGTTTTTCATTTGTCCTTTTTTCTTTAACCATTTCTAATTTTTTTGAATACAGGCTGATGCTTCCTCTTCCTCTTCTTGTGTTATCCTTCTATTACATTTACTTTGTAATATGTCTAATCTTCTTCTTCTTTATCATCATCTTTTTCTTCTCCAATTTGTATTTCATTAACTGCATGTCTTTCTTCTTCTTTGGCACTGGAGATCATCCTTTTTTCTTCTTCTGCTATTTCCATTCGATTAACTACATCTCTTTCTTCTTCTTGAGCAATTGCATCTGTTGGTAATCTTACTTCTTCCTTATGTGTTGCTTTCTTATTTTCATAATCACCTTCTTCCTTATGGATCCTTCCTTTCTTTCATGATGATCCTCTATCCCGATTTCGTCATCTATTTCCCATAGAAGAACTTGAGTTTATTTATTTACTACGTCCTCTTCTTCTTGTTCTATGTCGTTAATAAAGGCCGTAATCTCTTTTAATAATTCTTGTGTACTCTTGTTTTCCATTTCTATTCCCCCTAGATGTATATACGTAATTGAAAAACGATAAATGTGTATGTAAATATTTATACAGGATATATAAGTAATATGTAAAACGGAATATATATATATATATATATATATATTAAAAAGGATATAAGTACTTTAAAAGAATATATGAGTATATAAAAAAGACGATATAAATAAGTATTTAAAAAGAAATAAAAGTATCAATAAGGATAAGGATAACGAACATACAAGTATCTTTGTTTATTTGTATTCAACCTAAAATAAAAAAGAAATGCATCTCGTTACTTATAACCATATTCCAAATACGTATAAACAATATATATATACACCTAGATTTGAATTCGTTATACGGAAAGACAGAAATTTCAAAGAAGAAAAAATGTACCTTTTAAGTAGTTAAAATGATTTTTTAACTTTTTTCGTATTCCAAGGGAGTGAAAGAAATGTATATTCACAGTTTGCTTAAACGTGTTATCTAATGTACAAACGTTCTGTACGTGAATTTTATACTTATTCTTTCAGAGTTTCAGGGACCACGAAAAATATGTATTTGACACTAATATCGTCCGTTTTACAGCGTAAAGAGCATATTTGTGGGACGTTAAACTGAAAATTTCATCTCTCTTTCTCTCTCTCATACGAGGGTCTGATGTAAGAATGATTGCGAAAAGTACCACTTAACTCTGTACGATGTTCTTATTCCGTAGCAAATAAGAAATCTCTATTTAGAGGGCCGTTCAAACTTCAACTCCCCTTAGATGATGTGTTAATGAGTTCGGAGTATCATCATTGAACACAGCAGCTCCGAAAACTTTGGAGTTGACACTAATATCGAGCATTTTAAATTATTTTTACGTGTCTTAACATCAATCCTGGGGAACCCCAAACTCCAACCCCATAGATGGTGTGCTAAAGAGTTCGAAGTATCGTCACTGAACTTAGCGGCCCCGAAAACTATGAATTTGGCACTAATATCGATTATTTTAAATTATTTTTACGTGTCTCGATATCACCTCTGGGGATCCCCAACTTCAACCCTCTTAGATGATATGTTAATGAGTTCGGAGTATCATCATTGAATACAACGGCCCCGAAAACTGAATTTGACACTAATATCGATCATTTGAATTTTTTGTTTCGATAACTCACCCCTGGGGACCACATACTTCAACCCTCCCCTTAAATGATATGTTAATGAGTTCGGAGTTTTATTACTGAACACATCGGCTCCGAAAACTATGGATTTGACACTAATATTGATCAACTTAAATTATTTTTTACATGTTTTCGATAATCCACGGCTACTAGTGGGGTGTCCCTTACCTTGTGAAGATTAAGATAACTTTGAAAGTATCGTGAAATCGAGTGTACCACCGTCAGAACTTCGTCTTAGTCTAATACCATGACCAAATTTTGATAAATTTTCGGCTCCCTTGTCTGACGCCAGATCACAGACAGACACATATACACTTCATATAATATTATCAATGCCTAATACAAACATATCCTCGCTTCGTCTTGTTCTGAGATCATAACCAAATTTTGATACCTTTTCGGCAGGGGGCCTTGGTGGCTCAGTGGTAGAACGTTCACCTCTGGTGCATGGGATTCCGGGTGCAAAATCCTGCTCCAACCACGTGAAATTTGTGGTGAAGAAGCACCGTGCTCGTGGGTTTTTCTTGGGGTTCTCCCGTTCCCCCACTTTTTTCTTTCCATTATTTCATTAATTTCTCATCATTACAGTCTCCTTTAGCCTAACTGGCATAAGAGTGGGACGTAAAACTCAAAGATTTCTTTAATTTTTTCTCTCGTTCCACATTTTTATTCTATTATCATTCACTTAGTAGCACGGTTTGCTCAGTGCTTGGGGGGTCTTAATTCGTTCCCAGCTCGCGTCGTAAATGTTTGCTGCTTCCCGAGCACATACTACAGTCAGACACACAGACAGGTAGACATAACTACAAGTGATATGTCTTCATCGTTCAACGTTTACTATCTGCTTTATACAAGACTCCGCTCATGTCTCACGACAGCTGTGAGCTAGTTGCAATACGAGTCACCAAAACATTCTGGCATTTTATCTTATCCTTTCCTTTTGAAACTAAATACTTTTAACACGGAATTAAATGTACAACGAGAAGAAGTAGCATTCAGTTCACATTTGCTTATATATAGGTGTATATGCTTTTTAACGTTAGAATTCCTTCTCATTGTCAAATACGGAAAGACTATGAGTAAAAACATGTTATTCCTTCTTGTCTCGAGTGCTTTTATACTTAAATGAAAACATACCATATTGTTTTATTCCTTGAGGGATAATCATGGACCGTAACGTTTTTAATAATATATTTTTTTACTTACCTACTTTAATAAAAACGTACGGTGATCACAATTATTCACAGCTCTCGAAATCCAGCGGAACAAGAACATACACACACACTATTACAAGTTTGAAGCGAAAGACGATGTATTAAATACAGCTTCTCTCTGTTAGCTCTCACTTACAATTATTCTTTTTACGTCCTACACACACACACACACACATACACACACACACAAACACAATCTTCATTCATAATATTATTGTAACATACAACAAGTGATTTGTGTTTTCGTTTAGCGTTCAGCATCTGCTCTCACACAACTCTCCAGACTTTTCGCAAGCCAGCTCAGAAGGGAATAAATTATGAAACCTCAACCAGATACTATGTTATTTTATTCTTGGAATTACACAAGGTTAGTATGTACACCTTGTCTCAAAAAGGTTGAGCGCATTCTTTATTGATGTTTCGAGGCAAAAATTTTCAGAGTCCAACTTCGGAAATCTTCGGAAAAAAGTAAACCAGGTTCGAACCTCGAAGCCAACCTTTGCCATCGGGAAAAATCTTCCAAATGTGTTTTCTTCTTTTAAATATAATAATACTTGTTACCAATTATATAAAAAAGCAACATTGATTGAAATACTTAATAATACAATATTTCGAAACTTTGTATTAATGTCAGCACATACTTGTTTGTGATTTTGCTCTCCATACTTAATGGAACATTTAGATGCGTAAACGAATCTTTTCATATGTAAAAGAATGGTGAAAATTAAGACATAAAACATAATTCTCGTCTGAGTGCTAAACTAATAGTCAAAGTAGAACAAAAAAGGCGTTTGCAGTGGATATGAATGTCATAATTATTCCTAATTATTCTAGGATAAGGTATGGATGGTAACCAAGAGAGTAGGGAGGCCTCCGGAGAAGCCAAGAGAGTAAGAGGCAGAATGACGGCTAGGACAACTAGGGGCTTACTCGGAAATCCTGGGCTAAATCGTGCCTAAAACTTTGCGGACTTCGTGTAGCTAGCACGACTTTGCGGGGCCTCAGGAAAGGGACGTTGTCCGACGATCGAGCCAAAACCACGAGCTTTTAAGGGGCTCGATCGGCTTTGCGCACGGCACCAATTCGTGTGCACGATTGTAACGTGTGCAGACATTGCACTCGGTCCGTGAGGTCAGAGGTTGGACATGCGTGGTAATGCGAAAGTTCCCTGGGGAGGTACCCAAGAGTAGCCAGCAGCCTGAAAAGAAATCTGATTGGTGGACACACGACACTAAGGGCAAAGTCAGCTGAGAAAAGTGCTTCTCCGAGGGGCGGAGAGAAAAGCGATTGGAACACGTCATGCTCCTAATACGAAGATTGGTTTACAATAGGGTGCCTGGGCGGCGCTAAATGAGAAGAGAAGATTATGTTGGTGTGCATGCGTGTATATGTACTCCGTGTTCTTGGACGTGTTATCCCCAAACTCTTGAAGAGTAGTATACATCGAGATATACAATATTCATACATTGAATAACTTAAAATATAAAACATAAAAGGTTTTAAATATTAAAGAACAAAGATTTTATATATGTTTGAACCAAGGATCTTCTTACTGTAATTTATCTTTAGACCCTTCTAAGATAACATATATAAACATCTGCAGTTTGAGGAGAGAAGAATAATCTTTTTAGAAGCAAAAATGAAAAGATTTTTAAACATACAGATTATATTGACATCGTTAAAACTTTTTTACTACTACTACTACTAATAATAATATAACTAACACAAGATTACATATATGTCAGACACAGAGCCAGACATCTCCCTGTTGAGAGGGGATGTTATAATCTACCATATGGTTGACCCCGGAGATCAAGTAAGGGGAACTCGGATGCTCAGAACGGGCAGACGAAAAGTCTTTTGTTCTAACTAAGAGAAAAGAACAACACTCAACGCGAATTTGTATTTTAAAAGAAGTAAATGAAATACGAATTCTGTTGCAGTTTTAAAAATGCAAAAAATAAAAAAAAATAAAGGAAAGAGAATTTGCGAATCTTCGTACACTACATAATCATTGCAGTACATAGTGATTGTTATGTTTAAAATATAACAGGTGTTCACAGTACGTAGGCATTCTATATGTGAATGTTAAATAGAAATTAAGAAAATAGTATCATCGCAATAAATAAATTATGTAGTGTATTTATTTGCACCTATTTGTCATATAGAGGTTACTTCTCAACATTCGTATTACAGCATGTCATTGATGTTTTTGAAAAATTATCCGAGGCATAAAAAGAGGGTATAAGCAGAGAATCCAATACATAACGCTCGCAAGAAATTCATGAACCCCACGTGAGCGGACTGGAATATTCCTTATGAAGCATGCCACAGCAAAAGGTCTTTATATAGATTCTCAATTCAATACCTTATATATGCTTTTGCAATGTGGAAGTGGTGATGCCTTTGGTCGCTTGCTCTCACTTTCTCGCTCGCTCCCTCTGTATTTATATATATATATATAAAAGTGGATGTTTGTCAGGGCATTTTAGGATACCTTTTCGTATCCAAAAGGATACCCGCCCCAGCACTTGGATACCGACGCCCAGTCGTTTGGATACCCAGTGCACTTCATAAATCTTTAAATTACTGGAAAAGTACTTGAACAATAAATTACTTGAATTACTGTAAATTTTAAATTACTGCAATATACTTTAGTTTTGTGACTACATGTTTTAGCATGTATTCTGTGGATAGGTATAAAATTGGAGAGCTTCATTCTTGAAATTTCAGCTATTCCTCTTTCCTTCGTTTCGCGTACTCATTTGTCTACCTCTAAATGAAGCACTTTCATTCTACTCTAATACAGAGAAAGTTAATGGACCGACTAAAGAGGTAGAAAGGTTGAAGTCGAACTTTCACATGTAATGGTTCAAATGACATTTGGCTTATATACCTTTTGAATAATCTCTGAGAGAAAATAACAGAAGAAAACTTGCTATTTGGATATTTAATTTTTAGGAAATTGAATTTTTACTTATCCTTAGCTTACAATACTTTTTTGGTTCGTTATACTTAAGACTAATTATTTCTGATAAAATATTGAGAATAGATCATTTACAATACTTTCGGGGAACACTTTGCGTTGCGACGATAGCCACTTAGATCAAAATCGGCGATTTGTAGAGCAAGAAGGAGCTGCTGATTCACTGCCGACGCCGATGGCTTTTTAGTGAAAATCTCTCATGCCAAATGATTAATGTAGCTACGTGAAGTCAAATCCAGGATTGCTGTCTGTCATCTATAAGGTTGGCCCACCATTTACAACATATTTGAGGGCAAGCTAACCTGCTTATTGAAGAAGAGGTTATTCTCAAATATTGAAGAGGAGGAAGGAGGTAGAGCGACAGAATTAGTTAGAATTGCCATGTTTTTTTTGCTTTGCTTCTTGTATGTTTTCTCGAGACAATTGAATATCGGGTTTCCTAGCATCTATTTCCGTTTTATTGAGAAGAGGCGATCACAGGCGATTTTTCTTTAAAGTCAGATTGTCTTTTATTCTTTACCATAACGTGGTTGTTTCACACATCGTACCATCACTAAGGGCGCCGATTCAGCGGGCCGGGGGCACGGGCGTTCCCAAAGCTCATGTGGCCCCCCTTTTGTATGTATGAATATACAATATTAGGCATAATTTCAATGCAATTTGTCTTAAAATCCTCATATATATATATACCTTCTGCATCTGAATGGGCTCCCCCAAATTTACAGAGAAATCGGCGCGCTTGACCATCATACCGATCTACTATGCACTATATTGTTGATATTCATTTGATGCGGCGCATATTAGTTATAAATTTTGATAAAGCAATTTCGATTTTTTTCTTAGGTTGGGTCATATTGAGTGCATACATAATTTTGAACTTTAAGCTATTCCTGAGCTATGCTCTTGCACTCGTAATTTGGTTTCCAGAAATTCCCAATTCTCATTATCGCCTAATTCCAGTCTTCTCAAAGATTGTTCTCTTTAACCCAGGAATGCAAATAAGAAACAAAAGAAGAGCCCAAGAGAAGAGCTACTAGCCCACCTTCCACAATAGAAATAATATACTTACCTTTGGTATGATATTCAATACTCGCCCGCACCGATGAACCCTCGCCTCGGGCGAGTGGGCGAGTGGTTATTTGCATCCCTGCTGTAACCTAATATGTTTTATCCTGGCCTAACATTTCCTGGCAATCAAACATTTTGTGTCTGTTATGGGCAATATCGGTTACTGATATTTCTTCACGCAATATTTCTGATGCAATTAATAGATGGAACAAACTTGTAAGAAACTAAATTAAATCCAAAGCGCTATTTTTAACAATTTTTACCCAATTTGTTGCACAGTTACCTTCAGTGACGGATTTACGCCGGTGGGAAGTGCTGAGCTCCTCCAAAATTTTAGGATTTCTATAGAAAACGAATCAAGTGTTCCTCATAAACTTCAATCCCTCTTCTTAAAATTGAAAAACTTCTAAACACAAAGTATTCCTAAAGAGAAGCCCCTACTAAAATATTTTTCTAAATTTGTCGCTGGTTACCTCTGTGCCAATCCCCTGTTTTCCCTTATACTCAGATATTAGAATCTCTAATACTCAGATTATAGTCACTGTCCATTTTCCCGTTTTTTCTTCAGCGCGAGTTTTCTTAAATATTGCCAGAAATTTTTCATCTTCTTTGGTAATTTTACGATCAGTGAGATGCTACAAAATGATTGAACGTTTGTGACAGTTAAATTGTTCAAAAGAATCCCTTATGCCACAAAGCGTAACAAATTGTAAAATTTCTCATCCTCTGTAGCGTTACATAATTAATAGACTGTCCTAATAGTATCTAATGCCGAAATCTTCAATACACCACATGCATTCTATTTTCATAGGAACAGCGGGGTTACATCATGTTCCTGTATTGATGGCGATGTGTTGAATCGGAAATAAAACGGTTAGCAAATGTCAGACAAATGCGTCATTTTGTACGTCATTATTTCAAAAGTGTACATTATAAAAAAAGGCACCTTAAAAACTCTGCAATGTTTGTCAAGGGCCCTTTTGTGCCTGGATACCCACTAGTGATTTCTTAAAAAAAAATGCACTGATGTATGTATGTGTTTGATCATAATTCTGATATGTCTAAAGCAATTTTAACAATATTTCTTACAATCTGGAAAGAGTACTGTCGCGATACGTATCAAAAATGCTAGAAAAGGATCGATATTAGTATCGAATCCATAGTTTCGTGGTCGCTTAGATAAACCGTTCTACTTTCAATTCAAGTCCAAATAAGCTCCATTAGCACTGAGGGTGGTTACGTAGCGACACAAAATACCGAAATCAACCGATATTAGAGTCGAATCGTAAGATTTCAGTGCCGCTAACAGTGCCGCTTTTCCCATTAGTCCAAATAGACCCATGCCTTCAGGGCAACATATTTGAAGAGCGCAAAGTATAATTTTTTTTTCGTATGAAAAAGTTAAAAAATCAAGAGCAAATATACTATTTCATGAGCAGTCCTCTTTTACTATTCTAATATGTTTCATGATAGCGTAAGAAATCTAAAAATAATCCAGAACATGTGTCCCATTTATTTTTTGTTACGTAGTTGTAGCTGTAGCATCTAGTGAGTGATATTTAACTGCAATCAATTCACTAATTAAGCATATTCGAAATAAGTTTTATATTTAAGTTAGGGATCAAGGGGCGAAGAAATATGTAGTTATTAGGGGCGCCGAGGGCAAAAGTGCGTAGGAACTCCAAGCTTCTAAATGCAGCACTTGTCGCTAAATTAATTGGTAGAAATTTTAATGCCATTTAAGACCAAATTTAGTTCTAACGTTGGCAGTATCCGTTTGCTGTCCTAGGAGGAATGAAAGGGGCTAACATCAAAATTATAAAAAGGACCGACATTAGTGTCGAATCTATAAATTTGGGGGTCGCTTAGATAAAAAGTGGCACTCCAGATGCCATGTAAGTTAAGCCGCCATTAGCACCCTGAAGGAGTGTGTGAAATTTGTGACATGTATAAGTAATTGAAAATGGTCAATGTTAGTATCCAATCCATATCTTTCGTGGTCCCCAAGTTCACTGTTAGTAGTTCTGATGACCTTTAAGTTTAAGTTCAACTTCCAGTAGGAGTAAGATCCCCCAGCACATCTAATAAGGAGAGTCGAAGGGAGTAACATATACAAAGATTCAAAACGACCGATATTAGTGTAGAGTCCATGGTTTCGTTATAAACAAGATAAATAGCAACACTCCTGAACGAACATGTCAACTGGATTTTGAATTTACAGGGGCAGCATCGAGGGTATTTTTCGAACAGCTCTAAGTATTTTAATGTTTCTGTATAAATGAATATTCCAGCGTATTTCTGCAATATCTGGGACAGCCGTTACCAAACTTGGGGGACATTACTTTCAATCTAAGAAGAAAATATTGTAGTATTATGAAGTTGTGGAAGTTGGGAGGTGTGACATGTAAAAATAATGTAAAACGATTGATCTTAGTGTTTTGTTAATAATTTTCTAGGTCGCTGAGTTGGATAGTAATGCCCCCAATGGAGTTTACAACCAAATTCATCCCCATATTCACAGGATGATGGCCTGGGGGAGCTAAAAATAAAATCTCAAAAATTACTTAAATATTTGTCGAATTCATAGTTTTCGGGTGAGAAAGCATTTCTAATAACTTAATAACTTTGTACCCACTTCAAAATGGGCTTTTTAATCATATCAATTTCTCACCCTAAGAAGAAATTAGCATTTCAACTATGATATTAAGCCAACCTTCGCAATCGATGAAAAAATTGTGTGGATGTATCTTTCGTCTCTTAAATGAAATAAGACATGTTAAAATCAAAGATAGAGTGGGTCAATGGGTCGGTTGGTAAGTGGGTGAAATGGGTCAAGATTTGTGAGTGGGTCAGTGGATCTTGGGTCAAAAGGACGTGACCTACTGCGAAACACCACTCACCGTGACTCACACTGACCGACCGGGTGACCACCTTTTCGTCCAAAGAACATTTCGTCCAGGGACATTTAATCCAAAGACATTTGGTCCAAAGGACAATTCGTCCAAATAATATTTCGTCCAAAAGACAATTGGTCCAAAGAACATTTCGTCCAAAAGACAGTTGGTCCAAAGGACATTTCGTCCAAAAGACATTTGGTCCAAAGAACATTTCGTCCAAAATACAATTGGTCCAGAGGACATTTCGTCCAAACGACAATTTGTCCAAAGGACATTTCGTCCAAAAGACAATTGGTCCAAAGAACATTTCATCCAAAGACATTTGGTTCAAAGGACATTTCGTCTAAAAGACAATTGGTCCAAAGGACATTTCGTCCGAAAGAAAATTGGTCCCAAGGACATTTCATCCAGGGATGTTTAGTTCAAAGCACATTTCGTCGAAAGAACATTTGGCCGGTAACGCTTGGGGATACGGGGCTTGTTTGTATTAAAAGTGTAAAAGTGATGCATATAACTATGAGTCAGTAGCTTCATATTTCTAAAGGAAATTTGAAATGGAGATTTATTCCTCAATTTTCATTTCGATAGAACAAATAATGCTGAGTTATTCAGAAAAACGTAAACACCTGAAAACAAAATGGCCGAACAACAGGAATAAGTGAAAGGTTGCAGTGTGAAGTATGTTGCTGCAATAACTGCTAACATGACATCTAAAATTTTCATGTTGTGAATGAAATAGTTCTGAAATAAGTACCAGTAACTAAAATAAGTAAGTTCAATATTAGGTATTCAAACCATTGTGTTAGAAAAGTGAAAAATAATGTGTCAAGTATTTTTGAAGAAATACTCAGAATAGAAAAATATACATGTGTGAAATATATTCTTAGTGTCCAAAGACAATACTCTTAAACAGTCACATTCTTGGCTGCAACATTGTGAAAAGGCATTGACATATATAAGATGAAAGTTGGAACATTTCGTGTAGAATATACGTATTATATCTTTTCAGGTTAACCACAAGTGTGGTTTCTATTCGTAGACTATTGATAGTGTGTAACTTCGGCAGTCGTTTCTATATAATTAGTGAGTTGTATGAGAAACCAGAATTGTTAACTTTTCTTATATTTTTATTTGTGTTACTTCTTATTCAAATTAGTATATATTTTGGCTTTCATATTAATTTTCTCGGTAAAGCACAGTACATTTAAGATATTCATTGCAGAGTCTCAAAGCAAATACAAAATTCACATGACCATGCGGAGGCAATGTTATCTTCAAATGAAGAGGGAGTTTGCTCTTCAAAGGGTTGTTTATCATTTCGGGAGGTGAATTCCTTAACCAACGAAGCTACAACTGTATTTGTGCGGAGCTAAAACTATTTTTGTAAAATTATTAATGAAAGCAAAGAAAGGTGGCCATTTATATTACAGGCGTTTACGTTTTTCTGAATATCTCAGCATATATTGGTTCTATCGAAATGAAAATTGCGGAATGAATCTCTATTTCAAAATTTCCTTTAGAAATAAGAAGCTACTGACAAGTAACACCCCCCAAGTGTAACAGTCCAATTTTGATAAAATTTGGCAGGTAAATAATACAAATAAAATAAATGAATATGTGCTTTTATTTTCTGCGAAAAAACGGTTTTAGGGGCAAAAGTCCTCACCCAAAATTTTGAAAGTTGTCGCCCGAAAGGCAAGAAGAGGTGGACCGAAATGAATGAAATTGTGCACAAATATTATAGACGAAAAACGAGGGAATACGGGTCTCGTATTTTCCTGGAAAAAATGGTTTGGGTGAAGCGCGTACTCCTCCAAACCTTTGCTCATGAAATGTCAAAAGTGCTAGTAACAGTATGTCAGATGTGTGTAAAAGACATGAAGAATTGCAACGAAACTTTGTGTATGGACAATACGCAAAAAATAAATGAATACGGGTTTTTTACTTTCTGCGGAAAAACGGTTATAGGGTGCAAAAGCCCCCACCCAAAATTTTAAAATTTGTCGCCCGAAAAACAAGAAGAAGTGGACCGAAATGAATGAAATTGTGCACAAATATTGTAGACGAAAAATGAGGGAATACGGGTTTCGTATTTCCCTGGAAAGAATGGTTGGGTGGTGCGCGGACTCCTCCAAACCTTTGCTCATGAAATGTCAAAACTGCTAGTAACAATATTTCAGATGTGTTTAAAGGACATGAAGAATTGCAACGAAACTTTTTGTATGGACAATTCGCAAAAAACAAATTAAGACGTTTTTTTATTTTCTGCGGAAAAAACAGTTATAGGGTGCAAAAGACCCCACCCAAAATTTTGAAAGTTGATGCACGAAAGGCAAGAAGAAGTGGACCGAAGTGAATGAAATTGTGCACAGATATTGTAGACGAAAAATGAAGGAATACGGGTTTCGTATTTTCCTGAAAAGAAAAAAACTGTTGAGCGGACCGAGGCGTTAAGTGGCGGAAGGTGTGGATTGAAGCGAATGAAATTGTATGTAGATATTGGATACGTAAAATAATGCCTTTCGCTTTTCACAAGTGTCTTCATCCGATTTCTTGAAATTGGCAGATCAACAACAAGCACAAACAGTATAGTGTATTTTATAGCATTTCAGGAACCACCTTTAACCCTTACAATGTTTTTCCGCATAAAAAAAACACGTGTCGATTAATTTCCTGTTTTCTGTTGATATGCCAAATTTGAAGCGAAACGGATAGGGACACTTGAGAAACACAAAAGGCCTTATTTTACATAAGGTCTCTAAAATATCTACCCACAATTTCATTTGTTTGGTCCACTACTTCCTGCGCTATTACGGTAATATTTACTTTTTTCGGAGGAGGCCTAGGCCGCAACACTGTTTTTCCGCACAAATTAAAACACATTTCGTTTATTGTTTTGCGAATTGTCCCTATACGAACTTTCGTTGCAATTCTCCACACTCTTTAAGAACTTCTGACGTATAATTATTTGCACTTTTGACATTTTGTAATCAACGGTTTAAAAGATCCGTGATATACGCAACCGCTTTTTTCAGAAAAATACGAAGCCCAATTACCTCAATTTACGTCTACAATATCTGTACACAGTTTCATTCAATTTTGTACGCATCTTCTTGCCTTTTAGGCCTCAAATTTCAAAATTTTGGGTGATGGATTTTGTCCCTTAAAACTGTTTTCCGCAGAAAATAAACCCGCATTCGTTTATTTTTTCCGTATTCTCCCTACACAATGTGTCGTCCAATTTTTCATGTCCATTAAGCACTTCCGACATACTGTTATTAGCACTTTTGATATTTCACGAACAAAGTTTTGTAGGGGTCTGTGCCCCACCCAAACCTTTTTCTTTTTTTTTTCAGGAAAATACGAAACCCGTATTCCCTCATTTTATGTCTACAATATCTCTGCCCAATTTCATTCACTTTGTTTCATTTCTTCTGGCCTTTCGGGCCTCAAGTTTCAAACTTTTGGATGGGGGCTTTTGCCCCCTAAAACCGTTCTTCCGCAGAAAATTAAAAAAAAAAAACTATTTGTTTATTTTTTGCGTATTGTCCCAACTCAAAGTGTTATTGCAATTCTTCGTGTCCTTTACACACATCTAACATACTGTTATTAGCACTTTTATGATATTTCGAGATCAAAGTTTGGAGGTGTCCGTGCCCCACGTAACCTTTTTTCCAGGAAAATACGAAACACGGATTCCCTCATTTTACGTCTGCAATATCTGTGCACAATTTCGTTTAATTCGGTCCATTTCTTGTTGCCTTTCGGGCGTTAACTTTCAAAATTTTGAGTGGTTGGCTTTTGCTCCTAAAACCATTTTTCCGCAGAATAAACACATATTCGTTTATTTTATGTGTAGTGTAGTATCTACCTGCCAAATTGTATCAAAATTGGAGTGTTACACTTGGGAAGTATTACTTGTGAGTAATAATGTTACATGCATCACCTTTACTCTTCTAATAGAAACAATCCCCTCCCCCGCAAGTGTTACCGGACCAAATGTTCTATGGACGGAATGTGCTTTGAACTAAACATCCCCGGACATAATGTCCCTTGGACTAATTGTCTTTTGGACGAAATTTCCTTTGGAGCAAATGTCTATTGGACGCAATGTCCTTTTTACCAATTGCCTTTTGGACGAAATATTTTTTGGACCAAGTGTCTTTTGGGCGAAATGCTCTTTGAAGCAATTGTCTTTTGGACGAAATGTCCTTTGGACCAAATGTCTTTTGGATGAAATATCCTTTGGACAAATTGCCTTTTGAACAAAATGTTGTTTGGACGAATTGTCCTTTGGACCAAATGTCCCTGACGAAATGTGTTTGGACTAAATATCTCTGGAAGAAATGCCCTTTGGACGAAATATCTTTCCACGAAACGACCCCAACCACCCACCGACCCATTCTGTTCAGTGCGTTGTAGACAGCATCTTCTGAACACTGGTGAGCTTGTCTACGTTTTACTTTGAAGATCTCCATTTTTCCTCTTTTTTCATTTGTTTCTAATGAAGAAAGTTCAGGCACTTTTGGATTTTGATAATTGCAATTGTAAGAGTGCCAATAGCAATAGGAGTTGATTTTGAGATACAGTTTGTGAGCTTTTAGAGGAGCTAACTGCTGGAGGAGTTAGCCTCAATTCCAACTGGGAAGCTATCGTACGCGAACCAATTTCATTATAACACATATCGTTAAGCGGGAGTAGGGGTCCGATTTCTTGCGATCTTACAAGCCGTTCAACTTAGAGAGCTGAAATTCAGTATATAACTCTTTATTAAAAATAAACAGAACGTGTCATGGCATTTTTAAAAATGTCTTTTATGAGCGTGGAGGATTTCCTATATATTGCAAATTGGTAGTGAGTAGATTCGTAAAAATAATCGAAAAGCATTGATATTCGTTGAGAAACAATTTGAGGAATGAAAACTATAGTCCTTCGCTTTTTATACCCACTGCTTTCTATTATGATAATTGCTGAAGCTGGTGTTTAATATATAGAGCATTCAGAGCATAAGGCAATCAAGCCATAAATTTGTGAGAAAAAGGGACATAAAATTTATATTCCAAGCTTAATTACATGGGCATTTTAAATTAGTACGGCATGCTTAATTATATGGAAAACTAGTTTTTCTTTATTTTTACGTTGGTCTACTTTATCTTGATTTGATACTTTCAAATTTAATCCTGTTTTCTAAAGAAGAAGGAAATAATTATATATGATACATTTAAATTCATCTTAATTTGGAAGATGAGAAACACTTTACCATTGTATATCTTAAAGATCAGATCCACCGGTATTGTAACAAAGCGGTGCTTGAGCGATTGACGGTAGGAATTCAAACTCCGATAAGTGATAATTTCACAGTCTTGTTTTATTTCAAGTGTAACCTCTTTAGTCAATGGAGAGAAGGACGTGGATCAAGGGTCGGAGTTGTTGCCGATGAGTTTTGGTGGGTCGGAGTTGGTAAAAATGATTCAGAGTGGGTCATGCTTGGTGGTGGATCCATTCTGTATTCTACCATTAATTTCATTATTCACAATCACCCTGTCCTTTAGCTTAAAGACACAATCCTGGAACGTAGAATTTAATATTAGTGATGTAATAAACTCATAATGAGGCACTTTTTGTTTTACCTTGGTGCATTACACTTTTGCAATGCTAAGACAAGAGTTTATCTCTTCTGGGTAGTTTCACAGTTTCACATTTCACAGTTTCACGGAGTTTTCAATGAAGGCTTTATTACCATGTTGAACGCTCGCTATTTTGCACAAGTTAGCATAACGACTCTAGACTCTTACCATTTTTTTTAAATTTTAGCAATACTATTTGCTTCCACTTGCCATTTTCAAATTTTGAGTTGTATCCCTCCTGAGACCGTTGGGGCAAATCTTTTCCCTCAACACGGGGTTTCTTTGAAATTATAAAATACATGTTTTCCTGTTTTGACATCTGTTTCATCGTTTCACACTTTTATTTGTGCCAACGGGCTTCATGGATACAATGCTTCATTATTCTCTTAGTTTTCAGATACAAGCCCCCATGCTGTAAGCGTCTGTGGACCACCATGAGCAACTGGCTACCTTTCGCCAAAAGTTGGTGATATCGCAGCTACGATCCGTGGTGGCCCCACTTCCGTTTTGACAATTATACCACCAGTGGCAGAGACCAATTCCATTGTGACCAATTATACCACCATTGTGACCAACTCCGACCCACTAAAATACATTGTCATTAACTTTGATCCATGATCCACGCCATCCTCTCTACTGACTAAAGAGGTTATATTTGTAATAAACCAACTTTTTCCAGTAGTTAGCTCCTCTAAAAACTCACAGCCTGTATCTCAAAAGCCAAGTAGTAAGTCCTATTGCCATTGTTACAATTGGAAATATCAAAATCCAAAAGAGTCAAATGAAAAAAGATGAAAATGAAAAAAGAAGAAAAATGGAGGTCTTGAAAGTAAAACGTAGACAAACTTGCCAGTGTTCAGAAAATGCTATTTAAAAGGCACTGAGTAGAATGGGTTGGGGGGTCAATGGATCAGTGTGAGCCACAGTGATGCTGTTTCGCAGTGGGTCACGCTTTGTTGACCTACGTCCAACTGACCCACTCACAAATCTTGACCCATTTGACCCACCGACCCACTCAGTCTCTGATTTTGCATTTAGTATATTATTTAAAAGACGAAACATACAGCTACACAATTTTTTCTCGATTGCGAAGGCTAGCTTGATACATATACTAGTTAAGATGGTAATTTCATCTTAAGGTGAGGTTTTAATTGATACGATTAAAAAGCCCATCTTGAAGTGGGTACAAACTACATTCCAAAGTTATTAGAAACGCTTTTGCGTCCCCAGAAAACTATTACTTCGACAAATACAACTTTAAGGAAATTTTTACATTTTATTAATCGTATCTCCAAGCCCCTCATCCTGTGAAGATGGGGATGAATTTGGATACAACGCCATTGAGTGCCTCACTACTCACCTCAACGACCCAGAAAACAATGGATAACACACTACAATCAGTCGTTTTACACACCTTTTACTTGTCACTCCTCCCAACTTCTATCCCTTGAGGTATCTGATTTCCACAATATTTTTTTCTTAGATTGAAAGTAATATTTCTCCCATGTTAGGTAAAAGTTGCTCCAGATATTCCGGAGTTTCTCTGGAATATACACGTATACATACATCAAAACATTTAGAGCTGTGTGAGCAACGCTCTCGATGTTGCTCCTATAAATTCAAAATCTAAGTGGCATAGTCGCTCATGCCGAAACGTGGCATTAAATAACATTGTGTTTGCAATAGCGTCACGAACTCGAACTATGGATTTGACACTAATCTCAGTCACTTGAGACATTTTATTTTTCATCCTTTATTGCCCGCCATAATAATGGGTTTTGAATCGATTGAGTTGATTTTGAGTTTAACATCCCTACCAGCAGTGAGGCTATATGAGGCGTACACCTACTAATTAACATAGAATCCGAACTACGTGAGCTCTTGCTGGGAGTCGAATCTCTGTATCCCACGCCGAAAGCGTGTACGCTATACGCTTAACCACAAAGGAGCTTTACGATGAGAGTTAAATTTGAACGCTTTCGGAGTTGTAATTATTAATATCGGCAACAACGAGAACTATGAATTCGACACTAATATCGATCGTTTTTACTTTATATATATATATATATATATATATATATATATATATATATATATATATATATATATATATATATATATATCCCTCCAACTCCCAATAGCTTATCCCGAGAGTACTCTCTTTAGACTGTAAGCACTATATGTAGGAAGTTTGTTTACATGATGGAACATACACACACAAGATTATATATATATATAATAGGCGGAGTGAAAGGGACCATATCCATATACAAAACCCTTGCAGATTATTGAACTGAAATCCTTTGGAAAGAAATCCTATTCTGCCTTCTTTCTGGAGTATAAATAAGTCTCTTAGACATGACTTCGTGTTCGTAAATTTCCTGTTTACATGGTTTTGGGGATCTTGAGTTTTGTGTCTGTAACGAAGATTGGAGTTTGTATTTAAATATAATAATTTCTGTTTATACCCGCATAGTCTCTTTACCTTTCAGAAAGCGTAAATCACATGCTGTAATGAGAAAATTGAGAACTAACTTCCGTATGACAAAGAACTGGAAATAAATACACTACATAATCTATTTACTGCGATGATACTATTTTCTTAATTTGTATTTAACTTTCACATATAGAATAGCAACGTACTGTGAAGACCTGTTATATTTTGAACATAATAATCACTATGTTCTGCAATGATTATATGTTATTTATATATATACAACTGATGTATTTTAATGTAATTATTTTATATAATTATTCATGCATTGCGGAAAATAGAATTTCATAAAAAAACATTGCCCCAAATCGGAATCCAACTCACAACCTTACTATTTAAAATCCAACGGCTTACCACTGAGCTAACACAAACGGTGTTCAGAAGATACTTCTAGCGTTGTATAGCGGCATTTAAGATAATTATGACATTCATATCCACTGCAAACGCTGTTTTTGTTCTACCTTGGCCTTTAGTTTAGTACTCAGACGAGAATTATGTTCTATGTCTTAACTTTCACCGTTCTTTTACATATGGAAAGATTCGTTTACGTATCTAAATGTTCCATTAAGTATGGAGAGCAAAATGACAAACAAGCATGTGCAAAGTTTCGAAATATTGTATCATTAAGTATTTCAATCAATGTTCCTTTTTTTATACACTTGGTAACAAGTCTTATTACATTCAAAATAAGAAAATCACATCTGCAAACTTTTTCCCGATTGCAAAGGTTGGCTTCGAGGTTGGAACCTGGGTTACTTTTTTCCGAAGATACCCGAAGTTGGACTTAGAAAATGTTTGCCTCGAAACAGGAATAAAGAATGCGCTCAACCTTTTTGAGACAACATGTATCCTCGTCGCCATAAGTGCCTTTACATCGCAGTGACGGGTATGTGACCGCGCAGTACTCCAAGGAAGGGATGGTTGTATAAGAATTTGTGATTAATTTTGAAGAGTTTTTATTTTGACTAGGGAATTAACATAGGTGAAGGGAGTAAAGACACAGATTTGAAGCATCAGTTCACTGTTATTGAAGCATTAGTGCACGAAAAGATTCGTATTCTCAGTTTTTCTATTTATTGTTTTATATGTTAAGTTAAACACCACAATATGTATCACTGATATCGCAGATCGTATTATTTTTTAAAATCGTGTTTGTAACCTATTGTCAAAACATTCATCTCCAGACATGATGTAGAGAGAAGAGAAAGAGATACGACATCTGTAATATATGTATATGTGATTCACTAAGTAACTGTAGAAATTAGTTAAAGGTCACATAAGAGAGCGAAAAGGAGGTCTAGAAGTCTGAACTTTTTAGAAACGTCCTAGATAGGTGAAAATATAGTTAAAAATTGCAAAGGGTATCATGTAATTTACCTCTCTTTTCTTATATTCTAGTATACTTTTTCTTTCACATCCAAAGATCCCTATTCAGATTTACGAGATAAAGGTGAAGAGAGAAACATTTCCATTTCAAGAATTATATAAGGAAAAAAATCTTTTGACTTAGACTAGATTCGAACTCGGAACCCTTGAATCCATGGATCAGCGCTCTACCGACTGAGCTAACAACTTCTGCTGGAAAAGCCTGATTTCTACAACTACTGGTTGCTGAATGGTGTGTATTAACCAAGTTTGCCGAGATAATTGCTTCATATAGCTATTGCAATAATAATAATAATAATAATAATAATAATAATAATAATAATAATAATAATAATAATAATAATAATAATAATAATAATAATAATAATAAAGCAGAAGAAGAAGATCAGAATTTAAAAAGTCGCATATGTTAAAAGTTTGACGTGCAGAGTTAAGTCCTAATATGAGATTTTATTAATTATCTATATATATAAAAGAGAACGTACAAAACCTTTGTTCCCTCATCACGCTAATACGGCTGAACCAATTTCTTTTATTTTTGGGGGGTTATTAGGATTTGGACCCTAGATGGTTTTTATCATATCACTTTAATTTTTAATTACCAGTGTCTTGAGATAATTGACCATTCAAGTGTCCATACGTACAAATCCTTTGTTATTAGTTCATCATAGGTAAAAATAAACGTATTTATATGCAACCCGCATGACCGTGTCACTCGGCGGGTTAACATAAATGACAGGCGCTATAATGTTAACATTTACTGCAATTTGAAAGCGAAAAAGTAAAAATTATCTAAGTAACAAAGTTTATTGCGTTCCGGGGTGACCGCAGCGAAGCGGGGTGAACGCTGCTAGTACATAATAAATGTAAGCGTGGTTTATTCGTGCGTGCTACTCAAACTGCGCAACTCACCACCTAGTCCCATAAGGGTTGTACAGTATGGTACAGTAGCCTTGCGTCCTCCAACCGTGAAGAATGTTTCGGTTTGAACCTATGCGTGTCCTAAGAGGAAGGAGGGGATTGAAAGAAAGAAAAGTGGTTAGAAATTATGCAAACGTAGAATATCTCACGAGGTGAGGTGATATAGAGTTCAGCGTGTCTTTCAGCTACTACTCTATACAAGACATGCATATACGACTTAACGTCAGATAATTGTTACAATTACAAATTTCTTCAATATATAATAATTCAGTCTTCCTGTGAGTATTAAAGGAAAATGGCGAAATTAAACCTAATTAACTGTGGATGAATCATGACCAAAGTTCCAGTTTTAATAATTTATATCTTTTTTTATTAAATAAGCACAGGAAACAACTAAAATGTATACCTAAGATGTATTTTGACAAATACAGTTGAAACAAAAGTCGAAATAGAATAAAACAAATGAGCTTCAAGTCTAACATTCACAGGTTTGATTTTGACAAAGAGATATGCTCTTACACTTCATTAAAAGTATATTTAAATAGTGTTTTCTAGTGATACAAATATGGTAATTAGCTTAATTTCTCGTTTTCTTTGTTACTGTAAAGTTCATGTTATAAAGACATTTTTCTGGCTTTCAATTTGGCACAATCTCTTATTATTGCATCCATATCAATTTCATTCAGAATGTCATTTTCAATGGCCATCAAAGCTAATCCATTTAATCGTTCTTGAGATATACTTGATTTCAAATAATTCTTTATTAATTTTAGTTAAACTAGTTCAGTACACAACAATTGACAAAAGTGTGTGTCTTAATTTATATGTAATTTGTCCCCGATCAGTGGCAGAACTTTAAAATCAGGTTTCTCCGCAAAAATTCTTTTCAGGGCACTTTATGCCTATAGAACAATTCAATTCTTTCATGTTTCTTTCCAACATAGACGTTCGAAATCAGGCAGTAACACTATGTAAACACAAGCAATGATGCACCCAAGATTTTTCTTTGGGGTCCGAAGAGTTTTTCGGAATAGCCTACAAAATGCAAATAATTTTGTGTATTTGCCCCCTGAAATTGTGCTAATTGGGAGATCCAGACTCTCACACTACCTGTTCAGTGTTTCGTCCACACATATTTTAGGGGGCCACTCCCCCCGGGAGGAGATCAAAATAATACGTCTATAATATAATAATAAATAAAAGAGTACCAGCAGTGGCCTTCTGAATACTAAGTGTGCCCCCCGGAAGATTTTTTCTGAATGGAAAACTGCACCTATTAGGGATGCGCACGATACAAGATTTGTGGCTGTCTCGTCTCGAAAATGTGCTGTAAAAGTGATGGCTGTACTCGAAAAATGTATATTTCTCTATTGGAAGACCCGTGTCTCGACTCGAATTTAGAATGGAAAATCCTGTCTCGACTCGTCTCGTGCACATCCGTAGCACCTATGTCGGTACATCCCTGAACACAAGTAACTAATAATCAAAACTCTACTTTGCATTAGAATTATTACTAATTTAAAATATAGCTCCATCTAAATTTATTAGCAGAAAATGGATTAATAATTATTGTGGAGTGGAGTGGATTTTAGTTTAGCGTCCCGTTCAGCAGCGAGGCTATATGAGACGTGGACCTACTGATTAACGTGGAATCCGAACCACATGAGCTCCCGCCGGGAATCGAACCCGGGTCTCCCACGCCAAAGGCGCGTACGCTAATAATTATTGTTATCTGTCATAATAAAACGAGCATCTGTATACGCTGCTGTGATTGAAAGTGAGAGTACTGAAAATAATACTTGTCATCCAAATGACCTTTCGTCGCTTTCGATTTTATCCTTTCAAGTTATATACAGTGAAACTTGTCTATGTTGTCCACCATCGGTTCCATCGAAATGTGGCCAACTTAGGCAGGTGGCCAACTTACAGAAAAGAAGTGTGATTTATGTATTTTTAGAATAGGATTTCTAGTATTACTTGATTGTAAAATTTTAATAATCAGTGGCACGACGGCTACTTATAAATATAGTATATAGAGTAATCATAAAAATATACAGTACTAGAAAATATTACTATAGTATGTTTAATATATGTGCATACCTTTCTCTTCGAAAACTAGTCTGGTACATTGGATTATTCGGATTGAAATTGATATTGATATTACTGAAATTGATATTATAACACACTGAGTTATTCAGATTGAAAACAAGAAAAGCAAAGTTATAAATTGAGAAATTCATATGCAATTTATATGACTTCTTTTTAGTTGTTACTGAATGGTGGTTCATTTTAGACGTATGTTTTATTCTGTTTTATTCTTTTTGGCAGATATGCACATTCTAATATTGTAGTTAACTACCTCTTGTTAATTAGCAAGAAGTGTTTCCCTCGGAGCAAAAGATCTTTTGAGCAAATCTTCAAGGAATTCATACCTCAAAAACTCCGCTATCTTTTGACAAGCCGACAGGTGCCAATAGTTGACAATTGAGATGGTTAGTTTTAACCTTGAGAATTACTAAAACTCCCCACTGATGAGAGGAGCTGATATAGCTAATGATTTTACCAAAACAGACAGGGTAAACAAATACGTACAACCATTTCCTGAATTCCTGTACGTGCTTTTTCTCATTCACACCTTCCTTCACCACCCCTTTACGAGGGTAGTGTTGTGGTCATTGACCTCCAAGAACAAATCGTGCGAATCTATGCTTCTTTGTGTCGTCACAAATACAGAACATCTGCCTCTCATATGGGAATTCGAAAGAGTTAAGAAAAATAACAAAACTGTATTTTGCGTGGCCAAGATACACAGGTAAATTTATCATTATCATCATAGGGTAAACATTGCTTCAGTGTGGCCAACTTCCAAGATAGACAGGTGGCCAACTTATAGAGTAGTAAGTAACGAATGTCTTATGGGAAAATGCAGGTTCAAGACAAACTAGGCCAAGATAAGCAGGTGGCCAACTTAGAGAGGTGGCCAAGTTGACAGGTTTCACTGTACTTATATGCCACGGGAAAACTAATTGTATTCAAACAAATTTTGAAATACATGAAATTTAATTCAGACCCGTAACCGAAATGACCGTATCGTTCCATTTTAATTCAACAATTAAATTACTGTAATCAGGTAAAATAAATTTACAGAGTCAAAAGAATGTCGACCTGCAAATTCTTTCGTTAACAGTGACTGATATTGACAACTCCCCACCTCAATATTTGTATGATTTTGTCCAGCACTCGAAAGAAACTTTTTCGATTCCCGGCGGGAGCTCATGTGGTTCGGATTCCACGTTAATCAGTAGGTCCACGTCTCATATAGCCTCGCTGCTGAAAGGGACGCTAAAATAAAATCAACTCAACTCGAAAGAAACTTTTTAAAGCCTTCGGTTGCCTCTTATCTTCTTTCACGTTTTGTAGCTTTCTTTTACTATAAAATGCTCACTTGGTTTTATATCGTTGGTCGAGTAATGAATGAAATGGTGGAATGAAGAAAGTGGGAGGAAACGGGAGAACCCCGAGAAAACCCACGCATACGGTGTTTGTCCACCACAAAGTTCACTTGGCGGGGGCTGGGATCGAACCCGTGACCCCAAGCACCAGAGGTGAACGCTCTACCACTGATTCGTTAACTTGGTAGACGTATATGAAGAAATCACTAACAGAAAATAGCTGATAGCTTTACGCCTAACCATCTCAGCGACCTCGAAACTATGAACTCTAAATGAACATCGGTTGTCGTTTTCGATCATTTTATATGTTACTCCCTTCCAAGGTGTCTTGCCCCTTATCCCAATGCATGAAAAGCAAATGATATTTTCGCAAACAGCCAGGGGCAGGGAAGGAGTAACAGAACGCACACAACTCGCTGTATAGCTTTAGGGCAAATACCTAAAGGCACAAGCAATAGGCCACTTGACCAAGAGCAATGTTGCGAAACATAAGACAAGATAAGCCCACGCTCAGCCTGTTCGACAAAAAATCACTGACCCTTCGAACAAGATAATATTGTCGCACTCTCAGAGTCAGGTTTTAAATGCATTTGTGTTGAAGTACGTTTTCTTTGGTTTTTAAACATTTGATGAATTTCTTACACACTGTTGTGTATGATATTTTCTATGTGGAATATTATTGTATATTTTGTACTGTACACGTTGTGTAAATAGAACTCATCTGTATTTCTTACATTGACTTTGAAAACTTTAGCAATGCATTCATGCGCTGTGTACGGCTTTAAAATGAACACACGAAATAGAAAAGTTGGTGAAGAGAATGTTAAGTTCCGTTCATTTCCAAAGCAGGGAGATATACAGCAATTGTAAAGCAATAGGGGTGTAATTTTGTCATCTGTGGTTGGACCCAAAAAGCCGTAGATCCACGCTGCTTATGCCCTTAGCAGAGCTGAGCTGATTTTGAGTTTAACGTCATGTTCAGCAGCGAGGCTATATGAGACGTAGATCTACTGATTAACGTGGAATCCGAATCACATGAGCTCCCACCGGGAATCAAACCTGGGTCTCCCACGCCAAACGCGCGTACGCTAAGCTTGTGCCCTTAGTTTTATGAATTTTACCAAATTAATGAATATCTACATATTTTAACACAGTATATGAGTTCTTTGCTATACTGCTTCTGTAATAATATTTTTGTCATTAATTTGCTTATTATGTATCTTTCTATATAAAATAACTAGTTCTGGCTGGCTGATTGATCAACGCTAGGCCAAACCGCTTAAGCTAGAAACTTGAAGTTTAGAAAGGGCATATGATTTGTAATGTAAGGCCCCACTAAAAGAAGAATATTTGGAAATTTGAAGGGAAAAGGGAGAAAGAGGAGTGGCAATTATCTTAAAATGCCCATACCTTGGAATCTTTGAGTGTTAACGACATGAAATTTGGTATATGGACTTCTCATTTAAAATAATTAGATATGTATGTAAGCGCTTTTATGATATTTGCCCTAGGAAGGAAGAAAATAGGGTAAAGTTACAATTGTTATAATTGGATGGTCATAACTCGAAAATCGTTAAGGTTATTGACATGAAAATTGGTTGAGTTGATTTTGAGTTTAACGTCCCATTCAGCAGCGAAGCTATATGAAACGTGAACCTACTGATTAACGCGGAATTCGAAATACATGAGCTCCCACCGGGAATGAAAATTGGTGTTTAGGTTTTGCAAGTAAAACAATTAAAGACATGTTTCTGCGTTTTTTCATTTTTCCTTAGAAAAAAAAGGTTTAAATTGTAATTGGTAAAATAGAATGGCCATATTCCAAAATCCCTTAAGAGTAGAAACATCTTGATTAAAGATGTATTTCAGTTTTTTGATATTACGGTTAGAAGAAAAACAGCAGGAAGACAAAGTTGGGGGTTGAAATTGTTAGAATAAGATATGCCATATCTCGAAACCACTTAAGATCAGAGATCTTAGGGATATGAGAAGTGAGAGGCCGGAGAAAGAGCAAATGCAAGCGTCTGGAGGCGGACTCCCCGCCTAGTCGAAAGCAAGTTATGCAATTAAAAAATTTGCATCAGTTAAACTTTACACGGCGGTTTCTGGGTGTTGGTTTTTGAAGCTCCAAGTTAATCACATAACTTCAATTTACATGTGTTTATTTTCTAAAATTCAGCAGTTGTTTATAAGTGGGTATTTTGGACTCAAATTTTACATTTAAATTCATATGTTTTTTCGTTATTTATATCTGGTATCAACTTTATTTTCTTTATCAGAAAGATAGAAGATAATTTATTAGAATATTTTCATAGTTGAGGCTTTTGTTATACAGTAATGTTAATCTTAAGCACTCTCCTTTAATATGTCACATTAGGGTGGGCCAAAATATAAAACGAACAGTAGGCGATTGTCCACAAGGTTTATTTTATTCCTTGTGATGTATACAAATAACCAACGAAATTTCAGTACAATTAAGTCATATTTACAGGTTGTTTTAGTTATTGTAGGATTAAAAGTGGATCTGAAAAGGCATGGGGACGCATTCGGTCACGCTGTCCCGCGTGCCTATTTTTGCCATTTGTAATATTTTAGGAAGTAGGAGATGCCATGTATATTTTTTGAAGTGAGGTTAACGGCGTCCCCCCATTTCCCCTCAGTTTTACCCCTGATTTGTTGCCAAAACTTTTAGAAAAATGTCACTATTTGTATCCTCAATTTAAAAAACGCTTTCTTCAGTGGAGTGGAAACATTTTTAAGATGGTTTTCGACCAATCGAAGAATAAACTGTTTCTGTTCCTAGTCTTTTGTCAAGGCTTCATTATACTTTTGGATGAGACTGATACCTCTTTCAGCTACATTATTCACCACAGCCATTTATTTTGATAATTCACAAAATTCTTGAAAAAAAAAAAAGCATTATCTCGCCAGCGTTGTAGTGTTTGTTTGAGGAAAGATTGAGACTTCTCTTTGCCTTTTTTCATTAGGACATCAAATATTGAGTGTTCTTGCTGTTACTAGATCCTCCAAATTAAGATCTTCGGGTTTCTTTGTCAACTTAAGTCGTAGTGGAATGTTTGGTTATGCTGGCCGCTGCAGGCTTTGGACCATCTTTTCCTTTGTTTCTTCTGATACTCTCATAAAAAAAAGCTAATTCTGATAAAAGTGCAGACAAAAACTAGAGATATCTTGAAAATGCTGCACATGCACTAGTAGAAATGCAGTCCTCTGAGTAAGTTTTCAAAACTGACATAAAGTTAGTCATTGAGAGGGATTTGGTTGACAAGGGGAGCTTCATTCCACTTTTTCACATAAACAAGGCTGACAAACAGCGCTAAACATGTGATAATTTACTTTCGCGCAGTCATCCTAAATTGAGACTTAAAAAAAATTCAATGCTTAAATGCTTTTCCCCATCCATCTAGCGTGATGTTTTGGGTCTCGAGCTCGAAATGACTGATTGTCATTGCATCCACCAAGAAATATAAGAAATAAACGCAAAAGTTCCTTATAATCATCTCTAGGCTTCTTGGCTTAAGGAGCACTTGGTAAATATTTTAACATCTGATATGTTTGTGCTTCAATGGATTTCGTGCATAGCATCTGTGCATCACTGGACTCTCAAATAGGTCGTCAGTTATCTTTGTAAATCATCCTGATTTACTGATGACCACTGTTTATGAAATTGTTTGAACGATGAAGTTGATAGACCTTCTGCCGGACTAAAGAAACATTTGAAGATACTAGAGAGGGGCCGTGGTGTGTCAGTAGTAGAGCGTTCACCTCTGGTGCATGGGGTCCCGGGTTCAAATTCTGCTCCCGCCAAGTGAACTTTGTGGTGGACAAACGCCGTGTGCGTTGATTTCCTCGGGGTTCTCCCGTTTCCTCCTACTTTCTTCATTCCACCATTTCATTCATTTCTCAACATCACCATCTCCTTTAGCCTAGCCGGCATAACCGTGGGACGTAAAACTCAAAAATTTCATTTTATTTTTTAAGACACTAGAGAGGACTACCTCCATAACATGATGACACCATCTAATGATCACAATGAAAGCTACGAACTTATCCGACTATCCGGCTATTAGCACAGCAACTGTGTTAAATTACATTGTAGTCTTGACGCCTATAATATAGTATACATGAATATAATACCCATTAGGAACCTAATATTTTTCTAGTGCAGCATATATTTACCTTAAATTTACGAATGAACGAGTATATACGGAGAAGGGTATACGCTATATTTTTGAGAACGGTCCAGCGTATACCTCAGAAAACTTCTAGCGTTAGTTCATTGGTAATACTACATAAACAAAAATATTTAAAATGGAGCGACCTGTAAATATTAAGCAACAGAGCTGAAATTAAGCAAGTAAATAGGTTATGGCTAGAGGAAAAAATAAGCCTTGTGGACTATTATTTTGAACAAGTTGAATTTTTGCATTTGATTTTGGACCACCCTAATGTTACATGTATCGTTAAAAAAAATAATCCTATTCTTTCTAAAATTATTTATGTAGATCAAACAAGGAACAGAAAGAAGTAAAACTCGTCCTTATCCGTTTGTATTTCAGCTGCTATTTGTTCCTTTCGTTTTGTAGAAAAATCAAAGTACAGAATTGTGCAGGAAAATTGCTTTTGAGAAAGGAATTAAATGAAGATTGTTTAGAAAATTGAAAGGGAATCACTTGCGGTATCGGCATTTGTGATACTGCAACAATTGCGGTACTTCGAGTATTGACTTTTGTGGTATTGGGACATTTGCGGTACTATTTGAAATAACTTCTTATTCTCTTTGCTAAGAGAAAATATTTTCGAGTGTTCAGTTACAGGATAAGCACGCAGTATCAACTGCTACACAACGACCAAATTTTATAACATTGGTGTAGCTAGCACTTTGTTTTAGGGGACTCGGGTTTTTGCATACTAAAAGCAGACTAAAAATCTTCTTTCAGAATATGAAACCATTATTAACTCACATACATACATACAAACTTTTCTCAGAACACTAAGAACATGTAAACTCAAATATAAGGATCAATTATACAGAAAAGTGAAAAGAAAAACATTTACTAGGATACATGGTAGACACATCCGAAAGATGTAAACAAATGCTTGTTTGTGATTGGCCAAAACTGGAAAATGTAAACAAATTCTTATCTCTCATTGGTCAAATGCCTGTCCATAATATTTAAAGGAAACTTCTAGAAATGTTTATATTTTTGTTTTCTTTCATAGCTTTCATTAACACTTTTCCAAGAACTACAGATAATTATGATGGATAGATTGAGACAACTTACAATCACAATAATAAAAACAATAAACAACGTAGCCTCTATTCTGGAAGAAACAATAATTACTCCAACTTTTGAATGTGTACCATTTTCCTCAAGAATTTCTTGACATCTTTTGAGGATACATAATCAGTTAATGCTTTTTCTATTCTTCCGTCCAATTCTATGTACGCTTGTTGTCTACGTTTCCCTTCAATGTTTAAAGGTCTTCTTTGATACAGCTAGCTGCTGTACACAGCCTCATTTTTTAGATACTTCTAAACAACACACTTAGGAGTTCATTTACTTATTAATGATTTGATTCTGTAATTCCACCTTCAACAGCATTATTCGTTCTGTGCTCTTGATTCGAGTAGTTTCACATGAATATGTCAATACCAGTATTATTTAACCGGCATTATTTCTTAATCACTGTTCTGCAAGATAATCTAAAAACCTAAAGTCTTTCGTGATGTGATGCATCTTCGATAATGGAAAGCCACCCAATAGCAATATCATCTACAGGGAGAAATGGTAGGGCAAAAGAAATTTTGAGGCGGAGCCTCACCTCTGGAACTGATTTATAGTTGAGTCCTAATTCCTGAACCTTCCTCCACAAGCACTGATTAAAATGGAACTTACACCAAGTAATGTGCGTTTCCTGGAACAGTGTTCTTCGAGATGTTATTGCTTTTTGCTCGAAACGTAATTTGCTTAATTTCGGATTCCAATCATAATATTAACCTTCACCAAACTGAAAAACTCTGATATCTCTTACTATCTCTTGCTGGTAAAAGGACGAAGATCCAAGAGACAATATTTATTTCCTTCAAGATATGTTCCCGTTCTTGAAATTTCAATATTGTCTGTACTGAAAACCCTGATGAGAAACGCATGGTTTCTTAGAAGTTTCGATTATTGTGATAGTTTCCATTAAGCAGCCCGCGTGATCTCCTCTTATATATTCATGACCTACTAAAATCAGCCAAACAGAATAAATCACATATATTAGGCTGTTGCATCTGCATACCCAACCTCTTTATTAATGTATTCATTCTAATTTAGATTAAAGGGGCTGAAACGGATGATTTCGGCGCACGTTCCACGGTGTGTATCGCAAATGTCCTACTGTTTAAGGGAAAGTTTTGAACAGTACCGCAAATATCCCAGAAAAACTGGTGTTCTGGTTTTACCGCAAATGTCCTGATACCTAGAAAACTAATGAGTTCAAGCAATGACCATCCGGATTCTCTAAGATTTAAGTACAGATAAGAGGGTATATAATGGAAAAGCATTCTACGTAAAAATATTGAAGCCATTGAAGAACCTTATACACAGCAGGGAACAGTAACATCTGCATTAATTGAAGATATATATACTTGAGAAACTCGGCACTACATGATGAATTATTTACAACAGTACCAGTGTTGTCAACGGCTTGAGCGGATCGGATCACGGCTCAGTAACCACCGAGCCGAGCCGAAAAGTGAGCCAAGGAAAGAACATCATTAGAAAATTAACAGGCATCATAAAAAATGAATTTGTTAGCAAGTGTGAACCGGAGGTTTTAATATTTTATTCCATTTAGAACATACATAAGTATAAATTAACTAAACAAGCAACTGAAAAGTTCTTCCTCCGAAAGAACATTTTACAAGCAAATGAAGAAAGTGATGAAGTGAGAAAACTAAAAGTTCTGGAAAGAAATTCTGATTGACAAACGTAACTGAATTAGGCCAACTGGGGATACAACTTAAGGAAAAAAAAGAAAAATGAAATCTTTGAGTTTTACGTCCGACGGTTATGCTAAAGGGGGTTGGTATGACGAGTAATGAATGAAGTGGGAGAACCCCGAGGAAACCCACGCACACGGTATTTGTCCACCACAAAGTTCACTTGAAGGTGGCTGGGATCGAACCTGGAACTCCAAGCACCAGAGGTGAACGCTCTACCACTGAGCCACCGGGGCCCTTAAGGAAAAGGAAAGAAAAGCGCACCACAGACAATAACTCTAGAGTTGTGGGGAAAGTTGTCCAAATAGACTTTTCTTTTTATTTACATTTAAAAAGAAATAAAATATATTTCCATGACGGAATAAAATTCCACTAATATAATAGACATCTAAATTAGAAATACCAAAAGACAGCTGAAAGTAAGGAGAAAACAGCAATTTCACATCAGGTTCCAAAGAGAATACACAACAGTAAGCGAGTAAGCAGACAACAGCGTTACTTCTCGTGTGGTTCTGTCCCGAGCGAGTGTCAAAGGTGACGTCATTGCACGAGTAGGACAGAAACGCGTTCAGTGATGAACTTACCAAGGCAGTAACTACTGTATTTACTCCACGGAGTCCGACACTCTATAAAGTGCCTTTTACCTATACAGGATTATGCGCGATCAACATTATAACCAGTGTGCGAATTAGATAATCTATATTGGGGGGGGGGGGATAAAATTAGGCCAAAGGACATAGTCTGAAGGTTCAAATTTCAAAATGAGACAATAAATGCCTTACATGTGTGTGTGTGTGTGTGTGTGTGTGTGTGTGTGACATCTGTAATAAATAAGAGATTTATTAATTTAATAAATCTACCGACAATAACTATGCACATATATATTGTCTGACATACACACACCCCACTAAACCTTTCTGAACGTGTTTTAATGTTGTACTCACTCTTGTTCCCGTAGCTCTCTAAGGTTTATTTAGTTAATAATTCGCCTCGAGCGATGATCACAAGCATATGTTAATTTTTCCACTCATATTGAAAGCTTCCACTTTGCATTAATACATACAGGTTGCGGAAAGAAACCTACTTCAGTCTTGTGAAAACCACTAAAATTATTAGTTAAACCGGACATTTATTTTTTTTAAAGAAAATCTAGATATTAGCCTATCAAATAAGAAATGGATTGTTGCTGGTCCCGATTTCTCACATCAAGGTCAAATCGAAGGCCAAATGTTTAAAATCTCTCAATTCAAATTTCGAGCTTGTGCTTCTACTTCCCGCTAAAGCTGTGCTCATCACGACTTTTTTTCTCCAAATATCGATTCCGTGATGGGCACAGGAAGTCAACACTTAAAAATTACTTTACTGTTAGGTTGAAGATGAGTTGATTCACTATGGGCTACGTTATTCAAATAAAGTAAAACATTACACTGAAGTTTTTCAGACAACATTAATTGCGTGGACAGCAAACTGTACAGCGAAAAGATGGAAAAATGAAGGGTTAACTTAAAAAAAAAAAAAACGCTTCAGTTTAAATGCTTATACAGACACGGACAATGACACGGAGAACCAGTCGTATTAACAAATGCTGAAACAAATCTTGAATTATTCGCTTATTCACCTAAAAATCACCTTCATTAACATGTCTGGTCACTAGGAGCGTATCCCCCAGCGTGTACGTTAACATATACTTACGAGAGAATACCTATATCTCAGATTTTGAGTACAGTTTCAAAAGTTCATTTCCGTAAACTGTAAAAGCAGTGATTACTATGCTAATTATCACAAATTAAATGCAACTTTTGAGTTGCATACACACAACCTACTAGGGAATGAAGACCATGTGCTAACAAAGAGTACACTGGAAAATGAAATAACATGTTATAACAAAAATTAAAATAAGATGATAATCGATACAAATATAGAGGATGAATATGACATATCCGAACTTCGCCAAGTATGGTAGAAGAAGCTATTTGTTTACTTCTTCTTGGCCAACCGCTAATAACATTTATAAATCTATATGTGGCTTTGTTATACGCAATTAGTACATTCAAATTCACAAACGATGTCGAACTGAAGGGTACGAAGGTACACTTGCAAGTAACAACCGTAGTCATAATAATATAGTTCTACTAAACAACGTTGAAAATAGTGGGTAATTAGGTGGTAAGTAGAAATGACCAAAACTGAACAGTTTACATCGATCATTTCGAAATACAGCTAGAAGATTAAATTTACAAGAAATAACAAAAATCAGTGAAATTTGGAGTTATACTAAGCATAGTTTGAGGGGGAAAGCGAGCATCCCTGGTGGGGTTACTTCAGCTGACTTCTTTGGGGGGGAACAAAATGTAATTGAGGGGGAAAATCCCCCTCATCCCCCCCGGTAATTCGCACCCTGATTATAACTGTTACATTTTTCATTCTCTGTTGCAAGAAAATAATTGACATAAGGATAGGACCTGTACTTAAACGAAAAATTACATAAACGGTCTGGTAGTTTTAGATAGAACGATCCGTCAACTGGAGGTGGGGTAAGTTCTCAAACATTTAAATATACGACGTCTTATGTAGGTGCACTACGCAACCAGTTACTAGAGAACAAGCCCCGAAGTAAGACTGGTATCAAAACGAGACAATACGAGACTACTTACAGTATTAGCCCCCTTTCAATCGACAAATAGCTATCTCAGTCTCGTCTCGATAGTTCCGAAGTAAATTGTGTGAAATTATTGCATTAAATTCGACAGTAGATTAATAAAATATACCTCCAAAAGTTCTCCCTATTACTTCAGAATATATCCTGGATGCACCATTTTCTACTAGATAAAGTATGAATTAGCAATTCATATACAATATTCAAAAATGCATATGTCTATTTCCATTAAATATAACCATTAGATATATTTGAGATTAGTTTTCCCAGTAGAATACGTATTTGAATCGGAATGAAATAGTACGAATCCATTTCCAGCAGGAGCAACTGAATAAACTTGCCGCTAACGAAGAATAAAGCCTTGGGCTTTCTTGGTATCTGAAGTGTCATTATTCACTTCAGCGACCCCGAAAACTATTGAATAGACACTCATATCTTTCAATTACGAATTTTTAGGACGTCGAAAGCTTTGGATTTAACGTTAATATCGTTCATTTTCGATTATTTTTATATGTTCCTGTGTCTCCCATAATAGAACTAGAGGTGATACGGGTTTCGATTCCCGTCAGGAGTCGTGTGGTTCGGGTTCCACGTTAAGTCGTAGATGCACGTCTTGTATAGAGTAGTAGCTGAAAGACACGCTGAACTCTATATCACCTCACCTCGTGAGATATTCTACGTTTGCATAATTTCTAAACCACTTTTCTTTCTTTCAATCCCCTCCTTCCTCTTAGGACACGCATAGGTTCAAACCGAAACACTCTTCACGGTTGGAGGACGCAAGGTTACTGTACCATACTGTACAACCCTTATGGGACTAGGTAGTGAATTACACAGTTTGAATAGCACGCACGAATAAACCACGCTTACATTTATTATATATAATTAATAAAATCTCATATTAGGACTTACTCTGCACGTCAAACTTTTAACATATGCGACTTTTTAAATTCTGATCTTCTTCTTCTGCTTTATTATTATTATTATTATTATTATTATTATTGCAATAGCTATATGAAGCAATTATCTCGGCAAACTTGGTTAATACACATCATTCAGCAACCAGTAGTTGTAGAAATCAGGCTTTTCCAACAGAAGTTGTTAGCTCAGTCGGTAGAGCGCTGAGCCATAGATTCAAGGGTTGCGAGTTCGAATCTAGTCTAAGTCAAAAGATTTTTTTCCTTATATAATTCTTGAAATGGAAATGTTTCTCTCTTCACCTTTATCTCGTAAATCTGAATAGGGATCTTTGGATGTGAAAGAAAAAGTATACTAGAATATAAGAAAAGAGAGGTAAATTACATGATACCCTTTGCAATTTTTAACTATATTTTCACCTATCTAGGACGTTTCTAAAAAGTTCAGACTTCTAGACCTCCTTTTCGCTCTCTTATGTGACCTTTAACTAATTTCTACAGTTACTTAGTGAATCACATATACATATATTACAGATGTCGTATCTCTTTCTCTTCTCTCTACATCATGTCTGGAGATGAATGTTTTGACAATAGGTTACAAACACGATTTTAAAAAATAATACGATCTGCGATATCAGTGATACATATTGTGGTGTTTAACTTAACATATAAAACAATAAATAGAAAAACTGAGAATACGAATCTTTTCGTGCACTGATGCTTCAATAACAGTGAACTGGTGCTTCAAATCTGTGTCTTTACTCCCTTCACCTATGTTAATTCTCTAGTCAAAATAAAAACTCTTCAAAATTAATCACAAATTCTTATACAACCATCCCTTCCTTGGAGTACTGCGCGGTCACATACCCGTCACTGAGATGTAAAGGCACTTATGGCGACGAGGATACCTACATGCGTACAGTATGTATCTTTTAACGCTGAATTCAATGTACAACGAAGAGAAGGAGCTTTTTTAATATACGAAACCGACATTCACAACTCAGTCAAATACTAACATTGAATTCGCTTGTATTTATATGTGTGCCTTTTTTTAACGTTGGAATTCATTGTCATTACCAAGTAGAAAAAGACTATGAGTAATACACTTTATTGCTTGTTGTCTTTCGAGCTTCGGACATAATCATGGGACGTAAAATTTTAAGTAATATTATTGTTAATTTACTATTAATATTTCTATGTTCCTTTTTTACTCACCTATTTTCCTAAGAACCATCGAACACAAACACAGTGTTACAACTATCAATCACAAGTAATCTTTTCCAGTCCTATGCGAGCTTTCATTACACACACACACACATTCATCTGAATATCTGCGACAAAAATCGTGTCTTTGACAAAAACATGTCATAACAAAAATCGGGACTTTATTCTATGGAATCTACGAACTAAGTACTTTTCCATGTACATCAGACAAAAAAGTGACTTTAAACATTAGTCAAAACAACATACAATTTTTAGCCACGTTTTCAAATGTTCAAGGTACCGTATGGTTATCATGTACATTATCCACAACCAATTTTGATGTATGAACTCAAGGCCATATTTCAATTACGTCTACAAAATATTCGACTTGAGTATACGAATTCTGATCCCATGTCTGCAACAAACATAACTTAATCTGATCCGGTGCTTCCTGTAAAAACGACTTAGAATGAAATGCTATAACCCCCTTAGCAACTAATACCAAAATCGATGAATCTGAGCATCATCATCATCAGTTCTTCAATAACAACTTTCACGTGGAACCCACTATTCAATTTTCTATGGGAAGCCTCGATCATTGAATATCTCAGCCTCAGTTCAAAGCCGACGGTGGGCAGAGTCGAAAATAACTACCCAATACACGCACTATTCACATTGCACATAGCAATGACCAATGTTCGTGAGAAGAAGAAAAAAAGTCATGTTTATTCTTGTTCATACATATCTAGACAGGCGTCTAAGGGGTATGGATGGGTCCTAACACTTAGCCAACTCTTCAATATATATCTATCAAATAAAATCTTTCACGTGGAACCTAAGAACTAAATTCACGCCCAGGTCCAGTTCCCATGGGAACATCCGGGGTCCTACCACCTAGTAACACAAAGTTTAGACCGGGCCTAAGGGTCAAAGGTCAAAATTAGACCGGACATAAGGGTCAAAGGTCAAAATCGAGTGAATTACTTCTACTGTAACCTCTCCGAATCTGCTTACATTGTTGAATTTAATATCCGGATCGCTTGAGAAGTTTATTGAGGTCTTTTAAGTTATACTCAGTCTGTATACTGACGATCTTTTGTTTTCATAATAATGCAAGAAATTAAAATTTTGTAGTTTGTAATTTTAGAGGGGAAAAAGGAGGCGGAAGAAGAAGGTTGTAATTGACAGAGTGTTTACGGAATCACTTATATCTTCACTACTATATACTCTAGTGCGTTTCATTTTTCGCTTTTCTTTCCCAAAGAGTACGTTGTACAAATAAGATTTAGAACAATATTCAGCTGAGAGTAACCGTTTAGGAGATATATGTAAAAATCGAGACCTACCTCTTCGGAAGCGTTTACGATATCACTCATATCTTCGTTATCGTACACCTTAGCTTGTTCAGTTTTTCATTTTATTCCTTAGACAACGTTCTAAAAATAAGGTTTAGTAAGATTTTAAAAGAGAAACACGGTTTCGGAGATATTTGTAAAATGAATTGTGAAAACACCCACTCACATCGTGAAACACGTGCCGACTGCGGCGGCATGGCATCATAATTGATTTGTTATCTCTTCCCCCTTCACTAACGCTATCCTTGTCTCACTTTCAGGTGTGATTTAATTAATGGATAGAAGAGAAATGTTCGTAATATAATATCATCCTTTGAAGTTAAAATATCCTTCTAAAGTATACATATATAGGTGGGTTTCCAATCCTGAAAGAAATTCATATTCAATTGCACTGCCAGTTTTGGTTCGATGGAATAACCCCTGACAATGTAAAGGAGTTCTAGATGTTTCTAGCAATTGAAAGTAAATCTTTAGTTAAACTAGGGAGAGGGATGTACGCAGGGGCCCAACCCCCCAAATTTATCGATTTTTCTGAAACTCTTGTCTAATTTTAGGGATACTATAAATGCAACGTGGTAAAAGATCAGCAGAGTAATTATCTATAGCAAATGTTAATATTGCTACCAAAAACTGATGTAATCAATTTTCATTTTGATTTACGTAATTTTATTCCAAATTTATGTGACTTCCTCTTTATTAAAATTATCATTTGGGCTCCTTTTGATTTGGCCCCTGTCTGAGCGCGGGCGTGGGCCAGTCCGAACCTGGAAGTAACCCCATTCTTCTTTTCGTTCTCTGGATTAGGTATCATGTCCCAGGCAGGATAGAACGTTTCGTTTAAGGGGTCGTATCTGGCCCGCGGGCCGTAGTTTGCCCATTATTGAACTATACTATTGCATGACAGTGTCTGAATTTGATCTTATTCGATGGGTTTCTCTATGAGTTTCCTCTACTACTTTTTCTTTTCTACTTATGCCCATATAAAAGCAAAGTCAAACAAATTACTTCCATTAACAATTTTTGTTTCTTTCTGAATAGTTTACTGGTGCATTTCCTACTAGCTGTGATTCTAACTTCATGCACTGTAGAAGATCAATGTTTCATAAAGTTACCATACTGAAAATATAATAATATATAGTATATAGTGTTATTATACGAAAGAGCATAAGTAGGCATCATCATCGCCCCGGCCACACTATTAGAAGTAGAAACGTGACCTTCGGACATAAAATTCCTTTTGCTATTGAAGCAAGAGATAAGGATGGATTTTTAGAAATACGTGTTCTAAGAAAGTACTGGGGAATTTTTTTTTCTTGACAAAAACAGTGTATAACGAATCCCTGAAACAGGAATATCAAACTTGGCATTAAAATAACTGGACACATGTCTTAGCGTTTTCGAAAATTCAGCACTTAAAGGGAAAAAGGATAAATTTGAATAATGTTCATATTTTTTGTGTTCAGAAAATTGTAAGAATTCGCTTGAGATGGTGGTGCGAAATTTGATAATTAAACTCTTTAACTAAATATAAGGGAAAACGTGTTTCAGTACTATCGAAAATTCTTATCCTCATTCAAAATAGCTGGGCAATTTCTATATCAAAATTTCAGATCTTTAGTCAAATGTACCGTGTCCTGCGAAAACGAACTAAGCGCCACTTTCATACTTTTAAGAAAATGACGTATAAAGGGTGATGTTCAGCATTAATGTAGCCGTAATCAAAAGTGAAATTATGTTTCTTTTTTTGCAAATTTGTTGGTTTTCCTCTCTTTTCGATTGTGCAAAATGTTCTAATGCTAATCAGGAACCAATCGTCGCATTTACGTGGATTTTCAAAGTTTGGCGTTTAGTTCACTTTTGCATAACACGGTACAAATATGAAGATTTTCTTTAGTTGGTGTTGTGAAATCAGTATTGTAACTACTAATTAAATATTGGAAATACAGTGTTTTCTAAAATGCCTTTCTAGAAGGGGACAATCTTCTAATACAGTATTAAACTTTCCGAATCTTCATCCACAACATGCCCAGCGTGAACTTTTGCTGAAGTTGGAGTTCTGAAATTTGGTATATAATACATAAATTTGATTTTTATATATAACGGACTACGCATATCAGTGTTTACGAAACTTACACTCTTAAAGGGAAAAGGCCAATCTTTATTATTATATGAAACAGTGAAAGTAACCTACTGATCAACGACCAGGCCATACCAATATATGTAGAAACGTGATATTTGATGAAAACTCATTTCAATAGAATAGCAAGGAATCAGGATTTTTATTTAAACTACGTACTCGCAGGGGAGGGGGTAAAGGACGTTCAAATGTTTTACCAAGAGTTGACTATTTCAGGAATTCCTTAAGTTAGGGAGATGAAACTCGGCATATGACCTCCTCGTTATAAATATATGACCACATGCTGCAGCGTTATCAAAACTTTCGCTGTTGAAGAGGCAAAGAAGGGCGATTTCTTTAATATTTCAAATTTGGTGTTACGTCAGAAGGGCCCGAACAAAGGGCGAAGACAGAAAGATACGTGTCAAAACGACCCCGCGTCAAAAGGCCTGCGACGAAAGGGCTTGAATCAGAAGGGTACCGCATCAAAAGGGCCCTGGTCAAAGGGCACGGTCAAAAGGGCCCCAAGTCAAAAGCGTCTGAGATATAGCTGAAAAGTCTCAGAAGTATAAAATCACTTATTAAATGAAAAATATTTTAAGGACAGTAAATGATTTATTTGCCTTGAAAGAACATACATGTGGAACAATTATAGGGTTAGTAAAAAAAAAAAAAAATAAAAATAAAAATACGACAGACCACCAATAACGATACGCGTAGACGTAGGAAAAGTAAATACTGCAGATAAGTATTGATGCAAAAACTGCATTCAGTGAAGTATGGAGATCATGGCAAATAATTTGGATTCCGCGATATTAGATATTACATAATATTTTTTGAATGGAAAGGGATAGGTTTGACACACCAATTTAGGCTAGAATCTTCCCGTAGATGAGGAAAAGAACTTGTTTTAAATCGATCCTCATTCGTTTGTGAGATACGATGCTATCTTTGACATTTATATCTAATAGACCAAAGTATGCAGTCAGGCAACGAGACACGTAAACGCAAGAAAGCAAAATGTTGTAGGTGTGTGTTGATGCGAAAACTGCACTGAGTGAGGGCATGAAGATGACAGCTATCTGGGGTTCCGCCATATTGTATATCACATAATATTTTTAAATGGAAAACAGTATTTTTGGCACATCAATTTAGGCTTGAATTTCCCACAAACGAGAATATGATTCATTTTTTTTTTCAAATTCTCATTCTTTTGCGAGTAGATGTGGTATGTTTGCTTTTCTGTGTAGTATACAAAAGTATCAGGACAATCCAGTAATAATGTGGCAGAGGAAAAGGAAATGTTGCAAGTGTGTGTTGTTCCAAAAACTGTATTGAATGGGAATGTGGACATTGTTGGTCACATAAATATTGAGATATTATTAAACAAACTACTATAAAATGCTCTCAAAAGTTATTTTATCCCTCAATACATTTACTAATTAATAGGAAATACACAATGATTTGAACTCCCTTTAAGCATTTCGGCATCGTTGTTACCATTTTCCTGGTATAGTGTGGGGAAATATTGTTCGATGCTGTACGTAATGCTTTTCTCAAATCTTCTTTCACCGTAATTTGTACCTATAGACCTTATGTTGCAATTCGTTCCAAAGATTCTCAATTCGGTTCAAGCCGGTATTGTGGAGTGGGGTTTCGCGCACTTTTAGGGAGTTTTAAGTACATCATTTCCTTAGTACATATACTTTGTTTGGGATCAATATCTTAAAAAATCAGAAGTCCTCCTCATTCTCAATTTTTTTGTATTTTGGTGAAGATGTGTCCTAAGAACTTTGAGATAGGTGCAACGTCTGGTGAACCTATATAACTCAAACCATTGTAAACCCAAACTTGTCGTAAAAAACGACTATTCTACATTCATGTCCATGCAGTTTTAACTTAAATTCTTCGATAAACAATATATTCCCACAATTTTTTGAGTTTATCTTCGAAAACTCTAGAAAATTTAAGCATCTCATTTTTCTTAATTTGGTATATTGTTTCTTTCTAGCAATTCTACCATTATAACCTTCACATATTAACTCCACATGGTATACACGACTCCAAAAGTGAATTACCAACTGCAATTCTTCTTTTCCTGCAATAGTAAGCAACTCAAAAAGAGCAGTCTTTGGGTTGGTTGAGAACTAAAAAGCCGTTAGACTAAATCCCAATTTTGTTACAAATATATCAGTGTGGCAAACTGTAAATAAGAGAATAAAACAAACAGTTAAGAATGACGGTTTTATTATTGAGAGGGATGGCATAAAAAGTTACAAAATGATATTACTTAAGCAGCTCAAACAACATGAACAACATGGTAAGAAATAAATACCAGAGGAAAGCAGTTTCATTCCTTTTACAAAAAAAAAAAAAAAAAAAAGAAAAAAAATCATAAAAGAGAAAAAAGGTTATATGTTGTAAACGTTTAATATAAAAGCCTAACAGCACAACAACAAACTTCCACAAAAAACGGAAAGAGAGACAAACAGAGACTAAGAGACACCATTGGCGTAACAGGCGTTCGGGCCTCCCATGGAAGATGGGACCCTAGTTGTGAACTCAATTGTTATAATAATAATAATAATAATAATAATAATAATAATAATAATAATAATAATAATAATAATAATAATAATAATAATAATAATAATAATAATAATTATCAGTATTATTATTGACAACTCGTTTCCTTTCCAAATCTCTGGCTACCTAAGAGCATGTCTGCATATAGCGGTCATGTGTGCAGTTTTTGTCAATCAGCGATCTCAAAGGTCAAATGGGATGGAAATCTCCGAGAGAGAGAAAAAAAATATGATAAATTCTATGTCAAAGTTCGAAGCACCTGGTTTCGAGAGGTGCCTTTTCTCTCTTGTTTCGACAACAAAACACTTTTGGTACCTAAGAAATTACAGGATATAATATTGCAAATTTCCAAGTGAATTTGTTTACGTTTTAATTTGTGGTAATAAAAGAATTGTCATTGGAAGGCATTGTAAGAATTAAGTTTTGTTTCTTCATCCGTCGCAAGTCTTAGGGGCTCTTATGCCTCGATTCCCAAGATCGATATAGAAAATTTAGGATATGGATATATCGATGTTGATATATTTGCGAAATCGAATGTTGACATGTGTGAATATCTATATCGAATGTTGAAATGTGTCAATATCGATAACGATGATATTGATAAATCGAAATATCGCAAAGGCCTAGATCCGAGAAATGATGCTTGAAACAGATCAATAATCAAAATCTAAATATGTTCTTGCATTTTCGCACCCAAAGATGAAGGTTAAGGAAGTGAACCACAACAAACATTTTAAGCCAAAAAAAGTTTTTTTTTAAATAATAAAAGTAGTTATACTTTCTTCTTAATAGAAAACTATTACTATTTATCTTTTAAGCCTGTTTCTGATTGTCGTCAGAAATCAGCGACAGTACACATGCCGAACAAATGCCTTACATACCATGCCTTAGAACCACATGCCTTATAGAGTATAGCAATATACTACATTATTTTTCACAACTAAGCAAATCACAAGATGGTATTCTTGTGATATTAGAATGGAATGTTCTACAAAATAATAATAATTTATTGTCCTTATTCCCGTTAGTAATTTTGACATAGACTCAAAATTACAAGACTAATAGAACAAGAAATGAGAGATTTAATTCAGTTTTTCTCTCAAGTTAATGACTTCAGCATTTTGCTGAGATTATCATTTTTTAAAATAGAAGTCCTCTATCCCGGGCTAGTTGTAGCTTTCAGGGTTTTGAGGTAATCGGTACCCGAAAGTGCAAAGTCTGCATACTCTCAAATCTCGACAGTTTGCTAAAAGAGTTTTTAAGTTTTAGGTTGCGATTTCTTCGCTACCAAAACACTTGTGGTTGACTCCAATAATGGTGAATTACTGAACCTATACACTCCACATCAAAAAAGTGACAACTGACTTTTTAAGTAGGTCATTCAATATAATCCTTCTTATCCCATGATCTTGTCTGGTAAACAGACTCCGTCTCTCTCCTCCTTTTCTCTCTCGTATATTAAAATCAGCAACAACACGAGCACAATTCTAATTTGAAAAATACATGTATTACTGTCTATAAAGTGAAGGAATAAAAATGAGACGAAATGAGATTCATAAGTTCATGTAGGGTCAAACTTAAACACATCTCCATAAAAAATTGAAACCAATAGATATATGTTAGAAGTACAGAAGTGAGACAGAGAGAAAAAAGGAGGTAGAAGAAGAAAAATAAAATGGAGCACAGATAAAAATAGTGGATTCAAACGTAGTAAGAAAATAACATTATAAAATTCCGTTTCCAGAAATCCAACAGTAATGTACAAATAACCTTTTTATTTTTGTCAGCACTATTCGAATATATACGTAAAGGATGCTTGAAAAATTCATTAAGTCAATTTCTAAATGAATACCAAGCCTGGTGCTCAAGTTAAATACTGGATTTCCAGTGAAACGGGAAAGTTCCGTTACACATCTGGAATCATGCGAAAAGATTAACACAGATTCTGGCTTTCAGATGGTTCAGTTGCAAATTCGGTAGTGTTCATTAAACGTACTGATCTGAAATACATTATAATAAACCTAGTACATAGCTAAGAGTATACCTTCCATTCCAAACTACTAATGCAAACTGAATGAAAAAAGAAAAAAGAAGATAGAAAAATTGAATAAGTGTTAGTATACTGCTAAATTTCTATCAGAAAGAGATACACTAAAAGTCCGAATTGTATTATAATGAAATGTTACAAATGTTTAAAGAAGAATTGGATATAGTTTCATTATAAACGTAGCAAATCTTGCATATTTGTTATTTCATACGTGTATAGAGCAAATTGGATTAAACGATGGAGACAATTTTGTGTCAAAATATTATAAGTAAAATCTCTCTTGAAATAACCAAAAAGAAGGCAATTTTCTAGTAATTTCTGAAAATTTCTGTTCCGAATATTCACTCTCGATTTCACGTACTGCGAATATAACGTTGTAATTCAGAATGATAGAATGTACACGCTAGAGCTGAAACGGGTCATCAGACTCGTAAACCCACAGGAACAGAAAATAGATTTTACTTATTTCCATCACATAAAGGGAGAGAGAGAGAGAAGAGAAAGATGCAAGACATAAGGAGACTTCAAGAAAGACGGATAGAGAAAGAGAAAGAAAGACGAATATAAATATGAAAACTACTTATCATTACTCTGTATGATGAAGACTGCACACACTAATTATTTGGATTCTCGTCATTGATGTCTTATAACTTCTCCAACCAACGTTGGTAGCGAATGTTTTATGGAAGAAAAAACATAACACCTGATGAGGATTAGAACCGATATTTTCCATTTGGAAGTCTACGAAGGTACAAATACACCACCGTTTACGCTACCCAAAACATATTTAACAAAAGGTATAGTGTTTCTTTCTAAGAACAATAACATGAAAAGTGGATAGTATAGACCAATTAAGTGTTTCGAATTTCCTAGTAGTCCCCATAGCCCTTTCCCAACCAACATTTGTAAATCATCTCTATCATGATACAAGTGTTAGCTTCGGCATTCTTACTGATTGTTCCTTTAGTATTAGAAGTCACTGTTGGATTCTTCACGATCAGTTTGTGGAAAAAATCCTTTTCTTGACTAGGACTTGAACCTATGTTTTGAACCTATACTACTCGGAGATTCAGGACCTTACCCCTATACTACCCTACCACCTGAAACTATAACTCGCATCTTACTAAGTATTTTAGTTTTACTAAATCCTACTAAGTATTCTGCTGTTTGGAACGAACCAGCTTCTTTGTGTAAGGTTATTTACACCAAAGTGCACGCCAGAATTTATTTATTCGACGACCTGGAGACAAATTAGTGCCCAATAATAAACGAAATAACACAGTTCAGGAAGCATTACAGAAATGAAACATACAACGCAGTTATTACGCCGTGCAAGTTCAAAAGTACGTTTATAATATTAATAATATTAATATTAATAAATGTACAGCTTCAGTGTATAGTTGTCATTTCAACGAATAATAATATCAATATGCGGAGTGAATCTAACGAATATTTTTTGAAGATTAGACAGTTGATCCATTTACTCTTCCGTTTCCAGAAAATCCACGCAAGTGGTGTTTATCCATCATAAATTTCGTATGACATTAGATGGGTTCGGTCGTAAGTATTGTTAAAGTCGGGACCAGTACTTTACATCAGAGATATTCACCCTCCTGAGGGTGGCCGCTTCAAGGGCATTCTCAGTCTCAAATTCCCTCACCCACACGGACGCAATGGCGAGCTTGCGCGATGGCGAGGACAAGCTTCAACAACGAGGGCGAGGGTGTGTGAGGGCGAGGAGAAATTCCCTACACGACGGGAGGGAGAGCTTTGCGATGGATTAATCCCTTTGCGAGGGCGAAGGTGAACGAGGGCGAGGGCAAACTTTAACTGTGATGTCGAGGGTGCACGAGGGTGATGAACAACTCCCTTCGCGAGGGCGAGGGTACGCGAGGGCAAGGACAAGTTTCCATCACGAGGGTGAGGGGTGTCAGTACGAGGGCGAGGGTGTGCGAAGTTAATGGACAATTTCCTTCGCGAGGGCGTGTGTGAACGAGGGCCAACTGCCACTGCGATGGCGAAGGTGAATGAGGTGTGAGAAATATGAATCTATGCTACACATGCTATTGTCAAATAATTGAAGGTTATGTACAGCGTTAAAAAATATTTACGTCTTGTGCACGTAGACATGAGTTCAAGTCCGTTTGGAGTATAGAACACAGTGGATCTTAACATACTTTTGCCAAAAGTGTAAGTCCCGTCGTTGTAAGCTCAGCTGTTCGTTTTAGTCTTTCGTAGTAATTATTATTGATAATGTTTAGTACCAGTAATTATGTCCTTGACTATTGTTTTTATTATTTTCTATCCTTTAAGAATATATCCAAATAAATGTCAATAATTACTCTTATTTTGAATGTAAATGGCATTTACAATTCATAAAGAAATTTAACCTTCCGACATAGTTGCAGAAAAGCGAAAAACTAAAGTGAAAGTATTGGGTTTTGGACCATACTCATGGACATCAAAAGTATTGGAAGTAGCTGCCTAAAACTGCTTGGCCATGATGATTACGCTTAGTAACACGCAATCCATTTAAGTTCTGCATTGCCTTATTGGGAGTAGGCGTTGGAACGTCAAAACTTTCACTTTTTTTTATTTTTTACCTCTATTTCGGAACGTTAACTTTTTGTTCTTTATCAATCGTAAATGGCCTCTAGATTGAAAAGAAGAGTAATTATGGTGACATTTATTTCGATATATTTTCAAAGGAAAGAAAAGATTAAAAACAGTACGCAAGGACAAAAGTCACCGGTACTAAACTCGTAATAATTACTACGAAAGACTAAAACGAACAGCTGAGCTTCTAACGACGGGACTTACACTTTTGACAAAAGCATGTTAAGAACCATTGTGTTCTATAGCCCTAAACGGACTTGATTCCATGTCCACGCGCACAAGATGTAAGTAAATATTCTTGTAACGCTGCACACAAGCCTGTCATCCGAAAATAGCTTGTATATTACTGGTCCCGAATTTTATGTATACCAGAAATGGAGTTTGTCAATGGGTCGTGAGTCAACAGCGTGTGACACAATGTGATCCACCACCCACCTTGACCCACTGCGACCCACCACCACCGTGACGAACTGCGATCAACTACTAACTCTGACCCACCGACTCACTCTGAAGTACCGACCCACTCTGCTCACTGCATTGTAGACAGCATCTTCTGAACACTGGTGAACTTCTCTGCATTTTACTTTCAAGGCCTCCACTTCCCTTCCATTTTTATTTGTTTCTGTTTATTTTTCTGAGATCAGTATATCTAAATGAAAAAGAAATTCAGGCACCTAGCAAAAGGGCTTATACTATTACTTGGCTTTCGAGACACACAGCCTTGTTAGTTTTTAGAGGAGCTATTACTGGAAAAAATAATTATTTGAATTACTGTAATATATTAATTAATATATAAAAAATGAACGTAATTATGTGTGCCTGATCATCACGGCCAAATTGAAAAATCAAATTAAATTACTTTTGGTATATAGTTACGTATTAGTCCAAACTGGGATGTTATCATATCGCTTTTATTATATTTCATATCCTAAGGAGATAGTGGGGATCCGAATTTTTGCGAAAACAAATTGAGTGAGCAAGTTCGAGCGAGTTTTCTTTGGAACTCGACACCACTCGAAACAGGCATTTTCCAGCTCGTCTCTAGAACTCAGCTCGAAAAATTTCCCCCAATTCGACTCGAAGCTCGGCTCGAATTTGGGCCGAGTTTCGAGTTGAATGGAGCCAATTCGAGCTAAACCCTGTGTGTACTTCCAAGTACTCTTTTCAAGTATCCTACATAAACAAAAATTATCAATGGTACTACTTCTTATATTATTATTATTATTATAACGACACCGTGTATAATCATAAAAGGTATCCCTTCATGGTTTATATATGAATATTGAAGATTAGTTTACTGTAGATCTCGATCTTCCAAAAGTCTTCAGGAGCCAAGAACATCGGTCGCAAGGTTTTGGGTTTCAGTTCCGGAGGAGTAAATATTCGGGCTCGAGCCAAAAGTTGTTAAAAGTTGTAAGACGCTGGTCAAAGATGTTCAATACTGCTCGGCCCGGGTTTAATTTTGTCAACGGCTTGAGCGGCTCAGCTCACAGCTCATTCACTATCGAGCCGACACGAGAAGTGACCCGAGCCAACAGCTCACCTAATCGAGCGGGTTCAAACCGATGGCTTATTGGAGCCGAACTGAACTGAGCTGATTTTTTACTTAGCCGGGCCAGTTCGAGCCATCAACTCAGTTGATCTGAGTCGGTGGCTTGTCCCAACCGAGCCGGTGTCTCATCACAATCGACCCGGCTCGAGCAGATCGCTCAGTTAAACCGAGCCGGGCCGGTTGACATCACTACCCGGCTTGGGTTTCTGCTTGGGCTAAAAAATTCGACCATGCACGTCTCAGCCTTAATGGTAAGAACTACATACTTATCGTCCATTATAAAATAATTTGGTCGTCTCGCTATCGAGACGAGACAAGACACACTTAAAGTGCCTCACAAGATGCACTAAAAGTACGAAACGAGATGCGCCCTTGCCGTGGGCAACACTAAAAGTATTCCGCATTACTGCTTACATTTATCATGGCTTTAGTTTTCCAGTTTAATCATGCCATGATTTCAAAACGAGTTAAAATGAGCTGAACGAGAGAGACATTTATGAAACTCAACTCGTAGCCATCCTGAAGTATCTCCCCCGAGCCGTTAAACTTACGGAGCTGAAATTCAGTATATAAACATTTTATTGAAAATAAACAGAACGTGTCCTAGCATTTCTAAAAATTCTCATTTATGGAGGTGGGGCACTTTCTATATACGGAAAATTGGTAGCTGGTTGTTTTGTAAATATAATCGAAAACGATCGATATTAGTTGAGGAATAAATTGAGAAATAATTACTAAATCAGAAAAAATACTGAGCTTCGCTTCATATATCCATTGCTTTGTACGATAATAATAGCTCAAGTTTATGTTTATTTATTAGGAGCGCTTAAAGCACAGAGCAATCAACCTATAAAGTGGGGAAAATAGGAATAAAATTTGTACTGTAAGCTTAATTACACGAAAATTTTAAGTTTGGACTCTACGATTAATTATTAAAAAATCACTCTTTTCCTTCCCTTCCGTTGGTCTACTTTCATTGATTTATGATTTTCAAATTTCATCCTTTTTTCCACTGAAAAGTATGGATAATTCAACAAGGAAATAATTAGAGCATGATAATTGAATTAAAATTCATCCTTAACTTTACCATTTTATATCGTAAAGGTCAGACCCACCGGCATTGTCACAGAGCGGTGCTTGAGAGATTGACCGTAGAAATTCAATGTTCAATTAGTGATAATTTCACAACCTGGTTTTATTGCAAATGTAATCTCTTTAGTCAGTAGAGGCCATGGATCGTGTGTCAGAGTTAATGACGATGTGTTCTGGTGGGTTACCATGGGTCATAGTGAGAGCGGTTCATCGTGGGTAGGGGTTTCGGTGTGGGTTATGGTGGGTGGTATGTCAGTGGATCATGGTGGGTGGTGGATCTGAGTAGGTCATGGTGGATTAGTGGGTCACCGTAGGTGGTGGGTCAGAGTGAATAACGGTGGGTGGCCATGGTGTGTCATGGTGGGTCAAGTTTTCATCATTGACCCACACCATCTCTGATGTATACATAAGATGGATCCATCCTCATGCCATACAATGTTTATGATGGATAAACACCACGTGCGTAAATTTTCTGGAAACGCAAGCGTAAATGGAGCAATTGTCTACAAAGAAAATTCTATAGATTGACTCCGCATATTGATAATATTCGCTGAAATGATAGCTGTACAGTGAAGCCGAACATTATTATTATTATTATTACTAGCAGCGTTCACCCCGCTTCGCTGCGGTCACCCCGGAACGCAATAAACGTTGTTACTTAGATAATTTTTACTTTTTCGCTTTCAAGTGATATGATAAAAACCATAGAAGATTGCAGTAAATGTTAACATTATATCGCCTGTCATTTATGTTAACCCGCCCCGCTTCGCTGCGGTCACCCCGGAACGCAATAAACTTTGTTACTTAGATAATTTTTACTTTTTCGCTTTCAAATTGCAGTAAATGTTAACATTATAGCGCCTGTCATTTATGTTAACCCGCCGAGTGACACGGTCATGCGGGTTGCATATAAATACGTTTATTTTTACCTATGATGAACTAATAACAAAGGATTTGTACGTATTGACACCTGATTGGTCAATTATCTCAAGACACTGGTAATTGAAAATTAAAGTGATATGATAAAAACCATCTAGGGTCCAAATCCTAACAACCCCCCAAAAATGAAAGAAATCGGTTCAGCCGTATTAGCGTGATGAGGGAACAAAGGATTTTGTGCGTTCTCTTTTATATATATAGATTATTATTATTATTATTATTATTATTATTATTATTATTATTATTATTATTATTATATTTATTATTATTATTATTATTATTATTATTATTATTATTATTATTATTATTATTATTATTATAAACGTACTTTTGAACTTGAACGGCGTAATTACTGCGTAGTATGTTTTATTTCTGTAATGTTTTCCTGATTGTATTTATTAGTGGGCAATAATTTTGGAGTGGACTTTGATGTAAATAACCTTACAGAAAGAAGTTTGTTCGTTCCAAATAACAGAGAACTTAGTAGGACTTTGTAGGACTAAAATTTAGTAAGATGTGAGTTATAGTTTCAGGTGGCAGGGTACTATAGGGATAACGTTCTGGACTTAAGAGTAGTATAGGTTCAAAACGTGGGTTCAAGTCCGTGTGAAGAAAAATTATTTTTCTACAAAGTGATCCTAAAGAATCGAAAAATGACTTGTCATACTAAAAGAGCAATCCGTAAGAATGCTGAAGATAACAACTGTATCAAGATAAAGACCATTTACAAATGTTGGTTGAGAAAGGGCTATAGGGGTTACTAGGACAATTCGAAACACTTAATTGGTCTATACTATTCACTTTTCATGCTATTTTTCTTAGAAAGAAACTCTACACCTTTTGTTAAATATGTTTCGCTTAGCGTAAACTGTGGTGTATTGGTATTGTGGAAGACTTCCAAATGGAAAATCTTGGTTCGAATCATCATCAGGTATTATGTTTTTTCTTTCATACAACATCCGCTACCAACGTTAGTTGGAGAAGATACAAGACATCAATTGTGAGAACCAAATAAACATTATGTGCGTTCTTCATCATACAGAGTAATGATATGTAGTTTTCATATTTATAATAGTCTCTCTCTTTCTCTACACGTTCTTCTTGACGTCTTCTTATCACGTCCTGCATCTTTCTCTTCTCTCTCTCTTTCTTTCTCTCTCTCTCACATACACACACACACACACACTCAAACTCACATTTAATGTAAAGGAAATAAGTAAAGTCTTTTTTCCTGTCTGTTACCGAGTCTCAATGGAACCACCATGTCACTACGATGGCCCGTTACTGTTCTAGCATGAACCTTGTGAACCTGCCCCCCACCTCTCGGTACAAACGATTTCCGCATATCAATAAAAAGTACTTCGTTTGTACCGGTTTTTGCCGCAAATATTTTTGTTTGTACTGTACTGCAGTATGCGAAATTTAGAAAACAAAGTGGGGGGCCAAGTTCACGCAGCCCCCCACAATGTCCTAGGCTTGATTTAATTGACTCATTTGAAAGATTTTCGTTTGTACCGTCCTGGATTATGAAAAATTAACCAAACAAAATGAGGGCCATATAAAGCAGGCCCTCAAATCACGACTTAATACACCGGGTACGCATGACTTTTGTATGTCATATGAGAGTACTTGGTTAGTACCGGATTGTACCACAATGAGTTTTAGTTTAGCCATAATAGATTGTGAAAAATTAAGAAAGAAAATTGGGGGTGCTGTGTGAACCTAGCCCCTCTACCACGTTGTACAGCGGGGGACACTTCTAAATGGTACAGCCATATGGAGATTTACGGCTAAGGTGTACCATTTAGAAGTGTCCCCCGCTGTACAAACGATTTAGTTGGCTCATTTGAAAGATTTTCGTTTGTACCGGATTGCACCGTAGTTTGTTTCGTTTGTACCGTCCTAGATTATGAAAAATTAACGAAACAAATTTGGGGGCCCAGATCAAGCAGGCCCTCAAATCGCGACCTAATACACCGGGTACACATGACTTTTCTATGTCATATGAAAGTACTTGGTTAGTACCGGATTGTACCACAATGAGTTTTCGTTTAACCATATTAGATTATGAAAAATTAAAAAAATCAAAACTGGGGGAGCTGGGTGAACCTGGCCCCCCACCACGTTTTACAAACGATTTAGTTGGCTCATTTGAAAGATTTTCGGTTACCGGATTGTATCGTACTTTTGTTCCGTATGTACCGCCGTACGTTACGTTAAATTAACGGAACAAACTGTGGAGCCGATTCAAGCAAACATTCAAATCAAGTTTCAAAACAAAGGATACATATGAGTTTTGAGAAATTTGATTTTGTCATGGCAGGTCAATTTGGCCTGCAGATCTTAGTTTTCTTTCCAATTCGAATCAAACATCACCAAAAATTTGTAACCAATATGTACCAATTTATAGCATTAAAGTTAGAATTTGTAACTCCATCAATTTCGAGAAATTTGAATTTTTGATGGCAGGGCAAACTGATCCACAAAACATATCTTTTCAATTCGAATTAAAACGGTACCAAAAATTTGTACCCAATATATACCAATTTGTACCAGCAAAATAAGAATTTGTACCATTACCAGGTTGTATACGTTTGAATTTTTGTTGGCAGGTCAAACTGGAACGCACTTCCTTTGGTTTCCAATTCGAACCAAAAATTTGTACCCAATATATACCAGCAAAATTAAAATTTCTACCCCCAAAAATTCCGGAAGTATGAAGCTTTGCTGGACAACGTATTTTCATTTGCAATTCGAACCAGAAGCTAAAAAAACTTGTACCCATTATGCAAAAAATTAGAAATTGTACCCCGAATATTTTTTTGAGAAAATTGAACTTTTGTTGGTAAGTCAATCTGTACAGCACAACTCATTTTTCTTCTCAATTCCAATTAAACCGGTAACAAAATTTGTACCCACATATACCAATTTGTAGCACCAGAATTAGAATTTGTACTACCACCAATTTCGACAAACATGCATTTTTGTTGGCGGATCAAACTGACCCGCAAAAATTATTTTTCCTTCGAATTTGAATCGAAACGGCACCAAATATCTGTACCCAATATGTACTAATTTGTATTACGAAAATTAGAATTTATCCCCGATGAGTTTCAAGAAATTTTAATTTTTGATGGCGAGTCAAACAGGGTCACACAACAAATTTTTGTATTCAATTTGAATGAAAACAGTACCAAAAGTTTGTAAGGATTTTTACTCCCACCAATTTCTACAAATTTAAATTTTTGATGGGTCACTCTGGCCTGCACAACTTGTTTCTCTTTCCAATTCAAATCAAAATGGTACCAAAAATGTGTATGCAATTTGTACCACAAAATTTAGATTTGTACTCCCACCAATTTCAAGAATTGTGAATTTTCGATGGCGAGTCGAACTTACTCGCATAACTTATTTTTCTTTACAATTCGAATCAAAGGGGCCAAAAAATTGTACTCCATATGTATCAATTTCTATCAACAAAATTAGAATTTCTATCTCCACTAATTTCGAGAAAATAAAATTTTTGATGGCGGGCCAGATTGACGACAAGCTGGCCCGGACAACACATTTTCTTTCCAGTTAGAATCAAAACGGTACCAAATATTTGTACCCAATATGTACCAATTTGTACCACCAAAATTAGAATGTGTAGCCCCACCAATATCGAGAAATTTGAATTTTTGTTGGCGGTTCAAGCTGGCCTACACAACTTATTTTTCTTTTCAATTCGAATCAGTACAGTATTAAAAATTTGTACTCAATATGTAGCAAGTTGTACCACCAAAATTAAATTTGTAGCCCCATTATTTCGAGAAATTTGAATTTTTGGTGGCGACGTCAAGCTGGCCCTAACAACTTTTTTTTCAATTCGAATCGAAATGGTATCGAAAATATGTATCTAATATGTACCAATTTGTATCACAAAAATTAGAATTTGTGCAACTACCAATTTTGAGAAATTTGAAATCTCAATGCTCGAGCCAACTTGACGTCGAAACTTGGCTCGGGCAACACATTTCTTTTACCAATTCGAATCAAAAAATTACCAAAAATTTGCGCCAAATTGATATCAGTTTGTGTCATCTATAAACAACGAAGACAAAATTATTTTAATATTTTTCTACGATGTACCAAATGTTAGAAAGAATAATGGAAAGCTTTATCACAAAACAACCTGTTGAGTAGGTGGCAGATTAAATAGATAGCATTGGCATTTGCACAACTTGGTTGGGGGAGAGAAAGTCAAATATCTACATATGTTGACTCCAAAATATTTATGGGTGAGTGATTCTTTTTCTCCAACCATTTGTGATCATGGACAAACTCATTCAGAGGATCAGTTCTGTGAAGTTGTCTCCATTCATTCATATCTCCGTTTCGATAACACGAGTCTAAGTTCTAATTTTGCTTATACAAATTTTTACAAATTTAGTTACCATCAACAATATACTCCAGAGTTAAAATGTTTAATGGAAATTTAGTCAAAAATTCGTTTGCGAAGTGGTGATGTCAAATTTTAAAAACTACGATTCTGTTGTTTACCTTGAGATCAAATACATTCACATATATGAGTAATCATTTCAAATTTATTGAATTGGTGCAGGTACAATTAAATTTTTTTTGTTACAAATTGTCTAAAAAAATTTGGACAATTTGGTATGAATTCTGAATAAGCCTTTGGCCTGGAAGATTTGACTTCGTGATGAATTGGCCGTTCGTTGGATAACAATTTCTAATCTTTATTTGTACATGATTTAGCTCATGGAAGTTATAAGCAAATTTTCCGTTCCGTTTTTATGAATTGCGGAAAAATTTGGTTGTACGTTCTCGTCCAAATCGAATACTATTTTGATTCAATACAAAAAATGGATTGCCGTGCCCAGACAGATTACAATGAAAAATGAAATTTCTAATAACTGGTAGGGTTGGAAATTCTAATTTTGAGAGTACAAACTGGTACTTACTTGGCACAAATTTTTGGTAACATTTTAATCCGAATGCGTAAACCAAATGTGTTGCGCGAGCCAAGTTTCGACGTTAAGTTGACTCCAGCATTGAAAATTCAAATTTCACCAAATCGGTGAGGGTACAAATTCTAATTTTGATGGTAGAAATTGATACATATCCAGTACACATTATTGGTACCGTTTTCATTCGAAATGCAAGGAAAAATAAGTTATGGAGACCAGCTTCACCCGCCACCAAAAATTATAATTTCTCGAAATTAGTGGGGGTACAAATTCTAATTGCGGCGGTACAAATTGGTACATATTGGGTGATATCAATAAAACGAAGTTACTCATTACGCCCAATTTTGAAGTAGTTACTCGCATTGGTATCAATAAAAAGAGAACTGAGCACTAGTCGTCTCGGCTGACCTCGGAGAAGCCCCGCCCTTTTGAAGTAACCACATCTCTATTCTCGAGCCGAGTAACTACTACGCGTTTGATATCAATAAAAATCAAAGACTCCTCTGTGATGCTAGTAACTTCTCCAAATTTGTGGAGCAAGCTAAATAGGTGACTCCGTGCGAAATATGGCAGAGTATATGATTGTTTTACTACGTAGAAAAACTTATAAATTGCATAGAAATGTTGGAAATGGAGATTACAAAAAGCATTATAAGTTTATGAAAGAAAATGTAGTGATTAGCACAAAATTTTTTAAGGAGAATCAACCGAAATTCGGGGTGGTGGACTACGTAATGATGAAAAGATGCGGGTTTTCTTCAAGGGCGCCGATCCAGTGGGGGCAGGGGGCCCGGGCCCCCAAAGCTCATGTGGGCCCCCTGTTGTATTTATGAATATACAATATTTGCCATAATTAGAGTGCAATTTGTCTTAAAATCCTGATATATATACCTTCTGCATCTGAATGCCCTTACCCCCAAATTTACAGAGAAATCGGTGCCTTTGGTTTTCTTGCGTTACGTGAGTGATCCGGGATTCCAGGTCGGAATGTCAGGGAATTTTGGTGTGGCTCAAAGTACTGTCTATGACTACCTGAAAATGGATTGTTTCCGGAAGTGTGCGTAATATACAAACAGCAAAGGCAGAGTGGCAAGAACAATATACATTTCCGGGTGCTATCGGAGCACTTGACTATACACAAGTGGCATTAAAGAAGCCTAGTATTTTGGAGAGTAATACGTTAATAGGAAGAGCTATTTCGTGGCTAAGCGGTTAGCGTACATGCCTTTGGCATAGGAGACCCGCGTTCGATTCCCGGCAGGAGCTCATGTGGTTTGGATTCCACGTTAATCAGTGGGTTCTGTCTCATATAGGCACGCTACTGAAAAGGACGTTAAACTAATAATCAACTCAACTCAACGTTGATAGAAAGGGTGTATACATGAGAATGTATTTTGTTTATGTCAAGGCGAAAGGGGACACGTATGGTGTGGAAAACGCAATCAGATGGACGTGATTTATGACGTGGGTGGCTGGACTTTTTTAAAAAGAAAACAAAAGAGCCAAGTGTCTGATTTCGTTCTTAAAGCCAAACAATCTACAAAGACCTTGGACAACACGTGATATGCGCTTGTCGTGTTAATCTTAATATTGCTGGATTCCAATCAACATCCATCAGCTCAAATAGGTTCATTCCCATGGTTTCCGTATTACTTTCTTCTTTCCCATTTTTTTTATTTTTTCTTCTTTTTTATTTTTGTTTTATTCTCGCTCGAATATTAAATATTCTCTTTTGAATTTGTGTCTCAGTCGTAGATGTATTTGATATTTCGTTGCATTTCACTGTAATTACCTTCAAAGTTTCGGCTTTCCTTCGTTTACTTTCTGGTAGCTGTGACTTTGAAAGTACCACTGGAAACTCTTTTAGAATATCCACAAATGCATTTTGATTGAAGCTATCGTTGCTACTTGCCCGTTTCATGGCTTTTAAGATACTACGCCATAGGTTAAAAACAACGAAATGACTGCGCGATGAATGGGAGAAATGAGTAATCACTTCTTTTATTGATACGACTCAGTGCTACGTGCAGAGGAAGCGCGAGTAAACGTTCATAAATCTGGAGCAGACTAGACCTGAGTAGTGGCTTGTTTTATTGATACGAAATTGAGGGAGGAGATTACTCCAGGTGTAGTTACTCCGATTCTCGAGCAGGACTTCTCAGGAGTAGTTACTTATTTTTATTGATATCACCCATTGGGTTCAAATTTTTGGCGCGATTTTAATTCAAATTTGAAACAAAAATAAGTTGGCCGGCCAGTTTGACCTGCAATTAAATTCATATTTCTTGAAATTAGTTGGTGCACAAAATCTAGTTTTTGTGATACATCTTGTTACGTATTGGCTACAAATTTTTGGTAGTTTTGATCCGAATTGAGAAGAAAAAGTTTTGTGCTCGCCAGCATGAGCTCCTAACAAAAATTCAAATTTGAACATAATGGGTACAAATTTTTGTAAGGCTTTTGATTCAAATTGTAAAAAATGTGTTTGTGGGTCAGTTTGACCCGCCATCAAAATTCAAGTTCCTCGAAATTGGTGGGGCTAGAAATCCTAATTTTTGTGGCAGAAGTTGTACATATCGGGTACAAATTTTTGAACAATTTTGATTCAAATTGGAAAGAAAAATAAGTTGTGTGGGCAAGTTTGACCTGCCAACAAAATTCTGTCTGACATTACCTGCCACGTTTAACGAAATTTCTTGGGGTTCAAATTCTAATTTTGGTGTTACAAATTGGTACACATTGGGTACAAAATTCTGGTACCGCTTTGATTTGAATCGGGAAGAAAAAGTGTTGTGAAAGCCTACTTGACTCGCCATTAAAAATTCAATTCTCGCGAAATTGGTGAGGGCGCAAATCATAGTTTTGGTGGTACAAATTGGTACATATTGTTTACAAAGTTTTAGTACCGTTTTCATTCGAATTTAAAAGAAATGTGTTGTGTAGGCCAGATTGACGTTATACTGGTCCTCCATAAAATTCAAATTTTGTCGAAATAAGTAGTGTGTACAAATTCTAATTTTTATTGGTACAAGTTGGCGCACATTGGATACAATTTTTTGCTACCGTTATGATTTGAATTTGAAAATGAAATGAAATGAAATCTTTGAATTTTACGTCCCACAGTTATGATGGGTAGGCTAAAGGAGACGGTGATGATGAGTAATGAATGAAAAGGTGGAATGAAGAAAGTGGGAGGAAATGGGAGAACCCCGAGAAAAACCACGCACAAGGTGTTTGTCCACCACAAAGTTCACTTGGCGGGGGCTGGGATCGAACCCGGGATTCCAAGCACCAGAGGTGAACTCTCTACCACTGAGCCACCGCGGCTCCAAAATTCGAATTTGAAAGACAAATAAGTTGTGCAATCCAGTTTGACCCGCCATCGAAAACTCAAATTTCTCGAAATTGGTGGAGGTACAAATTCTAATTTGGTGGCACAAATTGGTAAGTATGGGATACCAATTTATGGTGCAATTTTGATTCCAATTGGAAAGAAAAAGAGTTGTGCGGCTCTGCTCCACCCGTTATAAAAAAATCCAATCTTTTCGAAAGTGATGAGGGTACAAATTTTAATTTTGGCGGTACAAATTTGTACATATAGGGTAAAAATGTTTGGTACCGTTTTGATTTGAATTTTAACAAAAAACAAGTTCTGCATGCCAGTCTAACCCACCAACCTAAATCCAAATTTCTCCAAACTGGTGGTTGTACATATTCAAATTTGGGTACTACAAATTGGTAAATATTGACTAGAAATTTCTGACACTATTTTTATTACTATTCGAAAGAAAAATAAGTTATACGTGACAGCTTGACCCGCAATTAAGAATTCAAACTTGTAAGTATTAGTGGGGGTGCTAATTCGATTTTGGTGGTACAAATTAGTAGACAATTGGTACAAATTTTTGGTCAGGTTGTCACTCGAATTGTGAAGAAATTTTGTTGTTAGGACCAGCTTGTCCTCAACCAGGTTTACACACTCCCCCAATATTGTTTTCTTAATTTCTCATAATCAATTATCGTTAAATTAAAACCCATTGCGATACAATCCGGTACTAACCAAGTACTTTCATATGACATACAAACGTTATGTGTACCCAGTGTATTAAGTCTTGATTTGAGGGTCTGCTTAACCTGGGCCCCCATATTGTTTCGTTAGTTTTTCATAATCCAGGACGGTACAAACGAAACAAACAACGGTACAATCCGGTACAAACGAAAATCTTTCAAATGAGCCAACTAAACCGTTTGTACAGCGAGGGACAGTTCTGGATGGTACAGTCCGCGGCATAAAATTTGTTACAAAAATTTTAAGTCCAAATTAATAACTAACTCTTGCCCAGTTTTCTTATGCATTCCCGCAATACATGTATCAATCGATTAGTTGCTTCTAGTATTTATTCCAACTCCTTCCCGTCCTCCACCTCTCCTTGTCTAAAGCAGTGTGTGTGACGTAGTACACTCTTTCCATTCAGCTGAAAAAGAAACAGGAATCAAGTTTACAACGTTATAGCTTTAAAACAGTCTTTTCCATTAGTTTGTTCTGAAATATTTTTAAGAGCCTAAATTAAAGGAAAGTCACACAATCTTCCCAGAGCTTCATAAATATCTTTAGTTTCATTCTTTTCTTTCTTTAAAGAGTGCAAGCTAGTAAGATGCTCCCTAATAAATCTATGGAAATTGCCGAGAGCTCTAAAATATCTACGGACAGCAACGAGTTTTATTCAATAAATCATTTAATTTCTTTTCAGTAAGTGCAAGCAAATGTTTCAGGGGCGTCATTTGGGCAGGACAGGAGGGTGTAATTCCCCCTCTCTTGAGCTTCATAAATACGTATTTTTTTGATCAAATGTAAAGTAATAAACTAATAAAAAGTGAAAAACTTATGTCGCCGGAGAATCTCTTCCTTCCCCCCCTCCCCCCGAATAAAGTCTAAAAGACACTGGTTTTAACAACAAACCTATAGAGTTACGATAGCACATTGCTAAAGAGCTTACATTTGGTTTCAAGAGTCGAAGGTTTGATCTCAAGCCATATGGCTTCCTGGGTGACATTGAGAGAGAGAGAGAGACAGAGGGATTCAAGTATGGAGACAGAGAGGGATGATTTGTATACACAGATTTAGAATTGGGGAAAAAATGATCGGACAGCATTCGTATTATGACGAAAATTCTGATTTTGTGAAAGATAAGAAGCGAAGTTTTCGAACTGTGAGGATCACATTAGGCAGTTGTCGAATTAATGTGGAGAACTCTTTTTAGAGCATCAGATGATTACGAAAGGAGAGAAAGATCTTCAGAACTGAGGAATTAAGATTTTAAAAAATCTGGTTGCGGCGACGGGTTTCGAACTACGAACCTTGTGGACATCGAACCATGAATTTATCCATTCTGCTACGGAGAATTCTATTACTTGTTCCCATACGTTTCCCTTAGCTGCGTTGAAAGCTACCTGAAGGGGATATTCCAAAAGTTGACTCGGTGGATGCGCCGTTCAGATAGGACGTAAACCTCTTGTAACTTAATTACAATGTGCAAAATGAACTTCCTCTTCTTCAGGACATTTTCTAAAGCTTTAAAATTTGTTACTATTGTTTTAATTAAGTGACATTTGATAGAACCATCTGATAAAGTAGTGCCAAGCCCTGTGCGTCATTGTCTGTTAGGTGAATGGTTAATGTAAGTTACTCCTACGTGGATGGTCCGAGCTTCCAATCAAGACCATTCTTATTGATTATTTGATTTGAGCTACGCTCATACTGTATATTCCACAAGTTCAATTTTGAAGTAATGTAGTCACAGCTAGTTTAATTCGAAATAATTTTCCAATATTATATTTGTTATTAAATTTACATGGCACTCCTCACTTGTTTGTAGCCCTGCATAAATGCAAAATTGTTTTAAAAGTATACTTTACTTTCAAGTTTTATTGTTTTTTTAATTGTCCTTCAACTTTATTTTATAATTATTTTTTATTTCTTAATTATAACATATTTTCCATTTATATTGTATTATATGTTACACGTTTATTATTTATATTTTATGTCTTACCTTTGAAGAGGAGCTTTTGACAATTCAGAGCAGTAGGGACATACACAGGATGCAGGCCTTTGCAATCAAGAGCTTTTGCCCCCACGAAATCACTACTTTTTTTTTTTTTTTTTTTTTGTAAATTATATCTAATTTTAGAGATGATGATAGCAGGGGCGGATTCAGGGGAGTGCGTTCGGGCAATCATATCCCCCAGAATAGGGAACTTTTTATACTTTTTATTTTAAAAATAAAACATATTATAAGTATTTTTCATCTTTGTATTACATACTTAAATTAAAACCTAAAGTAGATAAGCCTTACTTTCTTAAGAAAGTTAATTCTGCAGAAGAGCTACGTCTCCTTTTCTAAATTTGTTTTTTCTTTTCTTTTCTTTTCTTTTCTTTCTTTCTTTCTTTCTTTCTTTTTTTTGCAATCCGCTCTTACCTTGATTTGACTTCGAACGACCACCCCTCCCAAACAATCATCCTGGATCCGCCTTTGGATGATAGACATCTTAGTAAAATATTCCCTCAATCGCTGAAATAAATTTCTGTCTACGGCCCTGCAAAACAGTGACGATTTTAGGGAGTGAACAGTTAGTAATGCCTCCCTGGAGCAACGACACTTCCCCATAAGTCATATCTCCGATAATTTAGAATGTGATTTCCGCATTATCACTTTTCACTCTCAGTGTCTTGAAACGTACCAAAAAGGAACTGTTCTGAAGTATTTACTGGTTCTCCCTATGACCCCATTTCAATATGGCCAACCTTGGACATATACACATCTGAAATATCACCTTTTATGTCAGTGATCCCGAAAACTATCCATTCGACACAAATATAGGATATTTTCGATTCTTTATTCCTGTCACCCTCCCATTGTCAACTCGAAGCCAACCAAGGCTTATTTTGGACTTACGCAGCATCCACAGTGTCACTTTTTATCTTTGCACATGAATTCGACACTAATTTCGTTCGTATTTGACTACTTTTACATGTCACCTTCACCTCTTGGTAGGGATTTTTTCAGTATCTCGCCCCCACAATTATGGAGAAATTTCAACCAACTAAGTATAATTATAAATTGTCATCTGAAACACAACAGTACGGGTGATCTTTTTCGCAGAGGAATTCGTTAACTACTCTTTCAATATCAATGTATTGGCTTTTTTTGCTCTGCATGCTGGATATTGCCAAAGAGCTAAACTTCATTCTGTACTACTGTGCTATGAATATAGTGGTTTAATTCACTGAATACTCGCTTAGATGATGCTCTCGTCACAGGAAAAGTGATATACAGTTATAAAAGAAAAACGAAACGAAATATTTAAGTTTTACGTCCCACGTTATGCCGATTACGCTAATGGAGACAGTGATGGTGAGAAACGAATGAAATCGTTTAATGAAGAAAGTGGGAGGAAACTGGAGAAACCCGAGAAAACTCATGCACACGGTGTTTGTCCATAATAAAGTTCATTCAGCGCGAGCTGGGATCTAACCAACAACTCCATGCACCATAGGTAAAGTTATAAAAGAATAGGCGTCTAAACAAATACGGAACACTACTATCAATGAGAGTTGTATAAGATTAGATTTTTATTTATTTCACTCTAAGTTGAAATTTCAATCAATCTTGATCTTCATTACTGTTCGAAAACCGGACCAACCAGTATTCCCTACTAGGGTAAAGATTAATTGGTCCCCAACAGAAATCCAGAATCCTCTGTATAACCCCACGTTCCATTATTCCATATACACAATTAAGAGTCCAGCGTAACCTACCAGTTAATAAGTTTTCTTCTTCTTATTATTTTTAACACCTCAAAAATATAGGCTCATAATTGAATCACTGATTGGAAAAAGGGAATAAGTACACCTTGTCTCAAAAAGGTTGAGCGCATTCTTTACTGGTGTTTTGAGGCAATAATTTTCTAAGTCCAGCTTCGGGTATCTTCGGGAAAAAGTAAGCCAGATTCGAACCTCCAAGCCAGCCTTTGCAATCGGGAAAAAGTTTGCAGATGTGTTTTTCTTCTTTTAAATATAATAAGACTTGTTACCAAGTGTTTAAAAAAGCAACATTGATTGAAATACTTAATGATACAATATTTCGAAACCTTTTTTTTTCAATGTCAGCACATGCTTGTTTGTCATTTCGCTCTCCATACGTAATGGAACATTTAAATACGTTAAAGAATCTTTCCATATGTAAAAGAATGCTTAAAGTTAAGAAATAGAACATAATTATCGCCTGAGTACTAAAATAAAAGTCAAAGTAGAACAGAAACGGCGTTTGTAATGGATATGAATGTCATAATTATCTTGAGATCCGTTATACATCGCTAGAAGGTAGTGTTAGCTCATTGGTAAGCTGTCGGATTTCAAATCATAAGGTTGAGGGTTCGAATCCCGTCTAGGCTAATCCTTTTTTAAAAATTATATTTTCCGCAATGCATGAAAAATTATATAAAATAATTACATTAGAATATATAAGTTGTGTATATATAACATAATCATTGCAGAACATAGTAATTATTATGTTTAAAATATAACATCTGAGATAATTTTCACAGTAGGTCGGTATTATATATGAGGACGTAAATACAAGTTAAGAAACTCGTTCAATAGCAATAAATAAATCATGTAGTGTATTTATTTGCAGCTATTTGTCATATAGAGGGTAATTCTCAACATTCATAATACAGAATGTCATTTATGTTCTTGAAAAGTTATTCGATGCATAAACAGAAGGTATAAACAGAGAATCCAAAGTCGGAACGCTCGCAAAAAAAAATTCATGAACCCCAAAGGTCACGTGAGCAGACTGGAATTGTCCTTATGAAGCATGCCACAGCAGAAAGTCTTTACATAGATTTTCAATTCAATTCCTGATATATGCTTTTGCAATGTGGAGGTGGTGATGCCTTGAGTCGCCCTCTCTCGCTCGCTCGCTCGCTCGCTCACTCTATTTATACAGAATATAAAAGTGGATTTATGTGTGTATTTCAACATAATTCTGATATATCTAGAGCAATTTTAACTATATTTCTTACAGTCTGGAAAAAGAGTACTGTCGGGATACATATCAAAAATGCTAGAAACGGGTCGATATTAGTATTGAATTTATAGTTTCGTGGTCGCTTAGGTGAATAGTTCTACTTTCAATTCAAGTCCAATTAAGCTTCCATTAGCACCCAGGGTGGTTACGTAGCGACATACAGATATCGAAATCATTCGATATTAGAATCGAATCGTAAGTTTTGAGCGCCGCTAACAGTGCAGCATTTCCCATTAGTCCACATTAGTCCACATTTCACATCAGTCCCATTGCCTAGAAGGCAACATATTTGCAGAGTGCAAAGTTTAAAACTTGAATAATATTTTAAATTTTTCCGTATGAAAAAGTTATAAATCAAGAGCAAATATACTATTTCACGAACAATCCTCTTTTACTATTCTAATATGTTTAATAATAGCGTAAGAAATCTAATAGTAATTCAGAACATGTTTCACAGTTGTTATTTTTTGTTACATAGTTGTAGCTGTAGCATGTAGTGAGTGGAATTTAACTGTAATAAATTCACTAATTAACCATATTCGAATTAAGTTTTATTTTTAAGTTCGGGATGAAGGGGTGGAGAAATATGTAGTTATTGGGGGCACCGAGCTTTTCTACATTTTACTTTCAAGATCTCCATTTTTCTTTTGTCATTTGTTCCTAATAAAAAAAGTTCAGTCACTTTTGGATTGTCATAGGATAGTAGGAGTTGGATTTTGGGATGCAGCCTGTGAGATTCTAGAGGAGCTAACTGCTTGAAAAAATATTTTTGAATCATCTGTAACATATGAAATAAGGATATGTATCATAAAAAATTGAAAGTAACTATGTCTGCGTAATCATCACGGTCAAATTGCAAAGTCAAATGAATTGACGTTTGGTATATAATCAGGCTCCATTCCCAACTGGGAAGTTACCATACGCGTGTCACTTTCATTATAATACATATCCTTAGGGGGAGTAGAAGTCCAATTTTTGCGAAAAATTTAGTATCTTACAAGCCGTTCAACTGAGAGCTGAAATTCAACATATAACTCTTTATTAAAAATAAAGAAAATATGTCCTGGCATTTTTTAAAATTATCTTTTATGAGCGGGGGGACGGGGGTGCATTTTCTATATATTGGAAATTGGTAGTGGGTTGATTTGTAAAAATAATCGAAAACGATTGATATTAGTTGAGAAACAAATTGAGTAATGCAAACTAAAGTTCGTTTTGAATTTTATACCCACTGCTTTTTATTTATAATTGCTGAAGCTGGTGTTTAATGTATGGAGCGTTCCGAGCATAAGGCAATCAAGCCATAAAGTTAGAGAAAAATGGCCATAAAATTTGTATTCTAAACTTAATTACATGGGCATTTTCAATTAGTACGACATGCTTAATTATATAGAAAATTAGTTTCTCTCTCTCTTTTTTTTTTTTTTTTACGTTGGTCTACTTTTCCTTGATTTGAAACTTTCAAATTTCACCCTATTTTCTACTGAAATGTGTCTGTAAGGCAAAAAAGGAATAATTATATATGATAAATTTAAATTCATTTTAATTTGGAAGATGAGAAACACTTTGCCATTATATATCGTAAAGGTCAGACCCACCAGTATTGTAACAGAGAGGTGCTTGAGCCATTGACGGTAGAAATTCAAACTCCGATAAGTGATAATTTCACAGTCTTGTTTTATTACAAGTGTAACCTCTTTAATCAATGGAGAGGAGAACGTGGGCCATCGGTCAGAGTTGATGTCGATGGGTTTTGTTGGGTCGGAGTTGGTAGCAATGGTTCAGAGTGGTTCATAGTTGGTGGTGGGTCAGAGTGGATCACGATGGTTGATGGGTCAGAGTGGGCCAATGGGGCATTTGGGTGGTGGGTGATAGTGGGTCATGGTGGGTCGTGGATCAAATTTTCATTGACCCACACCATCTCTGGTTAAAATTGTACTAAAGATAAGAGGCACCGAAGATGCATGTCGGCTATTATGCTCAAATTTTGTTCATGGATAGTACTCCACCAGGAAGCAATAAATCTGAAACGGTTCACGGTATCACCTTCTAGAACTCGAGATGTAGGGGTTTGTCTGATTGGCTAAATTAAGACGTCAATGATTTATCCTTCAACAACCAAGCTTTTTATGATCGTTTCCGTGGGGAAGTCAGGAGAACACGTGAATAGCAATCGTAATACTGATAGTTTGCGTCCACCCCGGGTATTTGTTTTGTGTTTTTTTGATTCACCTAAATATAAACAAATCACACATATAGGCATTTTGACATATTTTGGGAGAGTAATTTTGTGGTTCGTTGGCGTTTCATCGCGTCTCTGCTGCTGGTGGTAAAGTTTTCAAAATGGAACTTGGGCCACCACGGATCGTCGCTGCGGGGCCACCAATTTCTGGCGAGAGGTCAATAGTTGACCATCTGTAGTCCACCGACGCTTACAGCTTAGAGTAATGAACCATGTCTTTGCCTTGTAGAGTTCATGACTACCGAAGTCGGCAGTCAACTAGCTTTTAGTATTCCTTTACTAACCATCTATTGTTCATGTTTGTACACGGTGTTGTCATAATAATAATAATAATAATAATAATAATAATAATAATAATAATTATTATTATTATTATTATTATTATTATTATTATTATTATTATTATTATTATTATTTGTAGTAATAGTAGTATAATTGATGATAGAATAATTATTGTCTATGTATTGTCTAGGTAGGACTACACACAGGATTTGGCTCGTTTTGGTTCGACTTGACTCTAATCCGAGTCGAGTTGGAAGATATTTTTCGCGCCGAGTCCAAGAGTAGACCTCAAAGATGTCTGTTTCGAGTCGAGTCGAGTTTCAAAGAAAAGTCGTTCGTGCCCATCCCTACTAATGAGAGCTTAATCGGAGTTAAGCAAAATTGAAAGTCTCACTATTTATCTAAGCGACCCCGAAAACTATGAATCTAATATCGATCATTTTCTAGCAATCTTTTATATGTATCCCCCTCCCATTCACCATAGGTAACCCGACAGCAATCTTTTTGAAACTATAAGAAATGTGGTTAAAATTACTCTAGACCAGTGGTTCTCAATCTAATTCCTATCACGATCCCCTTTTATCACACGCTCTTGCCAGCGACCCTTTTATAATTTGTTTTATAATAAGCTTGTGTGAGATTTTTAACATACCTATTTCTATAATAGTAGAATCCATTTTTTTGTTTATAGTGAACAGTGCCATGGAAAATCAGTGCCCGGGGCGAGAGTATAGTACGATGTCACCGTATATATGAGTGACGTCGACAGACTAGCTACGAAGCGCCACCATGGTTGGCACGAAGCTCAATAACATTTTCAAAATAAACCCTACCTTTCCTTAATTTTGAGCACATTTTATTACGTTTTTCCTTCTATTTTACACATGTGCACATGTACTTTCCTAACATGAGTAACACACTTCCTCCGAAATGTGTGGCCCCTTTTTTCGGCGCCCGGCACTGACAGTGGATACAGTAACTGTAATATATATATTCCCAACGACGAAGGTGCTGGTTCAAGATGGATGTTAAACTCCTTCATTGAAGAGGCCATTAACGTATCCGATCTAAGCCCACAACTTCTTGACCAAATAATAGAATGATCATGCGACAAGTCTTTGCAACTGGTTTTTTGTAACGAAGACTTGGACAAGTTCTGCCTGATGAGGAGAGAAGAATATCCTGGTCTGGGGATTGCTGCTTTAAAAGTAATAATTCCATTTGCTATATCGTACTTGTGCGAAAGTGTGTTTTTTATGGTAAACATTAAAACAAAGATAAGAAATCGCTTATCAGTTGAAAATGGTTTGATAATGTTCGTCATGAAGATTGAACCGGACATTGCTGCACTAGTGAAATTACACCATGCTTAGGTATCTCATTAGGTTTTAATTTTAATTGTATTTCAATGTGCAGGTTTTGTTGCATGTGTATTTTTCTAGTATTTCTATATACAGTTCTCATTAGTTTTATATCATACCTCTTTGATTTAAATTCATTTTTAAACAACTCTACTAACTAACTCTATGGCCTATGGAACCCGGAGGTTCAATGCCGCGTTCACAAAAGCTCTCCACTGACTTCTATTCTTAGCTAACTGCATCCAGTTTCTACTTTGTATTCTTATCTCAGCGAGATCCATCTTAATATTGTCCTCCCATCTGCGCCTAGGTCTTCCTAATGGTCGTTTTCCGATTGGTCTTCCAGTCAAGATTTTGAAAGCGTTTCTACTTTCTTCCATTCTAGCTACATGACCTGCCCACCTAAGCCTTCTAGACTTGACGACCCTAACAATGTTGGGTAAACCGTATAAATTATGTAGTTCCTCGTTATGAAGTTTCCGCCATTCCCCATTCCCGTTCCTCTTGGGTCCGAATATTCGTCTAAGGATCTTGTTCTCAAATACTTTCAGTCTATGTTCTTCCCTCAGAGTAAGCGACCATGTTTCGCAACCATACAGAACAACAGGCATGATTATCGTTTTGTATATTTTAAGCTTCAAATTTCTCGACAGAATTCGCGACGACAAGAGACTTTGAACCGAATAGTAACACGAATTCTACACCCTTTGAAAATGTTCAGTAGACTTATTTTTTATTGTTCTTTACAGTGTGTATAAAAAATAAAAGTATGCTTATCAGAACAAAATTAAAAATAATATTTAAAAATAATTTCTGGTATTAGATTCTAACTATATTTATCTCTTCCGCCTATCTTCGCGATCCCCTAGGGGCCGCGACTCCCAGGTTGAGAAACCCTGCTCTAGGCATACATGAGTTATGTTGGAACATACATACATACACTTTTATGTGTATAAATGCAGATAAGAGAGAGTTGAGAGAGAGCGATTAAGGAATTGCCGCTCTCAATCCCTTCACTTTACTTTTGCGATTCGCGAATTTCTTGCGTGACAGTTTGGGGCTAGCTAGTTTTTTGTCTTGGACCGCGATCCGATTTTCGATATGCTCTACCCAAATGCTGTAATGCGAATATTGAGAAGTTATCTGCGATGAAAGTAGCTGCAAATAAATACATTACATAACTTATTTATTGCTATTACACGATTTTTAAATTTGTATTCAATATTCACACATAACACACCGACGTTCTATCAATACCTCAGATGTTATATTTTAAAGATAAGAATTACTTATGTCGTGAAATGATATGAATATATATATTCAACTGATATATACAACTGATGATATGAATATATATATTCAACTGATATATACAACTGATGAATTGTAATGTAACTATTTTACATAATTTTCATGCATTGAGGAAAGTAGAATATCATAAAAGAATTTCACCTGAACGGGTATCGAACTCACGATTTAAGCGCTCGGTGGTGTACCACTGAGCTAATATGACCGCATTTCGGAAGCTGCTTCTGAAATATAACTGAGCTCATACGTAAATGCTCTTTTCCGTATGGAAATCACAATGACGAAACGAGAGTGTGAATACATAGTCTCGAAATATTGTATCATTAAGTATTTCAATGTTACTTTTTTCTACACTTAATACCATTTCAACATGTCTTATTATATTTAACAGAAGGAAAAACATATCTGTACATCGTTTCCCGATTACTAAGGTTGGCTTTGGAGGTTCGAACCAGCAGCTTTAGTTTACTGTTTTCCGAAGATACCCGAAGTTGGACTTCGAAAGTGTTCGTCTCAATACAGCTATCATCATATCGCTCAATCTGTTTGGTATATGGTATATGTTTTTATACGTGTAAAGTCAGTATAACAATTCATTCTTTAAACAGCTTTTCGTATGTATTAATATTCCTTTATAAAAACTGTTTTTAATATTATTATTACGGCGCACCATTTTCAGATTTCTTTCGCGAGTCTTTGACCAAGTCGTTCCCCACCAGCGTTGCCAGACTCACAGCTCGGAATTATTCCAAAACCTGATCGAACTTATGCTAGATTCGGTCAAATTATGCTAGATCCTCATAATTACTAATTCAGGAGTTTAAAAAAACGAAGTTGAGATACGATAACGTAACTTAAAATACGAAGCGAATGCATGGATAGAACTCACCAAAATTTTAACTCAACTAAATTAATGCAGTCGTTGCCAGATTCAATGGCGTATATGTCGTATAAATGAATGCAAAGTTTTTGTTTACATATTTTGAAAGAAAATTACTTCGCAGCATAAGCGGAGTTGGGAATCGTCTGCTGGGGGGGGGGGGCAGATTTTTGGTCAGTCTCGGAGCTGTCATTTCAGGAATAAATATGATCATGAAGTCAGAAATAAAGATGGTGAAGTTGTCAAAAAGTTGGGGGAGAATGGCCCCCATAGCTCCGCCCATGCGTCGGAGTTAAAGGATTAGAAAACCCTGGGTGGAGCCACAAAAAAGCCCAAAGACGTTTCGAACTTACTTCGAAAAATAAGACTGCCTGTATGGTTTACCGACTGTATGAATCAATGGAAGAGGATACATTTCTGCCGTTCTTTTTCTTCCCACGACCAACTTCTTTCTCATCTCCAGGTTTTACGGCTTTTTGATAAACTTGCTGAAATTGTGCTAGATTTGGGCAGGATGCTAAAAGCAAGATGCTAGATGCTAGAGACATGCAAATTATGCTAGATCTAGCATCATTATGCTAGATCTGGCAACGCTGTTCCCCACAATAGGCGTGTCGTGCAAGTAACCAATCACACGTCAGGTACTAGCTTTTACCTATTGCTTCCTTCTCACAGCTCAGAACATTGGTAACTATGGATAGACGTTGAGTTGAGTTGATTTTAGTTTAGCGTCCCTTTCAGCAGCGAGGCTATATGAGACGTGGACCTACTGATTAACGTGGAATCCGAACCACATGAGCTCCCGCCGGGAATCGAACCCGGACCTCCCACGTCAAAGGCGCGGACGCTAACCACTTAGCCACGAAGGAGCTCATGGATAGACGTACAGCAGTAATTACTTTATGGGAGTTGGAAGGTTGTTCTGCAACTGCAGCTAGCAGGCGAGTAGGTGTCCCGGCCTCTACAGGAAGGCGATGGATTCGGAAATATGGTGCTACAGGTCAGACTGATAATTTACGATCTCCTGGTCGTCCGCATGTCTCAACCGAAGCCCAAGATGCGAGATTAGTAAACGAAGCCCGGTTAGACCCACTAAGGACGTCTAGACAGCTAAGGGAAGTTTCTCTCTTTCCTGGTAGTAAGCATACAGCTCTGCGAAGGCTTCGTCATGCTGGCTTACGTGGCCGTGTTGCTGCCGTGAAGGAAAAACTCTCAGGCGACCACAAAATTTACCGTCTCGCGTTTGCACAGGCGAATGTGGGTCTCAATTGGGAAAACGTAGTTTTCTCAGATGAATCCATATTCACAACATCAAAGGAAGGACGCCGTTTTGTGTATCGTCCGAGAGGCACCCGATATGACCATGGATATGTGGCTGCTTGCAATCGCAGTGGCCATGTATCTATTTTATGTTGGGGTTGGATTTCCAGTCGCGGAGCAGGACAGCTTCATAGAATTGAAGGACATCTGGACAATGCTCAGTACTTAGACATTATCAGTAATATCATGGTTCTATCTGTACGAGTATTTCAGCCTGATGGTGTAATTCAGTTCCAGCAATACCAGTCGCCAATACATACTTCCCGTGTGATTCAGGAATGGTTCGCAGGGCACCCTGAGATTGATTTAATCGACTGGCCGCTCGTGGAGCAGACCTCAATCTCATGGAAAATATGTGGGCAGAAGTGAAGCGTACTCTAAGGGAAAGTTGGCCTGAGGCAGATCCACCAAGAACTCAGGATGACCTGTGGCATCTTGTTTCCGAAGCATGGCTGGAGGTAGGGGAAGGAGATAGATTTGTCACCCATGTAATAGATTCCATGCCCAGAAGAATGGAGCGTGTAATAAATTCAGAAGGGTCTTGGACACAATATTAATGTCCCCGCCTTAACTCCCGAAAACAGCCCTTTTCAGGGCTACCTAAACGCTTCTGAAAATATTTCTAGAAGTAAACCACTCCTTGTATCCGATTTCTGTGCAATCCTACCAACAAAAGAATGATAATTAGCTGTAGGCTTTGAACTCAAGACCTCATTATTGGCAAGTCCGTACTCTACCAGTGAGCTAACATGAACACGCAAACCCAATCTGAAGAAACACGATTTTCAATTTCTGGTATTCGATGACAATGATGCTCATATACTTGGCAAATGTTGTATTCAACTTGGGATATTCCGCAACACACACACACACACACACATAAACAAAGCGAAAGAGAGAGAGAGAGAGAGAGAGAGAGATGAATATACAAAAGCATATTCAACGTATTCGATTGAGACTCTAAGCAACGACATTCCGTTCTAAAGAGAATTTGTGTTTCTTCCCGTGACGTTAAGGGGATCGGGAAAAGTTATGTGTCTTGAAGCAGGATACGACTTTGGATACTCTGTTTATACACTTTCTATATCCGTAGGAATATATTGTATTTCACGAATGTAAATGACATGCTGTAATGAGAATATTGAGAAGTTACATCTGTATGACAAATAGATGCAAATAAATACACTACATAACTTATTTATTGCTATTAAATGATTTTCCTAACTTGTATTTACATCCTCATATATAATACCGACCTACTGTGAAAATTATCTCAGAAGTTATATTTTAAACATAATAATTACTATGTTCTGCAATGATTATGTTATATATACACAACTTATGTATTCTAATATAATTATTTTATATAATTTTTCATGCATTGCGGAAAATATAATTTTAAAAAAAGGATTAGCCTAGACGGGATTCGAACCCTCAACCTTATGATTTGAAATCCGACAGCTTACCAATGAGCTAACACTACCTTCTAGCGATGTATAACGGATCTCAAGATAATTATTACATTCATATCCATTACAAACGCCGTTTCTGTTCTACTTTGACTTTTATTTTAGTACTCAGGCGATAATTATGTTCTATTTCTTAACTTTGAGCATTCTTTTACATATGGAAAGATTCCTTAACGTATTTAAATGTTCCATTACGTATGGAGAGCTAAATGACAAACAAGCATGTGCTGACATTGAAAAAAAAAGGTTTCGAAATATTGTATCATTAAGTATTTCAATCAATGTTGCTTTTTTAAACACTTGGTAACAAGTCTTATTATATTTAAAAGAAGAAAAACACATCTGCAAACTTTTTCCCGATTGCAAAGGCTGGCTTGGAGGTTCGAACCTGGCTTACTTTTTCCCGAAGATACCCGAAGCTGGACTTAGAAAATTTTTGCCTCAAAACACCAATAAAGAATGCGCTCAACCTTTTTGAGACAAGGTGTACATAAAAATATTTTTCCACTTTTAAGCTTTTCTCACCAATTGCAGTGCTACAATACAAGATTCTTCTTCTTGTCTTAGAGTTTGTCAGTTCTTTTGCTACAATTAATCAGTTATACACGTGTTGAAACAAATACAAATACGCCTCGGGAATGTTTTTTAGCGTTTCTGAAAACTTAGGTCTGATGTACTTATTCCCTTTTGCTGGAAATAGTTGCTGCAAGGACGTGATAAATATTTTCGGTAGACTTCACAGTCTATAGCTCCTTCACAACTTCCTTTTCATCTAGGGCTAAGTAGTTACATTTTAGATATTGAGGAAAAAGTGTGAAATTAATTAAAACCCTTCAAAGTGGAGTGAGGAATCTTCAATGGACCCCATTTTGCTGTTGGCCTCGCTCAACGCACTCCCGTCACTGTCCAGGGTGCACGATGGAGTTTCTCCCTTTTAGTAATACTTTCTAAGACAGTACTAGTTTTTTATTTATTTTTTTTACAGCTGTTTCAATTGAGTTGCATTTGCTAGAACTGTCGGTTAAAGGAAACAAAGATCCTATACACAAACACAAATCATCTCTCTAGAAGCTCTAATGGAAAACGAAACGAATCGTCGTAAACATGTTACGTTCTTGAAGAGGAAAACAGCAAAACATTGATTGCACAAACATATAATGGTATCATTTGCTTGCAAATTTAAAACTTATAAAAGTTGATGGCTTGTTAGGTGAAGGGTTAGTGAACAAGATTTTTGTACTGGTGGTCCAGGGTTCGAATCTCGTCCGTTCTTCTTACGTTTGGTTTCTTTAAGCTACACTGAGTTTGTTCATTCCAATTCTTTAACCTTGAATTAAATCTAATACCAGTTAGTGAATTAAAAGTAGCTAACATTATTTTCAAATACGAGACGTTATTACATGCTTGTCACTAGCTCACAATACTCAACTTTGATATAAACTCTTGCAGCCTTCATTTAACTCATTTCTTGACGTGTTTTGTTACAAAACCCATGAATCGTGGCGAACAAAATTGCTTTACCAGATAATGGTGACTGCTTTGAAGCCAAATGACAAGTATGAGAATTAAACGTATCATATCTGTAGTTTGGTGTGAAGAAGAAACCAAATAGCGAACGAAAGGTTTAAGAACAACCACGTTATTAATATAAACTATGCCAAAGATTATTGACTTATATGATTAAAAAAATCGAAAGAAATTTTGAAAGAACGAAAAATGCTAACTTAGAATTTTGTAACTGGAGGCAAGGAAATCTAATTTAAACATACTAAAACATACCATTTAACGCATATAGAGCGTGGATCTGTGCTCAAGGCGCTAGCTAATAATCTGGAGGTTCTCAATTCGGAACCATGTGTAAATATTTTGTTTAAATTTAGAATTTTTGGTGATCATTAGTCGGCGATGACACACGTTTAATTGTCTTAAGGTATTTTAATATTTTGATCTTTCAATATTTGAATGATCAAATCTTCAATAATAATAATAATAATAATAATAATAATAATAATAATAATAATAATAATAATAATAATAATAATAATAATAATAATAGTTATTATTATTATTATTATTATTATTATTATTATTATTATTATTATTATTATTATTATTATTATTATTATTATTATTATTAGGAAAGTAATTCAATAACACGTTAATATCTTTAATTATTTCTCGATAACTACTCGAACTTAAGACGTCCTCGAATCTAAGTCGCACCCCGATTTCGCTGGGCTAAATTAAAGAAAAATAGTAATATGTTATGGTTTTACTATTACTAAAGCACTCTTTGATATTGCTCATTTTCGATGATTTTATGTATCCTCTCCCCTCTCCATGTTGGGGCACGGTATGACAAAACTTATCCCAGGCCCGAATGTCATGTACGTTGAAAATTTGATCGAAATCTGTTGGATGGTTCAAGAGTTGTTCTATTTATTTTTATATATTAATCTTCCCTTCTGTTATCCTCTCCTATGTCCTACCGTCAAAGTGAAAATATTACAACAAAAGTTTCTAGGCCCGAACGTCGTCTATGTTGAAAATTAGATCGAGATCGGTCAGGTGGTTCAAGAGTTGTTAAGTTTTATTCATTTTTATAGATATCTCCCCTCCCCTCCTCCTACCCTACGTTCTATCATGAAAGGGATATGAGAAAAACCACCCCAGGTCCGAACCTCATCTATGTTGATAATTTGATTAAGATCAGTTCGGTGGTTTAAGCGTGATGAAGTCACCAAGACAGCATTTTTTTTTATTTTTTTACATAGTCCCCCCTTCCCCTCCCCTACATTGTGCCGTCAAGGCAAAAAATGAAATCATCCCAGGTCCGAACCTTATCTATATTGAATGTTTGATTGATTGGGATCAGTCGGATTGTTCAAGAGTTATTAAGTTTTATTCATTTTCATATATTTACCCTCCCCTCCTCTTCCGCAAGTTCTAATATTAAAATGAAATAACAAAAAGCTTCCCAGGTTCGAATTTCATCTATGTTCAAAATGTGATTGACAACGATCGGGTAGTTCAAGAGTTATTCACCACCGAACATTGTCACTTTTATTTTTATATTTATAGCTGTTATGTATCTTCCCCCTCCTCCCCATCCTCTACGTTATTCCGTCAAAGTGAAATGGCAAAATCCATCCCTCGCGTTAATCGAGACGGGGACATATGGCCTCATTGCTGATGTCCCCATTAATCCCCCTACTCATACCCTTTAGTGTGTTTAAGTTAGTTTTTTTTTTTTTTTTGTCTTCAGTTGCAAATTTCTAAGTTATTTTTCTGTTTCAAAATTCTCGCATTTCTTGTATGATAATACCAGTTAATAATCTTTGACTTGTTTTATATTAATAATCTGAGTTGTTCTTAAACCTTTGGTTTCCAATTTTGTTTTGTCTCTACACCAAACTACAGATATGACAAATTTAATACTCATACTTTACATTTGATTTCAAAGCGGTCGCCATGAACTGCTTAAAAGCACTTTTTCCGTCACGAAACACCCAGCAGAGGGCGTACGATATCGTCTACAGCAATGAGAAGAAACTACGCCTTGTTACGTGACATCACATGAAGCACGTTCCGTTCAAACACCTAAGCAAAGCTATCATTTTGCTTCTGGTGAGAAAATGGCTCACTAGGAAGCTTCTGTTAAAAGCAGCGTGATTGCTTTAATTGAGCATGCGGGCATGAACTATAGCGAGGCAGGCGCGAGATATGGCGTCAACCGTGCTACAGCACGGAGGTGGTGGAGGAGATATGAGGAAACAGATGTAAGACGTAAAAGGGAAAGTGGGCGACAAAGAGTTTCCTCTGCCGAAAAGACCAGAGTGTAATTGCCCAATGCCGTGAGCACCCTTTCATGTCTGCCCGACAGTTACGAGAGGAAACCAATTTCCCAGGCGATGTTACGACTGTCCGTCGTAGACTCAAATCCTTTGGTTTGAGATCATACAGGGCAGCTGTTAAGGAGCGACTAACAGAAGACCATATGGTTGACCGTCTGGCGTTTGTACAGTTAAATATTGCACGTGTGTGGGACGAGGTCGTTTTCACAGACGAAAAAATATTTTCCAGTGCAAACTTCGGGCCGAAGCGTGTTTACTGCCCCCCTGGAAAAAGGTATGCCTCTGAATACGTTTTCCGTTCTGGTCGAATGGGACATGTAACTGTGTCCACTGTTGGGCATGGATATGCAAGGCTGCAAATTTCGGAGGAATCTACAGGATTCCTGGTCGCCTAAACGCCCACAAGTATGTGGAACATCTGGATGAAACGCTTCCGGAAACAAAAGCTCATGTAGGTGACGGCATATTATATTTGCAACAGGACAATAGCTCGATACATAATTCAAATGTGGTTCAGACATGGTTGCAGAGGCAACCTGATGTCGAAATAGTTGACTGGGTTCCTCATGGAGCAGATCTGAACCCTATTGAAAATATGTGGGCCTCTGTTGCAAGAACATTGCGGGAAACCTGGTCGAACAATCCTCCACGAACATCTAATGATCTTTGGGGAGCGTGTTGAAGATGCGTGGTCGATCTGTTGCACCCAACGCTATATCTCTTGCCTGGTGGATTCAATGCGACGGCGTATGGCAGCTGTAATCGAGTCCCAAGGGGACTATACACACTATTAATAAATGCTCGCCCACAACACCATCAGCCCTCTCGAGGGCTACCTAATTCGACCCACTTATTAACAAAATTTTATGAAATACATTACGCGACACCAGTGAATGTAAGTGTCTCAGTATGTTCTGCATTAATAAAGAGGCTAACGTGCGCGACTTGGTGGCCGAGTGGTATGCTTGCTATGTAAACCAAAGCCGCCTGTAACAGTGGTTCGAATCTAGTGAAGAAGAGCCCTACTTTTTATCACCAGGGATATTTGCAATACGCCTTCTGCTATGTCCGCCTTCGTACGGTCTATTATATGACACACAATGTGGACCGCCATAAGTTTTTACTTAGTAAACAATTTATAAATATATGAACTAATACCTAGGTATATTAGAGTAACAATGAAATATAGTACTTTCGTCCGACTGACGTCGCTCTGCAAATGTTCATTGTATTACACCGGAAAATGATTTAAATAAAGACTGGAAAATTTGATATAAAAATTGATACGTAATAAGTTAAAGACAAAATATGTAATTATAATCTCATATTTGAAACTAATGTCGACTACAATTAATTCTCTACCTGCTTTCATAAATAATCCAAACCAAACTTCGAGGTTTGGAATGCACAAACTAAGTGTAGCTAAGAGAAAAAAGTATCAAGAAGAGCAGAGATTCGAACCCACGACCACCAGCGTAAGAATTCCTTTTACTAACCCTTCATCTATCAAACCATGACGTGAACATGACTTTTGTAAGTTACAAAATTTCTATCCAAGAAACACCATTAAGCGTATGTGCAACTACTGCTTTGCTCTTTTTCTCTTCAAAAGCGTAACATGTTTAGGACGATTCGTTTCGTTTTCCATTAGAGTTTCGAAAGAGATTATTTGTGTTTGAGTGTAGGATCTTTAGTTTCCTTTAACCGACACTTCTAGCAAAAACAACTTAATTCACACAGCAGTTAAAAAAAAAAACTCGTACTGCCTTGGAAAGTATTCCTAAAAGCAGAAGCTGCATCATGCATCCTGAAAAGTGACGTAACTAACGGCAGTGCGTTGAGGGAGCCCAGAGTAAAACGGGGCCCATTGAAAATTCGTAATTCCACTATTTTTCCTCGATGTCTAAAATGAGACTACTTTAGCCTTACATGAAAAAGTAGCTGTGGAGGGGACTGCGAAGTCTACTGAAAAGATTTATCACGTCCTTGCAGCAACAACTTTAAGTTTTCGAACAGTAATGAAGAACAAGATTGATTGAAATTTTAACTTAGAATGAAATAATTAAAAATCTAATCTTATATAACTCTCATTGATAGTAGTGTTCCGTATTTGTTTAGGCGCCTATTCTTTTATAACTTTACCTATGGTGCATGGGGTCCTTGGTTCGATCTCAGCTCACGCCGAATGAACTTTATTATGGACAAACACCGTGTGCATGAGCGTCCTCGGGTTTCTCCCGTTTCCTCCCACTTTTTTCATTAAACAATTTCATTTATTTCTCACCATTACTCTCTCCATTAGCATAGTCGTCATAATCGTGGGACGTAAAAATTAGATATTTCATTTCATTTTTCTTTTATAACTGTATATCACTTTTTCTGTGACGAGAGCATCATCTAAGCGAGTATTCAGTAAATTAAACCACTAAAACCTATATTCAATGCACAATAGTGCAGATGAAGTTTAGCCCTTTGGCAATCTTCAGCATGGACAGCAAAAAATGCCAATACATTGATATTGAAACAGTAGTTAACGAATTCCTCTGCGAAAAAGATCACCCGTACTGTTGTGTTTGAGATGATAATTTATAATTATACTTAGTTGGTTGAAATTTCTCCATAGCTGTGGGGCGAGATACTGAAAAAATCCCTACCAAGAGGTGAAGGTGACATGTAAAAGTAGTCAAATACGAACGGAATTAGTGTCGAATTCATATGCAAAGATGAAAAGTGACACTGTGGATGTTGCATAAGTCCAAAATAAGCCTTGGTTGGCTTCGAGTTGACAATGGGAGGGTGACAGGAATAAAGAATCGAAAATATCCTATATTTGTGTCGAATGGATAGTTTTCGGGATCACTGACATAAAAGGTGATATTTCAGATGTGTATCTATATGTCCAAGGTTGGCCATATTGAAATGGGGTCATAGGGAGAACCAGTAAATACTTCAGATCAGTTCCTTTTTGGTGCGTTTCAAGACACTGAGAGTGAAAAGTGATAATGCAGAAATCACATTATGAATTATCGGAGATATGACTTCTGGGAAAGTGTCGTTGCTCCAGGGAGGCATTACTAACTGATCACTCCCTAAAATCGTTACTGCTTTGCAGGGCCGTAGACAGAAATTTATTTCATCGATCGAAAGCTTGACAGGAATTTATTTCAGCTATTGAGGGCACATTTTACTAAAATGTCTATAATCCAGAGACGGATCCAGGATGATTGTTTGGGAGGGGCGGTCGTTCGAAGTCAAATCAAGGTAAGAGCGGATTGCAAAAAACAAAAGAAAAAGAAAGAAAGAAAGAAAAGAAAAGAAAGAAAAGAAAAAATAGAAAATGAAAAAGAGCTCTTCTGTAGAATTAACTTTCTTAAGAAACTAAGACCTATCTACTTTAGGTTTTAATTTACGTTTATAATACAAAGATGAAAAATACTTAGGATATGTTTTATTTTTAAAATAAAAAGTATAAAAAGATCCCTATTCTGGGGGATGCGATCGCCCCAAACACACTCTCCTGGATCCGCCTCTGCTATCACCATCTATAAAATTATATATATATATATATATATATATATATATATATATATATATATATATATATATATACAAACAAAAAAGTATTGATTTCGTGGTGGCAAAAGCTCTGGATTGCAAAGGCCTGCATGCTGTGTATGTCCCTGCTGCTCTGAATTGTTAAAAGCTCCTCTTCAAAGGTAAGACATAAAATATAAATAATAAACGTGTAACATATAATACAATATAAATAGAAAATATGTTATAATTAAGAAATAGAAAATAATTATAAAATAAAGTTAAAGGACAATTTTTAAAAAATCAATAATACTTGAAAGTAAAATATACTTTTAAAACAATTTTGCATTTATGCAGGGCTACAAACAAGTGAGGAGTGCCATGTAAATTTAGTAACAAATATAATATTGGAAAATTATTTCGAATTAAACTAGCTGTGACTACATTACTTCAAAATTGAACTTGTGGAATATACAGTATGAGCTTAGCTCAAATCAAATAATCAATAAGAATGGTCTTGATTGGAAGCTCGGACCATCCACGTAGGAGTAACTTACATTAACCATTCACCTAACAGACAATGATGCACAGGGCTTGGCACTACTTTATCAGATGGTTCTATCAAATGTCACTTAATTAAAACAATAGTAACAAATTTTAAAGCTTTAAAAAGTGTCCTGAAGAAGAGGAAGTTCATTTTGCACATTGTAACTAAGTTACAAGAGGTTTACGTCCTAACTGAACGGCGCATCTACCGAGTCAACTTTTGGAATATCCCCTTAAGGTAGCTTCAACGCAGCTAAGGGAAACGTATGTGAAAAAGTAATAGGATTATCCATAGCAGAATGGATAAAGTCATGGTTCGATGTCCACAAGGTTCGTGGTTCGAAACCCGTCGCCGCAACCAGATTTTTTAAAATCTTATTTCCTCAGTTCTGAAGATCTTTCTCTCCTTTCGTAATCATCTGATGCTCTAAAAAGAGTTCTCCACATTAATTCGACAACTGCCTAATGTGATCCTCGCAGTTCGAAAACTTCGCTTCTTATCTTTCACAAAATCAGAATTTTCGTCATAATACGAATGCTGTCCGATCATTTTTTCCCCAATTCTAAATCTGTGTATACAAATCATCCCTCTCTGTCTCCATACTTGAATCCCTCTTACTCTCTCTCTCTCAATGTCATCCAGGAAGTCATATGGCTTGAGATCAAACCTTCGACTCTTGAAACCAAATGTAAGCTCTTTAGCAATGTGCTATTGTAACTCTATAGGTTTGTTGTTAAAACCAGTGTCTTTTAGACTTTATTCGGGGGGGGGGGGAATGGGGGGAAGGAAGAGATTCTCCGGCGACATAAGATTTTCACTTTTTATTAGTGTATTACTATACATTTGATCAAAAAATACGTATTTATGAAGCTCAAGAGAGGGGGAATTACACCCTCCTGTCCTGCCCAAATGACGCCTCTGAAACATTTGCTTGCACTTACTGAAAAGAAATTAAATGAATCATTGAATAAAACTCGTTGCTGTCCGTAGATATTTTAGAGCTCTTGGCAATTTCCATAGATTTATTAGGGAGCATCTTACTAGCTTGCACTCTTTAAAGAAAGAAAAGAATGAAAGTAAAGATATTTATGAAGCTCTGGGAAGATTGTGTGGCTTTCCTTTAATTTAGGCTCTTAAAAATATTTCAGAACAAACGAATGGAAAAGACTGTTTTAAAGCTATAACGTTGTAAACTTGATTCCTGTTTCTTTTTCAGCTGAATGGAAAGAGTGTACTACGTCACACACACTGCTTTAGACAAGGAGAGGTGGAGGACGGGGAGGAGTTGGAATAAATACTAGAAGCAACTAATCGATTGATACTTGTATTGCGGGAATGCATAAGAAAACTGGGCAAGAGTTTGTTATTAATTTGGACTTAGAATTTTTGTAACAAATTTTATGCCACGGACTGTACAACCATATGGAGGTTTACGGCTAAAGAGCTCCACCAGTTGAGTCCGAAGCATTTGCCGGGAAGTATTGCAACCGAATTAAGTTTAAAAGGAGGCAGGTGGCATAATCGCCATGCACTGAAAATTCCCGTACACTTGGACGAAACTCCCACTATCGTCTACAGCATCATTTCTCCAAAGGAAATGAATCTTAGACGCATACTTCTTACGGAAAACATATTACTTGATATTTGTCCTATTTGTGGAGATAAATTGAAACAAAAAATTAAAGTCCAATCCTGTTCCTGTTGGAATGAACAATCTTTCTGTCGTTTGAACTGAAATGATTTTGCAGAGTCTGAATAAATATTGTGTCACTTCAGGAGGGTAGCAAGAGCGGATACCCCCTCCTTCAGTGTGAAAACACATACATTTTATTAAATGCTTAGTGAGAGTGAGCCCATTGGTACGGCGCTTTTATGATTTCAAGTTTTGCTCCCAAGCCATCTCATGCCATAGCTGATGGCATTGGAGAATGAGAGATGCAAATATGATGAAAGAGAGAGACAGTCACATGCGCAAATTTAGAATTTGAGACAAAATGATCGGATAACATCCATAGTTTGTCGAAAATTTTGATTTGGTAAGTAGACATGTAAAAGCTCAACCCAAACCTGAGAGCATTCCACTACCAATTGTTGAATTCAAGTGAAGAACTCAGTTGAGAGCACCAGATGATTACGGAGGGGGAGAAACATCTTCAGATATGCGAAACAAATAATGAAAATATTGGACTGCTCTGAGCATGACTCGAACCATGGAACTTATCATTTCTAAGCAACGACTTTACTCACTCATCCACGGAGGCACACTGAACGCTACGCAGTCATACGTCACACACAGAACGTTTGTTACTTACAAAACGTTTTTGTAAGGGGGAAAGCTAAGGAAATTCCCCGTCTCTAGTTTTTCTTTCCCTTGTACTAACTTAATTACTGTTGTCCCAGCCTGGGAAAAATATTTTCCACCTTCTAGAAACTTTCTTATCAATCTTCATACATTTATATATAACAGCACAAAAGACTTATCCACGGCTGTTCCGCACAATTATACATACACAAAACAATTACTTCCAATTTTATTAATTCCAGTACCAAGTAAACAGAAATATTGGATATGAAATTCTATATTTTGGCAATAGTCTTGCAGAAAATATAGAAAAAAAATAATTTTTCTATTTGGAACAGGGGGACCATACACGCAAGTTTCGCCAATGAGATTTGTTTTTCGGAGGAGGGGACAGAAATTTACATTGAAAATGGCAAAATCGCACGTTTAATTATACAGTACAAACCCCTCAAATCCGAACCCCGGAAATCCGAAAACCCGGCAAATCCGAACACATTCTCAGGAAAAAATTAACTACAGCTGGAAAATTGTAGCCGCCCCTTCACATTGCCAGGTCACAACTATGAACATCACCAAGGCAACACGAGACGGTTCCAATTAGATTTAAAATTTATGTTGGCCTGGATATCGAATGGTACGCTGCCAAGTCCCCTGGTCATGATGCGCAGCAATATGGAAGTGATTGGTAATATTCAGATGGTCTTCTGAAATACTGATGACTTAAATATAGCTGGAATGGCAGTTAACAGTTGATCAATATCACAAAAAAAGAACATTAGGATGATGGACGAGAATGAAGTACGTATGACTATAACGCCTCATACTATATGTCTCAATCAGGTTTTACAATTAATTATATGCCACAGACGTGAAGTCTTCAAAGGGAACAATACGCTACATACGCACTAGACAGGGCTCTATTGGTACCGTGTGGCTAAATATTGTAGCGTGGCCTCAAATATTTAGTTTCACCGTGAATATTATAGTATCCTGAGAAACATGCATTAGCGACTATCGTTGTACTATGCTATACGGCCGCATCCACCATCAGTACGCTTCACCACTATAGACCAGATATACTATCATCTGCCAAGAACAGTTACCTTTTTCAACTGCTTATTACTTATCTCGAAATACATATAAGTAAACGACAGAGAAGTACGACGTATTAAGGTGATAGAATATTGTCAGGGATTCTAACTGTTTACTCGTACATGTTTCTCATATTTATAGGACTTCAGGAAAGAAAACAAATTGAATATTAGTTAATATAAATCCACAATGAATAAATAATTGATTGTTTAATTATTATTCTATGCACCAAATTAACTAATACTATCCTTGTAAACAATATGGTGTATTTGGTGAAGAAATAATTCAAACTTTTTCAATCAGAAAGCGTAAGTAATATTTTGTGACAGGAACTTCATACATCAATCCTTTTCCTTCATCGTAGTACGTTCTGTCATTACCATTTTCTTCTTCTTCTTACAGATTTGTTTTAACATATTTTTTATAAACAAATTTAAGATTTCATGTATGAGAAAGAGTTCTAGATTAAATTTACAATAGATTAGGAAGAAAATGTATCATGTTATTTTGTTACATAATTTCGTTAAATATTTAAATAAAAAATTGAATTTTATTATATAATTCATTATTCCAAATCTGCATATATACTAACAAATTCAACATCATGATAAAAATAATCTTTGACAAAATGATAAAATATACTAAATAAACAAACCCTTTCAAACATTTTTCCTTTCATATAGACAGATAACACGGGAGATGACAAATTTAATTTCTATTACAGCATAAAATATACTGTTAAGACCATGTGCCAAAATGGTCCGTTACAAAATGAAAAAAATAGATTTAATCACACAAATTTTGTTTTTTTATGGTTTTAACATTTTTAGACTTAATGCTTATTCAAAACATTATAAAATACAGTTATGTTTAGATAAAATAGGAAATACTTCACGTCTACTTACCAAAAAATCCAAAACAAAGAAATCATTTTAGGTTAACTGGATTACGATTCACACGAAAAATTATAACACAAGATTTTAAACAAACACTGATTTTTCACATGAAGTCAGTTATCTTTAACTGTCGAAGATTAGAAAATAAGTACGTAATATTATTTCCCGGTTAATCCGAACCCCCCGAAATACGAACAGGCTTCAGCCACAATTAGTTCGGATTTGAGGGGTTGTACTGTAACATAATTTTATTTTTAAGAATGCCAAATGCGAAGGGGAACGAATGTATTCTCTTTGACTTGAAAGAATAAAATTATGGCTGAAGGTAGAAGTGAACAGAGAAATGCATGCTACCAATCAGTGGCGGAGACAGGAGGTCTGGAACCTCCGGACATTTGCACAAGTTGTTAAAATAAGACCCAAGGGTAGAAAGATACTGAAGAGACCTCGCGATCGAGGTCGAGGTATCACTCGATACTGGCACAAACACATGGATTCAAATGGGTATGCACATGCGGGTACGATATATTGCGACCTAGAGGTCGACCGCAAGAGAATGGAAGAAAATAGCAACTGAAATATGAATGTCGGGTAAGTTATTCATATTTATTTGAGAAATACTGTAGCTTATTAGAAAAAAAGAAGCTACTGTTAATTATATATATGCTTAAAAACTCCACTCCTTTCCCCCAATTCCGTGATTAATAAAAAAGGGTTTCTTGTAAATTCGTTACTGATATAAGGTAAAGAAATACCTGTAAAGACAGGCACATATCCATAGGGAGAAAATGTCGTATAATGGAATTGCAGTGATTAGACTTCATTTGCTACAGTTAATAGAGCCTCCAAACCGAAACCTGAAGATGTACCTGTTTTCTTCAAGCACCTGGAGGAATGGCCACCCTTGGCCCAGGAGGGGAGCTGCAATTTTTAAGTTGCCAAAAGCTAGCCAAGAGTCTAAGTTCTTTCCCCTCCAGAAAAGTACTACTGTTTACTACTGTGTTAGTTAAGATTTATTTGGAAGAAATGTCTGCTAAATACTACCAAATAATCAAATATAAAACATAGCTAATATTCAAAAATGCCCGAAACATGTAATATTTGTGAAACATAAGAGAGAGAGAGAGAGAAATAGTCCAGGACATTGTAGTGCCTTTCGGTTATAATTTTAAACAAAGGAACACTTTCCATCTCATCTTCCTGCTCTTCCAAAAGCAGCAAGTGGCACTGCGAACTTATCTGTTTCTCTGTGTGTTTGTGACTGTCGGTCACTGACATACGTAGTTCATGCTCAGTCATTTCATTCTGAGAAATTTACTTAAAGGAAAGAAACATTTGTTTGCAAACGCGAAAAAAGTAACGCAAACTAGGTACGTTACTTAAAAATTTGTAACGCGTTACCCTTACAGTTACTTTGGAAAAATGTAAACCGTTACTTGCGTTACGTTGCTTCCCAAGACTGGTCACAAGCTTACTTGCCTTGGGAACTAACCAGGCAACCCACCCATCAGATAGCTCAGTAGGCGGGGCTCAGTTTCGATTCTCGGTGGGAGAACCTTTGAAATATTAAATGTCCTCGATGTATCTGTGTTCCTGTCCCTGTCGTTCAAGGTTACTGGAAATAACTGTACACACCTGTTCACAAAAAGCTGGAAACTCTTTCAAAAACTAAGCCTACATCCGTCACAATTTCCGCAGATCTCTACTTAGGGAATTGCATGTTCCCGCCGTTCCTTATATAGACACTACCTACAAATCGTACTGTCATCGGAGCGATGTGAAAATGTAAAAACAAAATCAAACTACTTTTTTTTAGATTAATATTGATTGCACACCTCAGGTACAGTTCCAATATGAAAAATCAACCATTATCTTAAGCAGAAATTGTTGAAAACGACAGAAAATGGATATTTAAACATCCAAGTAGAAACCTGTGCTGGAGCGATTCTATTATCAATATTATAATACAAGCTCGTGTAAGTTACGTCTCTGTTCAAGCGGGTTTAGTACTGCTACTGACATTTCTGAAACGAAGAGTGACGGTTCGAGCCTCCGTGCGGAAAGTTAAACTTTTTCTTTTTTAAAAAAATATATGAGAACTTTTTTATAAATATAAATTTCTACTGTGAAGTGATTGGAAACAAATTATCCGACAAACTGTCACCTTTCAAGACCCTGTCCCATTTACTAGCCCGCCATGTCCATAATTCATATACGAAAACGCTAAAAATGAGAAATGTGAACTCAGTTGAATACCTAAAACCACACGTCCAAAATGAAAATTATTCATATATATATTTCGGGGGGCTTGGCAAACTTCATTCTTGGAAATGTGAACATTCTACAAGAAATTTCATTCACTTTACAATATTTTATTTGAATAAACATAAAATTTGAGGGGATCAAGACGGGAAGTCCCCTAAAATACACACACACACACACACACACACACACACACATATATATATATATATATATATATATATATATATATATATATATATATATATATATATGCTTGTATTCTTTTTCTTTGCATTACAAAACCTTATGGTACATCATAATCTGGATTCTTATAAAGCAATTTCAACAATTATTAAGAAAATATGTACTGCTTAAAATCGGATTAAATCGCAATGCCAGTAATCTGTAATATCTTACATTTTTATTTATTTACATTGAATTTGTACTTGTTTTATCCTGTATAGCATGAATATTAGCTGCTACATAAGAAACAATTATCTATAATTGAATTTAAGTAGGAAATCGTTATAGTTATTATAAGAAGAAGTTTGTGAACATGAAGTGTATAATAATGGTTGTATCTGAAATAGATGTTGCGTAATGGTGTAGTTGGTTACCCCGCCAGCTTTGGAATACTGGCCTCTTCAAACTGTCCATCCTTAGGGATGCGCAGTGTCGAGTCGAGACAGAATTTTCCTGAGAAAATTCAGGTCGAGACACAGCTCTTCCAATAGGAAAATATACATTTTTCGAGTCGAGATATCACTTTTACAGCATATTGTCGAGACAAGACGACCTCAAATCTGGTCTCGCGCATCCCTATCCATCCTACCTACATAAAATCAATTTTGGATACGAATATTCAATTTTTTTTAACGATAATTGTAATCTACGATATAGTTTGAAGTAAGATATTGGCTTGAACTGCTTTATTACCCACTTAACGTTCATATACTGCAACTATATCTAAGTGTGCCATAAATGTTTATTATTATTAGAATGTAAACACTGAAGAATATATATTAATACGCAATGAGGAAGAATTCAATGCTCGTAGTAATTAACCAATTGGTTGCATATTTATTTAAAATTAACTCTCTTGAAATCTAAATATTCATTATTAGAAAGAAAGCAAGAGTTTTGTTAATATGGACATATTATAAAAGATTGAGGAATGTGTATGAAATCGAACAGAATATATGAAACTAAATGGAATGGCATGCGGAACTGAACTTGAAAGAGGACAGGATGTGTAAATGAAAAATTAAAGAAAGCAATGGTTAACAGCAGTAGTCACTACTTACAGCAGATAAGTGAAATCTCCCCCCAAAAATTTCAACAATTCTGAAACATAAAGGCGTCACATTTTCTTCGTTTCCTGACAAAATTGAGAAATGGAGTTTGCATGTTGTTCGTCTATACTCCTTCAATATAGTTTGCTAACGAACCAAGTACGATCTACTGACTAGACGTCACGTGAGTGAAATTTATATAGGAAGCTTCGATACAGCGTTCACCGAAGTGACGCAGACGTGTTGTTGAAGCTTCTGGTAGGTCCTATTTCGTAATGAATTTTAGGTCAGTGAGATTTCTTTATACGTGTCAGAAAGCTCTTTAACTCCATAGTAAAGGCGTGTCGTATGAATTATTCAAACCGTCAGGTATTCGAACAACCATGAACCCAATTCGTTTTGCTTCACTGCTCACAAGTTTAACTTGAAATAAATTGTTACCTTTCCACGGAAACACAAACTGTTTGATTGCTCATTTTATTATGTGTGAAATGTATAATTCTGCAAGTAATAAAAATTTTCATGTCCTCCGAGATTCGATTCCTCGTCCTTTGCCTCAGCAGTTCGAAACGTACAAAGTAGACTAATTGTCGTTGTGTAACAGCTTGGACGAAAATAGGTTTCAACTGCACGAAGGAAATTGAGTACATTGGTTATAGCTGGATGGAGGCAAATACCATGTGCTCCCAAGTTCGTAGTGCCACTTGCTGTTTTTGGAAGATGAAGACAGCCTTACCGAAATCACCTGGAAGATTTCATCGTAGATTTGGCAGTTCCAAATCAATGCATTCAGTGAGTGAACTAGGAATGCAATGATACCGGTACTCTGTTTTACTTTGATTGGTGTTGTTTTTATAAGGATGGAGAACGAAAATATTTTTCAGTTCGAACATTTGAAAGAATACTTTTTTCTTAAGAGCTGAGGATGATGGTGGACAAAATTTAAAAGTAAATAGTCTGAACTGTCCCGGCGGAAAATATTTATCAACAACTAGGGTGCCTTAATTAACAATTTATAGTAAGGGGTTAATATGAATAAACTGTGTTCTGATGAGCAGGTCTACTTTATTACTAGAAAATAGTTTGCTGATGGTATGTAATATTGGAGTTCTTTCAGATCAGTTTGCTTATCCTAGAGTCCCGTTGATTATAGAGTTTGAAACTAGCTTTAGAAAGCATGTATCGATTTTAGAGCTACTGGCAAGTTTTGATTCACTACCAGTTCATGTGTTCTCATTTTATTAGTTGTAGTGTAATGTCTCTCTATATTCTGTATTTTTAATTTTACATAACAACATTGTTATTATTATATAATTAGTTTAGCAGAATAATCATAAGCAACATTTTTTTCTAACGCATAGGGATGAGCACGACTCAAGCTAGAACTCTACTCGACTCGAATTCAAATTGAGTTTCGAGTGAAGTCAAAGGTAATAACGTCGATTCAAGTTCCGAGCCGATTCAGTTTTTCGCGTCGAGTTTCGAGTTGAGTCGAGTTTGATAAATGGTTCGTTCGTTTTAACTCATCTTGAAATCATGGCTTGATTACACTGGAAAACGAAAACCATGAGTAATGTAAACTAAACAGTAATATGGAATACTTTTAGTGTTGCTGACGAGAGGGGACACTGCTCGCATCTCATCTCGTCTCGAAAGCGAAACCACAAGAGATTTTTCACAACAAGCTCAGCTCGGCTCGGCTCAACTGAGAGGATGGCTCGAGCCGGCTCACTTGGGGTGAAGCATCGGCTCGAGCTGGCGTGGTACGGATAAGCCAGCTGCTCGGTTCGGCTCAACTGAGCCGAGGGCTCTAGCCGAGTCGTTGGGTGAACTGTTGGCTCGGCTCACTTCTCGGTTCGGGTCGATAGTGAATGAGCTGTGAGCCGAGCTGCTCGAGTCGTTGACAATTCTAAACCCGGACCGAGCAGTTTTGAAGATATTTGGCCAGTGCTCTATAACTTTTAACAGTGTTTGGCTCGAGCCCGAATATTCAACCTAGACCCTCAACCTAATTCAGAAGCTAGTGAACAATGTCCTTGAATACTAGAGTTTACGACTACTGAGGTTCTCATTCAACTTTTTTTTTAGTATTCAAATACAAACCGCCTATCTTTCACGTTTACATACAAAGTTGTTACAATTAATAATAATAATAATAATAATAATAATAATAATAATAATAATAATAATAATAATAATAATAATAATAAAAGTTGTAGTAGTAGTATTGTCGTTGATAATAATTATACTGTCTCTGTAATATACTTGAAGAATATACCAAATTTCACAATAGTAAATCCCCACGTTAAGCGGGTTTCCATATCCAGGCTTCTAACTATGAAAACATTTACGATCACTCCCCAAATCATTTCACAGATTCAACCTGTTTCATATAAGTTATTAGGACGTAAAATTGAATATAGTTTATACGAAAAAGACCTTTATGCATTGCAAGACCTGTAACGCCCAAATATTGACCACAAACTTATAGTGGTATCGACATAAACAAAAAAGTGTGGAGCAGGAAACTACTTTACACAAAAGTCTAAAGAAACTCAATGAAGACGTACGAACTGGTCGAGCCGTTTGGGTCAATAGTCTATCATTCATAATTTATGTGTTCAAATCCTGTAGGAAGTATTCGTTTTTTTTTTCCTTAAATGTGTGTTTTTTATTTTCATCTGAGGACTGAACACATTTCTTTGAATAAATCTTTGGCAACTACTTTTCTCTCAAATTCGATTAGAAAGGAACATTATATGAATTGCAGTAAGAATTATATAGAGAGAGGATTTACTTTAAAGTGCGATGCAAACGAATATTCTAGTTATAATCCAATTAGAAACCGATAACTTACACATACTATTTACTTCATTAGTTTTATAAACCTTTATGCTTATCGTATTATAATTATCTTTAAAATTATCATTTTGTCATTTCAAAACGTAGAACGAGAAATAAATGTAATATTCAACCTAGGTATTTGTTAAGGAAACCTTTGAAACAGTGATTATTTCAGGGCATGACCTGTGGGAGAATTTGAGATCCTGTCGACATAAATTCGTGGCCATATCTTCGACTATGCTCAAAGTGGACTAATAATGTTCTATCAATTTCCTCTCATTTATATATTGAACATTACACGGAGAGAATCTTCTGAAATCATCAATGCTTATAATTAGTTTTTCATTACAAATCAAAAGATAATAATGAAATATTGAACAATTCTGTCTAATCGAATTTGAGAGAAAGGTAGTTGCCAAAGATTTATTCAAAGAAATGTTTTCAGTCCTCTGATGAAAATAAGGAACACACTTTTAAGGAAAAAAAACAAAACGAATACTTCCTACAGGATTTGAACACATAAAATTATGATTGATAGACTATTGACCCAAACGGCTCGACCAGTTCGTATGTCTTCATTGAGTTTCTTTAGACTTTTGTGTAAAGTAGTTTCCTGCTCCACACTTTTTTGTTTATGTCGATACCACTATAAGTTTGTGGTCAATATTTGGGCGTTACAAGTCTTGCAATGCAATGCAGGTCTTTTTCGTATAAACTTTATTCAATTTTACGTCCTAATAACTTATATGCAACAGGCTGAATCTGTGAAATGATTGGGGGAGTGATCGTAAATGTTTTCATAGTTAGAAGCCTGGATATGGAAACCCGCTTAACGTGGGGATTTACTATTGTGAAATTTGGTATATTCTTCAAGTATATTACAGAGACAGTATAATTATTATCAACGACAATACTACTACTACAACTTTTATTATTATTATTATTATTATTATTATTATTATTATTATTATTATTATTATTATTATTAATTGTAACAACTTTGTATGTAAACGTGAAAGATAGACGGTTTGTATTTGAATACTAAAAAAAAAGTTGAATGAGAACCTCGGTCGTCGTGAACTCTAGGAGTCAAGGACATTGTTCACTAGTTTTTGAATTAGGGTTGAGGGTCTAGGTTGAGTATCCGGGCTCGAGCCAAACACTGTTAAAAGTTATAGGGTACTGGCCAAATATCTTCAAAACTGCTCGGTCCGGGTTTAGAATTGTCAACGACTCGAGCAGCTCGGCTTACAGCTCATTCACTATCGACCCGAACCGAGAAGTGAGCCGAGCCAACAGCTCACCCAACGACTCGGCTAGAGGCCTTGGCTCAGTTGAGCCGAACCGAGCAGATGGCTTATCCGTACCAAGCCAGCTCGAGCCGATGTTTCACCCCAAGTGAGCCGGCTCGAGCCATCCTCTCAGTTGAGCCGAGCCGAGCTGAGCTTGTTATGAAAAATCTCTTGTGGTTTCGCTTTCGAGACGAGATGAGATGCGAGCAGTGTCCCCTCTCGTCAGCAACACTAAAAGTATTCCATATTACTGTTTAGCTTACATTACTCATGGTTTTCGTTTTCCAGTGTAATCAAGCCATGATTTCAAGATGAGTTAAAACAAACGAACCATTTATCAAACTCGACTGAACTCGACGTGAAAAACTGAATCGGCTCGGAACTCAACTCGACGTTATTACCTTTGACTTCACTCGAAACTCAATTTGAATTCGAGTCGAGTAGAGTTCTAGCTTGAGTCGTGCTCATCCCTATGCGTTAGAAAAAAATGTTGCTTATGATTATTCTGCTAAACTAATTATATAATAATAACAATGTTGTTATGTAAAATTAAAAATACAGAATATAGAGAGACATTACACTACAACTAATAAAATGAGAACATATGAACTGGTAGTGAATCAAAACTTGCCAGTAGCTCTAAAATCGATACATGCTTTTTAAAGCTAGTTTCAAACTCTATAATCAACGGGACTCTAGGATAAGCAAACTGATCTGAAAGAACTCCAATATTACATACCATCAGCAAACTATTTTCTAGTAATAAAGTAGACCTGCTCATCAGAACACAGTTTATTCATATTAACCCCTTACTATAAATCGTTAATTATGGCACCCTAGTTGCCGGGGCAGTTCAGATTGCTTACTTTTAAATTTTGTCCACTATCATTCTCAGCTCTTAAGAAAAAAGTATTCTTTCAAATGTTCGAAGTGTAAAATCTTTTCTTTTTTGTTTTCCATCTTTATAAAAACAACACCAATCAAAGTAAAATAGAGTACTGGTATCATTGCACTCCTAGTTCACTCACTGAATATATTGATTTGGAGTTGCCAAATCTAGGACAAAATCTTCCAGGTGCTTGCAATCTGTACACGTGATTTCGTTAAGGCTGTCTTCATCTTCCGAAAACAGCAAGTGGCACTACGAACTTGGGAGCACATGGTATTTGCCTCCATCCAGCTATAACCAATGTACTCAATTTCCTTCGTGCAGTTGAAACCGATTTTCCTCCAAGCTGTTACACGACAATTAGTTTAGTTGTCTACGTGTCGAACTCCTGAGTCAAAGGACGAGGGATCGAATCTCGGAGAAGGACATGAAAGTTTTTATTACTTGCACAATTATACATTTCATCCATAATAAAATGAGCATTCAAACAGTTAGTTGCCGTGGAAAAGTAAGAATTGATTTCAAGTTAAACTTGTGAGCAGGGAAGCAAAACGAATTGGGCTCATGGTTGTCCCAATACCTGACGGTTTGAATAAATCATACGACACGCCTTTAGCATGGAGTCAAAGAGCTTTCTGATACGTATAAAGAAATCTCACTGCCGAACAATAGGGGTATAGACGTACAATATGCAAAATCCTTTTTTCAATTTTGTCAGAAAACGAAGAAAATGTGACGCCCTTATGTTTCAGAATTGTTGAACTTTTTTGAGGCGGGGGGGGGGAAGATTCCGCTCATTTGCTGTAAGTAGTGACTACTGCTGTTAACCATTGCTTTCTTAATTTTTCATTTACACATCCTATCCTCTTTCAAGTTCAGTTCCACATGCCATTCCATTTAGTTTCATATATTCTATTCGATTACATACACATTCCTCAATCTCTTATAGTATGTCCAAATTAACAAAACGGTTCTCTTGCTTTCCTTGTAATAATGATTATTTAGATTTCAAGAGAATTAATTTTAAATAAACATGCAACCAATTTGTTAATTACTACGAGCATTGAGTTCTTTCTCATTGTGTGTTAATATATATTCTTCAGTGTTTACATTCTAATAATAATAAATATTTATGCCTAACTTAGATATAATTGCAGTATACGAACGTTAAGTGGGTAATAAAGCAGTTCAAGCCAATATCTTACTTCAATCTGTATCGTAGATTACAATTATCGTTAAAAAAATTTGAATATTCGTATCCAAAATTGATTTTATGTAGGCAGGATGGATAGGGATGCGCACGAGACAAGATTTGAGACCGTCTCGTCTCGACAATATGCTGTAAAAGTGATGTCTCGACTCGAAAAATGTATATTTTTCTATTGGAAGAGCTGTGTCTCGACTTGAATTTTGTCAGGAAAATTCTGTCTCGACTCGACTCTGCGCATCCCTAAGGATGAACAGTTTGAAGAGGCCAGTATTCCAAAGCTGGCGGGGTAACCAACTACACCATTACGCAACACTATTTCATATATAACCATTATTATACACTTCATTTTCACAAGTTTCTTCTTATAATAACTATATCGATTTCCTACTTAAATTCAATTATAGATAATTGTTTCTTATGTAGCAGCTAATATTCATGTTATACACTATAAAACAAGTACAAATTCAATGTAAATAAATGAAAATGTAAGATTTTACATATTACTGGCATTGCGATTAAATCCGATTTTAAGCAGTACATATTTTCGAAATAATTGTTGAAATTGCTTTATAAGAATCCAGATTATGATGTACCATAAGGTTTTGTAATGCAAAGAAAAAGAATACAAGCTTATATATATATAGGTGTATTTTAGGGGACTTCCGGTCTTGAACCCCCAAATTTTATGTTTATTCAAATAAAATATTGTAAAGTGAATGAAATATCTTGTAGAATGTTCACATTTCCAAGAATGAAGTTAGCCTAGCCCATATTTTTTTTGTTTTGCCGAAAAAAAATTCCCGCCAAGTAATGGGCTATCAAAGATGGGGTGTAGAATTTATGAATTGTAGAAGACATGGAAAATGGTCAACTTCGGAGCCTCACCATTTGGCTATGGAGACAGGTAGAGATATAATTCTTGTTGTGGTATGTACATATGGATATAAATAAACTATATTTTATTATAGTTTGGTTTGTGCATGTGTATCCTTCTGTCAGGGCCTAAAATACAATGAAATCATAGCTCCACACTGGTAAAAAATTTAGGTAGTATAGAAAAACTAGTTTAGTCAGCATTTGTTTTGACATATAATCAGTGTTCTGTCCAGTACATCATGTTTACCTGCGACCAAATTATTATTATTATTATTATTATGTAGGAAAATTTTGGCATCCAAAGCAAACAAAATTAAAGGCACATTAGGATACATATTTAATTGTATTGTATTAAACCATAAAATACAGGATACATACCGGTAAGAAAAATAGTCACACTGGAAGAAAAAAGTCACTTTTTCTTACATAAGAATTTCACTGTCATTTTTCCGTGATCATTACGCTGTCAGCCTGTTTTCTGCCGAGGCAAATACACCGTTATACCAGGGTTGTTCCTTTGACTTCCTACCAACTTCAAAACGCCTTTCCTTTCTGGCCAACCATTTCATAACAGCAGAGGTTGGGCTAAAATTTTCCAACGAACCCATATTTATAGTAACGTGAAGGTAATTTTTCACAGTAGTGGGAACCGAAGAGAGTCTGTTATCTGTTTTCAATATGTTGAAGTCAACATCGGAAGAAGATGGTTTCGAAGCAACAACTCGGGCTAGACTTGTTGACAGAGCATGAAATGACTGATTTCCACAGATTTTCATGAGAAGGCTTTTAGCGTCCACACCTTTCAACATACTGCACGATGATGCCTCTCTATATTGCATTGCGAACTGCAAAATATCTGTATCAGGACAAATAACTTTGTGGCACTCTCTTAGGACATCATCAGTTCATCCTCTTGCAAAACACGCAAAGGCTCCAAAGTAACAATACTGTCTTCATACAGCAAACGCTGACTAACAAAGTTAATTATGGAATCCAGGACTTCGTAGCGTACTACAGTAAACTCTCTTTTCTCACTGACATATTTGTTATGGGATTTATTGCGACGTGTGTTACGATGAAGTTGAATACCATGTAATGAGTACTGTATTTCGTTTAAAAACGTTTCTTCCTATCCGCCCAGAGGTTTCTCTTTCATACTCTCCAATTGTGCTACAGTTCTATTTTTATTTGTCATTATGTCCAAAAGAAACATTTCATCACTCTCAAACTTCTGCTGGCAGTTTTTGAAAACATATAGAGCGTTTGTCACAAGATAAAGGCGATCTACTTCTATCCATTTACGCAGATGGCCATTGGCTTCATTACATCCATGGCTTTCCGTTTGCAAATAAAGGCAGCTTGGATACCAATTTTTTAGGAGAGTAGTGATCATGCTGAATAAAAATTCAGTCCACCTGACGTCAAAATATTCTGGGTGGTGCAAAACTTCTAAGTTATTTTCTGAAGCTACCATCGTTAAATCTTTCGTTCGCTGCCCTGAAGAGTGATAGAAAACACACAGTCCAGATGTTTGTATAAGAGATTAAACTTCTTGGACATTCTTGGTGACATCTTTCCATGCTAAATTAATGCGATGGGCAGCACACCAAATTTTCAACATAGGCAACGTTTCACCTGAAGCAACTCTTTCATCAGTTAACAATTTCCACATTCCTTTGTGTTCTCCTGTATTCGTGTAACTATCGGAGTCGCCCTGGGAAACAGTTCTTCCCATTGCATTACTCCTTCTACTGATTTTCGTAACGCTGTAACATGCGCTTCGGAGCCTCTTTCTTCTGGTTCTTCAAAGCTAAGGGAAAATAACTTGTTCTTACACTTTTCGTCAACAATATTGGCCATAACGTGATGATTGTGCAACTGCATTCTGTCGACACTACTATCGTTTCTCAGTGATATAGTTAGTGATGTCGTCAAACAGAAAATCACATTTCCCCCTTTTAAAAAAAATCAAGAAATATATACTTTTTGACTACGTGCACGTCACGGGAGCTGTGCGAGGGCTTTGCCAGCATTGGCAGGGCTTAACTTTTGAATCAGTTCTACCTCTTTAATACGGTGACCATAATATGGTAATTAGTAAATCACAATAAGTTCATCAGGTTGAACAGTATTTATCAGTTCCCAATCCCATATCAATGATAGCATTATGTGGAATTTATAATATTTTTAGTGAAATACTTATACCTGGTTGCGCCAAACGTCACCTATGTCTAGTTTATTTTATCCAGAGTTCAAGATTTAATCAGCGATGTTCAACACACACAAAAATATTTTTAATGTCCATGGTACTTAAGTCATAAAGTTAAGCATTTGAACTGGGAACAGTCTCCACAGAGTTTTGGCCTGGCTTGTTTAGTACATGAGTTTTGTCTTTAGAAAAATATAATTACGAATAATTTATGTTTGAAATACCAGTCAGCTGTTACTAATTGCCTTTGAAAATTGCCATACAATTTTCGCTATGCATTTTCGCATTGTCACGGTGATCCTGAGAATTTGAAAGTACCATCACAAAAGGTTATTATAATGGTAGAAGGGGGAGTGGAAACCAATATGGCTAAGTGATTAATGTAATTTATAGATAAATAATGAAAGCTGCTAAATTTGATAGTAATAGTGGTACTAGTTGTTAAATTCATGTTCAGATTCGACACTGACGTACCAGTACGGCAGTCGGGAGTACGTCTAGCACTGATACACAACAGTTCAACCATAACTAGACTGCCATATCAGTCTCAATTTAAAATTATTAGTTATCTTAGTTCAGAATAAAGATGCGAAGATTATTCATTTTGCTATATGTGAAAAAGAATACAAAGGTTCATAATAGCAGTTACTCCAGGTCCAAAACTCCTCCGAAAATAAATCCTTTAAATTCTGTTTATTTTATTGAGTTCGTCCCAAAAATAAGAGCGATGACTTTGCGACATTAATACTCGATAAAGCTGCGACAGTAATACTCCTCAGAGTTCTTGTATCTTAATCCACCATCTCACGCCGAACTGTTAGATTGCATTGTTGAGGCAGATATAGGAAATGTACGAAAAGCCTTAAAAAACGCACTAGCTATATCACTGAGAAGCGATAGTAGTGTCGACAGAATGCAGTTGCACAATCATCACGTTATGGCCAATATTGTTGACGAAAAGTGTAAGAACAAGTTATTGTCCCTGGGCTTTGAAGAACCAGAAGAAAGAGGCTCCGAAGCGCATGTTACAGCGTTACGAAAATCAGTAGAAGGAGTAATGCCATGGAAAGAACTGTTTCCCAGAGTGACTTCGATAGTTACACGAATACAGGAGAACACAAAGGAATGTGGAAATTGTTAACTGATGAGAGTTGCTTCAGGTGAAACGTTGCCTCTGTTGAAAATTTGGTGTGCTGCCCATCGCATTAATTTAGCATGGAAAGATGTCACCAAGAATATCGAAGAAGTTTCATCTCTCATACAAACATCTGGACTGTGTGCTTTCTATCACTCTTCAGGCCAGCGAACGAAAGATTTAACGATGGTAGCTTCAGAAAATAACTTAGAAGTTTTGCACCACCCAGAATATTTTAACGTCAGGTGGACTGAATTTTTATTCAGCATGATCACTACTCTCCTAAAAAATTGGTATCCAAGCTGCCTTTATTTGCAAACGGAAAGCCATGGATGTAATGAAGCCAATGGCCATCTGCGTAAATGGATAGAAGTAGATCGCCTTTATCTTGTGACAAACGCTCTATATGTTTTCAAGAACTGCCAGCAGAAGTTTGAGAGTGACGAAATGTTTCTTTTAGACATAACAAATAAAAATAGAACTGCAACACAATTGGAGAGTATGAAAGAGAAACCTCTGGGCGGATAGGAAGAAACGTTTTTAAACGAACGTGTGCCAGAGAACGTCAACGGAGAAATACAGTACTCTGTGAACGGGGGGAAGGATTATTGCATGTGATGAATAATTTAGAACAATAATTATTATGTTAGAATGCAAATGTGGGAGGAAACTTCACATGCACGCTGAAAATTACTCTAATTTTACGCAACCTCCACTCACAAAGTTGATTAAATGAATTTAGTTTAGTCGGTAGAGTCTTATTTAATAAAAAAAATTAAATTTTGAAAGGTTAAACTATGTTCTCTGTAACATGAAACTCTAATTTACAGGTTCCTCGTAGTTTTAATAGCCATCCTGAGTGTGAAAATTACCCAATATTAGCATGAAACACGCTCACCGTATTCACGACTCATTCATAATCCCAGCATCTGGCCTGAAAAGCAAACAAATAGACAGGAAATGATAACACATACCTGGCAGCCAAACTGATGAAAGGAAAGAGAATCCCAAATTTTCGGTTGTAATCCTTTTAATGCGCAGATCCAACATTCCAAGTGAGAACGAATATAATATCATACAAAAGCACTCGCGCGCAGTCTCACACTGAGACACAAAGAAGAAAAAAATGTATTTTCTTTAAAATTTTGAATCACCCCTTTTAAAAGCAGAGATCTCGCTTAATTGTTTGTGCACTTTTCTTTAATTGCGCTGATTTCTTCTTTCTTGAAGTGTCCCTGCAGGTCAACACTCCTTACACTGCACTGTGGTGTTTCTTCCGCAATTGGCGACCAAGGTTTTCTGCATCTACCATCCTCCTTCTGCTTCGGGTTTGCTGCTAGGCTCTTTCTACTGATGGTTGTCCATCTAACACCTGGGTTATGTTCTGTCAGTGGCGGTTAGGCGGGTTAGCCTCTGTGTCATGATACTAATTATCATTTGTACGTGTAATGAAAGTTCGCACTATTTCGCTGTTACATGAAGCACTTAAATTTGATACCGCTAATAGACGCCTAATATGTACAAGGCTAAATACTAAGTCTCGTACCGAATATCATTTAAACAAACTACAAGGTATTCCACCATTGGTCATAGCCTAAAGTGACAGGCATAGAGTTTGTTTTGACCAATAATATAGAATGGAACTTAATAATCACTGCGACTAACGATAATCATGTTTACGGCGCTCGAAGTAATATTCAAATGTTTAGTCTGGGCGAAGAACTTCACAAATTATTATGAAGAAATGTCTCTTCACACCCGCATTTGCCGTACATGATTCTACGTAATAAAATATTAAATCGCTGATATATCAGACATCAGAACTTTCTCAAATGTTAAGTGTGCTTCCTACACTCTCATTCCACTAGCACTACAGAAAACTGAGTTCGTAGTAAATGTAGTTTATATTACGATTACTAAAATTTTAGCGGTCATTTCACACAGCTCAAGTTCCACACACACACGATGAGTTTACTTTCAACTAAAATAAACTGTTCTCTCAAACACGAACTTATCGTTGACGATGTCTACGATTCGAAAACTAAGAAAACACTGTCCGTTTAAAAAAAACTAAGAGTTTTGCGACCGATGTTTCCGAATCGAAGATTCAGAATTCACTGTCCCTCGTGTTCCGTACACTACTGTTTTATTGTCACCGAAGTTCATTGTTTGCTTGAACTTCGTGTTGGGTCAAACCACTATTACCCGCTTCTCCCAAAATAGGTGGGGAAGGTACATCCTTCACTGGAAGTCTTCCAGTGACCTACTTAATTCTTATATTCAACAGGTTTTCTGCTTTTTATGCTTTTTCTATCTCACGCCAATTAAATTGTTAAATGTCACTATATGTGCTTATTAGTTTATTTAATAAGCTTTACTACGGTGTATAACACACACAAACACTATGCCAGGTTAATTGGCAATATTTAAATAAACACACAACATTATAGTGAACTGGTCACTCAACATGTTCGCGTACTTGTCTTGACAAGTGAAGCCACCTAGTGGCGACGAATATAACTTTTTGTCCAAGTGACATTGGAAATCGCATAAGCCTGTAATTGATACATTTGAAGGTTTTTGGTTGTAATATGATTTCTCATCGTAAATACACAATTTAAATACACTACACATATGCTATTATGTTAAAAGAGTCCCAACCAGGGCTGTCATGGTCTGATACATTAGAACGAGTATTATAATATGGTTTGAGAGTTCTCTTCTCTACCATTCAGCATTGAATCTGGTCGATGTTAAAAAAAAACTAATGGTTTGTGTTTGTCGATTACTTCTCACAACCATCAACCAGGCTTATAATTACTATTAGTACAAGCCATTAACATAAAGCAAACTAAATATCGATCTAACTATATCTAAATAATACGGAAACATCCAGAAAGTTTATTTACATATTATAAATCATACTATTGTAGCAAATCATACACGCGAGAGCAGACGCAAATGATCCATCAACAGAGACATCTGACGGATGTTTCTGCACTATTACAATCAGGATTCTGAACGGCTACAACCAGGACTAAAATGAACTCGTCCAAAATTTCAAATTTGTCAAACTTCTCCTCTCTGATAGAAGTTCGTTGACCAAGCGATGCTTCCTGTAACTAGGACGTGAAAAAGAGGTGTGTCTTGAAAATATCACACTCCATTGTACCAACAATTCGTCACAGATACGCTAAAATTTTGCTTGCTTCGAAACTATTGTGCAGGCGGACTTGGTGTCTCCATAGTGTCAGTGTATGTCCCTAACTATAACTACACTAGAAAGTGAGACTAGCTCTGCTGATATGCGAAGAGTGGAGCTCATAGTTATTCTAACCAAATAAAGATAGCTACATTGGCTCACTGTTTCTTTCCCACGCTGTGGAAGAACAATGCTCCTTTAAAAAAGCAAGCTTTCTTAAAGTTTTTTTTTCTCTGAGGACTTCTCTGCCTCTACTGCAAGCAAAATAGCATATGTGAACTTCCGAATGTTCTATCTTCTCCAATGTAATATTTAAATAATATTAAAATATCGCTGCACCAATATGACGTCCAGTCCTGTTGTTAATCTATGTTTAATTACATACTCTAAATAAACAATATATATACACATACAATGCAAATAAGTTATCTGCTCCCGCTGCTACGTATGCAAAACCAATAAAATAAATATGTAAATTCCCTAATTAAACGATTAAATATTCATAAAATGAAGCAAAAAATTTGATATGCAAATATTATATAAACACAGTTCATGTGCTTTTCACATATTCCCCTCCTAAGGAAATGCAACCGTTAATTGCTTAATCGTTGCATTTTCTCAGAAGTGGTGACAATACACTTTATGTAAATATCATACATATTCCGTATATACTATAATTTAAACAAAATATCCCTAACGTACATGAATATATTCTTACAATAATAAAACAGAAAACTAATCATTAATACGGCATAATCAATACACAAATTATCTCTCTGCAGTAAAACTATCTCTCTGCAATATAACACAGCGCAACAACTCTCTTTTGTGTCAGTAGTAGCGAGGTGCGTCTGTGAGTGAATGCATCATCAGCCTTCCTTCCTGCATGACGCGTTGTGTTTACATTCTTCTCCTACGACGTCATCAGGTCAACTGGTTCCTGCGGAAGCGCGGCTTCACGCTGTATGTATTTCTTCAAATGAAACACGTTTCGTTTCATAATGACTTCTCTCGTCTCAGGATCATTGTTTATCTTATGGAAGCGCTATCTTGAATACTGCGTACTGGACATTACTCAGAACCGACAATCATGCGTTATTGTTATTCCATGCATCAGAGACTACTGTGACTTAATTTCACTATGTATTTTACGTGACTTTCTTTACTCATCAACCCTGATCATTGTGTTGTACACACACTAGCGAAGCACCCCTCTGCTTCATGCTCACAAGCGATTTCTTCAATTATCTATCTTATACTACCGTGCAGGAAACTTCATTATTTCTGGCTGTTTTCTTCTATTACAATTGCGCAGTCATCCAATCTACTTTGGCGCTCTACCAGCGGACTCTGTTACGAAGTGGTATTCTTCTCTATGATTCCCCACGTCATCCATTGACTAGTAGTATTCGTGACAGCAGTTCTATGTCGTATCGGGTATGGATACATCCGGGTCTTCATTGGTCGGTCATCGGTCACTTCAATGGTGTGGTGGTAGTCCCTTACTGTACCGGGCTTCTCATCAAATATCGATCTATGTCTGTAGAGCACGTCGTACAACTTTTGTTTCTCATCCCCACTCAAATCTGTATACTTTTCAACATGGTCTCTAATATCGTTGGGTGTAGCCTGGGTTCGAACCTTCGCTCACTCCTGTGGCGAGTACACAACATTCGCAAGTTCGGCTGCAGTTGGGAATTTCCCATCATCCAACTGGCTGCGCAGAGTAGCCAACTCTTGCTGGTGGCATCCATCTGCTGACGCTCGCGCGAACTGTGGGGTAGTCAGCGGTCCTATCCTTGACGCGCACATACTACTAACCGTGGGATTATATAAATCGACCACATCATCTTCGAATTCCCAGGATAATTTTCTTATGAATAGATCTTCTTCCTCTACCACTATGTCTCGAAAAGAAACTTCTATGTGGTGGGGGTGATTTAACAAAAGGACGTTTCTCTCGTAGTCCAAAATTACTCTACTCTCTACGAAAAACTGTGAACCCAAGATGAGCTCACGGTTGAGCCCCTTCACAATTATTGCCGAAGTATAGAACTCCTTACCTGCAATAATTAGTTCTAATAATACTTGACCGATGATCGACGCAACGGAACGACCGAACGCTGAACTGACACGTATGTTTGATGACTTGATAAACGCTGGCGGGGGGTCTCGCTGACGTATAACTTCCCAACATTGGAGCGAAATCGCCGAAATACTAGCTCCGCTATCTAATAAAGCCAGAATTTTATTTTCGAACAAACCTACTTCTACCTCTGGAAGTGTCACCAAATTATTAGTGGGTAGTTTTTCAGTTGAAGTTTCTAAAAGGTCCCTGAAAATCGCATTCGTCTCATCAAACAAATTCCTGTTTATTTTAATTTTGTCCCCATTTCTCTTCAAAAACATTATTTCGGAATGACGAATGTCGTTGTTTCCTCCACGATTGAAATGTGTGGTGCTTATAATGCGTTTACAAGTATCGCAGCCCTCATTCTCTAGTGTCTCAATACTTTTTACTTGTATCTCACAACTATCTTCTTTTTCTTCTAAATCATTGCTATGTTCTATAACACTGTTACGCACATTCTCAGTAAGAAAATTCGCCGGTTTTCCTTGAATATTCAGCACGCAAGTATCCAAGGTACCGTTCTGAGAACATGCGGACAGTTCTCAGTTGCGCTGATTGTTCCCTGGGCTGTTCGCACGAGAATTGCCTCGAGACGAGACTTGTCTCCGGGACTGCGTAGCCCTTTCATCATGAATTCGGAGCTGGTTCACCTCTGCAGCATAGTCATTATTGCGATTGTTGTCGCGTTGCTGCATGTTACCTCGACCCCTATTTCTTCCACGTCTTTGCCCCCTATTACTCTGGTTTACCGTTCGAGACCCTCCATTGTCATGAGACTGACCATTGGAGTTTCTCGAACGCCAATTGCCGTTAGAATTGGTATCTCTATTACCATTGCCTCTTCTATTACCCCTATTCTGATAAGGCCCATTGTCCCTATGGAACCTGCTTCTAGTGGGGTTACTCGGCCTACTGTTTCGTGGGGGGGAGATCGCCCTGTTTCTTCTTCTTCTTCTACTGTGAGAGCATTGATTCCCCTCCTATTATTGGTATTCGGTGGCTGGTAGGTGGATTGCAGCTCCCCTACTATGCTTAGTAACTCGTCTATGGTGCGTGGTTTCGACGAAACTATGCACCTATAGATCGAGAAAGGCAATTGTCGCGGCAAAACCCTCAACAAAACTTGGGGAGGCAAAGGGGGGTCGAGAATACTGTTGGTGTGTAACAACTCCAACAAGTATTCTGTTGGTTTTTTATTGCCCCGTGTCTTGAATCTCGACGTTAGGATGGAGGCACGGAGGTTAGCGAGCTTCTCCTCGCTTAGATAGGCCTCTTTGAAGTGCTTTATGAGGTCCTGATAGCTGTGGCACTTCTTTAACGTGACCTGCACCCATTGCCGTGAGATACCACGAAAACAGTGGGATGAAAATGCAAGCCGTCTCTCTTCCGGCACACCCGTCAAATCAAAATAGTTTTCCAACTCAACTAGAAAGTTGTGGGCTTGGACCTCTGATTCACAACCCGTAAACGTAGGAAGAGACAGATCCCTATGTAGTAGCCCTAGCGCCGATGCTACTTGACAGGTAGTCACACTACCACTACTACTGCTGGTGTTATTGATGTTGTTAGGGGTAGGGGCAGCCTGCTCATCTGAACTCTCAGGTCTGGGGAGCTCAGGGAACTGTCTCGCATGGCTCGGTCCAGCGACCGGCGTGTCCACTCCTTCATGCGAAACAGAGGCTGTGTTTTGACAGCTGGGACTGTTTTCTCGCACCGACTCTTTTAACAGTTCCAACTGTTCCTCCCATCTCATTTCTGCACGGCGTAATTTTGATTGTAGATGTCCCACAGAACTGTCTACGGTGGCCTTCACTCTATCTACCTCACTTGATACAGCGGCTACATTTTCACCCACTCTCTCCATGTCACCACGTAAATGGCTGACATCACGAGAGACCTGAGCGAGATCCGAACCAAGGACCTCTGAAATCTCGCCTATCCTATTTTCTGTGTTTACTTCTAACTGGCTAATTCTGTCTTCAGTTGCCTCTACAGAAGTTTTCAACTCCTGGCAGGATGCTGTGATCTTTGACTCAAGAGCTTACGCTGAGGAATCAATCCTTGCCTCTAGCTCTGATACATTTTGAAGCATTTCCTGCCTAAAGCTGGCAGTAATCTGCTTCTCCACAGCCTCTAACTTCTCTAGCATAGCTCTACTAGAGTTCTCCTGCCTGTTCGCTAACTCCTCTAACGTTCTCTCCTGCACCCTTTCTTGTCTCTCAAGTTTTTTCTCATGTTTTTCTAATTTCTCTGCTATTTCCGAAAGTGACTTTTCATGTTTCCCTGAAACCTCTAGCAACGTTCTTTCTTGTTTCTTCTCTTGTGTTTCTAATTTTCCTGAAATCTCTCTTAACATATGAAACAGTGACGCGAGACACGGGTCAGTAACGGTAGTGACTTGCGCTGAGGTGGAAGGAACCGGTTCCCTAACCTGCTCGGATTCGTTTGCCCTTTTAGTGCTAACTGTACTTTCTCCAGGCGGAACTACTTCCTGGAGAGAGGTGTTTACGTCGTCTATAGAATCACTAACGGTGTCCTGAGACTCCGACGGAAACTCAATGACCTGCGCAAATTGTTCGTTAACTAAGCTGTTGTCTGCAGAGCCCTCCATTGCTTTCGCTTGACTACGAGTTATTACCATAAATGTGTTTTACGTGTTACTAATAAACAAATTTGTACGCTAATGTGCCTAACTGATTCACTAACAAAGTATTCCCCTCCAAAAGGCTTTAGAATTTTCAACACACTTTAATACATATACGCATATAACACAAAAATAAAACACAAATAAATGATAAACTTTCTGGATGGCGCGACAACCTGAAAGAAAAACATTTACTGACACGCGTCTGGCTTGTGCTAATTGTCGTGAACACGTTGGGTAATTTTCTTTTCTTGTTGTGGCATCATATTTCAAATAAAACAAACAAATGAAAACAAAACTTTAAACTTAACTCTCTTACCACAACGTTAAATATTTAAAATAAAATTTTGCAAGGGACATAGATACAAAACTTGCACTCAGGATGGTGTGTGCCGTGCCCCACGCGAACGGCAGCCAAGTTCTTTGTGAACGGGGGGAAGGATTATTGCATGTGATGAATAATTTAGAACAATAATTATTATGTTAGAATGCAAATGTGGGAGGAAACTTCACATGCACGCTGAAAATTACTCTAATTTTACGCAACCTCCACTCACAAAGTTGATTAAATGAATTTAGTTCAGTCAGTAGAGCCTTATTTAATAAAAAAAATTAAATTTTGAAAGGTTAAACTATGTTCTCTGTAACATGAAACTCTAATTTACAGGTTCCTCGTAGTTTTAACAGCCATCCTGAGTGTGAAAATTACCCAATATTAGCATGAAACACGCTCACCGTATTCACGACTCATTCATAATCCCAGCATCTGGCCTGAAAAGCAAACAAATAGACAGGAAATGATAACACATACCTGGCAGCCAAACTGATGAAAGGAAAGAGAATCCCAAATTTTCGGTTGTAATCCTTTTAATGCGCAGATCCAACATTCCAAGTGAGAACGAATATAATATCATACAAAAGCACTCGCGCGCAGTCTCACACTGAGACACGAAGAAGAAAAAAATGTATTTTCTTTAAAATTTTGAATCACCCCTTTTAAAAGCAGAGATCTCGCTTAATTGTTTGTGCACTTTTCTTTAATTGCGCTGATTTCTTCTTTCTTGAAGTGTCCCTGCAGGTCAACACTCCTTACACTGCACTGTGGTGTTTCTTCCGCAATTGGCGACCAAGGTTTTCTGCATCTACCATCCTCCTTCTGCTTCGGGTTTGCTGCTAGGCTCTTTCTACTGATGGTTGTCCATCTAACACCTGGGTTATGTTCTGTCAGTGGCGGTTAGGCGGGTTAGCCTCTGTGTCATGATACTAATTACCATTTGTACGTGTAATGAAAGTTCGCACTATTTCGCTGTTACATGAAGCACTTAAATTTGATACCGCTAATACACGCCTAATATGTACAAGGCTAAATACTAAGTCTCGTACCGAATATCATTTAAACAAACTACAAGGTATTCCACCATTGGTCATAGCCTAAAGTGACAGGCATAGAGTTTGTTTTGACCAATAATATAGAATGGAACTTAATAATCACTGCGACTAATGATAATCATGTTTACGGCGCTCGAAGTAATATTCAAATGTTTAGTCTGGGCGAAGAACTTCACAAATTATTATGAAGAAATGTCTCTTCACACCCGCATTTGCCGTACATGATTCTACGTAATAAAATATTAAATCGCTGATATATCAGACATCAGAACTTTCTCAAATGTTAAGTGTGCTTCCTACACTCTCATTCCACTAGCACTACAGAAAACTGAGTTCGTAGTAAATGTAGTTTATATTACGATTACTAAAATTTTAGCGGTCATTTCACACAGCTCAAGTTCCACACACACACGATGAGTTTACTTTCAACTAAAATAAACTGTTCTCTCAAACACGAACTTATCGTTGACGATGTCTACGATTCGAAAACTAAGAAAACACTGTCCGTTTAAAAAAAACTAAGAGTTTTGCGACCGATGTTTCCGAATCGAAGATTCAGAATTCACTGTCCCTCGTGTTCCGTACACTACTGTTTTATTGTCACCGAAGTTCATTGTTTGCTTGAACTTCGTGTTGGGTCAAACCACTATTACCCGCTTCTCCCAAAATAGGTGGGGAAGGTACATCCTTCACTGGAAGTCTTCCAGTGACCTACTTAATTCTTATATTCAACAGGTTTTCTGCTTTTTATGCTTTTTCTATCTCACGCCAATTAAATTGTTAAATGTCACTATATGTGCTTATTAGTTTATTTAATAAGCTTTACTACGGTGTATAACACACACAAACACTATGCCAGGTTAATTGGCAATATTTAAATAAACACACAACATTATAGTGAACTGGTCACTCAACATGTTCGCGTAGTTGTCTTGACAAGTGGAGCCACCTAGTGGCGACGAATATAACTTTTTGTCCAAGTGACATTGGAAATCGCATAAGCCTGTAATTGATACATTTGAAAGTTTTTGGTTGTAATATGATTTCTCATCGTAAATACACAATTTAAATACACTACACATATGCTATTATGTTAAAAGAGTCCCAACCAGGGCTGTCATGGTCTGACACATTAGAACGAGTATTATAATATGGTTTGAGAGTTCTCTTCTCTACCATTCAGCATTGAATCTGGTCGATGTTAAAAAAAGCTTATGGTTTGTGTTTGTTTGTCGATTACTTCTCACAACCATCAACCAGGCTTATAATTACTATTAGTACAAGCCATTAACATAAAGCAAACTAAATATCGATCTAACTATATCTAAATAATAAGGAAACATCCAGAAAGTTTATTTACATATTATAAATCATACTATTGTAGCAAATCATACACGCGAGAGCAGACGCAAATGATCCATCAACAGAGACATCTGACGGATGTTTCTGCACTATTACAATCAGGATTCTGAACGGCTACAACCAGGACTAAAATGAACTCGTCCAAAATTTCAAATTTGTCAAACTTCTCCTCTCTGATAGAAGTTCGTTGACCAAGCGATGCTTCCTGTAACTAGGACGTGAAAAAGAGGTGTGTCTTGAAAATATCACACTCCATTGTACCAACAATTCGTCACAGATACGCTAAAATTTTGCTTGCTTCGAAACTATTGTGCAGGCGGACTTGGTGTCTCCATAGTGTCAGTGTATGTCCCTAACTATAACTACACTAGAAAGTGAGACTAGCTCTGCTGATATGCGAAGAGTGGAGCTCATAGTTATTCTAACCAAATAAAGATAGCTACATTGGCTCACTGTTTCTTTCCCACGCTGTGGAAGAACAATGCTCCTTTAAAAAAGCAAGCTTTCTTAAAGTTTTTTTTTTCTCTGAGGACTTCTCTGCCTCTACTGCAAGCAAAATAGCATATGTGAACTTCCGAATGTTCTATCTTCTCCAATGTAATATTTAAATAATATTAAAATATCGCTGCACCAATATGACGTCCAGTCCTGTTGTTAATCTATGTTTAATTACATACTCTAAATAAACAATATATATACACATACAATGCAAATAAGTTATCTGCTCCCGCTGCTACGTATGCAAAACCAATAAAATAAATATGTAAATTCCCTAATTAAACGATTAAATATTCATAAAATGAAGCAAAAAATTTGATATGCAAATATTATATAAACACAGTTCATGTGCTTTTCACAATATTCCCCTCCTAAGGAAATGCAACCGTTAATTGCTTAATCGTTGCATTTTCTCAGAAGTGGTGACAATACACTTTATGTAAATATCATACATAATCCGTATATACTATAATTTAAACAAAATATCCCTAACGTACATGAATATATTCTTACAATAATAAAACAGAAAACTAATCATTAATACGGCATAATCAATACACAAATTATCTCTCTGCAGTAAAACTATCTCTCTGCAATATAACACTCAGCGCAACAACTCTCTTTTGTGTCAGTAGTAGCGAGGTGCGTCTGTGAGTGAATGCATCATCAGCCTTCCTTCCTGCATGACGCGTTGTGTTTACATTCTTCTCCTACGACGTCATCAGGTCAACTGGTTCCTGCGGAAGCGCGGCTTCACGCTGTATGTATTTCTTCAAATGAAACACGTTTCGTTTCATAATGACTTCTCTCGTCTCAGGATCATTGTTTATCTTATGGAAGCGCTATCTTGAATACTGCGTACTGGACATTACTCAGAACCGACAATCATGCGTTATTGTTATTCCATGCATCAGAGACTACTGTGACTTAATTTCACTATGTATTTTACGTGACTTTCTTTACTCATCAACCCTGATCATTGTGTTGTACACACACTAGCGAAGCACCCCTCTGCTTCATGCTCACAAGCGATTTCTTCAATTATCTATCTTATACTACCGTGCAGGAAACTTCATTATTTCTGGCTGTTTTCTTCTATTACAATTGCGCAGTCATCCAATCTACTTTGGCGCTCTACCAGCGGACTCTGTTACGAAGTGGTATTCTTCTCTATGATTCCCCACGTCATCCATTGACTAGTAGTATTCGTGACAGTAGTTCTATGTCGTATCGGGTATGGATACATCCGGGTCTTCATTGGTCGGTCATCGGTCACTTCAATGGTGTGGTGGTAGTCCCTTACTGTACCGGGCTTCTCATCAAATATCGATCTATGTCTGTAGAGCACGTCGTACAACTTTTGTTTCTCATCCCCACTCAAATCTGTATACTTTTCAACATGGTCTCTAATATCGTTGGGTGTAGCCTGGGTTCGAACCTTCGCTCACTCCTGTGGCGAGTACACAACATTCGCAAGTTCGGCTGCAGTTGGGAATTTCCCATCATCCAACTGGCTGCGCAGAGTAGCCAACTCTTGCTGGTGGCATCCATCTGCTGACGCTCGCGCGAACTGTGGGGTAGTCAGCGGTCCTATCCTTGACGCGCACATACTACTAACCGTGGGATTATATAAATCGACCACATCATCTTCGAATTCCCAGGATAATTTTCTTATGAATAGATCTTCTTCCTCTACCACTATGTCTCGAAAAGAAACTTCTATGTGGTGGGGGTGATTTAACAAAAGGACGTTTCTCTCGTAGTCCAAAATTACTCTACTCTCTACGAAAAACTGTGAACCCAAGATGAGCTCACGGTTGAGCCCCTTCACAATTATTGCCGAAGTATAGAACTCCTTACCTGCAATAATTAGTTCTAATAATACTTGACCGATGATCGACGCAACGGAACGACCGAACGCTGAACTGACACGTATGTTTGATGACTTGATAAACGCTGGCGGGGGGTCTCGCTGACGTATAACTTCCCAACATTGGAGCGAAATCGCCGAAATACTAGCTCCGCTATCTAATAAAGCCAGAATTTTATTTTCGAACAAACCTACTTCTACCTCTGGAAGTGTCACCAAATTATTAGTGGGTAGTTTTTCAGTTGAAGTTTCTAAAAGGTCCCTGATAATCGCATTCGTCTCATCAAACAAATTCCTGTTTATTTTAATTTTGTCCCCATTTCTCTTCAAAAACATTATTTCAGAATGACGAATGTCGTTGTTTCCTCCACGATTGAAATGTGTGGTGCTTATAATGCGTTTACAAGTATCGCAGCCCTCATTCTCTAGTGTCTCAATACTTTTTACTTGTGTCTCACAACTATCTTCTTTTTCTTCTAAATCATTGCTATGTTCTATAACACTGTTACGCACATTCTCAGTAAGAAAATTCGCCGGTTGTCCTTGAATATTCAGCACGCAAGTATCCAAGGTACCGTTCTGAGAACATGCGGACAGTTCTCAGTTGCGCTGATTGTTCCCTGGGCTGTTCGCACGAGAATTGCCTCGAGACGAGACTTGTCTCGTGGACTGCGTAGCCCTTTCATCATGAATTCGGAGCTGGTTCACCTCTGCAGCATGGTCATTATTGCGATTGTTGTCGCGTTGCTGCATGTTACCTCGACCCCTATTTCTTCCACGTCTTTGCCCCCTATTACTCTGGTTTCCCGTTCGAGACCCTCCATTGTCATGAGACTGACCATTGGAGTTTCTCGAACGCCAATTGCCGTTAGAATTGGTATCTCTATTACCATTGCCTCTTCTATTACCCCTATTCTGATAAGGCCCATTGTCCTTATGGAACCTTCTGCTTCTAGTGGGGTTACTCGGCCTACTGTTTCGTGGGGGGGAGATCGCCCTGTTTCTTCTTCTTCTTCTACTGTGAGAGCATTGATTCCCCTCCTATTATTGGTATTCGGTGGCTGGTAGGTGGATTGCAGCTCCCCTACTATACTTAGTAACTCGTCTATGGTGCGTGGTTTCGACGAAACTATGCACCTATAGATCGAGAAAGGCAATTGTCGCGGCAAAACCCTCAACAAAACTTGGGGAGGCAAAGGGGGGTCGAGAATACTGTTGGTGTGTAACAACTCCAACAAGTATTCTGTTGGTTTTTTATTGCCCCGTGTCTTGAATCTCGACGTTAGGATGGAGGCACGGAGGTTAGCGAGCTTCTCCTCGCTTAGATAGGCCTCTTTGAAGTGCTTTATGAGGTCCTGATAGCTGTGGCACTTCTTTAACGTGACCTGCACCCATTGCCGTGAGATACCACGAAAACAGTGGGATGAAAATGCAAGCCGTCTCTCTTCCGGCACACCCGTCAAATCAAAATAGTTTTCCAACTCAACTAGAAAGTTGTGGGCTTGGACCTCTGATTCACAACCCGTAAACGTAGGAAGAGACAGATCCCTATGTAGTAGCCCTAGCGCCGATGCTACTTGACAGGTAGTCACACTACCACTACTACTGCTGGTGTTATTGATGTTGTTAGGGGTAGGGGCAGCCTGCTCATCTGAACTCTCAGGTCTGGGGAGCTCAGGGAACTGTCTCGCATGGCTCGGTCCAGCGACCGGCGTGTCCACTCCTTCATGCGAAACAGAGGCTGTGTTTTGACAGCTGGGACTGTTTTCTCGCACCGACTCTTTTAACAGTTCCAACTGTTCCTCCCATCTCATTTCTGCACGGCGTAATTTTGATTGTAGATGTCCCACAGAACTGTCTACGGTGGCCTTCACTCTATCTACCTCACTTGATACAGTGGCTACATTTTCACCCACTCTCTCCATGTCACCACGTAAATGGCTGACATCACGAGAGACCTGAGCGAGATCCGAACCAAGGACCTCTGAAATCTCGCCTATCCTACTTTCTGTGTTTACTTCTAACTGGCTAATCCTGTCTTCAGTTGCCTCTACAGAAGTTTTCAACTCCTGGCAGGATGCTGTGATCTTTGACTCAAGAGCTTACGCTGAGGAATCAATCCTTGCCTCTAGCTCTGATACATTTTGAAGCATTTCCTGCCTGAAGCTGGCAGTAATCTGCTTCTCCACAGCCTCTAACTTCTCTAGCATAGCTCTACTAGAGTTCTCCTGCCTGTTCGCTAACTCCTCTAACGTTCTCTCCTGCACCCTTTCTTGTCTCTCAAGTTTTTTCTCATGTTTTTCTAATTTCTCTGCTATTTCCGAAAGTGACTTTTCATGTTTCCCTGAAACCTCTAGCAACGTTCTTTCTTGTTTCTTCTCTTGTGTTTCTAATTTTCCTGAAATCTCTCTTAACATATGAAACAGTGACGCGAGACACGGGTCAGTAACGGTAGTGACTTGCGCTGAGGTGGAAGGAACCGGTTCCCTAACCTGCTCGGATTCGTTTGCCCTTTTAGTGCTAACTGTACTTTCTCCAGGCGGAACTACTTCCTGGAGAGAGGTGTTTACGTCGCCTATAGAATCACTAACGGTGTCCTGAGACTCCGACGGAAACTCAATGACCTGCGCAAATTGTTCGTTAACTAAGCTGTTGTCTGCAGAGCCCTCCATTGCTTTCGCTTGACTACGAGTTATTACCATAAATGTGTTTTACGTGTTACTAATAAACAAATTTGTACGCTAATGTGCCTAACTGATTCACTAACAAAGTATTCCCCTCCAAAAGGCTTTAGAATTTTCAACACACTTTAATACATATACGCATATAACACAAAAATAAAACACAAATAAATGATAAACTTTCTGGATGGCGCGACAACCTGAAAGAAAAACATTTACTGACACGCGTCTGGCTTGTGCTAATTGTCGTGAACACGTTGGGTAATTTTCTTTTCTTGTTGTGGCATCATATTTCAAATAAAACAAACAAATGAAAACAAAACTTTAAACTTAACTCTCTTACCACAACGTTAAATATTTAAAATAAAATTTTGCAAGGGACATAGATACAAAACTTGCACTCAGGATGGTGTGTGCCGTGCCCCACGCGAACGGCAGCCAAGTTCTTTGTGAACGGGGGGAAGGATTATTGCATGTGATGAATAATTTAGAACAATAATTATTATGTTAGAATGCAAATGTGGGAGGAAACTTCACATGCACGCTGAAAATTACTCTAATTTTACGCAACCTCCACTCACAAAGTTGATTAAATGAATTTAGTTCAGTCAGTAGAGCCTTATTTAATAAAAAAAATTAAATTTTGAAAGGTTAAACTATGTTCTCTGTAACATGAAACTCTAATTTACAGGTTCCTCGTAGTTTTAACAGCCATCCTGAGTGTGAAAATTACCCAATATTAGCATGAAACACGCTCACCGTATTCACGACTCATTCATAATCCCAGCATCTGGCCTGAAAAGCAAACAAATAGACAGGAAATGATAACACATACCTGGCAGCCAAACTGATGAAAGGAAAGAGAATCCCAAATTTTCGGTTGTAATCCTTTTAATGCGCAGATCCAACATTCCAAGTGAGAACGAATATAATATCATACAAAAGCACTCGCGCGCAGTCTCACACTGAGACACGAAGAAGAAAAAAATGTATTTTCTTTAAAATTTTGAATCACCCCTTTTAAAAGCAGAGATCTCGCTTAATTGTTTGTGCACTTTTCTTTAATTGCGCTGATTTCTTCTTTCTTGAAGTGTCCCTGCAGGTCAACACTCCTTACACTGCACTGTGGTGTTTCTTCCGCAATTGGCGACCAAGGTTTTCTGCATCTACCATCCTCCTTCTGCTTCGGGTTTGCTGCTAGGCTCTTTCTACTGATGGTTGTCCATCTAACACCTGGGTTATGTTCTGTCAGTGGCGGTTAGGCGGGTTAGCCTCTGTGTCATGATACTAATTACCATTTGTACGTGTAATGAAAGTTCGCACTATTTCGCTGTTACATGAAGCACTTAAATTTGATACTGCTAATACACGCCTAATATGTACAAGGCTAAATACTAAGTCTCGTACCGAATATCATTTAAACAAACTACAAGGTATTCCACCATTGGTCATAGCCTAAAGTGACAGGCATAGAGTTTGTTTTGACCAATAATATAGAATGGAACTTAATAATCACTGCGACTAACGATAATCATGTTTACGGCGCTCGAAGTAATATTCAAATGTTTAGTCTGGGCGAAGAACTTCACAAATTATTATGAAGAAATGTCTCTTCACACCCGCATTTGCCGTACATGATTCTACGTAATAAAATATTAAATCGCTGATATATCAGACATCAGAACTTTCTCAAATGTTAAGTGTGCTTCCTACACTCTCATTCCACTAGCACTACAGAAAACTGAGTTCGTAGTAAATGCAGTTTATATTACGATTACTAAAATTTTAGCGGTCATTTCACACAGCTCAAGTTCCACACACACACGATGAGTTTACTTTCAACTAAAATAAACTGTTCTCTCAAACACGAACTTATCGTTGACGATGTCTACGATTCGAAAACTAAGAAAACACTGTCCGTTTAAAAAAAAAACTAAGAGTTTTGCGACCGATGTTTCCGATTCGAAGATTCAGAATTCACTGTCCCTCGTGTTCCGTACACTACTGTTTTATTGTCACCGAAGTTCATTGTTTGCTTGAACTTCGTGTTGGGTCAAACCACTATTACCCGCTTCTCCCAAAATAGGTGGGGAAGGTACATCCTTCACTGGAAGTCTTCCAGTGACCTACTTAATTCTTACATTCAACAGGTTTTCTGCTTTTTATGCTTTTTCTATCTCACGCCAATTAAATTGTTAAATGTCACTATATGTGCTTATTAGTTTATTTAATAAGCTTTACTACGGTGTATAACACACACAAACACTATGCCAGGTTAATTGGCATTATTTAAATAAATACACAACATTATAGTGAACTGGTCACCCAACATGTTCGCGTACTTGTCTTGACAAGTGGAGCCACCTAGTGGCGACGAATATAACTTTTTGTCCAAGTGACATTGGAAATCGCATAAGCCTGTAATTGATACATTGAAGTTTTTTGGTTGTAATATGATTTCTCATCGTAAATACACAATTTAAATACACTACACATATGCTATTATGTTAAAAGAGTCCCAACCAGGGCTGTCATGGTCTGACACATTAGAACGAGTATTATAATATGGTTTGAGAGTTCTCTTCTGTACCATTCAGCATTGAATCTGGTCGATGTTAAAAAAAACTAATGGTTTGTGTTTGTCTGTCGATTACTTCTCACAACCATCAACCAGGCTTATAATTACTATTAGTACAAGCCATTAACATAAAGCAAACTAAATATCGATCTAACTATATCTAAATAATACGGAAACATCCAGAAAGTTTATTTACATATTATAAATCATACTATTGTAGCAAATCATACACGCGAGAGCAGACGCAAATGATCCATCAACAGAGACATCTGACGGATGTTTCTGCACTATTACAATCAGGATTCTGAACGGCTACAACCAGGACTAAAATGAACTCGTCCAAAATTTCAAATTTGTCAAACTTCTCCTCTCTGATAGAAGTTCGTTGACCAAGCGATGCTTCCTGTAACTAGGACGTGAAAAAGAGGTGTGTCTTGAAAATATCACACTCCATTGTACCAACAATTCGTCACAGATACGCTAAAATTTTGCTTGCTTCGAAACTATTGTGCAGGTGGACTTGGTGTCTCCATAGTGTCAGTGTATGTCCCTAACTATAACTACACTAGAAAGTGAGACTAGCTCTGCTGATATGCGAAGAGTGGAGCTCATAGTTATTCTAACCAAATAAAGATAGCTACATTGGCTCACTGTTTCTTTCCCACGCTGTGGAAGAACAATGCTCCTTTAAAAAAGCAAGCTTTCTTAAAGTTTTTTTTCTCTGAGGACTTCTCTGCCTCTACTGCAAGCAAAATAGCATATGTGAACTTCCGAATGTTCTATCTTCTCCAATGTAATATTTAAATAATATTAAAATATCGCTGCACCAATATGACGTCCAGTCCTGTTGTTAATCTATGTTTAATTACATACTCTAAATAAACAATATATATACACATAAAATGCAAATAAGTTATCTGCTCCCGCTGCTACGTATGCAAAACCAATAAAATAAATATGTAAATTCCCTAATTAAACGATTAAATATTCATAAAATGAAGCAAAAAATTTGATATGCAAATATTATATAAACACAGTTCATGTGCTGTTCACAACTCATTACATGGTATTCAACTTCATCGTAACACATGTCGCAATAAATCCCATAACAAATATGTCAGTGAGAAAAGAGATTTTACTGTAGTACGCTACGAAGTCCTAGATTCCATAATTAATTTTTTTAGTCAGCGTTTGCTGTATGAAGACAGTATTGTTACTTTGGAGCCTTGTCGTGTTTTGCAAGAGGATGTAACTGATGATGTCCTAAGAGAGTGCCACAAAGTTATTTGTCCTGATACAGATATTTTGCAGTTCGCAATGCAATATAGAGAGGCATCATTGTGCAGTATGTTGAAAGGTGTGGACGCTAAAAGCCTTCTCATGAAAATCTGTGGAAATCAGTCATTTCATGCTCTGTCAACAATTCTAGCCCGAGTTGTTGCTTCGAAACCATCTTCTTCCGATGTTGACTACAACATATTGAAAACAGATAACAGACTCTCTTCGGCTCTCACCATTGTGAAAAATTACCTTCACGTTACTATAAATATGGGTTCGTTGGAAAATTTTAGCCCAACTTCTGCTGTTATGAAATGGTTGGCCAGAAAGGAAAGGCGTTTTGAAGTTGGTAGGAAGTCAAAGGAACAGCCCTGGTGTAACGGTGTATTTGCCTCGGCAGAAAACAGGCTGACAGCGTGATGATCACGGAAAAATGACAGTGAAATTCTTATGTATAATAAGAAAAAGTGACTTTTTTCTTCCAGTGTGACTATTTTTCTTACCGGTATGTATCCTGTATTTTATGGTTTAATACAATACATTTAAATATGTATCCTAATGTGCCTTTAATTTTGTTTGCTTTGGATGCCAAAATTTTCCTACATAATAATAATAATAATAATAATAATAATAATAATAATAATAATAATTATAATAATAATAATAATAATAATAATTTGGTCGCAGGTAAACATGATGTACTGGACAGAACACTGATTATATGTCAAAACAAATGCTGACTAAACTAGTTTTTCTATACTATATAAAATTTTTACCACTGTGGAGCTATGATTTCGTTGAAGTTTAGGCCCTGGTGGGTGCCCACACTAAGAAATTCCTGGAGGGATCCCTGTATAATTTAACTGAGGCTTTGAATTCCAATGTTCCATATAAAAATAAATAGACCTAATGTCCAACGCCCAACAACATGGAAAATTGAATACCCTATGCTGCTTGTAGGCACAAAGTACCGGTATATCAACTAGATGAGAACCATGTGTCAGGTGTCGTGTCTGCAGGCATAAAGACGAACTGAAGGAACATTGGCTTATCTTTTGTTTCTTTATTTCCTTCCTCTGTTCCATTTTCGTTATTGTTTCTAAAGTAATGGAATTACTTTAGAACCATGCATAGTCACTAAACAGCGAACACTGATCTATATGTAGACAAAAAAATTAATCCGGGCCGGCTAGCGAGATTTTTTCCCCATGAAACTTACGAACGGATAATATTTCCTGGGTTATGAATGGTTGTTGAGAGTCTACGGTGCTTCGGCCAAGTTTTTGGCGGTTATTGATGTATGTTATCTCTGGTAGTACATATTTCTATAACGGATTCAAAGGATCGTGTAATTTTTGTCTACAAAACAACGCATTTCATTATATCGGAAAAGCGTAATGTCCTATTGAAACAACAGATAAACGTGCAGTTAGTTGCATATTTTAAAACTATATGAATGCAACCGAAAACGTTTGAAAACTAAATATAATTAAAAAGTTCCTTTACCTCAAAATTGGCAATGGTTTTCCCCGCCATCTAGGAGACACCTATACGTATTAACTCTGGCTTAATATCATATACTGGCAGTTATATGGAATTGAGTAACCCATTGCATAATGAATGTATTGAATTAGTAAGACTTAGTTTGACACACTAAACGCATTTAAATACATAATCCGAGAAAAGTAAGGTACTCACATTAATACCACTCCACACTTTAAGAATTATAGTTCCACACTCCTTTCCTACAGTTCCACAAAGTGTGAAGTACTCCACTCAATTTTAGGCCCTGCCTTCTGTACATAAATTAACAAATGAACGTCAATTTATCTGAAAAGTCGAAGCTTGCGAATTTTTTTCGACCATTTTCGGTTCGAATTTTAAAATTCGGTTTGTACGGTTGGTAAGACCTAGCTACCCGCTTTCCGAAATAATTTTTCTATCGCTTCTGTGTACAACCGTTTTGTCGCAAAAAATTCGAGAAATTGTAAAATTTTCAAAAATCACCATTTTTGGGCGCCATTTTCTCGAAAACACCATCTTTTAAAATTCTGAAATTTTGTCAGATAGTTCAAGTTTACATGAATAATAAACACACAAAATACCATTCTCGACCAATGCATTATGAACTAACTGCAGCCTTTTAAATTTAGTGGTTTCGTTAACTTTGATGTCACAGTTAGCAACACTGTGAACAATAAAAGTTCAATGATATGATGATGTTTGTGGTTCACATTAATTAAATGAAGAATAAACGGTTTCCTTGACTGTTTTTCTTCATTATTTTGATCAAGTAGGCTCTCTGAAGTAGTAAAATGAGCCTCCCCCGACTCCTCCTTTTTCTTAAACCGAAATAATCTGAGGCGGAAATTACGATTACGAAACGCACAAATTTCAAGTTCACTTATTTAAAATGGTCTTCGTAAAGAAAATTTCACTGATTTATTTTTATTGTTATTTATTTATTTATTTTTACATGGACCAATCATTTGCTTGGTTGGTGTCGTCTTCACTAATAGCATGTAACTGTGCATGTGCTCCAATAGATTTTGGCTCACTCACAACTCGTCCAGGAGTGGATCTAGGGGGAAGAAACTTTTTTATTTTATATATAAATATAACCGATCTCAGAGTTTGGAGCTCTTAAAAGTAGCTCTAAGTAGCAGAATTACGCCCCCCCCTCCAGAAGTCCGTCCTGGAACCGCCCCTGTGTAGCACATTGTCGATATTCACAAATGCTGAAGGTCCATGTGGAAGCATAAACAGCACTTCAGCTTCACGTAATTCATGATTTATTTCTAATATTTCTGCTACGCACCACTGGTTATCATATGTATGTAACAAAAGTTCCTTTTTGCAGATTTCTTAAATCTACACTTTGAATTGCAGAAGTTCGATTTTGGGGGAAGCATGAAGTTAGTTCATGGTGACCCGTTACTGCCATAAAAACTTCGCTATTTTCCAAAAGCCAAAGATGACTTCTGTTGAATACCAGTTACCGGTCGCATACTTTCCCTTTTTTTCTTCCGGAAGTCGTCGAATTCAGTTCCAGGCAACAAAACGAGAGTCATACCCGGAGTTTGTACTTGCACTATACTCACGAATTCTTCTGCGGTTTTAGTGGGTGCGCGGTGGCTCAGTGGTAGAGCGTTGGGGTCCCTGGTTCGATCCCAGATCGCGCCGTGTGTGCTTTGTGGTGGACAAACACCGTGCTCGTGCGGGTTATCCCGTTTCATCCCACTTTCTGCATTCCACCATTTCATTCATTTCTCATAATCATCGTCTCCTTTATCCTAACCGGCATAAGCATGGGACGTAAAACTTGAGGATTTCATTACATTTTTTTTTCTTCTGTGGTTTTAATACTGTGTATCTGTTTTTGCCTAAGGTTATGCCACGTTGCCACATTCTTTACACCTCCCCCCCCACTCAATACCGTCGCAGAGACCCTTGCATTGCCTTTTAACGAGAATATTGTTTTCCCATATGGCATACGTAACACTTTCATTTTCATCAAGATCAATAATTAAAGACTCCACACTTATTCGTTCCACTCCAGGACATTCACCACATTCTTGAAGAATACAGTAGTCAATTTCTACAGATCATACTACTAAAGGAAATAGGTCACTCATGACAGCTTCAATACAGGCTGCACCTTTGATTTGTAGCAACGCAGTAGCAACTAACTTAAAATTTGCACAACACACACACACACATACACACTTCCCTCGCAAGTTGCGGACTGACACACTTTAGTCGAATACTGTAAAATTCCGAGTGACCCGTTCTTATGTTGGGATTGTTCTGTTTAAAAAGTCAGTAAATTTCCTTGGAACGCGTAACAAAACGTTTCTTTTTTTTTTTTTTAAAAAAAAAAAAACTTTTTGTCCTTTTTCGATCACTGTAATGGCATCGCACTTAATTGAGACTTTGTCTGGAAAATTCCAAATCATCACTGAGGTAATAGTTCAGGCTATTTGTAGATCATCAGAATTTATTGGATGGCCATTTCAAATAAACTTAAAATTTGTGTGTTTCGTAATTGTAATTTCCACCACAGATTATTTCGGTTTAAGAAAACGGACGAGTAAGGGGGGGAGGCTCATTTTACTATTTCAGAGAGCCTTCTTGATCAAAATAATAATAAAAAAAACAGTCAAGAAAACTTTTATTCTTCATTTAATTAATGTGAACCACAAACATCATCAAATCGTTGCACTTTTATTGTTCCCAGTTTTGCTAACTGTGACATCAAAGTTGATGAAACTTTGCTAACTTTAAAAGGCTACAGTTAATTCATGAAGCATTGCTCGAGAATGGTATTTGGTGTGTTTATTATTCATGTAAAGTTGAACCATCTGACAAAATTTCAGAAATTTAAAAGAGGGTGTTTTCGAGAAAATGGCGCCCAAAAATGGTGCTTTTTGAAAATTTTACAATTTCTCGAATTTTTTGCGACAAAACGGTTGTACACAGAAGCGATACAAAAAATATTTCGAAAAGCGGGTAACCAGGTCTTACCAACCATAAAAACAGAATTTTAAAATTCGAAACGAAAATGCTCGAAAAAATTCGCAAACTTCGACTTTTCAGATAAATTGACGTTCATTTGTTAATTTATGTACAGAAAGATACACATGCGCAAACCAAACTATAATAAAATATTGTTTATTTATATCCCTATGTACTCCCATGCGCAAAAAAAAAAAAAAAATTGCGCGTATACTGTAACTCAAGATTTTTTGCATTTATTCCATTTTCCTTACGTTTATGCGTAAAATTCAGTTATTAGTATGTGGAGATAATAGAAAGCAATTCATCTAAGGAGATATTTCGAAAAAATATAATAAAATAATAAAAATATAAGCAAAAAACAAAATTATGCTCGGTTTTGTGTATACTGGCAACGATGAGTTCTAGGGATTTTTTCAGTAGCAGATCACAATTGCGGAGGGAATTCAGTAGGGGAATCGAGAAGTTGGATCAAGGAACTGGATAGTGGACTAAAATGTTGCATTTATTGGTTAAAACCTAGTGTGTAGATTGCCTGCCAAGTATAAATGAGCTTCTGTAACTAAGATGTCGTACGAAAATATAGAATTAAACAGAAAAACTCTTATCTTAAGGTTCGAAGCGATACGCACCATGGTTATGAAGATTATTTCTTTAAAAAAAGAGCCAACACAACGTAGCCTCCGTGGTTAGGTGGATAGAGTGGCGGAGTCGTAGTTATTTTATTATTTTGACACCACATCGAATCCCATCCCATGATCCCATCCCATTTTTTTTACAAAACATTATAGGAAGTTTATAATTTTGATGTTAATAAGAACCGAAACAATATAATAAGGAAATAATTTATTGGTAGTATCCTTTAATCGACGGATTTATTCAGTATTAGAATACGTGTACTATTGGAAACAGTTATTGTTTTCAGTTTATAGTCTTGCATGTTACTTCCCGTTCTTGAACAGCAGACAACTCACTTCGGGTTTGTGTGTCAGGAAGAAGATACGCGACCTTGACAGTCTGTCCACTCTTACCCCTTGTTACATCGACCTGATGTTAAATGATCGTTTATGTGTGTGTATGTGTGTGTGCTTGTTTTTTGTTTTTTAGAGTATTGACTTTCTCTCTCTTTTTTTTCATATCCACAAGTGCAAGAATGCTTTCGTTGAACGTAACTAAATTATACAGATCTATGTATACGGAACACGAATATTTCCAAATATAGAATGAATATGAACGATAATCATACCATATTTCTACATTATATAGTAGCGTGAAAAACTGATATTAAAATGATATAACAAACAAACAGGCATAAGCTTTTTTTTTCTAGCATGGCAGCACATTAAACGTAACTCATTAAATTTTGGGAATTACAAATTATCACCTTACGTGTCGTTGTATCCCTATTCTTTTTCACGTTCAAGCGACGAAAGAAGAAATTGTAGTAATAGTGATAAAAATCGAATTCGAGATTTCAATGAATTCAAGTTTCACGACCCCACATATCGAAAAAGTGATTTTGATGTCTGTCCATCTGTTCGTTTGTTGGTTCGTCACGCTTTTACATGCATTCAAATAGAGGCCATACTGTTCGAGTATCTGGACCTAAGTCTAGACATGAAGTTTTTATAACACTTTATCGTTTCGAATTCTATATTCTCCGACACCTAAAAATAAGGGTAGTTTACTGAAGGATGAAAATTTAAAATAATTAAATTGTTTCAAAAATAGCTGTAAACATTTTGCTTATTTTTTTTTTTTACAAATATAGTTTGAATCATTGCTCTGAAAAAATACGTAAGGTGTAATTTACTGTATGGGATGCGTTTTTTCGAACAATTTTCTCAATCACATTTTATAAATAAATGTATCATTAATAACCTAACAATATGACACAACTCGTTCGTCCTGTAAACATTCAGAAGGGTAATTTAGCCTACTCTTCGACGATTTTCCCATTAGCACCTGACCCAATTTTGTTCATATTTCATAAATAAATGTCACATAAATAACCTAACGATACGGCATAATTCCATCATCCTAAAAAGCTAGAAGTGGTATAATACTTTTCGGAGTATGATTTACTTTACGATTTTGTGGAGAACGACTCAGGCAATTTTGTTCGTATTTCATAAATAGCATAACTCGTTTGTCCTGAAAAGATACACAAGGGATATTTTATTCTTGGGGATGACTTTTTTGCCGATTTCTCAGAAAGTACTAAGAAACTTTTGCTCATAGTTCACATACAATTATTTCCTTAATAATTCTAATATATGGCATAAGTTATTTCTAACAGAAATATGACCAATGGGTACTTTACTTTTGGACAGAAGTTGCTTCGAACAATGTTTTCCAAAAACACATTATTTTATTCGCATTTCCCAAATAAATGTTTCAGTAATAGCTGCTGCCTAACACGAGTCAGTTTCAGAAATTCGAGCGAGAAAATTCAGTGCGTTTCATCCGTACCCATTCTTAAATATATTTTTAAATGTTACATCTAATCACAATTTTCCTAACAAAATCGAAACTTCTATTTAAATGTGCCTTGTTGTTGCCAAATGGTTCAAGTCCATTGGTTCTGGATTTGATTCCCGGTGAGAGCTAGTGTATTTTTATCCAAAGTTAAGGTATAGGTAATAAGTAGGTGCAAAGAGAAAAGTGTTGAAACAAGCCTAACCAACCTAATAAATAATACAAAGAAATAATACAATATTACGAAATTATAGAAGAAACGTTGTTAATATCAGATATTTGCGTGTGAGATTGTCCAACCGATGACTGTCAACTCCAAAGGTAAGAAAGTGAAACATCCAATACCAGGTTAATCAGTGGTCTCTAAGTAAACCTATCCTACTAGGAAGTGATTGAGATACCAAAAAATGTTGTAATCGCTGGGAGACATGTTAGGAGAATACATTGGGTGAGAGACTTTAATTCATGAATAGTCTGCACCTTCGTTGGTGTATTGAAGTGCGTAGGTGGTGTGTGTTTAGCACATCGGGTTCCTTTGTTGTTAGTCCCAGCTTTCTAGACCAGATGCAGTTATTCCCAGTAGAAAATACATATATATATATATATATATATATATATATATATATATATATATATATATATATATATATATATATATATATATATATATACATTTCTATTACTATTAAAGTAAATAATTACACTCATTCCTTCAATGTGATACTTGTTTGTTTAATTGTATACAGAGAGCTGATCCGTGGAAAAATCGTTCATAAAAATAAATAAAATAAACTCGACAAATATTCTTGTAAATAATAGCTAAAAGTTTGCGTCACACGGTTCATTTTGCTGGGCACGCCAGTGTGCCACGTTATCCGGTTGTGGCACACTGGAATATAGAGTATGGCTTTCTAATTTTTCCCAACTATTTTAACTGCTTTAATTGAAATGAATTTATAATAATAAGAGAGTGAATTTAGTCTTATTACCCTTCGATTTAGAAATAAGGTCCGCTAGAATAGTATATATAAAAAATAATAATACTCAGAATTTTATAGAGTGGTTTGTTTTATTCGAAATGACATACTTCCTGCAACTGTTTGGGTTGGAATTATTTGAAATCAAATCTTTAAGTTTTACGACCCACGGTTATACCGGCTAGGCTAAGGGATACAGTAATGATGAGAAATGAATGCAATGGTGGAATGAAAAGAAGTGGGAGAAAACGGAAGAACCCCGAGAAAACCCATGCACATGGTATTTCTCCACCACAAAATTCACTTGGTGCGAGCTGGGGTCGAACCAAGGATCCCATGCACCAAAGGTGAACGCTTTATCATTGAGCCACCGCGGCCCCTCTGAAATTATTTATAGGAGAGAGTGACTACTTTTATGAAAACTTGATATCGAACACATTTGTTTAAAAATACCAGCTTTTTGTGAAATATTGCTTAATATTCAGGAAAACCTAAGTCAATAATAAAATAATAATAATAATAATAATAATAATAATAATATTATTATTATTATTATTATTATTATTATCTTAAATTAAAAACTCTCTGGACCTAGTGCATTGGCACAATTCCACGAATCAAAAAGAATGTGTTTACTTATCATATAAGTGTAGAAGGACTTAATCCCTGTTGCTTTCAATATAAAAAGAAAGTGTCCAATTGTCAAATGATATGCTACATAAAATGCCCTATGCAACATAATGTAGTATAGAGTCATCATTCCAGGTATGTCTAAAGAACACTTTCGTTTTAGCAAGAAAGGAAGAAAATAGAAAATACTGAGTTTTAACCTAATAGAAAGTTTGCAGATTTAAGGGAAATGCACAGAGTTGTTGGATATAAAATGTAGTTCGGATTAATGGAGTAAGACACCGTAAATATTTTATTGTTTGAAATATACTGGGAGTTACCAAGCCATTACATATGGAAATATCGAAAGAGATACGTTAATGGTGTTAGTTGCAAACTTTTTTAGAAATGAAACAATTAAGGAAATCTCTAAAACTCTGATATCACCGATCCAAATTGACTGACTGTTAAGTAAAACTGCTAAATCTGAGTAAAGCAAAAAGAAAAAAAAAAAAAGTATTAATGACCTGTGTTAGTTTCAGACATATCATTCTCATATCAAAACTACGATAGAAGTAAATTATGAATAAAGGTGAATTCACAGTTCTGGAATACCAACAAATGATTTTGCTAGATGTAACTTTTCAGAAAACTTTTTTATGAGGCTTTAGATTTATTATTATTATTATTATTATTATTTGTTAGTTTATTAGCTTCCCCATGCCGTAAACGTCGCCATCTTTTAGTGGCTCACTTGCCGGTAAATGGCGATCGTCGATATAGCGACGCGTCGAAGGATTGCCGCTAGCGTGCCACTAGTGGCAGGGATTCGTCGAGTCGAAGCAGATATCTAGAATCGGGGGTATTGAAGTTACGACAACGTAAGAACGAGGACTTCATTTTGGTCCGCGCTCGTTTGATTTGTCACGGAGAATCGTAAAGGGACCAACATGAACTATCGCCAGTCATGTGCATGCGATTATTATTATTTATTATTTTTCCCTGACGAATTGTTATTATAAGGACAATATTTGAGCTCTGGGGGTCAAGAGTAACTCCTGCCTTTACATCATGAAGTGAAAAATCTTGAGGTGGGTGCGTATAATTATATGAATTTAGTTGGCAACTGTCGCCGATCACTAGCAAGTGAATATGGGAGAACTATGAAAAAAGTAAATAGACGCTTGCCATTTTGTTATAAAATTACATGACGAGTGCATTTGATTTGATTCCGAACAGTTGTCTTCAAATATACACGGTTAAAGAAGCACTCTGATTAGAAATATTAAAAAGACTTCAACGATTTATCACTCTACGAGCTGTGTTTTCATAATCGCCTCCGTGACGAATTCGGAAGAACACGCAATTAGTAACCCTAAAGTTGATGGTTCACGCCCAGCTCAGGGCACTTTCGTTTTATTTTTTAAAAAATGTTTTTAGGCTCATCTTGATGCAAAGAAATTACGCATATAGGGGATTTAACGTATTTTAGGGGAATAATTTTGTGGTTCGTTGGCGTTCCGTCGCTTCTCTGCCGGTGGTGGTATAATTTTCAAAACGGAAGTGGGACCAATTTTTGGTTGCGGGACCGCCAATTTTTGGGGACATGTCACTAGTTGCCTATCGGTGGTCCACCGACGCTTACGGCATGGGATTGTCCCCTCACGAGTGAGGCAGATTGTAATCGACCAAAAGTGTTTTGAAAAAATGGGAAACATCTTCCGACTTCGACTTCTGAATAATCCGTTTAGGATCAAGTCGAATCAAGGCTGCGCCACGGGAAGGTAGAACAAGTGAGGCAATCGTTCCAAGCACTACGCTCGACAGCTTCGGTCTCATTCACGACTTAGACTCTTCAGGAAAAGTAACAAGTTTATTACTTGTAATTTATTCTTTGAGTCAAAGTATTTTGCAATAAACCATCGTTTTGTAAGATATTTTTACGATTGTATACTATTAATTTCGAAAATTGTACTCATAATTTCCCATCATGGATTTGAAAAAATCAAAGTTGGAACAAAGAAAAATCTCCGATCCACATGTCTCTTCATGTTTGATATGGAAGTCTCATCTTCATTATTGAACCTTAATTTATTTTAGTCCTAGGCAACGCGAATCGACGGGATGGCTCTAAGTGAAAACATTCATTTAGATGGTTAAGAAATCAGGAAATTCCTGCTGTTATTTCACGAAACACAACAGATCTTGAGGGAAAAAAAAAAACAATTTTGCTTACCAGAGGGAGGGAGTAAATCATCTGCTTACGTTTGCTTAACTAGGAAGAAGGCAAGGGCGCAGATCCTGGGGGGCCGAGCCGGTCAAAGCTCATGTAGGCCTCCTTTGTATTTATGAATATACAATATTTGGCATTATTTGAGTGTAATTTGTCTTAAAATCCTCATATATATATATCTTCTGCATTTGAATGCCCCCCCCCACACACACACTCAAATTTAAAGAGAAATTGGCGTCCTTGGAAGATCTAGTGAAATGAATTAAAATGTGATAACGTAATACTTGAACAACTCTATCTAATGGAGGAAAGTAAATTAGTATTCAACACTTCTTTCAGTTTTAAGCATTTCAAAGATTCTCGTAATTTAGTAGCGTCCCGGATTTGCATTTTTGAAGTACGGGAACTTTATCTATACCTTAACGTGGGAATCGGTTTCGGACCATGCATTTAAGCCGCTTTGCCATAAGAGGCACAAGGAGTTTTTCTTTCGATTTCCTCAGAAATACTGCGAATGGTATAACTTTTAAAACTATGTTTAAAAAAGAATACACATCGACATAATAAGATGATAATCTGATACCTAGGAAATATATTGAATTATTTTTAATTTGTTCTCACGCTTCCAAATTAGTACTTATGCTTTTTTTATTCCAGCCTTTTAATATAAGCATTTCAGACTATTGTCTGTTCTAGGACAATACAATTCTAGTTCATGTATATGCTAGCTTTGGAAATACAGTAGAGTTTCGCTTATCCGACATAAACAGGCAGGCAGAACGCTGGATAATATGGATGTGTTAAGAAAAGACCTATTAAAAGTAAAACTTATGATATAATTTTACATATTACGCATCTAATAATAATGTTTTATAACAAATAACTGCACTGCACTGAGTCAGGGACGTATCCAGCGTGAGGGCCTGAGAGCTGTCTCTCTCCGAAACTCAAGCACTTTTTAATAAACTTGCCTTTACCCTTTTGAGGTTCTTTTATATCAGTTTACTAGTAGTCAGTGTCCAAACTTTGGGCTGTTGTCTTGTTATAATTCTAAGAACATACCATAATGCCATTATACCAGGTGCAGTGGCGTATTTAGGGGGGTGGCTTCCGGGCTTAAGCCCCCCACGAAATCTTACTTAGTATAGTAAAGTAAATGAAATATCTTGCAGAATTTTCACATTTCCAGGCAAAGCCCCCCCCGAAAGTTAGCAAAGCCCCTCCCGAAACAAAATCGTAAATACGCCACTGACCAGGTGGAATTAAAGAACAGTTTTAAATAGGATTAACATTTCGTTTCCGTTCTGTTTTTAACTTTAATATATTAGAACGATACACTCCATGTCTTCTTGCTATTTTTGTTATGTGATATACGTAGCAGACAGTTTTCTTTAGTTACATTTCTCTCGAAACTATGTTTCATTTTGTTTGTGCTATAATGCAGTTTCCAAAATAAACCGGTTTATAAACGAAAAGTAGGAAAAAGTTTAAGAGAGGTACAGAACTGTTGCATTATTATTATTATTATTACTATTATTATTATTATTACTATTATTATTATTATTACTATTATTATTATTATTATTATTGATATTTAAAAACATTAGAATTACGTGCTTACGAGGATTCGTGTTGGGCCCCCTCCGAATAGAAAACCTGGATACGTGTCTGCTCTGAATGATAGAGGTATGAGTCAAGGTGTAGACGGGCGCGATAGGCGATAGACTCCACAGCATGAAAAATAGATTAAGACCACAACTTGCAGATCTTCTTGCCGATTGGTGCTATTTGCAATGATATATCGGATCATATGGTATGTGGAACAAAGGATGGTCGGATAAGCGAGACCATGGTGTATTGGTGTTTCACGCACCTAAACCTGTAAAATGTTTGTATAAACAATTATCTTTCACTCCCTAGCTAAATTTGTGGGTATGATCACACACCTTGCCTCATAAAGTATAGTCTTATAAAGAAAAACATATTCTTTTTAGCTAAAAGCTAAAGAAAAGCCAACTTCATTTTTTTTTTTTTAATAATGGCAAACTAGTCCATTTCATCACGATAAATCACGTTTGGTACTAAGATGTCTTTTTCTGTCCGTATATATCCTTCACACTTCGTTGGAGACAAAATTGTTTTTTCCCCAAGAAAACAGGATGAGAGAAACTATACAACACCATGAACAAAAAACAATAGCTATTCACAATAGTTCTCTAATCCTGGATAAATACGTCATTACAGCAAAATATCAGTAAGTTGTCCTTATTATATTGCTTCGGTTCTTATTAACATGAAAATTATAATGTTTTGTAAAAAAAAAAGAAAAAGAAAAGAAAGAAATGGGATGGGATGGGATTCGATGGTGTGTCAAAATTATAAAATAACTACGACTCCGCCACTCTACCCACCGAACCACGGAGGCTACATGGTGTTAGTTCCTTTTTTAAAAGAAATAATCTTCATAACCATGGTCCGTATCGCTTCGAACCTTAAGATAAGAGTTTTTCTGTTTAATTCCATATTTTCGTACGACATCTTAGTTACAGAAGCTAATTTATATTTGGCAGGCAATCTACACACTAGGTTTTAACCAATAAATGCAACATTTTAGTCCACTATCCAGTTCCTTGATTCAACTTCTCGATTCCCCTACTGAATTCCCTCCGCCATTGTGATCTGCTACTGAAAAAATCCCTAGAAATCATCGTTGCCAGTATACACAAAACCGAGCATAATTTTGTTTTTTGCTTATATTTTTATTATTTTATTATATTTTTTCGAAATATCTCCTTAGATGAATTGCTTTCTATTATCTCCACATACTAATAACTGAATTTTACGCATAAACGTAAAGAAAATGGAATAAATGCGAAAAATCTTGAGTTACAGTATACATTTTTTTTTTTTTTTTTTGCGCATGGGAGTACATACCACAACAAGAATTATAACTCTACCTGTCTCTATAGCCGAATGGTGAGGCTCCGAAATTGACCATTTTCCATGTCTTCTACAATTCATAAATTGTACTCTCAGTCTTTGATCGCCCATTACTTGGCGGGAAATTTTTTTCGACAAAACAAAAAAATATGAGTATCTTAAAAACATGTCTAGTTGCTATAAAAAAGTGTCAACAATATCTGAGATGGTGATGGTACATGCTCTGCCTGAATTCAAATGGAAGGCACCACACATATATATATATATATATATATATATATATATATATATATATATATATAGGTGTATTTTAGGCGACTTCCGGGCTTGATCACCCCCCAAATTTTATGTTTATTCAAATAAAATATTGTAAAGTGAATGAAATATCTTGTAGAATGTTCACATTTCCAAGAATGAAGTTAGCCAGGGCCCCCGAAATATATATATGAATAATTTTCATTTTGGACGTGTGGTTATAGGTATTCAACTGTGTTTACATTTCTCATTTTTAGCGCTTTCGTATATGAATTATGGACATGGCGGGCTAGTAAATGGGACAGGGATTTGAAAGGTGACAGTTTGTCGGATAATATGTTTCCAATCACTTCACAGTAGAAATTTATATTTATAAAGAAGTTCTCATATATTTAAAAAAAAATGAAGAAAAACTTTAACTTTCCGCACGGAGGCTCGAACCGCCGCTCTTCGTTTCAGAAATGTCAGTAGTAGTACTAAACCCGCTTGACCACATTTTTTAAATGACTTTTTGTTTACATTATTTTCGAATTACAATGAGAAAGTTACATAATTTACAGTTGTAATTACTTGCACACAAAAATTTGTATAAGAAAAACGTTTACATTATAATTACATAGAGTGACCATAGAAGAGATAATGAAGGTAATTGGCAAATAGTGTTTTCTTCCTTGGCGGGGGAAATTTACCATATTGTAGACACAGGAAGTCCTTGTACGTGTGACGTGCTTGAGGAGAACGAAGAGGCAAAATATATTCAATGGTATTCGCACTAAGCCAAATGACAGAATGATGTTTTTGTTGTGGAAAATGTTTAAAATCAGGTAACACAAGCATTTGAACAGTAATACAGTCAAAGCTGATCTTACACAGGTATTGAATCATCTCACAATAGATTTTCCAAACTGGAGTTGATCTGTTGCAAAGCGTGAGACGATGTCCAACGTATCCACTGTTCCACAGAGATCACATCGATTATCGTCTGTAATCGGGAGATGAAGTCGTTTTCCCTTAGTGTCTATGATGTTGTTACCAACCCTGTACCATAACGAACGAGGTGAGGTTGATAGAAAATTGAAGGAAATGTTTCTCCATATCTGTGTCCAATTCGTATTAGGTAATTTGAAAGTTATGCGATGACAGCAGCTGTTTTGTTGTTGTAATAGCAACGTATAAAGAAGTTCGACACTTTTAGGAAGATGTTGGGTGCCACTAGCAGACAAGTAAAAGTACGTACATATAAAGATGATGATGAAAGTAATGCAGTGCTGAGTTGGTCTCCAATTCCTTGTATATTTTGGAATCCTTTGTGGTAGAATAAAGCTTTTATTTTACTTTCAACATGTATCAACTTCAGTCCACCTTCATGATAGTGCAAACAGGTAGCTGGATAGCGCACTCGAAAAATCATACCGGCCCACAAAACCAGTTACCGATGCTTGTAAATTTGTGAATATAAAGTTTAGGCATAGGCAAAATTTGACATATGTACCACAACTTAGAAAAGGCATAGGTTGTAACACGGTAGGGGTCAGTTCTCATGTTCGGGCCGATTAATAATGGATATAAACAGTGGACTCAGTGGTTAGAATAATTAGTACTCCACTCTCCGTATAATAGTGGTTAGAAATCGTGGGAGGGTCCACATCAGATCACAAATCAAAATGGATTCGAACCAAGGTAGCACTCGCGCGTGCCCTCCATCCTTCATACGCCCACTACGTATCTGCAGTATGCATATAAATACCTGTACTTAATTCTAACCGTTCATGTAGTGATTCGTGTGAGAAACTTGGATATAACAACTGTAAACAAAACAAGTACATTAATAAAATTTTACTCAAACAAAATTATTGTATACTTTACAAATACTTACGTATACGTTTTATCAATATAAATTTTAATAGACCTCTTTCGATATATTTAGTATTATTTTGCCCATTTTATTGTATTTTAAAAATTAAAAAAATATAAAAAGAACTACGGATCAATTCAGAATGACATGATATTATTATTCCCAGCTTATGTTTAGCTTGGGAGTACGTGACCACTTAGCACTAGTTGATCTGTAAAGCACTTCGCTGCACTTCACTTCAATTGCGGGTGGATTTAAGACAAATGTAGTGTTGTTGCATTAAAGGTAATTTAATTTTATCTTCTTATTTTGACGAATGATCCAGGCTCTATGTTAGGCGCTTTGGCTAGTATGTTTCAATCCGAAGTTTATGGTGAAATTACTAAACATTTGATGAACTCATGATACATCATGTGGTATTGTTCTTTCAGGGGACTAAAAACTTCTTATGATATATATCAACGTAATTAAATACAACAATTATATTTTTGTATTAATTATGAACGAATAGTACTGGGTTTTGCGGCGTGGATTAGTGTTACTTTAGCTAATTTGCATAAATATAACTCTTATTCACTTATTTTCACTTAACCATTTGTTTTTTTGTTTTTTTTTAAGCGATGTCCACTTTTAGAACTCGTTTATGTTCTCTTCTTCGTTGCACTACAAAAGATTGCAATTCTAATTACGAATTTTCATTGGATTTCATTTACGTAGTCGTTTATCCAGTTCATGATGGCTTCCAGAATGCCTTCTTTGCCGCCTTCAATGCACAATGTTCATGTTCCTACGCCGATTTATTATAAAGGACAGCATTGAAAAATTATTTGAAATCGTTCATTTGCAAATAATATACACACTGACAGGTTTTATAGTTATTTGGCATTTAAAATAACGCAGTTAAAATATTAAAACAATAAAAATAAACGTCGATGATACTTGCTCTTAAGGAGCTAGTTTTTCAAGAGTTACAGCCACTTTACGACTTATTGTGTTCTGTCCACGTAATGCAAGTCACCACTACAAAGCGTTCCCAACACGTTAAAACAGACAAGACCATTTTGTAAGGTTTGCGTCAACGTATATAGAACCTTATTCCAATTCAAAAAGAACTAACTGGGAAAATTAAAATGGAATGGGAGTGAGGGAGGACACACACTCAGATATGGCGCGCGGGAGGGACGATGATCTTTGAAGATTATCAGAATCCTGGAATCTTGAACTTTTCCTCTTAAAATTTATTTTTCCGGTTCTTACTCCTCTTCTTAATTGCATTATTAATATTTTATACATTATGGTTCACTAACACTTTACACAAACGTAAACGGGCTATTTATTTTTATGGGCTATTCATTTTAAATGGGTTTTTTTTACACGTACAAGATAGTATCTTTGCTCATAACACAATATTTTAATACAAATTGAATAACATGTTGATTATCTATTATATTTTCATTTTATATCACTTATATATTTTCATATTATGTTTATTCATATCAAATGACTTATATAGTTCGTACACCATTACATGGATCATAAAATTTCAACCTCTTTTTGTAAGTGTCTGACTCGTGTTATTTATCTTACACTAACATTTTTATCATATCACACTAAATATATTAAATTTTCAACATTTTAGAGAGAATGAAATATAAAATTCAAAGGTAACTATTTTTATACGTATATGTATTCACTTATAACTAATTTTCAAAATAATTTTTAATATATTTTCATTATTCAAACATTTAAAATACAGCATTTAAACGACATTATATCAACTTATTAGTTAATATCAAATATAATACAACAACACGGCAACATGAGAATATGAAATAAATTTTTTTGTTAGTAAATAATTTTTCAAAACACATTATATATTAAAAAAGCATTGAATAACATACGTTTGTCGAGATTTAATAAAAAATTATCGGCGCATTTAAGATCCACAGCTAAATTTTTACAATATAATAATTCAGTTGTGATTCTGTCTGACCACTCGACAGGGTCTGCCTTGCTAAATTTCGAAGATACCTACCCACAATAAATAATTTGTTTTCCCATCCCGAGACGAGGCCGTAAGATAGAATACAAGGTTTAAACTCTAAAATAATAAAGAATGGGACTTACTAAAATTGCTCACTCCGAGCTTTAAAGAAATATTATATTACCCAAAATATATAAGGGGGGGAACCTCATCTCCATGACTTGGCATATATCTTTGCTGGTTTTTCCATTACCTTGGAAAAGAAAATATCAACGGCCATCTGGAAGACGCATCGTTGATCACAGACGCCTGCATACATCATATCAAATAGCTATTTTTTTACATTCCTTGGACTAGTTCATTTAATAACACATAAGGGGTTTGTAGATTCACCAACGGAAATTCCAATACATGAGATGAGCATAGATTCTTACAGTACAGAAAATTCAAATACTTATCAACATCCAACAATTTTTCTAAAATTTTGTGTATCCGTGTATTATTCTTGGCTGAACCCTTTGAGACAAACATACTGGTACTGTTGTTAATGCGTTGCATAGAACAGTTTCAACACTACTTTCTAAATCTGAATTTTTAAATTCACTTGAGATTTCGTCGTGATATTTTTCAGAACTGTGTTTTACAGCTATATCTAACCAAATCTTTCGAGTTTGTTTAGTAGGTTTCCACATCTTAAGTCGATCTACAGAATGCGATCCAATTGATTTACCAGTTAAAGGATTTAACAATTCGAACACCTTTTCTGAACTTGATGGTTTATTGACGCAAAGATAGGGTCCCTTAAACACATTAAAGAATTTTGAGATTTTCTTCTCTGTTGCGGAACTTAAGTTCGTCTGTTTCAGAAAAACCAAATCATTCATCTGTATTTTGTGTTTACTCTCTTGCTGTGAGTTGTACCTCTCATTTCGCTTTCGAATCACTTCTTTCCTTTTAAAATCTGCCATTACCAATTTATTGTCCCAACTTTCATTATCATTTTTACTTGTATCATTCGTAAAAATACCAAAATGTTCGAAGATAGGTTTTTCAGCCTGAATGTTCAAATGTAAACTAGCTGGACTCGCGCCAAGTCTACTTGATATCGAATAATTCAATAGTACAACAACTTGCGGTATAAATATCTCCCAGGAACCATGATCATCTTTACAAAACAATCTGAATAACCTGTTCGTTCCATGATGGATTCTCTCGACCGCGTTCGAGGCTGGATGGTACGGCGTTGCATAGAATATTTTAACACCATATTCTTCCATTTTCTGCTTGAAGTTTTTAGAAATAAAACAAATACCATTGTCCGCTAATATAGCTGGAGGTATTCCTAAGTTCACAAAGTACAGTGATTCCAAACATTTAACTACACACTTCGTAGTAGCGTTCCGGACTGGGTAAAGAACAAGGTAGCGAGGAAAAACGTCCAAAACTGAAACTATAAACTTACATTTTGAAGGAGATGGCACCAGAGGTCCAATGATATCAATTGATATCAGTCTCCTAGGGCCTTTCACCTGTATGGTTTCTAAAGGTCTAGCTGGAGGTCGAGTATCGACTTTAGTTCGTTTACACTCAAGGCAGTCATTAATATAATTCATCACATCTCGCCGCATACATTTCCAATAACAGATTTCGCTGATAAATCTTACTGTTCTTTCACGTCCGAAATGTCCACGGTTGTTATGCATTTCTTCAATTACCAGATTTACTAAAGATGGTGGAATGCAAATTCTCAAACTGTTAGGGAAATGAAAGTTCTTATACAACAAAATTACATTTTCCAATTTATAGAATTTCTCTACATTTCTATTTTGAATTTCACTGTAAGGATCGTTCGGTTTCTCTAAAAACTTAATAATTTTACTGTACTCAGGATGTTCTTTTTGTTTATGTCCAAAGTTTCACTAGGAGGGGCCTAAACTATTCTTGACAATGCATCACTGGCAATATACTCATTCCCCGAAATGTACTTTATTTCTAAATCAAATCCCTGTAGTTCAAGACTCCACCGAGCCTAACGGGTTCCAATGGCGAATTTTATTTAAAAATACCAAGGAATTATGGTCCGTGTAAACTTTCACATGGTGTCCATATAACAAATGTCCCCATTTACGTATTGCTGTTACAATCGCATACGCCTCTAATTCAGTGATGGTGAAATTTCGCTGTGCACTATTCAAAGTCTTACTGTAAAAACCAAGTATGTTTTTTTCACCATTGACTTCTTGAAATAATATACTTCCAACTGCTACTAACGAACTATCAGTTACTAGCTAAAAATCGTGATCTAACAACGGATGATTTAACAACACCTCTTCAGCTAAAGATTCTTTCAAATTAACAAAACTTTGCTCACATTCCTCAGTCCAAATCCACTTCTTATTCTTTTTCAAAAGTTCAAACAACGGATTGGCTAGATGAGCGAAATGATATACGAATTTAGAACACCACTCAAACAAACCTAATACTCGCTTTAGTTCCTTTACATTTTTGGGACGTGGCAATGTTCGAATTGTTTCGACGTATGATGGATCCTTTTTCACGCCTTCAGGTGTGACTACGAAACCAAGAAATTGAAAACTCGTATTGCAAAATGAGGATTTCTTTAAATTTACAGTCGTGTTAGCTTCTTCTAATTTCCTAAACAACAAATTCAAAATTTCTAACTGTTCATCAAAAGAAAAAGTTGATACTGAAATATCTTCACTATACGTAACTAATTTATCAAATAATGCATGACCTAACACAACCAAAAGACAAGCCATTAATCCTACGCCTCCATTTGCGTATCCAAAAGGGATGGATGTAAATCTATACATCTTGCCATTCCATGAGAATGCTGTGTAATCTCTACAATTTTCAGAAATTGGAACTTGTGTCTAACTTCCTACTAAATCAATATTTGATACATACTTTGAACCCTGAAACTTTAACAACAAGTCATCAATTTTGTTCTCCTTCCATTGTTTCATTTTTACATGCGTGTTCAAAACTGTCAAATTTACTACTACACGCATCTTGCTAGTATTTTTCTTTGGCACGCAGAAAATTGGGTGTGAATGGATTGATGCACAAGGTTCTATTACACCACAATGTAACCACTCATCAATTTGTGAATCAATATGTTCTTTGAATTTATATGGTAATGTATATTGCCTTTTAACTAACGGTTGATCAGTATCTACTTCAATAGCATACTCAAATTTAGTATAACGTCCTGGAATATTTTTAAAAATTTTCCTATATTTCAACAACAATTTGAACAATTTTTCTTTCTCAAAATCAGACAATTGTGCTTCCTTAACCTTTTCCCGTATTTCTGAAATTGAAACAAATTCACTTTCTTTTTGACTGTCTATTGTATTACATACTGCAACTCTATCTAACGATTTACAATGCGATTTTTCGATCTCACAATCGATTTCTGAAATCTGTTGTGAATAGTAATCAAACAAAAATTTATTTTCATTGGCAATTTCTAAATTTAGCACTTTCATTTCCTTTTTATTACTACAAGAATTTCGAATTTTATCGTAAGCTTGGTCAGAAAGAACAACATGATTAACCCATTCTTTTTCTAATTTATGCTTTTCACTTATCAAATTATTTACTATGGGACATTCTACATTCACTTTTCCAATCTCAAATAAAATTTCCGATTCATCATCACTGTCGCTAATAACATTCATATTAGTTTCATTACCAACTTGAGATACAAAATGTATCTTTTGCTGTACATCACCTTTAGTTAAAATTTTTGTAACTTTGGCATTGTCAACTTGACCACCTACCATAGGTACGTTAACGATTTCCATTTCTTTTTCAACCGTAATAGAATTATCACCAAAATCTATCTTTGTCTTGGATTGAGTAAGGAAATTTCTGCCTGATAAGCATTCAGTATTCAAGTCAGAGACAACTAGCACACGTGCGTCAAAACAAACTTTCCCTATGTCAATACACAATATTGTTTCACCTTGCACCTGTTTCTTTTTCTTACCTGAAAAATCCACCAACAACATATGTGGAGCCGGTCGCAAGTGAGGGTGGGATATGATTGACGCTACCCGTTTCCATGTCTCTAAAGACAAAAGCCTAACTGATGCTCCAGAGTCACATAAGGCTACTATTGGTTGATTTAAAATCTGTACCTTTATCTAACAATGCTAACTGTCGTCGGTAAGAAATAGGTATCAGCTGTTTAATCGTGTTCAGAATAAAAGTTTCCGGTATACCAGATGACAAACCACGTATCTTGTTGAATATTTTGTAAACAAAGTCAGTAACGGTACCATCAGTTTTTGGGTTGAACGCTTGTGATTGCAGCACCGATAATTTACTTGCAATAACTTGTTCGCAAGCAAATTGAGCTTTGAATTCTTCGGTAAAGTCATCAAATGAACGAAATGTACCTAATTTTGATTTGTACCACTCACGAGCATCACCGGTAAAAACAAATCCTAGTACATCTAAATATTGAGATTTAGGTAAATCTAGAGCGTGCGCCTCGAGCTTAAACTGCTTTAAGAACGAAGTTGGTGACTTGTCATCTTCTAAACCTGAAAACTTTGGAAACATTTCAATGTCACCATGACGTAGTATTCGTCGTTTAGCATTTTTCACATCACCCTTGTCTGATTTTCTCACTTTAATTCGTTTCTTTAATTTTGTTATCTCACTTGCTGTCGAGGAACTAGAATCTGTTTGGTTAGAACTACTAGTTTCTTCCTTCTTGTATTTTGACTTATGGCTACTCCTATCGTCACCCGATATACTTAATCTATGCCAATTGCGTTCACTCCCCTCTCTACTAGCGCTCTCAGCTAATGAGATTAACTTCGTTTGAGTTTCATCTACTTTTATTTCTAAACCTGACAACCTATCGCTTATTAAAGCAATGTTCTGATTCATGCTTATAACATCAATACCTTGAGGGATTGTGTTCTGTGACAAACTATCGACCCTACGGTGCAATATTGCGACATTTCTTTCTAACTTATCAGTCGTATTACAATATCCCACTAACATTTATTCTTTAATTTCTATATTACTTTCAATATTGTTTACTGACTCCTCGATCGATTCAATTGTTTCAAATGCTCGGTCCGCCTTTTCTTCACATTTACCTAAATCGAGCGTAATATTCTCAAGTTCTTGACAATTCTGAATTTTCCCCCATATTTTCTCGCATTTATCATTTACCTTCTCGCATTTCTCGTCTATTTCCTTAGATATTTGTTCATATCTGCCCACACATTCTTTTCTTATTATTTCTAATTGCACCTCAAGTTTATCGTCAATCTGCTTTTTTGTTGTTTCACTAACTTCCACAATTTTATTTTCTAAAGATTCGTTAACCTTTTCAATTTTCCTTTCTAAAGATTCAAGTAAAACTTTCAATTCATCTTTATTTGCTTTAATTGCATCCGACACTAACTTAACATTACTTTCATCCATTTTGCACAACTATTTAAAAAATTCTAAACACGAGTCAGAAACTTACCTTTTACCTTTACGTTTCTAAGCATGAATCACTACTTTTGCTTTAACGGTGCAGGAGTTCTGTCGCTGTTTGGTGCGGCATTCTTGTAACACGGTAGGGTTCGGGCCGATTAATATTGGATATAAACAGTGGACTCAGTGGTCAGAATAATTAAGTACTCCACCCTCCGTATAATAGTGGTTAGAAATCGTGGCAGGGTCCGCATCAGATCACAAATCAACATGGATTCGAACCAAGGTAGCACTCGCGCGTGCCCTCCATCCTTCATACCCCCACTACGTATCTGCAGTGTGCGTATAAATACCTGTACTTAATTCTAACCGTTCATGTAGTGATTCGTGTGAGAAACTTGGATATAACAACTGCAAACAAAACAAGTACATTAATAAAATTTTACTCAAACAAAATTATTGTATACTTTACAAATACTTACGTATATGTTTTATCAATACAAATTTTAATAGACCTCTTTCGATATATTTAGTATTATTTTGCCCATTTTATTGTATTTTAAAAATTAAAAAAATATAAAAAGAACTACGGATCAATTCAGAATGACATGATATTATTATTCCCAGCTTATGTTTAGATTGGGAGTACGTGACCACTTAGCACTAGTTGAACTGTAAAGCACTTCGCTGCACTTCACTTCAATTGCGGGTGGATTTAAGACAAATGTAGTGTTGTTACATTAAAGGTAATTTAATTTTATCTTCTTATTTTGACGAATGATCCAGGCTCTATGTTAGGCGCTTTGGCTAGTATGTTTCAATCCGAAGTTTATTGTGAAATTACTAAACATTTGATGAACTCATGATACATCATGTGGTATTGTTCTTTCAGGGGACTAAGAACTTCTTATGATATATATCAACGTAATTAAATACAATAATTATATGTTTGTATTAATCATGAATTAATAGTACTGGGTTTTGCGGCGTGCATTAGTGCTACGTTAGCTAATTTGCATAAATATAACACTTACTCACTTATTTTCACTTAACCATTTTTTTTTTTAAAGCGATGTCCACTTTTAGAACTCGTTTAAGTAAGGGTTCGGCTCTTGGGTCTACCCTAGAAGGAGCTGAGCTATTGGAACGAAACTTGCAGTATAAAAAGCCCATTGGGCAGCAACCAACCCCCGAAAAAATTAAATTTTCAATTTGCAAATACAAAGGGGGGACGGGGGGCAAAACGAATAAAAATTGTCCAAAAGGCACAAAACTCATAAATATTAAACAGAGTAACGTACTGAAGACAAAAATAATTTTTGAAAATTTTCTACTACTATTTGAAGGGAGCAGATGGGACATATTCCTCCATAAAATCCTATGGTTCGGCTCTTGGGTCTAGCCTAGAACGAGCTGAGCGATTGGAACAAAACTTGTAGGATTAATAGCCCATTGGGCAACAACCAAACCGCGAAGAAATTAAATTTTCTATTTGCAAATACAAAGGGGGGACGGGGGGCAAAACCCTGAAACATCGTCCAAAAGGCACAAAACTCATATATATTAATCAGACTAAAGTACTGAAGACAAAAATAATTATTAAAAATTTTCTACTGTTATTAAGGGAGCAGAGGTGGCATATTCCTTGATAAAATCTTATGGTTCGGCTCTTGGGACTAGCCCAGAAGGAGCTGAGCTATTGAAACGAAACTTGCAGGATAAATATCCCATTGGGCAACAACGAACCGCGAAAAAAACAAATTTTCATTTGTAAATACAAAGGGGGAACGGGGGGCAAAACCCTAAAACATTGTCGAAAAGGCACAAAACTCATAAATATTAATCAAACTAAAGTACTGAAGACAAAAATAATTATTAAAAATTTTCTACCGCTATTTAAAGGGAGCAGAGAGGGCATATTCCTCCATAAAATTCTATGGTTCGGCTCTTGGGTCTAGCCCAGAAGGAACTGAGCTATTGAAACGAAACTTGCAGGATTAATATCCCATTGGGCAACAACCAAACCGCGAAAAAAATAAATTTTCAATTATAAATACAAAGGGCGGACGGGGGCAAAACACTAAAAAATTGTTGAAAAGGCACAAAACTCATAAATATTAATCAGAGTAACGTACTGAAGACAAAAATAATTATTAAAAATTTTCTACTGCTATTTAAAGGGAGCAGAATTGGCATATTCCTTCATAAAATCCTATGGTTCGGCTCTTGGGTCTAGCCCAGAAGGAGCTGAGCTATTGAAACGAAACTTGCAGGATTAGTAGCCCATTGGGCAACAACGAACCGCGAAAAAAACAAATTTTCATTTGTACATACAAAGGGGGAACGGGGGGCAAAACCCTAAAACATTGTCCAAAAGGCACAAAACTCATAAATATTAATCAAACTAAAGTACTGAAGACAAAAACAATTATTAAAAATTTTCTACTGCTATTTAAAGGGAACAGAGGGGGCATATTCCTCCATAAAATCCCATGGTTCGGCTCTTGGGTCTAGCCGAGAAGGAACTGAGCTATTGAAACGAAACTTGCAGGATTAATATCCCATTGGGCAACAACCAAACCGCGAAAAAAGTAAATTTTCAATTACAAATACAAAGGGCGGACGGGGGCAAAACACTAAAAAATTGTTGAAAAGGCACAAAACTCATAAATATTAATCAGAGTAACGTACTGAAGACATAAATAATTATTAAAAATTTTCTACTGCTATTTAAAGGGAGCGGAGGGGGCATATTCCTCCATAAAATCCTATGGTTCGGCTCTTGGGTGTAGCCGAGAAGGAGTTGAGTTATTGGAACGAAACTTCCAGGATTAGTAGCCCATTGGGCAACAACGTACTGCGAAAAAAACAAATTTTCAATTTGGAAATACAAAGGGGGAACGGGGGGCAAAACCCTCAAATATTGTCCAAAAGGCACAAAGCTCATAAATATTAATCAGAGTAACGTACTGAAGAAAAAAATAATTTTTAAAAATTTCTACTGCTATTTGAAGGGAGCAGAGGGGGCATATTCCTCCATAAAATACTATGGTTCGGTTCTTGGGTCTTGCCTAGAAGGAGCTGAGTTATTGGAACGAAACTTGCAGGATTAATAGCCCATTGGGCAACAACGAACCGCGAAAAAAAATTTCAATTTGTAAATACAAAGGGGGAACGGGGGCAAAACTCTAAAACATTGTCCAAAAGGCACAAAACTCATAAATATTAATCAAACTAAAGTACTGAAGATAAAAATAATTATTAAAAATTTTCTACTGATATTTAAAGGGAGCAGAGGGGGCATATTCCTTCATAAAATTCTATGGTTCGGCTCTTGGATCTAGCCCAGAAGGAGCTGAGCTATTGGAACGAAACTTGGAAGATTAATAGCCCATTGGGCAACAACCAAACCGCGAAAAAAATAAATTTTCAATTTGCAAATACAAAGGGGAGGTGGGTGGCAAAACCCTAAAAAATTGTCCAAAAGGCACAAAACTCATAAATATTAATCAGACTAAAGTACTGAAGACAAATAATTTTTAAAAATTTCTACTGCTATTTGAAGGGAGCAGAGGGGGCATATTCCTTCATAAAATCCTATGGTTCGGCTCTTGGGTCAAGTGTAGAATGAGCTGAGTTATTGGAACGAAACTTGCAGGATTAATAGCCCATTGGGCAACAACGAACCGCGAAAAAAACAAATTTTCATTTGTTAATACAAAGGGGGAACGGGGGGCAAAACCCTAAAACATTGTCCAAAAGGCACAAAACTCATAAATATTAATCAAACTAAAGTACTGAAGACAAAAATAATTATTAAAAATTTTCTACTGCTTTTTAAAGTGAGCAGAGAGGGCATATTCCTCCATAAAATCCTATGGTTGGGCTCTTGGATCTAGCCCAGAAGGAGGTGAGCTATTGGAACGAAACTTGCAGGATTAATATCCCATTGGGCAGCAACCAAACCGCAAAAAAAAAATGAATTTTCAATTTGCAAATACAAAGGGGGAACGGGGGAAAATCCCTAAAAAATTGTCCGAAAGGCACAAAACTTATAGATATTAATCAGACTAACGCACTGAAGACAAAAATAATTTTTAAAAATTTTCTACTGCTATTTGAAGATAGCAGAAGGGGCATATTCGTCCATAAAATCCTATGGTTCGGCTCTTGGGTCTAACTTAGAAGGAGCTGAGCGATTGGAATGAAACCTGCAGGATTCATATCCCATCAGACTGCAATAAACAGCGAAAAAATTAAATTTTGCATTTTCAAGTACAAAGGGGGCCGGGGGCAAAACCCAAAAAAAGTTCCAAGTGGCACTGAACTCATAAATATTAATCAGAATGTCGTGGTGAAGACATAAGTAGTTTCTAAATTTTTTCTACTGCTATTTGGAGTGAGAAAAGGGATCATATTGTTCCAAAAAATCGTATGGTTTGGCTCTTGGTTCTAGGCTAGAAGGTGTTGGGCGATTGGAACGAAACTTGCAGGATTCATATCCCATCAGACAGCAATGAAACCGAGAAGAAATTAAATTTTCCATTTGCAAATTCAAAGAGGGAGTTGGGGGCAAAACCCCCCAAAAATTTTAAATTGCATGAAACTCATAAATATTAGTCAGAGTGACATACTGAAGACAGATTTTTTTTTTTTGAAATTTCTTCTCTTGTATTTTGGAGGAGCAGAGGGTGTATATCCTTTTATGAAATCCTGTTGTTCGTTCTTTCTTTTACCCTAGAAGGATTTACGCGAATGAATAAAGCTTGTTTAATTTTTAAGTTTTTGACCTGTGAGTTTTTGAATAATAAAACTGGACTTTCATTTTCGTTTGCACATTTAGATTGGGACGAGGCTTATCTTTAAAAATATTTCTTAATGGTATAAAACTTCAAAATTTAATGAGGTGCTGAGAATCAAATAAAATCATTCTTCTAATCCCTGTTTGTTTTGTGCAAATGTGGCATAATAGTTCATATAAATTTATTATTTGTCTTTTGGTTTAGCCTATAATAACTGCGATGGGTAGAAATTTAAAAAACACTCTCCCCACTAAACTAGTAGTTATCACGTGCGGCTTTGGTACATAGGATCTCGGGTTTAATTTCCGGCGATAGAATTTTGAAATTTGAACGCATTACCTTGGTCCGGGTTCAACCCGGGTTCAACCCTTTTCTCAAAATATCAATGTCTTTATTTTTGTGATTGAAGAAAGAAGAATGACATTTTCTGTTACACTTACGAGTAGATTTATTATGTATATTGTTTAGAAGTTATCAGAATTTGATAAAATTTGGCAAAATTTAACTCCTTGATGTCCTAAAAATAAAAATTATTTGTACCTTCTTTTGCTTCTCTTTTTGCGGGTGGGGAGCTTGTTTTTTTCAGAGTATCAGATGATGACCTTGCTTGCTTACTTTTGTCCTTCTTTTTGTGAGATGAGGAGGAATGTTTCCACTCCTTGCTCTTTAGTTTCAGAATAATGTACATAGGTCCAACATTCGTGCAACGTTACCACATGAGCAAAAAGTTTTCTTCATCTTGCTCCAAAATTTTCAAGGAATGACTCGACATGTCACTGCGGAGTTTTTGTCTGAAGCGGAGTATGTAATCTCTTTACCCAATGTGCTGTTACGTTGGACATGTGCAATTTTCCATTAATTATTTTCCATACACTACCATAACTGAGTCCATTGTGTTGTATAGTGTTGTGGATGGATGATCATTAGTTGATCGTCCAGGATCAGCTCTTCCATTTTACTCAATGCAGCGGCTGTGCCGGTTGTTGATTGACATCGAATCCTTGGTTCATTTGTAAGGGATCTATGGCCTGTTCTGAAATTCTTGGTCCTCTCATGACAGTCTCAGAGGATCAATACCGTAGATAAGATTAATTCATCATGAATTTTCCGGGCGCAAAATTCTTAAAATTCACAAAGTTAATCAAGCTTCAAGTTTCTGTCTTCCTTTGTTTCACTTTACTGACAACTAGCATTAGGTATAGAGAAAGTAAATATCATACGTGAATAATTTTCACTTAATGATACATGCAAGATTTAATGTCTACACAGGCCGAGTTACATCAAAATCTCTCAATAATTTCTGGGAGATAATTAAAATTTTCTCACACTGTGGATCAACGTAAGTCGCTCAACGCAAGGTGAATGATAATGGAATTAATAGCAAACTGGAATGACCCGAATGTGTATGGGATTTATTGTGAGATATTGGAGCAAAGGTAAAAGAATCTCTAATACAACAACATTTGCAAACTTTTTTCTTAAGTCGCTTTTTTTCTTTTCCGTCTGTCTTAGAATAATCGTCATTTATCCATATTTAAACTGAATTTATATGATACATATATGTAGAAAACTGCGAATAAAATTCAAGAAATGAAACCTCTTTTTTGTAATGAAGAAGGAGCCAGAAAATTAATGTAACGAACAAATTTTAAAGGTAAAAATGTTTGTAAGAAACTTATATGTGCATATATGTATGATTTTTATAAGTGTGTATATGTGTGAAGAGGAAACTCGAAAACTTTGTAAGTTTTGATCTTGTTATAGTTTCGTTTTCACTTTCTATAAATAGTTGATTTGGAGTTTAGCATCCCCTTCAACACTTAGGCTATATGAGATGTGGATCTACAGTTTAGGGTTGAACCCGGACCAAGGTAATGCGTTCAAATTTCAAAATTCTATCGCCGGAAATTAAACCCGAGATCCTATGTACCAAAGCCGCACGTGATAACTACTAGTTTAGTGGGGAGAGTGTTTTTTAAATTTTTATTTGTGTTTATTATCATACACTACGACTAAAAGTAGAATTTATTTATTTTAGAAATCCATGTGAGAAGTACGGAAGTGAACAACTGAGTGTTCATTTCGCAAGATAGCAAAGATAAATAAGAATATATATGAAATCTTGTTTCTAAGTACATAGACGACACGATACATGAACAAAACAAACTTAAGAATAAAATAGTTACTCAATGACTTCTCGAGGGTGATGACAGGAATTATGTATTTCTTTGAAATGGGAATGATTTCAGTTTTCTTAAAATTTTGAACTGCAGCAATCTATGTGTGTAACGGAAGGTTAATTTATACGTACTTCCTACACCGTAACTTGGAACTTTCCCTGGTAGGGCAAGCATTAATATTTGGGCCCCTTGACAAATGTAAAGTTGGACCTCTGCTGAAAAATATGAAATGAGAAGTTATTGTGCCATAAGAATTTAACACGTTAATATTAATTTTTAGCACTTTTTTGAATTCCAGTTGATTTTTTTTTTCTAAAATAGTACGTAGATTACATTTGTGGTTTGTAGTAGGTTTGTTTAGATAGTGACCTAGTAGTAGCTGAAATTATTTTAATTTCTTTTGGAATGGTAAGGTGCATACATTCCATGCTCCACTTGTTTAGTGTATGATGTCACACCTGAGTATACTATTGATTTTTCTGAAATCAACCCAGATCACATGTTCGTTTGATTTAAGAGCTTTTTCAGCAGCGAAGCTATATGAAACTTATTTGTTGGATCTACATCTTAATATGAGATCCTACTCAAATTAGCACCCACCGGGAATCGAACCTGAGTCTCCTGCCATCACGTGAAGAAAATGCACACACGGTTGTTCGAAGTACGGATTATAATTTTATTATGCATACGTAGGACGATGCAAAAGGGGACAAGGGGCAAACGCTACCTCAAGAGATGTTGTATTCTAATGTAAGTCAAGCAGTAAGCAGTCTAATATAGTATCATTTTCGGTGTGGAAAAAGTACATAACCCCCAAAATATCATTGTCCTTCCGTGTCCCCTTCTGTTCAGAATTTGAAATTAGCGTCGTCATTGCGTATACAGGAGGTAGGGGTGAGCTCGTAATACACACATTTTTTGAGTTACCTAAAGATAAAAGATATTATATTTCTCACAGGACCAGAATTTTTCTAAGTAGAGCAGGAGAATTAAAAGTGAAAATATATTATTCATTTTATATAAAGAATGAAGACTAAATCATTCTTGTGAAATGGACAAAAAATGTGGGGACGTAATATGGAAATTTTGAGTTTAGAATATGAACATGAAGGAGGGGACATGTTTATGTGAAAAGTGACATTGTTAGAGAAAGAATTGAACGAAACGCAATAGAAAACCTAAGATCACCATTATTAATGTATTACTAAACTCAATATTTTTAACATATCTCCTAGTCGAAACTGGCATTGACAATAACAAAAAATAACATTACCAGCACTCAAAACTGATTAAGAATAATCACATTTTAAATATATAATTGATTCTGACTAAAATATAAGCAGTTGGACAACCCTGCATTAATCGAAATTTGTGTCTATGGTTATTTACTTACGGCAGATAAGGAAACGACAGAAGATATATTGTTTAGAAAGTATTATTGTTGTTCATGAAAGACTAAGATTTAGGGAGACCTAGTTCATAAAGAGATTAAATAATACATTGTTTCAACAATTGCAAGTTTCTTGTTAGTTATTGTTTTAATAATTGAAGGCGCGGTATCACTTACTGCGTTTGTGTCTCTAACGTTTATTATTGCCGAGATTTACCCAGTATTTTCACCTTTGTTATTTTTTCTTTCTGGCAAGCTGGAACTGTATTGTTGTTAGTTTAGTATTAACTCTTGAAAGAGTAAGAAGTCAGACAACTGGGCTCGACAAATTCGTAAGCAAATGGATCCTATGGATATAATGCAGCCTGGAAGGCTGAATTCGTTTAATTTAGGTGCATATCTTGGGACAAGATTTAATAAGAATCAGGCTGCTGTAGCTAACTCCCAAGGGCTTCGTTTATTTCAATTGTATAGCATCGTTCCTTCTGAGGAAAGACTGAATGTCGACCCTGTGCTGTGTCCACGCTGTGGCAACGTTCTTGGAATTGTAAGGCAAAGGTTTCGAGGTATTGGATGGAGATTTTCTTGTACGAACTGCGCCTTAAAAGCGGAACCAACCAAGAACACTTTTCTACAGAACGTACGCATCAATAAAGAATTAGGGTGTGATGTTCTAGTAAAATTTGCCTATTTATGGATGGTAAAAAGACCCTTGTGTAATATTCAGGAAGAGTGAGACATTGGAAGGGAAACAGCTGTAGCCTGGTCATCATATTTTAGGGATATCACACAAAAGATTGCTTGGCACGATTTTTTACCAATCGGAGGTAGAGATGATGTTGTTGAAGTTGATGAGACACACCTTTTCAAGAGGAAGAATAACGTGGGAAGGAGACAAATGTGGCAGCATTTTTGGTTATTTGGTGGAATAAGTAGAACTTCAAAGTTCGTCTTTGGAGTCCTCGTTCCTGATAGGTCAGCTGAAACCCTAAAGCCAATAATGCAGAATTATATAGATAATGACAGTTTAATTGTATCGGATCAATGGCCAGCATATAATAATTGTGGCGCTGCATTTGGAGGGCATCTCACAGTGAACCACACTACAAATTTTGTTGATCCACCTAGAGATGAAGATCCACTATGGGTTCCAGCTGGACGATTCAATGATGCTTGCTTGGACAATAGTTGGAATGGTCCTTTCCCAAGGCAAGGGGTCCAACCATTTCGGGCTCATACTCAAAATATAGAACGAGTTTGGAGAGAGCTGAAGACCATCCTCCGTACTTGCAACCAAATTGCCGTTGTGGAATCGTACATAGGGGAATGGATGTACAGGCAAAACATTCTGAATAGAATAGATACTCTTGAAGGGAAGTTTTCCAGATTACTGAGTGACTTTGGTAGAGCCTATCCTGGTGTAGGGAAGAATCCTATGTCTTCGAATATACTTCAATGTGATTGTCACGAATGTATGTAATGTATAGTATAGCCTATGTTAATAGCTTTTCTCTTCCGCTTATTATAATTAAATATTTTTGTTGTTTTCATTATCATCATCATACATAATTTACTATTATCTTTTAATTGTTCAATATTTATTTATTTTCGCTATTGCTATTTTGTGTGTTACTGATTTACACAGGCTAATTCCTATCTTATGGTTTGTTTATTTTAATTTGTTCTAAAAGTTTTTTTATTGCATTATAGTATTAATTATATACATAAATATTTTGTATAGCTATTTTGGTCTGTAGTTCTTCATATTTATTCTAATATTATATTTAGTTACTTCACAAGATTTTTTTGTATATTTCTGGAGATATTCCTTTTTCTTCCTTCAAATTATAATTTGGGTATATTAATTTTGCTAACTTATGATGTATAATTAACTCTTTGTTTGTGTGTGATTATTGAGATTATTAAGCTGTCCTTTAATTTACAGTCCCTTAAGATTATTTGGAATTTACTTGCATGTTCTTTCGTAGGTGTAGTAGAAAGTATTTCATACCGTATTTCCAGTTTTGTGTATTCATGAGATATTTCTCTCCTTTGGCATTCAGAAAATAAGCAGACCTTTACTAGTGTGGATTACTTAATGTTTCCGAGTCAGAAAAAAAGAAACTTTCATAGTATTCCCGTCCCCAAAACAAGTATTTATTTACTTCTACAATAATTCAAGTACCCACGATTTTGTCTTTTGAGCTAAACGAGACAGATCAAAAGGGTCATTGTCCGCGTCGGCCACAGTATTGCCAGCCTTCCAATATCAGGAAATAATAAATAGGGAAAATTGAATGTATTATAGGGGAAGTTTACATCTATTCCTGTCATAGAAACTACTCCAATGTAATGTACACCATTTTATTTTGCACTATATTATTCTTGACACATGATATAAACTACATCCTTACACAATGTTCTATAAATAGTTTAAAGTTTTCGAATTTAAACTAAGTAAAAATCAAATATCTATAGGAGCATTTCCTCAGAATGAAATTCCCTATCAACGTGTATGGTTATAAACATTTCCTCCTGAATCACCTTGTATAAAATTCCTAAGAAACTTTTTTCTTTAAATGTACAAAATTAATAATTACAGAGGTTCAACGTATTTAAATTATAGTTCTTTAAATAAAATGTTCAGATCGTAATTTAGTTTTGATGAAGAGCTAACTCCGACTAAAGAGGAAAAGAGTGGTAGCACCAAACAAAAGATTAAACACAATCAAGCTAAGAAGTGATCAAAACACGAAAAGGGAATCTGCAAAAGATAGCTTTAGCAGGTGATAACATCGACTCGAAATGGGAAGTCATGAAAGCAGGGATTACAAAAGCTGCTGACGAGCACATAGAGAGAGAAACAAGAACCCAATATAAACCCTGGATAACAGCTGAGATATTGGAAATGATGGAGCAAAGAAGACAGTTCAAGATAACAAAGAAGAGGAATACAGAAGGTGCAGAGATCACATCAACAGAGAAGTAAAGAAGGCCAGAGAAAACTGGATCAACTTGTGCCAAGAAATTGAAGAAAATATAGTCAAAGGCAATACAGAAACCGCATATAGAAAGGTTAAAAAACAGTTCGTTGAGAAAAGAAACACACAAACATGATCATAGACAAGGACGGGACAATGCTAATAGAAGAGAAGCAGATAACAAGAAGATGGAAGGAATACATTGAAGAAATCTACAAAAGAGATAGAGTGAACGAAGAAGAGATAGAGAAGGAAGAAGACGTCAATGAAAATGAATTAGGACCATCAATTTTAAAGTGCGAATTTGACAATGCTTTGAAGAAAATGGAACATGGTAAAGCCCCAGGAATAGATCAAATACCAACGGAAGTGATTAAGAATCTCGGAATAGCAACAAAGAAGAAATTATTTAATCTTATTAATGAAACGTACATCTCGGGAAAATACCAAGAGAGTTCAAGAAAAGCATATTGGTACTTATCCCGAAGCGAAAAAGCGCAAGGAAATGCGAAGAACAAAGAACGTTAAGTTTGCTTTCCCATGCCTCAAAAATACTGTGTAAAATTATCGCACAATGAATAGAAGTGAAAATCGAAGAACGGCTATCGGATGACCAGTTTGGATTCAGTAGGAAAAGGGGAACAAGGGAAGCAATACTGAGTCTACGGTTGATCATGGAATAGCACATCAGAATTAACAATGCAATTGTGATAGCATTTGTAGATACAGAGAAAGCTTTTGACAATGTAGATTGGAATATCATGTTCAGAGAGTTAAAGAATCTGAAAGTGGATTACAGAGACAGAAGAACAATATACCATCTTTATAGGAACCAGACAAGGGAACCAGCTGTTATAGGAAGAGATCAAAAACTAGCAAGAATAAATAAAGGAGTAAGGCAAGGATGTGGACTTTCACCTCTCCTGTTCAACGTCTATAATAGAAGAGGCTATAAAAGAATTCTTTGATAAAAAACGAGAAAGGCTAAAAGTAAATGGTCAGGTTTTCAGCAAAATAAGGTTTGCTGATGACACAGCATTGATAGCAGAGAACGAAAATGACTTGCAGGAAGCACTTTCAAACTTCAACGACCAAGCCGAAAAACATGCAAAATGAAGATAAATAAGAAGAAAACCAAAGTGATAAAGTGCACAAGAGCAGGACAGGAAGAGGCAAACGTATGGCTAGATGGTGAGAAAATCGAAGACTCTAAGACGTTTCCCTATTTACGAAGTCTAATATATTCGGACGGAAGAAGTGAAAAAGACGTAAATTCTAGAATAGCGCAGGCTAAACAAGCATTCAATAGGAAACGAGGACTACTAACAAAAAAATGTGTCGCTGGACGTTCGTAAAGGATTTATTAAGACACAGGTATGGAGCGTGGCACTTTACAGTTCAGAGACGTGGACATTGAGAAAAGCTGAAATGTCCAAGCTGAAAGCATTTGAAATGCGAAGAATGCTGCGCATATGATGGACCGAAAAGAAAAGGAACGAAGACGTACTAAAGGAAGCTAATGAAGGACGACAGATTATTAAGGTAATAATAAAAAAAGAAGAAACAGCATGCTTGGCCATCTTATTCGGCACTCCGATTGGATCATTGTGTTGATAGACGGAAAGTAGAAGGAAAACCAGGAAGAGGAAGACCAACGATAGAATACTTAGATGCATAGAATAACGCCCATAGATCAAAAATTGCAACGATGGAACTAAGAAGATATGCAGAAATAAATAATATAGATATACTAGTAATTCAAGAACCTTACTTAATAAAGAACAAATTGGCAGCTTTCCCAGCGACTGCAAGAATTATTTATGGAGGAGAGGAGCCAAAGGCTGTCATTGCTATCATGAATAGAGAACTCGAAATCCTAAAAATATCACAACACTGTGACGATTGGAACGTTTGTATAGAAATTTCATATGGACATGTTAGCTTCTGGCTCAAAAATTCTTATTTTCAATATAGCATAGAAACTTAAGTATTTTTACAAAAGCTACAAGACTTAATCTGGAAACATCGTAACAAAAAGTTTATTTTATCGGCAGATGTAAACGCTAAATCCACAGCCTGGGGTTCACCTATCCCAGATATAAGAGGTAAGGCCGTTGAAGATTTTATACAGCAAAATGGATTATTACTACTAAGCAGGGGAAATAAACCAACATTTGTGGGCCCCAGAGGGGAATCATTCATAGATGTTACGGTATGTACTCTGGACTTAGAAAATAAGATAAGTAATTGAACAGTCCACGACAGAATAACTATAAGTGACCATGAAGTAATATCTTTTGATTTGAAAATAGGCGAAATAGAAGCCCATAATGAGGCAACAAACATTCAGAAAACAGATTGGGAATTATTCGAGAAAAAGCTCATCTTACCTCAGATAGAAGATTCAGAAAATGTGAATGGACTTGCGTTACAAATTGAAAAGGCCACTTAGCTAGCTTTACAGGAATCGACACCAAAATGTAATCCGAAACCTGAACACAGCGAATTCTGGACTCCTAAATTAGAGAGCCTAAAGAAAATCCTAAAAGCTAAAAGAAAAAGTTATCAATCAGCTTTATCACCAATAATCAAATAGAGAAGATTAATCATATATAGAACTGCGAAACAAGAATATACTGAAGAATTGCTTGAATCTAAGAAAAGAAGCTGGGAGAGATTTCTAAGAAAAAACATAGAACTGGATCCATGGGGCCTTCTATATAAACTAATAATGCAAAAAATAAACCCAACGACATTATCAACTATAAAAAATAATGACGGTTCTTACACCCAAACTTGGGAAGAAACCATGCAGAAACTATCTAGCAATTTTTTTCAAGGGACTTACAAGATAATGAAAATGAAAATCAACGCAAAATAAGAAGAGAATTTGAGAGCATTCAACCCGTAGAAGTCTAACATAATATTCAGGGGATAACAAATACCGAAGTAGAAAAAATTATAAAAAAACTAAAAACAGGAAAAGCCCCAGGCTTGGATGGCATAAAAAATAAAATTTATAAAAATAAGAAAAGTATTTGGATTCCCTATTTTACAAGACTGTTTAATTTTTTACTCAGAAAACAGGAATTCCCAACCATTTGGAAAGAAGCTAAATTAATAATATTGTTAAAAGGACAAGATAAAGACCCAACCGATGTAAGTTCGTACCGTCCTATCTGTATACTCAGAAACATTGCGAAAATTTTTGAAAAAGTCATAGCTAATAGAATTAATAATGTTATAGCACCGCCAACAAGAGATGGTCTCTGATGTTTCTTACCACATGCGGTGGGACATTGCAGCCCCTACCTTGATACCAGTGTTACCAACCACGATCACTCTATCTTATACCATTAATTAAATTGCCACTGCAGTTTCACCGAAAAAGAACCTTGACACGCGAGTAGTGGCAATGTCACTGCGAGCTGTCAGAGACGTTCTCTTACTGGACGCACTATAGGAACATTGAAAATGATAAACTTCAATTTGGCTTTAGGCCCGGCAAATCGACAGAAGATGCTCTCAACACCTTTGTAGAACAAATTAGAAGAAGCTTTTCAGTAAATAAATACGCGTTGGCATTATTTGTGGATATCGAAGGCGCGTTCGACAATCTTTGGATTCCTTCATTAATTCAAAATCTCATCAAAATAAATGTACCGGAGTACTTATTAAACATTATTAAGAATTACACTACAGATAGAAAAATATTAATTAAAGGTGAAAAAGGGAATACTGTAGTTAAGACAGAGAAAGGATGCCCCCAAGGATCGATCTTGGGACCGTTGTTGTGGGACATGGAATTGCAGCCCTGTTTGGAAATTCTAAATAGTAAAGAAGAAATAGACCGACTAGTCGCTTTTGCTGACGACATTGCAATTATCATCTCAGCTAATTCACGAAGAGAATTAGAAATTAAAGCAGAATTAGTCAATAATATCTTACAAAATTGAAGTAACAAAAGTAAGCTAAGGCTTTCTGCGAAGAAAACAAAGTATATGTTGTTCGGTAAACAACTGCGTAGGAATCCAGCAATCAAATTAGGAACTAATACGATAAAAAGGGAAGCAGAATTCAAATACTTAGATATACAAATTGATGAAAAACTAAATTTTGGGCCACATATTAGATATATAGTAGACAGGGGTCATAAAGTTGCAAACAAGTTAATATGGATAGCAAATACCACGTACAAACTACCAAGGAAAATAATTAACACATTGACTGCCACTGTGTTACTGAAAATATACCTCTTCTGGGCCAATACGATTTTCTTCTTTCAGACCAAATATAAAGTAATTATATATACATAACATTTCAAAGCAATGAACGGTAAGCTCATTGTTGACTTTTTTGTATGTGTATGCATCATATAGTTTTTCTTGAACTGTGTATACATTTTAATACACAAGGCCTAGAATGAAGATATTCCTTGTGTATGGAATAGCATACACGCGGCGCAGAAGTAAGACGCCATGTGTATGAAATAGCATACACATGGCAGTCAATGTGTTAAATTATATCAAGAAACTTTATCAAGTGCAACAATGGCATATGCTTCAAGCGTGTGGACCCACAAATTGTTGGAAAATAATACCTTAAAACAAACTGTTGATAGACCTCAAAGGAATTTATTAATAAGATTAAGTGGAGCATTCAGTACTACACCGCTTATTACGTTAAATGTCTTGTTAGGAGTCAAACCAATAAGTTTAATTATCAGGAAAAGAGCTGCAATTTATTGGTTAAAAAAATCAAACATGGGGAAAGTACAAGAATTACTAAGTATTCAAAGTAAAACGGTCGAAGATAGAAAACGAACTAATAAAAATTTGGATCAAAAATTGGCAAGAAACCAATGTCTCACGTAGATTGTATAATATAATACCAAAAATTGATATTCGTCTCAAATGGCAGCACTTTGACCCCAATCTAGGACTAATACATTATCTCTCAGGACACGGGCCATATGAACAATACTTGTACAGAATGGGTTTGAAAGAACATCCCAGATGCCAATGTCAAGAACTAGGCACGCCGGAACACCATAATCTATGGTGTCCCCTCTTGGAAGATCAATTACAGGGAAGAGATGTCATCAGAACAAAAGAAACTGGGGAAGTCTTAGCTAAGGAAGAGGACTACAAAATATTAAGTAGAATAGCAAAGGAATATTCCGATCTAAGAAAACAGTTATATAAAAGGCAACAAGAATAAGAGGAAGACTTTTTGCAAATGTGATACAGGAATAAACAAAATGTAAAAGAAAACACTAAGGAATGAAAATGAATGTGTCAGAGTGCAAATGAATATCTTCCAAGACCGGAGTTTTTGCTCCAGGAACGCTGGATTTCCACGTGCCCCGGAAGAATAGTGTGAATGTGCGCTCGACGCATCCCCGACATCCAGCCGGATTGGAACTCCGGATGTGTTGAGCGGGTGTGCACGGAAATAGGTGGTGGGAAATAGCGTGCGTAGTCCTGGCCCCCCCACCATCACGCAATTCTTCGAAAATAATTTTAATCGTTTGTACTTCGTTTGCTCCCATTTGCTCCGCAGTATCTCCGTTTGCTCCCTTACCGTTCCCGAGAAAATGGAACCTTAAAGTGGGGGGGCAGAACAACGTCGTTCCAGCCCCCCCACCCAACTAAAAATAATCGCTGAGGGGAACGGGTGGTGGCATTCGTTTGTACTTCGTTTGCTCCCATTTGCTCCGCAGTATCTCCGTTTGCTCCCTTACCGTTCCCGAGAAAATGGAACCTTAAAGTGGGGGGGGGGCAGAACAACATGGTCCCAGCCCCCCACCCAATAGCAGAGAGGAACGGATGGTGACATTCGTTTGTACTTCGTTTGCTCCCATTTGCTCCGCAGTAACTCCGTTTGCTCCCCTACCGTTCCCGAGAAAATATAAATTTAAACTGAGGGGCCAGAAAAAGGAGGTCCCAGACCCTCAAATTAAAAACAGTCACAGAGAGGAAAAGATGGTCGCATTAGTTTGTACTTCGTTTGCTCCCATTTGCTCCGCAGTAACTCCGTTTGCTCCCTTACCGTTCCCGAGAAAATGGAACCTTAAAGTGGGGGACCAGAACAACGTTGTCCCAGCCCCCCACCCAACTAAAAATAATTGTTGAGGGGAACGGATGATGGCATTCGTTTGTACTTCGTTTGCTCCCATTTGCTCCGCAGTTTCTGCGTTTGCTCCCCTACCGTTCCCGAAAAAATAGAAATTTAAAGTGGGGGTCAGAACAACATGTCCCAGCCCCCCACCCAATAGCAGAGAGGAACGGATGGTGACATTCGTTTGAACTTCGTTTGCTTCCATTTGCTCCGCTGTAGCTCCGTTTGCTCCCCTACCGTTCCCGAGAAAATAGAAATTTTATGTGGGGCGCCAGAACAACATGTTTCCAGCCCCCCACGCAATGGTAGGGAGGAATGGATGGTGGTATTCGTTTCTACTTCATTTGCTTCAATTTTCTTCGCAGTTTCTCAATTTGCTCCTCTGCCGCTCCCGAGAAAATGGAACATATTCTGGTGGTCCAGGAAAGCATAGTCCATTCACCTCGAATTGAAAATAATTTCAATGAGGAACGGATGGCGGCATTCGTTTGTACTTGGTTTGCTTCGCGGTAGCTACGTTTACTCACTTACCATATCCGAGGAAATGGAACTTTAAAGTGGAGACTAGAACAAAATTGTCCCAGCATCCCACTCAAATAAACATAATAACATAGGGGAGCGGATGGTGGAATATTTTGTACTTCGTTAATTTCGATTTGCTTCGCAGTTTCTTGGGTTGCTCTCCTAGCGTTCTCGAGTAAACAGAACTTACACACGTGATTTCAGCCACCCTCCGAACTTATATAATCGCAGAGGGGAGTGAATGTTGGCTTTATCTCGTTTGTTCATATTTGCTCCACAATTGCTCTGAGTACTCGTCTACTCCGATTGATGTTAAGAAAGAGGAATTGTGAAGCGGTTGGTTTGGAAATGTGATCGCAGTCCTCAACCACCTAAAAAGTCGGGGAACAGTAGGGAAGAAAGTGAAACAATTCCAGAACAATTCGGGGCAAATCACGCAAACAATTATTTTTTACTACATTTTTTAGGAGGTTGAGGACTGGGATCACATTTCCACACCAACCGCTTCAAAATTCCACTTTCTTAAGAAGAATCGGTGTAGACGAGTACTCAGAGCAATTGTGGAGCAAATATAAATAAACGAGATATAGCCAACATCCACTCCCCTCTGCGATTATATAAGTCGGGAGGGTAGCTGAAATCACGTAAGTTCTGTTTACTCGAGAACGCTAGGGAAGCAACCCAACTAACTGTGAAGCAATTCGAAGCTAAAGAAGTACAAAATAATGCCACCATCCGCTTCCCTATGTTATTATGTTTATTTGAGTGGGATGCTGGGACAATTTTGTTTTAGTCTCCACTTTAATGTTCCATTTCCTTGGGAATGGTAAGTGAGTAAACGTAGCTACCGCGAAGCAAACCAAGTACAAACGAATGCCGCCATTCGTTCCTCATTGAAATAATTTTCAATTCGAGGTGCTGGGACTACGCTTTCCTGGACCACCAGTTTAATGTTCCATTTTCTCGGGAACGGCAGAGGAGCAAATTGAGAAACTGCGGAGAAAATTGAAGCAAATGAAGTAGAAGCGAATGCCACCATTCATTCCTCTCTAACATTGCGTAGGGGGCTAGTTGTTCTGACTCCCTCAGTCTAAAATTCTATTTTCTCGCGAACGCCAGGGGAGCAACCGGACAAATTGCGGAGCAAATGAGAGCAAAGGAAGTACAATCGATTGCGACCATCTGTTCCTCTCCGTGATTTTTTTTAATTCGAGGGGCTGGGATCACTTTTTTCTGGCCCCTCGAAGTTCCCGGGCTCCTTTTTTCTGGCCACTCACAGTTTAAAGTTCCATTTTCTTGGGAACGGTAGGGGAGCAAACGGAGCTACTGCGGAGCAAATGGGAGCAAACGAAGTACAAACGAATGTCACCATCCGTTCCTCTCTGCTATTGGGTGGGGGGGCTGGGACCATGTTGTTCTGCCCCCTACTTGAAGGTTCCATTTTCTCGGGAACGGTAGGTGAGCAAACGCAGAAACTGCGGAGCAAATGAGAGCAAACGAAGTACAAACGAATGCCACCATCCGTTCCCCTCAGCGATTATTTTTAGTTGGGTGGGAGGGGGCTGGGACGACGTTGTTCTGGCCCCCCCACTTTAAAGTTCCATTTTCTCGGGAACGGTAAGGGAGCAAACGGAGTTACTGCGGAGCAAATGGGAGCAAACGAAGTACAAACGAATGCGACCATCTGTTCCTCTCTGTGACTGTTTTTAATTTGAGGGTCTGGGACCACCTTTTTCTGGCCCCTCAGTTTAAATTTATATTTTCTTTGGAACGGTAGGGAAGCTAACGGAGCTACTGCGGAGCAAATGGGAGCAAACGAAGTACAAACGAATGTCACCATCCGTTCCTCTCTGCTATTGGGTGGGGGGTGGGACATGTTGTTCTGGCCCTCCCATTTTAAGGTTCCATTTTCTCGGGAACGGTAAGGGAGCAAACGGAGATACTGCGGAGCAAATGGGAGCAAACGAAGTACAAACGAATGCCACCATCCGTTCCCCTCAGCGATTATTTTTAGTTGGGTGGGTGGGCTGGAACGACGTTGTTCTGGCCCCCCCACTTTAAGGTTCCATTTTCTCGGGAACGGTAAGGGAGCAAACGGAGATACTGGGGAGCAAATGGGAGCAAACGAAGTACAAACGATTGAAATTGTTTTCAAAGAATTGCGTGATGGTGGGGGGGCCAGGACTACGCACGCTGGGAAATAGCGTGAACTTCCCAACAAAGCAAAAATAGCATATATACATAAAATACACTAAAGATCCTATGCACAACAAAAGCCAATTACTCGGTAAATGTCATACAGTGTCCACCTCGAACCTTGTTCGTGTAGGAGTCAACACCGGTCGCAGCGCTCACGGCGGCAGGACACAACTGACCACGGCCTGCACTAAGTGCTCCGAGTGTGTCCTGGACCTCAAACCGTTGCACTGAGGATCAGAACTATAGAAGTCAATTGTGGAAAACTGAAATGACTAACTCCGCTTAGGATCAATAAGGAAATCAAACTTTGCGCGATCGCAGAAAAGTGAATGGGTGTTGTAGTGTGCAGTGTGGTGATAGTGATATGTTCTTCTTATTACGGAAAAGCTGTGTTTTCACACACAGGAGTGTGTAGTGCCTATTTAAGCGTGCAATATTTAAATGTAAGTGTGCAATAATGATGCTGAGTTCAGTGGTGCAAATATTATCATCCTCTATTAGAAGAATGTAGTAAAAATTTATTTAGAAAAAAAATCACACAGGAGGAAACCTAAATTTTAAAAAATGTCAAAAAATAAAAAGAACAAAATAAAAAAGGTGGAAAGCCTATGATACAGGTGAAACCTAAATCCAATGAAGATGATGATACAAAAAATAGGTGGTAAGGTTATATAGGTGGAAAGCCTATTATACAGGTGGAAGGCCATCACAGGTGAAATCTAAATCTAATGAAGATGATGGTAATACAAAAATAGGTGGAAAGGATATTATATAGGTGGAAAGCTAATCATACAGGAGAAACTTGACTCACTGAGGAAGATGATCATAAAAACTAGGTGGAAAGCTTATCATACAGGTGAAACCTAGAGCAATGAAGATTATGTTAAACATACGAGAAAGACTAAATATGATAAAAGGAACGAGGATGAAACAATTGAAGACTACAGTAAGCTAAACATGAGTCGAGAATAAAATAGAATAGGAAAATTAGAAGATGAACTAATATTAGGTAGTTAAAATTTATATAAAAAGAATATTTTTTTCTTTTTTTTCTTTTGTTGATTTTGTGTAAATTTATCTTTTGTTGTTTCTACGTGTTGTGGTTTCGTTCATTTTTCCTATCCTCGTCTCTGTTCACCCTTGTCCAAATTGAAAACAAATGAATAATGAAAAAATAATAAAGCAAAGAAGATTGCAATGATGATAGCCCAGTTTCGGTTAAACTTTCAGGTGCCGAAACGGAAAGGCGCGATCTTAAAAAAAAAAAATCAGATGCTGTTGCGAAGAAGAGACATTATCAAAGTATAAAACAGAAAAGTTTTAAAATTTCCATGTTGCCTACTGGAGCCCACTGGAGCCCAACCATAGAATTTTATGGAGGAATATGCCCCCGCTGCTCCCTTCAAAAAGCAGTAGGAAATTTTTAAAAATTATTTTCGTCTTCAGTACGTTACTCTGATTAATATTTATGAGTTTTGTGCTTTTTGGACAATTTTCTAGTGTTGTGCCCCCGTCCCCCCTTTGTATTTGCAAATTGAAAATTTATTTTTTTCGCGGTTTGGTTGCTGCCCAATGGCCTATTTATCTTGCAAGTTTCATTCCAATAGCTCAGCTCCTTCTAAGCTACACCAAAGAGCCGAATCATAGGATTTTATGGAGGACAATGCCCATCTGCTCCCTTCAAATAGCAGTAGAAAATTTTTAAAAACTATTTTCGTCTTCAGTACGTTACTCTGAATAACATTTATGAGTTTTTTGCCTTTTGGACAATTTTTAGGGTTTTGCCCCCGTCCCCCCTTTGTATTTGCAAATTGAAAATTTATTTTTTTCGCGGTTTGGTTGCTGCCCAATGGGCTATTAATCCTGCAAGTTTCGTTCCAATAGCCCAGCTCCTTCTAGGCTAGACCGAAGAGCCGAACCATAGGATTTTATGGAGCAATATGCCCCCTCTGCTCCCTTCAAATAGCAGTAGAAAATTTTTAAAAATTATTTTTGTCTTCAGTACGTTACTATGATTAAAATTTATGAGTTTCGTGCCTTTTGGACAATTTTTACGGTTTTCCACCCGTCCCCCCTTTTTATTTGCAAACTGAAAATTTACTTTTCTCGCGGTTTGGTGGTTGCCCAATGGGCTATTAATCCTGCAAGTTTCATTTCAATAGCTCAGCTCCTTCTAGGCTAGACCCAAGAGCCGAACCATACGATTTTATTGAGGAATATGCCCCTGTCCTCTCTTCAAATAGCAGGAGAAAATTTTTAAAAATTATTTTGTCTTCAGTACGTTACTCTGAATAATATTTATGAGTTTTGTGCCTTTTGGACAATTTTTTAGGGTTTTGCCCCGTTCCGCTTTTGTATTTGCAAATTGAAAATTTATTTTTTTCGCATTTTGGTTGTTGCCCAATGGGCTATTAATCCTTCAAGTTTCTTTCCAATAGCTCAGCTCATTCTAGGCTAGACCCAAGAGCCGACCCATAGGATTTTATGGAGGATAATGCCCATCTGCTCCCTTCAAATAGCAGTAGAAAATTTTTAAAAAATACTTTTCGTCTTAGTACGTTACTCTGCATAACATTTATGAGTTTTGTGCCTTTTGGACAATTTTTAGGATTTTGCCCCCCGTCCCCCCTTTGTATTTGCAAAATGAAATTTTTTTTCGCGGTTTGGTGGTTGCCCAATGGGCTATTTATCCTGCAAGTTTCGTTGCAATAGCTGAGCACCTTCTAGGTTAGACCCAAGAGCCGAGCCATAAGTTTTTATGGAGGAATATGCCCCCTGTGCTGGTTCAAATAGCAGAAGAAAATTTTCAAGAACTATTTTTGTCTTCAGTACGTTACTCTGAATAATATTTATGAGTTTTGTGCCTTTTGGACAATTTTCTCGGGTTTTGCTCCCGACCCCCCTTTGTATCTCCAAATTGAAAATTTATTTTTCTCGCGGATTGGTTGCTGCCCAATGGGCTATTAATCTTGCCAGTTTCGTTCCAATAGATGAGCTCCTTCTAGGCTAGACCCAAGAGCCGAACCATAAGATTTTATGGGGGAATATACCCCCTCTGCTCCCTTCAAATAGCAGTAGAAAGTTTTTAAAAATTATCTTTGTCTTCAGTACGTTACTCTGAATAATATTTATGAGTTTTGTGCCTTTTCGACAATTTTTAGGGTTTGCCTGACGTCCACCCTTTGTATTTGCAAATTGAAATTTTATTTTTTTTCGCGGTTTGGTTGCTGACCAATGGGCTGTTAATCCTGGAAGTTCCGTTCCAATAGCTCAGCTCCTTCTAGGCTAGACCCAAGAGCCGAAGCATAGGATTTATAGAGTAATACGCTTCCTCTGCTCTTTTTAAACAGCAGTAGAAAATTTTCAAAATCATTTTTGTCTTCAGTACGTTACTCTGAACAACATTTATGAGTTTTGTGCCTTTTGGACAATTTTTTTCGTGTTGTGCCCCCGTCCCCCCTTTGTATTTGCAAATTGAAAATTTATTTTTTTTTTTTTGCGGTTTGGTGGTTGCCCAGTGGGATATTAATCCTGCAACTTTCGTTCCAATACCTCAGCTCCTTCTAGGCTTGACCCAAGAGCCGAACCATAGGATTTTATGGAGGAATGTGCCCCCTGTGCTCCCCTCAAAATGCAGAAGAAAATTTTTAAAAGTTATTTTCCTCTTCAGTACGTTACTCTGATTCATATTTATGAGTTTTGTGCCTTTTGGTCAACTTCTTAAAGTTTTGCCCCCGTCCCCCTTTGTATTTGGAAATTGAAAATTTATTTTTTTCGCGGTTTGGTGGTTGCCCAGTGGGATATTAATCTCGCAAGTTTCGTTCCAATAGCTCAGCTCCTTCTAGGCTAGACCCAATAGCCGAACCATAGGATTTTATGGAGGAATATGCCTCCTCGGCTTCCTTCAAATAGGAGTAGAAAATTTTTAAAAATAATTTTTTTCTTCAGTACGTTACTTTGAATAATATTTATGAGTTTTATGCCTTTTGGACAATTTTGACTGTTTTTCCCCCTTCCTCTCTTTGTATTTTCGAATTGAAAATGTATTTTTTTGGCGGTGTGGTTGTTCTCCAATGGGCTATTAATCTTGCAAGTTTCGTTCCAATAGCTCAGCTCCTTCTGGGCTAGGCCCAAGAGCCGAACCATAAGATTTTATGGAGGAATATGCCCCTTCTGTTCCCTTCAAATACCAGTAGAAAATTTTAATTTTTTTTTTTGTCTTTAGTACGTTATTGTGATTAATATCTATGTGCTTTGTGCCTTTTGGACAATGTTTTAGGGTTTTGACCCCGTTCTCCCTTTGTATTTACAAATTGAAAATTTATTTTTTCGCGGTTTCGTTGCTGCTCAATGGGCTATTAATTTTGCAAATTTCGTTCCAATAGCTGAGCTTCTTCTAGGCTAGACCCAAGACCCGAACCAGAAGATTTTATGCAGGAATATACCCCCTCTTCTCCCTTCAAATAGCAGTAGAAAATCTTTAAATTTTTTTTTCTTCGGTACGTTACTCTGAATAATATTTATGAGTTTTGTGCCTTTTCGACAATTTTTAGGGTTTGCCTGACGTCCACCCTTTGTATTTGCAAATTGAAAATTTATTTTTGGCGCGGTTTGGTTGCTGCCCAATGGGCTGATAATCCGGCAAGTTTCGTTCCAATAGCTCAGCTCCTTCTAGGCTAGACCCAAGAGCCGAACCTTAGGGTTTTATGGAGTTATATGTCCCCTCTGTTGTTTTCAAACAGCAGTAGAATATTTTCAAAATCATTTTTGTCTTCAGTGCGTTACTCTGATTCACATTTATGAGTTTTGTGCCTTTTGGACAATTTCTTAAACTTTTGCCCCCATCCCCCCTTTGTATTTCCTAATTGAAAATTTATTTCTTTCGTGGTTTGGTGGCTGCCCAAGGAGGCATTAATCCTGCAAGTTTCGTTCCAATAGCTCAGCTCCTTTTAGGCTAGACCCAAGAGCCGAACCGTAAAATTTTATGGAGGAATATGCCCCCTCTGCTCCTTTCAAATAAGAGTAGAAAATTTTAATTTTTTTTTGTCTTCAGTACGTTACTTTGAAATATATTTATGAGTTTTGTGAATTAACTGTTTTGCTTCCCGTCCTCTCTCTGTATTTGTGAATTGAAAATGTATTTTTTTGGCGGTGTAGTTGTTCTCCAATGGGCTATTAATCCTGCAAGTTTCGTTCCAATAGCTCAGCTCCTTCTAGGCTACACCCAAGAGCCGAACCATAGGATTTTTCGGAGGACAATGCCCATCTGCAACCTCCAAATAGCAGTAGAAAATTTTTAAAAATTATTTTCGTCTTCAGTACGTTACTCTGAATAACATTTATGAGTTTTGTGCCTTTGGGACAATTTTTAGGGTTTTACCCTTCTTCCCCCCTTTGTGTTTGCAAATTGAAAATATATTTTTTTCGCGGTTTGGTGGTTGTGCAATGGGATATTAATCCTGCAACTTTCGTCCCAATACCTCAGATTCTTCTAGGCTAGACCCAAGAGCCGAACCATAATATTTTATGGAGGAATGTGCCCCCTCTGCTCCCTTCAAAATACAGAAGAAAATTTTTAAAAATTATTTTTGTCTTCAGTACGTTACTCTGAATAATATTTATGAGTTTTGTGCCTTTTGGACAATTTTCTCGGGTTTTGCTCCCGACCCCCCTTTGTATCTCCAAATTGAAAATTTATTTTTCTCGCGGATTGGTTGCTGCCCAATGGGCTATTAATCTTGCCAGTTTCGTTCCAATAGATGAGCTCCTTCTAGGCTAGACCCGAGAGCCGAACCATAAGATTTTATGGGGGAATATACCCCCTCTGCTCCCTTCAAATAGCAATAGAAAGTTTTTAAAAATTATCTTTGTCTTCAGTACGTTACTCTGAATAATATTTATGAGTTTTGTGCCTTTTCGACAATTTTTAGGGTTTGCCTGACGTCCACCCTTTGTATTTGCAAATTGAAATTTTATTTTTTTTCGCGGTTTGGTTGCTGCCCAATGGGCTGTTAATCCTGGAAGTTCCGTTCCAATAGCTCAGCTCCTTCTAGGCTAGACCCAAGAGCCGAAGCATAGGATTTATAGAGTAATACGCTTCCTCTGCTCTTTTCAAACAGCAGTAGAAAATTTTCAAAATCATTTTTGTCTTCAGTACGTTACTCTGAACAACATTTATGAGTTTTGTGCCTTTTGGACAATTTTTTTCGTGTTGTGCCCCCGTCCCCCCTTTGTATTTGCAAATTGAAATTTTTTTTTTTGCGGTTTGGTGGTTGCCCAGTGGGATATTAATCCTGCAACTTTCGTTCCAATACCTCAGCTCCTTCTAGGCTTGACCCAAGAGCCGAACCATAGGATTTTATGGAGGAATGTGCCCACTGTGCTCCCCTCAAAATGCAGAAGAAAATTTTTAAAAGTTATTTTTCTCTTCAGTAAATTACTCTGATTCATATTTATGAGTTTTGTGCCTTTTGGTCAACTTCTTAAAGTTTTGCCCCCGTCTTCCTTTGTATTTGGAAATTGAAAATTTATTTTTTTCGCGGTTTGGTGGTTGCCCAGTGGGATATTAATCTCGCAAGTTTCGTTCCAATAGCTCAGCTCCTTCTAGGCTAGACCCAATAGCCGAACCATAGGATTTTATGGAGGAATATGCCTCCTCGGCTTCCTTCAAATAGGAGTAGAAAATTTTTAAAAATAATTTTTTTCTTCAGTACGTTACTTTGAATAATATTTATGAGTTTTATGCCTTTTGGACAATTTTGACATTTTTCCCCCTTCCTCTCTTTGTATTTTCGAATTGAAAATGTATTTTTTTGGCGGTGTGGTAGTTCTCCAATGGGCTATTAATCCTGCAAGTTTCGTTCCAATAGCTCAGCTCCTTCTGGGCTAGGCCCAAGAGCCGAACCATAAGATTTTATGGAGGAATATGCCCCTTCTGTTCCCTTCAAATACCAGTAGAAAATTTTAATTTTTTTTTTGTCTTTAGTACGTTATTGTGATTAATATTTATGTGCTTTGTGCCTTTTGGACAATGTTTTAGGGTTTTGACCCCGTTCTCCCTTTGTATTTACAAATTGGAAATTTATTTTTTCGCGGTTTCGTTGCTGCTCAATGGGCTATTAATTTTGCAAATTTCGTTCCAATAGCTGAGCTTCTTCTAGGCTAGACCCAAGACCCGAACCAGAAGATTTTATGCAGGAATATACCCCCTCTTCTCCCTTCAAATAGCAGTAGAAAATCTTTAAATTTTTTTTTCTTCGGTACGTTACTCTGAATAATATTTATGAGTTTTGTGCCTTTTCGACAATTTTTAGGGTTTGCCTGACGTCCACCCTTTGTATTTGCAAATTGAAAATTTATTTTTGGCGCGGTTTGGTTGCTGCCCAATGGGCTGATAATCCGGCAAGTTTCGTTCCAATAGCTCAGCTCCTTCTAGGCTAGACCCAAGAGCCGAACCTTAGGGTTTTATGGAGTTATATGTCCCCTCTGTTGTTTTCAAACAGCAGTAGAATATTTTCAAAATCATTTTTGTCTTCAGTGCGTTACTCTGATTCACATTTATGAGTTTTGTGCCTTTTGGACAATTTCTTAAACTTTTGCCCCCATCCCCCCTTTGTATTTCCTAATTGAAAATTTATTTCTTTCGTTGTTTGGTGGCTGCCCAAGGAGGCATTAATCCTGCAAGTTTCGTTCCAATAGCTCAGCTCCTTTTAGGCTAGACCCAAGAGCCGAACCGTAAAATTTTATGGAGGAATATGCCCCCTCTGACACTTTCAAATAAGAGTAGAAAATTTTAATTTTTTTTTTTGTCTTCAGTACGTTACTTTGAAATATATTTATGAGTTTTGTGAATTAACTGTTTTGCTTGCCGTCCTCTCTCTGTATTTGCGAATTGAAAATGTATTTTTTTGGCGGTGTAGTTGTTCTCCAATGGGCTATTAATCCTGCAAGTTTCGTTCCAATAGCTCAGCTCCTTCTAGGCTACACCCAAGAGCCGAACCATAGGATTTTTCGGAGGACAATGCCCATCTGCTCCCTCCAAATAGCAGTAGAAAATTCTTAAAAATTATTTTCGTCTTCAGTACGTCACTCTGAATAACATTTATGAGTTTTGTGCCTTTTGGACAATTTTTAGGGTTTTACCCTTCTTCCCCCCTTTGTGTTTGCAAATTGAAAATATATTTTTTTCGCGGTTTGGTGGTTGCGCAATGGGATATTAATCCAGCAACTTTCGTCCCAATACCTCAGATTCTTCTAGGCTAGACCCAAGAGCCGAACCATAATATTTTATGGAGGAATGTGCCCCCTCTGCTCCCTTCAAAATACAGAAGAAAATTTTTAAAAATTATTTTTGTCTTCAGTACGTTACTCTGATTCATATTTATGAGTTTTGTGCCTTTTGGACAACTTCTTAAAGTTTTGCCCCCGTCCCCCCTTTGTATTTGCAAATTGAAAATTTATTTTTTCCGCGTTTTGGTGGCTGTGCAATGGGCTATTAATCCTGCAAGTTTCGTTCGAATAGCTCAGCTCCTTCAAGGCTAGACCCAAGAGCCGAACCATAAGATTTTATGGAGGAATATGCCCCCTCGGCTCCCTTCAAATAGGAGTAGAAAATTTTTAAAAATATTTTTTTCTTCATTACGTTACTTTGAATAATCATTATGAGTTTTGTGCCTTTTGGACAACTTTGACTGTTTTGCCCTCCTCCTCTCTTTGTATTTTCGAATTGAAAATGTATTTTTTTGCGGTGTGGTTGTTCTCCAATGGGCTATTAATCCTGAATGTTTCGTTCCAATAGCTCAGCTCCTTTTAGGCTAGACCCAAGAGCCGAACCATAGGATTATTCGGAGGACAATGCCCATCTGCTCCCTTCAAATAGCAGTAGAAAATTTTTAAAAATTATTTTCGTTTTCAGTACGTTACTCTGAATAACATTTATGAGTTTTGTGCCTTTAGGACAAGTTTTAGGGTTTTGCCCTCCGTCCCCTTTTGTATTTGCAAATTGAAAATTAATTTTTTTCGCGGTTTGGTGGTTGCTTAATGGGCTATTTATCCTGCAAGTTTCGTTCCAATAGCTCACACCCTTCTAGGCTAGACACAAGAGCCGAACCATAGGGTTTTATGGAGGAAAATGTCCATCTGCTCCCTTCAAATATCAGTAGAAAATTTTTAAAAATTATTTTCGTCTTCAGTACATTACTCTGAATAATATTTATAAGTTTTGTCCCTTCTGGACAATTTTTTAAGATTTTGCCCCCCTCCCCCCTTTGTATTTGCAAATTGAAAATTTATTTTTTTCGCGGTTTGGTTGCAGTCCAATGGGCTATTAATCCTGCAAGTTTTGTTCCAATAGTTCAGCTCCTTCTGGGCTAGGCCCAAGAGCCGAACAATAAGATTTTATGGAGGAATATGCCCCTTCTGTTCCCTTCAAATAGCAGTAGAAATTTTTTTTTGTCTTTAGTACGTTATTGTGATTAATATTTATGTGCTCTGTGCCATCTGGACAATGTTTTAGGGTTTTGACCCCCGTTCCCCCTTTGTATTTACAAATTGAAAATTTGTTTTTTCGCGGTTCGTTTTTGCCCAATGGGCTATTAAGCCTGGAAGATTCGTTCCAATAACTCAGCTCCTTCTGGGCTAGATCCAAAGCTGAACCATAGGATTTTATGGAGGAATATGCCCCTTCTGCTTCCTTTAAATAGCACTAGAAAATTTCAAAAAAAATATTTTCGTCTTCAGTACGTTACTCTGAATAACATTTATGAGTTTTGTGTATTTTGGACAATTTTTAAGGTTTTGCACCCCTTCCCCCGTTTGTATTTGCAAATTGAAAATTTATTTTTATCGCGGTCTGGTGGTTGCCCAATGGGCTATTTATCCGGCAAGTTTCGTTCCAATACCTCAGCTCCTTCTAGGCTAGACTCAAGAGCCGAACCATAGGGTTTTATGGAGGAATATGCCCCCTCTGCTCTCTTCAAACAGCAGTAGAAAATTTTCAAAATCAATTTGGTCTTCAGTGCGTTAGTCTTATTCATATTTATAAGTTTTGTGCTTTTTCGACAATTTTTTTGGGTTTTGCCCCCGTCCCCCCTTTGTATTTCCAAACTAAAAATTTATTTTTTTCGCGGTTTCGTAGCTGTTCAATGTGTTATTAATTTTGCAATTTTCGTTCCAATAGCTGAGCTCCTTCTAGCCTAGACCCAAGAGCCAAACCAGAAGATTTTATGCAGGAATATAAACCCTCTGCTCCCTTGAAATAGCAGTAGAAAATCTTTAAAAATTATTTTTGTTTTCAGTACGTTACTCTGAAGAATATTTATGAGTTTTGTGCCTTTTTGACAATTTTTAGGGTTTGGCTGACTCCACCCTTTGTATTTGCAAATTGAAAATTTATTTTTTGGCGCGGTTTGGTTGCTGCCCAATGGGCTGTTAATCCTGCAAGTTTCGTTCCAATAGCTCAGCTCCTTCTAGGCTAGAACCAAGAGCCGAACCATAGGGTTTTATGGAGGAATATGCCCCCTCTGCTCCTTTCAAACAGCAGTAGAAAATTTCCAAAATCATTTTTGTCTTCAGCGGGTTACTTTGAGTTTTTATTTAAGAGTTTTGTCCCTTCTGGACAATTTTTTAGGATTTTGCCCCCGTCCTTCCTTTGTATTTGCAAATTGAAAATTTATTTTTTTCGCGGTTTGGTTGCAGTCCAATGGGCTATTAATCCTGCAAGTTTTGTTCCAATAGTTCAGCTCCTTCTGTGCTAGGCCCAAGAGCCGAACCATAAGATTTTATGGAGGAATATGCCCCTTCTGTTCCCTTCAAATAGCAGTAGAATTTTTTTTTTATCTTTAGTACGTTATTGTGATTAATATTTATGTGCTCTGTGCCTTTTGGACAATGTTTAGGGTTTTGACCCCCGTTCCCCCTTTGTATTTACAAATTGAAAATTTGTTTTTTCGCGGTTCGTTGTTGCCCAATGGGCTATTAAGCCCGGAAGATTCGTTCCAATAGCTCAGCTCCTTCTGGGCTAGATCCAAAGCTGAACCATAGGATTTTATGGAGGAATATGCCCCTTCTGCTCCCTTTAAATAGCACTAGAAAATTTTAAAAAAATATTTTCGTCTTCAGTACGTTACTCTGAATAACATTTATGAGTTTTGTGCCTTTTGGACAATTTTTTTTTTGTTTTGCCCCCCTTCCCCCGTTTGTATTTGCAAACTGAAAATTTATTTTTTTTGCGGTCTGGTGGTTGCCCAATGGGCTATTTCTCCGGCAAGTTTCGTTCCAATACGTCATCTCCTTCTAGGCTAGACCCAAGAGCCGATCCATAGGATTTTATTGAGGAATATGCCTACTCTGCTCTCTTGAAGTAGCAGTAGAAAATTTTTAAAAAACATTTTTGTCTTCAGTACATTACTCTGAATAATATTTGTGAAGTTTGTGCCTTTTGGACAATTTTTAGGGTTTTGCCCCCCTTCCCCTGTTTGTATTTGAAATTAAAAATATCCTTTTTTCGCGGTTTCGTTGCTGTTCAATGGGCTATTTATCCTGCCAGTTTCGTTCCAATAGCTGAGCTCCTTCTAGGTTAGACCCAAGAGCCGAATCATAAGATTTTATGGAGGAATATAGCCCCTCTGCTCCCCTCAAATAGCAGTAGAAAATTTTTAAAAATTATTTTTGTTCAGTACTTTATTTCTGAATAATATTTATGAATTTTGTGCCTTTTCGACATTTTTTAGGGTTTTGCCTCACGCCCCCCTTTGTATTTGCAAATTAAAAATTTATTTTCTTCGCGGTTTGATTGCTGCCCAATGGGCTGTTAATCCTGCAAGTTTCGTTCCAATAGCTCAGCTCCTTCTAGGCTAGACCCAAGAGCCGAAGCATAGGGTTTTATAGAGGAATATGACCCCTCTGCTCCCTTCAAACATCAGTAGAAAATTTTCAAAATCATTTTTGTCTTCAGTACGCTCCTCTGATTCATATTTATGAGTTTTGTGCCTTTTCCACAATTTCTTAGGGTTTTGCCCCCGTCCCGCCTTTGTATTTGCAAATTGAATTTTTTTTTCGCTTTTTGGTTGCTGCCGAATTGGCTATTAATCCTGCCTGTTTCGTTCCAATAGCTCAGCTCCTTCTAGGCTAGACCCAAGTGCCGAACCATAGGATTTTATGGAGGAATATGCCCCGTCTGCTCCCTTCAAACAGCAGAAGAAAATTTTAAAAAAATATTTATGTGTTCAGTACGTTACTTTGAATAATATCTATGAGTTTTATACCTTTAGGACAATTTCCACCGTTTTGCCCCCCGACCCCTCTTTGTATTTGCAAATTGAAAAGTTATTTTTTTCGTGGTTTGGTTGTTGCCCAATGGGCTATTAATTCTGCAAGTTTCTTTGCAATAGCTCAGCTCCTTCTAGGCTAGACCCAAGAGCCGATCCAAAGGATTTTAAGGAGGAATATGCTCCCTGTGCTCCCTTGAAATAGCAGAAGAAAATTTTTAAAAATTATTTTTGTCTTCAGTACGTTACTCTGAATAATATTTGTGAGTTTTCTGCCTTTTGGACAATTTTTACCTGTTTTGCCCCTGTCCCCCATTTGTATTTGCAAATTGAAAAGTTGTTTTTTTCGTGGTTTGGTTGCTGCCCAATCTGCTATTAATCCTGCAAGTTTCGTTTCAATAGCTCAGCTCCTTCTGGGCTAGACCGAAGAGCCGAACGAAGGATTTTATGGACGATAATGCCCATCTGCTCCCTTGAAATAGCAGTAGAAAATTTTTAAAAATTATTCTTGTCTTCAGTACTTTAGTCTGATTAATATTTATGAGTTTTGTGCCTTTTGGACAATGTTTTATTGTTTTGCCCCCCGTCCCCCTTTGTATTTGCAAATTAAAAATTTATTTTTTCGCGGTTTTTTTGTTGCCGAATGGGCTATTAATCCTGCAAGCTTCGTTCCAATAGCTGAGCTCCTCCTAGGCCAGACCCAAGAGCCGAACCATAGGATTTTATGGAGGAATATGCTCCCTCTGCTCTTTTCAAGTAGCAGTAAAAAACTTTTGATTTTTTTTGTCTTCAGTACGTTACTCTGAATAATATTTATGAGTTTTGTGCTTTTTGGACAATATTTTAGTTTTTTGCCCTCGTCCCCCCTTTGTATTTGCAAATTGAAAATTTATTTTTTCGCGTTTTGGTTGTTGCCCAATGGGCTACTAATCCTGCAAGCTTCGTTCAAATAGCTGAGCTCTTTCTAGGCCAGACCCAAGAGCGGAACCATAGGAATTTATGGAGGAATATGCCCCCTCTGGCCCTCCCAAATAGCAATAGAAAATTTTTAAAACTTATTTTTGTCTTCGGTACGTTACTCGGATTCATATTTACGAGCTTTGTGCCTTTTGGACAATTTTTAAGGGTTTTGCCCCCCGTCCCTCCTTTGTATTTGCAAATTGAAGATTTATTTTTTTCGCGGTTTGGTTTCTGCCCAATGGGCTATTAATCCAGCAAGTTTCGTTCCAATAGCTCAGATCCTTCTAGGCTAGACCCAAGAGCCGAACCTTAGGATTTTATGGAGGAATATACCCTTCTGCTCCCTTCAAATAGCAGTAGAAAATGATTAAAAAATATTTTTCTCTTCAGTACGTTACACTGAATAATATTTTTGAGTGTTGTGCCTTTTCGACAATTTTTTGGGTTTGCCTGACGTCCACCCTTTGTATTTGCAAACTGAAAATTTATTATTTGGCGCGGTTTGGTTGCTGCCCAATGGGCTGTTAATCCTGCAAGTTTCGTTCCAATAGATCAGCTCCTTCTAGGCTAGACCCAAGAGCCGAACCATAAGATTTTATGGAGGAATATACCCTTCTGCTCCCTTCAAATAGCAGTAGAAAATGTTTAAAAATTATTTTTCTCTTCAGTACGTTACACTGAATAATATTTATGAGGATTGTGCGTTTTGGACAATTTTTAAGAGTTTAGCCCCTTTTCTCCCGTTTCTATTTGCAAATTGAAAATTTATTTTTTTCGCGGTTTCGTTGCTGCTCAATGGGCTATTAATCCTGCAAGTTTAGTTCCAATAGCTGAGCACTTTCTAGGCTAGACCCAAGAGCCAAACCATAATATTTTATGGAGGAATATACCCTTCTGTTCCCTTCAAGTAGCAGTAGAAAATGTTTAAAAATTATTTTTCTCTTCAGTACGTTACACTGAATAATATTTATGAGTTTTGTGCTTTTTCGACAATTTTTAGTGTTTGCCTGACGTCCACCCTTTGTATTTGCAAATTGAAAATTTATTTTTTGGCGCGGTTTTGTTGCTGCCCAATGGGCAGTTAATCCTGCAAGTTTCGTTCCAATAGATCAGCTCCTTCTAGGCTAGACCCAAGAGCCGAAGCATAGTGTTTTATGGAGGAATATGCCCTCTCTGCTCTTTTCAAACAGCAGTAGAAAATTTTCAGAATCATTTATGTCTTGAGTGCGTTACTCTGATTCATATTTGTGAGTTTTGTGCCTTTTGGACAATGTCTTAAAGTTTTGCCCCCGTCCGCCCTTTGTATTTGCAAATTGAGAATTTATTTTTTTCGCAGTTTGGTTGTTGCCCAAGGAGGCATTAATCCTGCAAATTTCGTTCCAATAGATCAGCTCCTTCTAGGCTAGACCGAAAAGCCGAACCATAAGATTTTATGGAGGAATATACCCTTCTGCTCCCTTCAAATAGCAGTAGAAAAATTTTAAAAATTATTTTCGTCTTCAGTACGTTACTCTGAATAACATTTATGAGTTTTGTGCCTTTTGGATAATTTTCATGGTTTTGCCCCATCCCCCCATTGTATTTGCAAATTCAAAGTTTATTTTTTTCGCGATTTGGTGGTTGCCCAATGGGCTGTTAATATTGCGAGTTTCGTTCCAATAGCTCAGATCCTTCTAGGCTAGACCAAGAGCCGACCTATAGGATTTTATGGAGGAATATGCCCCCTGCTCCCTTCCATTAGCAAAAGAAAATTTTCAAAAATTATTTTTGTCTTCAGTACGTTACTCTGAATAATATTTATGAGTTTTGTTCCTCTGGCAAATTTTTTAGGGATTATCCCCCGTCCCCCCTTTGTATTTGCAAATTGAAAATTTATTTTTTTCGCGGTTTGGTTGCTGCCCAATGGGCTATTAATCCTGCAAGTTTCGTTCCAATTGTTCAGCTCCTTCTGGGCTAGACCCAAGAGCCGAACCATAGTATTTATGGAGGAATATGCCCCCTCTGTTCCCTTCAAATAGCAGTAGAAAATTTTTAAAAATTATTCTTGTCTTCAGTATTTTAGTCTGATTAATATTTATGAGTTTTGTGCCTTTTCGACAATGTTTTAGGGTTTTGCCCCCTGTTCGCCCTTTGTATTTACAAATTGAAAATTTGTTTTTTCGCGGTTCGTTGTTGCCCTATGGGCTATTAAGCCTGGAAATTTCGTTCCAATAACTCAGCTCCTTCTAGGCTAGACCCAAGAGCCGAACCATAAGATTTTATGAAGGAATATGCCCCCTCCACTTCCTTTAAATAGCAGTAGAAAATTTTTAAAAATTATTTTTGTCTTCAGTACGTTACTCTGATTAATATTTATGAGTTTTGGCCTTTTCAACAATTTTTTTGTGTTTTGCCCACGTCCGCCGTATGTATTTGCAAATTGAAATTAATTTTTTTCGCGGTTTGGTTGTTGCCCAATGGGATATTAATCTTTCAAGTTTCGTTCCAATAGCTCAGCTCCTTCTCAGCTAGACCCAAGAGCCGAACCATAGGATTTTATGCAGGAATATGCCTCCTATGCTCCCTTTAAATAGCAGTAGAAAATTTTTAAAAATTATTCTTGTCTTCAGTATTTTAGTCTGATTAATATTTATGAGTTTTGTGCTTTTTCGACAATGTTTTAGGGTTTTGCCCCCGTCCCCCCTTTGTATTTGCAAACAGAAAATTTAACTTTTTCGCAGTTTGGTTGTTGCCCAAGGGGGTATTAATTCTGCAAGTTTAGTTTCAATAGCTCAGCTCCTTCTATGCTAGACCCAAGAGCCGAACCATAGGATTTTATGGAGGAATATGCCCTCTCTGTTCCCTTTAAATAGCAGTAGAAAATTTTTAAAAAAATATTTTTGTCTTCAGTACGTTACTCTGATTAATATTTATGAGTTTTGTGCCTTTGGGACAATTTTTAAGGTTTTGCTCCCGTTTCCCCTTTGTATTTGCAAATTGAAAATTTACTTTTTTCGCGGTTTGGTGATTGCCCAATGGGTTATTAATCCTGGAACTTTCGTTCCAATAGCTCAGCTCCTTCTAGGCTAGACCCAAGAGCCAAAGCGTAGGATTTTATGGAGGATAATGCCAATCTGCTCCCTTCAAATAGCAGTAGAAAATTTTTAAAGATTATTTTTGTCTTCAGGACGTTACTCTGATTCATATTTATGAACTTTGTGCCTTTTGGACAATGTTTTAGGGTTTTGCCCCCCGTCACCCTTTTTCCCTTTGGAAATTGAATTTTTTTTCGCGGTTTGGTTGTTTCCGAAGGTGCTAACTATCATAAAGCTTTTGTTCCAATAAATCAGCTCCTTCTAGGATACACCCAAGAGCCGAACCATAGGATTTCATGGAGAAATATGCCCTATCTGCTCCGTTCAAGTAGCAGTAAAAAACATTTGAAAATTATTTTTCTCTTCAGTACGTTACTCTGAATAATATTTATGATCTTTGTGCCTTTTGGACAATTTTTTTATGGTTTTGCCCCCGTCCCCCCTTTGTTTTTGCAAATTGAAAAATTATTTTTTTGCGGTATGGTTGTTGTCCAATGGGCAAGTTTCCTTATCCTGCAAGTTATCCTGCAAGTTATCCTGCAAGTTTCGTTCCAATAGCTCAGCTCTTTCCAGGCTAGAGCCAAAAGCTGGAACATAGGATTTTATGGAGGAATATGCCCCCTGTGCTCTATTCAAATAGCATAAGAAAATTTTTAAAAATTATTTTTGTCTTCAGTACGTTACTCTGAATAATATTTGTGAGTTTTGTGCCTTTTCGTCAATTTTTAGGGTATTTCCTCTCGTCCTCTCTCTGCATTTGCTAATTGACAATTTTTTTTTCGCGGTTTGGTTTCTGCCCAATGGGCTATTAATTTTGCAAGTTTCGTTCCAATAGCTCAGATCCTTCTGGGCTAAACCCAAGAGACAAACCATAGAACTTTATGGAGGAATATGCCCCTTCTGCTCTCTTGAGGCAGCAGTAGAATTTTTTTAAAAACTATTTTTGTTTCAGTACATTACTCTGTATAAAATTTATGAGTTTTGTGCCTTTTCGACAATTTTTAGGGTTTTGCCTCACGTCCCGCCTTTGTATTTGCAAATTGAAAATTTATTTTTTTCGCGGTTTGGTTGCTGCCCAATGGGCTGTTAATCCTGCAAGTTTCGTTCAAATAGCTGAGCTCTTTCTAGGTCAGAACCAAGAGCCGAACCATAGGATTTTATGGAGGAATATGCTCCCTCTGCTTTTTTCAAGTAGCAGTAAAAAACTTTTGAATTTTTTTTTTGTCTTCAGTACGTTACTCTGAATAGTATTTATGAGTTTTGTGCTTTTTGGACAATTTTTTAGTGTTTTGCCCTCGTCCCCCATTTGTATTTGCAAATTGAAAATTTATTTTTTCGCGGTTTGGTTGTTGCCCAATGGGCTATTAATCCTGCAAGCTTCGTTCAAATAGCTGAGCTCCTTCTAGGCCAGACCCAAGAGCGGAACCATAGGAATTTATGGAGGAATATGCCCCCTCTGCTCCTCCCAAATAGCAATAGAAAATTTTTAAAACTTATTTTTGTCTTCGGTACGTTACTCGGATTCATATTTACGAGCTTTGTGCCTTTTGGACAATTTTTAAGTGTTTTGCCCCCCGTCCCTCCTTTGTATTTGCAAATTGAAAATGTATTTTTTGGCGCGGTTTTGTTGCTGCCCAATGGGATGTTAATCCTGCAAGTTTCGTTCCAATAGATCAGCTCCTTCTAGGCTAGACCCAAGAGCCGAAGCATAGTGTTTTATGGAGGAATATGCCCTCTCTGCTCTTTTCAAACAGCAGTAGAAAATTTTCAGAATCATTTATGTCTTCAGTGCGTTACTCTGATTCATATTTATGAGTTTTGTGCCTTTTGGATAATTTTCATGGTTTTGCCCCCATCCCCCCATTGTATTTGCAAATTCAAAATTTATTTTTTTCGCGGTTTGGTTGCTGCCCAATGGGCTATTATTCCTGCAAGTTTTGCTCCAATAGTTCAGCTCCTTCTTGGCTAGACCCAAGAGCCGAACCATAGTATTTATGGAGGAATATGCCCCCACTGTTCCCTTCAAATAGGAGTAGAAAATTTTAATTTTTTTTTGTCTTCAGTACGTTACTGTGATTAATATTTATGAGCTTTGTGCCTTTTGGACAATGTTTTAGGGTTTTGCCCCCTGTTCGCCCTTTGTATTTACAAATTGAAAACTTTTTTTTCGCGGTTCGTTGTTGCCCTATGGGCTATTAAGACTGGAAATTTCGTTCCAATAACTCAGCTCCTTCTAGACTAGACCCAAGAGCCGAACAATAAGATTTTATGAAGGAATATGCCCCCTCCACTTCCTTAAAATAGCAGTAGAAAATTTTTAAAAATTATTTTTGTCTTCAGTACGATACTCTGATTCATATTTATGAGTTTTGGCCTCTTCAACAATTTTTTTGTGTTTTGCACACGTCCGCCCTATGTATTTGCAAATTGAAATTAATTTTTTTCGCGGTTTGGTTGTTGCCCAAATGGATATTAATCCTGCAAGTTTAGTTTCAATAGCCCAGCTCCTTCTAGGCTAGACCCAAGAGCCGAACCATAGGATTTTATGGAGGAATGTGCCCTCTCTGTTCCCTTTAAATAGCTGTAGAAAATTTTTAAAAAAATTATTTTTGTCTTCAGTAAGTTACTCTGATTAATATTTATGAGTTTTGTGCCTTTAGGACAATTTTTAAGGTTTTGCTCCCGTTTCCCCTTTGTATTTGCAAATTGAAAATTTACTTTTTTCGCGGTTTGGTGGTTGCCCAATGGGTTATTAATCCTGGAACTTTCGTTCCAATAGCTCAGCTCCTTCTAGGCTAGACCCAAGAGCCGAAGCATAGGATTTTATGGAGGATAATGCCAATCTGCTCCCTTCAAATAGCAGTAGAAAATTTTTGAAAATTATTTTTGTCTTCAGTACGTTACTCTGATTCATATTTATGAATTTTGTGCCTTTTGGACAATGTTTTAGGGTTTTGCCTCCCGTCACCCCTTTGTTTTTGCAAATTGAAAAATTATTTTTTCGCGGTTTGGTTGTTTCCAAAGGTGCTAATTATCATAAAGGTTTTGTTCCAATAAATCAGCTCCTTCTAGGATACCCCCATGAGCCGAACCATAGGATTTCATGGAGAAATATGCCCTATCTGCTCCGTTCAAGTAGCAGTAAAAAACATTTGAAAATTATTTTTTTCTTCAGTACGTTACTCTGAATTATATTTATGAGCTTTGTGCCTTTTGGACAATTTTTTAGGGTTTTGCCCCCGTCTCCCCTTTGTTTTTGCAAATTGAAAAATTATTTTTTTGCGGTATGGTTGTTGTCCAATGGGCTAAATATCCTGCAAATTTCGTTCCAATAGCTCAGCTCTTTCTAGGCTAGAGCCAAAAGCTGGAACGTAGGATTTTATGGAGGAATATGCCCCCTGTGCTCTATTCAAATAGCAGAAGAAAATTTTTAAAAAATATTTTTGTCTTCAGTACGTTACTCTGAATAATTTTTGAGAGTTTTGTGCCTTTTCGTCAATTTTTAGGGTATTTCCTCTCGTCCTCTCTCTGTATTTGCTAATTGACAATTTTTTTTTCGCGGTTTGGTTTCTGCCCAATGGGCTATTAATTTTGCAAGTTTCGTTCCAATAGCTCAGATCCTTCTGGGCTAAACCCAAGAGACAAACCATAGAACTTTATGGAGGAATATGCCCCTTCTGCTCTCTTGAAGCAGCAGTAGAAATTTTTTAAAAACTATCTTTGTTTCAGTACATTACTCTGAATAATATTTATGAGTTTTGTGCCTTTTTGACAATTTTTAGGGTTTTGCCTCACGTCCCGCCTTTGTATTTGCAAATTGAAAATTTATTTTTTTCGCGGTTTGGTTGGTGCCCAATGGGCTGTTAATCCTGCAAGTTTCGTTCCAATAGCTCAGCTCCTTCTAGGCTAGATCCAAGAGCTGAAGCATAGGGATTTATGGAGGAATATGCCCCCTCTGTTCCCTTCAAACAGCAGTAGAAAATTTTCAAAATCATTTTTGTCTTCAGTGCGTTACTCTGATTCATATTTATGAGTTTTGTGCCTTTTGGACAATTTCTTAGGGTTTTGCCCCCGTCCCGCCTTTGTATTTGCAAATTGAAAATGTATTTTTTTTCGCGGTTTGGTTGTTGCCGAATTGGCTATTGATCCTGCAAGTTTCGTTCCAATAGCTCATCTCCTTCTAGGCTAGACCCAAGAGCCGAACCATAGGATTTTATGGAGGATAATGCCCATCTGCTCCCTTCAAAAAGCAGTAGAAAATTTTCAAAAATTACTTTCGTCTTCAGTACGTTACTCTGAATAACATTTATGAGTTTTGTGCCTTTTGGACAAATTTAAGGGTTTTGCTCCCGTCCCGCCTTTGTATTTGCAAATTGAAAATTTATTTTTTTCGCGGTTTTTTAATCCCCAATGGGTTATTAATCCTGCAAGTTTCGTTCCAATAGCTCAGCTCCTTCTAGGCTAGATCCAAGAGCTGAAGCATAGGGTTTTATGGAGGAATATGCCCCCTCTGTTCCCTTCAAACAGCAATAGAAAATTTTTAAAAACTATCTTTGTTTCAGTACATTACTCTGAATAATATTTATGAGTTTTGTGCCTTTTCGACAATTTTTAGGGTTTTGCCTCACGTCCCGCCTTTGTATTTGCAAATTGAAAATTTATTTTTTTCGCGGTTTTTAATCCCCAATGGGTTATTCATCCTGCAAGTTTCGTTCCAATAGCTCAGCTCCTTCTAGGCTAGATCCAAGAGCTGAAGCATAGGGTTTTATGGAGGAATATGCCTTCTCTGTTCCCTTCAAACAGCAGTAGAAAATTTTCAAAATATTTTTTGTCTTCAGTACGTTACTCTGAATAATATTTATGAGATTTGTTCCTCTGGCAAATTTTTTAGGGTTTTGCCCTCGTCCCCCCTTTGTATTTGCAAATTGAAAATTTATTTTTTCGCGGTTTGGTTGCTGCCCAATGGGCTATTAATCCTGCAAGTTTCGTTCCAATAGTTCAGCTCCTTGTGGGCTAGACCCAAGAGCCGAACCATAGTATGTATGGAGGAATATGCCCCCTCTGTTCCCTTCAAATAGCGGTAGAAAATTGTTAATTTTCTTTTGTCTTCAGTACGTTACTGTGAAAAATATTTATGAGTTTTGGCCTTTTCAACAATTTTTCTGTGTTTTGCTCACGTCCGCCCTATGTATTTGCAAATTGAAATTAATTTTTTTCGCGGTTTGGTTGTTGCCCAATGGGATATTAATCCTGCAAGTTTCGTTTCAATAGCTCAGCTCCTTCTCAGCTAGACCCAAGAGCCGAGCCATAGGATTTTATGGAGGAATATGCCCCCTGTGCTCCCTACAAATAGCAGAAGAAAATTTTTAAAAATTATTTTTGTCTTCAGTATTTTAGTCTGAAAAATATTTATGAGTTTTGTGCCTTTTCGACAACGTTTTAGGGTTTTGCCCCCCGTCCCCCCTTTGTATTTGCAAACAGAAAATTTAATTTTTTCGCAGTTTGGTTGTTGCTCAAGGGGTATTAATCCTGCAAGTTTAGTTTCAATTGCCCAGCTCCTTCTAGGCTAGACCCAAGAGCCGAACCATAGGATTTTATGGAGGAATATGCCCCCTCTGTTCCCTTAAATAGCAGTAAAAAATTTTTAAAAAATTATTTTTGTCTTCAGTAAGTTACTTTGATTAATATTTATGAGTTTTGTGCCTTTGGGACAATTTTTAAGTTTTAGCTCCCGTTTCCCCTTTGTATTTGCAAATTGAAAATTTACTTTTTTTGCGGTTTGGTGGTTGCCCAATGGGTTATTAATCCTGGAAGTTTCGTTCCAATAGCTCAGCTAATTCTAGGCTAGACCCAAGAGCCGAAGCATAGGATTTTATGGAGGATAATGCCAATCTGCTCCCTTCAAATAGCAGTAGAAAATTTTTAAAAATTATTTTTGTCTTCAATACTTTACTCTGATTCATATTCATGAATTTTGTGCCTTTTGGACAATGTTTTAGGGTTTTGCCCCCGTCTCCCCTTTCCGTTTGGAAATTGAATTTTTTTTCGCGGTTTGGTTGTTTCCGAAGGGGCTAATTATCATAAAAGTTTTGTTCCAATAAATCAGCTTTTTCTAGGCTACACCCAAGGGCCGAACCATAAGATTTCATGGAGAAATATGCACTATCTGCTCCGTTCAAGTAGCAGTAAAAAACATTTGAAAATTATTTTTCTGCTCAGTACGTTACTCTGAATAATATTTATGAGCTTTGTGGCTTTTGGACAATCTTTTATTGTTTTGCCTCCGTCCCCCCTTTGTTTTTGCAAATTGAAAAATTATTTTTTCGCGGTTTGGTTGTTGTCCAATGGGCTAAATTTCCTGCAAGTTTCGTATCAATAGCTCAGCTCCTTCTAGGCTAGAGCCAAGAGCTGGACCATAGGATTTTATGGAGGAATATTCCTTCTGTGCTCTATTCAGATAGCAGAAGAAAATTTTTAAAAACTATTTTTGTCTTCAGTACGTTACTCTGAATAATATTTGTGAGTTTTGTGCCTTTTGTACAATTTTCTATGGTTTTGCCCCCTTCCCCCCTTTGTTTTTGCAAATTGAAAAATTATTTTTTCGCGGATTGGTTGTTGTCCAATGGGCTAAATAGCCTGCAAATTTCGTTCCAATAGCTCAGCTCCTTCTAGGCTAGAGCCAAGAGCTGAACCATAGGATTTCATGGAGAAATATGCCCTATCTGCTCCGTTCAAGTAGCAGTAAAAAACATTTGAAAATTATTTTTCTCTTCAGTACGTTACTCTGAATAATATTTATTAGCTTTGTGCCTTTTGGACAATTTTTTATTTTTTTGCCTTCGTCCTTCCTTTGTTTTTGCAAATTGAAAAATTAGTTTTTCGCGGTTTGGTTGTTGTCCGATGAGCTAAATAAACTCAAAGTTTCGTTCCAATAGCTCAGCTCCTAGACTAGACCCAAGAGCCGAACCATAGTATTTTATGGAGGAATATGCCCCCTCTGCTCCCTTCAAATAGCAGAAGAAAATTTTTAAAAAATATGTTTGTCTTCTGTACGTTAATTTGAATAATATCTACGAGTTTTGTACCTTTTGGACAATTTTGACCGTTTTGCCCCCCGTCCCATCTTTGTATTTGCAAATTGAAAATGTATTTTTTTGGCGGTTTGTTAATTCCCAATGGGTTATTAATCCTGCAAATTTCGTTCCAATAGCTCAGCTCCTTCTAGGCTAGACCCAAGAGCCGATCCATAGGATTTTATGGAGGATAATGCCCATCTGCTCCCTTCAAAAAGCAGTAGAAAATTTTGAAAAATTACTTTCGTCTTCAGTACGTTACTCTGAATAACATTTATGAGTTTTGTGCCTTTTGGACAAATTTTAGGGTTTTGCTCCCGTCCCCCCTTTGTATTTGCAAATTGAAAATTTATTTTCTTCGCAGTTTGTTAATCCCCAATGTTTGATTAATCCTGCAAGTTTCGTTCCAATAGCTCAGCTCCTTCTAGGCTAGACCCAAGAGCCGAACCATAGGATTTTATGGAGGATAATGCCCATCTGCTCCCTTCAAAAAGCAGTAGAAAATTTTTAAAAATTATTTTCGTCTTCAGTCTTTACTCTGAATGACATTTATGAGTTTTGTGCCTTTTGGACAAATTTTAGGATTTTGCTCCCGTCCCCCCTTTGTATTTGCAAATTGAAAATTTATTTTCTTCGCAGTTTGTTAATCCCCAATGTTTTATTAATCCTGCAAGTTTCGTTCCAATAGCTCAGCTCCTTCTAGGCTAGACCCAAGAGCCGAACCATAGGATTTTATGAAGAATAATGTCCATCTTCTCCCTTCAAAAACGAGTAGAAAATTTTTAAAAATCACTTTCCTCTTCACTACGTTACTCTGAATAACATTTATGAGTTTTGTGCCTTTTGGACAAATTTTAGGGTTTTGCTCTCGTCCCCCCTTTGTATTTGCAAATTGAAAATTTATTTTTTTCGCAGTTTGGTGGTTGCCCAATAGGCTATTAATCTTGCAAGTTTCGTTCCAATAGCTCAGCTCCTTCTAGGCTAGATCCAAGAGCTGAAGCATAGGGTTTTATGGAGGAATATGCCCCCTCTGTTCCCTTCAAACAGCAGTAGAAAATTTTCAAAATCATTTTTGTCTTCAGTACGTTACTCTGAACAATATTTATGAGTTTTGTTCCTCTGGCAAATTTTTTAGGGTTTTGCCCCCGTCCTCCCTTTGTATTTGCAAATTGAAAATTTATTTTTTTCGCGGTTTGTTTGCTGCCCAATGGGCTATTAGTCCTGCAAGTTTCGTTCCAATAGTTCAGCTCCTTCTGGGCTAGACCCAAGAGCCGAAACATAGTATTTATGAGGGAATATGCCCCCTCTGTTCCCTTCAAATAGCAGTAGAAAATTTTATTTTTTTTTTTGTCTTCAGTACGTTACTGTGATTAATATTTAAGAGCTTTGTGCCTTTTGGACAATGTTTTAGGGTTTTGCCCCCTGTTCGCCCTTTGTATTTACAAATTGAAAATTTGTTTTTTCGCGGTTCGTTGTTGCCCAATAGGCTATTAATCTTGCAAGTTTCGTTCGAATAACTCAGCTCCTTCTAGGCTAGACCCAAGAGCCGAACCATAAGATTTTATGAAGGAATATGCCTCCTCCACTTCCTTTAAATAGCAGTAGAAAATTTTTAAAAATTATTTTTGTCTTCAGTACGTTACTCTGATTATCAGTTTTGGCCTTTTCAACAATTTTTTTGTGTTTTGCCCACGTCCGCCCTATGTATTTGCAAATTAAAATTAATTTTTTTCGCGGTTTGGTTGCTGTTCAATGGGATATTAATCCTGCAAGTTTCGTTTCAATAGCTCAGCTCCTTCTCAGCTAGACCCAAGAGCCGAGCCACAGGATTTTATGGAGGAATATGCCCCCTGTGCTCCCTACAAATAGCAGAAGAAAATTTTTAAAAATTATTTTTGTCTTCAGTATTTTAGTCTGAAAAATATTTGTGAGTTTTGTGTTTTTCGCACAATGTTTTAGGGTTTCGCCCCCCGTTCCCCCTTTGTATTTGCAAACAGAAAATTTAATTCTTTCGCAGTTTAGTTGTTGCCCAAGGGGGTATTAATCCTGCAAGTTTAGTTCCAATAGCTCAGCTCCTTCTAGGCTAGACCCAAGAGCCGAACCATATTATTTTATGGAGGAATATGCCCCCTCTGTTCCCTTAAATAGCAGTAAAATTTTTTTTAAATATTATTTTTGTCTTCAGTAAGTTACTTTGATTAATATTTATGAGTTTTGTGCCTTTGGGACAATTTTTAAGGTTTAGCTCCCGTTTCCCCTTTGTATTTGCAAATTGAAAATTTACTTTTTTCGCGGTTTGGTGGTTGCCCAATGGGTTATTAATCCTGGAAGTTTCGTTCCAATAGCTCAGCTAATTCTAGGCTAGACCCAAGAGCCGAAGCATAGGATTTTATGGAGGATAATGCCAATCTGCTCCCTTCAAATAGCAGTAGAAAATTTTTAAAAATTATTTTTGTCTTCAGTACGTTACTCTGATTCATATTCATGAATTTTGTGCCTTTTGGACAATGTTTTAGGGTTTTGCCCCCCGTCTCCCCTTTCCGTTTGGAAATTGAATTTTTTTTCGCGGTTTGGTTGTTTCGGAAGGGGCTAATTATCATAAAAGTTTTTTCCAATAAATCAGCTTCTTCTAGGCTACACCCAAGGGCCGAACCGTAGTATTTCATGGAGAAATATGCCCTATCTGCTCCGTTCAAGTAGCAGTAAAAAACATTTGAAAATTATTTTTCTCTTCAGTACGTTACTCTGAATAATATTTATGAGCTTTGTGCCTTTTGGACAATTTTTAGTGATTTGCTCCCGTCCCCCCTTTGTAATTGGAAATTGAAAATTTATTTTTTCCGCGGTTTGGTGGTTGCCCAATGGGCTAATAATCCTGCAAGTTTGGTTCCAATAGCTCAGCTTTTTCTAGGCTAGAACCAAGAGCCGAACCATAGGATTTTATTGAGGAATATGCCCCTTGTGCTCCCTTCAAATAGCAGAAGAAAATTTTTAAAAAATATTTTTGTTTTCAGTACGTTACTCTGAATAATATTTATGAGCTTTGTGCCTTTAGGACAATGTTTAAGGGTTTTGCCCTCCGTCTCCCCTTTGCGTTTGCAAATTGAAAATTTATTTTTTTCGCGGTTTGGTTGCTTCCCTATTGGCTAATTATCCTAAAACTTTCGTTCCAATAGCTCAGCTCCTTCTAGGCCAGACCCAAGAGCCTAACCATAGGATTTTATGGAGGAATATGCCCCCTCTGCTCATCTCAAATAACAATAGAAAATTTTTAAAAATTATTTTTGTCTTCAATACTTCACTCTGATTCATATTCATGAATTTTGTTCCTTTTGGACAATGTTTTAGGGTTTTGCCCCCCGTCTCCCCTTTCCGTTTGGAAATTTAATTTTTTTTCGCGGTTTGTTTGTTTCCGAAGGGGCTAATTATCATAAAAGTTTTGTTCCAATAAATCAGCTTCTTCTAGGCTACACCCAAGGGCCGAACCATATGATTTTATGGAGGAGTATGCCCCCTCGGTTCCCTTAAATAGCAGTAAAAAATTTTTTAAATATTATTTTTGTCTTCAGTAAGTTACTTTGATTAATATTTATGAGTTTTGTGCCTTTGGGACAATTTTTAAGGTTTTGCTCCCGTTTCCCCTTTGTATTTGCGAATTGAAAATTTACTTTTTTCGCGGTTTGGTGGTAGCCCAATGGGTTATTAATCCTGGAAGTTTCGTTCCAATAGCTCAGCTAATTCTAGGCTAGACCCAAGAGACGAAGCATAGGATTTTATGGAGGATAATGCCAATCTGCTCCCTTCAAATAGCAGTAGAAAATTTTTAAAAATGATTTTTGTCTTCAGTACGTTACTCTGATTCATATTCATGAATTTTGTGCCTTTTGGACAATGTGTTAGGGTTTTGGCCCCCGTCTCCCCTTTCCGTTTGGAAATTGAATTTTTTTTCGCGGTTTGGTTGTTGTCCAATGAGCTAAATATCCTGCAAGTTTCGTTCCAATAGCTCAGGTCATTCTAGGCTAGACCCAAGAGCCGAACCATAGTATTTTATGGAGGAATATGACCCCTCTGCTCCCTTCAAATAGCAGAAGAAAATTTTTAAAAAATATTTTTGTCTTCAGTACGTTACTTTGAATAATATCTATGAGTTTTTTACCTTTAATACAATTTTGACTGTTTTGCCCCCCGTCCCCTCTTAGTATTTGCAAATTGAAAATGTATTTTTTTGGCGGTTTGTTAATCCCCAATGGGTTATTAATCCTGCAAGTTTCGTTCCAATAGCTCAGCTCCTTCTAGGCTAGACCCAAGAGCCGAACCATAGGATTTTATGGAGGATAATGCCCATCTGCTTTCTTCAAATAGCAGTAGAAAACTTTTAAAAATTATTTTCGTCTTCGGTACGTTACTCTGAATAACATTTATGAGTTTTGTGCCTTTTGGACAATTTTTAGCGTTTTGCTCCCGTCCCCCCTTTGTATTTGCAAATTGAAAATTTTTTTTCCGCGGTTTAATGGTTGCCCAATGGGCTACTAATCCTGCATGTTTCGTTCCAATAGCTCAGCTCCTTCTAGGCTAATCCCAAGAGCCGAACCATAGGATTTTATGGAGGAATATGCCCCCTCTGCACCCTTCAAATAGCAGAAGAAAATCTTTAAAAAATATTTTTGTTTTCAGTACGTTACTCTGAATAATATTTATGAGCTTTGTGCCTTTTGGACAATGTTTAAGGCTTTTGCCCTCCGTCTCCCCTTTGCGTTTGCAAATTGAAAATTTATTTTTTTCGCGGTTTGGTTGCTTCCCAATTGGCTAATTATCCTAAAACTTTCGTTCCAATAGCTCAGCTCCTTCTAGGCCAGACCCAAGAGACGAAGCATAGGATTTTATGGAGGAATATGACCTCTCTGCTCATCTCAAATAACAATAGAAAATTTTTAAAAATTATTTTTGGCTTCAATACTTTACTCTGATTCATATTCATGAATTTTGTGCCTTTTGGACAATGTTTTAGGGTTTTGCCCCCGTCTCCCCTTTCCGTTTGGAAATTGATCTTTTTTTCGCGGTTTGGTTGTTTCCGAAGGGGCTAATTATCATAAAAGTTTTGTTCCAATAAATCAGCTTCTTCTAGGCTACACCCAAGGGCCGAACCATAGGATTTCATGGAGAAATATGCCCTATCTGCTTCGTTCAAGCAGAAGTAAAAAACATTTGAAAATTATTTTTCTCTTCAGTACGTTACTCTGAATAATATTTATGAGCTTTGTGCCTTTTGGACAATTTCTATGGTTTTGCCCCCGTCCCCTTTTTGTTTTTGCAAATTGAAAAATTATTTTCTCGCGGTTTGGTTGCTGTCCAATGGGCTAAATAGCCTGCAAGTTTCGTTCCAATAGCTCAGCTCCTTCTAGGCTAGAGCCAAGAGCTGGACCATAGGATTTCATGGAGAAATATGCCCTATCTGCTCCGTTCAGGTAGCAGTAAAAAACATTTGAAAATTATTTTTCTCTTCAGTACGTTACTCTGCATAATATTTATGAGCTTTGTGCATTTTGGACAATTTTTTATTTTTTTGCCTTCGTCCCCCCTTTGTTTTTGCAAATTGAAAAATTATTTTTTCGCTGTTTGGTTGTTGTCCAATGAGCTAAATATCCTGCAAGTTTCGTTCCAATAGCTCAGGTCATTCTAGGCTAGACCCAAGAGCCGAACCATAGTATTTTATGGAGGAATATGACCCCTCTGCTCCCTTCAAATAGCAGGAGAAAATTTTTAAAAAATATTTTTGTCTTCAGTACGTTAATTTGAATAATATCTATGAGTTTTGTACCTTTTGGACAATTTTGACCGTTTTGCCCCCCGTCCCCTCTTTGTATTTGCAAATTGAAAATGTATTTTTTTGGCGGTTTGTTAATCCCCAATGGGTTATTAATCCTGCAAGTTTCGTTCCAATAGCTCAGCTCCTTCTAGGCTAGACCCAAGAGCCGAACCATAGGATTTTATGGAGTATAATGCCCATCTACTTTCTTCAAATAGCAGTAGAAAATTTTTAAAAATTATTTTCGTCTTCGGTACGTTACTCTGAATAACATTTATGAGTTTTGTGCCTTTTGGACAATTTTTAGGGTTTTGCTCCCGCCCCCCCTTTGCATTTGCAAATTGAAAATTTATTTTTTCCGCGGTTTAATGGTTGGCCAATGGGCTACTAATCCTGCATGTTTCGTTCCAATAGCTCAGCTCCTTCTAGGCTAGACCCAAGAGCCGAACCATAGAATTTTATGGAGGAATATGCCCCCTCTGCTCCCTTCAAATAGCAGAAGAAAATTTTTAAAAAATATTTTTGTCTTCAGTACGTTACTTTGAATAATATCTATGAGTTTTTTACCTTTAATACAATTTTGACTGTTTTGCCCCCCGTCCCCTCTTTGTATTTGCAAATTGAAAATGTATTTTTTTTGGCGGTATGGTTGTTCCCCAATGGGTTATCAATCCTGCAAGTTTCGTTCCAATAGCTCAGCTCCTTCTAGGCTAGACCCAAGAGCCGAACCATAGGATTTTATGGAGGTATATGCCCCCTCTGCTCCCTTCAAATAGCAGAAGAAAATTTTTAAAAATATTTTTGTTTTCAGTACGTTACTCTGATTCATATTTATGAACTTTGTGCCTTTTGGACAATGTTTTAGGGTTTTCCCTTCCGTCTCCCCTTTCCGTTTCCAAATTGAAAATTTATTTTTTTCGCGGTTTGGTTGTTTCTTAATGGGCTAATTATCCTAAAAGTTTCGTTCGAATAACTCAGCTCCTTCTAGCCTAGACCCAAGAGCCGAATCATAGGATTTCATGGAGAAATATGCCATATCTGCTCCGTTAAAGTAGCAGTAAAAAACATTTGAAAATTATTTTTCTCTTCAGTACGTTACTCTGAATAATATTTATGAGCTTTGTGCCTTTTGGACAATTTTTTATTTTTTTGCCTTCGTCCCCCCTTTGTTTTTGCAAATTGAAAAATTATTTTTTCGCGGTTTGGTTGTTGTCCATTCAGCTAAATATCCTGCAAGTTTCGTTCCAATAGCTCAGGTCATTCTAGGCTAGACCCAAGAGCCGAACCATAGTATTTTATGGAGGAATATGACCCCTCTGCTCCCTTCAAATAGCAGAAGAAAATTTTAAAAAAATATTTTTGTCTTCAGTACGTTAATTTGAATAATATCTATGAGTTTTGTACCTTTTGGACAATTTTGTCCGTTTTGCCCCCCGTCCCCTCTTTGTATTTGCAAATTGAATATGTATTTTTTTTGGCGGTTTGTTAATCCCCAATGGGGTATTAATCCTGCAAGTTTCGTTCCAATAGCTCAGCTCCTTCTAGGCTAGACCCAAGAGCCGAACCATAGGATTTTATGGAGGATAATGCCCATCTGCTTTCTTCAAATAGCAGTAGAAAATTTTTAAAAATTATTTTCGTCTTCGGTACGTTACTCTGAATAACATTTATGAGTTTTGTGCTTTTGGACAATTTTTAGGGTTTTGCTCCCGCCCCCCCCTTTGTATTTGCAAATTGAAAATTTATTTTTTCCGCGGTTTAATGGTTGCCCAATGGGCTACTAATCCTGCATGTTTCGTTCCAATAGCTCAGCTCTTTCTAGGCTAGACCCAAGAGCCGAACCATAGGATTTTATGGAGGAATATGCCCCCTCTGCTCCCTTCAAATAGCAGAAGAAAATTTTTAAAAAATATTTTTGTCTTCAGTACGTTACTTTGAATAATATCTATGAGTTTTTTACGTTTAATACAATTTTGACTGTTTTTCCCCCGTCCCATCTTTGTATTTGCAAATTGAAAATGAATTTTTTTGGCGGTATGGTTGTTCCCCAATGGGTTATTAATCCTGCAAGTTTCGTTCCAATAGCTCAGCTCCTTCTAGGCTAGACCCAAGAGCCGAACCATAGGATTTTATGTAGGAATATGCCCCCTCTGCTCCCTTCAAATAGCAGAAGAAAATTTTTAAAAAATATTTTTGTTTTCAGTACGTTACTCTGATTCATATTTATGAACTTTGTGCCTTTTGGACAATGTTTTAGGGTTTTGCCTTCCGTCTCCCCTTTCCGTTTGCAAATTGAAAATTTATATTTTTCGCGGTTTGGTTGCTTCTTAATGGGCTAATTATCATGCAAGTTTCGTTCCAATAACTCAGCTCCTTCTATGCTAGAGCCAAGAGCAGAACAAAGGATTTTATGGAGGAATATGCCCCTAGTGCTCTCTTCAAATAGCAGAAGAAAACTTTTAAAAATTATTTTTATTTTCAGTACGTTACTCTGAATAATATTTGTTAATTTTGCGCCTTTTCGACAATTTTTAGGGTTTTGCCTCACGTCCCCCTTCTGTATTTGCTAATTGAAAATTTATTTTTTTCGCGGTTTTGTTTCTGCCCAATAGGCTAATAATTTTGCAAGTTTCGTTCCAAAAGCTCAGCTCCTTCTAGGGTACACCCAAGAGACAAACCATAGAACTTTATGGATGAATATGCCCCCTCTGCTCTCTTGAAGTAGCAGTAGAAAATTTTTAAAAACTATTTTTGTTTCAGTACGTTACTCTGAATAATATTTATGAGTTTTGTGCCTTTTCGACAATTTTTAAGGTTTTGCCTCACGTCCCTTTTTTGTATTTGCAAATTGAAAATTTATTTTTTTCGCGGTTTGGTTGCTGCCGAATTGGCTATTTATCCTGAAACTTTCGTTTTAATAGCTCAGCTCCTTCTAGGCTAGACCCAAGAGCCGAACCATAGGATTTTATGGAGGAATATGCCCCCTCTGCTCCCTTCAAATAGCAGATGAAAATTTAAAAAAAATATTTTTGTCTTCAGTACGTCACTTTGAATAATATTTATGAGTTTTGTGCCTTTTGGACAATTTTTAGTGATTTTCTCCCGTCCCCCCTTTGTATTTGCAAATTGAAAATTTATTTTTCCCGCAGTTTGGTGGTTGCCCAATGGGCTAATAATCCTGCAAGTTTGCTTCCAATAGCTCAGCTCCTTCTAGGCTAGAACCAAGAGCCGAATCATTGGATTTTATGGAGGATAATGCCCAACTGCTCCCTTCAAATAGCATTAGAAAATTTTTAAAAATTATTTTCGTATTCAGTACGTTACTCTGAATAACATTTATGAGTTTTGTGCCTTGTGGACAATTTTTAGGGATTTGCTCCCGTCCCCCCTTTGTATTTGCAAATTGAAAATTTATTTTTGCCGCGGTTTGGTGGCTGCCCAATGGGCTATTAATCCTGCAAGTTTCGTTCCAATAGCTCAGCTCCTTCTAGGCTAGACCCAAGAGACAAACCATAGAACTTTATGATGGAATATGCCCCCTCTGCTCTCTTGAAGTAGCAGTAGAAAATTTTTAAAACTATTTTTGTTTCAGGACGTTACTCTGAATAATATTTATGAGTTTTGTACCTTTTCGACAATTTTTAGAGTTTTGCCTCACGTCCCCACTTTGTGTTTGCAAATTGAAAATTTATTTTTTTAGAGGTTTGGTTGCTGCCCAATGGGCTGTTAATCCTGCCAGTTTCGTTCCAATAACTCATCTCCTTCTAGGCTAGACCCAAGAGCCGAAGCATATGGTTTTACGGAGGAACATGCCCCTCTGCTCCCTTCAAACAGCAGTAGAAAATTTTCAAAATCATTTTTGTCTTCAGTGCGTTACTCTGATTCATATTTATGAGTTTTGTGCCTTTTGGACAATTTCTTTGGGGTTTTCCCCCCGTCCCGCCTTTGTATTTGCAAATTGAGAATTTATTTTTTTCGCTGTTTTGTTGTTGCCGAATTGGCTATTAATCCTGCAACTTTCGTTCCAATAGCTCAGCTCCTTCTAAACTAGACCTAAGAGCCGAACCATAGGATTTTATGGAGGAATATGCCCTCTCTGCTCCCTTCAAATAGCATAAGAAAATTTTAAAAAAATATTTTTGTCTTCAGTACGTCACTTTGAATAATATTTATGAGTTTTGTGCCTTTTGGACAATTTTTAGTGATTTGCTCCCGTCCCCCCTTTGTATTTGCAAATTGAAAATTTATTATTTCCGCGGTTTGGTGGTTGCCCATAGGGCTAATAATCCTGCAAGTTTTGTTCCAATAGCTCAGCTCCTTCTAGGCTAGAACCAAGAGCCGAACCATAGGATTTTGTGGAGGATAATGCCCAACTGCTCCCTTCAAATAGCAGTAGAAAATTTTTAAAAATTATTTTCGTCTTCAGTACGTTACTCTGAATAACGTTTATGAGTTTTGTGCCTTTTGGACAATTTTTAGTGATTTGCTCCCGTCCCCCCTTTGTATTTCCAAATTGAAAATTTGTTTTTTCCGCGGTTTGGTGGTTGCCCAATGGGCTAATAATCCTGCAAGTTTGGTTCCAGTAGCTCAGCTCCTTCTAGGCTAGACCCAAGAGCCGAACCATAGGATTTTATGGAGGATAATGCCCATCTGGTCTCTTCAAATAGCGGTAGAAAATTTTTAAAAATTACTTTCGTCGTCAGTACGTTACTCTCAATAATATTTATGAGTTTTTTGCCTTTTGAACAATTTTTAGGGATTTGCTCCCGTCCCCCCTTTGTATATCAAATTGAAAATTTATTTTTTCCGCGGTTTGGTTGTTGCCCAATGGGCTATTAGTCCTGCAAGTTTCGTTCCAATAGCTCAGCTCCTTCTAGGCTAGAACCAAGAGCCGAAAAATAGGTTTTTTATTGAGGAATATGCCCCTTGTGCTCCCTTCAAATAGCAGAAAAAAATTTTTAAAAAATATTTTTGTTTTCAGTACGTTACTCTGAATAATATTTATGAGCTTTGTGCCTTTTGGACAATGTTTTAGGGTTTACCCTCCGACTCCCCTTTGCGTTTGCAAATTAAAAATTTATTTTTTTCGCGGTTTGGTTGCTTCGCAATTGGCTAATTATCCAAAAACTTTCGTTCCAATAGCTCAGCTCCTTCTAGGCCAGACCCAAGAGCCGAACCTTAGGATTTTATGGAGGAATATGCCCCGTCTGCTCATCTCAAATAGCAATAGAAAATTTTTAAAAATCATTCTTGTATTCAATACTTTACTCTGATTCATATTTATGAACTTTGTGCCTTTTGGACAATGTTTTAGGGTTTTGCCTTCCGTCTCCCCTTTCCGTTTGCAAATTGAAAATTTATTTTTTTCGCGGTTTGGTTGTTTATTAATGGGCTAATTATCCTAAAAATTTCGTTAGAATAACTCAGCTCCTTCAAGCCTAGACCCAAGAGCCGAACCATAGGATTTCATGGAGAAATATGCTATATCTGCTCCGTTCAAGTAGCAGTAAAAAACATTTGAAAATTATTTTTCTCTTCAGTACGTAACTCTGAATAATATTTATGAGCTTTGTGCCTTTTGGACAATTTTTTAGGGTTGCGCCCCCGTCCCCCCTTTGTTTTTGCAAATTTAAAAATTATTTTTTCGCGGTTTGGTTGTTGTTCAATGGGCTATTAATCGTGCAAATTTCGTTCCAAAAGCTCAGCTCCTTCTAGGCTAGAGCCAAGAGCAGAACCAAAGGATTTTATGGAGGAATATGCCCCTTGTGCTCCCTTCAAGTAGCAGAAGAAAATTTTTAAAAAATATTTTTGTCTTCAGTACGTTACACTGAATAATATTTATGACCTTTGTGTCTTTTGGACAATGTTTAAGGGTTTTTGCCCCCCGTCTCCCCTTTGCGTTTGCAAATTGAAATTTTATTTTTTCTCGGTTTGGTGGTTGCCCAATGGGCTAATTATCCTAAAACTTTCGTTGCAATAGCTCAGCTCCTTCTAGGCTACACCCAAGAGCCGATCCATAGGATTTTACGGAGGAATATGCCCCCTGTGCTCCCTTCAAATAGCAGAAGAAAATTTTAAAAAAATTTTTTTGTCTTCAGTACGTTACTCTGAATAATATTTGTGAGTTTTGTGCCTTTTGGACAATTTTTAAGGGTTTTGCCCTTGTCCCCCCTTTGTATTTGCAAATTGAAAAGTTATTTTTTTCGTGGTTTGGTTGTTGCCCAATCTGCTATTAATCCTGCAAGTTTCGTTGCAATAGCTCAGATCCTTCTAGGCTAGACCCAAGAGCCGAACCATAGGATTTTGTGGATGATAATTCCCATCTGCTCCCTTGAAATAGCAGTACACAATTTTTAAAAATTATTTTCGTCTTCAGTACGTTACTCTGGAACATATTTATGAGTTTTGTGCCTTTTCAACAATTTTTTAGTGTTTTGCCCCCGTCCGCCCTTTGTTTTTGCAAATTGAAAATTTATTTTTTTCGCGGTTTGGTTGTTGCTCAATGGGATATGAATCCTGCAAGTCTCGTTCCAATAGCTCAGCTCCTTCAAGGCTAGAGCCAAGAGCAGAACCATAGTGTTTTATGGATGATAATGCCAATCTGCTCCCTTCAAAAACCAGAAGAAATTTTTTAAAAATTATTTTTGTCTTCAGTACGTTACTCTGAATATAATTTGTGAGTTTTGTGCCTTTTCGATAATTTTGAGGGTTTTGCCTCACGACCCCCCTTTCTATTTGCAAATTGAAAAGTTATTTTTTTCGTGGTTTGGTTGTTGCCCAATCTGCTATTAATCCTGCAAGTTTCGTTGCAATAGCTCAGATCCTTCTAGGCTAGACCCAATAGCCGAACCATAGGATTTTGTGGATGATAATGCCCATCTGCTCCCTTGAAATAGCAGTACACAATTTTTAAAAATTATTTTCGTCTTCAGTATGTTACTCTGGAACACATTTATGAGTTTTGTGCCTTTTCAACAATTTTTTAGTGTTTTGCCCCCGTCAGCCCTTTGTTTTTGCAAATTGAAAATTAATTTTTAACGCGGTTTGGTTTCTGCTCAATGGGCTAATAATGCGGCAAGTTTCGTTCCAATAGCTCAGCTCCTTCTAGGCTAAACCCAAGAGCCGATCCATAGGATTTTATTGAGAAATATGCCTACTCTGGTCTCTTGAAGTAGCAGCAGAAAATTTTTAAAAACTATTTTTGTCTTCAGTACATTACTCTGAATAATATTTGTGAGGTTTGTGCCTTTTGGACAATTTTTAGGGTTTTGCCCCCCTTACCCTGTTTGTATTTGCAAATTAAAAATATCTTTTTTTCGCGGTTTCGTTGCTGTTCAATGGGCTATTAATCCTGCCAGTTTCGTTCCAATAGCTGAGCTCCTTCTAAGCTAGACCCAAGAGCCGAAGCATAGGGTTTTATGGAGAAATATGCCACCTCTGCTCCCTTCAAACAGAAGTAGAAAATTTTCAAAATCATTTTTGTCTTCAGTACGCTCCTCTGATTCATATGTATGAGTTTTGTGCCTTTTGGACAATTTTTAGTGATTTGCTCCCGTCCCCCCTTTGTATTTGCAAATTGAAAATTTGTTTTTTCCGCGGTTTGGTGGTTGCCCAATGGGCTAATAATCCTGCAAGTTTGGTTCCAGTAGCTCAGCTCCTTCTAGGCTAGACCCAAGAGCCGAACCATAGGATTTTATGGAGGATAATGCCCATCTGGTCTCTTCAAATAGCGGTAGAAAATTTTTAAAAATTACTTTCGTCGTCAGTACGTTACTCTCAATAACATTTATGAGTTTTGTGCCTCTTGGACAAATTTTAGGGTTTTGCTGCCGTCTCCCCTTTGTATTTGCAAATTGAAAAGTTATTTTTTACGCGGTTTGGTTGCTGCCCAATGGGCTATTAATCCCGAAAGTTTCGATGCAATAGCTCAGCCCTTTTTAGGCTATACCCAAGAGCCGAACCATAGGATTTTATGGAGGATAATGCCCATCTGCTCCCTTCAAGTAGAAGTAGAAAATTTTCAAAAATTATTTTCGGTTCAGTACGTTACTCTGAATAACATTTTTGAGTTTTGTGCCTTTTGAACAATTTTTAGGGATTTGCTCCCGTCCTCCCTTTGTATATCAAATTGAAAATTTATTTTTTCCGCGGTTTGGTGGTTGCCCAATGGGCTATTAGTCCTGCAAGTTTCGTTCCAATAGCTCAGCTCCTTCTAGGCTAGAACCAAGAGCCGAAAAATAGGTTTTTTATTGAGGAATATGCCCCTTGTGCTCCCTTCAAATAGCAGAAGAAAATTTTTAAAAAATATTTTTGTATTCAGTACGTTACTCTGAATAATATTTATGAGCTTTGTGCCTTTTGGACAATGTTTTAGGGTTTGCCCTCCGACTCCCCTTTGCGTTTGCAAATTAAAAATTTATTTTTTTCGCGGTTTGGTTGCTTCCCAATTGGCTAATTATCCAAAAACTTTCGTTCCATTAGCTCAGCTCCTTCTAGGCCAGACCCAAGAGCCGAAACATAGAATTTTATGGAGGAATATGCCCCGTCTGCTCATCTCAAATAGCAATAGAAAATTTTTAAAAATCATTCTTGTATTCAATACTTTACTCTGATTCATATTTATGAACTTTGTGCCTTTTGGACAATGTTTTAGGGTTTTGCCTTCCGTCTCCCCTTTCCGTTTGCAAATTGAAAATTTATTTTTTTCGCGGTTTAGTTGTTTATTAATGGGCTAATTATCCTAAAAATTTCGTTAGAATAACTCAGCTCCTTCAAGCCTAGACCCAAGAGCCGAACCATAGGATTTCATGGAGAAATATGCCATATCTGCTCCATTCAAGTAGCAGTAAAAAACATTTGAAAATTATTTTTCTCTTCAGTACGTAACTCTGAATAATATTTATGAGCTTTGTGCCTTTTGGAGAATTTTTTATTGTTGTGCCCCCGTCCCCCCTTTGTTTTTGCAAATTTAAAAATTATTTTTTCGCGGTTTGGTTGTTGTTCAATGGGCTATTAATCGTGCAAGTTTCGTTCCAAAAGCTCAGCTCCTTCTAGGCTAGAGCCAAGAGCAGAACCAAAGGATTTTATGGAGGAATATGCCCCTTGTGCTCTCTTCAAATAGCAGAAGAAAACTTTTAAAAATTATTTTTTCTTCAGTACGTTACTCTGATTAATATTTGTTAATTTTGCGCCTTTTCGACAATTTTTAGGGTTTTGCGTCACGTCCCCCCTCTGTATTTGCTAATTGACAATTTATTTTTTTCGCGGTTTGGTTTCTGCCCAATGGGCTAATAATTTTGCAAGTTTATTTCCAATAGCTCAGCTCCGTCTAGGGTAGACCCAAGAGACAAACCATAGAACTTTATGGAGGAATATGCCCCCTCTGCTCTCTTGAAGTAGCAGTAAAAAATTTTTAAAAACTACTTTTGTTTCAGTACATTACTCTGAATAATATTTATGAGTTTTGTGCCTTTTCGACAATTTTTAGGGTTTTGCCTCACGTCCCCACTTTGTATTTGCAAATTGAAAATTTATTTTTTTTGCGGTTTGATTGCTGCCCAATGGGCTGTTAATCCTGCCAGTTTCGTTCCAATAACTCATCTCCTTCTAGGCTAGACTCAAGAGCCGAAGCATAGGGTTTTACGGAGGAACATGCCCCCTCTGCTCCCTTCAAACAGCAGTAGAAAATTTTCAAAATCATTTCTGTCTTCAGTGCGTTACTCTGATTCATATTTATGAGTTTTGTGCCTTTTGGACAATTTCTTAAGGTTTTGCCCCGTCCCGCCCTTGTATTGGCAAATTGAAAATGTATTTTTTTCGCGGTTTGGTTGTTGCCGAATTGTCTATTAATCCTGCAACTTTCGTTCCAATAGCTCAGCTCTTTCTAGGCTAGACGCAAGAGCCGAACCATAGGATTTTATGGAGGAATATGCCCCCTCTGCTCCCTTCAAATAGCAGAAGAAAATTTTTAAAAAAATATTTTTGTCTTCAGTACGTCACTTTCAATAATATTTATGAGTTTTGTTTTTTTTGGGACAATTTTGACTCTATGCCCCCGTCCCCTCTTTGTATTTGCAAATTGAAAATGTATTTTTTGGCGGTTTGTTAATCCCCAATGGGTTATTAATCCTGCAAGTTTCGTTCCAATAGCTCAGCTCCATCTAGGCTAGACCCAAGAGCCGAACCATAGGATTTTATGGAGGAATATGCCCCCTGTGCTCCCTTCAAATAGGAGAAGAAAATTTTTAAAAATTATTTTTGTCTTCAGTACGTTACTCTGAATAATATTTGTGAGTTTTGTGTCTTTTGGACAATTTTTTAGGGTTTTGCCCCCGTCCCCCCTTTGTATTTGGAAATTAAAAAGTTATTTTTTTCGCAGTTTGGTTCCTGCCAAATGGGCTATTAATCCTCCAAGTTTCGTTGCAATAGCTCAGCTCCTTCTAGGCTAGACCCAAGAGCCGATCCATAGGATTTTATGAAGGATAATGCCCATCTGCTCCCTTGAAATAGCAGTAGAAAATTTTAAAGAATGATTTTCGTCTTCAATACGTTACTCTGAAACACATTTATGAGTTTTGTGCCTTTTGGACAATTTTTATGGTTTTGCTCCCGTCCCCCATTTGTATTTTCAAATTGAAAATTTATTTTTTCCGTGGTTTGGTGGTTGCCCAATGGGCTATTAATCCTGCAAGTTTCGTTCCAATAGCTCAGCTCCTTCTAGGCTAGACGCAAGAGCCGAACCATAGTATTTTATGAAGGAATATGCCCCCTGTGCTCCCTTCAAATAGCAGAAGAAAATTTTTAAAAAATATTTTTGTCTTCAGTACGTTACACTGAATAATATTTATGAGCTTTGTGTCTTTTGGACAATGTTTAAGGGTTTTTGCCCCCCGTCTCCCCTTTGCGTTTGCAAATTGAAAATTTATTTTTTCTCGGTTTGGTGGCTGCCCAATGGGCTAATTATCCTAAAACTTTCGTTGCAATAGCTCAGCTCCTTCTAGGCTAGACCCAAGAGCCGAACCATAGGATTTTGTGGATGATAATGCCCATCTGCTCCCTTGAAATAGCAGTACACAATTTTTAAAAATTATTTTCGTCTTCAGTATGTTACTGTGAAACACATTTATGAGTTTTGTTCCTTTTCAACAATTTTTTAGTGTTTTGCCCCCGTCCGCCCTTTGTTTTTGCAAATTGAAAATTAATTTTTAACGCGGTTTGGTTTCTGCTCAATGGGCTAATAATGCGGCAAGGTTCGTTCCAATAGCTCAGCTCCTTCTAGGCTAGACCCAACAGAAGATCCATAGGATTTTATTGAGAAATATGCCTACTCTGGTCTCTTGAAGTAGCAGTAGAAAATTTTTAAAAACTATTTTTGTCTTCAGTACATTACTCTGAATAATATTTGTGAGGTTTGTGCCTTTTGGACAATTTTTAGGGTTTTGCCCCCCTTGCCCTGTTTGTATTTGCAAATTAAAAATATCTTTTTTTCGCGGTTTCGTTGCTGTTCAATGGGCTATTAATCCTGCCAGTTTCGTTCCAGTAGCTGAGCTCCTTCTAGGTTAGACCCAAGAGCCAAATCATAAGATTTTATGGAGAAATATAGCCCCTCTGCTCCCTTCAAATAGCAGTAGAAAATTTTTTAAATTTTTTTTTGTTCAGTACTTTATTCTGAATAATATTTATGAATTTTGTGCCTTTTCGACAATTTTTAGGGTTTTGCCTCACGCCCCCCTTTGTATTTGCAAATTGAAAATTTATTTTTTTCGCGGTTGGTTGCTGCCCAATGGGCTGTTAATCCTGCAAGTTTCATTCCAATAGCTCAGCTCCTTCTAAGCTAGACCCAAGAGCCGTAGCATAGGGTTTTATGGAGGAATATGCCACCTCTGCTCCCTTCAAACAGAAGTAGAAAATTTTCAAAATCATTTTTGTCTTCAGTACGCTCCTCTGATTCATATTTATGAATTTTGTGCCTTTTGCGCAATTTCTTAGGGTTTTGCCCCCGTCCCGCTTTTGTATTTGCAAATTGAAAATTTATTTTTTTCGCTTTTTGGTTGTCGCCGAATTTGCTATTAATCCTGCATGTTTCGTTCCAATAGCTCAGCTCCTTCTAGGCTAGATCCAAGAGCCGAACCATAGGATTTTATGGAGGAATATGTCCCCTCTGCTCCCTTCAAATAGCTGAAAAAAAATTTAAAAATATATTTATGTCTTCAGTAAGTTACTTTGAATAATATCTATGGGTTTTGTACCTTTTGGACAATTTCCACCGTTTTGCTCCACGGCCCCTCTTTGTATCTGCAAATTGAAAAGTTATTTTTTTCGTGGTTTGGTTGTTGCCCAATGGGCTATTAATCCTGCAAGTTTCGTTGCAATAGCTCAGCTCCTTCTAGGCTAGACCCAAGAGCCGACCCATAGGATTTTATGGAGGAATATGCCCCCTTTGCTCCCTTCAAATAGCAGAAGAAAATTTTTAAAAATTATTTTTGTCTTCATTACGTTACTCTGAATAATATTTGTGAGTTTTGTGCCTTTTGGACAATTTTTACGGGTTTTGCCCCTGTCCCCTTTTTGTATTTGCAAATTGAAAAGTAGTTTTTTTCGTGGTTTGGTTGTTGCCCAATGGGATATTAATCCTGCAAGTTTCGTTCCAATAGCTCAGCTCCTTGTGGGCTAGACCCAAGAGCCGAACCATAGGATTTTATGGAGGAATATGCCCTCTCTGCTCCCTTGAAATAGCAGTACACAATTTTTAAAAATTATTTTCGTCTTCAGTACGTTACTCTGAAACACATTTATGAGTTTTGTGCCTTTCCAACAATTTTTTAGTGTTTTGCCCCGTCCGCCCTTTGTTTTTGCAAATTGAAAATATATTTTTTTCGCGGTTTGGTTGTTGCCCAATGGGATATTAATCCTGCAAGTTTCGTTCCAATAGCTCAGCTCCTTGTGGGCTAGACCCAAGAGCCGAACCATACGATTTTATGGAGGAATATGCCCTCTCTGCTCCCTTTAAGTAGCAGTAGAAAATTTTTAAAAATTATTCTTGTCTTCAGTACTTTAGTCTGATTAATATTTATGAGTTTTGTGCCTTTTGGACAATGTTTTAGGGTTTTGCCCCCGTCCTCCCTTTCTATTTGAAAAAAGAAAATTTAGTTTTTTCGCGGTTTGGTTTTTGCCCAATGGACTATTAATCCTGCAAGTATCGTTCCAATAGCTCAGCGCCTTCTGGGCTAGACCCAAGAGCCGAACCAGAGAATTTTATGGAGGAATATGCCTTATCTGCTCCGTTCAAGTAGCAGTAAAAAACATTTGAAAATTATTTTTCCTCTTCAGTACGTTACTCTGAATAATATTTATGAGCTTTGTGCCTTTTGGACAATTTTTTGGGTTTTGTCCCCGTCCCCCTTTGTTTTCGCAAATTGAAAATTTATTTTTTCGCGGTTTGCTGTTGCCCAATGGGCTGTTAATCCTGCAAGTTTCCTTCCAATAGCTCAGCTCCTTCTAGGCTAGACCCAAGAGCCGAACCATAGTATTTTATGGAGGAATATGCCCCCTGTGCTCCCTTCAAATAGCAGAAGAAAATTTTTAAAAAATATTTTTGTCTTCAGTACGTTACACTGAATAATATTTATGAGCTTTGTGTCTTTTGGATAATGTTTAAGGGTTTTTGCCCCCGTCTCCCCTTTGCGTTTGCAAATTGAAAATTTATTTTTTCTCGGTTTGGTGGTTGCCCAATGGGCTAATTATCCTAAAACTTTCGTTCCAATAACTCAGCTCCTTCTCGGCTAGACCCAAGAGCCGAACCATAAGATTTATGGAGGAATATGCCCCCTGTGCTCCCTTCAAATAGCAGAAGAAAATTTTTAAAAAATATTTTTGTCTTCAGTACGTTACACTGAATAATATTTATGAGCTTTGTGTCTTTTGGACAATGTTTAAGGGTTTTTACCCCCGTCTCGCCTTTGCGTTTGCAAATTGAAAATTTTTTTTTCTCGGTTTGGTGGTTGGCCAATGGGCTAATTATCCTAAAACTTTCGTTGCACTAGCTCAGCTCCTTCTAGGCTAGACGCAAGAGCCGATCCATAGGATTTTACGGAGGAACATGCCCCCTGTGCTCCCTTCAAATAGCAGAAGGAAATTTTTAAAATTTTTTTTTGTCTTCAGTACGTTACTCTGAATAATATTTGTGAGTTTTGTGCCTTTTGGACAATTTTTAAGGGTTTTGCCCTTGTCCCCCCTTTGTATTTGCAAATTGAAAAGTTATTTTTTTCCTGGTTTGGTTGTTGCCCAATCTGCTATTAATCCTGCAAGTTTCGTTGCAATAGCTGAGCTCCTACTAGGTTAGACCCAAGAGCCGAACCATAGGATTTTGTGGATGATAATGCCCATCTGCTCCCTTGAAATAGCAGTACACAATTTTTAAAAATTATTTTCGTCTTCAGTACGTTACTCTGGAACACATTTATGAGTTTTGTGCCTTTTCAACAATTTTTTAGTGTTTTGCCACCGTCCGCCCTTTGTTTTTGCAAATTGAAAATTTATTTTTTTCGCGGTTTGGTTGTTGCTCAATGGGATATTAATCCTGCAAGTCTCGTTCCAATAGCTCAGCTCCTTCTAGGCTAGAGCCAGGAGCAGAACCATAGTGTTTTATGGATGATAATGCCAATCTGCTCTTTTCAAAAACCAGAAGAAATTTTTTAAAAATTATTTTTGTCTTCAGTACGTTACTCTGAATATAATTTGTGAGTTTTGTGCCTTTTCGATAATTTTGAGGGTTTTGCCTCACGTCCCCCCTTTCTATTTGCAAATTGAAAAGTTATTTTTTTCGTGGTTTGGTTGTTGCCCAATCTGCTATTAATCCTGCAAGTTTCGTTGCTATAGCTCAGATCCTTCTAGGCTAGACCCAATAGCCGAACCATAGGATTTTGTGGATGATAATGCCCATCTGCTCCCTTGAAATAGCAGTACACAATTTTTAAAAATTATTTTCGTCTTCAGTATGTTACTCTGGAACACATTTATGAGTTTTGTGCCTTTTCAACAATTTTTTAGTGTTTTGCCCCCGTCCGCCCTTTGTTTTTTCAAATTGAAAATTAATTTTTCACGCGGTTTGGTTTCTGCTCAATGGGCTAATAATCCGGCAAGTTTCGTTCCAATAGCTCAGCTCCTTCTAGGCTAGACCCAAGAGCCGATCCATAGGATTTTATTGAGAAATATGCCTACTCTGGTCTCTTGAAGTAGCAGTAGAAAATTTTTAAAAACTATTTTTGTCTTCAGTACATTACTCTGAATAATATTTGTGAGGTTTGTGCCTTTTGGACAATTTTTAGGGTTTTGCCCCCCTTACCCTGTTTGTATTTGCAAATTAAAAATATCTTTTTATCGCGGTTTCGTTGCTGTTCAATGGGCTATTAATCCTGCCAGTTTCGTTCCAATAGCTGAGCTCCTTCTAGGTTAGACCCAAGAGCCAAATCATAAGATTTTATGGAGAAATATAGCCCCTGTGCTCCCTTCAAATAGCAGTAGAAAATTTTTAAAAATTTCTTTTTGTTCAGTACTTTAGTCTGAATAATATTTATGAATTTTGTGCCTTTTCGACAATTTTTAGGGTTTTGCCTCACGCCCCCCTTTGTATTTGCAAATTGAAAATTTATTTTTTTCGCGGTTGGTTGCTGCCCAATGGGCTGTTAATCCTGCAAGTTTCGTTCCAATAGCTCAGCTCCTTCTTAGCTAGACCCAAGAGCCGAAGCATAGGGTTTTATGGAGGAATATGCCACCTCTGCTCCCTTCAAACAGAAGTAGAAAATTTTCAAAATCATTTTTGTCTTCAGTACGCTCCTCTGATTCATATGTATGAATTTTGTGCCTTTTGCGCAATTTCTTAGGGTTTTGCCCCCGTCCCGCTTTTGTATTTGCAAATTGAAAATTTATTTTTTTCGCTTTTTGGTTGTCGCCGAATTTGCTATTAATCCTGCATCTTTCGTTCCAATAGCTCAGCTCCTTCTAGGCTAGATCCAAGAGCCGAACCATAGGATTTTATGGAGGAATATGTTCCCTCTGCTCCCTTCAAATAGCAAAAAAAAATTTAAAAATATATTTATGTCTTCAGGAAGTTACTTTGAATAATATCTATGAGTTTTGTACCTTTTCGACAATTTCCACCGTTTTGCCCCCCGACCCCTCTTTGTATTTGCAAATTGAAAAGTTATTTTTTTCCTGGTTTGGTTGTTGCCCAATGGGCTATTAATCCTGCAAGTTTCGTTGCAATAGCTCATACTCCTTCTAGGCTAGACCCAAGAGCCGATCCATAGGATTTTATTGAGGAATATGCCCCCTTTGCTCCCTTCAAATAGCAGAAGAAAATTTTTAAAAATTATTTTTGTCTTCATTACGTTACTCTGAATAATATTTGTGAGTTTTGTGCCTTTTGGACAATTTTTTGCGGGTTTTGCCCCTGTTTCCCCTTTGTACTTGCAAATTGAAAAGTTGTTTTTTTCGTGGTTTGGTTGTTGCCCAATCTGCTATTAATCCTGCAAGTTTCGTTGCAATAGCTCAGCTCCTTCTAGGCTAGACCCAAGAGCCGAACCAAGGATTTCATGGATGATAATGCCCATCTGCTCCCTTGAAATAGCGGTACACAATTTTTAATATTATTTTCGTCTTCAGTACGTTACTCTGAAACACATTTATGAGTTTTGTACCTTTTCGACAATTTCCACCGTTTTGCCCCCCGACCCCTCTTTGTATTTGCAAATTGAAAAGTTATTTTTTTCGTGGTTTGGTTGTTGCCCAATGGGCTATTAATCCTGCAAGTTTCGTTGCAATAGCTCAGCTCCTTCTAGGCTAGACCCAAGAGCCGAACCAGAGAATTTTATGGAGGAATATGCCTTATCTGCTCCGTTCAAGTAGCAGTAAAAAACATTTGAAAATTATTTTTCCTCTTCAGTACGTTACTCTGAATAATATTTATGAGCTTTGTGCCTTTTGGACAATTTTTTAGGGTTTTGCCCCCGTCCCCCCTTTGTTTTTGCAAATTGAAAATTTATTTTTTCGCGGTTTGCTGTTGCCTAATGGGCTGTTAATCCGGCAAGTTTCCTTCCAATTGCTCAGCTCCTTCTAGGCTAGAGCCAAAAGCAGAACCATAGGATTTTATGGAGGAATATGCCCCCTGTGCTCCCTTCAAAATGCAGAAGAAAATTTTTTAAAATTATTTTTTTCTTCAGTACGTTACTCTGAATAATATTTGTGAGTTTTGTGTCTTTTCGAAAATTTTTAGGGTTTTGCCTCACGTCCGCCCTCTGTATTTGCAAATTGAAAATTAAATTTTTTCGCGGTTTGGTTTCTGCCCAATGAGCTATTAATCCGGCAAGTTTCGTTCCAATAGCTCAGCTCCTTCTCGGCTAGACTCAAGAGCCGATCCATAGGATTTTATTGAGGAATATGCCCCCTCTCCTCTCTTGAAGTAGCAGCAGAAAATTTTTAAAAACTTTTTTTGTCTTCAGTACATTTCTCTGAATAATAATTGTGCGGTTTGTGCCTTTTGGACAATTTTTAGGGTTTTGACCCCCTTCCCCTGTTTGTATTTGCAAATTAAAAATTTCTTTTTTTCGCGGTATCGTTGCTGCTCAATGGGTTTTTAATCCTGCCAGTTTCGTTCCAATAGCTGAGCTCCTGTTAGGCTAGACCCAAGAGCCGAATCATAAGATTTTATGGAGAAATATACCCCCTCTGCTCCCTTCAAATAGCAGTAGAAAATTTTCAAAAATTATTTTTGTTCAGTACTTTACTCTGAATAATATTTATGAGTTTTGTGCTTTTTCGACAATTTTTAGGGTTTTGCCTCACGCCCCCCTTTGTATTTGCAAATTGAAAATTTATTTTTTTCGCGGTTTGGTTGCTGCCCAATGGGCTGTTAGTCCTGCAAGTTTTGTTCCAATAGCTCAGCTCCTTCTAGGCTAGACTCAAGAGCCGAAGCATAGGGTTTTATGGAGGAATATGCCCCCTCTGCTCCCTTCAAACAGCAGTAGAAAATTTTCAAAATCATTTTTGTATTCCGTGCGTTACTCTGATTCATATTTATGAGTTTTGTGCCTTTTGGACAATTTCTTAGGGTTTTGCCTTCGCCCCTCCTTTGTATTTGCAAATTGAAAATTTGTTTTTTTCGCTTTTTGGTTGTTGCCGAATTGGCTATTAATCCTGCATGTTTCGTTCCAATAGCTCAGCTCCTTCTAGGCTAGACCCAAGAGCCGAACCATAGGATTTTATGGAGGAATATGCCCCCTCTGCTCACTTCAAATAGCAGAAGAAAATTTTAAAAAAATATTTATGTCTTCAGTACGTTACTTTGAATAATATCTATGAGTTTTCTACCTTTTGGACAATTTTCACTGTTTTGCCCCCCGGCCCCTCTTTGTTTTTGCAAATTGAAAAGGTATATTTTTCGTGGTTTGGTTGTTGCCCAATCTGCTATTAATCCTGCAAGTTTCGTTGCAATAGCTTAGCTCCTTCTAGGCTAGACCCAAGTGCCGAACGAAGAGATTTTATGGAAGATAATGCCCTTGTGCTCCCTTGAAACACCAGTACACAATTTTTAAAAATTATTTTCGTCTTCAGTACGTTACTCTGAAACACATTTATGAGTTTTGTACCTTTTGGACAATTTTTAGGCTTTTGCTCCCGTCCCCCCTTTGCATTCGCAAATTGAAAATTTATTTTCTCCGCGGCTTGGTGGCTGCTCAATGGGTTATTAATCCTGCAAGTTTCGTTCCAATAGCTCAGCTCCTTCTATTCTAGACCCAAGAGTCGAACCATAGGATTTCATGGAGAAATATGCCCAATCTGCTCTCTTCAAGTAGCAGTAAAAAACTTTTGAATATTATTATTTTTCTCTTTAGTACGTTACTTTGAATAATATGTATGAGTTTTGTACCTTTTGAACACTTTTGACTGTTTTGCCTCCGGTCCCCTCTTTGTATTTGCAAATTGAATTTTTTTTTCGCGGTTTGTTGTTCCCCAATGGGCTATTAATCCTGCAAGTTTCGTTCCAATAGCTCAGCTGCTTCTAGGCCAGACCCAAGAGCAGAACCATAGGATTTTATGGAGGAATATGCCCCCTCTGCTCCCCTCAAACAGCAGTAGAAAATTTTCAAAATCATTTCTGTCTTCAGTGCGTTACTCTGATTCATATTTATGAGTTTTGTGCTTTTTGAACAATTTCTTAGGGTTTTGCCCCCGTCCCGCCTTTGTATTGGCAAATTGAAAATGTATTTTTTTCGCGGTTTGGTTGTTGGCGAATTGCCTATTAATCCTGCAACTTTCGTTCCAATAGCTCAGCTCTTTCTAGGCTAGACGCAAGAGCCGAACCATAGGATTTTATGGAGGAATATGCCCCCTCTGCTCCCTTCAAATAGCAGAAGAAAATTTTTAAAAAATATTTTTGTCTTCAGTACGTCACTTTCAATAATATTTATGAGTTTTTTTTTTGGACAATTTTGACTCTTTGCCCCCGTCCACTCTTTGTATTTGCAAATTGAAAATGTATTTTTTTGGCGGTTTGTTAATCCCCAATGGGTTATTAATCCTGCAAGTTTCGTTCCAATAGCTCAGCTCCTTCTAGGCTAGACCCAAGAGCCGAACCATAGGATTTTATGGAGGTATATGCCCCCTGTGCTCCCTTCAAATAGGAGAAGAAAATTTTCAAAATTATTTTTGTCTTCAGTACGTTACTCTGAATAATATTTGTGAGTTTTGTGTTGTCTTTTTACAATTTTTTAGGGTTTTGCCCCCGTCCCCCCTTTGTATTTGGAAATTGAAAAGTTATTTTTTTCGCAGTTTGGTTGCTGCCCAATGGGCTATTAATCCTCCAAGTTTCGTTGCAATAGCTCAGCTCCTTCTAGGCTAGACCCAAGAGCCGATCCATAGGATTTTATGAAGGATAATGCCCATCTGCTCCCTCGAAATAGCAGTAGAAAATTTTAAAGAATGATTTTCGTCTTCAATGCGTTACTCTGAAACACATTTATGAGTTTTGTGCCTTTTGGACAATTTTTATGGTTTTGCTCCCGTCCCCCATTTGTATTTTCAAATTGAAAATTTATTTTTTCCGTGGTTTGGTGGTTGCCCAATGGGCTATTAATCCTGCAAGTTTCGTTCCAATAGCTCAGCTCCTTCTAGGCTAGACCCAAGAGCCGAAGCATAGTATTTTATGGAGTGATATGCCCCCTCTGCTCCCTTCAAATAGCAGAAGAAAATTTTTAAAAAATATTTTTGTCTTCAGTACGTTACACTGAATAATATTTATGAGCTTTGTGTCTTTTGGACAATGTTTAAGGGTTTTTGCCCCCGTCTCCCCTTTGCGTTTGCAAATTGAAAATTTATTTTTTCTCGGTTTGGTGGTTGCCCAATGGGCTAATTATCCTAAAACTTTCGTTCCAATAACTCAGCTCCTTCTAGACTAGACCCAAGAGCCGAACCATAAGATTTATGGAGGAATATGCCCCCTGTGCTCCCTTCAAATAGCAGAAGAAAATTTTTAAAAAATATTTTTGTCTTCAGTACGTTACACTGAATAATATTTATGAGCTTTGTGTCTTTTGGACAATGTTTAAGGGTTTTTGCGCCCGTCTCGCCTTTGCGTTTGCAAATTGAAAATTTATTTTTTCTCGGTTTGGTGGTTGGCCAATGGGCTAATTATCCTAAAACTTTCGTTTCACTTGCTCAGCTCCTTCTAGGCTAGACGCAAGAGCCGATCCATAGGATTTTACGGAGGAACATGCCCCCTGTGCTCCCTTCAAATAGCAGAAGGAAATTTTTAAATTTTTTTTTCTTCAGTACGTTACTCTGAATAATATTTGTCAGTTTTGTGCCTTTTGGACAATTTTTAAGGGTTTTGCCCTTGTCCCCCCTTTGTATTTGCAAATTGAAAAGTTATTTTTTTCGTGGTTTGGTTGTTGCCCAATCTGCTTTTAATCCTGCAAGTTTCGTTGCAATAGCTGAGCTCCTACTAGGCTAGACCCAAGAGCCGAACCATAGGATTTTGTGGATGATAATGCCCATCTGCTCCCTTGAAATAGCAGTACACAATTTTTAAAAATTATTTTCGTCTTCAGTATGTTACTCTGGAACACATTTATGAGTTTTGTGCCTTTTCAACAATTTTTTAGTGTTTTGCCCCCGTCCGCCCTTTGTTTTTTCAAATTGAAAATTAATTTTTAACGCGGTTTGGTTTCTGCTCAATGGGCTAATAATCCGGCAAGTTTCGTTCCAATATCTCAGCTCCTTCTAGGCTAGACCCAAGAGCCGATCCATAGGATTTTATTGAGAAATATGCCTACTCTGGTCTCTTGAAGTAGCAGTAGAAAATTTTTAAAAACTATTTTTGTCTTCAGTACATTACTCTGAATAATATTTGTGAGGTTTGTGCCTTTTGGACAATTTTTAGGGTTTTGCCCCCCTTACTTTGTTTGTATTTGCAAATTAAAAATATCTTTTTTTCGCGGTTTCGTTGCTGTTCAATGGGCTATTAATCCTGCCAGTTTCGTTCCAATAGCTGAGCTCCTTCTAGGTTAGACCCAAGAGCCAAATCATAAGATTTTATGGAGAAATATAGCCCCTCTGCTCCCTTCAAATAGCAGTAAAAAATTTTTAAAAATTTCTTTTTGTTCAGTACTTTAGTCTGAATAATATTTATGAATTTTGTGCCTTTTCGACAATTTTTAGGGTTTTGCCTCACGCCCCCCTTTGTATTTGCAAATTGAAAATTTATTTTTTTCGCGGTTGGTTGCTGCCCAATGGGCTGTTAATCCTGCAAGTTTCGTTCCAATAGCTCAGCTCCTTCTTAGCTAGACCCAAGAGCCGAAGCATAGGGTTTTATGGAGGAATATGCCACCTCTGCTCCCTTCAAACAGAAGTAGAAAATTTTCAAAATCATTTTTGTCTTCAGTACGCTCCTCTGATTCATATGTATGAATTTTGTGCCTTTTGCGCAATTTCTTAGGGTTTTGCCCCCGTCCCGCTTTTGTATTTGCAAATTGAAAATTTATTTTTTTCGCTTTTTGGTTGTCGCCGAATTTGCTATTAATCCTGCATGTTTCGTTCCAATAGCTCAGCTCCTTCTAGGCTAGATCCAAGAGCCGAACCATAGGATTTTATGGAGGAATATGTCCCCTCTGCTCCCTTCAAATAGCTGAAAAAAAAATTAAAAATATATTTATGTGTTCAGGAAGTTACTTTGAATAATATCTATGAGTTTTGTACCTTTTCGACAATTTCCACTGTTTTGCCCCCCGACCCCTCTTTGTATTTGCAAATTGAAAAGTTATTTTTTTCGTGGTTTGGTTGTTGCCCAATGGGCTATTAATCCTGCAAGTTTCGTTGCAATAGCTCAGCTCCTTCTAGGCTAGACCCAAGAGCCGAACCATAGGATTTTATGTAGGAATATGCCCTCTCTGCTCCCTTCAAATAGCAGAAGAAAATTTTTAAAAATTATTTTTGTCTTCATTACGTTACTCTGAATAATATTTGTGAGTTTTGTGCCTTTTGGACAATTTTTACGCGTTTTGCCCCTGTCCCCCCTTTGTATTTGAAAATTGAAAAGTTGTTTTTTTCCTGGTTTGGTTGTTGCCCAATCTGCTATTAATCCTGCAAGTTTCGTTGCAATAGCTCAGCTCCTTGTGGGCTAGACCCAAGAGCCGAACCATAGGATTTTATGGAGGAATATGCCCTCTCTGCTCCCTTTAAATAGCAGTAAAAAATTTTTAAAAATTATTGTTGTCTTCAGTACTTTAGTCTGATTAATATTTATGAGTTTGGTGCCTTTTGGACAATGTTTTAGGGTTTTGCCCCCGTCCTCCCTTTCTATTTGAAAAAAGAAAATTTAGTTTTTTCGCTGTTTGGTTGTTGCCCAATGGGCTATTAATCCTGCAGGTATCGTTCCAATAGCTCAGCTCCTTCTAGGCTAGACCCAAGAGCCGAACCAGAGAATTTTATGGAGGAATATGCCTTATCTGCTCCGTTCAAGTAGCAGTAAAAAACATTTGAAAATTATTTTTCCTCTTCAGTAGGTTACTCTGAATAATATTTATGAGCTTTGTGCCTTTTGGACAATTTTTTAGGGTTTTGCCCCCGTCCCCCCTTTGTTTTTGCAAATTGAAAATTTATTTTTTCGCGGTTTGCTGTTGCCCAATGGGCTGTTAATCCTGCAAGTTTCGTTCCAATAGTTGAGCTCCTTCTAGGCTAGAGCCAAAAGCAGAACCATAGGATTTTATGGAGGAATATGCCCCCTGTGCTCCCTTCAAAATGCAGAAGAAAATTTTTTAAAATTATTTTTTTCTTCAGTACGTTACTCTGAATAATATTTGTGAGTTTTGTGTCTTTTCGACAATTTTTAGGGTTTTGCCTCACGTCCGCCCTCTGTATTTGCAAATTGAAAATTAAATTTTTTCGCGGTTTGGTTTCTGCCCAATGAGCTATTAATCCGGCAAGTTTCGTTCCAATAGCTCAGCTCCTTCTCGGCTAGACCCAAGAGCCGATCCATAGGATTTTATTGAGGAATATGCCCTTTCTCCTCTCTTGAAGTAGCAGCAGAAAATTTTTAAAAACTTTTTTTGTCTTCAGTACATTTCTCTGAATAATAGTTGTGCGGTTTGTGCCTTTTGGACAATTTTTAGGGTTTTGACGCCCTTCCCCTGTTTGTATTTGCAAATTAAAAATTTCTTTTTTTCGCGGTTTCGTTGCTGCTCAATGGGCTTTTAATCCTGCCAGTTTCGTTCCAATAGCTGAGCTCCTGTTAGGCTAGACCCAAGAGCCGAATCATAAGATTTTATGGAGAAATATACCCCCTCTGCTCCCTTCAAATAGCAGTAGAAAATTTTTAAAAATTATTTTTGTTCAGTACTTTACTCTGAATAATATTTATGAGTTTTGTGCTTTTTCGACAATTTTTAGGGTTTTGCCTCACGCCCCCCTTTGTATTTGCAAATTGAAAATTTATTTTTTTCGCGGTTTGGTTGCTGCCCAATGGGCTGTTAGTCCTGCAAGTTTCGTTCTAATAGCTCAGCTCCTTCTAGGCTAGACTCAAGAGCCGAAGCATAGGGTTTTATGGAGGAATATGCCCCCTCTGCTCCCTTCAAACAGCAGTAGAAAATTTTCAAAATCATTTTTGTCTTCCGTGCGTTACTCTGATTCATATTTATGAGTTTTGTGCCTTTTGGACAATTTCTTAGGGTTTTGCCTTCGCCCCTCCTTTGTATTTGCAAATTGAAAATTTATTTTTTTCGCTTTTTGGTTGTTGCCGAATTGGCTATTAATCCTGCATGTTTCGTTCCAATAGCTCAGCTCCTTCTAGGCTAGACCCAAGAGCCGAACCATAGGATTTTATGGAGGAATATGCCCCCTCTGCTCACTTCAAATAGCAGAAGAAAATTTTAAAAAAATATTTATGTCTTCAGTACGTTACTTTGAATAATATCTATGAGTTTTCTACCTTTTGGACAATTTTCACCGTTTTGCCCCCCGGCCCCTCTTTGTATTTGCAAATTGAAAAGTTATATTTTTCGTGGTTTGGTGGTTGCCCAATCTGCTATTAATCCTGCAAGTTTCGTTGCAATAGCTCAGCTCCTTCTAGGCTAGACCCAAGTGCCGAACGATAAGATTTTATGGAAGATAATGCCCTTGTGCTCCCTTGAAACACCAGTACACAATTTTTTAAAATTATTTTCGTCTTCAGTACGTTACTCTGAAACACATTTATGAGTTTTGTACCTTTTGGACAATTTTTAGGGTTTTGCTCCCGTCCCCCCTTTGCATTCGCAAATTGAAAATTTATTTTCTCCGCCGCTTGGTGGCTGCTCAATGGGCTATTAAGCCTGCAAGTTTCGTTCCAATAGCTCAGCTCCTTCTATTCTAGACCCAAGAGTCGAACCATAGGATTTCATGGAGAAATATGCCCAATCTGCTCTCTTCAAGTAGCAGTAAAAAACTTTTGAATATTATTATTTTTCTCTTCAGTACGTTACTTTGAATAATATGTATGAGTTTTGTACCTTTTGAACACTTTCGACTGTTTTGCCTCCGGTCCCCTCTTTGTATTTGCAAATTGAATTTTTTTTTCGCGGTTTGTTGTTCCCCAATGGGCTATTAATCCTGCAAGTTTCGTTCCAATAGCTCAGCTCCTTCTAGGCCAGACCTAAGAGCAGAACCATAGGATTTTATGGAGGAATATGCCCCCTCTGCTCTCCTCAAACAGCAGTAGAAAATTTTCAAAATCATTTCTGTCTTCAGTGCGTTACTTTGATTCATATTTATGAGTTTTGTGCTTTTTGAACAATTTCTTAGGGTTTTGCCCCCGTCCCGCCTTTGTATTGGCAAATTGAAAATGTATTTTTTTCGCGGTTTGGTTGTTGCCGAATTGCCTATTAATCCTGCAACTTTCGTTCCAATAGCTCAGCTCTTTCTAGGCTAGACGCAAGAGCCGAACCATAGGATTTTATGGAGGAATATGTCCCCTCTGCTCCCTTCAAATAGCAGAAGAAAATTTTTAAAAAATATTTTTGTCTTCAGTACGTCACTTTCAATAATATTTACGAGTTTTTTTTTTGGACAATTTTGACTCTTTGCCCCCGTCCAGTCTTTGTATTTGCAAAGAGAAAATGTATTTTTTTGGCGGTTTGTTAATCCCCAATGGGTTATTAATCCTGCAAGTTTCGTTCCAATAGCTCAGCTCCTTCTAGGCTAGACCCAAGAGCCGAACCAAGGATTTCATAGATGATAATGCCCATCTGCTCCCTTGAAATAGCAGTACACAATTTTTAAAAATTATTTTTGTCTTCAGTACGTTACTCTGAATAATATTTGTGAGTTTTGTGTTGTCTTTTGGACAATTTTTTAGGGTTTTGCCCCCGTCCCCCCTTTGTATTTGGAAATTGAAAAGTTATTTTTTTCGCAGTTTGGTTGCTGCCCAATGGGCTATTAATCCTCCAAGTTTCGTTGCAATAGCTCAGCTCCTTCTAGGCTAGACCCAAGAGCCGAACCATAGGATTTTATGAAGGATAATGCCCATCTGCTCCCTCGAAATAGCAGTAGAAAATTTTATAGAATGATTTTCGTCTTCAATACGTTACTCTGAAACACATTTATGAGTTTTGTGCCTTTTGGACAATTTTTATGGTTTTGCTCCCGTCCCCCATTTGTATTTTCAAATTGAAAATTTATTTTTTCCGTGGTTTGGTGGTTGCCCAATGGGCTATTAATCCTGCAAGTTTCGTTCCAATAGCTCAGCTCCTTCTAGGCTAGACCCAAGAGCCGAACCATAGTATTTTATGGAGTGATATGCCCCCTGTGCTCCCTTCAAATAGCAGAAGAAAATTTTTAAAAAATATTTTTGTCTTCAGTACGTTACACTGAATAATATTTATGAGCTTTGTGTCTTTTGGACAATGTTTAAAGGTTTTTGCCCCCGTCTCCCCTTTGCGCTTGCAAATTGAAAATTTATTTTTTCTCGGTTTGGTGGTTGCCCAATGGGCTAATTATCCTAAAACTTTCGTTCCAATAACTCAGCTCCTTCTAGGCTAGACCCAAGAGCCGAACCATAAGATTTATGAAGGAATATGCCCCCTGTGCTCCCTTCAAATAGCAGAAGAAAATTTTTAAAAAATATTTTTGTCTTCAGTACGTTACACTGAATAATGTTTATGAGCTTTGTGTCTTTTGGACAATGTTTAAGGGTTTTTGCGCCCGTCTCGCCTTTGCGTTTGCAAATTGAAAATTTATTTTTTCTCGGTTTGGTAGTTGGCCAATGGGCTAATTATCCTAAAACTTTCGTTGCACTTGCTCAGCTCCTTCTAGGCTAGACGCAAGAGCCGATCCATAGGATTTTACGGAGGAACATGCCCCCTGTGCTCCCTTCAAATAGCAGAAGGAAATTTTTAAAAATTTTTTTTTCTTCAGTACGTTACTCTGAATAATATTTGTGAGTTTTGTGCCTTTTGGACAATTTTTAAGGGTTTTGCCCTTGTCCCCTTTTGTATTTGCAAATTGAAAAGTTATTTTTTTCGTGGTTTGGTTGTTGCCCAATCTGCTATTAATCCTGCAAGTTTCGTTGCAATAGCTCAGCTCCTACTAGGCTAGACCCAAGAGCCGAACCATAGGATTTTGTGGATGATAATGCCCATCTGCTCCCTTGAAATAGCAGTACACAATTTTTAAAAATTATTTTCGTCTTCAGTACGTTACTCTGGAACATATTTATGAGTTTTGTGCCTCTTCAACAATTTTTTAGTGTTTTGCCACCGTCCGCCCTTTGTTTTTGCAAATTGAAAATTTATTTTTTTCGCGGTTTGGTTGTTGCTCAATGGGATATTAATCCTGCAAGTCTCGTTCCAATAGCTCAGCTCCTTCTAGGCTAGAGCCAAGAGCAGAACCATAGTGTTTTATGGAGGATAATGCCAATCTGCTCCCTTCAAAAACCAGAAGAAATTTTTTAAAAATTATTTTTGTCTTCAGTACGTTACTCTGAATATAATTTGTGAGTTTTGTGCCTTTTCGATAACTTTGAGGGTTTTGCCTCGCGTCCCCCTTTTCTATTTGCAAATTGAAAAGTTATTTTTTTCGTGGTTTGGTTGTTGCCCAATCTGCTATTAATCCTGCAAGATTCGTTGCAATAGCTCAGATCCTTCTAGGCTAGACCCAAGAGCCGAACCATAGGATTTTGTGGATGATAATGCCCATCTGCTCCCTTGAAATAGCAGTACACAATTTTTAAAAATTATTTTCGTCTTCAGTATGTTACTCTGGAACACATTTATGAGTTTTGTGCCTTTTCAACAATTTTTTAGTGTTTTGCCCCCGTCCGCCCTTTGTTTTTTCAAATTGAAAATTAATTTTTAACGCGGTTTGGTTTCTGCTCAATGGGCTAATAATCCGGCAAGTTTCGTTCCAATAGCTCAGCTCCTTCTAGGCTAGACCCAAGAGCCGATCCATAGGATTTTATTGAGAAATATGCCTACTCTGGTCTCTTGAAGTAGCAGTAGAAAATTATTAAAAACTATTTTTGTCTTCAGTACATTACTCTGAATAATATTTGTGAGGTTTGTGCCTTTTGGACAATTTTTAGGGTTTTGCCCCCCTTACCCTGTTTGTATTTGCAAATTAAAAATATCTTTTTTTCGCGGTTTCGTTGCTGTTCAATGGGCTATTAATCCTGCCAGTTTCGTTCCAATAGCTGAGCTCCTTCAAGATTAGACCCAAGAGCCAAATCATAAGATTTTATGGAGAAATATAGCCCCTCTGCTCCCTTCAAATAGCAGTAGAAAATTTTTAAAAATTTCTTTTTGTTCAGTACTTTATTCTGAATAATATTTATGAATTTTGTGCCTTTTCGACAATTTTTAGGGTTTTGCCTCACGCCCCCCTTTGTATTTGCAAATTGAAAATTTATTTTTTTCGCGGTTGGTTGCTGCCCAATGGGCTGTTAATCCTGCAAGTTTCGTTCCAATAGCTCAGCTCCTTCTAAGCTAGACCCAAGAGCCGAAGCATAGGGTTTTATGGAGGAATATGCCACCTCTGCTCCCTTCAAACAGAAGTAGAAAATTTTCAAAATCATTTTTGTCTTCAGTACGCTCCTCTGATTCATATGTATGAATTTTGTGCCTTTTGCGCAATTTCTTAGGGTTTTGCCCCCGTCCCGCTTTTGTATTTGCAAATTGAAAATTTATTTTATTCGCTTTTTGGTTGTCGCCGAATTTGCTATTAATCCTGCATGTTTCGTTCCAATAGCTCAGCTCCTTCTAGGCTAGATCCAAGAGCCGAACCATAGGATTTTATGGAGGAATATGTCCCCTCTGCTCCCTTCAAATAGCTGAAAAAAAATTTAAAAATATATTTGTCTTCAGGAAGTTACTTTGAATAATATCTATGAGTTTTGTACCTTTTCGACAATTTCCACCGTTTTGCCCCCCGACCCCTCTTTGTATTTGCAAATTGAAAAGTTATTTTTTTCGTGGTTTGGTTGTTGCCCAATGGGCTATTAATCCTGCAAGTTTCGTTGCAATAGCTCAGCTCCTTCTAGGCTAGACCCAAGAGCCGATCCATAGGATTTTATGGAGGAATATGCCCCCTTTGCTCCCTTCAAATAGCAGAAGAAAATTTTTAAAAATTATTTTTGTCTTCATTACGTTACTCTGAGTAATATTTGTGAGTTTTGTGCCTTTTGGACAATTTTTACGGGTTTTGCCCCTGTCCCCCCTTTGTATTTGCAAAATGAAAAGTTGTTTTTTTCGTGGTTTGGTTGTTGCCCAATCTGCTATTAATCCTGCAAGTTTCGTTGCAATAGCTCAGCTCCTTCTAGGCTAGACCCAAGAGCCGAACCAAGGATTTCATGGATGATAATGCCCATCTGCTCCCTTGAAATAGCAGTACACAATTTTTAAAAATTATTTTCGTCTTCAGTACGTTACTCTGAAACACATTTATGAGTTTTGTGCCTTTCCAACAATTTTTTAGTGTTTTGCCCCGTCCGCCCTTTGTTTTTGCAAATTGAAAATATATTTTTTTTCGCGGTTTGGTTGTTGCCCAATGGGATATTAATCCTGCAAGTTTCGTTCCAATAGCTCAGCTCCTTGTGGGCTAGACCCAAGAGCCGAACCATAGGATTTTATGGAGGAATATGCCCTCTCTGCTCCCTTTAAATAGCAGTAGAAAATTTTTAAAAATTATTGTTGTCTTCAGTACTTTAGTCTGATTAATATTTATGAGTTTTGTGCCTTTTGGACAATGTTTTAGGGTTTTGCCCCCGTCCTCCCTTTCTATTTGAAAAAAGGAAATTTATTTTTTTCGCGGTTTGGTTGTTGCCCAATGGGCTATTAATCCTGCAAGTATCGTTCCAATAGCTCAGCTCCTTCTAGGCTAGACCCAAGAGCCGAACCAGAGAATTTTATGGAGGAATATGCCTTATCTGCTCCGTTCAAGTAGCAGTAAAAAACATTTGAAAATTATTTTTCCTCTTCAGTACGTTACTCTGAATAATATTTATGAGCTTTGTGCCTTTTGGACAATTTTTTAGGGTTTTGCGCCCGTCCCCCCTTTGTTTTTGCAAATTGAAAATTTATTTTTTCGCGGTTTGCTGTTGCCCAATGGGCTGTTAATCCTGCAAGTTTCCTTCCAATAGCTCAGCTCCTTCTAGGCTAGAGACAAAAGCAGAACCATAGGATTTTATGGAGGAATACGCCCTCTGTGCTCCCTTCAAAATGCAGAAGAAAATTTTTAAAATTTTTTTTTGTCTTCAGTACGTTACTCTGAATAATATTTGTGAGTTTTGTGTCTTTTCGACAATTTTTAGGGTTTTGCCTCACGTCCGCCCTCTGTATTTGCAAATTGAAAATTAAATTTTTTCGCGGTTTGGTTTCTGCCCAATGAGCTATTAATCCGGCAAGTTTCGTTCCAATAGCTCAGCTCCTTCTCGGCTAGACCCAAGAGCCGATCCATAGGATTTTATTGAGGAATATGCCCCCTCTCCTCTCTTGAAGTAGCAGCAGAAAATTTTCAAAAACTTTTTTTGTCTTCAGTACATTTCTCTGAATAATAATTGTTCGGTTTGTGCCTTTTGGACAATTTTTAGGGTTTTGACGCCCTTCCCCTGTTTGTATTTGCAAATTAAAAATTTCTTTTTTTCGCGGTTTCGTTGCTGCTCAATGGGCTTTTAATCCTGCCAGTTTCGTTCCAATAGCTGAGCTCCTGTTAGGCTAGACCCAAGAGCCGAATCATAAGATTTTATGGAGAAATATACCCCCTCTGCTCCCTTCAAATAGCAGTAGAAAATTTTTAAAAATTTTTTTTGTTCAGTACTTTACTCTGAATAATATTTATGAGTTTTGTGCTTTTTCGACAATTTTTAGGGTTTTGCCTCACGCCCCCCTTTGTATTTGCAAATTGAAAATTTATTTTTTTCGCGGTTTGGTTGCTGCCCAATAAGCTATTAATCCTGCAAGTTTCGTTCCAATAGCTGAGCTCCCTCTAGGCTAGACCCAAGAGCCGAACCACAGAAATTTATGGAGGAATATACCCCCTCTGCTCCTTTCAAATAGCAGTAGAAAATTTTTGAAATTTTTTTTGTCTTCTGTTAGTCACTCTGAATATTATTTTTGAGGTTTGTGCTTTTTGGACGATTTTTTATGGTTTTTACTCCCGTCCCCTTTATGTATTTGCAAATTGAAAATTTATTTTTTTCGCGGTTTGCTTGTTGCACAATAAGCTATTAATCCTGCAAGTTTCGTTCCAATAGCTGAGCTCCCTCTAGGCTTGACCCAAGAGCCGAACAATAGGATTTGATGTAGGAATATGCCCCCTCTGCTCCCTTTAAATAGCAGTAGAAGATTTTTAAAAATTACCTTTGTCTTCAGTATGTTAGTGTGAATAATATTATATGAGATTTTTGCCTTTTGGATAATTATTAGGGTTTTGCCTCCGTCCCACCTTTGTATTTGCCAATTGAAAATTTATTTTTTCGCGGTGTGGTTGTTGCCCAATGGGCTATTAATCCTTCAAGTTTCGTTCCAATAGCTCAGCTTCTTCTAGGCTAGACCCAAGAGCCGAACCACAGAAATTTATGGAGGAATATACCCCCTCTGCTCCTTTCAAATAGCAGTAGAAAATTTTTGAAAATTATTTTTGTCTTCTGTTAGTCACTCTGAATATTATTTATGAGTTTTGTGCTTTTTGGACAATTTTTTATGGTTTTTACCTCCGTCCCCTTTATGTATTTGCAAATTGAAAATTTATGTTTTTCGCGGTTTGCTTGTTGCCCAATAAGCTATTAATCCTGCAAGTTTCGTTCCAATAGCTGAGGTCCCTCTAGGCTAGACCCAAGAGCCGAACAATAGGATTTTATGTAGGAATATGCCCCCTCTGCTCCCTTTAAATAGCAGTAGAATATTTTTTTAAATTACCTTTGTCTTCAGTACGTTACTCTGAATAATATTTATGAGTTTTGTGCTTTTTGGACAATTTTTAGTGTTTTGCCCCCGTCCCCCCTTTGTATTTCCAAATTGAAAATTTATTTTTTCGCGGTTTGGTTGTTGCCTAATGGGCTATTAATCCTGCAAGCTTCGTTCAAATAGCTCAGCTCTTTCTAGGCCAGACCCAAAAGCGGAACCATAAAAATTTATGGAGGAATATCCCCCTCTGCTCCTCCCAAATAGCAGTAGAAAATTTTTAAAACTTATTTTTGTCTTCGGTACGTTACTCGGATTCATATTTACAAGCTTTGTGCCTTTTGGACAATTTTTAAGGGTTTCGCCTTCCGTCCCTCCTTTGTATTTGCAAATTGAAAATTTATTCTTTTCGCGGTTTGGTTTCTGCCCAATGGGCTATTAATCCTGCAAGTTTCGTTCCAATAGCTCAGATCCTTCTAGGCTAGACCCAACAGCCGAACAATAGGATTTAATGAAGTAATGTGCTCCCTCTGCTCCCTTCAAATAGCAGTATAAAATTTTTAAAAATTATTTTTATCTTCAGTACGTTACTCTGATTAATATTTATGAGTTTATGGATGAATATACCCCCTCTGCTCCTTTCAAATAGCAGTAGAAAATTTTTGAAATTTTTTTTTGTCTTCTGTTAGTCACTCTGAATATTATTTATGAGGTTTGTGCTTTTTGGACAATTTTTTATGGTTTTTACTCCCGTCCCCTTTATGTATTTGCAAATTGAAAATTTATTTTTTTCGCGGTTTGGTAGTTGCTCAATGGGCTATTAATCCTGCAAGTTTCGCTACGATAGCTCAGCTCTTTCTAGGATAAACCCAGGAGCCAAACCATAGGATTTAATGGAGGAATATGCCCTTTCTGCTCCCTTCAAATAGCATTAGAAAATTTTTAAAAATTATTTTTGTCTTCAGTACGTTTCTCTGAATAGTACTTCTGTGTTTTCTGCTTTTTGGACCATTTTTTAAGGTTTTCCTTCCGTCCCCCCTTTTTGTTTGCAAATTGAAAATTAATTTTTTCGCAGTTTGGTTGTTGCCCAATGGGCTATTAATCCTTAAGGTTTTCGTTACTCTGATTAATATTTATGAGATTTGTGTATTTTGGACAATGTTTTAGGGTTTTGCCCCCGTCCCATGTTTGTATTTGCAAATTGAAAATTTATTTTTTTCGCGGTTTGCTTGTTGCCCAATAAGCTATTAATCCTGGAGGTTTCGTTCCAATAGCTCAGCTCCTTCTAGGCTAGACCCAACAGCCGAACAATAGGATTTCATGGAGAAATATGCCCCCTCTGCTCCCTTCAAATAGCAGTATAAAATTTTTAAAAATTATTTTTATCTTCAGTACGTTACTCTGATTAATATTTATGAGTTTTCTGCATTTTCGACAACGTTTTAGGGTTTTGCCCCTGTCCCATGTTTGTATTTGCAAATTGAAAATTTATTTTTTTCGCGGTTTGGTTGTTGACCAATAAGCTATTAATCTTGCAAGTTTCGTTCCAATAGCTGAGCTCCCTCTAGGCTAGACCCAAGAGCCGAACAATAGGATTTTATGTAGGAATATGCTCCCTCTGCTCCCTTCAAATAGCAGTAGAAGATTTTTAAAAATTATTTTTATCTTCAGTATGTTAGTGTGATTAATATTTATGAGATTTGTGCCCTTTGGACAATTTTTAGGGTTTGGCATCCGTCCCACCTTTGTATTTGCAAATTGAAAATTTATTTTTTCGCGGTGTGTTTGTTGCCCAATGGGCTATTAATCTTGCAAGTTTCCTTCCAATAGCTCAGCTCCTTCTAGGCTAGACCCAGGAGCAGAACCATAGGATTTTATGGAGGAATATGCTCAGTGTGCTCCCTTGAAATAGCAGTAGAAAACTTTTAAAAATTATTTTTGTCTTCGGTACGTTACTCGGATTCATATTTGTGAGCTTTGTGCCTTTTGGACAATTTTTAAGGGTTTGGCCCCCGTCCCTCTTTTGTATTTGCAAATAGAAAATTTATTATTTTCGCGGTTTGGTTTCTTTCCAATGGGCTATTAATCCTGCAAGTTTCGTTCCATTAGCTCAGATCCTTCTAGGCTATACCCAAGAGCCGAACCACAGGAATTTATGGAGGAATATGCCGCCTCTGCTCTATTCAAATAAGTAGAAAATTTTCAAAAATTATTTTGTCTTCAGTACGTTACTCTGAATAATATTTACGAGTTCTGTGCCTTTTGGACAATTTTTTAGCGTTTGCCCCGTCCCCCCTTTGTTATTGCATATTGGAAATGTATTTTTTTCGCGGTTTGGTTGATGGCCAATAAGCTATTAATCCTGCAAGTTTCGTTCCAATAGCTCAGATGCTTCTAGGCTATACCCAAGAGCCGAACCACAGGAAATTATGGAGGAATATGCCGCCTCTCCTCCTTTCAAATAGAAGTATAAAATTTTTAAAAATTATTTTTATCTTCAGTACGTTACTCTGATTAATATTTATGAGTTTTGTGCATTTTGGACAATTTTTTAGGGTTTTGCCGCCGTCCTATGTTTGTATTTGCAAATTGAAAATTTATTTTTTCGCGGTGTGGTTGTTGCCCAATGGGCTATTAATCCTGCAAGTTTCGTTCCAATAGCTCAGCTCCTTCTAGGCTAGACCCAGAGCCGAACCGCAGAAATTTATAGAGGAATATACCCCGTCTGCTCCTTTCAAATAGCAGTAGAAAATTTTTGAAAATTATTTTTGTCTTCTGTTAGTTACACTGAATATTATTTATGATTTTTGTGCCTTTTGGACAATTTTTTCTGGTTTTTACCCCCGTCCCCTTTATGTATTTGCAAATTGAAAATTTATTTTTTTCGCGGTTTGGTAGGTGCTCAATGGGCTATTAATCCTGCAAGTTTCGCTACAATAGCTCAGCTCCTTCTAGGCTAAACTCAGGAGCCAAACCATAGGATTTAATGGAGGAATATGCCCCCTCTGCTCCCTTCAAATAGCATTAAAAATTTTTAAAAATTATTTTTGTTTTCGGTACGTTACTGTGAATAATATTTATGAGATTTGTGCTTTTTGGGCAATGATTTAGTGTTTTGCCCCAGTCCCCCATTTGTATTTGCAAATCGATAATTTATTGTTTTCGCGATTTGGTTGTTTCCCAATGCGCTATTAATCCTGGAAGTTAAGTTCCAATAGCTCAGCTCCTTCTAGGCTAGACTCAAGAGCAGAACCGTAGGATTTTATGGAGGAATATGCTCCCTGTGCTCCCTCCAAATAGCAGTAGGAAATTTTTAAAAATTATTTTTGTCTTCGGTACGTTACTCGGATTCATATTTATGAGCTTTGTGCGTTTTGAACAATTTTTAAGGGTTTTTCTCCCCGTTCCTCTTTCGTATTTGCAAATGGAAAATTTATTTTTTTCGCGGTTTGGTTTCTGCCCAATGGGCTATTAATCCTGCAAGTTTCGTTCCAATAGCTGAGCTCCCTTTAGGCTAGACCCAAGAGCCGAACAATAGGATTTTATGTAGGAATATGCTCCCTCTGCTCCCTTCAAATAGCAGTAGAAGATTTTTGAAAATTATTTTTATCTTCAGTATGTTAGTGTGAATAATATTTATGAGATTTGTGCCTTTTGGACAATTTTTAGGGTTTGGCGTCCGTCCCACCTTTGTATTTGCAAATTGAAAATTTATTTTTTCGCGGTGTGGTTGTTGCCCAATGGGCTATTAATCCTGCAAGTTTCGTCCCAATAGCTCAGCTCCTTCTAGGCTAGACCCAAGAGCCGAACCACAGAAATTTATGGAGGAATATACCCCCTATGATCCTTTCAAATAGCAGTAGAAGATTTTTAAAAATTATTTTTGTCTTCAGTATGTTAGTGTGAATAATATTTATGAGATTTGTGCCTTTTGGACAATTTTTAGGGTATTGCCTCCGTCCCACCTTTGTATTTGCAAATTGAATTTTTTTTGTTTGGTAGTTGCCCAATGGGCTATTAATCCTGCAAGTTTCGCTACAATAGCTCAGCTCTTTTTAGGCTAAACCCAGGAGCCAAACCATAGGATTTTATGGAGGAATATGCCCCATCTGCTCCCTTCAAATAGCATAAGAAAATTTTTAAAAATTATTTTTGTCTTCAGTACGTTTCTCTGAATAGTACTTCTGTGTTTTGTGCCTTTTGGACAATTTTTTAAAGTTTTCCATCCATCCCCCCTTTTTGTTTGCAAATTGAAAAATTATTTTTTTGCAGTTTGGTTCTTGCCCAATGGGCTATTAATCCTGAAAGTTTCGTTCCAATAGCTCAGCTCCTACTAGGCTAGACCCAAGAGCAGAACCATAGAATTTTATGGAGGAATATACCCCCTCTGCTCCCTTCAAATAGCAGTAGAAAATATTTAGAAATTATTTTTGTCTATAGTACGTTACTCTGAATAATATTTATGAGTATTGTGCCTTTTGGATAATTTTTTAAGGTTTTGCCCACCGTTACCCCTTTGTATTTACAAATTGAAAATTTATTTTTTTCCCGGTTTGGTTGTTGCTCAATGGGCTATTAATGCTTCAAGTTTCGTTCCAATTGCTCAGCTCCTTCTAGGCTAGACCCAAGAGCCGAACCATAGGATTTCATGGAGAAATATGCCCCCTCTGCTCCCTTCAAATAGCAGTATAGAATTTTCAAAAAATTATTTTTATATTCAGTACGTTACTCTGATTAATATTTATGAGTTTTGTGCATTTTGGACAATTTTTTTAGGGTTTTGCCCCCGTCCTATGTTTGTATTTGCAAATTGAAAATTTATTTTTTTCGCGGTTTGGTTGTTGCCCAATAAGCTATTAATCCTGCAAGTTTCGTTCCAATAGCTGAGCTCCCTCTAGACTAGACCCAAGAGCTGAATAATAGGATTTTATGTAGGAATATGCCCCCTCTGCTCCCTTCAAATAGCAGTAGAAGATTTTTAAAAATTATTTTTGTCTTCAGTGTGTTAGTGTGAAAAATATTTATGAGATTTGTGCCTTTTGGACAATTTTTAGGGTTTGGCTTCCATCCCACCTTTGTATTTGCAAATTGAAAATTTATTTTTTCGCGGTGTGGTTGCTGCCCAATGGGCTATTAATCCTGAAAGTTTCGTTCCAATAGCTCAGCCCCTTCTAGGCTAGACCAAAGAGCCAAACCTTAGAATTTTATGGAGGAATATGCCCCCTCTGCTCTCTTCAAATAGCAGTAGAAAATTTTTAGAAATTATTTTTGTCTTCAGTACGTAACTCTGAATAATATTTATGAGTATTGTGCCTTTTGGATAATTTTTTTAGGTTTTGCCCACCGTTCCCCCTTTGTATTTACAAATTGAAAATTTATTTTTTTCGCGGTTTGGTTGTTGCTCAATGGGCTATTAATGCTTCAAGTTTCGTTCCAATTGCTCAGCTCCTTTTAGGCTAGACCCAAGAGCCGAACCATAGGCTTTTATGGAGGAATATGCTCAATCTGCTTCCTTCAAATAGCAGTAAAAAATTTTTAAAAATTATTTTTGTCTTCAGTACGTTACTCTGAATAATATTTATGAGTTTTGTGCCTTTTGGATATTTTTTTAATGTTTTGCCCCCCTTCCCCCTTTGTATTTACAAATTGAACATTTATTTTTTCGCGGTGTGGTTGTTGCCCAATGGGCTATTAATCCTGAAAGTTTCGTTCCAATAGCTCAGCCCCTTCTAGGCTAGACCCAAGAGCCGAACCATAGAATTTTATGGAGGAATATGCACCCTTTGCTCTCTTCAAATAGCAGTAGAAAGTTTTTAAAAATTATTTTTGTCTTCAGTACGTTACTCTGAATAATATTTATGAGCTTTGTGCCTTTTGGATATTTTTTTAAAGTTTTGCCCCCCGTCCCCCCTTTGTATTAGAAATTGAAAATTTATTTTTTTCGCGTTTTGTTGTTGCCCAATGGGCTACTAATCCTGAAAGTTTCGTTCCAATAGCTCAGCTCCTTCTAGGCTAGACCCAAGAGCCCAACCATAGGCTTTTATGGAGGAATATGCTCCCTCTGCTCCCTTCAAATAGCAGTAAAAAATTTTTAAAAAATATTTTTGTCTTCAGTACGTTACTCTGAATAATATTTATGAGTTTTGTGCCTTTTGGATATTTTTTTAATGTTTTGCCCCCCTTCCCCCTTTGTATTTACAAATTGAAAATTTATTTTTTTCGCGGTTTAGTTGATCCTCAATGGGCTATTAATGCTTCAAGTTTCGTTCCAATTGCTCAGCTCCTTTTAGGCTAGACCCAAGAGCCGAACCATAGAACTTCATGGAGAAATATGCCCCCTCTGCTCCCTTCAAATAGCAGTATAGAATTTTTAAAAATTTTTTTTATCTTCAGTACGTTACTCTGATTAATATTTATGAGTTTTATGCATTTTGGACAATTTTTTTAGGGTTTTGCCCCCGTCCTATGTTTGTATTTGCAAATTGAAAATTTATTTTTTTCGCGGTTTGGTTGTTGCCCAATAAGCTATTAATCCTGCAAGTTTCGTTCCAATAGCTGAGCTCCCTCTAGGCTAGACCCAACAGCTGAATAATAGGATTTTATGTAGGAATATGCCCCTTCTGCTCCCTTCAGATAGGAGTAGAAGATTTTTAAAAATTATTTTTGTCTTCAGTATGTTAGTGTGAATAATATTTATGAGATTTGTGCCTTTTGGACAATTTTTAGGGTTTTGCCTCCGTCCCACCTTTGTATTTGCAAATTGAAAATTTATTTTTTTCGCGGTTTGGTAGTTGCCCAATGGGCTATTAATCCTGCAAGTTTCGCTACAATAGCTCAGCTCCTTTTAGGCTAAACCCAGGAGCCAAACCATAGGAATTTATGGAGGAATATGCCCCCTCTGCTCCCTTCAAATAGCATTAGAAAATTTTTAAAAATTATTTTTGTCTTCAGTACGTTTCTCTGAAGAGTACTTCTGTGTTTTGTGCCTTTTGGACAATTTTTTAAAGTTTTCCATCCATCCCCCTTTTTGTTTGCAAATTGAAAATTTATTTTTTCGCGGTGTGGTTGTTGCCCCATGGGCTATTAATCCTGCAAGTTTCGTTCCAATAGCTCAGCTCCTTCTAGGCTAGACCCCAGAGCCGAACCACAGAAATTTATGGAGGAATATACCCCCTCTGCTCCTTTCAAATAGCAGTAGAAAATTTTTGAAAATTATTTTTTTCTTCTGTTAGTCACTCTGAATATTATTTATGAGTTTTGTGCCTTTTGGACAATTTTTTATGGTTTTTACCCCCGTCCCCTTTATGTATTTGCAAATTGAAAATTTATTTTTTTCGCGGTTTGGTAGTTGCTCAATGGGCTATTAATCCTGCAAGTTTCGCTGCAATAGCTCAGCTCCTCCTAGGCTAAACCCAGGAGCCAAACCATTGGATTTAATGGAGGAATATGCCCCCTCTGCTCTCTTCAAATAGCAGTAGAAAATTTTTAAAAATTATTTTTGTTTTCAGTATGTTACTGTGAATAATATTTATGAGTTTTGTGCCTTTTGGGCAATGTTTTAGTGTTTCGCCCCAGTCCCCCATTTGTATTTGCAAATCGATAATTTATTGTTTTCGCGGTTTGGTTGTTGTCCAATGCGCTATTAATCCCGGAAGTTTCGTTCCAATAGCTCAGCTTTTTCTATTCTAGACCCAAGAGCCAAACCAAGGATTTTATGGAGGAATATACTCCCTCTGCGCTCTTCAAATAGCAGTAGAAAGTTTTTAAAAATTATTTTTGTCTTCAGTACGTTACTCTGAATAATATTTATGAGCTTTGTGCCTTTTGAATATTTTTTTAAAGTTTTGCTCCCCGTCCCCCCTTTGTATTAGAAATTGAAAATTTATTTTTTTCGCGTTTTGTTGTTGCCCAATGGTCTTTTAATCCTGAAAGTTTCGTTCCAATAGCTCAGCTCCTTCTAGGCTAGACCCAAGAGCCCAACCATAGGCTTTTATGGAGGAATATACCCCTCTGCTCCCTTCAAATAGCAGTAAAAAATTTTTAAAAATTATTTTTGTCTTCAGTACGTTACTCCGAATAATATTTATGAGCTTTGTGCCTTTTGGATATTTTTTTAAAGTTTTGCCTCCCGTCCCCCCTTTGTATTTACCAATTGAGAATTTATTTTTTTCGCGGTTTAGTTGATGCTCAATGGGCTTTTAATCCTGAAAGTTTCGTTCCAATAGCTCAGCCCCTTCTAGGCTAGACCCAAGAGCCGAACCATAGAATTTTATGGAGGAATATGCCCCCTCTGCTCCCTTCAAATAGCAGTAGAAAATATTTAGAAATTATTTTTGTCTTTAGTACGTTACTCTGAATAATTTTTATGATTATTGTACCTTTGGATAATTTTTTAAGGTTTTGCCCACCGTTCCCCCTTTGTATTTACAAATTGAAAATTTATTTTTTTCGCGGTTTGGTTGTTGCTCAATGGGCTATTAATGCTTCAAGTTTCGTTCCAATTGCTCAGCTCCCTCTAGGCTAGACCCAAGAGCTAAATAATAGGATTTTATGTAGGAATATGCCCCCTCTGCTCCCTTCAAATAGCAGTAGAAGATTTTTAAAAATTATTTTTGTCTTCAGTATGTTAGTGTGAATAATATTTATGAGATTTGTGCCTTTTGGACAATTTTTAGGGATTTGCCTCCGTCCCGCCTTTGTATTTGCAAATTGAAAATTTATTTTTTTTCGTGGTTTGGTAGTTGCCCAATGGGCTATTAACCCTGCAAGTTTCGCTACAATAGCTCAGCTCCTTTTAGGCTAAACCCAGGTTCCAAACCATAGGATATTATGGAGGAATATGCCCCCTCTGCTCCATTCAAATAGCATTAGAAAATTTTTAAAAATTATTTTTGTCTTCAGTACGTTCCTCTGAATAGTACTTCTGTGTTTTGTGCCTTTTGGACAATTTTTTAAAGTTTTCCTTCCGTCCCCCCTTTTTGTTTGCAAATTGAAATTTTTTTTTGCAGTTTGTTTGTTGCCCAATGGGCTAATAATCCTGAAAGTTTCGTTCCAATAGCTCAGCTCCTACTAAGCTAGACCCAAGAGCCGAACAATAGGATTTTATGGAGGAATATGCCCCCTCTGCTCTCTTCAAATAGCAGTAGAAAATCTTTAAAAATTATTTTTGTTTTCAGTATGTTACTGTGAATAATATTTATGAGTTTCGTGCATTTTGGGCTATGATTTAGTGTTTTGCCCCAGTCCCCCATTTGTATTTGCAAATCGATAATTTATTGTTTTCGCGATTTGGTTGTTTCCCAATGCGCTATTAATCCTGGAAGTTTCGTTCTATTAGCTCAGATCCTTCTAGGCTATACCCAAGAACCGAACCACAGGAATTTATGGAAGAATATGCCTCCTCTGCTCCTTTCAAATAGAAGTAGAAAATTTTTGAAAATTATTTTGTCTTCAGTACGTTACTGTGAATAATATTTACGAGTTCTGTGCCTTTTGGACAATTTTTTAGCGTTTGCCCCGTCCCCCCTTTGTATTTGCAAATTGGAAATTTATTTTTTTCGCGGTTTGGTTGATGGCCAATAAGCTATTAATCCTGGAAGTTTCGTTCCAATAGCTCAGCTCCTTCTAGGCTAGACACAAAAGCCGAACAATAGGATTTCATGGAGAAATATGCCCCGTCTGCTCCCTTCAAATAGCAGTATAAAATTTTTAAAAATTATTTTCATCTTCAGTACGTTACTCTGATTAATATTTCTGAGTTTTGTGCATTTTGGACAATGTTTTAGGGTTTTGCCCCCGTCCCCCGTTTGTATTTGCAAATTGAAAATTTTTTTTTCGCGTTTTGGTTGTTGCCCAATAAGCTATTAATCCTGCAAGTTTCTTTCCAATAGCTGAGCTCCTTCTAGGCTAGACCCAAGAGCCGAACAATAGGATTTTATGTAGGAATATGACCCCTCTGCTCCCTTCAAATAGCAGTAGAAGATTTTTAAAAATTATTTTTGTCTTCAGTATGTTAGTGTGAATAATATTTATGAGATTTGTGCCTTTTGGACAATTTTTAGGGTTTTGCCTCTGTCCCACCTTTGTATTTGCAAATTGAAAATTTATTTTTTTCGCGGTTTGGTAGTTGCCCAATGGGCTATTAATCCTGCAAGTTTCGTTACAATAGCTCAGTTCATTTTAGGCTAAACCCAGAAGCCAAACCATAGGATTTTATGGAGGAATATGCCCCCTCTGTTCCCTTCAAATAGCATTAGAAATTTTTTAAAAATTATTTTTGTCTTCAGTACGTTTCTCTGAATAGTACTTCTGTGTTTTTGTGCCTTTTGGACAATTTTTAAAATTTTCCATCCGTCCCCCCTTTTTGTTTGCAAATTGAAAATTTATTTTTTTGCAGTTTGGTTGTTGCCCAATGGGCTATTAATCCTGAAAGTTTCGTTCCAATAGCTCACCTCCTACTAGGCTAGACCCAAGAGCCGAACAATAGGATTTTATGGAGGAATATGCCCCCTCTGCTCTCTTCAAATAGCAGTAGAAAATTTTTAAAAATTATTTTTGTTTTCAGTATGTTACTGTGAATAATATTTATGAGTTTTGTGCCTTTTGGGCAATGTTTTAGTGTTTCGCCCCAGTCCCCCATTTGTATTTGCAAATCGATAATTTATTGTTTTCGCGGTTTGGTTGTTGCCCAATGCGCTATTAATCCCGGAAGTTTCGTTCCAATAGCTTAGCTTTTTCTAGGCTAGACCCAAGAGCCAAACCAAGGATTTTATGGAGGAATATGCCCCCTCTGCTCTCTTCAAATAGCAGTAGAAAGTTTTTAAAAATTATTTTTGTCTTCAGTACGTTACTCTGAATAATATTTATGAGTTTTGTGCCTTTTGGATATTTTTTTAAGGTTTTGCCCCCCTTCCCCCTTTTATTTACAAATTGAAAATTTATTTTTCTCGCGGTTTAGTTGATGCTCAATGGGGTTTTAATCCTGAAAGTTTCGTTCCAATAGCTCAGCCCCTTCTAGGCTAGACCCAAAAGCAGAACCATAGAATTTTATGGAGGAATATGCCCCTCCTGCTCCCTTCAAATAGCAGTAGAAAACATTTAGAAATTATTTTTGTCTTTAGTACGATACTCTTAATAATATTTATGAGTATTGTGCCTTTTGGATAATTTTTTAAGGTTTTGCCCACCGTTACCCCTTTGTATTTACAAATTGAAAATTTATTTTTTTCGCGGTTTGGTTGTTGCCCAATAAGCTATTAATCCTGCAAGTTTCGTTCCAATAGCTGAGCTCCCTCTAGGCTAGACCCAAGAGCAGAAACATAGGATTTTATGGAGTAATATGCCCCCTCTGCTCCCTTCAAATAGCAGTAGAAGATTTTTAAAAAATTATTTTTGTCTTCAGTGTGTTAGTGTGAAAAATATTTATGAGATTTGTGCCTTTTGGACAATTTTTAAAGTTTTGCTTCCGTCCCACCTTTGTATTTGCAAATTGAAAATTTATTTTTTCGCGGTGTGGTTGTTGCCCAATGGGCTATTAATCCTGCAAGTTTCGTTCCAATAGCTCAACTCCTTCTAGGCTAGACCCCAGAGCCGAACCACAGAAATTTATGGAGGAATATACCCCCTCTGCTCCTTTCAAATAGCAGTAGAAAATTTTTGAAAATTATTTTTTTCTTCTGTTAGTCACTCTGAATATTATTTATAAGTTTTGTGCCTTTTGGACAATTTTTTATGGTTTTTACCCCCGTCCCCTTTATGTATTTGCAAATTGAAAATTTATATTTTTCGCGGTTTGGTAGTTGCTCAATGGGCTATTAATCCTGCAAGTTTCGCTACAATAGCTCAGCTCCTTCTAGGCTAAACCCAAGAGCCAAACCATTGGATTTAATGGAGGAATATGCCCCCTCTGCTCCCTTCAAATAGCAGTAGAAAATTTTTAAAAAATATTTTTGTTTTCAGTATGTTACTGTGAATAATATTTATGAGATTTGTGCCTTTTGAGCAATGATTTAGTGTTTTGCCCCAGTCCCCCATTTGTATTTGCAAATCGATAATTTATTGTTTTCGCGATTTGGTTGTTTCCCAATGCGCTATTAATCCTGGAAGTTTCGTGCCAATAGCTCAGCTCCTTCTAGGCTAGACCCAAGAGCAGAAACATAGGATTTTATGGAGGAATATGCTGCCTGTGCTCCCTTCAAATAGCAGTAGAAAATTTTTAAAAATTATTTCTGTCTTCGGTACGTTACTCGGATTCATATTTATGAGCTTTGTGCCTTTTGGACAATTTTTAAGGGTTTTGCCCCCCGTCCCTCTTTTGTATTTGCAAATTGAAAATTTATTTTTTTCGCGGTTTGGTTTCTGCCCAATGGGCTATTAATCCTGCAAGTTTCGTTCCATTAGCTCAGATCCTTCTAGGCTATACCCAACAGCCGAACCACAGGAATTTATGGAGGAATATGCCGCCTCTGCTCCTTTCAACTAGAAGTATAAAATTTTTGAAAATTATTTTGTTTTCAGTACGTTACTCTGAATAATATTTACAAGTTCTGTGCCTTTTGGACAATTTTTTAGCGTTTGCCCAGTTTCCCTTTGTATTTGCAAATTGGAAATTTATTTTTTTCGCGGTTTGGTTGATGGCAAATAAACTATTAATCCTGGAAGTTTCGTTCCGATAGCTCAGCTCCTCCTAGGCTAGACCCAACAGCCGAACAATAGGATTTCATGCAGAAATATGCCCCTTCTGCTCCCTTCAAATAGCAGTATAAAAATTTTAAATATTATTTTTATCTTCAGTACGTTACTCTGATTAATATTTATGAGATTTGCGCCTTTTGGACGATTTTTAGGGTTTTGCCTCCGTCCAACCTTTGTATTTGCAAATTGAAAATTTATTTTTCGCTGTGTGGTTGTTGCCCAATGGGCTATTAATCCTGCAATTTTCGTTCCAATAGCTAAGCTCCTTCTAAGCTAGACCCAAGAGCCGAACCACAGAAATTTATGGTGGAATATACCCCCTCTGCTCCTTTCAAATAGCAGTAGAAAATTTTTGAAAATTATTTTTGTCTTCTGTTAGTCACTCTGAATATTATTTATGAGTTTTGTTCCTTTTGGACAATTTTTTATGGTTTTTACCCCCGTCCCCTTTATGTATTTGCAAATTGAAAATTTATTTTTTTCGCGGTTTGGTAGTTGCTCAATGGGCTATTAATGCTGCAAGTTTCGCTACAATAGCTCAGCTCCTTCTAGGCTAAACCCAGGAGCCAAACGATAGGATTTAATGGAGGAATATACCCCTCTGCTCCCTTCAAATAGCATTAGAAAATTTTTAATAATTATTTTTGTCTTCAGTACGTTTCTCTGAATAGTACTACTGTGTTTTGTGCTTTTTGGACAATTTTTTAAGGTTTTCCTTCCGTCCCCCCTTTTTGTTTGCAGATTGAAAATTTATTTTTTTTGCAGTTTGGTTGTTGCCCAATGGGCTATTATTCCGGAAAGTTTCGTTCCAATAGCTCAGCTCCTACTAGGCTAGACCCAAGAGCCGAACAATAGGATTTTATGAAGGAATATGCCCCCTCTGCTCCCTTCAAATCGCAGTAGAAGATTTTTAAAAATTATTTTTATCTTTAGTATGTTAGTGTGAATAATATTTATGAGATTTGTGCCTTTTGGACAATTTTTAGGGTTTGGCATCCGTCCAACCTTTGTATTTGCAAATTGAAAATTTATTTTTTCGCGGTGTGGTTGCTGCCCAATGGGCTATTAATCCTGCAAGTTTCGTTCCAATAGCTCAGCTCGTTCTAGGCTAGACCCAAGAGCCGAACCACAGAAATTTATGGAGGAATATGCCCCCTCTGCTCCCTTCAAATAGCATTAGAAAATTTTTAAAAATTATTTTTGTCTTCAGTACGTTTCTCTGAAGAGTACTTCTGTGTTTTGTGCCTTTTGGACAATTTTTTAAAGTTTTCCATCCGTCCCCCCTTTTTGTTTGCAAATTGAAAATTTATTTTTTTGCACTTAGGTTGTTGCCCAATGGGCTATTAATCCTGAAAGTTTCGTTCCAATAGCTCAGCTCCTACTGGGCTAGACCCAAGAGCCGAACAATAGGATTTTATGGAGGAATATGCCCCCTCTGCTCCTTTCAAATAGCAGTAGAAAATTTTTAAAAATTATTTTTGTTGTCAGTATGTTACTGTGAATAATATTTATGAGATTTGTGCCTTTTGGGCAATGTTTTAGTGTTTCGCCCCAGTCCCCCATTTGTATTTGCAAATCGATAATTTATTGTTTTCGCGGTTTGGTTGTTGCCCAATGCGCTATTAATCCCGGAAGTTTCGTTCCAATAGCTCAGCTTTTTCTAGGCTAGACCCAAGAGCCAAACCAAGGATTTTACGGAGAAATATACTCCCTCTGCTCTCTTCAAATAGCAGTAGAACGTTTTTAAAATTACTTTTGTCTTCAGTACGTTACTCTGAATAATATTTATGAGCTTAGTGCCTTTTGGATATTTTTTTAAAGTTTTGCCCCCCGTCCCCCCTTTGTATTAGAAATTGTAAATTTATTTTTTTCGCGTTTTGTTGTTGCCCAATGGTCTATTAATCCTGAAAGTTTCGCTCCAATAGCTCAGCTCCTTCTAGGCTAGACCCAAGAGCCCAACCATAGGCTTTTATGGAGGAATATACTCCCTCTGCTCCCTTCAAATAGCAGAAAAAAATTTTTAAAAATTATTTTTGTCTTCAGTACGTTACTCAGAATAATATTTATGAGCTTTGTGCATTTTGGACAATTTTTTTAGGAATTTGCCCCCGTCCTATGTTTGTATTTGCAAATTGAAAATGTATTTTTTTCGCGGTTTGGTTGTTGCCCAATAAGCTATTAATCCTGCAAGTTTCGTTCCAATAGCTGAGCTCCCAAGAGCTGAATAATAGGATTTTATGTAGGAATATGCCCCCTCTGCTCCCTTCAAATAGCAGTAGAAGATTTTTAAAAATTATTTTTGTCTTCAGTATGTTAGTGTGAAAAATATTTATGAGATTTGTGCCTTTTGGACAATTTTTAGGGTTTTGCTTCCGTCCCACCTTTGTATTTGCAAATTGAAAATTTATTATTTCGCGGTGCGGTTGTTGCCCAATGGGCTATTAATCCTGCAAGTTTCGTTCCAATAGCTCAGCTCCTTCTAGGCTAGACCCCAGAGCCGAACCACAGAAATTTATGGAGGAATATACCCCCTCTGCTCCTTTCAAATAGCAGTAGAAAATTTTTGAGAATTATTTTTTTCTTCTGTTAGTCACTCTGAATATTATTTATGAGTTTTGTGCCTTTTGGTCAATTTTTTATGGTTTTTACCCTCGTCCCCTTTATGTATTTGCAAATTGAAAATTTATTTTTTTCGCGGTTTGGTTGTTGCCCAATAAGCTATTAATCCTGCAAGTTTCGTTCCAATAGCTGAGCTCCTTCTAGGCTAGACCCAAGAGCTGAATAATAGGATTTTATGTAGGAATATGCCTCTCTGCTCCCTTCAAATAGCAGTAGAAATTCTTTAAAAATTATTTTTGTCTTCGGTACGTTACTCGGATTCATATTTATGAGCTTTGTGCCTTTTGGACAATTTTTAAGGGTTTTGCCCCCCGTCCCTCTTTTGTATTTGCAAATTGAAAATTTATTTTTTTCGCGGTTTGGTTTCCGCCCAATGGGCTATTAATCCTGCAAGTTTCGTTCCATTAGCTCAGATCCTTCTAGGCTATACCCAAGAGCCGAACCACAGGAATTTATGGAGGAATATGCCGCTTCTGCTCCTTTCAAATAGAAGTAGAAAATTTTTGAAAATTATTTTGTTTTCAGTACGTTACTCTGAATAATATTTACAAGTTCTGTGCCTTTTGGACAATTTTTTAGCGTTTGCCCCGTTTCCCTTTGTATTTGCAAATTGAAAATTTATTTTTTTCGCGTTTTGGTTGTTGCCCAATAAGCTATTAATCCTGCAAGTTTCTTTCCAATAGCTGAGCTCCTTCTAGGCTAGACCCAAGAGCCGAACAATAGGATTTTATGTAAGAAAATGCCCCCTCTGCTCACTTCAAATAGCAGTAGAAGATTTTTAAAAATTATTTTTGTCTTCAGTATGTTAGTGTGAATAATATTTATGAGATTTGTGCCTTTTGGACAATTTTTAGGGTTTTGCCTCTGTCCCACCTTTGTATTTGCAAATTGAAAATTTATTTTTTTCGCGGTTTGGTAGTTGCCCAATGGGCTATTAATCTTGCAAGTTTCGCTACAATAACTCAGCTCCTTTTAGGCTAAACCCAGGAGCCAAACCATAGGATTTTATGGAGGAATATGCCCCCTCTGCTCCCTTCAAATAGCATTAGAAAATTTTTAAAAATTATTTTTGTCTTCAGTAAGTTTCTCTGAATAGTACTTCTGTGTTTTGTGCCTTTTGGACAATTTTTCAAAATTTTCCATCCGTCCCCCCTTTTTGTTTCCAAATTGAAAATTTATTTTTTTGCAGTTTGGTTGTTGCCCAATGGGCTATTAATCCTGAAAGTATCGTTCCAATAGCTCAGCTCCTACTAGGCTAGACCCAAGAGCCGAACAATAGGATTTTATGGAGGAATATGCCCCCTCTGCTCTCTTCAAATAGCAGTAGAAAATTTTTAAAAATTATTTTTGTTTTCAGTATGTTACTGTGAATAATATTTATGAGTTTTGTGCCTTTTGGGCAATGTTTTAGTGTTTCGCCCCAGTCCCCCATTTGAATTTGCAAATCGATAATTTATTGTTTTCGCGGTTTGGTTGTTGCCCAATGCGCTATTAATCCCGGAAGTTTCGTTCCAATAGCTCAGCTTTTTCTAGGCTAAACCCAAGAGCCAAACCAAGGATTTTATGGAGGAATATACCCCCTCTGCTCTCTTCAAATAGCAGTAGAAAGTTTTTAAAAATTATTTTTGTCTTCAGTACGTTACTCTGAATAATATTTATGAGCTTTGAGCCTTTTGGATATTTTTTTAAAGTTTTGCCCCCCGTCCCCCCTTTGTATTAGAAATTGAAAATTTATTTTTTTCGCGTTTTGTTGTTGCCCAATGGTCTATTAATCCTGAAAGTTTCGTTCCAATAGCTCAGCTACTTCTAGGCTAGACCCAAGAGCCCAACCATAGGCTTTTATGGAGGAATATACTCCCTCTGCTCCCTTCAAATAGCAGTAAAAAATTTTTAAAAATTATTTTTGTCTTCAGTACGTTACTCAGAATAATATTTATGAGTTTTGTGCCTTTTGGATATTTTTTTAAGGTCTTGCCCCACTTCCCCCTTTGTATTTACAAATTGAAAATTTATTTTTTTCGCGGTTTAGTTGATGCTCAATGGGCTTTTAATCCTGAAAGTTTCGTTCCAATAGCTCAGCCCCTTCTAGGCTAGACCGAAGAGCCGAACCATAGAATTTTATGGAGGAATATGCCCCCTCTGCTCCCTTCAGATAGCAGTAGAAAATATTTAGAAATTATTTTTGTCTTTAGTACGTTACTCTGAATAATATTTATGACTATTGTGCCTTTTGGATAATTTTTTAAGGTTTTGCCCACCGTTCCCCCTTTGTATTTACAAATTGAAAATTTATTTTTTCGCGGTTTGGTTGTTGCTCAATGGGCTATTAATGCATCAAGTTTCGTTCCAATTGCTCAGCTCCTTTTAGGCTAGACCCAAGAGCCGAACCATAGGATTTCATGGAGAAATATGCCCCCTCTGCTCCCTTCAAATAGCAGTATAAAATTTTTAAAAATTATTTTTATCTTCAGTACGTTACTCTGATTAATATTTATGAGCTTTGTGCATTTTGGACAATTTTTTTTAGGAATTTGCCCCCGTCCTATATTTGTATTTGCAAATTGAAAATGTATTTTTTTCGCGGTTTGGTTGTTGCCCAATAAGCTATTAATCCTGCAAGTTTCGTTCCAATAGCTGAGCTCCCAAGAGCTGAATAATAGGATTTTATGTAGGAATATGCCCCCTCTGCTCCCTTCAAATATCAGTAGAAGATTTTTAAAAATTATTTTTGTCTTCAGTATGTTAGTGTGAAAAATATTTATGAGATTTGTGCCTTTTGGACAATTTTTAAGGTTTTGCTTCCGTCCCACCTTTGTATTTGCAAATTGAAAATTTATTATTTCGCGGTGCGGTTGTTGCCCAATGGGCTATTAATCCTGCAAGTTTCGTTCCAATAGCTCAGCTCCTTCTAGGCTAGACCCCAGAGCCGAACCACAGAAATTTATGGAGGAATATACCCCCTCTGCTCCTTTCAAATAGCAGTAGAAAATTTTTGAGAATTATTTTTTTCTTCTGTTAGTCACTCTGAATATTATTTATGAGTTTTGTGCCTTTTGGTCAATTATTTATGGTTTTTACCCTCGTCCCCTTTATGTATTTGCAAATTGAAAATTTATTTTTTTCGCGGTTTGGTTGTTGCCCAATGGGCTATTAATCCTGAAAGTTTCGTTCCAATAGCTCAGCCCCTTCTAGGCTAGACCGAAGAGCCGAACCATAGGATTTCATGGAGAAAAATGCTCCCTCTGCTCCCTTCAAATAGCAGTAGAAGATTTTTAAAAATTATTTTTATCTTCAGTACGTTACTCTGATTAATATTTATGAGTTTTGTGCATTTTGGACAATTTTTTTTAGGGTTTTTCCCCCGTCCTATGTTTGTATTTGCAAATTGAAAATTTATTTTTTCGCGGTTTGGTTGTTGCCCAATAAGCTATTAATCCTGCAAGTTTCGTTCCAATAGCTGAGCTCCCTCTAGGCTAGACCCAAGAGCTGAATAATAGGATTTTATGTAGGAATATGCCCCTTCTGCTCCCTTCAAATAGCAGTAGAAGATTTTTAAAAATTATTTTTGTCTTCAGTATATTAGTGTGAAAAATATTTATGAGTTTTGTGCATTTTGGACAATTTTTTTTTAGGGTTTTTCCCCCGTCCTATGTTTGTATTTGCAAATTGAAAATTTATTTTTTCGCGGTTTGGTTGTTGCCCAATAAGCTATTAATCCTGCAAGTTTCGTTCCAATAGCTGAGCTCCCTCTAGGCTAGACCCAAGAGCTGAATAATAGGATTTTATGTAGGAATATGCCCCTTCTGCTCCCTTCAAATAGCAGTAGAAGATTTTTAAAAATTATTTTTGTCTTCAGTATATTAGTGTGAAAAATATTTATGAGATTTGTGCGTTTTGGACAATTTTTAGGGTTTTGCTTCCGTCCCACCTTTGTATTAGCAAATTGAAAATTTATTTTTTCGCGGTTTGGTAGTTGCTCAATATGCTATTAATCCTGCAAGTTTCGCTACTATAGCTCAGCTCCTTCTAGGCTAAACCCAGGAGCCAAACCATTGGATTTAATGGAGGAATATGCCCCCTCTGCTCCCTTCAAATAGCAGTAGAAAATTTTTAAAAATTATTTTTGTTTTCAGTATGTTACTGTGAATAATATTTATGAGATTTGTGCCTTTTGGACAATTTTTTAGCGTTTGCCCCGTTTCCCTTTGTATTTGCAAATTGGAAATTTATTTTTTTCGCGGTTTGGTTGATGGCAAATAAGCTATTAATCCTGGAAGTTTCGTTCCAAAAGCTCAGCTCCTTCTAGGCTAGACCCAACAGCCGAACAATAGGATTTCATGGAGAAATATGCCCCCTCTGCTCCCTTCAAATAGCAGTATAAAATTTTTAAATATTATTTTTATCTTCAGTACGTTACTCTGATTAATATTTATGAGATTTGCGCCTTTTGGACAATTTTTAGGGTTTTTCCTCCGTCCAACCTTTGTATTTGCAAATTGAAAATTTATTTTTCGCTGTGTGGTTGTTGCCCAATGGGCTATTAATCCTGCAATTTTCGTTTCAATAGCTAAGCTCCTTCTAAGCTAGACCCAAGAGCCGAACCACAGAAATTTATGGAGGAATATACCCCCTCTGCTCTTTTCAAATAGCAGTAGAAAATTTTTGAAAATTATTTTTGTCTTCTGTTAGTCACTCTGAATATTATTTATGAATTTTGTTCCTTTTGGACAATTTTTTATGGTTTTTACCTCCGTCCCCTTTATGTATTTGCAAATTGAAAATTTATTTTTTTCGCGGTTTGGTAGTTGCTCAATGGGCTATTAATGCTGCAAGTTTCGCTACAATATCTCAGCTCCTTCTAGGCTAAACCCAGGAGCCAAACGATAGGATTTAATGGAGGAATATACCCCCTCTGCTCCCTTCAAATAGCATTAGAAAATTTTTAAAAATTATTTTTGTCTTCAGTACGTTTCTCTGAATAGTACTTCTGTGTTTTGTGCTTTTTGGACAATTTTTTAAGGTTTTCCTTCCGTCCCCTCTTTTTGTTTGCAGATTGAAAATTTATTTTTTTTGCAGTTTGGTTGTTGCCCAATGGGCTATTAATCCTGAAAGTTTCGTTCCAATAGCTCAGCTCCTACTAGGCTAGACCCAAGAGCCGAACAATAGGATTTTATGGAGGAATATTCCATCTCTGCTCTCTTCAAATAGCAGTAGAAAATTTTTAAAAATTATTTTTGTTTTCAGTATGTTACTGTGAATAATATTTATGAGTTTTGTGCCTTTTGGGCAATGTTTTAGTGTTTCGCCCCAGTCCCCCATTTGTATTTGCAAATCGATAATTTATTGTTTTCGCGGTTTGGTTGTTGCCCAATGCGCTATTAATCCCGGAAGTTTCGTTCCAATAGCTCAGCTTTTTCTAGGCTAGACCCAAGAGCCAAACCAAGGATTTTATGGAGGAATATACCCCCTCTGCTCTCTTCAAATAGCAGTAGAAAGTTTTTAAAAATTATTTTTGTCTTCAGTACGTTACTCTGAATAATATTTATGAGCTTTGTGCCTTTTGGATATTTCTTTAAAGTTTTGCCCCCCGTCCTCCTTTGTATTAGAAATAGAAAATTTATTTTTTTCGCATTTTGTTGTTGCCCAATGGTCTATTAATCCTGAAAGTTTCGTTCCAATAGCTCAGCGCCTTCTAGGCTAGACCCAAGAGCCCAACCATAGGCTTTTATGGAGGAATATACTCCCTCTGCTCCCTTCAAAAAGCAGTAAAAAAATTTTAAAAATTATTTTTGTCTTCAGTACGTTACCCTGAATAATATTTATGAGCTTTGTGCCTTTTGGATATTTTTTTAATGTTTTGCCCCACTTCCCCCTTTTATTTACAAATTGAAAATTTATTTTTTTCGCGGTTTAGTTGATGCTCAATGGGCTTTTAATCCTGAAAGTTTCGTTCCAATAGCTCAGCCCCTTCTAGGCTAGACCCAAGAGCCGAACCACAGAAATTTATGGAGGAATAAACCCCCTATGCTCCTTTCAAATAGCAGTAGAAGATTTTTAAAAATTATTTTTGTCTTCAGTATGTTAGTGTGATAATATTTATGAGATTTGTGCCTTTTGGACAATTTTTAGGGTTTTGCCTCCGTCCCGCCTTTGTATTTGCAAATTGAAAATTTATTTTTTTCGCGGTTTGGTAGTTGCCCAATGGGCTATTAACCCTGCAAGTTTCGCTACAATAGCTCAGCTCCTTTTAGGCTAAACCCAGGTTCCAAACCATAGGATTTTATGGAGGAATATGCCCCCTCTGCTCCATTCAAATAGCATTAGAAAATTTTTGAAAATTATTTGTGTCTTCAGTACGTTTTTCTGAATAGTACTTCTGTGTTTTGTGCCTTTTGGACAATTTTTTAAAGTTTTCCTTCCGTCCCCCCTTTTTGTTTGCAAATTGAAAATTTTTTTTTGCAGTTTGTTTGTTGCCCAATGGGCTAATAATCCTGAAAGTTTCGTTCCAATAGCTCAGCTCCTACTAGCCTAAACCCAAGAGCCGAACAATAGGATTTTATGGAGGAATATGCCCTTTCTGCTTTCTTCAAATAGCAGTAGAAAATTTTTAAAAATTATTTTTGTTTTCAGTATGTTACTGTGAATAATATTTATGAGTTTTGTGCCTTTTGGGCTATGATTTAGTGTTTTGCCCCAGTCCCCCATTTGTATTTGCAAATCGATAATTTATAGTTTTCGCGATTTGGTTGTTTCCCAATGCGCTGTTAATCCTGGAAGTTTCGTTCTATTAGCTCAGATCCTTCTAGGCTATACCCAAGAGCCGAACCACAGGAATTTATGGAGGAATATGCCGCCTCTGCTCCTTTCAAATAGAAGTAGAAAATTTTTGAAAATTATTTTCATCTTCAGTACGTTACTCTGAATAATATTTACGAGTTCTGTGCCTTTTGGACAATTTTTTAGCGTTTGCCCCGTCCCCCCTTTGTATTTGCAAATTGGAAATTTATTTTTTTCGCGGTTTGGTTGATGGCCAATAAGCTATTAATCCTGGAAGTTTCGTTCCAATAGCTCAGCTCCTTCTAGGCTAGACCCAAAAGCCGAACAATAGGATTTCATGGAGAAATATGCCCCCTCTGCTCCCTTCAAATAGCGGTATAAAATTTTTAAAAATTTTTTTCATCTTCAGTACGTTACTCTGATTAATATTTCTGAGTTTTGTGCATTTTGGACAATGTTTTAGGGTTTTGCCCCCGTCCCCCGTTTGTATTTGCAAATTGAAAATTTATTTTTTTCGCGTTTTGGTTGTTGCCCAATAAGCTATTAATCCTGCAAGTTTCTTTCCAATTGCTGAGTTCCTTCTAGGCTAGACCCAAGAGCCGAACAATAGGATTTTATGTAGGAATATGCCCCCTCTGCTCCCTTCAAATAGCAGTAGAAGATTTTTAAAAATTATTTTTGTCTTCAGTATGTTAGTGTGAATAATATTTATGAGATTTGTGCCTTTTGGACAATTTTTAGGGTTTTGCCTCTGTCCCACCTTTGTATTTGCAAATTGAAAATTTATTTTTTTCGCGGTTTGGTAGTTGCCCAATGGGATATTAATCCTGCAAGTTCACTACAATAGCTCAGCTCCTTTTAGGCTAAACCCAGGAGCCAAACCATAGGATCTTATGGAGGAATATGCCCCCTCTGCTCCCTTCAAATAGCATTAGAAAATTTTTAAAAATTATTTTTGTCTTCAGTACGTTTCTCTGAAGAGTACTTCTGTGTTTTGTGCCTTTTGGACAATTTTTAAAATTTTCCATCCGTCCCCCCTTTTTGCTTCCAAATTGAAAATTTATTTTTTTGCAGTTTGGTTGTTGCCCAATGGGATATTAATCCTGAAAGTTTCGTTCCAATAGCTCAGCTCCTACTAGGCTAGACCCAAGAGCCAAACCAAGGATTTTATGGAGGAATATGCCCCCTCTGCTCTCTTCAAATAGCAGTAGAAAGTTTTTAAAAATTATTTTTGTCTTCAGTACGTTACTCTGAATAATATTTATGAGCTTTGTGCCTTTTGGATATTTTTTTAAAGTTTTGCCCCCCGTCCCCCCTTTGTATTAGAAATTGAAAATTTATTTTTTTCGCGTTTTGTTGTTGCCCAATGGGCTATTTATCCTGAAAGTTTCGTTCCAATAGCTCAGCTCCTACTAGGCTAGACCCAAGAGCCGAACAATAGGATTTTATGGAGGAATATGCCCTTTCTGCTCTCTTCAAATAGCAGTAGAAAATTTTTAAAAATTATTTTTGTTTTCAATATGTTACTGAATAATATTTATGAGTTTTGTGCCTTTTGGGCAATGTTTTAGTGTTACGCCCCAGTCCCCCATTTGTATTTGCAAATCGATAATTTATTGTTTTCGCGGTTTGGTTGTTGCCCAATGCGCTATTAATCCCGGAAGTTTCGTTCCATTAGCTCAGATCCTTCTAGGCTATACCCAAGAGCCGAACCACAGGAATTTATGGAGGAATATGCCGTCTCTGCTCCTTTCAGATAGAAGTAGAAAATTTTTGAAAATTATTTTGTTTTCAGTACGTTACTCTGAATAATATTTACAAGTTCTGTGCCTTTTGGACAATTTTTTAGCGTTTGCCCCGTTTCCCTTTGTATTTGCAAATTGGAAATTTATTTTTTTCGCGGTTTGGTTGATGGCCAATAAGCTATTAATCCTGGAAGTTTCGTTCCAATAGCTCAGCTCCTACTAGGCTAGACCCAAGAGCCGAACAATAGGATTTTATGGATCAATATGCCCCCTCTGCTCTCTTCAAATAGCAGTAGAAAATTTTTAAAAATTATTTTTGTTTTCAGTATGTTACTGTGAATAACATTTATGAGTTTTGTGCCTTTTGGGCTATGATTTAGTGTTTTGCCCCAGTCCCCCATTTGTATTTGCAAATCGATAATTTATTGTTTTCGCGATTTGGTTGTTTCCCAATGCGCTATTAATCCTGGAAGTTTCGTTCCATTAGCTCAGATCCTTCTACGCTATACCCAAGAGCCGAACCACAGGAATTTATGGAGGAATATGCCGCCTCTGCTCCTTTCAAATAGAAGTAGAAAATTTTTGAAAATTATTTTGTCTTCAGTACGTTACTCTGAATAATATTTACGAGTTCTGTGCCTTTTGGACAATTTTTTAGCGTTTGCCCCGTCCCCTTTTTGTGTTTGCAAATTGGAAATTTATTTTTTTCGCGGTTTGGTTGATGGCCAATAAGCTATTAATCCTGGAAGTTTCGCTCCAATAGCTCAGCTCCTACTAGGCTAGACCCAAGAGCCGAACAATAGGATTTTATGGAGGAATATGCCCCCTCTGCTCTCTTCAAATAGCAGTAGAAAATTTTTAAAAATTTTTTTTGTTTTCAGTATGTTACTGTGAATAATATTTATGAGTTTTGTGCCTTTTGGGCTATGATTTAGTGTTTTGCCCCAGTCCCCCATTTGTATTTGCAAATCGATAATTTATTGTTTTCGCGATTTGGTTGTTTCCCAATGCGCTATTAATCCTGGAAGTTTCGTTCCATTAGCTCAGATCCTTCTACGCTATACCCAAGAGCCGAACCACAGGAATTTATGGAGGAATATGCCGCCTCTGCTCCTTTCAAATAGAAGTAGAAAATTTTTGAAAATTATTTTGTCTTCAGTAAGTTTCTCTGAAGAGTACTTCTGTGTTTTGTGCCTTTTGGACAATTTTTCAAAATTTTCCATCCGTCCCCCCTTTTTGTTTCCAAATTGAAAATTTATTTTTTTGCAGTTTGGTTGTTGCCCAATGGGCTATTAATCCTGAAAGTTTCGTTCCAATAGCTCAGCTCCTACTAGGCTAGACCCAAGAGCCGAACAATAGGATTTTATGGAGGAATATGCCCCCTCTGCTCTCTTCAAATAGCAGTAGAAAATTTTTAAAAATTATTTTTGTTTTCAGTATGTTACTGTGAATAATATTTATGAGATTTGTGCCTTTTGGACAATTTTTAAGGTTTTGCTTCCGTCCCACCTTTGTGTTTGCAAATTGGAAATTTATTTTTTTCGCGGTTTGGTTGATGGCCAATAAGCTACTAATCCTGGAAGTTTCGTTCCAATAGCTCAGCTCCTTCTAGGCTAGACCCAAAAGCCGAACAATAGGATTTCATGGAGAAATATGCCCCCTCTGCTCCCTTCAAATAGCAGTATAAAATTTTTAAAAATTATTTTCATCTTCAGTACGTTACTCTGATTAATATTTCTGAGTTTTGTAAATTTTGGACAATGTTTTAGGGTTTTGCCCCCGTCCCCCGTTTGTATTTGCAAATCGATAATTTATTGTTTTCGCGATTTGGTTGTTTCCCAATGCGCTATGAATCCTGGAAGTTTCGTTCCAATAGCTCAGCTCCTTCTAGGCTAGACCCAAGAGCAGAAACATAGGATTTTATGGAGGAATATGCTCCCTGTGCTCCCTTCAAATAGCAGTAGAAAATTTTTAAAAATTATTTTTGTCTTCGGTACGTTACTCGGATTCATATTTATGAGCTTTGCGCCTTTTGGACAATTTTTAAGGGTTTTGCCCCCCGTCCCTCTTTTGTATTTGCAAATTGAAAATTTATTTTTTTCGCGGTTTGGTTTCTGCCCAATGGGCTATTAATCCTACAAGTTTCGTTCCATTAGCTCAGATCCTTCTAGGCTATACCCAAGAGGCGAACCACAGGAATTTATGGAGGAATATGCCGTCTCTGCTCCTTTCAGATAGAAGTAGAAAATTTTTGAAAATTATTTTGTTTTCAGTACGTTACTCTGAAAAATATTTACAAGTTCTGTGCCTTTTGGACAATTTTTTAGCGTTTGCCCCGTTTCCCTTTGTATTTGCAAATTGGAAATGTATTTTTTTCGCGGTTTGGTTGATGGCCAATAAGCTATTAATCCTGGAAGTTTCGTTCCAATAGCTCAGCTCCTACCAGGCTAGACCCAAGAGCCGAACAATAGGATTTTATGGATCAATATGCCCCCTCTGCTCTCTTCAAATAGCAGTAGAAAATTTTTAAAAATTATTTTTGTTTTCAGTATGTTACTGTGAATAATATTTATGAGTTTTGTGCCTTTTGGGCTATGATTTAGTGTTTTGCCCCAGTCCCCCATTTGTATTTGCAAATCGATAATTTATTGTTTTCGCGATTTGGTTGTTTCCCAATGCGCTATTAATCCTGGAAGTTTCGTTCCATTAGCTCAGATCCTTCTACGCTATACCCAAGAGCCGAACCACAGGAATTTATGGAGGAATATGCCGCCTCTGCTCCTTTCAAATAGAAGTAGAAAATTTTTGAAAATTATTTTGTCTTCAGTACGTTACTCTGAATAATATTTACGAGTTCTGTGCCTTTTGGACAATTTTTTAGCGTTTGCCCCGTCCCCTTTTTGTGTTTGCAAATTGGAAATTTATTTTTTTCGCGGTTTGGTTGATGGCCAATAAGCTATTAATCCTGGAAGTTTCGTTCCAATAGCTCAGCTCCTACTAGGCTAGACCCAAGAGCCGAACAATAGGATTTTATGGAGGAATATGCCCCCTCTGCTCTCTTCAAATAGCAGTAGAAAATTTTTAAAAATTATTTTTGTTTTCAGTATGTTACTGTGAATAATATTTATGAGTTTTGTGCCTTTTGGGCTATGATTTAGTGTTTTGCCCCAGTCCCCCATTTGTATTTGCAAATCGATAATTTATTGTTTTCGCGATTTGGTTGTTTCCCAATGCGCTATTAATCCTGGAAGTTTCGTTCCATTAGCTCAGATCCTTCTACGCTATACCCAAGAGCCGAACCACAGGAATTTATGGAGGAATATGCCGCCTCTGCTCCTTTCAAATAGAAGTAGAAAATTTTTGAAAATTATTTTGTCTTCAGTAAGTTTCTCTGAAGAGTACTTCTGTGTTTTGTGCCTTTTGGACAATTTTTCAAAATTTTCCATCCGTCCCCCCTTTTTGTTTCCAAATTGAAAATTTATTTTTTTGCAGTTTGGTTGTTGCCCAATGGGCTATTAATCCTGAAAGTTTCGCTCCAATAGCTCAGCTCTTACTAGGCTAGACCCAAGAGCCGAACAATATGATTTTATGGAGGAATATGCCCCCTCTGCTCTCTTCAAATAGCAGTAGAAAATTTTTAAAAATTATTTTTGTTTTCAGTATGTTACTGTGAATAATATTTATGAGATTTGTGCCTTTTGGACAATTTTTAAGGTTTTGCTTCCGTCCCACCTTTGTATTTGCAAATTGAAAATTTATTTTTTCGCGGTGTGGTGTTGGCCAATGGGCTATTTATCCTGTAAGTTTCGTTCCAATAGCTCAGCTCCTTCTAGGCTAGACCCCAGAGCCGAACCACAGAAATTTATGGAGGAATATACCCTTTCTGCTCCTTTCAAATGGCAGTAGAAAATTTTTGAAAATTATTTTTTTCTTCTGATAGTCACTCTGAATATTATTTATGAGTTTTGTGCCTTTTGGACAATTTTTTATGGTTTTTACCCCCGTCCCCTTTATGTATTTGCAAATTGAAAATTTATTTTTTTCGCGGTTTGGTAGTTGCTCAATGGGCTATTAATCCTGCAAGTTTCGCTACAATAGCTCAGCTCCTTCTAGGCTAAACCCAGGAGCCAAACAATTGGATTTAATGGAGGAATATACTCCCTCTGCTCCCTTCAAATAGCAGTAAAAATTTTTTTAAAATTATTTTTGTCTTCAGTACGTTACTCTGAATAATATTTATGAGTTTTGTGCCTTTCGGATATATTTATAAGGTTTTGCCCCCCTTCCCCCATTTGTATTTGCAAATCGATAATTTATTGATTTCGCGATTTGGTTGTTTCCCAATGCGCTATGAACCCTGGAAATTTCGTTCCAATAGCTCAGCTCCTTCTAGGCTAGACCCGAGAGCAGAAACATAGGATTTTATGGAGGAATATGCTCCGTGTGCTCCCTTCAAATAGCAGTAGAAAATTTTTAAAAATTATTTTTGTCTTCGGTACGTTACTCGGATTCATATTTATGAGCTTTGCGCCTTTTGGACAACTTTTAAGGGTTTTGCCCTCCGTCCCTCTTTTGTATTTGCAAATTGAAAATTTATTTTTTTCGCGGTTTGGTTTCTGCCCAATGGGCTATTAATCCTGCAAGTTTCGTTCCATTAGCTCAGATCCTTCTAGGCTATACCCAAGAGCCGAACCACAGGAATTTATGGAGGAATATGCCGCCTCTGCTCCTTTCAGATAGAAGTAGAAAATTTTTGAAAATTATTTTGTTTTCAGTACGTTACTCTGAATAATATTTACAAGTTCTGTGCCTTTTGGACAATTTTTTAGCGTTTGCAACGTTTCCCTTTGTATTTGCAAATTGGAAATTTATTTTTTTCGCGGTTTGGTTGATGGCCAATAAGCTATTAATCCTGGAAGTTTCGTTCCAATAGCTCAACTCCTTCTAGGCTAGACCCAAAAGCCGAATAATAGGATTTCATGGAGAAATATGCCCCCTCTGCTCCCTTCAAATAGCAGTAGAAGATTTTTAAAAATTATTTTTGTCTTCAGTATGTTAGTGTGAATAATATTTATGAGATTTGTGCCTTTTGGACAATTTTTAGGGTTTTGCCTCTGTCCCACCTTTGTATTTGCAAATTGAAAATTTATTTTTTTCGCGGTTTGGTAGTTGCCCAATGGGCTATTAATCCTGCAAGTTTCGCTACATAAGCTCAGCTCCTTTTAGGCTAAACCCAGGAGCTAAACCATAGGATTTTATGGAGGAATATGCCCCCTCTGCTCCCTTCAAATAGCATTAGAAAATTTTTATAAATTATTTTTGTCTTCAGTACGTTTCTGTGAAGAGTACTTCTGTGTTTTGTGCCTTTTGGACAATTTTTAAAATTTTCCATCCGTCCCCCCTTTTTGTTTGCAAATTGAAAATTTATTTTTTTGCAGTTTGGTTGTTGCCCAATGGGCTATTAATCCTGAAAGTTTCGTTCCAATAGCTCAGCTCCTACTAGGCTAGACCCAAGAGCCGAACAATAGGATTTTATGGAGGAATATGCCCCCTCTGCTTTCTTCAAATAGCAGTAGAAAATTTTTAAAAATTATCTTTGTTTTCAGTATGTTACTGTGAATAATATTTATGAGTTTTGTTCCTTTTGGGCAATGTTTTAGTGTTTCGCCCCAGTCCCCCATTTGTATTTGCAAATCGATAATTTATTGTTTTCGCGGTTTGGTTGTTGCCCAATGCGCTATTAATCCCGGAAGTTTCGTTCCAATAGCTCAGCTTTTTCTAGGCTAGACCCAAGAGCCAAACCAAGGATTTTATGGAGGAATATGCCCCCTCTGCTCTCTTCAAATAGCAGTAGAAAGTTTTTAAAAATTATTTTTGTCTTCAGTACGTTACTCTGAATAATATTTATGAGCTTTGTGCTTTTTGGATATTTTTTTAAAGTTTTGCCCTCCGTCCCCCCTTTGTATTAGAAATTGAAAATTTATTTTTTTCGCGTTTTGTTGTTGCCCAATGGTCTATTAATCCTGAAAGTTTCGTTCCAATAGCTCAGCTCCTTCTAGGCTAGACCCAAGAGCCCAACCATAGGCTTTTATGGAGGAATATACTCCCTCTGCTCCCTTCAAATAGCAGTAAAAATTTTTTTAAAATTATTTTTCTCTTCAGTACGTTACTCTGAATAATATTTATGAGTTTTGTGCCTTTCGGATATTTTTATAAGGTTTTGCCCCCCTTCCCCCTTTGTATTTACAAATTGAAAATTTATTTTTTTCGCGGTTTAGTTGATGCTCAATGGGCTTTTAATCCTGAAAGTTTCGTTCCAATAGCTCAGCACCTTCTAGGCTAGACCCAAGAGCAGAACCATAGAATTTTATGGAGGAATATGCCCCCTCTGCTCTCTTCAAATAGCAGTAGAAAATTTTTAAAAATTATTTTTGTCTTCAGTATGTTAGTGTGAATAATATTTATGAGATTTGTGTCTTTTGGACAATTTTTTAGCGTTTGCCCCGTCCTTCTTTTGTATTTGCAAATGGGAAATTTATTTTTTTCGCGGTTTGGTTGATGGCCAATAAGCTATTAATCCTGGAAGTTTCGTTCCAATAGCTCAGCTGCTTCTAGGCTAGACCCAACAGCCGAACAATAGGATTTCATGGAGAAATATGCCCCCTCTGCTCCCTTCAAATAGCAGTATAAAATTTTTAAAAATTATTTTCATCTTCAGTACGTTACTCTGATTAATATTTCTGAGTTTTGTGCATTTTGGACAATGTTTTAGGTTTTTGCCCCCGTCCTCCGTTTGTATTTGCAAATTGAAACTTTATTTTTTTCGCGTTTTGGTTGTTGCCGAATAAGCTATTAATCCTGCAAGTTTCTTTCCAATAGCTGAGGTCCTTCTAGGCTAGACCCAAGAGCCGAACAATAGGATTTTATGTAGGAATATGCCCCCTCTGCTCCCTTCAAATTGCAGTAGAAGATTTTTAAAAATTATTTTTTTCTTCAGTATGTTAGTGTGAATAATATTTATGAGATTTGTGCCTTTTGGACAATTTTTAGTGTTTTGCCTCTGTCCCACCTTTGTATTTGCAAATTGAAAATTTAATTTTTTCGCGGTTTGGTAGTTGCCCAATGGGCTATTAATCCTGCAAGTTTCGCTACAATAGCTCAGCTCCTTTTAGGCTAAACCCAGGAGCCAAACAAATAGGATTTTATGGAGGAATATGCCCCCTCTGCTCCCTTCAAATAGCATTAGAAAATTTTTAAAAATTATTTTTGTCTTCAGTACGTTTCTCTGAAGAGTAGTTCTGTGTTTTGTGCCTTTTGGACAATTTTTAAAATTTTCCATCCGTCCCCACTTTTTGTTTGCAAATTGAAAATTAATTTTTTTGCAGTTTGGTTGTTGCCCAATGGGCTATTAATCCTGAAAGTTTCGTTCCAATAGCTCAGCTCCTACTAGGCTAGACCCAAGAGCCGAACAATAGGATTTTATGGAGGAACATGTCCCCTCTGCTCTCTTCAAATAGCAGTAGAAATTTTTTAAAAATTATTTTTGTTTTCAGTATGTTACTGTGAATAATATTTATGAGTTTTGTGTTTTTTGGGCAATGTTTTAGTGTTTCGCCCCAGTCCCCCATTTGTATTTGCAAATCGATAATTTATTGTTTTCGCGGTTTGGTTGTTGCCCAATGCGCTATTAATCCCGGAAGTTTCGTTCCAATAGCTCAGCTTTTTCTAGGCTAGACTCAAGAGCAGAACCATAGGATTTTATGGAGGAATATGCTCCCTGTGCTCCCTTCAAATAGCAGTAGAAAATTTTTAAAAATTATTTTTGTCTTCGGTACGTTACTCGCATTCATATTTATGAGCTTTGTGCCTTTTGGACAATTTTTAAGGGTTTTTCTCCTCGTCCCTCTTTTGTATTTGCAAATTGAAAATTTATTTTTTTCGCGGTTTGGTTTCTGCCCAATGGGTTATTAATCCTGCAAGTTTCGTTCCAATAGCTGTGCTCCCTCTAGGCTAGACCCAAGAGCCGAACAATAGGATTTTATGTAGGAATATGCTCCCTCTGCTCCCTTCAAATCGCAGTAGAAGATTTTTAAAAATTATTTTTATCTTCAGTATGTTAGTGTGAATAATATTTATGAGATTTGTGCCTTTTGGACAATTTTTAGGGTTTGGCATCCGTCCAACCTTTGTATTTGCAAATTGAAAATTTATTTTTTCACGGTGTAGTTGTTGCCCAATGGGCTATTAATCCTGCAAGTTTCGTTCCAATAGCTCAGCTCCTTCTAGGCTAGACCCAAGAGCCGAACCACAGAAATTTATGGAGGAATATACCCCCTATGCTCCTTTCAGATAGCAGTAGAAGATTTTTAAAAATTATTTTTGTCTTCAGTTTGTTAGTGTGAATAATATTTATGAGATTTGTGCCTTTTGGACAATTTTTAGGGTTTTGCCTCCGTCCCGCCTTTGTATTTGCAAATTGAAAATTTATTTTTTTCGCGGTTTGGTAGTTGCCCAATGGGCTATTAATCCTGCAAGTTTCGCTAAAATAGCTCAGCTCCTTTTAGGCTAAACCCAGGTTCCAAACCATAGGATTTTATGGAGGAATATGCCCCCTCTGCTCCCTTCAAATAGCATTAGAAAATTTTTAAAAATTATTTTTGTCTTCAGTACGTTTCTCTGAAGAGTACTTTTGTGTTTTGTGCCTTTTGGACAATTTTTTAAAGTTTTCCATCCGTCCCCCCTTTTTGTTTGCAAATTGAAAATTAATTTTTTTGCACATTGGTTGTTGCCCAATGGGCTATTAATCCTGAACGTTTCGTTCCAATAGCTCAGCTCCTACTAGGCTAGACCCAAGAGCCGAACAATAGGATTTTATGGAGGAATATGCCCCCTCTGCTCTCTTCAAACAGCAGAAGAAAATTTTTAAAAATTATTTTTTTTTTCAGTATGTTACTGTGAATAATATTTATGAGATTTGTGCCTTTTGCGCAATGTTTTAGTGTTTCGCCCCAGTCCCCCATTTGTATTTGCAAATCGATAATTTATTGTTTTCGCGGTTTGGTTGTTGCCCAATGCGCTATTAATCCCGGAAGTTTCGTTCCAATAGCTCAGCTTTTTCTAGGCTAGACCCAAGAGCCAAACCAAGGATTTTACGGAGGAATATACCCCCTCTGCACTCTTCAAATAGTAGTAGAAAGTTTTTAAAATTATTTTTGTCTTCAGTACGTTACTCTGAATAATATTTATGAGCTTTGTGCCTTTTGGATATTTTTTTAAAGTTTTGCCCCCCGTCCCCCCTTTGTATTAGAAATTGAAAATTTATTTTTTTCGCGTTTTCTTGTTGCCCAATTTTCTATTAATCCTGAAAGTTTCGTTCCAATAGCTCAGCTCCTTCTAGGCTAGACCCAAGAGCACAACCATAGGCTTTTATGGAGGAATATACTCCCTCTGCTCCCTTCAAATAGCAGAAAAAAATTTTTAAAAATTATTTTTGTCTTCAGTACGTTACTCTGAATAATATTTATGAGTTTTGTGCCTTTTGGATATTTTTTTAAGGTTTTGCCCCTCTTTCCCCCTTTGTATTTACAAATTGAAAATTTATTTTTTTCGCGGTTTAGTTGATGCTCAATGGGCTTTTAATCCTGAAAGTTTCGTTCCAATAGCTCAGCCCCTTCTAGGCTAGACCCAAGAGCCGAACCATAGAATTTTATGGAGGAATATGCCCCCTCTGCTCCCTTCAGATAGCAGTAGAAAATATTTAGAAATTATTTTTGTCTTTAGTACGTTACTCTGAATAATATTTATGAGTATTGTGCCTTTTGGATAATTTTTTATGTTTTGCTCACCGTTCCCCCTTTCTATTTACAAATTGAAAATTTATTTTTTCGCGGTTTGGTTGTTGCTCAATGGGCTAATAATGCATCAAGTTTCGTTCCAATTGCTCAGCTCCTTTTAGGCTAGACCCAAGAGCCGAACCATAGGATTTCATGGAGAAATATGCCCCCTCTGCTCCCTTCAAATAGCAGTATAAAATTTTTAAAAATTATTTTTATCTTCAGTACGTTACTCTGATTAATATTTATGAGCTTTGTGCATTTTGGACAATTTTTTTAGGAATTTGCCCCCGTCCTATGTTTGTATTTGCAAATTGAAAATTTATTTTTTTCGCGGTTTGGTTGTTGCCCAATAAGCTATTAATCCTGCAAGTTTCGTTCCAATAGCTGAGCTCCCAAGAGCTGAATAATAGGATTCTATGTAGGAATATGCCCCCTCTGCTCCCTTCAAATAGCAGTAGAAGATTTTTAAAAATTATTTTTGTCTTCAGTATGTTAGTGTGAAAAATATTTATGAGATTTGTGCCTTTTGGACAATTTTTAGGATTTTGCTTCCGTCCCACCTTTGTATTTGCTAATTGAAAATTTATTTTTTCGCGGTGTGGTTGTTGCCCAATGGGCTATTAATCCTGCAAGTTTCGTTCCAATAGCTCAGCTCCTTCTAGGCTAGACCCCAGAGCCGAACCACAGAAATTTATGGAGGAATATACCCCCTCTGCTCCTTTCAAATAGCAGTAGAAAATTTTTGAGAATTATTTTTTTCTTCTGTTAGTCACTCTGAATATTATTTATGAGTTTTGTGCTTTTTGGTCAATTTTTTATGGTTTTTACCCTCGTCCCCTTTATGTATTTGCAAATTGAAAATTTATTTTTTTCGCGGTTTGGTTGTTGCCCAATAAGCTATTAATCCTGCAAGGTTACGTTCCAATAGCTGAGCTCCTTCTAGGCTAGACCCAAGAGCTGAATAATAGGATTTTATGTAGGAATATGCCTCTCTGCTCCCTTCAAATAGCAGTAGAAATTTTTTAAAAAATATTTTTTTCTTCGGAACGTTACTCGGATTCATATTTATGAGCTTTGTGCCTTTTGGACAATTTTTAAGGGTTTTGCCCCCCGTCCCTCTTTTGTATTTGCAAATTGAAAATTTATTTCTTTCGCGGTTTGGTTTCTGCCCAATGGGCTATTAATCCTGCAAGTTTCGTTCCATTAGCTCAGATCCTTCTAGGCTATACCCAAGAGCCGAACCACAGGAATTTATGGAGGAATATGCCGCCTCTGCTCCTTTCAAATATAAGTAGAAAATTTTTGAAAATTATTTTGTTTTCAGTACGTTACTCTGAATAATATTTACAAGTTCTGTGTCTTTTGGACAATTTTTTAGCGTTTGCCCCGTTTCCCTTTGTATTTGCAAATTGAAAATTTATTTTTTTCCCGTTTTGGTTGTTGCCCAATAAGCTATTAATCCTGCAAGTTTCTTTCCAATAGCTGAGCTCCTTCTAGGCTAGACCCAAGAGCCGAACAATAGGATTTTATGTAAGAAAATGCCCCCTCTGCTCCCTTCAAATAGCAGTAGAAGATTTTTAAAAATTATTTTTGTCTTCAGTATGTTAGTGTGAATAATATTTATGAGATTTGTGCCTTTTGGACAATTTTTAGGGTTTTGCCTCTGTCCCACCTTTGTATTTGCAAATTGAAAATTTATTTTTTTCGCGGTTTGGTAGTTGCCCAATGGGCTATTAATCTTGCAAGTTTCGCTACAATAACTCAGCTCCTTTTAGGCTAAACCCAGGAGCCAAACCATAGGATTTTATGGAGGAATATGCCCCCTCAGCTCCCTTCAAATAGCATTAGAAAATTTTTAAAAATTATTTTTGTCTTCAGTACGTTTCTCTGAAGAGTACTTCTGTGTTTTGTGCCTTTTGGACAATTTTTCAAAATTTTCCATCCGTCCCCCCTTTTTGTTTGCAAATTGAAAATTTATTTTTTTGCAGTTTGGTTGTTGCCCAATGGGCTATTAATCCTGAAAGTTTCGTTCCAATAGCTCAGCTCCTACTAGGCTAGACCCAAGAGCCGAACAATAGGATTTTATGGAGGAATATGCCCCCTCTGCTCTCTTCAAATAGCAGTAGAAAATTTTTAAAAATTATTTTTGTTTTCAGTATGTTACTGTGAATAATATTTATGAGTTTTGTGCCTTTTGGGCAATGTTTTAGTGTTTCGCCCCAGTCCCACATTTGAATTTGCAAATCGATAATTTATTGTTTTCGCGGTTTGGTTGTTGCCCAATGCGCTATTAATCCCGGAAGTTTCGTTCCAATAGCTCAGCTTTTTCTAGGCTAGACCCAAGAGCCAAACCAAGGATTTTATGGAGGAATATACCCCCTCTGCTCTCTTCAAATAGCAGTAGAAAGTTTTTAAAAATTATTTTTGTCTTCAGTACGTTACTCTGAATAATATTTATGAGCTTTGAGCCTTTTGGATATTTTTTTAAAGTTTTGCCCCCCGTCCCCCCTTTGTATTAGAAATTGAAAATTTATTTTTTTCGCGTTTTGTTGTTGCCCAATGGTCTATTAATCCTGAAAGTTTCCTTCCAATAGCTCAGCTACTTCTACGCTAGACCCAAGAGCCCAACCATAGGCTTTTATGGAGGAATATACTCCCTCTGCTCCCTTAAAATAGCAGTAAAAAATTTTTAAAAATTATTTTTGTCTTCAGTACGTTACTCTGAATAATATTTATGAGTTTTGTGCCTTTTGGATATTTTTTTAAGGTTTTGCCCCACTTCCCCCTTTGTATTTACAAATTGAATATTTATTTTTTTCGCGTTTTAGTTGATGCTCAATGGGCTTTTAATCCTGAAAGTTTCGTTCCAATAGCTCAGCCCCTTCTAGGCTAGACCCAAGAGCCGAACCATAGAATTTTATGGAGGAATATGCCCCCTCTGCTCCCTTCAAATAGCAGTAGAAAATATTTAGAAATTATTTTTGTCTTTAGTACGTTACTCTGAATAATATGTATGATTATTGTGCCTTTTGGATAATTTTTTAAGGTTTTGCCCACCGTTCCCCCTTTGTATTTACAAAATTGAAAATTTATTTTTTTCGCGGTTTGGTTGTTGCTCAATGGGCTATTAATGCTTCAAGTTTCGTTCCAATTGCTCAGCTCCTTTTAGGCTAGACCCAAGAGCCGAACCGTAGGATTTCATGGAGAAATATGCTCCCTCTGCTCACTTCAAATAGCAGTAGAAGATTTTTAAAAATTATTTTTATCTTCAGTACGTTACTCTGATTAATATTTATGAGTTTTGTGCATTTTGGACATTTTTTTTTAGGGTTTTGCCCCCGTCCTATGTTTGTATTTGCAAATTGAAAATTTATTTTTTTCGCGGTTTGGTTGTTGCCCAATAAGCTATTAATCCTGCAAGTTTCGTTCCAATAGCTGAGCTCCCTCTAGGCTAGACCCAAGAGCTGAATAATAGGATTTTATGTAGGAATATGCCCCCTCTGCTCCCTTCAAATAGCAGTAGAAGATTTTTAAAAATTATTTTTGTCTTCAGGATATTAGTGTGAAAAATATTTATGAGATTTGTGCGTTTTGGACAATTTTTAGGGTTTTGCTTCCGTCCCACCTTTGTATTAGCAAATTGAAAATTTATTTTTTCGCGGTTTGGTAGTTGCTCAATGGGCTATTAATCCTGCAAGTTTCGCTACAATAGCTCAACTCCTTCTAGGCTAAACCCAGGAGCCAAACCATTGGATTTAATGGAGGAATATGCCCCCTCTGCTCCCTTCAAATAGCAGTAGAACATTTTTTAAAATTATTTTTGTTTTCAGTATGTTACTGTGAATAATATTTATGAGATTTGTGCCTTTTGGGCAATGATTTAGTGTTTTGCCCCAGTCCCCCATTTGTATTTGCAAATCGATCATTTATTGTTTTCGCGATTTGGTTGTTTCGCAATGCGCTATTAATCCTGGAAGTTTCGTTCCAATAGCTCAGCTTCTTCTAGGCTAGACCCAAGAGCAGAACCATAGGATTTTATGGAGGAATATGCTCCCTGTGCTCCCTTCAAATAGCAGTAGAAAATTTTTAAAAATTATTTTTGTCTTCGGTACGTTACTCGGATTCATATTTATGAGCTTTGTGCCTTTTGGACAATTTTTAAGGGTTTTGCCCCCCGTCCCTTTTTGTATTTGCAAATTGAAAATTTATTTTTTTCGCGGTTTGGTTTCTGCCCAATGGGCTATTAATCCTGCAAGTTTCGTTCCATTAGCTCAGATCCTTCTAGGCTATACCCACGAGCAGAACCACAGGAATTTATGGAGGAATATGCCGCCTCTGCTCCTTTCAAATAGAAGTAGAAAATTTTCGAAAATTATTTTGTTTTCAGTACGTTACTCTGAATAATATTTACAAGTTCTGTGCCTTTTGGACAATTTTTTAGCGTTTGCCCCGTTTCCCTTTGTATTTGCAAATTGGAAATTTATTTTTTTCGCGGTTTGGTTGATGGCAAATAAGCTATTAATCCTGGAAGTTTCGTTCCAAAAGCTCAGCTCCTTCTAGGCTAGACCCAAAAGCCGAACAATAGGATTTCATGGAGAAATATGCCCCCTCTGCTCCCTTCAAATAGCAGTATAAAATTTTTAAATATTATTTTTATCTTCAGTACGTTACTCTGATTAATATTTATGAGATTTGCGCCTTTTGGACAATTTTTAGGATTTTGCCTCCGTCCAACCTTTGTATTTGCAAATTGAAAATTTATTTTTCGCTGTGTGGTTGTTGCCCAATGGGCTATTAATCCTGCAATTTTCGTTTCAATAGCTAAGCTCCTTCTAAGCTAGACCCCAGAGCCGAACCGCAGAAATTTATGGAGGAATATACCCCCTCTGCTCCTTTCAAATAGCAGTAGAAAATTTTTGAGAATTATTTTTTTCTTCTGTTAGTCACTCTGAATATTATTTATGAGTTTTGTGCTTTTTGGTCAATTTTTTATGGTTTTTACCCTCGTCCCCTTTATGTATTTGCAAATTGAAAATTTATTTTTTTCGCGGTTTGGTTGTTGCCCAATAAGCTATTAATCCTGCAAGTTTCGTTCCAATAGCTGAGCTCCTTCTAGGCTAGACCCAAGAGCTGAATAATAGGATTTTATGTAGGAATATGCCTCTCTGCTCCCTTCAAATAGCAGTAGAAATTTTTTAAATATTATTTTTATCTTCAGTACGTTACTCTGATTAATATTTATGAGATTTGTGCCTTTTGGACAATTTTTAGGATTTTGCTTCCGTCCCATTTTTGTATTTGCAAATTGAAAATTTATTTTTTCGCGGTGTTGTTGTTGCCCAATGGGCTATTAATCCTGCAAGTTTCGTTCCAATAGCTCAGCTCCTTCTAGGCTAGACCCAAAAGCCGAACAATAGGATTTCATGGAGAAATATGCCCCCTCTGCTCCCTTCAAATAGCAGTATAAAATTTTTAAATATTATTTTTATCTTCAGTACGTTACTCTGATTAATATTTATGAGATTTGTGCCTTTTGGACAATTTTTAGGATTTTGCTTCCGTCCCACCTTTGTATTTGCAAATTGAAAATTTATTTTTTCGCGGTGTGGTTGTTGCCCAATGGGCTATTAATCCTGCAAGTTTCGTTCCAATAGCTCAGCTCCTTCTAGGCTAGACCCCAGAGCCGAACCACAGAAATTTATGGAGGAATATACCCCCTCTGCTCCTTTCAAATAGCAGTAGAAAATTTTTGAGAATTATTTTTTTCTTCTGTTAGTCACTCTGAATATTATTTATGAGTTTTGTGCTTTTTGGTCAATTTTTTATGGTTTTTACCCTCGTCCCCTTTATGTATTTGCAAATTGAAAATTTATTTTTTTCGCGGTTTGGTTGTTGCCCAATAAGCTATTAATCCTGCAAGTTTCGTTCCAATAGCTGAGCTCCTTCTAGGCTAGACCCAAGAGCTGAATAATAGGATTTTATGTAGGAATATGCCTCTCTGCTCCCTTCAAATAGCAGTAGAAAATTTTTAAAAATTATTTTTTTCTTCGGAACGTTACTCGGATTCATATTTATGAGCTTTGTGCCTTTTGGACAATTTTTAAGGGTTTTGCCCCCCGTCCCTCTTTTGTATTTGCAAATTGAAAATTTATTTTTTTCGCGGTTTGGTTTCTGCCCAATGGGCTATTAATCCTGCAAGTTTCGTTCCATTAGCTCAGATCCTTCTAGGCTATACCCAAGAGCCGAACCACAGGAATTTATGGAGGAATATGCCGCCTCTGCTCCTTTCAAATAGAAGTAGAAAATTTTTGAAAATTATTTTGTTTTCAGTACGTTACTCTGAATAATATTTACAAGTTCTGTGTCTTTTGGACAATTTTTTAGCGTTTGCCCCGTTTCCCTTTGTATTTGCAAATTGAAAATTTATTTTTTTCGCGTTTTGGTTGTTGCCCAATAAGCTATTAATCCTGCAAGTTTCTTTCCAATAGCTGAGCTCCTTCTAGGCTAGACCCAAGAGCCGAACAATAGGATTTTATGTAAGAAAATGCCCCCTCTGCTCCCTTCAAATAGCAGTAGAAGATTTTTAAAAATTATTTTTGTCTTCAGTATGTTAGTGTGAATAATATTTATGAGATTTGTGCCTTTTGGACAATTTTTAGGGTTTTGCCTCTGTCCCACCTTTGTATTTGCAAATTGAAAATTTATTTTTTTCGCGGTTTGGTAGTTGCCCAATGGGCTATTAATCTTGCAAGTTTCGCTACAATAACTCAGCTCCTTTTAGGCTAAACCCAGGAGCCAAACCATAGGATTTTATGGAGGAATATGCCCCCTCTGCTCCCTTCAAATAGCATTAGAAAATTTTTAAAAATTATTTTTGTCTTCAGTACGTTTCTCTGAAGAGTACTTCTGTGTTTTGTGCCTTTTGGACAATTTTTCAAAATTTTCCATCCGTCCCCCCTTTTTGTTTGTAAATTGAAAATTTATTTTTTTGCAGTTTGGTTGTTGCCCAATGGGCTATTAATCCTGAAAGTTTCGTTCCAATAGCTCAGCTCCTACTAGGCTAGACCCAAGAGCCGAACAATAGGATTTTATGGAGGAATATGCCCCCTCTGCTCTCTTCAAATAGCAGTAGAAAATTTTTAAAAATTATTTTTGTTTTCAGTATGTTACTGTGAATAATATTTATGAGTTTTGTGCCTTTTGGGCAATGTTTTAGTGTTCGCCCCAGTCCCACATTTGAATTTGCAAATCGATAATTTATTGTTTTCGCGGTTTGGTTGTTGCCCAATGCGCTATTAATCCCGGAAGTTTCGTTCCAATAGCTCAGCTTTTTCTAGGCTAGACCCAAGAGCCAAACCAAGGATTTTATGGAGGAATATACCCCCTCTGCTCTCTTCAAATAGCAGTAGAAAGTTTTTAAAAATTATTTTTGTCTTCAGTACGTTACTCTGAATAATATTTATGAGCTTTGAGCCTTTTGGATATTTTTTTAAAGTTTTGCCCCCCGTCCCCCCTTTGTATTAGAAATTGAAAATTTATTTTTTTCGCGTTTTGTTGTTGCCCAATGGTCTATTAATCCTGAAAGTTTCCTTCCAATAGCTCAGCTACTTCTACGCTAGACCCAAGAGCCCAACCATAGGCTTTTATGGAGGAATATACTCCCTCTGCTCCCTTAAAATAGCAGTAAAAATTTTTTAAAAATTATTTTTGTCTTCAGTACGTTACTCTGAATAATATTTATGAGTTTTGTGCCTTTTGGATATTTTTTTAAGGTTTTGCCCCACTTCCCCCTTTGTATTTACAAATTGAATATTTATTTTTTTCGCGGTTTAGTTGATGCTCAATGGGCTTTTAATCCTGAAAGTTTCGTTCCAATAGCTCAGCCCCTTCTAGGCTAGACCCAAGAGCCGAACCATAGAATTTTATGGAGGAATATGCCCCCTCTGCTCCCTTCAAATAGCAGTAGAAAATATTTAGAAATTATTTTTGTCTTTAGTACGTTACTCTGAATAATATTTATGATTATTGTGCCTTTTGGATAATTTTTTAAGGTTTTGCCCACCGTTCCCCCTTTGTATTTACAAAATTGAAAATTTATTTTTTTCGCGGTTTGGTTGTTGCTCAATAGGCTATTAATGCTTCAAGTTTCGTTCCAATTGCTCAGCTCCTTTTAGGCCAGACCCAAGAGCCGAACCGTAGGATTTCATGGAGAAATATGCTCCCTTCAAATAGCAGTAGAAGATTTTTAAAAATTATTTTTATCTTCAGTACGTTACTCTGATTAATATTTTTGAGTTTTGTGCATTTTGGACATTTTTTTTTAGGGTTTTGCCCCCGTCCTATGTTTGTATTTGCAAATTGAAAATTTATTTTTTTCGCGGTTTGGTTGTTGCCCAATAAGCTATTAATCCTGCAAGTTTCGTTCCAATAGTTGAGCTCCCTCTAGGCTAGACCCAAGAGCTGAATAAAAGGATTTTATGTAGGAATATGCCCCCTCTGCTCCCTTCAAATAGCAGTAGAAGATTTTTAAAAATTATTTTTGTCTTCAGTATATTAGTGTGAAAAATATTTATGAGATTTGTGCGTTTTGGACAATTTTTAGGGTTTTGCTTCCGTCCCACCTTTGTATTAGCAAATTGAAAATTTATTTTTTCGCGGTTTGGTAGTTGCTCAATGGGCTATTAATCCTGCAAGTTTCGCTACAATAGCTCAACTCCTTCTAGGCTAAACCCAGGAGCCAAACCATTGGATTTAATGGAGGAATATGCCCCCTCTGCTCCCTTCAAATAGCAGTAGAACATTTTTTAAAATTATTTTTGTTTTCAGTATGTTACTGTGAATAATATTTATGAGATTTGTGCCTTTTGGGCAATGATTTAGTGTTTTGCCCCAGTCCCCCATTTGTATTTGCAAATCGATCATTTATTGTTTTCGCGATTTGGTTGTTTCGCAATGCGCTATTAATCCTGGAAGTTTCGTTCCAATAGCTCAGCTTCTTCTAGGCTAGACCCAAGAGCAGAACCATAGGATTTTATGGAGGAATATGCTCCCTGTGCTCCCTTCAAATAGCAGTACAAAATTTTTAAAAATTATTTTTGTCTTCGGTACGTTACTCGGATTCATATTTATGAGCTTTGTGCCTTTTGGACAATTTTTAAGGGTTTTGCCCCCCGTCCCTCTTTTGTATTTGCAAATTGAAAATTTATTTTTTTCGCGGTTTGGTTTCTGCCCAATGGGCTATTAATCCTGCAAGTTTCGTTCCATTAGCTCAGATCCTTCTAGGCTATACCCAAGAGCAGAACCACAGGAATTTATGGAGGAATATGCCGCCTCTGCTCCTTTCAAATAGAAGTAGAAAATTTTCGAAAATTCTTTTGTTTTCAGTACGTTACTCTGAATAATATTTACAAGTTCTGTGCCTTTTGGACAATTTTTTAGCGTTTGCCCCGTTTCCCTTTGTATTTGCAAATTGGAAATTTATTTTTTTCGCGGTTTGGTTGATGGCAAATAAGCTATTAATCCTGGAAGTTTCGTTCCAAAAGCTCAGCTCCTTCTAGGCTAGACCCAAAAGCCGAACAATAGGATTTCATGGAGAAATATGCCCCCTCTGCTCCCTTCAAATAGCAGTATAAAATTTTTAAATATTATTTTTATCTTCAGTACGTTACTCTGATTAATATTTATGAGATTTGCGCCTTTTGGACAATTTTTAGGATTTTGCCTCCGTCCAACCTTTGTATTTGCAAATTGAAAATTTATTTTTCGCTGTGTGGTTGTTGCCCAATGGGCTATTAATCCTGCAATTTTCGTTTCAATAGCTAAGCTCCTTCTAAGCTAGACCCAAGAGCCGAACCGCAGAAATTTATGGAGGAATATACCCCCTCTGCTCTTTTCAAATAGCAGTAGAAAATTTTTGAAAATTATTTTTGTCTTTTGTTAGTCACTCTGAATATTATTTATGAGTTTTGTTCCTTTTGGACAATTTTTTATGGTTTCTACCCCCGTCCCTTTTATGTATTTGCAAATTGAAAATTTATTTTTTTCGCGGTTTGGTAGTTGCTCAATGGTCTATTAATGCTGCAAGTTTCGCTACAATATCTCAGCTCCTTCTAGGCTAAACCCAGGAGCCAAACGATAGGATTTAATGGAGGAATATACCCCCTCTGCTCCCTTCAAATAGCATTAGAAAATTTTTAAAAATTATTTTTGTCTTCAGTACGTTTCTCTGAATAGTACTTCTGTGTTTTGTGCTTTTTGGACAATTTTTTAAGGTTTTCCTTCCGTCCCCTCTTTTTGTTTGCTAATTGAAAACTTATTTTTTTTGCAGTTTGGTTGTTGCCCAATGGGCTATTAATCCTGAAAGTTTCGTTCCAATAGCTCAGCTCCTACTAGGCTAGACCCAAGAGCCGAACAATAGGATTTTATGGAGGAATATTCCCTCTCTGCTCTCTTCAAATAGCAGTAGAAAATTTTTAAAAATTATTTTTGTTTTCAGTATGTTACTGTGAATAATATTTATGAGTTTTGTGCCTTTTGGGCAATGTTTTAGTATTTCGCCCCAGTCCCCCATTTGTATTTGCAAATCGATAATTTATTGTTTTCGCGGTTTGGTTGTTGCCCAATGCGCTATTAATCCCGGAAGTTTCGTTCCAATAGCTCAGCTTTTTCTAGGCTAGACCCAAGAGCCAATCCAAGGATTTTATGGAGGAATATACCCCCTCTGCTCTCTTCAAATAGCAGTAGAAAGTTTTTAAAAATTATTTTTGTCTTCAGTACGTTACTCTGAATAATATTTATGAGCTTTGTGCCTTTTGGATATTTCTTTAAAGTTTTGCCCCCCGTTCCCCTTTGTATTAGAAATAGAAAATTTATTTTTTTCGCATTTTGTTGTTGCCCAATGGTCTATTAATCCTGAAAGTTTCGTTCCAATAGCTCAGCGCCTTCTAGGCTAGACCCAAGAGCCCAACCATAGGCTTTTATGGAGGAATATACTCCCTCTGCTCCCTTCAAATAGCAGTAAAAAATTTTTAAAAATTATTTTTGTCTTCAGTACGTTACCCTGAATAATATTTATGAGTTTTGTGCCTTTTGGATATTTTTTTAAGGTTTTGCCCCACTTCCCCTTTTGTATTTACAAATTGAAAATTTATTTTCTTCGCGGTTTAGTTGATGCTCAATGGGCTTTTAATCCTGAAAGTTTCGTTCCAATAGCTCAGCCCCTTCTAGGCTAGACCCAAGAGCCGAACCACAGAAATTTATGGAGGAATAAACCCCCTATGCTCCTTTCAAATAGGAGTAGAAGATTTTTAAAAATTATTTTTGTCTTCAGTATGTTAGTGTGATACTATTTATGAGATTTGTGCCTTTTGGACAATTTTTAGGGTTTTGCCTCCGTCCCGCCTTTGTATTTGCAAATTGAAAATTTATTTTTTTCGCGGTTTGGTAGTTGCCCAATGGGCTATTAACCCTGCAAGTTTCGCTACAATAGCTCAGCACCTTTTAGGCTAAACCCAGGTTCCAAACCATAGGATTTTATGGAGGAATATGCCCCCTCTGCTCCATTCAAATAGCATTAGAAAATTTTTGAAAATTATTTGTGTCTTCAGTACGTTTTTCTGAATAGTACTTCTGTGTTTTGTGCCTTTTGGACAATTTTTTAAAGTTTTCCTTCCGTCCCCCCTTTTTGTTTGCAAATTGAAAAATTTTTTTTGCAGTTTGTTTGTTGCCCAATGGGCTAATAATCCTGAAAGTTTCGTTCCAATAGCTCAGCTCCTACTAGGCTAGACCCAAGAGCCGAACAATAGGATTTTATGGAGGAATATGCCCTTTCTGCTCTCTTCAAATAGCAGTAGAAAATTTTTAAAAATTATTTTTGTTTTCAGTATGTTACTGTGAATAATATTTATGAGTTTTGTGCCTTTTGGGCTATGATTTAGTGTTTTGCCCCAGTCCCCCATTTGTATTTGCAAATCGATAATTTATAGTTTTCGCGATTTGGTTGTTTCCCAATGCGCTGTTAATCCTGGAAGTTTCGTTCTATTAGCTCAGATCCTTCTAGGCTATACACAGGAGCCGAACCACAGGAATTTATGGAGGAATATGCCGCCTCTGCTCCTTTCAAATAGAAGTAGAAAATTTTTGAAAATTATTTTCATCTTCAGTACGTTACTCTGATTAATATTTCTGAGTTTTGTGCATTTTGGACAATGTTTTAGGGTTTTGCCCCCGTCCCCCGCTTGTATTTGCAAATTGAAAATTTATTTTTTTCGCGTTTTGGTTGTTGCCCAATAAGCTATTAATCCTGCAAGTTTCTTTCCAATAGCTGAGTTCCTTCTAGGCTAGACCCAAGAGCCGAACAATAGGATTTTATGTAGGAATATGCCCCCTCTGCTCCCTTCAAATAGCAGTAGAAGATTTTTAAAAATTATTTTTGTCTTCAGTATGTTAGTGTGAATAATATTTATGAGATTTGTGCCTTTTGGACAATTTTTAGGGTTTTGCCTCTGTCCCACCTTTGTATTTGCAAATTGAAAATTTATTTTTTTCGCGGTTTGGTAGTTGCCCAATGGGATATTAATCCTGCAAGTTCACTACAATAGCTCAGCTCCTTTTAGGCTAAACCCAGGAGCCAAACCATAGGATCTTATGGAGGAATATGCCCCCTCTGCTCCCTTCAAATAGCATTAGAAAATTTTTAAAAATTATTTTTGTCTTCAGTACGTTTCTCTGAATAGTACTTCTGTGTTTTGTGCCTTTTGGACAATTTTTAAAATTTTCCATCCGTCCCCCCTTTTTGCTTCCAAATTGAAAATTTATTTTTTTGCAGTTTGTTTGTTGCCCAATGGGCTATTAATCCTGAAAGTTTCGTTCCAATAGCTCAGCTCCTACTAGGCTAGACCCAAGAGCCGAACAATAGGATTTTATGGAGGAATATGCCCCCTCTGCTCTCTTCAAATAGCAGTAGAAAATTTTTAAAAATTATTTTTGTTTTCAATATGTTACTGTGAATAATATTTATGAGTTTTGTGCCTTTTGGGCAATGTTTTAGTGTTACGCCCCAGTCCCCCATTTGTATTTGCAAATCGATAATTTATTGTTTTCGCGGTTTGGTTGTTGCCCAATGCGCTATTAATCCCGGAAGTTTCGTTCCAATAGCTCAGCTTTTTCTAGGCTAGACCCAAGAGCCAAACCAAGGATTTTATGGAGGAATATGCCCCCTCTGCTCTCTTCAAATAGCAGTAGAAAGTTTTAAAAATTATTTTTGTCTTCAGTACGTTACTCTGAATAATATTTATGAGCTTTGTGCCTTTTGGATATTTTTTTAAAGTTTTGCCCCCCGTCCTCCCTTTGTATTAGAAATTGAAAATTTATTTTTTTCGCGTTTTGTTGTTGCCCAATGGTCTATTAATCCTGAAAGTTTCGTTCCAATAGCTCAGCTCCTTCTAGGCTAGACCCAAGAGCCCAACCATAGGCTTTTATGGAGGAATATACTCCCTCTGCTCCCTTCAAATAGCAGTAAAAAATTTTTAAAAATTATTTTTCTCTTCAGTACGTTACTCTGAATAATATTTATGAGTTTTGTGCCTTTTGGATATTTTTTTTATGGTTTTGCCCCCCTTCCCCCTTTGTATTTACAAATTGAAAATTTATTTTTTTCGCGGTTTAGTTGATGCTCAATGGGCTTTTAATCCTGAAAGTTTCGTTCCAATAGCTCAGCCCCTTCTAGGCTAGACCCAATTGCCGAACCATAGAATTTTATGGAGGAATGTGCCCCCTCTGCTCCCTTCAAATAGCAGTAGAAAATATTTAGAAATTATTTTTGTCTTTAGTACGTTACTCTGAATAATATTTATGAGTATTGTGCCTTTTGGATAATTTTTTAAGGTTTTGCCCACCGTTACCCCTTTGTATTTACAAATTGAAAATTTATTTTTTTGGCGGTTTGGTTGTTGCTCAATGGGCTATTAATGCTTCAAGTTCCGTTCCAATTGCTCAGCTCCTTTTAGGCTAGACCCAAGAGCCGAACCATAGGATTTCATGGAGAAATATGCCCCCTCTGCTCCCTTCAAATAGCAGTATAAAATTTTTAAAAATTATTTTTATCTTCAGTACGTTACTCTGATTAATATTTATTAGTTTTGTGCATTTTGGACAATTTTTTTAGGGTTTTGCCCCCGTCCTATTTTTTTATTTGCAAATTGAAAATTTATTTTTTTCGCGGTTTGGTTGTTGCCCAATAAGCTATTAATCCTGCAAGTTTCGTTCCAATAGCTGAGCTCCCTCTAGGCTAGACCCAAGAGCTGAATAATAGGATTTTATGTAGGAATATGCCCCCTCTGCTCCCTTCAAATAGCAGTAGAAGATTTTTAAAAATTATTTTTGTCTTCAGTGTGTTAGTGTGAAAAATATTTATGAGATTTGTGCCTTTTGGACAATTTTTAAGGTTTTGCTTCCGTCCCACCTTTGTATTTGCAAATTGAAAATTTATTTTTTCGCGGTGTGGTTGTTGGCCAATGGGCTATTAATCCTGCAAGTTTCGTTCCAATAGCACAGCTCCTTCTAGGCTAGACCTCAGAGCCGAACCACAGAAATTTATGGAGGAATATACCCCCTCTGCTCCTTTCAAATAGCAGTAAAAAATTTTTGAAAATTATTTTTTTCTTCTGTTAGTCACTCTGAATATTATTTATGAGTTTTGTGCCTTTTGGACAATTTTTTATGGTTTATACCCCCGTCCCCTTTATGAATTTGCAAATTGAAAATTTATTTTTTTCGCGGTTTGGTAGTTGCTCAATGGGCTATTAATCCTGCAAGTTTCGCTACAATAGCTCAGCTCCTTCTAGGCTAAACCCAGGAGCCAAACAATTGGATTTAATGGAGGAATATGCCCCCTCGGCTCCCTTCAAATAGCAGTAGAAAATTTTTAAAAATTATTTTTGTTTTCAGTATGTTACTGTGAATAATATTTATGAGATTTGTGCCTTTTGGGCAATGATTTAGTGTTTTGCCCCAGTCCCCCATTTGTATTTGCAAATCGATAATTTATTGTTTTCGCGATTTGGTTGTTTCCCAATTCGCTATGAATCCTGGAAGTTTCGTTCCAATAGCTCAGCTCCTTCTAGGCTAGAACCAAGAGCAGAAACATAGGATTTTATGGAGGAATATGCTCCCTGTGCTCCCTTCAAATAGCAGTAGAAAATTTTTAAAAATTATTTCTGTCTTCGGTACGTTACTCGGATTCATATTTATGAGCTTTGCGCCTTTTGGACAATTTTTAAGGGTTTTGCCCCCCGTCACTCTTTTGTATTTGCAAATTGAAAATTTATTTTTTTCGCGGTTTGGTTTCTGCCCAATGGGCTATTAATCCTGCAAGTTTCGTTCCATTAGCTCAGATCCTTCTAGGCTATACCCAAGAGCCGAACCACAGGAATTTATGGAGGAATATGCCGCTTCTGCTCCTTTCAGATAGAAGTAGAAAATTTTTGAAAATTATTTTGTTTTCAGTACGTTACTCTGAATAATATTTACAAGTTCTGTGCCTTTTGGACAATTTTTTAGCGTTTGCCCCGTTTCCCTTTGTATTTGCAAATTGGAAATTTATTTTTTTCGCGGTTTGGTTGATGGCCAATAAGCTATTAATCCTGGAAGTTTCGTTCCAATAGCTCAGCTCCTACTAGGCTAGACCCAAGAGCCGAACAATAGGATTTTATGGAGGAATATGCCCCCTTTGCTCTCTTCAAATAGCAGTAGAAAATTTTTAAAAATTATTTTTGTTTTCAGTATGTTACTGTGAATAATATTTATGAGTTTTGTGCCTTTTGGGCTATGATTTAGTGTTTTGCCTCAGTCCCCCATTTCTATTTGCAAATCGATAATTTATTGTATTCGCGATTTGGTTGTTTCCCAATGCGCTATTAATCCTGGAAGTTTCGTTCCATTAGCTCAGATCCTTCTACGCTATACCCAAGAGCCGAACCACAGGAATTTATGGAGGAATATGCCGCCTCTGCTCCTTTCAAATAGAAGTAGAAAATTTTTGAAAATTATTTTGTCTTCAGTACGTTACTCTGAATAATATTTACGAGTTCTGTGCCTTTTGGACAAATTTTTAGCGTTTGCCCCGTCCCCCCTTTGTGTTTGCAAATTGGAAATTTATTTTTTTCGCGGTTTGGTTGATGGCCAATAAGCTATTAATCCTGGAAGTTTCGTTCCAATAGCTCAGCTCCTTCTAGGCTAGACCCAAAAGCCGAACAATAGGATTTCATGGAGAAATATGCCCCCTCTGCTCCCTTCAAATAGCAGTATAAAATTTTTAAAAATTATTTTCATCTTCAGTACGTTATTCTGATTAATATTTCTGAGTTTTGTGCATTTTGGACAATATTTTAGGGTTTTGCCCCCGTCCCCCGTTTGTATTTGCAAATTGAAAATTTATTTTTTTCGCGTTTTGGTTGTTGCCCAATAAGCTATTAATCCTGCAAGTTTCTTTCCAATAGCTGAGCTCTTCTAGGCTAGACCCAAGAGCCGAACAATAGGATTTTATGTAGGAATATGCCCCCTCTGCTCCCTTCAAATAGCAGTAGAAGATTTTTAAAAATTATTTTTGTCTTCAGTATGTTAGTGTGAATAATATTTATGAGATTTGTGCCTTTTGGACAATTTTTAGGGTTTTGCCTCTGTCCCACCTTTGTATTTGCAAATTGAAAATTTTTTTTTCGCGGTTTGGTAGTTGCCCAATGGGCTATTAATCCTGCAAGTTTCGCTACAATAGCTCAGCTCCTTTTAGGCTAAACCCAGGAGCTAATCCATAGGATTTTATGGAGGAATATGCCCTCTCTGCTCCCTTCAAATAGCATTAGAAAATTTTTATAAATTATTTTTGTCTTCAGTACGTTTCTCTGAAGAGTACTTCTGTGTTTTGTGCCTTTTGGACAATTTTTAAAATTTTCCATCCGTCCCCCCTTTTTGTTTGCAAATTGAAAACTTATTTTTTTGCAGTTTGGTAGTTGCCCAATGGGCTATTAATCCTGAAAGTTTCGTTCCAATAGCTCAGCTCCTACTAGGCTAGACCCAAGAGCCGAACAATAGGATTTTATGGAGGAATATGCCCCCTCTACTCTCTTCAAATAGCAGTAGAAAATTTTTAAAAATTATTTTTGTTTTCAGTATGTTACTGTGAATAATATTTATGAGTTTTGTGCCTTTTGGGCAATGTTTTAGTGTTTCGCCCCAGTCCCCCATTTGTATTTGCAAATCGATAATTTATTGTTTTCGCGGTTTGGTTGTTGCCCAATGCGCTATTAATCCCGGAAGTTTCGTTCCAATAGCTCAGCTTTTTCTAGGCTAGACCCAAGAGCCAAACCAAGGATTTTATGGAGGAATATGCCCCCTCTGCTCTCTTCAAATAGCAGTAGAAAGTTTTTAAAAATTATTTTTGTCTTCAGTACGTTACTCTGAATAATATTTATGAGCTTTGTGCATTTTGGATATTTTTTTAAAGTTTTGCCCCCCGTCCCCCCTTTGTATTAGAAATTGAAAATTTATTTTTTTCGCGTTTTGTTGTTGCCCAATGGTCTATTAATCCTGAAAGTTTCGTTCCAATAGCTCAGCTCCTTCTAGGCTAGACCCAAGAGCCCAACCATAGGCTTTTATGGAGGAATATACTCCCTCTGCTCCCTTCAAATAGCAGTAAAAATTTTTTTAAAATTATTTTTGTCTTCAGTACGTTACTCTGAATAATATTTATGAGTTTTGTGCCTTTCGGATATTTTTATAAGGTTTTGCCCCCCTTCCCCCTTTGTATTTACAAATTGAAAATTTATTTTTTTCGCGGTTTAGTTGATGCTCAATGGGCTTTTAATCCTGAAAGTTTTGTTCCAATAGCTCAGCACCTTCTAGGCTAGACCCAAGAGCAGAACCATAGAATTTTATGGAAGAATATGCCCCCTCTGCTCTCTTCAAATAGCAGTAGAAAATTTTTAAAAATTATTTTTGTCTTCAGTATGTTAGTGTGAATAATATTTATGAGATTTGTGTCTTTTGGACAATTTTTTAGCGTTTGCCCCGTCCCCCCTTTGTATTTGCAAATGGGAAATTTATTTTTTTCGCGGTTTCGTTGATGGCCAATAAGCTATTAATCCTGGAAGTTTCGTTCCAATAGCTCAGCTCCTTCTAGGCTAGACCCAACAGCCGAACAATAGGATTTCATGGAGAAATATGCCCCTTCTGCTCCCTTCAAATAGCAGTATAAAATTTTTAAAAATTATTTTCATCTTCAGTACGTTACTCTGATTAATATTTCTGAGTTTTGTGCATTTTGGACAATGTTTTAGGTTTTTGCCCCCGTCCTCCGTTTGTATTTGCAAATTGAAACTTTATTTTTTTCGCGTTTTGGTTGTTGCCGAATAAGCTATTAATCCTGCAAGTTTCTTTCCAATAGCTGAGGTCCTTCTAGGCTAGACCCAAGAGCCGAACAATAGGATTTTATGTAGGAATATGCCCCCTCTGCTCCCTTCAAATTGCAGTAGAAGATTTTTAAAAATTATTTTTGTCTTCAGTATGTTAGTGTGAATAATATTTATGAGATTTGTGCCTTTTGGACAATTTTTAGGGTTTTTGCCTCTGTCCCACCTTTGTATTTGCAAATTGAAAATTTTTTTTTTCGCGGTTTGGTAGTTGCCCAATGGGCTATTAATCCTGCAAGTTTCGCTACAATAGCTCAGCTCCTTTTAGGCTAAGCCCAGGAGCCAAACCATAGGATTTTATGGAGGAATATGCCCCCTCTGCTCCCTTCAAATAGCATTAGAAAATTTTTAAAAATTATTTTTGTCTTCAGTACGTTTCTCTGAAGAGTACTTCTGTGTTTTGTGCCTTTTGGACAATTTTTAAAATTTTCCATCCGTCCCCCCTTTTTGTTTGCAAATTGAAAATTTATTTTTTTGCAGTTTGGTTGTTGCCCAATGGTCTATTAATCCTGAAAGTTTCGTTCCAATAGCTCAGCTCCTTCTAGGCTAGACCCAAGAGCCCAACCATAGGCTTTTATGGAGGAATATACTCCCTCTGCTCCCTTCAAATAGCAGTAAAAATTTTTTTAAAATTATTTTTGTCTTCAGTACGTTACTCTGAATAATATTTATGAGTTTTGTGCCTTTCGGATATTTTTATAAGGTTTTGCCCCCCTTCCCCCTTTGTATTTACAAATTGAAAATTTATTTTTTTCGCGGTTTAGTTGATGCTCAATGGGCTTTTAATCCTGAAAGTTTTGTTCCAATAGCTCAGCACCTTCTAGGCTAGACCCAAGAGCAGAACCATAGAATTTTATGGAAGAATATGCCCCCTCTGCTCTCTTCAAATAGCAGTAGAAAATTTTTAAAAATTATTTTTGTCTTCAGTATGTTAGTGTGAATAATATTTATGAGATTTGTGTCTTTTGGACAATTTTTTAGCGTTTGCCCCGTCCCCCCTTTGTATTTGCAAATGGGAAATTTATTTTTTTCGCGGTTTGGTTGATGGCCAATAAGCTATTAATCCTGGAAGTTTCGTTCCAATAGCTCAGCTCCTTCTAGGCTAGACCCAACAGCCGAACAATAGGATTTCATGGAGAAATATGCCCCTTCTGCTCCCTTCAAATAGCAGTATAAAATTTTTAAAAATTATTTTCATCTTCAGTACGTTACTCTGATTAATATTTCTGAGTTTTGTGCATTTTGGACAATGTTTTAGGTTTTTGCCCCCGTCCTCCGTTTGTATTTGCAAATTGAAACTTTATTTTTTTCGCGTTTTGGTTGTTGCCGAATAAGCTATTAATCCTGCAAGTTTCTTTCCAATAGCTGAGGTCCTTCTAGGCTAGACCCAAGAGCCGAACAATAGGATTTTATGTAGGAATATGCCCCCTCTGCTCCCTTCAAATTGCAGTAGAAGATTTTTAAAAATTATTTTTGTCTTCAGTATGTTAGTGTGAATAATATTTATGAGATTTGTGCCTTTTGGACAATTTTTAGGGTTTTTGCCTCTGTCCCACCTTTGTATTTGCAAATTGAAAATTTTTTTTTCGCGGTTTGGTAGTTGCCCAATGGGCTATTAATCCTGCAAGTTTCGCTACAATAGCTCAGCTCCTTTTAGGCTAAGCCCAGGAGCCAAACCATAGGATTTTATGGAGGAATATGCCCCCTCTGCTCCCTTCAAATAGCATTAGAAAATTTTTAAAAATTATTTTTGTCTTCAGTACGTTTCTCTGAAGAGTACTTCTGTGTTTTGTGCCTTTTGGACAATTTTTAAAATTTTCCATCCGTCCCCCCTTTTTGTTTGCAAATTGAAAATTTATTTTTTTGCAGTTTGGTTGTTGCCCAATGGGCTATTAATCCTGAAAGTTTCGTTCCAATAGCTCAGCTCCTACTAGGCTAGACCCAAGAGCCGAACAATAGGATTTTATGGAGGAATATGTCCCCTCTGCTCTCTTCAAATAGCAGTAGAAAATTTTTAAAAATTATTTTTGTTTTCAGTATATTACTGTGAATAATATTTATGAGTTTTGAGCCTTTTGGGCAATGTTTTAGTGTTTCGCCCCAGTCCCCCATTTGAATTTGCAAATCGATAATTTATTGTTTTCGCGGTTTGGTTGTTGCCCAATGCGCTATTAATCCCGGAAGTTTCGTTCCAATAGCTCAGCTTTTTCTAGGCTAGACCCAAGAGCCAAACCAAGGATTTTATGGAGGAATATGCCCCCTCTGCTCTCTTCAAATAGCAGTAGAAAGTTTTTAAAAATTATTTTTGTCTTCAGTACGTTACTCTGAATAATATTTATGAGCTTTGTGCCTTTTGGATATTTTTTAAAGTTTTGCCCCCAGTCCCCCCTTTGTATTAGAAATTGAAAATTTATTTTTTTCGCGTTTTGTTGTTGCCCAATGCTCTATTAATCCTGAAAGTTTCGTTCCAATAGCTCAGCTCCTTCTAGGCTAGACCCAAGAGCCCAACCATAGGCTTTTATGGAGGAATATACTCCCTCTGCTCCCTTCAAATAGCAGTAAAAAATTTTTAAAAATTATTTTTGTCTTCAGTACGTTACTCTGAATAATATTTATGAGTTTTGTGCCTTTTGGATATTTTTTTAAGGTTTTGCCCGCCGTCCCTCATTTGTATTTACAAATTGAAAATTTATTTTTTTCGCGGTTTAGTTGATGCTCAATTGGCTTTTAATCCTGAAAGTTTCGTTCCAATAGCTCAGCCCCTTCTAGGCTAGACCCAAGAGCCGAACCATAGAATTTTATGGAGGAATATGCTCCTCTGTTCTCTTCAAATAGCAGTAGAAAATTTTTAAAAATTATTTTTTTTTTTCAGTACGTTACTCTGATTAATATTTATGAGTTTTGTGCCTTTTGGACAATTTTTTAGGGTTTTGCCCGCCGTCCCTCATTTGTATTTACAAATTGAAAATTTATTTTTTTCGCGGTTTGGTTGTTGCTCAATGGGCTATTAATCCTGCAAGTTTCGTTCCAATAGCTCAGCTCCTTTTAGGCTAGTCCCAAGAGCCGAACCCTTACCCTCGTTTATGTTCTCTTCTTCGTTGCACTACAAAAGATTGCAATTCTAATTACGAATTTTCTTTGGATTCAGTTTACGTAGTCGTTTATCCAGTTCATGATGGCTTCCAGAATGCCTTCCTTGCCGCCTTCAATGTACAATGTTCATGTTCCTATGCCGATTTATTATAAAGGACAGCATTGAAAAATTATTTGAAGTCGTTCATTTGCAAATAATATACACACTGACAGGTTTTATAGTTATTTGGCAATTAAAATAACGCAGTTAAAATATTAAAACAACAAAAATAAACGTCGATGATACTTGCTCTTAAGGAGCTAGTTTTTCAAGAGTTACAGCCACTTTACGACTTATTGTGTTCTGTTCACGTAATGCAAGTCACCACTGCAAAGCGTTCCCAACACGTTATAACATTAAGGACCATTTTGTAAGGTTTGCGTCAACGTATATAGAGCCTTATTCCATTTCAAAAAGAACTAACTGGGAAAATTAAAATGGAATGGGAGTGAGGGAGGACACACAGTCATAAGGTGTTCACAAAATACACACGAGATATCAACGAAAGTTGACGATATTGGTGCTGATGTAAAACTGATCTGACCCTCAAGAAAACATCTTCCAAATTTTTAGAAATGCTCTCATGCATGTTGCAGGAAAAATGAATGCCCAATACTTTGAGAACTTGCACCACTGTCGGAAAATGGTCATATGAATTTATAGAACCATTCCCTAAGCGCATGAGTTTAGTTTTCTCTCGATTAAGAAGTGCGCCAGAATGGTCACAGTACTTTTGAACACAATCTTCAACTAGTTCTAAATCCTGTGGGTCCCGAAGAAATACATTTACGTCATCAGCAAAACTACACACTTTGACAGAAACAGTGCAGATTAGAAGACCTTGGATACGTTGATTGATGCTGTATAGTAAAGGACATATAGAAATTATGAATAGACTCATACTTAATGGACAGCCTTGCCTGACACTACGCTTTATGGCAGTAGGAGTGGTCAGAAACCCATTGACTTTTAGTTTCGACTGCGCGGCATCATCCAAAACTCGAATTCAACGGATAAATAAGTCTTCTACTCTCATATGTTGCAACAAAGACCACAAATAATTGTGATTTACACGATCAAATGCCTGGTTGAAATCTAAGGCAAGGAAGGCATGACTAGTATTGTGAGACTGGTAATTCGCAATAACATCACGCAGAGTTTGTGGCACATGGTAAATTTTCTTATCACCTCCTCGGGCATATTGAAATGGTCCCGCAAGAATTTTAATAAATGGAAGGAGTCTATTGTTCAAACAACTAGCAAGTAATTTGTAATCGCAATTGAGAAGAGTTATGGGTCGATAGTGAGTAACATTTGTAGCATGTGATTGTTTGGGTATAAACACTGTAACACCAGTAGTACGATACAGTTTCTGTGGATTGTCGCTGAAATATTCGTTAACTAGAGAAGCTAGTAACTCACCAACGAGGAGAAAAAATTTAATATACCATTCTCCAGGTGTTCCATCTAATCCTGGAGATTTTCCTTTAGGAGCTGCCATGACTGCTTGTTGTACATCTTCAATAGTAAATGGCGCATTAGAAATTGTCGTGCTGTATCATCAAGAACACAAGAGGGTGGTATGAAATATTCCTCAGGCATTTTATTAACTTCAGAAAGACCATAAAGGTTCTGGTAATACTACAAAACTGCACTTTTAATGGAGGCAAGATCTTCATGAAGTTTTCCTTCCTCATCTTGAATGTGATGGATCCATTTGCCTTGGCCTCGTTTCATTTCATGAAGTAAATGATATAATGATAGTTCTTCATCAGCATCTACTAAGGGAACCTTGCTTCTAATCTTGAGTCCACCTACACGTCGGCGATTAAAATTTAAAAGCAATGCTTCATAACGTTTAACCTGAGGTGACATGGACAAATCAGAAACAGCAGCACATCGAGCTTCTCGTAAGCATCTGTTATAAAAGCAAAGCTATTTGCGAAGATCTCGAGACTTTTCAGAGGAGTACCAACGGCAGAAACTTGCAAATCGTGGTTTGAAGTAAGTATGCCACTACTCTGTAATAGTGGAAAAATATTTCCTCTGCCTAAGCCAGTATTGCCATTTCGATTGAAACTCAGCACACAAGTGTTCGTCTTCCAATAACGATATATTTAATTGCCAGTAGCCTCTACCTCGTTCAACGTTTAGATTATTTAAAGAAAAAGTTATAACATAAGCAGAGTGATCAGAAAAGGAAGTATATACAATATCAACTTATTTAATACAGGGCACCATTGGTGGGGAGACATATATACGGTCAAGGAGTGATGCACTTTGATAGGATAGGTAAGTATAATCACGTGCCTGTGGCCTCCGACATATCCATGTATCTTGTAAATGAAGTCCAGTCACTAATTCCTGGAGGGCATGACTGAAATTAAAGCCTGGGGTTTGATCTTCAGGCCGTAAACCGCAATTATAATCCCCTGCCATAATTAATGTATCAACATTAGGTCCTAGTGTAAGAGCTACATCCTGGGAAAAGAAGGAATTTTGATCGGTTCGAGCATATGAGCCACTCGGAGCATAAAGGTTGGCAAGATTGATATCTCCTAATTTACAACTTAGTATGCGACCAGACGGGTGACACACAGCAGAAGAAAAACGAATGGAAGACCTGAAAGCAATTGCTGTACCTGTACCACTATTGTTAAAATTATTTTCGACTATGTATGATGGACTGAGATTAAGGTCCGGTACACCAACTTCTTGGAAAAAAGCAACATGAATTCCTTCACTTCGTAGAAAATCACAAAGTGCAAATTGCTTGACGGGGCTTTGTAAATTGTTAATATTAATTGTAGTTATTTTAAGCAACATCACATTGGCAAATACACACAATGACCAATAAAAAGGAAAGTTCTTGAAATAAAATAGCAAAAATAGCATAGCAACTAACATAGGGATTAATTAGACAAAACTTAGAACATATAAATAGCATAGAGTAAACTTGAAATAATTAATAAAAAATAAACTAACATAGCTGAACCCAGTGTAACTTAACCCATTAAAAATATAACTTACAAGAGAAAGAATTACAGCATAGTAGCACCTCTTGTAGACATGCTAGAAATATTTGCGTCAGTTTCAGACTTTTTGAACAACTTTTGACTTAATTCGTTCCTTTTTGTACGTTTGCGACTAGTACGGGTTTCTTCGGTAATTTTACTTAAGTCTGTGATAGGAGAATCAACCTGTATGTCACTAGACTGAGTAGACATGGTGTGATCAGTTGCATTGTTATCAGGCAAGTCATTCCGCTCTTGGGAACCAGGGAAGCTGCAAACCTGACCATCACTTTCTGTAGAATACAACTTATCAGAAGAAACATCTTGCTCACTAGGTATAGTCGCCATGTCATGTGCAGAAATAGATGGAGGGACTTCCGTTGAAATGAGTACCTGTTGTACTGGAGATAACGGTAGCTGAGGATCATGATCACAGTTAACTGGCTTCTCAGTAAGAATACCATTAGATGTATTTATTTGAACTCCTGACGAAAGTGGATTCGTATTGTTTGGCTCAGACTCGGAAGTTGATAGTGCTGGAAAATTATTTTCGTCAAATGAAGGCATACTGGAGTCAGGTGGGAAAGAAACTATATTTGATGCCTTCTTCCTGTTGCGAGATGGAACTGGCATGTTATCAAATTTAGGCATAGCAGTAGCTGAAGGATCGCTATTTTTAATTGTAGGAGCCACTTTTCCAGCATAACTGTTAGGATCACTGGGTACGCGAAGAGGACAATTGGAATACATGTGTGCCCCATTGCACCTGAGACAGGTCCGTATCTCATTAGGGTATGTTACACAAAACTTTTGCCCTTGAATAACTACAAAAGATGGAATAGGTTTTTTAACTTCCATACTTATTAGCTTACGTCCTGTTCGTTTTGGGTACACGTGTTCGACAGAATGCAGTTCATCAGAGATGGTAGATAGGACACCACAGTCACGAAGTACTTTTCGAATGTCTGAATCTGCAAGTTCTATTGGAGTACATAACAACTTAACAGTCACAATTTGAACATCAGCCCACGAAACTGGGATTGCGTGTTTTCCATTTGTATCAGTATAATACACAGTTCCATGAGAAGTACGCAAAACATTTTCACATAGGTCTTCCGTACGAAGTTTCACATACAAAAATTTACGATAAACGTCCATTTCTATGCTTAATACATCATCAACAGAAAATCGGAAATTATCACTGAGCCACTGATGCAAGGTCAATCTACTTGGTCGCTCAGAAACTCCACCAAAATCGTATTTTAAGGTATTTTCCTTTTTTAACGACATTATGTATTCAACTAAATCAGTCACGAAGACAAACACACAAGAAAAGAAAAAATCGAGAAAAAACAGCAAACTTCACTGCTAAGGAAAGCAACGGTGAAGGTAAACACGTCAAGACTTGTAGCACAGAGCGAAGACACGTCTACACACTTCAACAAACAAACACAGTATATCCCTCAGAGGCAACTTACAAGAGCTTGTATTATAATATTGATAATAGAATCGCTCCAGCACAGGTTTCTACTTGGGTGTTTAAATATCCATTTTCTGTCGTTTTCAACAATTTCTGCTTAAGATAATGGTTGATTTTGTATATCGGAACTGTGCATGAGGTGTGCAATCAATATTAATCTAAAAAAAAAAGTAGTTTAATTTGGTTTTACATTTTCACATCTCTCGGATAGCAGTACGATTTGTAGCTAGTGTCTATATAAAGAACGGCGGGAACATGCAATTCCCTGTGTATAGATCTGCGGAAATTGTGACGGATGTAGGTTTAGTTTCTGAACGAGTTTCCAGCTTTTTGCGAATAGGTGTGTACAGTTATTTCCAGTAACCTTGAACGACAGGGACACGAACACAGATACATCGAGGACATTTAATATTTCAAAGGTTCTCCCACCGAGAATCGAAACTGAGACCCCTACTGAACTATCTGATGGGTGGGTTGCCTGGTTAGTTCCCAAGGCAAGTAAGCTTGTGACCAGTCTTGGGAAGTAACGTAACGCAAGTAACGGTTTACATTTTTCGAAAGTAACTGTAAGGGTAACGCGTTACAAATTTTTAAGTAACGTACCTAGTTTGCTTTACTTTTTTCGCGTTTGGAAACAAATGTTTCTTTCCTTTAAGTGAATTTCTCACAATGAAACGACTGAGCATTAGGGATGCGCCCGAGTCGAGACATGTCTCGAATCTCGACTCGACTTGAATTGGAGTCGAGATTCGAGTCGAGACACACTTTGTAAAATTCGAGACGAGTCGAGACAGACGTATTTCTCGACTCAAATTTTCGAGTCGAGACACGAGTCGAGTCGAGACAGCTTCTAAAAATCTCGACTTGTCGATTCGACTCGAATGTCTCGAAAATCTTTCTATAACTTGTAATATTATTTTAAAGAAAGTACTCATTCAGAAACACTCGGCACGAGAATTTCGGAAACTGCAGGACTTGTCAGGTGTTCGAGGAGTGTTGTGGTGAGTGTCTTCAACAAGTGGCGAAACTATGGGGAAACTACGTCCAAACGTGGGGGGGCGCCCAACCCCTCGACCTCATTACATTTGTCCAACGTCGTAGGCTGGGCAGACTGGTAAAACAGGACAGGCAGCGAACTGCGTCGGAATCAACATAAGAGTTTAATTAATGCTGGGCAAAGTACAAGAGTGTCTGAACTAGTGTTGTAAAATTTGCGATAATTTTGAACATAATGGTAAAAAAAAACTTTTTTATTTCTTTCTTGAAAAATTGGAAATATTGAAAAAATAAAAATATTTGTATTAGATTAATTTCACTAGTAATCATATCTTTTTTCTTCAAACGCGTAAGTTCAAAAATTTCAATATTGCCAATATTAAAAAATAGCACTCGGAAATAAAACTATTCCAATCATTATCTATATATTAAAATACTAGATTTACGCGTATATGTTTGTCCCCACATAAAAATTTATATGTTTGTCTCCAGTCCTTTCGAGAATGAGATCTTGAACCCACAAGTGCTAGAAACGTGCCGTTTTCATTGGTCGATTCCAAAATTTTGTGTAAATTGTCCAGTTCTAATTGAATATTTAAAAACAAAAACAACATGGCCATTATTTCTTTATTACATTTTTAGGGGTACAGTGGAAGTACTGAATTGTTTTTGTAAAAGTAAAGCATCATATGTTATATATTCGAACGTCGCATAGTTGTATATAGGGGTTGTATATCTCTCAGGGGTTTGTTTAATAGCCAAAGTATAAGAAAACGAAGGATAACCATTTCTCCAGTCTAAGATGAATTTTCATCGTTTGGGGAGTTTTTTTCTCACAATGAACTCCGTATATCTCTGATATAATTAATTATGTGTGTAATTTATATATTTATTACATAATGCATGCAAAAAGAAAGGAAACACTGGTCATATATGAATTAGAAATTCCAACTACAAGTGGGCTCAAATCTTGCAAACGGTGCGAAATATTGAAAAAAAAATAAACGAAAAAATGATACCCCTTGCCGATTTTTATGAAGGCGTACTTCACTTGTATCTGTAAAGGGACATGTACAGATATGAGGATTGACAAGGAGATTCATGCTCATATGTGAATGATGCGCTGTGCAGAGACCGCAGGTTCAGCTAGTTGAAAATTAATAGTCTGCACTTATTTCTGTTATGCCATTTATTCGTGGATTGCATTAATTACAGAACTTTTACAGTTACATACAAACTACCAACATGAAATGCTTCAGTTGCAGCAAATAGGTCTCTTGAATGAAACTGAGTTCTTCTCTTTGCTCTTTGCTCTTTGATCTAGTGAAATTTGTTAATTTTAACCAAATCACTTCTTAAGAGAAAGAGCAGTAAGCAAACTTCACTAATACTCATGCACTAAAACATATAATTACTATTATTTAATATTTTAATATAGACATTTATATAAATTTTATGTACAAAATCCTGTATGTAGAGGTCTGCGCGGATGCGGATATCCGCAGATATATCCACGGATATTCGCATTAAAATGGGTATTTGCGGATATATATCTCTTTTCTGTGCGGATAGCGGATAAAATTGCGGATAATGTTTCCTACATTTTTTGTACCAAAAAAAAAAGCTGTGAATTTTCTGATAATGTCGGAAAGAGCATTAGAAACGTTCGTTTTGAATTAAAAGTTTTAAAACCAGTTGAAAATACTAAAATCAACAAAAAAAATGTGTGTTTGAAGCTTCTGACTTAGTGACAGCAAAAGGACAAAAAATGACACGAGAGAGTTGTCCTTTTATTGCTGTTTTCAATATTTTTAGCAGCCGTTTTGTAGGTGAATGACATCTCTGACCTAAATAGAAAGAAACGACAGGCCCCATCGCTAATCCTCAAGTACCGCTATTTACTGTAAACAAGAAAAATAATTGCCGCCAAAGCCCCTCTGATAAAGCTGAAACTTTTCAGACCATTCGCCTTGAAGAGGAAGAAATGTCTTCAAATAAAGTTTTTCTAGCCTGAGAGGTCAGAAACCAAAACCCTAATTTAAAACACCGTATCCCGTTCCATAAACTGAAAACTGGTAAGCAGAATTATCTTTGCCTTTTGTGACAAGCTGGAGAAGCGCGTAGGTCACCGAAATAGTAAACAAATCAAATCATACGCTCATCTTTCTCTCTCTCTTTTTAAAATAGAAAAAAATCTTCTTCGCTGTTTCCTTTGAAGTACAGCAGATACTGAATGCACGTTTGCGATCCCACAGATTTCTCTCTTCGGAGAGATTCCACGGACCTCATTGAACATTCCGAGGGATTGGAGTTTTATAACAGCAATTGTTTTCTCTCCTTCTTTCTTCTTGTGTGTATGTGTATATGTACGTATGTTCTGGGCCTCTGGTAAAGAAAGAAAAAGAACAAACAATGCGTTGTTTCTCCTACCCTAAATGTGTCCAACAATGAGTGGGGGCTGCAAAAAAAAGCAGTAAATTCTAAACTTCCTATATTGCCTCTTCCCAAAATTAACGGTAGACTTCCTATTTGTATTCGAAGTTATTTTCCCTTCTAGTTTCAGTATAAGCTTGGTCGTGAAAGCTTGAGTTGATTTTGAGTTTAACGTCCCGTTCAGCGCCGAGGCTATATGATACGTGGACCTACCGATTAACGTGGAATCCGAACCACATGAGCTCCCGCCATGAATTGAACCCGGGTCTCCCACGCTAACCTCTTAGCCACGAAGGAGCTTGGTCGTGAAAGCATGCATTGTATCGTGTTGTTAGTTTCGTCACTTATTTTTTAAAATTTAGTGCAATTACTGGTGCCAGTGTCAGTTTGGGGGGTATGTGGATGTGTTTGCAGTCCTGTGATTAATTTTTATTTCTTAATAACGATTATTTCTATTTCGCCTTTGTGTTTAGAACAAATACCCCTTTTTTATGAGTAATGATCAAGTTTAAAAATTTAGTGACGTGCTCTAAAATTAGTCGATTGAGGGGATATTACCTACGTTGCATTATTTTTGCCCGATATCAGAATTTGAAGATCTTGGGTAAGTACATAAATCGTTCATTAATTTCTAATTTGTATCTGCACGGTTTATATTGCATTTTATTTATCGTAGTTGGTATTTGATCACGAGGAAACGTATAATATTTTGTTTTGTTTGATTCAGAAAACTACGTGTATTATAGAATATGTAAGTTGTATATATTTGTTATCTCATTATCTGCGGATGCGGATGCGGGTGCGGATAGAGATGTTGCGGATGCGGGTGCGGATAGAGATGCTGCGGATGCGATATTTTGTATCCGCGCAGACCTCTACCTGTATGTAAACAAACACGTGTTTTCTAGTGCGACAGATTATCTATTACAATCAAAATGAAAGTGACAATGTTTCCAACTTAATAACTCCTGAATCATCAGACCGGCCTCGATAAAATTTTCAACATAGGTGATGTTTGGGATGATTTTTATCATTTCACTTTGAAGGTGCAACTTGAGGGAAGAGGAGAGGGGAAAATGGCAGATATTAGTGTCGAATCCATAATTTTCGGGGTCGCTGAAATGAACAATGACACTTCCGATGCTATTTAAATCAAAATACGGCCCCACAACTTGGAGGAGGGAGAAGATATATAAAAATTATTGAAAATGACCGATATTAGCGTCGAATCAAAGTTTTCGGGGTCACTGAGATGAACAGTGACACTTCCAGCCGTTTAAATCGAAATTAAATCCCATTAGGGATGGTGACATATAAAGTTAATTGAAAATTACGAATATTAGTGTCGAATTCATAGGTTTGGGGCTCCATAAGATCATTGGTGACAGTTTGTGCCCTTAGTGTCCAAAATGAAACGTATTCTTCCCGTGCGAAGAACGGGTGTTCTGCTAGTCTGTAATAATAACGAGCGGAAGTTTCACATACTCAACCCTTTAATATATTTCTTGCTGCTCAAATTCAGTCACTTGTACGGTATATGTGTGTATGTGTAAATAAGATCCTCTCTCTTTTTGAGTTTTTCCAAAAATATACAAAGAATAAAGAGGGATTTTACCAGAAATAGGAAAATTTTCTCTTAGGCCTATAAGTTTTAAGTGTGACTTACAAGATCAGTGTATTTTAGTGTACGAGCAGGTTCTTCAGAAACATTAAATGTAAGTAGCCTTTCGTAGTGTATTGTAATTACTGTATGTACTAAATAACCACTGTATCGATAGAAGAGCATACCGTACAGTATATGTAAGCCTAAATGGCATTTTTTGTCATTTTAGAAAATGCGAACTACCTGTGGTCCCAATTAGTTCGGATTTTCGACTTCCTACTGTATATGCTGTAGACATGTTACAGCATTGAAATTACTAGCATCAGGCCAAAAAATAGTTTGAAACTATATTTTCCTGTTCTTGCTAATATTTCCAAACAAATTATTTTTTCTAATGGATTCAAAATTTCCGGAAATTTTACATAGAACATATCTCTATAAAATATGTCTGATTTAACATATTAACTAAAAACTAGTAAATACAAAACATCTTTAATTTTGAAAGCATAATATAATAAAACATTCGAAAATTTCAATTTTACCCAAATTTTCCGTTTTTTCCCAAGCTCGGGAGAACCGTAAAAAATGTTCTTTTAAACCCAAAATTTCCGGTTTTTCCCAGGCCTTCACTACACTAGTCTGAACATACATTGCACCGAACACTCCTAACGATGGACGTCCGCAGTCGATGACCCATTCATGTGCGAATGTTAACACCACGACATCGGCAAGTACGACTGATATGAACACGTGACCATCGCCACTGGACCTTGGCACAGTGGCAGAACGTTGCATTGTTTAATGAATCCCGATACCTTCTTCATCATGACGATGGGAGGATGCGAATCCGTCGTATTCCAAAGCAACAGCTCCTTGACACTTGTACTGCAAGACGGACACAAGCGGGCTGCGGCTTAATTATTATCTGGGGAACATTAACGTGAGCATCCATGTGTCTAATGGAGCTCGAGCAAGGCAGCATGACGGCCGAAGGGTATCGCACACTGCTTGGAGACTACGGACTTCCTTCATTATGATCATGTTTCCAAACGGTAGTAGGATTTTTCGACAAGATAATGCACCATGTGACAAGGCCAGGAATGTGATGGAGTCGTTCTAGGAACACAGGAGCGAGTTCCAAGTAATGTGCTGGTCCCCCGACTCGCCGGATATGACCCTAATCGAACACATCTGGAATGTGATTGAACGTGACGTCACTCCACTTCGCCCCCTCCCCGGAATTTACGGGAATTAGGTGACCTGTGTGTGCATATGTGGTGTAACTCTCTCCGGCGACCAGCCAAGCATCATTGCGTCCATGCCAAGACACGTCGCCGTTGTTATCCGTTCCAAAGGTCGACATACTGATAATTAGGTAGGTAGTCATAATAGTCTGGCTGATGTGTGCATATATGTTAACTCGTACATATTGTCTCGACTCGAATTTCAAGACGTAGCGACTCGAATTCGAGTCGAGTCGAGACAGATACTGTCGAGACACGAGTCGAGACAGAAACATATGTTCGAGTCGAGACAACATTTTCTCGAGACGAGTCGAGACAGACTTAAATCTCGACTCGACTCGATTCGTGCGCATCCCTACCGAGCATGAACTACGTATGTCAGTGACCGACAGTCACAAACACACAGAGAAACAGATAAGTTCGTAGTGCCACTTGCTGTTTTTGGAAGCGCAGGAAGATGAGATGGAAAGTGTTCCTTTGTTTAAAATTATAACCGAAGGGCACTATTATGTGCAGAACTAATTCTCCCTCTTTCTCTCTCTCTCTCTTATGTTTCACAAATATTACATGTTTCGTGCATTTTTGAATATTAACTATGTTTTATGTCTGATTATTTGGTAGTAGTTTTTAGCAGGCGTTTCTTCCAAATAAATCTTAACTAACACAGTAGTAACCAATGTTTTGTTAACTGATTTTCTGCAGAGGAAAGAACTTAGACTCTTGGCTAGCTTTTGGCAACTTAAAAATTGCGGCTCCCCTCCTGGGCCAGGGGTGGCCATTACTCCAGGTGTTTGAAAAAGCAGGTATGTCTTCAGGTGTCGGTTTGGAGGCGGTATTAACTGTAGCTAATGAAGTTTCATCACTGCAATTCCATTATACGACAGTTTCTCCCTATGGATATGTGCCTGTCTTTAGAGGTATTTCTTTACCTTATATCAGCAACGAATTTACAAGAAACCCTTTTTTATTAATCTCGGAATTGGAGGAAAGGAATGGAGTTTTTAAGCATATGTATAATTAACAGTGGCTTCTTTTTTTCTAATAAGCTACAGTGTAATTCTCAAATAAACATAACTTACCCGACATTCACATTTCAGTTGCTATTTTCTTCCATTTTCTATTTAAAACGTATCTATTATGATGTTTTTGTGTTTCTTATCCCATATTGCTGGAACATTCCTCACTAGTTCTATTAATATGTCTTTCATAATCACATTTAACCGTGCAGCAAAACCTCTCCAGTATAGACATACAGAATCCTCTGCAGACGAAATTTTAAACAAATGAAGACTTTATGCCTTACAGCGCTTCAAGAAGAACCAAAGAGAACATTAGCCACAGCGGTACTTCCGCTGAACATCGATGTAAAAACAATCTCAGTTGTTTATCATCGCGACCACTGATTAACCTTGCGGTCGACCTCTACTTCGGAATATAGCGTACCCGCATGTGCATACACATTTGAATCCATGTGTTTGTGCCAGTATCGAGAGTGACATCTCGACCTCGATCGCGAGGTCTCTTCAATATCTTTCTACCCTTGGGCCTTATTTTAACAACTTGTTCAAATGTCCGGAGTTTCCAAACCTCCTGGCTCCGCAACTGATTGGTAGCATGCATTTCTCTGTTCACTTGTAAATTCAGCCATAATTTTATTCTTTCAAGCCAAAGAGAATACATTCGTTCTCCTTCGCATTTGGCATTGTTAAAAATAAAATTATGTTATAATTAAACGTGTGATTTTGCCGTTTTCAATGTAAATTTCTGTCCCCTCCTCCGCAAAACAAATATCATTGGCGCAACTTGCGTGTATGGTCCCCCTGTTCCAAATAGAAAAAATATTTTTTTTTCTGCAAGACTATTGCCAAAATATTGAATTTCATATCCAGTATTTCTGTTTACTTGGTACTGGAATTAATAAAATTGGAATTCATTGTTTTGTGTATGTATAATTGTGCAGAGCAGCCATGGATATATGTTTTGTGCTGCTATATATAAATGTATGAAAATTGTTAAGAAAGTTTCTAGAGGGTGGAAAATATTCTTCCCAGGCTGGGACAACAGTACTTAAGTTAGTACAAGGGAAAGAAAAACTAGAGACGGGGAACTTCCTTAGCTTTCCCCCTTACAAAAACGTTTTGAAAGTAACAAACGTTCTGTGTCTGACGTATGACTGCCTAGCGTTCGGTGTGCCTACGTGGGTGAGTGAGTAGAGTCGTTGCTTAGTAATGATAAGTTCCATGGTTCGAGTCCTGCTCAGAGCAGTCCAATTTTTTCATTATTTGTTTCGCATATCTGAAGATGTTTCTCCACCTCTGTAATCATCTGGTGCTCTCAACTGAGTTCTTCACTTGAATTCAACAGTTGGTAGTGGAATGCTCTCAGGTTTTGCTGAGCTTTTATGACAATCTCCAATGTCATCAGCTATGGCATGAGATGGCTTGGGAGCAAAACGTGAAATCATAGAAGTGCCGTACCAATGGGCTAACTCTCACTAAGCGCTTAATTAAATGTACGTGTTTTCACACTAAAGGAGGGGGTATCCTTTCTTCCTATTTTCCTGAAGTGACAGCATATTTATTTAGACTCTGCAAAGTCATTTCAGATCAAACGGCAGAAAGATTGTTCATTCCAACAGCAACAGGATTGGACTTTAATTTTTTGTTTCAATTTATCTTCTCAAATAGGACAAATATCAAGTAATAGGTTTGCTATAAGAACTACACGTCTAAGGTTTATTTCATTTTGGAGAAATGGTGCTCGAGACAGTAGTGGGAATTTTGCCCAAGTGTACAGGAATTTTCAGTGCCTGGCGATTATGCCACGCGCCTTCCATTACACTAATTCGGTTGCAATACTTCCCGGCAAAGGCTTCGGCTCAACTGGTGGAGCACTTTAGCCGTAAATTTCCATATGGCTGTACAGTAAGAGACACTTCTGGATGTTACAGCCATTTGGAGATTTACGGCAAGAGTGCTCCACCAGTTGAGTCCAAAGTATTTGCCGGGAAGTATTGCAACCGGATTAGCTTTAAAAGAAGACGGGTGGCATAATTGCCAGGCACTGAAAATTCCCGATCACTTGGGTGAAATTCCCATACCGTCTACAGCACCATTTCTCCAAAATGAGATGAATCTTAGACGTTTAGTTCTTATGCCAAACATAGTATTTGAAATTCGTCCTATTCGTGAAGATAAACTGCAACAAAATATCAAAGTCCAATCCTGTTGATATTGTAATGAACTCTCTTTAAGTCGTTTGATCTGAAATGACTTTGCGGAACCTGAATAAATAATCTGTCACTTCAGGGGGGTGTAGGAAGAGCGAATGCTCCCCTCCTACAGTATGATAACATATACTTTTAATCAAATGTTTAGCGAGAGCGGTATGGCGCTTTTATGACTTGAAATCTTGCTCCCAAGCCATCTTATGTCATAATTGACAACACAGGAGAACGGGAGATGCAAATATGATAAAGGAGAGAAACACTCACATGTGCAAATTCAGAATTGGAGACAAAATGATCGGATAGCATCCATATTTTGTCGCAAATTTTGATTTTGTAAGTAGACGTGTAAAAGTTCACCCGAACCTGAGATCATCCCATTACCAATTGTTGAATTCAAGTGGAGAACTCAGTTGAGAGCATCAGATGATATGGAAAGGAGAGAAACATTTTAAGATATGGGGAACGAACAATGGAAAAAAATACCAACTTCCCCCGCCTGGACTCAATCCCTAAACTCCATGATTATCAATCCACGCCTTAGCTCACTCATCCACGAAGACACACAGGATGTCAGACAGTCATACGTCAGAAAAAAGTTCGTTACGACCAGTGATTTATTTGTATGGGGAAGCTAGAGAAATTCCCCGTCTCTAGTTTTTCTTTCCTTCGCACTAACTTAATTACTGTTGTCCCAGCCTGAGAAGAATATTTTCCACCTCTCTAGAAAATTTCCTAAAAATTTGCATACATTTTTAGCAACACAAAACATTTATTCATCGATGTTCTGCATAATTATACTTATACAAACGAATTATTTCCAATTCTATTAATTCCCGTACCAAATAAACAGAACTACTGAGTATGAAATTCTATATCTCGCGAATAGGTTTGCAGAAAATACCTAAACTAAATTTTCTATTGGGAACAGGGAGAAGCACACACACGGGGCTTAGGAAGCAGATTGCGCCCATAAGATTTGTTTTGGTCAGTAAGGGACATAAATTTACATTCAAATGGCAAAATCACACCTTTAATTATACCATAATTTTACTTTTAATAACGCCAAATGCGTAGAACGAAGGCATTCTTCTTGGCTTGGAAGAATAAAATCATGGCTGAAAGTGTAAGTGAACAGACTAATTATGATGAGGAACAATGGATGTTACCAAGCAGTGGCGTAGCCAGGAGGTTTGGAAGGCCCGACATTTGTAGAAGTTGTTAATATAAGGCCTAAGATTGCGGTTTTATTTAAACTTTTTTGCGGGATGAACCCCCGGACGCATCCCAAATGAACATTTAGCCAGCGGTCCTCCTGAAATCAAATCCTGGCTACGCTCCTACTACCAAGTGATGTATCCTCTGTCACATAAGAAAATGCATGTTCTCCATGGGATACAATCTTTTTCCCATTGCCATTAGAATGAAATCGCTACACATTCCTTGCTACCATATTGCGATTTAATTAAATGTCTTAAAAGTTTTTAAAGCTCAATCCCTAACCAAATCAATAACTGCATGATCTATCTCTTTGCAGTTCACTTAAGACACTATAGAAATATCGTAAAACTTCATTAAAAAAAAGTTCTTTCACAGCGTGAAGCTTACGATTATTGCCATACATTTATAGCGTAGATGGTTCATGTACTCTATTCCGTACCTCATTGGATCCGTACAGATTTCCCATTCCCGCGACCCGTGTTCGAATCTTCGTGACGCTATTTTTTATTTTTATTTTATTATAGATCAGGTAGGACTCCAGTAGAAAGAAACATATGGTTACAGTTCAAGGTATCATTCGATATTCTGGAAGTATTTATTTATTTTTTTGTTGTCAAGCGAAAAAATGAAGTAGAATTTTACAAGGGTAAAACTTCTAGATTTGACTGTTAATAAAGCTATGAATAAGATTACAGATCAAAATAAATTGAATATGGTCAAGGAAATGGATTTCAGCTGTTTTATGTGTGATCAACAGATTGACTTCCATCATCCCTATTTCTGGAACTAAATATCACTAATTTTGTTTTTTCGTTTTTATATAAAATTTTCATCTTTTAGTCCTTAACAAAACAGAGATTATTGTTCAAACTGTCACTATGGGATTACATTTCATTGCATAATGAACTGAAACTATATATATATATATATATATATATATATATATATATATATATATATATATATATATATATATATATATATATATATATATACTATATATATATACCTAAAATATCGAAAATGATATAACAAATATTATGAACAATTTTATAATGGAACTAAGCACTGTTTTATAATACAATTTCAAGTTAGCGATAATATTGCCAGTAGATTCTGAAATACAAGTTTCTTGAACAGATATGGACACTTCACCTTGAAATATACACCTTGAATTTGATGCTCGATAGAATCTGAAATATGTTAAGAACTTTAAACCTTGAATAAGGCAACACAAGTTTGAATCCCATGGTTGTAGTAGTGTCGTTACAAACTCACTGTTTTTATATAAATCAACCAATCTAAAGCCGGATCTTTGATCAAAAAGTATTTTCTCCTTTGCGTATATTTCAGGAAGAACATTTAACGTCAACTTTTTATTAGCAAATGTAGCAACTGATCAAATGGAATAATAGTAAGAATAGCCTACTTCGCTTGCTAGAACTTATGTTTGGTAGAAGATCATACATCAAATCGTTTTTTTTTTTTTTGTTTGTTTGTTTGACTGTTTGTTTCTTTTTTGTATGTTTTCTGTTTTCTTAGGTTTCTGAATACTTCGGAAGATTTTAATAGAATTCTTGTAATTATACATTTATGTTTGCTCTGTTTGATATGAAAAGAAATATTTATTTTGAACAAAATGTTCTGCAGAGCTCTTTGTAGAATGCCTGTTATTAGTTGTAGTAGTTGCTTTTACTTTAGCGTCCCATTCAGCAGCGAGGGGCTTTCAGCTTAACGTGGGATCGGAAACCATAGTCTTCTACTGAGAATCGAGCTCCGTTTTTAGGAAAAAATCTAACCACAGTCAGTTCCTACCCGCTGGGGTTAGAACATACCCTATTATTATACTGATATTTTGAAGCAATGATAATTGGTTACGAATTTCGTGACCTGGAAGCAATCACACTCGTATCCCGGCATGACCGGAACAGACCTGGGGACGACGACACGTCGTCATACGCACGATGAATTTGTATGATACTGTTAAATATTAAAGTTAATACATTATTTTTATATCAATAAATAACTTAAATAAAAAAGAAGTAACAGTACTATTAACGTATATCTACATAGTATATAAATGAAAAATGCGTTGTCTGTTATAACGAAAAATGGGTGAACCGTTTGAAAGGAATTTTATTGACATAGTTAACCTCTAGGTTGGACTAGGTTGTTGAGATCTTGCTCGGGAGAGTACTCCCGGAAGTAACTAAATACCTGATTCTGGTTGGCGTTATCCGTATCTTGATACGTAGACTATACCTATGTATATAACATAAATCATACGCTTGTTGCTATCGGTCCCCGTGGTCGTGCGCGCTAGCGTTGGAGGATGGTAACAAGAATTCCTTTTGGCGTGAGTTCAAACCCGGCCGAAGGAACTTTTTCTATTTTTTTAAATCGTTCATAACACCTTTTTTCAATAAAACATGATGAAAAAAGTACTCAAAAAGGCGATTTGCTTACTTTGGGGAGATAAGTGGTAATAGTGGTGGAAGTAGTACATAAGCGAATATATAATATATATATATATATATATATATATATATATATATATATATATATATATATATATATATATATATATATATATATATATATATATATATATATATATATACCTCTATTGAGAAGGTAGGTATATTGGCACGTGTCGAACAGAGTTGTTTGCTACGCGACGTTGAGACAAACTACTGGCTATCGTGTAGGTATGTCTGAAGGGCCACCATGAAGAAAGAAAGAAAGAAAAAGGTATGCTTATTTCATGGGGTAAACAAAATAGAGTTAGAGAAATAGAGTTGGCGTTAATTGCTTTAAATGTGTTCAGAATATTTTTCCTTATTCCCATAATAAAAAGAAAAATGAGAATTGTTAATTTCCATAGAAAAAGAAGGAAAAATATAATTATACTTATTAAACAAAAAGAATAAGATAAAATATATTTAAAATAAAGGGTGTGGCAGAAATAGTTAGACGATGTAAAATGAACATAGAAAACGTAACCCGATAAATAACGTGCTCATTGTTGTTTTATTTTGTAAAGTGGTTCAAAGCATTGTATATGCATGTAGGTTTGTTCGACTGTTCGGTGCGCATGCGCAGTATTGGAAGAACTACGTAAGCCTTCCGTCTGTAGCCATGGAGCGTTGGTCTAACGAACATCGCGCTTTCGCAGTTTAGTGTTTCTTCAAGAACAAAGACTCTGCAGCAATTACGCAGCGTAAGTATCGGCGTCATTTTAACATTGGCAGAAATGGACAGGTACGACACGACAAACTATTCTTAATTGGGTGAAAAAGTTCCGAGCTTCGTCTTCTGCAATATCAAAGAAATTCGACGTTCAGTGAGAACACCAGGCAACATAGAGAGGGTTCGAGGAGCATTAATTAGAAGTCCAAGGCGTTTAGTTCGTCGGCATGCTGTGTCACTTGGCATGTCAGGTAGGAGTTTGCGGCGAATATTGCACCAGGTCATACACTTCCACCCATTCAAAATTCAGATGATTTACAAGTTGCTTCCTGAAGATTTTAATGCTTGCGTACAATTCTGCAATACGCTGTTGCAAATGATTAATGAGAACCCAAACTTTATGCAGAGGTTAATCATGTCCGACGAGGGTCCTTTTCACATTCATGGGTGTGTAAATAAGCAGAATTTCCGTTACTGGGCACGTAGAAATCCAAGGATGTTGCATGAAGTGCCCCTTCATAGCCCTAAAATAACAGTACGGTGTGGTGTTTATTTTGATGGGATTATTGGACCATACTTTTGAATAACGAGGATGGTAACACTGTAACTGTCATGTGTGCTCGGTATGTGGACATGCTCGAAAATTTTTACTCCCAGAACTGCGAAGGAGTCGTCTTAGACAGATGTGTTTCCAACAAGACGGGGCCACGTCACACACAGCAATTGCATCGATCCACATTCTTAGGAGAATGTTTACAGGACGGGTTGTCTCGTCGCGGCAATGCTCCTTGGCCTGCACGCTCGCCCGACCTATCGACATGTGACATCATCCTATGGGGTTACTTGAAGCAACAAGTGTATGCAACAAAACCTGCAACATTACAGAATTTGCGCGAATCCATTCAACATGCAATCCACCAAACCCCGCTGGACATGGTTCAACGAGCTGTGAGCGTTATGAGGCGACGTGCAAATATCTGTTTGAATAAGCAAGGTGCACACCTCGTTGACCTAATTTTCAAGACGTAGTTACCACATGTAATGCTTTTGTATGTACACCTTGTCTCAAAAAGGTTGAGCGCATTCTTTATTGCTGTTTCGAGGCAAAAATTTTCTAAGTCCAACTTCGGGTATCTTCGGAAAAAAGTAAACCAGGTTCGAACCTCGAAGCCAACCTTTGCAATCGGCAAAAATCTTGCAGATGTGTTTTTCTTCTTTTAAATATAATAAGACTTGTTACCAATAATATATAAAAAGCAACATGGATTGAAATTCTTAATGATACAATATTTCGAAACTTTGTAGTAATGTCAGCACATGCATGTTTGTCATTTTACTCTCCATACTTAATGGAACATTTAGATACGTAAACGAATCTTTCCGCATGTAAAAGAATGGTGAAATTTAAGACAGAACATTATTCTTTCCTGAGTACTAAAATAAAAGTCAAAGTAGAACAAAAGCAGCGTTTCCAGTGAATATGAATGTAATTATTATCTTAAATACAGCTATATATCGCTAGAAGTATTCTCCGAAGAGCGCTTGTGTTAGCTCAGTGGTACGCCGTTGGATTTCAAATCGTAAGGTTGATGGTTCGATTTCCATCTGAGTCAACGTTTTCTTTTATGCAATGCATGAAAAATTATATAAAATAATTACATTAAAATACGTCAGTTATATATATATATAACATATAATCATTGAAGAACATAGTGATTATTATGTTTAAAATATAACAGGTGTTCACAGTACGTTGGTATTCTATGATATATGTGAATGTTAAATTCAAATAATATCATCGCAATAAATAAATTATGTAGTGTATTTATTTGCAGCTATTTGTCATATAGAGGTTACTTCTCAACATTCGTATTACGGCATGTCATTGATATTCTTGAAAAAATATCCGAGGCATAAAAAGAGGGTATAAACAGAGAATCCAAAGTCGGAACGCTCGCAAGAAACATATAAACCCCAAAGGTCACGTGAGCAGACTGGAATTGTCCTTATGAAGCATGCCACAGCAGCAGGATTTTCAATTCAATACCTGATATATGCTTTTGCATGGTGGAAGTGGTGATGCCTTTGGTCGCTCTCTGTCACTTTCTCGCTCGCTCACTCTGTATTTATATATATGAAAGTGGATATATGTGTGTGTTTCGACATAATTCTGATATGTCTAGAGCAATTTTAACCATATTTCTTACAATCTGGAAAAGAGTACTGTCGGGATACATATCAGAAATGCTAGAAAAGGATCGATATTAGTATCGAATCCATAGTTTCTTGGTCGCTTAGGTAAACAGTTCTACTTTCAATTCAAGTCCAAGTAAGCTCCCATTAGCACCCAGGGTGGTTACGTAGCGAAATGAACCGATATTAGAGCCGAAGCGTAAGTTTTCAGTGCCGCATTTCCCATTAGTCCAACTAGGCCCGTGCCTAGAGGGCAACATATTTGAAGAGCGCAAAGTTTAAAATTCTATTTTTTTGTATGAAAAAGTTGAAAAAAATCGAGAGCGAATATACTATTTCATGAGCAATCCTCTTTTTCTATTCTAATATATTTAATGATAGCGTAAGAAATCTGAAAATAATTCAGAACATGTTTCCCATTTATTTTTTGTTACGTAGTTGTAGCTGTAGCATCTAGTGAGTGGTATTTAACTGCAATAAATTCACTAATTAAGCATATTCGTATTAAGTTTTATTTGTAAGTTAGGGATCAAGGGGCGGAGAAATATGTAGTTATTAGGGGCGCCGAGGGCAAAAGTGCGTAGGGACTCCGAGCTTCTAAATGCAGCACTGGTCGCTAAATTAATTGGTAGAAATTTTAATGCCATTTAAGACCAAATTTAGTTCTAACGGTGGCAGTATCCGTTTGCTGTCCTAGGAGGAATGAAAGGGGCTAACATCAAAATTATAAAAAGGACCGACATTAGAGTCGAATCTATAAATTTGGGGTCGCTTAGATAAAGAGTGGCACTCCAGATGCAATGTAAGTTAAACACAATGAAGGAGTGTGTGAAATTTGTGACATGTAGAAATAATTGAAAATGACCAATGTTAGTATACAACCCATATCTTTCGTGGTCCCCAAATTCATTGGGAGCAGTTCTGATGACCTTTAAGTTTAAGCTCAACTTCCAGTAGGAGTAAGATCCCCCAGGACATCTAATAAGGAGAGTCGAAGGGAGTAACATATACAATAATTCAAAACGACCGATATTAGTGTAGAGTTATCACCGAGATAAATAGCAACACTTATGAACGAACATGTCAGCCTGATTTTGAATTTACAAGGGCAACATCGAAGGCATTGCTCGCACAGCTCTATGTATTTTAATGTTCCTGTATAAATGAATATTCCAGCGTATTTCTGGAATGTCTGGAACAACCTTTACCAAACTTGGGGGACATACAGTGAAACCTGTCAACTTGGCCACCTCTATAAGTTGGCCACCTGCTTATCTTGGCCTAGTTCGTCTTGAACCTGCATATTTCCATAAGACATTCGTTACTTGCTACTCTAAAAGTTGGCCACTTGTCTATCTTGGAAGTTGGCCACACTGAAGCAATGTTTACCCTATGATGATAATGATAAATTTACCTGCGTATCTTGGCCACGAAAATAGTTTTGTTATTTTTCTTAACTCTTTCGAATTCCCATATGAGAGGCAGATGTTCTCTATTTGTGACTGGACACAAAGAAGCACAGATTCGCACGATTTGTTCTTGGAGGTCAATGGCCAGAATACTACCCTCATAAAAGGGTGGTGAAGGAAGATGTGAATAAGAAAAAGCACGTACAGGGATTCAGGAAATGGTTGTATGTATTTGTTTACCCTGTCTGTTTTGGTAAAACCATTAGCTATATCGGCTCCTTTCATCAGTGGGAAGCTTTAGTAATTCCGGAAAATTCTCAAGGTTAAAGCTCAATTGTCATTTATTGGCACCTGACTGCACGTCAAAAGGTAGCGGAGGTTTTGAGATATGAATTCCCTCAAGATTTTCTCAAAACATCTTTTGCTCCGAGGGAAACACTTCTAGCTCATTAACAAGAGGTAGTTAACTACAATATTAGAATGTGCATATCTGCCAAAAAAATAAAGCAAATATGTCTAGAATGAACCACCATTCAGTAACAACTGAAAAGAAGTCATATAAATTGCATATGAATTTCTCAATTTATAACTTAGCTTTTCTTGTTTTCAATCTGAATAACTCAGTGTGCTATAAGATCAATTTCAATAAACTGCATACATACACTTCTATTTCATGGTTGTTTGTGTTATTGTGTTTTCAATCCGAATAATCCAATGTACCAGACTAGTTTTCAGGAAGAGAATGGTATGCATATATATTAAACATACTACCAAAAGCGCCGATCCTGGGGGACCGAGGGGGCCCGGGCACCCAAAAGCTCATGTGGCCCCTATTTTATTTATGAGTATACAATATTTGGTATAATTGGAGTGCAATTTGTATTAAAATCTTCATATATATACCTTCTGCATCTAAATGTTCCCCCCCCCCAAATTTACAGAGAAATGGGCGCTCTTGAATACTATAGTAATATTTTCTAGAACTGTATATTTTTATGATTACTCTATATACATTATTTATAAGTAGCTGCCGTGGCACAATCAAGTAATACTAGAAATCCTATTCTAAAAATACACAAATCACACTTATTTTCTGTAAGTTGGCCACCTGTCTAAGTTGGCCACTTTTCGATGGAACCGATGGTGGCCAACATAGTCAGGTTTCACTGTATTACTTTCAATCTAAGAAGAAAATATTGTAGTAGTATGAAGTTACGGAAGTTGGGAGGTGTGACATGTAAAAATAATGTAAAACGACTGATCTTAGTGTTTTATCCATAATTTTCTCGGTCGTTCAGATGGATAGTGATGCACCCAATGGAGGTTATTTCCAAATTCATCCCCATCTTCACAGGATGATGGCCTGGGAGAGCTAAAAATAAAATCTCAAAAATTACTTAAATATTTGTCGAATTCATAGTTTTCGGGGTGAGAAAGCGTTTATAATAACTTTGGAAGGTAATTTGTACCCACTTCAAGATGGGCTTTTTAATAATATCAGTTTCTCACCTTAAGAAGAAATTACCATTACAACTATGATATTAAGCCAACCTTCGTAATCGATGGAAAAATTATGTGGATGTATGTTTCGTCTTTTAAATTAAACAAGACATCTTAAAATCAAAGATGGGGTGGGTCAGTGGGTCGGTTGGTAAGTGGGTGAAATGGGTCAAGATTTGTGAGTGGGTCAGTGGATCGTGGGTCAAAAGGACGTGACCCACTGCGAAACACCACTCACCGTGACTCACACTGGCCCACCGGGTGGCCACCCTTTTAGTCCAAAGAACATTTCGTCCAGGGACATTTAATCCAAAGACATTTGGTCCAAAGGACAATTCGTCCAAAAGAGAATTGGTCCAAAGGACATTTCATCCAAAAGACAATTGGTCCAAAGGACATTTCGTCCAAAAGACATTTGGTCCAAAGAACATTTCGTCCAAAACACAATTGGTCAAAGGACATTTCGTCCAGGGATGTTTAGTTCAAAGCACATTTCGTCCAAAGAACATTTGTCCCGGTAACGCTTGGGAGTCAAGGGTTTGTTTCTAGTAGAAGAGTAAAAGTGATTCATATAACATTATGACTCAGTAGCCTCTTATTTCTAATGGAAATTTAAAATAGAGATTTTTTCCGCAATTTTCATTTCAATAGAACAAATAATGCTGAGATATTCAGAAAAACGTAAACGCCTGAAAACAAGATGGCCGAACAATAGGAGTGAGGGAAAGGTTGCAGTGTGAAGTATGTTTCTGTAATAACTGCTAACATGACATCTAAAATTTTCATGTTGTGAATGAAATAGTTCTAAAATAAGTACCGGTAACTAAAATTAATGGAGTTTAAATTTGAGTAAGTTAAATATTAGGTATTCAAACCCTTGTGTTAGAAAAGTGAAAAATTATGTGTCAGGTATATTTGAAGAAATACTGAGAATAGAAAAATACACATATGTGAAATATATTCTTAGTGTCCAAAGATAATACTCTTAAACAGTCACATTCTTGGCTGCAACATTGTGAAAAGTGATTAACAAATATAAGATGAAAGTTGGAACATTTCGTGTAGAATGCACGTATCTTTTCAGGTTAACCACAAGTCTGTTTTTTATTCGTAGACTATTGATAGCGTGTAACTTCGGCAGACGTTTCTACATAATTAATGAGTTGTATGACAAACCAGAATTGTTAACTTGTCTTATATTTTTATTTCAGTGTTACTCCTTATGCAAATATGGTATATAGTTTTGCTTTCATATTAATTTTCTCGGTACAGCAAAGTACATTTAAGATATCCATTGCAAAGTCTCAAACCAAATACAAGATTCACATGACCATGCGGAGACAATGTTGTCCGCAAATGAAGAGGGAGTATGCTTATCAAAAGGTTATTTATCATTTCGGGAGGTGCATTCCTTAACCAACGAAGCTACAACTGTATTTCTGCGAAGCTAGAACTGTATTTTTGTAAAATTATTAATGAAAGCAAAGAAAGGTGGCCATTTATTTTTCAGGCGTTTACGTTTTTTCTGAATATCTCAGCATATATTTGTTTTATCGAAAAGAAAATTGCGGAATAAATCTCTATTTCAAAATTTCCTTTAGAAATAAGAAGCTACACAAGTAACACTTCCCAAGTGTAACACTCCAATTTTGATAAAAATTTGGCAGGCAGATACTACACATAAAATAAATAAATACCTGTTTTTTATTTTCTGCGGAAACACAGTTTTAGGGGGCAAAAGCCCCCACCCAAACGTTTGAAAGTTGACGCCCAAAAGCCAAGAAGAAGTGGACCCAAGTGAATGAAATTGTGCACAGATATTGTATTCTCCTGAAAAGAAAAAACTGTTGAGCGGACCGAGGCGTTGACTGGCGGAAGGTGTGGACCGAAGCAAATGAAATTGTATGTAGATATTGAATACGTCAAAGAACGCCTTTGGTGTTTCACAAGTGTCTCCATCTGATTTCTTCAAATTTGGCAGATCAACAACAAGCACAAACAGTATAGTGTATTTTATATCATTTCAGGAGGCACCTTTAAGCATTACAATGATTTTCCGCATAAAAAAAACACGTGTCAATTAATTTCCTGTTTGCTGTTGTGCCAACTTTGAAGCAAAGCGGATAGGGACACTTCAAAAACACGAAAGACCTTATTTTACATGGGTCTCTAAAATGTCTACCCACAATTTCATTTGCTTTGGTCCACTACTTCCTGCGCTATTACGGTAATATTTACTTTTTTTCGGAACAGGCCTAGGCCCCAACACTGTTTTTCCGCACAAATTAAAACATATTTCATTTATTATTTTGCGAATTGTCCCTATACGAGGTTTCGTTGCAATTCTTCATACTTTTTAAAAACCTCTGACGTATAATTATTTGCACTTTTGACATTTCGTAATCAACAGTTTAAAAGGTCCGTGATATACGCAACCGCTTTTTTTTTTTCAGGAAAATACGAAACCAAATTACCTCAATTTACGTCTACAATATCTGTGCTCAGTTTCATTCAATTCTGTACACTTCTTCTTGCCTTTTAGGCCTCAAATTTCAAAATTTTGGGTGGGGGATTTTGTCCCTTAAAACCGTTTTTCCTCAGAAAATAAACTCGCATTCGTTTATTTTTTGCGTATTGTCCCTACACAATGTGTCGTTCCAATTCTTCATGTCCTTTAAGCACTTCTGACATACTGTTATTAGCACTTTTGATATTCCACGATCAAAGTTTTGTAGCGGTCTGTGTCCCACCCAAACCTTTTTCTTTTTTTTTTTTCAGGAAAATACGAAACCAGTCTTCCCTCATTTTATGTCTACAATATCTCTGCACAATTTCATTCACTTTGGTTCATTTCTTGTGACCTTTCGGCCCTCAAGTTTCAAACTTTTGGATGGGGGCTTTTGTCCCCCCTAAAACCACTTTTCCGCAGAAAAACACGTATTCGTTTATTTTATGTGTAGTATCAACCTGCTTATTTTTTTCAAAATTGGAGTGTTGTACTTGGGAGGTATTACTTGTGAGTCATAATGTTATATTCATTAGTTTTACTCTTCTAGTAGAAGCAAACCCTTGACCCTCATGCGTTACCGGGCCAAATGTTCTTTGGACGAAATGTGCTTTGAACTAAACATCCCTAGACGAAATGTCCCTTGGACCAATTTTCTTTTTTGAAATGTCCTTTGGACCAAATATCTTTTGGACCACTTGTGTTTTGGACGAAATGTCCTTTGGACCAATTGTCTTTTGGACCAATTGTGTTTTGGGCGAAATATCCTTTGGACGAAATGTCCTTTGGACCAATTGTCTTTTGGACGAAATGTCCTTTGGACCAAATGTCTTTTGGACAAAATGTCCTTTGGACCAATTGTCTTTTAGACAAAATGTTCTTTGGACAAATTGCCCTTTGGACCAAATGTCCCTGGACCAAATGTGTTTGGACTAAATGTCTCTGGACGAAAATTCTTAGGACGAAATATCTTTGGACGAAACGACCCGCAACCACCCACCGTCCCATTCTGTTCAGCGCATTGTAGACAGCATCTTCTGAATACTGGTGAACTTGTCTACGTTTTACTTTCAAGATCTCCATTTTTCTTCTTTTTTCATTTGTTTCAAATGAAAAAAGTTCAGGCATTTTTGGATTTTGATATTTGCAATTGTAAGAGTGGCAATAGCAATAAGAGTTCAATTTTGAGATACAGCTTTTAAGCTTTTAGAGGAGCTAACTGCTGGAAAAAAATTTAGAATCGCCTGTAGTATATGAATTATTATACCTAGTATAAAAAACTGAAAGTAAGTATGATTATCACGGTCAAATTGCAAAGTCAAATGAAATGACATTTGGTATATAATCTGGCCCCAATCCCAACTGGAAAGTTATCATACGCGTGTCACTTTAATTATAAAACATATCCTTAGTGGGGAGTAGGTGTCCGAATTTTGGCGAAAAACTTAGTATCTTACAAGCCGTTCAACTTAGAGAGCTGAAATTCAGTATGTAACTCTTTATTAAAAATAAACGTGTCCTGGCATTTTTAAAAATGTGTTTTATGAGCGGGGGATTTTCTATATATTGGAAATTGGTAGTGGGTTGATTTGTAAAAATTATCGAAAACGATTGATATTAGTTGAGAAACTAAGTGAGGAATGAAAACTACAGTCATTTGCATTTTATACCCACTGCTTTTTATTATAATCATTGCTGAAGCTGGTGTTTAATATATGAATCGTTTAGCGCATAAGGCAATCAAACCATAAAGTTGTGAGAAAAATGGACATAACGTGTGTATTCCAAGCTTAATTTCATGAGCATTTTAAATTAGTACGGCATGCTTAATTATATGGAAAAATAGTTTTTCTTTCTTTTTTTCTTACAAATTTCATCCTGTTTTCTACTGAAATGTATATGTAAGCAAAGAAAGAAATAATTATATATGATAAATTTAAATTCATCTTAATTTGGAAGATGAGAAACACTTTACGATAGTATATCGTAAAGGTCAGATCCACCAGTATTGTAACAGAGCGGTGCTTGAGCGATTGACGGTAGAAATACAAACCCCGATAAGTGAAAATTTCACAGTCTTGTTTTATTTCAAGTGTAACCTCTTTAGTCAATGGAGAGAAGGACGTGGATCATGAGTTGATTACGTTGGTGGGTCGGAGTTGGTCACAATGGTTCAGAGTGGTTCATAGTTGGTGGTGGGTCCATTCTGTATTCTACCATTAATTTCATAATTAGCCATCACCCTGTCCTTTAGATTAAAGACACAATCGTGGAACGTAGAACTTAATATTAGTGATGTAATAAACCCATAATGGGTCGCTTCTTGTTTTACCTTGGTGCATTATACTTTTGCAATGGTAAGACAAGTGTTTACCTTTTCTGGATAGTTTCACAGTTTCACATTTGTAGAGGTGGTCTCGGAGTTTTCAATGAAGGATTTATTACCATGTTGAACTCTCGCTATTTTGCACAAGTTAGCATAAAGACTCGAGACTCTTACCACTTTTTATAAATTTTAGTAATACTTTTAAATGACATACTACTTGATTCCCCTTGCCATTTTCAAATTTTGAGTCACCCTCCTGAAACCCTCCGGGGAACCTTGGGGCAAATCTTTTTCCTCGACACGGGGTACCTTTGAAATTATAAAATACATGTTTTCCGGTGTTGACATCTGTTTCATCGTTTCAGACTTTTATTAGTGTCAACGGGCTTCATGGATACCATGCTTCTTTATTCTCTTAGTTTTCAGATACAAGCCCCCATGCCGTAAGCGTCAGTGGACCACCGATGCGCAACTGGCGACTTTTCGCCAAAAGTCGGTGATCCCGCAGCTACGATCCGTGGTGGCCCCACTTCGGTTTTGAAAATTATACCACCAGCGGCAGAGACTCGACGAAACGCCAGCGAACTACAAAATTCCTCCCCAAAAATATGTTAAATCGCCCATATGCTTGATTTGTTTATATTCAGGTGAGTGTAAAAAACACTAGGGGAAAAAAGCACGTATCCCAACGTGGGCGCGAACCTTCAACCTTAAGTTTACTTGCCGCATATTCTTCTGACTTCGCCACGGAAACCATAAAGAAAATCTCGCTTGTAGAAGGATAAATTATTGAGATCTTAATTTAGCCAATCAAACAAATCCCTCTATTTCGAGTTCTATGAGATGGTACTGTGAACCGTTTCGAGATTTATTGCTTTCTGGTGGGGTATTATCTATGTGCAAAATTTGAGAAAATCGCCGACAAGTACCTTCGGAGACTCTCCTCTTTAGTGCAATGTTGACCAGAGATGGTGTGGGTCAGTGAAACCTGGATCTACAACATACTGACCCACCACACATCGTGACCCACATAGACTCAACACCCAACTTGACCCATTCACCCACCATGACCCACTATGACCCACCACCAACTATAAACCATTGTGACCAACTCAGACCCACTAAAATACATCGTCATTAAGTTTGATCCATTATCCACGCCATCCTCTCTACTGACTTAAGAGGTTATATTTGTAATAAACCAATTTTTTCCAGTAGTTAGCTCCTCTAAAAACTCATAGCCTGCATCTCAAAAGCCAAGTAGTAAGTCCTATTGCCATTGTTACAACTGGAAATATCAAAATCCAAAAGAGCCTGAACTTCTTTCTTCATGAAATGAAACCAAATGAAGAAAAGAAGGGAAATGGAGGTCTTGAAAGTAAAACGTAGACAAACTTGCCAGTGTTCAGAAAATGCTATCTAAAGGCACTGTGCAGAATGGGTTGGTAGGTCAATGGGTCAGTGTGAGTCACAGTGATGGCTTTCGCAGTGGGTCACGCCTTGTTGACCTACGATCCACTGACCCAGTCACAAATCTTGACCCACCGATCAACTCAATCTCTGATTTTACATTTAGTATATCATTTAAAAGATGAAACATACATCTACACATTTTTTCTCGATTGCGAAGGCTAGCTTGATACATATACTAGTTGAAATGGTAATTTCTTCTTAAGGTGAGAAATTGATACGATTAAAGAGCCCATCTTGAAGTGGTTACAAATTACATTCCAAAGTTATTAGAGAACGCTTTCGCGACCTCAGAAAACTATTACTTCGACAAATATTTAAGTAAGTTCTTACATTTTATTAATCATATCTCCAAGCCACTCATCCTGTGAAGATGGAGATGAATTTGGATATAACGCCATAGATTGCCTCACTACTCATCTCAACGACCCAAAAATCAATGGATAACACTCTACACTCAGTCATTTTACACTATTTTTACATGTCACTCCTCCCAACTTCCATCCCTTGAGCTATCTGAATTCCACAATATTTTTTTCTTAGATTGAAAGTAATATGTCTCCCATGTTAGGTAAAAGTTGCTCCAGACATTCCGGAGTTTCGCTGGAATACACACGTATACATACATCAAAACATTTTGAGCTGTGTGAGCAATGTTTTCGATGTTGCTCCTGTCAATTCAAAATCCAGGTGGCATAGTCGCTCAGACCAAAACATGGCACTAAATGACATTGTGTTTGTAATAGTGTCACGAACTCAAACTATGGATTTGAGACTAATCTCAGTCACTTGAGACATTTTATTTTTCATCCTTTATCGCCCGCCATAATAATGGGTTTTGAATCGATTGAATTGATTTTGAGTTTAACTTCCCGTCAGCAGTGATTCTATATGAGACTTGGATCTACTAATTAACGTAGAATCCGAACTACATGAGCTCTCACTGGGGGCCGAATCTGGGTCTCCCACACCGAAAGCGTGTACGCTATATGCTTAACCACAAAAGAGCTTTACGATGAGAGTTAAATTTCGAGTTTAACGCTTTCGGAGTTGTAATTATTAATACCTGCAACAACGAGACTATGGATTCGACACTAATATCGATCGCTTTTACTTTATATATATCCCCCTCCAACTCCCAATAGATTACCCCGAGAGTGCTTTTTTAGACTGTAAGCACTATATGTAGGAAGTTTGTTTACATGATGGAACATACACACACACAATATATATATATATATATATATAATAGGCGGAGTGAAAGGGACCATATCCATATACAAAACCCTTGCAGATTATTGAACTGAAATCCTTTGGAAAGAAATCCTATTCTGCCTTCTTTCTGGAGTATAAATAACTCTCTTAGACATGACTTCGTGTTCGTAAATTTCCTGTTTACATGGTTTTGGGGATCTTGAGTTTTGTGTCTGTAACGAAGATTGGAGTTTGTATTTAAATATAATAATTTCTGTTTATACCCGAATAGTCTCTTTACCTTTCAGAAAGCGTAAATCACTTGCTCTAATGAGAAAATTCAGAAGTAACTTCTGATGACAAATAGCTGCAAATAAATACACTACATAAGTTATTCATTGCGATGATATTATTTTCTTAATTTGTATTTAACATTCACATATATCATAGAATACCAACGTACTGTGAACACCTGTTATATTTTAAACATAATAATCACTATGTTCTTCAATGATTATATGATATATATATATACAATTGACGTATTTTAATGTAATTATTTTACATAATTTTTCATGCATTGCATAAAAGAAAATTTCATAAAAGAAAACGTTGACTAAGATGGGAATCGAACCCTCAACCTTACGATTTGAAATCCAACGGCGTACCACTGAGCTAACACAAGCGCTCTTCGGAGAATACTTCTAGCGATATATAGCTGTATTTAAGATAATAATTACATTCACATCCACTGCAAACGCTGTTTTTCTTCTAGCTTGACTTTTATTTTAGTACTCAGGAGAGAATAATGTTCTATGTCTTAACTTTCGCCATTCTTTTACATATGGAAAGATTCGTTTACGTATCTAAATATTCCATTAAATATGGAGAGCAAAATGGCAACAAGCATGTGCTGACATTAATACAAAGTTCGAAATATTGTATCATTAAGTATTTCAATCAATGTTGCTTTTTTATATATAATTGGTAACAAGTCTTATTATATTTAAAAGAAGAAAAACACATCTGCAAGATATTTCCCGATTGCAAAGGTTGGCTTCGAGGTTCGAACCTGGTTTACTTTTTCCCGAAGATACCAGAAGTTGGACTTAGAAAAATTTGCCTCGAAACAGCAATAAAGAATGCGCTCAACCTTTTTGAGACAAGGTGTACATTCTGAACATGTAAAACGTTTGTTCACAAAAGGTCATTAAAATATTTAATTTGCAAAAAAACATCGTCTAACTATTTCTGCCGCTCCCTATATATTAAAATAAAGTATGACTAAACTAAGTAAAACATTTACTCCGAATAGTCTCTGCAAGTAATTTGTAGAAAATTGTCAGAAATAATGAACATAAACTATTAGTTGTCAATTAAAAGTGTAGCAAGTGATAGTTCTAAACCCAAGTAGATTATTCATTCTGCTTCATTTAAATAATTAACATTTTACAAAAATATTGATCTTTTGGCTGTATCGTAAATATTTTAGTAAATAAATAAATAAAATACATATGTATAATTTAAACATTGCAACTGGAAAGCTGATTCCGTGGGTGAAGATAATGAATATTACTACAAACTGTTACAAAGCTGGGGGCCACAGTGGCCCAGTGGAAGCTGGTGGGTGCAGCTAAGCAGCCTGAGGTGTCAGCCTGTAGTGTTGTCAAAGGCTCGAGCGGCTCGGCTCACGACTCAGTCATCACCGAGCCGAACCTTGAAGTGAGCCGACCGTACACCTCATCATACCGAGCCTGTTCGAGATTCATAAAAGTGATTAGATGCTAATACAATATGAAGTATATGTTCTATAAGCCTCTCCCACAATTCTACTGCTTGGGGCTGAAATCAGTCAATAACGAGGAAGTTAATTATTCGTCCCTGACTGAAAACTGTTCCGCGAAGACATCTTTAAACAAATCCCATTTTTATGGAACGTAGTGAAGTTGATCAAAGACAAGCGCTACAATTCGACTCAACTGACATTTGTGTGTATGTTCGGCCGTTTGCCTGTTCCACAACTATCTTTTATTGTTTTGGTTTCATTTTATTGAAAATTGCCTTATGGTTTCAACTAATAATCCTATTGTTTGGGGATTTAACTCTATCAAGAATAAGGGGTGAAAGCTAAAACACTCACCCTTTACACATACACATATAAAACAATTTTGTGTTATAGGCAAAACAACTTAAAGATCATTTGATTAGACAAAATATAGCCTATTTTTACTTTAAGCCATCCGCATCATTCGAATTGGTTGCGGGTGAAATTGGCAATGGATAAGCGCGTAAAAGGGACCAAGTTCCTCTGAACTTCGAAACTTGGTTATTTAAATATTATAATAAAATATTTTAAAAATAACTTCCACCATATTGAGTCAATTTGATTCAATATGGCGTATATTTTCTTTGGGGCTTCTCGATCATCCCTATTAAACGAAGTCAATTCGGGTCAAGAGAAAAATTAAATTAACTTTTTCAATTTTACGTCCAAAGATTATGCCCTGTAGACTAAGGGGGACGATGATTGAGGGATGTGAATTATGATGGTAGACTTGCTGGAATGATAATGTGGGAGGAGACGGAAGTACGCAGGCTATCAAGAATTAGAGGTTGAATTAATTTACCCTGCCGTTTTAAAAAGATCCAGTATAACTTCTGTAAAAAGTATTTAATTATTAAAGAATATGGTGCGAATGTAATTTGGAGTTTATGAACAAGCCACACTTTTAGGGGTAAAATCAGTCAAGAATGACCAATCGCCTCCTCCCAATCATGTTACTTTACAAAATTCCAAACATTATTTTGTAGGTTCCCAATTATCTCCGCTGTTTGGAATTATAATTGGTGAATAATAAAGGAGTAAATTTCATTCCTATTGTCATGTAACAAGAAATATTTCGTGCAAATTAGAGTTTTGTGAAACATAATGTGTTTTGTTTGAAATTACAGGCATAAAGTTATTGTTTGGAGTTGAAGTTGGAGGGAAAAAATGTGAATTAATTTCATTTCGTGAAACTGTTAACAATATTTTTTCTCCAAAGTTCCAAATTTTCATGAAATAGCAGGTGTTTTCTTTCAGGCTATAGTTAGGTCTATTGTTTATGCTGTTACGCATGAGAGTTGGGGGAAATTAAGCCAATTTCAAGATTACATTTTACGAAAACTTCTGTGCTTTTGTTAAACCTGATTTCATGAAGCAACTTTTATTTTTGAAAGTGTAAGAACTACTATTGTTGGTATTGACTGAAACTGATGAAGAGAAAGATAATGTAAATGTAAAAGTTGAAAAGAAATCCGCTCGCTTCTTTAACACACAGCACAAGTAGTGGTGATAAAACGTTATTTTGTAAAGAAGAAATAAAATATATAATTTTAGCCCCAAATGTCTTTTGGGCATTAATTAGAAAAAAAATAAAATTAAAACTATTTTTTCTAAAAACGAAATAAAATTTTTAACTTTAGCTCCAGAGGTCTCTTGGACATTATTTGGGATGAAAATAAAATCAAAGTTGAATTTGATTAAGAAAACGTAATACATTTAATCCAGCTTCAAATGTCTTTTAGGTTAATTGAGAACAAGAATAAAATGTATAAGTTCTTTATCATTGAACAAAAAAGAAAAGATGAATAAAAGGCAAATATTTTGAAATGAAAGAATTCTAGTATTTTGTCTAGTCACCTTCTGCTTCTATAACGTCACCCAAACGATTAGGTATACTAGCTACAAGATTCGAGAATAAAGTTGGATGTTGTTGGAAATTATTCCAGAATTCTATTACATGTGCCTCAAGAATTCCTTTGTTACGGTCTTGTCGACGTTCTTTCCATTCTTGAACCATTAACGCCCAAAGATGTTCTATGGGGTTCAGGTCTTGCGATCGAGGAGGCCATTTTATACATATTAGCTCTGGATGATCTTCCAACCATGCTTGAGTTTGCCTTGAGGTATGAACACCACTGTTGTCTTGCATAAACACGAATTCCTCTTGTTCTGGAAATTTCTCGTGTAGAGACGGAAGCAGTGTATCCTCCAGTACTTGGATATAAGTCACACTACTAATTCGTCCAAGAACAGGAACGATCTCGCCCGGACCTTCAGCTGTCATATAGCCCCAAAAATGAGCTGAAATTCGTCTTGAATGTTCGGTGCGAATGACATGTTGTGGAAGACATGCGTCCCGCGTGGTCTGTATAATATCATTCTCCCTTGCAGATCACAGAAGAACACCTTCTCATCAGACCAGATGATGAGATCTCAATAGGCTTGTGGAAGACTCACGTTCTTCTTAGCCCATTCTGAACGCCTTTTCTTGTGGTAATCTGTCAAAATAGTTCTCATAGCTGGTTGTGCGTGATGGAGTCCAGCCGCAGTAAATCGTTGCCTTACTGTCTTGTGTGAACATCCTAGTTCAACAGCTTTGTCTCTCAACACAGACCGATGACGCAAAGGATGGTTCCGTACTTTTTCAACGAGAGCTTCATCTTGGGTCTTTGATGTTGCCCGCGGTCTTCCACTTCTGGGTCTTGACTTAGTCCACTCTGTTTTCCTGCTCCCTATGACGATCCAGCCATTTTCTCACATTTCTAGGATCACACCCAAAATCTTTAGCAATGAGAGACAATTTTTCACCATTAGCAGCACGGCCAATAATCTCGCCTTTTTGAGCGGCAGTTAACTCCAAAGCGCCTTTAGTTCTAGGCATTTTTGCTGACACTAGAATCACAAACGAAATACTTCACAGGATGTATGAATGTGAAGGCGTGTGTTAAGGATCAGAGTAATATTATGTGTTGATTTATTTATTGATGCATGTTCTCTGTGGGTATTATTAATTTTATTTTTGTAAAGAAGTAAGTTACTACCCGCAAATATAAATATAATTCTAGCTATACTCTTTTTCTATTTTTGACAAAATAATATGACGAGTGTGGATCCTTTTATTTGTTTTTGGGTGTGAGACTGTTGACCAGGGTTTGGTAGAGCGTTCACCTCTGGTGCTTGGGGTCCCGGGTTCGATCCCAGCCCCCGCCAAGTAAACTTTGTGGTGGACAAACACCGTGTGCGTGGGTTTTCTCGGGGTTCTCCCGTTTCCTCCCACTTTCTTCATTCCACCATTTCATTCATTACTCATCATCACCGTCTCCTTTAGCCTTACCGGCATAACCGTGGGACGTAAAACTCACAGATTTCATTTTTTTGTTGACCAGGGTGAAAAAAATCATGATTTTTTTTAAATATCATTTTTGTTAATTTTTTTTGCTTAAATCGATTTTTTTATTTAAATCAAAACTTTCTTCTCGTATAATACAAGTCGCGAACTGCAGAAAAGACATTAGGAATTAGGATTAAAAGTTAATTATGTCATTTAGGTGGAAGTATTGGGATTTAATTTTGAATTAATCCCCAGTCGTTTACCTATTTCTATCCCAAACAATGTGTCTCAAGCATTATGGAAAAACTTACAGCAACGTGTATTAATATAACCCTTTTCTTTTCGCGAAAGTTACTGATGTTTGCAGGGGCATATTTTTTTTAAAATCGAAACTAGCTAGCCGCACGAAATACATATAAAGTCCATAAATTTCGCCTAAAATTAACTAACTCTATGGCGTATGGAACCCAGAGGATCAATTCCACGTTCAGAAAAACTTTCCCTGACTTCTATTCTTAGCCAACTGGATCCATTTTCTACTTTGTACTCCTATATCTGTGAAATCCATCTAAAAGTTGTCCTCCCATTTGCGCCTAGGTCTTCCTAATGGTCGTTTTCCGATTGGTCTTCCAGTTAAGACTTTGAAACCGATCCTACTTTTTTCCATCCTGGCTACATGACCTACCCACCTGAGTCTCCTAGACTTGATGACCCTAACAATGTTTGGTAAACCGTATAAATTATGTAGTTCCTCGTTATGAAGTTTCCGCCATTCCCCATTCCCGTTCCTTTTGGGTCCGAATATTCGTCTGAGGATCTTGTTCTCAAATACTTTCCCGTCTATGCTCTTCCCTCATAGCAAGCGACCATGTTTCGCAACCATACAGAACAACAGGCATGATTATCGTTTTATATATTTTAAGCTTCAAATTTCTCGACAGAATTTGCGACGACAAGAGATTTTGAACTAAATAATAACACGAATTCCCTGCTTTTAGTCGACATTTAATATCTTCGTGAATATCGTTTTCGTCTGTTAATATTGATCTTAGATATTTGAAAGTATTCACTTTATCAAAAGTATTATTCGATATTTTAACGCATCCGAAATTTGCCGTATTACGATCCCGAATAACTTCTATGTATTTAGTACATAAATTTCGCCTGAAGTTTTAAATTTTTTTTAAAATTTTTTTTTTCGCAGAGAAGATCGAGCTTTTCTAAATACGACCCTATTACCTGAAAACAAACAAATAGACGTGGACACAAAAGAACTTTCGTCTTAAATTTTCATGATGATTTCTCCGTTGGAATAGTTTTAACGATTTAAAAACCCTGTGTTACAAAGAGAAGAAAGCAGGATTCACCCGTTATCCGTTCAAAACGGGATTTTCTCTAATCATCCTCTGCATGATACTCGTTATCATATTGTGCTTACATAATTTGAGTCTCATTGTATTTTATTATTATCTTCCATAATCGAAATAACAGAACAGAAACGGGATTTTACTTATTTTCACTTTAAATTAATTTATTTCGGATTATGATTTAAACCAACGACTTTTATTCAAAACATCAAGTGATTTAAATCTTGATTAGAAACGTGATTTAAATCAGACTGATTTAAATCAATCAGTAGCGTAACTAGAATTTTTCACAGGGTGGGCCAATGAAGGGCCTAAGAAAATTGTGAGGGGGCCATCTCCAATGTGTGTGTGTGTGTGTGTTTTCAAGGTGAATGTTTTCATCTTTGTTGTTCATGATTTTACTCTTTTACGGTGAAAGTGTAAGAATTTGCTACTTCAAACAACTAGGATACATTAATACAATTGATTTCCAATATAAGCAAGTAGTAATTTAATAGCTGCATTTAAAATATGTGTGGCTGGTAGGTTTAAGTGGAAGCACAGAAATACACTTTTACAGGTCAAGAAAATAACTTAGAGGTTCATGCCTCGACTTAAAAGAGGATCTTTCTATTCTTGTGGGCAGCAGCAAACTTATCAACAACTTCTTCAAGATCTAACGATTTAGCAATTTTCTTCAATATAAAGTAATCCTAAGTTTTTCAACCTATCATCAGTCATTGAATTGCCTATATATCTTTAATCTTTTCAAACATGAGAATGGTCTTTCACATGTAGCACTAGAAACTTATATAGAGATTGTATGTAATTTGTTGGTTTCTAGGAATGAGTTTTTGTAGACGCAAAGATGAACGAAATTCACCAAGGAATCAACTTTGGTTTTCTCTCGTCTTCATACAACTTTGATTTGATTTTACATTGATTTGATTTTACATTGATTTGATTTTAGGATTTTGAGTTTACATTTAAACATTTCCAGATCACTTTCATAATACTGGACCATATGCTCTACAATGCTGTAATTTAGAAAGTTTTCACCTTTTCGATGTAGAGTGGTGACCGATCTAATGATTTTGCTAAATGATCCAAAGCGTTTTTCCGCCTCAGTGATTGCTTTATCACTAGTAGGCAGAAAAATGTCTCTTAATATATTATCTTTAGAAAATTTGTTTTCTGCCTCTAATGAAGGAAGAGATTAATCCAAAATGAATTTGTGATATTTCGATGGGGAATGTCTAATTCGTTTCCACAAGGAACCCCTATAGTCTATCTGTTTGCGGCTCTGGAATTTCAGGACCATTTTCTATGCATATCGACAAATATTCTTGATAAATTTGTTCGAATGTTGTTCGTTGAGAGTCATATTCTCCAGACACATTTTCGACAGCGTTTGAACTAGTGAATCTACAAGAATCAAACCTTCCGACACGTCTGCATCTACTTGAAATAAGGCGAAGCTCAAAGTTACAGCATGGCAGAAGTAATATTAAATTTTACCCGAAAACATTCCATCTCGTATAGATGACATTTATTTCCCGGGTGGAATGATAGAAGTAAATAAATATCGCAAGTTCCAGATTTGGTTTAATACCGCATAATAATATAAATAATTGTTTGGTAGATAAACTGTATTAATAATAATAATAATAAAGTAAAATGTGATGTACGAGAACAAAAGTACTTACGAGACAAACGTCGCACAGAAACAGGAACTGAACTCTAACAGGACAGTGATTTGCCGTTCCATCCCACTTTAAATTATAAGCCTTCCTCTCGAAGCTTAAGTTTCACTCTAAAGTAAACAGCCAATAATTATCATGTATTCTTAATATTTCAGAAAAACGTCAAAATTTCACGCTCTAAAAAATGGTAGCCTAATCAGTGACGAAACTAGACATTTGGTGCCCAGGGCAAATTTTGCGATTAGCACCCGTTTCATCTACATCCACACCAATAAACACACATATTAGTTTGCTGGCGCCCGGGCAACTGCCCCGGTTCCAGTATCTTGTTTTGATTCGGCCGTGGTTCAATTACTTTTTGTTACTTTTACCCTTGAGCTCTAACACTGAGTGCTGAATGTGCCTTTACGTTATTAAAATGATGAAGTGAGCACTCTTTGAAGCAAAAAGAACAAATATGTTTTTCTTTCCCTAATATCAAACAGTGTTAGAACAGACATTTAAATCGGGACTCCTTACAGCAAAAGAAGTATACGTGGTCCTTTTCTTTCTTTCGTTTGTTTACCTTCACTACTTTTTAGAATTTGACGTGAATTCAAATGCACAAACACTTCACACCCACACCGAATGGCCAAAGCTCAGCGATAGAACATCAGCTTAAGATTCGGAAGATGGTGTGATTGATTCCTCGTGGATAAATATTTCAACTGAAGAGATTACCAAGATTCTTCCTCGGTGGCCCTATTGACTAATTTCCATTATTTCTATCCTCTGAGTCTCGGATGTTTCAAAGCCAAGAGATGTAGTTCTCTTATAGTTCAAATGTAGTTGAAATAACTCTACTATCCTGTAGTCGATGCTAAATTCATATTGTAAGTTTTGAGATTAGATTTGAAGGAGGGGCATTAATTAGTATATCCTGTTGAAAATCCATGTCACCACTGATTTACTGCTGCATAATTCCTACAATGTAATTTTCTCAGAAATGCTTAATGCTTAATTTTCTCAGATATGCATATTTTGACACAGAATTAATATAAACCTGTGATAAAAATTGGTATTTACTGACTGAACTTACTGAATGGAATATCTGTAGACCAGTCCCACAAGCATCAGATAACAGGATGATACAACCTGGTCATGGGAATAACTGCACTTTTACACAAAACAGCATTACTGCCGCGACCAAGTTGTGTCATCTCGGTATCTTACCTGATCAGGAGATTGTAGCACTGGTTCTGTGATAAATTTCGGAATTTGTCTAGTAGTAGCAGTTTTGGGATTAAGCTACAGTTAAAATAGTTTAAAAGAAAATACTTCTGAAAGATTTATTTATAAAGAACCACTGGCTTTTGTTAGCCTCATTTCCCCAGGCTTTAGTTAATAGAATAGGTCCACCAAGCGTTGACTCCGTTTTCCTTGGAGATCGCTAGTATCGCTTATTAACATCGCAGCAGAAGGTTTCTACTTAGTTGCCACGGTCAAGAGAGTTAGGAAATTAGACGTACTAGAGACAAGACCAGAAGGTAGACGAGAAGGAGAAGCGGTACCAGTAGCAAATAGTAGGTGTTGATAGTATTCAGTATCTTAATTTTCTCGAACTTTTGGGATACGAACAGCAGAGAGAATGACAGAAATAATAAAAACTGCTCTCTTCTTTTACTGTATATTAAATAAGACCTCTCGATATTATTTGATAATAAATAATAATAATACCAAATTATTTAATGGATGCTATGCATTTGTTCTATGTCGCCATGGTCTATGGAAATTAATTACTTAGTGTACGAAGACTTCTTTCGTACAACACGAGTATAAAGTTTTACTGCAGTGCATGCTATTTGTAAGGAAGCATATCTTATTTTAGTATGACTTTCAACATTGAAGCAAATCAGAATTCAGACTGATTTTGCTTCTTTTCTTTTTTTTTTTTTTTTTGTTCTTTGTCGAAAACAAAGAAGACAACCAGATAAGGGACAGAAGGAACGTTCAGATGCTGAGGTCAATGCATGCATCTTACAGATTTAGTTAAATTAGATCTTGCTGTACTCCAAACAAAAGGGAGCCTGAAGATTTTTGCTTGGAACGCAGACTATTGCAACATACGATATTCTGCAGTTGGTAACTTTGTTGTCGAGATATGTTTCGGTAGTAATTTAACTTGCGGTCACTATTAATTCACCGTTTGTTGACCTATAGCAGTATCACTCTGTGTGTGGGGGCCAAGATTTTGAGCAAGGGGGCCTGGCCCCCCCAGGCCCACCCTTGGCTCCGCCACTGAATCAATCCACCCTGCTGTTGACCCAATGAAATTTCCTTCAGTAGTAAGCAACTAGTTATTCAATGAGTCATCACTAAACGCTATAGGCATAAAAAGGCAAAGCAATATCGCCTGAAGGTCGTTTGAAATGCGTGTCTTGTCTTTGGTTTACCTGTGAAGTGAAAGCACTTTGTTTCTTCTACTAAGTTATGACACATTTTGTCAATGAAATATTGGTCTGTCTGTGAAAACAAAGAGAGGAAAGAAAAAAATATGAGCTATCCGCGCCAGTCTATTAGATCTTTAAGCATGTTGGAAAAATAAACCATGTCCTGTATTTAACCAAAATATGGTTAATAAACTAGCGTTGTTATCATTAAAAGCCGTATGTGTCCTGGAACCTTGTATTATACCTGGAAAAGTTCGTGTGAGATCCAGAGGAAATGTAACATTTTATGACTATGCAACGATAAATGAAAAAATGGAAGCCTGATCGGTCTGTCTTAGTGGTCGGTGCGGAAGACCTGGGTTCGATTTCCAGTGTGAGTTTATCTGGTTTGGGACAACACGTTTGCTGTAGGCCCATGTCTCATATAGTCTTGGTGCTGCAAATTAAGTTATACTTCTAACCATCCAACCCATCAGTCTTAAAGCTCATAGGATTATGAGAAAGTGATTGGTGTGATCCGTGATGCATTGCAATTAAAAAAGCCACAATGAGAATCACAATGCTGGATATAAAAGTTGATCTCTCGCTGAAGCATCGTGACTTATAATTAAATTTCAGATTTTTATCTTCTAAAAATTCCTAGAATGCCTATGGGTTCCTAATATAAGCTTGGCAAAGTAGTTAAATATTTTCTAAAACTCATGAAATAGAATCAACAATTAATTTAAAATTATTGACTGAGTATAACTGTAAACCCAGGGTTTAAAAAGGAATATGTAAAAATAATTAGACACACAGTTGCATTCGTTTGGATTTTCAAAGCACGTTTTCACTGTTCATATCAGTTTAAAAATTATCAACCAACTAATTACAATTTTCATTCTCCACACTAGAAGAATAAGTGTACGAAAATGTTATTTGGGAAGTATTTAAGCCTCTTTCCTGCCCCCCAGAAAAACAGCGAATGATAAAAGCTATCCCAGTCAATCCACGTGTTAACTACGTATGTTCAAAATTCATTGTGAACAGTTAAATTACTTCCTTGCTTTGACCATTTAATTAGGATCTTGTAGCAATTACCCCCGTTCCCCACCCCGTACATTCTACACGACAAATTTTACTGGCTCGCTTGATTGAATTTTGACAATCCCTTAAAATCAAATAACTTATCTTTTCTCTTATTCTCAAGAGCTTATACTGTAACAGAACTTGCAGTTATCTTTCAGTGCAATGTTTGACACACACAGACGCAAACATCAAACAAGAAAGGCAAATATAAATTTAGTGAGAAGAGAAAGCAGAATCGTGTTGCTATAATTCCATTTAAAAATTAAATGAACATTAATGAAAAATTAGTTTCACGTTCCACGATAAAGTCCTTTAGGCTAAAGGAGACGGATCATCAACGAAACTAATGTTTCTTAAAGTAAAGTTTTAATAATCTCCTAACGAAAATCGAATCCGAGACTACACGAACCACAGGCGCACACGCTACCCACTAGATCAACAGGAACGGTTAGGGCTTCTTTAACTGTGTCATAGACACTTTCATTTCCATCGTCTCCAGGTTTGTTCGGTTATACCGGATCCAGGTAATGAAATTCTTATCTAGTTTCATTACTGTTTCCCAATAACAAATTAATTTCATTTTTCTCTTGACCCAATTGATTTCGTTTAATAGGGATGATCGAGAGACCCCAAAGAATATATACGCCATATTGAATCAAATTGACTCAATATGGTCTGAAACAATCACTTGCTATACTTTTAATTGACAACTAATAAGTTTATGTTCATTATTTCTGACAATTTTCTACAAATTACTTTCAGAGACTATTCGGAGTAAATGTTTTACTTAGTTTAGTCATATTTTATTTTAATATATTTTAAATATATTTTATTTTATTCTTTTTATTTAATAAATATAATTATATTTTTCTTTCTTTTTCTATGGGAATTAACAATTCTCATTTTTTCTGTTTATTATGGGAATAAGGAAAATATTCTGGACAATTTTAAAGCACTTAACAACAAGGCTTAGATAAATATGCTATTTTATTTTGTTATCTATGTAATATATGAGATACATTTTTTCTTTTTTATGTAGGAAAATTAACGTTTCTCTTTTGTCTCCTAAGGAAATTAGAAAAATGGATATTCATAACAGCATATGTTTCAAACACTTAATGTCAAGGAGCAGATAGACTATTCTATTTTGTTCTCCCCATGAAATAAGCATACCTTCTTCTTTCTTTCTTTCTTTCTTTCTTCATGGTAGCCCTTCAGACATACCTACACGATAGCCAGTAGTTTGCCTGAAGGCATAACGTCGCGTAGCAAACAACTCGGTTCGACACGTGCCAATATACCTACCTTCTGAATAGAGTTGGAAGTCATTTTTTTTTTTTTATTTTCATGATTTCATGGAAAGTTCTGTACTACTTCCACCACTACTACTTATCTCCCCAAAGTAAGCAAATCGCCTTTTTGAGTACTCTTTTCATTATATTTTATTGAAAAAACGTGTTATGAACGATTTAAAGAAAATAGAAAAATTTCCTTCGCCCGGGTTTGAACTCACGCCAAAAGCAATTCTTGTTACCAGCCTGCAACGCTAGCGCACACGGCCACGGGGACCGATAGCAAAAAGCGTGTGATTTCTGTTATATACATAGGTATAGGCTACGTAGCAAGATACGGAGAACGCCAACCAGAATCGTGTATTTAGTTACTACTTCCGGGAGTACTCTTCCGAGCAAGATCTCAACAACCTAGTCCAAGCTAGACGTCAACTATGTCAATAAAATTCATTTCAAACGGTTCACCCATTTTTCGTTATAACAGACAACGCATTTTTCATTTATATACTATGTAGATATACATTAATATTATTGTTACTGTCTTTTTTATTTAGGTTATTTATTGATATAAAAAATTAAGTATTAACTTTAATATTTAACAGTATCATACAAATTCATCGTGCATATGACGACGTGTCGTCGTCCCCAGGTCTGTTCCGGTCATGCCGTGACACGAGTGTGATTGTTTCCAGGTCACGAAGTTCGTAACCAATTATCACTGCTTCAAAATACCAGTATAATAATAGGGTATGTTCTAACCCCAACGGGTAGGAACTGACTGTGGTTAGATTTTTTTTCCTAAAAACGGAGCTCGATTCTCAGTAGAAGACTATGGTTTCGGATCCCACGTTAAGCTCTAAGTCCATGTCTCATATAGCCTCCCTGCTGAATGGGACGCTAAAGTAAAAGCAACTACTACAACTAATAACAGACATTCTACAAAGAGCTCTGCAGACCATTTTCTTCATAATAAATATTTTTTTCATATCAAACAGAGCAAACACAAATGTATAATTACAAGCATTCTATTAAAATCATCCGAAGTATTCAGAAACCTAAGAAAACAAAAAACAAAAAAAAAACAAGAAACAAAAACAAAAAACGATTTGATGTATGAACTTCTACCAAACATAAGTTCTAGCAAGCAAAGTAGGCTATTTTTAGCAGTATTCCATTTGATCAGTTGCTACATTTGCTAATAAAAAGTTGACGTTAAATGTTCTCCCTGAAATATACGCAAAGGAGAAAATACTTTTTGATCAAAGATCCGGCTTTAGATTGGTTGATTTATATAAAAACCAGGGACGTGTAGTGCATATTACCGCTGTTACCGGCGGTAACGGTAAAAGTATTAGTTTTTCGTTGTTTTCATATATCTTCAAATTTCATTATCGACATAGGAAGATGTTTACATTTACCTTTTTCTTTCTTTCTTTCTTTCTTTTTTTCTTTTTTTTTTTTTTTTTTAAAGTTTGGATGGCCTATGCTTCATTTACATTGTGAACGAATGCAACATGCCAACACCAAATAGGAGCATACTGTTGTTGATACCGCAGATTTCAGAGGTAACGCAAACCCCGATAGCGTTCGTTCACTCCAGAAGCACCTTTTAGCGTGTCAGCCAGAAGCATCCTGCGAGCTCGTATTTGGAATTTCGGAATAGCCCTTATGTTACCGTTCGGCTGAGTGGAACAGGAAAAAATAGGAACGTTCCCTGTCAAAACAAGGAGAATCTAGAATATCATCAACATGTATATTCTACTCACCGCCCGCTTAGGAATCTATTCGCTCTCCTCTCGCTGTAGAGGATCGAGCGGGCGGTAACTTTACTATACTGTTTCGTTTGCTTCCCCATTCTAAGGATAGAAACTTGGCTGTAATTTCAGTATTCATAAGGTTATTTCACTGTCTTAACAGCATACAATTTCGGACAAATATAAGTAGCAGGTTTTTCATACTAATAGCATTTAACGCGTGTTACTGTGAGACTGATGTTTCAGTGCATTATTTATATGTTAATCTATCATTTTTACACGACTTTTGTATGTTAATACGTTATCTTTAAACTTGAATATTACAGCAACAGTGAACAAGAAGAATATATTTCATAGGATATTCTAACAAAAATTTAATATAGGTGTACTTTGGTTCAAAATAAAGTTTCTCATTGAATGTTAATTTGAACTTACGGGCATTATTTTTTTTTAAAAAAAAATTGATTTTATTTCTGTTTAAACGGTATATATAAATTTAGATGGTTATCTCATGCCTGAAGGAGCAAAGATATTGTCAGTGCCTGAAGTGTCATTAAATATATAGAAATGCCTATCGATGAAACACATTGTGCTATATGAGAACTGTTTCAAGAGCAAGGGGGGATAGTAATAATTAGAGCGAAGCAGAGATGTTGCCCGCGCTGCTTCCAATTCGAGTAATTATTATTATTTAGGATTTATGGCAATTGTTGAAAACATTTTGTTTTTAATTTAGTATAGAAAACTTTCGATGCAACAAATTTCCAACTCTAGCCGCTAGCCTACTAGTTGAATTTGCACTTTGATGCAGTTTGATGTGCTGAAAAAGAACTGTGCAATCGTCTTCATCGTACCGCAGTTTGACTGTCTGACTAATTTTCAATACGGAAAACTTGTTGCTCAAACATATGATGAAACTCCAGTTATGGTTGGTGAGGTAGGGAACTGCAGTCTCTTGTTAATTATATTTTCATTCTTATGCCCATAGACTTAATTTAGTTTTAGAAAAGTCCGTTGATTATACAAAAGGGCACAGGCATAAATAGCACCCCCGCAACCCTTGTGGCGGACGGGGGTTGCAAAATATATCGAAACTAAGGGCGCATAACTAGGTTGCGGGGGCACTGAAGCTTCAAGTTACGCTACTGGAAAAGGGTATAAGTTGTTTTTTAAAATTGTGTTGGGACTTGCTTCTTCCTCGAAGTCTTCAAAAAGAACAAATGCTCTCGATTATTTAGTCAACAAAAGTATCCCAACAGTCTCAAACACAGGGTATGGAACTATAGAAGTAGGGTAAATGATGTGCTGTATGTCCTTAAAAATAAACGGTTAGGAGTCTTTAAATCCATGATGGATAAAACGGACGAATAGGATTCTCAAACCAGAATTTGTGTAGCAAAATTCTATCAAACATTTCAAAGTTTTGACTTCAATTTTTTATTTAACTGTTTTCTGTTATAGCATCAAGATAAGAAATCTTGTTCAATATCTTACAAAAGAAATTTCATGATGTAGATTACTGCAGAAAGAAAACAGTTGAGTTTGAAGAATGTCTAAGATCATTGAGAGACAGTTTTAATAATATTTAGTAAAAAACTGAAAGAACCTGAAGAGTCACATTGTTCAAAAAGGTCAAGAGTAAATGAAGTGGGATTTGACCCCTTTACCAATGCCTATAGTTTGAAATGGTTGATACACTGAAAGAAAAAGTGAGTACTATATTTTCTATTGGGAAACAAGAGTTACTTGTAGTATCAGCAACCGGTAACAATCGTCAAAGTGTCACGCCACGTCACTGATAAAAACAGTGAGTTTGTAACGACACTATTACAACCATAGGATTCAAACTTGTGTTGCCTTATTCAAGGTTTAAAGTTCTTAACATATTTCAGATTCTATCGAGAATCAAATTCAAGGTCTATATTTCAAGGTGAAGTGTCCATATCTGTTCAAGAAACTTGTATTTCAGAATCTACTGGCAATATTATCGCTAACTTCAAATACCCTGCATTTCGTTCAGTTTATTGTATTATAAAACATTGCTTAGTTCCATTATAAAATTGTTCATAATATTTGTCATATCATTTTCGATATTTTTAGGTATATATATATATATATATATATATATATATATATATATATATATATATATATATATATATATATATATATATATATATATAGTTTCATTTCATCATATAATGAAATGTAATCTCATAGTGACAGTTTGAACAATAATTTCTGTTTTGTTAAAGATTAAAAGATGAGAATTTTATATAAAAAGGAAAAAACATAATTAGTGATATTTAGTTCCAGAAATAGGGATGATGGAAGTCAATGTGTTGATCACACACAAAACAGCTGAAATCCATTTCCTTGACCATATTCAATTTATTTTGATCTGTAATCTTATTCATAGTTTTATTAACAGTCAAATCTAGAAGTTTTACCGTTGTAAAATTCTACTTCATTTTTTCACTTGACAAGAAAAAAATAAATATTTGCAGAATATCGAATGACACCTTGAACTGTAACCATATGTTTCTTTCTACTAGAGTCCTACCTGATCAATAATAAAATAAAAATAAAAAATAGCGACACGAAGATTCGAACACGGGTCGCGGGAATGGGAAGTCTGCACGGATCCAATTTTTTTAACACTTTATTTACATCCTTAGTATTACATATTATTTACATACTAAGGATGTATTTTCACAGGAAGATTTAACGTTAAAAAATAGAAGAAAAAAAATTCACCAAAACATATTGATAGTATATACAAAATAGCAGACGATTAAGTTAAGACAGTTAAAAAATTAGCAAAATATTTCCTCTTACGAACAATAGAAACGCTGGTAGCAGCGGATTTGAGGAAAGCAAGCTAAAGATCGGGGTGATAAGGTCCGGGGGTGGTTAACAAGTAGACAATAGTTTGTGCCACAAACAAAATAATAGTATTATTCTTTGTAACAGGATAGTAATTAAAATCTGGGTAGAGTATTAAAGCAGTGGCACGAAAAGAGGAAGGATGAACACGACATATTTTGCTTAAAAGTAGACATAACTGCTGCCAAATACTAGTGACTGAGGAACAAGTTTCGAATCTATGACTAAGTGAGTCAGGTTGTTGGCAAATATTACACAAGTTATCAGCACCAATGTTTAAGTGATACAAACGTTCTTTTGTTTCATATGCATTATTAACAATAACATACCAAAGAGATATGTGGGTATAGTTCAGAAATTTTGCATGAACATTACACCAGATACGAGACCAGTTATGAGAGGGTTGCTTGACTATTATATGTGGTGTTACTGCGGGATGAATGTTTAAATAGTGCCAATACAAGTCCTTAACAGACATGCATTCTATTTCACATTTTGCCAAAAGTGCGTAAGCCATGTCTATTATGACGTCTTTCAGATGAGGATATTTCCAACTCCACGGGAAGGCATTGATAGGTCCCTCAAGGTCAATACAAGCAAAACACGCTGCAAACACCGCTGCAGAGACAGTGCTGTGAGTAGAACACGCGACCTGACAGCTGCGATGTAACAAGAGAGCTTTGGCTTGAATGTTTACATCTAGAAACTAATGCCCCCGTCCTTGGGAAGCAAACGTAACTGAGTAGAAGACACACGTAATAATTTGCCGTGCCAAAGGAAAAACAACGCAGAACTATGTAAGGAGCGGGCGATATTGTGGGGGAGGGGATAAATCTGGGCGAGATGCCAGAGTACGCTATACCCAGTCTGTTTAAGAAACAGCATTCTGCCTAATAAACTAAAATGACGATGTTTATGAAAATAAAGAATATTTCTAATTTTTGCAGCAACGTGGGCGAAGTTAGTAGTAATGGTACGGGTGGTAATAGGAAACCATTCAATTCCTAGTATTTTAAGAGAGTCGACAACCGAAAAATAAACCCCATACTCTTGAGTACAATTGTCATTTAAACACATAATTTTCGTTTTACTGTCATTTAATTTTGCACCAGATACTGTTTGATACTTAGTTAATAAATGCAGAATATGTTGAATTTCTACAGGGCTATTCACTAAGTAATGGGTGTCGTCAACGTAGCTTTGTGCAACAATTTTAGTATTATATACAGGGACCCCTGGTAAAAAAGATTGAACAGAAAATAACAAAGGAGCCAGAGATAAACTAAATAAAATACTGGACATGCTATCGCCCTGAAGGATTCCGTTATTAAAAGGAATCGCTACACTTAAGCCACCATTAATCTTCATCTTAGTGATTCTCTGAGAATAGACACCATTAATCATAGAAATAAATTTGTCACCAAAGCCAAAGCGAGTTACCACATTAAACAAATATTGATGCTGAATTCTATCAAAAGCCTTCAGTCCGTTGAAAGAATAGCCACTGTATGATCAGTTCTACACCCATAATATGCTATAAAATCTCGAAGATTGGATAGCGCTTCATACATACGTCGAGTCTGTCCATGGCCATATTGGCAGGGGCTTAAGAGGTCTTCAATGTATGATTTCATTCGCAGAGTTAGGCAACGGGTCAAAATTTTGAGGTCCGTACACAGTAAGCTGAGAGGTCGAAGAGCATCAACGTCATGGGCGTTTGCATGTTTGGGAACCAACACAGTGATACCCGTTCGTAAGGAGGTTCCTAAAATGCAACTATCACGATACTCGTTAAAAAGGTCAGTAAGAAAGGGAGCAAGGATGTCAAGAAAAGTGACATAGAATTCCACGGGCAAGGAGTCGACACCAGTGGATTTGCCTCGCTTACCAAGTTTAATAGATGTCATAACCTCTTCTACCGTGAAGGGCTGGCTAAGACGCTCCCTGTCACCATCGGTTAAAGTATCTGGTATGTGATCAAAAATAGTATCATCACTGACAAACGAAGAAGGCTTGGCATAGAGATGTTTAAAATGTTCTATAAGATATGCAATCACATGAGGTCCCTTATATAAATGTCCATCGGGGTCTTTAAGATGCGAAATCAGCTGTTGTTTACCTCTACTGCGTTCTCCCTGTACGTGGACAGTACTAACAGATTCTGTGGAATCGGTCGAAGGAATCTTGCTACGAACAATATGGCCGTACATACATCGGCGATGCATAGAGAGAAGAAAAGCCTTAATTTGATGAAGTTGAGGCCGAACAGATTCGCCTTGAGCCTGCGCCTTCACATAGTCCCGTAAAAGCTTAGAATAATATGAATGCTGTTCACAGAAGGCCTGATGACGATGAATACTGTATTGTTTAGTAATAAAGCGAAACACAGGTTTTACACGTTTCTCCCAAAAGTTCATAAGAGTACCTTTATAGCTGCGTTTCTCCTCCATTAAGGATGCCCACTCAGCACGAATGACAGATTGGTAGTCCGCTTCAGCGAGTATCGACGTATTAAAATGCCACAATGAATTACTTTTAAGGAATGTAGTTATGGGTAAATTGATAGTCATAACGACACAATAATGATCACTAAAAATCACAGGTTCAATTTTGATGTCCTTGACGTAAGGCAATAAGATGCGGCTGACGTAAATTTGATCGAGTCTCGAGGATGAATGCGATGTTCAAAAAGTATGACCCGGAACGCTGGGAAAATAGAAACGCCACACATCGACGAGGTCGTATGTTTCAATCACTTTGTGGAGGGAAGGTGAGAAGGGGTAATGAGGCTGGGCATCTATCTCCGAAAGTACTGCATTGAAGTCTCCAGCGAAGATACAGAGGTTGGACCCATTGTATAACACCTGCATGAGATCAGTTTCGAAGAAATTGTTCCGTGCCCTAGTTTGAGAGTTCCCAGCAGGAGCATAAGTGTTACAGAACCGTATAGTCCGTAGTTGGCCCACAGTAAGTCTATCGGTTAGAGGAGTAGGATTTTCGATAAAGTCTATATCACTTCTATAGATAATTGCAGTTCCTAAGCCTTGGGGATTAAAATTAGAGCACCAGGAGTGAGTAAATAGATTGGAAAATTCAGGCAAAGCCACTTCCTGTGTGAAGAGAATATCTATCTCTGCTTTACGTATGAAATCACTCAAAGCATGTTGCTTAACCAAGGAACTTAAACCGTTTAAGTTTAGAGTGGCGATACGAAAACTATACATTTGGATCCACCAAAGAAAAAAAATGTAGAAAAGAGAAAGAAGAGGACATTAGAGAGAGAAGGGATATTACGAAGGATCCGATGCACTGTCAATCCCTTTCCTAGGACGAGACTTTGAACGGGTACGAGTAGACTCTACAATATAACTATCTTGAGACTTTATTAATTTCAAAGAAAAATCACTGTCATCACTTTCAGTTTTCTTTTTCTTGCGCCGGGTTTGGGACAAAAACACATTTTCACTTGCACTAAGGTTACTAGCAGTAGGAACAACCACATCACTGGGCAAAACACTGGCACTAGTAGGGGACTCGTTGACACTAGGTGGGGCACCAGAAGGGGACATAGAGGTAATAGTTGTCACATCAGATTGGCGGTGCACAGAGGGAACTTCATCACTGTTGAGCACACGTTGGTCAGAAAGTGTACATAAACCTGTATCAGGTTCCTTTAGAGGATCAACAATATGGTCTTCACTAATGGGAGGGGCCTCTTCAATATTCACTGTGCCGTTAGCAGAATCAATAGTATCAGAAGTCAACTGAGCTGTATGCATCATGGAATCACAAGGAAGGTGCACGGGAGGGTCAAGCGATTTGACAGCAGGAACGTCATGAGGCGAGGTCAAAATTGGGAAGGTGTTGAAATTTAGTAATTCTGATGTGGGCGTTGCGGAAGGAAGATTAATAGGAGCAGGGCGTGACAAAGGGGAAGATCGGAGTACGGTACGAGAGGATAGGGGAAGGGTACTAGAGCGACGCTTATCACAATCTTGGAAAAAATGTAGAGGACTATCACAGAAACTGCATGTCTTGATTTGAACATTATAAGTGGCCCACAATCGTAAACCTGCGATTGTCACATAGGAAAGTATGGAATGCTTAGTGTTCATGCGGATCAGCTTCCTGCCAGTACAAGTTTTATAAATGTGACCTGCATCATAGTATTCGTCTTCAATATGTTGCACCTCGCCGTACTTAGAAAGCACACTGATGATTTTAGCATTATCAAGTTCACTAGGACATACATGTAGTTTAACTAATTGCGACATATTACTAGCAGAATCAAGATCCAGAACAAATTCACTGATATCAACTTTGTACACCACTTTACCCTGTGAATCACGTAGTATTTGCTCGTAAGTAATCTGGTTTAAGTGTTTAATATGCAATATTTTCCTGTTGAAGTCCATTTCTATTGAGATAACCTGGTCCGGGGATAATTTGAAGGTTGAAGCAATCCATTCGTGGAGCTTAATCGACGTGGGACGATTACTGACAGGACGAAAATTAATTCGTATAGTATTCACTCGTAAACTAACCATGTCGCAAAATCGTTATCAAAAGACCAAAAGAATAGCACTGGGTCGTAATAAAGACATTCACAGTCCAATTCTACACACAAATGTGCCAAACACGACGAACAAAAACGAAGCGTTCGCAGCTACACACGACCTACAAGCACACAGCAGACGAGCGATGTGCACACCGCGATTGTACAGACCGAACTGATCCAATGAGCTACGGAATAAGGCACACGAAACATCTACTGTATAAATATATGGCAATAATCGTAAGCTCCACGCTGTGAAAGAACTTTTTTTCCTTTTATTAAGTTTTACGATATTTCAATAGTGTCTTGGGTGAACTGCAAAGAGATAGATCATGCAGTTATCGATTTGGTTAGGGATTGAGCTTTAAAAACTTTTAAGACATTTAATTAAATCGCGATATGGTAGCAAGGAATGTGTAGCGATTTCATTCTAATAGCAATGGGGAAAAGATTGTATACCACGGAGAACATGCATTTTCTTATGTGACAGAGAATACATCATTTGGTAGCAGGGGGTAGCCAGGATTTGATTTCAGGAGGACCACTGGCTAAATGTTCATTTGGGATGCGTCCGGGGGTTCACCCCGCAAAAAAGTTTAAATAAAACCGCAATCTTAGGCCTTATATTAACAACTTCTACAAATGTCGGGCCTTCCAAACCTCCTGGCTACGCCACTGCTTGGTAGCATCCATTCTTCCTGATCATAATCAGTCTGTGTTCACTTACACTTTCAGCCATAATTTTATTCTTCCAAGCCAAGAAGAATGCCTTCGTTCTATGCATTTGGCGTTCTTAAAAGTAAAATTATGGTATAATTAAAGGTGTGATTTTGCCATTTGAATGTAAATTTATGTCCCTTACTGACCAAAACAAATCTTATGGGCGCAATCTGCTTCCTAAGCCCCGCGTGTGTGCTTCTCCCTGTTCCCAATAGAAAATTTAGTTTAGGTATTTTCTGCAAACCTATTCGCGAGATATAGAATTTCATACTCAGTAGTTCTGTTTATTTGGTACGGGAATTAATAGAATTGGAAATAATTCGTTTGTATAAGTATAATTATGCAGAACATCGATGAATAAATGTTTTGTGTTGCTAAAAATGTATGCAAATTTTTAGGAAATTTTCTAGAGAGGTGGAAAATATTCTTCTCAGGCTGGGACAACAGTAATTAAGTTAGTGCGAAGGAAAGAAAAACTAGAGACGGGGAATTTCTCTAGCTTCCCCATACAAATAAATCACTGGTCGTAACGAACTTTTTTTCTGACGTATGACTGTCTGACACTCTGTGTGTCTCCGTGGATGAGTGAGCTAAGGCGTGGGTTGATAATCATGGTGTTTAGGAATCGAGTCCGGGCGGGGGAAGTTGGTATTTTTTTTTCATTGTTCGTTCCCCATATCTTAAAATGTTTCTCTCGTTCCCATATCATCTGATGCTCTCAACTGAGTTCTCCACTTGAATTCAACAATTGGTAATGGGATGATCTCAGGTTCAGGTGAACTTTTACATGTCTACTTACAAAATCAAAATTTGCGACAAAATATGGATGCTATCCGATCATTTTGTCTCCAATTCTGAATTTGCACATGTGAGTGTTTTTCTCCTTCATCATATTTGCATCTCCCGTTCTCCTATGTTGTCAATTATGACATAAGATGGCTTGAGAGCAAGATCTCAAGTCATAAAAGCGCTATACCGCTCTCGCTAAGCATTTGATTAAAAGTATATGTTATCATACTGTAGGAGGGGAGCATTCGCTCTTCCTACACCCCCCTGAAGTGACAGAATATTTATTCAGGTTCTGCAAAGTCATTTCAGATCAAACGACTTAAAGAGAATTCATTCCAACAGCAACAGGATTGGACTTTCATATTTTGTTTCAATTTGTCGTCTCAAATAGGACAAATATTAAGTAGTATGTTTGCCTTAAGAGCTACACGTCTAAGATTTATTTCATTTTGGAGAAATGATGCTGTAGACAGTAGTGGGAATTTGGCCCGAGTAAAGGGAATTTTCAGCTCCTGGCGATTATGCCACCCGCCTTCAATTACAGCTAATTTGGTTGCATACTCCCCGGCAAATGCTTCGGACTCATTTGCTGGAGCACCTTAGCCGTAAATCTCCATATGGCTGTACCATCCAGAAGTGTCCCTCGCTGTACAACGTGGTGGTGGGGCCAGGTTCACACAGCACCCCAATTTTGTTTTCTTAATTTTTCATGATCTATTATGGCTAAACTAAAACCCATTGTGGTACAATCCGATACTAAACAAGTACTTTCATATGACATACAAAATTCAGGCGTACCCGGTGTATTAAGGCATGATTTGAGGGCCTGCTTGATCTGGGTCCCCATTTTGTTTGGTTAATTTTTCATAATCCAGAGCGGTACAAACGAAACAAACTACGGTAAAGTCCGGTACAAGCGAAAATCTTTCAAATGAGCCAACAAAAACGTTTGTACAACTTGGGGGGGCAGGTTCACACAACCCCCCAATTTTGTTTTCTTAATTTTTCATAATCCATTATGGCTAAACTATAACTCATTTGGTACAACCCGGTACTAACCAAGTACTTTCATATGTCATACAAAAGTCATGCGTACCCGGTGTATTAAGGCATGATTTGAGGGCCTGCTTGATCTGGGTCCCCATTTTGTTTGGTTAATTTTTCATAATCCAGGACGGTACAAACGAAACAAACTACGGTACAAACGAAAATCTTTCAAATGAGCTAATTAAATCGATCCTAGAACAATGTGAGGAGGCTGCGTGAACTTGACCCCCTACTATGTTTTCTTAATTTCTCATAGTGCAGTACAGTACAAACAAAAATATTTGCGGTACAGACCGGTACAAACGAAGTACTTTTTATTGATATGCGAAAATGGTTTGTACCGAGAGGTGAGGGGGCAGGTTCACAAGGGTTCTATCGTTGTGAATAACATTGTATCCGCAGCAGGTGAAATCGAGAGTGGATGTTCGGAACAGACAAATTTTCAGAAATGACTAGAAAATTGTCTCTTTTTTTATTATTTCAAGAAAGATTTTATTTATATTAATTTGACACACAATCCTTTCCATCCGATAATTCAATTTGTTTTAACCACATCTGAAACGCCAAATATGCAAGATTTGCTTCGTTTAGAAGGAAACAAGATTCAATTTTCCTTTCAAACTAAAATAGAGGAAATCCTCGTACTTTGAGATTCTTCTCTTATCGAACAGTAATGTCTAAATAAATAAAGAAAAAAAGAAATGTAATAAAATAAAAGCTAATTAAGAAATAAAGAAAATAAAAGGAATAACATTTGACATCTTTGAATATAGAACTGACTAGTTAAGATATAATTTACGATAATGGTACCAGCTCGTTGTCTGGAATATCAAGTATAAAATGATTAAAACAAAAAAATATTGCACCAGGAACAGCGAATACGTGCAAGTGTCTCACAATCACAACAAGCGCCGATTGCAAAATGGAGAGCGAATGTGCTCGGAGAATCGAAATGAGAATGACCAGCCGCCATTTTGTCAAGGGTAGTTTTAGAGAGTCGAGACTTCTTCCGTATTCTTTCATTTTCCAACAGTTTTCCAACGATATGCTTCTTGACCCAACCTTGATATTTAAAAAATTTGAGTAGGGCCCAGTCTTTGGCCCTGTGAAGGACACTGGGGCAAATATTTTTATTTTCAATCATTATACTTTTAAAACGATGACACACGTGTTTCCTGTTTTGACATCTGTCTCACCATTTCCGGTTTCTTTTCGGGTAGAAGGTGGCCTTAGGTTTTACGATTACGTTTTTGCTAACATTTTGACCGGTAGCCACTTTGCACAGCGTAATTTTAAAAAGTAGAGACTTGTTCGTCTTCTTTCATTCCCAACAGCTTTCCAACGATATGCTACTTGATCCCGTTGAGATTTGCACTTTTTAGGATGGACTCACCTGGGACCCTACCGGTGACCCTAGGACATCACTTTTTGCTTCATACGTTGTACTTCTAAAAGACAAAATAGTGTTTTGCTGTTTTGACATCTGTCTTATCATTTGCGATTTCCAGGTGTACCAACGGACTTTCCAGACACATTGTATATTAATATAATTCGCACACTATATGAATTCGGAAACTTTTAATACAGTTTCATAATAGGCGTCATTAGTACTTTCGATTTCTGTATAAACCATCTTCCACTTCAATATATAATCTTCCTCTCTTTCCTTGTAAGTGTAGCCCATGTCAAAACTACTGACAGAAATATGGACAATGCATTATGATTATTTTCCAGAACATTCTACTTAAATATCACAGGAATTTCATCTTCTGATTTGCTTAGTTGTGAAAAATTATAATATATTGCTATACTGTGTAAAGTGTGTGTATTGTCACTGATTTCTGATGACAATCAGAAACAAGATTAAGAGACAAATAGTAACAATTTGCTATTAAGGTGTAGTGTAACTACTTCCTTTTAACAAACATTTTTGGCTTAACTTTCAGGCTTATCTCTTCCCTCTCAACTTTGGGTACGGAAATGCAAGAAAATATTTAGAATTTGATTATTGATTGCAGTATATTTCAAGCATAATTTCTCAGATCTAGACCTGTGCGATATGCCGATTTATCGATATTATCGATATCGATATTGAAACATATCAACTTTTGATATCGCAAATGTATCAATATATCCATATCCTAAATTTTCTATATCGATCTTGAGGGGGAGGCGAGGCATAGGGGTCTTTAAGACTTGTGATGGATGAAGAAACAAAACTGAATTTTTAAACTAATGTCTTCCAATAGCAATTTCTTTATTACCACAAATTGCAATATTGTGCCGGTGCTGTGTCGTCAGTTGTAGCTCAGAATAATCTCTAAAAATACTCATAGAATAATGTAACAATTGGGGATGGAACTGATGCACACCACGGTATTTAACAACTAAATTATGATTGAATTTAAATAAAATTCAAATGTTTCTAATTTTGAAAAATGACTAGTAGGGAAAAGGTGAGAGAGAGAGAAAGGTTATGATTGAAAGATAAAGGACGAGCACTAGCCTGATAAATCTATCGAGACTGGCGTCGTCCTGGTCATCTTGCACGATGAATGTTTTCCCTTGAAGCAGCCTGGATAACTGGACAGTCAACACCTGAATTTCAATCCTGTTGATCTGCAAGGGGCGTCGAGTTCTCTCGTCTTCATGCGTTTCCAATGATGTTTTCCCACATCTTCATTCCACTACTCTGCTAACAAACATAAAGGTGTCTGCGGCGATGAACCGACAGAATGATACTCTTCACGTATGGAGTCGGTCGTCCTCCAATGGTGGGATCTGTTTGTCTCCGATGATCCTGCACCTATCTTGATCGTGTGTCGAATACCCCTTGTTGTTTTGTTCCTTGTGGTTTTCTTTGGCTGTAGAATGATGAGTTTTCAAAAGTTCATGTTTCTTTCGTTAATAATTTAATTTAATAAAATCATCGAATTTAGTGAATTACATTAGAATTTATACAATTATCTTATCGTCACTTCATATCCAATACACAGTTACTTCACAATATAAATAAATCCACTTGGGAATTCGCAATATTATATACTGTAATTTCTTAGGCGCCAAAACTTTTTCGTTCTCGAAAAAAGAAAGAAAAAAGCACCTCTTGAAAGCAAGTGCATCGAACTTTGACCTAGAATTTATCATAAGAATTTTTTGTTCCTCTCTCTTGGAGATTTCCATACCATTTGGCCTTTGAGACCGCTGATTGACAAAAACTGCACACGTTACCGCTATATGCAGACGTGCTCTTAGGCAGAGCCAGAGATTTGGAGGGAAAACCAGTTTTCAATACTATTATTATTATTAGAACAATTGGGTTCACAAGTAGGGTCCCATCTTGCATGGGAGGCCCGCAAGTCTGCTACGCCAATGCTGTCCCTTTGTGTTTGTCTCTCTTTCCGTTTCTTGTGGATCTTTATTGTGCTGTTAGGTTTTCTATTTCTTACCATTCATGTTGTTTGAACTGCTTCAGTAAGATCGTTTTGTAACATTTTATGTCATCCATTTCCCTTTCAATAATAAAACCGTCATTCTTAACAATTTATTTTATTGTCTTATTTGCAGTTTGCCACACTGATATAATTGTAACAAAATTGAGGTTTGGTCCAATGACTCTAATTTTCAACAAAGCCAACGACTGTGCTTTTTGGGTTTCCTACTATTGCAGGAAAAGAATAATTGCAGGCGGTAATGCATTTTTGGTGCCGTGTATACAATACACTGACCAGACAAAACATTGTTACCATCCACTACCAGACGTTGAGCTCTACCGAATATTCGGAACTGAACATTAGGAACATTCCGTTGCTTTATTGTCGTAAATCAACCACTAACTACAAATATATTTACCAATAAAATATGTTATATTTACTATTAACATAAGTGGTAACTTCACAATAGTTTACAAACGCAAGCAAAGTAACAGAAACATTAAGAACACAATGAAGCCCTCTTTATTATTTGCCTGTCCCAGTTCTTTCTTCTACTAGAAACACATGTCAAACGTAGCACACACTATCTCCTAAATGAATAGCGGTCGTTCAAAATCGGTTCACATTATCGCTTGCAGCGAGATTCTAGCGTCAATTTTTGAGACACAAATACCCATTTATATTTAAAAATATTGTATGTTATATAATATGCAGAATTGAAGTTGGCTCTCATAATCATTTAACGGAATTTTAACACGAATACCAAACTGTAACATTTGCCTTTTCTTTCTCCACGTGTATCTTTGTTACTGCTTTGTCGTGATACTTTTTCTATTAGATATATGTCAAACATCCTGTCTCATAAACAGATGGTTATGTCAAAAATGAATCACATTCTCATATGATGGGAATATAAAGCCTAAAATAGCGATTGTTGCAGAACAAACAACAACCAAACAAAATTAAGATCACCATTCTAGTATCCTTTTTGTTACTAATAACCACTGATATTCTTCCTTCTATTGACAAATACTTCTACTTACTAAGGGGAACTAACCCCTCGTGACCTTTGATTTCCACTCCAGTTTTGATTTCAGGCTTTCTGGCCGCGGGACCATTTCTACCCGGCCCCTTTTGACTCTAACCCTTCTGTCGCGGGGCCCTTTTGACGTGCGGTCCTTTAGACTCGGGCTCTTTTGACTCTGGTACTTTGGTCGCGGGGCCCTTTTGACCTGGGCCGTTTTGACGCGTGGCCCTTTTAACTCGGGCCCTTTAGTCGCAGGACCCTTTCGATCCGGGCCGTTTTGACGCGGGACTGTTTTGACTCGGGCCTTTCTGTCCTCGCCCTTTTGTCTCGGCCCTTCTGACATGAGTTTTGCGATTTTTTGTTTAGACAAATGTCAAATCTGAGGATTTGCTTAAGTTGGTGGTGTGTAATTTTATATTTGATCTCTTATTAAAAGTAAAAAATACATGTTTCTTTATTTTCTAAAATGTCAAAAAAAAAAAGAGGCACTTTAATAATATTCAAAGTTCCGATTTTGTTTTTCCTTAAGTGTATTCTAACCTTGCAAAGTACTGGCACTATATTACTACTACTACTACTACTACTACTACTACTACTACTAATAATAATAATAATAATAATAATAATAATAATAATAATATCAGAAAGGAACATAAACGTAAAGAAAAAATACAATATATAGGCAGACATCATTCAGGTCATTCAGATAGGCGCCGTTTGTCATCCAGGCAAAACCCTGTAATGAGGAGATTCACTATCTGTCCACTAGAGTGCAGTACTGCATGGGTGGAGATATCTTTCTTGGTTTTGAGAAAGTTTTAGTATGTAAACAGTAAAGACAAATATGGGTTTGGAAGATTTTCTTAATGACAGCTACAAGATTCTTGCAGATTGGCAACGTACCTTAAGAGTATATCGGAATTATGAAGCCTCTTAACAAGAATCTTTCGCGATGGAAGAAACAATGAAAGCTTGGATCGAAAGGTGAAATGAGTTGCTAAGCGAGAAGAGCAAACTAATCGCGTAAAACTTTTCCAGATTGTTTTACGTTTATTGTTTCATTCTTTCACATTTTAGAAATTTACAATTGTCTCATATAGAGAATTATTTCTTAAATTGTGAATAACAATGATATTTTATATTAGATGTGTATCAATTCTATTCTTCCGTGTATAGTCTTGGGGCCATACATAGAACCTGTTGGAAATGTTGCGTATACGGTATTTCTATTTTGAAATAGTTTGTATGGTATTAGTGGACTATTTGTGGGTTGGTCACGTGATCGGGATAGTGCGCAATTTCTCCCAATATGGCCTCCAATATGGCCGACCAGCCAAAGTGCAAAGTTTGTTAAAAAAAAAGTACATATCTCCTAAACTAATAGTCCAATCTTCATGATTTAGAAACTAAATGACGTAGAAGGTAACAGACTATAATAAATTAACTAAAGTGTTTGACTAATCATTGAAATAAACATCTATAAAAATAATTTTATATGAAAACTTCCATTTTTTATGATGAGTATAACTCATATTTTTAAACATGACAAATAAACAACTGGAATGATCGAGAAAAACATTTTTAACTTAAAAGGGTATTAAAACATCTTTCATTTGACACATAAATCATTAAGATCGGTTAAGAAACAAAGAAGATACAACGAATTACTTGGGAGCATACATAGGATCTGTTGGAGAAAGTTGCGTATACGGCGTTTCTCTTTTCGGATAATTTATGTGATGTTGATGGACTAATTATGGGTTGGTCACGTGATCGAGATGATATGCGTTCTCTTTGAGTTTTGTTTCAAATTTTAACCCTTTGCGGACAGTAGTATATATAGATTTTATTTAGAGTTACGTCACTTGCTTGCATATATATTATTGAATTACAGTGAATTGGTTGCTTATAATACCTTCTTCTGTTATGTATCGTTTCAGATATTTTTTCTACATCATTTGAAGTGGAGGGAACAATTTTAATGTGATCTCCGATCAAAAAGAATTAGAAAACAGAAAACAATGCGAATCCAGTATGAATTGTGTGCAAGATCCAGACTCGAGGAAAAAAGGGGACAGACAGTTGTAGAGAAAACATTTCATATTCTTCACAGAATCTCCAGGATGGACTGTTACATAAAGTGGAGTTCAGTGAAATTTATTATCACATTGAGAGTTGTAGACCCTATGTGTTAAAAGCGAGCCGGATAGAAGAACGAATAGAATCAGTGGAAAATGTTTGTGTTGGTGGTGACAGTGGTAACTACGAAAAAGATCGAGTTTAGCGCAATCGGAAGAACATTTCCGTAAGGGAACGGTACGTTGTGTCTGATCAGATATCAAACAAAACTGACAAAAAATTCTACAGGATTTGTGAAAGAGACAGAGCTGCTCAATTTCCCTCAGCATCTCCATTCTTTCAAGATGATGTGTTCTCAAGGACAAGCACTTTAACAGACGAAGGTAGTGTCTATGCCAGTGATATCATGTATCATCGCCAATGCATGAGCACGTGTTTGTTAAAATACACTAAGGCTACCAACAACCAGGAAAAAGAAGTGAGTCCTGTTGTTTCAGAAGCATTTAAGAAATTTCTTGAGACGATTTCGTTTCCCGCCAAAGGATTTGAACTTTCTCAGCTGTGCTCCTTCATGAATGAAGAATGCAAATCTACCGAATATGTGACAAACAAGATGCTTAAGAAGCTATTGATAAATCATTTTGCTGAAGAAATAATGTTTGCTTATCCTAAAGAAAAGAACAAATCGCAGTTAGTTTACTCATCACAAGTGCGTATTCCAGATGTTGTTGATAAAGTGAGGAATTCTAGGATGTACATAGTTTTACAGTAGGAAAGTTGAAAAGAGTTTTCAAAAATTATGATTTTCAACTTGAAAATTCCGTTTGGATCAAGAGAATCTTACAATTGCTCTAAAAGACTTCGAATAAAATCGTCCTGTAGTGTGGGAGAACATTATTAGTTCTATTTTTCCTTCCTACAAATATTCTGACATTCAAAAAAAGGCGGATGTTCTTTTTCAGATAATGTACTATATATTTCATGGTGGTGGTAAACGAATGCCTCTCCACGGAAGCACTGCTCAGGCTATCCACGAAGCATGTAAATCGAAAACGCTCGTCACAGCTTTCAGCCATCTTGGGTTATGTATAAGTTATGAAACTATGCAACGGATGAATCACTTACTAGCATCTAGAATAGTTGCACTTAGTGAAGGCCATAGAGTATCTGTTCCACCAATTATTTCGACCAATAAACCAATCAGAGCATCCACGGACAACTTTGATCACGAGGAGCATACTGCGTCTGGAATGGGACGGACACACAATACAGTATTGGTTTTATTTTAAGATGGTGAAACAACTTCTGAAAAACGCAGTGTTCGTAATAGTTGTTGTTACGAGTACAAATTCGGAAAGAGGGAAAAGAAATTTAGTGACGTTTGGAATGTCAAAACTAATTAATTCGAAAGGCCAAAAATACGTGGAAATGTTTCGGCAGACTTTTCTCCTGCCGAACCAATGACCAACCATGAAGTAAGGAAGATATCACTAACTACCGATCGAATTTGGTTTCTGAGTCGTTTTCTGCTGTCAACTAGTAGTACTGTGTGTCAGATTTCAGAGGAAGTGTGTATTCCTTCTTGGAGTGCTTTCAATTCGCTGCTCAGCGTTAAAGTCCTATGACTAAGGCAGCCCCAATGCCTCTATTAGCTTATCCATCGACAGATGTATCAGTTGTGTATACTACCATGGTTAATTTTCAGGATGTTCCTTCTCAAGTTGTTCAAACTTAAGGCTCACTTTGGTGTAATGAGGGAGTATATCGATTGGCAAAGGAAATTCAGTTGTGGTTTCCAGAACGGTTTTCAAACATATTTCTAGGTCTAGGATCTTTTCCTATTTCCAAAGTCATTATGTCATGTTTTGAAAACTATTTGCGTTGAAATAGGATCAAGGAGACTCTCATTGAGGTTGATATATTTGGTCCAAATGTTGCAGAAAGTGCTCTTAATGGTTCTCATTATGCTCTGGGAGTGCATGCATACTTTCTAGTTGCAGAGGCCACGGAACGTTTACAGTGGGAGACATTTTTCAAAACCTGTGACTCCAGGAAATACGCAGACTTGATTGATCGTTTTCACGTATTGCAGAAAGTATTGAAAGAAGAAAAAGTTGATTCAATTCAGTTTGAAGTTGGGCAACTTCACCTTCTCATTCAACAACTTAATACAGACTTAAATTTATTTGTCAACGAAGGATGTGGGAAATCAGAAATGTTCAAGTATTGGAACGAAATCGTTCAAAACTTGTTTCCTATTTTACGAGACTTGATTCGTAGCGACAGGGAAGGTAATTGGAAACTGCATGTGTCCGCTTTCCTCAGAGCGCTACCATTATTTTTTTGCTTTGGAAAGATAAATTACATGAGGTGGGGAAGTACTCACTTTGAAGACTGTCTTAAACTAGCTGAAGAGCATCCAAATGTGTATGAAGACTTTTTACGAGTGCATTCCATTGTGCAGCAAACTAAAAGACATTTCAGTAGTGTCGCTATGGATCAGGTATTAGAGCAGGTGTACAACAAGCCTGCAATAGGTCCCAGTGGAATCATTGGAATAACCCGCAGAAAAGAATCTGTAGCGCAAAGAAATCTCATTCAACATGAAAAGACTGCAATTAAATATCTTTTTCTTACTTTATGTCGGATGCAATTCTATGACGGATGCGTGACGCACCATTAGTTTTCAGAAACACGAACAGCTTATGATGAAAAACTAGTGACAAGACTTGTGAATTTCATCGCTGAAAGGGGCAACCCATTTGCCTTATCCGATGATGGAATTCAGAACATCATCACAGGTCGTCGTTTCACTGAAGAAGTAAAGAAATTTAAGCTAGAATATGTTGATATAGGAGAGAAGCAATACCAGGAATTTAGGAGAGATGTTTTGTTGAGAAAACAAAGAAACTGCTTTCACCCTTACACCGGATGAAGAACAATGTGTTTTATTCAGATCCAAAGAAGTCAATTGATGTTCAGAAGGAAACCATTAACGCTTTGCAACTTGTAGATATAACACATGAAAGGAGCTATTCAATCGATCGTCTGGTATATTGAGAACTCACATCTAGTTCTTTTTACTTGATGAGAGATGGATTCCTCCGTAAATCTCAAAAGTCAGAAATGGTTTGTGAGCATGAGAAAGATTTACCTGATGGAATGGTATTGAAGCAACTTCCCGAGTCCACTCTTCCAACCGCCACGATGATTGACTTCATGCTTCATGCTAGGACGGTAGCAGCAGCCGGTGGAAAGTCATTGCAGACCTTTGGAGATCTAGTAAAGAGTGTGTTTCAAAGAATACTTCATTTATCAAAAGGATCTGTGAGGGTAGATATTGTTATGAATGTTTACTTGGAAGGAAGCATTATGTCGTCAGAGAGGAAGAAGAACGGCTTGTACTTTTATACCTTGGAATTTAAGAAGAGAAGACTTCTTCAAATGTGGGTTTTGTGTGGCACAGGGTCAACAACCAGATATTTACCAGTTCACACATTTATTTACTACATTCCAGAACCTTTTATCAACGTTTTCCCAGCTGTCCATGCGTTGTCTGGATGCGACACCACAAGCAAATTTTCAACAAAACACGCTGCTGTTAAACGTGCGAATGAGACCCCAACTTTTGGAACATTTTGGGAAGAATAAGTTAAACAATGTAGTGGTTCAACAAGCTGAGTCATATCTTGCAAATACCATAAAAGCAAACTATACCACACTGGATGAACTCAGAGTTACGGAATATCACAAAATGAAACGTATTGATTTCACAAAGCTCCCACCAACATCATCATCAACACACTTACACATAAAAAGAGCGTATCTTCAAAGTCAACGTTGGTACAATATTCTTCAGAATTACACACCACTTAATCCAGCGGACTATGGTTTCGTAGAAGAAGACGGTGATTGGTTACCATCTGTAGTAGAAGAAAGACTTCCAACGGATTTGTCTGTACCGTGCACATGCAAGAAATGTGCCAAAACCACTGTCTGCAAGTGTCGTTTAGCAGTGATTTCGTGCTCGAAATTCTGTGAATGCGGTCTGAATGGTTGTAATAACCCATACAACTAACATGCAAGCTGTAGCACCAAATAACGAAGTTCATATAATAACATTGTTTTGTGTCATTCTTTTGTAACATCCAAAATAATGTTTATTTTTTTGTTGTTGTTTTGCTTGATTATGTTACTATAATATCATCATTTGTACTATGTACACTGCGTATTATTTCTGATACTATAACAATTGTTACTACATACTTAATTAAAAATTATAAGTATTGAGAGTAAAGATTGTCATTGAAAGCTTGAACTTAACAAAGAAAACTTATTAAAAGATTGAACTTATCAAATTCCTCTAACTCCTAAGATTGTAACTTTTAATTTTAAATATTTTCCAACATCTTGGAAAAATTTGTTCATGTCAAATCTTTTGATCAAACTGGAAACAATCCCATGCAGCAGTAACGAGAATGGTGCTCTATAAGTGTGTATTCAAATATACGTAATGACGTCATCAACCTCTCCTCTGTGGGCGCAAAAACCTAAGGAGCCTATTTAATCTTTAATAAAAAACGTGCAAAACGTGCACCATGTGGTCAACCAATAATTAGTCCATCAACACCACATAAATTACCCAAAAAGAGAAATGCCGTATACGCAACTTTCTCCAACAGATCCTATGTATGCTCCCAAATAATTCGTTGTATCTTCTTTGTTTCTTAACCGATCTTAATGATTTTTGTGTCAAATGAAAGATATTTTAATACCCTTTTAAGCTAAATAATGTCTTTCTCGATCGTTCAAGTTGTTTACTTGTCATGTGTAAAAATATGAGTTATACCCATCATAAAAAATCCAAATTTTAATATACAATTATTTTTATAGGTGTTTATTTCAATGGTTAGTCAAACACTTTAGATAATTTATTATAGTCTGTTACCTTCTACGTCATTTAGTTTCTAAATCATGAAGATTGGACTATTAGTTTAGGAGATACGTGCTTTTTTCACAAACGTTGCACTTTGGCTGGTCGGCCATATTGGGAGAAATTGCGCACTATCCCGATCACGTGACCAACCCATAAATAGTCCACTACTACCATACGAACTATTTCAAAATAGAAATGCCGTATACACAACTTTTCCAACAGATATGGTCTGGCCCCAAGACTAGTATGATTTTGTGCCCTTGAATCATAAATATTTTTTCGGGAGGAAAATCACGAGAACATTCTTCTAGATGCGTAAAACCAAGACATTCACGAAAGGAAATCGCCACATTCCGAAATATGAACTATGGTAAGAAAGTGTACACTAAATCTGGAGACACGGTTATCTTTTTTTTTTTCTTTTTTGTTTTAGGTCTCTTGGATTCGTCACCGTGATATTCACATTTTAACTGTAGGCAGCTACACCTATACAAGTGATCAAAGATTTCAGGCAATTCACCATAGAGACAACGAAGAGTGGACGTTACAGATAAAATGGGCCCAGAAGAGAGATGCAGGGATCTACGAATGCCAGATTAGCACACAACCTCACAGAAGCTATTTCGTCACGCTTAATGTTGTTGGTAAGTTAAAGCTACTTTCTTACAAACTAAAAGCTAAGATTATTCATTATTCAACTTTCAATACTTCTCTAACGAAATCACAATACTTTTTCAGTTCTCTATTGTCATAAAAGTTTCACATTTGAGAAGGAGTAAGATAAAATTATGTTATGCTTTGAAATAAATTATATATTTAGTTTCATTTCACGCATGTTAGCAAAACTTACCAGACGATTGTAACTCACCTGACGCTTGCCCGTCAGACTTCACAATTTTTGTGGCAACGTTAGAGAGTTAATTCTACTCACAAGAGAAAATCAATAAGATAGAAATATGAAGGAAGGTAGAAATGGGCCTTATTTCTGTGTTATGGTTTTCAAAATCTGTCAAGAAATCAATTCTCAGAACAGATTACCTAGAAAACCTTTACTTTCCAGGAAGTAGTAAGGATAGTTTAGAGGTCGCCGTCACACACTGTTCAATCGTTTCAGTAACATCTAAGACTACTCTATACAAGGCAGAGTCCGACAAGTCTCTCTTCCTTCTCACAAGGAACCGACATGAACCTGTCATCCAAACATCTGAATCAAACCTAGTCCATTCGGTAAACATAACAAAGATTTGCTCATGCACAAGAAATTAGGTGCCATGGACAACGGAGTAAGTCCCTGGGTCCCATTAAACCTGTTACTGTAAAGAAAATCGTAGATTCGCAGTGAAATAGCTATTACATCAACACTGTATATTGGAAAGTCATAGTTTACAGTTCATTTTGTTCAGCATAAAACAAGCTTTCCAGAAGTGCTATGTATTGTTGACCATAACATACTTGAGCAGGGAAAATTGGAAGAATGTCGGGAAAATTCCCTCCAGAAATCCCTGCCATCAATTTTGGACCCCTATGGAATGGCCCTGGGGAAAAGTACACAATCTAAGTGTATCTCAAAAAATACTATAGGGGATAAGAAATGTGTACCAAGTTTTGTATTAATAGACGGAGTAAATATGAGGGAAAAGCTTGTATACCAATACACGCTTTTCCCTCATACATATTCCGCTATTTTCATCGTTTCTCAAGAGATTTCATCTCTACGGTATGGATAGTAAAGTGCAAACGTAAAGACAATTTGAAACCTCAAAATACTAAAAAAAATTCTACTCATTAGGAAGTTTAGTTTATCAAACTCTTTTATATATAATTTTGGGGCCGCGGTTGCTCAGTGGTAGAGCGCTTACCTCTGGTGCTTGGGGTCCCTGGTTCCATCCCAGCCCCCGCTAAGTGAACTTTGTGGTGACAAACATCGTGTGCGTAGGTTTCGTCGTGGTTCTCTCGTTTCCTCCCAATTTCTTCCTTCCACCATTTCAATCATTACTCATTTTCACCGTCTCCTTTAGCCTAACCGGCATAACTTTGGGACGTAAAACTCAAAGATTTCATTATTCTTTATATATTTGGTAAACTGGGCGTGGGAGATCCGGGTTTGATTCTCGGCGGGAGCTCATGTGGTTCGGATTCCACGTTAATCACTAGGTCTAGGTCTCATATAGCCTCGCTGCAGAACGGGACGTTAAATTCAAAATCAACTCAACTCCTTTATATATTTACACTGTCTGTCCGTCCGACCGGGAGACAAAAAGTCTAGACTAGTTGATGAGTAACTATGAATTTTGGCCAGGTTGTAGAGGGTGAAAGTTAACAACTGAATTCATTGATGCAGGTGATATTCAAAGCGGAAGTCTTGGAAATTAATCATTTCCGTTTTTAACGTTGATTACTATAGAGAAAAAAGGAGAATAGATAGCGAGAAGCCATTTCTTGTAACCTACTAAGCGACCTAAAATACATTTTATCTCCATCCTTAACTTTGTTCTAAAACCGGAAATAGTAGAAATCATACAACTTCCGGTTTAATATAGATCTCTTATAGAACAAAATCGATAAGAGATAGTAAGAGTTCTCTTTTTGTCAAATCGATACAGTGTGCTAAGAATAGGTACCATCTTCTCTCTTTACACAATATTCAAGTCGGAAGAGCAAAAACGATAATTGGTAGGGAGAAGAGGCTTTCTGTAATCAATTATTCCATAAAATACATTCCATTTCCATCCCTAACTTTCTACTAAAATGAGAAGTGATATAAATCTACTATCATTTCCGGTTTCAATATTGAGAAGATGTTCGATATACACAGAACTGACTGACGCTGTACACGTGACATTGCTACTTGTTTCTGTAGTGAAGATAATAACCTATGTATATAACTTTCTTTGAAAAGTTTAAAAAATCAGGAATTATGTTCAAGAAACAAGAACATGATAGTAAAGTTGAATAGTATGATAAATGAATTGTAAAGTTTCGTGGCTGTTATTTCTGTCTAAAAGTGGTGCTGAGCACCTATGAAATTTTACGAGATTGTAACGAGAACGTCCATGAATGAGTTTTTGCAATTTCATGGTCCAAAATCATACCAACAAGGACAAAATTTGTAAAAAGGGTGTCTGAGTTGATATCAAGCCGGTTACCGCATGTGTCTTTTATGTAATCGACCGAAAACTATTATTAGAATTAAGGATTGGCACATAAACAATAGTAGTTCAGCAGCTCAGGCTGAACAAAAGAAAATGAAAATGTTACTCAAGTAATCATACAATAAGGGCTAAGTATCAGTAATATAACATCGAATAGAAATGTTCCTTAGTTTATCTCATAAAATCTATCGGTGTTTAGTAAAATAATCTTTAATTTAAGGTATTTTTTGTAAATATGATATATGTGTGATGCGTAATTTCTTACATGAATTAATTTCTTAGACATTAGATAATTACTTCTCATTTGGCAATGGGTAATGTTCCTCGTTCTCTGGGATTTCGCATAAAATAATTGAATAAAAGTAAAACTAAATGTGGTGAAAAATATTAATACTGTTAAGTTACAAAATTCAAAATAAGAATGATTTTTATTTTCCCCGCACTGTACGTTACTTTCATTCGGAATATCTGTATTATTATATCTCCCTCCAATAAAAGTGTAAAAGATTAGAAAACAAAATCTATGCATTGCTATAGGCGAAGGAAACGTCTTCGCACAAAACTATGTATCAGAGACCTTTCCCAAAAACTGCGAAGAGGACCTCGAGGCTATCCTGTCTCCATTCAACATCACGAATACGTCGAAGGTCAGGTGGCAAAGTATGGCTCGTCTCATATCTTCTTATCTTGTCTTCCATCAAACTTTAACAGCTAATTGTTGAACTTTGTACCCTAATACTTGCTGTAGTGCCATCTTCTACCTTATGCACATTATTTCGATGATTCAATGTGGAGGTTTACGCTTGGTCATGATTCAATACTAAAGGATTATACTTGGTCATGCTCCACTACAGTGCAGTTAACGAAAACTGGTTTCTAACAGATAGATGAACGTTGTATAAACAAAACGAACGGAGGGTTGTTCGCCAATCAATGAAGTATTACCTGTTTCTAGGCAACTAGGGTCACTGATCGCGTTGTTGCCAATAATTGACTGTTGAATCTGTTAGATGGTTATTATTTCTGTTCTGATGTAGCAGTATCTGTCTAGTAGGTGTGTGTATGTGTGTTGTAGCGTATGCTCCTTTAAGTGTTCTTTTCTAAAACGCTGTTTTCACGAAGATAAGTATGACAACTAAAGATCCTGGAATAACAAACAATTAGGGATCCTGATCGGTAGCGTATCGAAGGAAGGTTGGTGAGGATTTTAACTCCTCTCATTGAGTTGTACAGTTAGATGTGAATGGGTAGGATATACTGTATATTTATCCAGGCACGGAATGGATTAAAATAGAAGATATATATATATATATATATATATATATATATATATATATATATATATATATATATATATATGTTTCAGCGCATTTTTGTGGCGCACTATTAATTGAGATTGCATAGTGCATAGGCTTTTATGATATATAACCATAAATGGGATCATCTCTCATAAAAAGCACTACACTTTGAACAGATTATTTAGGCATATGTCTATCTGAATTTCACGGATGAATTACAGTAAAACCTCGTTAACACGAATCGTAACGGACCGGAAACTCAAGAATTCGTGTTTAAAGAATTCATGTTAACCGTACGACTTAAATTTTATTTTTGGAATACAGTTTTTTCCATACATACGCACTACAATATATTTGTATACACACTACAATATGCAAACTATACATACACACTACAGTATATTATGCACGTTGTCATAAAAAAAAAGCTACAGTACCTGTATTCTCTTATTTAGAAGATTAAAAAGAACGTTTATGTTACCGCATACATTAATTCTCTTTATAGCATCAGTTTGCAACATCACAGAAAATTCACTTGAGAGGAATATACTACAGCAATACTGTAACTGCACTGTAACTTAAAGAAACGTATTCGCAAATCATTTTCTAGTGAAAAATTCCTGATTATTGCGCTCTCTTACACGGAAACGAAAATATTTGGTAACTTCACGGCCAACTGTACTCATGGCTTCCGCAAAACTTGCTGAAAACTACCATTTTTAGTTTTGTTAGCAGATCTATACTTGTCTGGTTCCTCTTGGCCATGTTCGTCCTCTTGGCCATAATTAAGGAGAGAAAATAGTGGAGAGAAAATAAGGGAAGAAAAACACATATTTCTTCTATCTCTCTTATATACTAGGCAATTTTCTTCTGTATAAATACAGTTAAACTCTAAAAAACTGACCTGAAAAAGAACATTGAAAGTTCGTGTTAAATGAAAACCTCTAACGACGCGATGAATTAAACATGAGTTCGTATTTCGTGCTAACCGAACTTCATGTTAACCGGTAACACTTCCTATAACATAACGTACATTGCGGCTGGGATCGAAATTTGATCATTTTAACCGAGTGTTCGACTTAAGCGAGTTCGCATTAAGGAGGTTTACTGTATATAGAATTCCCATTAAATGACATTTTACACGCATTTTGTTTCATTAAAAACAATGTATATTTACCTAAATATGATTGAATGTTAAGAACTGAGGAGAGGAAATATATTGAGACATAACTCGTTATTATATACATATACACACATACTCTTGCATTCATTCTCAACCTGATTATAAAAAAGAAAAAAATGTAGTACGTGACTCTTCCATTGAATTGCATCATACACGCAAGCTTCAAGAAGCACTGGAGGCATCAGAGACACGCATACACAGCCACTCTCTCTCAGTCAACGACAATCAGTAACTGTAGAAACAGCAAGATAGAAACCATCCATAATATCTCCGCTTCCAGTTATGATACTTAAGAAATTAAAACGATATTCAATAAAGAATTAAACTGTTTTTTCTAATGCATCACAGGCTGCATACCTCCAAAGATAACACTACGAATAAATAAATAAATAAATTATATATATATATATATATATATATATATATATATATATATATATACAGTTTGGATACGGATAATGAAATCAGCATGATTTCGTCTTTTATGAAGATAGCGACTTTTTAAACTCTGTCCATAGATCATAGTTTAGGGGAAATGAGCACTTGAGTAAAACAAAGACAACTTCAATCCTATCTTCTACATTCTTTTACACAAATTTCAAAATAGTAAGTAATACCGAATCTAGTTCGAGGATCCCTATCAACTACTTTCTTTCCCTTATAGATTTTCTTAAAAATTCATCTTTAATGGCTCATTCTAGAAAAATATTTGGTGCACAAAATAACGTTACCTAACGACTTCATACCATCATAATGCATAAATAATTGATTTTTTCATATCTTTTATAACTCGGTCTGCATCGGCATTATATCTTTCTAGCAATAATGTTTTACATTTCCCATCAAAATGTACCAAAACTCTTTCACTTGCATAATGTGTTTGAATCAGTTAATGTTATAATTAATGTTTGAATCATAATGTTATTTCGTAAGCTTTGTCTTTTTCTAAATCTTGAAATCTAACAGGTGTTGAAACAGTAATACCATTTTTCTTGTTTAAATACGAAGCCATTTCTTATTTATTATATACAAAATCTTTGAATAATTTATTCATTTTCTTAAACAGAATTCAATAGTCGGGTAATTATATTTTAGTCCAGTATTTTTAAGCTCTAATCAATCTTTAACTGTTATCTCACTCATCATTTTAACAGTTAAGTGTTTGGTAAATCTGGGTGGAAGAAATGCTTTAAAGTACTTCTACCGAATTTAGTCTTTGTTTTGTCCACTTTAGAATCTGATGTTCTATGTTAATTCTAATTTCCGTAAACCTATAACTGGTTTCTGTTCTGTTTCCAAGCTTATTTAAAAAAAAATCAACTTGTTCTGCCATATTGATTTAATAGAAAATCTTTAAAATAAATCATTTTTATCTAATAACCTTTATGTCAAATACCATCCATAAAAGTTCTAAAAATTAATTATAAAACTAATTTATCTAAAGCTCTTCTACTACTTTCTCATTTTTAGGATCATAAGTAAAGTTCTAAATTTTATAAAATTTTATAACAAGTTGTATTTTCAGCTACTACTTTTACAAAATCTACTACAATCTTTATACTAGTTCTCTGACTTATAAATATATTCTTCCTCTTACTACAATTAACTACATACATTGATATATTTTAATGAACTCATCTGGATTGGAGTACATTTCCGTATTTCCACTAGTTATTGTTAAATGCGGTGTGAACATCATACGTCTTAAAATTATCTTTATTAGCAATATTTAAATTTTTATTTTCTTTTGGAAAGATCTTCTGACGTCCATTCTTAAGATAGATATTTTTAACTTTACAATGATCGAATTTACTAGAATATGCGGTCTGCTTGTTACTTCTATCAGTTTCAAAAGCTACAATAACAAAATCATTCATATCAAATTGTCTAAAATTTAATTGAGTAGTTACATCAATTTCCAAGAAAGAACCTACATTCTTTTGTACGCATTGATAAGTGTGAAATAAAAACATGATTTTAGGTACATTAAGAATATTTAACTTCAATTTGCTTTCCTAATACTAGGTTCATTCATATCAAAAAGTGGCATTCTTATCTCCCTACATTTTATTGGTATATTACCATCACGAGACGCTGCTATACTTACTCCTGTCCACTTACATAAAACCTCATTATTGTTGCCAGCTTTTATAAATGTTATTCTTAATCCACCTTTTCATATAAGTTTTTTATGATCACTTGAAAAGCCCGGAATTAATCTTAGTGTATATAAAATTGTAAAATCCTTTCGTAAGTTAATTTTATCATCTGTTTCGAAACCAGCTTGTTTTACGTATTCAGCTTCTGGTTTAAGAACCTTTAAAGTTCCGATGACTGTAGATGTTATTCCAGAAAGATCAATTCTATGTATATTTACTACATGCTTTCTAGTCTATATGATAAAGAAGAGTAATGGTAAGAAATTATCTACACATTTTATTGTATCATTAGCTCCAAATGTTCCTCCAACTTGAGTACCTAGAAATTTCAAATTTCATATTATAGTCAGCTGTGTAAAGATAAATGAATCCATCTCCTACATCAAAGTTAAATTCAGTACCTTTGTTAGGTTCATTTAAATTATTATACGTTCTATTTGCTGTAAAACTTTGCAACTCATAACTCTCAATACTCTCCATACTATTTATTATAATGAAAATGTTGAAGAGATGGCACCATACTTAAACTTATATAAATGTCGCGTCCATAACAGATGTCAAATCAATTACAATCCCCATTCTAACTGAGCATTCATATAAGTACGAACTCCAAAAGCTGCAAGTGTTTCTGCAATTGATTCGTCTTTAATACTCTTTTAAAAACTTGATTTTCTAGTTCTTTATCTGCAATATGTTTGAAGCAGTATCTCTGTTATCTCTATAGTATATACCATGTTCTCTACAAGCTTCACCTAATGGATTAATACATTTATATCCTCTTTTAAATGTTTGTTGTAGCTTAGTTTCCGGACCAGAGTACGAAAATCCAGGGGTATGAAATTGAAATGGGATTTTATTAACCAAATCACTTACCAAGTCTTCCATAATTTCAAAATCTTGGTGGCAATGCGTTTAATAACTTTATCAAATAACCCTATCCTTTGGATCGTTAGCAATATATTGCGAAAACTTATTACTCATATTTACTATACCTACTTTCTCAATGTAAAAGTTAATATTACCAGCTTTTTGTTCTTCATCTATAACAATTAACCTATCTATTAATTTTCGGACATCATCCATACAAATATATTCTTCACGAAATTCTGTATATTGTTTAATTCCTTCTCCAGACTTTGGTGATTTTTCACTTTTAGGAGTTGGAGATAAGCTTGGTTTGATCTAGCTCTCCCAAATAGGTTTAATATTTTTGTATTTTGCACCTCTACTAAACGCAACTCTTCTGCTATCTGGATCATAACTTCGGAACGCAGCATCTGATTTTATTATTTCTTAATAATTTTTAAGTCATCGTTATCATAATCCTCAATATGTTTATTAATATTCATTGTTAACAGCTCCCATGAACCTTTGTTCCTTTATAGTTTTTTCCATTAATTATTAAATCTCTACTAACTTTAACTTTACAATTTCATATTTTATTTATTATTTTACCACCCTTCTCAACACTTATTATTCCAAATACATCACCATTTCTTTTAGTATATTATCTCGTTGAGTTCCTAAAGACTTTAAACCTTTTACTTTATCTTTAATTTGTTTTCTCATTTGTTTTTTCTGTTTACTCACTGGCATATCGTCCTCCTCTATATAACTATCATACACTTGAGGTGTTTCTAAATACTCCAAATCTATTCTTGAACTTTTATTTACAACTGCAACAAGTTCTGCCATTAGATATTTGTTTTGTTTTACTACTTCTTTAATCTCACTACCTAAATTTTCAATAGCATCAATTAGAGTTCCTGCTTTTTGTACTTGTCATATATTCCTGCTTTTTTTTTCAATTTTTGAAACTTAACAAGGAACTATTTTAACGTAAGATTCCTTCCAATTTCTTTCTCATCCATTTTATATAAAGAAAGCGAACAAACGTCAAGAAACGTCAAGAAGTGTCTGGAAAATGTGAACAGACGTTTAGAAACATGAAGAAACCAATAGATATGTAATAAAAATCCCCCAAATTTCCCTTCTTCCAGATAATTTTCTTATATATTTGCCCAGAGAAAACCATAAGAATCTTAAATTTTGCACATACCTTAGAGAACGTGTATATAACCACATACTAATAGTCGTGAAGTATCTGATAACGAGACCGGATGCCATATTGGAAAATGGCCGTCGAATAGTGTTTTTTAAAGGTAATAACTGGTTCTCCTTACGCTATAAGGAAAATCAAAGATAGCAAACAGGGCTTACAGTTGAATGATGTAAATTATTCCAGGTTATGGCATATGCTGATGATGTAAATTTAATAGGAGATGATAGGAGAACAATAGAAAGAAATGCAGAGATCTTATTAAACGCTTGCAGGGACATGGGTTTAGAAGTAAATGCAGAGAAAACTAAATACATGGAAGTGCGTCGGGACCGGAATACAGCAAATTATGGATACGTTAAAATACTAAATAATACTTTTGATAAAGTGGATACTTTCAAATATCTAGGATCAATATTAACAGAGGAAAATCATATTCACGGAGAAATTAAATGTCGACTAAAAGCAGGGAATTCGTGTTACTATTTGGTTCAAAATCTCTTGTCGCGAATTCTGTCGAGGAATTTGAAACTTAAAATATACAAAACGATAATCATGCCTGTAGTTCTGTATGGCTGCGAAACATGGTCACTTACTCTGAGGGAAGAACATAGACTGAAAGTATTTGAGAACAAGATCCTGAGACGAATATTCGGACCCAAGAGGAACGGGAATGGGGAATGGCGGAAACTTCATAACGAGGAACTACATAATTTATACGGTTTACCCAACATTGTTAGGGTCGTCAAGTCTAGGAGGCTTAGGTGGGCGGGTCATGTAGCTAGAATGAAAGAAAGTAGAGACGCTTTCAAAGTCTTGACTGGAAGACCAATCGGAAAACGACCATTAGGAAGACCTAGGCGCAGATGGGAGGACAATATTAAGATGGATCTCGCAGAGATTGGAATACAGAGTAGAAACTGGATACAGTTAGCTAAGGATAGAAGTCAGTGGAGAGCTTTTGTGAACGCGGCATTGAACCTCCGGGTTCCATAGGCCATAGAGTTAGTTAGTTAGTTAGTTTTAATAACTGGTTCTCACTTTGATAGCTCTTACTTACGTAGTATTTGCATTATTGATGTTATTTTCACTTCATTCGAATAACAAAGAACTACGCTTACAGACTGCGTATTATACTTAACAGCTTACTCGGCACGCAGGAAGTAACGGAAGGGGTTTGTTTTTAAAAATCACCAAAATTTCCGTTCTGAACATTAGTTTTCTTATACATTAACCGAGAAAAGATCATAAGATGAAATTTTGCATATAGTTTTCGGAATGTGTGTATAACAACATAATAAAAGTCCTGAAATATTCATTAATGGGTTTGGCCGCCATATTGTAAAATGACCACCAAATAGTTTTTTTAAAGGTAATAACAGGTTCTCACTTTAATAGCTATAACTCACATTGTATTTGCACTATTGATGTTACTTTTAGTTCATTCGAATAACAAAGGACTACGGTTACAGATACTTACCATTCTACTACACACATGAGGGAAGTTACATATATTTTTTTTAAATCGCATAACTTTTATTCTTTAGGTTCCTTTTGCTTAATCAGTTAACAATCTCGTCCTCTGAGAGTAGCAATTAATCTTACATTAAATACGGCATAATACACATAATATAACATTCAAATCATAGTGATAGAATCGGAATGAGAAATAAAACTTCGTTCAGAACTACTCCTTGACTACGCATAGAGCGAATATGGAATTCTGTCTAGCTACATTCCCGAACTATTATGTTTACTTCTTCAACATTATTCCAATAAATCTAGATTTGCTCTTCAGATTCACAAAGGACTTAACTGAAGAAGTGAAAATTACTTTCTAATCATATCACGGCTGCTGGCACCAGTGTTCTTGAAGGCTCTGGGATGCATATTCTCAGATTTGCATACAGCAATAGAACTCTTTCAAACAGTCGAATATAGTATCAATTATTGGGGAAGATATTCATCTGCTTGTACTTTTGGCCTCATTAGCAAGTGAGGAAATATAAAGGTAACAAAGAAAGTTGCATCGCTTTTTCACCCATCACCTTCGAACATCGATTGTCACCTAAAATGTACCTGGAAGATCAAAAATAGTCCCTATCAGCATTGACGACCTTCTGCCAATATTATGGAAGGTCATGGATTCCATCCCTTCGATAGAACTTGGTGGGTCGTGAAACGAAGAGGGTATAAAGTGCATTTTGCACCTCTACTTGGGATTTGAAATAGAGGTGATTGTCCAAAAAATGGAACAAGTGACAAGCGGACGGTGTAATGTCCGGGGAGTATGGCGGACGCAATAGTGTTTCTCATCTAAGGCGTAGAATGGTGTCCCACTTCATCCTAGCCACGTGGGACTTAGCGTTGTCCTGTAACAGGAGGATCAATTTGCGATTCAGAAGTGCTGGCTCCAGAGTTTTGAGTTTTTGGAACACGGCTTACCTGCTGACAGAACACAGTTTCATTGATGCTCTGACCAGCTCTTAGTAGTTCCCGATGCACGATGCCGCGAGCAGTCTACCAAACACACAGGAGGACCTTCTTCTGGTGCAGTGTTGGTTTCGGCTATTTTGGAACCGGTTCATTCGATGAGGGAGCCGTGGAGCTTCGTGTAGGACCCACTTCTCATCACATGTCAACATATGTCCAGAAATGGCTGCCTCCTCAGACGATACAGCAAAGAAACATAGGCGTCTGCTCGCGTTGCCTTCTGGCTACGAGTCAAATCATGTGGGACCCATGCACTCAACTAGTCGTGCATTACAAATTGATGGCGGTTGTGCCGAATGGTTCCTCCGCTCACTGAATTGTAGTCCTAGTTCCTTACATATCTGACTACTGTCGCCTCAATTGCTGCCTGAAGATAATTTTGTACATGTGTTGGTATTCTGGTACGTGGGGCGTCTTCGAGTGTTTCGTCACCGTCCTCAAAACGTGTTAAACCACTGCTGCACTGTTCGCCTAGTGACGACACACTCACCAAAGGCGTAGCATATGTTCCGCCTCGTTGCAGCAACATTTGATCCCAATTTCAACTCGAACAGCATACATGCTTTATCACGCTCTGTGGAGGTCTGATGTTCACTCTGTCCTTACGCAAGTTCACGGTGTAAATGAACTTCCACAACCAGGTTGTATGTTGGATATACCCACACCAACATCTCACCTTCAAGTTATCTTCATTCGCATTCAACTCACGGTGTGAAGGCCAATTGAACACAGACCTCTACAAAAAGCGACGGAACTTTCTTAGTTACTTTTATATTTCCTCATTTGCTAATGAGGCCAAAAGTACAAGCAGATCTATATCTTCCCCAATAATTGATATTGGATGTGGCTGTTTGAGAGAGAGTTCTATTGCTGTATGCAAATCTTGGAATGTGCATGTGTGTAGTAGACTGGTAAGTGTCTATAACCGTAGTCCTTTGTTATTTAAATGAGCTAAAAGTAACATCAATAGTGCAAATAGAATGTGAGTTATATCTATTGAAGTGAGAACCTGTTATTATCTTTAAAAACACTATTCTGCTGACATTTTCCAATATGGCTTCCAACTCCGTCATCATATACTTTCGGACTTGTAGTATGTAATACACACATTCTCAAAGGTATGTGGAAAATTTCATTTTGTTATGTTTTTTTCTGGGTTAATGTACAAGAAAACTAATGTTCAGAAGGGAAGTTTTGGTGATTCATAAAAACAAATTCCTCCGTTAGTCCCTGCGTGTCGAGTAAACTGGTAAGTGTTATACATGGTCTGTAAGCGTAGTCCTTTTTTATTCGAATGAAGTAAAAATAACATCAATGGTGTAAATATAAGGTGGTATAGCTATTAAAGTGAGAACCAGTTATTACTCTTAAAAACCATGGTTCAGCGGGCATTTTCCAATATGGAACCAAACCCATCACCGGATATTTCCGGACTTTTAGTATGTTGTTATATATACCTTTCCAAAGGTATGTCAAAATTTCAGCTTCTTATGATATTTTCCGGGTTAATGTATATATTGACTGGACTAATACAGTAAAAATGTATATCTTTGAGATCCCTTGCTATACTCTATCGAAGTAAGCGAGTACTGCAATTTCGTAAAGAGGAATAAACAAGAATGATGTAAACCAAACCATATGAATACGGATTAATGATCACGAAAAAAATAAATACATACATATTTCCCATTCTGAATGAAAGTTAAAGTAGCCAAGTTTTGGTTAGGACAGCCCTTTTGAACGATTGTGGAATGTTAATAATCGCGCAGCAGGCATAGTCGGTTATTTCGTATTTTGATAATTTTCAATGAAAATTAGAAAAAAAATTTCACCAACTTACTCGGTTATTTTGGTCAACAGAAATGAGGCATTAAGCTTTTAATTTGTTTTAATTCTTGGTTAAAAGGTATTTTATATTCACGCGGTGAAATTAGGAAAGTTAATTTTGCCCAGTAATACTATGATAAAATGTTCTGTATAAATCGTGTTATATTGAATACTAAACTATTGTTATAGTGGGAGCGTACTTCTAGTCATACGTTACCTATACTGGGACATTGTTAGCGGAATAAACTTCCGTTCAGAAAAACCTAGAAATTTCTTCAGAGACCAAGTTAAACATCGTGAGCCTTGAGTCCATCAGTATTCCCATAGGTCTGTGAAGAGGGAATTAGTATATTTGCCCTTCTTTATTTACACACTAGCTGCGGCAAAGACTTTTGCCACGGTACCTGAGCGTTGTGAGGCACAAGTAAAGAACTTGAAAATCGAAGTGTCGCAACTCTGTTTGAGAGTTTTTCCATTTACTTTTAAAACACGAAGATGTAATGAAATACTTAAAAGTATAACTTTTGTTACACACGTAAATTTCTAATTTAATGCTTTGGGGTTAAAATTCTGCTCACAGCCAATACTGCATTTTCGGTTTTTGTGCTTTTAATTCCGAAATAAATACTTAGAAGAATTCTTTATCAGCCACTATTGGATGGTGTAAAATTGACTGAAACAAATGCAAAAGAGATGTGATTAGACACTTATGCGCCTAACAAATTTTATACCTGATAAAATACATTTCTACTGCAAAAATATTTCACAACCAATTATTTATAAAATACCGACAAATTAAAGCAACTATATTTTAGATAAACTGCACTTGCTGTAATGCAGGTAACTTTATTTTCTTGACTATGACGAATATAGATGTCCATCACTTACTGTAAAAAGTGAAGAGTTGTGTTCCCTCCTTTATGAAAAAAATCCATAATCTCTTCACATTTTTGTAAATAGTCTTTCGATATGAATTTTTAAAATATTTGGTAATTTGCTAATGTAAATGGGTACGAATTTAACACAAGATACAAGGGATTTCTGCTGTTGTGTATCATGTGAATAAAAAGTTTGAGGTTGCCATTAAGAATGTAATCTCATTATCCAACATTTAGTCAGTAATTACCAGCTGTAGTCTTTTCAAAAAGAACGGCTGCAAGGAAGAAGAATCCTAAGTCTTTCGTGTTGGAATTGTCTAGTTTCACTCAATGATTCTTCAAGAGAGGTAAAAGAAATTTAAGAGTATATGAAAATTATAATTAAGAATAAAATAAACATTCTATTAACTACTCTTATAAAATTAAAATTTTGTCTGGAATGTTTATGTGTTAACAAAGGGAACAATAAAATTAAATTTTTCGCAAGGTGTAAGTATTATATGATATACGAGCCAGGCAGCTCCAGTTTTAAATAGATTGTTTCGGGGCAGGGTGAGAAGTAATACGGAAAATGCACCCCACACAAAACATGTTCTTTGCTATTGTAATTGTGATTATGGCCCTTTATGAAACAAAAGGTAAATATTCACAAGCAATTACCACAACGTGTTTATTAAATGCGACCTCTGGAAAAAGTGGCTATAAGAACGGGTTCTAAGTCTTTCATCGAGTTGTGTAATTTTTTGCTGGAGATTCATAATTCATTACTTTACTCTCACATATGTTTTACTACAATTATAATTGTATCTATTATATAAAAATATTCGAGATCTATATATGAAGAAAGATGGAAAAAAATAACTGGAAGGAGAATATAAGATATAAAGAACTCCTGAGGGGAATGAAGCCAGAAAAATACAGACTTTGATAACAACATTGAAAAGAAATTGTTTAGGGCACTCTCTAAGGAGGAATTGCCTTACAAGCGATATTTTGGAAGGATTAGTTTGTAGAAGGAGAAAGAAAGGCAGAAAACATGTCAGCTCCTGGACAATATGCAGATCGAAAATTCGGATGCTTTAGAAAATGTAAGGTTGAGAATAGAAATTAATGAATAAAGATTAGTTTTCTATAAGGACCTGTCATTGTAGCAGAACACTGATGATGATAGTCTTGCTGATGATAAAATGTGTCCTCATCAAGATACATAGTAACGACCTCTCTTTGACTGAAAGAATTAGTGTTGTTTATACTACATATTAGTATTTTAAGAAAATATACATAAGAATATAGTAAGTAATTGTTCTGATTTACACAGTTTGGTCGGACGAATATATGAAACTATTTGAAATAGTGAATTGCTTAAGAAACATTATTCATAGCAGTAATAGTAGTAGAAGAAGCAGTAGAAACTTACAAACAATCGCTGGGAAACAATAACGTCTTTTTTGATCAATTGTAGTTTTGACCCATACTAATGATATGCCTTACATATTCATCAAGGGTTCGCTAAACATGTTACGTTCGCAGACATTATGTATCAAGGTTGATACAGATGATATCAACTTGTAGTTGTGTTTGGAAGTTCACTTTTCTATTGCGAATGCACTGAAGGAAGTCATCTTAACAAAAGACGGAAAGAAATTAAATACTTTCCATATTATCTTACTTCGGGAGTATCAATGTGACAAATGATAAAAGCGTCCTTAGTTACTAATCGCGAATTGAACTCGGGACTACCAGGTTGTAAAACTTACGCTTATTCCACTACTCTAGAAGCTCTCTGTGAAGTGTCTTTAGCAAATTGCACATCTTTACGATTGCAGTGTCGTAATAATGACGAAAAACTCTTGTTTCGGTCATAATAAAATATAAAATGTTAAATGAAAACCATAATCAAGAGAATCTAAATTTAAATTGTCAGAAGTAAATTGTTGAAAATCAGTGATAGAAGTACTATTTGTGGATGTTCTTGCAGCATTTAGATAAGAGGAAGTTTAACGTCCTGTTTGAGCATTGAAGCTAAATGTTGTGTGAAACCACAGTTTAAATATATCTCTTCCGGTCTTTCTTGATATTCTTTCACGAGCCATTAATATACATTGGGCATTGACGAGAACAATATGTTATTCAGTCTACTCGATCTCTGTAATCAAAATTTCTAATCGTTGCTCGCGAAGACGTGATGTGTGGCCTGCGGCCTGGAACGTACTTTTTATACATATTTTCTGCTTATTACTTTATTTTCCATGGATGTTTTGTTTTTGTGAAATGTAGGAAAAGAAAACATATAATGTAAACAACCTGAAACTCAAACTGCAACATGCCGCAAGCGTTGGCGAACCAGTTATAGTCAACTAGGAATCTTTTGGAAAAAAAGTGTTTTGAAAATTTCACCAGCGGCAGAGAAGCGTCGAAAAGCCAATCAACCACAAATTACCTTGTCAAAATATGTGAAACCGCTTATATGCGTTACTTGTTTACGTTAAAGTGTGTTTAAAAACACTAAAAGAAAGTACGCCGTGGTTACACGAACTACCAAACTTATGATTATTAGGCGGGTGTTCTTCCGACTTCGCTGCCGAGGCGATGAATGAAATAATGCATGTAAAGGTATAAATCGTTGAGGTTCTTTTTACTTTGGCTAATCAGAGTGCTCGTTTGACCGTATATATTCGACGATAACCGTTTTGAATTAGATGAAATGTGTTCGCCATCTATTTTTTTTTTAACAAAGTGACACACGTCTATTTACTTTCTTTCATAGTTCTCCCATATTCTTTTATAATGATCAGCGACAGTTGCCAACCAAATTCATAGAGTTATACACACTCATCTGAAGATTTTTTACTTCATGATGTAGAGGCTGTAGTAACTCTTGACCCCCGGAGCTCACTTTAGAAATAATTCATCACCAAAAATTTGTGTATAATTATAACTACATGCACAAAGTTCGTGTTGGTTCCTTCGCGATTTCCTGCGACGAATCGAAGGAATGTGGACCAAAATGAAGTCCTTGCTGCAAAGCGATGGTAACTTCATCTCTCCGACTCTAGGCATCTGTTTCAACTCGACGAAACTCTGCAGTCACTGGCGTACTACCGACAATTCTTCGACATGTCGGTATATCAACTATCGACATTTACTAGCAAGTGGTCCACAGGGCTTTGGAAACGTTTATGGCACATTGTATTTGCTTCTACAACTCAAGAAGGGTTAAATGGTTTTGAAATAAATAACATTTTAGTAAGCTCCATTAAGGGGAAAATAAATGTTAGAACAAGCATATTTTCAAATTTGCCACTTTTACATATAAATGCAAATAGAGAAAATATTTAAATTCATAATAACAACTCTTAAAATGTATATTTGCCATTACTAAACCTCGGTTTTTGATATTTAACTTTTACAAAAGCTTTGGCACGTTTCTTAAAAGGTGATTTTTGAAAGGAGACTGCTTTCATTTTTTAAATTATTGCCAACAAATGCTGCCCAATTGGGCAAGTGGCCGGATGGATTCAAAACAACCTTGGCATCCTTTCGCTAATTGGAGAATTCATTTTTTCTTCTGATTTAACTGCTGAATAAAGATTTTTGTTTACCGTGAATCTGGTTACTTTTGGTGAGAAGAATCGATGTCCCTTTGAATTTCTCGACTTTCTCGAATGAGTGAAACAGAAGATCTTGCCGGAGAGAGATATTTTGGACTTCGTACTTCCTAAAGTGTTATTGGATGAACCAGGGCCTTTGTTTAAGTTCAAAAGGCCATTTGAAAACTATGCCGAACTCAAACAGTTTCCTACAGGAATATTTCAGTTTTAATTATAATTTGGAGATTGAAAGTACGATATCAAATAAGCTTCAAAATCCGGATGAAACGTTAGCAAGGTTCATAAGAAGTATGGCAACCATGTTTTTGAGACTCAAAGACCAACTGACGGAAAAGAACAGATCTCAAGAATAATAGCAAATTCCCATCCAAAATTTAGGAAATTTTTAGATGGAAAGAATTTTGACTCATTGAAACAACTCGAACAGGAAACATTAAGGATCCAGTCGTATTTTGTAGGAGAATATAACTACATGCAGCAGGCGAGTATTAAAAACTCAAATTATTCTCACGCTTTTGGTTCCATCAATAATAGAGGAAGAATATAAAAATCAGACGCGGCACAGATAGCAATTTCTGCCTTAGATCCGGCTAATGTAAATAGGTTGGGTAATGAGAAAAATACACGGCAAATTAATCAAAAAGAGGAAAAAGAGAAAGTGCAATGCTTCGCTTGCAAGAAATACGATCATATAAGGTATGAATGTCCAGATAGGAAAAGTAGGACAGGAAAAAGCGAAAACGTATCAGCCTCAGTTTTAGATAGAAATAGAATAAATAAAGAAAAATTTGAGCCCTATTTATTTGGACTTTTTACAGGAGGAAACATTATATATAATATATATGCATACAGTGATTCTTGCATTAGTTTAAGTAATACTAAAATAGCAAACCAATGGAAAGAAAGCGGTGTTCATTACAAAGAGAATGAATTTGAAATTTCGCTGGCCAGTAGCCATACAAATGTGTAGCAGTTATAACTCTAGTTTTTTGTATAAAGTCTTTTTGGGAGATAGCCCATCCATGGGAACCATCCGTGGGAACCATCTGTGGAGCAGACCTGATTCAAAAGGTTGGCATATCTTTACACTTGAAAGATGGTAGGTGGAAATTCTCAAATGAGAATTACATAATTTCTTTTGCTAGGCCAGATCGGACAGATGATGAAAACAGATCAACATAGTTACCAACGTAAACGGTTTAGAAATGGTAATTCATGGGAATGTTTCAAATAAACGAGGGCCGAGAGGGTTAGAGAGAATATTTGTGCTCAGGATAAAATGAAAGTGGGAGAAAAATTCCGAGGGAAAAATTGTCACTTCATTAGGTGAGCCTAACGGGACGAGAGGGAGAAACGAAAAACATATGGTTCTACGGCAAGAGACCGAAGAGCAAACGACCATAGAACGAGAGTGGGTGCTTAGGTCAGTAACTCTGAAGATGGAGGGTGAGTTCAGCGAACACCAGCTCTAGAGTAGAAAAACGAGGTACACAAGGGAAAATTCACAATAGATATACAGTTACAAAAAACTTGAATATTTCTCATCTTCAGCAGGGAAGACGAAGAAAGAAGAAAAACATTTGTAAAGGAACCTGTACTAAAAGCACGTTCTTGTCAATAAATGACGTAATGTACGTAGACATTGGTACTTCTATATCTTGCGTAAGCAAGGAAACCACAGGAAAATGGGTATAAGCGGGTGGAAAATTAAGAGTTCCATAGAAATTCTTTTAGCGTCAGGCTCGGCAAGAACGAATGGCTCTATAACAATTACTGTTAATTTTATGGTCACAGCGTACGTCAAACCTTCCACGTGATTTCTGGATTGATTAAATCAAATCTGTTGGGGAGAGACCTTAGTAAGAAAGCCGTAATTTCATTTACTTAAAATCGGGCCGATGCTCTTTAGAAGATAATGAAACCCTAGTCCGTTTATTTGATAGGAGAGAAGCAATTCATGAGACAAATGATAATGAATTAAATGTAGTGAATCAAAAGGAAACGGATGATACAGATAGCATGATTAGTGAAGTGAAATTAGATCCCCTCTCCTGAATCAGTTTATGGAAATAATAAATGAATACAGAGTATTTTTTTTCGGAGAAGCCATGTTTGAGTGATGTCACAGAGTCCACGATAAAATTAAGGGATAAAACCCTAATTCACTTCGCGTTCTGGACCTATGTCAGAGGAAAAAAAATTGTCAGAAATTCTCGGTGATGTGGAGGCACAAGGAATTATAGAAAAAACTACATCTGATTATATAAGTTCCCCTATTTTAGATAAAAAAAACGCAAGGGTTCGTACAAGGTCGTGCTTGACAGCAGGAGGCTAAATCTTGCTACTGAGAAAGCTCAAACTTGTATACCGAGGCTGTTTGAAGCTCTGAGTTATCTGGTCGAAGGATAATAAATTGTTAGAATTTGCAGTAAATTCGAGAACTTGTTCTTCCACGGGGTATACGCCTATAGAATTGACCTATGCAGGGAGATACAATTTCCGTAGCATCAGACGGAAACGGCTGAAGAGTACCATGCAATGAACGAACAAGATTATACAAAGTTCGTCATGGATCTAAAGAAGAAGATGAAATCCGCCTACGAATGCGCTGAATTGACGCAAAGGAAGAGACACAATGAGTCTAAAAGGTTCTATGACAGGAATAGTTACAACTATAAACTTTTGAAACGTTTTTAATAGAACCATCTTAGCACATACATGATACGGTTAAAAAATAAAAAGGGTGTTTTTGGTATTTTTGTAATAATTATTTTTGGGGTGGATTTTACATGAATGGAAATATACAGTTTTAAGTTTTGTTACAAATTGTGTCATTGTTCTTAAATTACAACTGCGAAACTCTTGAAACCTTATTATAGGATCATTTTAGCAGATATATGGTATGGTTAAAGAATAAAACGGGTGCTCTTAGTATTTTTGTAATTATTATTTTTGTACGTCAGAGTGCAATTTATGAATCACTCTGGGCCTTCTATATTCTACTGGCCAGAAAATAAAGACTTGTTGGCTACCTTTTGAAAATGTATCTGGGAAGTTCTGTTCCATCTCTTACAAGCCAATCAGCCCGGACTTACGCAACTAAAAGCAAAATTAAAAGCAAGCATACCATCAATGTAAAGAATTAGCTGTGAAATATAGGACACAACATGTTGTAAGTAAATCTATGCAACTCTAAGGGGTATTACTGGTATGTATGTTTGTTGTTTTCATCTATGTACATTACTCTATTTTTTATTATTTCTGTTGGTAGGGTTTGTAATAGTCACTAAACCTCTTACATTGCTAGCCTATATTTTCCATTCACAAAACCGCAAGATTATTACAAAAAAATTTATCTCTTTTTGTTATTTAATCATAACTGGTAAATGCCAACTAATCCTATAAAAAGCTATAGAAGTTTTATAGCTGTAAGCAGTGGTACAATTGGGAAAACTACACATTACCCAGTTTTATTTTTAAGCATAACTAATATTTACTATGATTATTTGACAGTTCTAAAGTGTGACAGTTGTCACTTCAGAGTAGGGATGGCCAAAATTTTCCGAAATCGGAAATTTCCGGAATTTTTCGGAATTCCAGATTTTTTCGAAATCGGAATTTTTCGGAATTCCGAAATTTTTCCAATTTTACTTTCCGGAATCCGAAAAGTAAGAGTTCCAGAACTGGCCATCACTACTTCAGAGGAAAGGCATAATCCGTCAACAACAGTAAATCTGTATATATCTGTACATTTAAAACACAAATAATAATAATATTAATAATAGCATAAATACCAAAAGCACCCTTTTTATTTTTTGAACATATCATTTACGTGCTAAGATAATTCTATATAAAAAGTTTCAAAAGTTTCTTAGTTGTAACTTACGAACAATGACACAATTTGTAACAAAACTTAAAATTGTATATTTCCATACATGTAAAATACCAATAAATAAATAAATAAATAAATAAATAAAATTAATAAAAAATACCAAAAGCACCCTTTTTATTTTTTAGCCATGTATATGCTAAGATGATTCTATTGAAAAAGTTTCAAAAGCTTCATAGTTTTATCTTACGAGCAATGACACAATTTGTAACCAAACTTAAAACTGTATATTTGCTTACATAAATAATAATAATTACAAACATACAAAAAAACAGCCTCTTTATTTTTTAACCAAACCATGTACGTGTTAAGATGAATGTACAAAAGAGCTTCAAAAGTTGTTGTTACTTTTGAGCTACGGCACAATTTGAAAAAAAAACTAAAAATTTGTTGTATGCCCATTAATGTTTGACAGTGTAATCTTTTGCAAGGTTACTTACAATCTGCTGAAAGAGCCAAAATTAAGCTTTCATTTGACACCTGGATGAGCCCAATAACTTCAAAAATAAGGAAGTTATGGTAATTTTAGTTCTATGATGCTGAGTGCCGAAAGTCAAATTGAAGCAAAATTTACATTTTTCAAAAAATTCATCCCGGCCCATTTCTCATCCGAAAAATCGAAAAAAAATAATTTAGCACAATTTTATTGGTATTAATGTACGAAAAAAATTTGAAGAGAATCTAAGATATTGAAGCACGGTCATGTTTAAAAATTAGGTGATTTGACATGGTAAAATTAGGTGACCCCATAATAATTTTTTTCTGGTTTTTATGGAATGCTGTGTAAGGACGAGTCTTCGCCCTTACTTTGTATATTTAGTATTAAATAGGGAATTAAAAATGTTAGAAAGGGTAAGTCTCGCCAGACCTATATATTCCCTAGTATAATTAATAATTATATCCGTATATACCTAGGTAATATAAATATATATATATATGTGTGTGTGTGTGTGTGTGTGTGTTTGTGTGTTGATAAGATAAAATATTATTTTAAATTTTATTCTTGTAATTGTATATATGCTTCGTTGTATATTCTTCTTGTTTTTTCTAGTTGCTTAACATTATACGTTCTGGTTCTTTTTATATAGCTTTTCTAGTATGCAATGGATTATTTTAGAGGGTAAGGACGGTTACAAAAACTTTTCAAACGTTTTTTTGCGGATTCTTTTTAGGGAAAATAAACAGCATAAAGAAGGATATGGTTACTCAAGGATATATACGCGAAGGGGGCCATTGGATTGTGCGGAAATTTGGCAAGGAATCTTGGCCTTTAAAAGCCTCCCTTCGTTGGTCTAGGTCATTGCCTCGCCTGAAAATCTTTTGTTTTACTTTCCTATCTGTTAGGGATCGGTTTAAGTGCTAACCGAATGACGGAGAATTAAGTTGTCTGTCGTCTGAGAGATGGCTATAGAGTTTTCATATATATATATATATATATATATATATATATATATATATATATATATATATATATATATATATATATATATGAAATTAGGCTTTCTTGAGGGACTAACCTTAATGGTGGTTAGAGCAAGGAAGAAATTCCTTTGTCTGAGTGATGACCGTAGTTAGTATGGAAATTTAGTTTCAGATAGAAATAAGCCTGAGTGATTCCGGTAATCTTCTAGCTAGGAGAAAGTACGATATTGTGATTTAAGAAAAAAACTGAGGCATACTTCATTAAGGTACTATTTTAGATTTTTTAATTTTTTTTGTTAGGCCAGAGAAACCTAAGTGATTGTTTTCTCTTTGGAATGAATAGCCGTTTTTCGACTGAGTGATGTTCTTTGACATATCTGGTTATTCTTAATTTTGGGGGGAACGGAAAGTTGGAGTCAGGCCTTCCTAATAGATTCAGGGCAGGACTGAGCTGTGAAAAAATGACTGACCAGTGAAGTCTGATTAGAAGCGAATAGGTTGTTGTTGTGCTTGCGCGTCAAGCTTAAGGGACAGGGATCCGAAGTTTAAGAGCCCTGAAGAAGAATTTCTTTCGCTAGTTGGAGAATTCATTTTTTATTCTGATTTAATTGCTGAATAAAGATTTTTGTTTACCGTGAATCTGGTCACAAGTTTTATTGAGAGGTATTCACCTGAGTGGGTTGGATTTATTACTTATTATTGTGTTAGTGTTCCTAATTGTTAATATCTCCTAGAGAAGCCTGAAGAGACGTAAGAAGAGACCAGCAATAGATGTTAAAAGATTAAGTGGAAGGAAACACTACATGATAAATCGGTCAATGATAAATTATAAATATATGGATAAATAAATACATGTGGTAAGTGGAGTTAAAACAAATCAGACAAAGAAACGATAAAAAACAATGGAGTGGAATAGAGTTTGAACGTGGCTTTTTTCACACGTGAGTGTGACACAATATTACTTTTCACCAGAAAAACCTGTGTCTTGGTGGGATTCAATTAATTACGCTTAAATGTAAAGGAAGTGCCTTCTGCGGTAGAATAGTAAATTAACGTGTCACAAGCAGTATTCTTCGCAGGTTAACAACTTTTTAAAACCCTTCCTGAAATCGATGTTATGAAAAATCAATTCACTCATTTCTTAATTTAATTAACCTCAATATATTTGAAACTTTTTCACCTAAATTTAGAACTGCAAGAGTTTAGAATAAACAGTCTCATATTTTAAGTATATGACACAAATTTCTCAGTGTATCATTAGTTCAGAGATTGTCATATACTTGACTGTAAAATAGCTGTCTTCGGCTTAAATCTCCGTCCTACCTATGTACATTTTTAATTTTTTTTCAGAAAAAAGGATCGATTAATAAAAATAAGCATTTGAATCACCGGGATTTGAAACTGATCACGCACGTCTTCTGGTTCAATTCTACGACAAGTGTTTTTATAATGCCCAAATCTTTTCTTTGTCAAAGTGAGAAAAGTTACAGTGTGCCAGTTTTGTATCCGTGTTTCCATGAAATGGTCGAAACTCTTTCCTATGTGTGAAGCATACTATTTCTTCAAACAAAAAGTATTTTTATAAAATCATTGTTAATATTTTCATATGTAAAGTATATTATATTTAGGAAATAGTGTTAATTATACCACAAGGATCACTTGGTCAACAAGAAATGATTAAAGTTTGGTTTTTGTTTATGGTTCTGTTTTGACAAGAATTTTATAGATAGACAGATTAGTAGATAAATAGATAGATATAGATAGATAAGATGGATATTCGAACTCCAGACAGCTATTATGGAGTCACCAATAATACACGATATGACTTTATGGTACACTTAAAATATGAGACTGTTTATAATGCCTTTGTTGTCCCAAGCTTAGATGACAGAATAATTACGATTCTTTCTTAAGCTGACATTCTTATAGCTTTCTGTGAGATCTCCTGCAGTTAAATCAACGTGAATAATTATTACATTCATTTTGCAACTTTGATAGGTAGAGTAAGCTTTATAAAATTCTGAAATGTGTGCAAACTGTGAATACTAATTTAATTTTGTACAAATTTTTATTTATATATTGCTGATTCGGGAAAAACCTACAGTCGTTTGACAGACACAACACGACATAGCATATACTTGGTGCTATGGCTGAAAGAAGGAATGTTGGTCTAGCTACACGAGCGAGGATAATAGGCCTGAAACACAGCCGTAAAACTACATCCGAAATATCTAGGGAGATGGGTATCTCAAGACACACTGTACATTTTCACTCATATTTACGTATATGTTTTATGACTGCTTCTACAGCTATATTTAGGTACCAATGACTTTATTAATGTTTCTTCTACCTTTCTATAACGTTACAAAGCTTTATTTAATCTGAAATCATACTTATTGCATCAAAATCCGCGTAAAATTGCGGTATTTCTTGTAAGTGGGAGTGGCTTGTCGCCAGGCAGTAACCATAACGGCCGCCTGACTCCGCCCCTAAATACGGAGTACAGCCGCTCAGCGCGAGGAGCGCAAGAAATGCATCCTGGTTCCCGCAAGTAGAACAGCGAAGATGCATCAACACAACCTGTTGATTTTCTCCCTACATATACATGTAAATACCTAATGAAATGAATACTTCACTTATTAAAAATTATTGATATGCCAATTGGTTATTATAAAGATTATTAAGTATCCATTATTTTCACTCTTTCTTTTCTTTTTTTAAAAAAACTTGAATTTAGAAAACAAATTTTAGTTCAAAATACCTTGTTTACATACCACCACCGACATTTCTAGACATGATGCACTACGTATGTATTCTCTTTTGACTATTTTACGTCTATTATCTATTCTTTTAACTTTTATTTTTACTTTTCTTTCTCAATGTTCATTTCTTTTAAAAACTTTTCGCATAGTTTCTACGACTGATTTATATCACAACTAAGCTTACTTTCTAGTTTTATGCTAATAGTATTTATAATATACTTTATTTATCTATTTATCTAGCTTCTATCCTTATTTTTCATAGACATTAATTCCTTGTGTTCGATGTTCACATAGCTTTCAGCTGTTGATCTCACTGATGTTATGATATTATTCAGTTCAGTCATTATCTATTTGCATGATCTTATCTATTTTTTATCTATGATATCCTATTACTATTTTTATTCTTCCTGCTTTTCTTGCATTACCAAAATACCGAGTTTTATCGTACTATTTTCACGCGTGACTTTTCCGTTCAAATACCTTCTTCGTTTCACCAATGGATAGTCCGATCCTAGTTTGTCTAGGAATCTATTACCTAGGCTTATCGACTCATGTCTACCACATTCGTTTGGTTAGTATTTACTCTCATTTACCAATTGTTTAATATACTAATAAATTATTATATTAATTATTAGTATATTAATTGTTTAATATACTAATAAAGTGATTCTTTTCCAGATTTTCATTCCGACATTGAATTACTCTTTTTTTTCAAAAAAATATTTTTCTTCTCCATACCACAAAATGTAAAAACTTTTTTCTCAACCCAAGGCACATACAACATGATTTTACGTCACTCGCTTTACTTTCTTATTAATTGTTGATTATTATTATTATTATTATTATTATTATTATTATTATTATTATTATTATTGATTTTGAATTTTATATTGCCGAATTGACTTGTAAAGTCTACAATACAATATTATTAGCAATGAAGTTGTTGATATTAAAGCTATAATAATGCCACATATTACATACATAATATAATCCGTTTTTAAATGTAACTCAGGGATTGATGTATCGACTTTTAATTTCAATAGCTTTTCCGTTAATCCGTTCAACTCTTGTGTATAACTTGCTTCTCTGTCGAATTACCAATTAATTTAATGTGTTTATTCCGAACTTGCACTATTTGTTTAGTTGGTATTACTAGTTCTCCTATTATTATATTGTCAAATTTATCATAATTTATAAAACATGATTTAGTCTTCGTTAGATCCAATTTTGTGGAAGTAATTTCTTGATGTACATCTACCTTCGTAATATACGCCTCCTGTTCAACAGAAGAGTACATAACTCCTGCATGTGTACATCTGAACATTACGTTCCCCAAAAATTTTTCCGAATTTTGCTGACATCCTTCTAAAGAATTATTTAAAACGATATTATTTAAACATTTAGCTTCGTCGTCCAATGTAATACTTTCACAAAAGTTAAAAACTTTTAAATTCACATTTAGCTTTATCCAAAGAATGATATTTACCTTCCGCCAAATATACTGCTTCCGGTAAATCATAAAATATTCTAGTATTATTTATTAAATATCCCATTGAGATTACATCATACATGATTGGAATACTACTGTCATATATGATTGGAGTTTTTAATAATAAATCTACGTTATTCTTCTCATAATGATACTTCATTAAGTATACGCTAGACATTTGGTAAAACATCCCAATGTCTGCCCTATAAATGGTATTTTTCAAAACGTCATGAAGGTTTACTAACCGTTTTACATCTTCATTAGATAATATGTAGTATGATAATTGGTTATTTAATATACTGTTTATTATTTTGTTTACCCTTTCTTGCACAAGATGAGCGAACAGATTCTCAAGTATCTTGCGTTGCGATTGGTGTAAATAACAATACAGTTCTTGAATTTTACTTTTAAATCCTTGCAATACATGTTGCACTTTAACTACAATTCCATGGACTAGAGAAATTTCATTATTAAATGATGCCTTTAGACTTAATTTCATTAATTAGCAAGTTCTCGTGTTTAATTAGCTTTTCAATTGAATGAGACAATTGTTGGTTATGTACTAAATTATATGTCGATAAACCAATAGACGACAATCCCAACAACCATGAAAATATAAACCTTTTACTCCTATGATTATGACTACAGCTAGTCTTGCCATTTTCATAAACAAAATGACAAGGTAACAAATTCACAATATTTCGCCTAAATTCTTTTTCTTTCATGAAATGGCATTTCTCGACGGACAATTTCGAACCATATTTCCGCAGTCTTTGAAAGATAGACTTCAAAACAGACACCATTTTCTCTTGCTCATTTACGTAAACAAACACATCATCCATGTAATATGACACCGCCTCCGGACTAACGTTAGCTAGTGTCATAGCCATGATTTTAGTGTATACTGCGGGCGATTGAATGTAACCCATAGGAAGCTTACAATATTGATAAGCACCGACGCCAGGGATGTTAAACGCCGTGTATTTTCGAGAATCCTTCGATTTAGACACAGTATGGTAAGCACTTTTAATATCCAACACACTGAAAAATTTGTCCTCCCATACATGTTAAGATTTGATGTATGGGCGGTAATGCCACGGAATGGAACCCAACATGGCGGTTAAGATGGCGGCAGTCGAGTACAGCTCTGCTCGCACCAGAGGGTTTTTTAACGAACAGCATAGGGGAATTGTAAGAACTGTTACTTTCCTCTATAATATTCTGTTCAAGCAAGATGTTTATCTGCTCCTTGACTTTTTCTTTCAGTGCAATCGGGGTTGGATATTGTTGTCTCCTAAAAGGAACTTTCGTCTCTAATTCTATCTTGTGTTCGACACCTTTCACCCGTCCTAAATCGTTTTCTTTCCATGCGAACACGTCCGCATAATCAAAACACAATTTCTCTAATTCCTTCTTAATTTCGGGTTTTGTCTTATCACCAAATTTCAATCTAGCCTTATCGTAATTTCTTCGTGCCTCTAATACTTCCTCTATCTCATCTTCCGTCAGACCTTCCTGTCTTAACTCACTCTCACTTACACATTCCTCAGCATCGCCAATTTTCAAATTTCTTGTCAACATAATAGTTTTATTAGAAGGGTTAATGATCTCTAACTTTTTATTGTCTTTAGATAAAATTGCTCTCGGTATAAACATATTGTATTGCTTCTCTAATTGCCTATCAGGTTCTAACAAATATTCATTACTAGCCCAAGAATTCACTAGATTGACTTCTACAGTCGTTCTAGTCCTCGGTAACAATCTCACTTTATGATCCAACACCCATTTCGGTTTTAAACTAGATTTTACACTTACAGCAATATTATCAGAAACTGATCTCGGTTCCTGATCATTTTCGCTACTTCTTATCGGTCTTCCGAATCTTTGTACTAAAATTTTACCGTTCCCATAATCAATCTGACAATTCTGCGATTTTAAAAAATCATTTCCTATCAACATCTGATAAGGAAAATCTTTTATTACTCTAAATTCCTGATGGAACGTCTGATTAGCAATTTTAAATTTTACTACTGCCAATTTATTAATCACAAGTACATTCTGCGTTATTCCCCGTATTTTCGTCTGTTTAGGTATCACTCGTGCATTTGGCGGAACTAATTTCTCATTAATAATGGATATTTGCGATCCACTATCAAGTAATGCTTTAAGTTGTTTATTCTCAATTTCCAATGGTAAATATACCATATTGTTCTCTAATATCACTGAGGCTATTACATCACGTGTCCTATAATTTGTACTACCTGTAAATGTGCCTCCCTCATTTACAGATCTATCTAGTTTAAATTACTTGTCCCTAATGGTTGGTAATATGTTGTACCATTAACCTGTGCCGGTACAACTTGCACAATTCTTTGCGAATTTTGATCATTCGAGTACTGATTCTGATGGCAACAGGAATGCTGACAATGGCCATCTCTTTGCCAGGCTCCCTGTTGATTTCGACCACGGTTACCACGCCAGTATCCGCTTAGATTTCCTAGTCTATTTTGAAATCCGTTGTTTCCTCTAAAATTATTCTGACCTCTTGCGTTATTATTATTTGTCCAATACCTATTATTATTACCACGGTAATTAGCTCTACTATTTTCTCTGTATTGTTTATTATTCCGAAAGCTTTGATTTTTCGATTCTTTACTACTCTGATTTTCCCGTTTTTCATCCTCCTGCGTTTTCGCAGACAACGCAATCTGGAGCTCATCAATCTTCTTTTCTAATTCCGCGATCTGTTCTAGACGGTTCGAGTCCCAGCACGAACTAGACGGTTCTTGTTTCACTTTATGTTCATCTTTACTTTTTCGTACTATTACTTGATCTAATTCGGACTCACTCTCCTCATCTTCAACTTGTTCACGAATCTTTTTAACTAAATCCTTGATTGTTACTTTCCCTGTTTCACGTTTAACGCGTTTTGCAATTTTGCACTTGTTTCTTTCAATTTTTTGTAGGTCATCTACAAATTTATCCAAGTTAGAATAGGCCACCGTCCCTACTTTTTCCATGTAGTACGGATGCAAACCACTCACTATAATACCGAACTTCTTATCTAACATATTGGTATCCAACCTTTCGCATAGGACAAGCATATCATAAACATAATTTATGACTGCTTCATCCTCGTGTTGTAATCGCTCTCTTATTATATCCTCAATATCAAGTGTCACATTCGATTTCATAAACTCTTCCACGATTTCAGCTTGTAAGTCTTTATATGGAATTTCAGACACGTTCATACGTTTTAGAAACAGCTTAATCCACTGTCTCCCAACTCCTTTAAAAATATTAGCGATAAGTTCTTTCCTCTTGTTTTCGGCGATACCTGCCATCTGACATGCATTGTCGAATTCATCGAAAAAAGAAACAATATCACCATCATTCTTTAAATCAAATTTTGGTAACTTATTTATATCTGCATAAAACGTTACAATTGAAGGCATATTTACGTTTGTAGTCTTTATCAAGTTCTCATCTATGTTCAAAATTGAAGGAAAATCTTCCGTAAAAGATTTTACAACCGGACTGATCAGAAAATTAATTACAGGTTCTTTGCTTAACACTATTTTCGGACTTGCAGGTTCCACGGCTTCTTCCTGACTACTAAAATGTCTACGTCGCTCAGGTGTCCTCACACCAAACAAATCATTGACTTCTATGTGAATACCTTTACTTGCTTTTTGTGCCCTCGTCAACACTGTATTTTCTGTCATTTAATAATATATATTACACTTATAACAACTTATATTTAACAACGTAGTGTGGGAAGGTGGAGGGTTAACCTGTTAACTTAAATAATAATTGAGTCACTCTTAAGCCTTTCGAGATCCGAACCAAAACTTTGCATTATTCCAATGGTGAACGTAAAACAAACTTGACTATTTCTTATCATACTAGTTACTTAACTTAAAATTTAATCGTGCTGGGTCTCGAACCAAACATTTCTCTACCACAACAATGGTAGGTAATACTACTACAAGCTTAATACACGCACCAGGGATCTAACCGATAACATCTCCACCATAACAATGGTGGGTTACTTAAAACTAGAACATTTCTAATTGTACTAACTAGAACCCCCAGGACCGAACCCTAAGCATACTCCACCATAACAACATCCTCAACGTCGTCCTAAATTGCATGGGGATGACGTATTTGAGACGATCGGAGATTGCTACTACCCATTGTCTGAAATGAGTAGGTTAAATAAATTCAGAGAAAAGATAACACATTTGAGCTTAATTTAAGAAATATATAATTTTCAGGTAATATCAAAGTGTAAGTGTATATGACCATGTATGAATGAGTATAACTAGTCAGATCACATATCGCCAACATCTGAGAATTCTGTCACGAATAACCCGCACCTAGCTGAGATACACATACCTTTAATTCTGATGAATGTCTGAATTGGATGTCGATGCTTCTTAATACGGGATCTCCAGCTTGGAAAGTCGGTAGGCGATAATGGCCGACTAGATGCCAACCATACTCCAAGTCTATGGTTGTTGTTTGTGAAATAGATCTCCCTTGATCTATTCAATGGAATGGATAGCATCTCCCTGATTAGCTGCCAACGGCTACTAAAATGGTTCTCTAAAGCTCCTCCACTTCTGATCTACTTCTGATGATCGTGTTTCACCGTCTGATCACTTCTGATCCCAATCCTCTCCAACGAGAGGTTTTTGTTCTTCTTTCCAGACACTCTGGAATTCGTTTCGTTGATCTTCCTGTCTATCTCAGCTATTGTTGAAACATTGGTTTCAACCCGAATTACATCGTGACCAAATTCCCAGACCAACAACTTCTGCAAATCTGACAGTTATGCCACAGTCAAAGTGTGTCATTGTTACATACATCATTTCACATTGATGACTTTTCATATTTCGTATACAAAGTTACAAATCACAACAAACACATAAACTGACGACTTAGCGTCTAGCCATAACATTCAGTAATTACATTCAACACATTTACTAACCATTGACGTAAGTAAACAAATAAACAAATACACGTGCGTGTATTACATGACAACATTTCAGTATTATTACAATTCTATCTTTTTAATTTAACTTTGAATAAATATGAATTTCCATCACCAAAAATAATATAACAAAATCATATACCTCTACAATATATACACTTCTGTTCAGAGAAAGCTAGAAACTCTTTCAGAAAATAAGCTGAAAAAATTCAGCCTATATCCACAATTATCACAGATCTGTACAGAGGAATTACATTTTCTCCCCGTTCGTTATATACACACTAGCTATAAGAAGTACTCGTGTCGGCGGTAGCCGAACGTGCTGAGGCAATAAGTATTCGTTGAAAAAAGAAAACCTAGTTAAACCTGAAGGCCGAGGGTTCAAAACTCTTTCTCGGACTTGAAACATAAAGATATTTATATGTAGTATTTGTTACACATGTAAGCTTCAAATTTAATGCTTTTGCCTAAAAATTAGTGTTTATTGCATATATAGCACTTTCTAAACTTTTTGTTCCAAAACAAATATTTATAAGACATCTCGGTTTAAAATCTGTATCAATGGCGGCGATTGGACGTTAAAAGTGGGGGGGGGCAAAACATGATCTAAATGTTTTATATCAATAGTAGTTCCATGGTTGTTTCTAACACTTTGTTTAACGAAAGGTTGTATAACTATTAGGATACTATCTTTTTCAGTTAAAATACCGTATATCGTATTCCATATTTTATTAAGTAAATTTACAAGAAGAACGCGTGTAGATCGGTATTAGCCCTTTGTACTCGTAAACAACGAAGGTGTAAGAAGAGATTTGATTGCTTGCTCATGAACATCTTAAAATTCTGTCTGGAAAATTGATCAGGATTATTTACTAACAAATTTGCAAAACAAATAGATGGAGAGGATAATATTAAACATAGTAATGAATAATGAGGCTTCTTTTGCAAGTTATATTGAAACTGAGGATTAATGAAACAACTTATATTTTTAATACCACACATGCTATTAAATGTATGTTATTACATTTAGAAAGACAGTAAATACTACAAGCATATGCTACGACATTTAAAGAAATACTTCTGCAGCTTCCCGAAACATGTTCGTTGCCATTAGGTGCAGTTTTCACTTTCTTGGAACACATCAAACCACAACGATACTTAGAATCACTACACGCTCCAGTTGTACAAAATAATCCAAACACCTAGAATTATATTGAATTCATAAATTTAATTGTATATACACTCGTACAACCCTAAATACACCACTTAACTCGTGTATTATACAGCAAAACAATGGAAAAAGGTAGAAGTTATTTCTTATTACTCTCTTCTTAAACAATGTTCTTTACTTTAGAAAGAAGAAAAGACATTTTAGGAACTTTCAGTTTTTGTGCAATTAAAGAATAAATTGTGAAAGACTTCTTTTTTCTTTTTTTAAAAATACTCTTTCAATCAGTTTCAAAGTGGCTGACTAACATATCAAGCCCTTATAAGAAGAAATGAAAGTACACTGGAATTGTTGGGCTCCAATGGGTTAATTTTTGGACCATTTTCCGTGGCAGTTAAAATGCAATTCCTACAGTTTTCTTAACTCCATGGGAAGACAACCAATACGTACTCACGCAACGACAAATATTATATGGCACCATTTTTTCTACGAACAAGTAATACACACAGAACTTTACATTTCCAAATGAAACTATATACATTAATGGGTCACTTCAAAAAAGTGGGGGGGGGCAACTGCTCCCCTTTGCCCCCCCTAATCGCCGCCCATGATCTGTACAATAATCAGTGACTGCCTGGTGAGTTTCAAATTAGACTGAAATAAACGTAAATAAGCATGTAATTAGACATTTATACGTATCTGATGAAATACATATCTACAGCAAGAATATTTGATGACCAATACATATATATATATATATATATATATATATATATATATATATATATATATATATATGTCAAATTATTAGACTCAACATTCAGTTTCTGAATATTTTACTGTTCTTACAATATTACGTCAGGAAACGCGTTTGAACTTAGTCCAAATTACTGCTCTGTAACTCTGTGTAATTTATTGTGGTCACGGCACATGCTTTTCAATGTCAATAAAATAAATGCGCACGTGACATTCAAATGTAATTACTGTACAACGTGTATATCCAAATTGGAAACAAAAAATGAAATGGAAAACTTACAAGAAAATAATCTCTCGCGCAAGGATTAATATTTCGTATGAAATTCCTTATTCTTTGTTAAGTCTTTTATTCTTTGTGGCATGCTATGTACACGTTTAGCACATTTTGACTTCAATTCAGCATCATGATACCCCAAATTGTTGATCCCCTCGATCACTTTATGTTTGGTTGTTATATGCTTCTTTAGCTTTTTCTTCATGAAGCTCCAAGGGTTTTCAATCGAGGTCATATCAGGACTATTGCCCAGCCACGGAAGAACACTAATTTCGTTGTTCTCGAAGAATTTTGTCACAGTTTTGTCCCGGTGCCATTGGACTCAAACATGCATATAGATGATGTGTGCGTCATCAAGCCAAACTGCAGTCTGGGGAAGCAGTTCTACTTGAAGAACTTGTAGGTGTTGGTAATGCTTTATTGTTCCCTCTTCTATATGCAGTTTCCCAGGCTCACACCCCAGACCATGAATAAAGTAGGATGCTTCACGGTTTGTTTGAGGCATTCCAACTTGAATTCCTCCTCAGGTCAACGTCGCATATATTGTGAACATTCATCAGACACAAAGACACATAATCCATCACTGAAACACACTATTCTCCAATCATAAGCAGTTCAATGTTCTAGGCCTCGTGCCCATTCGAGGGGCTTCTTTGCCTTGCTTGGAGTATTTTTTGCTTTCTTTCTTGCCCTGCGTGCTTTTATTCCCTCAGCACAAAGAATCCTTCGAACATTTTCAGGCGAAATGTCTACACCATACTGAGCCATTTTTATGCTCAAGTCTCTAGAAGTTGTCTTTCTGTATCCCAGAGCCAATCTTTTTAGTTTTCTCATGCCTCTTAGTCTTTTGGTCTTCGCCCACATTTCTCAATCCTATTTTGCTGATATACACCCTCCATTCCAAAAGAAACCGAACTTTTGAAAACAAATAGTACCACTAGTGCCATCTGTTGTAATATTTTACCGGTAGATGGCGCAGTCCCTCATTGACAACTGGTATAAATGTCATGACATTTGGATGCACGGCAACAAAGTTATTGCGTTTCAACTGTCAGTGTGCTGTGTACATCGGTCGGAAAATGAGTTTCAAACATCGAGCTGCAATTGAGTTTTGTGTTAAACTGGGTAAAACTTTTAGTGAAACGCACCAAATGCTACAAAATGCATATGGTGATGAGTGTCTATCCCGTACGCAAGTTTACGAGTGGTTCAGGCGATCCAAATCGGGTAGAGAGACGCTGGATGATGACGAAAGATCAGGCCGTCCCAGAACCGGATTATCGGAAGAAAACATCGAAAAAGTGCGTGAATTCATCAAACATAACAACAAATCGTCGGTGAAAGTTATTGAAATGGAATTAGGCATTCCTCAAACAACCGCATACCGCATTTTGACCGAAGTTTTGGGCCTTAAGAAGGTTAATTCGCGGTTTGTACCACACAAACTCACCGAAGACCAAAAAGTTGATCGAATTGCGCATTGCAAAGACATCGTTAAAAGTGCTCGGCAGCATCGACACTTCTTGAAATCGATTGTAACTGGTGATGAGACGTGGTGTTTTGAATAGGAGCCCGAAACAAAGCGGCAAAGTGCTGAATGGAGAGCACCGGATGAAGGAACACCCAAAAAAAAGTCGCTTGGTGAAGTCAAAAGTTAAGATGATGCTGATTTGTTTTTACGATTCAAAAGGAATTATCCACAAAGAATTTGTTCAGCCCGGCCAGACAGTCACTGGAGAGTTTTACTTGGGCGTCATGAAGCGTTTGCTGGCAAGAATTCGTCGTATTCGGCCCGAATATCGCGAAATCGGCAGTTGGACTCTTTTGGACGATAATGCACCATCACATCATTCGCGACTTGTAACTGAATTTTTGGTCAAAAATCACATTATTCGGTTGCATCATCCGCCCTATTCACCAGATCTCGCTCTGTGTGATTTCTATCTGTTCCCGAAACTGCATTAGGCGATGAAAGGAAAGTGGCACGCATCGATTGATGCCATTGAGAAGGCGACGACCGCCGTCCTAAAGACCATTCCAATAAAGGACATGGAGAAGTCGTTTGACAACTTGTTGGAGCGTGCAAATATGTGTATCGATGCAGAAGGGGAATACATTGATTAATAAAAATGATTTGTTCCAAAATGTACATTGCTTTTTTGTTTTTTTTAAAACGTTCGGTTTCTTTTGGAATGGAGGGTATATTTGCTTATAGCTCATTGCAACGGAGATTTTACTTACATATTTTTGCCCTACCCCAACTCTACCACCAATTTTTCGTTGTGTATATCTTCCTTCCGCCATAAGTGTTTTGACAAGTTCCACTTTACGCGGAGAAAGTTCTCTGGCATTTCCCATTGTGCCGCTATTACAGGAATTCACAGATTAAAAGATGAATACACAAAACACATCATGATTACTTTAAAGGGACCCATTCGAACTGTTGAACGTTTTGAATGTCGTAACTGCGTAGGACTCCAACCACAATACTTCAGGTTGTAACTTGTTGATGTAAAAAGCAATAGCTGTCTACAACTGAAATACTACTTTTAGAAGTCCCTCCCCTCCACTAATGCCATCTGCTGCTCAACGGTGTTATCAGCACTTCAACTGTACAACAAACAAATGAAGGATCCTATATTGGTAATTGAACCATTAAATTACATGTTCTATAACTCCGAAATTAGCACTGCAACATCAACTTTGCATTTTTCGAGCGTGAGTCTAATAATTTGAATACGTCTGTATATATATCCATTATTTACTGTAAAACAGACTTGCGCTTCCAGCTTTATGAAGAGTTTTTGTATATCCTTTCTATTTTTGTAAATAATCTTCCGATATGAACTTTTAAAATGCAAAGTTGATTTTAAATAAGCGCACAAATCCTTCGCTTCTGGATCAGCTGGAGGAATAGATAGCATGCGCCCTTCAGTTCTCAAGGACCTAATTCTTTACAACATTCATGACTCTAAAGGTCGCCTTACCAATATCCCTTGCGATTTTCTCTAAATTATTTTGTCAGGAGAAGTGCCAGTAGAAATAAGACCAATTTTCTGCGGAGCTTCTCTTATTGCATTGAAAAAGAAATGTGGAGGGATTAGACCAATTGCCATTGGAAACACATGGAGAAGACTTTCCTCTAATATAATATGAGGGGGGATTAAAAGTCAGCTACTTCAACGTCTTTCTCCACACCAACTAGGAGTAGGCATTCAACATGAGACGGAAGTTGCAGCACATGCTGCACGTAGGTATTGCTCCTACCCTAATCAGAAACCTAAAACTTTCCTAAAGACTGATTTTAACAAGTATTTTAGGAATTATCAAAAAAAAAAAAAAATGGATCAAAAAATTGCGATCTTGGCCAATAATTAAATGTTGGGTCAGGAGCCACACAGTTTTTGAACGGCCACTAGATAAATCGAGTTTCCGTATATTTTACGGAATAACCACACGAAACTAAGTTAAGTGGTAGTTTTGCTTTGGCTACAGTATATGTAGTTATCGAGATATAAGGCGTAGAAGAAATTTTGTAATTGAATAAAAAACATTGGATTTTTTGGATTAGGGACCACAAAAATTTCGGATGGTTCCTAAATCGAGATTTTATATTTTTTGTTGAACAAACACACTATATTGAGTTAAGTGGTAGTTTTGCTTTGGCTACAGTAAATGTAGTTATTGAGATATAAGGCTTACAAGGAGATTTTGATTTTTTTTTTAAATAGTAATAATGATTAATATTCCATTTTAATTTTTTTCTACATATATTTTGAAATTGGATGAAAATATTGGATTTGGATCAGGGACCATAAAAATTTTAAATGACCCCTAAATCGAGATTTCATATTTTTTGCGGAATAAGCACATCATACTGAGTTCAGTGGTAGTTTTGGTTTGGCTACACTATATGTAGTTCTCCAGATATAAGCCTACAAGAAACTTCCTGTCTGAAATATACTGGATCTTTTGATCCAAAAATGCTTCTTACGAAATAAACCGGAATGCAATGCTAACTGCCGTTAAGGACAATTTTCCATCCTTCTATCCTTACGTGCTCCACAGTTATGCTCAAGTCAGCTATTTATTATGCGACACAGACATTTATTATGCGACACAGACTCCTCTTATCTCAAAGAGGAGTTCAGCAAGGAGACCTCTTAGGTCCTGCATTATTTGCCTTAATGCTGCAACTAATCTTCAACAATATAAATATCAGTAGCGGTTTGTGGTCTGTAGAAGCACCGGTTGCAATGTTGCAATGTCAAAGGTATGTAGTTACGCGCAATTGTTCCCCTCCCCCAGCATTCTTGAGTCTTATCCAGAAAATATTCAGGAACTATGAAGAGAAAAGTCCTTTTAAGCTCCATTTGTATATTTATTGATTTAAGTGTATTCTCTAATATTGATTTAATATATGTTATTTCCTTTTTTTTTCAAACAACCACTATCAATGTACGTTTAAACACTATTTATATACAAAACTTCTGCGTTCATGTTATTGAACAAGAGATAAATTGAATATATAGCATGTGCTGTAAACCATGAATGATATCGTTAACTTAAAAAGAAGAAAAAAGCAAGAAAAGTACATATATTCATGGACGCAGTTGAGCAAACTTATTTAATTAAGTAAACTATGCATTATTTTAAAATGGGAGGTCTTTCTTCGTTCTTTTCGAGCTTCAAATTTTTCTATGACTTTATTGAAATCTGAAATGCTCGTCACCAAGTTTTTCTGAATAGAAAGCATCGCTACTGCAAACATTTTCCGCTTTATTTTCTCTAGGGTACAGAAACACCTCTCTCCTCCGACAATACGTATTTTCTTAGCATTTCTTTGTATGAATGAACCTAACTAATTACCTCTGTGGTCTATGTAACCCGAAGTTTCAATGCCGCGTTCACGAAAGCTCTCCACTGATTTCTACCCTTACCCAACTGGGTCCAGTTTTTATTTTGTATTCCTATTTCTGTGAGATCCATCTTAATATTGTCCTCCCATCTGCACCTAGGTCTATCTAATGGTCGTCTTCCGTTTGGTTTTCCAGTCAAGATTTTGAAAGCCTTTCTACTTTCTTCCATTCTAGCTACATGACCTGCTTACCTAAGCCTCCTAGACTTCATGACCCTAACAATGTTTGGTAAACCATATAAATTATGAAGTTCCTCGTTATGAAGTTTTCGCCATTCCCCATTCCCGTTCCTGTTGGGTCCGAATATTCGCCCCAGGATCTTGTTCTCAAATACTTTCAGTCTCAGAGTAAGCGACCATGTTTCGCAATCATACAGAACAACAGGTGTGATTATCGTTTTATATATTTTAAACTTAAAATTCCTCGACAGAATTCTCGACGACAAGAGATTTTGAACTGAATAATAATACGAATTCCCTGCTTTTAATCGACATTTAATTTCTTCGTGAATATGATTTTCGTCCGTTAATATTGATCCCAGATATCTGAAGCTATCAAACTTTATCAAAACTATTATTTAATATTTTAACGCATCCATGATTTGCTGTATTAAAGTCCCGACGCAGTTCCATGTATTTAGTTTTCTCTGCATTTACTTCTAAACCCATGTCCCTGCAAGCGTTTAATAAGATCTCTGCATTTCTTTCTATTGTTCTCCTATCATTCCCTATTAAATTTACATCATCAGCATATGCCATAACCTGGTGAATACCGTTCAACTTTAGGCCCTGGTTGCTATCTTTGATTTTCCTTATAGCGTATTCCAGAGCGAAGTTGAGTAATAGTGGCGACAACGCATCTCTTTGTTTCAGGAAATTCTCGACGTGAAAGCTCGTGGAAAAAAAATTTCCTACTCGAACGTTATTAATTGAGAAAACTACCAAGCTGAAGAAATATTTCACGCCATTGTTATTCATGTCGGCACACTTTTTATTTATTAATAACTTCTTTTACCATGCCAAGGTTACTATATTTTCTACAATGTTCACCTTCTTGGAGAGAAGAAGATCTACTTGAACGTTACGATAACCTCATCAAATCTGGTTTAGAATCCATCCTCAATTGTTTTCTTTTTCATAATGCATGGCTACAACCTTCTCTTCCGATCAATTTTTGACGATTAGGCATCTGACGAGACTTAGATATGAATATTCTATGGTTCCAAATGCCTAAATGAATCACTTCTCCAACACGATACAATTTCTCACGGAATTTCTGAGATTGAGGATTGCTCTACAACTTGGTCACCATTAGTTGGCTTAGAATAACCTAAAATCAGCACCAGATCAAAACAAATCACATAGGATATGCCTATCATTAAATCACATCTCTCCTTTTTAATTCAGTCAGCAGACAACTTAGAAGACAAAGTCAGCCAAGTCTCTGCTTACTCCTTAGAAGCAGGTGCTTGGCTCAAAGACTTACCTTCGCCCACGCTCGGCCTTCACCTAAGTAATAAATGCTCCCGAATAGTCATTGCATTACGTCTAGGGGCAGATATATGTGAAGACCACAAATGTCAAGCATGTAAGAGCGAAGTAAACTTAAATAAAAAAGTTGGTAGGAGGGAAGATAAACGGACCCTCGGATTTTAGGTTCAAAATTGATCACAACGTCTTCCTTAGGTCCCAAATAGTGCTTCCTGAAAACGTCAGGCCGCGGAAACTTCAAAAAGGTGCCCAAAGTTAGTATAGAATTAACCAGATATGGGCAGGGTAGATAAACGGGCCCTCGGATTTTAGGTTCAAAATTGATCACAACGTCTTCCTTTGGTACCAAATAATGTTTCCTGAAAATTTCAGACAGCGGAAACTTCAAAAAGGTGCCCAAAATTACTATAGAATTTACCAGATATAGTCAGGGAAGATAAACGGGCCCTCAGATTTTCGGTTCAAAATTGATCACAACGTCTTCCTTTGGTCCAAAATGGGGTTACCTGAAAATTTCAGACCACGGAAACTTCAAAAAGGTGCCCAAAATTACTATACAATTTACCAGATATAGGCAGGGAAGATAAACGGGCCCTCGGATTTTCGGTTCAAAATTGAACACAACATCTTCCCCTGGTCCCAAATAGTGCTTCCTGAAAATTTCAGACCGTGGAAACTTCAAAAAGGTGCCCAAAGTTAGTATAGAATTAACCAGATATGGGCAGGGTAGATAAACGGACCCTCGGATTTTAGGTTCAAAATTGATCACAACGTCTTCCTTAGGTCCCAAATAATGTTTCCTGAAAATTTCAGACCGCGGAAACTTCAAAGAAGTGCCCATAATTAGTATAGAATTTACCAGTTATGGGCAGGGAAGATACGCGGAACCTCGGATTTTTGGTTCAAAATTGATCACAACGTCTTCCTTAGGTCCCAAATGGGGTTTCCTAAAAATTCAAACCACGAAAACTTCAAAAAGATACCCAAAATTACTATACAATTTACCAGATATGGGCAGGGAAGATAAAAGGGCCCTCGGATTTTCAGTTCGAAAATGATCAAGACCTCATTCTTAGGTCCTAAATAGTACTTTCTGAAAATTTCAGACCGCGGAAACTTCAAAAAATGGCCTAAATTACGATATAATTTACCCTATATGGGCAGGGTAGATAAACGGACCCTCGGATTTTCGGTTCAAAACTGACCACATTGTCTTCGTTAGGTCTCTAATGGGGTTTACGCGGTCTGAAATTTTCTGCAAACACTATTTGGGACTTCAAGAACATATTGTGATCAAATGTGAACCCAAAATCTGCGAGTCCTTTTATCTAACCTGTCTATACGAGATTATAGAGGGTACATTGTATAATAATTTTGGGTACGTTTTGAAATTTCCGCGCTCTGAAATTTTCTGGAAAAACTATTTGGGACCTAAAGATCACATTGTCATTAACGTTGAACCGAAAATTCGAGGGCCCGTTTATCTACCCTGCCCATACATGGTAAATTCTATCGTAATTTTGGGCCCCTTTTTGAACTTCAGCAGTCGAAATTTTCAGGAAATACTATTTGGGACCTAACGAATACGTTGTGATCAATTTTGAACTGAGAATACGAGGGCCCGTTTATCTACCCTGCCCATTTAATTTACTTTTCATGGCAATTTTGGGCTCGTGTTTGAAGTCTCCGCGGTCTGTAATTTTCAGGAAACCCCATTTGGGACCAAAGAAAGACGTTGTGATCAATTTTGAACCAAAAAGCCGAGGGCCCGTTTATCTACCCTGCCCATATATGGTAAGTTATATCGTAATTTTGGTCATTTTGTGAAGATTCCGCGGTATAAAATTTTCAGGAAATACTATTTAGGACAGAAGGAATACGTTGTGATCAAGTTTGATGCGAAACTCCAAGAGCCCGTATATTTACCCTGTCCATGTATGGTAAATTCTATCGTAATTTTGGGCATGTTTCTGAACTTTTTTCGCTCTTAAATTTTCAGAAAACGCTATTTGCGACGTAAGGAATTCGTTGCAATCAATTTTGAACCACAAATACGAGGGCCCGTTTATCTTCCCTGCCCATATATGGTAAATTTTATCGTAATTTTGGGCATTTTTTGAAGTTTCCGCGGTTTGAAATGTTCAGGGATCGTTATTTGTGACCTCAAGATCACATTCTGATCAAATTTGAGCCGAAAATACGAGTGCCCGTTTATCTTTCCTGACCATATCTGGTAAATTCTATCGTGACTTTGGAAACATTTTTGAAGATTCCGCGGTCTAAAATTTTCAGAAAATACTATTTAGGACCTAAGAATGAGGTTGTGATCACTTTTGAGTTGAAAATCCGATGGCCCTTTTATCTCCCCTGCCCATATCTTGTAAAATCTATTCTAATTTTGGTCACCTTTTTGAAGTTTCCGCGGTCTGAAATTTTCAGGAAACACTATTTGGGACTTAAAGAAGACGCTGTGACCAATTTTGGACCGAAAATCCGAGGGCACGTTTATCTTTCTTGCCCACATTTGGTAAATTGTATAGTAATTTTGGGCACCTTTTTGAAGTTTCCGCGGTTTGAAATTTTTAGGAAACACCATTTGGGACCTAAGGAAGACGTTGTGATCAATTTCGAACCGAAAATCCTAGGGCCCTCTTATCTTCCCTGCCCATATCTGGTAAATTCTATACTAATTTTGGGCATCTTTTTGAAGTTTCCGCGGTCTGAAATTTTCAGGAAACATTATTTGGAACCTAAGGAAGACGTTGTGGTCAATTTTGAACCTAAAATCCGAGGGCCCGTTTATCTTCCCTGCCCATATCTGGTAAATTCTATACTAACTTTGGGCACCTTTTTGAAGTTTCCGCGATCTGAAATTTTCAGGAAGCACTATTTGGGACCAAAGGAAGACGTTGTGTTCAATTTTGAACCTAAAATCCGAGGGCCCGTTTATCTTCCCTCCTACCAAAAAGTTTACATGGTCTTTTATGTACCAAAAGACGCAGGTAGACACTTTCGCCACTCAAGTGTTAATGACATAATCAGAGCACCACTCTCAGCCGGCATACCTGCAATAAGGGAACCCATTGGGTGTGGCAGAACAGATGGAAAAAGACCAGATGGGATGACTCTGTTACCGTAGAAGAGAGGTAAAGCGCTAATTTGGGACTTTAGCTTTCGGATACTTTCGCTCCTTCCAATCTCCCCCTTTTCTTCAATTCAGCCGGGAAATACAGCCAGCCGAAATGAAACAGAAAAAATGGAGAAAATACAGTAATCTTATGGAGAAATATCATTTAGTAACTATCGCTATTGAATCCAGTGGTTCATGGGGCAGAGCAGCTATTAAATTTATAAAAGAAATAGGCAAATGGATCACACAATTAACAGGCGATGACAGAGCAAGCACCTTCCTCATACAAATAATAAGAATGGTGGTTCAAGGAGGTAATGTCGCCTCAATATAGGGTACCATACCCAAAGGCAAAGAACTAGAAAAAGTTACCTAACCTAACATGACCTAACCAGCATTATCTCTTTGCTCTCTCTCTCTCTCTCTCTCTCTATCTATCTATGTATCTATCTATCTATGTATCTATCTATCTATCTATCTATCTATCTATCTATATATATATATATATATATATATATATATATATCAATCTCTTGTTATTAAGACTACCATTTTCTTTGTGTTATAGGTATTTCAAAGTACGCTGAAAGATAACTAAAAGGGTAATACAAGTACAAGAGCATCAGAATCACAGAAAGTAAAGCTACGCATTTTCTTTATGAGGGATGTCGAATTCTAAGTAAGCAAGCCTCTGAACCTATTGAAAGAAAAATAACTTATAGCATAGAAAATGAAGGATATCATTGAATCCAAATAATGTCTTGTTAAATTTTATAGTATGCATTCAAGACTAGTGTATTATGTTTTAGTTGAAAGACGAATAAACATGAAATTATATTTCAAAACATAGTACCTGGATTAAGAAATTATGTCACACCAGGAATTAAAGATATGAATATTCGAGATCGATAATGGACATAATGAGTCTACTATTGCAGAGCTGATTTGAGTCGGCTGCGTTTGGGGACTGACTTTGTCCAGGTTCTAGTACTTTCGATACTTAATAATAATGTAAATGTGTGCGACGAAATGATGACACGGGTTGTCCTGGTCATGCATCTGTCTGAATCACCGGATCAAACCTGGCCTCACAAGCGGCACTCAGACTACGACGGGAGTCCTCACACTGCTTCCCACAAATTTCTGTTAAGCTAAGTCACCGAAATATTAGAATAGTTATACCGAGATATAGTCGGTTTTCTAGTGGTCACGTTTTTCATCCGGTGTGCAATTTAATGGTAGAGTATTGTGGATGGTATAATTTTGTTCCTTAAAGGTAGGGAATGAGAAAAATTATGGTGGACGTGTCAGACCCTTGACTGTGAGGGGGAATGGGTTGTGGAGAAATGATGAGTCATCGTTCGCTTAACCCTTATAACTTCGCTCGTAATCATTCGATTTTAATTTTCTTTTTAAAAAAGAAAGGTCAAGTATGTTCTACACATTATGCTATTAGCATCTTTTACGTAAATGTAGCCGTTTTGGGTAAAATTAAAAGAAAAAAAGATTTTTCTTAAGAAAAAATATTTCATTTGACTGATAATCATTTTTATATTATTTATTTATGCCAAATAGCTAAATTTATAAAAGAAGCATGAAATACGAATAAATTATGTTTCGAAAATCGTTGTTATATAAGACGAAGGAAAAGAACAGTATACAAAATCTAATATTTCACTCAAGAGAAGCAATTAATATCTTTAATTATCAACACACCTGTTTCTACAATTTGTTATATTATGTGATCCATTTTAATATTAATTTTGTAGATGTTCATAAGTATTTTAGAAGCATGTTTTAATTATCATGGAATAAGTACTCCAGTTATATGTTTCCTTGTTGTATTCATTTACTGAAAAGTAAAGGATACCCTTCTTCTGGTGTGAATCCGCACGTTAGTCAGGGGGACACTTCCAGAATACGAAGTTGGAATTACTTCAATTTTCGTAACTCTTACTTTAATTTTCGTAACCTTAATTTTTCTTAATATTTTAATATACACTACACTACACTATGAGACCACATTCAGAATGCACTAAGAAAAAACAAGAAACGGTTAAAAGGGAGACAAAGGAAACACACAAACACTTCCTGATTTCCGTTCCTTCACGTCACCTGGATTTTACGCTGTTCAACCGATCAGCGATAGCAGGTCCAAAGACGAACGGAATGGTTCATAAAAGAATAGAATAAGAAGTCCTCAATCGAGTTATGACAGTGCAATGTTTCTTCTTGTTTCACGAGAGATTATTTCCTTCGCATTCCATATCTGCGTAGTCTGCTTCGAGATACCCATCTCATAACCCTGATTCAAGTTAATCGCTGAGAATCTCTTTAGGCCCACAAGGAATATCACACATTATTGGCTCGTATTGCTCCTTCCCATTAACAGTCCAACCCTAGTGAGTCACTGTAGGCAGAGGTGCCCACAAGGAGGGGGCTATGACGCAAACTGCGTCATTGAAATGTTTGGGGGTGTAAAAATTAATCGAAAAGATTTTATTTTCATAGAAGAACACCTACGGAAGAACACCATCTCATAACCGTGATTCAAGTTAATCGCTGAGAATCTCTTTAGGCCCACAAGGAATATCACACATTATTGGCTGGTATTGCTCCTTCCCATTAACAGTCCAACCCTAGTGAGTCACTGTAGGCAGAGGTGCCCACAAGGAGGGGGCTATGACGCAAACTGCGTCATTGAAATGTTTGGGGGGTGTAAAAATTAATCGAAAAGATTTTATTTTCATAGAAGAACACCTACGGATAACACAATGCATAAATTTTTTCTTCTGTTCTTTATACCACGATGCTGACCATTTTGGTTGTTTGAAACGTTTTTGTGGTTTTCGGTTGCATTCATAAAAGTCTTGATTAACAATTTATCATACTGAGGATAGTGGTTCGAACGTATTGATTTACTTTTCATAATGGGATATTATTTCTCCGCACAGATAGAGAACTAGAGGTTGCCTGTTTGAAGCTGCTGTAAATGAAGAATTAAGTTGTTAATATTTGTTATGTTAATGTGTATGTATGGTGAAGAGAGCAAAGTGTAAGTTTATTCAAATTTACAATGCCCAAGAAACAGAAACTCTACATGTACAAATGTTTGGAAATAATGTGCAACCAAATGTTGGGGGAGAACAAATGGAGAGAGCATTGTAGAAAGAAACATGCTTACAAAATGAAAAACAATTCGGACATAAAATTCAAAATTATAGAAGTCAAGTCAAGTGACAGTACTAGATGGAGACCCTATAATCAAAATGAAGACCTTGCAACGGGCATTTGCTTTCAAGAGAAGTTATTCAGGTGAGCCTAGAAATTGTTCACTGGAACTATTTCTTTTGTAAAACTAGCAGTACCGTTCCATGGACAGAAAGAACTAGCAATATTGTGAGTAGGCCTACAAAATTACACGGGTTAACTTCCAAAGTTGGTCATCCGTTTCTAGGAAAATTATGAAAATTTACCGGGGAGAAATGGATAATTTACTCATTTGTGTGCTCGATAGAATGACATAAGTAAATAGAAAAGCGGAACTATTTCGCGAGCGGAGGGAACTACTTATCACAATCGTACAGCATGGTTGCATTTTCGGAAATCAAGGATAGGCCTATAACATGGCTGGAAGTTTACGTAGACGTTGTCCGGGATAACCTATACAACTACTATATGTGGTTTTACATCGTATATTATCGAGCACAAAAAATAATGAGCCTTATGGGGCTTCTAACCCGTCTTCGCTCGCTCGACGATACTGTGTGAATTAAGGTCAACTCTACATTTAAGCCGTTACTACCTAATACTACTATTAGCAGCTTTATTACACTTTGGGTCGAAAATACGGGCGGAAGACCAACATCGGACTAATGCCAATTACATAGTATTGCCGAGGTAGAGAAGGCGGGCAGGGCTGGTAATGACTAGTTTAGGACTTCCTTTCCTCAATATCTCATACTATTTAACAGAAGAAATACATGTAATCGAGTATCTACCAGGTAACCAAATTGTCCAAATAACTAACGATAACTAACGTCAGTTCTGGAAGTGGAACGGTACTGCTATAGTTAATCAAATTTCTTCCATATTATTGTGTATTTTGGTATGTACTCAATGTATCCTACTATTCAGGCGATCCGAGACCGTTATCGGAAAGGTTGTTAAATTATTTTGATTTGGGAGAACCGTTTGTTACAGTACACTATTAAATTAAATAAGTCAATGGTTAGGGGAAGAGTGTAGATGACTGACCCGCCATATGGATTATTGGCTTTAGGTTAGGTAAAATTATAAAATTGTAAAATAAACTTACTTATAATATGAGGAATATTACTTAGTGGCATCTTGACCCTTAAATTTTATAAAATATTAGAATCCCTAATGATGACATTTTTATCTATTTTTCTATTTTTAGAATTGACGAGGCTGCCAGTCACAAAGAAGGTTCCACAGTTTCCTCATCTTCTGAGCCAACTTTTGCCGAGACTTCAAAGTCTTTCACCTTGGATTACACTGCTTAATCGTCTACTGATCAATATTCTGAAATTGTTGTGCTATTAGAAACATTTTGCCAATCAACTTCTGGAGAAACTTCATCTGCCACATGGAATTACATTGCATAATCGTCTATTGAGCAAACTTTTGATATCGTTGTGCTTTCAGTCTCCCTTGAGACAGGCGCATGTGATACTAGGTCCTCACATGTAAATATTTCCGGTAGTGAGCTTACTTTATTTCCTACCAACATGCCCCCAAGTGTAAACAGTGAAGTCTGCATTACACCAACAGTAACTGAACTTCCAATGGGTAATGAAGATATATGTGAAAAAACATTATTGAAGTTAGTATTTGTGATCCTTCTACTTTGAGTTCCATAAAGTTAACATTCAAAGATATAGAATACAGCCTGAGATTAGGAACTTATGCATTTGATCCAACATATGCGTTTCCAACTGTAAACAACAGAAAACTTTGTCCAAAGTGGAGAAGATATAAACTTCCTGATGGTACAGAAAAAGAAAGGACGTGGTTAGTGTACAGCAAAGAAAACGACTCTGCCTATTACTTGCATTGCGCTTTGTTTGCGTAACCAAATTAACACACTGTCTGGTCTTCGGGAAAAGGGTACCAAGGATGGGGCTTAGGTAAGGCCTTGAGAGATATAGAGCTTCACGAGTCATCTAGCTTTCACTTAAGTTCTCAAATAGCAAGAGTACAGTGGATATCGGGACACCATGTGGACAACACCATGTGTCAAATACATACTGAAAATGTTCAACACCTAAGAGAAGTTCTTTCTGCGATGATTGATTGCTGTCGATGTTTATCTGAAGAAATGTTGCATTTCGCAAAAATCAGGTGCTTGAAGGAAAGCTCAGAAAACTCTTTAAGCTTTTGGCTAAGCACAACGCGGATGCAAGAGTTTATCAAGACAAAATTGAAAAAATCAAAAGATGAAAATAGAAAGTTAGGTTCAAATTTTCTGGGTTATAGAAATATTTTTGATTTAATTACCAGAATGAGTTCTCTCGTGACCAGAAAATATCAGAAAGCGTTAATGAGACGCACAATTTTTCTGTCATCTTGGATTGTACTGAAGATGTAAGCAAGAGAGAGGCAACTACTGTTATTGTTCGATTTGTAGACCACAAGCAAGTAGCTGTGAAGCCAGTAGAGCGACTAATTAAGATGTTTATATCCGCTGATACTAGTGGGGTAAATTTGAAATCAAAGTTAATGGACGCTTTAGAAACTGCTGGACTTAACCACAAGAATATTATTGGTCAAAGCATGGGCGGTGCTGGAAACATGAGAGGGTCTTTCAGAGGTCTGAAAACTTTGCTGCAGAATGAATGTGAAACAGCTCTCTATGTTTCGTGTACATCACACAGATTTGCTCTGATGATCGAAAAATCCATTTGTGTGTGTCCTGAAATCCAAGACTTGTTCTCACTTCTTGAAGAACTGTATCGCTTATTTAACTCTGGTCATAAAAGACACGAAACTCTTGCACAAATGTTGTCTTCTAGAGTTAAAGCAAGTGATAGAAGGAAACGACTGAAAAGGGTACAAACTGCGAGATGGTCCGGTAAATATTAGCCTAACAAAGTAGTCCTGTCGTGCTACGATGAAGTAAAATTCTCATTGGAAGATTTGCAAGACAGGAAAATTTTTGAGAAGGACGCTGCATCTCTTGCAAGAGGGCTACTGGAGAAACTGAGCAGTTTTGAAATGATCACTGTTATGCATGTTGTTGAGGCTGTGTTCAATGTCATGAATCCAGTAAGTCTTCAAAGTGTAGCTTTAGACTACGGAAGTGTTCAGACGATTATTAATTCTGTAAAGAAAAACATACAAAAGCTTCGTAATGACCACGCAAGGGATCTTATCAAATCAAATACTGAAGTCTCTGTGAAAGAGCACGACATTCCCGAACCTACTCCTAAAAGAATAAGATGTAAGAAAAGATTAATGGAGGAGATGAGAGTAGATCAGCCTATCGTGGAATTTGATAAGAAGCTAAAAGTTGAGATGTATTTTAAGCTTCTTGGTTCTCTTCAATGTCAACTTGAAGACAGGTTCTCTGATCACACCTTAAAGATTGTCAACCAGATGAGCCATTTTTGTCGCACGGTAGTTCTTGAAGCAAACGAAGGAAACGTTATATCTCAAGATCTGAAAGAACTATGTGAATTTTACAAGTGGGACAGTGACGAAGTACGTGTAGAATTATACAACTTTAGTGAAATAAAACGCGTAACACTCCAACATTTCATTAAGGCTCGATTCAGACGTGCAGAAAAGTCTGTTGCGGGCCCGCAACAGACTCGCAGCAGACTCGTGCGAACGTCTCAGCAAACCACTTCACGTAGACATAGAAAACAGCTCATTTCATTTTCAGCTGCAGTTGAATGAAGATGGAAATTGAAAGAAGAAAACGTGCTGTTTTTGTGTACTTAGCCAGTAAAATCCTAAGGAAGAAACAGAGACGATACTGGGTTCATCCGTACGTAAGCTCACGACTGCTTAAAGGTAAATTTTCTTCCATGTTTATTGATTTGCGCAATGACGAATAAAAGTTCTTTAATTATTTTCGCATGAGCATCACTTCATTTGATGAACTCTTATCGAAAATAAGTGGTAAAAGTAAAGCAGAATATACTTTCATGAGACTTACGATACCACAAATTGAAATGCTGGCTGTTACATTAATGAGTTGATTTTGAGTTTAACGTCCCGCTCAGCAGCAAGGCTATATGAGACGTGGACCTACTGATTAACGTGGAATCCGAACCACATGATCTCCCGACGGGATTCGAACCCGCGCCTGTCACGCCAAAGGCGCGTACGCTAACCGCTTAGCCACGGAGGAGCTCTGGCTGTTACATTAAGGTAAGTTAATTATGTTAACTTACTATAACGTAAGTTAATTCTCGTTTGTAAGAGCACAGAAAGTTAAACATTCGAAGACCTATTCATAGACATTTTCAGATGTTATTAGTGACCACTGGCGTAGTTTAACAATTGCGTGACTAATTTCGATTTTTTGACATAGTTGGTGGCTTTAAATTAAAAATGAGACACTTATTTGAGACTTCCCGAATATCCCGCTCAAGAGGGGGCGTTTCAATAATAGTAAAATTTCCCTTTATTTATTCACAAATTACCGAATGGATTCGCTTCAGTTAGAGATGTAAAATTCGGCATGTAAACTCATAATAAAAATAATGGAGCACAGGTTTCAGCGTCTTTGAAAATTTTCTCTTGAATGGGAGATGGGGGATTTCTATAGTAGTGGGGTCCGGTAGCTCAGTGATAGTGTTCACCTCTGGTCCGATCCCAGCTTGCGTCAAGTGGGCTTTGTGGTGCAATAAGCACCGTGTGCGTGAGTTTTCTCGGAGTTCTCCCGTTTCCTCTCATTTTATTCATTCCACCATTTCATTCATTTATCATCATCATCATTGTTTCCTTTAGCCTACTCGGTATAAACGTGCGACGTAAAACTCAAGGATTTAATTTCATTCCTATAGTAGTGAAATTTCCCGTTATATTTTGAGAAACTGTTCAGTGTTAGGACTCGCTTAGATTGGAGATGTGAAATTCTTCATGTAAACTCTTAAATAAAAATAATGGATTTAGTGTTTCCGAATAATCCATTTCTAAGGTAAGAAAAAGGAAACATTTTTATAATTGTGACATTTAACGATATAAGGTTTTGAGGAAATCCCCAATACGTGTAGCACACCACAAGGAGGCAATGCAGCAAACGGAAGCAGAAACAGATGGGCTGATTATTTTGTAAGCGACATAGGTAGAGTTCCATGGCAAGATAACTTTGTTTAAGTTGTTCTTTATGTAAGAAAACATTCAGTTGTTATCTCTAGAATAGCAACGAGGTGCACAATATTATCAATTGTACGAGAAACAAAAATATTTCTGTTACATCTCGAGCATGCTTTTTATTTTTGAACCAATGAGTACCCAAATGTTCAACAATTTTCGTGTTAAAACAAATAAAGACAACAATTGTCAGCCGAAAAACGATGTTTCTTTCTTTCTTTTCTGTTCTGCTATTATGTTGATGGTTGTTTTGGACTTCAGCGTCCCTTTTGAGCACAGAGGCTATATAATACGTGACCTCGACCTAAAGTATAATGCAACGTACGTTATAAACAGTCGGTTCATTCCGGAGTGAGTGACAAGAAATCTCATCAAAGAAACTGCATTAAGAATAAAGGCTTGATCTCCAAGCGTATTTGTTGTCTATTGTTATCACAATAAAGTATTCATAGCCTCGCTGCTGGAAAGGGCGCTAAACGAAAATCAAATGTAAACACTACATGAATATTAGATTTTTACATTGAAAAGTAATAACAATACATACGAATGCTGTTTTTTTCTTCTGTTTTTTCATCAAATTTCTCACATAAGGTTTCACACACCTTATTCCATGCATCCCGTTTTTTTTTTTTGTTTTTTTTTATTTCTATCTCTATATATTTCGCACTTTAAATTCCTTATCTCGTGATATTTTTGTATTTCGTTAATGAATAGTTCTTCATTCAGTTCTTCGCTTTCCATTTCTGCGGGCGCGGGAAAGTCTGCACGTGTGGCTTGACTCATTGCCAGGAATGGGTTTCCGACCCGCTACACCTGTGCGGACTCGCTGCGAGCCAGCAGTCCCCGCAACTTAATTTTTGCCCGCTGCGGATCCGCAGCAGAGTCGTGCGGGAAAGTCTGCACGTGTGGCATGAATGATATGAACCAGTGGCGGCTGGTGACAATTTATTAGGTAGTGACAAACTAGATTATTATTATTATTATTATTATTATTATTATTATTATTATTATTATTATTATTATTATTATTATTATTATTATTATTATTAGAACATATATAGAATTTCAATTTAATTATAATCGATTGTGCTTACATTATCAATAATCAGGTAGGTACTGGTTCTCTTGCTTCTTTCACTGAAGTTCTATTCTTCTTCATGCCAGTCAGTTATATATGGAAGTGAATTCAGAAATCAAATTTGGGGAATAAATCTTGAGATGCTCTTATTTAACTAAGTTTGTTATTTATCTTGTTGATAAAAAGGACACATACACACTGATATTGAATAAAACACGAGTACACTGTTTAAAAAGAAACACTTCACTTGCACTGTTTATTTTCTTCGAACTTTCAACTGAACACGTTTGGTTGACTAGTTAAGATGCACGATACTGAAACTCCATGCGACGATTTTTCTTGCTGGAAAAGACGTCGATAATTTTTTTGTTAAAATTATCTATCTCATTAACGAATGTCTTTTCACATAACAACATGCCTAACGCAGTTAATCTTTTCTCTTTCATGGTATTTCTTGGGAAAGTTTTTATTCTGTTCAACATCGAGAAACATCTCTCTGCTTCTGCTGTTGACATTGGCATAGTTATCAATAACTTTAAGAGTTTAACTGTTTCTTGAAACGTGTCGCACAATTCATCGTCTATAATGAACATTTGAATGACACCGCGCCAGACACCGTTCTCAGTTCGGGTCTCGAATAGCACACTTGAAGTTCGCTTTTTAATTTCTTTTCGTCCAAGAAGGGATATTTTTTAACCATCTCACTGAGATAACTATCTGGGAACTCCTTTTTGTAATTGTCAAATTCTTCTACAGCAAATAATCTCGTAGCTACAAGGTGCTCAGTGAAGTGAAATCTAGATTTGATCTCCACTAGGATTGCATCACAAACTTCTAATGCTTGTCTTTTTTTGTCGTTATAGAACGCCTCACTTCGCCATATTTTTGCACATGGTCCGTCTCTTGCAGTTTCTAATTCGGTTTCTACTTCCTGAATAATGTCAATTTGTTCTCTGGCTGACTGCATACCAAGTTCAAAATTATGCAGATGTTCTCAAACCTTGACAGGATCAGTACATTTCTTCTGTAGTTGGCTGAAAATAATTTCTACGTGTGGCATAATCTTGTGGAAAAAAGTCAACCAAAATACGAAATTATCTTCATTTAATAATAGCTTGTACGCGGAAGCTTGAGTTAAGGTGGTTTGTACTAATATATCTTCACAGTTTCCTGTTGCTAACATAACATCAATTAGATCTTTCCGATACTCGTAAACTGTATTTACTCCACGAGACTGAAAATTCCACCTGGTGTGAGAAACCCGCGGCAACCCCCCAAGCAGTGTATATGAGATCGTGAAATATCGGCTGCTTTCGGATTCTGCGTGACAAGCTTTCGTTGTCACGAGCTAGAAGCAATGGAAAGCCTTTCCCGTACACAGCTGATAGGGCGCGTATATGGTGATACCACTATGCCAAGCAGCATTCAGAAGCAAGGGCCTGGTGACAGTCACCGAAGCAGAGTTGCCACCGCCAGGTCTTTCGCACTAGGTCTTGCGACTAAATAGATACGGCAGCGGGCAGAAAAAAGGAAGAAATTCAGAAGCAGTTATGATATTTAACTCGCTTTCTTTTAATATTCTGAATCTTCTACCACTCAAGGCAGTGACATGTCACGGCGTCACTGCCTCAGAGGCCGCCACTGATATGAACCAATGTATTTCCGGCTCGCGCGGGCCCGCAACAGACTTTTCTGCACGTCTTTACCGAGCCTAAGTGATGTATGCGATGGAAGTCCGAAAACTGCGGCGAATACAAACGATGAGAGTGATTGTGATGAAGTCGAAGAAGGAAAAATCAAGACAAGAAGGGTGAAAAATTGTGGATGACAAGAGAATTTCTCTAACCTTATCGGTGCCTCAATAATTTCTCTGGCTTCAAGACGCTGAAACTTGTTTACAGCACCTTACTTTCCTCGGCAGTCACAAGTTGTTCTGCGGAGAGAGCCATGAATCGAATCAAAATAGTGAAAAACAGATTGAGGTCGTGTATGGGTGACACATGGCTGTCAAACCTGATGGTTCTCTGTTCCGAGAGTGATGTGCTGTATTCAATACCAAATCAATAAATTGTAGATTGCTTTTCACGTTCATCATGTACAAGGAAGAAACTTTTATCAAGAATGTAAATTGGATGTATGTTAGTCAACATGAAGTATTTGTAGTGTTGAAGTGGTGTTTCTGAAAGGGTTGGCACGATCCTAAAATCGCATTTGTGCTTCTCAATTGTTTACATCACTTCTGTTTTTTTTTTTTTTTTTTTTTTTTTGACACTTTGGAAATTACTGTTTCGAAATATGTGCCCAGTATCTGGTAGTCTACTGTAATAAGTGTCTCAAAGTGTCATGGCAATAATGGCGTCCCAAATGTAAAAGTATTGTTTGAAAGATCTGCGTATATTTTTAAAAACAATTCATGTTTATAAAGAGATAGTGATACAATTTTCGTGAGAAACCTAATCTATAAAGGCATCGGAGTGATTTTTTTTTATTACAAAATAATTTTTATATTTTAGAAGTGCTGGTTCGAATCCTTCCTTGGTTCTGGAAGAAAGATGTGTAAATTTATAAACTCCTTCTTATTTTCAATATTTTCTCTTACTGTGTGATAGTTGCCTTTCTCTCGGAAGAAATGAAATTACTGGCTAATTTTATAGTTTTGTAAGTGCTCCCTACAGGAAAATAGAAGTAAAATGAAATGTAAGGAAATATTTAGTTTAACGTCCCGCGATTATGCACCGAAGTTAAGGGAGAAGGAGGAAAATAGAAGTGTTAGCACGATCAAATTTTCTTTCCTGCTTTCTTATATAGCAGAAGTTTTTAAAGGAGCCGTAACTACTAAATACATTCCTTATCTGAAAATCATCTGTCTGAGCCACTTCAATTTGTACTTTTTCTGAACGTTATTATATTAGGGGATATTTAAGAATTTTTTTAAAAAATTATTTGATAGTTTAATTTCAATGTCGAAAGCCCTGTTAATTAAGTAACTAGTCATCCAACTTTAGTTTGAAGTTCAGTTGTGTTTTGTCCAGAGTTTGGAATATGGAAAGTGGTATTTAAATAGCAAATCCTTGACCAATTATTACTCTTGTCCATGTTAAACCAGAGGCAAAGTCATCAATCCTCTTTGATTAAAGCATTGTTTTCATTTATATTTTATATGCTTTAACATTCGTTGCATCAGACCAGATTGATATTTGAATTAGTCGGTTATAGTAGATTTTTTTATGTAATAGCATTTTAAATGTTTTATAGTGATAGCAACTTCCACATATTAGTAGCCTCAGATAAGATATTCGTTATCCTGGGCCGCTATCTTGAAACTGTTTCAGGATTTCTTTTTCCTTTTCTTTTCTTTTCTTTCTTTTTTAACTTCTGGCATACCATAGGTGTGTATGAATTTTAGCCAGTGTTCTTTGGATTTTGCTTGCTGTTTGTGGTTCGCAGGAAGAATTTTGTATTTGAATTTAAAATTATGGGTAGGAGAACAGGCGATTTGGCAAGAGAAAGTGTTGGTACGTACATAACTTTTAAATTTGAACTGTCATTAGGTGGTTTATGATTCGCAATATGTCCTTTACGCCTTATTAGGGCTTGAAACTGTGCTCTTCTTATGGCCGGACGCAGAATATCTTGTGTTGGAGGCATGCATGATCCATCGACTTGCTTTTTAGTAAAAAACCACCACCGCAATTCTTTCAGGGATATTATCTTCGGGATTAATACACAGCGTGTAAATGTTTCCAGACCTCCAAACATTTCTTCGTTAAAAGTATTTTTCCCAGTGATGACAAAACATCAAGAACTGTCTCATCAGCGTTAGTAGTAGTGGCCGACGTATATTGCGCCGAGTCAGCAAAATTTTTTGTGACGTCATAGGTCAAAGGTCAATTAACTAGAGGTACTTAGGACCACCCCCTCCAAAATTTGCCAGGGGTACCATGTAAAACTGAAAGGGGCTGAAAAAAATTTTCATTGCCTGCCACAAAGAGGGTAGCTACTATGTAGTGGAATAATGTTGGAGAGCTAGTCCTGAGTGGGAACCCTTTATCCCTTGAGGGAATAAACATAAAACTATCAGCTTATGTTTATTTATATACAGAGGTAAATTTACCCGGTTACTTTAGAACATACGAGGTTCAACCAAAATAAGTAAACTTTTATGTTGGACTTCCGAAGAGAAATTAAAATAAAATAAATGACTGTGTTTATTATAAATAAAATTCCCAGTCACGACCCCTCTTTTCAGTTTTATTCAAAATAGAGGAAAAAAAGAAGATAAGGAGAGAAAGAGGAAGATGGGATAGAAGGAAAGGAAAAGAGGAAAAGTAAGAATGTAAGAAAAGAGGAAAACTGTTACTAGATATTCTTGAGAAATACGGTAGAGGATAGTGAATGATTATCGAATTGAGATTGTTTCCAGGTGCTATTGGATAAGGATTAGGTACTAAGGTGATCAAAAATAGGCACATGTTGACTCACACAACTCAGATCCAGATCCAGTTAACCACAACTACTGGCTTGTCCCAATCTAGCTCCGAGATAGATGAGAAAGTTTAACTTGAAGGATTATTCATTATTTCCAAAAGTTCTTAACTAGTATTCAGTACTTGACGTATAAATCATGAAGTCGATCGCACGTTTAGATTGGCTGAATAATAATAATAATAATAATAATAATAATAATAATAATAATAATAATAATAATAATAATAATAATAATAATTTTAATAGTATTATTATAGTAACACACATTCTTTGAAGATTATGAATTTCGAAATTCTCCCAAGATGATCGTTGGTCCCGGCTGTCTATGTTCTTTTTGCTTCTTCGATAGAGCCGACTTAGGTTAAGTTAGTATTCAGTTTTAGTGAATTGTTAGTCACTGTTTGTCACAGACGATGTAACATATATTATCAGAATTAGTACAATAAAATTCATATCAGCATTAAGACTTAAAAACTAGATTTACTACTCAGTCACACACACACTCACACGGGACAATGTATATATCAGGTTTCGTCTAGCTAAAGCAAACTAATCTAACTACATTTTATGAACATTTATTACATCAATTAATAAAAATTTAATTTGACAAAACAGAAAGAAATTATAGATACATGAATAGCTAAAAAAATTGTTCATAGACATGCACAGAAATACGTTATTTCTCAATAAGATCAAATAGTACATTTCTCTTCATAGATACATTAAGAATTCGATTACATTACCAACGAGAAGAAGAAAGAAAGAAAAAAAAACATTATATATATATTCATCCTCACGGCATTGTCAAGGCTCTATATTTGTATTTTACATTTAAAGTTGCAACCGGGTGTTTCTGACTGCCGTATTCGGTAGCCCGATCACCACCCCTGTTCTTCGCGCGCAGAGTCATTCGAAGAACTGAAAACGTACTCTGTACACAAACAGTTTATGGTTGTGAACTCGGAAAGCCTGGTACTTCTGGTTGTGAAGGTCAAAAAGTGGGAGAAGAAAGGATGTGTAGAATGTAAAGAGGGTTCAACAGTGACTGATACTTGTAAGAACCATATTCATTTGTAGTTCGTGCACATTCCGCCTGTAGCGCTACTGTGGCACAACGTATATTGTAACTATATAACTCTTGTACACCGCTTGTAGGTCCATTGGCGTATGTGACGACCGAAACTATGTTGTCAGCTCTGACTGCGATAAGGCACTGTTGTGCTGCTTTTGCTTTTTTTTTTCTTTGTCATTTGTGAGACGCCAAACATGTTATTTTTGCTTGTTGCACGCGCTGAACGGGTTCCTGCGGAGCGAAGTATTTAACAAGTTTACTACATATTCTTGTTTGCGATAGTTTTAAATTGGTTAACTGTTGAAAAATATACGAAAATAAAGCTGTACCTGTAAAGGTATATTAGTCGAGGACATAGCTACTGACAGTGTTGATTACAGATTTTTTCGAGGAAGAATTTAATTACAGTTGAGGTGAAAAGGAGACGTCCATTTAGACCCCCCCCCCCTTATCAGACTCAATCGGAAATGGTCTCAATCTTTTGTACACAAATGTGCAGGCGAAATTTTCGTATGTACACAATTAGGGGCGCCGTCAGAACGAAAACAAAATGGGGGCTGTCTACGTGGTACCCCCCACCATGTCCAATTCAATCACAAATTGTCGCAATCGTTTGTACGTCGTTTTTACAGAAATGTGCAGGCGAAATTTTCGTTTGTACACAATTAGGGGCGCCGCCAGAACGAAAACAAATTGGGGCTGTCTACGTGGTAGCCCCACCATTTCCAATTCAATCACAAATTGTCGCAATCGTCTGTACTTCGTTTGTACAGAAATGTGCAGGCGAAATTTTCGTTTGTACACAATTAGAGGCGCCGCCAGAAAGAAAAAAACTGGGGGCTGTCTAAATGGTAGCCTCCCCACCATGTCCAATTCATACACAAATTGTCGCAATCGTTTCCACATCGCTTGAACAGAAATATGCAGGCCAAATTTCCGTTTGTACACAATTAGGGGCGCCGCCAGAACGAAAACAAGTGGGGGCTGTCTAAGTGGTAGTCACCCACTATGTCCAATTGAATCAGAAATTGTCACAATCGTTCGTACAGAAATCTGCAAGCAAAATTTTCGTTTTTAGACAATTGGGGGCGTCACCAGAACGAAAAAAAAGTGGGGGACTGTCTAAACGTTAGCCCCCGACACCATGTCCAATTCAATCACAAATTGTCGCAATCGTTTCTACACCTTTGTACAGAAATGTGCAGGCAAAATTTTTGTTTGTACACAATTAGGGGCGCCGCCAAAACGAAAACAATGTGCGGGCTGTCTAAATGGTATCCCCTCTACCATGTCCAATTCAATCACAAATTGTCGCAATCGTTTCTACATCGTTTGTACAGAAATGTGCAGGCGAGATTTTCGTTTGTACACAATTAATGGCGCCGGCAGAACGAAAACAAAGTGGGGGGCTGTCTAAATGGTACCGCCTCCACCATGTCAAATTCAATCACAAATTGTCGCAATCGTTCCTACATCGTTTGTACAGAACTGTGCCGGCGAGATTTTCGTTTGTACACAATTAATGGCGCCGCCAAAACGAAAACAATGTGGGGGCTGCCTAAGTGGTAGCCCCCAACCATGTCCAATTCAATCACAAATTGTCGCATTCGTTTCTACATCGCTTGTACAGAAATCTGCAGGCCAAATTTTCGTTTGTACACAATTAGGGTCGCCGCCAGAACGAAAACAAAGTGGAGACTGTCTAAATGGTAGCTCTTCACCATGTCCAATTCAAGCAAAAATTGTCGCAATCGTTTCTACATCGTTTGTACAGAAATGCGCAGGCGAAATTTTTGTTTGTACATAATTAGGGGCTCCGCCAGAACGAAAACAATGTGGGGGCTGTCTAAATGATGCCCCGCACCATGTCCAATTCAGTCAGAATTTGTCGCAATCGTTTCTACATCGTTTCTAAAGAAATGTGAATGCTAAATTTTCGTTTGTACACAATTATGGGCGCCGCCGGAACGAAAACGAAGTGGGGAGTGTCTAAGTGATAGCCTCCACCATGTCCAATTCAAGCACAAATCGTCGCAGTCGTTTGTACATCATTTGTACAGAAACGTGCAGGCGAAAGTTTCATTTGTACACAATTAGAGACGCCGCCAGAATTAAAACAAAGTGGGGTCTGTCTAAATGTTAGCCCCTCCATTTCCAATTTAATCACAAATTGTCGCGATTGTTTCTACATCGTTTGTACAGAAATTCACAAGCCAAATTTTCGTTTGTACAATATTAGCGGCACCGTCAGAACAAGCACAAAGTGGGGGCTGTCTAAATGGTAGACCCCACCATGTCCAATTCAAGCATAAATTGTCGCAATCGTTTCTACATCGTTTGTACAAAAATTTGAAGGCTGAATTTTCCTTTGTACATACTTAAGGGCGCCGTCAGAACGAAAACAAAGTGGGGGCTGTCTAAGAGATAGCCCCCTACTATGCCAATTCAATCACAAATTGTCACAATCGTTTCTACATCGTTTGTACAAAAATGTGCAGGCTAAATTTTTGTTTGTTCATAATTAAGGGCGCCGCCTTTGGGTCCCGGGTTCGATCCCAGCCCCCACCAAGTGAACTTTGTTGTGGACAAACACCGTGCTCGTGGGTTTTCTCGGGGTTCTCCTGTTTCCTCCCACTTTCTTCATTGCACCATTTTCATTCGTCTCTCATTATCACCGTCTCCTTTAGCTTCACCGGCACAACCGTGGGACGTAAAACTTAAAGATTTGATTTGATTTTCTTTCTGTGTTTGGTTTCTGGAACATCTCTTTTAAGTGTCGTTTTCTCGGGGTTCTCCCGTTTCCTCCCACTTTCTTCATTCCACCATTTCACTCATCTCTCATCATCACCGTCTCCTTTAGCCTAACCGGCATAAGCGTGGGACGTAAAACTTAAAGATTTCATTTCATTTTCTTTTAAGTGTCCAACAGTAATCAGCTAGCATTTTTGAACTCCACTGTCACTGGTATCTCTTTTCCATGGAGGAAATGTCCTGATGAAAATGTTCCCCCTACTCATCACTAACAGCACCAAGGTTTTCAGGAAAGAAATGCAGGTGGGAGTCTAGAAAGTGAACTTTAAGGGACATGTTGCAACCCATTTCATTGAATGATTGCCGGAAATCACTCACAATTTCACGGTAATTTGGGGCTTTCTTGTTTCCTAAAAGATTCTCTGTTAAACATTTAAATGGACACCAAGCTGCTTTCTCAACCAGAGTTAAGAGATCCTCAAATTTTTGGTCACGAATCAAACATCTTATTTGGGGGCCTACAAAAATCCCTAGCGTCACTAACCCGAGGATTTTTTTTCCTTGAGGTAACAAGATCCTGCATTACTTTTGTCTATTGCCCTAAGAAAGTTTTTTAAGAGCCCCAACTTTATGTAAAGAGGAGGTAGAATTTTCTAATCAGGGCTCACCAGTGAGGAATAAACAGCATTCTTCTGTCCAGGAGTTAATACATGCTTTGGCCATTCCTTCTTGATGTAATCTTCCGCTTTGTTCCTGCTCTCCCATTCGGAGGAAACAACAATATTTCGTATAACAGAGCTGCAAACCCATTAACAAAGAAATGACTTGTAAATCACAGCAAACGGTCCACTTGTATTTCTCATACTGATTTTTTTCTAACACTATTTCGATGTTTTCATAGGTTTCCTTCATATTAGTTGCATAAGCCAAAGGCACTGAAGGAAATTTGTTGCCATTGTGCAAAAGGACAGCCTTAAAAATAGTTTTCGAAGAGTCAATAAGCAATCTCCACTCTGTACTTATATGTGCATGTCCAAGTATATCCATCACAGCACAGACATTATTACAATACACTGCAATCATTTTCTTGAGAATAATAGTTTTGAAACTCTGTATGAAGGTTTCGAAAAATTCTCACTTTAGTGTCACGATGGAGCAGATTCCAGCCTTAAGTTTAGAATCAAGAAGTTCTGTCTGTGTCTTGGAGACTTTTAAATCCCGTACGAGGTCGTTTAGTTCACCCGGAGTTATCAGATGGGGATCCGATGTAGATGTGCTTCCTACATAAGTAGGATCATCTTCTTCATTTGGAACTTCAATAGTTGCCTCAAGTACGTAATCCTCATTTACCGTAAGATGAGGAGGAGGTACTGGTACAGGTAATTCTGCACTGTTTGGAACTGGCCTAATTGCTGATGGCAAATTAGGGTACTGGCCAGCCACTGTACTGTATGGTTAGATTTACTGCTTATTTCTTTTATCTATGTTATACAAAAGTAGCAGTCTGAAGAATGATCTTTTCGTTCCCTCCAGATCATCGGTAGTGCGAAGTTCATGTTTCGTCCACCATTTGCCCACCCAGTCAGACGTTTTACGCAAGTGCAACAAATGTAGTGAGGAACCCAGTTCTTATTCTGGTCTCCTACACAGCAACCAAAATATAACTGATAACACTTCCTCACAAGTGGAGTAAAACATAAACGTTATGATTTAAATATCAGCTCCCCGCATACATAACAGAAATTGACCGGTTTATTTACACACTTCCTCGACATCTTGTATCCTGTAAGGTATCACACACACACACACACACACACACACACACACACACACACACACACACACACACACACACACACACACACACAGGAATCTACACTCCATCAAATACCCACAAAATCCCTCTAGAAATTCCCTCGTACAAAAATGGTGACATGGTGTACACATCATTGAAAATGTTTTATTGGAAGTCCAATGAGGTATAAATCGTGGTATATTGTAATTTTCGTGGAAATTATATGTTGAAGACCGACCCGACCCCACCCGTGACACGAATTGACTGACCCGACCCGACAACCCGACCCGAGCTGACCCGATTGGCCCGACCAAAAGTGACCAGAGTGAACCAACCCGAAGTGACCTAACCCGACAACCAACCCGAGTGACCTGACCTTACAATCTAACCAGTTTGAGAGAGCTAGAACCTTACAAAACTGCAACCAGAAAAAAATGCTGACCAATTCTTATGCATAAACCATTGTTTCGGCTTTTTTTATTTGTAGTATAATTATCCTCCTCCTCCTCCTCCTCCTCAGTGTTCTGCCATTAATGACAGGCCAGTTTCCGTGAACTAGGTAAGAAGCTTCCATTTTTGCGATTTCCCGCTAATATCTGCCTCGCAACCCAACATAAAGTACCACCCTCCTTATTACAATCTATCAATTGCAACATTCTTACACACTCTCGCTCTCCTGATTATACTCCCTTTACTACATCTCTCAGAATGCAATCCCTTAGCAAGATCGAAACTTGTGATCCGTCCATTTTTTCGCTTCCTTATATCGTCTAATATTGCTCTCGTCTCTTGCATTTTTTCAGCATTTCCTAATTCGTTTTCCTCTCTACCCTGCTAACCTTCTTTATTTTACTCCACATCCAAATTTCCAAGGTTAAAATTTAGGCAATCAACTTCGAAAGTCAAAATAAAATTTGACTGAGTTCTGAAGACAACTTCTGAAGACTAAAAGAATAAAAGTTCTGAAGACAACATTATTTTCTAGTAAGGAATGTATATAGAACTTCTTTTAATATTTTTTGCTGTGTAACAAACAAAAATTTCATCACGTTAACATTCCGATTTTTCTATTTAAAAACAGCGTTGCTGTCTGATAGAATCATAAGGAACTAATTGCACTGAAATATCATTATGTAGGGAATTACCTTTTATTTTTTTATTGATTAATTTATCTAGAAGATATTTGCAACGTTATATAAAATTAGCAAGTATTTTATTCCGGAGAAAGTCAAATCACTACCGCAGCAATAATAATAATAATAATAATAATAATCTGAAGGTGACCAAGAAAGTTCTGTCTCTTTGTGGAGGCCTTCACACCGTAAGTTGAATGCGAATTTATATAAGGCGAAGGTCAGTTGTTGGACGAGACGAGACGAGACAGAATTTTCATGAAGGGGTACGAGATGAGACAGAGCTCTTTCAATAGAAACATATGCACTTTTCGAGACGAGACTACCTTCACGACACATTTTCGAGACGAGAATGCCCCAAACCTGGTCTCGTGAGCAACACTAGTAAGTATATAAAACATACTACTTGGTTGTGGCTGTTCAGATACACCGTGAACGTGCGTAAGGACTGAGTGAACATGGGGCCTTCACAGAGCGTCATAAGGGCTTGTTTGCTGTACGAGTTTAAATTGCTGCTCTGCGGGGCGGAAGATATGACAGACCTTTGGTGAGGGTGTCGTGACTACGCGGAGAGTGCAGTGGTATGACCGTTTAAGACTCGAAGACGCACCACGTGCCGGAAGACAAACAGATGTTCAAAATACAGATCTTCAGGCAGCAATTGAGGCGAAGACAGACATGTGAGGAACTGATACTACATTTCAGTGTGAGTGGAGAAACCATTCGGCACCACCACCATCAACTTGGGACGCACTGCAACTTGGGTTGATGGGTCCTACATGATTTGACTTCGAGCCAGAAAGCAACGCGAGCAGACACCTGTGTTTCTTTGGTATCTCGTCTGAGGAAGGAGCAATTTCTGGACAGGGTGTTGACATGTGATGGGAAGTGGGTCCTGTACGAAGCTCCACGGCGCCGTGATTGTTGGTTAGCATCCCATGAACCGCTTCAAAAACAGCCCAAGCCCGCACTACACCAGAATAAGGTTCTCCTGTGCATTTTGTGGACTGCTCGAGGCATCGTCCATCGGGAACTGCTACCAGCTGGTCAGATCATCAATGCAACTGTGTACTGTCATTGTGTACTGTCTGAATCCAGCAGTTCTGAATCGCAGAGGGGTCCTCCTGTTACAAGGCAACGCTAAGCCCCACATGGCTAAAATGACCCTGTACACCATTCTACGCCTTGGATGGAAAACACTATTGGATCCGCCATACTCCACGGACATTGTACCGTCCGATTATCACCTGTTCCATTCCTTGGACAATCACCTTGGAGAACGCCAATTCAAATCGCTAGTAGAGGTTCAATATGCACTTGATACCTTCTTCACTTCACGTCCCACCAAGTTCGACTGCGATGGAATCCATAGCCTTCCAGAACGTCGGCAGAAGGTCGTCGGGGCTGATGGAGACGATTTTTGATATTCCAGGTACGTCTTAGGTTACATATCAATGTTCGAAGGTGTTGGTGAAAAGGCGGCGGAACTTTCTTGGGCACTCTTAAAGTTATAATAATAATAATAATAATAATAATAATAATAATAATAATAATAATAATGTATCCTGCCCAAAGGCAGATGTTTGACCCGAAGGTCCATGGATATTGATTCCAGCTCGTACCAAGTAAGTTTTCTGGTGGACAAACACCGTGTGCATGGGATTTCTCGTTGTTCTCCCATTTCCTGCCACTTTCTTCATTCAACCACTTCAATTATTTCTCATTATCACTGTCTCTCTTAGCGTTGGCGCGTAACGTTAGACGTTAACTAGATATTTCCTTTCAATTTCACTTAATGTGACATTTAACTTGACATAAAAACGCAGAAATAAAAAAAGTCAGTAGTAATATTAATTACAATTACAATGCCAATTAGTTAATATAGGGTTAAATTAAAATTTTATTACTATTTCACCTTCAATTAGTCACAATTATCATTCATTCACCAACTTCGAATTGAACTCTACAACAAAGCTCCTTATAGTATTCCGTATAGAAAATAAGTGAAGAATGTGACGACCCGACCCGAGTGACCCGACACGAGCTAACCCGACTGACCAGACCCGACAATCCGACCCGACCCGTTTGAGAGCACTATCAGAGGGGTACAATTTACAGTACAATTTATTTTGTATGGTTTAGCATACTTTAAGACTACCATACTTTTTGAAAACAGAAAAGACGGGACATCTTACAAATAGTAGTAAATATTGCATTTTGTATTAATTTTATCTTTCGAATTCTGCTACAGTATCGCACTAGTTATACAACTTAAAATAATGTATTAATATAGTCCATACTTAATCAACAGTGCTAAAAGTTATTATAGAAGCTAGAAGCTGTTGTACAATATAAACGCAATCAGTGAACATACAATATTTAGGCAAAAATTATATTTTCAATATTATTACACATACCACCTTTACATGCTCTACATGTCTATAAAGAAAAAAATCCAGATTTATGAAGTTGTTAACAAAGTTCAATAGACTGATTTATTTTTGTTAACCTAAAATGCGAACTAAAAGAAAGCAATTCGCATAATTGTTTTTCTGAAGCAAAAAAAAAAAAAAAAGTGTTTTCGGGGCTGGTCTGCAACGTCACAAGAATTTGTTGCCACCTCGGGGTATACATTCTTACTTTTAGCGATAAGAGTGCTACTTAGGAGGATTTAAACATTGCATGTTATATCCGGGGAAGCAGCGTTTGGAATAATTATAAAGATTAGAATGAAATTGTTCCTATAGTATTGTCGGAATTGAAAGCAAAACGAATACGTCGATTTTATTATCTTTTCAGAAATTTTGATATGTAATTAATAATAATAATAATAAAGAAAAAAACAGGACAAGAATTAAAATTTCTGCACACCGGGACAAATTTTAAGAAACCGGGACGTATGATAGCCTTACATACTTATTTACATGCGGAGTGTCAGTACGGAGCCACTACGTAGCAGAGTTGAAACAAAACCTCGTAAATAGGTTGCCAACTCAGGAAAACAAAATTACCGGCACACCCTCAAAATTCTCTGTACAAATGAGAAACTGAAGACTGTATTGATCGTTATTGTATTTACCAGCAATTGCCACTTGTTTAAAATTATAGAAACAGATGAATAATACTGGATATTAATCTTTATGTAACAATAGTTGATTCATAAAATGAAATTTACTCTATAAACTTACACTGCAAACAAAGGAAATTGCTTTAAAAAGTCATTTTCTACTCTCAATAAATGTAAAATTCTTTTACAATAAAATATGTCTTATCAAATTTCTTATGTTAAATAAATAAAAAAAAAACTGCCATACATTAACAAAAAATATCGATAATGTAAATGCAACGGAAATTTGTGTTTGTAAAGGCCCTGTTGAAAAATTTCGATGTTCAATGTTATATTCTGGATTGCAGATTGCAAAATACCGGTCAGAAAAGGGCTAATAAGAAGTTTGTACCGGTCACCGGCCTTAATCAAAATCACAGCAAATACCGGCCAGTTAGCAACTCTACTCGTAAATCAGAATGCTGAATGCACCAAAATACTTCACCATGCATTTTATAGTTTCTGCAAAATGAGCTTAACCCCCGTCTGGTACCACGAAAAAAAATACACGAGAGGTACAATGGGGTCAAATGTGACTCCACTTACAAAACACAACTATTCAAATAATATTACCTCTGAAATTATGTTTCTTTATCCAGACGTCTTTATTAAAGAATGTGAACAACGTTTTCATTATCTTTCAATATTCGTGTCTTATTTTTTTACTATAAATGTTTTATGTACACTCATCTTTAGTACATTGCACATTAGCATAAAAATATTCGTTATTTATGTAATTGTTCCTTTGCAGTTCTGTTTAATCGTCCTTGCATACGTCGCACCCTATAAGACTCATGTTATGCTGTTTGCACACACAATTGCTGTACTTGATGCAGAATATGGCGTGTTTGTTGTCCTTCGCTCGTGGACACAGGTAACACCGCCCGCGCTTTCCATATAGCTCTGTACCACTTGGTTGTGAAGGATTGCTTGTTATCCTTATACCACAGTTCTCGATGACTTTCTTCACTTCCTGTGAGGTTTGCTGGAGTCACATCACTACCGTTTTCTTCCTTGCGCTCAGACCCACTTGCACTTTCCTCACTCTAGGAATCAACCACTTCGTTGAATTCTTTGTCACTATCATCCCAGCTCAAGCTGTCCTGAATAGCGTCTTCTTCGTCACTGTTGAGCTCCACCAAATATACTAACTTTTCTTCAACAGATAGCTTTTGTCTCGCCATTATGTCGTTTTTTTTACTAACGCTTGATAACAATCCGCCTTATTCAGAGTCGTTTTGATGTATGATTAGATACATACTAAACGCCAGACTACTGCAGGAACCATATGTTATTCGAACTCTTTAGTATGACACTAATCACGCGTCAGAACGACTCTGCATAATGCCCAATGTGTCTACTGAGGCTAGCGTTGCTAATTCCAGGTGTTGCAATGTAGCCAAAACCAGGAAGAAAATAGCCCATATTCCAGGAAAATATATTAGACTCAATATGATCCCATATTCAAGGAACTGTTCAATTCGCGATTGTAATAATTATAAATTATTATTATTATTATTATTATTATTATTATTATTATTATTATTATTATTATTATTCACCATTTATTTTGATAGGAAAATAATACATAGGGCATAAGTCATAAAAAATGAATGTAACATATTACATAATTTTGAACACAAGAGGTACCACGGGGTCAATTTGGACCCCAAAAACTTATACTCTCAAATACATCTCATTAGGTAAACCCGAGGTCAAGTGTGTACTAAGCATAATTCCTGTCTGAAACCGAAGTGAAAATGCAAAAAAAGGGCTTGAAGCTATTTCGAATGTATTAACAGTTACAGCACTGGAAAGAACACTGGGGTCAAATTTGGCCCCATGGTACCTGATACGGGTTAATTAAGATGATCAAATAAAACAAAATACTGTGTTATAATTTTCCCTTTAACAGTCTACTTTCTGAATTTGTTATATCTTCCACTTATCAATTTCCTGTACAAGATTAGAATAACGGTTTCTGCGCAAGATAGAAAGAAAAAAAATGCATTTTTCTCATAAGGATTCAGCTCACGTAAGAAATAATGAATAAGTTTAATAATAAGAGCCGAGGAGTGATAAACTAACTCAGCAATAATGATTGTAAGTATAAATATATATATATAAAAAAACAAAAGAAGAAAAACATTTAATTCCATCATCGTTAGAATAAGATCAATATAGTGAATCACACCATAGTGTGAACATACCAAACCACACAATAGTGGGAACAAAGTCCTGTTAGAAAAATACTCCATAAATGTGACACTTTTTTTAATGTTTCTACCATTTATACAGTCCCCCACATTGTTTTCGTTCCGGCGGCGCCCCTAATAATGTTCAAACGAAACTTTTGCCTGCACATTTCTCTGCAAATGATGTACAAGCGATTGATATAATTTGTGATTGAATTGGATATGGTGGGGGCTACCATTTAGACAGCCCCACTTTGTTTTCGTTCTGGCACCGCCATTAATTACGTACAAAAGAAAATTTCGCCTGCACATTTCTGTAAAAACGATGTACAAACGTTTGCGACAATTTGTGATTGAATTGGACATGGTCGGGGGCTACCACTTAGACAGCCCCCAGTTTGTTTTCGTTCTGGCGGCGCCTTTAATTGTGCACAAACAAACATTTTGCCTGCACATTTCTGTACAAACGAAGTACAAACGATTGCGACAATTTGTTATTCAATTGGACATGTTGGTGGGAAGCTACAACTTAGAGAGCCCCCAGTTTGTTTTCGTTCTGGCGGCGCCCCTAATTGTGTACAAAGAAACATTTCGCCTGCACATTTCTGTACAAACGACGTACAAACGATTGCGACAATTTGTGATTCAATTGGACATGGTGGGGCGGTATTACTTAGAAAGCACCCTGCTTTGTTTTCGTTCTGGCGGCGCCCCTAATTGTGTACAAAGAAACATTTCGCCTGCATATTTCTGTAAAAACGACGTACAGAAGTAGAATAGATATCATTTCCTGGAATTGGGAGGCAAGTTTCGACAAGCCTTTAGTTGTTATGTTCATAGCCTTTTACGGCTAGTACAGAAGTTCGTGGGAAAATGTTTGTTTATGAGAAGAGCCTGTTGCTATGGTGATAGTCTTGGATGGCTTCATAGTCTTGGATGGTCATACTCTTGGTCGGATGAGAGTCCTATCAGTTATCATGATCGAAGCTTCCGAATTGATTGATTGATTTTTGCTTTTTGTTATGTAATGAATAGCTAAATGCTCTTGGACGGATGAGAGTTCTATTAGTTATAATGATCGAAGCTTCCCAAATGTTTGATTGATTTTTGTCTTTTCGTTATGGATTTGAATCCCCCAAATCCCCTGCACTTCCTCCTGCGAAGAACGTAAGCGAACGTTGTTACTATGCTTATACTCTTGGACGGCTATCGGATCTTGATGAGAGTCCTTTCAGTTATCACGTTCGAAGCTTCCCAATTGATTGAATATCAAGTTCGAAGCTTCCCAATTGATTGATTGGTCTTCGTCTTTCCCCGACTCGTTTCTCCTGGGAAATCGAAGAGCATACTTAATGTCTTAAAATATTCAATGCTTTCTCATCGAGAATCGAACCTGAACACTAAATATGTTTTCATTTTGAAAGCTCTCTCATTGAAATTGAACGCAAGACCAGTACTTCACGATTTAGAGTTGAATTATTTCTTGCGTGAAAAAAAAAAGAATTTCATGTATTGATTTTAGCGTAGCATATGATATGTACAATGTTCGAAGCTCTTCATTTCGAAGCACTATAATGCTTTCAAGTGTTCAATGCTCCCTTTCTCTCTCTTTCTCTCTATCATCGAGAATCGAACCCGGACCAAAGTGGTATTAAAACATAAATAACAACCATAAAAATACAGCATCACATTATTATTATTATTATTATTATTATTATTATTATTATTATTTTGGGAGTGAAAGTGAAGCAGACAACTAACCTTGATTGTAGCTTCACTAACTTATGAAATAAAGACTGTACACAAAATTCTACTTTGGTAGGGAGCCAGGATCGAATTTGGTACTTCATGATTGTAAAGTTGAACTAGTCCTTGCATGAAAAAAAAAAGAATTTCACTTCGTTTTCACGACAGAAAGGATCGAATTAATTTCATGCCTTAAAATGTGTAATGTTTTCTCATCGAGGATCGAACCAGCAGGACACGGGAATCAAACGCAAGACCTGTACTTCACGACCATTGAGTTGAATTAACCCTTGCATGAAAAAAAAAAAGAATTTCACTTCGTTTCACGACAGAAAGGAACGAAATAGAAATATTTAATGCTCTTTCACTAAGAATCGAACCAGCAGGACACGGGAATCAAACGTGAGACCTGTACTTCACGACCATTGAATTGAATTAATCTTTGCATGAAAAAAAAAGAATTTCACGTATATAGCACTTCGTTTCAGGACAGAAAGGAACAAAATAGAAATATTTAATGCTCTTTTCACTAAGAATCGAACGAATCAGTAGGACACGGGGAATCAAACGCCATTGAATTGAATTAATCCTTGCATGAAAAAAAAAGAATTTCACGTATATAGCACTTCGTTTCACGAGAGAAAGGAACGAAATAGAAATATTTAATGCTCTTTCACTAAGAATCGAACCAGAACCCTAAATATGCTTTTATTTTGAAAGTTCTCTCATCGGAATCGAACGCGAGACTTCACGATTTAGAGTTGAATTAATCCTCGCATGAAAAAAAAAGAATTTCATGGAGTAATCCAACTTGAGGTGAGCACTCTATCACTGAATGTCAGTGCCTGGCATATAGATTAGATTTTCGTCTTCTTTTTTTTTCTAGTCGTCTTGTACTGGGTAGCTAGATTCCCCCTCATCCCCCCAGACCCATCTTGTAATGCTAAGAATAGAAGTTCCCAGATTTTCTGCGAAGAAAAAAAGAATGCTTTCTCATCGAGAATCGAACCCGGATCCCAAACGATCGTGGTCTTTCGTAAGTGTATGGTACATGTATAAACAAGATGAAACATGATTTCCTCTTCGTCATCCCTTCCTGCATCATACATGTGTGCACAGATATTTGTATGCATAGTGTCATTAGTCTCTGTTGATCATCTGCTGAAATAACATGGCTGGGTAAATCATAAGTTATCAGAAAGTCCATACGGTGTGAACCGCGATCGAATCGGGGACCCCAAAATACTGGATGTAAATCCTCTACCACTGAGCCATCATACTTGTCAAACCAAAAAAAAACCAAAAAAATACAGACACATATGTGAATGTCTGTTTTGCTAGTCTCTTTCTTTCTCTGTTTGCTAGCACATTGAACTCCATCTTAAAATGGTTTAGTTTCAAGAGCAACAGATAAGATAACATTGTCAAATGTTTTGATGGTTCGTATTGCATCTAAATAACAGACTGACCTACAGCCCTGCTAAACGAATGATAAAAGGTACAGTACATTTAATTGTATGTTAAAGAGTTTTAGTCCTATAGTTGACTACTAGACTAGTGAAGAGGGAAAGTGATGATGAGAAATGATGAAGTGAAGAAAGTGGGAGGAAACGGGAGAACTCCCAAGGAAATCCGTTCATACGGTGTTTGTCCACCACAAAGTTCACTTGTCTGGAGTAGAATTTGAACACGGTGCTTCATGCATTACAGGTGAACGCTCAGGGAGAACCCAGAGGAAATCCACGTACACGGTGTTTGTTCATTATAAAGTTCATCTGGCGGGAACAGAATTTTGTACCTGGGACACCTCCCCCCATGTACCAGAAGTGAACGCTTTATCAGTGAGCAACCAATGTCCCTGATGAAAAAAAAAGTATAAAATATGATAAGAAACACGACCGCCGAGCTAAGATGCCCTCCAGACAATGTATTTGCTTTGTGTTTTCCGTGTTCCATAGAGATGAAATTCTAACGTGAAAAACACATACATATAAGCGAATTTGTATGATGCTTCTGTTGACTGGACTATCTAAGAAAATGATAAGATGGATTTCTTGAATGTTTTCTGGTTCGCATTGCAATTACATATCAGCTGACGCAAGACTTGTTGTTTTAATTTTGATAATATGGTGCATACCTGTCTGTCTTTCTGTCTGTAAATGAAATCTTTGAACAATGAAGAGTTTTACGTCTCACAATAAAGCCAACAAGGTCTGTCTGTCTTTCTGTCTGCAAATGAAATCTTTGAACAATGAAATGAAATCTTTAAGTTTTACGTCCCACAATCAAGTCAACAAGGTTAATGGGAAATCTTTGAGTTTTACCCACTGGAATGAAAGATTAAACTATATTACTCATGCAATGATTGTTTGACACCCCCATAAACATTTGTCCCTATACTTGTGAAATATAAATGTAAATATATCTAAGTGTATATCTTTCTGTCTGTCTATCTGTATGATGAGCATAATCGTGGTACGTTAAACTGAAATATTTTCTTACGTTTCGAACGTAAGAAATATGTGAAAGTTCGTGTGTGTGGCTCAGTGATAAAGCAACGACTTATTCTTTCAGATGAATACTTAGCTGTGGCAAAGTGCATGCAATCCCTAGTTTCATCTCCGAACATCGTGTCCGTGAGTTTTCATGATCTACTCATACATTCTCATTCTACTAAGTAATAGCAAATTCCGAACTCGTTATCTTTCTTTTTTAGAGTAATTAACTGAAGGTATAATGATTGACAAATCTGAGGCACGGATTGCCATTAAGTTCCAGCACTTGCTTTGTACAGGATGCATACCAAGAAGCTTCAGCATTTGAAAAACGAAGTACTGGTTGTAAATCCTTTACCACTGAGCCACCACACTCCTCAAACCCCCCCGGAGAAATAAAGATACGTCCCCACAAATATACCCTTTCTCGGTAAAAGGACATATGATTAAGACTAATGAATGACGAAAAAATAATAGTTGATAGAATGACAATGTGAATAAACGTTATATCGCTGAGTCATCATGCATCCTTAAATCCATTGAATTTATGAGTAGAAGAACAATACACGTACTAGAAAGAAAAGATACATGTTCTTCTAACCTGACATAATTGCTTTAGAAAAATAACAAACATAAAAATAAAAAATACAGGAATGAACAAAGTAGAAGTAAACAGGAGAACTAATGCTCACAGTTCTTTTGTTTACCACAATTACCTATTAACATGAACTCGGATTGAGGCAGGAACCACAAACACCAGAAGTAATCACTCTACCTATGCCTTATCCATAGGGATGACGAGCGCCCCTAAAATTTTCACGGTGGGCTTGCAAATGAGCTAAAATATGGTGATGAACTATAATATAATTGAATTCGGTCTTTCCTAAATTCTACTGCCCATCTCCCTACATTTTGGACTGATTGTTGCCAATCTACCATTGGGACTCAACCATTGAACCATCATGACCATTAGAAAATTAAATTGTGATTACTCATCACTCTTTTAAAAAAGTTAAGAATATTGTCAGCGAACTTTCCATTGTGATAATATCAAGGAGACAGTAGACAGTATGGTTAATGAGGTAATGCTTAAAATTACTAATATTTGGAGAACATGAGCTCATGAATAGCAATCAAAATTGACATGTCCATGCTACCTTTTAGAAAATTTTGTCCCAACTGGATCTGATTCAAAATGTTAGTGAGTTACATTAGGTAGTATTTGCAAAGATGTGATCTGCACAAGAGTAACATTGTATATTTGTTTGGAAATTTTACACTTTAATAAAAGTAAAAGTACTTCACGATTTAGAGTTGAATTAATCCTTGCATAAAAAAAGAATTTCACATATATAGCACTTCGTAATGATTTTAGCGTAGCATATGATATGTACAATGTTCGAAGCTCTTCATTTCAAAGCACTATAATGCTTTCAAGTGTTCAATGCTCCCTCTATCTCTATCCATCATCGAGAATCAAACATTTGAAAAAATGAAGTACTGGTTGTAAATCCTCTATCACTGAGCCACCACACTCCTCAAACCTAAAATGTAATAGGTTTGTACATTATGTAAAGACCCTGAACAAATAAAGATACGTTCCACAAATATGACCTTTCTCGGTAAGAGGTATCAGCGTATAGAATTAAAATGGGGTGAAAGCATGAATTTCACAATAAGCTGTAGGTCTTTTCATCACAGCAAACAAACAATAGGAATGAACATGAATTGCACCTCAACTGTTCTGTATGGACTTGGGTTCAATCCCATCTTCCGGCAAGTGAACTTTGTGATGTACAAACATCGTGTATGCGTAGGTACCTTTATGTTTCTATTTCATAGAGTTTTCTCTTAACTTCTTTTTTTATTCAAAGATCAACAAATAAGCTATTTCTTATTTAAATGATTCTTTCGGCGGTTATTTTACACATTTATTAAAATAAAACATCAAATTTTATCTACAGGGAATTTAAATTCTTTTTCTTTTTATTTTAATGTATGTATATATACACAAATATTTACAATTTTCTTTCATTTTTCTTCATTTCGGCTTTTTATGGTAGTCCAAATATCACCTCACTTTTCACCATTTCTTTTTCTTTTATCATTTCACTTTTGTTTCGCATACACTTACCCTCTAAGCCCCATTTAACCCCCAAAATCGTTTTATTTACACTTTCTCTTTCTTTTTCCTTTTGATAAAGTTCTAATAGCGTCACATTGACACAATCATCGCATGTGTGCCATCTTCGTTTTATCAATTTATTGTTTGGACAGTCACTAGAAATATAGTACGCCTTTTTGTTTCCTCTTCTTCTGATTTTATCTTCACAATACCCTACAGTGGCCATTGCAACACTATGGGGGATTGGCATCATCTTTTCTGGAAATAAAGAAATACAAATTTTTATTATCAGAAAATATAAATTAAACTTCAAAAAGTACACTTATCTTATAGCAACATACTATACTTATAAAATTATTTCTTTTCGTAATGAGAAAGAACACGAACAAGAAATAACAAGTATTCTTGACATTCTTTCATTGTCTGTACATTTTCTTATACTCTGTTCAAAATAAGAAACGAATTGACATTTAGACAAAAACTGTTACTCTGTTGCCTCATAATGAGTATACCACTGAATTGTCCTCTTAAAACTATTTTCCATTAGAGAGGGTAAAGTTGTAGAGGATGCCTTAGCGGCTTACTCATGATTGTGACAACAGAATAACAGTTTTTCTCTAAATGTCAATTCGTTTCTTAATTTGAACATAGTTTAGTATAAAAACAATACCTATTCATTAGTTTTCTTTTCTCTTAAGCAAATACCACACGATAACAGTAAATATCACAACTTCATGCAATTTAATTATTAATTCGAAAACTCTAGTTTAGTTCTTGAAATACTACAATAATTATGACTCACATAGCTTCGATGTTGAACAAAACGTTAAACTATATTTACTTAGCACGAAAAATCAAAATTAACTTTTACTTCCTTCTTTCTTATTTTTAAAAAAGAAATTCGTACAGTTAATACTATAAACTATCATTTTTTACCAACGATATTCCTATACTAACTAATAGTTTTCTCTTTTTTTAAAGCAAATAACCGTACCGGTGAATATTGCAACTGTATACATTTGACTTATACTTGGAACATCTGAGTTCAATTCCCGATAGTAGCTTATATCACTTCAATTCCTCGTTTGAATCTTGTAAATATAGGTTTACATCTCATACATCCTTGGTATTGAATGTTATTAATATCTTTAACGAACCGCAGTAACTTATTCGTGCAGCTTGAATCTCTAATGATTGTATCTTGCAAGAAAAAAAGGTTTTACGAATAATGTATTCTAATGAACAAACACCGTATCTACGGGTTTTTCTTTATCTTAACTTAACTTAAAAATAAAAAGAAGCAAATGTTTCACCTAAAAGAAATAAGTAATTATTAATATTATCATACATATTTTAAAAGACGAAAAGCAGATATGGATCTTTTTTTATCTGAAATAAAGATAAAACTTACCTATTCGTAAAGGAGAGAGTTGCGTCACTGCTCTTTGATCAGTGTTTCGTCTTCGATCAGATTTGACCGTAGAAAATGTTGCTTCAGGTAGTTTTCAGCGTCTCTTAAAGACGTATCCTCTTTTTAAAGTGTACTGTAAAGAAACAAGAATAATCAGTTACTTTACGCGGTGAACATGAACTTGTTTCCTAAAAGAAAAACAAGTAACTATAATTGCAACACTAACAATCTTCATATTTTAAGAAGATATAAAAATCCTAAATAAAACAATACCTATCATTAATTGTCTTTTCTCTTAAGCAAATACCATATGATACCAGTAAAGATCGCAATTCCAGAAAATATGCAATTTAATTATTCATTCAATAACTCCAGTTTAGTTCTTGAAATACTACAATAATTTATGACTCACACAGCTTCGGTGTTGATCAAAACGTTAAACTATATTTACTTAGCACGAAAAGTCAAAGTTAACTTTTCTTTCCTTCCTTCTTTCTTATTTTTTTTAGAAAAGAAATTCGTACAGTTAATACTATATATTTTTTTACCAATGATATTTTTTACCAATATTCCTATACTAACCAATAGTTTTCTCTTCTTTAAAGCAAATAACCGTTCCACTGAATATTGCATCTGTATGCATTTGACTTATTCTTGTAACACACGAATTCAATTCCCGGTGGTAACTTATATAATTTCAATACTTCGTTTTGAATTTTGTAAATATAGGTTTACGTCTCATACAACCTTGGCGATGAATATTATTAACATCTTTAACGCACAACAGTAACTTATTCGTACAATTTGAATCTGTAATATCTATATCTTGAATAAAAAAGAAGCAAATGTTTTACCTAAAAGAAATAAGTAATTATTAATATTATCATACATATTCTAAAAGACGAAAAGCAGTTATGGATCTTTTTTTTATCCGAAAGAAAGCTATAAAACTTACCTATTCGTAAAAGAGAGAGAGAGAGATGATCTTTGATCAGTGTTTCGTCTTCGGACCTGTTTGATCGTAGAAAATCTTCCTTCAGTGTCTCTTGAAGACGTATCCTCTTTTAAAGTGTACTGTAAAGAAACAAGAATGAACCGTTAATTTACGTGATGAACATGAATTTGTTTCCTGAAAGAAAACAAGTATTTTATTTTAAATAAAAATAATTATTTATCTGTTATTGAAAACTCGTAGAAAATCTTACTTCAGTGTCTCTTGAAGACGTATCCTCTTTTAAAGTGTACTGTAAAGAAACAAGAATGAATCGTTAATTTACGTGGTGAACATGAATTTGTTTCCTGAAAGAAAACAAGTATTTTATTTTAAATAAAAGTAATTATTTATCTGTTATTGAAAACAGATATTTAAAACTTACCTATTGCTAAAAGATAGATGCGTCACATTCCTTTCAGCAGTTCATATTCTAACAGGTTTAAACGCAAGATAATCCTGTTTTCATTTCTTCTTCATATATATATATATATATATATATATATATATATATATATAATGTTACGCATAATGTTGAGTAAAATACTATATATAGTTGCATATACAGGGAAAGGTAAGGGAAATGACTAAGTGCTACCTTCGAAGTACAGTGAAATAATGAAAAGCAAATGAAAAGATAAAAGAGGAAAGCACAAAAGGGTTTTGAAAGTAATTATTTTTAAAAGTACAGAAATCACCTTGCATTTCCTCAGGGTGATAATATTGGCTTCTTGAGGAGTTTTGTAGAGTGCAGCAGCGCTCCTCATCCGCTGCTGAAAATTAATTACTTTCAAAACGAAAGTATAACATTAAAAATGATTCGAATGACACAATTAAAAGATTGAAATCTATTGTACACGCTCATCATCATCATCGTTAAACATCGCAAGTTTATTTTTTTAATGAATGAACTACATACGTGTAAAGATAAATATTAAAGGTGAGAAGTGTTAATGTGATGATCTCACATCAAGTGACGTAATGCTGAACAACAAAAGATAGCATATATCTAAAGAAAGAAACACTGACCTATCCTATATACAGAAGGAGTAGCAATGTAATATTCTGTGATATAATACATGATGCATTCTTACATAGCCCTGTACATGTTGACATTAGGTCCGCAATTTGAATTACACTATTAAAGATGTACCTACACTTATATCCGGCTAATCGTTTCTGTAGCTATATCTGACTACCAAACTTTGAAAAATTGCACAAATCTGAAATTTTTCAGACGAGCCTTTAATGCGAAAAAAGTTGCATCACATAATGGTCATCAAGTTTTGATAAGTGATGACACTACGGATAAAAATATCAATGTCCTTCTAACTCTAGCAATTCCTCAAAGTCAATGCTAACAGGGTAATGTAAATCAAAAACCATTGCTGATAACGGGGTTGCGTGTACAAATTTCTAATTTCGATATCGTTTTTTCTAAATATAATGGTACATACTCTTTAAAGGAACATAAGATACCATAATTCCCTTGGTAATACTTAGATTGTGTAAACAAAGTAGCTGGAATTCCATCCGTTTGTAGTTTAGAAAAATGAACTGAATAGTTATGTACGAAGAACTTCATTTCAAATTCTATTTTAAAACACACAAGAAAAACGTAATTCAAATGATAATACGTATAAGAATTTAAATAATCACTATCTATAGCAATTAGATACCACATTAGAGTTGTTTAAATTCCCCATTCATTATCAATTCTTTGAAAAACTTAGTCTAGAAGGACTAGGTTTGATTATATAAGACATAAATCTACAGCCCAACGTGGAATTCGTACTACATTATCTATCATCAAAAGTCGAAAAGCATTGAAATAATAATCAAAATCACTACTATTAAACTATATAAATACTATACTTATAAAATGATTTCTTCCCGTAATGTTAAAGAGCAAGAAATAAAGCCCTACATATACTATCAGTGATAGTAATTAAATAACTAGCTATGGCATATATAATACAATGCTTAATTAAATAACTAGCTATGGAATATATAATACAATGCTAATCACTATATTCAGGTCAATATTACATTTAAAATTCATTCTATTCTACAAGAATCAGAATATCTCGAGGCTATACGAAACATGAATCTACAGATTAACTTGGAATCCGACCATTCATTATCAATTTCTTTGAAAAACTTAGTCTAGAAGGACTAGGTTTGATTATATAAGACGTAAATCTACAGCCTAACGTGGAATTCGAGCTACATTAACTATCATCAAGAGTCGAACTCAGGTTTCCCATAATATAGGCACGTACATCCACGAAAAACAATGAAATAATTAATTCCAATACTAATACTATCTACGTTACGAAAATATCACTTAAATAAGCACTGAAATAATAATCAAAAATCACTACTATTAAACTATATAAATACTATACTTATAAAATGATTTCTTTCCGTAATGTTAAAGAGCAAGAAATAAAGTCCTACATATACTATCAGTGATAGTAATTAAATAACTAGCTATGACATATATAATACAATGCTTAATTAAATAACTAGCTATGGAATATATAATACAATGCTAATCACTATATTCAGGTCAATATTACATTTAAAATTCATTCTATTCTACAAGAATCAGAATATCCCGAGGCTATACGAAACATGAATCTACAGATTATCTTGGAATCCGTCAAGAGTCGAACTCAAGTTTCCTACACAGAAAGTACGTGCGCTAAGTGATTTGACGCGAATATGTATTGCTTTCAGCAAGTAGTGTTAAAGAACAAGTATTACATTTAAAATTCATTCCATTCTACAAGAATCAGAATATCTCGAGGCTATACGAGACATGAATCTACAGATTATCTTGGAATCCATCAAGAGTCGAACTCAAGTTTCCTACACAGAAAGTACGTGCTCTAAGTGATTTGACGCGAATATGTATTGTTTTCAGCAAGTAGTGTCAAAGAACAAGAAAATAAATTCCTACATATAATAACGTAATAGTAAACTAAATAATAAACCTGAATAACTCAATGCTAAACACTATATCCAAGGAAATATTATATTAAATTGCATTCTATTCTAAAAGAATCAGAATATCTCCGACGATATATGAGACAAAAATCTGAGTCATATAATCTTTCTGTACAAACGAAAAAGAAAGTATTCTATAGTTGACAAATTTTCTTTTTGGCATTAACTCGGGAACAAATGAATTAATCTGTTTTTCTTGCCACGTTATCTTTGGAATAGTCATAATTTGATAGCTTGCCAAATTGGTACTGTAATAGGAAAATAAATTTTCTCAACTGAAGAATAGTTTTTCCTAGCTGTCCGTACGCTAAGTGATTACCCGCGAAGATGTATTGCTTTTAAGACAAACAAGAAAAGGTAATTCAGATGACAAATTACATTAGCCATGTGTTACGTTTTTTGAACAAATCTGCGAAAGCGGATAGACTATCAGTGTTGTATTCTGTGATATAATGCATGATGCATTCTTACACATTTCTTCACATGTTGACAATAGGTCCGCAATTTGAATTACACTATTAAAGATGTACCTACACTTATATCTGGCTAATCGTTCCTGTAGCTGTATCTGATTACTCACACCTTGATAAATTGCACAAATCTGAAATTTTTCAGATGAACCTTTAATGCGAAAAAAAGTTGCATCACGTAATGGCCAACAAGTTTTGATAAGTGATGACACTACGGATAAAAAATATCTATGTCCTCCTAACTCTAGCATTTCCTCAAAGTCAATGCTAGCAGGGGTGATATAAATCAAAAACCATCGCTGATAACGGGTTTGCGTGTACAAATTTCTAATTTCAATATCTTTCTTTTCTGAATATGATGGTACATACTCTTTAAAGGAACATAAGACACCATAATTCCCTTGGTAATACTTAGATTGTGTAAACAAAGTAGCTGGAGTTCCATCAGCCTGAAGTATAGGAAAATGAACTGAATGGTTATGTAAGAGGGACTCCATTTCAAATTATATTTTAAAGACAGACAAGAAAAGCTAATTCAAATGAGGAATTACAACGTTAAATGATAATACGTATAATAATTCAAATAATCACTATCTATAGAAATTAGGTAGCACCTTAGAGATGATTAAAAGAGAAAGAAAGAGAGAATAGCAACTATGTTTTATCTTACTAGAACGTAGAGTTCAGTATGCTGACAATCTCTTCTAATACACAGATGAGCACAACACAATTTGTAAAAGTCTACTTCACACACTTCACTCTGTTCAATGGTTTTATTCTACATTCGTATGACGTCAAATAAAAACGTCACACGAAATTTAAACATTTAAAATATTACATTTCAATACAATCGTTTCTTCTTTCTTTTTAAAAATAATGATTTAATGTATACTTACACCGCAGCGACATGACGAAGCACTCACCTATCTGAGAAAGGGGACTTACGAAATTTCACAAGCCCTAATCAGAATTTCATGTCTTTCGTCTCTACATTCTTCAGGAAAAGTCCTAATCGAAGAACAAATATATTCAATTACACCAACAAGAATAAACTGATACCAACGTGATTAAATGTACTCAGCGAAAATAGAATTTCTCACAAACACACGAACAAAAAATTCATAAATCCCATATATACATTAAAGGTAAACGCAATCGCAAAGCAATACGATCACTTATATCTGAAGTCAAAAATAAAGCAAGTTTATTATGATAACTGTTTTCAAGAAACATATGAGCTTTTCCAAGCGAACAAAATCTCCCCACCTCTCCCATGCTACATTTAATATCCTTATTCAGTTCCACATCTGAAACAAAGTTTCATTTCCTTATTCACACACATTATTCGATAGGCTCGTCAAAATATCATCTTTAGTAAATCTTATCTATTAAAAAAAATATTTTACATTACACATAACTCAGCATTTTCGCATTCAGATTACACTATCTAAAGTCGCACGTGAGTATGTTCGTATGTGAAGACGACAACAAACATACATGTAATCTCAAATGCTGTATACGTTTGAAAATACGATATTCACGATTCATGCAATGCGATATTCCCCTGAGCAACTAAGGTCTATTCGATCAAAGAACAGTCTGCAAACAAATTCTATTCCCATGAACACTTACAAGTGAATTCGTGAGAATCCCAAGACCAAATTAGATAAAAGCAAATAGTTCATAACCTACAGACATTTCGTGGGGCGTAATCTTTTGCGCTTTGGGAATATGTTATAGCGCAATATCTCATCACGGCTTCAACTTCAGTGATTTTAATTACTTGTCATAACAGACATCATGTGAATATCCATATAAACATTTCACATCCTACGTTTTTAAACAATATGATATGCTATGAGAAGCTTCCGCTATTAGAATATGCTCAATCATTGGAATCCATTCGCAGGAGGTCTGGGAGGGGAGTGTATAGGTATGTGTTTCGTTATGAGACTCATATATTATGTCTTGTCTCACGTCTTTAAAAAAATCGTGAAATACAATATTTATCTTAGCAACTAAGTCAATTTTGTGAGAAGCTTTGATCATTTGAATATCACTTCTTCGGTTCATAATCTACAGACACTTTGTGGGAATAGGACCAAGGGGGCTAAGCAACACGATTTTGCATGGGTATGTGTTTCGTTATGAGTCTCATATATTATGTTTAATCCCACGCTTTAAAAAAAATCATGACATATAATATTTACCTTAGCAACTAAGACCAATTTCATACAATCTGCTGAGAAGCTTCGATCATTTGAATATCATGCTTTCAGTTCATAATCTACAGACAATTCGTGGGAATAGGACCAAGGGGGCTAAATCGTGAAGAGCTTCGAACAATGTACATATCATATGCTACGCTAAAATCAATACATGAAATGCTTTTTTTTTTCATGTGAGGATTAATTCAACTCTAAATCGTGAAGTACTGGTCTCGCGTTCGATTCCGATGAGACAACTTTCAAAATAAAAGCATATTTAGGGTTCTGATCGATTCTTAGTGAAAGAGCATTAAATATTTCAAGACAATAAATTAATTATTTCGTTCCTTTCCGTGAAGTACTGGTCTCGCGTTCGATTCCGATGAGAGAACTTTCAAAATAAAAGCATATTTAGGGTTCTGGTTCGATTCTTAGTGAAAGAGCATTAAATATTTCTATTTCGTTCCTTTCTCTCGTGAAACGAAGTGCTATATACGTGAAATTCTTTTTTTTCATGCAAGGATTAATTCAATTCAATGGCGTTTGATTCCCCGTGTCCTACTGATTCGTTCGATTCTTAGTGAAAAGAGCATTAAATATTTCTATTTTGTTCCTTTCTGTCCTGAAACGAAGTGCTATATACGTGAAATTCTTTTTTTTTCATGCAAAGATTAATTCAATTCAATGGTCGTGAAGTACAGATCTCACGTTCGATTCCCGTGTCCTGCTGGTTCGATTCTTAGTGAAAGAGCATTAAATATTTCTATTTCGTTCCTTTCTGTCGTGAAACGAAGTGAAATTCTTTTTTTTTTCATGCAAGGATTAATTCAACTCAATGGTCGTGAAGTACAGGTCTTGCGTTTGATTCCCGTGTCCTGCTGGTTCGATCCTCGATGAGAAAACATTACACATTTTAAGGCATGAAATTAATTCGATCCTTTCTGTCGTGAAAACGAAGTGAAATTCTTTTTTTTTTTCATGCAAAAACTAGTTCAACTTTAAAATCATGAAGTACCAAATTCGATCCCAGCTCCCTACCAAAGTAGAATTTTGTGTACAGTCTTTATTTCATAAGTTAGCGAAGCTACAATCAAGGTTAGTTGTCTGCTTCACTTTCACTCCCAAAATAATAATAATAATAATAATAATAATAATAATAATAATAATAATAATAATAATAATAATAATAATAATAATAATAATAATGTGATGCTGTATTTTTATGGTTGTTATTTATGTTTTAATACCACTTTGGTCCGGGTTCGATTCTCGATGATAGAGAGAAAGAGAGAGAAAGGGAGCATTGAACACTTGAAAGCATTATAGTGCTTCGAAATGAAGAGCTTCGAACATTGTACATATCATATGCTACGCTAAAATCAATACATGAAATTCCTTTTTTTTTCACGCAAGAATTAATTCAACTCTAAATCGTGAAGTACTGGTCTTGCGTTCAATTTCAATGAGAGAGCTTTCAAAATGAAAACATATTTAGTGTTCAGGTTCGATTCTCGATGAGAAAGCATTGAATATTTTAAGACATTAAGTATGCTCTTCGATTTCCCAGGAGAAACGAGTCGGGGAAAGACGAAGACCAATCAATCAATTGGGAAGCTTCGAACTTGATATTCAATCAATTGGGAAGCTTCGAACGTGATAACTGAAAGGACTCTCATCAAGATCCGATAGCCGTCCAAGAGTATAAGCATAGTAACAACGTTCGCTTACGTTCTTCGCAGGAGGAAGTGCAGGGGATTTGGGGGATTCAAATCCATAACGAAAAGACAAAAATCAATCAATCATTTGGGAAGCTTCGATCATTATAACTAATAGAACTCTCATCCGTCCAAGGGCATTTAGCTATTCAATACATAACAAAAAGCAAAAATCAATCAATCAATTCGGAATCTTCGATCATGATAACTGATAGGACTCTCATCCGACCAAGAGTATGACCATCCAAGACCATGAAGCCATCCAAGACTATCACCATAGCAACAGGCTCTTCTCATAAACAAACATTTTCCCACGAACTTCTGTACTAGCCGTGAAAGGCTATGAACATAACAACTAAAGGCTTGTCGAAACTTGCCTCCCAATTCCAGGAAATGATATCGATTTCTAGGAAAACAAGATAAAATTTCGCTGACTCGGCCTTCTATACGCACTCTATTCTACTACAGACGAATGCGACTATTTGTGATTGAATTGGACATGGTCGGGGGCTACCACTTAGACACACCCCACTTTGTTTTCGTTCTGGCGGCGCCTTTAATTGTGTACAAACAAACATTTCTCCTGCACATTCCGTACAAAGGAAGTGCAAACGATTACGACAATTTGTGATTCAATTGGACATGTTAGTGGGAAGCTACCACTTAGACAGCTCCCACTTTGTTTTCGTTCTGGCGACGCCCCTAATTGTGTACAAACGAAAATTTTGCCTGCACATTTCTGTACAAACGACGCACAAACATTTGCGACAATTTGTGATTGAATTGGGACATGTTGATGGGAAGCTACCACTTAGACAGCCCCCACTTTGTTTCCGTTCTGGCGGCGCCCCTAATTGTGTACAAACAAACATTTCGCCTGCGCATTTCTGTACAAACGAAGTACAAACGATTGCGACAATTTGTGGTTGAATTGGACATGGTGGAAGGGACTGCCACTTAGAAAGCCCCCCACTTTGTTTTCCTTCTGGCGGCGTCCCTAACTGTGTACAAACATTTCGCCTGCACACTTCTGCACAAACGACGTACAAACGAAAGCGACAACTTGTGATTGAATTGGACATGGTGGGGAGCTACCACTTAGACAGCCCCCATTTTTTTCTGTTCTGGCGGCGCCCCTAATTGTGTACAAACGAAAATTTTGCCTGCACGTTTCTGCACAAACGAAGTACAAACGATTGCGACAATTTGTGATTCAATAGGGCATGTTGGTGGGGGGCTGCCACTTAGACAGCCCCCATTTTTTTCGTTCTGGTGGCGCCCCTAGTTGCGTGCGAACATACATTTCGCCTGCACATTTCTGAGCAAACGAAGTACAAACGATTGCGACAATTTGTGATTTAATTGGACATGGGGGGGTACCACTTAGACAGCCCCCACTTTGTTTTCGTTCTGGCGGCGCCCCTGATTTTGTTCAAACATTTCGCCTGCACATTTTTGTACAAACGATGTAGAAAGGATTGCGAAAATTTGTGCTTAAATTGGACATGGTGGGGGGCTACCACTTAGACAGCCCCAATTCGTTTCGTCCTGGCGGCGCCCCTAATTGTCTACAAACAAAAATTTGGCCTGCAAATTTCTGAGCAAACTGTGTAGAAACGATTGTAATAATTTGTGATTGAATTGGACATGGTGGAGGCTACCATTAAAACAGCCCCCACTTTGTTTTCGTTGTGGCAGCGCCCCTAATTATGTGCAAACGAAAATTTTGCCTGCACATTTCTGTACAAACGACGTACGTAGGATTGCGACAATTTGTGATTGAATTAGGCATGGTAGGGGGCTTCCATGTAGACAGCCCTCCCACTTTGTTTTCGTTCTGGCGGCGCCCCTAATTGTGTACAAATAAACATTTCGCCTGCACATTTCTGTACAAACGAAGTACAAACGATTGCGAAAATTTGTGCTTGAATTGGACATGTTGGTGGCGGGCTACCACTTAGACAGCCCCCAATTTGTTTTCGTTCTGGCGGCGCCCCTAATAGTGTACAAACGAAAATTTGGCCTGCATATTTCTGTACAAACAATGTACAAACGATTGCGGCAATTTGTGATTCAATTGGACATGGTGGGGGCTACCATTTAGGGGAACTCCCTCGAGAGGAATCATTCTACTTATTTATTGCAAAAAGCAGAATTTAAAAATTCGCATTCGTCCAAAGTTATCGTGTGAAGTAAGAGCCGTTCGTATGTACGTACTAATATCGATAAGTTCTACTACGCGATCCCAATTAATATTTCATATACCCGCGCCACACACACACACACTAGCATATGTACACACGAAAGTATACCTGGTAGTATCCACACGCTTACGCCGGAAAGTAGAAACAAAAACACACACCAACAGGGAGAGAGAGAGAGAGAGAGAGTAAGAGAGAGAATATCTTGTTGTACCTTTATACTGAATGCATCATTACTCACAAATTCAGTTAAAAAAAAAAGGAAAAAAGTTGTAAATGAAGCTTTCAAAGATTGGTACCACTGCTGCGTGTTCCATAATGATTGATTCGTAATATGATGTATATGGGTTTCTTAATGGTAGTATAACAAAATGCCTTCAAATTGACCAGTAAATAAAAAGTGAAATTTATTTCTCAAATTTTGTAAAATCGAAGTCGGTGGACATTATGGGAACAGTCTACAATAACAATATATGCAAACAAGTATTAATATACTTCACGTTTTCCAGTGGGTGCGAGAAAGCTTCGAATAGTATTTGTTGTCATAAGCATTAGCTGATGTAAATATATATATATATATTCAAGATTCAGTTCGAATAACTACATATCAAAGCGAAGAAAGAAAAAACAGATATGAATTTGTAGTTTCATTAAAAAACTTCAGTGGGACTTTAATTGAGTCTTTGTCTCGAAATAAAAACTTCGACGTTTCTGAGTCCTTTCTCTCAAGTCATTGAATTCTTATTTATCAACACTTCATACGCACTATTTTTAGTGTCCATAAGTGTACTTATTCATTCGTCTTAACAACAGATCATAAGTAGTTACTTGGAAAATATATATATTTTATTGAAACACTTAATGCACCTTGTAAAAACTTTCCAAATCACTTAAACTTTAGAATCAGCAGTTTCATCCCCAAACGTTGGGAGCATATCTTCCATTATAAACTATTTTGACGAAAGCTAGATCTTTCGACCTATCCTTGGTCCGTTATTTCAATTACGAACGCATCAAGCAAATTTAGTCCAAATTAGGAGCACCAAATTCCATTACCGAGTCAATGCGGAGTTTAAATCACTTAATAAATCAACAGCTATGTTTCGAGTTGTAGGGAACGTTTTGGGGCACACTGTTCCATAATTTACGTAGTTTGGTATGATTTCACAAAATAACTTTCAATGCGGATTAGGGTAATTGTCACCACCTTTTATCCGTTTTATGTACATGCAAATCCAAACATAATATTAATAGTTAATAATTGCATACATCATTTGCAAAACTGCAAAGTGTTACTTGTTACACGTTACGCGGTAGTACTCTATAAGTTACTCGTTATGTCAATCGGGTGTTTCAAAACTATGGCAACCTATACACGTCCAGGGTAGATACCGAGCCCTCTATACACATACTCATTTTGTGTTTCATATAACTTAATATACTTAAATTCAGTTTAAAATCCATATCAACATTTCGTCAATAAATAAATTTCCATACATATCTTTTTCATATTCAACAAACATTTATATTTTTGGCTCCATAACCCTGATAACCAAATATTTATAAGGTTCCAACACTGACTATATAATCCTGACAATTTATAATAATTTAAATACATGACTGTCAGCGTGTAACGAACAATTTAATATTTCATAAATTTACAGCAGAAGAGGTTTTGATAAAAATATCAGGCACGTAACAAACCAGATAAATATTATGTAAGCAGATATACAGAAAAAACAAAGATTGTTTAAAACGTATTGGGCCCAAACTACTACCATATATATATATACCAATAGAAATAAAACAGAAATCGGCAACCAGTTAGCGGAGTTTGAATGATAAATAAATAACCAAATCGTTCTGAAAATGAAATTCTAGAGTAACCTCCCATCAATCACTCCTAAAGTGGGTTGAATATTACAACAGACGGTCTTGAGTTGCTCCAAACTGCCGAGAATCTCCACGAATTGCATATCTCGATGTGTCAGTCCGTAAATTCGGTCAAAATATGTATTATGCATATATGGTATATTCATGAATCTTAAGCTGTTGGTGTTAAGAATTTTAAAAAAAAATCGTAAGGTGAGAAGGAAGAAATGGGATAGATAGAAAACAGTGGCGCCAAAGGAGAAAGATTAAAGTACTACTCACTACACAGACGAGTGATCAAAGTTTAATATGTAACGACTCATAGCCAAAATATTCTTACATGCCCAGAAAGGGGTTGACTCACTCAAATACGTAGCCTAGGGGGCTTCCTGCTGCCAAGGATGCAAGTCTGTGTCCATCAGATCCCAATCCCACAAGAGTTTGCTTGTAAGATTGAAATCTGAGCCCCGTATCCGGCCCAGACCAGCAGAATAAAAGGAGAGGGGGAAGGGAACAGGTAACTGCGTCCCCAATTTTGAAATCTCGAAGTAAAGAAATATTCTACCCCTCAGAAAAACTAAGAAGGTTCAAGGACAGTAAAGAAATTAGAGTAAAGGTAATAGCTAGATATGCCTAACTAGTGGTTTGCCAAAATTAAAAAAAAAAGCTTAAATAAACTGAATTTTCGATCGGTGATTTCAATGGCCAAACATTACCGATAGCTCCCCATGCGCAAGCAAGCCACGGCTTGAAATGTCGATTGATTTCTATCGTCATCTAATTAGACTAAGAAGGAAAACGAAAAATACTTAATGATAGATAAGGGACGATCGACATCTGGGTACGCTAAGCACCTAGATTTTATTTCAGTAACAGTTAATTTGATTTGATTGGCCCCATCCGATCCATTGACTCTATGAACACTGTATGGTAATCAACGTAAGTTACGAGAAGAAAAGAAAAAATCTCGAGGAGTCGATGGATATCATAGCTACAACTAAACAAAAGTGTAATTTTCAACGGTCCCAACTTTCTAGCAGTTATTGTATTTCCTAATAATTCACTAAGCCTCTTGTCTTGATTTCTGTGTGATGCTACCCCCCACTATATAATGAGACTGTTATGAACCATTGCAATTGATGAGACGCCTAACTGCGAAATAGCATATACCTTCAAACTGCATATTGCTATCCTAGCTAACCTGGTTGAAGGAATGTCTTGGTGTAGGGGTCGAAACGTAAAAGATTTGTCTTTGAGCATAATCATTCATTATCTACATACAACTAAAACACACTAGGCCGATGCGCATACTTATGGGTGTTCCATCATCACATTCATTTCATATCATATTCGTATAATCACTACATTATTACCTATATTTATATATTTACTCATTTTCTTACACGACGCAATATTTAATAACCACCCTATTACTTATATTCACGCCCAGGAACATGCGCACATTGCATCACACACTATAAAATCTATAAACATTACAATATTTTTACGCTTAGACCACCACACGAAACAATCCTCGAACCCGAGACTTTTATCACGCACACCATAGTACATTTACTTCGCAGTTAAAAAAATTCATAAATACGTTCAACTATGTGATTTCGATTTGAAAATGTTACGACAACAACAATGGGATTTATACCACGGGAAAGAAAATTTAATATTGCAATTTCAGAAAAAGAAGTAGCATCATGAAGGCTTACTTCCGTTGAAATTCAACACGTTCTTTATTTATTTGGATATTTCGGTTCCTAAATGGTCTACAAAGTTGTAGGTTTCAGAAAAGGACAATCTCATGTCAGTTCACATGAATGTCTATTCACTCGGACTGTAAACTATGCCTACTGGATATAATTTGAGAAAAAAGGTCAAAATTACACAAACTAAATCACTATTTCGCATGGTGACGCAATGTAAACAAGTTGCTAATACGGAAAATGAACGCAACGGCGCTGATGTCAACTCAGTTTACCCGTGTACTGAAATATAACCCTTACAGTATGGTTGACGATACTGTACTATGAATTTCAGTTAATTTTATGTACTAAAAAGGGTGATAATGCATTCAAAAACAAAGAATACACTGTCCACACATAGACCAATCACGCATTCACGCAAAATCACTCATTATCTAGATACTACTTAGCACCACACATACACTAAAATACTAAAACTAAACAAGCATCCGTAAGATAACATGCACATCCCTCAAAGTAAGTTAAAACTTCACCAATTTTTCCGGCTCGGTAAAACTATGAGGGGAGAGAGGAAGGGGAAACGGGTCCAACTGACCCTGGCGAAATATAATGAACACATATTTATAAACGTTCGATTTCCAGGGGCACCTTAATAACTATTATTATTAAGGGGCCTTCCCCACGAAGGAGAGAAAGACCCTAGTTAAAATGTATTTACCCCATATTTGCTGGAAAATATTTCAATTCGGGAGAAAATAGGGGCCCTGTTGGTTAACCTACGCGTCCATTTTGATAGCTACCCTAACTACAATAAAACTGGATACTGCCATGTAACCACTTACTACCTACACACAAATCTATATACGTACAGGTCCTAAGAACCCTAACATTTACAGGAAAATTTGGAAGGGTGAGCAGAATAATCTAAATGTTTAAGTCACTGAATCTGTACTTGGGATATCACCCACTATCATTCATCCTGTTCATCACTGTTTATATGCACCAATATGGAGTCGCTGGATGGACCTCCCTATTTTAACTAATTTTAGTCTATTTCTTCGGCAAAATTCACGACTTGAGGCTCCTTTTGGCTCCAAAGAAATTTAGTAACTGAATTATATCTATGTTACCTGGTCCCTGGTGCCAATTACTGCAGAAAACCCGCATATTTCAGGAGCACACAAACTGCTGTGGTGTAATCTTCGTCTTGGCTTCTAGAACAAAGATGATTGCGCCCAGACAGGCAACGAAGGTAGCCTCCTCCAATCGGATCGAAGCATTTCAGCCACGGAATTCCAAAAACGAATAAAAAGTAGTAAAATCTAGATATAACCGGATCTTTAGGTGGATATCGACTCTAGAGAGGGGGTGAGGTGGGTTCGAATTACATTGCCAAATTTTACATTGATCTGAAATTTCGAAAATTGATATCCAATGGTGGAACTATGTTTTATTATGACGTCAGAGCGGTAAACCTTGTAACTATTCAACTTACATATGCGAAAAAGGGAATTTATGATTAATTAAAATATAAATAGAGAGGTTATTCCCTGAAAATATAATTCCTAATGGGTTATTTCAACTCATTAAGTTAGTTTTGAGTACAGTACACATGGCCCACACCCTAAATTTTGGCAGGGGTATATAGGACCACTACCCTTAAATTTTGGAAATTCCCAAATCAAAAAATTTGGTGTGGTACCCTAGGACCATAGTATGCATCTCTATTAGTATTGCGGGTCTATGTCGTTTCTTCTCAAGGGTAAAAAATTGCCAAAAATACAAATTTCGGTAGTTTTGACTTAATTTATCCCCTTTGATGAGGTGTTAATACTTTATACAGTTATATGGACTATACAGGGGCCCATTCCCATTCATAAGATATGGGTATATTGGTGCACTACTTTAAATATTTGAGAGGGGTACCTCGGCCCACCCATTAAATTTTTGAAATTGCTCAATTTAAACGTTTCGTATTATAGAACTGGACCCTAATATATAATTATGATAAATGTCGGTAGTCCACCTCGTTCCATTTAGGGGTACAAAATTTCCAAAATATAAACGTAAGCAATACGTTGTACAGTCAGCGACAGTAATAACTGGAGGTTGGATACATAAGAAATTATAGAAATGATAACAGAATAGTTTCATTCTATGTCTGATAGTTGGACAACCAACATGACAGCAAATACGTGCCCGAAAACATAACATGCCAGGATATTCCTCCACTTGGAAGAAAAAGTATTACTATCTGAGAGCATCATTTAGAGAAACAACCACGAGATAAATCTCCAGAAATTCCATTCACATTAAGTTCAAAGAGATAGGAATTAATGCAAAGAAAACGAAAAGAATGATACGCTTCATGCAGAAACCGAAAAAGTACGGAAAGCTAAACAAAATGAGAAAAGAAGAAAAGAGGGAAAGGAAAGAGCAAAAGACATGGGAATAAATTAAATTTTAACACTTAAGGATAAACAGTGTCCGTCTTTCCCCCTACCCCCATTTTGGGTTTTCTCCCTTCATAGGATAAATCTCCTTCAGTATCAAACGCGAACATCATTTATAGTGTTTAATTCCTTGAAAAAATTTTTATTCAGTCTAGGCCGAGACTCGAACCCCAGACCCTTCGAATGACAGTCTCACGCGGTATCCACTTACCTACACAGGGTCCATCTACTGCGTTTATAAATCAGCAATTACCCGCGCTGTTACCAAACGTGTTAAATCAGCCATTGTCTGTGAGCCAACACAGTTCTATTTGAAGTTTAAATTTTATTTACCTCACTTAGCCATCTATGGGTAGCAGTCCCCTTGCTTTCATAAAAAGCATTTCTTCTGTAGATTAAAATCAAGAAGGAATTAATCTGTATTCTTGGGAGCTTACTGGTGCACCAACATATATATATATATGTCGGATTGATTGAGGATTAAAAGAGCGACTTCGTAAATTTACGGAACGCGAGTTAACACAACAGTAAGGACATATCGTAGCGTTGTTACGTAACACAGGCAGTGTAAATAAAGTTTCAAAACCAGAAGTCGGAAGATCTGCCGTGGGTAAGTCGGTAAGACGTCTGCTTGCTGAGTGGAGAAACCCGGATTCAAATCTGGGCTGATACGTTTTATTTGTTCCGTTGAAAATACATTTCTATATTCTTGCGTTTGAAATTGCTTTCTTTCATTTTTGTAGATTATCTTAAATTAGTGAAGGCCAAGTAAGGTCAGGTTACATATATGTCTGCTTTATCTGTGTGTACAGTCCAGAGATGGAGTGAGTCAATTGGGTCAAGATTTGTGAGTTGGTCAGTGGGTTGTGGGTCAACAGGACGTGACTCACTGTGACACACCACCCACCGTGACAAGTAAAAAGTGAATAAAATTAAGTAGTAACTAGTAATAAGTAGATAAAAAAAAGTTGATTAAGACATTCGACTGTAGATTTTCGAGGCACCACTCAAAGGTAGTTCGAATCTCACCAGACTACAATTTTCGTCTTACCTCTTCTTGACGTTTCTATTTGTGTTCCTGTCGGAATCGATTAAATATAATTTCGTAATACGTTAAAATATACGTAATATTTCGAATTCTTAACCTCTTATTATTACATTTTTTAACCTTAGTTCGGAAGAAGGAAGAAAAATGAAAGTACAAAGATTTACAATAAATTACTTAACATTTACTGACATTGTAATAGTGGATATTTCTGAAAACGTATAGTGAACCAAAAATATATTTTGTAGTTCACATGTCTATATTATTCTAACTTGAAAGTTACAGTTCAGCGATTTCCACGTTAATCAGTAGGTCCACGTCTCATATAGCCTCGCTGCTGAACGGGACGCTAAACTAAAAATCAAATCAATCAAAATGTTTGAGAACTTACCCCACCTCTACTTGACGGATCGTTCTAACTAAAACTAACTGACCGTTTATGCAATTTTGCGTTTAAATACAGGTCCTATCCTTATGTCAATTGTTTTCTTGCCACACAGAATGAAAAATGTAACAGTTATAATGTTGATCGCGCATAATCCTCTATAGATAAAAGGCACATAGAGTTTCGGACTCCGTGGCGTGAATACAGTAGTTACTGCCTTGGTAAGTTCATCGCTGAACGCGTTTCCGTCCTACTCGCGCAATGACGTCACCTTCGACACACGCTCGGGGCAGGAGAAGTAATGCTGTTGTCTGCTTACTCGCTTGCTGCTCTGTATTCTCTTTGGAACCTGATGTGAAATTACTGTTTTCTCCTAACTTTCAGCTGTCTTTGCTATTTCTAATTTAGATGTATATTGTATTAGTGGAATTTTATTCCGTCATGGAAATATATTGTATTTCTTTTTAAATGTAAATAAAAAGAAAAGTCTATTTGGACAAGTTTTCCGCCGTGATGCGCTTTTATTTTCTTTTGCTTAAAGGCCGCGGTGGCTCAGTGGAAGAGCGTTCATCTCTGCTGTTTAGGATCACAAGTTCAATCCCAGCCCCCGCCAAGTGAATTTTGTGGTGGACAAACACCGTGTGCGTGGGTTTCCTCGGAATTCTTACCACTTTCTTCATTTCATTTATTACTCAACATCACCGTCTCCTTTAGCCCAACTGGCATAAACGTAGGACGTAAAACTTAAAAATTTCATTTTCTTTTTTTCCTTAAATTGTATCCCCAGTTGGCCTAATCCACTTGCGTTTGTCAACCAGATTTCCTTCCTGAACTTTTAATCCTCTCCCTTCACCACTTTCTTCATTTTCTTGTAAAATGTTCTTTTGGAGGAAGAAATTTTCAGTTGCTTGTTTCTTTGATTTATTCTTATGTATGTTCTAAATGGGATAAAATATTAAAACCCCCGGTTCACAGTTGCTAACAAATTCATTTTCTATTATGCCTGTTAATTTTCTAATGATGGCCTTTCCTTTGCGAATAAATTCTCCATTACATTCAAGAAAATATTCATTGGTTATTTTGATTGTGTCTAGAAGTGCCTTTGATAAAAATGTTAGTCCTCCATTTGAGATGATAAATTTTGTCCAGTTGCACTGTAGTCCCTGAAGAGGTCCTTGACATAAAGCCGTGGATATTTGACTTTAAATTAGAAAGGTAGCTTCTCAGCTATAAATTCAAGATTTTGTTCTTCAAGTTGGTGCGTATTAAATGAATACATTTGATCTTCAATTTCATTTTTATCTTCTGGTAAAATATGCATCTACAGCTGTACTATTTATTGATCTCAGCCGGCTGGGCTCCGCTCGGTTCGAGCCGGCTCGGTTACCATGATCCATTGGCTCGGTTTGGCTTGGATCAGGTGAGCTGTGGGCTCGGTTCGGCTTGGCTTAGGTGAGCCATCGGCTTGGCTCTCTACGGCCCAACTGAGTCGAGGGCTCGAGCGGGCTCGGTTGGGTGAGCTGTTGGATCGGCTCGGTGGTGACAGCCGTGAGCCGAGCCACTCGAGTCGTTGACAACACTAGTTTCAGGAAACTACGATCTCAGCCTTCAAATTCCGATTGCTCCTTGACCTTCATTCGGTTCGATTTCGATCTCCGAACTGCAAGTATTCTCTGTCAAGAAAGTTTATGAATATTTCCATGGGATAGTATCTTGCACGTTGCTGCTATGAAAATATAATACTACACATTGCCCCCCATATCATTTCGCCAGTAGCTTCTATTTGCTCATCAATTAAAACAGTATTCCTGGTCATCGTAGCGAAAAATGCATTTGCTTTTTTGTGCATTCTACGAAAAAAACAGAGTGAAAACAATGAAAACAAAACAAGGAAAAAAATACAATGCGATGGAAAGTGCTTGGGCTATTTCGACATGTCACTCAATGTAGAGCTTTCCTTGCAAGCAGGACTTGATGGTGTAATCAGTTACACCGTGGGTTTAAGTTCACGGGGCCCTCCGATCGATTCCCTTTGAAGACATATATTTTATTATTTCTTTTACAACAATAGAAGTTTTTTTAAACTATCCCGTCATTTGAAAAAAAGGAAATTATGTAGAAACAACATTTCACTTTTGTAATCACATTATCGCGGAGAAATATGATCATTTCTTGCAGTTCAAACCGTAGACAATAAGTTAGCGAATAATGTATTGCGGACTTTTTATAAACAATGTCCAGTGTGTTATCGTCGGCAGAGCTCTACACAGTAGACCTTAAAGTCGCAAGTTTCTGAAGAAAACAGTGTCCATTTACTACTACTATTATTATTATTATTATTATTATTATTATTATTATTATTATTATTATTATTATTATTATTATTATTAGAATGACAAAACAAGGAAAGAAAAAGACACATAGATAGGAAAAGAAGATATATATATTTTATGCCAGATTCTTTTTAGGTCTACACATGAAAGTAATAATATTGTTCCATTTATAGATTGACAGATAGAATCATTATTTTATGAGAACAAAAAATGGAGTATAAATATGTGTGAGCTGATAGTATTAATAAATTTCGTTTCGCCCTTCTTCTAGATATGTTGAGTTGATTTTGAGTTTAATGTTCCTTTAAGCAGCAAGGCTATAGGAGATGGGACCTACTGATTAACGTGGAATCCGAAACACACGAGCTCCTCCCGAGTCGTTTGCTAGATAGGAAGGTGAGGTGACACCTTGAATAGAATCCTTCTTGTGACTAAAGTTATAAGTTCGATCACTATTTGTAATTTGTGTTATTCCTTTAATGCTTTATCAACGTTGCATGTAGCGTTGAAACTTATTAGCGAAATCACGTGTAAAATTTGAAGACCGAGTTAGTTGTGTAAATTCGCACACAGATTGAGGTAACGAAGTCAGAGTAATGTGCGTATGTCTCTTGAACAAAGAAATAGTTTCTCTGCTCTGGCCATTCTCCCTCGGAGAGTATTGGACAGCAAGGTGGTCTGAAGATCTATTAGTCCACGGATGGATTCCCGCGCACGCAGAACCATTTTTATTTCTTCAGCACAAGTAAAAAAAGGGATAAAACAAACGAATCGAGACGCATGAAGTTTAGAGCTAATAAGTAAGACTGAAGCAAAGGTATGGGTCATTACTTGATATGTTTAAAAATATATATAAAATGGAGGAAAGTTGTTTTGTCTGTGTCTAGAAATGGAGTATAAATACGTAAGAGAAGAAACTACACTTCTGTCCAGAATTTGTTTGCATCTTTCAAAATTACATAAATAGAAATAACTCTCTTTCTTATGAGAGAAAATGTTAAATGTCTTCTTAGAAATATGCAGAAAAAGAAAACCACATATTCCCAAATATATATATATATATATATATATATATATATATATATATATATATATATATATATATATATATATATATATATATAATTTCTGTAAAATATCAAGAAATAAAGAAAGTATAATTAATAAAAGAAATCGAAACTCATCGCACAATTCTAAGTTCCATTTTCCTAAGCGTGGCAAATTCGCGGCGAAATTTACAGAGAGACAGGGAATTTTATGATTTATAAGAAATACAACGTAAATCTTTCATAATGTTAGTTACTATACATATTTCACAGCTCTAATAATAATAGATATTAAACATTTTATACGTAAACAAACAAGTGAAAGAAATAAGCCACAAAATATACAAAACGATCAGGCAGTTTGTGGCAGTGATTAAAATGCGTTCTAATATGAGTTTACTAAAATAAAAGGAACCTAAACATACCTTCGTAGACTAGACGGTTAGAGCATGCTCTCAGAGTATTTTGTTTTTATCCACGATCATCAGTTCGAATCGCATAGACTACACTTCCATTCTTTCTTTTTCTTTCTTTCTTCCTTTCTTTCTTTCTTTCTTTCTTTCTTTCTTTTTTTTGTAAAGAAAAGCTTGATTCTGTCAGTTTCTTAAACAACAATGTTTTGTTCTAATAATGTTGCTTAGTATTATCGTCTTCATTGTAGTTTATTTGAATATTTCCAAATAATACAGAATTACGTCCTTTAAATAAAGTATTACATTTATCAAGAATTTTATAAAAAGAGGAAACTTTATTTTTTTTAATCATTATCCTAACGGAAAGGGGAAACTTATAAATATTTGGAAGGCAATTAACATATGACTAAACTTTAATGAAACATTACTAAAATAAATCATTTACAAAACCGTAATGGCCCAGAGGAAGCCGGTGGGTGTAGTTGAGCAACCTGAAGTGTTAGACTGTAGTGTTGTTAACGGCTCGAGCGACTCGGCTCACGGCCCAGTCACCACCGAGCCGAACCGAGGTTATCTTGTTCGAAGGGTCAGTGATTTTGTGTCGAAGGTAATGTCACGCGAAGAGACAGGCTGCGCGTGGGCTTACCTTGTCTTACGCTTGGCAACATTGCTCTTGGTCAAGTGGTCTATTGCTTATGGCTTTAGGTATTAGCCCTAAAGCTATACAGCGAGCTGTGTGCGTTCTGTTACTCCCTCCCTGCCCTGGCTGTGTTTGCGAAAATATTATTTGCTTTTCATGCATTGGGATAAGGGGTAAGACACCGTGCACACCTTGGAGGAATGGAAGGGAGTAACATATAAAATGATCGAAAACGACAACCGATATTAATGTAGAGTTTATAGTTTCGAGGTCGCTGAGATGGTTAGGCGTAAAGCTATCAGCTATTTTCTGTTAGTGGTTTCTTCATATACGTCTACCAAGTTAACGAACTTTGACTTATCTGCTTACAGTACTTGGTTAGTGTGTCCTCGATGGCTAGTTTTACTTTTTCCATGATCATCCTATACCATACATTTTTTTTATTTTTTGAAAAAGCTTGATTCTATCAATTCGTTAAACAACAATGTTTATTTTTTCTAATCACGTTTCTTAGTATTATCCTCTTCATTCTAACTAATTTAAATACATATTTCTAAATACATACTTGTATTTTCAATAATTCAGAATTTTGACTAAAAATTTTACAATGATCAAGAATTGTATAAGAAGAGGAGCCTTCATTTCTAATCATTGTCATAACCGGAAGGGAAAACTTACAAAAATTGAAATAACTTTGTAGACGTAAAAAATCGACAGAAATAATGAACATCAACTATTAGTTGACTCTTAGAAGTATAGTAGATATAGTTCTCAACCCAAGTAGAAGATGCACTCTTTGCTTCATGAAAATAATAAATATTTTTCTAAAATAATTACAGAAAAGTAATTTGATGACGTTTACTGAACGAACATAGGTTACTGGTTAGCGTTGACGCTTCGTAATTGGGAGTCTCCAGGTTCAAATTTCGATACGAGGCATCCTGACTAATGATTTTGCAGTACAACTGGGCAAATACCGGGATACTTTTAATACATAAGCTTTGGCTATTTTTCTTGAAAATTTTGTTCTTATGTTGTTAATGTTTCAGTGTGAAATAGCATTTTGCTGCATGGAAAATATTTTTAGTAAACAAAATATAGTAGATGAATGGTTAGTATAAGGGACTCCTACTTGTACGGCTTAGGTTCAAATCCCGGTTGTTCTTATTGATTTTTTACTTTAGCTACGCTCATATGTTGCGCTCCAGAAGTTCAATTTTGAATTAAATGTAGTCGCAGCTAGTTTAAACTGAAATTATTTTCAAAACTATTTGCTATTACATGTTTTTGTTTTACTTGCGATGTTTCAATTTTGATATTAGAGCTTAGAACCTTAATGTAACTCATTTCCCTACATTATATCATGATGAATGTTTTCACAACAACGATAGTCGGGCGGTAATACAGAATTCCAGTGTTACTGCAGGGCCGGATCTTGAATAATGCAAACTACGCGTTCGCAGGAGGTGCCAGGTGAACAGGGCGCGAAATAAGGAAAATGAATTTTCTTTTAAATGTGAATATTTATTAAAGTTAATCCTAGTGGCCTTTTGCTTTTTGCTGACGATTTCAAATTATATAGAGAAATATCATGTTTCCATGATACAATTGCCCTACAGGAAGACATAAATTACTTTGTAGACTGGTGTAATATGTGGCAATTGAAACTTTAAAGTAAGAAATGTGACAGTATTACAATTACTCTGAAAAAGTCTCCTGTTCCCTCCAAATACCATATTAACGATTTCCCTATAACACATTCTGCCAGTCAGAATAATCTTGGTCTCATCTTTGATTGGAAACTCTCGTTCTCTGACCACATCTCCTCAATAGATAAGAAGTCAATGGGTATGCTGGGGCTTCTTTACCTATTCACTGAACTACGTACTGTGTCATCATTAACAACATTCTATAAAACTCTAATAGCACCCAAGATCGAATACTGCTCTCTCCTATGGGCCATGGCTACACCTACACATTTCTCTAGACTTGAGTCTGTTCTCAATTTCTTCATTGCAATAGTACGTTTTCGTGTTCCCGCACTTCGAATATTACCTAAGGAGGAAATTTTGCGATATCTTAATATCCAGACGCCTAAAGTACGCAGAAATAATTCTGATTTGAAGTTCCTTCATAAGATTGTTAATGGGAATGTAAGATAAGAAACCCTAGTTCAACAACTATCCTTACATGTCTCTTCCCGCAATACCCGGAATACCAACCTATTCCATCTTGCATGCCCTAGGTTGTCAATTATACAGAGGTCTCTTTTTCACCGAGTACCCAACTATTATCTAACTAGTGAGGTGGACATTTTTTCGAGCTACCCGGTGCTTGAAAGAGCAATAAAACGCGCTCTGGCCAAATAATATTACTTGTGCACTCTTTGTTAATACTATTGATGTTGCTGTTGTTGTTTATTTTATATTATTTTTCTTTTTTCTTTTTTTCCCCGCTTGTTGACATTCCCCTGTGTAAAATGGCACAATTATACTGTATCTTGGAATTTGTTCAATAAATAAATAAATAAATAAATACAATGTTATGATGAAAAAGTTACCTCATATAGCTTCAAATAAATATTGTACAGACTGAAATACAGATAAAAAAGATCAAATGGACAATAAAGTCGAATCTTTGCGGGGTTGGCTGTAAAACACCCCTTTACAAATGAAATGGACTCGTATATCAATTGATGTCAATGCCACACTCACAGGTGATGCTAGTTTGAGGAAAATTTCCACGGCACAGATCTTTTAAAGAAGGAAAAGGGATATTTTACGAATATGAGATAAAATGAAGGTAAATTTAGCTTTCCAATAGATGTTGTATTAAGCACTATGACCGTAGGGCTAAAGACAGTGGTATTCTTTCCACAATACCACCATATGCACAAAATACAAATATAACAGACTCTTCATTCCTCTCTCAACAATCCTTCCGACACCTTGCTAGAGAATATCATTGTCAAAAATGTTCTTAAAATCCGAATGGATCAACAAACAAAAGGAATTCAACTGCACGTATTGTTTATGGATTGGGTAGCATTATCACTGTAGAAAGAAATGTCTCCAAGGGCGCTTCTCCATCTTATCTTAAACAGTGCCTTCGCATAGTGCTTTGGTTCAATGACCACAGTTAAGGGTTGAGAAAGATCACCGTAAATGAAATGCCCTCGAAGTTGAAGCAAGCATGGACGCCCAAAAGGGGACATGGGGACCGGGCCCCACCTGGCTTATGACAAGTATAATGTATATGTATAATTTCTTAAGATTTTCTTAATACAAATAAAAATACCAAACGTAATATAGCAACCAAGGAGATGACCCCTCCAAAAAATTTCATCGGACCCCATGCAAGCAAGTAGGCTTTTCTTGTCCATTCGTCCAGGGAGTGGAGCGAATACTAAGAAAAGACGGGCGGTACAAATGGAATTTTTAAAAAAAATCATTTCTGAGGGAAATTTTAACAAGTTCCTGATGGCTCACAATCTCTTTCCACTGCTTAATGCTCACTTTGTTAATATCTATTAGTCCATTTGTCATTCGTCAATATTTTCATTTCTATCCTAAGTCGTTTCGTTTATGTTTTTCTTTAATTTATGATGATGTGTGCTTTCACTTTTTAACAGTACTTTGTTTTTCATGTAATAATAATGACCAACGATATAAAACCAAATTTGCATTTTATCGGAAAAGAAAGCTACAAAACTTGAAAGAAGATAAGAGGCAACCGAAGGCTCTAAAAAGTTTCTTTCGAGTTCTGGACAAAATCATACAAATGTTGAGGTGGGGAGTTGTCAATACCAGTCACTTTTAACGACGCATTTGCAGGTTGACATTCTTTTGAAACTGTAAGTTTATTTTACCTGATTGCAGTGATTTAATTATTGAATTAAAATGGAACGATACGGTCATTTCGGTTACGTGTCTGAATTAAATTTCATATATTTCAAAATTTGTTTGAATACAATTAGTTTTCACGCGGCATATAAGTATATAACTTGAAATGATATAATCGAAAGCGACGAAAGGTTATTTGGATGACAAGTCTTTTTTTTAGTACTCTCACTTTCAATCACAGCAGCGTATACAAATGTTCGTTTTATTATAACAGTATAACAGAATTATTAATCCATTCTCTGGTATTAAATTTAGGTGGAGCGATATTTTAAATTAGTAATAATTGTAATGCAAAGTAGAGTTTTGATTATTAGTTACTTGTGTTCTGGGATGTACCGACATAGGTGCTAGGGATATGCACGAGACGAGTCGAGACAGGATTTTCCAGACAAAATTCGAGTCGAGACACGGCTCTTCCAATAGAGAAATATACAGTTTTCGAGTCAAGACATCACTTTTACAGCACATTTTCGAGACGAGACAGCCACAAATCTTGTCTCGTGCTCATTCCTAATAAGTGCAGTGTTCCTTTCAGAAAAAAATCTTCCAGGGAGGCACACTTAGTATTCAGAGGGCCACTGCTGGTACTCTTTTATTTATTATTATATTATAGACGTATTATTTTGATCTCCTCCCGGAGGGGGGCAGTTGCCCCCTAAAAATATGTGTGGACGAAACACTGCACAGGTAGTCTGAATCCCCCAATTAGCACAATTTCAGGGGGCAAATACACAAAATTATTTGCATTTTGTAGGCTATTCCGAAAAATCTTCGGACCCCAAAGAAAAATCTTGGGTGAATCATTGCTTGTGTTTACATTGAGTTACTGTCTGATTTCGAACGTCTATGTTGGAAAGAAAGATGAAAAAATTGAATTGTTCTATGGGCCTAAGGGGCCCTGAAAAATTTTTGCTGAGAAACCTGATTTTAAAATTCCGCCACTGGGTCGGGGACAAATTAAATATCAATTAAGACACACACATTTGTTATTTGTTGTGTATTGAACTAGTTTAACTAAAATTAATAAAGAATTATTTCAAATCAAGTATATCACAAGAACGATTAAATGGACTAGCTTTGATGGCCATTGAAAATGACATTTTGAATGAAATTGATATGGATGCAATAATAAGAGATTTTGCCAAATTAAAAGCCAGAATAGTGTCTTTATAACATGAACTTTTCACTAACAAAGAAAACGAGAAATTAAGCTAATTACCATATTTGTATCACTAGAATACACTATTTAAATATGCTTTTAATGAAGTGTAAGAGCATATCTCTTTGTCAAAATCAAACCTGTGATAATGTTAGACTTGAAGCTCATGAGTTTTATTCTACTTCGACTTTTATGTTTTAACTCTATTTGTAAAAGTACATCTTAGGTATACATTTTAGTTGTTTCCTGTGCTTATTTAATAAAAAATAATATAAACTAATAAAACTGGAACTTTGGTCATTATTCATCCACAGATAATTAGTTTTAATTTTGCCATTTTCGTTTAATACTCACAGGAAGACTGAATTAATATATATTGAAGAAATTTGTAATTGTAACAATTATCTGAAAAATTTTTGTCCATTACAGCATTCTATTCTTTTATTATCATTTAGGCGGCGGCATTACATATATATATATATATATATATATATATATATATATATATATATATATAGAGAGAGAGAGAGAGAGAGAGAGAGAGAGAGAGAGAAAAAGTTTTGACTCAGAAAAAAGCACAGTTGAACGTACGATGCAACATGAGCTCCTGGAGGGATTTCAAACGAATTTAGTAAACGTATAGATTACCATCTGAACAATTTACCCCTAAAAATGCTTTCGATCACCAAAATAAATTCCTGCCTACGCCACTGTAAAGCAGTAAGAATTTTAGGGACTGATCAGGGGGTAATGCCTTCCTGGAGTAACGACAATTCCCCAGAAATCATACATCTGATAGGTCCGGATATGACACCAGTATTTGTGTATTACCACTCTTCACTCTCAGTGTATTGAAACTTAAGTCAAAGGAACTGTTCTGAAATCTTCGCCGGTTCTCTCCTCTGAAACAGCACGCAAATGGGGCCGACCTTGGTCATATACCGCATCTGGAATATTACTATTTATGTTAGAGATCCCGAAAAATATATATTCGACACAAATAAAGGATGTTTTCGATTTTATTTTATTTTATTTTATTTTATTTATTTAATACTATTTTTTGTCTGTCACCCTCCCACTCTGACCTCCATGCCAACCAGGGCTTAACTTGAACTTAAGCAACATCGACAGCGTCACTATTCATCTGCGACCACGAAAACTATGATTTCGATACTAATATTGTTCATATTTGACTACTTTTACATGTCACTTCCCCCCTTATTACGGATGGCTTCAGTGTTTCGATCCCACAACTATGGAGCAATTTCAACAAACTTAAGTATAACTATAAACCACCATCTGTAAAATAAATGTGCGGGTGAACTTTTTCGGAGAGGAATTCATTAGCTACTTTTCCAATATCAATGTGGTGGCTTTTTTCGCTTTCCATGCTAAAGATTGCCAAAGAGCTCAACTTCATTTGCACCACTGTGCTATGAATATAGATTTTAATGGCATTTACTTTACTGAATGCTCTCTTAGGTGTTGCTCTCGTCACAGGAAAAGTGAGATACTGTTATAAATGAGTAGGGGTCTAAACAAATACGGAAAACTATTAGCAATGACACTACTCGAAATGAGTTTTCGCGATATAATGGAAATCATTGCATAACTTGTCCCTTCCCCTCCTTAGAAGTCTAAGCTACAATACATATCTAATAATTTTAAATTCGAAATATATGCTTCGAATTTCATACCCTTAACTTTAAGGTTTCCTGAGTTAAGTAAATGAATAAACTTCCTGCTAACAAAAGAATAAAGCTTTGGGCTTTAATGGAATTGGGGGTGTAATTATTCATTTCAGCGACCCCGAAAACTATTAAATAAACACTCATATCTTTCAATGAGGAACTTTTAATTTTCACCCCTCCCATTAAACCTCCATGCCGATAATTCTAAACTTTGATGTGAACGATATAGAGGGGTGAAAATTAAAAATTCCTAATTGAAAGATATGAGTGATTATTCATAATTCATGTACTCAAAAACTGGATTTAACATTAATATCGTTCATTTTCGATTAGTTTTACTTGTTCCTGTGTCTCCCATGATAGAACTGGAGGTGATGCGAGTTTCGATTTCCGGCAGAAGTCGTGTGGTTCGGGTTCCACGTTAAGTCGTAGATGCACGTCTTGTGTAGAGTCGCAGCTGAAAGACACGCTGAACTCTATATCACCTCACCTCGTGAGATATTCTACTTTTGCATAATTTCTAAACCACATTTCTTTCTTTTAATCTCCTCCTTCCTCTTAGGACACGCATAGGTTCAAACCGAAACATTCTTCATGTTGGAGGATGCAAGGCTACTGTACCATACGCGTACAACCCCTCGTATATATAATTAATAAAATATCATATTATGACTTACTCTGCACGTCAAATTTTTAACAAATGCAACATTTTAAAGTATCTTCTTCTTCTTCTTCTTCTTCTTCTTCTTCTTATTATTATTATTATTATTATTATTATTATTATTATTATTATTATTATTATTATTATTATTATTATTATTATTATTATTGCAATAGCTATATGAAGCATTAATATCAACCAACTTCGTTAATACACACCATTCAGCAACCGGTAGTTGTAGAAATCAAGCTTTTGCAACAGCAGTTGTTAGCTCAATCAGTAGCCGTTGGTTTTAGCCGAGCCGTCTGAGGCGTTAGGCTGATGATCGTTAGGTGAAGCCCATTGGGGGTTCGAGTCCCTCTGTAGTAGCAAGGGTGGAATTTTAACTGTCCTCGATGTTTCTGTGTTCGTGTCCCTGTCGTGTCTAGTAGTCCTGAAAAGTGGTTGTAGTAGGAAATAAGTCAGGAAGGTTTTTTTTTAAAAATCGGTAGAGCGCTGACTTATGGTTTCAAGAGTTGCGAGTTCGAATCTAGTCTAAGTCAAAAGATTTTTTCTGATGTAATTCTTGAAATGGAAATGTTTCTCTCTTCACCTTTATCTCGTAATTCTGAATAGAGATGTTTGGATGTGAAAGAAAAAGTATACTAGAATATAAGAAAAGAAAGATAAATTACATGATACCTTTTGCAATTTTTAACTATATTTTCACCTATCTAGGACGTTTCTAAAAAGTTCAGACTTCTAGACCTCCTTTTCGCTCTCTTACGTGTCCTTTAACTAATTTCCACAGTTACTTAGTGAATCACATACCTATATTACAGATGTCGTATCTCTTTCTCTTCTCTCTACATCATGTCTGGAAATGAATGTTTTGACAATAGGTTACAGACACGATTTTAAAAAAATAATACGATCTGCGATATCAGTGATACATATCGTTGTGTTTAACTTATCAAATAAAATAATAAATAGAAAAATCAGAATACGAATCTCTTCGTGCACTGATGCTTCAAGCACAGTGCACTAATGCTTCAAATCTGTGTCTTTACCCCCTATAGCTATGTTAATTCCCTAGTCAAAATAAAAACTCTTCAAAATTAATCACAAATTATTATACAACCGTCCCTTCCTTGGAGTACTGCGCGGTCACATACACGTCACGGTGATGTAAAGGCACTTTTGGCGACGAGGATCCAATCCAAAACACGTTCAAATTAAACATTTCTGGTTTTAAAGGTTATCACTAATGGTAAACAGAAATGGTAATAGATAGTGACAAACGGTATTTGCAATGGATACAACCCCTCAATTGTATATATATCATCACAGCTAGCAGCACCATATCAAAAGTAGGAGTGGTTGAATTGACTAATACATCTGGTTTCAGATTTTCACAGAGCATCAACTGTAAAAGATGTCGAGGAGTTTTCTTTCGATCGATTTAATGTCCCAAGGACAAGTTGTACTCCTTACCTTAACCTTCTATTTATACTGTAAGTGCTTCAAATTAACGATTTCTGGTTTCAGCACTTCTCTCCATATAAGAAAAGTGTAAGGGTAATGGCTTTGAATGGAAATTTTTAAGGTTTACGTTCCACAGTTATGCCGGTTAGGCTAAAGGAGAAATGTGGTGATGAGAAATGAAAGAAATGGTGAAATGAAGAAAATGGGAGGAAACAGGAGAACAACGAGAAAACCCACTACACGGCGTTTGTCCACCACAAAGTCCAAACGGCGCGAGCTGGGATCGAACCAGGGACCCCAAGCACCGGAGGTGAACGCTCTACCACTGAGCCACCGCGCCCCCCAAAAATGAAAATTATTCATGCTTCTGATACCTATATATATGGAGAGAGAGAGAGAGAGAGAGAGAGAGAGAGAGAGAGACAATAAATATGGTTGTATTTTTCATAGGGCCGCGGTGGCGTAGTGGTAGAACGTTTACCTCTAGTGCATGGGGTCTTTGGTTCGATCCCAGCTTGCACAAAGTCAGATTTGTGGTGAAGAAACACCGTGTGCGTTAGTTTCTTCAGGATTCTCCTGTTTCCTCCTACCTACATCGTTGCACAATTTTCATTCATTTCTCACCACCACCGTCTCCTTTACCTAGCCGACATAAGCATGGGACGCCAAACTTAATTTCATTTCATTTCATTGAAAAAAAATACTATAATTCATAATCTGCATCTTTATAAAGCAAATTCAACAACCCATATGAATGTATAATGCTTTAAATTGAATTAAATCGCAATTGCAGTAATCTGCAATATTTTAGGTTTCTCATTTATTTACATCAAATGTTCAGTTATTTGATACTTTATAGCAAGAATATTAACTGCTATATAAGACACAATTATATACCTGTGGCGTGGGAGACCCTGGTTTGATTCCAACCGGAGCTCAAGTATTTCGGATTCCATGTTAATCAGTAGATCCCGTTTCATATAGCCTCGCTGCTAAAAAAGGACGCTAAACTCAAAATCAACTCAACTAAATAATTATCTATACATTAAATTTAATAATAAGGAGGGAGACCTTGAAGGAGGGAAGCCGAATAAAGAGGGAGACCTTAAAATTTAAAACGTAGGGTCAGCGTGAGTCAGAGAGGTCACGGTAGGTGGTGTGTCACATTGAGTCACGTCCTGTTGACCCACAACCCACTGACCAACTCACAAATCTTGACCCAATTGACCCACTCCATATCTGGACTGTACACACAGATAAAGCAGACATATATGTAATCTGAACTTACTTGGCCTTCACTAATTTAAGATAATCTACAAAAACTGAAAGAAAGCAATTTCAAACGCAAAAATATAGAAACGTATTTTAAACGGAACAGAAAAAAATGTACCGGCCTCGACTTGAACCCGGATTTCTCCACTCAGCAAGCAGAAATCTTATCGACTTACCCACGGCATATCTTCCGACTTCTGGTTTTGAAACTTTATTTATACTCCGTGTCTTACGTAACAACGCTACAAGATGTCCTTACTGTTGTGTTAACACGCGTTCCGTAAATTTACGAAGTCGCTCTTTTAATCCTTAATCAATCCAACACACACACACACACACACACACATATATATATATATATATATATATAGATAGATAGATAGATAGATAGATAGATAGATAGATAGATAGATAGATAGATAGATAGATAGATAGATAAATAGATAGGATAGATATGTTGGTGCACCAGTAAGCTCCTAAGAGTACAGATTAATTTATTCTTGATTTTAATCTACAGAAGAAATGCGTTTTATGAAAGCAAGGGGACTGCTACCCATAGATGGCTAAGTGATGTTAATAAAATTTAAACTTCAAATGGAACTGGGGTGGCTCACAGACAATGGCTGATTTAACACGTTTGATAACAGCGCGGGTAATAGCTGATTTATAAACGCAGCAGATAAAGCCTGCGTAGGTAAGTGGATACTGCGTGAGACTCATTCTAAAGGTCTGGGGTTCGAGTCTCGGCCTAGACTGAGTTAAAATTTTTTCAAGGAATTAAACACTATAAATGATGTTCGCGTTTGATACTGAAAGAGATTTATCCTATGAAGGAAGAAAACCCAAGATGGGGGTAGGGGGAAAGACGGACACTGTTTATCCTTAAGTGTTAAAATTTAATTTATTCCCATGTCTTTTGCTCTTTCCTTTCCCTTTTTCCTTCTTTTCTCATTTTGTTTAGCTTTCCGTACTTTTTCGGTTTCTGCATGAAGCGTATTATTCTTTTCGTTTTCTTTGCATTAATTCCTATCTCTTTGAACTTAATGTGAATGGAATTTCTGGAGATTTATCTCGTGGTTGTTTCTCTAAATGATGCTCTCAGATAGTAATACTTTTTCCTCCAAGTGGGGGAATATCCTGGCATGTTATGTTTTCGGGCACGTATTTGCTGTTATGTTGGTTGTCCAACTATCAGACAGAGAGTGAAACTATTCTGCTATCATTTCTATCGTTTCTTATGTATCCAATCTCCAGTTATTACTGTCGCCGACTGTACCACGTGTTTGGTTTTTGACCTTATTTATCTGCTTGGTTGGGGTTCTATTATCTGATATGGTAATATGGTCGTGTATAGGGGACCATTACCTATAATAAGACATAGGTACATTTGTGCACCCCTTTAAATTTTTGGGAGGGTACATTGGCCCACCCCTTCAATTTTGGAAATTGCTTAATTTAAACATTTGGTATCATAGCATAGGACCCTAATATGTATCATGACCATGTATCATGGACCCTAATATATATAGAACTGGACCCTAATATATATTTTTATAAATTTGGGTGGTCCACCTCGTTCCCTTTAAGGGGTACAAATTTGCCAAGTTTTAGTATAATCACGTGTTTGGTGTTTCAAATTTTTCCCCTTTGATGACGGATGGAGTTCTATTACCTTCTATGGTTATATGGTCGTGTATAGGGGTCCATTCCCTATCATAAAACATAGGTATATTGAGGCACCCTGGGATGGGAACCTTGGACCACCCCTTCAAATTTGGAAATTTTCCTACTTAAGCATTCGGTATCATAGTACAGGGCCTCAACATGTATCGGAATAAATTTGGGTTGTCCACCGCGTTCCCTTTCACTGGTAAAGAACTACCAAAAAATCAAATTTCGGAGGTTATTGACCCATTTTATTTCATTTGATGAGGTCTTATTACCTTATATGATTATATAGGCATGTATATGGGTCTATTTTATTTCTTAAGATATAGATACATCGGTGCATTCATTGAAAAATTCGAAGTAGTACATTGGCTTCTACCTTAAAGTTTGGAAATTGCCAAATTTAAACATTCAATATAGTACTATAAGACCCTAATATGTATTAGTATAAATTTGGTTGGTCCATTTTGTTCCCGTTTATGGATAAAAAATGTTAAAAATTCCAATTTTGGATGTTATTGAACCCTTTGGTGCGGTTTTATTATCATATATGTATGTATGAATGTGTTCAGGGGTCTATTTTATTTCTTAAGATATAGGTTCATCGATGCTTCCATCCTAAAATTTGGCAGAGGTACATTGCCTGACCCTCAAACTTAGGAAATTGCCTAATTAGGTTTAATAATATAGGTTCATATAAATTTCGTTTCCTTTCATGGGTAAAAAATTGTCCAAAATGTAAATTTCGGAAGTGATTATTCCCTTTCATAAGGAGGAATGTGTACAGAGGTTTATTACCTTTATATTTTTATTAAAATAATTTTGTTAAATTTTGTTGGGGTACATAGAACCATTCCTTAAATTTGGGAATTATCAAATAAGTTGGTGTCCCACTTACGGCCAACTATTCAAATTTTAAAGGTTATTGACCCATTTTATCTTTTTTGATACGGCTTTATCATTGAATGAGTACAGGATTTATTACTTTTTTCACAAGATACAGGTGTATTTATGTACCAATCTTAACTTTTGGGAGGGGTACACTTCTTATTGTCAAATTAATAATTGTTCTTAGAATTGGGTGGTATCTCATTCTTTGGGTAAATTATTGTCAAATATTACTATGATAACGTGATCTGTTATTGACCTATGATGAGATTAGGAGTCCAGGACATTGGTACATTGAAACTTTCTAGGATAATTTGAGAATTGTCAAAATGAAATTACGTCATTGGTTTTGAATATTCCCTCCAAATATAAATATAAGCAACATGATGTATCATGTGATTGACCTTGATGAGGTAGTGTACAGGGATTCATTTCCTTTTCAAAATTCGTGGAAGTTATCAAATAACACGTTTCTAGACACCAGTTGGTTCTGCTAAGACAAAGAATTGACCTAATTGAGACCTAACTACATGTAATTATATGATTAATTCTAAGACTTAGGTATAACGAGAGAGGTATTCTTTAAATTTGGGAATTGTGATAAACAAAATTTTAGTACGATGCGCGAAAATTGAAACAACATTTTGAACTTTAGTTAAGCTCATAGTCTAAGATCATTGGTGGTGCTTGAATTAACCTTGAATTTTAAGAAAAAAGATAGGTAACCTTATTTAATTTTATGACTCATAGACTAAAGGCAAAACATGCTACAACACTTTGAAATTTAATCACAAGGTGATGTAATCTCACACAGGCAAAGTTATTGTTGATGCAATTTGATTGATTGATCACTATTTTTCATGCAATCTGATTGCTTGATCACTATCTTTCGTGCAATTTGATTGGTTGATGATTTTCAAATTTTTGCTGTCTTTGGCGCGGGAGACCCGGGTTCGATTCCCGGCGGGAGCTCATGTGGTTCGGATTCCACGTTAATCAGTAGGTCCACGTCTCATATAGCCTCGCTGCTGAAAAGGGACGTTAAACTCAAAATCAATCAAATTTTTGCTGATTTCAGTTTTAAGTTTTGTTTAACATTTAAAAATCATGGTTTGTTCAACATTTTGTACTCACTGATAAATATGATCAAAACCGTTTATTAGTTAATCGCATAGTTAAAAACCGGATAATGTTTGACAGTTAACCGTGAGACTTGAAATCGAATAGTTAAGAACTGATAAAGTTTGACGGAAAACCGTGAAACGTAAAATTTTTAGTTTAAAATTTTTTGTTTGAATTTTTTATGAATTTTTTTTCGTTTCCAAATTTTTTGTTTGAAATTTGTTTGTTAAATTCTTTTTCGTTTCAAAATTTTGTTTCAAAATTTTTTGTTTAAAATTGTTTGTTTGTTTTTTCGTTTCAAATTTTTGTTCGAAATTTTTTGTTTGAAATTCTTCTGAAATTTTTCGTTTCCGAATTTTTTGTTTAAAATCTTTTGTTTGAAATTTTTTCAAGATTTTTGTTTGAATTTTTTTTTCAAAATTTTTTGAAAATTTTTTTCGTTTCAAAATTTTGTTTGAAATTTTTTCGTTTGATTCTTCTTGTTTGAAATTTTTTCGTTTCAAAAATTATTTTCAAAATTTTGTTTCAAACTTGTTTGTTCGAAACTTTTGTTTGGAAAATTTTGGTTTGACATTTTTGTGCACTCATTAGTAAAGAGCCGGAACTGTTTAGAACAAAAACATCTGGCAACACTGTTTATCACAATGCAATAGTACACGTCAGAACATGACAGTACAGCGTCATCAGTTTTGCATCATATATAAGTATCGTTCGAGTTAGTATTCATGATAACGTCATCATGGCTACTTGTCTGCAGTTTCGCACCTGATGTGATGAAATCATTTACCAAGATTACTGATTTACAACAGAATGTACCTTATAGAATCTTAGCTAGCTAAAAATCTCTACAATGTTTGGATTAAGAATCGTAGTGAAGCTAGAAAATGATAATATAATTTTACCAGCAAGATATTTACCCATGGAAGCATCAAAACAAGAACTGTTACGTTACTTAAATACTGGATCTGTATCTTTATGTTACAAAGGATTCTTAGGTGGAAATCATCAATTTGAATTTAGTACGCAGCTGGATCAGTGAATTTGGATTCTTCAGAAATTGTGATGAAATCATGAATTCAAACTTCAGCACATTCCTTTCCAATGACGTCAGCAATAACTCTATAAAATCAGCAAAGACAGTCTCAGCCCATGAAATCATTTGAGCAAGTGTGTTTCAGCAGGAAAGATGTGTACTTCTGACGATAAAGAATTCCTTTTCGCAAGCTATTATCCAATAAATATATTTCAAACAAAACATGTGATGATTAGTATCAGTGCTAGAACATTTGAACCTGATTCGATTGGGCAAACAGAACAATTTGGTGTACAACTGACCTATGAAGAATGGCAAATATTATGCTCACGAATCTACCAAATGAATGATTATTTTCATGATGAGCTAAATGTGACCATAGTCAAATCAGGCTCAAATCATGAAGTGGTGCTGCGTACAGTCGTCGAAGAGAAGATGGTGCTGTTACGTAAAAAGAGTACATTGCATGTCCCTTGCAACGTGGTGTATCTAATGCAAACGGAATGGGACAAATTCATCAATGTAATCCAGTGTGTTAAACAAGCAGTGGAAATGTGCAACAAAACAAGTACATTCCTGAAAAAGTACTATTTTGAGAAATGTGTTATGCATATTGTACAACATGTATCTAAATGTTGTGATGGTTGTCAACATCGTTCGTGGTGGCATACTTGTATTGATAAACAGTGTATTTGTGATCAAATGGACATTGAGTTTCTACCTATTGATATTGCAACACGCCTTAAAAGGTTTCAGCTGGAATTAAAGCTATACGCTAAAGACAAACTAGCGCAAGAAGTTCAAAATACATTGTACCGACAATATCCAGATCCTTTATCTGGTATGGATGTATGTGATTAACCAGTGCAGTGTAATAAAATGATCCATTTCAATGATTTGTGTTTTTTTCATTTCAAATACAACCCCATGTTCTGACGTGTACCATTGCATCGTGATACACAGTGTTGCCAGATGTTTTTGTTCTAAACAGTTCAGGTTCTTTACTAATGAGTGCGCAAACAAAAAAAGTCAAACCAAAATTTTCCAAGCAAAAATTTCGAACAAAAAATTTTGAAACAAAATTTTGAAAATTTTTGAAACGAAAAAACTGGAAACGTAAAAATTTCAAACAAAAAAATTTCAAACGAAAAAAATTCAAAAATTTAAAACGAAAAAAATTCTCAGAAAATTTTGAAAAAAGGTTTCAAACAAAAAATTATAAACAAAATTTGGAAACGAAAAATTTCAAAAATATTCAAACAAAAAAATTCGAACAAAAATTTGAAAGGAAAAAATTTCAAACAAAAATTTCAAACAAAAAATTTAAACAAAAAGTTTTAAACAAAAATTTTCAAACAAAATTTTAAAACGAAAAAAAATTAACAAATTTCAACCAAAAAATTTTGAAAAAAAACTTCATAAAAAATTCAAACAAATTTTCAAACTAAAATTTTACGTTTCAGGGTTTTCCGCCAAACTTTATCAGTTCTTAACTATTCGATTTCATGTTTCACGGTTAACCGTCAAACAATATCCGCTTTTTAACTATTCGGTTAACAAATAAACGGTTTTGATCATATATATAATTGAGTACAAAATGTTGAACAAAACCATGATTTTTAAATGTTAAGCAAAACTTAAAACTGAATGCAGCAAAAAATTTCAAAATCATCAACCAATCAGATTGCTGAAAGATAGTGATCAACCAATCAGATTGCATGAAAGATAGTGATCAATCAATCAAATTGCATCAACAATAACTTTGCCAGTGCCAGATTACATCACTTTGTGTTGTAGCATGTATTGCCTTTCGTTTATGAGTCATAAAATTCAATAAGGTTACCTATCTTTTTTCTTAAAATTCAAGGTTAATTCAACCACCACCAATGATCTTAGACTATGAGCTTAACTAAAGTTCAAAGTATTGTTTCAATTTTCGCGCCTCATACTAAAATTTTGTTTATCATAATTCCCAAATTTGAAGAATACCTCTCTCGATATACCTAAGTCTTAGAATTAATCATATAATTACATGTTGTAGTTAGGTCTCAATTAGGTCAATTGTTTATCTTAGCAGAATTAACCGGTGTCTAGAAACGTGTTATTTGAAAATTTCCACGAATTTTGAAAAGGAAACGAATCCCTGTACACTACCTCATCAAGGTCAATCACATGATACATCATGTTGCTTACGTTTATATTTGGAGGGAATATTCAAAACCAATGACGTAATTTCATTTTGACAATTCTCAAATTATCCTAGAAAGTTTCAATGTACCAATGTCCTGGACTCCTAATCTCATCATAGGTCAATAACAGATCACGTTATCATAGTAATATTTGACAATGATTTACCCAAAGAATGAGATACCACCCAATTCTAAGAACAATTATTAATTTGACAATAAGAAGTGTACCCCTCCCAAAAGTTAAGATTGGTACATAAATACACCTGTGTCTTGTGAAAAAAGTAATAAATCCTGTACTCATTCAATGATAAAGCCGTATCAAAAAAGATAAAATGGGTCAATAACCTTTAAAATTTGAATAGTTGCCCATAAGTGGGACACCAACTGATTTGATAATTTCCAAATTTAAGGAATGGTTCTATGTACCGCAACAAAATTTAACAAAATTATTTTATTAAAAATATAAAAGTAATAAACCTCTGTACACATTCCTCCTTATGAAAGGGAATAATCACTTCCGAAATTTACATTTTGGACAATTTTTACCAATGAAAGGAAACGAAATTTATATGAACCTATAATATTAAACCAAATTGGACAATATCCTAACTTTCAGGGTGAGGCAATGTACCTCTTTCAAATTTTAAGATGGAAGCATCGATGAATCTATATCTTAAGAAATAAATAGACCCCTGAACACATTCATATATACATATAAGATAATAAAAACGCATCAAAAGGGTCAATAACCTCCAAAATTTGAATTTTTAACATTTTTTATCCATAAACGGGAACAAAATGGACCAACCAAATTTATACTAATACATATTAGGGTCTTATAGTACTATATTAAATGTTTAAATTTGGCAATTTCCAAACTTTAAGGTAGAGGCCAATGTATTACTTCCAATTTTTCAATGAATGCACCGATGTATCTTTTAAAATAGACCCCTATACATGCCCATATAATCATATAAGGTAATAAGACCTCATCAAATGAAATAAAATGAAATAACCTCCGAAATTTGATTATTTGGTAGTTCTTTACCAGTGAAAGGGAACGAGGTGGATCATCCAAATTTATAGTGGTATATATTGAAGTCCTGTAATATGATACCAATTGTTTATATTAAACATTTTCTAAAATTAACTGGATGAGCCAAGGTACCCCCTCCCAAATTTTTAAAGGGGTGTATCAATGTACCCATCTTTTATGATAGGAAATTAATTCCTTATACATGACTATATAACTATATAAGGTAATAGGACATCATCAAAGGAGATAAATTGGGCCAAAAACCAAACACGTGGTTGTACTAAAATTTGGCAATTTTGTACCCCTAAAGGGAACAAGGTGGACCACCCAAATTTATAGTGATCTATATTAGGGTTCTATACTATAATACCAAATGTTTAAATTGGACAATTTCCAAAATTGAATTGTTGGGCCAAGGTACCTCTCCCGGGGTGCATCAATATACCCATGTCTTGTGATAGGAAATGGACCAAAATACTTGACCATATAACCATATAAAGTAATAAGACCTCATCAAAGGGGAAAAATTGGGGCCGAAATCCAAACACGTGGATATACTAAAATTTGGCAAATGTGTACCCTTTAAAGGGAACGAGGTGGGCCACCCAAATTTATGAAAATATATATTAGGGTCCAATACTATAGTACCAAATGTTTAAATTGGGCAATTTCTAAAGTTTAAGGGGTGGGCCAAGGTACCCCCAATATACCCATATCTTATGAAAGGGAATGGGCCCCTGTATACGTCCATGTAACTATATAAGGTAATAACACCTCATCAAAGGGGATAAATTAGGTAAAAAAACCCGCGAAATGTGAATTTTTGGCCATTTTTTACCCATGAAAGGGAACGACATAGACCCCCACTACTAATAGAGGTCCTAGGCTACCACACCAAATTTTTAATTTGGCAATTTCCAAAATTTAAGGAATGGTCCTATGTACCCCTGCCAAAATTTAGGGGGTTGGCCTAGGTACCCCTGCCAAATTTTAGAAGTGGTGGTCCTAAGTACCCGTAGGTTATTGACCCCGGGCCAAGGCCATTGACCTTTGACCTATGACGTCACAAAAATTTTTGCTGACGGCGCAATATACGTCGGCCACTACTACTGCGTTCATAAATGTATTAAAGAAACTTGTTTTCGTTTTACAATAAAATGATCTGGTGATATTATTCCGTGTGAGAGAAAGCAATCTAGTCAAAGCATGAGGTCGTTTGGTACCTAACGCTTGGTATATCATACGAACAGAAATCTCATGTGTTTTAGCTCCTAAGACAAGAAACTAGATATCCTGTTGAAGTTGAAGGTAGAAATTCGCCTTTAGTACTAGGACATCAGTATCGGGAGAAAATATCTTGTGCTCCATTCAAACTTGCGAAGATTGCATGTAACATGAGTTTTGTATCAGCCTCTTCTTATGTTGATACTATAGATTAAACACATCGATTAGTTGTAAGAGCCTGATTCCACTACGACACTACAATATTTTTCCCATTGTCCAAGCTTGTTCTCACTACAGAAGTACTGAAAACCTCCGTTAGTCTGTCCTTGTTTTTATCATGAGAAAGAAGTTTTTTGAAAGGAATATTTTTTTATAATTATGTGGGATTCTATCTTGTACATGACAGGAACATTACCTTGTCCTCGATCTTTTATAGCATATTTAAGAGAAGTATCTACGTATGTGTAAAAAGAAATAAAAGAAGCAATAAGGAAGTTGAAATCGAAAACAGCAAGTGGCCCAGTTTGGATCCCAACGTACATCGTGTTCAGATATATTCTCACAACCTCTGAATATTATATTTAATTTATTTATAAAAAAAACATGTACCTTTCCTGAAAAATAGAAGGAGTTAGTGTGTGTCCAATACCCAAAACGAACTCAGCTAGTAACGTTGAACAGTTCCGACCAATTTCTATCTTATCTGCGTTTGTCAAGGTGTATGAGTATATACTACATAAGCGAATAATGGATCATGTTAAACCTGCATTATCTGTCAGTCAAAATGGATGTCTGAAGGACAGATCTATTGTATCAAATCTAGCAGTAATAGCAGACTACATTTCGAAGGAACTTGACAAGCAAGGACAAGTAGATGTCATATATACTGATTTTTCTAAAGCATTTGACGTCATTGACCATGACATTCTCTTAAACAAACTGGCATCCTTTAACTTCTCGAAATCAACTCTGCAATACTTTGCTTCCTACCTTCAAAATCGTAAACAAACTGCACTGTATCATAATGCAACATCTGGAGTCCCTGAAGGCTCGAATCTGGGACCTCTACTTTTCACTTTGGCGGTAAATGATCTTCCTGAGTGCTTTCAATTTTCTAGAAATCTACTCTTTGCTGGTGACCTTAAAATATTCAACAGAATTTAAACAATTCAGGACTGTTTAGAACTTCAGAGTCACTTACAAAATCTTGAAATTTGGTGTAAAAACAATAAATTTAAGTTAAATGTTCGTAAGTGCAGTTATTTAACATTCAGTAGAAAAGAAAAATATGTTCAATATAATTATTAAATATTAGGGGAAAAACTGAAAAAGCTTGATTTTATAAGGGATTTGGGAGTTATTTTTTATTCAAAATTATCCTTTATTCAACACATTGAAACTATTAGCAAAGAAGCCTACAAAAATCTTGGATATATTTATCGAGTCAGTAAAGATTTCCAAAATGATCACACTTTAATTGTGCTGTATTCTGCATACGTCAGGTCGAAATTAAAATATTGTAGTAACATATGGAAACCTAATATACAGAAATACTCATTCTTGAATGAGCGTACTCAAAATAAGTTTTTAAGGCTTCTTACACTTAAGGAAACAAAATTCTACCCAAAATTTGAAAGCTACATTAACCTTGTTGAAAATTTTAAATTCTAAACATTAGAACTCAGGATCAGGAAATATTGATTTATTATTTTTACACAAAATCTTTCATGGCAAAATAGACTGTCCTGATCTTAACGAACAAATATGTATCCAAGTACCATCCACTAAATTGCGCACTGTTTCGAAAAATACATTTTTTTTGTATGACAGCGAAAACAAACGTCTTAAGGAGATCTCCTATATGGAGAGTTAGTGCAACCTACAACAGGTTAGTTAAAGAAAATTTCAACCTTGATGTACTGGCAATGGATGTAAATACTTTTAAGAAGTCTATAAATTCTGTAGGCCGAATGTTGCCAATAGTTTTGTTAACCTATATAATTTATATAACGTATATACTATGTAACACTGTAATTAGGCCTGTGCCTGTTGTGTTATATATCAATAAATCTTAAATCTTAATATTCCTTTTGAGCGATTAACTTGAATCACGGTTATGAGATGGGTACCTCGAAGCGGACTACGCAGATATAGAATCTGTTACTAGGATAATGCGAAGGAAATAATCTCTGGAGAAACAAAAAGAAACATTGCACTGTCATAACTCGATTGAGGACTTCTTATTCTATTCTTTTATGAACCATTCCGTTCGTCTTTGGATCTGCTACCGATCGGTTGAACAGCGTAAAATCCAGGTGACGTGAAGGAACGGAAATCAGGAAGTGTTTGTGTGTTTCCTTTGTCTCCCTTTTAACCGTTTCTTGTTTTTTCTTAGTGCATTCTGAATGAGGTCTCATAGTGTAGTGTAGTGTATATTAAAATATTAAGAAAAATTAAGGTTACGAAAATTGAAGTAAGAGGGACAACTTCGTATTCTGGAAGTGTCCCGATGATTAACGTGTGGATTCACACCAGAAGAAGGGTATCCTTTATTTTTCAGTAAACGAATATAATAAAAGACACATGACTGGAATACATATTCCATGATAACAGGGGCGGATCCAGGACGGAATTCTGGAGGGGCGGTGGGTTGTAATACTGCTACTTACAGTCATTTTTAAAAGCTCCAAACTCTAGGATTTGCTTTATTTATATATAAAATAAAGTTTTCTCTTCTGGGAAGGGGGGCTATCGCCCCGATCGCATTCCCTAAATCGGCCTCTGCACGATAATTAAAATATATTTCTAAAATACTTATGATCATCTACAGAATTACTATGAATATAGATCACATAATATAATAAATTGTAGGAACAGGTGTGATGATAATTAAAAAATATATTAATTGCTTCTCATGAGTGAAATATTAGATGTTGTATACTGTTCTTTTCCTTACGTTTTATATAACAACGATTTTGAAAACAAAAATTTATTCGTATTCATGCTTCTTTTATAAATTTAGCTGTTTGGCATAAATAAGCAGTACAAAAATTATTATTTTGTCAAATAAAATATTTTTTCTTAAGAAAATCATTTTTTTAAAAGAAATAACCCAAACGGTTACATTTTCGTAAAAGTGCTAATAACATAATGTGTACAACGTACTTAGACCTTTCTTAAAAAAAAAGAAAAAGAAAGAAAGAAAGAAAGAAAATTAAAATCGAATGATTAAGAGCGAAGTTATAAGGGGTTAAGCGAACGATGACTCATAATTTCCCCCCCACCACCCATTCCCCACCCAGTCAAGGGTCTGATATGTCAACCATCACTTTTCTCATTCCCTACCTTATAAGGAACAAAATGATACCATCCACAATACTCTGCCGTTAAATTGCACACGGGATACCACTAGAAAATCCACTAATAGCAAAATAATTTGTTTCCTTTTGATTCCATTCCTGAAACACATGGCTACCATTGCAACGGGAAAAAATCTCCCAAATAATATCTCCCAAAGGAAAGGTTAAATCATTTACATATAGAAATATATTTTCCTTATTTCCAACAGTTGCGTTCCTGTCACCACGGCATGGCGCGTCCTCAGGTTGCGGATCGAGGAGAGGGCCCCTAGATATAGAGGTTAGCTGCGAATATACTGAATAAGCAGTCGCGGACAGCCGACTAGGAGTGGTTCTCCAGTTTGGGGGTTTGGGTACGGCCAACAACCTCATCCTGTAAAAAAAAAAAAAAAAAAAAAAAAAAAAAAAAAAAAGCACTTGTTCAGAAATATTCACAAAAGCCTCGGACAAGGACTGATAACTTGGCACGACCTCAGCAAAAGAAAATGGACATGAGATTTGGAACATGGAATATTAGGAGTCTTTATAGGGCAGGCGCGTTAAAATCCGTAACGAGTGAGTTAGAGAAACACGGGATGGACGTAGTAGGAGTTCAAGAAGTTAGGTGGGAAGGAAATGGATCTGAGAATTCCGGAAATTTTACGTTCTTTTACGGGGAAGGAAACAAAAATCACCAGTTAGGAACAGGGTTTTTCGTTCATAAACGTATATTACCAGCAATTAAACGGGTTGAATTTGTTACTGATAGACTTTCTTTTATTACTCTTAAGGAACGGTGGTGTGATATTATGGTTTTAAATGTACATGCCCCAACTCAAGATAGGGATGACGATATAAAAGACAGTTTTTACGAAGAAGTGGAACGGATATTTCACCAACTCCAGCGATACCATATGAAAAATACCATATGAAAATTCTATTAGGGGATTTCAATGCGAAGGTAGGACGAGAGGATATTTTCAAACCGATTATAGGGAACGAAAGTCTGCATAAGGAAAGTAATGACAACGGTGTTAGACTCGTGAACTTTGCAACGTCCAAAAACCTAATTGTGAAGAGTACAAAATTCCCACATCGCGACGCTCAAAAATACACTTGGACATCACCAGACGGAAAAACACATAATCAAATTGATCACGTTTTAGTAGATAGAAGAAGGCAATCTAGCATAATTGATGTCCTGTCGTTTAGAGGGGCTAATTGTGACACTGACCACTGCCTGGTAGCAGCGATAATACGAGAGAGGTTATCGTTGAATAAAGGTAATATTCATTGTCCGAAAACGGAGAGATTCAATTTGAAGAAATTAGAAGAGAGCCAGGTAAGAGAGAAATACCAGATTGAAGTTTCGAATAGATTCTCGGCTATAGATGATTCGGAGTGCACTAGTGTTGAGGATACCTGGATTGAAATTAGAGATAGCATTAAAATTTCAGCAAAAGAAAAATTAGGACACGCGGAAATACGTAGGAACAAACCATGGTTTGACCAGGAATGCATTAAACTAGCAGAGAAGAGAAAACAGGCAAAATTACGCTGGCTACAAAATCCGAATCAAATAACTACACAAAATTTCGCAGATATCAGGCGGGAAACTTCCAAAACTTTTAGAACAAAGAAACGCGATTTTCTGAAAGCTAAAATTAAGGAACTTGAAGATAATAGTAAAAATAAAAACATCCGGGACATGTATAAGGGAATCAACGAATTTAAGAAAGGCTATCAACCTCGTGCTTATATATTAAAGAAATCTGACGGTACAGTTCTCACTGATGCGGATAGCATCTTAAATAGATGGAAAGATTTCTTTGACGATTTGCTTAACACGCAACCAAAAAATACTGTGCGTGGAGAAAAGGTGACACACACCGCAGAACCATATATTCCAGAACCCAACCGAACACAAGTGGAAACCGTTATAAAGAAATTAAAGAAACACAAATCTCCGAGTGTAGATGAAATTCCGGCTGAGTTAATTTTAGCTGGAGGCGAAAAATTGTGGAACAAGATACACAATCTCATTCTCCTTATCTGGAACAAGGAAGAATTGCCACAAGAGTGGAAAGAATCAATCATTGTTCCAATTCAGAAGAAGGGTGACAAAACTGACTGTAATAATTATCGAGGCATTTCTCTTCTGTCAACATCCTATAAAATCCTTTCAAATATTCTGTTAGCAAGACTGACCCCATACGCAGATGAAATTATTGGAGATTATCAATGCGGATTTAGACGAAATCGATCAACTATCGACCAAATATTTATCATTCGCCAAATACTCGAAAAAAAAATGGGAATACAATACCCCGGTACATCAACTATTTATTGATTTTAGAAAGGCGTACGACTCGGTTAGGAGAGAAACATTATACAATGTTCTTGCAGAACTTGGAATACCGAGAAAGCTAATTAGATTAATTAAGATATGTTTAAATGAATCCCAAAGTAAAACCCGGGTAGGAAAATTTTTTTCCACGAGCTTTCACGTCCAAAATGACCTGAAACAAGTAGATGCGTTGTCGCCATTATTATTTAACTTCGTTCTGGAATACGCTATAAGGAAAATCAAAGATAGCAACCAGGGCCTAGAGTTGAACGGTATTCACCAGGTTATGGCATATGCTGATGATGTAAATTTAGTAGGGGATGATAGGAGAACAATAGAAAGAAATGCAGAGATCTTATTAAACGCCTGCAGGGACATGGGTTTAGAAGTAAATGCAGAGAAAACTAAATACATGGAAGTGCGTCGGGACCGGAATACAGCAAATTATGGATGCGTTAAAATATTAAATAATACTTTTGATAAAGTGAATACTTTCAAATATCTAGGATCAATATTAACAGAGAAAAATCATATTCGCGAAGAAATTAAATGTCGACTAAAAGCAGGGAATTCGTGTTACTATTCAGTTCAAAATCTCTTGTCGTCGCGAATTCTGTCGAGAAATTTGAAGCTTAAAATATACAAAACGATAATTATGCCTGTTGTTCTGTATGTCTGCGAAACATGGTCACTTACTCTGAGGGAAGAACATAGACTGAAAGTGTTTGAGAACAAGATCCTTAGACGAATATTCGGACCCAAGAGGGACGGGAATGGGGAATGGCGGAAACTTCATAACGAGGAACTACATAATTTATATGGTTTACCCAACATTGTTAGGGTCGTGAAGTCTAGGAGGCTTAGGTGGGCAGGTCATGTAGCTAGAATGGAAGAAAGTAGAAACGCGTTCAAAGTCTTGACTGGAAGACAAATCGGAAAACGACCATTAGGAAGACGTAGGCGCAGATGGGAGGACAATGTTAAGATGGATCTCGCAGAGATAGGAATACAAACTAGAAACTGGATCCAATTAGCTAAGGATTGAAGTCAGTGGAGAGCTTTTGTGAACGTGGCATTGAACCTCCGGGTTCCATAGGCCATAGAGTTAGTTAGTTAGTTTAGTTTATTTCCAACAGTTGAAAACAATGACCATAAAGCAAATAAGGAAAGTAAATATTCAATCATCAGTATATACCCAGGTCCTTCGTAAACTTAAGTATATGCTTGACTGTGAAAATATTAGATGGCTACACGATTAATATACCCATAGATTCTTCATTGCATTACTGCCCTGGATTAGCAAATTTGTCATGTGGAACATCTTGATTATTCTCTCCATCTACCAACCAGAAAATTTGTTGGATTATTAATGAAGTTAAATATGACAAGTTGTAGTACAGTAGAAACAAGATTAACCGTCAATCTCTGTTATCCGTCACTGCTCCGAGCAGTACTGTACTTTAAATGTGCCGTAATTGACGCCGTGCGCCGTACAGAGCACGGAATAAAGTGTAAGCGAAATGGACTGGAATAGTCATGCGTCACTTTCGGTCATGCTAGTTTCCACACAAAAACTTGGTACAGTACTGAAACTCTTATGGAGAAAAGCATGGACTTGAAACACTCAAGATGCCAGAAATTAAATTCCAAACTGTTATGAATTATTTTCAAGACGAACCTATATTAGTGTAACATGGAAGGAATACGGTTTACTCTGGTCCTGTTCAATCATTATAAGCTGTGATGAATATTTATTAAAAAAAAAACATTTTAAAAAAAGGAGACCAAAATGCATTACTCTAGTGCATTACTATCTGGAGCGGGATTGCCCTTGGAACAAGCGGAGAGCGAGACATCATCCCCAATAGGATTAGCTAGTACAGATATACAATGGAATAAGGGATATAAAAGTTAGTAAACTGGAGGTTTGTGTCTAAGATTTTCTTAAGAGAATTGCTGATTAGATACGCTTCCATAAATATCTAGTAAAATTGAAAATTCTTTGTTTAAATGAAAGTTTAATTTTCTCTGACGTCATGACTATTTTTTTAGTCCGTTGTTATTGAACGCGACTGCCCATTGTTTTGAACGCGGAAAATCCCCACCCCCACCCTTTCGTAGGCCCCGACCCACTCCTAATGTTTTGGTAACTCAATCAGTTATTGTCAGTTTCCTGGACACCTTGAGTTGGCACGCAAATTTAGTGTGTACAGTACGAGTACTGTTACAAAGCGTACAGTGTGTACATACTCCTTATCAACTTAATGTTGATTGTTATGCTTGGAAGATGGCTGAAAACGAAAAACGAGTCGTGTTAGTACTTGACCAAAAACTCGAAATTATTAAACGTTTGAGGAAGGGCGAAACTGCAATAAGTATCGCGCTGATTTATGATGTTGGTAGAACGACCGTTGGTAGAACGACATGAAACGGGGTGCCAAAAAGATTGAGCAGCATGTGTCAAAAATGCAGAGTACCGATGGAGATGTAAAAACTCGTGAAACTATGAAACCTGCTAGATATTAAGAACTCGATAATGCTGTGTATCAGTGGTTTATTCAAGCTCGAAGCCAAGGAATCCCAATTTCAGGGCCAATTATAATGACAAAAGTAATCGAACTTAATAAAAAGTTAGATGGGGATCCTAACTTTAAAGCTAGCATGGGTTGGCTTGATAAATTTAAGTTTCATCACGGCATTCGAAAACTGGACATAAGTGGCGAGAAACTTAGTTCAAACAGAGCAGTCATAGAAGACTTCAGAGAAGAGTTTCAGGCAAAAATTACTGCTCTTAAACTTGTGAGAGAACAAGTGTACAACTGCGACGAAACCAGGCTCAAGTGGAAAGCTTTGCCGCAAAAGACACTGGCATCACTTTCAGAAAAGACAGCACCAGGCTTTAAGGTCCAGAAAGATCGCATAACTGCAATGGTCTGTGCGATTGCAACTGGCAAGCATAGGTTACCCTTAGCAGTGATTGGTAAATCAAAAAAGCCACGCGCATTTAAAAGCTTAAATTTGAATGTTTTTCCTGTGAATTATTATTCACAAAAACACTTGGATGGACCAAACCATTTTTGCGGAATGGTTTCACAAAGTGTTTGTACCGCAAGTTAGAGCTCATCTCGCCAAGTTGAAGTTGCCGCAGGAAGCACTTCTCATTATGGACAAGGCTCCATCACACCCCTTTGATGAACTTAAAAGTGACGATGGTAAAATAACGTGTCTCTTCCTTCCAGCCAACACAACTCCTCTCATTGAACCTACGGACCAGGATATTGAAAACATGAAGCGTCGGTACAGAAAAAGTTTCATTGAAAGTTTGCTGTCATCTGACGATGCAACGACAGTTAAGAAATTTTGGAAAACCTACAACATTAAAGATGCTATATTTAATCTTGCCAGTGCGTGGGCGAATCTTAAAGATTCAAGACTGAAAAATGGGTGGAATAAGGTTTGGCCTGAATCTGAAGCTGAAGCTGAACCTGAACTTCCTACTGATGATACGGTTAGCGTTGAGGAAATTGTGCAACTTTGCAATAACGGATTGGACAGGGAAACTTTAACGACAGAAGAAATAACAACCTGGTTAAAATGCGATAAAATGGATGGAGGTTTTCAACTTTTGAGTGACGACGAAATTATATCTAATGTTCTGCATGCCAATGACGAAGCTGACGACGGGGATGAAGAACCTGAAACTGAGCAATGACCAGCCACTAGCCACTCCGAAGCCGAAAAAATGTTAACCCAGTGCATCGACTGGTTTCAGAGACAAGAGGAAGTGAATGCCACGCAGATACTTCTTCTTAGAAAAATACGCAACATTGCCGCACAAAAAGCTCGACGTTCGAAGAAGCAGAAGAATATGACAGATTATTTTTAAATGTGTGGTTATTTCACTACCAGTCCAGTGTTACTCTTGTATATAAGTACAGTACAGTAATTTAAATACAGTACAAACATGTATTATTCGCTTGTATAAGGTTATTTATTTCTTCCAGAACCTTTTAAATCTACTTACTGTAGAGGTTTATAACGATATTTCTGTTATCCGTCTATTCGCTTAACCGTTATGGTCCCGGTCACGAGGGTGACGGTTAATCGAGTTTCTACTGTACTTTGATTTTGGAAACTATTATGACTGGTACATATTTGAATCAAACGCACAAGTTTCCCATAAGCAACTTTCAGAAAGTTTTTACTTTTGTATGGTAAGTGCTGTAGTCTTCAAGGAATGTTACCTCGTTACTTGGATTGTTGCAGTTATGATCACTGGTCAATATTCTGTGCATCAAATATCGGTGACTTGTCAAGACAAATTATTACACATTCTTGTTCTTGCGTAGAGAACAGTTCTTGGATGACCCAGTTAAATCCAATAGGTCTTATCAATGTTAAGAGAAATCTCCGAATTATTTAATCACTCATGTTTAACTAATCGCGAACCAGTGACAACTCTGATTATTCTTTCTTTCCCTCTCTGTTCTCAAATTCTCTTTCTGAAAGACAACAATGTTTTTCTGCTGTTTGTGGCAGTTCTTATATGAGCAATAAGTTAAGGCCGCTTTCCTGTTTTGTAATGTTGTCAGGGCCATATATTCTTGCTACCGATGTCGCTATAAATTCCCTTCTCAATTAATTAATGAATCTTTCATGACATGTCGTCACTTCGACATTTGTAAACTAATATCTAATCTTCCAATCGCATATTGTAATTTCTAACATTTCACACATACTCAGGTCGCATTCATTCCTGGTGTGTCTAGATTGAAATCGAGTATAAACGTACCTAAAATATAGAACAGACACTTAATTGGATGAAAAGGTATGGGCATACAGAGCATAATAGATACGGGCTAATGTCCATTTGGCAACAACGGTGATATCATGTTCGACTCGTTACGGAACGAACATATTCGCATCATATGTGTGCAAAACTATGAAGTTTTTCGTAAAATTAATACATGTTTTGGCAATAACTATTGTAAACTATTTAGCATTTCTATTAAAACAGGTGACTAATTCCAAATATAGAATAAACTATTGTGTTAAAGATAAAAGTAATATTATCGCATACAGTGTACGTATATGCTATTGGTTAAGTAATACATTAAAAGACTATATAAACGCATATTAACATCGTTAGGTTACAATTATTTACATTTTCCTTTATCTGTGTTTTCTTTAATTACTATTTTCTTTCAGATGAGTTGCCTGCCGATTCTTCAACTTCTTACGATGGAACACAAGATGACATGCGTTGGATTGATCATATAGGTTTAATATCCCTCAATTTCATATTCTTCTAACAAACTAAGCCTTACTAACCTCTCCTTGACATTGGAAGCATGTGTGAATGTGTTTTACTAAGCATTACTTAAAAAATTACATTTTTAAACTCTAAATATTTACTAATGCAACTAAGGTTATAGCTGCAAATGTAGTTTTAACTCGGGAGTGATGAAATGCCATATTTTAAGGTTTCTTTCTTACATCTAGTGCTACCGAAATAATTCATAGAACACGCATATGTGACCTTTAAACGTTCTCAATGAACATAAAGGGGAGAGTAGAGAATTTAGGAAAGCTAGGAATAATTATGCAGGATGGGTACGAAGTCACTGTTCCCAATATATGAATAAATAAAAAGCTAGTTGGCTTGACAATCTTTATTGTACTTACAAATACTGTTCAAAGTATCTTCCACGATATTCAATGCACAAGGCAGGGATCTTTCTTGTCTCATCTAGATTTTCGGCAGGCATCTAATCTCGTTTCAAAAAATTCTGGTCTTGTCTCGTCCTCTATGATCAATATTATTTAGCACAGTGCCTTAACTACTATAACCGCCTAATTATCCTTGTGCAATTTCATTTTGAACAATATTGTTTAGTATAGGTTTTTAATACATATAGAATATATGACATAGCGCCTAGAAAATTTATGGTTTCTTCTCTTTTGTCTTTAACTTTACGAAAGACATTATAGACATAAAAGTAGAAAAGCTTTCTTTACTCTATAAATATATAAATTTTCCATCCTGATGTCTTAACTAATAACTGAGATATAATAATTTTAAAGGAACTGTTCCAAAAGTGTCCAGTTTTCCCGTTTGCGTCGCGCGCATACAATTTGGTGTGGGGAGAGGTCGTGGCCTAAGACCTTCACATATAAATAATGGTGGTCATAGCTCAGCTGGAATATGGTCCAAAATGGGTCAACAATACAATGTAAACGCCCATAAGGCGTGCATATTTTTGACACATTTTTTGTATATCGCCCAAAAGAGGGGGCGCGCTCCGTTGAGGTTTTATGGAAGTAAGACTACAAATTGAACTCTATAAGCATTGTGAATTTCATCGCACTCGAGCCTGAGGAACGGAAATAAATCGGGTCAAAATCCGGGGACGTATCATCTCCAGTGCTCAGACTGGCTTGATATAAGGCAAACCGTAACCGTGTGTCGTATTTCCGCTGAGTGGTATTGATATAGATGAAATAAGTAGCATTGAGTGGTAGTTAGGACTTCGCACATTGTGCACCATATAAAAAGAACAGGTATGTTAGCAGAAAGAATGATCATTGCACTAGCGTAACACGTGGTATTGAAAGGTATAAAATGATTGATGTGTTACCTGAGGCGAACTACAAGGTTACCATTACTCCCAGTACCGCTCAGGCAGTTGAGGTGGTTATTATGTACGATGCAATGTGTTATGCATAATATGGAAAACGTATTCAATTCACGATTCCCTCATCCTCTGACCGGAATGGTTCATCGTTATCGCTTAAGAGCATACATTTGTGTTCTTGTGAATAAAATAAATCATCAAAGAATGCCGATATCTTCGTACGGGGTGCAATTTCTTCTCTCATTTCTAAGCACCAAATAATGAGCATGATATGGGCACACCATACAACTGTGTGTGCTCCATTTGCACATTGACAAAAGTATCCTGTAATGCAATCGTCCCCTTGCCGAGCAAGATCGTATAAAACGTAAGTGGCAGTACTTTTAGTGATGGACAGTGGGAATATTCCCAATGGAAAGGAAAATAAAAATGTAAATATTCCGGGTTCTTGCCCCTGGCATATAAATTCCCAGGAGAGAATTTATTTCCATTTCTTTACTTTTTTTTTCAAATTATAAGAACCATATGACTAATTACTTTATTTTAGTTTATTATCATTTACTTCTAGGTTTTAAATAATTTGGAGGTTAAAAAATAAAATTCGTTGACTGTACTTTTTAAGTTCCATTTCCATTTGCACTTAGAAAGTTGCGAAGTACTATTTTACAAATGATGAAAAGAAACCAGTTTGTCAAGTAATGTAAAACTTTCTGTAGAAATAGAGATGAAGTACTATCAATACACCCCAAACCACCGTTAGTAATAGACGTTGGTCAGACTACTGTCTCTGACTCGAATTTCTGAATAGGTACTCGAACTTCTCTTACTTCTGAGTTAACGCATGAAATTTCGACAAATGGGTAGGAAAAAAGGTCGTGTGTGGCAATGTTATTAGCAAAATTCTAAAGATAAGTCAGTATCTTGCAAATATTGTGGACATAATCAGTATGCACAAGCGTTGATAAAATGCTGAGACATGTGCTTTTCGGCAGTTACCTAACCTAATTTGTTTATAACATTTAAAAATTTAATCTGTTTATAATACCAGTAGTAGGGTCAAGTTTAGAAAATCCACTTACATATAAATTTAAACTATTTAGTGGTGTAAAAATATTTTGCCTTCCTATAACAAATGTTTCACAACATGTTTACTCCTATAAAACATTTTGTAAGTAAATATTTATTTATACATACTCTCCAAATATAATAAAATATTAATAAAATAACGGAATCTCTTTCAGAATATACATTTTAGCGAATCCTCTGGAAACACCAGTAATGAATATAGTGTGATAAAAAAAAAGAAGAATTTAATTTTGAAATCACAATGTAGTAATGGAATACAATTTTCTTTATGATTGTACGTAAATTCCCGGAATATTCCCCTTTTTATGGAATCTTCCCAAGGAAGATTCTCGAAAAATATTTTCCCGGGAATTTGTTCATCATTAAGTACTTTAACCGATTACTCTGCCTTGATATGTGCAAGAACAAGATAAGGTGTTTGCCTCATATCAAGCTGATTTTGACCCGACTTGTTTCCCTGTTCCGCAGGCTTGAGTGCGATGAAATTCACAGTGCACATAGAGCTCAATGTGTAGTCTCACTTCCATAAAATCCCAACGGAGCGCGCCTCCACTTTTGGGCGATCTACAAAAATGTCAAAAATATACGCGCCTTGTGGGCATTTCAATTGGATTGTTGATCCATTTTTGACCATGTTCCCGATGAGCTATGACAACTATTATTTATATGTGAAGATCTTAGCCACGACCTCTTCCCACACCGAATTGTATGCACGCAACGCAAACGGAAAAATTGGACACTTTTGGAACATCTCCTTTATGACATATTTTTTTCCTTTATCTTCAACTTTACAAAAACAATTATTAACATGAAAATTAGAACTTTCTTTACTGTACACGATGCAATTTATCCCATCTAAACAACTTAATTGGTAAGCGAGATATAGAACTTTATTTAAGCCTATATTTATGTGCTATCAGTCGAACACATGCACATACTTACAAACTCTCTCACACACTATCTCAATCAATATCAGCCAACATGAGATGGCACTTATTCAATGATATAATACACTTCCTTAACAAGTCAACCGATATGTATTTGCTGAATGCTTCTTGGATATGCACATAATTTACATAATTTCTTAGAACCTTGTTGCAGAAGAGATCATCATGTTCTGATTCTTTTTCCTAGTAGTCACACAAGTAATTCTTGGATGCGTGCTAATTTGTATTTCATTCTGTTCTTCCTCCTTGGTTTTTATCTCAGTTTTAAGAAAAGAGTATCTTCGTCGCCGTTCCCTGGCAACTTTCTCCGACTAGAAACATATCTGCTCAAGGAATCTGCCTTTGTATTTTCAAGGCCATCACTCATAAAAAATTCTGAACACACATATTTACAGGTGTAAATGAAAAATATTTTGCTCTTCATAGTCTAGCATTAGAGTTGTTTATAGAAATATTCACATGATGATAGTCAACATCAGTCAGTCACGCTTGAATTAAACCGTGTATGGTTACTACCAGAGCTATTCAGTTCAAGATTGGAAATATATGTGAGTAATAGCAATCTCTGCCCTTACTTAAAGATGCTCTTTCCTGTAACTACTCTAGTCATTACTGAAGTATCCATTGTGAAACCATCTATTGTGGTAAATTTAAATTCTTTCAAAACTGCAGTTTTGCCAGCGCATTCGGCTAATATTGTCATATATACCCCCAAATATTTTCAAGATAGTTATTTTGAACCCCTCCACAATGTTTCAATGTGATTTCTCCATAAATGAAGATTATGAAAATTTTCTAATAAAACTGAGAGTTAGCTACACTTAATATACACATCTTAAATTACAAAATCTTATATATTTTAGCTACGTAGTTAAAGTAGTTAAAAAATGTAAACGGGAGAATAAGTTTTGATACTTCAGTAATAAATTACCCCATAAATTTTCACCATAACTTATCCCTAAATAAAGTCAGAATTCCAAATATCACTTCCTACTCAAGATATTTAAAAATTCAAACGGGAATGTAAGTTTTGATACTCCCGTAATAAACTTCCTGTAATACTTTCACCCTACCTCACTCCACCTAACTTCGAAATTTAATACCAGAGACCCAGTTAACTTATTTAGAAGTTAAACGGGAGTACATTCAATCTCGTAAACTCTCCCTAATATTTTCACCCTCAATCCAACTCAAATTAACATTTATAATTTTGATCTCAACTCTTAATGGATGACTTCAAAATTTAAACGGGAGTAAGTTTAAGTTACCCTGATAAACTCACCCTACTATTTTCGCCCAACACATCCCAACGGAAGTCAAAATGTAATACCTCAGTGCCTAGTAAAGTATTTTAAAAGGAAACTAATACAGGGTTAAAGAAATTTTTCATGTTTATCACCGACAGTATAGTTCCCAGGATAAACCCATAAAAATCTGTTACTTACTTTATTTTCAATTGAAATTAGTGATTCCTTAAACTTATCTCACTACATTGATCATGATTCAAAGAAAATAAGCTTCCATTAATTTCAGAAAGAAGTTGCGTATTGTTTTGAAAAATCCTTTACGATTACATTGAAGCTGTTGGTAAGAATACATTTTTTAAGGTTCCATATTAACCAATGAGTTTCCTTCCAGACATTTTAAAAATCCATTATTGAATTCTCTCAAGTTTATCCAACAAATTTCTCAAACTCATTAAATATATTCTCTTATTTCGTATATTCTCGTATATCTCGTTAAGAATATAATTATTTCCATTAACAGTCTTTTATATGCTTATCTATCAATTCTCCATTAACTTAATTACATTAAGCTCATCTTTAAACAATTCAATTTGATTAACCATACTTTTATAATACTTTCTTAGAACCTTCTAGATAGACATTATTACTGCAGAAACTGATATAAACGCTAATGTAATACTTGAATATATTGTAACAGGAATAAATACATTGATAAACGCTGTTAACGCCGAAAGCAAAATTGCCAATGTAATAAAAGTGGTATAAATACATTTTATTCTCTTAAATTTCCTTTTGTTTTTGGTTAATAATTTCTCAGAATTTAACCTTTTATCCTCAATTAATATAATGAAATTCTCTCGTGGAATGTTATCTGAAATGTTAATTTTATATGAATTTTATGATTTTTATTACAAAAGATTTAACGTCTGGAAAATTTACAATATAATTACATTTTCTCAGTTATCTTTTCTATCTGTAAATCGTATTCAAAGCTCTTTTCCATTCATAACAACACAAGAAATAATTTTATCTTGTACATCACTTTCAAAATTAACAGACATTTTCAAATTATTTCTATCACTTACTGCTAGTTTTATGTTTGTATTACTAACAAACATTGGTCTATTTTCTAGAAATCTTTTTGGAAAGTAATACATTTCAGCGTTCGAATTTTAGCTCTGTTATACACATATGCTTTAAGATATTTATGTTTTCGAAATCCAAATTAAAACATTCTAAAGGAAAACATTGTGGCTGTCCAGTTTTAAAATGGATATTCCGGATTTTGCAATGATCAAATCAGCTTGAGTCTTTTTTCTTGATTATTGTTTCTATCAGTTTGAAAACGGGCAATTACGAAGTTCGTCACATCAAGTTAATTCGAGTTAAATTGATTTAACCACACAATTTATCTCGAATGAACTTGATATGCCGAACTTCGTAATACATTTAAGAAGGTAGGGATTTTATTTTCTTTTAACATGTTATTTATTAGCAAGTCAGCAATAAGTTAATTCATAATTAACAACAGGCATTATCAGTTCTATATGTTTAACCTTCACCTGAATCTGACTGATCATTCTTATATGTTCCATCCTCTTTCCTTGTTTTCCAAATATCATGAGATTAAATTCCTTTAAGTGTATGTTTTAATCCTCCTTTCCACATAACTAAAATCTGAACAAAATACTGGTAAAAGTCAGCAAAAGTACTATTTCTTCATCTATTCTTCACCATGTAATTCCTTCCCATCCAGATTCGTCATAATGATATGCTTCTCGTTTTAAAATCGTACATGTATGTATACTGTTGAAGTTAAACCAAGATAGTCTATAATACCTAATACTTTTCCATGCTTACTGATTTGTATTTGACAAAATAAACGTGGAAAGAAATTATTAAGTCTAACATTCGGTGATCGCCCCTTCCTCTAATTTAAAAATTTACGTACATATCAGCATAAGGTTGGATGAAGGCACACCAACATCAATACCAAACTCAATAAATCTGTTTGGTTTATTTAAATTTTCGATTGTCTTTTGATTCGGCTATAAAGATTGTAATTCGTATGACTCTATTTTATTCATACTTATTATAAAGAAATGAAAGTATATTATGGATAGAACCCATAAAACATATTAATAACTTAAATGTAATTTCTCCAAACATCTCTATTTCTATTTAGTTATCTAATGATATTTGAAAACTTTATCCCTCTGTAAACGTTTTAATATGAATGCCCACAAATTACCTCATCAAGGTGTTGTATAAGTCTGCTACTATATTCTATTTGCGAATGAATCAAACACTTATTTTTTCTAATAAATCCAATGTGTTCGTATGTTTTTAGATGTATCAAAATTAAAGGCCACACACTCATTATTCTTTGGCTGCTTGGGTAATTCATCACTCATAAATACGCCTCTGAAGTTTCTTATTTTTAACTGTTTGACGAGATTTACTAAATCGGAGTTACGTAAGGGTTTGATTTCTTCTTTACCCTTTTTATGGCTCTTCTCTTCTTCTAATACTTTTTTATTCTTTGTCACCTTTTTTTACGTTTATCAGACGTTTAAACATGATATATGCGACTGTTTCACAAAATGTAATACTAAAACAATAGCAAGTAAAAATAAAAAAGTGAGGAAAAAATAAAATAAACGTAAACTTTTCAATTTCATACTTATGTTTATTATCAAATTAAAAGCTTTTATCGAAACACTTAAAAATTCAAAAATACATATAAAAATTTTAAATATTTAAAAACCTAAACCAAATCTTACTTTTGTATTCATCACTACTGCAATTCCTAAGGCTGGTACAGTAAACATTCTGTTAACAAGTTTGCGTCTTTAGCAAAAGCTCATTTTCTAATTATTTGTCTCAATATGTCTAGAAGCATATATTTATATATAAGCAATATGGTATAATTATTATCTCTGTAGCAGTGGCGGCTCGTACTTTGAATTTTAGGTTCTGCACATATATGACCTCGTTGTTTCATTATTATTAATATTATTATAAATAATAATTATTATAAATAATAATAATAATAATAATAATAAATATTATTAGTAATATCAATAATTATAATAGTATAAACAATAATAACGATTTCTTCATGGTATACTTCTTACATGCAATGGAGAAGCTCATTTTGTATGATTTTTGACGTACCCTTAAAATTTGTTCCGTTTTCTAAATGACTTAAGAGCGCTGTCAAGTTCAGCGCTGAAATTAATGAATCCACTAAATACGCATGGATTTGAAGAAGAGTCTGTTTGATCATTCCCTCTGAAGAGGCCTCATCCCGGCGAATTTTAAAACCGCTAATTTTACAGTAATTATGTGATATCTTAAATAGATAAATGACAATCGAATTGCGGAACAAGAGCGCTCTAGACAATATCATTTTACATGAGATACCGTTATCACAACTCGCTTACTGTATCTGCTTTCGATTTCCAGCCATTTGAAAATCGGCACTTATTTTCGCGTTTCTAAACGGCTGAAAAGGAAAGCCACTGGGTAAGTTGTGATGACGGTACTTTACGCAAAATAATATTGTCTAGGGCGCTCTTGTTTCACACTTCAATTATCTTTTAACTATTTGAAGATATCACATGATTATTGCAAAATTAGCGGTATTTTAATTTCGCCGGGATGAGACCTCTTAAAGCCAGTTGGAAGACGCCACGAAACCGAAATGATGATTATATTGAGCACGTACCTGTTTTACGTCACTTTTTGATTGTGATTCTCAATAGACTGCCTTAACCAGGATCTAGTTGAGCAGCAATATTCACATTTCCCAACACAGTGATATTAACGTGTTTTATATGCGCCGACGAATTTTCATTTCTTTAAAATTTTTGTTGTGTAGATGCTGGATATCCACAACACCTTTTTTACTCTATGCATCTCCCCCCGCCCCGAATAACAAACACGGAAAACAAAATAAGCATTTTTAATTTCACATCCACATAACCACTCATGCTGTTCGTACTAGTTGAGATTGAAGTTCTTTGTAAATGTTTGTTTCTGACTTCTAATTACTTGAGTTATATTGAGAGTCGGAACAGGCCCTCCGATGTATTTTTACAAGTTTAGCTTTGCTTCTATAGTTCTTTTTGAAAATGGCTCATTCATCAGAGACGTTACAAAATTCATTGCCACTTCACGTATATCAGCTGACAGACACGTAATTATGCAATTACAGCAACCATTCCAATGAACAACACAGACCGGCACACGCACATACACAACACTACAAACTACGAACAGATTCGACAATTTGACCGTGAACATACTCCCGTCCAACTCCAAATACATGATTTTTTCCGGTGTGATTTATTTTGCGCCGAAAGAAACCATCCAAATACTCCCCCTCAAAGACCATTTAGCGAGAGGGGTGCTACCCCTACTTAAGCAGCCAAAGGCGTGGGTATATTAGAAGCCGAAGAAGAAAGTGAAGAAGGACAAGGGTTTCCTACATTGGACATTGGTCAGTCGTGTTGGGGACAGTACTTGCAGTCCCCTTTAAAATCTCACCCCTTTCCCCATTAATCCTCTTTTTCTAAAAACTGCTCTTCAACTCTCTCATTCACCTACACACATACTAAAAGAAAAATATTCTCTATATGCCTCCACATTTCTACTCATTCAAACGCGAGTGTATTAACTATTGACATCCTCAATCTCTCTTCACTATTCACGCGGTCGCCTTTATTGTCTCCATAGCTGCTTTGACCTTACTTGGTTGACAGAACCAATAGTAATGACCACTTGACAATCTCCCATTTAGGAAGGCGCAAGTTTTTTTCTCCTCTGTGTACGACTTGGAGGAGCGGACCATTCCCCTTCAGGCGAGAACCATGCCAACCAATAGTACAGGGGGAGGTACGGTGGAGAATTTTCAGTTCCAAAGCATTTTATTTTGGAAACGTTGTTTTTGTTGTTAGACTTGCTTGCAAAAGATCTGCAAACATATAGATTCCTATGAGGCACTATAAGGATCCTCGCACCTCGCAACCCCCGCAGTAGCCCAGCTGGGGAATTTGTCAAACTCCCAACCAAAAAGCTATTAGCCAGCCCCGTTTCAAACGCACTTCTTTAAGGATAGATGATGTTGACAATAAAACGAAAAGTGATTTAGCATAACTGAAAAAAATATTGGAAGGAGGTTTATACAAATACGCAAACGTTAAGAGAAACCGCCACTGTTCTGTAATGTATATCATGTTCTCTACAAGCTTCGTCCAATAGATTTATACCTTTATCATTCCTTTCTAATCTTTCTTGTAGCTTCGCGTAAGGTGTATAAAATTTGTAGCCGGGAATATGTAACTCTGGCATTCCTTTCAAGATTTAAATATTATTCATCAGTCCTTTAAAATACTTTTCATCATTCAAAACTTTTGTTGGTAATGTGTTTAGTATTTTTATCAAATAACCTATATATTTTGGATCATTAGGAATAAACTATGAGAGTTTAGAATTAATCTTATCCATAATATCTAATTTCTCAGTATAAAAATTATCATTTTTAGATTTTCCTTCCCCATCTATAGTAATTAATGGATTAATTAGTTTTCTTACATCATCCATCCATATATATTATTTTGGTAATTCGTTGTATATCTTTATTCCCTCTCCAAATTTCGGTTTTTTTTTTTTTTTTTTTTTTTTTTTTTTTTTTGATAGTGTTGGAGCAAGTGTTGGTTTCATATATTCATCCCAAACAGGTTTGATAATTTCTTTGTATTTTTTTTATTTCACTAGATTTTTCTTATCTTGTATTTGGATTATTATGTTGAAATTCAGTATTGAAATCAATTACAATTTGTGTACATTCATTATAATTTGTTGGATTATATTGTTTGAAATTCTCCGTAAACCTTCTATCGCTGTAGAGCTTTTTGTTACATAACATGTCGTTGCAATTTTATCAAAGCATGTTTCTTCAGCGATTGGTTCTATTCCTTCTACTTTAAACTGTTTTTCCATATACTGTATTTTACTTGTTCTGTTATAGGTGTATCACTCACTTATGGAGCTACTGTACATAGGAGGTATTACTAAGAAGGTTGAATTTGCTCTTGTACTTTTATGTACGTCTGGAACTAATTCTTGTATTAGATCTTTATATTCTTGTGCTATTTTTGAAATATCTTGTCCTAAATTATTAATTGCACCAATAACAGACTGATCTTGTTCTTTTATATTTCTCATATGTACTTCGATTAGCCAGTTTAGTTTTCTTAAATCTTTTATCAAGTTCTTGCCCTAAGTTAATACATTTCTTACTTTTATTAACATCCATTTATTATGTAAGGAAGGTAAAAACATAACGTAACGTAACATCCATGTTTGTATACGTTCGTATTCGTTCAATAACTAATTTTATTTCTATATTTACCATTATTTGGTTTTCTAGTCACATCTATTGTTAAGAAACTATGCCCTTCACTTAATATATAATGATTGTAATTTTTGAAAGAACATATCAGATACAACAGGTTCATCATATAGAAGTTTTAAATTTATATTTTCCTGTCTACAGATACAAAGAAAGTTGTCTTGAATTAATTGTTTCAGTACTTTAGAATAGGATTGTCCAAGATAGAAACTGTTAAAGCCTTTATGAGGAAAACGAGTAAAATATTCTCTTACATTATTTTGTTCTGAAATGAAGTAATCAAACACTATTACAGAATCGTTCTCACATTTACCTAACGGAATAATCACTTAATTATTTCCTTTGATTAATTCTAATGTATCATTAATATATTGTTATATATCTCAAAAAAAGATTTATTAGTTGTTGGTATGTAGGTTGATTTTGATTTTTTGAATAGATATACACATTTGCATATTGTAAGCAGCCCGGTGCTAATAAAACATTTTAATCCTTAATGTTTCTCCACAATCACTTGGTCATACTATTAAACATCTTACGTCATCAGGGAGTAATACTCTATTCTAATTTTTGCTTTTTGTTTTTCTGTTAACCTAACTTTAATATTAAAATTATTCGTTTTATTTATTATATCATAAATGCTAATATTTAATTTAAGTGATTATTAATCTATATTAAACATGAATCTGCATTATGAATTTGAAAACAAAGAAAGGTATTTAGAAATAGGTCTTGCAGAATTTTATAAAACATAATTCACTCCAAACATTAAAGAAACAATAATAAATTAATTATTATTCACTCCAGACATTCCTTTTGCAGATCCTATTAATGAAATATTCAGTTTTGCTCCAATGCTAATAGCAGTTTCAAATGGACAATGTACTTTAAAAGAACTAGAAGAATATATTACATCAAAATAAATTCGATTACAAGATAGTAATTTAGAAAATAGTGTTAAATTATTCGATGACAGAAAGAAAAATAGAGTCAAAAATACTGAGCAAATCTTTTAATATAAGCACAGATCCTATTAATACAGTATTAAGTTTTACTGAGAAGAATTTATCTACAAAGCCATGAAACTCTCATCCATTTAATACTGTTAATATTCACTGTGATTTAGCAGAAGGCATGATTTTAAAACATAATGACAATACACAAGGATACAAATTTAATCACAAACAAATGCAGAATTTAGGGAGCCAATAATATATGAGCCCAAAAAAATATTTTTCCAGTACATCACAATAAAAGTAACAGTATCAAAATTTCAATTCGAGATGAGAATGATGATTTGATTGATTTTGATAGAGCTCGTATAATTGTTTTTCTTGCTGTTAAATAATTCCAATTTTTCTAAACATGAATATCTTTTGTAATATTAAAATCAGGAAAACTGATGCTTCAAACATTAGAATTAGAGTTAGAATCATCATCATCATAGTTATTCTGCCCTTATTGGCAAGTCACTTGCCGCAGCTGAGAAGCTTCCATGCTCGACGGTCCTCCACTAACCCCTTCGTCTTCACGGTGATCTTTCTATTTTTATATCATCCATTAGTTGTAGTCTCCTTCGCCCCCCTCTCGTCCACGCCACCATACCCTCTAGGACGTCCCTCAAAATACAATTTCTTCTTAAGCAATGTCACAACCAGTTTCTTTTCCTCTTCTTAATGATATCTAAAAGTGTTCTTTTCTCTCCCATCATTTCTAACACTCTCTCATTCGTTTTCCATTCGACCCTATTAATTCTTTCCATTCTTCTCCACACCCACATTTCGAAGGCTTCCAATCGAATTTTCATCACTTTTACGTAATGTCCATGTTTCCGCCCCATACAGTACAACACTCTACACGAAGCATTTTATGAGTCTTTTTTCTCAACTCTTTATTCAAGGTGCCACAAAACAGACTTTTCTTATTCATAAAGGCTTCTTTCGCCATTCCTGTCCTTGCTTTTATTTCACGTTAAAACTTCATGTCATTACTAAGAATACTACCTAGATATCGAAAACTATTCGCTTGTTCTATTCTCTCCCCTCCCACTTTTTTGTATTTGACACAGACCTCTTCGTTCCAATCACCATGGCTTTTGTCTTTCTAACATTTATATACATCCCATAGAATTAGAATTAGAAAATCAATTAGAATTATTACAAAATTTAAGTATTATTGTTACCAAAGCTGAATTTAGAAATGATAATGAAATGGATAAAGCTTTTACATCAAATAATAATACAAGGGTTGATTTTAAAAATAAAATAATTGTAGCTGATGCAATTAATCAAAAGGATGTAGTAAATTTAGAACGACTTGAGCCAATAAATAGTAATATTAATAATCAATTAGAGAGTAACAGAAACAAATTTCAAGAAAAATCATTGCAAGATGTATATATGAAGAAAGACTGCATTGATACTGAGATGCTTTAAATTAATTACACAGAAAAAGTTTCAAGCTGATTATGTCGATAGAATATTTAATATGTATAATAGTTATAATTTTCTTTTAAAAGAAAAAATATTGCATACGTAATTATGTCTGGATAGATCGTATGTATATATACTTTCAAACAGCACTCTAATTGGAACTTTTCCTATTAACGTTAAAACGATGATGTAATTATGTTTAAGGCCGTGTCTAACGTTTTCAGGTGGGATCATCAATCCCTATGTAATAACATGGTGAACTTCTTTCCAAAGTATTATGAAAACTATTTGTCTTATGCAGTTCAAAATTTTTCCAGATGTTAACCTACCCCAACACTACATGTTGACTTTTTTATTTTTAAACTAGGTCTTATAGTTTATAATTATTACTTTTTACAAGTAAATATGACAGAGTTGTAAGCATGCTTTCTTTTCCTGTTCGTCGTAAAGGTGCAGATACCTGATCCATACACACTATTGTTCCTCACTGATATTCAAAAAGTTGGTAGGGGAGGGAAACAAGTTACGAAGTGAGAAAAGATCGTTTATCTAAAAATGCGGAGAATGCATATCTTCGAAGTTATGTTAGTTGACAACCTGATCATAAGGTCGCAAGAACAAAAGCTTGCGGGAGGCAAGACTGGCTGCTGTCAGAAATGAGAAAATCTTATCTACCTACACATCTTTTTACTTGAATTTTGTAACAAGTCTTCTTTTCAAACAAGGTGCGCTTTCCCTATTTTCCTATTTCAACCATTTTTGATCCTAAATGTTGATTCTTGAGCGGTGAGAAAAGGAGACACGTCAGAGGAAACGCAAAAAAAAAACAAAAAAAAACGTTATAATCAATATTTTGCTTTCCAAAATAAGGAATCAACTTTAAAAAAATAAAACTTTAAAAGAAATATCTGGGAAAATGAAAGAACAAAGCATGGCATATCATGAGTGTGTATAACAGTAATAGGCCTATACAAAATAAATAAATATTACAATATTTCTGAGGGTCTAGATCATTTGGATCCGATATTGGTATCCCAAGGATAAGCAAGTGAAATATTTCTCAGCTGCTTTTCACTCAAAATAGAGCAGAATTATATATATACTTCTACTGATACTTCTACTTTTCTGATTCATTTAAAGAACCAATTACAGATTGGTCGCAAACTGGAATTATTATTTTCTGCTGAGGAATATTATCAAATTGTCAATCAAATTTGGCTGATACATGAACCTTGTCGCAAATTGGAATGATCACAAATCACATTGAATGAATAAAAATATATACACAGAAAGCTATATTAGCCCATATATCCACATTCGTGCATAGGACTATTTCTATTTTGTAGTTGATATCCATCACAACAAAGTTAATTAATAGTTGATCTAATGATGATTTGCGGGTGAAACACCTTAACCAAAATCTCGCGGCCTACAATTTCGCTTGGCGGGAACCTAGATAACGTGTAACTTACGTAACTGAGATACAGCACTGAAAAGTTTGCTCCATCATCATGATGTTATTCTACGTGAACAATGCAATGAACAGTGAAATGGAAACACCTGTAGTTGGTATGGGTTGGCAGTGGTGTCATGGCGCCTGCAGCGCCGGACCGTTGGTGGTGGGGGTTAGGTCGGTCTCCATACCACGTCAGGCGAAGTAGAACAGCAGTGTCCAGTGGCTGCAGCAGACCGAGGTATGTAAAATGGGCAAATTGTTGGTGCGCGGTTATGTAGAGTGAGTGTGACGGCAGTGGCTACTGTGTTAGGTGTGTCGCGTGGGACAGTGTCGAAGGTGATGGCGGCCTACACAACACACGGGAAAACCACATCGGGGAAGCGGAACAGTGGGCGGAAGAAAATCATGAGTGACAGGTCAAGCCGGGTATTAAAGCGCAATGTCACGCAGAACCGTCGTGCCACTGCGGAGCAAGTGACGGAGGAACTCAATCAGCACTTCCTCCACCCTGTTTCGACAATCACAGTCCGCCGCGAATTACATGACATGAACTTACAGGGTTGTGTTGCACGGGCCAAACCGCTCATCAGGGACCATAACGCTTTCGCACGCCGCAAATGGTGCCGCGACCATGCAACTTGGACCATTGAGGACTGGAAACGTGTGATATGATCGGATGAGTCATCCTTCACCCTATTCTCAACCACGGGCCATGTTTATGTGTGGAGAACGCCCAAAGAAGCTTATGATCTGCAGTGTCTCCGCCCAACTGTGATACATGGCGGCGGCTCGGTGATGCTGTGGGCCGCCATATCATGGTTTTCATTGGGTCCTGTGGTCACACTTAGCGGACGAATCACTGCCAATGATTATGTCGCAATTTTAGGAGACCACTTGCATCCTATATTCCGGATGTTGTTCCCGGACAATGACGCCATCTTCCAGGATGATAATGCACCCATTCGCACAGATGGCGTTGTTGCAGCGTGGTTTGAGAAACATCGGGATGAAGTTCAACACATCCCCTGGCCCGCTCAATCCCCAGATCTCAACATAAGTGAACATCTGTGGTCCGTCTTGGAAACACGACTTCGGCGACGATTTCCACCTCCATCCTCTCTCACAGAACTGGCCGATGCCCTGCACGAGGAATGGTATAACATTCCACTTGCTACCATTCACGACCTCTATGCCTCCATCCCACGTCGCATTAAGGCTGTTCTGAAGGCGAAAGGTGGCCCGACACTATGTTAATCTGGTAAGTTGCAATTTTGTTCGGGTGTTTCCATTTTTCTGATCACCATCTGTAAGTATTTAGTAATATTATGAAGGATAATTTACATTTATGCAGTTATAATGATCACAAATATGTTTTAGTTAGTGGCGCATATAGGAGGCTATCGAGCTCAAGCTCTGCCCGAAATAATTTCTTTATTATTTTTTTCACATTATACGTACAACACAAATGCTTCTTACTGGCTCTCAAGCCTTCCCATCCGAAATAAGATCCTAAATACGCCACTGGTTATGATAACTGTTGAATCGATATTATAAGTACATCTCTACAAGCACTTTGGCAGTTTATACTGGAAAATATTTCACTATGGCGTAAGAGAAACAAAAACTGGATATTGGTCGATATTCGTGATGTATTTAAATTTTAGCAATTCGAAACGTATCTTTTTATTTTTATTCACATAATGATCGGATAAACTTCTAGTTTACGCACATACCTACCGTTGCTAACGCATCTGCTCCCTGATTTCCGGCAAGCTTATCTTCTGGAAATGGATAGTGGTGTATTAAAAGGTGTTTCTGTTTTGAATAACGGCTAACGATATAACTAACTATAAAATTGAATAAATGAATATATAATAACGATAGTTGATGTGTTTTCTAAATATATGTTTGCTATTTCAATTAAAGATAAGAACGGAGAGAATGTTACAGAAGCGTTGGAATCAGTATTAAAAATTACAAAAGCTAATAACATACAAACTGATCAAGGAAAAGAATTCTATATAAAAGACTTTATAGATAATCAAGGAGTATAATATTAATCATCACTCCCCTTATCGCAGTGAAAAAGCTTTTATTGTAGAACACTAACAGGACTTTTAAGCAAAACATGGCAGAAAAAATTCTATGCAAGGAAATTATAAACGGATAGATATATTACAAGAATTGGCTCGTTCGTATAATAACAAAATACATAAAACGATTGGTATAAACCTGTAAAATTTAATAAGAAAAATGTGCAAATAATATTAAAAAATGCGTATAAGAAAGAAGATAATCATATTAAGAAGAAATATAGAATTGGCAATTATGTTCATATAAAGAATCTAAAGGTTTGTTTGAGAAAGGATATACACTAAACTATGAACAGAAGTATTTGTTATTGAAGATGTTATTCCATCCGCCAACATAAAGAATAAAAGATTTAAACAACTAAGGTGTTCGTGAGTGATCTTCCGAACCAGAACTATTAAAAACTTAATATAAAGAAGAGTATATTGTAGAAAATTTTTACAAAAGAATGATAATAAAGTATATGTCAAATAGTTAGGATTTGATGATTCAAATACTAGTTGGATACGGAAAGAAAATGTAGTTTATATTTAGTTTTTAAGTTTTTATGAATATTACCCACAAAAGACTTAAGATAAAAATTTTGGTACTCGATATTAAGAGGGCCTTAATTTTAAAAATTTTCTATGTAATAAATTTGAGTACTATGGATTTCCGTTATTCTTATAGTTTAAGTGATATTTTCTACGTACAGATTAAAGGTAATTATTGTTATTCTTTATTTGGTGATTTCAAACTGACTGTAGATACGAATAGTACATATTTTAACGCTACTAAGTTATGTCAAAGTGACGGTAAGAGGTTCGAACCAGGTTAGAAAGCAAACAAACTAAAATTTGTTAGAGTGTTAAAATATTTAGCTACACAACAAACCGATCATCTAAAAAAACATCTTATTACGTAAAATCAATTGGAAGATCAGAAACAACCAACTTAATCTCTGGTACTTTTGTATATAAAAATACTTCTCGCTATTGCTTTATGAATATCTCAGGATTTTTATGATAAATGCTATTATATTATTGAAGATTATTTCACTCAGAATTTTAAGCAATATGAAGAAGACATTGAAAAGTTACAGTTACGAATTTAAGAAGTTTAAGAATCAATGGATAGAAAAAAATTCAAAATGTAGACTTACAAGAAGTAGCAGCACTATGTATATATAACGATTCACAAGATAATTGACTGGTAATATATAAAAAGAACAAGCTAAATGATCCTTTCCTTATTATGCTATCACATGTCAAAAGAGAAGTTTCTACAAACCTCTTAATGAAACACACGATAAATATCCAAATCTTGAGATAAAATAACAACAATTTAGAGATCTAAAAATATTAAGCTGTTTAATTTAATGTAACAAGAACTAGGTATTCGTAAAGATAAGAGTAATGAGTTCTGGACATCGCTATCAGAACAAAACTTGATTAAAGAAATTGATTATTTATATGATAGTTATTAAGTGTTTAAATATTTTTACCAAGCATAGATCTGTATAACTTTCATGAACAATAACCATAAAAGCATTAACTAAATTTTGTACAGTAACATTCACTGCTATACTCCTTTAATTTAAACAGTAGTTAAATAGAAAAAAAAAGCTGGTTAGGAATCTTATCTTTAAATTCTGAAAGAAAAGCTTTTGATAAACGTTGTCTAAGTAAAATTCCGATCGAACATACTCTATCAGCATAATCTCTTATAAAGTTCTCGGATAAAATATGATGATATGATATATAGCCTCAATTAACTTTATTAGCATGTTTGGGTATAAAATCTTCTAAAAGATTGCAAGCGTGAGAAACCTAGAAATTCGTCAATATTTTTTTTTTTTCAAATTTTTAAATATCGACATTTCTTCCCAAACAACTTTTTCTACAAACTCTGTAATAAAATCTTCTGATAAACTCGAATATTCACTAATTTCTTTCCAATCAACCTTATGAGCAAACTTATAAAATCTTCTGATAAGTCTCTGTGTGTATATATAATGGTTTCCCAAATTAATCTTACCTTTATGTAAAAAAAAAAAAAACTATTGAAACGATTTCAATAAAACACAAATAAGTTCATCGATCATCACCTAGTGTGCCCTTTATTTCAAGTTTCAGCTATGTTATTACAAATGCTTTATGTGTCCACCAGCAGTAGCAGCTCCGCTCTAACTTTTGCCGAATTGTTTCCACCATTTCATCGGAAGTACGAGGGCGACCTGGACTCTTACCTTTGCAGTATCATCCTCATATCGCCTCTTCAAATTGTCGATACCAACGATGAATGTTTTTGGATGCAGGCGGATCAGTGCCGAAACGCCGACGAAAAGTACGCTGGACCGAAATCACTATCTCAATCTATGCAAACTGCAGCACACAAAACGCCTTCTGCTGAGCGGACGCCATCTTCCATCTGACTGACTAGAAATTGAGAAGACGCATTGACTGACATCCAACCGCGATTTTCTGGAACTTATGGCCATACCCATTCAAACAGCACTCGTTTCCTTGCCACACCTCCCATGTTCCGTAATTATTACCGCTCAAAATCAGGTCATCCTTTTCGAAACAGTGTATTTTGTATAAGAGGTTCATTATTTCCTTTAAGAGCTTTTTTTCTAAATAAAAGATCTTATATACCAATAGAAATGCAGAACTAATTAAATCTGAATTACCAAATTAACACTTGCACCTAAATATTCATCACCATCTTTTGAATCATAATAAAATTGCCATCACCGCTCAAATCATAGTCATTATGTAAATAATGACACATGCAATTAATTACAGATTTAAAAGGTAAGATTTGTTTTGCAAGCGACATATTTGATTTGAACTTGTCTGTATATAAATATAAATAATTCATTATCAAAAAAATTCTATTTATTAAATATGGAGAAACATTGATGTAATCTTATTCATCAAGATCTTAAACAAACAGTACCATATTAACAGAAAAACAAATATTGTTAAAGGAAATCGAAATTGTGTTAGAAGAGCAAGAAAGAGTGTTAAAAGAACAATAAAGGAAGTTAGGAAGTATATATACACACCAGAATCAAATTGGGATAGTGATAAAGGAAATGAACCTGTAAATGATAATATGGGTTACGCTGATGTAGATTCTTAAAATGGAACCAAAAATTGATTTAGTATATTCAATTTTTATAGAAATTATTCTGTAAAGATTATTAGATAAAAATGAAATTATTTTCTTAAATTTACAACACCTTTCGAAAAAGATGAAACTGAATCGCAATTAAAACGTTTAGGAAAAGTTGAATGATAAAAAAGAATATGTCTAGAACATAAATCACAACCAAGTGAAGAAAATAAAAGCCTGAATGCATCTATTGAAACGAAAACCAAAATACAAATAGACGAAGAGTAAGAAAATAAAGATGAAGAGCAAGAAGAATATTGTAATATCCCATGTGAAGTTGTTTACAAACAAATACACGCAAGTGTTTATAAACACCACCACGTGCTTCATCAAGAGGAACTTCCACCAGGGGGACCTGCTATCACCTGCAGACGACGTTTAGCCCCTCCTACGGAGCAGAAGACGAAATTGAAGCAGCAGAGCCACCGCCACCCAAGGGACGCTATAAATTGGACAGAAGAATCCAGCTCAGTACCAGTTCTCTGGTGACCCTCCTCTAGTCTGCTACGGGACTCTTGGAGTAACCTAACCCCAGGCCTCTAGTCTGCTACGGGACTACGCCTATCCTATCTCCTGGCTTATCCTGCTACGGGGCTCTGTCTGGGAATCCCAACCTCAGCCGCTTAGCCTGCTACGGGGCTCTGTTGGCAACTTAACCTGCCTCTGCTTGCTACGGAGCATTGGTTCCTTAATTCCACTCCTCTTAGCCTGCTACGGGGCTCTGTTGGAGATCCTGTCTGCGACCACTCGGTCAAAGACTACCTTTTACTTACCTTTTTAAATAGAGACCAAATTGTATAGTATTTTTGTACAAATACTCTTATAGTGGGTTTTTATAATAAAACTGGTAGTGGCAGTCGATTCCGGACACTCTTTTTATTAACAGCTCTACCTCTTCCTTATATGAGACGAAATCACACAAAGTTTTACAATATGAAAAATTGAAATTTTAAATAATAAATATTACAGTAAACACAGTATCCATTAAAAATATGTCAACCTATTACTTAACTGAAAAATCTAAATAAAAAGAACTTCAACCTGTTAAACTTGTAGATCTGGATAAGTTTCAACTATTTGAAAACTTATTAAACCGAAAATGGTTCAAATTATTAATACATTTAAATGATAAACTTAAAACTATATTACCAGATATATAATTAAGATACTGAAGAAGTAAAAAACGGCTTAATGAAAATGAGAATATTTATGCGATATGAAGGTTTGCAAAAATTTAATAACAGATTTACAAAACATATGCTTCTTTTTGAATCAAAACCTAGAAACTATATTAAACAGTAAACACTTTTGTGGATAATACGTCATAAAACTGAAATTTAAAAATATGTTATTTGTTATAATAAATTAGATGAGTTATAATAAGTATACCGTTAATCAGATAAAAGAGCTATGTATAGAAAAGAGTATCAAAGAACAGTCCGGGTTAAGAAAAGCAGAACTTATTTATTTATTTAAAACGATTATTTTAAAACATTTAAAGAAAGCCAAAAATACAGAACATATACCATTTTAACGAAGAGATCCTTTAAGAATCGAGAGTAAAACGTGAATCACTACCAATTAATGTAAAATTCTAAGATTTAGCATTCAAATCAAGGTTAGAAAGATGGAGATTTAAAACATATTATAAATAACTTGATCCTCTAGAACAATATAATATTTCAATATATGCACTGTTCAAGGAATGTAATATTTTTTTAGTTTTGCCAGCGGACTTAATGCAAAGTGGGTTCTGTGTGTAAAATTGTTCGTGTCTGGTTCCTTAGTTGCTATTCACGCGACATACAGTATTTAGTCGTATATTCATTGGAATGTTTTTCAATTCATGTAGATTGCTTTGTTGTTGTTATGGAAAAATTATATACATTTGTGTAAGCTACAAAAAAATTTATGATAATCGGCTTTTCTGAAATTAAAACCAGATGATCTATTCTTAACACATAACAAGTAAATTGAAGAAGTGACCTTCCTAATACTTTTAATAAATCTTTTCTGTTTGTAAAAAAAATATTTCAATATCAAACTATTTAATAAATATACTGAAATTCAGTTTAAACAAACATGACTCATTAAAATCTAATCTTTTAATAAACTGTTAATATAAGTAAAGAAAAGAAATTCAAAACCTTTATTTTAACAATAACAACAAAGAAGTATACCAGTAAATCAATTTAAAAGAGCTTATAACTAATGCTAAAGATATATTAAGAACAAGAATGAATGAGTTTGAAGCTAGAGGTTGTGGTTGGGCTATGAATATCAACTATTTAGAATTAGCACTTAAGAAATATGCTTCATATAGAGGATAATCAAATATAGAACAACGCAACAATGTTTTCAAAAAAGCCGATTATTTGAGTATTCAAAACAAAGATGAAAAATGCTTCTTATACTCAATTTATATAGAGATTTATACCCTTCTGAATATCGTAATGAACGAGTACGAACATAAATATCATGAGCATATGTAACTGGATAGTTTGTTGTCGCAATATGTAATAATTGTAATATGAACAAAAACACCAGAGGTGCAAAAAGTGCAGTCAAGTTCGTCAGCCTCAAAAAGTGTTGAGATGAGGATGGATGAGCCAAGTTCCTTGGTCACTGCATCTGAAACGAACCATTATGCAGTGTTTCAATTCTCTATCTCATTTGGAAGCACGTAATCAATAATGAGTGAGTAAATGAACCGATCTCTGTTTGAGTAAGGACAGTTTTTCGCCCATAGAAAATTCCATAGCACATTCCTTAAAATTCGGATATTTTTCATAGTCAAGCCATTATAAGCTACCTTCGTGTAGACATTCACATCTTCATATCATTGGGAAGTACCTAATGACTACGGACAATTTTTCGTCTATAAAAATTTCCCATAGCACATTCGTCACATTTAAAACTTTTTCCATACTCAGGTCATTATAAGATACCTTTATGTAGAGTTTCACGACTTATCTCATTGGGAAGTACAAAATCAAGGGATGAGCGAGTAAGTGAACCGATTTCTGCTTGAGGATTTCTGCTTGACATATTTTTTCCCCATAGCACTTCCTTAAATTTCGGACATTTTCCATACTCAAATCATTATAAGGTACCTTTATGCAGAGATTCATCTTTCTATCTCACTGGGAAGTACCTAATTAATGCTATGAGTGAGTGAGACAGTGAGTGAACCGATTTCTGCTTGGCTAAGGACAGTTTTGACCTATAGAAAATTTCGTTTAGTACATTGCTTAAATTTCATACCTTTTCCATACTCAAGTCATTATAAGGTACCAATATACAGACATTTACGTCAATATTTCATAAATAAGTACTTAATCAATGTGACGAGTGAATGAATGAACCAATATCTGCTTGGCTAAAAATTGTTTTTCACCCATAAAAAATCCCATTGCACATTCCTCTCATTTAAGACTTTTTTTCACACTCAAGTCATTATAAGGTACCTTTATGCAGAGTTTCACCTCTCTATCTCATTAGAAACTAGCAAATCAATGTGATGAGTGAATGAATGAACCGATTTCTACTTTGCTAAGGACAGTTTATATCCATGAAAAATTTCCCATAGCACTTCTCACATTACGGTCCTTTTTCACACTCAAGTCATTATAAAGTTCCTTTATGCACAATTTCACGTCATTATCTCATTGTGAACTAGCAAATCAATGTGATGAGTGACTGAATGAACAGTTTTCTACTTTGCTAAGGACAGTTTTTCGCCCATGAAAAGTTTTCCATAGCACATTCTTCATATTTCGGAATTTTTATACACTTACGCTATTTTAAAGTACTTTTATGAAGAGTTTCACGTTTGTATCTCATTGGGAAGTACCTAATTAATTTGATGAGTGAGAGGACGAACCTATTTATGTTTGGCTAAGGACAGTTTCTCGCCCATAAAAAATTCCCATAGCACATTGATCACATTTCAGACTTTTTCTGTACTCGAGCCATTATAGGGTGCTTCTATGCAAAGTTTCACGTCTATATCTCATTGGGAAGTACCTAGTCAATTTGAAGATTGAGAGAATGAACCGATTTCTACTTGGCTAAGAACAGTTTTTCCCCAATAAAAAATTTCTCATAACACATGCCACACATTTCGGAATTTTTCTATGCTCAAGTCATTATAGGGTACCTCTATGCAATGTTTTACGTCTCTATCTCATTGGGAAGTATCTAATCAATTTCATGAGGGAGAGAATGAACCGATTTGTGTTTGACTAAGGACAGTTTTTCGTCCATAAATAACTCCCATAGCACATTCCTCACATTTCGGACCTTTTCCATATTCAAGTCATTATAATGTACCTTTATGCAAAGTTTCACGTCTCTATCCCATTGGGGAGTATCTAATTAACTTGATAAGTGAGTGAGTATAAACGATTTCATACTTAGCTAAGGACAGTTTTTTGCCCATAAAAAATTTCCCATAGCACATTCCTTAGATTTCGGACTTTTTCCATACTCAAGCCATTATAAGGTACCAATGTGCAGAGTTTCACGTCTCTGTCTCATTGGGAAGTACCTAATCAATTTGATGAGTGAGTGAGTGAAACGATTTTTTTCCTGACTAAGGACTTTTTTTGCTCATAAAACATTCCATAGTACATTCCTCAGATTTCGGACTTTTTCCATATTCAAGTCATTCTAATGTACCTTTATGCAAAGTTTCACGTTTCTATCTCATTGGGAAGTACCTAATTAATTTGATAAGGGAATGAGTGAAACGATTTCTTGCTTGGGTAAGAACAGTTTTTTGCCTAGAAAAACTTTCCCGTAAAACATTCCTCAAATTTCGGACTTTTTCCATACTCAAGTCATTATAAGGTACCTTTGTGCAGAGTTTAACGTCTCTGTCTCTTTGAGAAGTATCTAATTAATTTGATGAGTAAACGAGTGAAACTATTTTTTTCTGGCTAAGGACAGTTTTTTGCACATAAAAAATTTCCCATAGCACATTCTTCAGATTTCGGACTTTTTCCGTACTTAAGTTATTGTAGGGTACCTTTATGCAAAGTTTCAAGTTTCTATCTCATTGGGGAGTAACTAATCAATTTGTTGAGTGAGTGAGTGACACGATTTTTTTCCTCGCTAAGGACAGTTTTTTGCCCATAAAAAATTCCCATAGGACATTCCTCAAATTTCGGACCTTTTTCTATATTCAAGTCATTATAAGGTACCTTTGTGCTGAGTTCACGTCTCTGATTCACTGGGAACTACCTAATCAATTTGATGAGAGTGAGTGACACGATTTTTTTTCCTCGCTAAGGACAGTTTTTTGCCCATAAAAAAATTCCCAGAGCACATTCCTCAGATTTCGGACTTTTTCCATACTCAAGTCATTATAGGGCACCTTTGTGCAAATTTTCACGTCTCTATCTCATTGGGAAGTACCTAATCAATTTGATGAGTGAGTTAGTGAGCGAGTGAGCCTGAAAACTGCATATTTTCGGGGTCCTGTACTCGAATATGGTTGAAGGTAGGAATGTGAGATTTGACGTATGAGTACATCTGTGGGTGGGATATCTCCTTACATTCTAAATTTCATGTTTCTACCCTTAATAGAATCGTTTTTACAAAGCCTCGAAATCGGCGACAAGTGATTTTGAGAAGGAATTCTGTATACTGATGAATAACTCAGTCTTTGGAAAAACTATGGAAAATATTAGAGAAACATATAAGCCTATAAAAGTAGAATGTGATTTCGCAAAGTAGGAAACTAATTGCTCAGCCACATTTGAAAAATAGAATTGTTTATACAGAAAATTCAATGCAATAACATTGAATAAAACCTAACTACCTACTAAGAAACATATATGTTGGAAGGGAATATTAGACCTATCAAAATATTTAATGTATGATTTCCACTATAGTGTGATGAAACCGAAATATAAGGAGAAAATAGAAATATTTTACATAGATAGCTATATTTATCATATTCAAACAAAAAATTATACAAAGATATAAACAATTATAATTGATTACTTTGATACAACTGAATATTCAGAAAATAATGGATACAAAATATCACAAATAAATAAGAAAATATTTGGTAAGATGAAATATGAAGGCAGGGTACATTCTTATAGAAGAGCTTGTTGGTTTACGATCGAAAATGTACTCAATTAAAGCACCACAAATCTTTTTAACTGAAAAATACTTTAAAGACATGACATATATAGTTTGAAAATAAGTAAGTTAGCATTAAATTGTGAGGATGAAAAAAGATTTTGAAAGAAGGAATAAATACTCTGCTATATGGTCATTAGAAGAGAAGCAGAAATTAAAAAGTAAAATTTGAATATAAAAATATCATTTTGTATAAATATAAATAAAACTTTTGTGAACCATGCAACAAATACATACTTACATTGAAAAACATAAAACACTCAAACACGCAAAGAAAACTGCAAAGCTAAAGTTTGTAAGAACTGTAGGAAAGAAAAATATAAAACTCGTTTTAGAAATATAGAAAAAGTTTCTTCTTGTCGCAAATTTCTTTATAAAATATCACCCTTAACACGTTTAAAATGTCAAAAGCAATCTAAAATAGACCCGAACAACCAAATGCTAAAAAATGTGTAGAGTGTAGAAAAATAAACCAAACTTTAAATATGCTATAACCAAAGGCACTCAAGGGCTACACGATGTTTTTCGTTATGTAGTATTTATACTATTTTATCACCGAAAGAAGAAGAGAAAACTGTATTAAAACTACCATCTAGATATACAAAACATCATGAATGCCTTAAATAAGGTACGTGCAGGTAAATACGCCATGATATGGCTGTTGGATTTTTTATGGATTTAGTTTTCATGAAACGCAAAGAACAAGATTTGTTGCGTAGCAGAGTAGCCTTTCCGCGTGTAGAAAAATGTAACAATGATGCGACACACTTATATTTTGTACCCAAGGCAAAAGAAAAAAAGTGTTACAAACTGGCGTATTTACAACCACGTGCAGGTAATTACGCCAAGTATAGAATGCCACTAGAAACTTGTAATAAATCTTACAACTGCTTACATCGTCTGTATGATACGAACTCAAATATAACTACACAATATTGCTGAAGCAAGAAATAGAATAACAAAAGTGCAAGATGAAGATAAAAAGATAAAATGTAAAAACGATAATCTCCAAAGTTGAAATTAATGTTCCAAACTGAAAAGTTTTAATCCGTAAGAAGATAAAGTGCTACACTATGACTTAGAAAAACTACACCGATATTACATGCAACATGTGGGACAAACGAAAACATTTCCTGCACAAGCTCTAGCGTATTTCGCTGCACCATGTTTGGTATTAATTTAATAGCCATGGAATCACAAATACTGAAGTTACACTTACAAAACAAAGTGTTCTTAAATGGACACGAAATGAGGCGTACATTGCTGTAAACAATCGGGTGTTCTGAGATAGTACGGTACTAATAACGTATTCTTATCTCTATTGAAATAGTAACGTCCTTCCGCGGAACATTTCGCAAGCAAACAACACTGCACGGTGTGGCAACCTCAGCGCTGTCTCCCAGAGTATTCGTCAAATGGGATTTGTCCAAACCCATGGTATATATTGGAGGCACATTCTAGTGGATTTCGTCGGGAACGTCCCAGCACTGAACACTTGACGTATTTAGCTGCACTAACGTATATACCTGCAATTACCTTATAATATTAAAAAAGAAAAACTATTATATATATACAGTATATGATACAAAGTCTTATAAAATAATATTTATCAACTCCATATTTAATTCTGGAAATGAGGATTGTTTAAATTGCAAATATTGTTTGTAGTGTATATATGTTTATTCTTTTAAATTTATTCTTTATGATATTAAATATTAAGGTTCTATGTGCTATGCCATTATATGTTAGTTAAAATATTGCACTAAATAGTATAGATCAAAGTGAAATTGCTCTACGATAATTAGGCGCTTATGGTAGTTGAAGCACTGTGCTAAATAATATTGGTCAAAAAGTATCCTTGAAGTAACCTACTTTGACTACTGCGGCGGAAGGGCAGATTGAATAACGAAAACAATTTAGGTCTAGGTTCTATAATTGTTTATTTCTTGCCCCAAACATACCATTAGAAACACACTTTTTACATTAAATCTCTTATTATTTTCTGACCTTCTAATGCAGAAAAGACTTTATAAATGTTCTCTAGGTATTGTACTGTGTTTAAAAATCATTATAGAAAAAAAAAGTCAAAGAATAAGAATATTGTTTACATTTTAAGATAAATTTAATAATGTCTAACTAAATTGCAAAATATGAAATAATATAAACCGGAGGTTCTCACCTTTTCCACTACTGTACTACCAACCAGTGATCATACAAATCAACCAGCAGTGGCTGGCGTGCCACAGGTTGAATTGTACACTTTACACATATGCAATTTTAAAATAAAGAAAACATTAACGTTGATAAATGATCAAACAAATGTAAAAAGGTGGACCTTAAAGAGCTTAAATTCACAGTTTCTAGTTTTTGAAAATATCTTTCATATATAACTGCTTTTCCTTGGCACAGTCGAAAGCGTTACAAATTGAGTAGATCATTTCAAAAAGTCGAATTTTATTATAGAGTTTCTCGCTTCTATCTTTTAATCAGGCCGGATAGTCAAAAGCCTATTGTACTTGACTCTTGGAAATACTATAAACAGCACTAATTTAGTACTTGACCAGTGTATAAATCCAGCATGACTCGCGCGGCGCAAAATGAAGTGAAAGTTTTCATGGGGACTTTCAAGCATATAATATTCTGATGGACTTGAAGATATCCCCGTGTCGTATTCGATTGGGTTGGGCAAAATTTATGTAGGAATTCGGGTACATTATTTTTATACATACCAGTACCATAAAACGTGCTAACTGTATGCTCGTTAATATCATTTGAAGAAACTTTATGTTTAGTAGTTTGTAGATATATGCATCACAGGAAATATATGTGTGCATAAGTTTTCATGCCTGGGATGCTAAAACACGATTTCCACAAAATCTATTTCAGCATAGCTATTTAAATTGAGTTACAGAGGAGCGCAGACAATTTGAACCATTAATGAAAGAGGGCTAAATTAAGGCACTGTAAGAGAATGTGAAAGCAATGTGACGTACGTAACATGTTGACTTTCTTTTCTGACTTTCTTCGACCTTCATAATGAAGATATCGCTTCACTTCTTTTTTGTTAGAAAGATGGAAAATTCAGCATTCAATTGGTATAAAATACATCATCTATCAATCACCAATAAAAATTGCACGAATATGCAAAACGCCGTGACGTACACACAATGAAATGGACATGGAAGTCAGACATCGAGAAGAAAACGGTAAATTCTGCTCTGCTTTTGGATGTGTATGCTCGAAGAAAATTGCGCTTATAGGTGACTACAATTATGTTATTTCAGCATTGGAACCGAGGTTTTCGATGCATCGGTATCTTAGCAAAAGGAAAAAACATAATTAGCGTGACGTACGTAACAGCGTGCACTTTGACTACAAGAAACAATTGTGGAGGAGGAATACTCTGAACAGAAAGTCGTAAAGTTTATTGAAACATTGAGAATAAAAGGCAAAAATACTTTAGAAAATGCGAACAGAGATCGATAGAAAAGCCATACAAGAAATGTAAACCAATATAAGTTACTGACATGATAATGCACAGTCGTGTGTAAGTGGCAGATTACAAAATTCAACATAGTATGAAAAATAGAAAAAATGAGCTTAGAGACATACAGTGTGGCATTTTAATTAGTAATGTTCAAATCTTTCAGGTGCTCGTGTTCAAAAGTGAAACGACCTCGTTTCTCATGGGGTTTTGGAAGAACTCTCTGGATGTGATTTCGTTCCAGAAGTGAATCATAGTCGTCTACACGTGAATGAAGATAAGAATGTGTCTTTGCCCTGGTTATTTTTATGCATGCATTTTACTCGGTACATTCTATCACTTTCGAGGGGCCGCGGTGGCTCAGTGGTAGAGCGTTCACCTCTGGTGCTTGGGGTTCCGGGTTCGATCCCAGCCCCCGCCAAGTGAACTTTGTGGTGGACAAACACCGTGTGCATGGGTTTTCTCGGGGTTCTCCCGGTTCCTCCCACTTTCTTCATTCCACCATTTCATTCATTTCTCATAATCACCGTCTCCTTTAGCCTAACCGGTATAACCGTGGGACGTAAAACTCAAAGATTTCATTTCATTTTTCTATCACTCGACAGTAGTTACGTGTCCCACATATGTTTTATGTCTCCGCCGACTGCATGTGTCACTGGAAGATAACTTTCGATCACGATGTCAACATTTTAGGAGGGAAGCAATTCGTCACTAACACTTTGCGAAATATTTTCCTCACATTCATCTGGATCTTAACATATGTCACTCCCAGTGCTGCTGAACAACTGTTCACCTGGCAGTGTGCAATTGGTATGAGTTTTTCAGGATCGGCACTTGTGTTCTCATATATCACAGCAACTACCGTTTCAGTAAGAACAACATATCTTGCAGACTTGATTTCTTTTAGTTGCTGTAACTTCACGTCCGTGAAGTGAAGTCCGCAAAGTGAAAAGCATTCAATTTGCTGGATATTTTTGACAGCGACAGAATGGAAATCATTAGCGTCTTTTACTACTGTTTTTCCTTGACAAACACGGAACGAAACTGCCCTTTTCACCTTTGCTTCAAGTCCAGCATGTGCTCCCTTTCCGTGATACTTTCGTGAAAGTTCCAGTCTTTTGGTATAATTTCATTTAACAGCATTAGATAGGCCATGGATTTCCGGTTCTGAAAATGTTGGCTTGCTTCGTCTGTTCATGAATGAGTTTTTAAATGGACATTTCAGCGAAAGGTTATTGATGATTAAATCATTGAAGATGGCTACTTCGAAGGTATCATGGTGTTTCGTGTCAGATATAACTCCATTACTTCGCTCTTCATTGTTCAAGTATGCTACTACGGTATAAATGCGGACAGTAGGATCGCTGCGTTTGACCAGTGGTCCGCCGTAACTTCGTTTCGATGCTTAATATTGATTCGTAATTTTCTACGAAGTTTGTCTGCAGAACCACTTCATTCACATGGAGCCCCATTTCATTTCTTTTCTTTTCTTTTTTCTTTTTTTCTTTTTTTTTTTTTTTTTTTTTTTTTTTTTTTTTTTTTTTTTTTTTGAATGTTATCAGTTCCCAATTTTGTCTTCTTACGTTGTATGTGTGAGGCCGATACACTAGTAACTGTTTCTACATTTCTGTCACATATGATTGAAAGTCACAATGAACAGTTTCTAGAATGCCTCTCTTCCATTGAAAAACTTCAATCAATTCCTCAGGATCTTCTGGTTCACACAACAGACCTTGGATGTAAACAGGGGTAAAAGTGTGGGGGAACGCCGTCCTCCCATCTCGAAAAAATATGTACGGCGTCCCCTAGTTTCTAAAAAATTACAATGAGCAAAGATATGCAGGGGGAACGGCGTGGCGTCATGCCGCTACCTACCGTCCCCTCACCTTTTCAGATCCACTTTTACCCTCGATGTAAATTAATTTACATTACATATAGTAACATGATACTTGATATGCAATAGTTATTACTATTTGCCGTGACGTACGTAACAAATACCATTATGTTACGTAAGTCACGCATTTAGTTCGTTGGTCACGCACTTTATTGGTTAACAGATGCTACAAAAGTTTGCTGTAAATTCCTACTATTAGAAGGCATAATCTATTTTAATAATTAAACGAATGACAGTTGTCCACTCGCTTTTCATTGTACAGGATAAACTTAACCACCTTTTCCGTGACGTACGTAACATAACACCACAGGTCTTCTCGATTTCGCTGCTACTACCGATGCCTACCCACATAGAGCTGATAATTTCCGTTTTGGCCTCGAAGGTAACATTCCATAGATGATATTTCTATGAAGAATAGTCAAAGTATTACAGACGTGCTCAGTGGAAAAATAACTAAACGATGCACTTGCCTTTTATTTCACAACAGCACATTAAAGCACTTTCTGTTACAAATAAGCTGATTATTTTACAATAGACAACAATTTCATAACAAATTCTGCAATACATGTAACTACACTTCATTCTCTTTCTATAGATGTATAGCATGTTATAGTGGAAGCATTATGGTTTTTGCCCTTCAGTGCCTGACTTATTTGCTTTCACCCAATATACAATGGAAGATTGATTCCGAAAATTTTGTTATAGTGACTTACACATGGAAGATAAGAAAGATCACTAACATCGTTCGATTATCGGAGATTACGAATTGAAGCTGACCTGAAGCATATCTGCGGAAAACGACACGGGAGGTTGCCCAGAGACTAAACTAAGAGTTGACCAATCGGCAGTAGTATGACATTTGGAGAAACTTGACAAAGTGAAAAGACGAACAAATTGACCGAGAACCAAAGAAATTCTCGCTTTGAATCTGCTCTACACTGCTGATACTTCTGTACTACAAAAGCGATCCCTTTTTCGAACATATTCACACAGGCAAAGAAAACAAAATCTTGTACGGCAACCATCGAATTTTATTAATGTTTGGATGAAGTCATATATGATCAGTTAATCATAATGTGGTGTTACCATATTTTCAAATGTCAAAAACGGGAAAAGTTTGAACAAATATTTTTTGCGATATATTTTTCACAAGTTTCAACTTACTTTTCTGTCTTAGATACAATACTTTCAAGTTATACAAATATATTTACATCAATTTTACGATCTTATTGTTCAAGTTACTTCTCTCGTCTGTCCACTGAACTTTAAACCCAGTTCTAGAAGTATTTTTGAATCTGCATTTACAAGTCAGATATAGTTATAACCACGGCCCGGATTTTGATGATCTAAAAATCTGTAAAGAATTACCTCTTAAATGAAACAAAAAATCCTGTAAAATAACCTAAAATTAGAAAAATTACCCAAAAATTCGTACAAAACTCAATTTTGTTTTGTAAAATACGTAGTATTTCTGTCATACACATACTTGATTTATCACCAAAACATTGGTAAGAATTTACAAATATCATAGTATTACAACTAAAGAAAAACATATTAACTCTTATTCTGCATTACATTAGATGACAGTGATGATTTGCAGATCCTTGAAGGAAAAATAAGATCGACTGCCGACCAACTTATTTCTGTACATGAAAATAAAACCTTTTCACATCTACAGATGCGATTGAAGCATACTTGATACGCACTGCATCACTAGATTTAAGTTCCTCTTCGATGCCTGCTATGTTAGTCTTCCCCTTGGAATACAACATTTATACCCTGAATTTTTGTCAAGAATACGTTTCATTTTATCTGATTCTAAAATATCAATTTCACCAGGGATATTCTTCAAAGCATCTTCAGTTGTTCTAACTATATTAATCATATTGTCGAGAGGCACATCTTTCTCTTGAAGACGCGTAATATAATAGTTGCCGACAAGCATTCGAAGTGTGCCTTCATGTATGGCAAACTTCCCTCTTTCTCACTATCAGGAAACAATTCTTTGGACGTTTTGTATAGTCTTGACGTCTTCTGTTTCGAAAGAATTTATTATTTGTTTCACCGTATGAAACTTGTCACGGTAGTACATACACCTCAGAGCATAGACTAATGATACACTGTGATGGAAGCGGTATGTTTGGAGTCTGGGATTTGAAAAGTTCTATTTGTGACAGAGCTTTTACAAATCCCATCTTTGTGAACGACACAAACTTGTCTGCTTCGGGCAATTTGGCTTTAACTTCTGCAGAAGGTGTGAGATAGAGAAGTGGCATGTACATCGTCGAGTAAATTAGTTTAATTGCACTTTCAGCTTCGATCATATAAAGCACTGCAGCAGCCAGAAACAGCAATATACCTTTATGCCTTAGTCATTCAATCTCAAGAATGCCATCAATCTATCGAAGAGACGACATATTCCTCAATAGTTCACTGATTCCGAAATTTCAGTTGTGAGCAAGAATATTTCACCAGGGTTGCCTACTTCCAAATTACCCAGTATTACATTAGCAACGTAACGGCCTTCTCTTCCACATCATTCGCCTCATCATTGGAGACAAATATCTTCCCTTCGTGCTGAGTGACCTTCAAAAATAAAACGTTCAGTTCCACCTGAAGTGCAGTTAAGTGCAGTGCATCTGAAGTCGCCTTCCAAACGAATAATTGCTTCTTCACCATGATGTATTGTGCGAACTGTAAATAAGGAACTCGACAATGTTATATTTTGCTATTTTTCAAATAGACTTTGTTTTACACCTTTTAAGTAGCGAAGACTTAATTTCACTGTGAAAGACAGCAGTAAATGAAGTTTAATGTATTTAACGTAATATATGCTATGAGAAACTATTACAATAATCCTCTAGGGAACACAGTAAAGCATTAACAACAATCCAAACTTTGGCTCCTGAACTTCGCCATTTGTCCTCTGAACTACTCTCTTTCTTTTTGAACACAAGACGATCGCATTCTGAAGCAGGTACATATCAGCAGTAATGTTGCGTTTACTTGCAACATTGAAAACAGAACTCATATCTTAACCCATATCAATTTATTCTTTTTACTTCAACACTACCTCTAAAATAATAAATTGATGTGCCTCTTTTCTATTGCGTACAAACACTCACACTCTAACGAAGTATGATAAATTTGGACTTTTCAAACGACTTTGTTAATATGTCAGAATTTTTTCTCAGATTCAATATGTAGCAATTGTACTTTCTTTTGTTCGCAACACTGACCCACAAAACACTGCTTGATTTCAATATTCCTGCTTCCTTATCAAATTCGGGATTTTTTCGTGAGTTTTACAATACTGATGTTATCCACTCTAATTGCAAGTGTATCATCTTTTCTGATTGAACTTAATCCACTTGTCCACTGATTGAACTTGATCTTGATAACCACAAAATTTCTTTCGTTGTTTTCGAAGAGGCTACAAATTCTGCTTCAGTTGTTGATAAGGCCACGGTTGGTTGAAGCTTGTTTTTCCATTGGTGCACCAGCAAAAGTAATCAGTACGTCAGTGGTAGATCTTCTGCTTTTAACATTACCTGCCTAATCAGCGTCACTGTATCCGTACAGAGTTGAATCTTCCTCACTGCTTCTTTGATATAAAATGCCATAGTTTGAGGTTCCCTTTAGATATCGTCAGATCTTTAGTGCTTTCCAATCTCCTTCGCAGTGTTTCTGCATCACTCTAGCAACTTTTGAAACTGAAAATACTATATCAGGTCGCGTAGTCACCATCAAATATATTAAAGAACCTAAGACTTCTCTATATTTGGTTGGGTTTCCAATAGTTTACTATCACTAACTTGATTGTGACCACAGGGGTACAACTTTTCCATCTTGAAGCGTTGGAGAATTCTTCTTATACACTCTGATTGGTTAATAAAAACTTACTCATCTCTTCTTTCGATTTGCATTCCTAAATAGGAGTTTGGAATACCGGCTGTGATTTTAAAATTCTTTTGTAATTCGTTTACAAGTGTTTCAATTTCTTCCTTATCTCAACCTGCAATTAGTCCATCATCCACAAACAAAGTAACAAATAACTTTCGACCACTTTTGTTTCGAGTGAACAAACACGAGTCAGATGTTCTCACCAATAATACTTGTTTCTTTAGAAAGTCCATAAATTTCTTATTGCAGCATCTTGGGGCCTGTTTCAAACTATACAAGCTAAGATTTAGTTTGCACACTTCGTCAGCTCCGTCTTCAAAACCTTTTGGTTGCGACATGTACATCTCTTCTTCTATGTCACTATTATAAGAACCCAGTCTTTACATCAACATTGTAAGCATGCAAATTTCCTTTCGCTGCAACTGCGAAAATTGTCCTTATAGTTTCATAACGCACCACAATACTAAATGCTTCATCGAAATCAATATCCTTTTCTTTAATATGACCCCTTGCAACAAGTCTTGCACGAAAACGAGCTACTGTCCCATCATCATTTAGCTTTGTGCGATAAACCTACCGATTATCAATTATTTTCACATTGTTACGACTAAATCCCATGTTTTATTTTCTTTAAGGACTCTACCTCTTCCTTCGTGGCTGAAATTCGTTCAGATTTATTTTCCGAATTAATCCCTTGCTCAAAAGTAACAGGATCATCAGTGTTACTTAACGCTGAATATGCAACACCAATGAAAAAGTCATCACTTGTCATCCGGCTGGGCTGTTTCTTTTCTCTTTGAATTCACTGATATGACGTATCGTCTGTTGATTCATTTGTCTGGCCTTCACTTTGTGTGCACAAGCTGCTGTCACTGACAACTTCGCCTTTAAGATCACTCGCACTGGATATTGGCCTCTCTTTCTCTTGATGTGGTATCTATACTTCTGGGAAGTTAGTGTGTTGGTTTTCTTTTCCTATGAGTTGTCCATCACTCAGCTGTTCTGCTTTAAACAACACATCGTAGGGTTTTATTACTTTGTTTTAAAAAGACACTTACACTTGATATCGATCGTACTGGTTCAAGTATCCGACCATATAACCAAGGACAACTTTATTGTCAAATTTCTTATGAAATTCTTTCGGAATGTGAACAAAACATTTTGTTCCGAACACTTTTAGATGTTTCAGGCTGTCTGACTTAGTATTGTTCCATAATTCACTTGGTGATTTACTTGCGATAGGAGTAGAACCTGTGTAATTCAACTAGTAAACAGCCGTATCAAGCTTGGTGCCATAGATTTTTACTCAATCCGCTCACGATAACATTGATCCGGCAAGTTCAAGAACAGATCGATTTTTTCTCCTGCACTACCGTTCTGCTCGAGTGAATATGGTGCCGATATGATAAAAGAAAAGCCTTTATTTTGAGCTGTATTTCTCACTTCCTTGTTATTAAACTCTCTTTCACTATGACAATTCAAGAATTTAACTTTGTAACTTGCGTTTTCTGCTTCGTTCAGAAAACTCTAAAGGAATATTTTGACCTCACTTTTGTGATTAATGTAGAAAATTCTTCTAAATTTACTGAAATCATCTTCAACACGTTTGATCCGATCTATATATATTTATGCGGGGTGACGGCCTTTAAATGATGTTGAATCCGATCGTCATACATATATAAGGGTAACCAAGAAAGTTCTGTTGCTTTTTGTGGAGGTCTGTGTTCAATTAGCCCTCACACCGTAAGTTCAATGCGAATGGAGATAAGCCATAGGTTAGTTGTTGGTGTAGGTATATCCAACATACTATCTGGTTGTGGCATGTTCAGTTTACACCGTGAACTTCCGTAAAGACAGAGTGAACATGGGACTTTCACAGAGCGTCATAAAGGCGTGTATGCTGTACGAGTTCAAACTGGGATGAAACGCTGCTGCAGTGGGCCGAAAGATCTGCCAGGCCTTTGGTGTGGGTGCCGCAGGGGTGTGGACAGCAGGTTTATGTAAGAGGGGCCCGTCGTTTTTGAGGGGAAGCCAGCTACAATGTGCGAAGCCAAAAGAAATTGTGTTGCAGGTAGTGGTTTTGAGGCCTGGAAAAACAGGAAGTTTTTTATTTCCTTCCCAAAAACTAAAAACACTGGTTTTTAGCTTATTCGCTTTTTCACCATAGGGGCCGTCCACATATTACGTAACGCTATTTTTGACCAATTTTTAGCCCCTCCCTCCTGCTTGTCACACTTCGTAACGCAAGGCCGAACCCCTTCCCCTTTGTTACGTAACACTTTTTGATTTTTGTTTTTTGATCAATTTTGATTCTTTTGGGGGTTATTACAATAAAAAATATTTTTTTAATGGTAGAACTTTTTATTATAAAATGCTTATATTATTGTGACTGTAGTTTTAGCGTTTTTCGCCAACAAATCAAAGTATTAAAAAATGGTAGACCTCTAATATTATTTTAACCCCATAAGATTGTTTAATTAACAGATCCTAATTCTTCAAAACTACTGTCGTTTCCCCAACGAGATCGCAGCCATCATTTTGGGTCACTGGTGATTGGCAAGGAGAAAGTACTGCGGAAGATACAGTTAAAACGGGATTTAAAGAAATAACATCGACCTCGTCTTCCGAGATCCAGGATACTATGTGCATTTGAAATTCGCCAGTGTCAACGATGCAAAGTTCTGTTGTTCGTCGACCACAGATTCGAAATGGCTGCACACGTGAAGGTGCAGAAACATCTCGTTTGTGAACAAGCTTTCGAGCATCTTCTTTGGATTTTGGACTTCAGTTTACCACTTTACAAATTCTTATTATCCTAATTAAGTGCGAGAATACGAATATACCCAATTTCTTCAGAAATATTCGAATGAAAAAATAAAAAATAGTACGACATTAATATCCGACGAATTAGGTTTCTAATATATTTTCATCTGCAAATCGTGAATCGTTCCGTCACGGAAAATAGGGGTCTATTATTTCATGAAAAAGAGTTTCTTCTCTTTCACATGCGAAACTTCTTCAAAGAAAAGAGTGGGTAATGTTTCGAATCAATAGTTTTAAACAGTGTTCTCAGAAATAGCGATAGGAGTGGGAAAGCGAAAGAATTTTAAATCTGTGGTTACGATCACTAGCAACTAACTCCAGAAAAGCGTGTGTCGTAAATGCAATGCTGCGATAGCCACAAAACGGAGTTTTATTGTATTGTAATACGCACAGGGTTCTTCACCAGTCATGCTAGTGTCTAGTAAGTCTTCGAATCACTTCTGTATGATTCAATTTATATAGACTATAGTTCGCAACTTTGCAAAATAATGGAAATATCTATGTACCTACCCACCTATCTATCTATCATTATATATATATATATATATATATATATATATATATATATATATATATATATATATATATATGCGAGAGTCATTTAACTCGAACTGGCAACACTGCTACGATTCTAGTGTTGTGTGGGCACGAGACAAATTACGAACGTAGTGTGTTTCGTATATGTGTACGAGTCAGTTCAATGCTTCTGCGGTCCCATATTACGGTGTGTGTGGCGAGTAGACATTGTGAAAGTGATTGTTGTGTGAAATTCCGCCCTAATGCAATGTTCACACGTGCAGAACAGGTGTGTTTATGAAATTCCAGGTGGCACGAGGGCGAAATGCTAGGACGATTTACAGAGGATTAGTAGAGGCCTGTGATGAATCTGTTCTACCGTATCGGACAGTGGCGAGATGGGTTGCAGCATTTCAGGCGGGACGACAGTCAACAGACAAATTGCACGGTGCAGGGCATATACGAACGGCTACGGACGAAATTCATCTGGCAAGACTACGGACACTGTTTGATGGTGATCGGCACTGGACTTGTAGTGAATTGGCGCAGGAGATGAACATTTCTTTCGGATCAGTGTTCCGCATGCTAACACAAGATTTTGGCATGCGGAAAATTGCAACCAAATGGGTACCCCGTGCTTTGACCGAAGTTCAAAAATGGCATAGATGGGAATGTGCGCGCCTACACCTTCAACGTTACAAGGAGAAAGGTGATGACGACTTGCACCACATTATTGCAAGTGGTGAAACATGGGGAAGATCCTACGAGCCTGAATTGAAACGTCAATTTAGTGAATGGCGCCACCCAGAATCTTCACCACCGAAAAGCTTAGGCAAGAGCCAGCGAACGTGTAGGTGATGATGATAATGCCATACGACCACGAAGGCATTATCCAGTCACATCAAGTTCCACCGCGCGTTATCGTCAATGCTGCATACTTCAGTCACAATTTGCAACCAGCATTGCGGAGCAAACGTCCACACCTCCTGGAGTCTGGACCAATTCTCCTACACGATAATTTCAGATGTCATACAGCCAATCCAGTACAGACTCTGTTACGACGATGGGGTTGGGAGGTACTGGAGCAACCACCATACTCCCCGGATATGAACCCCTGCGATTTTTGATCTTTTCCCAAAAATTAAAGAACCTCTCAGGGGCAAACGTTTCAGAGACATTCCCAGCATTGTTCGTGCCTTAGGGCCCACTGTCAACACCTTCTTACAAAGTGGGGCTTTGACAGGTATTGAACGGTTACCAGACTTCTGGCGAAGGGTTCAAAAGACTGGTGGAGACTACATCGATGGCAGAGACTATATCAAAGGACTGTAAGCTTCTTGAGCTGAGTGAATCACTACATTCCATTTCACAACTATGTTGCTACTTCGAGTTAAATGACCTTGGTATAATGAAAGTGACTACATTTGTAACTTAACTCTTGAACCACCCGATCGATCTCGATCAAATTTGCAACATAGATGAGGTTCGGGCATGGGATAGTTTTTATCGTTTCACTTTGAAGTTACACTTTGAAGAGAAGGGGAAGATATAAAAAAAAATGATCGAAAATGCCCAATATTAATGTCGAATCCATATTATTTGGAGTGCTGATATGAACCGTGACACTTCCGATGCCGCTGAAATCCAAATTCAGTCCCTGTTGGTACTCCTAAAGGGATGGTGACATAAAAATAATTGCAAATTACCGATTAATTGAAATTCAAACTGTAAAAACCGAATAGCATTGTTTATTTTCACCAAATTTTCCATCTGATATAAATATGTCTTTGTTTAAACACTAGTTACAGCATACAAAAAATGTAATGCAGTCCTACTTGCAAATCAGTTTAGTTCCATTGTTTTATGGTAGTATTTATAGTACCTTCTTCAAACGTTTGTATTCAAACTGTCAAATATAAATCGCAATAATTTCTGAAATCTGCTTTCTAAAAAAAATATATATATATATAAACTAATTATTTGCTGAACAAAACTATATAAATTCACTAAAATTCAAGATCTTAGCTGTTGTATGTATATACGATTGTAGTTATATTGTATCACATCGTGTCTGATGAGGCAAAAGAGTTAGTTGGCGAAACTGTAACACGTGTTGAATTTTAATGAAAATATATAGTTTTGCTCAGCAAATAATTAATTTATATTTAATTATAATAAACCATATTATTTTTCAATCAGTATAAGGAAGAGATACCTTACTATTTTTCGATTGGTATGGTAAAATAGTATTTTTCCATACTATTTTACCGCAAATTATTAATTATATGTAAAATTTGTTATTTTTAAGTGACAGAAGCGATGTAATATTACGATGTTGTTTTAAAAGCTGGTAATTTGGGGGGGGGGCAGGAAATCGTTTGGGGGGCCTGGTCCCGATGGGGTACACCCCTGGGGTGCCGTGACTACACGGACAGTGCAGCGGTGATTTAACAAGTTTAAGGTCGGTGACAAAACACTCGAAAACGCACCACGTGCCGGAAGACCAACACATGTACAAAATGAAGATCTTCAGGCAGCAATTGAGGCGAACAATGGACAAAGATGTGAGGGATTGGGACTAAAATTGAGTGTTGGTCTTCGGAGTGGAGAAACCATTCCGAAGCACTTCCATCAACTTGGGAAGCACTACAAGTTGGGTCGATGGGTCCCACATCACTTGACTCCGGGCAATGCGAACAGACACCTGTATTTCTTTGCTATCTCGTTGGAAAAAGTCATTTCTGGATAAGGTGTTCAAATGTGATGAGAAGTAGGTCCTGTACGAAACTCTACGGCGCAGTCATTATTGATTACCATCTCATGAACAGGTTCTGAAATAGTCGAAACCAGCACTGCACCAGAAGAAGGTCCTCCTGTGCCTTTGGTGGACTGCTTGCGACATCGTGCATCAGGTCAGAGCTGGTCAGAGCATCAATGCTACTGTGTACTGTCAGCAGTTGAGTCGTGTTCAAGAAAAACTCAACTGGAGTCAGCACTTCTGAATCGCAAAGGGGTCCTCCTCTTACAGGATAACGCTAAGCTTCTCGTGGCTAGGAGCTCCTCGTGACCCGGGACATCATTCTACGGCTTGGATGGAAAATACTATTGCATCCGCCATACTTTCCAGGCATTGCACCGTCCGATTATCACTTGTTATATTTTTTGGACCATCACCTTAGAGGACGCGAGTTCAAATCCCTAGTAGAAGTACAAAATGCACTTGATATCATCTTTTTATGATCCAGCAAGTTCAACCGGAATGGAATCCATGGCCTTCCAGAACGTTGGTAGATGGCCGTCGATGATGGTGACGTCTATTTTCGATCTTCCAGGTATATCTTAGGTGACATATCGATTTCGAAGGTGGTGGGTGAAAAAGCGACAGAACTTTCTTGGTTACATTTATATAACGGGGCCTTTAAAATTAAAGGGAGAAAAATTGGTGATAACCTTGAAGTGAGCTCGACTTGTAATCCCTTCCTAAGTCGTATGAAGAAACCCTAAGTGTGTGTGTTCTGTTTAGTCTGCAATTTCCATCAACACATAAATATCGTCTTAGTATAGGAAGAATGCATTCTGCTTAATAGTTCTCTTGTGCCCAGTCAGATCACATTCTGAATTAGAAACATGATAAATGAAGGCTCCCCTTTTTGTCCTTTCTACTTTCTTCTAGTGAGTATGTATATTGTTTAGATGTGATGTTTTAGAATACTATCAATTTTGTCGGTGTCGTGATCGGGCTATTTTTTCGTATTTTTCTTTGCTAATTTCGGGGTATTGAATAATGAATGTTCCTTCAACAACTAAAGCGTTGATCAGAAACAACATAATTTGCGGGCATTGGCGCTAAGTGAAGATAGAATTACGGAACTTTGTATGATTCCGATTCGAATGCTTATGATACTGACGAATTCAGTAGTGTATCGAAGTAAGGGGGCAGCGAATCCTCTGGTGTTGAGGAAGAAGTAGTTCCACGTATTCGGAAACGGGAAGCCGTATGGACACAGATTTAGACTGGAGGTGGACTGAAAATATTCAGCAAAAACTACAAAACCTGCTTTCTGCGGAGAACTCGGCATAAGTGTCAGTGCTCATGGTGAAACTTAAGCACTTGCCACGTTTCAATTATTTTTTGGTGCAGGCGTGTTTGATATTATTTCAAAAAAGACAAACAGATACGCACAGGAGGAGATTCGAAAGATGAAAGAAAAGAAACAAACAGATGTATACATTCTAAGTACAGCTCATAACGACGTAATGATCGAACAACAATCATACTCGAAAGGTAGACATCAAAAAATAAAACCTGCCGCCATTGCAGATTACAACACATACAAGATTGGAGTCGATAGGTCATATCAGATGCTGTCCTACTACAATTTTCGAAGAAAATCGGTGAAGTAGTGGAAACAAGTTTTCTTTCGGCTATTTTATCTGTCAATTGTGAACGCGTACGTTCTCTACATAAAAAAGATGATGATAAAACCACCATTTTCAAAATTTCTCGCAGTGTTGGCGGGAGGACTAATGAGTGATGCAGGTCTCGAGATCACTAACTATTCCGGTCCTCGTCTAGTGGAAGGCTTGTAACGACCAGCCGTTACCCATACCCTGTATCTGCATCGTCAACGCATACTACTCGTGCAGACAAAGAAGATGCAAAGTATGTTCCGACCTAAAAAAGATCTGACTGGAAAAAGCGGTAGGAAAACTAGTATATGTTATTACCCGAAATGTGACGTTGGGCTCTGTATGAAAATGTTTCAAATTATAAAACACAAAAGACAGGTATTGGGAAATCTATGTTATGCAGAATGTTACTATAAGTTAAATTTATATTTAGGAATGGAACATGTATTTGTGTGATTGTGTATGCGCTAAATGTAAACTTTACGTTCTTGTAAAAACACCCAAATTTAGTTTCATATTCAAAGAGATGCCAAACTGACTGAAATAAAGATAGGTCTCTGAGTTTTCTCATACAAGTAAACTGTTTACTTATCTCTGTATGTTGCAATTTTTGAGTCAATAGCGCGTGCAGAAGAAAATATATACATTTTTAAAATTACCCCTAAAAAGTGCCAGATGGAACGCTTTAGAAATTTAAATGGCCTTCGGGCTGAAAGTGTACACACAAAGTATCTCTCACCATTGCACGACAACTAAGACATAGGTGCATTTACATCAACGTTTATCAGCTCGCTGACTACGCTTGATCTGTCAACTCTAGATTTATGTAGCTTTCTATGTGATTTTCCTAACGCGCAACCTTCATAACAGTCTTCTTTCTCAGATGACTTTACGGGTATATTCGTACTTTCAGTATTACCTTGACGTGACGCTTTTTCTTTCCTTTTCTTTCTTTTCTTTTTTTCCTTTTCTTTCTTTTATTTTATAATTATAAGCTCTTTTCGGAAGTTGCAATATTTACCGATGCTAGAATTGCTGGCTTTACGACATGAAAGTTCATTACATAATTGTCGGATTTTCACTTACGCATTGCTACGATTTCATTATTTTTCCGAATGACTACACTGTCATATTTAAAAGAGACCCTATTTTTGTGTTTTATTGCGCTGTGCAATGAGAACAATTTTTTCCCCTAATATTAGTACATAGTGACATACCATACATTATTCATATGAGCATCCGTCCATTTTCCATTCACATACGCTTTGATGTTAATGTGACCGGACCCTAGTGCTGATATTTTCTTATTGCCTGCTACCGTTGCTGGTATAGTTCTCAAAAGGTGTCAGCATCTGTGACAAAATGTCTATTATTCGTCATATGCCAACTAGCACCTGAATCACAAATAAAATCGCCAGTACTTTACTCATTTAACGCAGCAAATGCCGAGCTCTTATTCACTACTGTACTTGCTTGGGATAAATCCACTAGATTTAGAATCACGTTCTTTTTCTTAAACACTGAGACTCATAATGCCCACACATTTCACATTTATAACATTGTATTTGGTCTATTTTTGATTTTCCACGGTTTTCTACCGAATTTAGGCGGCTGCAGATATGAAAAAAACCTACCTAACCCTCAGAAAATTCCTCCAAAAGGTTTCTCAACGGTTTTTTTGTAGTATCAAATGTGCTGAATAACATATTGAAAGTTTACCAAAATTTGACCACGGGAACGGCCCAATTTTCAAGATGGCGTCGAAAATGGTTGTTAACTCTTTTACAATTTTAGGCTTTCATTTAAGTAGCTACTGAATCATCACTATTTATCCTAGGATTATGGTTCGTACATCATTCTCTTCAGAATAAAACAAGCTTTCAAGTGCTGCCATCCAAATGTGTGCATGGCCTACGTGGAAAGGGAAATTGAGAATAATTTGAGAAATTTCCCTCTTAAAAATTTCTTTCTAAAGTTTTGCGCCGTCTGAAGCGGCTCCAGATAAGAATACATGGCCCAAACCTTTCTAGAGAAGTACTATGAGATATAGACTATGTACGTGCCAAATTACATTGTGAAATCTTTAGTAGTTACGACAGAATAAAATATTTACCAATATCCTACTCTGTGGATATATCTAACCAAATATATAAGTAGACAATAAATAGGACAGAACATAAAAGTTTGTAACACAGTACTATTAATCTGGGTATTATCATTCGTGACTTATTGTTTTTAGAATGAAGCAAGCTTTCCTATTGGTATCATTCCCATGCGTCCATGATGCACGTGGAAAGGGAAATTGTGGATAATTCGGAAAAATTCCCCCTAAAATTCCCTTTTCTAAAGTTTTACGCCCTTTGAAGCGCCCCTGGATAAGATTACACTGCTACAGCAACACAAAAGACATTAAAAGTAAACAACAAAAAAGACAAACCACCAAAGAGAAGTGCTAGGATCTCTTAAGGTCCTTCTAACAGCCAAATAAATTGTCTCTTCTGCGGTATTACAGTCACACCATTAAGTGCTGGTATTAGTTATGTGAAAACAGAAGTAATTGTGAACAGTATTATTGAGTGTTGTAATAGTCGTTCAGATGAACGGGTGAGTATCGTGAAAGGAAGAATAGAATATTATGGATATTACCTGCACGCCGCTGGCTGTGTTTACCATCACTCTTGTAGCAGTAATTTTCGTTCTAAGCTTTGCATACTGCTACAGTTCCATAAATATTAAGAGGCGAAACGCAGTAGATCTGGCCGACCCAAAAACAAAGATTAAGAGCAAGCATTCTTCAAAGTTCGATCTTATTTAGAAAATAATGACGATGAACCCTTTCTTTCATACCTGATTTCCTGTAAAGATTGTTAAATGGTATTTTGTAGGTAAAATGTAAAGTATGATGACCGGGAAACCAGTACAGAGGGCTTTACGTGGACATCTCTTGTTAGACAGATGTCTCAACTTTCTAATTGTCTCAGATCTAGAAAAAACAGCTCACAATTTGTCACTAGTGAATGAAGCAGAAACGCTATATTGATCAATGATATTGAAACAGATTACAATCGAAAGTGACATAAAGTCGGATACGCTGATCGAAATAAAGAAAATTATGGTCACAAGAAAGACAGAATTTGGCCACAGGTCAGAAACAGGTTTACTTTGGGCAAACTATCAGAAAATGTTGCAGGTTGCCCGATCACTCGTCAAAGCAGATCGCACAGGGTCCTGGATGATGCACCTGCAAGCGGTGTTAGACTGTCTGCCAATATTTGCTGCTGCTGGACACTATAACTACCTAAAATCTGCATATATCTATGTGCAAGAAATGAGTCAACTGCAGAGCCGCATCCTGATGTATATACCACATTTGCCAAGGGATTCCATGTGATTCGCCGCAGTAACCAGTTCTGGGTAGGCCTTAGTCCAGATCTAGTAATCGAGCAGACATTAATGAGATCCTTAAAGAGCAGTGGCAGGTTGATCTACGGAAGTAGCATAACTGAAGAAATGCGTACTTTGTGGACAATGTCCACACCTATCTCATCTCAATATCACGATGCCATGCAGGAATTCAATGGTCTTACATATACAACCAGTCATCAGCATCGAGAAACAACATTGTCAAGGATGAAAAGAGATCACTGAGACTTGGAGAAGATTAAAGAAACACTTGTAACCTTTATGCCATTCTCACCAGACTCTTTGAGAAATATTGTTACGGGTGTAATTGCCAAAGAGGATGTCAATGTGCATAATTCACAGATGATCAGGAAAAATATTGTACAAAATATAATTGGAAAACCAATTTTAATGTATCATTTAAAACAAAAGACCAAGCAAATACCCTTGCCAACGAGTCCAGCATTAAAATTGACAAAGACAGAACCATTGATCCTGCTCTTCTCTATCAACGATTTTTGGTTGTCAAAAACTTGAGAACTTTCTTTAGAACGTGTATTGAGCTATGAGCTCGGTCCATTTGCAGTAGCCATGTTTGACGCCAAATAAATTTCGTAAAAGTGACAAAGCTCAACTGGCTCATACGATTGAGGTGTATATTACTAAACAAGCTATTATGGATTCGGTTTCAGCAACTGAACATTATGTGTTAGATGGTAGTTCACTTTTTCATCGGTTGCCTTGGATAAAGAGCAAGAGTTATGGTGGCATTGCACGTTCATACGTAGAATTTACAATAAAACATAATGGTAAAGCAAATGTTATTTTTGACTTTTACGAAGCTGGTCCTTCCATCAAGGATAATACACATCATCGAGGAGGCAAAATCACCCATTTCACTATCAGCTTCAATGAAGCAACAGAGTTTCTAGGGGGGAAAAGATGATTTTCCTGCTACAACTAGCAACAAACAGGAACTTTTCACATGGTGGCAGAACTGCGGAAAAGTGGCTGCAGTGTTATCAATGCATCAGGAGATGCAGACGTAGACATCGTCAAAGCATCTGTCAAGTCATCAGAGCAACATTCAACAACATTGATTGGGGAGGATACAGATTTACTCATCCTCCTTCTTTATTGTGCTCAGTTTGATAATAAAGGCCTATATTTTCGTTCGGACAAATCTACACTTCATAAGATATATGACATCAATGAAATGAAACGTGTTCTGGGTGATAATGTATATTCGCAACTGTTGTTCATTATGCTTAAACAGGATGTGATTCAACTTCGCACATATTTGGTGTAGGCAAGAAGTCAGTATTCCAAAGATTCATAAGCAGTGAAAAAAAAATCAGAACTGTGGAAATGTGTTCCTGCTGCCACATCAAACAAAATCTGTTGTAGCATCGTTAGGGGTAAAGGTAATGGCTATCTTGTTTATACGCAGAAGTACTGACCTCTTTGCGCTACCAACTCTTCAGTAAAAGAAAAACTGTTTCTTCCATGTCACTCATCACCAGAGTGCCTTCCTCCTACTGAGTCCTCTTACAAAATACCACAGCTTTAAAGTTTATTATCAAATCAAGGTTTAGATAAGAAATGACAGTGATATGAATGCAGTTGGTTGGAGGTGGAAACTATGGCACAATCAGTATATACCTGTTATGACAGATACATCTGTTGCACCAGAAAGTCTTCTTCATATGCTTCACTGTAATTGTTCAACTGCCTGCCTAACAAAACGGTGCAGTTGCAAGAGGTATGGACTACCATGCACATCTGTTTGCAGACCTTGCCAAACAGAAAACTGTGAAAATAATTTCAATGAATCTGTTTGGGATGAAGCATGTAACAAGGACTATTCGTAAATACGTTAATGTTTAATAAAACGTATATTAATTTTATGTAAACTAAGGACAAAGAAACTATTCTTTACCATTTAGATGTAACAAATGTATTTTAAGACTATAAAAAATACACTTCAAAAACATTAGAATGAAAACTGAGGAAACAAATTATTTTGAATGAAATAGTATGGGAAGAAGAAAATCTTACAATGATTGTTTGTAAACATGTTAAAGAAAAATTCTGTTAATTTTTGCTAAAATAAGAATAAAGAAAGTACTGTTTAGAATTTCGGTGTAGCAGATGTGTGTTAAGTCCATAAAATTATGAGTAGACACTAGAATAACTTTTTTACGATGAAAACTGTAGGATGTGCTATTTATTGCCTACTTATAGGTTCGGTTAGGTATATTCACAGAGTAGGATATTGATAAATGCTTTGTTTTCTCGTAACTATTGAAGACTTCAGAATTTAATTTCTCACACATATAGTCTATTCATCATAGTAATTTTCTAGAAACATTAAGGTAGTGTACTTTTAACTGGGGCCGCTACAGAAGACGCAAAACTTCTGAAAAGGGAATTTTAGGGGAAGTTTTTTTCGAATTATCCACAATTTCCCTTTTCACGTGTATCATGGACGCATGGAGATGATACCATAGGAAAGCTTGCTTCATTCTAAAAATTATGAGTTACGAATGATAATATCCGGATTAATAGTACTGTGTTGTAACCTTTTATGTTCTGTCCTATTTATTGTCTACTTATATATTTGGATAGATACATTCAAAGAGTAGGATATTGGTAAATTTTTTATTCTGTCGTAACTACTAAAGATTTCACAATGTAATTTGGCACATACATAGTCTATATCTCATAGTACTTCTCTAGGAAGGTTTGGGTCGTGTATTCTTACGCGGGGCCGCTTCAGAGGGCGCAAAACTTTAGAAAAGGGATTTTTAAGAGGGAAATTTCTCAAATTATTTTCAATTTCCCTTTCCACGTAGGTCATGTACACATTTGGATGGCACCGCCCGAAAGCTTCTTTTATTCCGAAGAGGCACGAACCATAATCCTAGGATAAATAGTGATGACCCAATAGCTACTTGAATGAAAGTCTAAGATTGTAAAACAGTTAACAACCATTTTGAACGCCATCTTGAAAATTGGGTCTTTCCGGTGGTCAAATTTTGGTAAACATTTAATATGTTATTCAGCACATTTGATACTACAGAAAATCGTTGAGAAACCTTTAGTAGGAATTTTTTGAGGGTTAAACCGTATTTTCAGCCGCCTAATTTGCATTCGATGCCGGTTTCACTTTCCGCGTGATTTTAGTTCGGTTTTGAGTTCTGGCTGAAAAAGTCCGTATTTGCATCATTACTTTGTAAACGCTTTTCTATGGTACAAAGTTTTCCCACTAAACACTATGTGGTCCGTTTAGTTTTGCCCATGGCCTCCCACACATTTATAAATTCTTGAAATTCCGATCCCACTGTTCATAGCAACTATCTGTGTAACAACTCAAATGGAATGTCATGCGAACCTCGCGCGCGCAACTCGGTATTCATATGTGCAAACAGCTTTCCAACTTTTGCTGTGTAGGCAGCAATTGAAGCTTGAGATTCCCATTTTACGTTGAAAACTTCTGACATCAGAAGGTTTAATGTTTGAACACTTGATTGTGCGTAAACACTGACTAGCTTGTCTCAGATGTCTTTTGCTTTAGTGTAAGTTAAAACATAGTTCGCCTCTTGTGATGTTAACGAACTCGCAGTTTACGAAACTGCTTTTGCATTTTGCCGTCACCATTTTCCGTGCCTGTGTTTTCCAATTGCACCACTATCACTTCTCAATTCATACCATCTACATATTTCGTTAAATTGTATTGGGTAAACAGCATTCTGAGTTCCCACTTCCATTTATTTCATGCTTCGGCTCTACTGAGTTTATTAATCTTCACCTGAAATCGGCCATGTTGCTACCTTTACACACACGAGAGGCAATGCCCGGCACAGATTCACTAGAAGAATTCAAAGCTTCTCTTCATGTTGAATCTTCTTATCTGATGCTCTGGAGCAAAAGATGAATACTTTTGCTTCCTCCTTTTCCTTGGTGGGAAGGAAATGGATCTGAGAATTCCGGAAATTTTACGTTCTTTTACGGGGAAGGAAACAGAAATCACCAGTTAGTAACAGGGTTTTTCGTTCATAAACGTATATTACCAGCAATTAAACGGGTTGAATTTGTCACTAACAGACTTTCTTTTATTACTCTTAAGGGACGGTGGTGTGATATTATTGTTTTAAATGTACATGCCCCAACTGAAGATAGGGATGACGATATAAAAGACAGTTTTTACGAAGAAGTGGAACGGATATTTGACCAACTCCCGCGATACCATATGAAAATTCTATTAGGGGATTTCAATGCAAAGGTAGAACGAGAGGATATTTTCAAACCGATTATAGGGAACGAAAGTCTGCATAAGGAAAGTAATGACAACGGTGTTAGACTCGTGAACTTTGCAACGTCCAAAAACCTAATCGTGAAGAGTACAAAATTCCCACATCACGACATTCATAAATACACTTGGACATCACCAGACGGGAAAACACATAATCAACTTGATCACGTTTTAGTACATAGAAGGCAATCTAGCATATTTGATGTCCGGTCGTTTAGAGGGGCTGATTGTGACACCGACCACTACCTTGTAGCAGCGATAATACGAGAGAGATTATCGTTGAATAAAGGTAATATTCATTGTCCGAAAACGGAGAGATTCAATTTAAAGAAATTAGAAGAGAGCCAGGTAAGAGAGAAATACCAGATTGAAGTTTCAAATAGATTCTCGGCTTTAGAAGATTCGGAGTGCACTAGTGTTGAGGATACCTGGATTGAAATTAGAGATAGCATTAAAATTTCAGCAAAAGAAAAATTAGGACACGCGGAAATACGTAGGAACAAACCATGGTTCGACCAGGAATGCATTAAACTAGCAGAGAAGAGAAAACAGGCAAAATTACGCTGGCTACAAAATCCGAATGAAATAACTACACAAAAGTTCGCAGATATCAGGCGGGATACTTCCAAAACTTTTAGAACAAAGAAACGCGATTTTCTGAAAGCTAAAATTAAGGAACTTGAAGATAATAGTAAAAATAAAAACATCCGGGACATGTATAAGGGAATCAACGAATTTAAGAAAGGCTATCAACCTCGTGCTTATATATTAAAGAAATCTGACGGTACAGTTCTCACTGACACGGATAGCATCTTAAATAGATGGAAAGATTTCTTTGACGATTTGCTTAACACGCAACCGAAAACTAGTGTGCGTGGAGAACAGGAGATACACACCGCAGAACCGTATATTCTAGAACCCAACCGAATAGAAGTAGAAACTGCTATAAAGAAATTAAAGAAACACAAATCTCCGGGTGTAGATGAAATTCCGGCTGAGTTAATTTTAGCTGGAGGCGAAAAATTGTGGAACAAGATACACAAACTCATTCTCCTTATCTGGAACAAGGAAGAATTGCCACAAGAGTGGAAAGAATCAATCATTGTTCCAATTCACAAGAAAGGCGACAAAACTGACTGTAATAATTATCGAGGCATTTCTCTTCTGTCAACATCCTATAAAATCCTTTCAAATATTCTATTAGCAACATTGACCCCATACGAAGATGAAATTATTGGAGATTATCAATGCGGATTTAGACGGAATCGATCAACTATCGACCAAATATTTACCATTCGCCAAATACTCGAAAAAAAATGGGAATACAATACCCCGGTACATCAACTATTTATTGATTTTAGAAGGGCGAACGACTCGGTTAGGAGAGAGACATTATACAACGTTCTTACAGAACCTGGAATACCGAGAAAGCTAATTAGATTAATTAAGATATGTTTAAATGAATCCCAAAGTAAAGTCCGGGTAGGAAAATTTTTGTCCACGAGCTTTCACGTCGAAAATGACCTGAAACAAGGAGATACGTTGTCGCCATTATTATTTAACTTCGTTCTGGAATACGCTATAAGGAAAATCAAAGATAGCAACCAGGGTCTAGAGTTGAACGGTATTCACCAGGTTATGGCATATGCTGATGACGTAAATTTAGTAGGTGATGATAGGAGAACAATAGAAAGAAATGCAGAGATCTTATTAAACGCTTGCAGGGACATGGGTTTAGGAGTAAATGCAGAGAAAACTAAATACACGGAAGTGCGTCGGGACCGGAATACAGCAAATTATGGATACGTTAAAATATTAAATAATACTTTTGATAAAGTGGATAGTTTTAAATACCTAGGATCAATATTAACAGAGGAAAATCATATTCACGGAGAAATTAAATGTCGACTAAAAGTAGGGAATTCGTGTTACTATTCGGTTCAAAATCTCTTGTCGTCGCGAATTCTGTCGAGAAATTTGAAGCTTAAAATATACAAAACGGTAATCGTGCCTGTTGTTTTATATGGCTGCGAAACATGGTCACTTACTTTGAGGGAAGAACATAGACTGAAAGTATTTGTGAACAAGATCCTGAGACGAATATTCGGACCCAAGAGGAACGGGAATGGGGAATGGCGGAAACTTCATAACGAGGAACTACATAATTTATATGGTTTACCCAACATTGTTAGGGTCGTGAAGTCTAGGAGGCTTAGGTGAGCGGGTCATGTAGCTAAAATGGAACAAAGTAGAAACGCTTTCAAAGTCTTGACAGGAATACCAATCGGAAAACGACCATTAGGAAGACGTAGGCGCAGATGGGAGGACAATATTAAGATGGATCTCGCAGAGATTGGAATACAAAGTAGAAACTGGATGCAGTTAGCTAAGGATAGAAGTCAGTGGAGAGCTTTTGTGAACGCGGCATTGAACCTCCGGGTTCCATAGGTCGTAGAGTTAGTTAGAGTTAGTTTTAGAGATTAAATTTCACAGTGAAAGAGCGTAGTAAATGAAGTTTAATGTACTTAACATAATACACACACGAGAGAAATGCTACGAAAAACTTGTACAATAATCCTCTATACAGGGTGACCCAAAAGTAGGTATGCAATCCCATATTGGTCGGCTCATGGCATTTTAAGTTACTTCTATTTATTTACTATTTATTTATATCAATGCATACAGATATTGACTTAGTTTCCTTATTATTTGTTTCTAATATATTTTCACTTATATGTTAAAATCGGAACAGACCTTAGCAAATAAATTTATCATTTAATTAAAGTAAAATTACGTACTTGTACAACGCAGGGCTGTATACCTACTTTTGGGCCACTCTGTAGAACACAATAAAGCATTAACAGCAACCCAAATCTTGGCTCCTTCTGAACACCGCCATTTGTCCTCTGCACTACTCTCTTTTTGAACAAGACAATCGCATTCCGAAGTAACTTACATTTACATTTACATTTACGTTTACTTACGTTTGGAAACAGAAGTCATATACCTACACCAATATCAATTTATTCTTTTCACTTCAACACTTTGAGTTGAGTTGATTTTGAGTTTAACGTTCCTTTCAGCAGCGAGGCTATATGAGACGGGACGTATTGATTAACGTGGAATCCGAACCACATGAGCTCCCGCTGGGAATCGAACCCTGATCTTCTACGTCAAAGCTACTTACGCTAACTGCTTAGCCACGAAAGAGCTCTACGTCAACGTTTTGTTATACATAAGTAGCGCAATATAACATTTTGATAAAACAGAAATTGTTGAACTTTTTATATTTCAGTATATTTAAGCTTCCGCTTATCGTAAATCACGAAAATCATTAAATGAAAGGTAAATGAAAGAAACCAAGGAATTTATTTTAAATGACAAACTAATGCAAAATTAAACAATGAAATATCCTAAAATGACGTAAAATTTTATAAAGTAGCAATTTTAAGAAATTGTCTAAAATAAAGCAATTTAAAAAAAAAAAAAAGCCCCAAAAAATTACACTTCTTCAACATGAAGATGGTGTTGACATTTTCTGTACTAGTTAGCAACGTCTACGTTGCACAGGTTAAAAGATGACAAGTCATCAAAATCCCTGGTTCTAGCGAACGTTAGAAAAATTTTCTTCTGACCTAGATGTCAGTTCTCAAAGCCAAGCGTCATAATTGGAGTGTGGAGTGTGGATTTTTCTTATTTGCATATTTTATTCCGGTTCTCCAATTAATATCCAACGGTGCTCTAAAGTTCGTTCAGGGGTCATTCCGTGTCAAATCACCCAATTTTGAAACATGACCGTCCTTCAATGTCTCAGATTCTCTTCAAATTTTTTTTCGTACATAAATACCAATTAAACTATGCTAATTTAATTTTTCCGATTTTTTGATGAGATATGAGCCGGGGAGAAGTTTTTAAAAAATGTGAATTTGGCGCCAATTTTCTCTTTCCGGCACTCAGCATCATGGAACTAAAATTAACATAACTTCCTCATTTTTCAAGTTATTGGGTTTATCCAGGTATCAAATGAAAGCTTAATTCTTGGTCTTTCAGCAGATTCTAAGAAACTTTGCAAAAGGTCAAACTGTCAAACATTCACACTGTCAAACATTAATGGGCATAGAGAGGAAATTTTAGGGTTTCCTACAAATTGTACCGTTGCTCAAAAGTTACAACTATGAAACTTGTGAATCATTTTCTGTACACTCATCTTAACACGCACATGGTATGGTTAAAAAATAAAAAAAAAGGTTGTTTTCTGTGTTTTTGTAAATATTCTCTTTTTTGTATTTTACATGTACGGAAATATACAGTTTTAAGTTTTGTTATAAATTGTGTCATTACTCGTAAGTTACAACTATGAAACTTTTGAAACTTTTTAAATAGAATCATCTTAGCACATACATGATATGGTTAAAATATAAAAAGGGTGCTGTTGATATTTTTTAAATTATTATTTTTGTACGTCAGAGTACATTTCATGAATCACTCTTGGCCTTCTATATTCTACTGGACAGAAAATGAAGGCTTTTGTTGGGCATCTTTTGAAAATGTCATCTGGTTAGTTCCTGTTCCATCTCTTACTAGCCAATCAGCCCAGACTTACGCAATTGAAAGCAAAATTACAAAAGACATCATATCATCAGTGAAAACAATTAGCTGTAAAATATAGGACACAACATTCTGTATGTAAATCTATGTAATTCTGAGAAGTATTACCGATACGTATGTTTATTGTTTTCATCTATATCTATTAGTCTATTATTTATTTTTGAATACACGGTTTTAGTGTTGTTAACAGATTATGCCTTTCTTCTGAAGTAGAGATGACCAATTTCGGAATTCGGAAAAATTCTGGAATTCAAAAAAAGTCCGATGTCGGAAAAATTCCAGATATTTTATGAATTCAGGTAGTTTTTCGAAATCCGGGAAGGGAAATTTCCGATTCCGGAAAATTTTACCACCTCTACTCTGAAGTGACAATTGTCTCACTTTAAAACCTTTCTCAAATAATCAACTTAGTAAATATTAGGTGTGCTTAAAAATAAAATTTGGGTAATGTGTAGTTTTGGTATTGCCATAATTTCTTTGTACTTTAACTATGCCTTTCTTTTTTCCCAATTGTATCATTGCTTACAACTATCAAATTTTGTAACTTTTTATACGATTAGCTTGCATTTTCTTGGTATGATTAAATAACCAAAAGGGAGGTATTTTTTGTAATAATTTTGTGGTTTTATGTATTGAAAATATGGGCCTAGCAATGTAAGGGGTTGAGTGATTATTACAAAATCTATCAACGAAAATAAGAAATAATAGACTAATGTATGCGAATCGGTAATACTTCTCACAATTACATAGATTTACATACAGAATGTTGTGTCCTATACTTTACAGCTCATTGTTTTCACTGATGATATGATGTCTTTTGTAATTTTGCTTTCAATTGCGTAAGTCCGGATTGATTGGCTTGTAAGAGATGGAACAGGAACTTCCCAGATGATATTTTCAGAAGGTACCTAACAAAAGTCTTCATTTTCTGTCCAGTACAATATAGAAGTCCGGAGCGATTCATGAGTTGCACTCTGACGTACAAAAATAATAATCTAAAAAATATCAAAAGCACCCTTTTTATATTTTAACCATATCATATATGTGCTAAGATGATTCTATAAAAAGGTTAGAAGAGTTTCATAGTTGTAACTTACGAGTAATGACACAATTTACAACAAAACTTAAAACTGTATTTTTCCGTACATGTAGAATACAAAAAAAAGAAATAATAATTACAAAAAATATATAAAAAAACACCCTTTTTATTTTTTTAACCATACAATGTACGTGTAAAGATGAATGCACAAATTTAGTTTGAAAAGTTTCATAGTTGTAACTTTTGAGCAATGGCACAATTTTTTTTTTTTAACTAAAATTTGCTTTGTATGTCTTAATGTTTGACAGTGTAACCTTTTAAAGTTTCAAAAGCTTTCAGCAGATCAAAGTTTCTTAGGATCTGCTGAAAGAGAAAAGATTAAGCTTTCATTTGACACCTGGATGAGCCAAATAACTTGAAAAATAAGGAAGTTATGGTAATTTTAGTTCCATGATGCTGAGTGCCGGAAAGTGAAATTGGCGTCAAATTTACATTTTTCAAAAATTTCTCTCCGGCTCATTTCTCATCCAAAAAATCGGAAAAAGTTAATTTAGCATAATTTCATTGGTATTTATGTATGAATATATTTTGAAGAGAATCCGAGACATTAAAGCACATTGCTCTGGGTGAGTTGATATGGAATGACCCTCAAGTCATTACCAACCGAAGTAAAGGAGTTTTATGGTGCATATAGATGCATATTTAAGGTGTTAGAGCATATTTACCGCGTAAGCGTATATAAATGCACATTACGTAGGAAATAGTTAAGTTAAGGGCTATTTAAAGATATTTGTTTTCTTGGCTAATTTTCGTTCTCTCGGAGTGTTTCTGAGAGTAACATTTTCAAACATACGTGTTCGCTATTTTACTTTTCCTACCCCCACTCTCTCGCGTTTCAATGACACAGAGAACACGTGCATCCACTCCCCAGCCTTCATATATAAAGCAAGGGACATTTTTGATCTTAAACAGTCCGTACTCCGCTGAGTTAGTGATGTTTGCATTGTATGAATATGCCTAAGGATAAATAATCGAAGATTGTTGTACTGAAGCAGTGGATTATAGGAACCCTACCTTACAAACGGAGGGGAGAGCAATTTTCTGTAATGAAGTAAGTATATAATATTCTTTTATATTCAATTTCTAGTTGGAATGAACTCCTGTTCACCTCTCAGTGCCGTCGCTCAAAAGATAATAAGAATCGTTTGGAGATGTCTTCAATTGATTAAAGTATTACTCAGAGTTTAACTACCAAATGTCCATAATTTCAATACATTAGTTAAGATATTTTAATCTCAACTTCATCTCTTTGTTTTTAGTGAATCGCAACAGTGTTAATCTAGTTTATAAATACTATAAATCTAGTTTATAAAAACTATAATATAAATGCAGAAAGAGGACGTTAATTGACGAACAGTGAGGTAAGTTCATTGACGAACATTGAAAAACAACTTAATTTGTAGTTGTTTTTTTTTTTTTTTTTTTGCCAGACCAGGGGGGAAAGGGATTTTTGGTGTTTAGTTATTTTTTCAATTTTTATCATGATTGATTGAGTCCATTCTGACCAACCAATCAGCGTTCAGAACCAGTTGCCAGGATTTTATGCAACTCACTCTTGTACAGGGTTTTCATAAAGTATGGACGGATTTAATTCGCTTATAATTTACATAAAAATGCTCATATTGAAATCAAATAAAGTGCAAACGGTAGCGGAAGGATTAAATTTTTACTTGTAATCTGCACCAGCTCAGTTCATTCACCGCCACACCTCCAACTGAGCGCCATTTACGTCCACACATTCGCGTAGGCGGCGCTGGAATCCACTCACAGCGTTCCGCCGTGTTTGATCCGAAATGCCAGCCACAGACGCCCTGATTTTGTCCTTTAAGTTCTCCAAACCACTTGGCTTCTTTGCATAAACTTCCGTTTTCACATGACCCCAAGGCCAGAAGTCGTAGGGGGTAAGGTCGGGTGATCTTGACGGCCAAGCGGTGATTTTAGCTCTGCGTACCACAGAACACATTGCGCTTTCTCTTTCACCGATGCCATCTTTGATACGATAAAAAAAGTCTTCTCAGAGGAGTTTTTCATTTATTTATTTCTTTAAAAGACACACACACCAATACAGCTTACAACTTACTTTTAACAGTCAACATTGAAACAACAATGAAGACAACAATGGATGGAATTTGGTAAGAAACTGACCCTTGCCCTCCCTCTCCCTCTCTCAACGTGTTCAGAGTTGCCGCTTATCTAACAGTGCTGCCAACTAAAAATTTAATCCTTCCGCTACCGTTTGCACTTTATTTGATTTCATTATGAGCATTTTAATGAAAATTATAAGCAAATTAAATCCGTCCAGACTTTATGAAAACCCTGTATTATGCTTGTCTGATGAAGACAATATATTTAGTTAGTTGTCAAAACCGTTATACATTTATTATTTTCATTTTAACTTTGACTTATTAAGAGATTTTTAATTTCATTTCAAAGATAAATTTTGTATTATTTCAGATACCATGCGACAAAAAATATCAAGTAGTTCAGCATACGAAGACAGCCATCCACTTAAGAAATTCTAGCAAGACCTGCAAACAGCAAACAATTGAAACTGTACTTGATAATCAAAAAATGAGTAAAGATAGTTTCGCTGGTGACCTTTGCAAAGCGCTCGTCTCAGCTAACATTCCTTTAATAAAGCTGAGCAACCCTGAATTTCGTAGTTTCCTCGCAAAGTATTGCGCCAGAAAAGTTCCAGACGAGTCAACACTACGAAAGAATTATATAGGTCCATTGTATTCTGAGCGGAAGTTCTTTTTGCAGTGCATACGATCTTGAATCGATTATTCCCTCTGTATTATTCATTTCCTATTTTCATTTAACTTAGATTCTTTTGTAGAGCTAATGGTATAATGGCAGTCAACGTTTTATTTAACAAACGAAACAAACTATCTTCGTTTTAATTTCGGACATGCAAACATACGTTTCGGAGTAGAAACAAACAGATGTGAAGCTGTATAGAATAATAAAACTGCTCATGGAAATATATATCTTTAAATATTTTGCAGGTTTTACAAAACAACAGGCATGATATCGCAGATTTTCCGGTATGGCTGTCTATAGACGAAATCACAGATTCGTCTGGTCGATATATCGCTACTGTGGTCGTTGGAAAGTTCATTCAAAGTTAACCAGGAACACCACACTTGATTCTGATGAAAGCTTTGAAACAAACAAATCATTCAACTGCAGCAAGAGCAGTTCGTGATGTATTACGTAAGTACAATTTTCGATGGTACTCTCATTTCTAGTCTCTCTCTTTGATAAAATTACCTCACTTTTTCGATTTCAAAAATAATTTTTAAAAATGTAATTCCTGATTTGCGGGCCTTTAATTTTCAATACAATTAACAAATTTTCTTAATAAAAACTTTAAAAAAACTTTTACGCTTTTCTTTTTCTTTTTTTTCTTTTTCTTTTCTTTCTTTTTCTTTTTTTTTTTTTTTTTTTTTGACAAAAGTAACACATTTTCAGAATTTAAGTTATTTGGCCAGATTTCGTGGAACTTATTCTGCTTCTTTTACCAATATTACTTCTTGATTCGTGTATGTCTTATTTTCAGAAATTTTGTGACCGACTGCAGATAGAGAAAACAAGTTTCTAATCTTCCTCACAGATCTAGCACCTTATATGTTTAAAGCAGGAAAAGCATTATAAGTATTCTATCCAAAGTTGACCCATGTAACGTGTGTTGTACATGGTCTTCATAGAGTTGTGGAAGAAATTCGTGCACAGTTCCCAGTTGTAAAAAAATTTATCTCTGCTGTGAAAAAAAAAAAATATTGCTGAAAGCACCTTATAGAGTACGGATTTTAAAAGCAATGTTTTCCGACACATCCCTGCTCCTTGAACCGATATTAACAAGGTGGGGCATATGGATTCAGGCGTCACTATATTATAGTAGGCATCTCTAGGAAATTGAACAGGCAAGTAGTTTTTCCAATCACTTTTTTCCAATAACGATTCTAACTGAATTATATATCCTTTTGTAACAATGATAGAATACTGTCGGTGTTAATACATATGTATTTTATATTTCAGGTGCTGCTCGCACTAGATCCAAAAGAAGCAAAGTGCATTTCAGAAGCGCTAGATACATATCAGAAAGAAACTGTACGAAGCCAATTGGCTTTTATAAATCAACATTTTGCATCCCTCCCTTCGATTGTGACGAAACTGGAGACTGAAAGACTGTCTTTGTATACAGCACTCACCATTTGAGAAAATTTTGGGTTAATAAAGAAATTGTGTCCGTTCCAACATCAGTGGGCAAAATTGTTGCAGAAAAAGTAGACAAAATGGCTTCCAAGAACCCAGGTTTGAATTTTATGGGCGAAGTGAAATCTGTGCTACAAGATAAATGAAGAGAACTATTATGAGATCTCATGCCAGAGGAGATAGTTGCATATAAATATTGTCCAGTGACAAATTGTAGTATGGAGCGTACCTTTTCATCATACAACGACATGCTATCGTGTAAACGAAAAAAATTCACACTAACAAATTTAGAGAGATATGTTGTTGTGACCTACAGGTTACTTAAATTCAAAACTGGTTAACGGTTTTCATAAGATTCTGTTTAACAACTAGAGATTGTGAGTTCGATTCAAGATTTTGCAACATAACTTGACATGGAAGCTATTGTTACTTCATCCTTATCTTCAATTGTGTAGTAGTTTGAAAAATATAGATATTTCAAGTAATTCTTTTGTGCATATATATTTCCTTTAGTGCATATTTGACTTGTTTTTAGTATATAATTGTATGTATATGTTCCACATTTTAGTGCATATTGATCCGCACCCTAGTCATAATAATACAAGTCTAATCTGATACTTTGGCCCACATATTTTGGCCGTAAATTAGCAAGGTTCCGGACTCGCTATGGCAATTTGACACTTTCGAACTCTGGTTACAACCTTGATATTCCAACAAAACCACCAAGAACATTTCGTTATTGCACACGGAACATAATGGCATTCTACTCCTATTAAAAACTCATATATATGCCTACTCATGGTACACATGTAATGTAGCACACGTAAGGACTACAAAAAAAAAAAAAAATGAAAATGAAATCTTTGAGTTTTACGTCCCATGGTTATGCCGGGTAGGCTAAAGGAGACGGTGATGATGAGTAATGAATGAAATGGTGGAATGAAGAAAGTGGGAGGAAACGGGAGAACCCCGAGAAAACCCACGCACACGGTGTTTGTCCACCGCAAAGTTCACTTGGCGGGGGCTGGGATCGAACCCTGGACCCCAAGCACCAGAGGTGAACGCTCTACCACTGAGCCACCGCGGCCCACGTAAGGACTACAGTCGTATTGCAGGACTGAAGAGACAAGCAGACGACTATTTATGTCAGGCAGTAAATAGCAAATTGAGAAGTATATTCAATGATACTAGGGAAGAGAAGGAAACTTAAGTGTACATACACAACAAGCAAAACAATTACCTTCTTTTTCTTTTGTTCCTTTGATGTTCAATGAACATCGAAATACAAGCACTATTTTCATGTTATAGCCAGTAGAGCAATTTTTGGTTTAAAATTATGAATATAAAGCTTTCCAAGAAACGTGACAAGACAAAAATTTTTAAATGATTCTTCTCGTCTCGAGGGCTACACTAAATGAAAGAAGTTACGAAATGGCAACTTTCTGCAGCATCCGAAGGTAACTAGCAGCAATTCGTTCAAATAATTGATACAATCCATGACACCTCCAGTCCAAATACTATCCCAAACATTGACACAGGAACTTTAATTCTTCTGTCACAACTTCATGTGGATTGATTTCACTCCAATAAACACAATTGTGTCTGTTTACGCTACCGTTCATCTTGAATGAGGCCTCATCTGTCTACAAAATTCGTTTCCAGAAGTCTCTGTAAACTAGTTACTAATGAAATCAACTTACAGAAATCAACACGCCGATCCTGATGACATTCGTGCAACACATGAAGAAGCTTTGGCTAGTAAAGTCTCGTGTTCAAATCCTTTAACGTGTTCCTTAAAGATATACGTGTCATTGCCAGGTCATGTGGCGCCTTCTAGTAGACTTCTTCAGAATAGATACACAACTCTGAGCAACAAATGCAGTGCTTCCTTTATTTCGTATACTTTGTGGTTGTCCGTTTCGTAGTAGATCATACATAGAACTTGTAGTCCCGAATCGTTGGTTCCGGCTTCTTATGGCTGAACGTGGTAATTGTTGTTCACATGGATATAATCTCAAAGTCTGTTGTCACTATATTTGTGTCATTGTCGGGTTTTCACTAAGGTTGTAGCATGAAAACACTTCTTCTCTTATTAATTTGCAATTCATCTTAATACCAGGCTACTCGGCACACCTTCACCCAATAAACAATTGTTAACAAAACACGTATGAAAGCATGGTTACTAGTCCCATAAGGAACACAGCAGTTCCAATTATAGTACAAAAAAAAAGAAAGAAAAAGAAAAGAAAGAAAGAAAAAAGAAAAAAGAGCTTATTTGTTTATTTTCTTTGCTACTGGTTTTGGGGAAAGCGACTTTGTGACCATCTTTGTACATTTGTTTTATCTAGAATACAAAAAATCATAGATAATATTTTTCACCGCTTTTAAAGAGGTATGTTGGTAGCAATGAAAAATAAGCGCTAATATTTGTATTGTTACTAATATTCCGTAATAGTAATAACGATCATGTACCTTTATCTACAAGCTTCCGGTTTGTCTGCAAATTTCCTGCTTGGTAAATAGAGGGGTTGGACAAAAAAATCTAAAATATTTGCGAAACTGTGAAAATCATACCTTGTATGGTGTGGGGCCTCCTTTTGCGTCCAAAACAGCTTGGATCCGACGTGGAATGGACGTATACAGCCCCTGAATCGTGGTGTGTGGAGTTTTGTGTTATTGTTCCTCCAAAACATGGTATCTGCAGAAAACCACGATATCACTGCCCATACTGTAACAGAACCACCCCATGCTTTACATTTGGGAGCAGACAATCTATATCATAGGCCTGTGACGGTGTTCTCCATACGTAAACACGACCGGTTGTTGGAAACAAGGTGAAGATCGATTCATCGGATCACTTACGTGTTTCCACTGCTCATGAGTTCACGCCTTGTGGTCCTTGTACCTCTGGATACGTCTCTTCGCATTTAGTGTTGAGACCAGGGATTTGGCGGTAGCGGCCCTGCCATGAATTTTCATTTTATGAAGTTCCCGTCGCACTGTCTTCGATGAAACCAGGTTCTGTAGGCCGGAATTGAGTTCAGACGTAATTTTTATTGGGGTGGTCTTCTTTTTAGCTGCTACAATCCGTTTAAATGCCCTCCGGTCCCTATCTGACAGGATTGTCTTTCGACCACTGTTGTGCTTTGCAGACGTGTATGCCCATGAATTGTGTATGCCAGTGATTTATTTGTGGATCTTGTAGAAGGGGGGAATGTTTATGCAAGATTGTGTTCCGTAGGGTCTATAACAGAACAACTTTACAGTCGGGTTGGGACAATGTTATTTTTAAACCTATCTACTTTAAAATTATGGTACTAGTTTGATAGGCGGTCCCCAAATTCTTCATTTTTTACCTTTTTAAAAACAATTTTTTTTATAAATACGAGTAGGTACATTATATAAGATTTGGTTAGGTAAATTAGTTTACATGTGTTACCTTGTTACTTTTCGTCCTACTGCTGAAGACAAGTGTGCAGCATCCAGTAAAAGCTCTATAGTTACATTGCAATCTGCACAACTTGTCGTAACAAGTGTCACGCTCCTACGTAAAACAGTTTTGTTATGACAAATAATTCTTTAGTCCGTTCTAATTTGGTCTTTGGAAACCAAATTCCTCGCCCGAACAATAAATATGATAAAAGGTAAGAGTTTACTTTGGGCAGAGCAGTGATAGGTGCACATACACTTGAACCTGATTTTATTAAATAGAAGGGGAAAGACGGTATTAAATATCATTCGACATATCATAAATGAATTTTTGCACTTGCTCCTTCTACTTAATAAAATTAGATTCAGGGGTGTGTGACCCTAGCATTGTTCTGCTGAAAGTAAACTTCTGGTCAACAAAACATACTGGTATTAAAACGAATCCAGAATTGAACAAAGACTGTAATCTGGTCTCCGAAGAATCATGAGCATGTATTAAACAATTACCAATATGATGCTACCTAGGAAAAAAATACCTTTTCTTTCACTTTTATTCTCCAAATTGAAACAGCCATTGTAGCCTACAATATTTACAGTTTTTACAACAAAATAAGGAGAAAGGATTGACTGCCGATTTCACCTTGAGCTAAGCTGAAGCATGACTTACGGCGTGTTATCTAACACTGTCTTTAGAAATTAACAATATTTTCACAACGTACCTCACTTTAGAATAGTGAACCAATAGGAGGTTGGTTTACATCGGATACTGTCTTTTTCAGTTGTTTTGTCGGTAGCAATATGATGTCCATTTTTTATCCAGCTGAAGGCATACTTTTCTGCATTGAAAGATGTAATGTCTGGCCCATTAACGTTTATGGAAAGAAGAGATTGAGGGTTTTTACAGATAAATGGTTTCTAGTATGCTCTAAGTTTAAGTTGGAAAAGCCTCTCTTACACTCTGCAGAAGAAACTGAAAGCAATTCTATGAACAATTCTTCAGAAAGCAATTTTATAAACAAGACCAACATAGCTCGCGACAATAAACATACTGAAAAAAATAAAGAATCGCTACTAAAACATGAAGTTGAATCATTGCACTTAAAAAGAGTTTATAGCTTAAAAAACGGGGAAAATATCTTCCCAAGCTGGGAAGGCTGAATTAAACCTAGAGACAGGGAATCAAAATTTAGAAGGGGGGAAATTCCCAGGCTTCCCTGGCTACAAATAAATCCCTGGTGTATGCCCTCGTGACATTGGACACAGTGCCTTTCGATACTCCCACAATGTTTGCCACTGAAGCTCCAACCAGACGGGCACCAACGATCATGCTTCTTTGGAAGTCTGTCAGGTCGCCCATTTTACCGTACCACTTTCACACCACGACACTCACAGGTGAAGTGGTTACTGCTGACGGAAGAGGAAGGTCCACGTGACACATTGAAAACAAAAAAAAAACGATCGGCAACCGCAACACGTGTTGTACAGTGGAGGGCCAAACTTATGTGTCCTGTATGAAGTGTTTTTAGATTTTTTCTGTCGATCCTCTGTATGTTGTACCTCTTGGCGTGAATGAGTAGGCAATGCAGCTTGCGACATCTATTAATCTAGCCATGAACTATTAAGAGTTTGTGTGATTGAGAGAGGAGGATGTCTTACTTTTATAAGAATTAGCTGATATCTTCGTTCTCCGTAAGGAGAGAATAGGTTTATGAAAACTATTTGAAGCCCCTCTTCTCCTTGAGATATGCATTTCAATGAAAGTTAATAATACAAACTTCTTAGATAATCTATTATTGACAAAATTTTAAACTCTTATCCACATAAAATACTTCCTTTAATGAAAGTAACAGGGAGTTCTAGCTTAAGATGGGTACCATGTTTCAACATTTAATTCAAACGGATCACCCCTTTTCCCTGATGCGATCATAAACAGTAGATAACGTCGAATTCATTGTGGCGAAAAATATAGAAAATGATCCTCTCCCATTAATTAAAACCGGAAATTCCGAAAACACAGAAACACCCCGTATGCTTATTCCAAATGAAAAGTTAACAAGTTTCATTTTCCTAGCTTAAAGGGCTCGAGGGATACTCTATTTTCCTAATAAATGTTGACATCCGTAAATCTCCCTTAAAATACACTCGAATAAAAGAACGTAACAAAAACCCAGATGGAGATAGGTGCTATGTTCCAGAATTCATTTCAAATCGTTCAGCTGTTTTCCTGTGATGGGATCACAAACTTCAGACAACGTCTTTTTCAACGTACCGAAATATATATAATAGAATTACGGACCCTCGCACTAAACTTTCTCGCTCCAATTTCTTAAAATAATCATGTTGAGCTCCCTCGTGGCTAAGCGGTTAGCGTACGCGCCTTTGGCGTGGGAGACCCGGGTTCGATTCCCGGCGGGAGCTCATGTGGTTCGGATTCCACGTTAATCAGTAGGTCCACGTCTCATATAGCCTCGCTGCTGAACGGGACGCTAAACTAAAATCAACTCAACAAAATAATCATGTTATGGCACAGTTATAACTGAAATATTTATTAGTGAAATAAACTACTCCTTGTGAATATTTTCATAAGAAATAATTTACGCAACATTATAGGTTATTAATGGAATATTTACTTTAGAAATGCGAACATAATTGACTGGGACGTTTTTGAGAAAATCGCCAGTAAAAACTAACTCTCAAAAGTAAACTATCCCTTGTGGAATTTTAAAGGAGAAATGAATAATGCTACATTATCAAGTTAATAATGAAATATTTATTTACGAAGTATGAATAAAACTGCCCAAGTTGTTTTCGAGAAAAATCGTCCGAAAAAGACTCACTTCTAAGAGTAAATTACCCCTTTGAATGTTTCAAAAGAAATGAGTTATTTAATACGAGATTATTAACGAAATATTTATATACGAAATATGAAGAAAATCATTTGAGTCATTTTTTAGAAAATATTCCAAGAAAAATTACCCCCAAGAATACAGTACCACTTGTCCATGTTTTCAGGATAAATGAATTATTCCACATTGGCAGCTTACCAATGTGTGAAATTAGCAATCAACATTACTTTTTAAATATTTGGTCTAGGAATTAATTCGTGCGGTTTTACAAAAGATGGCGTAACTAGCTTATTGTCCCATAGTTTCGTTGATCCAAACATGCGTTGAAAACTACTGTCATTGAGCATCTTGTTTAGTATATGTCAGTTGCTTGAAGCGGAAACAACAACATTTTTTCTTCAACTGAAAATGGCGCATTTTGTGCCTGATAAAGTGTTTTTGCGGGGAGTTATTCTTCATTGCTTTAACATGAAGAAAAGTGCTACCGCAAGTCATCATATTTTAGTGGAAGTGTTTGGTGACCATGCTGTAGCTGAGCGAACGTGTCAGAAGTGGTTTGCACGGTTTAAAGGTGGTGATTTCAGCTTGGAAGACCAAAAGCAATTTGGACAGCCAAAAGAATTTGAAGATGAAAAATTGAGAGCATTGCTTGATCAGGATTCGTGTCAAACGCAGGACGAACTTGCAGAAGCATTTGGAGTTGAGCAAACAACAGTTCCCAAACGTCTGAAAGCCATAGGAATGATTCAAAAGATGTCTTATTGGGTTTCACATGAATTGAAAAGAAAGACGTTGAAAGAAGAAAAACCGTTTGCGAATTGCTGCTTCAAAGACAGAAAAGGAAGGGATTTTTGCATCGAATTGTAACTGGTGATGAGAAGTGGATTCATTACGAGAATCCTAAACGAAAAAAGGCCTGGGTGAAGCAAGGTGAACCAGGTCCTTCACAACCGAAACGAGATATGCATTGTGCAAAGGTTATGCTGTATATATGGTGGGATTTGAAACGTGTGGTGTACTATGAACTTCTGAAACTTGATGAAACTATTAATGGACACCGCTATCGACAACAATTAATGCGTTTGAAGCAAGCTCTGGCCTGAAAACGACCAGAATGGAATAACAGGCATAATAAACTTATTTATCAAGATGATAACGCTCGACCACATGTCGCAAAACCGGTCAAAACCTATTTGGAAAATGTCGGATGGAAAGTGTTACTCCACCCGCGATATTCACCAGACACTGCTCCGTCTGACTACTACTTGATCGATTGCATGAATAACGATTTGATTTGACAGCGGTTCACTTCTTCAGAAAATATCGAAAAATGGATCTTTGATTAGATTGCGTCAAAAGATGAGGAATTCTTTCGACACGGAATCCGTAAATTGCCTGAAAGATGGGAGAAAGTAGTGGCTAGCGATGGACAATATTTTTGTTAACGTATTCATTTACTTTGTTTTTGAAATAAAGCTTCAATTTTTATTAAAAACCGCACGAATTAATTCCTAGACCAAATATATATATACCTTTTTTGAAACGCGTAATTGTTTCTTCAAGCTAATCAATGACAAACGAAAAATGAATGATTGTTTTGGGTTTTAAATTTAATTTTTAAAATGGAGGGATCAATGTGAAGTCTACTACATACCACGTTAATTTCCTGAATATGTCTTTATGTTTCCCAAGACAAACGCTCTTTATTCCAAAACAATCCATAACAAACAATAATGCTAGAAAATGCCATATAAAAAATGCTAGAAAATTATCAATAAAAATATCGAATGCATAGTTTCGTGGTCGCTTAGGTAAATAGTTCTACTTTCAATTCCGCTAAACTCCAATAAAGTTCCCATTAACACCCAGGATGCTTACTTAGGGACATAAAAATATCGAAATCAACCTATATTAGTGTCGAATCGTAAGTTTTCAGCGTCGTTAACAGTGCCGCATTTCCCATTGGGCCAACTAGGCCCGTGCCAAGAGCGCAAAATTTAAAATAATAAATAATATTTTTTTTTGTTCGTGTGAAAAAGTTAAAAAAATCAAGAGCAAATTAATTATTTCATGAACAATCCTTTTTTACTATTCTAATATGTGTAATGATAGCGTAAGAAATCTACAAATAACACTAGTTAACAAATTTAAACTTTTTGTTTGTTACATGAGAAAAATCACCTGATCTTAAAGGAACTTTTTGCGCTGAATTCGAATATGCACTCGGTTTCTCTCCATCACGTACAGTTTTCCCTATCAGAGGGATTTTCGGGAAATTCCCTCAAAAATTTCCCTTTTTCAGATATTTTATTCCCCTAGCTCCTGTCCCCTTACACATAGTAACATAGAAATTATACCTAAGTATACCATGATTTATATTTAATAAACCCTAAAAGTTTCGTAAAAATCGCTTTGTTCTTTCTAGAGAAATAAATATATTTGTATGTATACTGTGTGCACTGTTTATTGCACCTGATAGTAATGCTTTCAGATCTCCTGAGTTGGGGTAAAAACTATTTGCTTTATTACTACAAACACAGACATAAAAATGAATATTTACAATAGTCAACAACACACTTGTATTGCTCTCTGTAAATTAGAAACGTGTATAAAAATAGAATGTACTTCCAACGTATATTTTTTTAAACGTACGGTATATGTATATCTTAATACATATAAATACAATTCTCCAAGTTTTTTCGTTTTGTTCATGAAATGGTTATCAATATTTGTTATCAAATGTAACAGAATGCAAAAGAAAGAAAGAATGGAATACAGATTCATTGTTGACAGCAATGAACTAATGCAGTCTGAATTTTCCACTACGGTATCTTTTCCCCCCTCCCCCGCGCATTTCTTTCTTTCTTGTGTTCTTGACACCTGGTGAGGGAGTTTTGTACATTTTTATATTGACGTGTGGTTTAACACTACTTCACTTTCAAAGTTGTCTTTGCTGCTAAGAGTGCTTTCATGTTTGATCTTAACGGCATTATACCCATCTAAGACTAGAAGTTTAGTTTGTGATCAGTACAATGGCGTCAAGAGGACGGCGTTCGTGTGTTAACTCACCGAATAGTTTTTGTTATGTGTGTGGCCAGTTTGTAGTTAAAGGACAGTGTAGATCCATTACGCCATCGGTGAAACTAGCATATTATATATATTTCGGATGTCGTGTGGGAGATCAGGACAAAACTTGGGCACCCAACATAATTTGTGCGTCGTGCTACGTCACTTTACTTGCATGGGCCAAAGGGAAACGGAGGTTCATGAAATTTGCTGTACCAATGGTGTGGAGAGAACCCACCAACCATCTGGATGATTGTTATTTTTGTCTCACAGTAGTTAAGGGACATTCTAAAAAAAGCAAATACACAATAAGTTATCCCAACGTTAAATCCGCAATTAGACCTATTCCGCACGGGATGAACTTCCACTTCCCGAGCCCCCTACCAACTGGGAAGAGATATGGCCAAAAGACTCTGATGATGATCATGACCTTGATGAACCATCGACATCAACATGTACATCCAAGGATCCAACGTTCATCCCTGACTGTGTTCGCGAGCCACATTTCATCCGGCAATCTGAACTTAATGACCTAGTCCGTGATTTGCACCTGACAAAACAAGAGGCGGAACTTCTGGGATCAAGGCTCCAGCAGTGGAACTTATTGGATGCAGAAACGAACATATCAGTGTACAGGAAAAGGCATGTTCAATTTTCAAGCTATTTCTCAATGCAAGATAATGTGTGCGTATGTACGGATATAAATGGGTTGATGGCGGAGCTAGGAATTCCTTACGTTCCAGAAGAACGGAGGTTATTTATCGACGCGTCAAAGGTCAGCCTTAAAGCTGTCCTTTTACATAATGGAAATAAAAAACCTTCTATACCACTTGCGCACTCAGTGAAGATTAAGGAATCCTATGACACCATGTAAACTTTGCTAAATCTTATAAATTACAAGGACCATTGTTGGCAAATATGTTGTGATCTCAAGGTAGTTAGTATTTTATTAGGACTGCAGTGCGGTTACAAGAAGTACCAATGTTTTTTTATGTTTATGGGATAGCCGAGCTGATGACAAACATTATGAAGTGAAGGAATGGGAACCTAGAGTGAATTACGTACCTGGAGAATGCAACGTCAAATACGCTCCTTTGGTAGATCCTAATAAGATATTACTACCGCCACTTCATATCAAGTTAGGACTTATGGAAAACTTTGTCAAAGCCATGGACACATCTGGTGAAGGTTTCAAGTATTTGCGAGATAAGTTCCCTAACCTGAGTGATGCTAAGATTTCAGCGGGAGTGTTTATTGGTCCCCAAATTAGGAAATTAATGCTTGATGATAGCTTTGACAGCAAGTTAAACAGTGCTGAGCTAGCTGCCTTGACAGCATTTAAGTGTGTTGTGCGCAACTTTCTGGGCAATAACAAAGCTGAGAGTTACACAGAAATCGTACAGGACATGATACAGAAATACAAAGAGTTGGGTTGTAGGATGTCTTTAAAAATCCACTTTTTGCCCTCCCACCTCAGCTTCTTTCCTGCTAACCTAGGTGCTCTCAGCGACGAACAAGGGGAAAGATTCCACCAAGATATAATGGCAATGGAGAAAAGGTACCAGGGACGATGGGATCCTTCAATGATGGGGGACTATTGTTGGGGTCTTGTTAGAGAATGCAACATTTCTTACAAAAGAAGGAAGTAGTGTACGTTTTTGTAACCCAATGGAAGTTTCATATATTGTGATAGTTTTGATTGTCTTTTCATGACCTTTTGGTACATTTGTATTATTGTTTATTGTAAATTGTCACACTTGTAAATTATATTGTATTATATTTTATGTATGTGTTTGTGGTAATAAAGCAAAACGTTTTACCTCAACTTAAGAGATCTGAAAGCATTACTATAAGGTGCAATAAACAGTACACACAGTATACATACAAACATATTTATTTCTCTAGAAAGAATAAAGCGATTATTACGAAACTTGGAGGGTTTGTTAAATATGAATCAAAGTATACTTAGGTATAATTTCTATGTTAGTATATGCAAGGGGACAAGATCTTGGGGTGTAAAATAAACGAAAAGGGAAATTTTTGAGGGATTTTCCCGAAAATCCCTCTGTTACGGGAAAATCGTACGTGATGGAGAAAACCCGAGTGCATATTCGAATTCAGCGCAAAAAGTTCCTTTAAGAACAGGTATTTCCTTTTATGTAACAAAACCTTTGTTAACTAGTGTAATTCAGAACATATTTCTCATTTGCTACCTTTTGTTACGTAGTTATAGCTGTAGCACCTACTGACTGGCATTTAACTGTAATAATTTTTAATTCACTAATTAAGCATAATTGAATTACGTTTTATTTTTAAGTTAGGGATGAAGTGGTGGAGAAATATGTAATTACTAGGGGCGCAGGGACAGCAAAAGTGCGTAGGGACGCCGGTTTCTAAATGCGACATTGGTCGCTAAGTTAATTGATAGAAGTTTTAATGCCATTTAAAAGCAAATTCAGCCCTAGCGGTGGCAATACCCCTTTACTCTCCCAGAAGGAATGAGAGGCTGAAGTCAAACTGATAAAGAGAGACCGATATTAGTGTTGAATCCATAATTTTGGGGGTTGCTAAGGTAAAGAGTGGAACTCCAGATACCATGTAAGTTAAGCCCCCGTTAGTACCTGAAGGGGTGTGAAATTGTTACATGTAAAAGTAATTGAAAATGACCAATGTTAGTGTTGAATCCATAGCTTGCGGGATCCCCAAGTTTATTGAAAGCAGTTCTGATGACCTTTAAGTTCAACTTCCAGTAGGGCTAAGATCCCCTAGCACGTCTACTAAGGAGAGTCGAAGGAAGTAACATATGCAATGATTCTAGAGATGCAAAAAAGCCGGCTTTTTTGAATCGATGGTTTTTTGCACATAAAAGGCCGGCTTTTTTGAAAAAAAACGAGAATTTTGGAAATTTTGGCTTTTTTCATTTTCATGATTTTTCTATTTGAATAGCTTTCTTATAGTATACTCTAAAGTTAAATAAGATTTCTTGACTAATTACCATATTTCGCTCTGGAATTCACCATTATGATGGATGGAGCACATGTTTTATGAATAAAGTGAACGAACAATACGTAGTATTTGAGGATATTTAACTTTATTTTAACTTCTGAGTTATCGACATTTTTTTCTTCTCTACGTCATTTCTTTTTAGTCATCCGTGTTTCATTTCTTAGAGATTAGTAGGCCTATTCTAGCTTCTAACACATAAGTTAAGCTTATGTTTTTCAATATATTCGTCAGAGTGTACATTTGTCAGTATATCTCTCAGAGCATACTTCCACATTTTTGTTATACTGTAATTGTGCAATGATTTAGCAATAATCTTCCGGATACAACCTTGAATACAGTTTTATAGAAATAATCAGTAGCGGATTCAGAAAAGTATTTTGGGAGGTGTTTCTCTGCTTAATGTTGTTTTTTTCTAAAATTTCCTAATTTTTGTTTGGGAGCAGCTTGAAGTTTATGAGTATAGGCATAACTAATATTTCGTTTTGTTTGTATTCACCAATAATCTTCCGGATACAACCTTGAAGACCATTCAGTGGCGGATTTAGAAAAGTATTTTGGGAGGGTTTTTCCATATTAATGTTTAGTTTTTCTAAAAATACCTAATTTTTATTTGAGGAGAGCTTGAAGTTTATGAGTAAAGGCATAACAAATATTTCGGTTGTTTTAGAAATTCCGTAATTTTGGGGTACAGGCTTCAATCTGTAAGACATCCCCACCCTAATCCCCTTCGCAAATCAGTCACTGCTGGTAATTAGTAATAACAACGATTTAAAAACGGTAAAGGAAATCGGCCAGGATTCACAGTACACGCACTATCTCTACATTCACAGATGGAATTAAGAAAACCTTTTGTCAAAATGCTCGAATTCGGGGTTGAATCCCGGACTTCCCGATAGAAGTGCAAAAACTAACCACTCATTCATGGTTGTTGTGCAGTTGTGCTTAACTTAAATATATTCTCTCTCTCTATGACTTATGGAATCCGAAGGTTCAATGCCGCATTCACAAAAGCTCTCCACTGACTTCTATCCTTAGACAACTGGATCCAGTTTTTACTTTGTATTCCTATTTCTGCGAGATCGATCATAATATTGTCCTCCCATCTACCCCTAGGTTTTACTAATGAACGTTTTTTGGTTGGATTTCCAGTTAAAACTTTGAAAGTGTTCCTACCTTCTTCCATTCTGGCTGCATGACCTGCCCACCTGAGCCTCCTAGACTTGATGACCGTAACGATGTTCAGTAAATCGTATAAGTTATCCAGTTCTTTGTTATGAAGTTTCCCCCATTCCCGTTCCTCTTGTGTCCGAATATTCGTCTCAGGATTTTATTTTCAAATACTTTGAGTCTGCGTTTTTCCCGCATCGCAAGTGACCATGTTTCACAACCATACAGAACAAGGCATGATTATTGTTTTATATATTTTAAGCTTTAAATTAATCGACAGAATTCGCGACGACAAAATATTTTGAATTGAATAATAACACGAATTTCCTTATTTCAGTCGACATTTAACTTCTTTGTGGGTGGATAAGCTTGCATATGTGCATTATTTTTATTCATATTAGTTTCATTTTTTTGTATATAGTTTAGTGGTTTAGTGAATTCTTTGTGATTCTTTTAGTGATTTTTCTGGTGAGTTTTAGTGAGTTGTGTTTGCATTGGCTGGCAACAGTGCCTTCAGTGCTATTCAAGTTGTGTCTGTGCATTCGACAATGTGCCGTGAAGTGCAACTAGGCAAGCATATTCATTAATAGTTTTAGAAAAGCATATTTATTCATAGGTTTTACAGAAACACTCATGTTCATTAATATACAAGATTTACATGTTCTTAACGGTGTTTTAGAGTGCTACTCAGTTTATGTGTGATCGAAGACAAAGTATGATGGTGTATCAAGCAACTATGTGGTTTGGCAGCAAGCAAGCAACAATTACTGCGGAAAGAAGTTAAGTAATTCATTGTACTAACCTTTAAGTATTATATCAATCATTATATTAACATATCAACAAAGCATGTTATATTTATCATATTAACGCATGTACCGGTACCCTTAAATAAGAATTGAAGCAAGTAACATCTAAAATATTCGTCAAGTTTTATTTATCGTTCCTCCATGATATCTGGGTGAATCAGTAATATGGGTTTAATCATACAGTTCATTAGCTGTGGATGTGATATGCGTGATTTGTAAATAATGTACATAAAAATATCACCCTTTTATACATAAGCGTCATCATTTTTTTTTTTTTTTTGGTCCTCCGTCCACCGGATATCGGAACGAGAAACGTGACTTTGAATTGTTTGTTCTCGTGTGTGTTTCTGTGGGTGCTGCTGTCATAGGCAGGACAGAACTGTTCATATCAGTACAGTGGAGTGTGTGCATTCAACCCTGCTGAATTCAAGGTTACACGTTTGTAGGTCACTCAGAAGTAAAAAGAAAAATATATTGTCAGCGCTTTGTGTAGTTAAAAAAGAAGGACTGAAACAATGGCAGAAGTGCAGTTGGGTCAATTAATTAAGAAACGTGCTTCGGTCAAAGGTCAGGCAACAAGAATACAGATATTTCTTCAAAAACTACAGAATGAAAATAAACCTAGCATACAAGAATAAAGGGAGGCTAGTTGCACTTGAAGGAGTTTTTATTAAGTTTGATGAGATACAGTCAGAAATAGAGCTCTTGGATGAGACGGGTGAACAAGAATCGCGCAGAATTACATTCGAGGAACTGTATTATGATTCAAAGCATGGGCGGCGATTAGGGGGGGCAAAGGGGGGCAGTTGCCCCCGCACTTTTTTGAAGTAACCAATTAATGTATATAGTTTCATTTGGAAATGTAACGATTTTGTATGTGTTACTGATTAATAGGAAAAAATGCTGCCATATAATATTTGCTGTTGCGTAAATACGTATTGGTTGTCTTCCCGTGGAGTAAAGAAAGCTACAGTAATTGCGTTTTAAACGCCACAGAAAATAACCCCAAAAAATAACCTATTGGAGCACAATTTCAGCATACTTTCATTTCTTCTTACAAGGGCTCGATATGTTAGTGAGCCGCTTTGAAGCTAATCGAAAGAACATTATGCAAAAAAGTAGGGCCTATTTCACAAGTTATTCTTTAGTTGCACAAAAATTGACAGTTCCTAAAATGTCTTTTCTTCTTTCTAAAGTAAGGAATATCGATTAAAAAGAGCGTGATAAGAAACAATCTACCTTTTCCATTGTTTTGTAGTGTAATATACGAGTGAAGTGTTGTGTTTAAGGATGTACGAGTGTATATACAATAAAATTTAGTAAATTGAACATAATTCTAGGTTTTAAGTTTATTTTGTATAACTGAAGTGTGGATTGATTCTAAGTATTGTTGTGTTTTGATGTGTTCCAAGAAAGTGAAAACTGCACCTAATGGCAACGAACATATTTCAAGAAGTTGCAAAAGCAAATATTTCTTTAAATGTCGTACCATATGCTTGTAATATTTACTGCCTTTCATTTTGTAAGAGTAATAACATACATTTAATAGCATGTGTGGAATTAAATATTAAGATTTTCATTAATCCTCAGTTTCAATATAACTTTTGCAAAACAAGCATCATTATTCATTACTATGATTAATATTATCCTTTCTATTTATTTGTTTTGCAAATTTATTAAATAATCTGATCACACAATTTTCCAGACAGAATTTTAAGGTGTTCATGAGCAAGGAATCAAATCTCTTCTTACACTTTCGTTGTTTAAGAGTGCAAAGGGCTAGTATATACTTGCTTTGTTCTCAATTTACTTAATAAACTATTATATACGATATACGGTATTTTAGCTGAAAATATAGTATCCTATTAGTTATACAACCTTTCGTCAAACAAAATGTTAGAAACAACCAGGAAAACTAACATTTATATACAAACATTCAGATCATGTCTTGGCCCCTCAATTTTAACGTCCAACCGCCGCCACTGATTCAAAGGTTAAGTTACAAGAATTTATTGATAGTTTTGAACAAAAAACGGATTCAGGGACAGCAAATAACAAAGCTACAAATTCTAGCAATTCAGTGCAATTGCCTAAAATTTCTTTGACAATATTTTGCGGTAAATACGAGGAGTGGTCGCCCTTTAAGGACATTTTTATTTCCCTTATTCACAATAAGGAATCATTAAGTACAATTCGTAAATTTCAATATTTGCGCACATCGCTCAAGGGAGAAGCGTTTACATTAATAGCAAATCTGCCAACGGTAGGAGTAAATTACGAAATATCATGGAAGCTTCTTGTTGAACGCTACGAAAACAAACGGTTAATAGCTTCGACGTATGTACGAGGGTTGCTCAATATCAAGCCAGTAACAAAAGAAAACGCTAAAGACATTAGACAATTTGTAAATACTGCACGTAGTAATTTTCAAGTCCTTGAAGCATTGAATTTGGACAAACCTTTGCATGACGTACTAGTAACACAACATTTAGTAGAAGAACTTGATTCAGCAAGCAAAAGGGAATGGGAAGCTGAGCAAAGTAGTGACTCCTTTCCATCGTTATCGGAATTATTTTCATTTTTAGAAGGTTGTTGTCAAATGTTAGAAAACGTTCGTCCTACTCAATCTGAAAGTACTTATGACAACAAAAGTGTAGATTCCAAAGCAAAAAGAAAGAGTAACAGTCAAGTGAATTCGTTTGTTACTGTGCTTCCAAATGCATGTAATATTTGCCGTAGCAATGAAACGCATGCTGTTTTTCGCTGCCCAGAATTTCTGAGTGCTAACATTAATCAAAGAAAGGAGCTCGTGAAGCAAAATAAATTATGTTTTAATTGCTTAGGCAATAAACATCAAGTAAAGGCATGCAAATCAAGTACTTGTAAGAAATGTAATTTTAAGCATAATACACCGTTGCATGAAGATACTGCTCAGGAGGCTACTAACAAAACAAGTTCAAGCAAAATAAATAGCAATACTACTAACGTACCTAAAGTTAAGGAACAGAATCAGATTAAAATTCAACCACAGGACTCTTATTGCTCATTTAAGATTAATTATGGTCAGCAAGTCTTATTAGCAACAGCGTTAGTTAACGTAACAGACACTAAAGGTCGTTTTCAACAATGCAGAGTGTTATTAGATGCAGCGTCTCAATCGAATTTTGTAAGCAAAGCTTTAGTTCATAGATTAGGTCTCAAGAAAACGAAAAATCGTGTTCCCATTAGAGGTATCAATTCTGTAACCTCCGAAGCTCAGTACAGTGTTGAAGTTCATATTTATTCAAGAACATGTGATTTTAATGCAGTGGTCGATTGTTTAGTATTGCGAAACATTACAGGTTGCATACCTTCTAAGGATATTGATTACAGTAATTGGAACTTGCCAAAGGATATTTGCTTAGCCGATCCAAATTTTCATCGCTCGTCGTCAGTAGACATGCTTATAGGTGCGGGGTTATTCTACAGTCTCCTCGAGCCAGGCCAGAAGACTAGAAAAGACATTTTCCAGTTTTGCAGGAAACGAAGCTAGGATACGTTGTCGTCGGAAATATGCCTTCAATACCCGAAGAAGCCAACCAGTCGGTAATTTCATGTTTTGCTCAGATGGAGACAGACTTGGATACACAGTTGAGAAAATTCTGGGAACTCGAAGATCTTCAGACTAAGATTCACACGCCGGAAGAAGAAAATTGTGAGAAGCATTTTTTACAAAATACAACCAGAAATGGAGACGGAAGATTTATTGTCAAATTGCCAAAGAAGGAAGAGAATGCAGTTTTAGGAGAGTCTTACAACATGGCACTACAAAGATTTAAGCAGCTTGAAAGAAGATTGCTACAAAATCCTGAGTTTCATAAACAATATGCCGCCTTCATGGATGAGTATTTAAGTCTGGGTCACATGTGAAAAGTTACAGAAGAAGACGTGAACAGCAGCAGCAATTGTTATCTTCCACATCATCCTGTATTCAAGATGGATAGTACAACAACTAAATTAAGAGTGGTTTTTGATGCAAGTGCAAAAACGTCTATTGGCAAATCATTGAATGACATTCTTCAAGTTGGACCAATTGTTCAAGATGACTTGTACTCCATTATTTTAAGGTTTCGGTTGTATCCAGTTGCATTTACAGCAGACTTAGAGAAAATGTATTGCCAAATATTAATGCATGATGAGGACAAGTGTTTCCAACGCATCCTTTGGAGAAAATCAGTAGAAGAACCGATCCAGACGTATGAGTTACAAACAGTGAAGTACGGGACTTCGTCAGCGTCCTTTTTGGCAACAAGATGTCTGAAGCAAATAGCGGAGGAAAATTCCAAGGAATTTCCAGAAGCAGCAGAAGTAATAAAGCACAATTTCTACATTGATGATGTGTTAAAATCAGTACCAAACGTGTCAAAGGCCTTAGAACTACAGAAGGATCTTATTAATATTTTAAGCAGAGCAGGTTTCAAGCTTTGTAAATGGAGTTCTAACAAAGAAGAAGTACTTCAAGGAGTTCCCGAGACTTCAGGGAAAAACAACAGCCAATCATACTTGGTCAGCAAGACGGTGTTAAGACTTTAGGAATAGCATGGATTCCATTAACAGACAAACTTGTAATTTCGAACAAAATTTGTAAACACGGAACTGCAGTAGAAAGTAATGTTGCAATGACAAAAAGAGAAGTCGTCAGTATAGTGTCATCTATCTTCGATCCATTAGGTCTAATCGCTCCAATTGTCATCAAATACAAGAATTTTTTACAGAAGTTGTGGAAGACAGGAATGGATTGGAATGACCCATTTGACACAGCCCTACAAATTGAGTGGAATCAATTAATGTCTTGGTTACCTGCGATGGCGAAGATGCAAATTACAAGAAACGTAATGTCTTCGGAGAACGTTAAGGAAATACAATTACGTGGTTTTTGCGATGCAAGTGAAGAAAATTTTGGAGCAGTAGTGTACATCAGGGCTACAGACGATCAAGGAAACATTGAAGTCAATTTACTTTGTTCAAAGTCGTAGGTTGCACCACTGAAGAAGCAAACTTTGCCTAGATTGGAATTATGTGGAGCACTGTTACTTTCGAAGCTAATAGACAAAACGCTATCCATATTGAATATAGAGGTCAGTGGTATACACCTGTAGACAGACTCGACGATAGTTTTGTCATGGATCAAATCACCTCCCAATCGTTGGAAGACATTTGTATCCAACAGGGTGGCTCAAATTCAGAGAATCGCATCAATTAATCAATGGCACCACGTCCCCAGTAAAGAAAATGCGGCAGACATAGTTAGTCGAGGAGCGGATCCCAAAACTCTTATTCAGTCTCGAGAGTGGTGGCATGGTCCAGAGTTTCTTCACACAGCAGAATGGCCATGTCAAGAACAAAATGAGCCAGCTAATATTCCAGAAGAGAAGAAAGTCATGATAAGTTTGGTGGCAGTACATGAAACAAGCTTTATGAAAAGGTATTCATCGTTAAACAAAATGTTGAGAGTAGTAGCATATTGTTTGCGATTCAAACATAATTGTCTTTCCAAGAAATCAGAAAGAAAAACCGATAGTCTTGACGCTTCGGAACTTCGTTTAGCGTTACACAGATGTATCAAGATAGTACAACATACTACCTATCATCAAGAAATATTGAACTTGCGGCAACAAATGGAAGTTTCAACAAAGAGCCCAATCAAGGATCTTTTTCCATTTCTGGACACGGAAGGAATGCTAAGAGTAGGAGGAAGATTGGAACATTCAAACTTAGAGTACGATAACAAGCATCAATTTATCTTACCTGCAGGACTTCATTTCACCCACCTGATAGTCAAAGAAGAACATAAAAGGTTGCTTCATGCAGGACCACAGATTCTTATTGCATCTTTGCGTACCAGATATTGGATTCCAAGAGCTAAGAAGATGGTCAAGGCAATAGTACACAATTGTTTGGTTTGTTTCAAGTGGAGATCAACAAGTTCATCTCAGTTAATGGAACACTTACCCAAGGAGAGAGTAAATGAAGCAAGACCATTTGTACACATGGGAGTGGACTACGCAGGTTTCTTTTATGTCAAGCCCATAATTCGCAGCAAAATTCAAATGAAAGTCTATGCAGCGTTGTTCATCTGTTTAGACACTAGAGCAGTTCACATAGAAATAGTTTCAGACTTAACTTCTCAAGCCTTCATCGCAGCATTGAAGAGATTTGTTGCTAGGCGAGGTAAATGCTTATCTATCTGTAGCGACAATGGTTCAAACTTTGTTGGCGCCAATCGAGAATTGCAACATTTTTTTTTGAATCTAAGACTAACCGAAAGGACATCCTGGAATGCTCAGCTCAAGAAGGTTTAGAATGGAAATTCATTCCTGCCAGATCTCACATGGGGTCATGGGAAAGTTCAATAAAATCCATGAAGTACCATCTACGGCGTGTAGCAGGAACAGCAAGTCTGACATACGAAGAGTTGAACACGTTACTTATTCAAATTGAAGCCATTCTAAATTCAAGACCATTGACAGCCATTTCCAACGATCCTACAGATCCAATGTATCTCAGTCCAGGACATTTTTTGATGTGAGCTACACTTCTCAGCCTTCCGGAACCAGATCTACTGAACGTACCTATCAACAGACTAGGAAGATGGCAACGGATTCAACAAATAAAGCAGCACATTTGGAAACGTTGGTCCAGGGATTACCTCAACCAGTTACAACAAAGAAGAAAATGGAAATCAGCTCAGTCTAATCTACAACCGGGCATGGTCGTATTGTTAAAAGAAGACAATGTTCCTCCTCAAGTGTGGAAGTTATGTGTGATTAAAGAAGTTCATCCGGGCAGTGATAATTTAGTGCGAGTGGCAACTGTGAAGTATAAAAGTGGCTTTTTTCGGCGCAGTGTTGCTAAATTAATTCCTTTGCCCCTAGAATATTAATTGATTGTGTCCAATCAAGGAGGGGGAGGATGGATAAGCTTGCATATGTGCATTATTTTTATTCATATTAGTTTCATTTTTTTGTATAAAATTTAGTGGTTTAGTGAAGTCTTTGTGATTCTTTTAGTGATTTTTCTGGTGAGTTTTAGTGAGTTGTGTTTGCATTGGCTGGCAACAGTGCCTTCAGTGCTATTCAAGTTGTGTCTGTGCATTCGACAATGTGCCGTGAAGTGCAACTAGGCAAGCATATTCATTAATAGTTTCAGAAAAGCATATTTATTCATAGGTTTTACAGAAACACTCATGTTCATTAATATACAAGATTTACATGTTCTTAACGGTGTTTTAGAGTGCTACTCAGTTTATGTGTGATCGAAGACAAAGTATGATGGTGTAACAAGCAACCATGTGGTTTAGCAGCAAGCAAGCAACAATTACTGCGGAAAGAAGTTAAGTAATTCATTGTACTAACCTTTAAGTATTATATCAATCATTATATTAACATATAAACAAAGCATGTTATATTTACCATATTAACGCATGTACCCTTGAATAAGAATTGAAGCAAGTAACATCTAAAATATTCGTCAAGTTTTATTTATCGTTCCTCCATGATATCTGGGTGAATCAGTAATATGGGTTTAATCATACAGTTCATTAGCTGTGGATGTGATATGCGTGATTTGTAAATAATGTACATAAACATATCACCCTTTTATACATAAGCATCATCAGTGGGTATGATTTTGGTCTGGTAATATTGATCCTAGATATTTGAAAGTATCCACTTTGTCGAAAGTATTATTTTATATTTTAACGCATCCACAATTTACCAAATTACGATCCCAGTGAACTTCCATGTATTTAACTTTCTCTGCATTTACTTCTAAACCAATGTCACTCCAAGCGTTTAGTAATGCCAATTCATTTCTTTCCATTGTCCTCCTATTATTCCCTATTAAATTTACATCATCAGCATACGCCATAACCTGGTGAATACAATTCAGCTCTAGGGTCTGGTTGCTATCTTTAATTTTCCTTATAGCGTACTCCGGAACAATGCTGATTAATAATGGCGATAACGCATCTCCTTGTTTCAGACCATTCTCGACGTGGAAGCTCATGGACAAGAATTTTTCTACTCAGACTTTACTCTGGGATTCATATAAACACATTTTAATTAATCTAACCAGCTTTTTCGGTATTCCGAATTCTGTAAGAATTGTACAATACTTCCCTCCTATCCGAGTCGTAAATCCTTTTAAAGTCAAGAAACAGCTGGGTATTCCCATTTCTTTTCGAGTATTTATCAAACAGTAAATATCTGGTCGATAGTTGATCGATTTCCCTAAATCCACACTGATAATCTCCAATAACTTCATCTGCGTATGGAATCAATCTTATTAATAGAATGTTAAGAGAAATGCCTCGCTAATTATTACAATAAGTTTTGTCGCCTTTCTTGTGGATTGAAAGTGATTGATTCTTTCCACTCTTCTTAAATGTATTCCATAGTTTTTTTTTTTTTTCAACAAAAAGGTCGACCTGGGTAAACCGTGATGGTGGTTATAATCCTAGGAAACCACATGATCAGATGAACGGTCTATTACACTGAGAAAAAAAATTGTAGGTGGCGTACTTAAAAAGATAGGTTACATGCGTAATTCCTGTAGTTTTTGGACAACGTACAGCAGACGTATAGCTGAAAACGCATGTTTTATAATACTTTCTGTATAAGTGTTCCATCCATACATACTTTCCGTATGAAACAATGTAGGCGGTCAGGATCTCAGATATAAATAGACGTATATAACATATAGCTGACGAAGGTAACATAAGTATATGTATGTGATATACGGAAAACTGTTAAATGTCAGACATCCTGCAACGGCATGATGTAACATCAAATGGCAGTGCCTATGTAGCACACGGATAACGTATGCTCCGTATTGATTCTTATAGTAAGCAAGAGGATATCGTATATTTGTACAATATACCGCTGTCCGGAGAACGGATTTTTCTCTGTGTAGGAATATGATCCATGAACAGAAAATTTTGTACTTGCCCGATTCTAAACATCCTTAAGGAACAGTCAGTGCATTATAGAATTCGGAATTTTACCGATTTTGCAGATCCGAAGCACCTGATAGGTGGTAACAGACTATTATGTATGTGATCAAATAATGAAATATTTGTTCGAAATATCCATACAATGTATATGAAAGTTAAAATTTAAAAGTTTGAAGAATGTGCAGAACCACCCAAAACCCAGCTCTTGATGTGCAGCCTTTAAGATTATCATATAAATGTATTTCGCTCATGTTTTATTTTATTTTGTTTCAAAAAGAGGGTGTGTGATATTTTGAAGTAAAAATACTACATACAATTTTGCTAGTTATTTAAGTACATTTTTTTAAAAATAAAAGTACTTACTTTTGTGTATAAGAGGTTAAAAAACTATTACATCTTGGTTAATCTTTAGGAATTCATAATGTAAATATGTTAAGAATTAAAAAAAAAATCTTTCGAAATTCATGGTTTATGTTTTATACTATTACCTACATCAACCACTAATTAAACGAGTTTTTGTGCTGTAGAGAAGCGAAACAGTCTGCTTTATCAATTTAAAGTAATATTTTGAAAAAAGCCCAAAATTTCCCAAGCAAAAAAGCGAAGCAGAAAAAATCGAGTTTTTTTTTTTTTTCAAAAAAGCCGGTTTTTTTCCGAGCCCTTGCATCTCTAAATGATTCTAAACGATTTATATTAGTGTAGAGTCCACAGGTTCAGAATTACCGAGATAAATAGCAACACCTCTGAACAAACATGTCAGTTGGATTTTGAATTTACAGGGGGGAGCATCGAAGGCATTGCTCGCATAGCTCTAAATATTTTAATGTTTCCGTATAAATGTATATTCCAGCATAACTACGGGAATGTCTTGGGCAACCTTTACCAAACCTGGGAGACATATTACTTTCAATCTGAGAAGAAAATATTGTGGTAGTATGATACCCCAAGTTATGGAAGTTGGGAGGTGTGACATGTAAAAATAATGTAAAATGACTGATCTTAGTGTGTTATTCATAATTTGCTTGGCCGTTGAGATGGATAATGATGCTTCCAATGGCGTTTAAATTCTAATTCATCCCCATCTTCACAGGATGAGGGCCTGGGAGAACTATAAAACAAAATCTCAAAAATTACTTTAATATTTGTTGAATTCATAATTTTCGGGGTCGAGAAAGCGTTCCTAATAACTTTGGAAGGTAGTTTGTACCCACTTCAAGATGGCCTTTTCAATTATATCAGTTTTTCAGCGTGAGAAGAAATGACCATCTGAACTAGTATCAACCCAACCTTCGCAATCGAGAAAAAACCGTGTAGATATGTGTTTCGTCTTTTAAATGAAACAAGAGAGGTTAAAATCAGAGATAGAGTGGGTCAATGGGTCGATTTGTCAGTGGGTGAAATGGGTCAAGATTTGTGAACGGGTCAGCGAATCGTGGGTCAAAAGGACTTGACACACTGCAAACCACCACTCACCATGACACACTGACCCACCGACCCATCCTGCTCAATGCATTGTAGACAACATCTTCTACAACTGGCGAGTTTGTCTACGTTTATCTTTCAAGATCTCCATTTTTCTTCTTTCTTCATTTGTTTCTAAAGAATATTGAAGTTCAGGTACTTTTGGATTTTGATATTTACTACTGCTCTTGGAAACCAAATATTCAACTTATCTGCTAATTTTCTGTCAGGTTATAAAATTTGTTCATGGCCTGATTTAGAATTTAGTATTTTTAATAGTACCACTGTGTGAACGATGAGATAGAAAAGTTTCCCTATCTTTGACAAATTCTAGTTAGAATGCTTCCTCTAACTAGAAACATACATCATTAGAAATTAATTGAATATCACTTATTCTACTGTGACTTACCGTATCTACCAAAGTTTATCGTACCTAATGAATTTCATTGTGTTTTTACTTTGAACAATCGTTGATTCATTATTAATAAGAAAGTCATTGCCAATCAACATTTTTGGTTTAAAACCATTTGTTGCTCTGAATTTATGATGAAATGTCCTTCCTTAGTTTTCAATCTAAGAATCACTGTTCCTTTGATTTCAAAGGACTGTACCTTAAAAAAAGAAAAAAAAACTTTATTAACAAGAGATAAAGATGATGCCGAGTCTATTATAAAACTTGCTTTCTTATTATTCAACTTCCCACAATTACTCTCTATGTCATGGGTAATTCGACATAAAAAAATACCTTCGCATATTTTTTTTCTTTATTTGAATTATTAAGTGGACTGAAATTCTTTCTGATTTTCCTCCAAACCGTCTGGGCACGCACCACCTCTATACGCAGAATTATGTACTAGTGGTTGCATTTGTCCCACATTTGGATTATTTGGCCTAATATAGTCCAGAGCAATACGTACTCCTTTGAATTTTCAATGAAAATTTTACGACCTGCTTTTGTAATTTATCTAGAACACTTTATATCGCCTCATTTTCTTTCGATTCTTCTTTCCTTTTCTTTCAATTCTGACAGATTTGACAGAATTATTCTAATTTTTAGTCAAATTTCTTCCTAATATCTTTATAATGGCTTTGCTTTTGTCTTTTATTTTTACCTAGCCCACACTAGAATCACATATTCTTCAGAGGATTCGTTAGATAAAGAGCTTTCAGTGTCTGAACTACCACTACTAAATGAATCTATTCCGTTTTATGTTGTTTTTTTTCTCTCGTACGCTTTAATTGCTTGATACAAAAGACGTTACCTTTCGATTTACGTCTCGTTTCTTCCTATCTTTGATTTTATACCTACTGGTTTCTAATTGATAGAGAAAATCTATAAACGTTTCTACATTAGTAAATAACCTCCCTGACAATCTATCAATGAAATAAAGTCTATAGCAGAGCCCTGCACGGGCCGGGCGCGCCCGGTTCGGCCCGGCCCGACCCGTTTCAAGTAATATCAAACTGGACCGGGCCCTAACCGGGCCGGGCACATTTCGGGCAGAATCGGGCCGAACCGGGCCGGCCCGGCTCGACCCGGATACTCTGAAAGACGGTTCGGAAACTAATGTTGTCAGCCTATTTGTTTTTTTAATGTCCTCCACTACCTCTATTTTTGCCGTGTTTGTACGGTCTTACTGTCAGCCTATGTTAATCGTAATGTGTTTGGGAAACTGACTCTTTATTCAAGACTGCGATGTACCGGTAATACTATTACTATTACTACTTCTACTACTACTATTACTTCTACTATTACTTCTACTATTACTGCTACGACCACTGCTAATACTACTACAAGTGCTACGACTTCGCGTCAGAGTTGACATGTCTGTTGGTACCGAATTTACCTTCTAAGTACAGAATAAAATTGAGAAATGCTAGTTATTATGGCCGGTCTGCGTAGAATGTGAACCGATGCTTGATCTACGAGGGAGAATAGTGGCTCAATAGAAAAAACACTTACATCTGGTGCTAGAGGTCGTCGGATCAATCCCTGCTCATGCTATGTGAGCTTTGTTGTGGACAAACATCGTGTGCATGGGAGTTTCTGGGGTTGTCCCGCTTCCTCCCACTGTTTTCTTTCCACCAATTCATCCCATCATCATCCATTCTGCCTGAGCCGTAGTTACCTAAAGAACGTATGATAAAGTCAAGTACTTGACCTAGTAAGTAGAATTTGGTACGCCACCATTGGACCACGGAGGGCAAAACCATAAACTGACGTGCTCATAAGATCAGTGCAATTTGTAGTAATGTTCAATTAGCAAGGCAAATATCGAATGGTGTTACATGTTCATGTATTGTTTATAGTATGATGCTACAAATATAACAAAATATAATGATCAAATAAATCACCAAATCGCCAGGGTCGATTAGGTGTTCCTGGAACGGTGGCTCAGTGGTTGAGCGTTCACCTCTGGTGTATGGGGTCCCTGGTTTGATCCGAGCTCTCGCCAAGTGAACTTTGTGGTGGACAAACACCGTGTGCGGGGTTCGCGGCGTTCTCCTGTTTCCTTCCACTTTATTTACTCCACTATTTCATTTATTTCTCACCATCGTCTCCTTTAGGCTAGTTGGCATAACTTGGAACCACCTACCAAGAAGAATAAACTAATGGGTTGGGAAGATAGACATTCAGTCTCTGGTGAATTTGATGATGAAGTAGACATCTACCTCAACATGTCATCATGTGTAAGAGAACTAGATATACTGCAGTGGTGGAAGCAACAAGAACAAACATTACCAAAATTGTGTAAATTAACGCGTCAGTATCTCGTCATCCCTGCTTCTAGTGCGTCTACTGAAAGAGATTTTAGTACTCAGGAACGGAGAAATGCTCTAAAGCCTGAAACTGTTGACTCTGTTTCCGTGCTATTCGATGCGTACAAGGACATACAGTAAAGCGATGTTCATTTTGCACTATTGGTTTCTTAGGAAACCTTATATTTTCATTTTCTTAATATCAACTATCCCTTCTATTATATGTGATGTTAAGAGGCATTTTTGATAGCTAATACCTATACATTTTTCATTCAGGGGACTTTTGAGGTATTTTTTGATCAACAATGATATGTGTGGATTTTGTTTTGATTTACTGCCTCGCATTCCGTCATATAGCTCTGTTATTTACTTGTTACGCACCGTTCCAGGAACACTTCATCGACCCTGGGGTCTGGGTGATTTATTTGATCATTGTTTTTTGTTATTATTATTGTAGCTTCGAATTATAAAGAATACAGGAATATGTAATATGATTTGGAATCTGCCGTGCTAATTGAACATTACTACAAATTGCGCTAATCTTATGAACACGTCAGTTCATGGTTTCGGTCTCCGTGGTCTACTGGTAGCGGAACAAATTCTAATTAGTAGGTCAAGGACTTGACTTTCTCATATGTTCTTTAGGCAATTTCGGCTCAAGACGTATGGATGATGATGGATGAATTGGTGGAATGAAGACAGTGGACGAAAACGGGCTAATCCAAAAACTCCCACGCTCACAATGTTTGTCCACCACAAAGCTCACATAACACGAGGAGGGATCGATCCGACGACCTCTAGCACCAGATGTGAATGCATTCTATTGGCCAGACTACGCAGACTGGCCATAATAACTAGTATTTCTTCGATTTTTTATGTACTTAGATTGTAAAGTATGTACCACCAGACATGTCAACTCTGACGCTCGTAGCAGTTGTAGTAGTAGAAGTAATAATAATAATAATAATAATAATAATAATAATAATAATAATAATAATAATAATAATAATAATAGCAGTAGTAGTAGTAGTAGTAGTAATAAGAGTAGTACTTTACAGTCTTGAATAAAGAGTTAATTTCCCAAACACCAGTGGCGGCGGTTGGACGTTAAAATTGAGGGGGCAAGACATGATCTGAATATTTGTATATAAATGTTAGTTTTCCTGGTTGTTTCTAACATTTTGTTTGACGAAAGGTTGTATAACTAATAGGATACTATAATTTCAGCTAAAATACCGTATATCGTATATAATAGTTTATTAAGTAAATTGAGAAGAACAAAGCAAGTAGATACTAGCCCTTTGTACTCTTAAACAACGAAAGTGTAAGAAGAGATTTGATTCCTTGCTCATGAACATCTTAAAATTCTGTCTGGAAAATTGTGTGATCAGATTATTTAATAAATTTGCAAAACAAATAAATAGAAAGGATAATATTAATCATAGTAATGAATAATGATGCTTGTTTTGCAAAAGTTATATTGAAACTGAGGATTAATGAAAATCTTAATATTTAATTCCACACATGCTATTAAATGTATGTTATTACTCTTACAAAATGAAAGGCAGTAAATACTACAAGCATATGGTACGACATTTAAAGAAATATTTGCTTTTGCAACTTCTTGAAATATGTTCGTTGCCATTAGGTGCAGTTTTCACTTTCTTGGAACACATCAAAACACAACAATACTTAGAATCAATCCACACTTCAGTTATACAAAATAAACTTAAAACCTAGAATTATGTTCAATTTACTAAATTTTATTGTATATACACTCGTACATCCTTAAACACAACACTTCACTCGTATATTACACTACAAAACAATGGAAAAGGTAGATTGTTTCTTATCACGCTCTTTTTAATCGATATTCCTTACTTTAGAAAGAAGAAAAGACATTTTAGGAACTGTCAATTTTTGTGCAACTAAAGAATAACTTGTGAAATAGGCCCTACTTTTTTGCATAATGTTCTTTCGATTAGCTTCAAAGCGGCTCACTAACATATCGAGCCCTTGTAAGAAGAAATGAAAGTATGCTGAAATTGTGCTCCAATAGGTTATTTTTTGGGGTTATTTTCTGTGGCGATTAAAACGCAATTACTGTAGCTTTCTTTACTCCACGGGAAGACAACCAATACGTATTTACGCAACAGCAAATATTATATGGCAGCATTTTTTCCTATTAATCAGTAACACATACAAAATCGTTACATTTCCAAATGAAACTATATACATTAATTGGTTACTTCAAAAAAGTGCGGGGGCAACTGTCCCCCTTTGCCCCCCCTAATCGCCGCCCATGCCAAAAACAGTACGATTAACACAGGCTGTCAACATTAGTTTCCGATCCGTCTTTCACAGTGTTCGAGCCGAGTCGGGCCGGCCCGGCTCGGCGCGATTTGTGCCCGGCCCGGTTATAGCCCGGCTCGAGATTCGGGCCGGGGCGGGTCGAGCCGGGCACAGAATTCAGATCCATTCGGGTCGGGCCGGGCCGTCTTCGAGCCTGGGTTTGCAGGGCTCTGGTATGTATGTAATATATATATGCAACTATATGGTCCATCTAACCGAATATTAATGAAGAAAATTTTAATTTTTAAGTAAACCTCGTATAAAATCGCTCTTAAGAATTTTTCTCTCAGCAAACAGGCAAATATGCATGTATATGTGTGTGCGTTGCGTCTGCGACGGAAATCTTGGTGATCCTCTGGCCTCCCCAAATAAGGTGCTAAAATTCAGCACAGAGAACAATCTTCGTCTCTAAAAATTTCTGCCTATTGGTTGTCATAGCTATTTTTAGCTTTGACATCACCAGGTTGGATTGAGAGCCTGTCCACTGCGTAGAAACGCGAGGAGACGGGGAGAAATATTAAGTTAGTCTGACAATTGTTCGTGGTGTGACAACAGCTAGTTACCATGAAGGCCGTTCTGGACGAGTAAACACACAACACTGCGCGTATTATTGTATATTAGTTACGTTGTTAAGTTCAGTGCTTTAACACATTAAAAGTGCGTTGATGATAATAAAAATGTTGCCTCAAGAAGATAATTTAAAATCTCAAAACATTTCCACGTGATTGTTAATTTTAAAATCGTCTTGAGGACGAGAAGCAGCAGAGCAGCGAAAAGCGTCCAGTCCATCGGAATGATAGCAAGGAAATTCACCCCCAACTTTCAGGATATCCCACCTGGAGTCACCAAGTGTATGAAAAGTGACAGTGCAAAATTATGGAAACTAACGATGTAACGAAATACAACCGGTGACCCGCGACTACCGCGCCTTCCGCGACTGTAATAATAACAATTGGGCCGAGTGTTAAATTCCTTTATCATATTCCATTATTCAAATTAAAGTGCCAAAATGTAAAGTAATATGAGTTTGTGCATTTTAGTGTTGTTTATTAAAGCGAAAAGTGAAAATTTGCGTATCCTTTACCAAAATAATTATCAAAATATAAATTTACATTTTCTAGTTTTAAGAAACAATCTAATTTACTTTTCTTTCCAGCATAAACAACAAGTGCCTATGCAACATAATAATTCTTGCATTATTAAATTGTATCGGCATTGGGAATACAATTTATGTCGATTTCCCAGAATGTTCCGACCCGAACTCTGAACCGTGTTGTCCAGTGGCTATATGGCCGGCTTTGGCGAAAGATCAAAACTGTTATTAAAGTCTAAAGGAGACGCCCAAAAGATAAAGGATCAAATCCCGGGCCGTAGTAAATGCCCAAGCCCTCCTAGGGAACTGGAGGACACGAACCACATACACTTATACATGGCTATTCCCTCACAGGAAAATGTATATATTTACCACACATTGATATATTTCTGAATGGCGCTACGTATATGTATCTATGAGAAGCTGGAAAGAAAAATAGAAGCATTAACAATACGCAAGTATGCATGCAGGTATCATTGACCAATTAAGCCACTCAGAACTAACCTAATAAATACAAAAAAGAAGGATAACACATTGATTGTGAGCAGACGATAGTTTCTACATTTTATATTGTACTTATTATTTCTAATGTTCTGGATATTAGTAAGTGAACTTGCACAAACTATAACTAAATTAATAATAAAACAAAAAGTTTACTTGATATTATTTAATGTTTGCCATTTGTATTAAAATTTTAATGAAACTAATGAAAAATTAAATTTCAATGTAATTAAATGTTATTTCTACTCTCTGATGAATTGATATTTGGATGTTCCAGTAAAATATTAATCCAAGTTTTATCTGTTTTCCTCTGTTATGTTATGATTCTGCCAAATCTCCAGGATGTTACTTCTTTTGTAGCCTAGAACCTTTTATTCATCTGTCTGAAGTTTCCCACGTCGTAAAGTGGGTGCCGATCCATTATTATGAACCAAACCATTGCTCAGTTCTCGCAAGGGAATGTTCGACATGTCTCATAGCAGGACTGTGCCCACAACCACAAAATGATCTGACATAACTGCAAAACCTAACAATTCTGTTGTGTATTGTTGTACTGCAAAGAAATTCGATCCAAAGTAACATCAAAAGACGTCAATTTGTAAAATACATGCGACAGCAATAACTGTTTCGATAAAGTTTGTATAATAACATTATTTTAATTACAATACTGTGTATATTTGTGTATTGTAAGATTTTTACTATTGCTAAGTCTATTCGAAAACTTCATATTAAAATTCATAATATAAAGATAACAAAGAAAGTTCTGTCGCTATTTCACAAATCACCTTCCAACATCGATATGTCACCTGAAAGATAAAAAATAGTCCCCATCAGCATCGACGACCTTCTGCTAAAGTTCTGGAAGGCCATGAATTCCATCGGGTCAGAAATTGGTGGGCCGTGAAGTGAAAGAGGTATCAAGTACATTTTGCACCTCTAATAGAGATTTGAACTCGCGTCCTCTAAGGTGATGGTCCAAGGAATGGAAAAGGTGATAATCGGACGGTGCAATGTCCGGGAAGTATGACGGATGCAATAATCTTTCCCATCCAAGGCGTAGAATGGTATCCCGGGTCATCCTAGACACGTGGGTCTTAGCGTTGCCCTGTAACAGGAGGACCTCTTTGTGATTCAGAAGTGCTGACTCCAGTTTTGAGTTTTTCTTGAACACGACTCAACTGCTGACAGTACACAGTAGCATTGATGCTCTGACCAGCTCTGACCTCATGCACGATGTCGCAAGCAGTCCACCAAAGACACAGGAGGACCTTCTTCTGGTGCAGTGCTGGTTTCGACTGTTTCAGAACCAGTTCATGATATGCTAATCAATGATGACTGCACCGTGGAGCTTCGTTCAGGACCTACTTCTCATCATATCTGAACGACTTCTTCCAACGAGACAGCAAAGAAATACAGGTATTTTTTCGCATTGCCTTCTGACCCGGAGTCAAGTGATGTGGGACCCATCGACCCAATTTGTAGTGCTTCCCAAGTTGATGGAAGTGCTTCGGAACGGTTTCTCCACTCACACTCAATTTTAGTCCAAGTCTTTCACATGTTTGCCCATTGTTCGCCTCAATTGCTGCCTGAAGATCTTCATTTTGTACATGTGTTGGTCTACCGGCACGTGGTGCGTCTTTCGTGAGTGTTTCGCCACCGACCTTAAACTTGTTAAATCATCGCTGCACTGTCCGCGCAGTCACGACAGCCTCACCAAAGGCCTGGCATATCTTCACGTCCCGCTGCAACGGCGTTTAACCTCAGTTTGAACTCGTAGAGCATATACATCCTTATGACGCTCTGTGTAGGTCTCATGTTCACTCTGCCCTTACGCATGTTCACGGTGTAACTGAACTGCCACAACCAGGTAGTATGTTGGATATATTCACACCAACAACTGACCTTCGCCTTATCTCCATTCTCACAGTGTGAAGGCCAATTGAACACAGACCTCCACAAAAAGCAACAGAACTTTCTTGGATATCTTTATAGTACAGCAAAGAGTATTTCACTAGGGCGCTCTATTGGCATCCCAATCACATACTATTTAGGAGAGAAGAGTGTTTTTCTACATTGTTCCATTGTGTGCTTTTCCAGTATCTGTAGAAGTGATCGTGCTAGTGTCCATTGTCGACCTAGATATGAAATGGCATACCAAATCAATGAGTACTGTGACATGTATTTATTTTTTGGAGAAGAGTCATGGCAACTCTGCTGAAGCTAGTAAAATATACGCTCAAAGAAATTCAGAAAGTCGCCACCCACGTCCATGCGTCTTTGTTAGACTAGACGATAGACTTCGAGATTCAGGTAATATTAGATCGGGCCCAGCAATTGACAGAGTTTGACCTAGCACCCATAGCATTCCAGAGACAGAGGAGGGAATTCTGGAGTCAGTGCGACGTAATCCTAATATAAGTAAGTGATAAATTGCTCAGTTAGTCGCTCAATAGATCGCCGACTCGTTTGAAGTGTGCTTCATAACCATCAATGGCATCGGTATTATTACACGAATATTCAACGTTTAATAGAGAGCGATCGTTGAAAACGGGTTGATTTTTGCACTTGACTCCTAAAGCTAATCAATCGAAATCCTGATGCTGTTAGATTTATTTTGTAGAGAGACAAAGCAAAATTTATGCGGGATGGATTCTATAATAACTATAGCCACCACATTTGGGCTAGAGAAAACTCTCATCAAACTGTTACTATAAGTTACCAAGCGAGATGGAGTATAAATGTATGGGCAGCTTTAATATTCACTCACATACTACGTCCATATCTCCTTCTTCTACATCTATCAGGGCAAGGGGAGTTGTATTTCCTTCAACACGTCTTACCTGCAGTATTTGAAAATCTCTCTCGATGTTCAAAGTGTTATGTGGTGACAACAAGATGGAGCACCTGCACATAGTACTGGTTTCACACAATACTACCTTCAAAATAAGTTCTTGCAGTATGGGGCTACCCGGTCTTCGAATCTCACCCTAGATTTTTTTCTTTACCTTATATCAAGGCTTTGATAAGCAGTAATCCATCTGCAACGTGAAGATTTAAATTGCTCAGTTTCACGCCGCTGTCACCACCATTAATTTCGAAATCTTACTCAATGTTTGCAATACCACAATTCAATGCAGAAAAAAAATGGTGGACATTTCAAACACTTATTATGAACTGTGACTTATTTATCAATAATTCTTTGTATTTGTGGCGTTTCAAACATTTCAGAGAATCGCTATCTTGTTTACAGGGTACGTTTATTATTGTATAATGGTGTTATCATTAGTTTTAGTCGTATAATTAGAGTCTACCTACCTTATAATATTATTGCGTTTTATCCATGTAGTAGCAGCTCTTGAGTGACATCATATTGATAAAGATTTAAATTTATCGTCACAAGATGAGCATAGAAAACCTCATATAGCTGAAGCAGCTTGCATACAAGAATACAGTATTGGCTAAGCTTTCTTACCTTTATCTTGTTGTAATCAAAGTTACAATTTTACTGATCTGCTGTCAATCAAGATCCGCCACTGAATCCATGGCGTAGTGATTTCTTACGCATCATTAAAAGCTTTTCTTCTATTTTGATATTGTTCACATGTATTTTTAAAACTCCTAACGTAAAAATTGTTAGAAGTTAAAAACAAATAGCATAAATAGGACCTTATTATCTCCATTGACGATTAAACAAAATATCAGAGAAGTGCACGTGCAGCAGAAAACATTAAATACTATAGAACAAAGTTGGAAAGTTGATATTCCGATCACGATGGTGGTGGAGCAACTGGCGCCAAATCGAACACTCGAGTTCATTTTTCTGCCAGATCAGTGATCACTGATTTATAGAATTCAAGATTGGGGTCTCATTTAACACCGAGGCTATATGCGACGTGAACCTTAGCTTCACGTAGATACGAACCATACGAGCTTCCCGAATCTCCCGTGCCGAAGGTGATTACGCTAACCAAATTGGAAGATCAACGACCAGGCTTCCTTTCTCTAAATGCGTTTCTATCTATTAAACAGTTACGCTATAATCACTCACTGCTGTTCAACAAGAACAATCATTCGTATTTTTGAACAGAAATAATTGTTGAACTGTCCAATGTAATGTACCTTTTGCTTGTTTACTTAACAGGTACAACTTAATAAATGTGGTATTTAAGAAAATCAAGAAAGAATATTTTAAAAATTAAGTTGATTCCACGTGTTATAAAAATCTTTTCTTTGAAGAGAAAATGCATTATGTGTGGTTGCATACTTCTTGATAATAATATTTGCTTTTGCATGAAAGTGAAAAGTGATATTATTCATCTTCGATCACTGATAGAGAAATGACGTGATTTTTAGATGTTATCTTCCAATACATTTATGCTTAATTAGTACTTTAAAATGTCTCCTTGTACCCCAACTTCCTCTGTAGAATTATCTCCTTTACCTAAGAAGTTGAAATATGGATATTTAATTAAGGAGTACACTAGTTCCTGTGTATATCCTTGACCTAATTACGATAGGTCCTGCAGTTCTCGACTTATGGATCTTTGAAGTTTACTTTTTGTTGTTTCCGCTATGTGATAGTATATGTCTGGAAATAGGCATTTGCGCCCTAAGTTTACTAGACATTTTTTTGCTTCTTTTTAGGTCTCCTACATTGTAGGTATCTTCCATATCTCCGTCATTTCAGCAGCAGATGTATCTATATATTATATATTATATACAGTGACGTATTTAAGAGGGGTTCCGGGGTCCCTCCCGAAATTTTATTTGTTATATTAAAGTAAATGAAATATCTTACAGAATTTTCACATTTCCAGGAATAAAATTAGCAAAGCCCCCCTCGAAACAAAGTCGTAAAAACGCCACTGTTTATATACATTTACATCTATCTATTTATACAAACATCATATATAATGTAAAAATATATAGTAATATTTTTATATATTCTTTTTTTATACAGTGCCAACCGCTACTATACTTGGTGCTCCGGATCTACATGTGGATAAAGGAAGTACTATTAATTTGACGTGTATAATTAAATATAGTCCGGAACCACCAGCATACATTTTTTGGTACCACCACGATGAGGTAAGTTACAATTAAAATTAACCTTTTGTAATTGCTATATGTAAAACCAGCTAACTTTCTAAATTCATTCTTGCTCCAAATGTGCGATAGTTTTAATTCGTTGTTATATTTTCGCAACAATCAGTGAAGAATAATAACGGAAAATATAGTTAATTAATTGAATAGGTTCTGGTGTTTCATCTAACGAATGACAATGGCAATGGACATTTCCACTGATTTCTTTTATTGCGCTAAAAATACTACAGAGCTAGCTGATTACGGAAAACACTTCTTTCGTTCATGGGATGATTCTAACTAGTAGAAATTTGCGATTGAATTCTAGCCTGCTAGTCGTGCAATTAAAAAAAAAGATGACCAACATTTTTGTACAGCCAGAAACTTTAGAATGTGGAGGTTGGGTTTATAAGAAATGATAGCTTTTTCCAGTAGTAGAATAGTTTTCGCAACCACGAGATCAAACAACCACGAGATCAATATGCATAAATTCCATTCACGTTAAGTTCTAAGAGATAGGAATTAATGTAAAGAAAACCAAAATAATAATACGCGTCATGCAGAGACCGAAAAAGCATGGAAAGCTAAACAAAATGAGAAAAGAAGGAAAGAGGGAAAGGAAAGAGAGACATGGGAATAAATTAAATTTTAACGCTTAAGGATAAACAGTCTGCGTCTTTCCCCCTCTCCCCTGTGTCTGTCTTGGGTTTTTCTACGTTTATGGGATAAATCTCTTTCAGTATCAATCGCGAACCTCTTTAACAATGTTTCATTCCTTTCAAAGTAGTAACTCTTAATCCAGGTTGGGATTCGAACACAGGACCCTTAGAATGATAGTTACACGCGCTGTCCACTTAACTACACAGGCAATACCAAATGTGTTCTTAAATCAACCATTACACCCGCTATTATCAAACATGTTGTTAAGTCAGCCATTGTCGGTCGGCAAGTAACCTCAGTTCCATTTGAAGTTTGAATTACATTTACGGCCTTTAATCATCTATTCGTCGCAGGCCCCTTGCTTTCATAAAAAGCATTTGTTCCCTAAATTAAAATCAAGAATGAATTAATCTATACTCTTGAATTTACTGTTGTCAATAGATAGATAGATAGATAGATAGATAGATAGATAGATAGATAGATAGATAGATAGATAGATAGATATAGATATAGATATAGATATAGATATACAGGCTGTTCCATAATTCGTGTAATTTTCTACAGCACTGGGAGAAGATGAAGTTTTCACACTATTAACGTGAAATTTGGCACTCTTATTCAGACATATCTGAATTTTTCGAATTTCTAAAGGAAATAAGAGAAAATTGCTGTTTAGCCCCTCTTTTAGGGGTGTAAACACGAAAGTTCATTTGCTTATGGGAGATTCAATGTTAAATTTTGAAAGCAGTTTTCTCCAATAATTATTCGTGAAGATTTTGGGGCAATTGAGTTGTATTTGTTACAAAATGCAAAAACACTCATTCACAAAGCTAGTAAAGCCGTCTCAAACATTATCTTGGGAAGGCCCCACTTTTGGGGGGCAAGGGGCGTAAAAAGGTGGTAGATGATTTGTTACCAAAATCCCAGCATTTATTTTCGGAATGCCAGAAAGCGTCAGATTAATCACAAATTTCACAGAATTAATGCTGTAATGCTCCTTACATGTAAGAGTGACTGATAATGGGGCTACAGCCCCCTTTCAAAAATAAAATAAATCACCATAAATATCCTTACACACAGACGAGAAGAAAGTTTTTTTGTTAATTAATGTGAAATTTGGTGTCATTGTAGCAAAAGGGTATGCGTTTTTCAAATCTGGAATGTTATTTTGGTAACGCACCGCCTTAGGGGGGCACAGGGGGCGAAGCATTAGAAGATGGACCTGTATGAAAATTCAAAATTCTGTTCCGGAAATGCTAGTGAGCGTCAGATTTTTCACAATTGTCACAGAATTAATATTCTAATGCTCCTTGCATGTACCAGTGACGTATATGGGGCTACAGCCCCCTTTCAAAAGTAAAAAAAAATCCATAAATATCCTTAGTAGGGACATATAAGAAGAAGGTATTTTTTGTTAATTAGTGAAGTTTGGCGTCACTGTAGCAAATGTTATTTTGGTAACTACCGCCTTAGGAGGCAACATGGGGCGAAGCATCAGATGATGGATCGTTATAAAAATTCCATTTTTTTTTTCGGAAGTGCCAGTGAGCGTGAGATTATTCACAAATGTCACAGAATTAATATTATATTATAATGCTCCTTGCATGGTCATGAAGGGGCTACAGCTCCCTTCTAAAAAAAAAAGAAAGAAATCACCATAAATATCCTTATTAGGGTCATACGAGAAGAAGGTACAGGGGTCGAATCATTATTTGGGGGATCTATAAAAAATTCAAATTTTATTTTGGAAATTCTAGAGAGCGTTAGATTAATCACAAATGATGCAAAATTAATATTCCGATGCTCCTTGCATGTGCCAGTGTCTGATGTTGGGCTACAGCTACCCTTCCAAAATTCATATAATTTATGATAAATATCCTTAGAAGGGACGTACTGGAAGAAGGTAAATATGCCCTATAATTAATGCGGAATCATTATTGTAGAAGAATGCTTTGATTTTTTTTAAAAAAAAATCTCGAATCTAGTGTAAATGAATATCATCTGTCAGTGTACCAGATTGAGGATATACCTTCGTTGTTTTGGCATCACTGGAATATAATAAAAGAATTTTGCGTTTTCAAAAGCCAAATTGTACTCTTTTTATAACATAAAATCAGACATACAAGTCACTTGTATATTTTCTGCACACTTAAGAAAACCAGCTCTAAATAGAACACAAAATGTCAATGGAAAATGCCGCGGGTACCACAAACGAAAAAAACTTAATGAGAAGTAATATTCTAAAAATTAAAAGTCTAATAGGTGACCTTTAAGATTTAATATTGTGTTCTTTATTGATAAAAAAGTAACTTTTCCCTACTTCTTACACAATAACTGCATGATCCCACTTTCCACGCAGTAGCTTACTCGTATACTGCACTTGTAAGCACGCCAGGAAATCGTAATATACAATCGAGGAATAAGGATCAAGTTGAGTAAGGCTATACCATAAATACAATAAAACATATTATTCCTTCTTAAAACAACACTTTTTTGTGTGTGGCTCAGTTGTCACTTACTAAATTGTTTAAAAATTTCATTAATCTAACAAGGTACATTCGCGAAGTGTCCCCTCGGGATTCGTCTAAAATTGACTTATATGCAAAGTTCTCCACGGCCCAAACTGTATTGCACTAATTTTAGCGGCCCATACGGGTAACTTGCATATTTATGGGCCTTCATCCGTAGTTTCCAGGAGGGGGCAAGTATAAGCGACATTTCAAATATAGTCTCCAATTTTGCTATAAATATTCTTTAAAATCTATGGGATTTTCGATCTTCCGAAGTACAATTTCCTATAGAGGGGGGCGAGCTCACCAACCTGCCCCCCCTGATTGGCGCCCTTGGCCTTCATATATCCGAAATTCATACACTACTATAACGCTTGGTCACAAAATTGCTTTTAGTTTCTTTAGATGTAACTGAACATGAATGTGGGCATATGCAAAACAGATTTTATCACGTACTGCTTCTCTGACACGTGTTATCCACACCATCTTGGATCCGCCTTATTGAATTCAACTTTCGGTTTTACAAATGGGAATAGGTGCATGTGATATATCAAATTTATACAAAAGTTTGTCGGAAATTCATTGGTGTAGTGAGTTTTACGGTAGCTTGTACCATTTGCAAAATATTGCATGTTCAATGTGAGGCTCTTCACAAATTCAACCATTAAAAAGTTGTGCATGGCCCTGTATGTATATGTGATCTTTTACGTGATTTATTGTTGACGAAATGTTTTCTGAACGTACATACATACATACACACAGACGTAAATAGGATATGGTAAACCTTCACCAAAATCTGGTCGTATGGACGTAATAACAATCACTCACAAAAATGTTGTAAGATTATGACACCAATGTTGTAGAGAGCTTGTTTATACCTACAGTACTTTTCCAGTTAGAAATTGTTTTGATTTGTCAACATCAAAAACGTAAGCGTAACTGATATTACTCTGCAATGTCTATTCGCGAACTGCCTAGATGGATTTAACATGTAATATTTCGCAAATGGTACAAGCTACGGTAAAACTCACTACACCAATGAATTTCCGAAAATATTTTATATGAATTTGATGTGTCACATGCACTTATTTCCATTTGAAAAAAACGAAAGTTGAATCCAATATGGCGGATCCAAGATGGCGGCCGGTGTGGATAACACATATCAGAGAAGCAGTACTTGCTCCAATTTGTTTTGAATATGCCCACATTCATGTTCAGTTACATCTAAAGAAACTAAAACCAATTTTGTGACCGAGCGTTATAGTAGTGTATGATTGAATTCCGGGTATATGAACACTCATAAATTTGCAAATTACCCATATGGGCCGCTAAAATTAGTACAATACACATTGAGCCATGGGGAACTTTGCATTTAAATCAGTTTTACATGAATCTCGAAGGGAGACTTCGCGAATGCACCTTGTAAGTGTAAGACAGATAAAATGAACTTACTTTTATTTAGCAAGCCCTCGTGAAGGAGCAAGACATGAATTAATGCGATTTACTAAAGCCACTGTGAACACCTTCTCCAATATATCTGGAGTGATCATCTCTACGCTCTGGACAATTCTTTGTTTTAAGTCATCTACATTGTTACATGATTTTTGATAGAACCTTTTTTTTTTCTTTAGGAATCTCTACATGGAGGAAGATCTGGACTACTTGGTGGCAATTCGACACTTCACCCCTTAGAAATAAATCATTCCCCAAACTTCTCTTTTAAAAGATTTATAGTCGTAGTCATATAAGAAGGTGGTATGGATATTTATTGTGGTTTTCAAAGTGATTTTCAGACCGGAAAGGGGAAGTTGTAGCCCCACAATGACCACGGGCACATGGAAGTAGCTTCTGAGCGTAAATTCTGTGATATTAGTGATTATTTTTACGCTCACGCCAATAACACAAATAACGAAAACTTTGAATTTTTCTTGTCGCTACTGTTGCCAAATATAGAAGGAATGGCCGTAATAAAATTCCAGACGCATGCACCATTATAGGTACAATCGAAAGAGTGTTATTGTATTTTCTAACTAAAAATGCAAATTCACCGCAAAATTCTTGCAAATAGCTAGAGAAAACTGCTTTCAACATTTCACATTGACAAAAGAAATTCTGAGTCCACACCCTAAAGAAATCCACACATGGGTATTATCTTATTGTCACTTAATAATTCTTTCTAAACAAACATTTTTTCTAAAATAATGTCAAATTTCACATTAATTATAAAAAAATTGCTTCTGCCAGTAGGTCTTTGGGTAAGAACAATCAGATTGAATTTATGATGCTTTTCAAAGAGAGCTGTAGTCCCATATTAGTCACTGGTACATAAAACTAGTATGGAGCATTAATTCTGTGCATCTTGCAATTAATTTGACATTCATGAGCACTCTCAAAATAAAATTCGGAATTTCTATCAGTCCTTCCCCTATGACCCACAAAGGTACCAAATTACCCACCGTACCCTGTGCCTCCTGTTACCAAAATAATATTCTAGACTTTTACTATCGTAACGCCAAATTTCACATTACTTGACAAAATTCAGCTTCTTCCGTATGTCCCTGCTAAGGATATTTATAGTGAATTTTTGATGTGATTTTTGGAAGGGGGCTGCAGCTCAATATCAGTCACTGGCACATGCAAGGAATAATCGGAATATTAATTTTGTGTTATTTGTGATCAATCTGACACACTGGATTTTCCAAAATAAAATTTGAAATTTTTATAAAGATCATCTGATGCTTCGCCCCCTGTACCTCCTAATGCGGTAGTTACCAATATAACATTTGAAAAAACCCACGCTCTTTTGCTACAGTGACGCCAAATTTCACTAATTAACAAAAAATACCTTCTTTTCATATGTCCCTACTAAGGATATTTATGGTGATTTTTTTTATTTTTGAAAGGGGGCTGTAGCCCCATATACGTCACTGGTACATGCAAGGAGCATTAGAATATTAATTCTGTGACAATTGTAAAAAATCTGACGCTCAATGGCATTTCTGGTACAGAATTTTGAATTTTCATACAGGTCCATCTTCTATTGCTTCGCCTCCTGTGCCCCCCTAAGGCGGTGCGTTACCAAAATAACATTCCAGATTTGAAAAACGCATACCCTTTTGCTACAATGACGCCAAATTTCACATTAATTAACAAAAAATACCTTCTTCTCGTCTGTGTGTAAGGATATTTATGGTGATTTATTTTATTTTTGAAAGGGGGCTATAGCCCCATTGTCAGTCACTCTTACATGTAAGGAGCATTACAGCATTAATTCTGTGAAATTTGTGATTAATCTGACGCTTTCTGGCATTCCGAAAATAAATGCTGGGATTTTGGTAACACATCATCTACCACCTTTTTACGCCCCTTGCCCCCCAAAAGAGGGACCTTCCCAAGATAATGTTTGAGACGGCTTTACTAGCTTTGTGAATGAGTGTTGTTGCATTTTGAAACAAACACAACTCATTTGCCCCAAAATCTTCACGAATAATTATTGGAGAAAACTGCTTTCAAAATTTAACATTTAATCTCCCATAAGCAAAATGAACTTTCGTGTTTACACTCCTAAAAGAGGGGCTAAACAGCAATTTTCTCTTATTTCCTTTAGAAATTCGAAAAATTCAGATATGTCTGAATAAGAGTGCCAAATTTCACGTCAATAGTGTGAAAACTTCATCTTCTCCCAGTGCTGTAGAAAATTACACGAATTATGGAACAGTCTGTATATATATATATATATATATATATATATATATATATATAATCACTGATCCGGTCTGATATCGGATTGGTTGAGGATTAAAAGAGTGATATCCCAAGTACGAAAGGGGTCTGGCACCAGTACTAACGACATCTGGTAGCGTTGTTACGTAACACACAATATAATTAAAACTGAAACCGCAAGTTACGAGTTCTGCCGTGAACAAGTCGGTAAGCTGTCTGTCTCTTGAATGGAGCATTGCAGGTTTAAATCTCGGGTGACATAATTTGTTTTTAATCCAAACTACATTTCCATATGTTTATATTTGTTTTTAATAATTACTATCTTGGATGTTTTGTAGATTATTTTAAATTAGTGGAGGTTAAGTAAAGTCACAACGTTAAGATACATACTTGTATATGACTGCTTTATCCGTGTGTGCAGTCCAGAGATGGAGTAGGTCAAGTGGGTCAAGATTTGTGAGTGGGGCAGTGGGTCGCGGGTCAACAGAACGTGACCCACTGTGATTCACCACCCACCGTAAACCAGTCTGACCCACCGATCAATTCTGACCCATGCCGGCCAACAGATCCACTCTGACTCACGAACGTATTACGATCCACCGACCCATTTTGCTCAGTGCGTTGTAAGCAGCTTCTTGTTGTGAATTTGTCTACGTTTTACTTTCAAGGCCTCCCTTTTCATCTTTTTTTCATAATTCATTGTAATAATAGCAATAGCATTTCATTGTAATAATAGCAATAGCATTTCATTGTAATAATAGCAATAGGACTTATTCCTTGGCTTTTGACGCGCAGCCTGTTAGTTTTTAGAGGAGCTAACTACTGAAAAAAATATTTTTGAATCACCTGTAATATATGAATTATTATATAAAAGAATGAATGCAACTATGTGTGCGTGATCATCACAGCCAAATTGCAAAGTCAAATGAAATGACTTTTGGCATATAGTTAGGCCCCAATCCCAGCGGGGAAGTTGTCATACGCGTATCGCTTTCATTATGATACATATCTTAAGGGAGGTCCGAATTTTTGCGAAAAATTAGGTATCTCACTGTTGGAAGCAAGAAGTTAGTTATTGGCGATGGCGAAAATAGTTTAATTTTAGCACATGCCGAGTTATTAAAAAAAGAAGATGACTAAAAAAATGGAGTGAACTAATAAAAGATGGGTTGGATATGAAACATATTTTTGTTTGTTTAGACAAATGTATTTAAAGATGGTACATGGCATATGTTCTAAATGTTAATTCAAGGTCTGTGATTATAATAATAAGAGAAAAATAAAAAATGTTTACAACTGGCGCAGTCGGTAGGATCAGTATTATACTATAACCATGTATATGAAACCATTATATGTAACGTTAAATTGTAACGAGCAGTTGGTAGAATTTTTGGTAGATACAAGAGCTGCGGTATCTGCAATAGGACATACTTCATCTGTATTAAAAGGAAAACCAATAGAACCATTTCAAGGACGACTAAATAATGCGGATGGTTCACCTATTAAAACTGTAGGTAAATCTACGGTTACAGTTCAATATTTAAAATATGTTGGAGAATTGCCCATAATGGTAGTACAAAAAATATGTTTCATATCCAACCCATCTTTTATTAGTTCACTCCATTTTTTTAGTCATCTTTTTTTAATAACTCGGCATGTGCTAAAATTAAACTATTTTCGCCATCGCCAATAATTAACTTCTTGCTTCCAACACTCACAGTTAGTTCAACTTCGAGAGATGAAATTCAGTATTATAATTCTTTATTATAAATAAACTGATCAGGTCCTACCATTTTTTTTACATTCTCTTTTATTCAGGAGGGGTATTTTCTATATATTGGAAATTGAGTAGTGGGTTGATTTGTAAAAATGGTTGAAAACGGTCGGTATTAGTTGAGAAACAAATTGAAAAATATAAACTACAGTGCTTCGCATTTTATATCTACTGCTTTCTATTATACTAAATACTAAAGCTTGTGTTTATTATATGGAGCGTTCATAGCATAAGGCAATCAAGTAATAAAGTTGTGAGTAAAATGAACATAAAATTTATACTGTAAGCTTAATTACATGGGAATTTTAAAAGCCATCTCCAGTGACTCCCTACTTTCTTGACAGGCGAGTACCAGGGTCAATATGACTATGTAGAGAACCGGTAGGCTCAGTACGTCAAGAATACGTTCATATTGATGTCACAAACTGATTTGTTCGAACAGGAATCGAAAAATTGATCGACGGTCCCAGCAGTTTACTCCCTTCTTGGGTCACCGTGTGCCACCGGAGAGGATTCCTGTGGAAATCTGTGGGTCTGTCCTCACCTCCTGACTTTGCTGCGTAATTCTATCCCGCACATTACCCATGAAACCAGACCCATTATCCAGTAGGATTCTCACAAGAAGTGACCAGAACCGCAGAATAAATTTACAAAAAAAATCCGAGTATATTTTGAGATGAGATCAGAACTAATTTCGATAATCAAGACTAGAAATAAGTCTTCCATAATTCTTCCATAAGTCTTAGCGACCCCAAAAACTATGAGTTCTACACTAATCTTAATGAGTTTGAGCATTTTAATTTACATTACCACCATGTAGATGGGGGCTTAGCTTAGACTTGAACACCTTCAGGAGAGTTACTATTCATCTTAGTGACTCTCAAACTATGGATTCGACATTAATATCAATCGTTTTCGATTACTTTTACATATCAACCCATTAGCAACTCATCATATATTAAAAGCGCATCCTCCCACTAGAAAGGAAATTAATGCGTATGCCAGGAACTTTTACTTAGGGGGATGTTCAAAGTAAAAGAAGGTGTATTCACAAAGCAGTATATTCTGTGACTGTTAGTGATAATAACTGGTGTAATGGTCTCCTCCCTCTGAACCATTATTTATACGTATCAATTTCCTAAAAAAAATTACACGCTATAATTAATTCTCGGAAGTTACTGCGGCGCCCAGAAGAGAAGCATTAATCATGTCTATTTTGTTAATTGTCTTGATCGAAACTCCGAAACAATAAAATCACGTGTTTTACAAAACCAGACATGATAATGTTTTTACTTCGTATTTGGAAAGGAAAGAAATAAATCAGCAAACCTAACATTTTTTTAAATTGATGCAATAAGTAAGTGATACTGATTGATATAATTGGATTTGGAAATAGAATTGGATTCCTTTTCTATCCAGGGGTGTGTAAGAAAATTGAATGATAGAAGGGTATAGAATTTGAAGGGAATTATCAAAGACGATAAAATTGCTAGGCTGTCGGCTTATTTTAAAAAATGCCGAATTTCAGCTTTCTAAGTGGAGCGGCTTGTGAGATATACCTCTGCAAAAATTCGGAATCCTCCCTACCAATCCTTGGTATACTATTATAATGAACGTGATATGATAACATCCCAATTGGGATTGAGTCTAATATAAACCGAAAATCTTTTCATTCTGCTTTTCCATTTGGCCATACATAAAACTGGATTACACATACTATAAAGTTATTTAAGTAAAGATACTGTTATAAATAACTACATAAAGTAACTTGTGTCAATCACTTCCCACTTGATCTGTGAATAGAGGCAAGCGTAGGGTCCGTAACCTTGTTGTACGAGACTAAATGCATATATATAAAGGGATATTATTCTTTGATTCTTTTTAACAGAAAAATGCCGTTTTTGCTACTGGCTACACTGATTTGACGCGTTTGATGTACTTCCGTTTTATAATCTCCCTAGTGGTAATTTGACAGCATTCTTATATTACGAGTGTAAACTCTTTAGTTAGCGAAGAGGAGGGTGTAGATCATACGTCAGAATTAATGACGATGAGTTTTGGTGGGTTGGAATTAGTCACAATGGGTCTGAGCGGTTTATGGTGGGTGGTTCCTAAGAGTGGGTCATCTCTGGAGTCATATGTATATATATATATATATATATATATATATATATATATATATATATCTTTACATATTTGGTTCTTTCTTTCTACCAGGGTCGATTACTGACCGACCTTGGCAATGTTTTCAAAGGGATTGTCCTATGTATAACACACAGATTTTATTCGAAATAATTCACCGAATCCGATGCCATATTGTTCCAGTTTCGCCCATCCGCAATGTAAATACAATAGACAAACCAACATTTTTAATATTACCTTGGTAGCCTTGTAGTTAACGCTTCCGAGTCTGGAGTAACCAGACCTCGTTTCAAGTCCTGGCAAGAAGGCATTTTTCTTTCAAAATATATTTTTATACTAGCAGCGTTCACCCCGCTTCGCTGGGGTCACCCCGGAACGCAATAAACGTTGTTACTTAGATAATTTTTACTTTTTCGCTTTCAAGTGATATGATAAAAACCATAGAAGATTGCAGTAAATGTTAACATTATATCGCCTGTCATTTATGTTAACCCGCCCCGCTTCGCTGCGGTCACCCCGGAACGCAATAAACCTTGTTACTTAGATAATTTTTACTTTTTCGCTTTCAAGTGATATGATAAAAACCATAGTAGATTCCAGTAAATGTTAACATTATATCGCCTGTCATTTATGTTAACCCGCCGAGTCACATGGTCATGCGGGTTGCATATAAATACGTTTATTTTTACCTATGATGAACTAATAACAAAGGATTTGTACGTATGGACACTTGAATGGTCAATTATCTCAAGACACTGGTAATTAAAAATTAAAGTGATATGATAAAAACCATCTAGGGTCCAAATCCTAATAACCCCCCAAAAATGAAAGAAATTGGTTCAGCCGTATTAGCGTGATGAGTTCACAAAGGATTTGTGCGTTCTCTTTTATATATATAGATGTTCATATTTATTATTATTGATTGCTTTCTTGCATTTTTCCTGCATTATATTAGATTAGTGACTGTGGTTTAGGATAGATAATGTGAAGTCAGATACAGTTATGTGTGTTTACGTTTTCGTTTGTTACTTTCAAAATACATTCCTATCTGTTCACATATATTATCAATTAAAAATTTATTTCATACACACAAGAGGTAGAACAACTAAGGGAACTCTTTACACAGCAAAGCGTTCTTTCTCATAGAACGTTTGCTGCTTTACTTCACCCAGTTAAGCCTTTTATTAACTGCAGGAGGCATTAGTGTTCTAGACATATACACGTTTGTTGTATCAAAGTAATGGAGTCGTGTGTTGTTATCGTATTGACTTTGAAGGACAAAAAATACCGTTTCGTGGAGTAACAAGTTCCCTTTAGCCCATGACATTGATATACAGTAGAAATGACTTAAGCATTATTATCCTAATGTAAAATGGAAAGATTTATATTAGTTTTACCTGAACAACCACAAATCTGTTATACCACAGAGGTTCCAATCTGGCGTAAGATCACGAGTAACATTTTGAATTATATACAAAGGTATCATGGATAAGTACTGTTATTAACATTTTTGGAACCAAAGACAGCTTTTGGACTTCCAAACTATACATGTCAAAGTCTTATAGAACGGTTTTATCCGTGTGTCTATCGAAATATATCACAGTAAGGACAGTAAGCGATATCGAGCAGCAATTTTCTGATATTGATTCAGCGTCAAAAGAATAGGTTCAGTCTCAACCGTTAGCTCTATATTCCAGCCGGAAGTGGTTCAAATGACCTACTTCTGGTTTTTACATTTAAAGCCATAGACAAAAGCGGCAACATACAGGGAGAAGCTGTTTTCTGCAAACAATTCCCCATGTAAAGGCAACATATTATGCCAATCACAACAGTCTACCAAAATTGGGAGTGCTTCAAAGTTACTATTATTTCTGGTTTCAACCAGTTTCAACGTTTAGCGTCATAGCATCAAAACGGAAACATAGCGAATACTGATTTCTGAGAACCAGTCGCCGTCTTAAGACAACATCATGATTATCCAAAATAATGTATCGAAACTGTAAGTGGCTGAAATTTACTATTACGTCTGGTTTCGATACCGATTTGCGTAGAATAGAAACAGTAAATGCTTCAAGATGCGGTCATTTGAATTAATTCAGCGCCCAAGGATTACATTTCATTTCCTCCGTTAACCTTCTACTGAATCCGGAATTGGTTCAATTTAGCCATTTTCGGTTTCAACGTTTGTCGTCATAGAAAGAAAACGATAACAGTTAGTGAAAAGCGATTTCTGAAAACGTTTTAGAATCTAAAGACAACATAACTATCTACTTTACTGTACAATACTCTACTCGTACAACTATCTACAACCGGATGTTGTTAAAATTTTCGGTAACTTCTGGTTTCAATAACTGTTTCAACGTTTATCGTTACAGAACGAAAATGGGAACAGTGTGAAGCGGTTTTTGGCAAATGATTCAGCCTCTCATCAAACACAATATTACTATCCACATAATTCTACCAAAACCGGAAATAGTTCAAATTTCCAAGTATTTCCGGTTCCAATACTGATTTCCGTAGAGAAAAAGTGGTAAAAGATATTAGAAGTAGTTTTCTGAAATCGATTCATCGTCTCAAGGACAGCTTCTACCTCCTTCTCCGTTGAAGCTTTATTTAAAGCAGAAATTGTTAAAATTAGTCATATTCTGCTTGAACGTTCATCGACGTATTTCTACAACGGAAACAGTAGCAGAAACCAAGATCATTTTTTACAGAAGATACAGCGTCTTAAGACAAGAAAACATAATTATTGCCAACACCCTACCAAAACAAGAAGTGGATCAAATTAACTATTACTTCCGATTTCAATACTTATTTCCATAGCATCAAAACAATGGGAGATATCATTATACGGATTTAACAATCAATTCTGCTTCCCAAAAAATGTTCCGCTAAGAATGTATTGTCCCAAGAATTTTTTTCAGTCAGTTCCTATTCAAATCAGAAGTACTTGAAGTTAGCCATGTTCGGTTTCAACTGTATCACTATAGAACGAAAATGATAACAGACAACGAGAAGCAGATTTTTGTAAATAATTCCACTTATAAATACAACATATTATCACTATACACATCACTCTACTAAAACCGAAAGCTCTTCAATTTGCCATTACTTACGGCCTCAATACCTTATTTTAACCCTTATCGTCATAGAACAATAATGGTAACACATAGCGCGAAGCAGTTTTATTCAAACAAATCCCCCTCTCAATACAAAGTATAATGACTATCAATAGCACTGTTAAAAAACAGAAGTGATTCAGATGTATTATTATTTCTGATTGCAATACTGATTTTCTTATATCACAAATGTTAAAATTCCATCAAAAAGTTGTTTCTTCGATCGATTCTTCATCCCGAGAATAGGTTTTATTTTCCCCTTTAAGACTTTCTTCGAGACGGAAGAGATTCAAATTTATTATTGGTTCCGGTTTCAATACTGGTTTCCATAGAGCAAAAAGTGTAGAAAATATTAGGATGTGTCCTTCAGCACTTTTCGTTAAAGCTCTATTTAAAGCAGAAGTGGTTAAAACTAACCATTTTCGATTTCAACGTTTACCGACGTAGGAAGCAAACGATAACAGATCGCGAGAAGTGTATTTTATTTACAAACAATTCAGCGTCTAAAGATAACATAAAATGACTATCGACAGCAATCTACTAAAGCCAAAAGTGATTCAATATTACTATTACTTCCAGTTGTAATACTCATTTCTATAGAGCAAACAAGTAAGAGATATCGAGATGCGAGTTTCTTTCAATCGATTTAGCTTGCCAAAAGTACGCTCCATCAAGTACATTGAGTCTATGTTCAATCTAAAACTGGTTCAAATTAACAATTTCGGTTTCAAAGTTTATCACCATAGAACGTAAATGGTAATAGATAGTGACAAACGCGATTTACAATGGACGCTACCTCTCAATTCTATATATATCATCACAATCCGCAGCACCATATCGAACCTAGGAGTAGTTGTATTGACTAATACATCTGGTTTCAGATTTTAATAGAGCATAAACTGTAAAAGATATGGAGTTTTTTTTCTTTTAAATCGATTTAATGTCCCAGGGATAAATTCTATCTATTCCCTTAACCTTGTGTTTAAACTGTAACTACTTCAAATTAATGATTTGTGGTTTCAACACTTATCCCCATAGAAGAAAAAGAGTAAAGGATAGCAAATAATGTTTATATATATATATATATATATATATATATATATATATATATATATATATATATATATGGATTCAGCGTCCGAAGAGCATATTCTATCTTTAATCATTTTACTTTATTGCGGCCGGTAGTTATAGATGTATTCTCACAAGTGAAAATGCGTGTATCTTCTGTCTCTTGAAGCAATGGGAGATATGACAAAATCTGTTTGCTTAATAATGTAATTGACCTTATTAAAATTTTTAAAATTGGGGATCGTAGTAAAATAGGAAAATATGTTTGCAAATGCAATTTATACAATACATAACACAAATAGTGTAGCAAGCAGGGAAAACAGAGAAATTTTCTATGGTAAGACAACAAAAACAAAAAGTCAGATGTTCCACGTTTAAATCTTATAGCACAAAGCAGTATGTCAGTATACATTGTCTTAACTATCAATCAACTGATGCATGTTCAAATCTTCAAGTATACTTTTTCTTTCGTCTAGGTGACAGCTATTTAATGTAGTATTGGAATATTATGTATCGTTTCATTCTGTCAATTTATTTATTTTCTTGTATGATGCTAGATCAAAAGTAAGGTTGTTGTAGACTTCTTTCCATTAAAAAACATAGAAATCAGCTTACATAAAAAACTAAATATACAGGTAATTGAAGAGGAAATACCAAATGTGTACCAACCGACAATAGAATAGAGGGGGTTCATACCCGTGGGAAAATTTTGGCCGTGGGAACGTTCACACGGGGCTTAAACCGGTGTAAACCAGTGTGTTGCTATGCTAGAACAAGGAAGTATACTCTTGGACGCCTACCAGATGTAGAAACAAGATGAAACATGCCTTTTTCGTGTTCTTGTCGTGTATTGGCTAGTAATTTGAATCGCCAAACCCCATCCCTCCTACGAAGAGCGTAAGCGAAACGTATGTGCTTGTGTAGATCATTCTCTTAGCAGCTGTTTCAAAGGAAGAAACGTCAAAATTTAAAGATGTCATCGTCAATGAGTTTATTAGTTAAGCTTAAGTTCCAATGCATCCAATGCATTGAAGCTTAAGTTCCAAAGCATCAATGGTTCCCTTTACAAAAATGCGAGATTTGGAGATTGGAGTACCATTTCGTATTGTAAACTGTGAGATAATTACAACGGTATATGGTAGAAAGGCATGTGTGACATTTGAAGGAGGCAAAAAAGTGATTTTACCAGGACGTTGTACTGAAAAATTGGAAGCAGATAATGGTGCATTATTAACGTATTTACAAAGTGGGAATGTCTGTTTAATATATAAAGGAATGAAGATTAATGTATCTGGGCGTAACATGTACGATATTGAATTTACTGAACTGGTATACTCATCGTAAGTGTATGGTGGCATGTACAAACAAGATCAAACATGAATTTTCCTCTTCGCCCTCCTTCCTCTTCAAGCATGCGCAGTCATCTGTATGCATAGTGTCGTTATTCTGTGTTGAGCGTCTACTGGAGTAACATGTCTTTGAGTGCTTGTGCATCAAATATGGATACCAAGAAAGAGTACTTGTTAAATGTTGAATATGGACTTAATTCAATGAAAACCAAATTAATTTGTATTGGACTGGATAGTGATACATTTGAGCCAGTGATTCGTGTTGGCAAAGGAGTTGTGTTTGGAGTGGACTTAAATTTGGCAGAGTGGGAGAAACTTGTACATTTGACCCCATTTGTTACGGACTATTTAAATTCTCAAGTGGAAATTACATTTATAAAATCTCTTGGTCGAAAAAACGAACTGGTGGTTCGAAAACTAATGGGTGAAAAATTAGTGATGTTAGAGAAGAAAGGAACACTTCATGCTGCTCGAAACACTGTGTACTTCAAGTGATTGGCTTTATTTCTTGGAAATATTACCGTGTATTGAACATGCTGTGGAAAGCAGTAAAGTTTGTAGTGTTGTGCTACGTGAATATTTTGACTTGTGTACAGATACTATTCGTAATCATGTACAATCGCAGTGTCTTACATACAGAGGACTTGCCGGAATCCATACCTGTGTAGATGAACAGAGTATTATTAATGGTATGAACATCAGTTTTTCAAGTGTCTCTCTTGATAAGACCAGTGATGTGAACATTGATGGTGAAAGATTAAAATTGGAAATGAAAGTATTTTGCAAACAAAAACTCATAGATTCAATTATGGCTGATTTATTTGATAGTGTACAGACACAGCCATGGTGGAGGGAAACCGATACTCAACCTTCGGAGGGTATCAATGAAGTGAACGTCTCTTCATAAAGAAGAAGAAAATTGATTTGTTTTTTCGTGTATACTAAACAATGTAATATCAAATGTAATAAAAATATATATAGTGAAAGTGAAATATTTTATTTTGTGTGTGTTTTGTGTTCGTTTCATACACCTCAATATGATAGGATTTTTAATTTGTATACTAATTTTTTATAAGAAAAAAATCCTAACATATTTTTTCTCGTATACTATAAGTGATATGTATAATAATAATAATAATAATAATAATAATAATAATAATAATAATAATAATAATAATAATAATAATAATAATAATAATGATAATAATAATAATAATGAATGTTAAATGAATGTTAAAATAAAAATTAGTATTTGAAATTATTATTATTATTGTTATACAACTTTGTCTTGAGTATGATAGGACTTTATTTTTTAAAAAAAGGAACTAAAATATTTAATATTAAATTTTAAAAACAAAAGTCCTATCATAATAATATTGAATTCACATACTTGGTTTAATTTACGAAAGAATAACAGATTAAGTATTTGAATTCATTATTATTATTATTATTATTATTATTATTATTATTATTATTATTATTATTATTATTATTTAGTTATGTGATTACATCATTGAATTAAAAAATCAGTTGTAGATCCTTTTTTTAAAAAACACTATGAAATTCTTTAATTCAATGAGTTAAAAATATGTTTTATGATATGTGTGTTTAATTACATAATTGATCATAAAACATATTTATTTATTTGAAAATGGAGAAAATAAGAAGTAAAACATTTGTTTTCAAAGAGAAAAAAGAATACAATGTATTTATTGATGTTGATGATGATATTTACACAATTAAAACAACGGTAAGTATAGTACATTTTTTAAAAGAGCGTGCGTTAGATTTTTTCATTGTTCAGTTGATGATAACTTTAGAGTTGCCATATAGTGTTCACTGATGCTGCCCATACACATGTACATAGTTGTGTTGTTTTTACACATACAAAGTTCACTGTTCAATAAATGATAACTTCACAGATGATACTACTGTTGTTGATGATGGTGATGAAACGTAGATAGAAGTCATACTGTACAATCATGATGTTCATACACACGATGACGATCTTTTACTCTCTGAAATAAAAAATTGAAAAACATAACTTAAAATTTATTTTACCTATAATCATGAACAAATAAACCAACATATGATAATATATACAAACACATTATGATAAAGAAGAAGAAGAAGAAATGACTACCTGCAATAATAATAGCTAGAATTTTATCTATAATGAAAAAAGTAATCAAAACAAACAAAGAAGAAGAAGAAGAAGAAGAATGAAGACATGATGATATGTATACAGGAGAAATGACTACATGTAAAAGTAAATACAGCAAGCGACGATCATTTTTTTTCAGGAATTGATAAGAAAGTGTAATGAAATTCATTTAAGGACTTTCCTTTAGCTTTGAAGCAAAGGAAAAGATATGAATAATGTCCACATAGGGACGATTTCACACTTTGAATTTGTTTATTATTAAATGTATAAGAAATGGAATTTCTACGTATAAATTGAATATGTTGCATTACATATGGAGGAAATCCAAATGTATCGAAGTAGTGGGCACGTCCATCAGTATGAATATATACGGAAATCCAGTGTGTGCCAAGTTCGTTCGAGGGATCTGTATTTATGATGATAGCCGCAGGTAGTGGAACATGTATTGGTATTTGGTTGGCTGCATATACGAAGACGATATGATTGTGAAATAAAGAGTTTGTTTGAAAAGCATTCAATAAATATAGTGTAGAGGACATCATTTATAAAAATGCAGACATGTACATATATGATACGGTATTTAAATAACGTACCTTTAAAAATCCATGATGATGTTCCTCTGATGATCCACTTCTAAGAGAGATTGGTACTCGCCATATCTGATGCACGAGACAGGTGCTGGTAGAGGATTCTTAAAATGAACTTCCAGACGAACACATCCATGTTAGATTAGATTCCAATGTTGCACAGCGCTGGCTTCTCCATCTTGGGTAATGTCGAAAACAAAGATAGTGTATCCTTGAGGAAAGGCAATGCGAGGAATATTGTTGCCATGATTGGAAAAGTGAATACCTGATCCACAGAATAAGGTATGATATGAGGAAACATAGAGGTTGTTTTCGAAATTTGGTTGTAAAGGTTTTGAAGGTACAGGTTTTCCATCAATGTATACAGAGAAGAAACTGATGTGAAAATGTTTGAAATGAAATGGATTTGAAGTTATTGTTCCTGTGTAAGCATCATTTTGTGTAAACGCCACAATCACTCGAGTTGGTAATACTCACATAAATAAATTATCAATTGTTTTTGATTGAAGATCCTTTGGAATGACGAATGACTTCATTTGCACTCTTGTGAAAGGATATTTGGCTGTTGTTCATTATAGAAACTTGTTATGTGCTAGTTTTATTGTAGGACTAACATTAATCTTTTTAATATGTAAAGCAGCGTCTAAAATATTCACTTTAGCCTCAACAGACGAATCACTAGCGATGAGACAAAAGTTTGGCCTTGCAGGAATTAACTTGAGACGTAATTCTACTCCTTGGATTAAAAACTTATCTTGATTAAAAATATCACAATGAAGATGTCCAAGCATGTCGAATTTTGCACTCTTTTTGTTAATTCATAACGTTGTTGAAATCCTCTATTGCCACTAGATGTTGCATCCATATGTCCAGCAGTATCTTGAAACCAGAACGCATATTGAAGGTGAGTATTTTTAGCAGAATCATCATAATTTAACAGTTTTTCAATGTATGATCGATATGGATGATTATGAGATGGAAATGAAACCAGTTTATTTAAATACACTTCCACTTCACTGAACATAGAATTTAAAAAGTCATTAATAGGAGCCACAGCTTTATCACTTTCAACAAATGCTGATCCATCAGGCTTAATGATTTGAGCTTCGATGTAAAGAAGAGTATGTGGTAGATCTATGTATTCGTCACTTGTTCCTGGGATGACAAATTCTATAGGAGCATTATCAGCTAGTGAACTGATTGGTTTGTATGTAACAATGTGATTATCCAATATACTGGTTTGCGTTGGTTTTGTAGAAAAAGTATCTAGTTCACTTTTTACACACTCGCAGGATTGATGATGTAAAAAAGCCATGATGGTGATGATTTAATCAAAGATATCGTGGGATAACTTCCTCTTCTTATAAGATTGATTTTTCTTTGCTTTCTGTGTACGTTTCTTCTTTCCCTTCTTCTTGCGCTTGATGATGTGTAATGATGAAGGGTTAAAAATGGAATGATGTGTAATTCTTCTTTTCCTTCGTTGTTATCCAGATCCTAGCATAGATTTCAGTTTATTTTTTGCTTTGTCTTGCAAGACGGATCTCGCTTCACTCATTCGTTGATGAAAGGATTCGTTAATAGGTTGTTTATCGACGATGACATCAGTAATAACGTTTGCTCCAAATTTTAATAATTCCTTTCCTACTGTTTTAGCTCTTTGTTTTACTAATATATATAAGTAATTGACAAAGAAATAATAATATCAGTAATGATAAGGAAAGGATTACGCGTATCTTTATTTGTATTCAACCTAAAATAAAAAAGAAATGCATCTCGTTACTTATAAATATAAACAGTATATATATATATATATATATATATATATATATATATATATATATATATATATATGTTATATGTATATACATACATAGATTTCAATTCGTTATATGGAAAAAGGAGAAGTTTCAAGGGAAAAAATAGCATACCTTTTAAATAGTTGAAATGAATTGTAACTTTTTTTCGTATTCCATGGGAGTCGTTGTCTAATGTATAAACGTTCTGTACGTGAATTTTATACTTATTCTTTCAGAGTTTCAGCGACCACGAAAAATGTGTATTTGACACTAATATCGTCCGTTTTACAACGTAAGGAGCATACTTGTGGGACTTTAAACTGAAATATCTCTCTCTCTCTCTAACTCTGGTATGATGTCTGAATGATTACGAAAGCTATCACTTAACTCAGTATGATATTTTTATTCTGTAGCAAATACGGAAACTCAATTTAAAGGGCCGTCCAATCCCCTTAGATGATGTGTTATTGATTTCAGAGTATCGTCATTGAACACATGAATTTGACACTAATATCCATGAGTTTTGTGGTTTGACCTCTCTCTCTCGTTTTATGGATCTCGGTTGTTCGGTGATAGAGCGTTCACCTCTTGTGTATGGGGGTCACAGGCTCAAAATCCTGTTCCCAACAAGTGAACTTTGTGGTGGACAAACGCCGTGTACGTGGAAGGTCCTAGGTTCAAAATCCTGTCCCAATCAAGTGAACTTTGTGGTGGACAAACACCGTGTACGTGGAGTATCCTAGGTTCAAAATCCTGTTCCAATCAAGTGAACTTTGTGGTGGACAAACACCGTGTACGTGAATTTTCTCCCACTTTCTCCGTTCCAACATTTCATTCATTTCTCATCATCACCGTCTCCATTAGCCTAGCCGACATAACTGTGGGACGTAAAACTTAAAGATTTCCCATTAGCCTAATCGTCATAAGCGTGGGGCGCAAAACTCAGATTTCATTTCATTGTTTCTCTCGTTCGATCTTAGCTCGGGTGTTTCTGATCACATTTTGATACCTTTTCATCAGGGGGTGTCGGTGGCTCAGTGGTAGAGCGTTCACCTATGATGCATGGGTCCCTGGTTGAACTCCCCAAAACGCCACGTCTTTGTCTAATACCATGACCAAATTTTGACAACTTTTTGGCTCCCTTGTCTGACCCCCCCAAATCACAGACAGACAGATATACAATTTATTTAAAACTATCATATGATATTATCAATGGTTAATACACACATATCTTCGCTTCGTCTTGTTTTGAGACCATGGTCAAATTTTGATACCTTTTCGGCAGGGGGCCTCGCTGGCTCAGTGGTAATGCGTTCACCTATGGTGCATGGGGTCCCAGGTTCAAAATCCTGTTTCAGCCAAGTAAACTGTTGTGGACAAACGCCGTGCACGTGGATTTCCTCGGAGTTTCCCCGTTTACATCCACTTTCTTCATTCCAAGATTTCATTCATTTCTCATCATCACCGTTTTCACTAACCTAGCAGACATAGATGTGGGACGTAAAACTCAAAGATTTCAAACCATGGAGCGTAAAATTCAAAGATTTCCCATTAGCCTATCTTGCATATTTGTGGGACGTAAAACTCAGATTTCATTTCATTGTTCACGCCTAGCCTAGCTGGCATAATCGTGGGACGTAAAACAAAGATTGAAGATCCTTTGGAATGACGAATGACTTCATTTGCACTCTTGTGAAAGGATATTTGGCTGTTGTTCATTATAGAAACTTGTTATGTGCTAGTTTTATTGTAGGACTAACATTAATCTTTTTAATATGTAAAGCAGCGTCTAAAATATTCACTTTAGCCTCAACAGACGAATCACTAGCGATGAGACAAAAGTTTGGCCTTGCAGGAATTAACTTGAGACGTAATTCTACTCCTTGGATTAAAAACTTATCTTGATTAAAAATATCACAATGAAGATGTCCAAGCATGTCGAATTTTGCACTCTTTTTGTTAATTCATAACGTTGTTGAAATCCTCTATTGCCACTAGATGTTGCATCCATATGTCCAGCAGTATCTTGAAACCAGAACGCATATTGAAGGTGAGTATTTTTAGCAGAATCATCATAATTTAACAGTTTTTCAATGTATGATCGATATGGATGATTATGAGATGGAAATGAAACCAGTTTATTTAAATACACTTCCACTTCACTGAACATAGAATTTAAAAAGTCATTAATAGGAGCCACAGCTTTATCACTTTCAACAAATGCTGATCCATCAGGCTTAATGATTTGAGCTTCGATGTAAAGAAGAGTATGTGGTAGATCTATGTATTCGTCACTTGTTCCTGGGATGACAAATTCTATAGGAGCATTATCAGCTAGTGAACTGATTGGTTTGTATGTAACAATGTGATTATCCAATATACTGGTTTGCGTTGGTTTTGTAGAAAAAGTATCTAGTTCACTTTTTACACACTCGCAGGATTGATGATGTAAAAAAACCATGATGGTGATGATTTAATCAAAGATATCGTGGGATAACTTCCTCTTCTTATAAGATTGATTTTTCTTTGCTTTCTGTGTACGTTTCTTCTTTCCCTTCTTCTTGCGCTTGATGATGTGTAATGATGAAGGGTTAAAAATGGAATGATGTGTAATTCTTCTTTTCCTTCGTTGTTATCCAGATCCTAGCATAGATTTCAGTTTATTTTTTGCTTTGTCTTGCAAGACGGATCTCGCTTCACTCATTCGTTGATGAAAGGATTCGTTAATAGGTTGTTTATCGACGATGACATCAGTAATAACGTTTGCTCCAAATTTTAATAATTCCTTTCCTACTGTTTTAGCTCTTTGTTTTACTAATGGCATGACAGAACGAAATAATCCTCCAAGTTAAGTTCCAATCCCATGTCCAACTTGATAAGGGGATCCAACATAAATGTTTCCAGTTCCAGAAAGAGCTTGTTTTTGATAATATTGTAAATGAGGCCGTATATGGAAAAAGGGCATATATTGCTATATGCCCTTTTTCCGGATATCATTTTATCGAATTCTCCAGTCTTTCAAGAATATGTGGTGAAATTTTCATCAAGATATTTAGAAAATTGAGGTTGGTACTCCTGTTTTTGTGTCGTGTGCAGAGCTGTATTTTGGCGGTAATAGATTCGTACTGCAGTCCATTGTGTTTCGTGGTGAATATATCTTAAACCTAAACATGAACGCCAGTAACAGCAATAATTCTAGTATTGCAGAAAGCAAAAAGAAGGACAAGAAAATATATATTCAGCGAAGAAACAAGAAGAAAGAAGATATTAAGCGTAAGCATCTTCGAGGCGAAGAGTATGTCAATGCTGGAGGGAAATGTATCAGCTGCAAAAATTTCAGGTACTGTTCAAATTGTTGTCTTAAATCATGTGTGGAACAGTTTTCTGTGGATGCACAAAACGAAATATTTCCAGGATTTTACAATCAACAGGAAAAATCATGCCAGGACTCAATTTTAGCTAACTGTATGGAACGAAGCAAAACGTCGTCTGGAAAGAGGACTGTGAACCCCAAGAAGGAACGTTTGCACACTTGGTCGTATTCGTTGTGTGTTAGCGGAAGGAAAATGCCGGTATGTCAGCAGTTCATACTAAAATCGTTACTAGTGTCCGTGAAGGGACTGCGTGTTATTCAAAGTAAACTACTGGCAAATGCAGACTTCAGGGAAGTAAGGGGGTCTCACGCAAATAGGCCTCATAAACTGCAAAACAATGTGTTGGAGCTAATGATAGAACATTTAAATACTATACTCAGTGACTGCAGTCATTATTGCTCGCATAAGACTAATCTAAAATACTTTGAGAATCCTAATCTATCGATAAAGAAACTTCATGAGCTTTTCCGCGAGTATTACAAAGAGAAATCTGGCACTAATCTGCGTATGAACTACAAAACATATTTCCGCTACTTTCCCACTGAATTTTCATATGCCTTTGTTAGACCCAAAACCGACACTTGTGATTACTGTGCTGCATGTGAACTGACGTTGAAAGATAATCCCGGTGCTGAATGTGCATAATCATATGCACTTCATAAACGCAAGGCAGCAAGACGAAAAGAAATAAGGAATCATTATGTGCAGAAGGCTAAACAGGATATGTCTTATTTAGTGATGGAATTTGATTATGCTCAAAATTTTCCTGTTCCACGCCTAAACGTAAGCGCACAGTTTTGCAAACGACTACTGTGGCTCTATTGATTCAATGTGCATGTTTTCAATGATGATACATTATACTGTTATTGTTTCATGGAAACTGATGGTAAGAAGAATGCTAATTCAGTGGCTTCTTTTTTGTATGACCGTTTAATGAAGAAACTTCAAGAATATTCCAATGTCAAGACGATTGTATTGTTTTGTGATGCAGCTGGAGGTCAAAATCGGAACCTCGCCATTCTCAAATTCTTAGCGTGGTTTGCCAAGACCAATGATCTTGAAATAATACAAGTATTTCCAGTACGTGGACACTCATTTCCACAATGCGATCGCAATTTTGGACTTATTAGGAAGCACATCAGCAAAAAGGAAGTCATAGGAACAGCGAAAGCATATCTTACTGCGATGATCTGCTGCAGACGCAACCCCAGTCCGTTTCAAGTACTAATGGATAGAGATCTATTGAAAGAATGGGAGAACGAATTAAGCCATTTGTTCCTATCCAAACCTGTCTCCAACCGAAACACATTTACGATTATGAAATATGTCATGATAAAGATGAACCAATCTGGCTCTCTGCTTTGTTCCAAAAATTATCTCCCTGTGTATAAGCCGTTCATTTTTTGGAATCAGAGGGCACCGCGAGACCGTATACATCTTGACCTTGAAAGAATGCCGTATCCAGAGCTCAACCGCCTAAAAATCAAATATGTAAGAGCTCTATACAGATTTCTGAAGGACGAAGAGAAAAAGTGGCTGGAAAAATTATTTGATCGTTAGACTTCACCTTCTGGAAGCATTTGCAATTTAATGCCATGTTTATTGTATGCAAATTTGGTAATAAACATTGTATAATCTAAGTAATTTGGTTATTACATTTGTATCTATGGAAAAAGGGCATATAAGGTATTTTTAGATTACATCATTCTGAAATATTTTTTTCAACACAGCAAGCATAAATGTCTATAATTCCATACATTAAATTCCAAAGTTTATTTTTATCATAGGTACCCAGTGAAATAAGCACCATGCATTTACGTATTCAACAATGAAAACTTTGATAGCGATTTTCTCGAAATGGTATTTTTGCGTATATGCCCTTTTTCCATATACCGCCTCAAATATGGATTATTCATATTTGATGATGATGACGCACTGGTCGAAAATGTAGTTTAACGCATACAGTTCCGAAAGTGAATGCCAGTGGAGAGCCTGTACTATCTGTTATATCTATTTTGATGTGTTCAAAATGCATCTTCTCTATAGGCACATAATGTGGAGGATTAAAAATTTCTATAACACTACTTCCAAATGTATGATTCACAGGATTCATATTTATGATACGTAATAATGATGCTACTGTATCTCCAACAAATACAGATTGAATTATATCACAATACACATACATTGTAGATGGAAGTCCTAAACGTAAATTTGGAATGCTTTGGCCTGGTTGCATATCCTTTAAATCAACGTTTGGATCAAGTCCCAACATCCCACTAACACTTGGTGATAATGCAACGTCTACATCTATGTCTTTATGAAGACGTCGTATGAAACAGGTATTACTCTCACGAGTATAGGAAATATGTAAATTTGTGAATCTGTTGTACGTATTAATTATCTTTATCAATTCTGATATGTCAGTGTAATAACGTACAGGAATAGTTATAAATTTCCATTCATCACTTTTTGCAGGTTTGTAAAAAATTTTATTATTTTCTTCATTAATATTTAATATTGAATGAGAATAATGAATTTCAACAATAGCCACTTCTCACTTTTCACGGAATTCCATTCTTTGATGAAGTTTCGTAGTGTATGATGTTAAGGTGTTGTCAGGAAAATATTCCATAGAACTATTACTGGGAAGCGTAACGTAAAAATCTCCATCAGGTTCCATTGTACTTCTCAGTTTTCTTTATGAGCTCCTCCGTGGCTAAGCGGTTAGCGTACGCGCCTTTGGCGTGGGAGGCCCGGGTTCGATTCCCGGCGGGAGCTCATGTGGTTCGGATTCCACGTTAATCAGTAGGTCCACGTCTCATATAGCCTCGCTGCTGAACGGGACGTTAAACTCAAATCAAATCAAATCAGTTTTCTTTACGGTTGATACAGGTATCCAGGAATCGAAAGAAGAAGGATATCCTTTCCAATGAACAAGATATTCTTTTCTGATGCCTTTTCTTCTTGTACGTATGGTTTTATCTATGTAAAACGTCTTTGATAACGTCACAGGTTGTAATTCCTCTCTATAAAATATACCATTCAGTGGTTCCTTGTTTAAATCTTCAATTTCATAAACAGGTGGATCTATTGGTATTATCTTCTTTACTTTAAATATTTCCCAAGTCCAGTTTTGCATATATCCTTTATCAAATGTACGTTCGGTTTACTAATTCGTACTGTATCACCAACCATAAGATGTTTTGAGAAATTTGGATTCTTCTTCTTCTTCATTATTATTTTATTATCATGCTGATTATGCCATACTTGTAATAGGTTATTTTGAGAAACATTTGCAGGTGACATCTTTATGCTTGAATGATAACCTTCATTGTATGATTTCACAAGAAGAGTTAATACATTTAAATAATTATAAGTTTGATACTTTGTAAAATACTTCCACATTTTTTCTTTCAGAGTTCTGTTAAAACGTTCTACAATACTAGCTTTTATATCAGGATTTTTAGTTGTAATATGTTTTATTTTGTTGTCCTCTAAGTACTTCTGTGTTGTTTTATTAGTAAACTCACTTCCTTTATCAGTTCTGAATGTAATTGGTCTTTGAACACAATTTTCAATGCTTTTAAGACATCATTTGTACTTTTAGATTTTAATGGCACATCCCAGGCATATCGACTGAACACATCTATCACTAAGAATATAACGATATCCATCATTAAATTTATGAAGAGATTGAAGATCATTAATATCACTTTCCCACTCATTATCAATGTTATTCACTACATAGAAAACGACGACGTAGAGGTTTGTGTAACGTATATATTGTTTGTTGCAGTAACCACTTTCTTACATAATGTATAGGAATTTTCTTCTTTCTAGCTATCCACAATTTTTTAATAGTTGAAAACGATGCAGGATGTGAAAGATTGTAGTAAATCTTAACTGTTTTTTTTTATGGTTTCCATCTTGACCATACTGGACGTTTACAGGCACGTTTCCTTTTCCTTATAGGAGATACTAGTTTTTCCTTTTCTTCTTCTTCTTCTTCTACTTCTTCGTCGTCGTCGTCTTCTGGAAACGATTTCAGAGGTATTTTTTCCCTTGACGATGATGCTGTAGGTGATGCTTTAGTTCGTCGTAAAATATATGACAAACGTTTTGGATTTCCAATAAGTTCTTGAAGTGTGTTATTAGAAGATAAATAATTACAAAATTTCTCCCATCCCGGTGGATTTGTGTGTTTCCGGGGTCGCGACACATCAGAAATTAAATCTACAATGTGAGATGCTTCTATTTTGAGCTCCTCCGTGGCTAAGCGGTTAGCGTACGCGCCCTTGGCGCGGGAGACCTGGGTTCGATTCCCGGCGGGAGCTCATGTGGTTCGGATTCCACGTTAATCAGTAGATCCACGTCTCACATAGCCTCGCTGCTGAAAGGGACGCTAAACTGAAATTCAACTCAATTCAACTAATGCTTCTAGTTTATCACCTCTGATGTAAACAGTTCGTTTATTACCCCACGCGATATTATCATGTTTCATTCTATGTAGTAATAATTCAGCTCTTTTACGAAACATTTTGGGTATAGATAATAATATTTCTTCTTCTACTTCAGACTTCTCTGATTTAGTTGACGTAATCGAAAGTGTCACAGGTTCTTCTTGTTTTCGTATTAAATGTAAATATTTTTGAAGAATATTATTATATTGATTCCACTTTTCTTCATCACTAAGCGATTATAACTGTAAAATCTCTTGCATTTCTTGATCCAAATTAGATTCACGTTTCTCCAGGGCTGCTGCTGCTGATGATGGTGGTGTTGTATACGATTAAGAACTTCAGGTAGAACTAAAATCATCTTTGCGTGTTCCGTTGCATTAACGAAATAGTAAACTTGATAATGCACCAGTTAAAATAGGAGCTAATAATGCCGGTAGGAATCCACCCTGCTCCTGCACAAATAAATTTTTCTTCTTCTTTTAGATGGAGTTTCCTTTCTTCACAAGATATCGAAGCGTTCTCTTGTATCGCTTTAATCTTGCTTTCTGTGTCTTTGTAAGAGGTACATTCCCTTTTAATACATTATAACAACATTCGCAAATACTTCGAATCACTGAAGAGTCTGCATTGGCCACTATAGCTTTACGTAATTTAGGATTTGCTTTGCTCAGCGTGCGAAGAAGATCGTGTTTTTCTCTTGGAGACATATTGTCAGAATGAAGAAACACAGTTTAAAACAAACATTATAAACATATCTACTTCTATTTCGTTGGAACATAAACGTAATGATAAATATAATCAGGAAAGATATTTCTTTGGAAACGAAGTTCATCTGACGTATCCTGTTTTAAATCAATAAACAAATATCCATATGGTAACTTTGTTGCGTCGTTGAAACTTTCTTGAAGAAATTTTGGATTCTCAGGAGTTAGTTGATAACTCAAATGTTTAATTTGTGATTTATCTCTTGAATTTTTAAATAATACGAGAGAAGAACAATTCAAGCTCATATCTCTGCTTCCTTTTCCCTGATGAAATATGTTTTGTGTAATAAATAGTACACTAAGATTTCTATGATGAGAACCCTTTGTAAAAAAATCAACTATATTGCGGTTCACTTCACATATTTGATCATCAATAATAATATGTGGTCCAGTTTCAGGTAAAAAATCTTGTTCGAGGTAATCCTTCAATAAATTGTACTTTTGTCGAAATTTCTCTGTATGCATTTTGCCATTCTGCATAGCACCAATAAATATGACGAAACGATGTATTAATCATACGTGATAAATTAGACAGGAATCGTATTACAAAGGAAGTTTTTCCACATCCACTTGGTCCGGCAACAATACATGAAAAGGGATGTTTCCACGTCGTATCCATGTTAAAGAGTATGATCATTTTCTCTCCATACGTATATTTATAAAGGGGCTTATTACATTTCTCTTCTTCTTTTGTTGCAAGTAGTGTAGCCATATGGAAGTGTGTCATATGAATTTGGTATTCTACGTCGTTTTATATAATTTATCTTATAATTTTTGTTTCGGGCATGCTAACAATAGTATGGTCTTTCCTGCGGCAAGTTTTTTCATTGGTAATTTTGTCTTCCGTGGGACGAGATTCTTCTCCTTCTTCTTCCGCCACTTCTTCATTATCTACTATCATTTTCTTCATTGCATCAAAATTTAGGTGTTTTGAAGATTCATAGTTTAATGAAAAGCCCCGTATCTTGCATACTTGAAACTCCTTCTTCGTACTGGGATCAAAAAAACGTAATCCATAGTTATTGGGTCCAGCCGAGACGTATTCTGAAATATAGGCCTCTTTTCCATACTCGAGTACTTCATTTGTTAAATCGCCTAAAAAGTCACCAGTTGGAATTGTAGTTTCACCAGGTTTTTGCGTATAAATGACTCAATCAGTATCAAAATACAATACTCTTTCTTGCAGTTGATCTAAATACTTGTACAATTCTAATCTTGCTTGTGCTGTTGTGTACGCGGCTATGACAACGTTTACTGTTGGTAGTGAAACAGGAACTTCCTCTGTGTATTGCCAATATACATATATCATATCATCATTTACTGGAAATATTTGATGAACGTCTATATCATGAGATGTTAATTTCTCATATAATTCCTTTGGATCATTAATAATGCTTACATGACCCATGTTCTCACGTTGTCCAAATTTTCTCCAAAATGAATTTAGCATTAATTTAGCTAAACTCTTAAGTGCTGGATTATGTTGAATTTTATTTTAATCGAGACTTATTCCTTCATTTTCATAAAATTGCTGGATGTACTTTTCCTTTAGCTCATCTGTTTCATACCATGTTGGCCATCCACTAGCTTCCGTTTTTGCTTGCAGGAAGGTGTTTATGTACTCTGCAAATAAGCCGCCACTTTTTGTTTGTTCATTATATTGAACAACATCATATGCCCAAATTTCATGAATATCTATTATTTTGTATCCTTTTTCTAATGCTTGTCTTACTTCACCTGCTACCCAAGTACCATGTAGAACTCGGTTTTCATCGCTGTGATTACAAGATGACTGGTTTAATTCATCACAACATTTACGACAAAGTGGAAACATCAATCTATCATTTGATTTGTAAGGGAGTACTGCCTGTAAGAGATTTTTAGAGGTAGAATACTTAGTTTAACTAATCCCCCTTAACTACTTCTTCAATGGTGGGAATATTTGAATCTCCAGGGAGATAGATAGTAGGATGACGAATTGGAAATTTCTTAGTCTTACAGATATGCGGATAAAGGGATATAACTTGTGCTTTATGAAACAAACGTATGGCATTCACACGTCCTCCATAAAATGCGTCACGAGGATTTAATGGTGTTTTCTTTGTATATGTATGGTTATTAACATACTTCTTCATCTCTTTATTTCCTGCCAATTGTTTTTTTAAATTCACAGCCCCATATTTCGTGCACTTCACAGGCAAAATCTTTTAATTTTTGAATTTTCTTCTTTGTTGCTTCATATCGAAATTCCATGGTATCTGTAGCATTGTTATAGATGGGTTTATCTCTGTCGTTAGGGTAACAGAAGATACAGCCATGGACCCAATCGCCCTCATATTCCCACACGTGTATTCTTCCTGTGTTCGGATCTGTCCATACACCATCTACTTTCATTGATGCAATTCCTTTTTCCTTACTGCGAGCAGCATTTGTAATTTGTATGTTTCTTATTTTATCTTCCCAAGCTATCCATTGTACTGCTTCTACTGATTGGACATCTCTCCATCGATACCCGTTCTTTGGTATGATACCAATCGTATTTTCCTTTAAGAAATTTCTACGATACACTAAATTACATGCACTGGCGATTGCAATGCATTCAAGTAAGGGACTTACATTTGTTTCAGATCCGAATGTATTCATAAAGGAAATACATGCTTGGCGTAATCAACATCCTGTACACAATATTTGATGAGTTCTTCTTTCATTTTAAAGGTATCGTTTCGATGTTCAGTATACCATTGGAGAAACTTGCGTCTTTCGTCTACTTTCATGGTATCTGATCCATAATATCTAGTGTCTGGAAGTGTACTTTCATATGTTTGGTTCTCACTTCGATTGAAAAAGTGTGAGAAGTATCCTTTGCACGATTGAAGACCAAATGCACCACTTAATTTACTTAAGGGCATAGGAACAAAGCTTAGTGAATCAATGAAGGTTACGTTCCCTATTTTAAGAGATAGAATTTTCGCCCCATTCATGATTACTTCTGGAGTCCAATTCATCTTCTCAACCATGGTCTTAATGATGAAATGTGCATCATAGCCCTTAAAATTATGGACCACACATGTTACTGATTTAATGTTTGGACGTCGTTGTTGAAGATGTTTTAGAAAGTCTTCTATTACATTTTCTCCATCAAATATATTTTCTCGTTTTCCACAAACGATACAATTATTTTTGATGTTGTTGTCTTCATAACATCTGTAACATGCATGTTGACTAACCAAGACATTAGGTATATGCTCATATATGTTTGTGTCGTCCTCTTCTATTTTCGTATCTTGTGTGCATTCAGTATCATAAAACACAATCATAGCTTTCTTCTCCATGATAATTTTTTCATTGGCTTTTTTCGGTTTTCTTCTTTCATTCACTGTCATATAACATTCATGATTGGGTGGCAAATGTTGCAATAAGTTTCTCCACATACGTGAGATCCTTTTTCTTTTACTACATAAATTTTCAAACACTGGACACAACATTTTACAATGGAACATTAAGGCTTTCCATTTTGATAGGGCGCTGACTTGTGATAGTCATAGCATGACTGGCCATAAAATTCTCGATTACAATCATTGCAAGTAATATGGGTGTCTTTAAAGTCACATGGTGGCTTCTAATGACAACGATAACATACAGCTGCACAATGTTTTAAATGTTCATGCTTTTTTTCATATATCTTTTGACAACTTTCACAATAATAACTACAGCTAAAACATGCTGTCAAGCTTTCAATGACGTTGTAATGGTTATCTACGAAGAGTAAGTTTAAAGGTGTTCTTTCATTTTCACTTGGTGGTGTTTCTAACATTACATCACTTCCTGAAAATCCTCTATACACTGTAATTTTATAATCCTTTAAATATTCCTGAAATTTACGAATTTCAGGAATTCCACCACCATGACTGAGATCTACATCAGCAGATTCACATAGGTCTACTGCTTCTTTTTCAACTATATATTTATATTGTTTTACATATCTTCTGTATTCGGCTTGATTTCTTCCCTTGTATTTTTTTAATCCAATGGCAACGACGATTGCATGTGCTAAACACCTTGTACCTTTGTTCTTAATTGTAACAGTACCACGTTTTGCCTTTACATATTCCTCGGTATCCATAATATGTTGTTTCAATCCACCTTGTACCCTCGGCATGCGTACATGATGCAAATTCACGATGCAATCTTCATTTATAAGAAAAGCCGCATTACTTTGCAGTACTTTTTCATAACTTGTCCATAGAACTTCTGCTGAGAGATTCCTTGCTTCTCTAAACGATAACCAAAAAGGGCGATGTCCTTCTCTCTTATTTGTGATTGTTATTCCTACGTAATCATGCTGGTCCACATTACGTAGAAAATAATCTATTAAACCCCGTAGACTTGTTTCAATTGCAGTAAAAGGATTTTCACCTGCACTCATGGGGGATAGGCGGAATCTTAACATTGTACCCTCCATATTGTATCTTCTGTATTGTCTTCTGCGTTCTTCTATTATATGAAATCTATTGTTTTCATCATTCCGCCTGTTTTTTCCAAATCCTACTTGTACATTTGAGTTTCGTTCTGCTTCAAATACGGATAACAACTCGTCCATTCTTTTTTCTATTTCGTCTAAATCGATTTCTATTTCTGTATGTTCTGTATTAGCCTCTGCTAATATTTCCATAATTGATGGATATATTACTTCTTGTTGTTCTTCTTTTTCAGGATTAGGAAATAAATTGGTAATCCATTTTTCTAGCTCAGTTTCGTAGAACTCATCTTCTTCTGTCTTCTTCTGTTCCTCATTGTAAGTCTCTCCTATTATTTGAGAGAACGTTAGATTTAGCAATTCTTCTTCATCTTTTGTTCTTTCTTCGACGTCTTCTTCTTCTTTTGCTCCTTCTTGTAACCATTTTTTAATTTGGGCAATACGGTCGGATGCTTCCTCTTCTTCTTCTGTTATCATTCTATTACCTGCACTTTCCGATATTTCTAATATTTCTTCTTCTTCATATTCTTCTTTTTCTGCAATTTGAATTTCACTAGCTGCATCTCTTTCTTCTTCTTCGGTATTGATGATCATCTCTTCTTTTTCTTCATCTTCTTCTATGTGTTCTTCTTCCTTTTCTGTACCTTTCTTCATTTCATCTTCTTCTTCCTTCCTTTCATGATGATCTTCTCCTTCTTCTATTCAGATTACGGCAGCTATTTCTCTTAGAAGAACTTGCGTCTCTTTATTTACTACGATCACCTCTTCTTCTATGTCATTAATAAATGCGGTAATCTCTTTTAATAAATCTTGTGTACACTTGTTTTCCATTTTTACTCCCCCAGATGTATATACGTAATGCAAAACAAAAATTTTCCAATATGTATATGTAAATAGTGGATATATAAGTATTATTTCAAATAGAATATAAATAAAAGCGCTTTAAAAGAATATACGAATAAATAAAAAAGGGTTGTATATATATATATTTACATCAGCTAATCATTATCACAACAAACACTATTCGAAGCTTTCTTGCACCTACTGGAAAACGTGAAGTATATTAATATTTATTTGCATATATTTTTATTCTAGACTGTTCCCATAATGCCCACCGACTTCGATTTTACAAAATTTGAAAATTAAATTTCACTTTTTATTTAGTGGTCAATTTGAAGGCATTTTGTGATACTACCATTAAGAAACCCATATACATCATATTACGAATCAATCATTATGGAAAAATCTCATGTGTGACACGCAGCAGTGGTACCAATCTTTGAAAGTTTCATTTACAACTCTTTTCCTTTTTCTTTTTTAACTGATTTTGTGAGTAATGGTGCATTCAGTATAAAGGTACAACAAGATATTCTCTCTCTCTCTCTCTCTGTGTGTGTGTGTGTGTGTGTTTTGTTTCTAGTTTCCGGCGTAAGCATGTGGATACTACCAGGTATACTTTCGTGTGTACATATGCTAGTGTGTGTGTGTGTGGCGCGGGTATATGAAGTATTAATTGGGATCGCGTAGTGCAACTTATCGATATTAGTACGTACATACAAACGGCTGTTACTTCCAACGATAACTTTGAACGAATGCGAATTTTTAAATTCTGCTTTTTGCAATAAATAAGTAGAGTAATTCTTCTCGAGGGAGTTCCCCTAAATGGTAGCCCCTACCATGTCCAATTGAATCACAAATTGCCGCAATCGTTTGTACATTGTTTGTACAGGAATGTGCAAGCCAAATTTTCGTTTGTACACTATTAGGGGCGCCGCCAGAACGAAAACAAATTGGGGAGTGTCTAACAGGTAGCCCCCCACCAACATGTCCTATTCAATCACAATTAGGGGCGTCGCCAGAACAGAAAAAATGGGGGCTGTCTAAGTGGTAGCCCCCCCCACCCAGGTCCAATTGAATCACAAATTGTCGCAATTGTTTGTACTTCGTTTGTACAGAAATGTGCAGGCGAAATGTATGTTCGCACGCAATTAGGGGCGCCGCCAGAACGAAAACAAATTGGGGGCTCTCTAAGTGCTAGCCCCCACCAACATGTCCAATTCAATCAAAAGTTGTCGCATTCGTTTGTGCATCGTTTGTACAGAAATATGCAGGCGAAATGTTTGTTTGAACAAACTTAGGGGCGCCGCCAGAACGAAAACAAAGTGGGGGCTGTCTAAGTGGTAGCCCCCCACCATGTCCAATTGAATCACAAATTATCGCAATCGTTTGTACATTGTTTGTAAAGAAATGTACAGGCCAAATTTTCGTTTGTACACTATTAGGGGCGCCGCCAGAACGAGAACAAATTAGGGGCTGTCTAACTGGTAGCCCCCCACAAACATGTCCTATTCAATCACAAATTATCGCAATTGTTTGTACTTCGTTTGTACAGAAATGTGCAGGCAAAATTTTCGTTTGTACACAATTAGGGGCGCCGCCAGAACAGAAAAAAATGGGGCTGTCTAAGTGGTAGCCCCCCCTACCATGTCCAATTGAATTACAAATTGTTGCAATTGTTTGTACTTCGTTTGTACAGAAATGTGCAGGCGAAATGTATGTTCGCACGCAATTAGGGGCGCCACCAGAACGAAAAAAAGTGGGAGGCTGTCTAAATGGTAGCCCACCCACCATGTCCAATTGAATCACAAATTATCGCAATCGTTTGTACATTGTTTGTACAGAAATGTGCAGGCCAAATTTTCGTTTGTACACTATTAGGGGCGCCGCAAGAACGAAAAAAATTTGGGGGCTGTCTAACTGGTAGTCCCCCACCAGCATGTCCTATTCAATCACAAATTATCGCAATCGTTTGTACTTCGTTTGTACAGAAATGTGCAGGCGACATTTTCGTTTGTATACAATTAGGGGCGCCGCCAGAACAGAAAAAATTGGGGCTGTATAAGTGGTATACCCCCCACCATTTCCAATTGAATCACAAATTGTAGCATTCGTTTGTCCATCGTTTGTACAGAAATGTGCAGGCGAAATGTTTGTTTGATCAAACTTAGGGGCACCGCAGAACGAAAACAAAGTGGGAGGCTGTCTAAGTGTTAGCCCCCTCATCATGTCCAATTGAATCAAAATTTGTCGCAATCGTTTGCACTTCGTTTGTACAGAAATGAGCAGGCGAAATGTATGTTTGTACACAATTAGGGGCGCCGCCAGAACACAAAAAATTGGGGGCTGTCTATGTGGTAGCCCCCCACCATGTCCAATTCAAGCACAAATTTTCGCAATCGTTTGTACAGAAATGTGCAGGCGTAAAGTTTATTTGTACACAATTAGGGGCGCAGCCAGAACGAAAACAAAGTGGGGGCTGTCTAAGTGGCAGTCCCCCACCAACATGTCCTATTCAGTCACAAATTGTCGCTCACGCATGTACTTCGTTTGTACAGAAATGTACAGGCAAAATTTTCGTTTGTACACAATTAAGGGCGCCGCCAGAACAGAAAAAATGGGGGCTTTCTAAGTGGTAGCCCCCCACCATGTCCAATTCAATCACAAATTGTCGCATTCGTTTGTGCATCATTTGTACAGAAATGTGCATGCGAAATGTTTGTTTGAATAAAATTAGGGGCACCGCCAGAACGAAAACAAAGTGGAGGCTGTCTGACTGGTAGCCCACCCACCATGTCCAATTGAATCACAAATTGTCGTAATTATCTGTACTTCGTTTGTACAGAAATGTGCAGGCGAAATGTTTGTTTGTAGACAATTAACGACGCCAGAACGAAAGCAAAGTAGGGTGCTTTCTAAGTATATCCGCTCCACCATGTCCAATTGAATCACAAATTGTCGCAAGCGTTTGTACTTCGTTTGTACAGAAATGAGCAGGCGAAATGTTTGTTTGTACACAATTAAAGGCGCCGCCAGAACGAAAACAAAGTGGGGGCTGTCTAAATGGTAGCCCCGACCATGTCCAATTCAATCACAAATTGTCGCAATCCTATGTACGTCGTTTGTACAGAAATGTGCAGGCAAAATTTTCTTTTGTACACAATTATAGGCGACGCAAGAAAGAAATTAATGTGGGGTCTGTCTAAATGGTACCCCGTCCATCATGTCCAATTCAATCACAAATTGTCGTAATCGTTTGTACATCGTTTGTACAGAAATATGCAGGCGTAATTTTCGTTTATACCCAAATAATGGTGCCGCCAGAAGGAAAACAAAGTGAGGCTGTCTAAATGGTAGCCCCCACCATATCCAATTCAATCACAAATTATATCAATCGCTTGTACATCGTTTGCACAGAAATGTGCAGTCGAAATTTTCGTTTGTACTCTATTAGGGGCGCCGCCAGAACGAAAACAATGTGGGGGACTGTATAAATGGTAGAAACATTAAAAAAATGTGTCACATTTATGGAGTATTTTTCTAACAGGACTTTGTTCACACTTTTGTGTGGTTTGGTATGTTCACACTATCGTGTGATTCACTATATTGATCTTATTCTAACGATGATGGAATTAAATGTTTATTTTTTGTTTTTTGTTTTTTGTTTATATTTATACTTACAATCATTATTGCTGAGTTAATTTATCACTCCTTGGCTCTTATTATTAAACTTATTCATTATTTCTTACGTGAGCTGAATCCTTATGAGAAGAATTTATTTTTTTCTTTCTATCTTGCGCAGAAACCGTTATTCTCATCTCGTACAGGAAATTGATAAGTGGAAGATATAACAAATTCACAAAGTTGACTGTTAAAGGGAAAATTATAACACAGTATTTTGTTTTATTTGATCATCTTCATTAAACTCATTTTGCAGAAACTATAGAATGCATTGTGAAGTATTTTGGTGCATTCAGCATTCTGATTTACGAGTAGAGTTGCTAACTGGCCGGTATTTGCTGTGATTTTGATTAAGGCCGGTGACCGGTACAAACTTATTAGCCCCCTTCTGACGGGTATTTTGGAATCTGCAATCCAGAATATAACATTGAACATCGAAATTTTTCAACAGTGCCTTTACAAACACAAATTTCCGTTGTATTATACATTACCGATATTTTTTTAATGTATGGCAGTTTTTTTTTATTTATTTAACATAACAAATTTGATAACACTTATATTTTATTGTAAAAGGATTTTATACATTTATTGAGAGTAGAAAATGACTTTTTAAAGCAATTTCCTTTCTTTGAAGTGTATGTTTATAGAGTAAATTTCATTATATGAATCAACTATTGTTACATAAAGATTAATATCCAGTATTATTCATCTGTTTCGATAATTTTAAACAAGTGGCAATTGCTGGTAAATAAAATAACGATCAATACAGTCTTCAGTTTCTCATTTGTACAGAGAATTTTGAGGGTGTGCCGGTAATTTTGTTTTCCTGAGTTGGCAACCTATTTGCGAGGTTTTGTTTCAACTCTGCTACGTAGTGGCTCCGTACTAACACTCCGCATGCAAATAAGTATGTAAGGCTACCATACGCCCCGGTTTCTTAAAATTTGTTCCGGTGTGCAGAAATTTTCCTTCTTGTCCTGTTTTTTTCTTTATTATTATTATTAATTACATATCAAAATTTCTGAAAAGATAATAAAATCGACTTATTCCTTTTGCTTTCAATTCCGACAATACTATAGGAACAATTTCATTCTAATCTTTATTATTATTCCAATCGCTGTTCCCCGGATATACCATGCAATGTTTAAATCCTCCTAAGTAGCACTCTTATCACTAAAAGTAAGAATGAATACCCCGAGGTGGCAACAAATTCTTGTGACGTTGCAGACCAGCCCCGAAAACACATTTTTTTCTGCTTCAGAAAAACAATTATGCAAATTGCTTTCTTTTAGTTCGCATCTTAGGTTAACAAAAATAAATCAGTCTATTGACATTTGGAAACAACTTCATAAATCTGGATTTTTTTTCTTTATAGACATGTAGAACATGTAAAGGTGGTATGTGTAATAATATTGAAAATATAATTTTTGCCTAAATATTGAATGTTCACTGATTGCGTTTATATTGTATAACAGCTTCTAGCTTCTATAATAATTTTTAGCACTGTTGATTAAGTATGGACTATATTAATACATTATTTTAAGTTGTATAACTAGTGCGATACTGTAGCAGAATTCGAAAGATAAAATTAATACAAAATGCAATATTTACTACTATTTGTAAGATGTCCCGTTTTTTCTGTTTTCAAAAAGTACGGTAGCCTTAAAGTATGCTAAACCATACAAAATAAATTGTACTGTAAATTGTACCCCTCTGATAGTGCTCTCAAACGGGTCGGGTCGGATTGTCGGGTCTGGTCAGTCGGGTTAGCTCGTGTCGGGTCACTCGGGTCGAGTCGTCACATTCTTCACTTATTTTCTATACGGAATACTATAAGGAGCTCTGTTGTAGAATTCAATTCGAAGTTGGTGAATGAATGATAATTGTGACTAATTGAAGGTGAAATAGTAACAAAATTTTAATTTAACCCTATATTAACTAATTGGCATTGTAATTGTAATTAATATTACTACTGACTTTTTTCCTTTCTGCGTTTCTATGTCAAGTTGAATGTCACATTAAGTGAAATTGAAAGGAAATATCTAGTTAACGTCCAACGTTATGCAGCAACGCTAAGAGAGACAGCGATGATGAGAAATAATTGAAGTGGTTGAATGCAGAAAGTGGGAGGAAATGGGAGAACACCGAGAAAACCCATGCACATGGTGTTTGTCCACCAGAAAACTTACTTGGTACGAACTGGAATCAATACCCATGGATCTTGGGGTCAATCATCTACCTTTGGGCAGGACACATTATTATTATTATTATTATTATTATTATTATTATTATTATTATTATTATTATTATTATTATTATTATTATTATTATTATTATTATTATCATTATTATAACTTTAAAAGTGCCCAAGAAAGTTCCGCCGCCTTTTCACCAACACCTTCGAACATTGGTATGTAACCTAAGACGTACCTGGAATATCAAAAATCGTCTCCATCAGCCTCGACGACCTTCTGCCGACGTTCTGGAATGCTATGGATTCCATCGCAGTCGAACTTGGTGGGACGTGAAGTGAAGAAGGTATCAAGTGCATACTGAACCTCTACTGGCGATTTGAATTGGCGTTCTCTAAGGTGATTGTCCAAGGAATGGAACAGGTGATAATCGGACGGTACAATGTCCGTGGAGTATGGCGGATCCAATAGTGTTTTCCATTCAAGGCGTAGAATGATGTACTGGGTCATTTTAGCCACGTGGGGCTTAGCGTTGCCTTGTAACAAGAGGACCCCTTTGCGATTCAGAACTGCTGGATCCAGACAGTACACAGTGACAGTACACAGTTGCATTGATGATCTGACCAGCTTGTAGCAGTTCCCGATGGACGATGCCTCGAGCAGTCCACAAAATGCACAGGAGAACCTTATTCTGGGGTAGTGGTGGCTTGGGCTGTTTTCAACCGGTTCATGGGATGCTAACCAACAATGACGGCGCCGTGGAGCTTCGTACAGGACCCACTTCCCATCACATGTCAACACCCTGTCCAGAAATTGCTCCTTCCTCAGACGAGACACCAAAGAAACACAGGTATCTGCTCGCGTTGCTTTCTGGCTCCAAGTCAAATCATGGAGGACCCATCAACCCAACTTGCAGTGCTTCCCAAGTTGATGGTGGTGGTGCCGAATGGTTTCTCGACTCACTCTGAAATGTAGTACCAGTTCCTCACATATCTGTCTTCGCCTCATTTGCTGCCTGAAGATCTTTATTTTGAACATCTGTTTGTCTTCCGGCACGTGGTGCGTCTTCGAGTGTTTCGTCACCGTCCTTAAACGGTCATACCACTGCACTCTCCGCGTAGTCACGACACCCTCACCAAAGGTCTGTCATATCTTCCGCCTCGCGGAGCAGCAATTTGAACTCATACAGCAAACAAGCCCTTATGACGCTCTGTGAAGGCCCCATGTTCACTCAGTCCTTACGCACGTTCACGGTGTATCTGAACAGCCACAACCAAGTAGTATGTTGGATATACTTACTAGTGTTGCTCACGAGACCAGGTTTGGGGCATTCTCGTCTCGAAAATGTGTCGTGAAGGTAGTCTCGTCTCGAAAAGTGCATATGTTTCTATTGAAAGAGCTCTGTCTCATCTCGTACCCCTTCATGAAAATTCTGTCTCGTCTCGTCTCGTCCAACAACTGACCTTCACCTTACATCCATTCGCATTCAACTCACGGTGTGAGGGCCAATTGAACACAGACCTCCACAAAGAGACAGAACTTTCTTGGTCATCTTCAGATTATTATTATTATTATCATTATTATTATTATTATTATTATTATTATTATTATTATTATTATTATTATTATTATTGCTGCGGTAGTGATTTGACTTTCTCCGCAATAAAATACTTGATTAATAAATTAATCAAGAAAAAATAATAGGTAATTCCCTACAGAATGAAATTTCAGTGCAATTAGTTCCTTATGATTCTATCAGACAGCAACGCTGTTTTTAAATAGAAAAATCGGGATGTTAACGTGATGAAATTTTTGTTTGTTACACAGCAAAAAATATTAAAAGAATTTCTATATACATTCCTTACTAGAAAATAATGTTGTCTTCAGAACTTTTATTCTTTTAGTCTTCAGAACTCAGTCAAATTTTATTTTGATTTTCGAAGTTGATTGCCTAAATTTTAACCTTGGAAATTTGGATGTGGAGTAAAATAAAGAAGGTTAGCAGGGTACAGAGGAAAACGAATTAGGAAATGCTGAAAAAATGCAAGAGACGAGAACAATATTAGACGATATAAGGAAGCGAAAAAATGGACGGATCACAAGTTTCGATCTTGCTAAGGGATTGCATTGAGAGATGTAGTAAAGGGGGTGATATCAGGAGAGCGAGAGTGTGTAAGAAGGTAGCAATTGATAGATTGTAATAAGGAGGGTGGTACTTTATGTTGGGTTGCGAGGCAGATATTAGCGAGAAATCGCAAAAATGGAAGCTTCTTACCTAGTTCACGGAAACTGGCCTGTCATTAATGGCAGAACACTGAGGAGGAGGAGGAGGATAATTATATTACAAATAAAAAACCCGAAACAATGGTTTATGCATAAGAATTGGTCAGCATTTCTTTTTCTGGTGGCAGTTTTGTAAGGTTCTAGTTCTCTCAAACTGATTAGATTGTAAGGTCAGGTCACTCGGGTCGGTTATCGGGTAGGTCACTTCGGGTTGGTTCACTCGGGTCACTTTGGGTCGGGCCAATCGGGTCAGCTCTGGTCGGGTTGTCGGGTCGGGGCAGTCAATTCGGGTCACGGGTGGGGTCGGGTCGGTCTTCAACACATATAATTTCCACGAAAATTATAATATACCACGGTTTATACCTCATTGGACTTCCAATAAAACATTTTCAATGATGTGTACACCATGTCACCATTTTTGTATGAGGAAATTTCTAGAGGGATTTTGTGGGAATTTGATGGAGTGTAGATTCCTGTGTGTGTGTGTGTGTGTGTGTGTGTGTGTGTGTGTGTGTGTGTGTGTGTGTGTGTGTGTGTGTGTGTGTGTGTGTGTGTGTGTGATACGTTACAGGATACAAGATGTCGAGGAAGTGTGTAATAAACCGGACAATTTCTGTTATGTATGTGGGGAGCTGATATTTAAATCACAACGTCGATGTTTTACTCCACTTGTGAGGAAGTGTTATCAGTTATATTTTGGTTGGTGTGTAGGAGACCAAGATAAGAACTGGGTTCCTCACTACATTTGTTGTACTTGCGTGAAACGTCTGACTGGGTGGGCAAATGGTGGACGAAACATGAACTTCGCAGTACCGATGAACTGGAGAGAACGAAAAGATCATTCTTCAGACTGATACTTTTGTATGACACAGATAAAAGAAATAAGCAGTAAATCTAACCACACAGTGCAGTACGCTAATTTGCCATAAGCAATTAGGCAAGTTCCACACAGTGCAGAATTACCTGTACCAGCACCTCTTCCTCATCTTACGGTAAATGAGGATTACGTACTTGAGGCAACTATTGAAGTTCCAAATGAAGATGATGATCCTACTTATGTAGGAATCACATCTACATTGGATCCCCATCTGATAACTCCGGGTGAACTAAATGACCTCGTACGGGATTTAAAACTCTCCAAGACACAGACAGAACTTCTTGATACTAAACTTAAGGCTGGAATCTGCTCCATAGTGACACTAAAGTGTGTATTTTTCGAAACCTTCATACAGAGTTTCAAAACTATTATTCTCAAGAAAATGATTTAGTGTATTGTAATAATGTCTGTGCTGTGATGGATACACTTGGACCTGCACATAAGTACAGAGTGGAGATTGCTTATTGACTCTTCGAAAACTAGTTTGAAGGCTGTCCTTTTGCACAATGGCAACAAATTTCCTTCAGTGCCTTTGGCTTATGCAACTAATATGAAGGAAACCCATGAAAACATCGAAATAGTGTTAGAAAACATTCAGTATGAGAAATACAAGTGGACCGTTTCCTGTGATTTACGTCATTTCTTTGTTAATGGGTTTGCAGCTTGGTTATACGAAATGTTGTTTCCTCTGCGAATGGGACAGCAGGAACAAAGCGGAACATTACATCAAGAAGGAATGGCCAACGCATGTATTAACTCCTGGACAGAAGAATGCTGTTTATTCCTCACTGGTAAGCCCTAATTAGATAATTCTACCTCCTCTTCACATAAAGTTGGGGCTCTTCAAAAACTTTGTTAGGGCAATGGACAAAAGTAATGCAGGATCTTGTTACCTCAAGGAAAAAATTCCTCGGGTTAGTGACGCTAGGGAGTTTTGCAGACCCCCAAATAAGATGTTTGATTCGTGACCAAAAATTTGAGGATCTCTTAACTCTGGTTGAGAAAGCAGCTTGGTGTCCATTTAAATGTTTAACAGAGATTTTTTTAGGAAACAAGAAAGCCCCAAATTACCGTGAAATTGTGAGTGATTTCCTGCAATCATTCAATGAAATGGGTTGCAACATGTCACTTAAAGTTAACTTTCTAGACTCCCACCTGCATTTCTTTCCTGAAAACCTTGGTGCTGTTAGTGATGAGTATGGGGAACATTTTCATCAGGACAATTCCTCCATGGAGAAGAGATACCAGTGACAGTGAAGTTCAGAAATGCTAGCTGATTACTGTTGGACACTTAAAAGAGATGTTCTAGAAACCAAACACAGAAGAAAGTCGACAACTAAAACATATTAGTTGAGGTAAGTAAGTGTCCATTTATTAAGAAGATACCACTCACTTCTATTGTATTATTTATTAAGTAGATATAAAATGCTGACACGGTGTATACATCATTGAAAATATGTTTTATTTCAAATCCAATAAGATATAAACCGTGCTTATATTGTAATGGAAGTTATATGTGATTTTATCTGCACTAATGAATATTGTAAAATGAACAGTACACATAGCATATTTTTATGTAAATATGTTTATTTCTCTAGATAGAATAATGCTACTTAGAGGGCTTACTAAGTATAAATCAAGCTAACATACAATATAATATGTGTGTTTATATACCTAACGTACCCAAGATACAAGTATAAAAATGGTTTTTAAAAAAAGAAAAAGGAGAAAGAAAAGAAATTTGAGGGGAAATTTTCCGAAAACACCTCTGTCACGGAAAAACTGAGGGTGATAGAGAAAAACTGATTGCATATTCGAATTCTACGTGAAGAGTTATATTAGAATCAGGTATTTTCTTCCGTGTGCCAGAGAAAAAGATCTTTTTTTCGACTAGTGTAATAGGTACCATTTTCAAACTCAGCAACCGTTATTCAAACCGGTTAACGTTGATCGCAGATATTAAAAGTACTCACATTCGTATATTATTTAATACAAACGAAAATTTTACCTGCACATTTCTGCACAAACGATGTATAAATGATCGCGACAATTTGTGGTTCAATCGAACATGGTGGGGCTAGCACTTAGACAACTCCCCTTTTTTTCGTTCTGTCCACGCACCTGATAGCGTAGAAAAAAAACTTTCGCCTGCGTATTACTGCTCAAACGATGTACAAACAATTGAGATAATTTTCTTTTGAATTGGAGTAGGGAGGTGCTACCAATTAGGCAGCCTATACTTTGTTATCGTTTTGGCGCGCTCGCAATTGTGTACAAACGAAAATTTCGACTGCAAATTTCTGTACAAAACCGTAATAAACAAGTGCGACAGTTTGTGGTTGAATTCGATATGGTGGGAGGGCTATCAATTAGAGAGCCCATAGTTTGTTATCGTTTTGGCGGGGCCACATTTATGTGCAAACGAAAATTTCAGCTGCACATTTATGTACAAAGGCGTACAAACAAGTGCGACAGTTTGTGGTTGAATTGAACATGGTGGGGGGGCTACCATTTAAACAGCCCCCACTTTGTTTTCGTTCTGGCGGTGGCCCTAATTGTGTACAAACAAGGGCCGGCGCGAGGGGGGGTCGAGCCGTGCCACCACCCGGGGCGGCAAGTCTGATGGGCGGCAAAATTTGACAAAAGAAAAGAATACAGGGGCGGCAAAATTTGAGAAAGAAAACAATAAAAGGGCGGCATGTGAAAGAACCGCCCAGGGCGGCAAAACTTCTAGCGCCGGCCCTGGTACAAACGAAAATCTCGCCTGCACATTTCTCTATAACTATATTCAAACGATTGCGACAATTTATGGTTCAATTGCACATGGTGGGGGGCTACCATTTAGACAGCCCCCACTTTGTTTTCGTTCTGCCGTCGGCCCCTAATTACGTACAAATGAAAATTTCGCCTGCATATTTCTGTAGAAACGATGTACAAACGATTGCGACAATTTGTGATTGAATTGAACATGGTGATTGGGCTATCACTTAGAAAGTCCCCCACTTTGTTTTCGCCCTGGCGGCGCCCCTAATTATGTACAAACGAAAATTTCGCATGCACATTTCTGTACAAACGATGTAGAAACGATTGCGACAATTTGTGATTGAATTGGACATGGTGGGGGAGGCTATCTCTTAGACAGACTCCCACTTTTTTTCGTTCTGGCGGCGCCCTTAATTATGTACAAACGAAAATTTAGCCTTCACATTTCTGTAGAAACGATGTGGAAACGATTGCGACAATTTGTGATTGAATTGGACATTTGGGGGGGGGGCTATCACTTAGACAGCCCCCAATTTGTTTTCGTTTTTACGGCGCTCCCATTTATGTACAAGCAAAAATTTCGCCTGCACATTCTTGAAACGATTGCGACAATTTTTGGTTGAATTTGACATGGTGAAGTGCTACCATTTCAACAGCCCACACTTTGTTTTCGTTCCGGCGGCGCCCCTAATTGTGTACAAACGAAAATTTGGCCTGCACATTTCTGTACAAACGATGTAGAAACGAATGCGACAAATTATGATTGAATTGGATATGGTGGGGGGCTACCACTTAGACAGCCCCCACATTATTTTCGTTCTTGCGGCGCCATTAATTTTGTACAAACGAAAATCTCGCCTGCACAGTTCTGTACAAACGATGTAGGAACGATTGCGACAATTTGTGATTAATTGGACATGGTGGAAGGGAATACCATTTAGATAGACCCCACTTTGATTTCGTTCTGGCGGCGTCCCTAATTGTGTACAAACAAAAATTTCGCCTGCACATTTCTGTACAAACGATGTAGGAACGATTGCGACAATTTGTGATTGAATTGGACATGGTGGGGGGGGCTACCATTTAGACACCCCGCACTTTGTTTTCGTTCTGGCGGCCCCCCTAATTGTGTACAAACAAAACTTTTGCCTGCACATTTCTGTACAAAAGGTGTAGAAACGATTGCGATAATTTATGATTGAATTGGACATTTTGGGGGAGCTAACATTTAGACAGTCTCCCACTTTTTTTCGTTCTGGCGACCCCCCTAATTGTCTAAAAACGAAAATTTTGCTTGCAGATTTCTGTACAAACGATGTACAAACGATTGCAACAATATCTGATTCAATTGTACACAGTGGGGGACTACCACTTAGACAGACCCCACTTGTTTTCGTTCTGGCGGCGCCCCTAATTGTGTACAAACGAAAATTTGGCTTGCACATTTCTGTTCAAGCGATGTAGAAACGATTGCGACAATTTGTGATTGAATTGGACATGGTGGGGGCTACCATTTAGACAGCCCCCACTTTGTTTTCGTTCTGGCGGCGCCCGTAATTGTGTACAAAAGAAAATTTTGAATTCACATTTCTGTACAAACGATGTGGAAACGATTGCGACAATTTGTGATTGAATTGGACATGGTGTAGAGGCTACCATTTAGACAGCCCCCCAGTTTTTTTCGTTCTGGCGGCGCCTCTAATTGTGTACAAACAAAAATTTCGCCTGCACATTTCTGTACAAACGATGTACAAACGACTGCGACAATTTGTGATTGAATTGGACATGGTGGGGGCTTCCATTTTGACAGCCCCCCACGTTGTTTTCGTTCTGCTGGCGCCCCTAATTGTGTGCAAACGAAAATTTCTTTTGCACATTTCTGTACAAACGATTGAGACCATTTCCGATTGAGTCTGATAAGGGGGGGGGCTGTCTAAATGGACGTCTCCTTTTCACCTCTACTGTAATTAAATTCTTCCTCGAGAAAATCTGTAATCAACACTGTCAGTAGCTACATCGTCGACTAATATACCTTAACAAGTACAGCTTTATTTTCGTATATTTTTCAACAGTTAACTAATTAAAAACTATCGCAAACAAGAATATGTAGTCAACTTCTTAAATACTTCGCTCGCAGGAACCCGTTCAGCGCGTGCAACAAGCAAAAACAACATGTTTGGCGTCTCACAAATGAAAAAGGGGAAAAAAGAAAAGCAAAAGCAGCACGGCAGTGCCTTATCGCAGTCAGAGCTGACAACATAGTTTCGGTCGTCACTAACGCCAATAGACCTACTAGCGGTGTACAAGAGTTATACAGTTACAATATACGTTGTGCCACAGTAGCGCTACAGGCGGAATGTGCACGAATTACAAATGAATATGTTCCCTTACAAGCATCCTCACCCTTACACTGTTGCACCCTCTTTACATTCTACACATCATTTTTTCTCCCACTTTTTGACCTTGACAAGCAGAAGTACCAGGCTTTCCGAGTTCACAACCATAAACTGTTTGTGTACAGAGTACGTTTTCAGTTCTTCCAATGACTCTGCGCGCGAAGAACAGGGGTGATGATCGGGCTACCGAATACGGCAGTCAGAGACACCCGGTTGCAACTTTAAATGTAAAATACAAATATAGAGCCTTGACAATGCCGTGAGGATGAATATATATATATATATATATATATATATATATATATATATATATATAAGTAATTGACAAAGAAATAATAATATCAGTAATGATAAGGAAAGGATTACGCGTATCTTTATTTGTATTCAACCTAAAATAAAAAAGAAATGCATCTCGTTACTTATAAATATAAACAGTATATATATATATATATATATATATGTTATATGTATATACATACATAGATTTCAATTCGTTATATGGAAAAAGGAGAAGTTTCAAGGGAAAAAATAGCATACCTTTTAAATAGTTAAAATGAATTGTAACTTTTTTTCGTATTCCATGGGAGTCGTTGTCTAATGTATAAACGTTCTGTACGTGAATTTTATACTTATTCTTTCAGAGTTTCAGCGACCACGAAAAATGTGTATTTGACACTAATATCGTCCGTTTTACAACGTAAGGAGCATATTTGTGGGACTTTAAACTGAAATATCTCTCTCTCTCTCTAACTCTGGTATGATGTCTGAATGATTACGAAAGCTATCACTTAACTCAGTATGATATTTTTATTCTGTAGCAAATACGGAAACTCAATTTAAAGGGCCGTCCAATCCCCTTAGATGATGTGTTATTGATTTCAGAGTATTGTCATTGAACACATGAATTTGACACTAATATCCATGAGTTTTGTGGTTTGACCTCTCTCTCTCGTTTTATGGATCTCGGTTGTTCGGTGATAGAGCGTTCACCTCTTGTGTATGGGGGTCACAGGCTCAAAATCCTGTTCCCAACAAGTGAACTTTGTGGTGGACAAACGCCGTGTACGTGGAAGGTCCTAGGTTCAAAATCCTGTCCCAATCAAGTGAACTTTGTGGTGGACAAACACCGTGTACGTGGAGTATCCTAGGTTCAAAATCCTGTTCCAATCAAGTGAACTTTGTGGTGGACAAACACCGTGTACGTGAATTTTCTCCCACTTTCTCCGTTCCAACATTTCATTCATTTCTCATCATCACCGTCTCCATTAGCCTAGCCGACATAACTGTGGGACGTAAAACTTAAAGATTTCCCATTAGCCTAATCGTCATAAGCGTGGGGCGCAAAACTCAGATTTCATTTCATTGTTTCTCTCGTTCGATCTTAGCTCGGGTGTTTCTGATCACATTTTGATACCTTTTCATCAGGGGGTGTCGGTGGCTCAGTGGTAGAGCGTTCACCTATGATGCATGGGTCCCTGGTTGAACTCCCCAAAACGCCACGTCTTTGTCTAATACCATGACCAAATTTTGACAACTTTTTGGCTCCCTTGTCTGACCCCCCCAAATCACAGACAGACAGATATACAATTTATTTAAAACTATCATATGATATTATCAATGGTTAATACACACATATCTTCGCTTCGTCTTGTTTTGAGACCATGGTCAAATTTTGATACCTTTTCGGCAGGGGGCCTCGCTGGCTCAGTGGTAATGCGTTCACCTATGGTGCATGGGGTCCCAGGTTCAAAATCCTGTTTCAGCCAAGTAAACTGTTGTGGACAAACGCCGTGCACGTGGATTTCCTCGGAGTTTCCCCGTTTACATCCACTTTCTTCATTCCAAGATTTCATTCATTTCTCATCATCACCGTTTTCACTAACCTAGCAGACATAGATGTGGGACGTAAAACAAGATTTCAAACCATGGAGCGTAAAATTCAAAGATTTCCCATTAGCCTATCTTGCATATTTGTGGGACGTAAAACTCAGATTTCATTTCATTGTTCACGCCTAGCCTAGCTGGCATAATCGTGGGACGTAAAACAAAGATTTCATTGTTCGCGCCTTTAATTTTGCTGGCCCCGAGCACATACTACAGACAGATAAACAGACAGACAGGAAGGCATGATATTATCAAAATTAAAACACATAATATACCTCTTCTTTTTATATTTTAACGTTAAATTATAAGTGATACGACTTTACCAGTACATTCACTATCTGCTTTATACAAGTTTCCAGACGTTTCTTACGTCAACTGTAATCTACTTGCAATGCGAGTCAGAAAACATTCAAGAATTTCATCTTATCATTTTCTCAGAATTCAACATGCAGCGAGCAAAAGCATCATACATCATACAGTTACGCTTATATGTATGTGTTTTTTAACGTTAGAATTTCATCTCATTATCAAATACGGAAACGCAAAGTAAATACACTGTCTGGAGTAGATTTATAGTTAAATGAAGACCTAACATATTGTTTTATTCTTTCAGGAATAATCATAGAACCTAATATTTTTAATAATATATTTTTACTTACCTATTTTAATAAAAACGTCTGATGATAACACTTATTCAAAGCTCTAGCCATCCAACGGATCAAGCACACACAAACACACACACACTATTACAAATATGAAGTGAAAAACAACGAAGACTAATTACAGCTTCTCTCTCTTAACTCTAATTCACAACTAATCTTTTTCCGGGTCTACACACACACACACACACACACACACACACACACACACACACACACACACACACGTGTTTGCCTTAGAGATCATGTCACAACAAGTTCGATCATGCCTACCATAATCGAGGTCGCATACTAGCCATGGGAATGTATTTCAATTCTAAATTTCGATGACGTAGTTTTTGTGCTATGGGAATATGCTATATTGCAATATCTCATCACGGCTTTTACATATGCAGCAAATCATTTGGCATAATTTGATCTTTGATTTTTCTACATAAGTGATTTTAATTACTTGTCATAACAGACATCATCATGTGAATATCCATATAACACTTTTCACATGCAATACAACCGACCCTGCTGATTTGAGTATACAAATTTTTTCATCCTACGTTTTAAAACATTATGATATGCTATGAGAAGCTTCCGCTATTAGAACATGCTCAATCAATGGAATCCAATACGGTTTTAAAACAATCATGAACTGCAATATTCGTCTTATCAACTCAATTTCCTCAGAAGGTTCCAGACGAAAATTTTCCACAAGGATCATAACCTACAGGCGTTCCGTGAGAATAAGACCAGGGCTAAATACTCACGCTCTTCGCAAGAGGTCTGGGGGGGAGGAGTGTATGGGTATGTGTTTCGTTATGAGACTTATATATTGTTTCTAATCGCACGTTTTTAAAAAAATCATGAAATATAATATTTACCTTAGCAACTAAGACCAATTTCATACAATCTGCTGAGAAGCTTCGATCATTTGAATATCATGCCTTTAGTTCATAACCTACAGGCATATCGTGGGAATAGGACCAAGGGACTAAATCGCTTATGCTCTTTGGCTTTCCAGGAGGAGCAGCGGGTGGCGGGGGTTCAAATAACTAGACAATATAAGACGAGGAGACGAGTATGTTGCTATTCATCTTGTTTCTACATCTGGTAGGCGTCCAAGAGTATACTTCCTTATTCTAGCATAGCAACATACTGGTTTAAGCCGGGTTAGAGCCTTCTAATAACGGTTTTAGGGCCAAAATTTTCCCACGGGTATGAATCCCCTCTATTCTACTCTGACTCAATCAGCAATTGTGTCTCTGTGAGTCCACCTATCTGTTTCACCAATTCTTGTAAAACTTATTCGATTTTAATGAAGCTTGGTATATACCTTCTTCCAATCTTTGAAATTAAACTTATTATTTAATGTTGCAAGAATTTACCTAAATAACAGAGTAAATGGGAATAAAATCATCCCCATGTTGCAAGTTTTTACATACAGAAAAATCATTTTCAGGTAGGAACTAAGTAAACATGATTTGAGTTAGATAAAACGTAGCACACACTTTAGGGTATCCCAATATCTCTAATGGTTGCAGTTAAGCCGCTAAAGGATAAGTTGATGAAAGATATGTTACCAAAACTTCGAAGTCTCATTATTGTTATAATATGATACTATCCAAATAATTTACTTTGATAACAACAATGATTCGATTTTGACGCAATATGGCATATTTCTTCTTTAAGGCTTTTCAATCACCTCACTTCATGGGACTAAAGTTTGTCAAGAATTTTAGTAAGAATCCACAATTATATATATAGGATGGTAAAATATTTTAACAAACTTTGGGAGCTGAATCCCGACACCGAACCTAGCAAAAAAGTCCTGTAAAACTCAGGTCAGTGGGGAATAGTTTCGGCGATATAAGGTGCCGAAAAAGTGGGGAAACGAAATTCAGAGTGCTGTAATTCAAAAACAATGCAGCGTAGACAGCGTAGATGGCCATTTTACACTGGGCTCGCTCGGGCTCGCGCTCACCTGTCTCAACTGGGCTCGCACTCACTCGCGCTCACGATCACTTCTCTCAGCTGAGCTCGAGCTCATCTCTCTCGACTGAGCAGGGTTGATATGTTTAAAACAAAATGTATAAAACAAATGTTTAAAACATGTTTAAAACGTGGGCTGTTGTTTTATACAGTTTATTTTAAACGTGTTCTTTCGAGTGTGGTTGAACTATTTAAAACATTTAAAATGTCAAATTGTAGAAGCTAATTGAATTTTCTATCAAACACAACCCATCCTCCGCAGAATTTCTACATGGAGCAAATTACAAGCAGAGTTATATTCTTATTATAACAGCAATTACTGAACGAAATTCTGCATAACAATGTGCGTATAGCTAAACTAACAGAAATTCAAGTGAAGTAATTGAACATTTCGTAGATTCCAAGAATAACGAAGGTTAAACACGCTATACACTATTCTAAAATCCAAATTTAGAAATTCAAAACTAAGTATCTTTTCGTCACTATCATTTCCATAAAAATGAACAGTTCTCATACCATAAGCTATAAAAAATACTTTGATAAATACAACTCAAAGAAAATAGCAGTGACTAGCCTACGAGGATCAAATGACACATTTTAAGTAAACAGTTTTCAAGATTCATTTCTATCTGCAATATGGATAACTAACAATTATTAGAGTCTAAGGAATAAAAACACAATTAACCTTTAGACGCAAGCCAGGGATTTTAACAAAATCGTAGACTTTCACGTTGGGGGCTCTGGTAATCTCTCTAATTATCACAATTATTATTCATACATCGTTGGAAATCTTGTAGAGCACAAATTCCAACAAGGTAACAGTCATACAATTCCCGCCATATTCGTAGAAGAAGAAGAAGAAACACAAAAATAAAAAAATATGAAAAACTGATTTTGCGGGACTTTGGCAACCCTTGCAGTCACCCTATGCTCACAAAATTATGATAATGTGTAGGTCAGGCATTTATGACAATAATACAAAAAAATGGTAGCTGCATTACAAAGCGAGATGAAAATTCATAACGAAATTCCTATAAAAACGCCCTGTAGTCTATATCAGTTTCGAAGGCTTGTTACAACCTCTCACGTTGGCGGCCCTGGTAACGACCTAATTATTACAGAGTCATGATTTATACACCGTTGAAAAGCTTATACAGCATGGATTCCAATGAGGTAACATCCGTGCAATTCTCGCCATGTTCGTAGAAGAAGAAGAAGAAACAAAAAGTCATTAAAAATATGAAGAAATGACTTTGCGGGGCCTTGGCAACCCTTGCAGTCACTCTACGCTGACAAGTCTAAGCCAGACACTAGTGATAATATAAAAAATGGTAGCCATTGATGCAATACAAAGAGTAATGAGTTCTTTTATGTAGGAAATATTCTCAAAAAGATGTCACGCGCAGAAAAAATTCATTGAATGTGACATTCTCTCCCCTCTCCCACCATAGCACCACGTTCATGTGCAAATCATTTTTGCTTCACGCACCATGTATAGGAACAAGAATTATGCTTCTAGACCAATTTAGTGAAAGATATCTTGTTTTATATGGAACTGTCCTGAAAATAAATGTCAATTAGCCAAATTTGCCCCTTCTCCTCTATAAACAACAAGTACACATACAGGTTATTCTCATGTAGGCAGGGACCCCGAAGAAGATTTTGTAGAGGGGGCCCATCTCCATGGTTGTTATATTACGTATGGTATATCTGGTATTTAATATACGTGGTTTGCTATATTACGAATACATTTTCGTGAGACAGAGAGGGGCCGGGCCCCACCCTGCCTCCACCTTCGGGCGCCCATGCATGTAAGGGACTACTTCATTATTTCACATACCAATTTTTATGGGTGTACCACACAGGGGGAAAGATTTGTTCCCAAAACCTGATGAAAAAATAAAATAAACGAATTATACCCTCCCCTCTTGGCCGTGGTAACCCCCACATACATAAAATGCTTACTAAAGTCTAGAAGATATAACGTCGTTGACTTCCCGCGCTTGGACCTGCTCCTCCCTGGGGGTGTGGTAAGAGGATAGCCAATCACCACTGGCCAATCACCGCGTTCAGAGAGCCACAAGTAACCAAGCTGGCAACTCCCCATAAACGTCACTACAACTTTTCGCGGGAAGCACACGACGTTATACATTCAGTACTATAGGGGAACGCCCTGCACCCTTAGGAATATATTGGCAACAAAATATCTTTCTAGCTCAATTAGATGTTGAGCTATTAATCTTTGTTGTAAAAATAAATGTAATTTAACTTTAAGAAAATTCCAAAAATTGGCCAAATTTTCCCCCTCCCTACTCCCCCACACAACCAAGAAGTACAAATACAGGAGGGTATCATGTAGTGGCCTACTTCCTTGTTTCACATACCAATTTTTAAGAGTACCCCCAAGAGGGGAATAGCCCCCTAAAAGCCTGTTCAAAAAATTTAACACGACTTTTCCCTCCTCCCTTCCCGGCCGTGGTACTCCCACAAGCATAAAATGCACACCGGCGGAAAACTACATCCTTCGGAAATAAATTGGTACCAAAATCATCTTTCTACCTTAGGAGCTGAGCTATTGAGGTTTAAAGCCCCAACGCAGCACTTGCGTCAATATTCGTTTAAAGGTTAAGAGTACAGACAACCAACAGTGTTGATTACAGATTTTCTCGTGGAGGAATTTCATTACACTAGAGGTGAAAAGCACACGTCCATTTAGACAGCCCCCCGCCCACCCACCTTTTCAAACTCAGTCGGAAATGGTCTCAATCATTTCTACAGAAATGTGCAAGCGAAATTTTAGTTTGTACACAATTAGGGGCGCCGCCAGAACGAAAACAAAGCGGGGGCCTGTCTAAATGGTAGCCCTCCCACCATGCTCAATTCAACCACAAACTGTCGCAATCGTTTGTACGTCTTTGTACATAAATGTGCAGGAGAAAGTTTCGTTTGTACACAATTAGGGGCGCGCCAAAACGATAACAAAGTATAGGCTGCCTAATTGGTAGCACCTCCCCAGGTCCGAATCAAAAGAAAATTATCTCAATCGTTTGTACATCGTTTGTACAGTAATGCGCAAGCGAAAGTTTTGTTTCTACGCTATCAGGGGCGTCGACAGAAGGAAAACAAAGGGGAGCTGTCCAAGTGCTATCCCTCCATGTTCGATTGAACCACAAATTGTCGCGATCGTTTATACATCGTTTGTACAGAAATGTGCAGGTAAAATTTTCGTTTGTAATAAATAATATACGGATGTGAATATTTTTAATAATTGAACTAGACTTGAAGAAAAGGGTATTGTAATTATTGTAATTATGTATATATCTCGGGATTACTCAAAGTTAGAGATACGAAAGTTTTTATTTCGACTTCTCATTTCAAATGTTAAACCACTGTATCGTGTTTAACGTTATCGATACTTAACGTAGAAAGTAAGAAAGGGGGTGGGGCTACAGCTATGTATTACCGTTTTTGCTGTTTAGCGATCAACGTTAACCGGTTTGAATAATGGTTGTTGAGATTGAAAATGGTACCTATTACACTAGTGGACAAAAAATATTTTTTCTTTGTTACACGGAAGAAAATATCTGATTCTAATAGAACTTTTCACGTAGAATTCCAATCTGCAATCGGTTTTTCTTCATCACCTCCAGTTTTTCAGTGACAGAGGGATTTTCAGGAAATTTCCCGTCAAATTTCCTTTTCTTTTTTTTTTTTAACCATTTTCATACCTGTAGCTCGGGTACCTTAGATATATAAACGCACAAATTATATTCTATGTTAGCTTGATTTATACTTAGTAAGCCCTCTAAGTTTCATAAGAATAGCATTATTCTTTCTAGAGAAATAAACATATTTATATAATAAATATGATATATGTACTGTTCATTTTACCATATTCATTAGTGCAGATAAAATCGCATATAACTTCCACGAAAATTACAATATAAGCACGGTTTATATCTCATTGGATTTGAAATGAAATATATTTTCAATGATGTATACACCATGTCACCATTTTATATCTACTTAATAAATAATATAAAAGAAGTGAGTGGTATCTTCTTAATAAATAAACACTTACTTACCTAAACTAGTATGTTTTAGTTTTCGACTTTCTTCTGTGTTTGGCTTCTGGAACATCTCTTTTGGGTGTCCAACAGTAATCAGCTAGCATTATTGTATCTCTTCTCCATGGAGGAAATGTTCTGATGAAAACGTTCCCCATACTCATCACTAACAGCACCACGATTTTCAGGAAAGAAATACAGCTGGGAGTATAGAAAGTGAACTTTAAGGGACATGTTGCAACCCATTCCTTTGAATGATTGCAGGAAATCACTCGCAATTTCACGGTAATTTGGGGCTTTCTTGTTTCCTAAAAAATTCTCTGTTAAACATTTAAATGAATACCAAACTGCTTTCTCAACCAGAGTTAAGAGATCCTCAAATTTTTGGTCACGAATCAAACATCTTATTTGGGGGTCTACAAATATCCTTAGTGTCACTAACCCGAGGAAATTTTTCCTTGAGGTAACAAAATCCTGCATTACTTTTGTCCATTGCCTTACCAAAGTTTTTGAAGAGCCCCAACTTTATGTGGAGAGGAGCTAGACTTATCTTATCAGGGCTCACCAGTGAGGAATAAACAGCCTTCTTCTGTCCAGGAGTTAATACATGCGTTGGCCATTCCTTCTTGATGTAATCTTCCGCTTTGTTCCTGCTGTCCCATTCGCAGAGGAAACGACAATATTTCCTATAACCAAGATGCAAAGCCATTAACAAACAAATGACTTTTAAATCACAGCAAACGGTCCACTTGTATTTCTCATACTGAATGTTTTCTAACACTATTTCGATGTTTTCATGGGTTTCCTTCATATTAGTTGCATAAGCCAAAGGCACTGAAGAAAATTTGTTGCCATTGTGCAAAAGGACAGCCTTAAAACTAGTTTTGTAAGAGTCAATAAACAATCTCCACTCTGTACTTATATGTGCATGTCCAAGTTTACCCATCATAGCACAGACATTATTACAATACACTAGAGATGCAAGGGCTCGGAAAAAAACCGGCTTTTTTGGAAAAAAACTCGGTTTTTTCTGCTTTGCTTTTTTGCTTGGGAAATTTTGGGCTTTTTTCAAAATACTGCTTTAAATTGATAAAACAGACTTTGTATCGCTTCTCTATAACACAAAAAATCATTTAATTAGTGGTTGATGCTGATAATAATATAAAACATCGAAAATAAACTATGAATTTCGAAAAAATATTTCAAACAATTTTTCTTCAACATTCTTGCATTATGAATTCCACAGGATTAACCAATGTATATAATAAGAATTTTTTAACCTCCTATATACAAAAGTAAGCAGAGTTGGCAAGAACCGTGGTTGTTTTTGAACATGCCAAAAACCCGTTTTTTGGGGGATGTTTAAACCAGGCTTTTTTGGTTTAAAACAGGCTTTTTTGACTTAGATTTTTTGCTTTATGTATTTATATTATATATTCACAGAAATAAGCTTGTTTGGCCTTGATGTTATTATGCAACAGCGGGGTTATGCCGGAAGAACTCCCATAAGCTTAAAGACGTGCGGTTAGTAAATTTCTTAAGTTGAGAATCTCCCGCCCTAGCCATTGGGAAAATCCCGTGATTACTTGAAATGTAAGACAATAACGGGAAAATCCTGTTATTGCTTTGCATGTAAAATTTAAAGGTCAACGTACCATAATCAGTACGCTAAAACTGAGGTATTAAATTACAAATTTAGTATGTAGATATCATTGAAAGTCCAATCCAAGCTAATGTTGGAAGCTACGTAGGCAATCGATAAATTTTGCCAATTTCTATCAATATATTTAAGCAATATTGGCTTCTTTATAAAACAACACGCATTTAGGCATGCAGAAATATACAATTTGGTTTGTTTCGTATATTTAGGCTTAACATCCTTACGAAATACCGAGGTTATCAAGGAGAAGACTTTCGCTTAAACTGACATCCGAACCGCTACTTGGGTTACGCATGAAAGAAGGTTTGTGGGTCGACCGAGAATTGAACATGGGACACCTTGATTTAAACCTATTGCAGGTGGTTTGATATCTGGAAACGTCACCATGAAGTTCACACGATTCGCATTTTTCATTCTTTTTATTTTTGTGGTTTAAACCAGTTATTAAAAAAAAAAAAAGTTGGTGTAAACCAGCCAACCCTAAAAGTAAACACTTCTTTTTAAAGAACACAAATAACTAGCAAAATAGTATGTAGTATTTTTACTTCAAAATATTCCATACCCTCTTTTTGAAACAAAATAAAATTAAAATAAAACATAAGAGAAATACTTAGATTTATATGATACACTTAAAGGCTGCACATCTAGAGCTTTTGGTTCTGTATATTTTTGAAATTCTATAGTTAAGTTTTATAGAACCACCATCACAGTTTACCCAATCCTCAAGTTTTCTAAATTTTTAACAAGAGGGATTCAACATATCATTACGGAACTCCCCCTCCCAAAAAAAAAAAAAAAAAAAAGACTACGGAATATATTTAAGTTAAGCTAAATACAACTGCACAACAAACATGACTGAGTGATTAGCTTTTGAGCTTCTATCGGGAAGTCCGGGATTCAACCATTCTGACAAAGCTTTTCTTTGTTCCATCTGTGAATGTAGAAATAGTGCGTATACTGTAAGTTGGCCGACTTCCTTTCTTATTGTTTTTAAATAGTTATTATTACTAATTACCAGCAGTGACGGTTTTGCGAAGGTTAGGGGGGCGGTCTTTCGGACTGAAGCCCGTTCCCCAAAGTTACGGAATGTCTGCAACAAACGAAATATCTATTATTTATGCCTTTACTCATAAACTTTAAGCTCCCGTCAAATAAAAATTACGAATGTTTAAAAAAACTAAACATTAGTAAGAAACCCTTCCCAAAATACTTTTCTAAATCCGCCACTGATTCTCAGTGTAAAATGATTTTTAAAGTTGTATCCGGAAGATTATTGCTAAACATATAAACGAAACGAAATATTAGTTATGCCTGTACTCATAAACTTCAAGCACTTCCCAAATAAAATTAGGACTTTTTAGGAAACGAAACAATCAGAAAAACCCCTCCTAAAGTACTTTTCTAAATCCGCTACTGATTATTTGTATAAATTGGTATTCAAGGTTGTGTCCGGAAAATTATTGCTAAATCACTTCACAGCTACAGTATAACAGATATGTGGAAGTACGGTTTGACGGATATATTGAAAAACGTACGCTTTGACGGATAAATAGAAAAACGGACAAGTTTAACTTTTGCGCTAGAAGCTAGAGTACTAAAAGCTCTTAGAAATGAAACACGGATGACAAACTAAAGAAGAAGAAAAAATGTCGATAACTCAAAAGTTAAAATAAAGTTAAATAGCCTCTAAAATTACCCTCAAATACTACATTCTTCATGTTAGCTTTAATTCGTAAAACATGTGCTCCATCCATCTTGATGGTGAATTTCAGAGCGAAATATCACATTCAGGTCATGAAATTCTTATCTAACTATAGAATATACTATAAGAAAGCTATTTAGATAGAAAAATCATCAAGTTGAAAAAAGCCAAAATTTCCAAAATTCTCGTTTTTTTCCCAAAAAAGCCGGCTTTTTATGTGAAAAAAACCATCGATTCAAAAAAGCCGGCTTTTTTGCATCTCTACATACACTAAATCATTTTCTTGAGAATAATAGTTTTGAAACTCTGTATGAAGGTTTCGAAAAATACACACTTTAGTGGCACGATGGAGCAGATTCCAGCCTTTAAGTCTAGAAGCAAGAAGTTCTGTCTCTATCTTGAAAAGCTTTAAATCCCGTACGAGATCATTTAGTTCACCCTGAGTTATCAGATGGGGATCCAATGTAGATGTGATTCCTACATAAGTAGGATCATCTTCTTCATTTGGAACTTCAGTAGTTGCCTCAAGTACGTAATCCTCATTTCCCGTAAGATGAGGAGGAGGTACTGCTACAGGCAATTCTGCACTGTATGGAACTGGCCTAATTGCTGATGGCAAATTAGGGTACTGTACTGTGTGGTAAGATTTACTGGTTATTTCTTTATCTGCGGAATACAAAAGTAGCAGTCTGAAGAATGATCTTTTGTTTCCCTCTAGATCATTGGTATTGCGAAGTTCATGTTTCGTTCACCATTTGCCCACCCAGTCAGACGTTTCACGCAAGTACAACAAATGTAGTGAGGAGCGAAATTCTTATCTTCGTCTCCTACACAGCAACCAAAATATAACTGATAACACTTCCTCACAAGTGGAGTAAAACATCGACGTTGCGATTTAAATGTCAGCTCCCCACATAAATAACAGAAATTGTCCGGTTGATTTACACACTTCCTCGGCATCTTGTATTCTGTAAGGTATCACACACACATACACACAGGCATCTACACTCCATCAAATTCCCACAAAATCTCTCTAGAAATTCCCTCATACAAAAATGGCGACATTGTGTACACATCATTGAAAATATGTTTTATTGGAAGTCCAATGAGGTATAAACCGTGATATATTGTAATTTTCGTGGAAATTATATGTGTTGAAGACAGACCCGACCGGACCCGTGACTCGAATTGACAGACCCGACCCGACCCGAGTAACCCGACCCGTGATCCGACCCGATTGACTCACCCGACAACCCGACCCGAATAACCCCACCCATCAACCCGACTCGAGCTTGCCCGATTCACCCGACCCGAGTGACCCCTGACACAAATTGACTGGCCCGACCCAATTGACCGAACCCGACAACCCGACCCATTGTTTCGGCTTTTTTATTTGTAGTATAATTATCCTTCTCCTCCTCCTCCGCCTCAATGTTCTGCCATGACAGGCCAGTTTCCTTGAATTAGGTAAGAAGCTTCCATTTTTGCGATCTTGCGCTAATATCTTCCTCGCAACCCAACATAGTGTACCACCCTCCTTATTACAATCTATCAATTGCAACCTTTTTACACACTCGCGCTCTCCTGATATCACCGCCTTTACTACATCTCTCAGAATGCAATCCCTTAGCAAGATCGAAACTTATGATCCGTCCATCCTTTCACTTCCTTATATCGTACAATATTGCTCTCGTCTCTTGCTTTTTTTCAGCATTTCCTAATTCATTTTCCTCTCTACCCTGCAAACCTTCTATATTTTCCTCCACATCCAAATTTCCAAGCTTAAAATTTAGGCAATCAAGTTCGAAAGTCAAAATAAAATTTGAACTTCTAAAGACAACATGATGTTCTAGTAAGGAATGTATATAGAACTTCTTTTATTATTTTTTGCTGTGTAATAAACAAAAATTTCATCACGTTAACATTCTGATTTTTCTATTTAAAAACAGCGCTGCTGTCTGATAGAATCATAAGGAACTAATTGCACTGAAATATCATTCTGTAGGGTTTTACCTTTTATTTTTTCTTGTTTAATTTATCTAGAAGATATTTGCAATTTCTGGACAGAGTGTTGACATGTGATGTGAAGTGGGTCCTGTACGAAGCTCCACGGCGCCGTCATCGTTGGTTAGCATCCCATGAACCGGTTCAAAAACAGCCCAAGCCAGCACTACACCAGAATAAGGTTCTCCTGTGCATTTTGTGGACTGCTCGCGACATCGTCCATCGGGAACTGCTACCAGCTGGTCAGAGCATCAATGCAACTATGTACTGTCACTATCTGGATCCAGCACTTCTGAATCGCAAAGGGGTCTTCCTGTTACAAGACAACGCTAAGCCCCACGTGGTTAAGATGACCCAGGACACCATTCTACGTCTTGGATGGGAAACACTATTGGATCCGCCTTACTCCACGGACATTGTACCGTCCGATTATCACCTGTTCCATTCGTTGGAAAATCACCTTAGAGAGCGCCAGTTCAAATCGCTAGTAGAAGTTCAATATGCACTTGATACCTTCTTCGCTTCACGTTCCACCAGGTTCGACTGCGATGGAATCCATAGCCTTCCAGAACGTTGGCAGAAGGTCGTCGATGTTGATGGAGACTATTTTTGATATTCCTGGTACGTCTTAGGTTACATATCAATGTTCGAAGGTGTTGGTGAAAAGGCGGCGGAACTTTCTTGGTCACTCTTAAAGTAATGGGTTTTCTCGTGTTCTCCCATTTCCTCCCACTTTCTTCATTCAACCACTTCAATTATTTCTCATCATCACTGTCTCTCTTAGCGTTGGTGCATAACGTGGAACATTAACTAGATATTTCCTTTCAATTTCATTTAATGTGACATTTAACTTGACATAAAAACGCAGAAAGGAAAAAAGTCAGTCGTAATATTAATTACAATTACCATGCTAATTAGTTAATATAGGGTTAAATTAAAATTTTATTACTATTTCAGCTACAATTAGTCACAATTATCATTCATTCACCCATTTCAAATTGAATTCTAGAACAAAGCTCCTTATAGTATTTCAAAATAAGTGAAGAATGTGACGACCCGTTCCGAGCTGACCCGACCCGTTTGAGAGCACTATCACATGGGTACAATTTACAGTACAATTTATTTTGTATGGTTTAGCATACTTTAAGGCTACCACACTGAGAAAAATCCGTTATCCGGACAGCGGTATGTTGTACAAATATATGGAATCCTTACGTTTAGTACGGAAATCTGTATGGAGCATACGTTATTCATATACTACATAATTACTGCCTTTTTCTCACTTAGATATTACATCATGTTGCTGCAGGATGTCTGACATCGAACAAACTTCCGTATATTACATATGTATACGTATATTATATACGTCAGCTATATATTTCATACATCCATCTGTATGTGAGATTCTGACCGCCCATGGACAGTTCTTTCTTTCATCATGAGTGACGTCATTGAACAAAGAACAACTGTCGTTTTCTTGCGGGTCGGTTTATGCATATCGTGTCACGGCGTGGGAGGTCGTAACACCCTTCATTCTATATCTTCTACTTTATACTTTTAATACTTTACTACGTAACACGATCTTATTAATTTATTATACGCTTCATATATTTACTAACTATCCAACGATATTTGTTGCCTCGGGCATTAAATTGGTGAAGAAGAAGAAGAAGAAGAAGAGTCATTTACTGAACTAGGTTTGTTTACAGCTAAAAAGAACAAAGGAAGGAAACAAAAGCCTGAGTAAGTACAATAGTTAACTATAACATTAATTAAATATTCCTTTAATTACCGATTACTTTAGTATAACTCTCTTTAAGCTTAATAAATCACTAACATGTTAACGTGACTTCTGGTTGCAACTCTTCCTATTTTAACCCGTTAGTTAAGAAGAAAGAATGGGCGAATCTGAATTTTGAGAATTCTTTGAACATTGGCGCTTATAAACTTTTTCTACATTTCAAGGTGCACAAAGTAAATGTTGTGTTTATTTATTTCTTTTTAGACGGTCCCTTCCTCGGAGGAGAATTACTATAACATAGAGTAAATCTCATAACTTCATAACATGTTTGCTTAGAAACCGTTTTCAGCGCGAATATCGTCTTCGTGTAGTCTAAAAGACTGTTAGCCATTTTTGCTAGAATATTTTCACATAAAGCTTTTTGTTTAACGTCCTGCGATTATCCACCAAGGTGATGATGAGATAGGTGATAATGGTTGCAAAAAGAAAGTGGGGTGGAACGGAAGAATCTTAAGAGTAATCACGCACACAGTGTTTGCCCACCAAAAGCTCACTTGACAGTAGCTGGAATCGACCCATGGACCCAGGGCGTCAGAGGTGAGAACTCTACCGGGTCCAAGATTTGTTTCGTGAAACACTCTGAAGGGAGGGAATCAATTTGTAAAAATAGTCGAGTAGCACAGAGAGTTAAGGCACCAAATGTGATGGGGCGGAAATTATTATCAGTCAACTTTACTTAGTTTTACTATGCATGCAAATTTACTAGCTTATCTGACCTACTTGTAAGCGCGTAACATTCCAGTTTTTGACGTTTCAAATCTGAAAATATTATGTTGATAGGTTTTCGTGATAAATACTTTCAATATAGAAAAGTAATTCACGTGAAATATATTTACGACGTTAGACGGTCTGTTACTTACAACTCATGGTTTATAAAAGGTATAAATAATACAATGTATATATGTACTGTATGCTGTACACTTATAACATGAAAAAAAGTTTGCAATTTTATTAATAGAGGCCATGATGGGTTAGTGGTAAGGCCTTTACCTCTGGCACATGGGGTCCTTGGTTCGATCCCAACTCGCGCCAAGTGAGCTTTGTGGTGGACAAATGTCGTGTGCATGTTTTTTCTCGGGGTTCTCCCGTTTCCACCCACTTTCTTCATTCCACCATTTCACTCATCTCTCATCATCACTGTCTCCTTTAGCCTAGCCAGCATAAACGTGGGATGTAAAACTTAGAGATTTCATTTCATTTCATTTTTGAAGTAGTGACTTCGACTTTATTCAGCGGGGGTGGTGGCTCAGTGATAGAGTGTTCACCTCCGGTGCTTGACGACCCTGGTTCGATCTCAGCTCGCGTCGAGTGGACTTTGTGGTGGACAAACACCGTGCTCTTGGTTTCTCTCGGGGGTTCTCCCGTTTCCTCCCACTTTCTTCATTCCACCATTTCACTCATTTCTCATTATTGCCGTCTCCTTTAGCCTAACCGGCATATCCCTGGGGCGTTAAACTTAAAGATTTCATTTCATTTCATTTTATTCAGCGGAAAGTCAAAGTTTGGTTTGGAAAAAATCATCGAAATTTATTTTATTTCTTCGGAAAATTCGATTACGTCATTTACGTGTTTTAGTTCTTCTAATGTCCTTTTAACACGCAACCACCGAGTTATGTCACTGCTTGTGAAGTATTGCTTAAATTGGAGCTTTTGTACGGGGCAACTGTAGTTGCTTCCTCTAAAACAGTCGCCGCCACCGTTAGCTTTAGAACAACTGTCTCGAGCAACTCTTCGTACCCGGCAGTCGTGAAGAAGCATTGTGTTAAATGGAAGGATTCGTACGGGGACACGGCAGTTGACGCCACCGTACAAGCTTCCAATGTACCTTTTTTTTTTTTTAAAAAAAAAATCTTAGTTGGAGTACTGATCACAGGCGAAAAAAGCGGAGTTGTTTATCACTTTATTTTACGTCACATACTGGAGTTCTCCGATGTCTTAAAACAACTATAGACTATTCCTATATTCTATATATATTACAATGCAGTATCATCCCTGTGATGAACGCATAAGATACCAGGATTACATTGTTGCCTTCTTTATATTTATACCATCTTCCAAATTACGTTTATAATACTGATCTTTCTGTAATACAACGTGCCCATGGAAGCTAACTAGTCGTCTATTACGTTTTGTTTTATGTATATGAAGCATACATATTAATCATCCGATTTGCAGCCACCTCTAAAGCATTTCTGGATGTATGTTATTATTATTATTGAGTTGAGTTGATTTTGAGTTTAACGTCCCTTTAAGCAGCGAGGCTATATGAGACGGGACCTACTGATTAACGTGGAATTCGAACCACATGAACTCCTGCCAAGAATCGAATCCGGGTCTCTCATGCCAAAGGCGCGTACGCTAACCGCTTAACCACGAAGAAACTCATTATTATTATTATTATTATTATTATTATTATTATTATTATTATTATTATTATTATTATTATTATTATTATTATTATTATTCAACCACTAAAGAAAGAAGCAAAGGAGGAAAATATGTTGTTGACCAAACCAAACATACATCGATGGGATTCAGGAGCGTCATTTCAGATTTTGCTTGGGGGGGGGGGGGCAAGACCTCTTGATATAAGTAAAATTTTGCGTTTTCTTACTGATTTAATACTATTCTATTGATAAAATCTATATAAATCTCAATCTCAGGGGCGCAATTGCCCCTCCCTGCCCTCTCTAAATGACACCCCTGATGGGATTCCTCATGGCCAAGTAGTTAGAACTTCGCTGCCTATGCAGAACAGGTTTGATTCTCGATGGTAGGTACTGTGGTTTGAGAAATGAAATGAATTGAAATGAAATCTTTCAGTTTAACGTCCCATACTTATGTCCGCTAGGGTAAGGGAGACGATGATCAAAGTAAGTGAATGATGATGGAAGAATTGATGGAATGAGAATGTTGGAGGGAAAGGAGTACCCCGAGAAAATCCACGCACACGATGTTGCCCACCCCAAACTTACTTGGTCGAGGATCGAACAAGGGACCTCACGCCACAGAGACAAGGATCTACCACTGAGCCACCGTGCTCTCTAATGTGGTTTGAATGAAAGCTACGGATCTACGTCTAATATAGCCTAGTAGCCTCGGTGCTGTATCTTTGAAAATGAAATGAAATCTTTAAGTTTAACGTCCCACGGTTATGCCGGTTAGGCTAAAGGAGACGGTGATAATGAGAAATGAGTGAAATGGTGGAATGAAGAAAGTGGGAGGAAACGGGAGAACCCCGAGAAAACCCACGAGCACGGTGTTTGTCCACCACAAAGTCCACACGGCGCGAGCTGGGATCGAACCAGGGACCCCAAGCACCGGAGGTGAACGCTCTACCAATGAGACACCGCGCCGCCTGCTGTATCTTTCCATGTATATCTTGTGTACTAACAACCCAGTCCCACTACAGAAAAAATACGTGGGTATTGAAAGGTTTAAAAAACAACAGAGAAAACAAGTAATATATCAGTGTCTGCTATCAGTTGCTTGACGTAAAAAGCATTTTTTTTTTATTTCCATTGCCCAATAGTAAAATTGCCCGTAGGGGTTACTAACTGGTGGATCCTTTTCATTGGTAGCATTAGCGGGCGGGTTGTCATTATTTTTGTAATACCCAGAATTCAGTAGCATAGAAGCGACTTAGCTTCGTCTTGGCTTGACATTTGATGTGCAAAATTAGTATAAGAAGGAGAGTGGAAGCATTTTTGATCGTGGTCACTCACCTAGGATTTCAAGTAAGTTGGTTTTCCTGCACTAGAAGATCTACTATTTTACATTTCAATTAGTTTTGTTTTACTTTCACCTCAGTGCTGCGAGATTCCGTAAGCTCGTTTGTTTTTTATTTACGTAAATGTATGAAGGTATGTTTATAGAAGTAGCAGTTTGTGTAGACTACGTTAATCTTTCTTTTCTTTTCTTTTTTTTTTTTTTTAAGTTTAATGTCCCACGATTATGCACTGGGGCTGAGGGAGACTGATTATGAAATGAATGATTATGTTGGAATAACGAAAGTGGGAGGAAACGAGAGAACTCTGTGGAAAAAAGGGCCATGGTGTTTGTTCATCACAAAGCACTTGGGAACAGTGTAGACCTATTTATTCCGTTAAGCCCCAATAGCTCTTCAACTTTGACAGTAATTACGGGGAAGGTTCTAGAATGCTGGTGCGCATATATAAGTAAAGAGAGTTGGTACCCAGGATGGTTACTTTCTTCATCAAAGCTCAATATTCAATTCACATAGTAATGCCAAGTGAGCGATAGCGAGTCAAGATTACTTAGTAGTCAGGGTGATTATTTTATTACGATTGAGTGGTTCTATTAAAAAGGAAAAAAAAAACTGGCATAATTACGTATAAATATATTTTGGTTAGGTTTGCTTAATTTTCGTTCACTGGTAAGAGTGCACTTTGAGCAGAACAAGTGATTTTGGGTATCTTTTAGTTTCTCCCCCAATCCTGCAAATATAAGATCTCCAGTGTTACTTACTAAGGGAAATATAACTGAGCGAGTGACAGCAAGCGAACGGGGTTAGACACCCCGCAGGGCTCGGTTTAGTATTGGTTCCTATGAATGTTCTGTTTAAAGTGCATTTTTACCGGTTCACTTACATAGTAGGTCTGGACCGACGGAGTTTATGGTACTTAACCTTGGAACAAGGATTGAACAGGGAGTAATTCCTCACGTCAGAAGTGACCACACTACCACTGAGCCACCGTGGTCCGAGCTCTCATTTCATAACTTAAATATCATACAATATTGACTGTTGGATTAAGTCATTTGAAATCTTGGAGCATTTTGAAATTACTCAAAGGTATATATAGGTTGCATAAAATATTTTTTCTTTACGTAAGTAATCGAAAAAAATGTCCTATGTTGGTTGAGGAACGTATCTTCACATAGAGTAGTATAACACGGTCATGTCCGTAGCTAGGATGTAAGCCAGGAGAGAGGGCTTGAGAACCCTTTTTGACCATCTTCAGGCCTTCTTGAAACTTTCAGCTTATTGGTATGTATATATGAAAGTAAAATGAGCTCAAATTAGCTTCCACAAAAATTAACTCATTCCCTTGCCTTAGTAGTTTGAAATATTAGAAATTAGTAATATAATTTTGAATAGTTAGTGATATGCGATGGTTCTAGCTTATGACGAACTGGTTCCTTGAAATCTCTGGTTAGTTCATATTTGGTCTAGAAAACATAATTTTCAAAATTAAAACATGTTTTCATTGTTTTGGATACATAAATTTGGAATTTAGGTATACATTCCTCCCCTCCCATCTGCGTTAACTTGATATGGAGAGTTGGCGTGTTTGCTATTTGTATTTGTCTTGGCACTTGATTTGGTTACTAAACCATAGTTGAAAGCCATGGGTATGCACGCAAGCCGCCACGAGAGTCTGCAACGGACGTTAAAGCAAATGCCTGACATGGGTTCGAATGCCAGGCAGTTTAATTTCACCTTTCACAGTGAGACTATTGTAGGATTGGACTGGGTTCATATTCTGTGCTTGGTAAAAACGTAAAACAACTGAATTTTAACTTGGACAGATACTATAGATGTTATGAGACAGAGCATGTTATATATTGATAAGTAATAGTAAAGATATAATGTGGTTACTAACAGCAACGTGAAGACCACATAGTAGTTGGTAACTGTATTTTCATTGTTTTACGAGTGGTGGTTCACGGTATGATAACCAGATTTGATCAATCAAGTACTTGTATTACATTTTATTACGTTACAAGCAGTGGCGGATCTAGCCCGGGGCCGGGGGCGCTAGGCCCCCCAGTTTTTTGAGTGACAGATATAATTTAAGGTATTATTAATATTTCTTTCAAAGTTTATAGTAAACTCATGATATACCTACCATAGTCTGGGTTCTGCCCCCCCCCCCCCAGTTTTTACCTTCTAGATCAGACTCTGGTTACAAGCGGGACGTAAAACTGAAAGATGTTTTACTTTGTTTCCATGCGTTTTCTTTATAGCTGTACCCAACCTGGGCTAATGCGCCTGCCTGCATTCCCTAATGTCACGAAGATAATTGGGTCTACTTCTTTAGTTGGTATAGTTTAAGGGCACCGTCATAAAAATCGTTCCGTGATATTGGTGTGTACCAGTGGCGTATTTACGATTTTGTTCGGGAGGGGCTTTGTTAACTTTCGGGGGGGGGGCTTTGCCTGGAAATGTGAAAATTCTGCAAGATATTTCATTTACTTTACTAAGTAAGATTTTGGGGAGGGCTTAAGCCCGGAAGCCACCCCCCTAAATACGCCACTGGTGTGCACAGTTCACGATTTCAGATAAACTGCGTTAAATAGCATACTATATACCCTGTTGGCATTTAGAATAAGATTCCTTCTCAATTCTTTACACTAATTTGATTTCTACTATAAATTAAATATATTGTTACTTTGTATTTTAGTAGTCTTCCCCACTGGTCTAGTGATTTCCGTGTGGCCTTGCTAAACGTGGCCCCTCGTCCGATTCTCGGTGGGAGAGTGGAAACAAATTACTTCCATAAACGCGTTCACTTCTATTAATTGTCAGTCTCTTTTGGCCTAAGGTCGTAGCTGTGCGACATGAAAAAAGAAAAGTAATTTTTAATTCCCTAGTTTTGGTTTTGTGTAGGTCTACTTGCTGGAGTTGAGACCTTCAACGGAACAGTAAGTTATAGAATTTATAACTAGTTTAATCAGTCGGAAATTATTCCGGTTCCTTGAGATTCATTCGGTTATTAGTTTTTCTTCATAGTATTGTTTCACTATTTCTAGAAGGAATTAGGTATTAACAAAGCAACTAATACGCAAAAACTCGCTATGCTAGGCTTTGATTCACTTGAATTATTTCTCCTATTCCGTTTGTGTTTTGATCCCCAGTTGCGCACATTCTAGTGTTTTGTTTTGAGGCCAGGCCCGTAAGTAGAGGGGGAGGCTAGTGGGCAACTGCCCCCTAAACTTTTCATGGCCCCTCCAGACCTCAATACAGAAAACACAATTTAGATATTTGTAAGAGAAGTTTTGATGACTTGCCCCCCTAATATATTCATGGTCCCTCTAAACATATGTGGCTGGTTTCGGGCCTGCTTGAGACTACGTTTACCCTGTTGTATCCAGGTGGGAAGTGCAGTAACTCGAAGGGTTCAAATGAAGCTTCTTACGAGAGGGTGACTTTTCTAGATATACAATCAAAGCTATTTATATCTCAGTGATGCAATACGAGGGTTGCACTGAAAGTTTCGGGAAAATGATAGAACGCAAGAACATGAAAGTGCATTTTTTTATTGCTTTTGAAAGTACTCCCCATGAATAGCAGTGCATTTTCATGCGATAGAACCAAATCTTGAAACAGGTATGCCACTCCGAGGTTGGTATCTGTGAAACCTGCAGTTTGTATGTCTCGATGGCTTCTTCTGGAGGTGCAAAAGCGCTTCCCACGCAACATGTTCTTTATTGTTGGGAACAAAAAGAAATCACTGGGAACTAAATCAGGGAAATAAGCCGGATGTCATGACTTCGCTTTCCTGGTCCAGAAAATCATTTGTGGCAGCTGCTGTGTGCGAGCTCGTATAGTCGTGTGCAGAATGATACGACGGTTGAACTGTTTGCTCACATTCAGTACTTCTGATAGACATATGGTTGTGTACCATTCTGCATTGACTGTTCTGCAATTCTCCAATGGTACAGTTGCAATATGACCTGATTTACCAAAAACTTATGCAATCGTTTGTTTGGAGGCACAGTGTGCATGAACAACTTTGATTGGTTTAGGTTCTCGCGGAACACCCACACAGCAGATTGTCGTTTAGTTTCCGGTTCGTACGTATATATCCAAGTTTCATTACCTGCTCCAATGTTAAACACCGAATTAGATGATCCAGACTTGAACAGTTTCGTTATAACTTTGCACCACTTTACACGGGCGTCTTTTGTGCGCGACTTAAATTGTGTGGGATCCAACGAGTGCAAAGTTTTTTTACACGTAAATAATAGTGCAATATTATTTGTATTTGGCTCATTACAATGCCTAAGATTTCCTGAATTTCGCGATAAGTCACATGCCAATCAGTGTTCATAATTTCACGAACAGCAGCAACGTTTTTGGGCACAATGACTGTCGATGGACTACCTGCACAATCTCCATCAGTCAGGCTGAGCTGACCACACGTGAATTCCTGAAACCACCTGTAAATTGTCTGAGATGGGGCTTCATCAGGAAAAGTAAGTTATCTGATGAACACATTGTTGTTGTGTTAACCCTTGCCGAATATCGTAATAAATCATAATACGAAAATGCTCTCTCATCAGGTCAATTTTTGTTCACGATCACCTCACTTCAAACTAGTGCCCTGCAACGACAAAGATTGAGAGTTATAGAGTTATATACGGTTTATCTTTAGAGTGAACACTATTAAATTATTTGGAGAGGGGAAATCTTCCTCATCCTCCCGTTCATTCGAATCTTCTGGAAGCTCATGTGGTGCGTATTCCACGTTAAAGATCTAGAACCAAGTCTCAGATAGCCTCGGACCTGAATTGGATGCTAAACTTCGAACCAACCACGCTTGTGTAATGACTTGTGGTTTATTAATTGCGAAAGATTGGTAATGTAATGTAATTATAATGTACAATATATGTATTTTCTCTGTTAAATCATGGGTCGCGCTGGCTCAGTGGTAGAGCGCTCACCTCTGGTGCTTGGGGTCCCGGGTTCGATCCCAGCCCCCGCCAAGTGAACTTTGTGGTGGACAAACACCGTGTGCGTGGGTTTTCTCGGGGTTGTCCCGTTTCCTCACACTCTCTTCATTCCACCATTTCATACATTACTCATCATCACCGTCTCCTTTAGCCTAACCGGCATAAACGTGGGACGTAAAACTCAAAGATTTCATTTTCATTTTTGGATTTGGGAAGGAAGAAAACGGCCTGGGACCTATATGTTAGGTACCACTCCGGCATTTGCCTGCTGTGAATGAGGAAAAGCCAAGGAAACCTCATTCAGGATGGCTGGACTTAAAATCTTTTGATACTTTTTCGACCGAGTTCCCCCACCGGGATCGAACCCGGGACCGTTCGCACCGAAGGCGAGAGCGTTAGCGACTACGCTACGCGGGGCCACTAGTGTAGTTTAGAAAACTCATTTTTACTAGGATATTTGCAAGATTTTTTTTTCTTTTAGTTTAACGCCCCATGATTGTACATCAATGTAAGAGAGAAGGTGACGATGAGATACATGATAATGGTGGAATCAAGAAAATGTAAGGAAACTGGAAAGTCTTAAGAATAACCACACATACAGTGTTCACCAAAAGCCTATTTGTCGGGAGCAGGAATCGAACCAGGGACCTACCGCGTCAGAGGTAAGCGCTCTCAGAGCTTTCTTTTGTTTAAAGAACTTGTTTACAATGAAATATATATATATTACGAAGATATTGACATATTTTACAGCCTCACTGAAATTTAAAAAAAAAAAAGTAGTCAGGGAGAGCTTACTTGTCAGGTTTTTATTTTTTAATTTAATTTATTTATTTTTGCTTTATGTTCCCTAGTTAATTAATGTTTGGGTTACTGAAAATTAAAAAAAACTTTTTAGTATTATTGTTATGTCATCACTTTGGAACCAAAACGTTAGATTTTTTTTCTTGTGTTTTCATATAGGAAGTTGGTAAGTTTGTGCCTTAGCATTGGTTTGGTTTCTAGAACGTAATTGAAGGTCATGTTGAGTTGAGTCTTGGTGGGTTTGAGTTCGTGAAGTGTCAGGCACTGCTTGTGCCCCTGTCTTCTGTTTGTGATGTTTCCTGGCTTTGGGCTGTGACGTATTTATGTTGAGGAGTACCAACGCAGGCCGCGTGATATACAGGTAGCTACAACACAGCTTCAACAGTTACGAGTGCCAGGTCTTTGAATTTTAGCTTTCGTTACGGCGTGACTAATGCAGTATAGTACTAGGTTGAAATTCTATGGGTGGTAAAAACGGTATGGTAAGAAATACAACGTAATTGTTATTAGTTTAATTAGTGTTTCTTCATAGTATTGTTTCACTATTTCTAGAAGGAATTAAGTATTAACGAAGTAATGAATAAGCAAAAGCACACATTGATTGACGTTTACTATTTCTCATACTCCATTGAGAATGTTTTGATCCTCAGTTGCGCAAACATCCAGTGTGCGTTTATTTTCTTTCTTTTTTGGGGGGTTTACACTGCCTCACAGATGAGCTCACTCGTGGCTAAGTGGTTAGTGAACACGCCTTTGGCGTGGGACACCCGGGTTCGATTCCCGGCCGGGGGCCGCGGTGGCTCAGTGGTAGAGCGTTCACCTCTGGTGCTTGGGGTCCCGGATTCGATCCTAGCCCCGCCAAGTGAACCTTGTGGTGGACAAACACCGTGTGCGTGGGTTTTCTCGGGGTTCTCCCATTTCCTCCCACTTACTTCATTCCACAATTTAATTCATTGCTCATCATCAGCGTCTCCCTTAGCCTAACCGGCATAACTGTGGGACGTAAAACTCAAAGGTTTCATTTCATTTTTTCTTAATCTCTTGCACCGACCGACCGATCTCGATCAAATTTCCAACGTAGATGCGGTTCTGGCCTGGGAGTGTTTTTAGCTATTTACTTTGACAGTAGAACTTCGGGGAGGGGGAGGAGGGGGACAGAAAAAATAAATGACTTAATTTACTTTGAAGTGTAAAAGTGCGAGCGTTTTCTTCTCTCTCTCTCTCTCTCTCTCTCTCTCTCTCTGTCTCTCTCTCTCTCTCTCTTCACTCCTCCAGTCTCCTCTCACTTTTAGGGCCGCGGTGGCTCAGTGGTAGAGCGTTCACCTCTGGTGCTTGGGGTCCCGGATTCGATCCTAGCCCCGCCAAGTGAACCTTGTGGTGGACAAACACCGTGTGCGTGGGTTTTCTCGGGGTTCTCCCATTTCCTCCCACTTACTTCATTCCACCATTTCATTCATTTCTCATAATCACCGTCTCCTTTAGCCTAACCGGCATAACCGTGGGACGTAAAACTCAAAGATTTCATTTCATTTTTTCCTCTCACTTTGATTTCATGATTTCGCACTCTGATGAAAAGTATTAAATACCGCCAGGAAAAAGTACTAATATATAACCTCTCTTTTAGGCGCCCCTCCAACCACGCGCCCGGGACACGTGCTTTGCTTGCTCGCCCATAGCTGCGGCTCTGTGAGCTACATAAGTAACATACAATGCTTACGTAATACTTTGGGTAATAAGTACTATTAAGAAAGGAAGAATTGCATTTTTTTAACTTTGGGAAAGAAGCTACTATGGGATTAAAGATAAGGTAGGAAAGGCAACACATTCCAGTCTATGCTTTCACCCAGCAGACATATTGTTTGGAACCAAAAAAAATGTGACTTTTGGAATCTTGTACTTAGGTTCACAGCGGAAGCGACGAAATAACTTGAATCATCCATTGTAGCTCTCCCCGCAACCAGTTTCTAAAATGTTGGCAATAAGTTTGCGAAACGAGAGGTGACGACTCCAATTTTGGGTGAAAAGTCGCTATAAGAAATAATCGAGAAATTCATTGTCTATAAGCATTGTAAAAGTTGTAGATGTAAACTAAACAATATGTTCTACTCACTGGCGCAAATCCCGGGGGGGGGGGATGACGGATACATGTCCCCTCCAATCTTGGAACTGAGGGGACTTCTCCCAAATAATCCGATTTGAAATGTGTTTTTTGGGAGAAATTTGATGATTTTTGTCCGATTGCTACAAAGGAACGTGAGATAAAATAGATGTCCCCCAGAATAAGCCTCAAATCTGCAGCCTCCTAACGCTAAAGACAACTCTGATCCTCCACAACATTGTTTTTCAACTTCATAAGTATTTTGGACATCGCCAAAAAAAGTATGGTAACGGTCTTACCCTCTCCCCCCCCCCCCAATGTTGAAGACAGATTTGCGCCGCTGGTTCTATTCACATCTTTGTAAACAGAGCGCAACCAATCCTTTAATTCAGGGATCATTTCAGGTTGTTTCGGGTACTTTTGTTCATGTTGTGGTCAAAATAGTTCCGAAATAATTAACACTACAGTACTTACGTTAAGCAATTTTTTGTAAAAGAAAACGTGCAGAATAATTAAAAGACCCCAGAGGACAAATATAACAAACACCTTCTTCGCCTTTATTCACGCATCTATAGCTAATCTTGTTGCTATCGGTAATGATGTATTACGTGTGTCTCTCAACGGAAACTCGGCGAACTAAAGGACATCAAGTTTGTAGTTATTCTTCGTTAGAGGGCAAGGGTAACATAACAATGCAGGATTGTGGAGTAGTGAGTACGCTGTACAGGGCCGGCGCTAGCAGTTTTGCCGCCCTGGGCGGTACTTTCAAATGCCGCCCCTTTAATCCACAAACCTTATTTTGACAGAAGACATTCAGATATTAAGAAAAAGTAAGATACCATATTTAAAAACATGTATGAAAAGGAAAAGTAAACAAAAAATTGAACTGCCTCTCTCGAATGCTTTAATATTTAAACGACTCCATACATGACACAATATTCAGTATGCTCGATTTTGCTGTACGTGATATACAGCAGGGCATTCAGTTTTTTTTTAATGTATGCTTTAGTTCGACTAAGAATTTTAATTTTTAAGCTTATTTTATATCAAAAGGTGTTTCCAATAGAGTATGTAGCAAAAAGATAATATAGTGAGTCAAATATTACGGCAAAAGTAAGTAATTAGCTTAAGACTTATAATGTACTAAAACACAATAGAAATACACAATTTAACATAGTTTAATTGAAAAAAACTTTTCTTGTTTTGGTATGAGCAAATTCCTTTATCACATTCGCGTAGTCCAATGTTTCAGCCAATTGATGTTCCATTGATATCATCACTAGAGCACTTAAACGTGTTTGAGATATGGAAGAATGTAGATAGTTTTTAATAAGCTTAGAGTAAGTTTCGAAAAATTTCTTTCTCAACTTGCCACGGTTACTGGTAAGATAAACCAAATCATAACTGCAACACTGACATAGGGAGCAAAGTCATATTTCTTGATTAATTTTAGTCTCTTTTGATGAACTTTTAGGCTTAATTATAGCGGTTAATAGTTTCAGTTCGTCTTTCAAATCACGGGTTAATATCTTTCGATTCTTCGCGTATTAAAATGCAGGCACTTTTCAGACAAAAGTTCAGGTGGCATATCGTTCAGATTATTTATATCGTAAAGAAAATCGAAATACTCGCTGTGATGTTTAAATTGCCCAAACCTTTCTCTTAAATCTAACACAATCACGTCTAGAAGTTTGTAATAAAAATCGATCTTGTATCTTGTTTGTGGATCTTCAATAGCTTCATCTTCTGCCTTCTATTGAAACTGTCTCTTCTTTCGATTTCGAGCGTGCACTGTATTGCCTATCCATGGATCATCCATATCTAATGCTGATGCCAACTCCATCGCATCAATTAAGCAAGGTTGAAACTTTGCATCATTTCTGCTCCTCTGAAAGTTCTCAGATTTGTTTTAAAGAAACCCTACTGGATCAAACACACTTTTGTTTACTATGTTTATGTGGAGTGAAAAGTCATACCACATAACGAGTGAGTAAAGAAAGTAAAGCCACGCAGGTGGTTTGCTATACACAGAACATCATGGGCGATCATTCTATTATATTGTCGTTACTTATTTGAAGTAAGGTATCATAAGCCTCTATTTGATATCTAAGTGAAGTCAGAGCATCAACTCGACTCTCCCATCTTGTGGTGCTGAATGGTTTTAAAGTGAGGCTGCTAATAGGTTCCTTTAGTATGGCCCAACGTTGAACTGACGCAGAAAAGAAGTCAGAAACTTTTTTTTAACTATACAAAAAAAAAAAATGAAACGGTGGACTTGAGATGTTGTGGCTACATCGTTAACGATAAAGTTTAGTAAAGAAACATGTAAATCTTGAGAATTTATTTTTTCTTTTCATATTGGAACTATTGTCATATCTTTGGCCCTTCATATCTTCGATAGAAGTTCATTTCTTTTAGCCGTTTAATTATTACTTCTGTCAGTTCTAGCTAGACCAGTGATGTCTTTTACTGGTACGAAACCAAGAAAGTGTTCGCAAATTTTTGTAAGCCATTCTCCATTATTGTATGTGATTTGTACAAAACGAACGATCCTTTGTACCAGAAATATCTGGTGTACAGTCTAGCACTATAGTATAATATGTTGCAGCTCTCAACAAAAACAGTATTTTACTTTCAATTTACTCACTAAGAATAGGAATTTAAAAAATTTTGGACATCTTTTCCTCAGTAATGGTCGCATTTATTTTGCCCTCCCATGGTTCTTTTAATGTGTTCGGCCATGATTTGTATTGCTTAAATATAAAAACAATTATATATATATTTATATATATTGTTGATAAGACATGATAATGAACAATTTGTAAATTGGTTAAAAACTCGCTGCTAAAACCTAAATGTCTCTAGGTGCTGTAGGCTAGAACCGCCTGTCTCAAGTGGGAGTGTACCTTTTGCGTACTTGGAGTGGAGCGTTAGAATATTGCTGAATAGAAAAAAAATATAAAAGACACTTGACAATCTTATCCGCTCTAGCTGAAAATCTTATCTACGCTGCTGCAAGGGAAATCTTGAACGAGATACCTGTGGCTAGTAGTTTGATAATTGAAAATGAGGGGGAATGCTTTGAATTTCCTGAATCTGAGTGAAGTAAGTTTAAATTACATTCTCAGGGAACACAATTTTATTTTTCCATGTGGGCCTATTACGAAGCATTATATTTTAATAATATTCTTTTCTTTTTCAAATTTTGCCGCCCACTAGACGTGCCGCCCTGGGCGGTGGCACGGCTCGATCCCCCCTCGCGCCGGCCCTGACGCTGTATTTTCAAACTCTTCATCACTTGCGCTGATTAAAACAAACAAACAGAAAAAACTGTTTTGAACTAATAATGCTTCTCTACAGATGAACATTTTGTTTGCAGCAAAAAGTCGCTAAATGTGTAAGTAGGTAAATCGTCATTTAAAAATCACCCAAAAAAGTCTCCAATCGGAATTTTTTTTGTCGCTATCGTAGGGCGACCATACGTCCCGTTTTGACCGAGACAGTCCCGTTTTAGGGGCGTGTCGCGGCCGTTCCGTCAGTAGATGGAAAAAAGTAGTATTCGTCCCGTTTTATGTAAATGAAAGAAGTAAATAACAAACCCAATACCTTTACTCCTTTTAAAAGTATAAATAATAACAAAGCGGCAAAAATTGAACTGAAATTCCCTATATTAAACATACTCTATAGTTCGCAGTACTGCTCGAAAGGCAGCAGAGGTTTTAGCAGTTGGTTGTGTGTCGAACAAATTTCAACGTGTCTTTCCTTTTTGATAAGTACCCGCTCTGTAACAAAGAGAGAGAGGAGGAAATCTGATATCAAGGCACTGATAAGAACAAAGGTAGATCTAAAAGTCTAGGGTTGCAAGAACCTGTCCCGTTTTTAACTGAAAATTTTATGGTCAACCTACGCTATCGTTGAGGTCGAATTCCCCTTATTTAGCGACTTTACCCAAAATTTGCAACATTGACCCCCACCGAACAACACCCCGTTATCTTTAGCCTAGCCAGTATAATAGTGGGACGTAAAACTTAAAGATTTCATTTCGAACAACACTCCCAGAAAGATTTCATTTCGAACAACACTCCCAGAAACCTATTGTTATACCATTCCCAAAACACCCTTTTGTACAGTTCTCCCTATTCGAAAAAAATTGTAAATAGCAGTGTTCATAGATAAATATGGAACTCAATTTTCCTGAATTTTCCAGGTTTTCCAGGTATTAATTTTGCAATTTCCAGGTCTAGTGGAAGAAACTAATAGTACGAGAACACATAAATTTTAAGAATACTATATTTATATATTTGAGAATGGCCACCCTTCTCCCCAATGAACGATTGCAATTAAATATTGAGTCACAAGAAAATAAATAATTAAAATAAAATTTAAGTTGAAAAATATTAAGTTGAGAAGCCTACTAAGGGAATTATATAATACTTTTGTTCCATACTTGAATACATTCAAAATATACAAAAAATATTGGCTTGGGGAAGAAAAAAGGGCCCGCGAGATTTTAACTGATTCTTGTAGTACTCGACGACAGAAATAGATTACTGAAAGAATTTTCAAAATCGGCACAGGCAAACATGAAGAAAATCGCATTTTCAGGTACCGGTTCAAAATGAGAAGAAAAAAGGACCGCGAGATTTTAACTGATTCTTGTAGTACTCGACGAGAGAAATCGATTAGTGAAGGAATGTTCAAAATCGGCGCAGGCAAGCATGAAGAAAATCGCATTTTCAGGTACCGGTTCAAAATGGGAAGAAAAAAGGGCCCGCGAGATTTTAACTGATTCTTGAAGTACTCGACAACAGAAATAGATTACTGAAAGAATTTTCAAAATCGGCACAGGCAAACATGAAGAAAATCGCATTTTCAGGTACCGGTTCAAAATGAGAAGAAAAAAGGACCGCGAGATTTTAACTGATTCTTGTAGTACTCGACGAGAGAAATCGATTAGTGAAGGAATGTTCAAAATCGGCGCAGGCAAGCATGAAGAAAATCGCATTTTCAGGTACCGGTTCAAAATGGGAAGAAAAAAGGGCCCGCGAGATTTTAACTGATTCTTGTAGTACTCGACGAGAGAAATCGATTAGTGAAGGGATGTTCAAAATCGGCGCAGGCAAGCATGAAGAAAATCGCATTTTCATGTACCGGTTCAAAATGGGGAAGAAAAAAGGGCCCGCGAGATTTTAACTGATTCTTGTAGTACTCGACGGGAGAAATCGATTAGTGAAGGAATTTTCAAAATCGGCGCAGGCAAACATGGAGTAAATGGCATTTTCATGTACCGGTTCAAAATGGGGAAGGAACAAGGTCCCGCGAGTTTGAACCGCTACGATGTATGTTCACGAATGTGCCCGTCTTCTCAAATTTAGTTAATTACTGTGACACTGAAACATGTGACAGTCATATTGTGGATGACTCTGCAATCGGCAACCACTGCACATATACTCCTCCTGCCCCACAGTTTGATTATTTCGATCCATTCCTCACGTGCTAACGGCATGGTTCAACATCTGCAAGAAAGAGGTAAATGTAACGTTCAATTGGCAATAGCTTTTCACCAAATTAAGCATGGAATCTGATTGCATGAAATCTGATTGCATATTTGACATACTGAGAAAATTCTAGCCCGTGGCCATATGTATCACATATCCCACCAGTTCATAAAAATTTTGAACACAAAATTACGGTCGTCCGTGTGACGTACTCCCAAAAGGCCTAATGTGTATCACCCACCTCACATTCAATGAAACCACATCCGTGTAGAATTTAGAAAGGAACTTCTTATGATGTATACAGGATGTCTCAAACGTTCCCTGACATAGGTTCCCTGACGACAAAATGTAAGAGGAAAAACATCTCGAAATATGACGTTTTCAATCTAAAGTGAACACTTTTTTAAAAAATCGGACAAGATGAATGTGCTGTATACTCTTTATGCACCCAATTTTAAATGAAAATGCAACGTTGTCATTTACCTGGACCCACGACATAAGTGAATGAAGTTACTGTTTGAAACGGGGGCTGGCCATCGACATGTTAGCGTAAAAGACAGTAACTTCACTCACTTCTGTTGTGGATCCAGGTAAATGGCAACGTTGCATTTTCATTTCACATTGGGCGCATAGAGAGCGTACAGCGCAAACGGGCCATCCGATTTTAAAAATTCCTTCACTTTAGATTGAAAACATCATAATTGGATATGCTTTTCCCTCCTACATTCTGTTGTAACTCTGATAATAACAGTTACCCTATGTCAGGGGACTTTTGAGACACCCTGTATACCTTATTTAATGTATGTTTGATGTCACTATAACTGTAGTATAATTTAGTTTGTTTAAATTTACAATTTAATACAAGTAGATTCGGATTTACATGCGTAGGATTTTGTATGCATGTAACTAATGAATTCTTTTATATTTATGCTTAACTTAGTGACTTGGCTTTGGACTGCAACTGATTATTGTAACCCATTATTGCTTGAGAAGAAACAAGATATCCGAATCTTCATTTGGAGAAATCAAAGTCTATTGGAAAGCTGGGGATTACAATCATTAATTTCTACATTTCAAGGTGCGTAGTAAATTATATATTGTGTTTATTGTTAAATTACTATTATTGGGTTTAGAATCAATGAAGCACTTCATGATATTTTATGGGGATCAAGATGGGTGCCGGATAGATAAGTATTTGAGCGTCAGGCTCTTATTTCTTTTCAATTTAATATTTAATCAATGATTATTTTTCTCCCTCATTATTCCACCAAATCGTATTCCAAGATCATATATCCATTTTTGTTCGATATATCCATATTTTTTAACATTATCTCTTTCATATTTCTATATTTTCGATTTTTGATATTGTTTATATTTCGATATTGCTGTATTTTTCGATATTTCTTTGGTGGACTTTGTGGTGGACAAACACCTTGCTCGTGGGTTTTCTCGGGGTTCTCCCGTTTATTCCCACTTTCTTCATTCCACCATTTCATTCATTTCTCATTATCACCGTCTCCTTATCCTAACCGGCATAACCGTGGGACGTTAAACTTAGATTTCATTTTTTATTAATCTCAGCATTTTATAGTGTATTCTTAAGCTTAAGGTGATGTATAATTAAATTTTGAATTCAGTTAACTTATTTTGTTTCTCAGATTGTTTTTAAAATGTATGTACAAACGTTGATGTTCATTCTCGAGAGTTTAAAGTGACGTACAGTTATTAAACATAGTATTTAATATTGTACTCAACGTGGAAGTGATATACAGTTAACTTTTGAATTTAGTTAACATTTTTCTTTCTGAAATTGCTTTAAAAAGTATGTAAAAACGTTTTTATTTTCTTTCTTGAGTGCTAAAAGTGATGCAAAGTTATTAAGCTTACTACGTTATATTGTATTCTCAACCCTAAACTGATACACAGTGCGTTTTTGAATAAATTGTCAAGTTATTTGAGTGATGAACACTGGTAGAAAATCCTGACTACTACTGGAACATTGTGATTTTAAGGTGACGACTACTGGTGCAAGGATTTTAAAATATTGTTTTTCCTTCAAGGGCTACTCCTTTTTGAATTCTGACTACATGGTCACTATAGGAAGGATCAGTGAGTCTTTCCAACTATGGTACAGCTCCGACAGATTCACGATGCTCAGAGAAGAGACAAAATAGTATGTTTTCAAACTTAAAGTGAGAACCACTGGCGTTTTTACCTTGCTATGCAAAAGTGAGTAAGTACTCCAATGGGGTTCCAATGCGGTACCTAATTTCTGCATTTTAGATATATGGAAATACATGTCTCTAAAATGTAAAGAACTGATTTTTTTGGGGGGGAATAAACTATAGGTATGTGGGGCTTGCATACTTGACGCTACAATTCGGAAATTGAATTAAAATATGACTAACGGCTATCAAGATGTTGTCAAATAAAGAGAGGACCAATACAGGTATGGGATTTTCGTGTTAGATGCTAAAATTTCCGAAATCGGTCATGGAAAGTTAATAAACACCAGTAGCAATTTCATCTTAAAGTAATTAGATATCTTCATGGGGTGTTAGAACATCATGGAGTCTACCAAAATTAAATTTTAAAAGCTTTTGAAAATATAATCTGACATTTGTAAACAGTATTTGAAATATGTATTTACCCAAAATTTCCAGCTAGTACATCTAACATCTGGAGAAACACTGTGAAATAAAAGCTTGAAATTTCGGAAACAATTATTGGTCGCAACAAAATTAAATAAGATGGTACTTCTATGGGTTAAATCAGTACCTCAGTACAATTTCGATCGAAAGATTAGTTCAGTCCTAGGTTTTCTTCAGGCAATTCCAAGGGTTCATCGAGCTGTGCAAAAGAATGAAAATTCGCTGTCAATATCTAAGATAGTAACTAAGATATAAGGAATTATATATTTTATGACGTAAAAATAGATATCTTTATGGATTTGTACTTTTGGGTCTTTCCTATAAGAAAAAAATTCAGAAAACTACTGTATATACCTTAATAGACAATTCAGTGGGCGGGGACACAGTAGCTTAGTGGTAGGGTATTTAACTAATCTTTTTTTTTTTTTTTTTTTGCAGAAACTATTGGAGTATTCACTTAACCCATAGAAATACGATCATACTTAACTCCCTATTTAATTTTAAAATTAAATAAAAGGAAATATTTCAGTGTAGCGACCCACGATTATGCATTTTAGTCTCAGGGAGATTATGATTAAAGCAAGTGAATGTTGTTGACAGAATTGATGGAATGCAAAGGTGGGAGGAAAGAGAGTACCCCGAGAAAACCCACGAATACGATGTCCACTACAAACTGACTTGGCCGTGGATCGAACCAAGAACCCAATACACCAGAGGTAAGCACTCTACCACTAAGCCACTGTGCCCCGCCCATTTAATTGTCTATTAAGGTATATACGGTTGTTTTCTGAAATTTCTTCTTCTTACAGCAAATACTCAAAAGTACAAATCCATGTGGGTCTCTATTTTTACGACGTCATAAAATACATAATTCCTTATATCTCGCTTGCTATATTAGATATTGACAAAAAATGTTCACTTTATTTCAGAGCCCGATGAACGCTTGGAATTGTCCAAAGAAAATTTAGAGCTGAATTAATCTTTCGATCGAAATTGTACTGACGAGTCTGAGGTACTCACTTAACCCATATAAGTACCATCTTATTTAACTTTTGTTAGGATTAATAATTGTTTTCTGAAATTTCAAGATGGTGTATGGTGTCTCTCTAGCTGCTAGATGTACTAGCTGGAAGTTTTAGGTAAATACATATTTCTAATACGGTACTCTTTACAAATGTCAAAATATATTTTCCAAAACTTTTAAAATTTAATCTTGGTAGACCCCATGATGTTCTTAAACTCCATGGAAATACCTAATTATTTTAAGATGAAATTGATACTGATGCTTATTAACTTTCCATGACCGGTTTCGGAAATTTTACCACCTAACACGAAAACCCTATAACTGTATGGATCCTCTCTTTATTTGACAATATCTTGATAGTCATATTTTAATTAATTTTCTAAATTGTACTGTCTAATATGCAAGCTCCACGTACCTATGGTGTCGCTTTTTATTTCATCATATTTCGGTAACTGTTAGGCGTACCGACTTGCGGTTTCGGTAAACACACACCTCTAACGTTATTTAAAACGTTATTAAGACATATTTTAGAATATTTAGAAATGAGTTCTGCGAATATCATGACACCCGAAAACCCCCATCAGGGCGTGTGTGTAGTGTATTTAATTGAAACTACTTTTGAGGTTGTTGTAAGCCCTCGTAATTACGTTTCCAAAACTGCACCACCTAGTACGCAAACCCCACACTTCTATGGTGTCGCTCTTTATTTTCCCATATCTCAATATCCCTAAGGCTTACCGAGTTGAGGTTTTCGGTAAACAAATGTCAGTTCCCTACATTTTAGAGACATACATTTCCACATATCTAAAAAATACAGACATTAGATACCCCATGGTACCTCGAACACCATTGGGGTACCCACTTACTTTTGAATAGTAATACATTTTGAGTTGTTGTTCAGCATCAATAAACACTTCATAATTTTTCTACGTGCAACCCAAAAGTCCATACCTGACGGAACAGATTTTGTCCATTTAATCTCAAAAATGTTAAGATACTTTGTATTGTTAAGTACAACCAAGTTAAGCACACTGAATTTAATATTTTAAATATTTTCTGATTTTTGTTTCAGGTATTTCGTGCATCAAAACAAAACCAGGATTCTGCTTGGAAGACGGTGAAAAGAAGCAGTGTAGGTTGTGGCTAAAAGTACGTTCTTTCTGAAGACAGACCCAATTGTATTTACATTCTTTTGTACGAATATATAACCCTAATAAAAATACTGTACTACAAATTATTATTTCTTTCTTCCATAAATTAGAATAAAATATTATCTCTGTTTAAAGAAAATGTTAGTGTTAAGTCATTTCAACTCTTTTTCTCTGTAATAAGAATATTATCCCTCGCAATATTTTTTATCTTTGTGCTATTACGATTGGATGAAGTAAAATTCTATACGAAGCACTATTATTTCAGACATGCATTAAGAACTAATGTATTGTTCTGTATGTAAGGCAATGTGTATACTGAACATGTCTAGCGAAGTTGTTTTAATATAGAATCTATAACTCAGCTTTTCAGTAGTCAACTTTATTGGGAATCCGAAGAAAGAAGTATATATATATATATTAAAAAAAACGTTGGACTTACCAACGTATGTGTTCGAATTCTGGACTAATCCAAATTATCCAGAGAAATCATTATATATTTCTTTGTTGATATTTCAGATGTGTCCTTTATCCAAGTCATATGAAACGGAGACTTCATACATCGCTATACTTTGTATGAACTATGTTCCGTATTTACTTAATCACTTTGTAACTTTCTCTAGGGTTGACAAGGCCGCAGGTGTCAATCGAACAGTTTAGTGTTTCACTCATGTCACCTTGTGACTAAGGTACGTCCTGTCGGTATATATATGGTACTGGGTTCAATTAGCGATAAAATACATTTTTAGCATTAAACAAATGTAAAAATCTACACGAAATGAGATACCATGATCTCTGACTTACGGATAACACCAAGCAACTAATGGTACTGAGTGTGATTGAGTTTACTATCTGGCTAAAATCAGTGTTCCTTTAGCTATACTTCTTTTCGTGCTCTGAATTGCAAAGATTGAAATAACCGTTTTAAATTATTGCATATATATCTTTTGAGTAATTCTGAGAATCATTGCTCTTTCTTTAAGCAATGTATGAGACTGTTAAACTGCTCGTTGCTTAAAATGTTGCACTAAGAAGGATGCATCCCGGAAAGTCCAAATTTGCAGAATGTCTAGAGCAGGGAAGGATAAATATGTTTAGTCGATGGCTGCACAACGCCTCCGCTGTCACCACGTTGTCACAGCGAATACAGCGGACGGTTAAGAATATTCTGCACTTACTATTAGGTATCTGCCTGGGAACTTTGGTGCAGCTACCCAGTCTCCTTCTTGGTGTCGCATTTTTAATGGCGAGTACTGAGTAGGAATCTCTTGTGAGCGAACACGTTTTCGGCTGTCAGCATAATTTTAATTATTGCGATATTAAAAAAAAACAAAAAAAAACATATCTGTTAATTAAAATGTACAGAGAAGTTATTTCTGGAAAATTCTATTCAGGCCTCTTGTGGTAACAACTGCACTTTAGAAGAAGATACTATTAAGGAAAAGAATGAGGTAAAATAATCTTTATATCGTACAAGCAATGGATGATAACAGCTTAATAAATGATTGTACGTAAATCTTGTTTGAGTTTGAATATAGGATTGTATATGGCTGTGCATTTTGCATTATTATTGAAGTGCTGCAACTAACTAACTGCAAACCATATGATAAATTCTTACAGTAATATATCACATATTGATTTACTCTGTATGAAAACGAAAATAGTTTAACATATGGTTAACCTTCTTTGTGCCCATAATTTTAAAATTAACGCTTGTGTCACTTTTCAACACTTGGCTTTGCAGTAGCTTTCCAACGAATTAGCAGGAAGCTCAAACTTACAGGACACCCTGCAGGTAAATACATTTCTTTTGACAGTTTCACTGCTCCAAACTAAGATTTGAAAAGTGTAGTATTGTTAATTTTATTATTATTGGCACAAAGGAGATCAACCATATTTTAAACTATTTTTGTTTCCATACAGAGAAAAACAATATGCGACAACATTACAGTAAGAATGTATCATGCATTTTGCAGTATGTTGTAGCACTTCAATAATGGTGCACTATACGTACAATCTAGATCCTGAATATGTCCAATCCATATATTACAACAAGGCAATACGTATGCGATACAGGTAAAATCCGTATATTTCATATGGACAATCTATAAGCTACATACATCCAATCCATACATTACATATGGCCAACCTGTACGGGACATACGTATAATCTATATGCTGCATGCAGACAGTCTATAAGCTACATATGGGCACTCTGTATGGTGCATACGGATATTCTGTATGCTGTATCGGGACAAGCTGTGTGCGACATAAGGAAAATCTGTATAATACATACGTACATTACGTATACTGTATCTAGTCGTACGTACGGGGCACAAGTACAATATAGATGCTGTCTTGGGGTTGAACGCAAGAAACATACGTATAATCTATATACTGCATACGTCCAATCCGTATATTACAAAAAGGCAATACGTATGCGACATACGTAAAATCCGTATACTTCAGACAAACAACCTATAAGCTACATACACCCAATCCATACATTACATATGGCCAACCTGTACGCGACGTACGTATCATCTATATGCTGCATGCAGACAGTCTGTAAGCTACATATGTGCACTCTGTATGGTGCATACGGATATTCTGTATGCTGTATCTGGACAAGCTGTGTGCGACATAAGGGAAATCTGTATAATACATACGTAGAATACTTACACTGTATCTAGTCGTACGTACGGTGCATAAGTACAATATAGATGCTGTCTCGGGGTTGAACGCAAGAAACATACGTACATAGCGTATAATACATATTACTTGAAATTATGCTCTGTCCTGAGAGTCAGCGTGTGTCATCATTATTAACTAATATGCTGTATATGGTCCTGACGTCACAAAGCTAGATATCACCTCCGTATATACTTGTTACTGCAGATGACGTCACACGAATGACGTCATTGCACTTATGCAGACAGTGCGTATAATACATGCTTTCTCAGCTATACGTTTGCTGCAGGATGTTATTTACGGTTGTACGTTAAGTCCAGAAACTACAGGAATTACGAATGTAACCTACGTTTTTAAGTATGCCACCTACATTTTTTTTTCTCCGTGCATATTTTTTGAAAACAGAAAAAACGGGACATCTTACAAATTAGTAGTAAATATTGCGTTTTGTATTAATTTTATCTTTCGAATTTTACTACAGATTTGCACTAATTACACAACTTAAAATAATGTATTAATATAGTCCATACTTAATCAACAGTGCTAAAAATTATTATAGAAGCTAGAAGCTGTTATACAATATAAACGCAATCAGTGAACATACAATATTTAGGCAAAAATTATATTTTCAATGTTATTGCACATACCACCTCACATGCTCTACATGTCTATAAAGAAAAAAAAATCCAGATTTACGAATTGTTTCCAAATTTCAATGGACTGATTTATTTTTGTTAACCTAAAATGCGAACTAAAAGAAAGCAATTTGCATATTTCTTTTTTCTGAAGCAGAAAAAAAAATGTGTTTTCGGGGCTGGTCTGCAACGTCAAGAATTTGTTGCCACCTCGGGGTATACATTCTTACTTTTGGTGATAAGAGTGCCAGTTAGGAGGATTTAAACATTGCATGTTATATCCGGGGAAGCAGCGATTGGAATAATAATAAAGATTAGAATGAAATTGTTCCTGTAGTATTGTCGGAGTCGAAAGCAAAAGGAATAAGTCGATTTTTTTATCTTTTCAGAACTTTTGATATGTACTTAATAGAAAAAACAGGACAAGAAGGAAAATTTCTGCGCACCGGGACAAATTTTAAGAAACCGGGACGTATGGTAGCCTTACATACTTATTTGCATGCGGAGTGTCAGTACGGAGCCACTACGTAGCAGAGTTGAAACAAAACCTCGTAAATAGGTTGCCAACTCAGGAACACAAAATTACCGGCACACCCTCAAAATTCTCCGTACCAATGAGAAACTGAAGACAATATTGATCGTTATTGTATTTACCAGCAATTGCCACTTGTTTAAAATTATCGAAACAGATGAATAATACTGGATATTAATTTTTACGTAACAATTGTTGATTCATAAAATGAAATTTACTCTATAAACTTACACTTCAAACAAAGGAAATTAGTTTAAAAACCCATTTTCTCCTCTCAATAAATGTATTAAATATAAAATTCTTTTACAATAAAATCTAAGTGTTATCAAATTTCTTATGTTAAATAAATAAAAAAAACTGCCATAGATTAAAACAATATATCGATAATGTATCATACAACGGAAATTTGTGTTTGTAAAGGCACTGTTGAAAAATTTCCATGTTTAATGTTATATTCTGGATTGCAGATTCCAAAATACCGGTCAGAAGGGGGCTAATAAGAAGTTTGTACCGGTCACCGGCCTTAATCAAAATCACAGCAATATTCCCAGCCATGCCGGTGAAATACCGGCCAGTTAGCAACCCTACTCGTAAATCAGAATGCTGAATGCACCAAAATACTTCACCATGCATTCTATAGTTTCTGCAAAATAAGTTTAATGAAGATGTTCAAAAAAACAAGATACTGTGTTATAATTTACCCTTTAACAGTCTACTTTGTCAATTTGTTATATCATCCACTTATCAATTTCCTGTACGAGATGAAAATAACGGTTTCTGCGCAAGTTAGAAAGAAAAAATGCATTTTTCTCATAAGGATTCAGCTCACGTAAGAAATAATGAATAAGTTCAATAATAACAGCCGAGGAGTGATAAACTAACTCAGCAATAATGATTGTAAGTATAAAAACAAATATAACAACAAAAAAAACATTTAATTCCATCATCAGTAGTAGAAAATGGATCGATCTGGCTCAGACCTGGCTCAGTGTTAGCCAACTCACAAGCCCCTGGGAAATTGACCACCGTGCACCGTGAGCCCACGGTCTTTTACGACCTCCATTTTAGGGGTGAATTCGTTCCCTTTTATGACCACTTTTAAGGGGGTGTATTCGTTCTCTTTTACGAGCCCATTTTTAAGGGTGAACTCATTCCCTTTTATGAGCATATTTTCCAACCCCTATGAACACAGCGAAGAGAAGATAACACATAACACTACGTAACACACAGCAGAACAGATAACAGATAAGAATATGAAACATAGAAGTGGTGTATTCGTTATCTTTTATGAGCATATTTTCCAACCCCTAAGAGCACATAAAACTACAACCTCCATTTTAATGGGTGTATTCATTCTCCAACCCTTACGAACACATAGCAGATCAGATAATACATAAGACTACGTAACATAACGAACATACAGAAGAGCAAATTGAACTCGTTCCCTTTTTCAACCCCTATTTTAACATAGCAGATAGCACAGCTAATAAAAGAGCATGGCGTATTTTCCAACCCCTATTTTAACATAGCAGAAATTACGAACACAGAGAAGAGAAGATAACACATAACATAGAAGGGATGTATTCGTTCTCTTTTATGAACATATTTTCCAACCCCTATTTTAACATAGCAGAGCAGATAATAAACACATCCTCCATTTTAGGGGTGTATTCATTCTCTTTTATGAGCATATTTTCCAACCCCTATTTTAACATAGCAGAGAATGGGGGTGTATTCGTTTTGGATTCCACCCTTATTTGAACATAGCAGAGATTATTTTCTTTTACAGGGGTAGCAACACCCCCAACCCTCCTCCTTTCTCATCCAGGGCTTGGGACCGGCAATGGCGGAGTTTAAAAAAATAACATCATCATACTCTCATAAATGAATAAAGCATAATATCATTAGCATCAATAGTAGTGAGTGAGAATTTGTTTAAAAAATCCTGCATCGAATAACCAGATGCACGACATGCTAGATATAGGAAACAGTAATGTCCACAAAAATGAGATAAATCACCTTGAATACGTCTATTATTCCATGTATAATACAGACAGTTTCGTTTTAAAAACCTTATATGATGTTGTATATAGGGAGGTATACCATAGCTATCGAAATACTCTCCCACACACATATTAGATATATAAAGAGCAACCCAATGTTCACCAGGCTTATCACTAGAATCAGTATTTATAATTATGGCAGCTGGAAATCTATGAATAAACAAAGGTAACTCATCAGCAGCATATACACCAATAAAATGATCTTTAGGTAAATTTTGTTGTAATGCTTCATAAAGCTCAATTGTATTTAACATTTTCTTCCTTTAATTAATATATATTTTTCTCTGGAAATCAATTTCTAATTCTGAAGAGAATTCACCATAAATAATTGTTGTTACAGGAGATGGCAGTGCTTCTTTAAAATGAACCTCTAAACGTACACTTCCTTGCCGTTGTGGATTAGTATGAAATGCAGCACTTGCGCTTGAATCAGGAGTTAAATCAAACACCAGTAGAGTGTAACCATTAGGATATTCAGCGAGTGAAATATTATTACCTTGATTAGAATAATAAATACCTGAACCTGTAAATAACGTAGAATATGCTTGTACATATAGCTTATTATCAAAATCTGGTTGTAAGGTTTGAAGGGCATTGGATTTCCATCAACATACAATGTAAAAAATGACATACTAAAATGTTGAAAATTGAATGGATTTGTTTGATAATTACCATTAAAAGCAGTATTAGTAACAAAACCAATAATAATACGTTTAGGCACTAGGCCTGAAAATAGATCTGGAAGTGTACTATCCATAATTCCTTGTGGCAGAGTTTCAGTCTTCACTTGCACTTTTGTTATAGGATATTTTACTCTAAATTTAGGATTTTGTAATACTTTATTTTGTGCTATTTTAACGGCCGGTGACACATCAACCTTTTTCACAAGCAATGTTGCATCTGTAATTACAACTTTTCCATCAGCATCTGCGTCGCCCATTAGACAAAATGTAGGTTTAGCTGGAATTAGTTTAATACGCAATTGTACACCATTCAGTAAAAATTTCTCCTGATTAAATATATCAGCATGAATATAACCCAATAGTTCAAATGACTGACTTAAAGCAGTGAGAAGAAAACGTTGTTTAAATCCTACATTAGCATCGGCCACACTGTCCATATGCCCTCCAGTATCTTTAAACCACATTGATGTTTGAAGATGCGTTGATTTAGCTTCAGTATTATAATTTAGTAGTTTTTCAATATACGATCGATATGGATATGTATGTGAAGAGTAGGAAATAAGTTGATTATTTAAATATAATTGCAATTCACTGAACATTGCATTGAGAAAATCATTTACAGGGCCGATTTTCTTATCGGCAGAAATTAAATTAGAACCATCTGATTTAGTAATTTTACCTTTAACATATAACATTGTGTGCGGTAAGTCAATATAGTCATCCCCATGACCGAGGACTACAAATTCTATTGGTGCATTATCAGCTATTGAAGCCACAGGTTTATATGGAACTATTTTATTACCTATAATACTGGTTTGAGTGGGTAAACCAGCAAATAAATCTAATTCTGATTTCATACACTCACACTGCATTTTTGTCTTTTTTCTTACTATTAATATTCACACATGGTAAAATTTACAATACCATATTACGTCTACGAAAATGTAATTTTACATACACTGCCATATTGGAAAGGAAGTGGATTACCTGTACTATCTCTTAAATCAATAATAATTTGATCAAATTGTTTACGTTGCACAGTGACATAATGAGGATTATCAAAAATATGTACATTATTAATACCATGCTCTGTAATATTTGTATTTATAATACGTAACAATGGAGCTACGGTGTCACCCACCATTTGTGGTTCTACAATATCACTGTAAATATACATAAGTGTAGGTAGCGCTTTTTGTAAATCAGGTGGATAACGAGCATGATCAACAAGTGCAATATCTTCCTGCTGTATATGATCAAAACCTAGTATTCGGGCTAGTTCAGGAGATAGGCGTACTTCTATATGCTTCTCTTGAACTTTTATTACTCTATTAACCTCAATTCGTTTCACTGATGCTTTGACTTTTAATTGTAAATTTAATATATCACTTTTATGATTAATTTGAGATAAAATATCATCAACATGATAATAGTGGCCTGGTAAGATTTGAGTTATGTTCCAGTTTTTTGTATTCATGAGACGGTAATAAATATTATTTTTATATTTGGAAACATTCTGAAATGAACTTGTATAATGCACTTCAACAACAGCTGTTTCCCACACTCCTTTCTACAGTACAATAGGTTGATATAATTTAGTAGTATAACAAGCAAGAGTACTTTGAGGAAAATATTTCATAGAACTATTGCTAGGAAGTGTGAGATAAAAACTATCACTTTGCTTCATAATTAATCAATCAAAAATATCTTTGGATCTTTTTATCCGTTTCACACCAGCACCACTAAAATGAACTTTCTTTCTTTTTCTTCTTCCAGATCCTTCCAACACCTGATTTAATTTATTTTGAGCTTTATTTTTTAAATTTGTTTTAGCTTCTTGCCATCGATCATGCAAAGACTCTTCAATAGGTTTATTATTATCTAGTACATCTCCTGCTACATTAATTCCTGTACGTATCAATTCTTTACCAACAGTTTTTGCACCTTGTTTTAATAAAGGAAATACAGTACGAAATAAACCTCCTAGAAAACTACCAATGCCATAACCTTCTTGATATGGTGTACCTCTATACACGTTATAATTACCTCCTGCTTGATGTATGTAGTAATTGAGGTAGGGATCATTCATCTTTCTTTCTATATACTTAAAAATATCAATAGATTACAATAGAATATTATTATTATTATTGCTTATAAGTACACCATTTGCGTTTACGGGGTGGAGGACCATCTTCTTCTTCGTCTTCTTCGTCTTCTGTTAGTTTTCTAATATAATCTATTCGTTGAGGATTACCAATGTACTCTAAAGGTATATTGGCTTTTGCTAATAATGTAGCAAAAGGTTTCCAGCCAGCAACTGAAATATTTTTCTTACGACATCTAACAAAATCGGATATCAAATCCACTATATTTGCACCTGGAATTAATTTATTATTAATATTCACATTTCCATTATCGTCCCATTGAATATTTGGATTTTGTTTCAATTTACGTAATAAAGGTCTTGCTTTACGTTTACAAATTTCAGGGAGAGTAGATATTATTTCATCATCCTCCTCCTCCTCGTCCTCTGGTTCTTCTTCCTCCGTAGTAGTAGTAGTTGTTGCTGTTGTTGTAACTGCTGCCGGTTTTTGAATAATATTTAAATATTTTTGTAAGACTTCTCTATATTTTGTCCATTTTTCTTCTACATTTAAACTTTTATTATTTAAAATTTCTTTCATCTCATCATCAATATTAAATATCGTTTGATAATGATGTAATTTTTCTGGTGTGATTAAAATAAGTTTTTGTGCGTTTTGCATAATTATTTAATTAAACTAGATAGTATACCTCCAATAATAGGTGCAAGCAAAGCAGTAAGAAAACCACCTTTTTGTATAATTATTCGTTTCTTCTTTTGTTTTAATGACGGACTTTTTTCACCAAATATCTCAGTTCCTTTTTATATTTTTTTAGCTTATTTATCTCTGTTTTATTTAATGGAACATTTCCCTGTAATACGTTATAGGAACATTCACAAATAGAGCGAATTAAATCAGGATCTGCATTTTGTAAAATTGCCTTACGTGCTTTCGGTTTTGACTTTGCTAAAAGTTTTAACATATGTGCATTTTCCTTACTAATCATTTTTTTACGGCTATTAAAGCACAAATAGTTGTTAGAATATAAACCATATTACAATTATTATTTTTTACAGGTACATAAACATAATTAAAAGAATCTGTTGGAAAGATATTTGTTCGAACTCGCTGCTCATCAGGAGTATTTTGTTTTAAATCAAAGAGTAAATAACCATGTGCAATTCGAGTTGCATCTTGATATGCTTCTTGAATAAATTTTGTATTACCTGGATACAATTGTCGTGCGAGATAATTAATTTGAGCTTGGTCTCTAGGATTTTTAAAACAAACAATATAATGACAATTTAACGAAATATCCCGCATTCCTTTTTGTTGATGGAAAATATTCTGTGTTATAAATATTACACTTATATTTCTATGATGGCTACCCTTAGTAAATATATCTACAATCCGATGGTCACACTCACGCATTAAATCATCTATAATGACAAGATGTGGTCCCTCATGTGCTTGAAATTCATTATTTTGAGGTAAACCTTCTTTAAACGTACAGTTTGAAAGAGTATCATACAACGGTTGCCATTCACCATAACACCATACAATATTTTTAAATAACTTGCTATAATGGTCAAGAAATGTTTTAACAAAATATGATTTTCCACAACCTGTAGGACCTGCTACCATACATGTAAAAGGAATTTTCCATTCCATCTCTATTACAGATATATTGCATTTATTTTAAATAGCGTTTTTAAATATTTTGCTTTCTTTTCTCCTTTACATAAAAAACAGCGTTTGTGGAAGAACAAATTTGATTTAATATACTTTTTACTTGTGATACTGATAGACCTCGTGATGATGATGATGATGATGATGACAATTTAACTAAGCAACGAAAATTTACAGTGTTGCTAGAATTTAAAATATAAAATTCACTTTTTGAAATTATAAAATCTACAAGAAAAACTTGTGATGACATGCTTCACCTATAAATTCTTGACTTCTCTTTTTTTTTACAATATAGTATGTTTTAAATCAATCCAAGAATTTTCACTTTTTGGCAGACCTAACCATTTCACATAGGCCTTATTATTTTTCTTTCGCAATACTTTTTCAATTAAATATGTGTTTGGAAATTTCGTTAATTGTAATTCGTGTCCGTAAAATCTTCCTTCAATAGGTTTATTATTTGAGTCTACTAAGTGATATGTCGGAGGATTAGTGAAGAAAACTTTAGCAATTCGAAAAATTTCTGTACTCCAATTGCGTGTAAAACCTCTATCAAAACCAGGACGCTTAAGTTTACTAATTCTTACATATTCACCTATCTTAAATTTACTTTTTCTTTTTATCACAGAAAACTTTTTGCAATAGATGTTTGTCAATAGATGTTTTTCATTTTCTTTTTTAATAGCGTCGATAGGTTTCATTTTAATAGTGGAATGAATAGTATTATTATATTTATGTAGTAATTCCGGCAGAATGCCAATCCATTTATAATTTCCCTGCAGTGTAAATTGTCTCCACATTAAGTTACGTAATGATCTATTAAATCTTTCAATAATACTTGCTTTCACATCACTGTACGTGGAATAATGTTTAATTTTATTTTGGGTCGTCGTCTTCTGAAACTCTGAATTATAAAATTCTCGACCCCTGTCAGTTTGTAAAAATTTAGGGCTTTTGTTTGCTTTTCTCAGCACTGTTATAAATGCTTGTGTAATTTCTTTCCCAGTTTTATTTTTCACAGGAATAGCCCAAGCATATTTAGAGAATGTATCTATCACAGTTAATAAATATTTGAAATTTCGATTAATTTTTGCTAGACCTTTCAATTTTCCACTATTCATTTCAACTAAATCAGCTTGCCATAAATCATGAATCCCTTTCGTTATAACAGGTATTCGAGGATAGTTTCGTCTTGCACTTTTATGTAATTCTGCAACTATTTGTTCTCGAACTGATTGTGACATATTTTTTAATACTAATATATCCACAAAAAAATTATATCATATTTACAATATACAAATCGTACATTTTACATCTTTATTATTATAATACCCCCAAGGAACAGTGTGTATATTACAATTTAAAATTTTTCTTTTGTCATCATACGGATCTAATGCTAATTTTCTTACCTGATTTGTTGTTAAATTATGGTATTTACTTTTAATTTCAAATTGTGTTTTATGGATCGTTTCGTTTTTAAATATACATGATTTATAATCGTCAAACGTAATTTGTTCTTTAACTATATTTTTCTTGATCCCTTTACATTTTTTCAATTCTTTATTTTCACCAGTTTTTATAGCATAATTTTTTGCTCGTAACCCAACATATTCAATCATAGGAACTCCACCTAATTCGTCTTTCATTTTACCCAAAACGTGTTTATTTTGTGTGCTATATAAAGAATTATTTTCAGGATAATTTGAGGTGTCAAAATACTCATTCATATCTTTTATATCGTTATAAATATTGTTAGTTTTAATTTGGTAAATGAAAGAGTCAGTATCCATATATGCAATTCTAATTTTATCTCCATATCGCGGTTTCATTATATTATAATGGAAGTTATATATAGCTAATTTTGATAATTCTAAAACTGTCGCTCCTACGTAAATTTATTTATTAAGGGTTACCGATTTTTTTACCATATGAAACAATGCCAAATTATCAGCCAATTTTACCCAATTTTCAAACTGATTTTGCGCTACTAATTTTTTACACTTTTTTCATTGTTAATTAATTTTATATCAATTCGTTTTCCTACATTCTCCATTGTCTTTCCGTATACAGAATTATTTAATAACTTATAGAAATCTTTTTCAAATTCAATTGTAGCATTTGCACGGCGTTGAGTATTTTCTTGAATATAAGATGCAAGCCATTTAGATTGACGAAACCATAATATTTTATGTACTTTTACCAATATTAAACCTTGTTTTAGATAAAATTGTAATACTCTATAATGCAAGATATAATTCGATTTCGATTTAAGTGTCAATAGTAATTTTGAATATTTACCATTCGGTGGAACTTCATTAGTTGGAGCACACGGAAAATCAGAATGGTATTCGTGTAAATAATTTGGATACTCTAAATCCACTTCTAGAAAAAATCCCCATTCACTATCCGTGGGCCAATTGATAATTTTATGTGTCTTGCCAATTGTCAATTTTATCCTCCCACCGAAAACCACCATATGGTAAATAGTCAATCATTGATAGTCCGTACAGATTGTTCATGTCAATATACAGTAAATAAGATTTTTCTTTTTCCGCATCAAAATCATGTACGTAAGGATTATTAGCTTTGGCATATCTTAACACAGCTTGAGTAATACCTCCGCGAATCGATTTTTCTACAAACATATACATATTGATATCTGATAAAAGTTCAAGTTCAATTTTTGTTCTATATAACATGGCTTGCCATGCCAACCCAGGTGCAGTAAAACAATTAATCGGATCAATACAAAAAGCATTTAAACATGTCTTTCTAAAATTCTCCAACACATCTGCTGTGAGAAGTACATCACATTTTAAATATAGATCGTGGTAGTCCCCTAAATTTTCACATTTAAACACACGCCAAATCAGTTTTGCATATTGATAATCAGTCTCGGAAATTTGTGTTCCATTCAATTTGCTACTAAACGCTTCTCTTCCAGGAAATTCAGTTTCTTTAAATGTATCTAAATTTGTTATGTATTCATAAAAATAAATTCCCTTACGGAGAATTAAAGGAAACTTTTCATCAGAAAAATATTGCTTTGTATAGACAAATTGCTCAGGTTTTAATTTTGACACCAAATTTTCGAGACTATACGGTAGGAATTTAAATAAGTCTACAAAACGTAACTCGATAGGTCTACCATTAAAATTAAAGTGCTTAGAGAATGTTATGTATTTCTCAGTGCTTTCAGCAATTACAAAAATATTTCCAGGGGTGCAACCTAATTCTTTCACAAATAAATGTGCATCATACCCAGACAAATTATGGAAGAAGACAGGGATAAAATTACTTTGACGCTTAATTTGTAAATTACACTTGTTGCACACCGTGGCAATAAATTGACGAGTTAAATGGTTATGATGTTTAACTTTTCTATTGTTACTCGTATATTTACTATCACAAACTGAGCATTCAGTGGATAGGTTAAACTCCTGTAACTGAGAACTATTTAATGGTATTAATGGTTTTTCTTGATCTAATATGTTTATGATTTTTCTTAATTCATTCTCCATAGCAGACATAAACTTCAACGATACATTTTCTCCCCGATAAATAACTAAATCTGATTTCATATAGTTGTTACTCCAACATACAATATAACCAAAACTGCATGGTATATGTTGGTGAATTTGTATTGTATGAGATCCACTTTGTTTATTTATAGGTTTTAATAAACTTTCCATATCTGCAATTATTATCACATCATTCTGTAATAACAATTTCAATTTTCGAAATTTTAAAACTTCTCCTTGTTTCGGCATGTTAATTTTGGTTGGAGTGTGTTCTTTACATAATTTGTCATGTTCATCTAATTTTGATTTGTTATAAAAAGATATTAAACATCGTCTACAAATAAATGTTTGATGACTACCTAACTGATGTCTGACTAAACCATTTAAATTTGTAATTAAACAATAATGAGAGTTTAAATATAATAAATCAATATGTTTACCTACAGCTGTGTTTTCGCTTATACGTAACGGGAAAATAGTTTCATTATCATAGTTAATGCCATATATATTAAAGGAAATTTGTTCCTTAGGAAATATGGAATTATACATATGTTCAAATTTGCTTATGTGTGCTATTTCGACTGGAAATTTTTCAAATAACGGTAATAAAGTATTACTATATTGTATGTAATTATTCACACGATATGGATTATCTTTTGCGGGATGCAACGCAGCTAGAATACTATACATAAAACTTCTATTATCGTTATTTTGAATATTTAAAACACATTTTGTGGATAAAATCCATTGAGGCAATTTTATATGACTCTTCAATAACGCATTGAGATTTTTTATTAAACAATAATGACTGTTGCAATTTTCTTCACAATACAGTAAATCTATACGTTTATCTACACATGTGTTTTCGCTTATACGTAACGGGAAAATAGTTTCATGATCATAGTTAATGCCATATATATTAATGGAAATTTGTTCCTTAGGAAATACGGAATTATACATATGTTCAAATTTGCTTATGTGTTCTACTTCGACGGGAAACTTTATATTGTTTTTTTCAAATAATGGTAATAAAGTATTACTATATTGTATGTAATTATTCACACGATGTGGATTATCTTTTGTGGGATGCAACGCAGCTAGAATACTATACATAAAACTTCTATTATCGTTATTTTGAATATTTAAAACACATTTTGTGGATAAAATCCATTGAGGCAATTTTACATAAGTTTTCTCTTTATGACTCTTCAATAACGCATTGAGATTTTTTATTAAACAGTAATGACTGTTGCAATTTTCTTCACAATACAGTAAATCAATATGTTTACCTACAGCTGTGTTTTCGCTTATACGTAACGGGAAAATAGTTTCATGATCATAGTTAATGCCATATATATTAATAGAAATTCGTTCCTTAGTAAATACGGAATTATACATATGTTCAAATTTGCTTATGTGTGCTATTTCGACTGGAAATTTTTCAAATAACGGTAATAAAGTATTACTATATTGTATGTAATTATTCACACGATTTGGATGTTCTTTTGCGGGATGCAACGCAGCTAGAATACAGTACATAAAACATCTATTATCATTATTTTGAATATTTAAAACACAATTCTTTTTGGATAAAATCCATTGAGGTAAATTTGTAAAAGAAGAAGCGGAAAGAGGATCATATTTACTGATTTTAATTCCTAAGTGATGGTTTGGTTCAGAACATAAAGACCACCCTGATTTCTTAATTGCCCTATTTTCTTGTTCAACTAAAATTTTATTAAATAGTTTTTCTATTATAGAATTCACATCTGTACTCGGTAAAATAATTTCGTTACCACTATTTACAAAGAATCGACATGTTTCTAAATCTACTGGTTTTACAAAAGTTGTAGCCAACGAAAAATTTACTTTAAATGCTGAATTATCTTGTTCCTGTTTTAATATATCTAAACAGTCTTTTCTTTTATTCTTTAAAAAACATCCACTATCCTCATTTAAATCAGTATCACATTTTAAAATAATTTTTTTTAAATTATTATTAAATAGAGTATCAGAATTGATAATATTTGATTTGACCTTTTTTGTTGCCATTTTTTTTAAAACTAACTCTTCAAAGTTACTATAATAATTTTGAACTGAGTTTTTCTAATATAATATTACTAGTATTATTATAAAATGTCTTACTTACAAAAGAAAACAAAACCACACTATTAATAAACCACACTAATAATATTAACGCACACACAAAAAATATCTGAACTTTACGCTTCACACGGTAAACATGAAGTGATTACAAAAAACATGTCGGTCAGTCTTTTATACCTGTCTGACAGCATTACGTCATATTGCGCAATAGTATGAGTCATCCTCGGGAATTCCCCTCTTTTTTTATACCTTTGTGATTGATTACATTACGTTCAGGGATTCCTATCGTTGAATGACAAGTTATTGTCTGTTAAAGAGAAAACTAGGTCAATGTTTTTTAAAATCCGGATAAATGACGTAATGAGAATTATCTACATATGGCGGAAGTTATTATGTAACTGATAACAAAACACGGAAGTTTCGCATTCTTTAAATAATCATCTCTGCTATGTTCAAATAAAGGTTAAAACAAGTTCACTCCTTAAAAGAATCTTTGCTATAGGGTTCGAATGTATTATCTGTTATGTTCAAATAATGGTTGAAAAATGAGAACGAGTACACCCTCCCTCCGTAGTCTTATGTCTGCTATATGTTGCTGGAAAATAAGCCATGTTCTTTTATTAGCTGTGCTATGTATTCTATGCTATGTTAAAATAAGGGTTGGAAAAGGAAACGAGTTCACCCCCCTAAAAGACCATGGGTTCAAATAGGGTTGGAAAATATACCATACTCTAAATAAGGGTGGAACAAGTCTTATGTATCTGCTGTGTGTTCACCTCTGCTATGTTTCGTAGTCTCTGTCATGTTGAAATAGGGGTTGGAAATGAATACACCCCTAAAATGGAGGATGTTGTGTTTATTATCTGCTCTGCTATGTGTTCGTAATCTCAGTGTAATTTCTGCTATGTTCAATTAGGGGTGGAGAAAATGAATACACCCTCTGTGCTATGTCCGCTATGTTTCCTAGTCTCTGTGATGGTAAAATAAGGGTTGAAAAATAAGCCATACTCTTGTATTAGCTCTGCTATGTAATCTGTGCTATGTTATAATAGGGGGTTAAAAAATATGCTCATAAAAGGGAATGAATACACCCCTAAAATGGAGGTGGTTGTGTTTATTGTCTGCTCTGCTATGTGTTCGTAATTTCAGTGTAATTTCTGCTATGTTAAAATAGGGGTTGGAAAATACGCCATGCTCTTTTATTAGCTGTGCTATCTGCTATGTTAAAATAGGGGTTGAAAAAGGGAACGAGTTCAATTTGCTCTTCTGTATGTTCGTTATGTTACGTAGTCTTATGATCTGCTATGTGTTCGTAAGGGTTGGAGAATGAATACACCCTAGGTTGTAGTTTTATGTGCTCTTCTATCTGTTCGTAATTAACATAGGGGTTGGAAACGAATACACCCCTTCTATGTTTCATATTCTTATCTGTTATCTGTTCTGCTGTGTGTTACGTAGTGTTATGTTCTTCGCTGTGTTCGTAGGGGTTGGAAAATATGCTCATAAAAGGGAATGAGTTCACCCCTTAAAATGTGCTCGTAAAAGGGAACGAATACACCCCCTTAAAAGTGCTCATAAAAGGGAACGAATTCACCCCTAAAATGGAGGTCGTAAAAGACCGTGGGCTCACGGTGCACGGTGGTCATTTTCTCAGTGGCTTGTGAGTTGGCTAAGGGTGTTCCAGGTCTGAGCCAGATCGATCCATTTCGTACTACTATCATCGTTAGAATAAGATCAATGTACTGAATCACACGATAGTGTGAACACACAAATCGACACAATAGTGTGTACAGCCTTGTTAGAAAAATACTCCATAGCATGTGACACATTTTTTTAATGTTTCTACCATTTAGACAGTCCCATACATTGTTTTCGTCCTGGCGGTGCCCCTAAATATGTACAAACGAAAATTTCGCCTGCACATTTCTGTACAAACGATGTACAAACGATTGCGACAATTTGTGACTGAATTGGACACGGTGGGAGCTACCATTTAGACACCCCCAATTTGTTCCCAACATGGTGGCGGCGCCATTAATTGTGTACAAACAAAAAATTAATCTCCACATTTCTGTACAAACGATGTCCAAACGATTACAACAATTTGTGATTGAATTGGACATGGTGGGAGGCTACCACTTTGACAGCCCCCCACTTTGCTTTCGTTCTCGCGGCGCCCCTAATTGTGTACAAAGGAAAATTTTGCCTGCACGTTTCTGTACAAACGATTGCGACAATTTGTGATTGAATTGGACATCGTGGGGCTACCACTTAGACAGCTCCCCCACTTTATTTTCGTTCTGGCGGCGCCCCTAATTGTGTACAAACGAAAATTTCCCCTGCGCATTTCTGTACAAACGATGTCCAAACGATTATGACAATTTGTGCTTGAATTCGACATTTTCGTGGGCTACCACTTAGACAGCCCCCACTTCGTTTTCGTTCTGGCGGCGTCCCTAATTGTGTACAAACGAAAATTTTTCCTGCACATTTCTGTACAAACGATTGCGACAATTTGTGATTGAATTGGACATGGAATTGGACATTCTTCCATAAGTCTTAGCGACCCCAAAAACTATGAGTTCTACACTGATCTTAATGAGTTTGGACATTTTAATTTTCATCAACACCATGTAGATGGGGGCTAAGCTTAGACTTAAACACCTTCGGGAGAGTTACTATTCATCTTAGTGACTCTCAAACTATGGATTCGACATTAATATCAATCGTTTTCGATTACTTTTACATGTCAACCCATTAGCATGCAACTCATCATATATTAAAAGCGCATTCTACCACTAGAAAGGGAATTAATGCGTATGCCAGGAACTTTTACTTAGCGGGATGTTCAAAGTAAAAGGAGGTGTATTCACAAAGCAATATATTCTGTAACTATTAGTGATAATAACTGGTTTAATGGTCTTCTCCCTCTGAACTTGTATTTATACGTATCAATTTGCTAAAACAAATTACACACTGTAATTAATTCTCGGAAGTTACTGCGGCGCCCAGAAGAGAAGTATTAATCATGTCTATTTTGTTAATTGTCTTGATCAAAACTCCGAAACAATAAAATCACGTGTTTTACAAAACCAGACATGATAATGTTTTTACTACGTATTTTGAAAGGAAAGAAATAAATCTGCAAACCTAACATTTTTTAAAATTGATGAAATAAACATGTGATACTGATTGATATAATTGGATTTGGAGATAGAATTGGATTCCTTTTTTATCCAGGAGTGTGTAAGAAAATTGAAAGTTAGAAGGGTCTAGAATCTGAAGGGAATTATCAAAAACGCTAAAATTGCTAGGCTGTCGGTTTATTTTAAAAATGCCGAATTTCAGTTTTCTAAGTTGAGTGGCTTGTGAGATATACCAAAAATTCAGACTCCTCCCTACTCATCCTTGGTATACTATTATAATCAACGTGATATGATAACATCCCATTGGGATTGGGTCTAATATAAACCGAAAATCTTTTCATTCTGCTTTGCCATTTGGCCATACATAAAATTGGATTACACATACTATAAAGTTATTTAAGTAAAGATACTGTTATAAAAAACTACATAAAGTAACTTGTGTCAATCACTTCCCACTTGATCTGTGAATAGAGGCAAGCGTAGGGTCCGTAACCTTGTTGTACGAGACTACATGCATATGTATAAAGGGACAATATTCTTTCAATCTTTTTAACAGGAAAGTGCCGTTTTTGCCACTGGCTACACTGGTTTGACGCGTTTGATGTACTTCCGTTTTATAATCTCCCTAGTGGTAATTTGACAGCATTCTTATATTACGAGTGTAAACTCTTTAGTTAGCGAAGAAGAGGATGTAGATCATACGTCAGAATTAATGACGATGAGTTTTGGTGGGTTGAAGTTAGTCACAATGGGTCTGAGCGGTTTATGGTGGGTGGTTCCTAAGAGTGGGTCACAGCAGGTGGTGAGTCAGTGGGTCGCAGGTCAAGTTTTCATTGACCCACGTTATCTCTGGAGTCATATCTTTACATATTTGGTTCTTTCTTTCTACCAGGGTCGATTACTGACCGACCTTGGCAATGTTTTCAAAGGGATTGTCCTATGTATAACACACAGATTTTATTCGAAATAATTCACCGAATCCGATGCCATATTGTTCCAGTTTCCCCTATCCGCAATGTAAATACAATAGACAAACCAACATTTATAATATTACCTTGGTAGCCTTGTAGTTAACGCTTCCGAGTCTGGAGTAACCAGACCTCGTTTCAAGTCCTGTCAAGGAGGCATTTTTCTTTCAAAATATATTTTTATATGTTCATATTTATTATTATTGATTGCTTTCTTGCATTTTTCCTGCATTATATTAGATTAGTGACTGTGGTTTAGGATAGATAATGTGAAGTCAGATACAGTTATGTGTGTTTACGTTTTCGTTTGTTACTTTCAAAATACATTCCTATCTGTTCACATATATTATCAATTAAAAATTTATTTCATACACACAAGAGGTAGAACAACTAAGGGAACTCTTTACACAGCAAAGCGTTCTTTCTCATAGAACGTTTGCTGCTTTACTTCACCCAGTTAAGCCTTTTATTAACTGCAGGAGGCATTAGTGTTCTAGACATATACACGTTTGTTGTATCAAAGTAATGGAGTCGTGTGTTGTTATCGTATTGACTTTGAAGAACAACAAATGCCGTTTCGTGGAGTCACAAGTTCCCTTTAGCCCATGACATTGATATACAGTAGAAATGACTTAAGCATTGTTATCCTAATGTAAAATGCAAAGATTTATATTAGTTTTACCTGAACAACCACAAATCTGTTATACCACAGAGGCCTTCCCACAACTGGTTCCAATCTGGCGTAATATCACGAGTAACATTTTGAATTATATACAAAGGTATCATGGATAAGTACTGTTATTAACATTTTTGGAACAAAAGACAGCTTTTAGACTTCCAAACTATACATGTCAAAGTCTTATAGAACGGTTTTATCCGTGTGTCTATCGAAATATATCACAGTAAGGACAGTAAGTGATATCGAGCAGCAATTTTCTGACATTGATTCAGCGTCAAAAGAATTGGATCAGTCTCAACCGTTAGCTCTATATTCCAGCCGGAAGTGGTTCAAATGACCTACTTCTGGTATTTACATTTAAAGCCATAGACAAAAGCGGCAACATACAGGGAGAAGCTGTTTTCTGGAAACAATTCCCCATGTAAAGGCAACATATTATGCCAATCACAACAGTCTACCAAAATTGGGAGTGCTTCAAAGTTACTATTATTTCTGGTTTCAACCAGTTTCAACGTTTAGCGTCATAGCATCAAAACGGAAACATAGCGAATACTGATTTCTGAGAACCAGTCGCCGTCTTAAGACAACATCATGATTATCCAAAATACTGTACGGAAACTGTAAGTGGCTGAAATTTACTATTACGTCAGGTTTCGATACCGATTTGCGTAGAATAGAAACAGTAAATGCTTCAAGATGCGGTCATTTGAATTAATTCAGCGCCCAAGGATTACATTTCATTTCCACCGTTAACCTTCTACTGAATCCGGAATTGATTCAATTTAGCCATTTTTGGTTTCAACGTTTGTCGCCATAGAAAGAAAACGATAACAGTTAGTGAAAAGCGATTTCTGAAAACGATTTAAAGTCTAAAGACAACATAACTATCTACTTTACTGTACAATACTCTACTCGTACAACTATCTACAACCGGATGTTGTTAAAATTTTTGGTAACTTCTGGTTTCAATAACTGTTTCAACGTTTATCGTTACAGAACGAAAATGGGAACAGCGTGAAGCGGTTTCTGGCAAATGATTCAGCCTCTCAACAAACATAATATTACTATCCATATAATTCTACCAAAACCGGAAATAGTTCAAATTTCCAAGCATTTCCGGTTCCAATACTGATTTCCGTAGAGAAAAGTGGTAAAAGATATTAGAAGTAGTTTTCTGAAATCGATTCATCGTCTCAAGGACAGCTTCTACCTCCTTCTCTGTTGAAGCTTTATTTAAAGCAGAAATTGTTAAAATTAGTCATATTCTGTTTGAACGTTCATCGACGTACAACGGAAACAGTAGCAGAAACCAAGATCATTTTTTACAGAAGATACAGCGTCTTAAGACAAGAAAACGTAATTATTGCCAACACTTTACCAAAACAAGAAGTGGATCAAATTAACTATTACTTCCGATTTCAATACTTATTTCCATAGCATCAAAACAATGGGAGATATCATTATACGGATTTAACAATCAATTCAGCTTCCCAAGAAAATGTTCCGCTAAGAATGTATTGTCCGAAGTTTATAAAATTTCAAAAATAATTGATTTTAGCGGCTCATTCTTGAAAAATGTTTCATGTATAGAATATCCATTATTTAACGGATTCATAAGATCATAATGCATAAATAGCTTATATTTTTTCATATGTGTAATTTCTTGCTCTGTATCTTCATAATATCATTGTGGCATTGGGGTTTTATATTTCCCATATAAATGTACTAAAAGTCTTTCACCTGTACTCTAAAACTCTTTCTGTGATAGAATTAATTTTCATGTCATTTCGTAAGCTTTGTCATTTTGTAAATTAATTATGAATGGTTCATTATATTTTTTAAACAACTGTTAAAAAAATACAATAATAATAATAATAATAATAATAATAATAATAATAATAATAATAATAATAATAATAATAATATAATTAAAAAAAAGTCCCAAAAATATTTTCAGTTAATTCCTATTCAAATCAGAAGTACTTGAAGTTAGCCATGTTCGGTTTCAACTGTATCACTATAGAACGAAAATGATAACAGACAACGAGAAGCAGATTTTTGTAAATAATTCCACTTATAAATACAACATATTATCACTATACACATCACTCTACTAAAACCGAAAGCTCTTCAATTTGCCATTACTTACGGCCTCAATACCTTATTTTAACCCTTATCGTCATAGAACAATAATGGTAACACATAGCGCGAAGCAGTTTTATTCAAACAAATCCCCCTCTCAATACAAAGTATATTGGCTATCAATAGCACTGTTAAAAAACAGAAGTGATTCTGATGTATTATTATTTCTGATTGCAATACTGATTTTCTTATATCACAAATGTTAAAATTCCATCAAAAAGTTGTTTCTTCTATCGATTCTTCATCCCGAGAATAGGTTTTATTTTCCCCTTTAAGACTTTCTTCGAGACGGAAGAGATTCAAATTTATTATTGGTTCCGGTTTCAATACTGGTTTCCATAGAGCAAAAAGTGTAGAAAATATTAGGATGTGTCCTTCAGCACTTTTCGTTAAAGCTCTATTTAAAGCAGAAGTGGTTAAAACTAACCATTTTCGATTTCAACGTTTACCGACGTAGGAAGCAAACGATAACAGATCGCGAGAAGTGTATTTTATTTACAAACAATTCAGCGTCTAAAGATAACATAAAATGACTATCGACAGCAATCCACTAAAGCCAAAAGTGATTCAATATTACTATTACTTCCAGTTGTAATACTTATTTCTATAGAGCAAACAAGTAAGACATATCGAGATGCGAGTTTCTTTCAATCGATTTAGCTTGCCAAAAGTACGCTCCATCAAGTACATTGAGTCTATGTTCAATCTAAAACTGGTTCAAATTAACAATTTCGGTTTCAAAGTTTATCACCATAGAACGTAAATGGTAATAGATAGTGACAAACGCGATTTACAATGGACGCTACCTCTCAATTCTATATATATCATCACAATCCGCAGCACCATATCGAACCTAGGAGTAGTTGTATTGACTAATACATCTGGTTTCAGATTTTAATAGAGCATAAACTGTAAAAGATGTGGAGTTTTTTTTTTCTTTTAGATCGATTTAATGTCCCAGGGATAAATTCTATCTATTCCCTTAACCTTGTGTTTAAACTGTAACTACTTCAAATTAACGATTTGTGGTTTCAACACTTATCCCCATAGAAGAAAAAGAGTAAAGGATAGCAAATAATGTATATATATATATATATATATATATATATATATATATATATATATATATATATATATATATATATATATATATACAGGGAAACCTTTCTAAAGCGGACAGCCGTGGGGAATCAAAAATTGTCCGCTATAGAGAGGTGTCCGCCTTAAAGAGGTTTCAATATTTTCTTACTAAATTAGTACAAGGAGATATGTAATTAGAAAAAAAATATTTTTGTATGAATCGTGTATCTACGAATATTACCAAAATGTTACGATACCTGCAGTATTCTCCGCCATCCAATACTCTATGTTCGAGGCACAACATTGAAATAAGATGCTATTTCTCTGCACTTTACACTTATCATTACTTACTACATTTTCAGTATGTCGCTTTAATTTGTGGGTTAATTGCAGTCCAGAAGTGTCTTTTTTGAAACAATATGCGTACCCGCGGGCAAAAAATACCAAACTTGTCTTCTGCTTGGTCAGAGATTCCAGAGGGACAGTAGCATAACATGTCATCCCAAACGTCGGGCAACTGTCAATCACTTTTGTGTCTAAGATAACTTGGTTGGAAGTGGGATGCATGCAAAGGACATGAAAGTGTTGCTAAACAGAGACGCTTCATCTGGGTTGCTGAGCAGACAGTTGAGGAAGTAAAATGTCACATTGCTTCCTTGGTGACCCATATATAAAGAAAAAAGGAATTTTTACTATACTTTTTAACTTGTTTCTAGAGAAAGTGTCCGTAATACGGAGGTAAATAATACCTATAAAAGACAGAAAAGACTGTCCGTGTCCGTACTAGAGAGTGTCCGCTTTAAAGAGGTTTGCTAATATGTTTTTTCCTATTGCAGTGTTTGGGGATTACAAAATATGTCCGTTACGGGAGGTGTCCGCTTTATAGAGGTGTCCGTTAGTAGAGGTTTCACTGTATATGGATTCAGCGTCCGAGGAGCATATTCTATCTTTAATCATTTTACTTTATTGCGACCGGTAGTTATAGATGTATTCTCACAAGTGAAAATGCATGTATATCCTGTCTCTTGAAGCAACGGGAGATATGACAAAATCTGTTTGCTTAATAATGTAATTGACCTTATTAAAATTTTTGAAATTGTGACAAAGTAATTTGTATTAAACGTTTAAAACGTTTTAAACAAAAAAATGTTTTAAACAAAATCCGTTCTGTTTGTTGCTGTTTAAAAAACGTGTCTTTTTTCAACCCTGCGACTGGGCTCGCGCTCACCTGTCTCAACTGAGCTCGAACTCACTTGTGCTCGCGCTCACTTCTCAATTGAGCTCGCACTCACTCGGTTTTGCGCACATCTCTCTTGACTGGGATCGCAATCACTCGGGCTCGCGCTCAGCTGTCTCAACTGCCCTCGCGCTCGCACTCACCCGGGCTCGCGCTCACTCCTATCGGCTGGGCTCGCACTCATACGGGCTCGTGCTCATCTGTCTCAACTGGACTCCCGTTCACTCGCACTCACGCTTACTCCTTTCAACTGAGCTCGCACTCACTCGGGCTCGCGCTCACCTGTCTCAGCTGGGCACGCGCTCTCTTGTGCTCACTCGCGTTCGCGAACATTTTTCTCAACTGAGCTTGCGCTTACTCGAGCTCACGCTTCTCTCTCTGGACTGGGCTAGTGCTCACTCGGGCTTACGCTTCTTTCTCTCGACTGGGCTCACGCTTGAGCTAATTTCTCTCATTTGAGGTCGCGCACACGTATTTTATTGGGGCTCGCGCTCACTTGCACTAGGGCTCACTTCTCTCAGTTGACTCGCGCTGACTTATTTCACTGGGGATGGGGCTTATTCCTAGGGATGTTGCAAATTTAATGTGTTAAGCATGGACGGCAGTATGACTAATTTTGGCTCTGGAAATTTTTGAACCAAATTTTTCTTATAGGCCGAACAATTCACCACTGCATTAAAATAAGTTCATGATTAGGCATGAATACTTACATAATAGAATTTGCTTGCTAACAGGATTGGTAATTCTGGTTTGTGATTATTTTGGACGAATTCATCGCACTCAGATGATTTAGGCATTGTTTCTTAGTGCTGCCGTCGTGCTTTTAGACCAACACTCAAACAAATCTCTTTCTTATTTACTAACACTAAGCTTTTTGGGGGGGGCTTATAAGTTGTTGTCTTGTTCTTAATAAATAAGAAAGTAATTAATTTGATGAGTATTATTCTGCAAGTATGATGACAGCCTTAAGACTTGAATTCTACAACATTCTTAATATTTTATTCTGATATCTCCTAAATGACATTAGTCATATAGCATATTTTCTATTGAGGAACTAGGCCTACTAGTAATCAAAGAACAGTAAATAGCATTTTATTACAAGCTCCTCAAACCCCGTCCACGTTTAACACATTAAACCACACAACTTCCTTATTATTTTATTCTGATATCTGACAACTGATATATAGCATTAGTAGCTCTATTTTCTACTGAACTAGGCCTACAACTGGTCAAAGTCTAGATTTTCACCTTTTCATACCCATCATACGTTTTTCTAAATCAAAATGAAATATATTTCAGATACTTTCAGAAATAGTAAAAAAAAAAAAAAAAAAAAAAAAGGAGACACCTTCGTGTGCTGCAAAATTTCCTGCACTGAGTTTCAGCACAGGAGAGGGGGCTGGATTGCTCTCTTCAGTAAAATAAAGTAGTATTCTTTTGTTTGTCCAAATCTGTTTTCAATTTATATTTTAATATTCAAAATCTACTTCATATTAGTATTCAAAGTCGAGTTTTCATTTCTGTCATATTTTCCGTTTTCCAATTTCCCGTTGCTTATTTATTTTATTCAGGTTTATTTTCCTTTACAATTAAATTAGTTAACTTATAAACGTAATTAGTTATCATTATTGTATTTTTCCTTGCATTAATTATCTTCCGCGACCCTATCAGTCCAGGATCTATGATTCTGTAGGAAAGTTTGAGTATGGAGAATTTTTCTTCATAAGTCTTTATAGTCTGGAGGATCCGTAACAAAATATCAAAGAATCGTGCAATTTATGATACAAGCGTCAAATTTTACACACGGTTTATAGACATCATAAGAAACAATTCTAGGGGTGGAGCCCAAAAATATCACGTGATTTCGTTGAGATAGCCGCCATATTAAAAATGGCCGCTCAGTACATATAAAATAACATTTAATTGTATTGTTTAACATGTTAATGCATTTTAATTTTTAAATTATAATCTATTTTCACTTTTATTCTCTTGATAAAGGTCATTTGACACTTGGCCTGGTAAAATGTTGAATTTAAATGTTTAATTTTGATTGATTTATTTATTTTTATTAGTTGTTTTACAGTTATTTTGACTGCTATTTCTTTCGTCTTTCAGCGTAACCCAAATTTTGTTTTCGATTTATTTCAGAATTGAACTGTAGCTAAAATGAAACGAAATTTCAAACTAATAGACAATACTGAGGTTTCCAAACCACGTGATGAAATCACAAACTGGGATCTTTGTCTTTTTTTGCCAAGAAGTAACAAAGGAGAGACTGACCTGTCCTGGTGATTTTGCTGGTAAATCATCAAATGAAGCTGCTGGGTATTCAACTATAGCAGAAAATTTAGTAAAATTTGAAGAAATAGAGTCACTACCTTCTAGGTTTAACATAAGAAGGCTGGATGAAGGACAAGGTATTAAGCAAACATATATGGATAAAAAGGCAAAATATCATAAAAGCTGCTCTCTGAAATTCAATAAAACTAAATTGAACAGGGCAATTGAAAGAAAAAAGAAGAAGAAAAGTGGAAGTCAAGATAAGTCAGACATATCTGCATCAAGTGAGAAAAATACCAGATCAAAGGACACACTTTCAGTTAGTCAAGGCGGGTGTACATTGTGCTTCTTTTGTGACGAACCAGTGGATGAAAAATCACAGTCATTTCGAAAATCACGAACACTTAAAATTGATAAACGTGTGAGATCATGTGTCCTTTACTCTTCAAGACCACAAATTAATTGCAAAGCTAAGTGCTGGTGATATGTTTGCTTAAGATACAGTGTATCATGCAACATGTCTTGTGGCCCTATATAATCGTGAAAGAGATTTAAAATTAAGATCAGAAGAAGAATACGCTCATACATATGAAAAAAAACGCATTAGCAGAACTTTTAGTGTACATTGAAAGTATTCTTGATGACGACGAAATTGTCCCTGTGCTGCAGTTGAGCCATCTCAAGAAACTCTATTGTCAGAGAATTGAGCAACTGGGCGGTGACCCAAGTACAGTGCATTCAACGTGGCTAAAAGAGAAAATACTTAGTCATTTTCCAGAACTTGAACCCCATGGCGCTGGTCGAGAAGTTTTGCTTGTGAGAAACAGTGATATAGGAGAGAGCCTCAAGAAAGCCTGTTCTCATGATTCTGAGTTAGATGCCATTGTTTTATTTTATGCTGCAAACATAGTAAGACGAGATATTTTTAAACATCCCCAGTTTCAATTTAAAGGGTCATTTGAGGATAAGTACCAAGGTCCTAACATTGAAAACAAAGCGGATTATATGTCCCAAGTTTGTCTCTCTCTTTCCAGCTTTTATCCTTTAAGTGTTTTAAAAAACGTAGAAAAATTTCACAGCATTTAGTCCATTCTCCAAATAGGGAAACGCCGCTACCCCTTTTCGTTGGATGTATGATTCACTCATATACAAGATCAAAACAAATAGTTGGTGTGTTGTTTGAATTAGGACTTAGTTTATCTTATGACAGAATTCTCTGCCTCTCAACAGAATTGGGTAATTCTGCTATAATTCATTTCATGAAAGTAGAGGCAGTAGCTCCCTTGCATTTGAAGAAAAATGTTTTTACTACAGCTGCAATCGATAATATAGATCATAAACCTTCATCTACATCATCTAATACTTCATTTCATGGAACGGGAATATCACTGTTTCAGCAACCAGATATTGAAAATTTGGGTGAAGAACAAGTTGAAGAGCGTGTAGTGCACAACGGAAAAAAGTTGATGAAACTCCCAGAGAGTTACACCTGATGTTGAAATGATTATGCAGTCATTGTGCACTTTCTGACACCAGAAGTTACAGATTCGTTTGTTGACTATGCCGAAAAGTTCATAAACATGATTAGAAATCGATTTAAAGGACAAGTAAAACGTGTTGACGTAGTGTTTGATAACTATAAACCAGATAGCTTGAAGAGTTGTGTTCGTGAAAAGAGAGGAACAGGCATTCGAAGAAAAGTTGAAGCGAATAAAAAGGTGCCTAAAAACTGGAAGGACTTTCTTAAAGTTGATGAAAACAAAACAGAATTATTTCTTTTATTGGTCAAATTTGTAAGTTTAGCAGAATATCCAGGAAAAGTTGTTGTCACTCAAGGAAACTGCCGTTAGTTCACAACTGCGGATTTAAGTCGAATAGTACCATGTTCTCAAGATGAAGCAGACACAAGGATATTTTTACATGCAGCAGATGGTATACTAGACAGGTATCGAAATACACAAGTTTGTACGGTTGACTTAGATGTGGTTGTGTTGGCAGTCAACCATGCAGCTAAGTTGGAATGTGATTGTTTGTATGTATTGTATGGATCAGGAAAACATATGCGTTACATCAATGCTACAGCAATATCAAAGGCACTGGGAAGTGAAAAAAGCTCTGCAATACTTGCTTTTCATGCTTTGACGGGAAGTGACATTACATCTAAATTTGCGGCTAAAGGTAAAATATTAGCTTGGACAGCCTAGAAAGCTTATGATGAGGTTACGTCGGCATTTCAAGTATTATCAAGCGTTCCAGATGTAGAAACCGTGAAGACAGTGTTTCCAATTGTTGAAAAATTTGTTGTATCGCTATATGACCATTTCAGCATAGATAATGACATAAATGTAGTAAAGCAAAAGATGTTTACACGAAAGAATCGTGAGCTTGAGCTTATACCTCCAACTCAAGATGCTTTGCTACAGCATTTACTTCGAACAGCTTATCAAGCAGGACAGATTTGGGAAAGATCACTTGAAAAAGAACCTGAACTTCCATCTCCGAGTATTTACGGATGGACACAAACCGAGGAAGGAAGATGGATACCTCGTTGGATAACAACTCCACTAGTCAGTGAGTCTTCAAGAGATATATTGAAATGTAATTGTTCCAAAGTGTGTTCTGGAAAGTGTAGCTGTTTGAAAGCTGACTTACCATGTACAGCTCTTTGTAGATGTGAAAGATGTGAACGTTGAATATAGGTACACGAAAAAAGACTGTAAATTCCAATTTTACTCTCCTCCATGTTTTAACATGATGTAAAATTCTCAATTTTGTTGTTATGTGATATGTTTTATTGTACAGTTTTGGTATTGCAGAAATCTTATATTCAAACTTCAATTTCCACAAGCTTGATGTGTAAAGTTAGAAAGATAAACTTACACTACTTAATAGTGCTATGAATTCCATTCTCTTAAGTCAAGAACAGACCGTCTGATAGTATTTCTAAGCGTGTATTTGCAATTAGTCACATGAAGAACATATATTTTGATACCCATCACTCTATAGTTATAGCTTTATTTTAAATCTGGTTACATTGGGCGCCATGTTGAAAAATAGCAAACTAAATAAACTAAATTACAAACTAAAATATACAAATGTGTAAACTGTTCATTATTTGGTCAATAATAATTAAAATATTATTGTCATTTGCACATAAAGAGAAAAATATAAGCTATTTTTGAGAAAAAACGCCTTTACGAGATTATTTTTTCAATATGGCCGCCATTATGACAAGAGCGCCAATTTCGATTGGCTCCAACCCTAATATTGTTGTTTACACATCAATTATTGTGTACTGTAAATTTCATACTTGTATCATAAAGTGCACGATGATATGACCGATCCTCCAGACTATTAGTAGGAGCCTTACTAATTACTTTTTACTTGGGTGGACATCCGACACCTGGTACGTTTTCCGCGTATAACGTCATCAAATTTGGCGGCTACTTAATTATAAAAATGTTCAAATCTAGGCTAACATTGGACTGATTAACATGTAATTTCGTTCTTTTCATTCAGAATTGCTTAGCAGGGGTTCTAGTACGTATCTTTTTACTAAGATGAATACCCGATATTTCTCTGGGATGACGTCATCCAAGATGGCGGCTGCTCAATCACAAAAATGTTCATATCTTGACTAATATTGGACTGATTAACTTCCAATATCTTTCTTTTCTCAAGATTTGCTTAGTAGGGGTTGTAGTAAATATTTTTCTTACTAAAAAGAACATTCAACACATTTCTCTGGGATGACGTCATCCAAGATGGCGGCTGCTCGATTACAAAAATATTCACATTTCTGGTAATATTTTACTGAAATTAACACAGAATTTCATTATAATTTGTCATTCCTGTTCAACAAATGTTGTTGTAACTAGTTTCAATTTAGGTGGTTATCCGACAAATTCTCCACATGTTACATCATCCAAGATGGCGGCTACTCAGTCACAGAAATCTTTATATCGCTGGTAATATTGGACTAATCAACATGAAATTTTGTTAGTATGTTGTAATTACTATTGGTGAAGCGAATATCTCTAAAGTCGCAATTCACTTTAATTCTAATATAGTTCCAGATAAGCTAAATATGCACTATTTAAATAGTATTTATAATATATTAAACCATTTTTTAAAATCGCATTTAATATTTTATCATTCTTAAACTACATTAATATTCAACAGAGACATTCACAACAACACATATATCTATTCCTCTTATTAATATCGAGGACTAAAAATCGAACTAATTTTTTAATCCAGTCAAGTATGTGCACTATCAAATACTTTTAACTGAAATACGTTGTAACACAATAAATAATTAGTAAGATAATAAATTTATAAACAGTTGCGTTCATTCTGATTTTATAAATATTAATAACATAATATTAATAGCCTTATCTAAAAATCAATCTGTTTACAATATGAGGTGCATCAGAAGTTTTAAATTGTACTATATAAAAAACAGAATAAAATATACTTCACTGAATATCACCGCCAAATTTTTAAGATTTTATCTTAAAAGGATTTTACAAATTGAATGCGACTCTTTTACACTTGCGAAAAGGAACAACATATTACCATAATTTTTCTTACAAATGGATGAGAATTTTGCACATGTCAAACAAGTACATGCCACAACAAATTCATTAGGATACTTCTGTTTTTTTTTTTTTTTTTTTTTTTTTTTTGTTTTTTTTCATCAAACAATCTTCTGTCACTTCGAAACCAAAATCCCAAAGGTCTAAATGAACAATTGTGTCATCAATACAGTGAAGTTGAAGGTATGTATAAAAGTAAGATTTTAATAAGTGTCCTTTAATACTCCTGCTTGTGGGTGGCAAGCCGTCAGATGTCTTATTTTCTTTTCCATGATGGGACCGACAAACTCTGAATTCATCTATAGATCGCAGTGGGGTCGTTTCTTCAGTACCTGTACTAAATATTCTAGGCTTTTTTCCACACCATCCCAGTCAGTCAAAATTTTCCAAATATATGTTCTATGCAGAATGAATAGCTGCTTTCTTGGTACGGAAATTACTAATGCACGACCCTGACAGTGCATGGATAGTTGGAAGCAATTTGGAAAGGTCTTCTCCCATTTTTCAGTAAATGGTATGAACAGGCAAAAGTCGTATGTAATCAACTATTCGATTGCGCACCCACATTTCTTGTAAACCAATTCGATGAAGAGTAGGCCAATGCTACAATGCTAATACATTATGTCAGTGTCAGCACTAATGACAACAATTTTAGTGAACTCACACTGGGATACATGCTTAGAATGAAATATCATTCTACAGTTAGCTTTCTCTACTAATAAGCACTTTATTTCTGGATTATTAACTTGCATTCCATTTTTCACAGATGTACAGGCGAATATTATCTCATCGTCAGTGAAGCCACTAACATGTGGTTGGTAGCACATGGTGCTTCAATCAAAAAAGGTATCAATATTTTTTTCAATTACCTGTAGTAATAGCAGTTTGCTCCTTGACGATTCTCAGAAACTATTAAGTTATACGAGCAATGGAATGTCTTCGCAGATGTGAGCTATATGTATAACAGAAGCAATATTTTACTATCGCATTCTCTCGCGTTCTTTGGTGATAGTTTGTGGTGCTATCAAACACATAATGGACCCTTCATAGTTCTTCGAGATGTTCTTACGTAAAGTAAGAAGAAGCTACTAAACTAAAAGTTTTCTTGTCAGTTTTCATCACTTTTCAGGTAGAATTCATAACATGCACGAAGTAACAAGTTTCCCAATCCATTTGGAACATGAGATCGTTACTGTGATGCTGAAAAATGTTCTTGCTTCTTTCAGTAACGCTCTTTTTGTGGCTTTCTCATAAATCTTTCTTCATCGATGAGTAGAAAATTATTTAAATGTGCAAGTGAAATCACATATACAGTAAAATCATTTAAAAATAGCCTTTAGAAACTCAGCTCTTGGACACTCAGTAATTTTATATTTCTAGTGTAACAAGGTTATGTGATTTTTTTTTTTGGTTGCAAATAACACACAAATGATGTTTAGAAGTTTGAGGATTGTGGTGACGTGCTCGTTTCTTTGAGGATTTGCAAACAGTTTCCTTTCCATTTGGTAAAGAAGTATTTTCCATAGTCTCACTTGTTAATCTTTCCTTCTCCCTTTCAAGCTGCAAAAGTGTCTTTTTATACTGTCAGGTAGTTACTGTTTGTAACATGCATTATTCAGATTATAGTAAAATAGTGTTTCCACATTTATAGCGCACAAACGTTTACAAACAATGTAATTTCGCACTTGACCAGCTGCCTTGACATTTACTCTGCCATTTTCAGTAGTTAATACACTATGATCACTTAGCATCCATATTTTCATTTCAAAAGCCTGAGGGAAAAGGAAAAAAACTTAACATCTAAATTAAGAGGACAGTTGAAGTATTTTATAGATTTATACTTACTACTGCAACAGGTACGAAAAAAATAAATATTTGATTACGTCATGCCTGGTAAATGTTTTGAATTAAGTTAAGTTAAGAGTACTTACTACGTCACCTACTGTTTTCCTTGAAAACCGAAACAAATTTTCATGTTGATTAGTTCACTATTACCAGCGATATAAAGATTTCTGTGACTAAATAGACGCCATCTTGGATGATGTTACATGTGGAGAATTTGTCGGATGACTACCTAAATTGAAACTAGTTACAACAACATTTGTTGAACAGGAATGACAAATTATAATGAAATTCTGTGTTAATTTCAGTAAAATATTACCAGAAATGTGAATATTTTTGTAATCGAGCAGCCGCCATCTTGGATGACGTCATCCCAGAGAAATGTGTTGAATGTTCTTTTTAGTAAGAAAAATATTTACTACAACCCCTACTAAGCAAATCTTGAGAAAAGAAAGATATTGGAAGTTAATCAGTCCAATATTAGTCAAGATATGAACATTTTTGTGATTGAGCAGCAGCCATCTTGGATGACATCATCCCAGAGAAATATCGGGTATTCATCTTAGTAAAAAGATACGTACTAGAACCCCTGCTAAGCAATTCTGAAAGAAAAGAACGAAATTACATGTTAGTCAGTCCAGTGTTAGCCTAGATATGAACATTTTTGTGATTAAGTAGCCGCCAAATTTGATGAAGTCATACGTGGAAAACGCACCAGGTGTCGGATGTCCACCCAAGTAAAAAATAATTAGTAAGACTCCTACTAACGATTTATGAAGAAAAATTCTCCATACTCAAACTTTCGTACAGAACCATAGCTAGATCCAGGACTATATAAAATGGGCTGATTAATGGCGTACTCTCCGATCCAATTTACACCCCTGATACAGTTGTTAAAATTAATCGGAATTTTCTAACTTTTCTTATTACAGCCCAACTACACCTATCAGAATCGATTTTTGTTAAAATAATGTATCGTATCAATTTTCATTGTTTCTCTTTTCTGAATCAACGTGAATAGAGCTAATATTTAGTTACAAAATAATGTATTTTCTTATATCTAAATAGAAGTACCTGGCACGTTAATACTGAAACTTTGTTAAAACACTTGCTTTACCAAAATGAATTTAACCAGTAAACAAGACATGTTGTTTATCCAGCTGAAATTTGCAATAGGTCTACTGTTGACTGATTAAATGATTATCGTTTAGCGTTCCCTTTCATCAGCGAGGCTTTATGAGACGTGGAGTTAAAACTCATAGAATCCGAACCACTGTCGTTCAAAAGTCTCCCACCGGGAATCGATCACCAAATACATGCTTGCTAGCCACTAGACCAGCGGTAAAGGCTTGTAATAATGTTGTTCAATTATTTTTATTAGGAATAAATTATAGGTGATTTTATTGTCGTTTAGTCAACGTAACGATGTCCAAATTACAGTATGATATAGTGATTGTGAATGTGATAGTGCAAGTATTGAACCATTGATGTGGTCCACAATCCAGCTTACAACCTCTGAACTCCTGTCACCAAGTCAGCTTGCGTTTGCACACGGCAACGATAATATCGGTGGAAGCACCGATAATGTCGGCGGTGAAATTGACTTCAATATATTCAAATCGTAGCTTGCACACGCCACCGATATTATCGGCCGATCCTCCGACACGCAGATACTGTCAGCCAAGCCCCCGATACTGTCGACGGTATCGCCGACACCGATTTTGTCGGGGACAATGTTTTCTTATGATTGGATGCACACGCCACCGATAATGTCGGCCGGCCAGCGGGTTAGATGAAGAGAGTGAGTGACAAGGCGCTGTGTATTTTTGTTTCGTTTTTTGTCTTTGGAATTTTGTTGTTTCCATTTTTCTATTACAATTGTATAATAATATTATTATTATCTTGTCCTATAAACAACTTCGGAACAGATTATTTTTTTTACAGTCTCTGTTTTGGAGTAGCTAATTCCCTTTATTAAATAAGTATAAAATGTGAGAAGTCTGAAGAGTACTGGTTTCCATCTAAATAGCTATAACCAAATAGAATATAGGAAATTTAGATAACCAATTCCTTGATTATTTTCCACTACTTTTTTATTTTTGTTCTTTCTCTCTCTCTCTCACACACACACACTCTTTGATGGTATATTTTTTAATCTATTAATGCATTTAAATTTTAATACATTCTGGAAATTAATTTAAGCGTAATTTTCAAAGTTTGATACACAGAGAACATAAGCATATGGAAAAAATCCTGATTATTATTACTTCCTTTTATTTTCATCAGAATTGTGTGCAGATCACTTTTCCCGGTCCCACTCAATAAGCAATGATTGAATAGAATATTTGTTGACAAGTCAAAGTAGAATTATTATTATTTTGAAACGAAACCAGCACAATCAAACACTCTTTCCAAAGCTCCAAGGACAAGTTACTCATTTGGAATTTTCTTGATTGTGATCTCAACAATAGGGATGTGACTTCATGCTTCACTTGTTGCAGATTTTTTCTCTCACTTCCAAAAGTATCCCAAATCCCCCATTTTAAAAAAGAATTTGTGGAATGGCAATTGAAAGCAAAGACCAAAGCTATGTATCCAAGTTTTCCCTCTCCTCTTTGTACCGTGATAGACCCTCTGATAGAGTTCTGCAGTTTAGCTACAGGCTACAGTGACTGGATAAAAAGGTTGTGTATTATTGCATTCTTACCTTTCTAGTTTTGCTTAGATTTTTAGAGATGGCAGGAACTTTTCCATTCGATATTTTATCCCTTATTGAACTTGTGGAATGTAGACCTTGCATATGGGATAAGATAACAGACTCTTTCAAGGACAGAATTGAAAAGCAAAATGCATGGCGAGAAGTTCATGCAAGCCTTGTCTAGGATTTTGAGTTCATGGACAAAAAGAAACGAGAAACGACAGGTATGTATGCAACAGCGCAAATCTGTCTTCAACATTGCGGGAGGGGGGACGGGTAAGATCGTTCCCATTCTATATATATAGCGATGTTCAAAATATTTCTGTAGTCGAGAAACGATGCTGTGGAGGATCAGGAGAGCAGAGTTGTCTTCAACATTGGGAGGCGGACAGATTTTAGGCTTATTCTGAGTGGGCATTAATTTCATCTCACTTTCCTTTCTAGCGATCGGACACAAATAATCAAATTTCTCTCCCAAAAAACACATTTCAAATCGGATTATTGGGGGGACTCCAGTTCCAAGATTGGAGGGGACATGTCCCTTTCATTCCCCCGGGATTTGCGTCAGTGTATGTATGGAGCAATGTAAAACAGAATTACTAATTCGAATCTTATCATTTAATCTACTATGACATTAGTGTAAATTGCATGGAAAACAAAATAATATACATACAACGCCAGCATCGATGTTCCTAGCATCATTGAACCACAAGGATTGTATCGAAATGATGGTAAAAGACCGGAGGGAAAAAGCCTAGCAATACAGAGAGGAAATGCAGTCAGCATTTTAAAATCCTTCCCATCAGTACAAGAGCTGGATGAAATTTTTTACTTAAAATAAGTAGTATAAACATGGTGATGGACAGCGATTTGTTTTTCTAAGTTTATTTAGTAAATCCGTTCTATTTCCCTTTATATTTCTTCGCTGGCATTATATTCTTATTTCAATTTTTTATCATTAATTCCGAAAAGATTTGCCTAAGATATTGAACTTAGACGGACTTCTTTCTTTTTTTTAAATTTATAGTGCAAACTGTGGTCTCCAGTTCCTGTTCTGTGTTCTGGTAACATTGAATGTGTTTGTCGTTGTCAAAAATGGAGTGCTAGGTATAGAAGTGTGTGATAAAATAGATTTTTTTACGTTTATCAGATGTTTAAACATGATATATGCGACTGGTTCACAAAATGTAATTATAATGTATATTTCATAAAAAATAAAATGAGTATATACATACAATATGTAACAGTGTTTCAACAAAAATTAAAACTAATATAGTTTGCAATGTACCGCAGCATCAATTCTCATCGAAACGAAAATAATATGTTTACGGCATCTATTTAAAACGGTACTGTTAAATCTAACATGTTTAAGCATAGGCCTATTTTTTCTAAGTTTTGTACTGTCCTCCACACCTCTTCAGAACAGTTTTTGTAGTCCTTGTTTTAAAAAATAATTTTCCCATTTTTTTTATTTGTTTTCATATATGGAGAAGATTTTTGTGTGTGTGTCGTTTTCTTCGCTCATCACCTGCAACGATATTGTCGGGGCTTCCACCGATATTGTCGGCGACGTGTGCAAAGTACGCCGACTCCGACACCGATATTATCGGGGCTTCCTGCGATTTTGCCGGTATCGTGTGCAAACACACTTAACTTTAAGTTTCGTTGTATTGCCAAGCCCCGAGGCTCATTCATTGTCGTGCTCTGTAGATAATAGCTATGTATCCGAGACCATGCTTCGAAACCATACTTGTAAATTATTTTCAGTCTTTTATCAAAATACTTTTGGCTTACGGTCCAAAGCCCTATCAAATAACTATGATGTAATTTCAAACACCGAAAGTTTTTTTTTTTTTTTTTTTTTTTAACAGACTCTCATATTGATGGACAATTCTTTGCTAAAAGATACCAAGTTTTTCGTCAAGACAGAAATCTTGGACTATCAGATAATTCTAAAAGAACGGTTGTAATCACTAGCGCAAATCCTGGGGGGACGAGGGGGACATGTCCCCCCAATCTTCGACCTGGAGGCACTGTTCCCCCCCCCCCCCAATAATCTGACGTGAAAAGTGCTTTTTGGGATAAGTGTGATGATTTGTGTCCGACTGCCACAAAGGAATGTAAGATGAAATTGATTTCTCTTGGCTTTTCCATTTTCTTAAAAGAAAAGATCCTATTCTGTAGTATTTCAAACAGAACTTCGTGCTGTAGTGCGTTTAGTAGTCACATCAATATGTATTAATTCCACTTCCGGTACTTGGGCACAAATTGCAATAAATGCCAGAGGAGGATCTGTCCCTCTCCTCATGCTGGAAAGTTGTCTCAGGTGTAGATACGGGCACAAGTTTCGGGGAAATGGGGGGACATGTCCCCCCAACATTGGAACTGGAGGCTCTCCCAATAATCCGATTTGAAAAGTGCTCTTTGCAGATAAGTGTGATGATTTGTGTCCCACTGCCACAAAGGAAAGTGAGATGGAGTTAGCTTCTCTTGGCTTTTCCATTTTTAATGAAAATGAAGGTGTGCGACTGTGCATGACGTAATCTGATGTGAAATCTTATCTCCTCCTCAACCCTAGGCCCTAGCACACGAAGAGTATATAGACTACCCAATGTCAGTAGAACCATCTTTCCAATAAATGCGCATTTCATCTATTTGTAGTATCAGCCTAGGCATCTACTCAAGCTTCGTAAGCTAACTTTATGGCCTATGGAACACAGAGGTTCAATGCCGCGTTCACAAAAGCTCTCCACTGACTTCTATCCTTAGCAAACTGGATCAAGTTTCTACTTTGTATTCCTATTAATGAGAGATCCATCTTAATAATGTCCTCCCATCTGCGCCTACGTCTTCCTAATGGTCGTTTTCTGTTTGGTCTTTCAGTCAAGAATTTCAAAGCGTTTCTACTTTCTTCCATTCTAGCTACATGAACTGCCCACCTAAGCCTCCTAGACTTGATGACCCTAACATGTTTGGTAATCCGTATAAATTATGTAGTTCCTCGTTGTGAAGTTTCGCCACTCCCCATTCCCGTTCCTCTTGGGTCCGAATATTCGTCTCAGGATCGTGTTCTCAAATACTTTCAGTCTATGTTCTTCCCTCAGAGTAAGCGACCATGTTTCGGAACCATACAGAACAACAGGCATGATTATCATTTTATATATTTTAAGCTTCAAATTCCTCGACAGAATTCGCGACGACAAGAGATTTTGAACTGAATAATAACACGAATTCCCTGTTTTTAGTCGACATTTAATTTCTTCATGAATATGATTTTTGTCTGTTAATATTGATCCTAGATATTTGAAAGTATCCACTTTATCGAAAGTATTATTTAATATTTTAACGCATTCATAATTTGCCGTATTACGGTCCCAATGCACTTCCATGTATTTAGTTTTCTCTGCATTTACTTCTAAACCCATGTCCCTGCAAGCGTTTAATAAGACCTCTTTTTGTTGTTCTTGTTTTGCTGGCATTTCTTTCTGTTGTTCTCCTATAATCCCCTATTAAATATACATCATCAGTTGAACAATAATGGCGACAAAGCATCTCCATGTTTCATTCCATTCTCGACGTGAAAGCTCGTGGATAAAAATTTTCCTACCCGGACTTTACTTTGGGATTCATTTAAACATGCTTTAATTAATCTAATTAGCTTTTAAGGTATTCTAAATTTTGTAAGAACGTTGAACAAAGTTTCTCTCCTAACCGAGTCGTAAGCGTTTCTAAAATCAATAAATAGTTGATGTACCGGGGTATTGTATTCTCACTTCTTTTGGAGTATTTGGCGAATGGTAAATATTTGGTCGATAGTTGATCGATTTCGTCTAAATCCGCACTGATAATCCCCAATAATTTCATCTACGTATGGGGTCAATCTTGCTAATAGAATATTTGAAAGGATTTTATAGGATGTTGACAGAAGAGAGATGCCTCGATAATTATTACACTCAGTTTTGTCGCCTGCTTGCGGATTGGAAAAATGATTGATTCTTTCCACTCTTGTGGCAATTCTTCCTTGTTCCAGATAAGGAGGATGCGTTTGTGTATCTTGTTCCACAATATTTCGCCTCCAGCTAAAATTAACTCAGCCAGAATTTCGTTTACACGCGGAGATTTGTGTTTTTTTAATTTCTTATAGTGATTTCTACTTCTATTGGGTTGGGTTCTGGAATATACGGTTCTGCGGTGTGTATCTCCCTTTCTCCACACACGTTAGTTTTTTGCTGCGTGTTAAGCAAATCGTCAAAGAAATCTTTCCATCTATTTAAAATGCTGTCTATATCGGTGAGAACTGTTCCGTCAGCTTTCTTTAATATAAGCACGAGATTGATAGCCTTTCTTATATTCGTTGATCCCTTTATACATGTTCCGAATGATTTTATTTTTACTATTATCTTCAAGTTCCTTAGTTTTAGCTTCCAAAAAATTGCGTTTCTTTTTTCTAAAAGTTTTGGAAGTTTCCCGCCTGATGTCTACGAAATTTTGTGTAGTTATTTCATTTGGATTTTGTAGCCAACGTAATTTTGCCTGTTTTCTCTTCTTGGTAGTTTAATGCATTCCTGGTCCAACCATGGTTTGTTCCTGCGTATTTCCACGTGTCCCAATTTTTCTTTTGAGAGAGGATGCTTCGTAACGAAAGAAAAGAATTCAATTAGTGTGGAATATTTTTCTCCATACTCCTAAGGTTACATCTGTTAACTAAAGAGAATATGACATGCGTCAGATTTCTGTAACGATTCCTGTAATGCTATTGAGATTATCATCATTTTGCTCAAATAAGAGTATTGTGGCGTCATACATAATTGATATTCTTTCTTCGTAGTTTTGGGGAAGTCATTATTTATATTATTATAAAACAATTTTAACGTGGATCTTTGTGGGTGCCTAATTAGAAATATACCAATTATAAATATGTATGTATTCAGATTTCAGAATTTGTTCAGGGCAGTGATTTGTAATACTGATATGTACTACTACTTCATCTGCATCGCCTAATATATAATATACTCTACAACAGGTTCACCTCAGATTCATCTACCGTAATATGAGTTTCATCTCCCTTCCCTAGAATAAGCCTCAAATCTGCCCACCTCCCAATCTTAAAGACAACCAATGGCGTATTTAGGATTTTGTTTCGAGGGTCTATGCCCAACACTAGGAAGGAAGTGGGCAATTGCCCACCTGAGTTTGAGAATTAAATATATTTTAATTTATGCATAAATTGAAGTTATAATGGCAAGAATTGCAAACCGATAAATCCTATATGATATGATACAAAAATTTACGAGTGAATCTAACCCTTTATTCTATTCATACAAGAAAAAGGAAGCATCCTCTTGGCCTACCTAATTTTCCGGGCTAATTATTCCTCCATTTTGATTTTTTTTTAAATTCAAACATTTCCTCCTTGAAATTTGAAAATTTTGAGTAGGAACCCGTCTGGGACCCTGTGGAGGACCCTGGGACAAATATTTTTACTTTCAATCATTCCACTTTCGAAATGATGATTCACTTGTTTTCCTGTTTTGACATCTGTTGCACCATTTCAGATTTATGAGGGTGGCCATAGACTTTACAATGGTGGCTTTGCTGACATTTTGACCGGCCGCCATTTTTCACATGGTAATTGTAGAGAGTAGAGACTTGTTTCGTCTTCGTTCATTTCCCGACAGCTTTCCAATGATATGATACTTGATCTTGTCACCATTTGCAAATTTTGAGTTGAACCCAGCCTGGGACCCTGCGGGTGGCCCTGGGACAATTGCTTTGATACATTGTACTTTTAAATGATCAAACATGTGTTTTCCTCTTTTGGCATCTGTCCTACCGTGTGCGATTTCTAGGATCTTGGAACGGATTTTCTAGACTCCCTGTATATTAATATAACTCGCCTAGTATATGCATTTGGAAAATTTTTATTACAGTTTCGTAATAGGTGTCATTAGTACTTTCGATTTGTGTATAAACCATCTTCCACTTCGATATATAATCTCCCTCTCTTCCCTTTGGTGTTACTCAAGATGGTCGACTCGAATCACAACAACGGTCGAAAGTATGAAAGGAGAAACGAAAGAAAGTATCAACTAAAATAAAGAAACAAGACTGGAATGGACGAAAGAAATAAAAAAGAACGCAGTTCTTATATTGAATGAAATTTGACAAATACAGTATTATTTCTGAATAAAGAACATAAGAAAATGGAAAGTCAATGAAATTCTTAGAAATTATAAGGATTATTATCATTATATTGCGAGCGGTGATAATGATTAGAAATAATGTAAGTAAAAGGCTAATAGTCACCGCAAGGAACAAACCTCATCACTAGAAAGTACTTTCGAAGAACACCGTCAGCCTAGACACACTTTAATCCTTTTCGAAGTGTACCTAGGCTGATGATGAAGGCGATGTTCTTCGAAAGTACTTCCTAGTGATGAGGTTTATTTCTTGCGATGACTATTACTTACATTATTTATAAGGATTATTATTGTACGTGGAATGCGAAAAAGTAACAAATTTATTTCAGAGGGACTTAAGCCTGATAGCTCTCCCTAAATACACCACTGCTTACCACAATATCTAAAGAACACAAAAAATTCAAGAACGAGATACATAATTCTTTTTGTAGATATACGTAGATTATTATAGTGTTTTTGAATATTTAGAAAGTAGGTCATAAAATGTACGTATTTTTAGTGTAATCTATGCTCCTATTATTTTATTGTTACTTTCAATTGGTATTTTGAGTACTGCATTTTACTTTTCATGCTTTGTAATTGGGTATATTAATGTTTTTGACGTGTCCTATATATTTGGTCTTTGTAACCCTTATGTAAAAAAAGGACTATCATAAACTTAGCTGAACTAAAGGAACACATTTTTAATACAAGTCTAATTTATAAATTAATTAACTTTTATTGAACATTTTTAAGGTAATCAGTTATGATTCCAATCGAGGAGGTGTGAGTGTGATAACTGAGAAAGGAGAAGTTACAACAAGTTATCTCCTAATACAGCACGCTGAGGTCTCAGATTCTGGGAAGTACTCTTGCAGTCCTTCGAATGCAGATGTTGCCAGTGTGAGAGTTCATGTGTTAAATGGTACGTAAATTTATATAATAACCAATAATTGTCAATATTCATGATTACTGAATAAGCTTAAATAATATATAGATTTAGTGGCTGACCGTAGGTAAGACCCTATACTTCTTAGAATAACATAACCTGAAAATCTATTTGGATCTGAGGAGTATCTCGGTTTGTAATATTGATTCGTATCACATACTTCCCATCTTTATCGTTAATTGCTTTTTGTATGAATAAATCGTAAAAAGTATACAAAATTGCGATTCATTCTTGGGAAATAATCTTTATTTTAACTTATTGCACGAGATGTGTGATATCATTACATGTCAATGATACCACACTGTAAATTCCGGAAAGAAAATCCAGCATTGGCGAATACTCATGTGAATAACAAATTTAATCACACAGAAAATGTGAGAAGTGTGTCCAAACAGCAATCGATTTACAGGTCGTTGACAATTCATACAGCAATTAAAGATATATAGTATAGGCAAATTAGGGTTGGAGATGGAAAAAAATATTAGAAAGGAAATATTCATTTAACACGTTCTATGGACTCCTCTGATACTCTACAGAAAAATCATTTAAAAAATCCAACGTGGGCAACCACCTGAAATGACGTCATCAATATGGCAGCCACACCACTACGACTACTTATGCTTATGCGGTAATTATCTCATTACAGAACTGAGATACAAACTTCGTTCTGGTGCCAAATTAAAGATAAATCATTATTTAAGTGATTTCAGCTAATATCGTTCTTAAGTGTGGCCGCCATTTGTAAATATGGCGGTTATTATCTTTAAAAAATATTTTTTCCGTTTCATTTTATTTGTTTTATAGTAGATTACCATGAAACTATCACATATACTGAAAAACACATCGAAGTAAACGTTATAGAGTAGAGTATCATCTTTCTAAGGATACCAATATTATTTCTGTATCTTAACAATTAAGCGAACTAGTCCATTTTATGTAGCGCAAGGTGTTGATTTTCCGGCAAAAAGGTTTCGAAAACAAACTTTTAACGCATTTTTAAACTGCTGAGACTCCTGAGAAAATCGTCAAAAATAGTAAATGGGCAACTATCTGAAATGACGTCAACAATATGGGGGCCATGCGAATACATTCATTTATGCTAATACGATATTATCTCATCACAGAGTCAAGATAAGAACGTCGTTCTGGTGCCAAGTTAAAGGTACGCCATTCAAATGATTTTAGTTAATATTGTTTTTATGTGTTACCGTTATTTTTAAATATGCCGAGTATTATCTTAAAAATTAATTTACTCAGTTTCATTTTATTTGTTTCAAATCAGATTACTATGAAACTACCAAATACGTACATACGAAATATTTTTAGTATTTTAAAGTAATATTGATATCGCTAATTTACTTGGGTTTGTAATGGCAAAAAGTCTGCATTTTACATTATGATATTATCAAACAATATTATTATTTAAAATAGCAAATATTAAACATTTTACTGTTATAAAATAACACATATTTAAAATTTTGTTTAACAACGTAATACATAACCCAACATACGTAACGTAACACATATATTTAATCAAAATTTAGAAGTCATTTAGTGCATTACAAATTAGATAACCTAGCTCTCTACAGTTGCGTTTTAACTGTTTCATTCATTAATGTTTCTAAATCGTTTAAAAGATGGTTTCGAATTTTTTCAATATCATAACAAATATAGTCGCCGTCTTCTAATGAATTTAATACTAGTTTATTTGTGCATGATTCTCCCGCACATTCACCACACATTGATGTGCAGTGGAGTTCTCCGTTTCGGCACTCAGTTTCTGGAACAGTCACTTTTGCATTCACACCGAACGAGATGCAGTAGATTATTTGGTGCGGGTGGCAAAGTCGATGCCACGGATATGTACTGTCTCGCCTCTATTTTCCATCCCCATTTGTCATGCGAAAAGTGATTTCTCTTAAACTCTTGTATCTGATGATGCACTAGAAAACTGCTGGCGAGCTCCTGCTGAACTTTGAAGGAGGCCTGAGAGATTCATGATGTAATTCGGTGTTGTTTTTTTAAGCAATAGTTTGGATATATTTCTTAAATCTCGTGCTATCAAGTCCATCTGTTATTTTTCCGCCGTACAATTTCATAATAAACGCTTCTCCAACGTAAATAAAAATACGTTTAAATTAATACAACGGAAATTTATCCTTTCCTAAAAATAAAAGAAATAAGTAAGAGGAAATGGTCTCAGAGTGTTATTGGGAAAACATTTGGAAACGCGACCCTCAAAAGCATAACCGAAGTATTCACATTAGATGCGTTATTTTTTTGACCATGATCGGTGATGGTCAAATTTGATTTCTTGGCTGTGTTTGACAAGAACTGCTCTTGTGGAGCGACACGACGTTCAATTCTGTTACTTTCAGTTTTGCACTATCTGGCCTCCCAAGAGTTCTTCGTACATGCAAAATATATTTTGTAATTGGTTCTTCATACCCGTTGAAAACACCAGCCATATTGGTTTCGTATTGACTGTTTATGTATTCGAGGTACCTATGACAAATTTCACCATAGATAGCAGGGCGGGGCCAATGTAGTTGATGTAAAAGATCACCATGATTGAGAAGAAATCGCGAATTCTTGGGAAAGGTATTGCTAGGTCACACATCTGGTCAATGAAATGTTTACCTTCGACTTCGTTCCTTTACCCAATCCAACATTGTCGAATAGAGTTTCGGATAAATGGAGATAATTCGTACCTCAGGGAAAGTACTTGCTCACTCCTTACAACACAGCCAACACGGTGAAAGAGTTGGTTTGGGCTGACTATCACCGGATTCTGGTCAAGAAATAACGTATTCTCCCTTGTCACCTAACGTGAATAATTCGGTTTTGCGTTTGATGGTCACGTTTTGAAATGTTTTCCCAATAACACTCTGAGAACATTTCCTCTTACTTACTTCTTTTGTTTTTAGGAAAGGATAAATTTCCGTTGTATTAATTTAAACGTATTTTTATTTTTGTAGGAGAAGCTTTTATTGTGAAATTGTACGGCGGAAAAATAACAGATGGACTTGATAGCACGAGATTTAAGAAATATATTCAAACTGTTGCTTAAAAAAAACTAGTATTAAGTTCATTAGAAGGCGGCGATTATATTTGTTATGATATTGAAAAAAATTCGAAACCATCTTCTAAACGATTTAGAAACATTAATGAATGAAACAGTTAAAACGCAATTGTAGAGAGCTAGGTTATCTAATTTGTAATGCACTAAATGATTTCTAAATTTTGATTAAATATATGTGTTATGTTAAATAAAATTTTAAATATGTGTTATTTTATAACAGTAAAATGTTTAATATTTGCTATTTTAAATAATAATATTGTTTGATAATATCATAATGTAAAATGCAGACTTTTTGCCATTACAAACCCAAGTAAATTAGCGATATCAATATTACTTTAAAATACTAAAAATATTTCGTATGCGCGTATTTGGTATTTTCATAGTAATCTGGTTTGAAACAAATAAAATGAAACTGAGTAAATTAATTTTTAAGATAATACTCGACATATTTAAAAATGGCGGTATCACATAGAAACAATATTAACTAAAATCATTTGAATAGTGTACCTTTAACTTGGCACCAGAACGACGTTCTTATCTTGGCTCTGTGATGAGATAATATCGTATAAGCATAAATGAATGTATTCACATGGCCGCCATATTGTTGACGTCATTTCAGATAGTTGCCCATTTACTATTTTTGACGATTTTCTCAGGAGTCTCAGCGGTTTAAAAAAATGTGTTAAAACTTTGTTTTCCAAACGTTTTTCCGCCTTTGATTGTAAAAATATTCTCACATGTTTAGTGTAATCTAAGTGCTGAGAAATCAACACTTTGCGCTATATAAAATGGACTAGTTCGCTTAATTGTTAAGATACAGAAATAATATTGGTATCCTTAGAAAGATGATACTCTACTCTATAACGTTTACTTCGAGGTGTTTATCACTATATCTTATAGCTTCATAGTAATCTACTATAAAACAAATAAAATGAAATGGAAAAATATGTTTTAAGATAATAACCGCCATATTTAAAAAGAGCGGCAACGCTTAAGAACGATATTAGATGAAATCACTTAAATAATGCTTTATCTTTAATTTGGCACCAGAACGAAGTTTGTATCTCAGTTCTATGATGAGATATTATCGCATAAGCTTAAGTAGTCGTAGTGGTGTGGTCGCCATATTGATGACGTCATTTCAGGTGGTTGCCCACGTTGGATTTTTTGGGATTTTTCTGTAGAGTATCATGGGAGTCCATAGAGCGTCTTAAAATGAAAATTTGCTTTCTAATATTTTTTCCCGTTTCGAGCCATTTTTGGCTCAATTTTCCTATGCTAATAGAATACCTACTGTATAAAAGACGTATCAGTAGAAACATCACTATTTCCATTATACTTTTCACATCAAAAATCAATTCTACCACATGAATATCTTATATGGGCTAAAACAGAATGAATACAGCTAACAAGGCATTTTTTGAAAACTCTTTGAGCCTACTAATAATGAATTTGTAATACACCATAATCCTTTCACTAAGAAAGTGATGTTTCACATGTACCGCATCGCTACCAAAAAGAAAACTATCTCATATGCAGGTGAATAGCTAAGCACAGTCATCAAGTGGAACGATATACCGTATATTAACATTATTAGGCGTAATTTTAACCAGACAAGTAGGTAGGAATTTATTTCGGGGTGGGGTTATTCATCAATATGAGGGTAAAATTATATTGAAATTTGTAAAATCACCCCTAAACTTGACTAAATTCACAGAAAAGTCGGTATTAAGGGGGTTCGAACCCATAAAACTCCTCTGCGTACACCCCTGACCGTAACCAAAAATCTGATCTCGTTTATGATTGCAAAACTCACTAGTACTGGAACAATGTCTTTTGATCCTGTGCGTGGACCATCATTCTAAAGTCGCTTTTTTTTACAGAGACCTGATTCTGTTCCGAGGGTTGTATAAGTACATCAGTATGGAGTTATGTTTGAAAACCATTCTGCTTCTGATCCTCTGAAAAAACTACAGACGTCCATTTGCAAAGTTGGGTGAAGAGCTATTGTTTCTCACACACGTCCTTTCGTTATTTTTTGATGCGTACTACAATGTTTTGGTTTGAATCGGCAACGGCGTATCAGGAGATATTTTTCTTTGTTCTGTAACACAATCTGTTTGTCTGCTTACTCGTTGTGATCTTTTCTTAAGTAGTAATCGTCAAATACGAGGTCGATCCGGGAGGCACCGTGAGCAATAGCAGTTGTGTAAGATATGTAAGTAAAATAAGAAAACTTTTTTGATCTTCAGGCATGATTTTCCTTAGGCAATTCATTACATCGTAGATGAAACAAGTATTTTCATTTAAGTTTCAACCACAAGAATGAATACTGAAACCCTTTCCTCTACCTCTCTGATATTTTTTCTTAACACGGAATTCATGGTTACTTAACAGCTTAAAACTGTCTGTTAAATCATAACTAAACAAACTGTGAATATCAAAATCACGAATTGCAGCTATATGAAATATCTTCCTATCCAATGTCTGTGAAGCGATAGTACATTTGCTGTTTTTCTTTTCCTTCTAAATGTTCTTGGGTAATGAGCGGAGTTCCGAAACTTCACAGAGTGAATTCTATACCAAATATTAAAATTGCACTGTATATTATAATTGCAATATACAGGATGAAAGATAAGTCGGTTAACACCCTTGTAGCACACGAACGGCTTCATGTTCACACTTGGTTTATGGTATATGTTGTTCGGGTGGGTAATGGACTATATTACACGACATGGTTGCCATGGCGGCCATTCTGGAAGCCGCCATATTGGATCCAATTTTGGATTTTTAAATGGGAAGGGGCCATTTGTAATATCATTTAAGAAGAGCTTGATCTCAGAGAAAGAGTGGAGCAGTTCATTTTCACTTACCTTTAGCGGTTAAGAAGTTTTTGCGTCACACAGGGTGAAGATTTGGCATTACAGCATGTACTCTATGCGCTGTCCTTCTTGAGCAAGACACACTGCAAGGTGCCTCTGTCAATCCGCATAGACTCGCAAAAAATTGAAATCTTTGAGTTTTACGTCCCACGATTATGCCGGCGAGGCTAAAGAAGACGATGATGATGAGAAATGAATGAAATGGTAGAATAAAGAAAGTAGGAAGTAACGGGAGAACCCCGAGGAAACCCATGCACACGGTGTTTGTCTACCACAAAGTCCACTTGGCGCGAGCTGGGATCGAACCAGGGACCATGCACCAGAGGTGAACGCTCTACCACTGAGCCACCACGGCCCTCTCGTGGACTCGCAACAGCATGTCGGGGTCGACAGTTTCACAACATTGCAGAATTCACTGCATCAGATGGTAAAATAGCGGATGGATTCTTGATAAACCAGGTTCTTCAGATGGCCCCGGAGGAATAAGCCTAGCGGTGTAAGATCCGGGGATCGCAGAGGCCATTCTATCAGTCCCCGTCGCCCTATCCAATGTCACGGAAATTAGTTATCGAGCCAGTGGCGTGAACATAACACATAGTGCAGTGGAGCCCTGTCTTGCTGAAAAAAGGATGGGAAATCACCGTCCTCATTCAAGAGAGCAGGGAACACATCATCCTCGAGCAGATCACGACATTTCTCATCAGTTAGGGTACCATGGATCATGTACGGTCTAATAATGTGCGTACTCAGATTCCACACCATCACGTTTTACGCAACCACCTCTTTGCTGTCTTGGCGCCAATCTGGGTTTGAGTCACTCCACAATCTGTGATTTTGTTTATTGACCTCTCCGTAGTCGAAATATAATGCCTCATCACTGAAAAGAACACGTCCTCCTCACACCTTTGTGTGGCCCATTCAGCAAACTGTACTCGCCTGTCTGGATCATCTTCCGTTAACCGCTGCTGGAGTTGCAGCTTGTATGGGTACCAGTTGTTCACATGCAGCACCCGTAGCACTGATCGCTTACTGATTCCTGTTATCAATGTCACAAGACGAGAACTGCGTTTCGGGCTTTTCACAACATCAGCAAACTCTTCTGTCGCCTTGTCGTCGGCAGTAGCGGTCGGTGGGCATCCAGATCGATCCTTGTCGTCCATCAAGCCCGTCTCATGGAACTTCTTTAACAACTTCGACACTGCAACGTATGAGATGTTCTCCCTCTCCGGATGAGATGCATTAAACTCAGCCGCAATCACCCTGGCAGATCATCCACCACTCTTATCCACGATCTCGATTCGTCCTGGGATTCTTAGCGACATCGCACATCACTTGGAACAGCAGAGAGAAACATGCTGTAATGCCAAATTTTCAATTTTTGTGACGTAGTAACTTCTTAATAACGGTAGGTGAATGTGGACTACACCACTGTTTCCCAGATATCGAGCTCCTTTCAAATGATTTCCCACATGCCCCCTTCCCACTTAAAGAGCTGAAATTGGCTCCAGAATGGCAGCTTTCAAAACGGCCGCCAGGGCAACCATTCGTGCAATATGGTCCATTACCAAACCGAACTACATGTACCATGAACCAAGTGTGAACGCCAAGCTGTTAGTGTGCTACAGGGGTGTTAGAATTACCTTGTATTATAATTTCATTAATATTATAGAATCGATTTAATTCATGAAACTTTAGCTACCCTAAGAGAATTTATAGCCTTTCATTTGACTGCCTCTCCCACTCCCGTGGCTATTTTATCTACTGATTTCTGAAATGATTTCGATAGGTATCACACGATTATCGCTTTTAATTTCTCGAAAAATTTGAATTTAAAGGTACTTTTCAATAATAATAATAATAATAATAATAATAATAATAATAATAATTATTATTATTATTATTATTATTATTATTATTATTATTATTATTAATATTATTTGTACTTAACACCCGAAGGCAATTACAAAGTACAAATTATTAACTTCATAATGGTGCAGAATGTGCTACATGTGAAGTAATTTCAACAATTAACCATTACTTATATTTAGTTCACTTAGATAAGCCGAATATGTACAAGATATAATAATCACTAATATTTTTAGGGCAACCCCAAAGCTCAAAAAGCATAAAAAGCATAACAGCAATTTACACATATGGTTGTAGTTCAAGGTGACCAGACGTCCCGTTTTAGCCGGGACAGTCCCTTTTTCCTAATCGTTGTCCGGTTCTTTTTTTGATTCTCGAACGGGACGCCTAAATGTCCCGTTTTTAAGTAAAAGTGACCTAGGTGTCCCGTAATTATTATTCAAAATATAAATCGTCAATGCAAATTCTACTCTCTTTCGCACCAACACTCGTTGCCAAGGTTCAGGCATGTCTAGAAATTCTGAATTTTCAAATGGGAATTGAGTGTTCGTGATTCAAGTGGGAATTGAGTGGGAATTCTGAGTGTTCAATTAGTTAAAAGAATTGTTGGGTAGAACTTGCAATCGGGAAGCATTATTTGTTGTGTGGTACACGTAAAGTTAGAAACGGTGTGTTACCACTCTTGTGTATTTTGTAAATTGAGAACACTGCTGAGTCTCAAAATGCAATCTGGAAGTCAGATACCTCCCCCCCTCCCGTAGCCGATTCGTATGCGTCCCGTTTTCGCAAGTGAAAATTCTGGTCACCTTGTTGTAGTTGTCTAAGGATCCAGAAGAAACTAATTTTAAAAGCATAATTTTAGAAAATAAAGCATAATTTAAAATATATCGCACAATTAGAAAATTCTATTAGAACGATTCTTGGAAAATTCTGTTTAACTGCAAGTTAAAGCATATCACTTTACAGTGCATTAAGACTGAAGTTCATTATATATGAAAGAAAATGGTTGCATAAAATAATAAAGAGATCATGATATTTAGAATATTTAATGTATCGTAAATATTATATAGTATACACGATTAATGTAATATAATGATTGAAATCAACAATAAAGCATAATTTGGAAAAATATAAAGCATACTTAAACAAAAAATAAAGCATAATGTGGGTTGCTCTAATAATCACAATCTTTACATTTTATTAAGTAACATTTGGACGCATTTTTGTTTAAATACTGAAAACAAATTGAAATATCAGACTCATAAAATATATTTTATTACCTGTATCACATATCCTATACAATGGAGAATTTCTAGCTAAATTTGTTTTGTAATCAGGCAGATAAAACATTTGTCTGAATTTCAGATTTGGACGAGGGCAATAGAATAGTAATCTACTTAAGAAAGACATATTATACTCTTCGTTATCAGTAAGTTTTTCAAGTACAATACAGATTGAATGAACCATCTATCTTTCAATGAGAAGAGCTGAAATCTCCTGAGAAGCATATTTTATGATTGGTATATTATCAATTTTATAACTAATATAATTTAACATTTTCTTTTGTACCTTTTCTGTTTGTTGCTGTTGTTTTTGATAGAATGGTTCCCAAATTATAGAAACATACTCTAATTTTGTTCTAACAAAAGAATTATATAACTAGGTAAAACGCCTAACTACGAGCCCACTTTTCTTCTCACATTTTCGCATAATTACAATTCGTGAAGGTTATTAATTAAGTTAGGTTAAGTAGAGTGCTCTGCACACTAAAGATGGAAAATTACTATATATAGATAAATTCCTCAACATCTACCTATTGATTACATTTCTATATATAAATCTCGCTATTTATCTTGAAAGAAGAAGTATCGATGATTTTTAAATAAGATACAATACATTAATCTCGCGGAGGGCAATTTTAATATATTCTTTTGTAGAATATCACCCCAACGTACGTGATATTCTGTGAGCTCCATCCATTATTATATTGTGCTCTCTTATTTTAAAAAAATACAGAGAAATATTTATCATTTTAAATCCATTTGCATCTTCTCGGTTTGCTGTGTTAGTATCGAATTCAGATTTAGGATTTCCAATTAAATAATATCAAATTCTTTCTCATACATTCTAAATTTCTCAATTTGTACTTTTATCCTATTTTGCAAGTTTCTAGTGTTTTCTTTAGTTCGTTCCCTTTTTAATTTTTACTGAGATATTTGTACATAAAGAGCTTCATTGTTAGATGCGCTAGTAATGGATTTGAAGAATGTAGATATTCTCTCATCAGAATTACTCATATCAATGCGTAGTTTTTCTTATCCTCGTTGCTTATAAACAAGCTTGTTGCATCCCACGCAGTAGAAAAAGATAGCTAGGGGAAATGAAAGCATGCAGTTACTATATATGTTGATCTGTTGCCCAACAGCTCTCATAAAACCATAAAAGCATCAAATTTTATGGATAAATTATATAGAAGAATTCTCATTAAATGATCCTTTATATGCTGATTAAAAACAATGTATATTGAACTAAATAGGATTGAATGTTTAGAACTGAGATTTAACTAGTGCTTACACACACTCATTCATTCTCAGCTTCTTCAGAAAAGAGAAAAAAATAGTACATGACTTACTTCCTCACATCGTACACTCGCCTATGCTCACAGTCAACCGAGGTACGATGTTTCTCTCACACACATCCTTGCTCACACACAAAAATACAGAAACTCACAAACATGATGTCACATGTGATGTTTCTTCGTTCGTCGAAATTTTGTATGACGGTCAATACATATGCAAATATTCCTATAGCCGCAATGTTCTCTTTTTCTCTTGCTGTTGCATACGAGGGCTATTCAAAAAGTAATTATATATATATATATATATATATATATATATATATATATATATATATATATATATATATATATATATATATATATATCTGCAGCATTTAACGAGCTTGATCCAATGGTATATGCGAGAGCTTGTCAAGAAGAAATTTAAAATATATGTCCTTATCTCGAAAACTATTATCACGAACATAATATAGTATATCTTCCACAACACCATAGAATAAGTTATATCTACCATGTATATATGAGGGCTATTCAAAGAGGTCTCTTACTTTATCTTGCTTGAATGTAGCTAATTTAGCATTATGTGGGATGCCATTTTTAGCTGGATTTTATTCTTAGATATTAACTTAGAAGTGGAAGACTAATTATCGAGGAGATTATTTATTGATGAGATAAACAAAAAAGCTTTTATGATGTGTAATTATAAAAAACTTATATCTAAAACTACATCTACTTCTCTTCTATCTTATAATGGCTCCATGGTAGAGTATTTATTCCATCTCTTAAAACACATCGTTTATCATCTACACAACTTAATACTAACTTATTTACTTCTATACTATATATACCATACTTGTAACTTCTAATTAAATTCATCTTCTTATAATATCCCCTTTGGTTGAATAAACAGTTTTTATACTCCTTAAATGTAAGTTCTTTTCCTAATACCCTTCGCTCTTTTACAACATTTTTCCTGATCACAGAGACGTAGCTAAGGGGGGGGCGGTGGGGCACCGGCCTCTCCAAATCTTGGCTTGCCCCCCAAATATTTATTTAAAATTATATGTTACAGATTGTTTTTATCCGACAATAAATGAAAAAATTATCCATAGTAAACTGAAATTATTCATATTTCTAAGAATTTTTTTAAAATCCATTTATAGGTATTTCTTAAACGTTAAAAGTGAACGGTAATACTTTTACACCGGCACCTTCGTTAACATTGCGAGGTTCTTCCAGCCCTTAGAGTGATTCCAGCCCTATAGTCACCTTGAAGTACTAAGGCTAAAAAGCTATACGAATGCACCTTGTATAACCGACTAAGAAAAGAAAAATGAAAAGTTGATTCGACTCAAAGGCTAGGAGAATACTTCTCCCACATTGCTGGGTTTTGCAACATAGTATCTTATGGTGTCTTTTAATTGTTTTACGAGAAGGTATTGAGTGTAGATTTACTTTCTTATTTTTATTATATTTAACAGAGATTCTGGCAAAACAGGAGGATAGAATATGTAAATTATTTATACTCCTACCTGTGCTGGCGCTGGCAACTGTGGCTGAGCGGGAAAGAGTTTATTTTTTTACTGAACGTGGAATCTGCACTGTTAAGTTTGCTATGCATGTGTTCTTAAAATTAAGTTAAATATGGAGATATTTATAAAATCTCGATATTTTATTTCACACGAAAAAAGTAGAATGTTATGCTCATTACGAGCGCATTTCCCCTCCACCCCCTAACTACCAAAACATTATGAACCCACCACTAACCATTACACTTTAACACAGAAGGAACCAACTAATTATTCAAAGTTACAGAGCGCAAAGTATTCCCATAACCACAATGTTAAAGTGAGATTGAGTAAGGTGCTTTGAGCATAGGACTTTATGATGTTATAACCATAAAGTTTAAATGATTAGAAAATACATTTACAATTTAAACAATCCTCATTACCGCATAAAGACTTGGAGTTAATAAATATAATTCTATAACAAATTCGATTATATTCATTTTGGTATATATGTAATTTTCCGTTTTTAATATTTCTTTTAAGATGTTCATAATGCTTTTCGTATCTAGATGGTAGTTTTAATACAGCTTTTTCTTCTTCTTCTTTAGATGATAAAACAGCATAAATTTCTCCATTAATAATTACATAATTAAAAACATCTTGTAGCCCTTCCAAATGAGTACCTTTAAGTATAGTATATTTAAAGTTCGGTTTATTTTTTCTACATTCTATACATTTTTTGGCATTTGGATGTCTTCGGTTTATCTTAAATTCTTTTTGACACATTAAACGTGTTAAGGGTGATAATGTTTCGTACAGACATTCACGACAAAGAGAATCTTTTTCTATATATCTAAACTGGGCTTTATATTTTTCTTTCTTACATTTCTTACAAATTTTAGTTTTACTATTTTCTTTATGTGTTTTAGTATTATTATGCTTTTCTATATCTAGTAAGTATTTGTTACATGGTTCACAAAGTGTCTTATTCATGTTTGTAAAATATAATAATTTTTATATTTAAATTTCATTTTTATATTATCCTCTGAAAATTTTATAGTTATATCCATGAAGTTGTACTTATATCTAAACCTAAAACTAACTTATAATGCCCCCATGGTAGAGTATTTATCCCACCCTTTAAAACACATCTCTTATCATCCACACAACTTAAAGCTAACTTATTTACTTCTATACTATACAAATCGTGCTTATAACTTCTAATCAAATTCATCTTCTTATAATATTCTTTTTGGTTGAACAAGCAGTCTTTATAATCGTTAAATGATAGTTCTTTACTTACAACATTTTTCTTAACTCCTTTTGCTTTCTTACAACATTTATCTTTTTCGAATCTGATTGAATACATTTTTGATCTTAAACCAACAAATTCTTCTATGATTGTTCCTTTAAGTTCATCTTTCATCTTACCAAGTATTTTCTTATTAACCTGTGGTATCTTATATCTGTTATCTTTAGGGTAATCACTCGTGTCGAAGTAATCAATATAATTTTTCATGTCCTCGTACACATCTTCTGTTTGGATATGGTATATATAACTATCGGTATCTGTATAACATACTTCTATTTTGTCTTGATATTTTGGTTTCATCACATTATAATGGAAATCGTACATTAAATATTTTGACAAATCTAGAATTGACATACCAACATAAATCGGTTTGTTAAATTGCACTTTAACCTTGTTCATGTGAACTGCTACTAAATTTTCCGTAAAAACTGTAGTACTCTTATAATTCGGTTTTGCTACAAGTTTCTCGTATTTTTTCTCATCAATTACAAGTTTAATATTAACTCTCTTTCTAATATTCTCCATAGTCTTCCCAAATACTGAATTATTCATGAGCTTATAAAAGTCTTTTTCAAAATCATTTGTTGCTTTCGTTCTCATTTGTGTGTTTAAATCAATATATTTCTTTAACCAATCTGATTGTTTGAACTCTATTACTCGATGTATCTTGTTAAGTTTTAATCCAAGTGAAAGACATTGTTTTAGGTTTCGATAGTGAATCACATATTTTTCTTTGTCATATAGGGTTGTTAATAGCTTTGATTGTTTTGAACCAGGCGGACATATATTTTGAGGAGCTAATGGGTAGTCTTTGTGATAGTCATGTAATTCTTTAGGATATTCAAGATCAACTTCTAATATATAACCAGTATCAGAATCATCAGGTATATTTAATATAGGAAAATTAGGCCCAAATTGGGCAAAGTGCGGAAAAATAGTATAACAAGCTGAAAATTGGTGGATGTGTTCTTTGGATACCCCTGATTAACATACTCAAAATCCCAAAAAATCCCACCTGGGCAACATGCCGCCATCTTGGAAAATGGCCGCCATTGATTTTTTTTACTTAGGTTCCTTTCGAAGGCCATAACATCGGACACAAGAGAGATATTGATGTGCGGTTTGCGCGAGGTTATCGCAGACACTCCAGACTATTCACTGAAAACAACATTTAAACCTTTAATTGGAAATCTATGTAAACAAAGTAAATAAAAATTACAACTGCGAAAAGTTTTCGATACATATTTTCAATACAACTCGATTTTCGCTCTTTTCCGTCCGTTTTATCAAAAAAAGTAATGAAGCAAATGTTGTAGAGCACACAAAAATACACAAGAATATATCCTAGTTTTGTCCAAAAACTCAAGTCTGAATGGTTTAATAGAGCGCGCAGTAAACGCAGTTTCACTTGCTTAGCCTTAGTTAGTTGCTGCACAAGAATGTAACAAAACAACTTCCAGATGGGCAATACTTCCAAATATTTTACTTTGAGCATTTTCTTTTGAAGGAACCTACGGATTTAGAGCATCCACGTCGCTTGCTTGCGGTTGATATCAGGTTCGGCATTTCGTTATCGGTCAGGTCTTCATGTTCTTCTTCATAGATCATTGAATCTGCAGTATCCTCTTGATTTGTACATCCTTCAATTGCACAGTTGCTGCAAAATGGTGAGCATCGAAGTCCATCTTTCCGACAACTACAATATTTTTCACACCCTACGTGGCAATTGCTGCTTACAAGGTTCATCAGCATATCTGGAGCTGGAGGTTGAGTGCTAGGGACAGGTATTAACTCACCATTACTGTTTTTCTTCCAGCCCCATTCGACTGGAGGAAGGGACACACCACGCCATTCCTGAACCTGATGATACACTCTTAAGCAATGTTGCTTCGCTGCTGCTGATGTTGGAGAAAGGGTTGTTAAATCGAATGTTGCACCTATTTTCTGTTTAGCAACAGTCCTGACGTAGCACTTATATCGAGTTTTGTTAAGCCCATCGGAAATTTTTCCATCGTACATAGCGACAAGAAATTCTTCACCAGCCGTCAGGATCTCATCAACTGCTGCATTCTCCTTATTAAAAATGTCCACTTTCTTGCTAAGGTTTGGAGATGCTTCCAGTGTCTTAAAGGCGAGTATTTTTCCTCTTTTGAAAGGTGCCGATGTGGTGTCACAGCCAGATATTGCGTGAAGGAAAACATATGATTATACATGTCACCCAGGGCCAGCTGCAATTTCGTAGATTCGAACAATTTTGGGGGGTGCGACTTCGGGCCCGGTATAAGCAACCGAATATTATTTGTTGGTGCAAGTGCCGTAACAAGTACTAGCAAGTCGGTATCTGTGCCCACAATGACAGGGTTTTCCTCACTTTTTCCCCAGTTCGATAGCAGTAACTACTATGAGACGGTCAGCATCACCCGAAGCGTTGATCACAGTAATTCCATTTTCTTTCAATTGTGATCCTAGAAGCGCTATGAAGCTTGCCTTGTTCGCCTTATTTCCTAAAAATTGATGCTGTGAAGTACTTGCTTCAGTTTGCAGCTCTACCAGCACTTCTGAAGACGAAAGTTGTGATCTTCGTCGCATGCGCTCTGTGGCTTTTGTTATACATTCCGTATAAGCATCAAAAACTATCGTAACCTGTCCTTTATAATTTGCTTTGATGAATGAAACATAGCTCTGACATACATCACTGAAAGTCCCTGGTCTTGGCCAGTGAACTCGATGCAGTAAATCTCCTCCGTCTAGAACAAAGCTTGAAGTTTCAGGAAAGGTTTCAGATGGGGGCCATATTTTCTCCATAACACCTCTTAAAGTTGACTTTGTGCCTTTCCTAAGCATAGTTGCGTCGAAGAGTGCTGGTGGCATCGATGCCAGTTCGTAGTTCATACAACCTTCCAGTTTCTCTTCACTTCGAACAACGCATGCCATTCGATGGAACAGCTGGTTAGGATTCACAGGAATCAATTCACCCCGAACAACCATGGCATTCGTCATTGCTGCAAGAGTGACTACCTTGTCCTTCCGTTGAAGCTTGATGTCCGCAAAAGATTTCCCATCAAGCTTCTTTAAGGTCTCAATTCCCTACTCGTAAGCTGAATCACAGTTCCCTGTTTCGTCTGCTATAACACCACTGTGCAAAGAAACTAGAAGATCGGGAGGTTTCTCAAAAGGAGAATGCGTTCGTAACCACATTGCGAATATTTCTATGTGCCTTAAGTCCCTTTTTTGGCAGGCTTGTCCAAGTTCTACATGCTGTTGTGATATTGCGATAGCTACACCTGCGAAATCTTTCAAAGCATCCAGTACCTTCATTGATGCCGGCATAGAATGTATCCAGCGTGCGAGAACAGAGTCGGATATATCACGACCACGAGTTAAACCTCCGGTCGTCTTTATATTCTTCATCAAAACCTGCTCAATGGTCAAGTCTGACCAAACTCCGCTCCAGAATTTCAATTTCCGTCGTACAGTGAAAAATCCCTTCTTCACGAATTCTTCATAGTCGGAAGATGACAAATATGATTTCAGCTTTGTCCTCTGCTGCAAATACATGTGAGCAGATTTCGCATAATTAATATGGCCACCGGCATGCAAATAGGGAAGCATTTTTTTGTACGCTGAATAAGTGCAGTGCCCAATCCCCTGTGCGTTCTGCTCTAACAAAATTGCGCATAATTTCTACCTGCTCAAAGTACTGGACCCATAGTTTGCCTGTCCTGCTTTTCAGAGCTTCTACTTCTAAAGCTGTTTTAATCGATGAAATAAGCTTTCTCACTGCATCGGTGCGTAGAACATCATCTACTTTCTTCTTCCCCTGGAATAAAAGTTCATAATCTTCTTTAACTTCTTTCAGTCTTTCTTCACACAGCACTTCATCGTTAATGATTTTGGTCACAAGCAATAAGCAGAGAGCATTTTGAGTTAAGAAGTGAGCTCGTAGTGCTCTAGCGTAAGAATGTCCTGTCAACATAGGTACTACAGAGTTTTTCGCAAATAGTTGCTGCCAAAGCTCTTGTAAGCCACTGCCTTCCATAATTTTTCCAACGGCACCCATGAACGACATTAACAAATGGAATCCTCCAAGACGTACAATCACTTTTGAGAGCAGGCTGTCAACATTTGCTGCTAAAACGATGTCCATAGCTTTAACGTAAAGTGGCTGGTCAAATGTTACGATACATGATGACTGATTTTGTTTCTTGCACTGCTCTGATGCAAACTCCAAACAGGAGTATATAGTCGACATGTTACTGGGTTCGAGGTTCACTATTGGAAGTGGTAGTACATCAGATATTTCCACACACTCCTCAGATTGCATTATTGTTTCCATGAATCCGCTCCATCCTACAAAATTTTACACTTTACAACTTGGTCCAGACATCCATAACAAGTCGATATTTCTAGCGAATTCAGCATTCTGTGGCTTAATGTTAAGTATGCTAACATCCTCCATAGAAAAATGCTTGAGTCCACTTTTGTAGTGCTTGTTATACGTCCTGATCTTTGTGTAACCAAACCTCCCGATATTGTTGGAAGAAGGCACTGACGCTGGACGAAGAACCTCATTTTCAACTTTCACGTAAGAAGCTGGCGTTGCACAGACGATTCCACCCATTACATGAAAATTACCATATCCGTCAACACTGCTAACGTTGTGATCTATGTTATCGAACACATACTGAACGAAAGCTCTGTCGTCTATTAATGTCGGGGCATGTTCCGTTACTGAAGATTCATACTTAATCGCTTCACTGTAAGATGAACACAATCCCATGGCATGGAAAAGGTCGATAATTGAGCGGCACCGAAACCTTCTATGCAAATAAACTGATACACCCAATTGAATTGGTGACACGAATGATCTTGGCCGTACTGCTGATATAATTGCATGGGCTATGGTCAGTGTTGTTTGTGATTTGCAGTAATGTTTCTTCTTTGTTACTGTTTCCAAAAACGGTTTTAAATTTTCTGGAAGCATGTCAGCACCCCCTTTTCGAATGTCTTCAGCTGATAGATATGTATCAGTCGTGTATACAACAGAACAAATATCTTCTTTGATAATCTCTGCTGCCACTTGCACTATTCTCTTCTTTTCATTCAAAAGATTGATTTCCACTCTTTTAAACCATTCGTCCATTAGTACACGGCTCACTACACTTCTAAATGACACTACGATACCCGATTTGCCTTTGGTGTGTGTGAAAATTACTCTTGGGCCAAAATGTTGCTGCAGTCTTTCTTTAAGGTGCCTTTCACTGTACAGTTCTACACCAGGAGACAACTCACTCATTACCCGATGAAGATCGGCTAAACGGTATTGGCACTCATCATCATTTTCCATGAATTCACACAGTTTTGCAAACGCTGTATCCTTTTCCAACTCAGGCCCCCTGCTATGATAACCCACAGATGGACGATTTTGATTTTTCGCTGCAAACGTAGAAAAACATTTTCGGTGATACTTAGCTTCAACTGCAACAAGGTCAATCACAGAGCAGACCCGTAGAAGAACTTCGCTTCCCCATTCGTCATTTCTTCTTTTTGCCTGTGCAATGATAGTTTCTTTAAATGGCAATGTAGTAACACAACTAACTGGGGGAAAACGTTCGGGATGTTTTCTCGATTCGGCAAACTGGGTTGGTTTTCCACACAGCAAGCAGTGTGCCTTGAAATCAAACGCATCGACACTTTTACGTAGGTTTATGCTAAAATCTTGTCCCTTATCTGTAACTTTCTTAATTCGACGTGTGTAGTCTTTCCTACATTTATTATGCACTGTCATTTTTTCTTTGTCCACTAAACTCTTATGCAAGTCATCTCCTCGAATTAAGCTTATGGAGCGAATAGTTTCTAACCCTCTAGTCACGATCACAGCCTCATTTTCGGATATCGGGTCTTTGCATATCACACATACAACACTCTCCATCATATCAATTGTAAACCCTATTCAACACGAAAATTAGCACAGTTTGGTACTCATTTTCAAGCCAAAACCACTGATCCCACCAAACACTGTTCACTAGTCAAGTTTATTTATTTATTTTTTTTTAACGCTGTCGAAACTGCATATAAAGACAGAATTACAAACAAAAACTTCGAACCGTTGTAGATACAACAACGCTAACATGTGTTAACGCTGTTGCCAAATTTACGCGTTGCCAGGTATGCATTATTAAAGAACCTAGCTTATCAAATTTTCTTTTCCATATTTGGGAAAATAAATATACTCACATACTTGGTTTTATCGTACGTAAGAAACTAACGAACTTATAATTTGTGAAGATATAGTTTTGTACTTTAAAGTGCAAATATTTTGATTGCTTTTCATACAAATGGAAAAGGCACATAACAACCGGAGAAAAAAATACTGCACTACACATGGTGCCGCGTTTACTGCGCGTTCTATTAAACCATTCAGACTTGAGTTTTTGGACAAAACTAGGATATATTCTTGTGTATTTTTGTGTGCTCTACAACATTTGCTTCATTACTTTTTTTTGATAAAACGGACGGAAAAGAGCGAAAATCGAGTTGTATTGAAAATATGTATCGAAAACTTTTTGCAGTTGTAATTTTTATTTACTTTGTTTACATAGATTTCCAATTAAAGGTTTAAATGTTGTTTTCAGTGAATAGTCTGGAGTGTCTGCGATAACCTCGCGCAAACCGCACATCAATATCTCTCTTGTGTCCGATGTTATGGCCTTCGAAAGGAACCTAAGTAAAAAAAATCAATGGCGGCCATTTTCCAAGATGGCGGCATGTTGCCCAGGTGGGATTTTTTGGGATTTTGAGTATGTTAATCAGGGGTATCCAAAGAACACATCCACCAATTTTCAGCTTGTTATACTATTTTTCCGCACTTCGAACTAATTTTCCTATACTAATTTGTGAAATCTATTTCTTCAATCTCATCTTCACTTAACCATCTAAATCCCTTATACGGTAGATATTGGCTCATGGCCCACCCATACAAGTTATTGGCATCTAGATATATTAAGTAAGAATCTTCTTTATTCTTATCGTAATCTTTCATATACTTATTATTTGCTTTAACATATCTTTTTGAGCATTGACTAATCCCACCTCTTATACCTTTCTCTACCATTAACACCATATCATTATCCCACAACAATTCTAATTTTATATTTGTCATCTTTAACATTGCATCCCAAGCTAAACCTGGTGCTGTCACATACCAAGCTGGATCAAGATCATAAGCTTTAAGACATGTTTCTCTAAAGTTCTCAAACACATCTGCTAACAATAATACATCTGTTTTCAAATATAAATCATGGTATTGTCCGAGATTCTTAATGTCAAATGTTTCCCATACTTTCTTTGCATGTTCATAATCTTCATCACTTATATGTGTGTTCATAAGCTTGTTGAAGAATGCTTCCTTTAACGGTAATTTTCTTTCTCTAAACCTATCCCAATTGTTAACATAATAATATGGGTAAACACCTTTTCTTATTACGAGTTGAAACTGTTCTTGATTAGGATAAAAGTGTTGTGTATGTATCATTTGCTCAGGTTTCAAGTTTGATGATAATTTGTCTAAACTAGAAGCCATAAATCTAAATGAATCTACAAATTTCAATTTAATAGTTCCAATCTTTTTACTGAATGATATGTATCTTTCTTCATTATTGGGTATTAGATCTATTTCTTCTTTATCACATCCAAGCTCTTTTATAAACAAGTGTGAGTCATATCCTGTCAAGTTATGTATGATCACTGGTACAAACTTTGGTACTTTGACTTTTAAATTGCAGTTATTACATAGAGGTGCTACAAATTTTCCTGTTATATGATCGTGATGCTTAACTTTATGATTTTCTTTAGTATACTCCTGCTTACAGTAATAACAACATTTAGATTCATTGAACTCTTTTCTCTGACTTTTTGTTAATGGTACTTCGTTATTTTGTTTGTATATGTTCGATATGTGTTTGGCTTCTTTTGCTAACAGTCTTATAAATTTAGTAATAGCGTTCTTACCTCTATACAAAACAGGATTAGTTTTACTTCCATCGCTCTTTACTACATAATAACAAAATCCAGATGGCTTATGTTGTTATTTTTTCGTATATGGCTCGTTATCTGGATAACATTCTTCACAACCCATAACTTTATGTAACAAACATTCAAAATCAGCATAAATCACAAATGGCATTTTCATTGCGTATTGGTAGTTTTTAAATTCAACACGTTTACCTTCTTCAGGCATTATTACTTTTACTGGCTCATTTAACGAACAATCTTGCTCATGTTTATTTAAAGCGTTTTGAGAGTAAAAGTATAACAAACATCTGTCACATAAATATTTTCGAGCTCTCCATTTAGTTAACTGTGCACATACTAGTCTGCTTAAATCCTAAATCCAACAAAAATGTGTTTTAACTTGATCTTCATTTTGTTCTTTTGTATATAATAAATTGACATTATTTTCTTGCTTGTTTTGTGTGTGATGTAGTATATAGATTGAATAGTCTTTATCATATGCATAAACATTTATAGAAATATTAACTAATTTTTCAGCTCTTGGAATATCGCATAGTTTTACAGGAAAATGAATATTTTTAATTTTTCTTCTAAGTATTTAACAGCTTGCTTGTACTTGGAAGGTCGTTGTGGATCTTTATTAACTGGGTATAGTGCAGAACAAATTGAATATAAGAAACATTTTTCATCTTCGTTCTTTACATTTATGATTGCTTGTTTATTTTAAATTTGTTTAGGTAATTCTATGTATGTTGATCCTCTATATGGTGTATATTTGACGATTGCTAGTTGTAAAAAGTCGATGTTTATAAGAGCCCAGCCAGAACCTCTAACTTGGAACTCATCCATTCTTGTTCTTAATCTTTCTTTCATTTTAGTTATTTCTTCTTTCAAATTACTTGATTGACATATTTCTTGGTTTTCAGTGTTAAAATAGAAGTTTTGAGTTTCTTTACCTTTCTTATATGTACAACTTATATAAAGATTAGCTTTTAATGAACTATGTTTACTTAAGCTAATTTGTAATCTGTTTAATATGGCTTTAGATGTTGCAGTAATATATTGTTCAAGTGGATCTTGTGGTTTGTAATCTGTTGTAAATTTCCATGTTTCTAATCTTGATTTCATTGTCGTTTCTTTAAATTTTACATCGATTGGTACTGATTTAACTTTGACTTTTGGTTATTCAGTTATTTCTTGTTTAAATGGGAATATATCTCTAATCTGTCTTCTGCTTTGTTCATCATCATATTGTTTAAGAAGGTCTATCAGTTCTGCTTTTCTTAATCGGGAATATCTTTTGATTCCCTTTTCTTTACATTGTCGTCTTAACTCTATTACAGTAAATTTACTATAATTACTCATCTTATTTACTATATAGAAAATCTTACTATACTCAATTTTTATCTTCGCCGGATTATTTCTGTTCATTTTTGTACTATTTTTACTTCCATATATCCTAATACAACGCTTAACATTGTACACTCCTGCCGTTGTCTACATATTACGCGTTGTATTAGAACACGACTTTGATGAGAATAACCCATCAAAGTCACATATACACATATTAAAATTAAATCATTTTTGTAAACTTACTCATCATCATCATCATAATCATCACTACCATATTTATATTCATCATCACTACTCAAATCAGATGTTTTTTGTTGCATTATTAATAATTCTTTTTTTAACAGTATTTGCTCCTCTAGTAGTGCTGCTAAGAGTTTAAGATCATGATGAATTAGTTAAAGTCTATCATGTAATAAATCAAATTTTTTCTCCATATTTATTATATAGAAAACCAACAAAAATGAGATAAATTTAAAAATCTAAGAATAAAAACAAACATGACTAGTGCTAAGGAAATATTATCTTACAAACCTATATTTGATTGTGTATGTAAACATTTAGATATTGGTGGTTATAATGATGAAGACAAAATAAATTTTAGCGTGTCCATAGGTATGTTAGATCATTTGTTCAAGAAAGCCACTAAAGAAAACAACTCATTTCTTATATAAAACATTCTCTATGCAAATGTTATGAATTTGTCTGAAGAGATGTTAGATTCACTGACTGTTGAACAATGGTTATATATAGGTTATAATGATTGTGAGGAGGAATATAATTATAATTACATTACAGAAGATTTCATACGCAAATATCAGGAGAAAGTTAATTTGAGCGAAATATGTTCATGGAAAAGTTATCGGAAGAGTTTATAAGAGAATTAGCTGATAAAGTTGATTGGGAGATTATTTCAGGAAGCCAAGACTTATCAGAAGACTTTATAAGAGAATTTGCAAATAGAGTTGATTGGAAAGAAGTATCGTATAATCAAAACCTATCTGAAGAATTTATTAATGAGTTTATAGATAAAGTTGATTTTGATGCTATATCTTATGGAAACAAACTCTCTGAAGCCTATATACGAGAACATGCAGATAAAGTTTCTTAGGGGCGCTTATCTGGAACTCAACAATTATCAGAAAACCTTATAAGAGATTACGCTGACAAAGTAGATTGGGAAATAATTTCAATATTTCAAAATTTAACAGAAGGATTTATTGCAGAGTTCAAAGACAGAGTTCATTGGCATAACATCTCAATTTATCAACACCTCTCTGTAGAGTTTATATATTTATTTACACATTACGTAGATTGAAGAGTTATAATAAGAAAATGCCGTAATAATCCTGATTTAGGTGGTATATTGAATTTAGCATTCGATGTTACAACAGATGGTTTGATTAATGTTTAACTAATTACCTTTTATGACTATTATATCATAAAAGTTGTAACTTTAATTATCTAATATTAACTTTAATTATCTTTTATGATTATTATATCATAAAAGTTGTAACTTTAATTATTAGATATTAATCTTAATTATCAGATAATAACCGATCATATAAACAATCAATTTCTTTAATCAATTCTTCTTCTGATAGTGGCGTCCAAAACTCATTACCCTTACCTTTACGAATATCTAGTTCTTGCTGCATTAGGTTGAATAGCTTAATACTGTTAGGATCTCTAAACTTTTCGTATATTATTACATGATTCGGAAATTTTTCTTCTGCTTCATTAAGAGGTTTATATAAACTTCTCTTTTGACATCTGATTGCGTAATAAGGGAAAGGATCATTAGGCTTGTTCTTCTTATATATGATTAGACAATTATCTTTTGAAATATCATCTGTATACGGTGCTGCTATCTCTCTAAGTCTTGTGTTTTCTATTAATTTTTCCATTGATTGTTCAATCTCTTCTACCTTTATTTGTAGTTCTTCGTTATTGTGTTGGTATTGTTTAAAACCCTGAATAAAGTAGTCTTCTAGAATGTTACTACATTTATCATAAAAATCAAACGACAACCATGAAGCTATTTCTAGAAGTATTATTTTGTAAACATATGTTCCTGAAATTAATAAGTTACTTTTATTCATACCTTTCGGTTCTATGTAATATGATGATTTTTGCTGGAGCACATCTGCTCCAGCTACTTTTTTTTTATCATAATATTCAAGTAGTTTTTTTACTTTTTACTAATCTTAACCAATCTTTAAGTGATTTTCCACTCTTATCACACAACTTAGTAGCATTAAAGTATCCTGTGTTCTTATCTATAATCAGTTTAAAATCACCAAAAATACCATACCAATAATTGCCTTTAATCTGTTCACAACAAATATAATTTAAACTAAGAGAATTATCAATAGTACTCATATTTATTATATAGAAAATGTTGATTTTTAACTTTATTTCTCATGTTCCTGTTAACTTTGTATTTGTCTCTCTTTCTCCACCTTTGATTGTGTACATAGAGCGGTTGGTAGAATCGTCCCCATCGCTTGTTCTATGTAATCTTAAACCAGCCTTTTATGGTTATTATTCAATAAAAGACAACATTTATATTTACACTACAACATTACTCTTATCTATCCAACTATTATGTGAATCATCAGATCCTAACCATTTAACGTATACTTTATCACCTTTCTTTCTTAACACCTTTTCCACCAAGTATCCATCTTTATGTTTCGTCTTTAATAGTTCTGGTTCGTAAAATCTACCTTGTACATCCTCTTCTTCTAAATCTTTAATTCTATATGTAGGCGGATTAGATGGAATAACTTCACTAATAACAAATACTTCTGTTGACCAATTAGGTGTATATCCTTTCTCAAATAACCCTTTCGATTTACTTATACGAACATAATCACCTAATTTGTATGTGGGTTTAACACACTTATATTCTTTTTGATACACTTTCTCCAATATTGTTCGCTCGTTCTTCTTATTAACTTCTATAGGTTTTAAACCAATTGTTCTATGTACTCTATTATTCTACTCACTAACCAATGTTGGCAATATCTCTATCCATTTGTAATTCCCTTGTGTTGTAAACCTTTTCCACATGTTTTGTTTAAGTGTTCTATTAAATCTCTCAACAACAGAAGCTTTCTTACCACTATAGGTTGAGTAATGATTAATCTTATTTTCCTCCATCAACTTCTTAAATTCTTTATTGTAAAAGTTTTTGCCTTGATCAGTTTGTAAGTTACTAGGTTTTCTCGTTCTTAATATGGACTCAAATGCTTCTGTAACATTTTTACCACTCTTATCGTTAACAGGAACAGCAAACGCATATTTCGAAAACACATCTATAATCGTTAGCAAATACTTATAACCTTTATTTAATTTTGAAACACCTTTTAATACTCCACTATCCATTTCAACAAGATCAGATTGCCAAAGATCATCGATACCTTTTATAACTACACTTAATCTGTTAAAGTTTTTTCTAGATGGTTTGTGAATTTCTTCTATAATGTCTTCTCTAACATCTTTACCTTCTTCTAGTCAATCGGGCTTTTTAACGAATTGAGTTTTAGTAACACCGCATACAGAACAAATACCTTTCTTTAGATATCTTCCATTCTTTGTTCAATTCTAATGGTATCTTTCTCCGTATCTGTCAATTTCTTACACTTAACACAATACATCATCATTATTTATTGTATAGAAAATCAACAAAGAAATTAAACTTTATCACTATCTAATACTATACTTTTAACATTATCATCATCATCATCACTTGATTCGTTTTCACCTTCATCTTCTATTTCTATATACATAATAAGCAATAATAATTTACCTTCTTTCAATTCAGAATCTTTAGATGGTCTAATTGTTAACTGATCATTTATATTAAAGTGTAATGGAAAACTTTCAACTAAAGTGTCATTTAAAAATAAGTCTATAAGATGTTTATTAAGACTCGATTCTATATCCATTAACCTACCTCTATAAAGAAATTTGTAGGCAGCAGCTAAATTATATACAAAAAAGGCTGGTTTCCCAAGATCATCTTCTGCCAATCGACATGGAACTTCAACAATTTCTTTTCTTGTGAGTAAATTAAACTCTTCTTTCACTGATTCAAGCTGTTCTAATGTTACAACATCTTGTTTATCAATAGCATTAGATACATTAACCAATCTTTTATTCTTAAAATCAACCCAAGATGTAAAAACTTCTCTAGATTCTTCTATTATACTTTTAACATTACCAAAAATATCCATATTTATTATATAGCAAACGTCCTTAGGAAAGCTCTCTTTCTATGTACATTATAGCAAACAAAAATTGACCTTCTTCCATAGCTGAATTTTTATTTGGTTTAATCGTTATTATATCATTCTTCCTAAAACCAAAAGGTATATTTTCAATCAAAGTATCACCTAAATATATGTCTAAAAAGTATTTATCCAAACTTAATTCCATGTGCATTATTTTCCCATTATAGAGAAATGTGTAACCATTAGTGAGATTAAATATTTTAAAGATTGGCTCCTTAGCATTCTTAATTCTCAATCGATATAATAAAGGTATAGTTTCTTTCTGCATAATCAATTTAGTAGTATCCATCCTAATCTTTTGAAAATCTTCTTTCCTTATGTATGTGTCTAATGTTTCTAATGCATCTTCAAATCGTTTTCTATCGTTCTCTAATTGTGCTTCTATTGATCTAAGTTGACTTACGCTAACAACATCATTTAAGTTCTCCAACAATTTTAATTTTTCTTCACTAATATCAACATTATCTTTTCTATCTTTAACATTACCAAATATATCCATACTCATTTATTATACAGAAAATGTCCATCCTAATTTTTCAAAACATTTCTTTAACATCTCTATTTGTTTAGATGAGTGTTTAAAATCAATATCAACATGAACATAGTGCTTTTTCAACAGATGGTACAATACACATTTTAAGTTAATAAACAATACTCTTTTCGGATACAGTTCTTTAAAGGTTTCGTATAAGTTTTCGAAGTCGTTTATAAGTGTTTCTTCCATATGTCGTAAGTTTAATGGTTTTTGATCGGTAAGGTGATAGTGTATTAAATAAACATCATCATAATATTTTGTGTATTTGTTTTTCTTTAGTACTTCTAAAACATCTTTTGTTGATGTTAAATCTTTTGATATATCTCTAAATTCATCATTTAACACCTTGAACACCTCTTCAGGAATAATTCTATCCTGTGAAGCTTGCAAACGAGATAACTGTAACTTAAATCTTTTTATAGTATCATACCATGGTTTTCTTACGCAAGCAGCTCTTATTCCTTCACAAGTACTGTAAACAAAACCATTCGCTACAGAACAATTATCACAAATATATGTTCTCCTACCTTTTGTTAATGACTTACTACCACAATTACTGCATTTTAATGGTGCAGTGCTATAATTTGATAACATATCCTTTAAGGTAATTATTGGATATAACTTTACCAACTCTTCTTCCGTGTACAAAAATTTAGGTATTAACATTTTCCATAACTGAACAACTGTATATGCGTTGTTTTTATCTTTTAAGTCTATCTTACTAACATCTCGAAAATACCAATTAAAATTAAATCTAACTAGCGCATCTAGTTCATCCTCATGCTTCTCAAAATAATCTAAAGATCTATTGTGTATAGCTTCCATATTTATCTTGAAACAAAACTTTTATGAATATAAACCATAAAAGTACTTAAACTTAATAATATTTAATCATTTTTAATCATATACATAACATCACTAAAAGAATACGCTTCATTTAGAAGATTTAAAACCTTAACACAAAGATGACCACATATAACTGAATTAAAGTCTTGTATTCGTTCGTCATTGTAAAATAAGTTTTCGGTACCAAGATATTGTACTAGCTGCTTAGGAGGAACACCACCATAAGAATCGAACACGTACTTTATGTTGTTATCTTTCCAATAGCATATCCAATGAGTACCAATGTTTTCTGATTTATCGAGGTTAACTACACACTCATTTATATAGGGTTTTTGTGGAAGTTCATCACTCATAAATACACCTCTAAATCGTTTTATCTTTAATTCTTTAACCAACCTCTTTAAGTTGGTCAATGGTTTTAGTTTTTTGACTTCTTTGGTTTACCTGCTCCTTGTTTTTCTTCCATAGCCATATTGTGCCTTTTTTGTTCTTCAAGTTCTTGTTTATTCTTCTTAGCATCAAGTACAGTTTTAGCAATCGCTGCTGCACCGCCTGCTAATGAACCAACTGCTCCTAAAGCTGCTAAAATGACCGGAATTGTAAAAATAAAACCACCCATATGCTCTTTCTTAATCTTTTTCATTTGTGTAGTAGTTAAAGTTAAATCCATTCCTTTACCTTCTTTAATTTTCTTAGATTTATCACTAAGTTGTTTCTTTGTTAATACATGATCAATATTTAAATCCTTTAGTTCGTTGTAAGGAACACTAAACATACAACCTTTAATGGAACACATCTTCCTATTTATTTAAGAGAAAATCTTAGTTTGTAAAAGTACAGTTGTTGTAGCTCCACCAAAATCAATTAAGGAATTATTCTCATCTGTTATCCTTATCACAAAATTATCAACCTTGTCTTTAGATATAGGGAAAAATAATGGATAAGTAGGCTCATAAATAATACTATGTTTAAACTCGGCATCTGTTTTAAATGATGCTATAATTCCTGTTTCTCTATGTGTGTATTCTGTATCTTTAACAAACATGTCATCTGCTATATTACAGTGAACATTTATAGTATCAAGCGGATGAAACTTTGGCAACTTACTTCCAATATGTGTTTTGTTTTTTTCTAAAACTCCAAGAACATTAAACCCGAGGACAGTACCTATACCCCCAATTGTAACATCATTACTATCAGTTTCTATTTTAACTCTGTTTCTTAAATGATCTTCTGATAATGTTATGTTGATGGATTGAGATTTTAAATACTCATTAAGTGATTTTAAATTATATTGCCCTTCTGGTATAAAAACTTGTCTATCACCATACGAGAAACTGTTATTTTCTGTTGTTATGTTTGGAGTTAGATATGTACTGTAAAACCCAACCAGTCCTATACTTAAATAGTTGCTACTGTTGTCTAATTCGTAATGGAGTTTCTTCTTTAAAACAGAAGTATCACTCGTTAACTTAAATACCTTAGCCATTTATTATATAATAAATAAATGAGTTTGATTTACCTAGAGATATTCCAAGAGAGAAAGTAATCAAGTTAGTAGAAGATATCATTCAAAAATTAGAATACAGTTTAAAGAAGAAAAAGAGAAAACTACGAATTGTTAGATATGCATACTACACTTTGATCACGTTATCGGTTATACTTTCTGCAACAACTGGGTTTATTAATATTTTTATACCTGTAACAATTTACTCAATATTAACAACGTCTCTTGCAACTGGAAGTGCTATAATAACAGGTTTGTCTTCTAAGTTAAACATAAGCAAAAGAAAAGATGAATATAAAACCATTGTCACTTGTATTAATTCATTTAAAGAACAGTTAGAGATGATAATAACATTAAATGGCAAAATGGATGAAGAATATATAAAAGATACGTTGCATAAGATTAGAGAACAACTTAAAGATATAAGATCATAAAAGAAACGATTTTCTCTATAATAAATGAGTAAGAAAACTATTAATTGGGATGTAAAAGAGATGATAAAAGAAACAACAGTTAAGAAAAGAAATGGAGAACTTATACCTGATGATATTCGATGTCTTATAGTGGGTCCATCTGGGTGTGGTAAAACTTTTTTGTTATATAATTTTTTATTACAGCCAGGTTGGTTAAACAATGATTACTTCTATATATATTCTAAAAGCATGAATCAGCCAAAGTATGAGCAATTAAAAGATCGATTTGAAAAAGCAGAATTAAATTTTAAGAAGCAAATAGCAACGTTCTTAAGCGGTAATGATTCTATTGTACCTATTGATGAATGTGAAAAATACTCTATAGTTGTGTTTGACGATTACATTTTAGAGAATCAAGATACTGTTAGAAATTACTTTACAAGAGGTAGGCATAGACATTTAGACTGTTTCTATCTTACACAAACATATTCAAAAGTGCCTAAACAGCTTATAGGAGATAACGTTAACTTCCTATGCATATTCAGACAAGATAATACTAATCTTAAACATGTGTATAATGAGTTTGTTGGAGGAGATATGTCTTATGATGAAATTTAAAGACATATGTTCAAAATGTTGGCAAGAAGATTATGGTTTTATAGTAATTGATATGACAAGGAAGAAAAACAGTGGTAAGTATAGGAACAAGATAAAACATTTCTTAAACGTTTGACTTTTTTTACGTTTATTGATGTTCTTTGACGTTTATTGACGTTTGTTCGTTTTCTATATAATAAATGGATGAGAAAGATATTAATAAGAATATCAAGTTAAAGGAGTTCTTGATAAAGGGCTTCAAATCTTGAAAGAAAGAAAGAGCAGGTATATATGATAAATTTAAAACACAAGAACAACCTGTAATTGATGCTATTCAAAACTTGGGAAGTGAGATCAAAGATGTAGCAGAACAAAATAAAAATCTAATAACTAAACTTGTTCCAGTTGTACATAAGACGGCTTCAATAGATCCTAGTCTACTAGAAACACCTAAAAAGATAACTTATGATAGTCCTCCAAGTAGTAGTGATACGTCTATAACGGGGGAAATAAAACAAATGAGAAAACAAATTAAAGACAAAGTTGAAGGAGTAGAACCTTTAACAACAGCACAGTTATTTGGTAAGATTGCAACGAAATATTATAGTAAAAGGAATGATAGTGTATTTGGAATAAGAACTGTAGAAGAAGATGGAAAAATAATAAATAAGATAAGAAATTCTGAAGTTAAAGTGAGTGGTGATGATTTGATAATTAATGGTAAAACTTATAAAGGAACAGAAGGTCTATGGCAATTATTAACAATGAATACTAATAAAACCATTGAAGATTATGATGATGACGATTTTGAACAGTACAAGGAAATAATAATAGAATCAGATGCTGCCTTCCAAAAATATAATCGAGATAAAAAAGTAGCATCGAATAGAGGTTCTAAGTACATTAATATTATCAAGCGTATTTGGTATAATTATATTAAACCATCTTTACCTCCAACTTCTAAAAGGACTGGTGAAGGAATTAAACAATATACATAGATACCTAAAGAATACATATGGATGGATGATGTGAGAAAGTTAATTGATCGGTTAATAGTTATAGATGGAGAAGAAAAGGCTGGTAATAATAACTTTTATAATGAGAAAGTAGGTATAGTGAGTATGATTAATAATAAGCTTTCACAATTTATTCCTAATGATCCAAAAGGTATAGGTTATTTGATTAAGATCTTAAATACATTACCACCACGATTCTAGAATAATGAGAAGCTTGGAAAAGGATTAGTAAATGATTTGATTAATAAACTCCCCTTTGAATTACATATTCCAGGATTTTCGTACTGTGGTCCGGGAACTAAGCTTCAAGAAAGGTTAGAGAGAGGTGATGAAGGTATTAACCCATTAAATGAGGCTTGTAAAGAACACGATATATACTACAGAGACAACAAAGATACAGAGTCAAGACATATTGCAGATAAGGAACTAGAAACTAAAGCGTCGAAAAGAGCATTTAGTATTGATGCGTCAATTGGTGAACGATTAGCTGCTTTTGGAGTTGGTACTGCTATGAATGCTAAGGTTAAGTTAGGATGGAGATTATAAGTTTTTTAATTGTTATTATGTATGATTCTTTTATGAGTATATCCCATAAAAGCGTTGTTTCAAGATTTTCTTTATAATAAATGGATAGTGTTGAGAGTTACGAGTTACAGAGTTTTAAAACTAACACAAGAACATTTAATAATTTGAATGAAGCTAACAAAGATATTGAGTTTGATTTCGATGTGGGGGATGGCTTTATACATCCACACAAAGCAGATTGTCATATGACTTTTGAAGTCGTTGGTGCATCAGTTGGAGGAACATTTGGTGCAAATGATAGTATAAAACTTGTAGATAACTTCTTACCATTCTTCTTTTCTCAAATTGAGGTTAGAAAGCATGGAGTTGTTATCGATAAGATTGAACTACCTGGAATAACATCTACAGCTATTGGAACATTAAAGATTTCCAAACCAGAAGTTGAGTATTTAAAACAAGCAGGATTTGAAACAGATGATAAACTTGGTCTAAGAAAGGACTTTAGTGTTTTGTACCCATTAAGATTAATTCCAGGCTTTTTAAGTGATTATAAAGAGGTTATGTGGAAAGGTGGATTGAGAATAACATTTACAAAAGCTAACAACAATAACGATGTCTTGCACAAATGGACTGGATCTGGAGCAGGTGCAGCAGCTCCTCATGATGGAAAAATAACAATAAAAAGTATGGAGATAAGAATGCCTATTGTTGAATACGAATCTAATTATGGAAACAAGTTAAAGTTGAATATTCTTAAAGAACCTAAAATCATGTTTTCATTCCATACTTATCAATGTGTTCAGAAGACTGTTGTAGGTTCTTTCTTGGAGTTTGATGTTACTACTCAATTTAATTCTAGACAATTTGATATGCCTGATTTCGTAGTTGTAATGTTCCAAACTGATAGAAGCGGTAAACAAACAGCAGATGCAAGTAAGTTCGATCATTGTAAGGTAGAGAATATCTATCTTAAAAATGGAAGAAATGAGGTATTTCCAAAAGAATCAAGAAACTTAGATATTGCTAACAAGGATTATTTTAAGATGTACGAAGATTATACTGCATTTAAGAGAATAACATGTGGCAATACCGAAATGTACTATGATCCTAAAGAGTTTATAGATAACAGGCCAATTTATGTGATTAATTGTAGTAAGAGGAAGAATATATCGGTAAATGAGAGAACAAACATAAAGATTGTAGTAGACTTTGCAGAAGCTGTGGCTGCTGATACTATATGCTATGCGATTTTAATTGGACAAAAGAACTTTACATATGATCCCAAGAATGAGAAAGCAGTAGAAGAGTTTTAGATAGTTAAATATATGTTTGTATTATTTTATGGAAATTTTTCCATAAACGAAATTGATAAAACATGATTAAATATTTTTGGTGAAGATAAAAATTGAAGAGTGTTCATTGATTTTCTATATAATAAATACGATGTCGAGTCATATTGAGCTTTTAAATAAACTTGGAAGTCTTGAGCAAAAACAAGTTATTGGATTAAGAGAATTAGAATTACATACAGAATATAAGATTGTGAAAATGGAAAAGATTAAAACTAAGTTTGGAAAGAGCATTTTAGTTGAGTGTGAGGAGTTTAAGGTCTTTCTTCCACCTAGATTTACAAAACACTTAACAGATAAAATGATTGATGAGATCGTTAAAGATGGAATAAAAATCAAATACACTGGTCTAAAAGATAATTATCCAACTGTTGAGTTCTGTATGTAAATTTTATGTAAATTTTCTGTATGTAAATGACAATCGGTTTTATGAATTTCTCATAAAACAAACATTTTCCTTGTAATAAATAAACTATGGCTACTTATTTGAATAAAAAAATGACGTTAAAGCATTGAGATTCCTTCGCATAGATGAGTTAGAAAAAGGTAAAGCGTACTAGATAACATTATGGAAATTGATTCAAACACAGCGTTATGGTCAAAGAGTTTTAGTACATTTAGATGAGAAATATAAGACGTTATTACCACAAAGATATAATGATGAAACTGAGCAAGTATTGAAAGATTTGAAAAAGTATAAGCTGTTTGTTAAGTATGAGGGTTTGAAAGATTTAGATAATGGTTATAAAATACATCAGTTTTACTTTAGAAATGAATCAAAAAAATAACAAAAATTAAACTTGTAATTTTAAGTATGTTTTAAGTGTATAAGTGTTTTTATGGTTTCATTATCAATATCCGAACTTGTAATTTTAAGTATGTTTTAAGTATATAAGTGTTTTTATAGTATCAAGACTATAAAAACTAAGACCTTTGGATATACAGAACATAATGTCATTTAAATTTTAAAGATACATGTATAAATAAGGGATTTATTTGAGTTTTTTATAATTATATCCTTAGCGTTATGCACCCTGCAAGACATTCGATAGATAGTAAATTTATTTCTCTATTGATTGCCGTTTGAATTTTGGAAATCGGTTAATATTTGACGAAGTTATAACAAATTCGAAATAGTATCCTTAGAGTTATGCAGCCCGTAATACAATCAAAAAATAGCAATTTTTTGTTTATCGACTGTCGTTTGAATTTTGAAAATCGGTTAATAAACAACGAAGTTATAACGATCTGGAAATATTTTCCCTCATGAGCCGCCATTGATGTCAGGGTTGGTTATCGTTTCCAAAAAATTATCATGTTTACCTTATTTAGCACTAGTTCATTCGTAATAATTTCAGAGCTTAATTCGTAATTTTAACAATTCTGGAAAAACATGATAAAAAGAATTAGTTTCCAACCCTGTTTGTCACGTGAAGGCAAAAATCATCACGTTACAACTAAGAATTTTAAAACGTTTTCGATTGTGAAGAGAGAGAAAATTGTAACTGTATAACGTGACAGAATTGGTATTGTTATTACTACACTTCCATATACTGCTTGATTACTAAAAAGAAAGAAAAGAAAAACATGTATGACTGCCTGAGGGGATGCAACTTGTGACTTCTACTACAGTTATGTTCATATGGAAGTCACGTACGCAACTTGCATGTGGAATTATTCTCATATACAATGGAAGTAGATAACCTTGGCTTTAGTTCAACTTATTTTTTTATTCTCACCAAGCAAACTGGATTGTGTGTGTCTGTGTGCATGTATTAGAGAGTTAGATAAACGAAAATATATATATACTGTTTAGCTGGGCATTTATTCAATACTCATATACAGTCTAAAGTTCATCTTCTTATTACTCGGGCATTTGTGAATCGATTTTAATCAAACAAAAAGTATCTGTTAAACTAAAGACAGCACTATAAGTTATAAGTTTTAGATATAAGTTTTTATGATTTTAAATGTCATAAAAGCCTATGCGATCTCACTTTAACATTGTAGTTATGGGAATACTTTGCGCTCTGTAACTTTGAATAATTAGTTGGTTCCTTCTGTGTTAAAGTGTAATGGTTAGTAATGGGTTCATAATGTTTTGGTAGTTAGGGGGTGGAGGGGAAATGCGCTCGTACTGAGCATAACATTCTACTGAAAAAAGTGATAAGCAATTGGTGAGTACCTTCAGTGAAACTGATAAGGTGCGTGTTGTTGCTTAGGAAAATATTCATTCGGACAGTGTTGATAAGGAAGGTGCTAGCATCTCACAGCAAAACATTTATGTGAATGACTGCTTTCAGAGGTCCAAAGAAACTGGAGATGTCCTGAATCTGCAAAACCACGCATCTAGAGAAGAAAAACTACCAGTCGAGAGTGCTTAAAGCGTATAGTGGTGATTGTGATCCATTTGGGTCTATAGGGATTGGCTTTCCGAGGCAACGATGAAGATGACAGCAATTTAAATAAAGGGAACTTCTTGCAAACATTTGAGTTGTTACGACGTATTGATTCTTTTTTAAAGAATTATACAGCGCCTGGGAATATCACTTATTTATCTCCAGAAATTCAAAATGAAGTTATCTTGTGCTGCGGTGAGGAAATCATCAATGTCATTGTATGTGCCGCTAGAAAATTCAGCGTTATTGCTATGAGAGATATGTGAAAAATTCTAAACCGATAGAGCACTTTTAGAAATTTGTCAAACTTCGTGAGGTAAATGCTGAATACATATCGAAAAAAAATTATCGAAACTTTGGCTTCTGTACCGGTAGGTGTTAATAAGGACTCAAAATGCATTGGGCAAGCTTACGATGGTGCGAGCGTTATGAGAGGCCACATAGGTGGTGTGCAAAAGTAATTTCGAAAGTCTCATCCCTCGCACTGTATATCCATTGCAATGCATATCAGTTAAATTTATTGTAAAAGTGTGTTCGTTCGAACAAGTAAATACATTTTTTGATTTATTGCAGACTTTCCATAATTATTTCTACGTCGTAAAAGCTCATAGACGAATACAGCAGGCTCAGACAGCGTTAAGTTTGGAGCAGTCCAGTATACCTGATCTTTTAGACATTCGTTGCGCTTCACATGTTCATTCACTGAATCCTATAAAAAGAATGATGGAGCTATAATCTTTGCATTAGACGGAAAGGATGCTAAGAAGACTACTGAAGCTGAGGGTATTGCGAACAAACTGAAATCATTTGCAACTGTTTCATGCTTAATTGCTTTTAGTAAGATCTTGGGAATTACTAGTGGCCTGAATAATTTTCTGCAAGGAGAAGATATACCCTAGCAGACGCCCAGCTACTTATTTGTTCGGTTGTTGAAGCCATAAAATAACTTAGAACCAACTGCGTCATTTAGGGAGGGCAGGAGAGGGCAATTCCCCCCCAAGAGTTTGAGGGATACATATACTTTAATCGATTGTATACTAATATACTAGTACCAAACGTGAAAATCTTATGTCAGTGGTGTTCTTGCCCCCCTCAAGCGAAGTCTGAAATGACGCCCCTGCTTAGGAAAGAGGAAAATTCTTTGCGTCACTACACTGAAGCATAGGAGTTTGTCAAACAAAATGGTATAGAATGTTTTAATCAACTAAAGAGCAGAGAGAAGCGATATAATAGTAGTATAAAAGATTTTCTGATTTCGGGTAGTATTCCGAAGGAAAGAACACAAGGTTATACTGAAGCGAATTTTCGTACAGAACTCCTATATCCAGTGGTTGACAACATTGCGAACGAGTTTGACAGACGATTCTGTAAGGAAAATATATCTGTAATTCGTGGCATTCAAGCGTGTCATCCTAAATCAAAACTGTTCTTGATGAAGGAGGCAACGAAAGAGTCTGCTACGAAATTCGAAATAGATTTTCCTTAACATGAATTCATCGTTATAAAAAATTATGTAGAATCTCTTATGAAGGAGAAAGAAATTACAAATATCTCGGACCTGCATGCTGCTCTGCCTAAGCCAATTTTCCCCCAACTACGAATTTGGTGGAAATAGCCTTGACGCAACCTGTGTCATCAGCTTCATGTGAGTGTTCTTTGAGCGTGCATAAAAGGTTCAAATCATATCTTAGTTGTAAGTCTGGTTAGGACAGAACATCAGCGTTAGCCGCACTTGAAATAGAACAAGAGATAGCCTCTGAGCATGAAGAAGATAAAATTATTCATATATTCCCAAAGTCGTTGCATAGGCGTCACAGTTTGTGTTCAGCAAGTAATTTGTAAATACAGTGTGGCAAAACGTTGTCAGATGATGCAAGAACAGCATTAAAGAAAATAGTGTTGTAATATTAGGCCAATATTTTCACCAATTATTATTTTATTATATATGTACTTTGTTGATAAGATTTTTTTATGTTCACAGAACTTCAAATAATTGTAGGCCTCTTGGATTAATTTATGTTTGAGACGCACGGAAGACGTTAACGATTTTGTAAACAATAAAATGTACTACACTGTAAACAATTACGGTCACATTTATTGACCGATTACCATCAATTCTGGCTGCCAACGGAGTACCCTAAAATTTACGGTAATAGGGCATACATACAACCCTTTTGTGGCCTTTAAGCATAAATTTTACAGTAATACTGTAAATTTTAGGGTAATCAGTTGGCAGCCAGAATTGACGGTAATCGGTCAGTAAATGTGACCGTAATTGTTTACAGTATAATATATAAAGGAAGTCAGGATCTTTGAAAATTAACACTAAAATATACGTCTCGCCTGTGTTCAGTTTAGGTAGCCTCATAAAACTCATCGCATTTTCTGGGTACTGAACGTCTGTTACTATATTATTTGTAACTATTTTCTCAAGCTACAAAGTATATAAAGGTACAAGGTAAAAAGGTATGTATAAATGCATCAAAAAGTATTTGTATGAAGTATTGCGTTTTATAATGTCCTTGTGTAAGTCCGCGAATTATCCTGAGTACACTATAGTATATATATATATATATATATATATATATATATATATATATATATATATATATATATATATATATATATATATATATATATATAATATGGGTTATTCCATTTGTAAATATGGCCCCCCAAACTCAGAACTCTGGCTACGTCCCTGCCTGATAAAACATACTTTTAAAGTCTCTATCTGCTAGATCCATTTGAGATGCTTTTATAGAGTAGTCTTACTTCATAAACCTACAAACTCTTCTATAATTGTAGCTTTAACCTCATCCTTCATCTTACCAAGTATTATCTTATTTTTCTGTGGTATTTTGTATCTATTACCTTGAGGATAGTCACTTGTGTCGAAGTAATCAATATAATTTTTCATGTCCTCGTATAAATCTATTCTTTGAATATGGTAAATATAACTGAGGAGCTTACTTTCAAAACGCAACATGTCCACTTTCTTTAAATAATGAGTTATTGATTGAAATGGCATTTCCGTGAGACTTTACACCATATAAAAACAACAAAATGCAAGTAGTCCTATTCTGGCCGAAGCTATAGCGGGTTAAAAATGGAGTATACTTCAAATTGAAACATGTCTGCCAACAGTTTCTGTTCAAAAAGCAATTTGTCCTTAATTGTTGCAAAATGCAACTCGTCACTTTGTATTTTAAAGCTATTCTTGGGTTAAACAATCAAATTGCAACTTGTCCATATGTTGCGTAATAAATGAATTGGTCACATGGTGTAGGTTATTGGCAACACTGTAGCTATACTGTTGTGTCGCAGTAGTTGGGCTGTGCGGAGAAACCTGTAAGATGGAGGGAAATGTGTTTGTTGGTGAATGCAGTGAAGGCAGCAGAAAGAAATTGAAAAGAAGACGTAAGAGAGGAAAGGAAAAGGAACGAAAGTATGTAGACCAGGATCCACGTCTAATGAACTTTGAACCGAAATGCAGTCACAATAACAAGCGATTCCAACGCAGAAGCATACCAGCATACGATTTAAGGCAAGCTAAAATGAAAATATATAAACGACCACAGAAAACGGAGCAAGATATACTCCTTTCAACATTTTTACATGTAAGCAATCCTAAGAGACATCGTCCGAGAAGCAATTCGAAAAAGAAGAGACCGAATCAACTTCACGTGCGTTATCGTGTGCCAACTTCAAAGGGGATGAAGTATGTGTGTGCATCGTTCTTCGTCAGTTTATTTGGTGTAACGCAAAGGAGAATTTTGACTATTGCGCAAACCATGATGAAGGGGGACCCGATCAGCGAAAGAAGAGGAGGGGATAGAAAAACGAAACATTTTACAGGGAACAGGTTAAAGGTGATTGAGTTTATATCAAAACTGAAAGCAAACGAATGTCACTATTCTAGAAAGAAGTGCAAAAGGCTTTATGTGTCATCCACATTAAGCATACGAAAATTGTGGAACTGGTACAATGAAAGTGTAGAGGTTGATTATAAGGTAACGGAGAGTTTTTTTCGTAAGATATTCGTCACAAAATTCAACATTGGTTTCGGTACTCCAGCAAGTGATGTGTGCAGTTTTTGTATGCGCATGAAGAATGCAATTAGAGTGGAATCTAATAGCAATGTGAAAAGTGACATGAGACTGCAACTCAAGGCTCATAAGGTGGAGGCGAAAGAATTTTATAAGCTACTACGGGAAGACTCCGCAGATAGTGTTTCATTTTGTTTTGATATGCAGCAGGTTCAATGCCTCACAAAGCTTGCGATTTCCGAAGCATTTTATGCACGGCAGATATCGTACTATGTGCTGTGTGTCACAGATACACAAACTTCGTCACCAATGTTTTATACATGGACAGATGCTCATAGTGGAAGAGGTGCTATAGAGGTGTCATGAGCACTCATAGATTTTCTAAGAAAACATGACTTTGATAAAACCACAAAGACTTTGCGCTTATTTTCAGATGGTTGCTCGGGACAGAATAAAAATACGTCTGTAATACATGCACTTCTGCTCTGGTTGTTCAAATGGGCATCTTCTCACATTAGATGCATTGTGTTGCATTTTCCAGTGCTTGGTCATTCATACCTACCTGCAGATCGCGCTTTCGGTCGTGTTGAAAGAGAACTGAAAAAAAACATGAAGAAATATTACTGCCTGAGGACTATAATAATATATATTTTAAAACGGGGAAGGTGCGATATATTATTAAGGACTAGAATGTGAAAGATTACAAGCAGTTGACCGAATATTTTAGGAAAGTTGACGGCATCAGTGAAATGAAGAGAGTCATATTGACGAAGGACATTGAAACAGATAATGTGAAGCTCTTGATCAAAATGGAACCCACGTTCAGGTTTGATAATCCTTCCAAAAAAATTCTCCTGAGTATTACGGAGAGGAAAACGGATGACATCTGTACAGGAACTAGGCGAACTTCAATGCAAGAGCCATTCGAAGCCAGAAAAGATTGCCGAGGTCAAGAAATTGCTTAACCTCCAATTTGGAACGGAATGGTCGAAGATTGAAAACTTAAAATGGTATTGCGAAATACTACAGGTTGGCACTACAACATGTGATCCAGAAGAGGAATGTAATTGCCTTGATGATGACATGGGAGTTCGCATTTGAAGATGTAAAAGTTTTGTTATACTCAATAAGTAACACTAGTTTTTACAGGCATTGATGTTACTTTCACGGAAAACATGTATTTGGCACTGAAGCATTTTTATATCAATCACCTCTTTTGTGTTTTTGAATCTTGTAGCCTATTTGTACGATTTCGGTGTATTAACTTTGAGTAGCAATAAAAAACATTACTATAAAAAAGATAATAACAATCATAATGTTTATATACAAAACGTACAAACTTATCTTTAAAATAGAGGTAAAATAATCATCCGAACAGAAGAGTCAATGGTTGAAAGGCTATTCAGCTTACGTTTTATGACTCACTTGGCGTTATTTTCAAAATGCAACAAGTCCTTGACTTTGGGTCAAAATGCAACTTATCCAGATAACAATGCTCCATAAGTCACTTTATTCTTGAGGCAGGATTATTTTCCTTTCTACTGTTTACTTTTGTCATCGATATCTCCAAACATAGCCAACAACTTTCGCTCCAGGTATATCGATAGTTGAGATACACGTTTACCGAGAATTTCTCGAAACGAAACATAACGGACAAACTGCATTTTGAAAGTAAGCTCCTCAACTATCCGTGTCTGTATAACATATTTATATTTTATCATTATATTTTGGTTTCGTCATTATGATGGATATCATACATGAAATATTTTGAAAGATCTCATTCCAACATATATCGGTTTATTGAAACTCAATTTCGTTTTATTCAATATTATTGCACAAGTTTTCTGCATAAATAGTTCTATTTCGAAAATTTGGTTGAGCAATTAGTTTCTCTACTCTTGGTGGATCATATTCTACTTTTACAGGCTTACATCCCTTTCTAATATTTCATTGTCTTCCCAAATACACTGTTATCCATGAGCTTATAGAAATCTTTCAAAATCATCTGTTGCTTTTGTTCTTATCTGTCTGTTTAAATCTATGTTATTCTTTAACCAATCTGATTGCCCAAACTCTTACTTGATGTACTTTCTTTAATTACAATCCAAGTGATAGACATTGTTTTAGGTTTCGATAGTAAATCATATTTTTCCTTATCATAGAGAGTTGTAAACAGCTTTGATTATTTTGAACCAGGTAGACATATATTTTAAGAAGCTAATGTATATTCTTTGTGATAGTCACGTAATTGTTTTGGGTATTCAAGATCTACTTCTAATATGTAACCAGTACAATTATCAGGTATTTATCAAAACTGCAAGCTATAAATCTAAATGAATCTATGGATTTTAGTTTGATATTTACAACCTTTTTACTGAATGATATGTATCGTTCCTTATTGAAATGAAATGAAATCTTTGAGTTTTACGTCCCACGGTTATGCCGGTTAGGCTAAAGTAGACGGTGATGATGAGAGATGAGTGAAATGGTGGAATGAAGAAAGTGGGAGGAAACGGGAGAACCCCGAGAAAACCCACGAGCACGGTGTTTGTCCACCACAAAGTTCACTTGGCGGGGGCTGGGATCGAACCCGGGACCCCAAGCACCAGAGGTGAACGCTCTACCATTGAGCCACCGCGCCCCCCATCGTTCCTTATTATTAGGTATTAAATCTCTTTGTTCTTTATTATACCCAAGCTCTTTAATAAATAAATAAGAATCATATCGTTTTAAGTTATGTAATTACTGGCACAAACTTAGGTACTCTAACTTTTAAATTACAATTATTACATTATGCAGTTACAAATTTTCCACTTACGTGATCATAATGTTTAACTTCATGATTTTCTTTAGTATATTCTACTTTGCAGTAGGAACACTGTTCAGATTCATTGAATTCTTTTCTTTCTTTACGTGATAAAGGCAATTCATTATTTTGTTTATATATATCCGATATTCGGCTTCTTTCTTTAACATTGTTATGAATTTCTTAGCTGCATTTTTAGCTCAATACACAACCACATCTGTTTTAAATCTGTCACTTTTTACAATATAGCAACAGAATACAGACGGCTTATGGTGTTGATATTTTTTCATATATGATTCGTTTTTTGGATAACATTCTTCATAACTCATAATCTTCTGCACTAAAGATTCAAAATCAGCTTAAATCATAAAAAGGAATTTTCATCGTATATTCATAGTTAATAGATTCAAAATATGTATCTTCTGCTGGCATTTCTACTTTAACAGCTTCGTTAGTAGGACAATCTTTCTCATGTTTATTTAATGCATCTTGTGAGTAAAAGTGTAATAAACGTCTATCACATAGATATTTTCGTGCTCTTCATTTAGTAATTTGACCATTTACTAATCTACTTAAGTCTTTTATCAAACAATAATGTGTTTTATTTTCTTCTTTTTCATATAAAAAATTAACATGTTCTTTTTTGTTTTGAGTATAATATCAAATGTAGACTATGTATTGTTCATTGTATGTGTATATGTTAATGGATAAATCGAGTCTCTTTTCAATTTTTGGAATATCACTTAGTTTTACTTGAAAATCAGTCGATAAAAAGTCCAAGTCGATAAAAATATGCTTGTACTTCCATGGTTGTTGTGGGTGTTTTTCAACAGGGTGTAATGCAGAAGCAATTCAATATAAGAAACATTTTTATCTTTGTTCTTTACATTAATAACAGCTTGTTTCCTTTCAATTTCACTTGGCAGTTCTATGTATAATGATCTACACGCTGCATCTTTATTAAGTGCTAACTCTAAATAGTTAACATTCATAACAGCCCAACCAGAACCTCTAGCTTCGAACTCATAAATTCTTGTTCTTAATATTTCTTTAGCATTAGTTACGAATTCTTTTAAATTGGTTGATTCGTACACCTCTTTGTTATTAGTGTTAAAATAAGTCTTGAATTTCTTTGCGTTTCTTATATCGAAAGTTTATTAAATTATCAACTTTTAACGGGCCATGTTTCTTTAGTGTGATGTTCAGTCTATTTTTTAAAGCTGTTGATGTTCAAGCTATATATTGTTCTAGAGGATCATGTTCTTTATAATCTGTTTTAAATCTCCATGTTTCTAATCTTGATTTAAATGATGAATTTTTCGAGTTTTACAATAATTGGTTGTAATTCAGGTATCCCTGGTTTCGGCTCTTCAAATACCTTTTCTCCAAATGGAAAGAATTTTTTCACATGTTTAAGTTTTAATCTTGGTAATTCTTATGAAACTTTATTCCTGGAGAATACACTTTGAGTAAATAGGAATGTTTGGGTTAATTTTATTGTTTTGCTTATTTTCGTACTTTTAATACGATCAATAAAATCTGCTTTCTTAATCGGCAGTAACCTCTTATCCCCTTCTCTTTACATATATTTTTTTTAAATTCTACTACTGTATATTCAACTTAAGATTTCACCTTCTTGTTTTGTCCTTGCAAAATTTGATCTGATTTTATTTTTATTATATCTTTGTTAACAATATAGTATATCTATTCATATTATTTACTATAGAAATACATATAGAAAATTAATTTGATTTTTAAATATAAAACTTTTATGAGATATCTCATCTCTAAAACATGCACTCACATTCTAAACTATATACTGAAGATTCTATCTCACGACCCTGTACAGATTCATTTTCTTTATCACTATTCCAGTTTGAATCTAGTGTATATCTTTCTAATGCGCCAATTTTGTTTCTTTAATTATATTTCTTTTAACAACATTTCTTTTTCTTTTAATGATATTTCTTTTTCTATTAGCCATGCTATATATGTAAGATCATCATCAGTAAAGTTAAGTTTACTATGAATCACAATGTTTCTCCATATTTATATAGAAAGTCTTTAAAAATGAAATTAGCTCTCTCTCTCGCGCGCACGCGCGCTATATATATATATATATATATATATATATATATATATATATATATATATATATACAGAAAATTGTAAACAAACATGTCACTTGCTAAACAAGTCTTATCTCTTACACCTGTATCTAATCCTGTATGTTATTATTTAGATAATGATTACTTATGCTACAACTGATGATGATTACTTAGATGATGATCATGAAAATTTTGATAATCCAGATTTAATCAACTTTTGTATTTCTCTTGACATGTTAGACTATTTACTTTTAAAAACTGTAAACGAAAAAAACGAACGTCTTATACAAAATATTATTGGGAAGTACATTATGAACTTGTGAGATGAAATATTGGATACGCTAACAGATAAGCAATGGTCTTATTTATATTCTATTGATACTGTTACAAAAGATTTTATACAGAAATATAGAGAACATAATTGGGAAACCATAGCATACACAGACTTATCAGAAGATTTTATAGGAGAGTTTGCAGGTATGGTTGATTGGACAGAAATTAGCGCGTGTTCAAGTTTATCAGAAAATTTTATAAGAGATTTTATAGATAAGGTTGATTGGGAAGAGATGTTTGTATATCAAAATTTGCCTGAAAAATTTAATGAGGAGTATATAGAAGTTAATTTTGAAAAGGTTTCTCAAGCTCTCAAACTTTCACAAGAATTTATACGTAAACATGCTGGTAAACTTAATTGGAATGATATATCAGTTTCAAACTGAGAATTTTACAAGGGATTTTGTTAAAGTATGTTGGATAGGAATTTCATCGAGACAACGTGTATCAAAAGCTTTTGTTTTAAAATTTAAAGAGGCCATTCCTAACGAGCTTTCATTTTTATCTAGCCTCTATTTCGATTAGAGGAAGATATAATGCTTTTATAATTATTATTCATAAAAGTTATACAGATCTAAGCTTGGTCGCGATATTGTTGAAAGTCATCTCTTAAACTCTTTTGTTTTTGCTTTCTTAGAAATAAAAACTAGCGAATATAAACCTGACTCATTGATAAAAAATAGTATCTGGTTCCATTTTAGGAGTGCTCTGCTGTGGCAAACTGTTTCCGACACTTTTACACAATTTCTGACAACAGATTGATAATCAAAGTTCATAAATTGTATTAATCACCTGATGATCCGAAACCTCCAGAACCTCATTCGCTTTCGTTATCAAATTCTGTAACTACTTCAGTTGCTAATGATTCATGTTTTATTAAAACTAACTGTGGAATCCGCTGAAATATTTTAATAGTTTCATCACAAACAATAAAGTAAAAAGTCTAAGTATTGCGTTAACTTCAAATAGTTCGCAGATAGACCATATTATCGACGTTGTTTTTTTTAATTACCATGATAACTTTCTCATGATATCCACTATCTATAACACCTACACATACATCTATATCTTCTTTTAAACTCAAACAGTATCCAGAAAAGATTTTCCCAAAGTATCTTTTGGTATGTCTATCTTAATTCCAATTTATGTAAATGAGTATGCCCATGTTTTATTCTTACAGTTTCGGAACAATAGAGATCATAACCAGCAGAATCTTTTATCATAACTTTAAGGACAGTACTATATTAATTTAATCACACAAATTTGAAAGACATAATACGACATTCACTTTTATGAGATAAGTCATAAAAGATTTCATTTCTATTAGGGCTATGGAAAGAAAATCTTTAAAATTTAAATACATTTTATCTGAGTTAGCTATTCTTTTTATCATAGTATTTTGTTGATTTCCGTTTATTGATATAACTCCATAAAAATGCAAAACACTACACTACAACATTATCTCTATGTATCCAACTATTACGCGAATCATCAATCCTTAACCATTTAACATACACTTTATTACCTTTCTTTCGTAAAACACTTTTCAACAAGATACTCATCTCTAGGCTTTAATAATTCTTACTCCTAGAACCTTTCTTGCATATGCTCCTTATCCAAATCTTTTATTCTGTATGTTGGCGGATTAGATGGGATAACCTCTTTAATAACAAACACTTCTATTGACCAGTTAGGTGTATATCCTTTCGCAAACAAATCCTTAGATTTACTTACACGAACATAATCATTAATTTTATAATTAGTTTTAACACGCTTATATTCTTTGTTACATACTTTCTCTAATATAATTTGTCCATTCTTTTTATTAACTTCTACCGGTTTTATATCGATTGTTTTATGTACTTTATTATTATACTCACTAACTAATGTTGGTGATATATCGATCCCTTTATAATTTGCTTGCGTAGTAAACTTTTCCACATGTTTTTTTCTTTTGAGTTCTGCTGCAGCGTTCTACGATGGAAGCCTTTTTACCACTAAAAGTTCAGTAATGATTGATATGGTAATTTTTCGTCAACTCTCTAAAATCTTTGTTATAAAATTCTTTACCTTGATCAGTTTGCAAGTTATTAGGTTTTCTAATTTTTAATACTGACTCAAACGCTTGTGTAACATTCTTCCCGCTCGTATCTTTAACAGGAATAGCAAACGCATATTTCGAGAACACATCAATAATCGTTAGTAAATACTTATAGCCTTTGTTTATTTTCGAAACACTTTTTAATACTCCACTATCCATTTCTACAAGATCATCTAAATCTTTTGTAACAACACTTAACCTAGGATACTTTTTTCTTGCGTTCTTCCGATTTTTTCTATAGTGTTTTCCCTGGCACCTTTACCTTCTAATCAATCTTTCTTTTTAACGAATTGAGTTTTGTTAATACCACATACATTACATATTCCCTTCTTAATGTATCTTCCATTCTTTATTCGCTCTATTGTAGTGGTATCTTTCTTTTTATGTGTTGATTTCTTGCATTTAATACATTATCATTACGATTTATTATATAGAAAATTATTACAGTTCTCGTTCTATGTACATAATAACAAATAACAATTGTCCTTCCATAGCTGAATTTTTATCAGCTTAAAACGTAATAAATATCGTTGTTTTTTACTTCTGTAGTTAACGTTTCTACTAGAGTATTGTAAAAAATATGTGTACACGATGTTTATCGAGACTTAACTCCATACGTATTATTTTACCATTGTAGAGAAATTTGTAACCATTAGATAGATTGAATATACGAAAATTGGATCTTTAACACTTTTACTTCTCAATTGACATAATAAATTTATACTTTCTTTCTTCGTAATGAACATATTTGCTTCTATGTTTGATGTTTGGAAATCTTCTTTTGTAACAAAATTATCAAACGCTCACTTAAGCTGACCCAATGTTACAGCATCAACACTTAGAATTGCATCACGTAAATAAGTTATTTGTCCATTTCCGATGTTTATATGTTTATGTCTTACATTAAATTTAATTTAGTTGATAAATCTGATCTTAATATGTAATTCATCTTTCTTCATAATTCGTCTTGTAATGTTTTTAATTCATCTTCAAATTTGTTCCTACTACCTTCTAATCGATCATTAATATTACTACTTATTGATTCAAGCTGATGGACAGTTATACCATCTTGTTGATCAATACCATCAGCTATATTAACAGGTCTTTTGCTTTTGAAATCAACCCCATGGTGTATTTGTTTCAAAGATCTTTTGAAGTTCATTTCTGAAAGCTTCACGACTTACTTATATTTAACATCCTTATACTCGTTTTACATCTTATTAATTTCATTTGTGTAAGTGTCTTGCAATGTTTTAATGCATCACCAAATCTTTTTCCAACGCTTTCTAATTGATCTTCTATTGATACAAGTTGCCTTCGGCTAAGAACACCATTTAATTATTCTTCAGTTTTTAATTACTTAAATTGTGAAGTAGTAATTTTAGTTGTGCATCACCTATCCTATCAACAGCATTACCAAATATATCCATATTCATTATATAGAAAATGGTAATTTCAAACCTAACTTCTTGAAACATGATTTCAATACAAAATGTAAGTCTTTTTCGACTTTTCAAACTCAGTATCAATATCTATACCATGTTTTCTTAATATCCAATACAAAATATGCTTTACGTTTATAAAGACGCTTCGTTTACCAAAATAAAATTAGCAAAAGATGTAATATAATTCTTCAAATTCATATACAAATCTATCTTCCATATGTTGTAAATTTATTGGTGAATGATCTATAAAGTTATCAAATGAACATCATTAAATTTTGAGAATTTTTGTTTAGTATTTTAATATATCTTACACTAATATTTAATCTTTCGGTATATTTTTGAATTCTTCGTCTGACATCGTAAATTCCTCTTTTGGTATAACTTTCTCTTGTGGAGCTCGCAAACGAGATAATTGTAAAAAATCTTTTTATATTATTATACCATGGTTTTCTTATACCAGCATTGTAATAAGCTTTTGTTCTTTCATCTATATAGTTGGAGTCATGATTATCAAACATTATTTTTTTTTAAATCTTGTAAGGTAATTATGGGATATAACTTCTCCAACTCTTGATCTGTATACAAACACTTTGGAATAAACATTTTCTATAAATCATGAATGTGATATATATTGTTTTTATCATTTAAATTTATTTTACTAACATAATCACAATACTTAAAATACTTATAAAAACCATACGAATTAAGTTCATGTTCATGTTTCTCAAAATAATCTTGAATTCTATTATGTATAACTTCCATATTTATTTTAAACAAAACTTTTATGAAGATTATTCATAAAAAAACATTCAACATATATTTTTATTCATGTTTTATTATACACTATATGGCTAAAAGAACACCCATCAGTTAATAATTTTAAAATCTTAACACATAAATGTCCACGAAATAGAATTAAAATTTTGTATTCGATCGTCATTATAAAATAGATTTTGATGTCCAAGATATTGTATTAACGGTTTAAGTGGTACTCCTCCGTAAGAATCAAACACGTACTTAACATCTTTATTTTTCCAATAACATATGCATTTTCCGATTTATCTAAATTAACACTACACATTTTTTTAGGTTTTCCAGGTAATTAGTCACTCATAAACACTCCTCGAAAGTGCTTTATCTTTAATTCTTTTACCAACATAGCAGGGTAAAATCAAAGGTTGACTCGAAATCACATACTATTGAAATGTTCTTTGGAATATGAAACCAGGTAGCTTTGAGTGAATTAACCAGAGAATGGTAAAATCTGGAAGTTTGCGAAATTCGACAAATTCCAGGTTGAAGTTTTAACTCAAAATTGCGTTTTGAGACAAATGTTGCCATTGAAGTAAAACCAGTTACTACACACAAAAGTTGTTTTATTCACGCAGCACAATATACTGTATATTTGGTTCGTAATAAAACAGTAGCAATTTATAATCCAAATGGGTTGAAATTTAAACACTGGTACAGATAGTTGTACACAGGGTGACTCAAAAGTTCAGCACGATAAGACAAATTGGTAAAATATGTATCTGACCCGTGAGATAAACAGGGATGAGAATAAAAGTTCAATATTTTCAAACGTAGTTTGCAATTTTGTAAAAAGGAAGTTTCCCCAGCCCTTACGCCATATTGCCCTGAGTCGTCTTAAAAATCTAGAATTGTTGTTTTCGGATTCCACATTGTGAAAATATTTAAAATATATTTGTATGAATTCCCATTTCAGTGTAATTTATATGTTTCTACACTGTATGAATTCTTTATTAGTTTATTTAAACACGAAATACTTCTATGAATTCTCTTATAGCTTTATTTTGTTTATATCAATATTTCATTCCTTGATTCTGAGCCTTGTGTGTAAGTAACTGCAACCCAACTGTCAGTTGTTATTTATTTTGTTTGTGAAGTTATTCTCTATATGTTGTCTTGTTTGCATTCCTTGCCAGTATTTATTCCTTCTTCACCTGTATACATACGAGCCCAAATGACCCGTTCAGTGTTTTGTTCACTAATAAAACAAATGCTGATCACTTTACTTGCTAGAGGCTTCTAAGTTTTATTGTGTATTTACTTTAATATAAGCACTACTTGTTATATTGTTACACCACACACTTTTTTGCGTTATATACAGTACTCATACACATTCACACACGTCCCCCTGGGTTCTTTCCGAATTCGTTCACGAAGTCAGAGTTTACGATACGCACACTTAAGTGCTCCGGTATACTGATGCATATTTGCACAATGTTTGATTGTAAATTTAAGGACATATTTCACGTTTCTTTTCTAATTAGAAGCTTTCATCACATGGTGAATCGTCCACGGAAATTCTTATGCTTTCACGGCCATTAATGCAGCCATCGCTATCGCAGTATCGACAATCAGACACACACTTTAATCTATGTTTTCTGTAGCAGCATTTCGTGCTACTACAGAATTTTCTTTCCAGTGCTTTGCACTGAGAACGTACAACTTTTAAGATGGAATCAAGTGCTGGAGGTAAATCAATAGTTTTTGGATAAAGATGCTGGCCTTTGAGTACCCAACGCCATTCAAGAGAATCTATTTCTGTCGTTGATAGAGTTTTCCATTGCTGTACTTGCATATAAGTTCTTAACGAATTAAAATGCACGTCAGGATGTAGGTGGGAGCTGCTCGGAAACTGGTCTCCACGCTACTGCTGTCATTCGCATGTAGATTGTGTAACGAACTAGAAGGAGATCGTTAGTTTGTGTACGCCATACAAAATGACGAAAAATTGCTTGCTTGCTTTTGAGACTGAATCCACTGACGAATTATCTGAAAGAAATACTTCTGCACATTCTTGAGCTGTTACATTCTTTTGAATTGCCTTCAGAACTTTTGCTTTTCCTCGATTGTGGGGTACTGACATTGCATTCACACCCGCTAACTGCATGAATGAACAGGACATGCCTACAAACTAGTGGTCCAATGTGACGATGGATACTTCTGACATCATAGAGTAGTTTCTGTACATGCCCCCTTCCCTTTGCAAGTGATTTCATGAAATTTTTAGCCACCGAGTCCTCAGCATGATGCAGCAGCATTACCAGTATATCGGTGTCTTCCGCCATGTGTATTGTTCCTTCTTATGAGCCATGTTAATTGCACTAGAAATAATTATCGTGTTAACATCAATTCTGTGCTCTGTAGATGATGTGGCCATTTGCCGTAGACCACCAACCAACTCTGTAGACAACAAATCTATTAAATGATTAATGTCTTTTTCGTTTGAGAGGTACGCATGCTCGTTATCGTACACTACACTCATTGAAATTTTCACATCGGATGCTGCAGGATAAATCCTTTGGCGTTGATGCTCATGATATTTGATGGAGGGACCGTTTGTGCACCCGTCAGATACTACTGTGTATGGAACATGAAAATGCTGACAAAAAAATTGCAGTATGACTGAAGCATATCCATCCATATATTTTGTTTAGACCATACCACGTGTCGAAGCAAACATCAGCCATCAATAACAAATGCTTGTGATAGCTCTGGTTCCTCAGATGTCTGCGGTGTAACGCTCTCAAATCGTTTCGTAAGTGAATGAATTAGTGCAGCTTTTGGTAGTGTGAAAGTGAGTTCATGTGCGAAATACTGGGATGGTGTGCGCTCGAGCTTAACGAGCGTAGCAAGTCGCCAGAAGAAAGTTGAATTGTCGAAATAATGAATACTATTATCAATGCGAACTTCTTTTCCTACAAGCGGGCGCGGTGGCTCAGTGGTAGAGCGTTCACCTCCGGTGCTTGGGGTCCCTGTTTCAATTCTAGCTGCGCCGTGTGGACTTTGTGGTGGACGTGAGTTCTCGTGAGTTTCTTGACGTTCTTCCGTTTCCTTCTACTTTCTTCATTCCACCATTTCATTCATTTCTCATCATCACCGTCTCCTTTAGCCTAACTGGCAAAACCATGGGACGTAAAACAAAGATTTCGTTTCATTTTTTTCATTTTCCTACATGCTATAATGTTTTTCTTGGTTAGTCTTCTTCAATTTAACGGCATTCCAAGATTTGCCATCCAACTTCTGATGTATTTCATTACCAACAACGTCTGCATTGCCACAGTTCACTCTTTGTCATCTACTTCTGCTATGATACCAGTGGCTACGTTGCTCAACGATAAGTCGTATACTGGAAAAGGTTTATACTTATTGAGACATTGTATCAATGGGCGTCGCCAGAAACTTTCGTAGGGGGGTCAAGAGCAAACACTAACAACACACACACACACACACACACACATATATATATATATATATATATATATATATATATATATATATATATATATATATATATATTCTGTGTTTCCATAAATCGTACCAGCGTTCAACTTGAGGAAGGAAATTGTCAAATTCATAAATTTCATTCATTTCTTCCATCACCTTCATGAATTGTAGTTTAGAGGTGTTTTTTATTTCATGGGGATCAGTGTGAAGAGTGAAAACCCTGGACTATGTTCTTCCGAAAATGTATTATTTAGCGACTGTAACAAAGAATCTATGTACGGTGTAAATATGGTTCGCCGATAATATTTTTCCGCATTTGTGTATGGAGGATTAGCACGATGAATTTGTCGAGAGGCAAGTCTGAGAACTGACAGCTGAATATTCAGTTCATCAGCAACATGAATACACTTTTCGAAGATCGAATGAAATGTAACTTCAGCTGTATCTCTCTGTTCTTTGAACATACAAATCAACTCCGAAATGTGTGATTTTGCCGCCCTTAAGTTCAACTGAACTCCTTGCAAAATTTGTGCTACTGCCTCAAGGTACGAGGAATATTTACTGATAACTGACAAAAAACAATAAAGGCTCCTGTTGTTTCTGAACAAAAAAGACGATAAGCATTGCTTCGAGTTTCAGAATTTGTAGAATTTATTGACAGTTCTTCTAATGCACTCGCTATTTCTATGAAATGTACAGTAAATTTTTTGATGATGCTGTATTTGGAAGTCCAGCGGGTTTCAGAAAGAAGTGGGATATTTCGAATATTTTTCTTCTTAATGGTCTCTCGCGAAAGAAAATTTTGATTTCTTTGATATTATCCACTGTGTTTCGTATGTAAGAAACGGAACATAGCTTATTAACGACAAGATTAAGCTTGTGTGATGCACAATGGTAAAAAAAAAAAAAAAAAAAAAAACGCTTTTGGGAATTGTCGTCTGATAATGCTTTGTACACCGTTACTACATCCAGCCATGGTGGAACAACCATCGAAACCCTGCCCTACAAGTTCACACTGAGATAATCCACGTTCTTCCAATGCTTTTAGAATTATTCTAGCAATATATGCGCCGTTTAACTCTCCTAATGGAATGAAACCTACGAAATCTTTTCGCATCTGATTTTCAACAGTGTCATAAAACCGAATACCTAGAGACAATTGTTCTATACCCCCAGTATCAGCTGTCTCATCTGTAAGAACAATATAATGGTGGGAAGAAACAATTTTAGGCTTTATATACTGTTCATATAAAGTGTTGCCTGCAACTGATATCAATTCATTTTGAGTCTGCACAGATAAGTATTTTGCATTTTGAGCAGCAGTTTCAAAGTGTTGCTTTAATGTTATATCTCCTGAATCTACTTTAAATTGGAGAACATCGTAGAAATGGCCAGATTTAGCATTACCGCACAAAAGACAATTGTCCCAATAATTGATGACAGTTTTTTGCGGTTTTCCTCAACTTGCTTCCGAGCCGCTTCATCAATTTTCAAATCAACGGGCAATCTTTCGTAGACATAACATTCGAAAATAACTGAGCACGTTCTGTGGACGCCCGATGCCATTTAGATTGTTCGTGTTGTCGAGCAGATGCAAAAAATCACTGTATTTTCTAAACGGTGTTAGTATAAAAGACCCTTGGAATCCTCTTTTTGCCGGAGATCGAAAAAGAACACACTGCATGGACAATCCCCCTCGCAACTTTCTAGAATATGCTAGCCACGGAAATTCAACAAACCGCTTATACAAAAAAGGGCGTTTTCCTGGCAGAACATCTTGTTTAAAATCATATGTTTCGGTCGGGTGCCACGGCGACATCAATATTTCATATCGACTAGTGTCCGACAAACTTGACTGCAAATTTAAGACTACATAATTGCCAATGTCTTTTGGGTCACAGGACGTCTCCTCACCTAATAAAGTTTCACAAGGAGACACTTGAGGAGAAGGTACGCTAACGATATTGCCCTCCGGTAACTCTTTTTCTTCACTCAAATTTTCAACACACACAATATCAGGTTTGGTGTTTTCCAATTGTGAGGACACTTGCTGGTTTGCTTTATAATAATAAAGAAAAACACCGAGTTTCAATTGCTTATGCTTATGTATAATTAATTTTTAAAAAGAAATTCTTTCTAATTCACTCACCTACTCATGAGATATTAAATAAATTATAAACTAAGGGGAAAACACATATTAAACTCTGAAAGAGACCAGAGATCGAAAACCACACACATTTATCACTTTCCGACACTCCCGAGCAACTTTGAAGTTTGAAAACGAAAACCACTTATATGACACACCAGAAACACGGATTTCCAATAACTGCGCACAACCAACTATGCAAAACTAAACCTTTCTCTTCTTGAAAAGGGTCAATCTCCATTCTCCCCGCTAAAAATAACATTATACTTTTAAACCGCGGGGTCTCATAGGGAAAAAAGCTCAATTTCTTTCTGCTCAGAACACTACTAAGAACAAGGAACACAATGTTTGACAGCATTAGAATTATTGTCCCTGCTGCTCCATTTGCAGTTTTGTCTTCTCGACCCCTTCCCCTCTTTGTAATCCATCAAGATTCTTGGTTTAAAAGGAGGCGGGGTCATTCAGGATCACCTTGCTACAGCCAGAGGGCAAACAGGTGCAGAGGAGTCGCTGACATTATTGTCTTCACAAACAGAATTCTTGGGTTATTTTTAACATCAATATGTGTTAAATGCCCAAACTTTTCCGACAAAGTCAGACAAATGAGTCAGAGAAACACTTATTCTGCTTTACGCCCATGATTGTATCATAAGTCTTCGATAACTCCGGTCCCTCTCCATACGTGTAATGGCAATAGCTTACAATGTTGTGCACTCTGTTGTCGTTCAGTTCCAGTTAAAGATGTCATAACAGAATGCATGTCTCCAAATATATGTAGACATTGAATCCATGTATCGCACGTATTTTCTATTATTCCATGACCGTATGTTAAGCCTCCTCTACTCTTGATACCATGCATCATACTCTGTTCAATTGCAAGCTCCGAGGAAATTCCTTTCCAGTTTTACGATATTCAACGGATGATATGTTTTCCATGGTTTCGAAACTGAACGTATAGGCACGGATGTGTAAATTGTAACTGCTGCATCATCTGAAGGTATATCCATCTACACTTATCATACACATTGTGCCCTGTCCTAGCACATAGAGGCAGTATGCATGCCAAAGCAGCAAATATTTTATACAAAAATAAAACAAATGTATGAAATGTTCAAAATAATGTTAGCTATGTACAGATGTTCCATATATATTTTACCTATTTATCCTAGGATGCCTGACTTTTGAATCAGCCTGTATAAGAAAAATATCACAATATAATTACTACTTTCAATTTAATAAGTTAAAACATTATTAGAGAGATAAAGTAAGTACGTAAAATATGCGCGTAAAAAATAATTATAGTTATATCAAATGTGTTACATAAATCCAAACAGCAAAATTTGTTGAAGTCTGTGGTTCAAAATTCAAGCAATCAGAACAATTTTCGCAACGTGCCATGCTTTAGCATTTCGCTTATGAAGAGTACCCATACTCATTAACGTTACAGCAAAAAATCATTTCAATAGTATTTAGGTCTCGGTTGTGAGAAATTTTGTGCTATTTTTACCCTACTAACCTCTGTATGTCAAAGTTGGTTAATGGTTTTTTATACTTTCTACCGCCACCCTGTTTTGCTTCCAATGCTAAGTTATGTTGGTTTTGTTCTTCTAGTTCCTGCTTATTCTTTTTTCATCAATAATAGTTTTAGCTATAGCTGTTGATTATCCTCCAAAAGAAACTAAAGCTTTAACTGCTGCGAGAATAGCTGCTATTGTAAAAATTAACCCACCAATGTGTTCTTTAGGTGAACTCTTAATCGTTTTCATTTGTACAGAAGTTAGGGTTAAGTTCATAATTTAACCTTATTTCATGTTTTTTTAACTTTTCACTTGTTTCCTTGTTGATATATGATCAATCTTTAAATTCTCAAGTACATTTTGAGGAATACGAAACGTACAATCTTTAATAGAACACATACTTCCTATTTATTTAAAAGAAAATTTTCATTTGTAAAAGTATTGTTGTCGTTGCTCCACCAAAATCAAAGTATCATTCTCATCTGTTATTTTTATTTCAAATTCATCGATTTTGTTTCTTGTTAAAGGGAAAAATGAAGGATTAGCAGGTTCATGTATAATACTATGTTTAAATTCAGCATTTGTTTTAAATGTTGCAATTACTCCTGTTTCTCTATGAGTATAATCACCACCTTTCACGAACCATCAGCTACATTATAGTGAACGATAATAGTATCAAACGGACGAAACTTTGGTAATTTACTTCCAATATACGTGTCGTTCTTTGCTAATGCTGGTAAATGCTTAAATCCAAGAACAATACTTAAATTTCCTGTTACAAAATCATTATCGCCCGTTTCTATTTTTACACTATTTCTTATCTGATCTGTTAATGTTATGTTTATAGACTGAGACTTTAAATAATCGTTAAGGCTATTTAAACTGTGTTGTCCGCCTGGTATAAGTACTCATTTATCTCCATATATAATCACTGTATTTTCTGTAACGTTTGGAGTTAAACAAGTGCTATACAATGCAACTAGTGCTATACTTAAATCGTTATTGCTGTCATGTAATCCATTATGTTGTTTCTTCTTCAAAATAGAAGTATCGCTTGTTAACAAGAGCACCTTAGCCACTTATATAATAAATGAATGAATTTGATTTGCCTAAAGATATGCCAAGAGAAAAGTAATCAAATTAATAAAAGATATCATCCCAAAATTACAACATAGTTTAAAGAAAAAATAAATTACGTTATGTTAAATATACGGATTATAGCTTAATCATTTTATCCATATTATTATCTGCAACAATTGGTTTTGTAAATGTATTCATCCCTGTGACGGTTTATTTAATTATAGCAACTTCTTTAGCTATAGGCAGTGCAATCATTACAGGATTGTCTTCTAAACTTAATTTTATAAAGGATGAATATAAAACTATTGTAAATTGTATTAACTCCTTTAAAGAACAATTAGAGATGATACTAACATTGAATGGTGATATGGATGAAGAATATATTAAAGATACTGTTTGTAAGATTAAACAAACAGTTAAAAATATAAAAACACAAATCGTCCCGACTCTTCTGGAAGATCGCGTACAAGAAAAATATCTACAAGTCTATCTGAATATAAAGGACGATCAAGAATTGTTGTTTAATAAATGAGTAGGTTCAAGAAAACTACTAATTGGGATGTGTAAGAGATGATTAAAGAAAAACAGCTAAGAAGAGAAATGGAGAACTTACACTTGATGAAATAGGTTGTCTTATTGTGAGCTCGTCTGGATGTGGTAATGCGTTTCTCTTATTTAACTTTTTATTACAGCGAGGGTTGTTAATCAATAATTATTACTACATTTATTCGAAAAGTATGAATCAGCCAAGGTACCAACAACTACAAGAACGATTTAAAGAAGCAGAATTAAAATTTAAACAAAAACATTTTTAAGTAGTAATGACTCAATTGTACCTCTTAATGAATGAAAAATACTCTATTGTACTTGATGATTATATTTTAGAGAATCAAGATAGTGTTAGAAATTCTATACAGGAGGAAGGCATTTCGATTATTTCTATCTTACACAGACATACTCCAAAGTACCTTATAACAACCACAATGATTTTATTGTTTATTTTAGCCCACAGTCCGTGTAATTCTTAAAATGTTTCAACACGGTCAAATCACATTAACTCAATCAAGACAACTTGTATCACTATTACTTTTTTATTATCAACACTCCATTAATTATTTATTTTCTTTTTTTCAGTTTTTATAACAACTATATATGCAGATTACCTCTATAAAACCGACTTATCTTTACCTCTATATCTTTAACGATTGAGATTACATCTTATTTCTTTCTATTTAGAATCAACAACATATAATTTCTTTTCTTCTTCTACTACACGAGAGATTATGTATTTTTATGCACCGTTATTCCGAAATCAAAATATAAAAATGGAAGTAATCCAATGCACCAATGCAATGATATACGATATCGTTCTAACCTAAATAGCCAGCAAGAGATAATGTTAACTTCTTATGTTTATTTCGTCAAGATGATACTAATTTGAAGCATATATACAACGAGTTTGTAGGAGAAGCTATGTCTTACGATAAATTTAAGGAGATATGTCCTACTTTCTAGGAAGATGATTATAGTTTTAGTTATCGATAAGACAAGAAAAGTAAATAATGACAAGTATAGAAACATTTTATAAACGTTTGATTAACGTACGTTTCCTAGACGTTTATTGACGTTTTCTAGACGTTTTTCATGTTTTCTTCACGTCTATTGACGCCTGTTTGTTTTCTTGATAGTAAATAGATTTGAAAGAAATTGAGAGGAAGTTGAAGGGGAGAAATTGAAAGTTAAAAGATTTCGTTACAAAAGGTTTTGAAAATTTGAAAAAAAAGAAAAACCAGGAATATATGACAAGTACAAAAAGTAAGAACAACCTGTAAGTGATGCTATTGAGAATTTAGGTACTGAGATTAAAGAAGTAGTAGAACAAAAAGAAATCTAATAACAGGACTTGTTCCAGTTATAAATAAGAGTGCGAGAGTAGATTCAAAATAGTTAGAAACACCTAAAATGTATGACAATTCTTTAGAGGAAGATTACTCGCCAGTGACTAAAGAGATAAAACTAATGAGAAAGCAAATTGAAGATAAAGTAGAAGGTATAGAGCCTTTAGCAACTCACTTTGGTAAGTTTGCAACCATATAGTATGATAAAGGAAATGATGATGTATCTGGAATAAGAATTGTTGAGGAAGGTGGTAAAATAATAAATAAAATAGGAAATTTTAAATACTATACTACTAAGGTACTAGGTACTAAGCTACAAGAAAGATTAGAAAGAAGAGATAAAGGTATTAACCCATTAGATGGAGCTTGTAAAGAACACGATATATACTATAGAGACAATAGAGATACAGCTTCAAGACATATTGCAGATTAAGAATTAGAAAAGATTTGAAGAGATTATTTGGGAAAGATGCATCAATTGGTAAATAAAAAAAACTCGCAGCTTTTGGAGTTAGTACTCCCATAAATGCTAAAGTTAAGTTAGGATGGGGATTGTCATTGTTTACCTCTCTTCAACATTTTCTTTATAATAAATAATATGGAGATTATTGAGAGTTACGAGCTGCAAAGTTTTATAGCAAATAGAAGAACGTATAATAATTTGAATGATCCTAACAAAGATATTGAATTTGACTCTGATGAAGGAGACGGATTTAGTCATCTTCACAGAGCAGACTGTTATATGAAATTTGAAGTTTTAGGTGTTGAAGAGAGAGAAACATTTGAATCTAATGATACAATAAAATTTGTAAATAATTTCTTCCCATTCGTCTTCTCTAGCATAGAAATTAGAAAACATGGAGCAATTATACATATAATTGGTCTACCTGGAGTACTGTGTACAGCTATCGGAACTTTAAAGATTTCTAAACCATAAGTTAAGTACTTAAAAGAAGCAGGTTTCGAAACATGATAAACTAGGATTGAAAATGGATTTTACAGTTTTATGTCCACTAAGATTAATTCCAGGCTTTTACAGTGATTATAAAGAGGTTATGTGGAATGGTGGATTGAGGATAAAATTTATAAAACCTGGTAATAATAATGATGTTTTATATAAGTGGACAGAAGCAGGTGCAATAGCCCTTCATGATTGTAAAATAACAATAAAGACTATGGAAATAAGAATGATAATCGTAGAGTATGAACCGAATTACGAAAGCAAGTTAAAGTTAAATATTCTTAAAGAACCTAAAATTATGTTTTCATTTCACATTCATCAATGTGTACAAAAGAATGTGGAAGGTTCTTTCTTCGAATTTGCTGTAACTACTCAATTTAATTCTGGACAATTTGATATGCTTGATTTTGTAATTGTAACTTTTCGAAATGATAAAAGCAATAAGCAGACTGCAGATCCTAGTAAATTTGATCATTGTAAAGTTAAGAACCTTTATCTTAAAAATGGCAGACATGAGGTCTTTCCAAAAGAAAACAGAAATTTAGATATTGCTAATAATGATTATTTTAAGATGCATGAAATTTACACTCCATTTAAGAGAACAACTTTTCGAAATACGAAAATGTATTACAATCCAGATGAGTTCATTAAAACACACCAGTGTATGTGCTTAATTGTAGTAAGAGAAAAATATATCTATAAATGAGAGAGCTAATATAAAAATTGAAGTAGATTTTGCAGAAGCAGTAGCTAACAATACAATTTGTTATGCGCTTTTCATTGGTTGAAAGAATTTTACTTATGATGCTAAGAATAACAAAGTAGTAGATTAGTTTTACTCGTAGATTAGAGTAAGTTAGTTTTAGATTTAGTTTTTAGAACTTTCATTAGATATATCTCGTAAAGGTATATAAAGATTTTCCGTTAAATTAATATGGCAGAAAGTATTGAATTTTTAAATAAGCTTAGAAACTTACAACAGAAACCAGTTATAGATCTACAAGAATTAAACATAGAACAATCAGATTCTAAATATGGACAAAATAAAGACTAAATTCGGTAGGAGTATTTTAGTTGAATGTGGAAACTTTAAGGTATTTCTTCTACTTAAATTTACGAAACACTGAACTGATAAAATGATAAGTGATACAGTTAAAATGGATTAAACCTTAAATATACTGGACTAAAAGATAACTATCCAACTTTTGAATTCTGCGTTAAAGAAAATGAGTAAATTATTCAAAGATTTTCTATATAATAAATAAGAAATGACTTCCTATTGAAACAAGAAAAGTGATAATATTGTTTTTAGGCCTATTAAGACAGGATTTAGAAAAAAGGCAAAGCTTACGAAATCATATTATGAAAATTAATTCAAACAATATACAGGTGAAAGAGTTTTAGTACATTTAGATGGGAAATATAAAACATTATTGCCACATAGTGTATATATAATGAAGATACAGAGCAAGTGTTAAAAGATGTGAGAAAATATAAACTATTTATGCGTATAATGGTACGAAGCTGTTAAATAGTGAATATTCTAAGCATCAAATATTTTTCAAGAATAAGTCATTAGAAATGAATATTTTAAGAAAGTTTATAAGGAAAAAATGAGTTAGTATCGAACCTCACACTAGATTCATTATTACTAGCAATTTTAAAATATTTGTAAAGAACATACAAGATGAAGTTGTTTATAATTTACACGAGTGTGAATTTTCCTTAAACCATGATCAATGGTCAGTTTAAGAAGTAATTCTTTCCAAGTGAAAATGGGGTGAGCAGGAGATTCCATTATCAGTATCCAAACTTATAATTATCATGTAAACATATGATACATAAAATTTAGGAAGTAAGTTTTTCTTTTTAATATCATAAAAGCTATTTTGTCAACCTTACCAATAAATAGATCTCGATAATTAGTTTTCCACTTCTAAGCATGTAAGTTAATATCTTCTTATTGAACAACTCATATATATTGTGTCTTTAAATAATTTTGTTTTTATATTAAATAAATTAGAAAGATTAGATAGAGGAAGATATTTATTATGTTTTGCGTATGCGCTGTGGTTTTATACTAGTTCCCGACTTAAACGAGTTTTACAATTTCTTACTCTTGGAGAAATTTCTTCGTAAACTCGATAAAAGATTTTCGAAGGTTTCAAATTTAAAGCAAATAATTATTTTATAAAGGAGAACTCTAAATAAATTAATTCTAGCGTTTATAGAGATTTTTTTATAAAAGCAGTCCTATATATTTGCTTATGGGGCTCCCAGACTTGTGTACGTAAATTCTGTTTGTAGCCGAAATTGGGTAGCCTGTTTTTTACCTATATGAGCAATGTCAGTGGCGTATTTAATAAAACATCTTGAGCGATAACATTAGCCATGTGCAATACCCACAAACGATGCCCAAAAATGCTGCAAATGAGGGATATATCATAAAAGCCTATGCGCCACTTAAGCTATAAGCTAACTTAATTAATAAACTTTAGAAATTATAATTATGCGAAAATGTGGGAAAAAAGTAGGGTCGTAGTTAGGCGTCTTATCTACTCATATACTTAATGTTAATATTATTTTTATGCTTTTAAAATGACAACACGATCGTTTAATAAATCCATGCATTTTAAACGCCTTATTTGTTTTGATATTTATATATGTAAACCATACTCCAAGATTCCTGACAACTTCTTTCTTCTCCAGTACTTGATTCCCTATATTTAAGTATAAGTTTTCTTGATGATGGAAAATTTTTCACTCCTTTTGAATCTTTCATTCATTTTTGTCCATGCTTTAAGGAGTGTATCCAAAGGGCAACTAAGTTAAAGATCAATAGTGGTTTAAGTTCCGTCATTCCTTTTTCAACTGGAATTCTTCAAAGTGACAGCATGTCCAGTATTTTGCTTAGTCTTTCGAATACACCCTGATATATTCGGCACAGATCAGACACACTTACATCCAAATTTATCACACTTACATTTCGGTCACGTGAATAATTTCATACAGATTGAGAAGCTCCTCCATAGCTAAGCGGTTAGCGTACGTGCCTTTGGAGTGGGAGACCCGGGTTCAATTCCCGGCGGGAGCTCACGTGGTTCGGATTCCACGTTAATAAGTAGGTCCATGTCTCACATAGCCTTGCTGCTGAAAGAGACGTTAAACTCAAACTCAAATCAACTCAACAGTACAGATTGATAATATGTCTGTACAGTTCTGTGCCCTGGAAATGATTACGTGGTATTCTATTACCCGCTATCCTATTATATGAAATCACAATATTCACTCGTAGTACCTTAGAAGTTGATTCTTATTGCAGGAGTTACATTCGTGGTTTAGATTCACTATACGAGGACTTCCCCGTATGGGTAGAAATACACGTCCGAACGTATGCCATACAAACGACTATGCAAAAACAGAAATAACTTGCTCTACATGTCCACTCAAAAGCAGAATGCAATCTAACGAAGTCAGCGTAGGAGAGCAGGCACGTTACCGACGAAGAGTGTGTGCATAAACGAGGGTAGTCCAAAAACACTTGATTTCGCATAAAATTACAAAGATTATTGGTTTTTTAATACTTGTAATTACAATTGTAAACAAAATACAAATCTCCTACATCGTGGCCGTGAAACCTAGTGTGTTACGCAGTCGTCTTTCACATGCATACCTTCATTTAAATCCTAGCGTAGCCGTTGTAATACTTTCATAGCTGTAACGTTACACTTGTAAGCATGAAAAACTGGTTTCCTCCGAAAATGGAATTTAATATCGTACACAAACCTCTTTCGCATATTTTTGGATTTGGGGTACCAGATTTTTGTAGTTAAAATTGCTTACTTTCTTGGTATATTTTCTGTATATTTTGTTTGTTGAGTTTAAGTTAGGTTATATTAGATTACCTCAGGTTAGGTTTGGGCACTTTCGGGTAGGTTGGCTTAACTTTGTATAGGCCCACATTTCCAAAATTATTTCCCTCTTTCACATACGCTCCTCATTTCAATCGTAAAATTACCATTTTTATGACGAGCTATTCTTAATAAATACTAGATCTCTTCAGTGCTCTGTAATTAGTTTGCTGCGGGGGTTACTATCTCTATATTAATTAACAATATATACAGATATTACTATATCGTGTATCCTTTAAAATTAACGATGTAGTTTTGCAGGAGAAATCCACCTACAAGTTCATTGCAATTTTACTCTATATTTACTAAATCTATCCTTGGCACATTTAACAGTTGTTTGTTGTGTGTGGCGTTGCATTCGCCGATGCTTGTTAACTTTAGAAGGGTTCAACTGTTTTGGGTATAATACTAGTGTGTTTTACGGTAAAGTTCGCTAAAAAGACTGTTATGTGGCTTTACTAGCATGCTACCCTCAGAGCCAAATCTTCACTTCTGCGAACTACGCTTTCGCAGGAGGCGCCAGGTGAAGTAGGCGCCAAACTGGAAAATTAGTTTTTTTGTTATAATGGAAATATTTATTAGAGAAAATTTTATGTTCAAAAGCACTTCCAAGTAGCTTAAATAAATATTGTACAGACTGAGGTACAAATAAATACATCAAAAATGACAATAAAGTCGAATCTTTGCGTGGTTGGCTGTAAATCACCCGTTTACGATTGAAATGGACTCCTACATCAATGGGCGCCAATGTCACACTTAGAAGTGATGCTAGTTTGAGGAAAATTTCCTGCGGCGCTGGGAGATTTTGGAAAGATTTTTTGAAGAGAGGTAAAATTAGATTTTACGAATAATATATAAAATGTAGGGAAATTTAGCTTTTCAATAGATATTTTATTACTCACTACGGCAGTACGACTAAAGACAGCGCCTTTCTTTCCACAATTCCATCATATGCACAAAATACAAATACAGTATATCAAACACTTCATTCCTCTGCCAACAACCCTTCTGCGAGCTTACAAGAAAATATCATTGTCAAATATGTCTGAATTGGGAATGGATCAACAAATAAAAGGAAATCAACTGCATATGCTACTTATGGATTGGGTGGTATTATCGCAGTAGAAAGAAATGTCTTGAACATACTGCCACGGATTCATAAGGATTTGTGCCGCCTTGTCATAAAAAGTATCCCAGCATAGTGCTTGTGTTCAATGACCAGAGTGAAGGGTTGAGATAGGTCAGCGTAAATGAAGTGTATATTATCGAAGTTTAAGCGAATAGGCTTCTGCTGTGCATTGGTCCATTGAGGGAGCTAATATTAAGAAAACACGGGCGGTATAAATTGAATGTTTTATCATTTCTGAGGGAAATTTTAACTTAAGTTCCTAATATCACAATCGTTCCCTACTGGTTAATGCTCACTTTGTTAATGTCTGCTAGTCCATTTATCATTCGTTAACATTTTCGTTTCTATCCTATGTCGTTTCGTTTTACCTTCATATTATTTTTTATAATGATATGTGTTTTCACTTTTTAATAGTCTACTTTGTTTTTCATGTAATAATAATGGCCAACGATAGAAAACCAAGTGGACACTTCATTGGGAAAGAAAACTACGAAACTTGACAGAAGATGAGAGCCAAGCGAATGCTTTATGTTTCTTTCGACTTCTGGAAAAGCATATTTCAAGTAAATCCTTAAACACGAACACTTTTTTGTACAGTCGAAACGTGTAGAAAATTGAGGCTCGTATTATTTCGTACAAAATAAATCCACTCTACTATACAATTGTGAAAAAAAAAAAAAGATCGTGTTCTCATATCACTGTGTTTATTTTAAACTTATAATTTGTGTGTGTTTTAAAATGTTAGGAGTATATAAACGGTAACTAACTTTAAAAATCAATTCTAAAAGGAAGTCCGTGAAAGTAAAGTACACCTTCGATGTTATATTTCAAGTACAAACCTTTGTCATAACTACGCTGGGTATTTGAAAATGCTATCTTTTACTGCATTGTTAGCGCATATTTTAACACATTTAACAGCATAGTTGCTTCTATATTTCATGAATTTTAAGTGCATAAAAATTCGATATCTAATTATTAGTTACTTGTGTTCAGGGATGCACCGACGGAAGTGGTCCGGGAGTCTGAATCCGGAAGAATTTTTAATATTTAAGAAAATTAGCACAATTTCCGGGGCAAATACACAAAAATATATACATTTTGTAGGCTACTCCGAAAAATCTTCCAACCCAAAAGAGAAATCTTGAGTGTGTCACTACTCGTGTTTAAATTGTGTTACTCATTGCCTGATTTCGAACGTCTATGCTGAAAAGAGACATGAAAGGATTGAAGTGTCTTATAGGCCTAAGAGGCCTGAGAAGAATTTTTGCGGGGGGACTTGATTTTAATGATCCGTTACTGGATTGAAGACACATTAAATATCGATTATGACAACACATTTTTGTCATTTCTTGTATATTAAACAAGTTCAGCTAAAATTAATACAGTTATTTGAGATCAACTATATCTCGAAAACGATTAAATGGGTTAGTTTTGATGGCCATTAAAAATGACAGACTCAGTGAAATCAATACAGATGCAATAATAAAAGATTTTGCCAAATTGAAGCCAGAAAGGTGCTTTTATAACATGAACTTTTCAGTAACAAAGAGAACGAGAAATTAAGCTAAATACCATAATCGTATCACTAGAAAATACTATGTAAATATGCTTTTGATAAAGCATAACAGCATATCTCTTTGTCAAATCAAACTTGTGTTAGCATTGTACTTGAATCTCATGAGTTTTTTTCTGTTTCGATTTTTGTTTCAATTGTACTTGTCACAGATACATGATAGTATGTTAGTCATATCTGTTAGTTGTGTCTTGTGCTCATTTAATAAAAAATGCTGTTAATTGTTAAAATTAAAACTTCGTTCAGTATTCATCCACAGTCAATTAGTTATAATTTCGCCATTTTTCGTTAATATGCACAGGGAGACTACCGATATTGAAGAACTTGCAATTGTAACAATTATTTGAAGAATGTTTGTCCATTACAACTTTCCACTTTTTTCTTATCATTTAGGTGGGGAAATATTGTTTGTTTACACTTAAGAAACGTCTAGAACCGGGCCTGGCTAACCTCGAATTCCGAACATAATTATAATTTGCGTTCAAACATATGTTGTAAAAGATATAAGTATAAAAAGCACCATCAGGTCAATCCATGCCAAGTATCGATAAAAAAGAAAATTTGCTGCACGACCTTTTCAAAAAGTCCAATTTGTTCAGAAATGTTGAATCGATATAAAAATACCGGGACATTCCATGCCAAATTAACAAGTCATCAGCCTTGATCATCTCAGATTTTTGTAAAAATTTGTGCACAGCTTTAGTACAGTGGAAGATGAAAAATCCCAAATATTACCCGTCTCCTCCTGAAAGTGTCAAAAATCCCAAATATTACCCCTCTCCTCCTGAAAGTGTCATACAGGATGTTCAAAAATTTCAAAGAGGACATTTTTTCAGTTACAGTGATTATTAAAAATTGTCATAAAATGGTTAATGTCTGCACTACAAGCGCCATTGGAAAGCTTAAAGATTGCTCTACAAGTTGTAATATATTAAGAAGACATGTACAATAAAAATAACACTTCAAAAATTCAAATCAAAATTTGAATTTTGAATTTGGCACAGAAATGTCCCTCTGAATTTGTTCAAAATTGTCCAAGTTGTAGTTTCGTATGTGTACTAAAACAGCACAAAGTTGTATTTTGGGCACTCAATGGGAACCGATTCAAAATTCAACATAAACCAAACATTGCAAGATATTGAGTATGTGAATATCTGGGTTCAGATCGATAACAACTTGCCTGTAGTTATTTACCTGCAGCATCAAAGGTATTTATACTCAACTTCATTTGTTTCTTGACATATTCATATGAATTTACACAATTATCCACCTTTCGAATTATTTAGAGAGATATTACGTTTCCGAACATTACTCAACATAGGTCATTATTCTTGTTAATATGGATGTTTCTAAATTTATATTGGCTACATTGATAATGTTATTTTCATTCCGTTGTTTCAGGATTGTTGTTACAAACATGTGGAAGAGCATCATTGAAATAGAAAAAAAAAAAAGAATTTATTGATTATTGTGCTGAAAGTGTGTAAAGTGATTGTGAACAGTGCCTCTATGGGCTTGTGTATAGTCCGCTCCCCCCAGTTCTTTGTCACCGGAACTGGAAGAGTCACTACTACTACTTATATTGAGAACAGAACCCAACCAACCCCTGCGGGGCTTCTAACCCGTTCCTACTACTACTACTATTGCTACTAACTACCACTACTACTACTACCGCTACTACTACTACTACTATTTATACTAAAACTTCCTTACCACAGAATTTACATCTTAAATCTTTATAACATGCGGTTCCGATTCATTATGAACTAGTATGAATCGTTAGAATCATTATGATTCGTTAAAAATCACTGGGGGGAGCGGGCTATACTCAATCCCCTCTATGTTTCATAACACATTTGATACAAATATCGTCAAAGGTAAGGAAATATATCCCTCCCTTACATATTAAGGTCTGTAGCAGCAATCATTTGCAATTCTGTAACAAGAATAATGACCTCTATTGAGTAATGTTCGGAAACGTAATACCTCTCTAAATAACTCGAAAGGTGGATAATTGTGTAAATTCAAATGAATACATCAATAAACAATTGAAGTTGAATGTAAATTCTTTTGTTGCTACAGGTAACTGATTATCGATCTGACCCCAGATAGTCACATGATCAATATCTTGCAATGTTTGGTTTATGTTTAATTTTGAATCGGATCCCATTGAGTGCGCAAAATGCAAATTTGTGGTGTTTTAGTACATACATGAAACTACAATCTGGACAATTTTGAACAAATTCAGACGGACATTTCTGTGCAAAGTTAAAAATTTGAATTTTAATTTGAATTTTTTAAGTGTTAGTTTTTATTGTACAGGTTTCTTCAATATACTACAACTTGTAGAGCAATCTTTAATGTTTGCAATTGTGTTTCATGTCTCTAGTGCACATATTATATTAACCATTTTATGACAATTTTTAATAATCACTGTAACTGAAAAATTGCCCTTTTTTGACATTTTTGAGCACACCGTGTGGAGACACTTTCAGGGAGGGGTAACATTTAGGATTTTTCATCTTCCACTGTAATAAAGCTATGCATCAGGTTTTTTTTTTTTTTTTTTTTTTTTTTACAAAAATCTGAGATCGTCAGGTCAGATTTTGACATTTTATTGGTTGATCTCACAGGGAATGTCCCTACTTCAAAATCACAATTAAATATTCTTTACAGCATACAACGGCGACGCAGCGGCTGCCGCCAATTTTGCGTTTTCTCGATTTCAGGCATTTACGTTGTTTTGAATATCTCAGCATGTATTTGTCCTAGCAAATTGAAAATTGCTGAGCTTCTCCAACTTATGCACAGCTAAAACTTTGATCTCTTAACATTTTTGCCTAAAACCACTTGAAAGGGGTAAAATCAGGTCATATAGTGGCAACATTTTTGGATATTGAAGACAGTTTGGGAAGAGGAAACAACTGACGTAGAGGTCTGAATTTGTGAATGCATGTAGTCTAGGGTCATAAGTTTATATACGAAGATTTGCACATCAGTAACTGCTCCAAAAAGCCAGATAAAAAATTGTAAAGTTGGGGAGTTATGAAAATTTCGCATGCTTTTTTTATCCAATATCTCCAATGGTCCTGGATAAAAAATCTGAAATTTTGGGAATAGTTTCTCCTTTAGTCAGCCATTAAACAAAACAAAGCGCGTTTTGTGTTTTTGAGCAGAAGGGGATTAAAGTATAAGGGAATGACGTCATACTGTAGGAGGTGTTTTGTTCACAAATTCAACTGAAAATTCGTTGTTGTGAAGTAAAATAAAGTAGGATGAATGCAATCAAGGCTCTCATGCTCGTTTCTTTCCTCTAGTTCTGACTCACTCTCCTATCACACGAGCAGCACTGGTGAAGAAGCCGCAATCGGCAGAATGTGAGAAAAGTCAAAATCCACACTTGACAAAAGGTCCATAAGTACTCATTTCTCTTGCTGCTTACTACGTCAATGATATTCAATTCTTGTTTGAACTGTCATCTCATGCAGGAGACTGTTGTCCTTTCGTTTGATCTACATTCCCCACTCAGTATTTACAGTGAGTGAGCGTTCACTGAGTGGGGAATACAGAACAAACGAAAGAACAACAGTCTTCTGCATAAGTTGACAGTTGAAACTAGAATAATCATGATTGAATGTCATCGATATGGCAAACAGCAATGAGTACTTACGGCCATTTCGCCAAGTGTGCATTTTGACTTTTCTCGCCTTCTGCTGATAGTGGCATTCTTCACCAGTGCTACTGTGGGTGTGATAAGACAGTGAGTCACAACTAGAGGAAAGAGACGAACTTGGAAGTCTTGACTGGACTAAACATCCTACTTTATTTTACTTTATAACAACGAGTTTCCAATTGAATTTCTAAACAAAACACCTCCTAGAATATGACGTCAATCCCTAACACTTTGACCCCCTTGTGCTCAAAAACGCAAAACGCGCTCTTTTGTGTGTTATGGTATACTAAAGGAGTAACTTCAGTATTCCCAAAATTTCAGATTTTTTTATACAGGCCCATTGGAGATATTGGACAGTGAAATATGCCGAATTGGCATGATTTCCCAACTTTACAATTTTTTTCAGGCCTTTGGGAGCAGGTACAGATCTGCAAATTTTTTGTGTATAAGCTTACGATCCCGTACTACATGGACACACAAATTCAGACCTCTATGTCAGTTGTTTCCTCTTCCCAAACATGTCTTCAGTGTCCAAAAATGTTGTCACTGTAGACTTTGATTTCACCCCTTTCAAGTGTTTTAGTAAAAAATGTTGAGAGATCATTATTTTAGTTGTGCACAAGTTGGAGATGCCCAGCAATTTTCAATTTGCTAGGACAAATACATGCTGAGATATTCAAAACAACGTAAATGCCTGAAATCGAGAAAATGCAAAATGGCGACAGCCGCTGCATCGCTACGAGATGTTTCAAAAGTCCAATGATCATTGTTTTGAAGTACTCTGATATACTATAAATATTTATGAAAAAATTAGATTTTTTGAATATGGTTGAGCTGCACATGCTTGATCATTTAGAATTGATTGACTCCATCCTGTTAAGTTGGCCAGTACTAACAAGATTTCTATCTATTCGAATTGAGAGTAGAATGGAACTGGTGAGCTGTGAGGGATGCAACCGTAGCGAGGAGACACGAATTAAGGGTGCGTATGCCCGTATATTAAATCGTTACAAACTACAATCACTGGAATTAACATTTCCCCTAACGTAAAAAATTTCAGCTAGCTATTAATTTTCAATTTAATTTCTTTTGGTATTTATGGATGATGTCTGTTAAATCACCTATTATTCACAGTTTCACAGTCTCTAAGCAGTTCGATAAAGTGCTAAATGTAATCTAAATATAGGAAAATCTTACCTGAGAGGGTAGTAACTATGGAGAAATACAGAGAAGAGAAAACAAGATGTATTAAACACCGAATTCCTCTGTAAGATGCATAGTATGTAAAGACTGTGTGCTAACTCATGATGCGCAACTATAAAAATGTCCAAGAGGAAAGTACACGTAGACTATCTAAAGATAGTGTTGTAAAAAGTGAAATTGTGAATAATGGTTGAACCTGTAAACATAATAGATTTCGAAATAAAATGGAACTGAAAGCTAGACCTACCTGAAATTTATTACAATAAAGTAGGATGATTATTGTAGTGGCGGAATTTGGTAAGGAAATATTATAGCTTATGCACACTTCCACCATCGCTTCGCGCCTGCTCCTACGCGCAGGATCATTAGTTTCGATCTGTCCTGACGGAGAAAATATACAATTCTTGCTTGTAGTGGCACCTAGCACAAACTGGGGCGTGTTTTCACGTGAAAAATCGTTTTCCACACACTCGCTGTCGCTTCGCGCCTGCTCCTTAAGTACGCACTGTCGCATTTGCCGACCAGCTTCGCCCTCCTCTGACATGCAATAATTAGAACCTTTGCTTATAGCAAGTACCTAGTGAATTCGTGCCCATGTTTTGCATGAACAATCGTTTTGCTTATATTTACTGTCGCATAGTGCTTACTTCGTAAAAACGTATCCTTAAATGTCCCATTGGCTTCGCCCTGTACTGAGTAGAAATTCATACTTACTCTTGTAGTATCTACTAACACAGGTTGGTGCATCTTTTTCGCAGTAATAATCGTATTATGGTACATCGATTTGCACACAAATGGTCATTCTATACCCAATTAATTTAAAATACACCAGGAAAATAAGTGTTCGATATCATAGGAAATCACGTAAAGCAAAGAAAGTAAGGATTTTTTTTTGAACTGACGATCTATGGTAAACCTGCACGGACACTATTGTGTAATCTTTCAAGCAACACTATGATAGTAATAACTTAATGCACCGGTATGTTCACTTCCGCCAGAGGTACACGGCACATTTACTCAAACAGAACCAGTTCATTCATGCCACATTGACTATATATATTATTCGCCATCCTTTGCAAATTTTCGTAAAGCAGAAAACCTCATTGTAACTCCTATGCTAATTAACGCAAAAAACTGTCCAGAACATTCATCGCAATTTCTGCGTAGAGCAATACAACCCAATTTGAATGTCCTTTACGGACCCATTCCATATCAATCATCGCAATTTCTGCGTAGAAAAATACAAGTTCATTCTTTATCATTCTATACGAGTTTTACGTAATTTATATTTCCAACTAAATTCTCATTCCGTGTCGGTCTACGATATTTTACTTACGTAAAAACAATGTAAACGTTCATACTAGAGCCTTTCTATCCCAACTGTGCCCCTTCTGGCGCTGCTATTGATATGTGATTTCCCGTACCTCGCTCGAAAGAGCAGGGATAAGTTGCTGCGACCGTCATCTTTCAATTGTTAGAAGCGGAAACGTTGCCACAATGAATTATTTCATGGACTGTAATCTGTCTTATTAGCCACTCAAAGTAGCCTATGACCTTCACTTGTCAAGATCAAACGACTGAGTGACAAATTGGCAACACAGCTGAGGTCATTCACTTCTTTTCCCTAAGCAAAGGGTGGGTTTCCTCCATCATAGGGTCGGCGGAGGTTATTCCGAAGTATAGTTCGCATAATTTTAGAGGACACAGGTGGAATAGACAGGCTCTAGTCTGGAAATTCTGCATAATGCTGTTTCTACACGATCAAAGAAAGCTTGCACTAGACCATGCAATATCTCAAATTTACACGTTCAAAGGAGTACTGTTCAAGACACGAACAAGAGTCTCGAAAGAACTTGAAAAACTTTGCACAATCATAGACGTATTGAGTCATGTTTTATATACTTGTTGATAGGTGGCAGTAGTGGTGCTGTTCTAATTTTTTAACAACCGGTTCTCTCTCTGTATGTGTGTAAGAGAGATACTAGATGGATATATATAACTCTTTTAGGAAGCAAACCATACAAGATAGACAAAAGCAAATTTTTTTATGGATATCGCAAATGACAAGTAGAGATCTAAACATGATTCTAATACAAGGTGGTGTGACGTAATTAGGTAGCATTAAGAATATCCTCGAAACAAATTATCCAAGATACGATGGTCTTCAAAAGTTCTGCACATATAAATATTTTATTGTACAAAATACCTTTTCAAGCCTTCAATATAATCTCCATTCTTACTTACGACAGCTTTCCAATGTTTTGGTAAATTCTGTATTCTGGATAGGGCACCTTCATTGTTGAGCTGTCTGACCACTCGGGTCACCTCACTGAAAGCTTCGTCAATTGTATCGAAACGTTTTTGATGGAGTGATTCCTTCAATTTGGAAAACAAACCAAAGTCTGCAGGACTCAAATCAGGACTATATGGTGAGTGAGGAAGTATGTTACCATCCATACTTGTTGAGTGTTTCCCTCATTTGTAGGGCAGTATGCGGTCTTGCATTATCATACAAAATTAGGATACCAGCTGCAAGCATGTCAGGCCTTCTTTCACGAATATTCAGACGCAAAACATCAGCAGAAACAGCTTGTAGTATACGCCTGTTACAGACGTCCTTGTGGCACTATTTCTAGTTATCATTCTATTTATGTCATTCGCGAAGTTCATTATGCGTTTAACATTTGATTGTTGGTAGTGGAATTTCTTCGGGCGTGGAGAGTCGGAACTTTTCCATTGTGACGACTGAAACGTAGTTCTTGTTCAAAATCTCTTATACGGGTTTCATCAATTGCAAAAATCCTTTGTAGAAAATCATCTCCTTCTGTTCGGTAACGTTGAAGCAATTCGTTTGCGACATGCTTTTCTCTCTTCACTCAGATCATGCGGAACACATCTGACAGCGATTCATCTTTACATTTTCAGTAGTGATTCTGTAAACTGAAGTGACAGAAACTCTGGCCTCATATGCAGTTTTCTCACATTTTTTTCGATGATCCTCGCTCAAAATGTCATTCACAATAATCTCAAGGATGTATTCTGTTGCAGTTGATGGTCTTCCATTTCTTGCGTTGTCCGCAGCGATTACATGACCTTCACGGAAACGAGCTGACCACCGCGATACAGTGCTATGATCTACTGTAGTATTTCTACAAACCTCTCTCAAACCATTGTAAATTTCAGTTGTATTCTTTCCACGTAGAGTTTCAATTTTGATATAGGAACGCTGGTCACTATGTAATCCGACATAAGTCGGGTTCACCTTTCTTTCTAACGCTGAATTTCTCACAACACAGCCTCACGAACCAGCAAACACAGACCCAACCCTCAAGCCCAAACTCTGACTCACAACTAATGTAAAATTGAACTTGATCACACCACTCAAACGGTCGCGCATACGCTGTTTGCCAGACTTTTGAAATGACCCTCGTAGGTGGTTGGGTCATTTATAGCATCGAAGACTGTTTAAAGGAAAGGCTGAAAGCACAGCAAACCAAACGAAGCAATGATAATATTTTTCAGCTACTGGATTAACCGCCTAGATCTGCATCAGACTTTCCCATATTTTTCACTGATTAAGAATAGCCCGTCAAACAAATAGTAATTTTACTGTTAAAATGTGTGAGTGCGTATTAATGAGGTTTGTCGCAGATAATAATCTCCACTGTAGGAACATGCCTATATAATGTAGGAAACCAGTATTTATTTTATGTGTAGAAGTTCAACGTTACCAGTATCAAATCATTACATGGGATATAGTTGAGTTCAAATCAGTGAATACAATGTGAAGGGTTTGTTGCACTTTTCTTATTTACGTATTATTCTTATTCTTATGTTTCTTGCACTACAACCTCTGTCGATGACCCGCATGCTTCCTACGGACATACTCACATGAGTCCCCTTCTATGCTCTTGCCCTGACACTGTTAAATTGCATTCTCGATTTCAGAGGGTTTTTTTTCTTTTGCACTGTCGTATACGTGGCGTATGTCTGGATTCGCATTTGTACCTTACGGGAAAGACCTAATAAAATTAACCTGCACGCAAAGCAACTTCTACCCTAAATAAGAAATAACCTCTGAAATACTACGTGTGAAATGGGGATAATATTAATTGCATATATTATAATAGGATAACATGTAATCGTTTCCAGGGTACTTCAGTTTGCGAGCATATTATCAATCTGTACGCAATTATTCGTTATTATCCCAAATTGCAACAATACAAAAAGTCTTATTAAAGGAAGGAAAGTATATATATATATATATATATATATATATATATATATATATTTATTTATTTATTTATTTATTTATTTATTTGATAGACTTCTTTCTTAATCTACACCCAATATTCCTATATATTAAATTCTCAAAATTCAACAAAAGTTATGAACATTATAGCACAGTAATTACATAAATCATGTACACCTAGGTATTATCAACAAAAATACAATATCTTCCAGTGCAAGTGTTAGCTTTTGTTTATTATTATAATGCACACTTTGACAATCAGATAATCATAGAAAAGAGTAATAAAATATATTTATTCAACAACTAATGCTTTGTCTCACGAAGCCACTATGGTTGTTTTGTATTTTTCTGCACTCAAAAAGAGCACTGATTGGCTATTGAATGCTCTTGAATTGGATTGTTTAGAACAGGACCGAAACGAAATCTGTTGAACTAAACTATGGAATTCAAGACAAAAATTACGTCAGTGCTGACGTCTTTTGCATCAAATAGTCTTGAATGGTCTTGAGCAAGAGTCTTCTTCAAGCTTTGTTTCATCGTCTAGAGACAAAGTGAGACCTAAATATTAGTTTTTATTCCAATGCAAATAAGCATACTGAAGTTAAGAAAAATCAAAAGAAGTTTCTTGGAACCTCTATAAGGATGAATTGCCTTATAAGAAATACTTTGGAAGGAAAAGAGGGGGGGAAGAAGGTGTCAGCTACTGGACAATATGAAAATCGAACCTTCAGATGGTAATTTATACGTATAGTAAATTCGTTTGAAATTCCTCCAAGAGTCAATGTTGCACTGTACGTTTTTTTCTGAGTCAAACTTTCTAAAATTATATGCATACATTCCAGTCGTCGTCGTTGTGCAAACATTCATGATGATATGCCGTAGGGAAATGAGTTGCATTAAGGTTAGAAGATTTAATATCAAGTTTGAAACATCGCTAGTTAAAGAAACTCATGTAATAACAAATATCATATTTGAAAATAATTTCGAATTAAACTAGCTGTGACTACATCACTTCAAAATTGAACTTGTGGAATGCATAGTATGAGCGTAGCTCAAAGAAAATAATCAATAAGAATGGTCTTGATTCGAAGCTCGGACCATACACGTAGGAGTAACTTACATTAACCATTCACCTAACAGACGATGACGCACAGGGTTTGGCACTACTTTATCAGATGGTTCTGTCATATGTAACCTTATTAGCACAATAGTAACCAATTTTACTACCCTAAAAAGTGTTCTGAACAAGGAGAAGTTCATTATGCACATTGTAACTAAGTTATAAGATGTTTATATCCTATCAGAACGGCGCATCCACCAAGTCGACTTTTGGAATATTCCATTATGTTAGCTTTCAACGTAGCTAAAGGAAACGTATGTGTATGAGTACAGAGTTGCCTGTAGCAGAATAGATAAAATCATGGTTCGATAACTACAAGGTACGCGGTTCGAATCCCGTCTCGGAAGCTTCAGATTTTTTAATTTCTTAATTCCTAAGTTCTCAAGATCTTTCTCTCCATTCGTAATCTTCTGATGCTCTCAAAAGTGTTCTCCACCTTAATTCGACAACTGCCTATTGTGATCCTCGCAGTTCGAAACCTTCCCTTCTTCTGTTTCACAAAATCACAATTTTCGTCATAATACGAATGCTGTCCGATCATTTTTCTCCAGTTCTAAACCTGTGTATATAAATCATTCCTCACTGTGTCCATATTTCAATCTCTCTCTCCATCTGTCTCTCTCAATGTCGCCCAGGAACTCATATGGCTTGAGATCAAACCTTCGACTCTTGAAACCATATGTAAGCTCTCTAGCAATGTGCTATCGTAACTCTATAGGTTTCTTGCTAAAAGCAGCGTCATTTTAGATTTTATTTGGGAGTGGGGGAAGGTCTCCGCCAACAAATATTTTTCACTTTTTTATTAGTGTATTACTATATATTTGCTCATACAATATGTATTTATGAAGCTCAAGGGAGGGGAAATTACACCCTCCTGTCCTGCTCAAATGACCCTCTTAGAACATTTGCCTCTTAATTCCAATGATATCCAATTTAGGTCATTCAATTTATAAAAACATAACTTTCTCTTGGGGTGACAACGCTGTTCATCCGGTGATGTTCTTCAATACATGGGCAGATGTCCTGTATCTAGTTCCTCGTGCAAAGTTTCGTTTCTCTGCCTCTTTCAGTTTCTCCGTTATCACAGTTCAAATTCTAAATTATATTATAATGTGGAAACATCATTTCATGACTTTGTCGTCAAGTTGGCACAAGTTAACGTTCTCGTAGAGAGCTGCTATTTCACTAATGGGTGTTTACGGTCACATAGAATACATTTGGGGGAGGGTGCGTATCGCAACACGAAATTACCCAAAATAAGGGAGACCCTAATATATATATATAAAGTGAAATCTCCCTTAACGGACACCTCTATAATACGGACAGACTTTTTTGTCCCAGCAAAAATATATGTTCTCTTATGGAACAAAACCCTCCCTTTCACGGACACTCTCAGATACGGACGCGGATAGTCCTTTCCCCAAAAAACGTTTGAATAACCTTTTCATAACGGACAGGAATTATTCTCTGTTCTATGATATATTACACTAGACAGAAAAGTCTTTCCCCACAAACGTATCTATCGTGAATCTAGACCTGGTGAATCATCAAACAGAACAGCTTCAAGCTGAACTTAAGAAATTCTTCTCTTCTTCTGCCCGCAATAAACTGTTTTCTGGTGGAAATCCTACAAAACCTTCAATAAGCAATAACACTCATACAGGGTCAGTCGTATGGCCAAGAATTCTATACGAAAGATTCCCTTCTGCATCAAATTTGGTCCTATTTCCTCTGGGCCTTGCATCTTTTCGACAATATCATAGATAATAAAACAAACATTGTTTGTTTTGGAATAATATTTTTCAACGAGAAATGTTTCCTCTCTTACTTTTTTGGAAAAGCAACATTTTTCTTTTGTACAAATTGGCGTGTCAAACAGTTGAACAATTAAAGAAATTTGCTACTAATCTCGGTGACACAGAAGCTCTCCAATTGATCAGTTACAAACAAATTTCGAACAGAAACTAGTATCCGTAGGATGTACACGGCAGACAACTATTGCAAAGTTGTTCCCAAAAAATTCATAGTTAGTTTGTTCTCCACATTTTCAGTATTAATGTGACGGTATGTGAATTAATGGATTTTTTAAAGGGTGATGACATGTACTTAAGAAAATTACCATAGACGCATTATCTTTTGCAGTATTCCCAGAAATTTCTCCTTCATCCCTCCCAATTAATTTCTCCTTCATCAAACCCAGTAATTCAAATATGTACTAAATAAAGTATTTTCATATTTAATTTTACATATTTACGCTCATACATAATGTATTTACTGTATATTATTGCATACAATTACCGTTGTGAAAAATTAAATTTATGTAAGATAAGATAAGATAAGATAAGATATGCTTTATTGTCATTAAACATTTGTTGCAATAGACATTGTCAAATATAACATATATATATATATATATATATATATATATATATATATATATATATATATATATATATATATTACAAGTTTTATCACACTATCAGGCAAGTTTTATCTATGTATCATTGTTCTTGCTTTCAACTCTTGATAACATATTTTTTCAAATTCAGAGATACTATATACAGAATTGCTTATAAGGAAGGATTTACAAAAGTTTTTGAAGTTGTCGTGAGGCATTGTGCGTACATTTTGTGGTAATACATTAAATAATTTCATACCTGTATACTTATAACTCTTTTGAGTAGTGGTTAACCTAACTTGTGACATATTAAGGTCGCCTTTATGCCTAGTATTGTAGGAATGAACATCACTTCGGTGATTAAAATTATCTAAATTTTCTTTTATATACATGAGACATCGATAAATAAATAAAGAAGGCACTGTCATAATTTGAATTTCCTTAAACACTTCCTTGCATGATGCTGTTTTAGGCAATCCCTTAATTATTCTTACTGCTTTCTTTTGCCATTTGAAGACATTCTGTGCACCAGAAGAATTACCCCAGAATATTATTCCATACTCCAAATGTGAATGAAAAAAGGCATTGTACGATGTTATGAGAGATTTCTCACTAATTACAGTTTTTAATTTACGCAATAAAAACAATACTCTGGATAACTTTCTACATAAATTTTCTGTATGTTCATTCCAATTTAACTTTGAATCGACGTACATTCCTAACAGTTTTACAGATTTACGTGTATCTGAATGACTCGTAGAATTACTAAGATTAATGTACATAGTTTCTGTTTTATCCTCATTTACTGTAAGTCCGTTACATTTAAACCATATAGAAGACAACTCTAACATTTCGCTATTCCTACTTTGAATATCAATTATATTTTTGTCTGAATTTACAACAGTAATATCGTCAGCATATAAAACACAACTATTGGGCAAAAAACTTGGAAAATCGTTTATATATACAAGAAAAAGAAAGGGGCCCAATACACTACCTTGTGGAACACCATTTGTTACACACATGAAGCTTGACTTTTCATTTCCAATGCGAACAGCTTGTTTTCTATTGCTAAGATACGATGCAATTAAAGATAATTGCAAGCCAGTAATACCATAATAGTGTAACTTCGCAATTAATATATTATGTGATACGGTGTCGAATGCCTTACTCAAATCTAATAATGTAACCCCAACATGAAGATTGTTCTCCAAATTATCTAACACTTCTGATACTATATTTTCCACGGCTTTAGTCGTGGAACACCCAGGTCTAAATCCAAATTGCATATTATGAAATAATTTGTTTTCCTCAAAATATCTTGACAATTGATTCTTAATACATTGCTCAAAAACCTTAGATATTATTGGTACCAAAGATATTGGGCGATAGTTATTAAGCTCCGTTTTATCATTTTTCTTGTAAATCGGAACTGTAACAGTGAATTTAAGGCACTCCGGAAATTCACCTTCGAGAAGTACGCAATTGAATAAATAGGTCAAAGGTTCAACTATTATGTCTATTATCTTCTTTAGCATGTTGTTAGAAAACCCATATATATCCTCACTATTCGAACCTTTTAATTTGTTGACCACTGACAGTACAGTTCTAATATTTATAGGGGTCCATAGAAAATGAGTACTATGTTGATTAATATTTGTCTGTGTCAATAAGCAAGCGAAATCTACTTGTGAACTAATGCCATTTGTGTGTCTACCAATTAGTTTGTTAGCACTATTTACAAAATATTCATTGAATTTATTTGGGGATATCTTTATCGAGTCTTCAACAACCTGTTTCCCTAGCTCCCTGTTAATAATAGACCAGGCCGCAGAGCACTTATTTTTTGAATTATTTATGAAATTCTCATTCGCAGCAATTTTCGCCATTTTAATTTCTTTTCTGTACAATTTTCTTGATATTTTATATTTCTCTTTGTCACTGGCTGACCCTGTCGCGTTAGCTATGTTATAAAGAGCCATTACTTTATTCCGGATCAGTTGAAGGCGAACCTCTCTGTAACGGATAAAAATTCCCGTCCCATTGATGCCCGTTATTCAGAGGTTTCCCTGTATATATATAAACCTCTGAATAACGGACATCAATGGGGCATGAATTTTTGTCCGTTATTGAGAAGTGTCCGTTACAGAGAGGTTACAGAAATATTTAATATAATTTCTCACAACGGTAATTGTGTGCTGTAATATACAGTAAATACATTGTGTATGAACGTAAGTACGTAAAATTCAATATGAAAATACTCTATTTAGTACGTATTTGAGTTACTGGAAGGACTGAAGGAGAAATTCATTTCGGTTAAATAATATTACTGCTGAGGGATGAGAGATATTTGTATACTACAAAAGATAAAGCGTGTATGGTAATTTTCTTAAGTACAGGTCATCACCCTGTAAGCGTTTCTCATTTATTTCAAATTCTCAGAACCTTCTCAAAAGATGCGTGAAGAACCAACTAATTGGCTAAACTCGGGAGCCCGGCCCGGCCCGATAAATTTTTAAAAAATTTAGCTCGAGCCCCTATCTTTCTCAAAATTTAGTATTAAACTTGACCTAACCCTCAGAAACATTTTCTAAACTCTGGTCCACAACCTGACGCTTGCCTCCCGAATGGTACCATTGCCTCCTAGAACTTTGCATGTCATCGAGAGAACAAAAACTCCATTTTCTGTAACAAAAATCTAACTTAATTGATTTTTAGCATAAAGTGATGGCAATATTGTTTAGCTACAGGCAAAATTTTCCCACCCCTTCTTGTCATATTTTGGGTTCAGTGAAGGTCAAGGTCAGAGCTCGATTTACCGCGCAATGCCTGCAATCTTCTATAGTGAAAGTGGAGCCGCTAAGCGACACAAACTGTAAATAGCTATTGCGTTCTTTGTAACATTTTTCACAGGGACACTTCTTCAACGTTTGGCTTTATTCCAATTATCGTTTAACGAAAGTCAATAATTATTAAAGAATTGCAATTAATCGGCCCCAGTCCGGATCGACCTGAAGAGAAATCAGTGTCGGCCCGCCCAAGCCCGGCCCGTGCAGGTCTCTACAATGCAAAAGATACACTCACACAGGAAGAACTTCAAAATGATTAAAGTAATCAAAATGGTATTTACACAACAGTATAGGAAGCAAACATTGTACCCACAGACATGCTCAGTAACATCTTATGTAATGCAGTGTTGCCAACTGAGCACAAAATGAAATTTTGTTAAATGACACGGAACACAAATTATAGCATGTAGAAAATCTAATTATGATTAGAACCATGCCTGTGAAGTTATGATGTACCGTGTTGCCAACATTTGAAGATAGACCTATATGAATTCCTACATGAATTTCGGATGTAGAAGAGTACATACATTACCAATGCACTGCGGAGCGCTTTATCAACAGCAACACAGAAAAATTGACTACCAATTATGTGTGACGTGATACAATATTACGTGCATCAGAAACGTGAGCCTGCTAATCAATTGTCAATCCAAGGGCATGCATCATTTCAGTTTTGTGTGTTGTGTTTGATACTATTCTGATTTTCCACTTGGGCAAACCTGTAGGGCTGTGCGATATGTCGATATATCGATATCATCTTATATCGATAATCGATATCGCAAAAATATCGACGTCGATATTCGATATCGATATCCGATATCGTCGATATTCGATATTGTCAATATCGATATTCGATATTGGTGTTTCACACTTCCTCGAAAAAAATTGGGGCGCATTTTGTTTTATATATATAACGCTTTTTGGCTCACGATAGTAGTTGCATTTGCATTTCTTAACCGAATGTAACCAAACTGCACGATACTTGTATGAGGCAGAAAAACGCCCCATTTCATGAGTCAAATTAATGTAGGGCTTGGGGACTATGCTTCCCAACATTCCATGTTAATATTTAATTTTCTCTTTTGACTTCATTTCTTAACAGAATGAAGCCAAATTTACAGAGGATTAGTATGGGTTAAAAATTTGGTTCCTTTTGAAGATAGTCCAAATCGGCGGCAGTGGGGTAGGGATGTTTCTATGTACGTCTACTTAATCCACCTAAATATTGTGTATTTAACTTATATTATCGGCTACACTTCTTCACCGAATCAAACCAAACATTGTGCAAAAATTGTATTGGGCAGAAATGATGTTCCTTTCGAAGATAAAGCCAAAACCAGTGCAGAGCCGGGAGCTATGCCCTCCAAAATATTTCTCATCATTAACATGGCTGCATTCCTTAACCGAGTCAACTTGATATCCTCACTACAATTAATGTTTGTGCTGTATTGCCATTGCGAGCGAAAAATCAAATGCCTGTGCTAAAATTTGCTTAAATCTAAACAGACAGGGAAACCTCGTAGTAATTTTCCGTTTATTTGTATGTGGTTATTAGATGTAAGTTGAGCCACATAACTCAGCTTACAAAAACAAACAAAAGCCTCCATTCTGTTATTTCACTACACAGACCTACATATTCTGTTTAGGTAGTATTAACACTTCTCTATTTCTTTGGATTTGCTAAAGTATTAGAATATGCATTATTAGGTGCACTGTTATTGGGAATGACTTAGAACCTTTCTACAGCAGATTTCAGATGAGAAGCGGCATGGCCTTGGGTTGGCTTTACGCGGCGTCCAATTGGCTTTGAGCGGTGTTGGCAATTCGCGACAAGCAGTTCTGCACGCTGACTTCTCGCGCTACTGCGAATCTTGACAATAGCAGAGGCGCTTATTAGAAATATTGATTTAGCACATTAACTGCTCACTTTACGAAGTAGAGGAAAGAATTACGAACACATACGTGAAAACTACATCTTTTTATGACAACTGGTTGTCATGATACACGCTTTGAAAGGTTTCCATATAAAACAATTAGTAAAACGAGCGTTGAGTCCCGTCTAATTTCCAGTGGATTTTTCTTCGATTTGGAAATGGAACTCAACTTTTATTAAAGGATAATCAGGGGTGTAACCAACAGGTTGTTCTAGGGGAACATTACTTTCAGGGGGAGGAAAGCTTTTCACACATTAAAAACAGAACAAATGACCTATTTCAGAATATGAAAGCATTTTAACTCACCATGTATACTATACACATATTATGTTTTCTCGATGCTACCTTAACAAAAGACGGATCTTGACAGTACTGAAGTTGAAACCCAGACAGCACAATGCACGTACAGTGTCCGTATAGTACATGTACAATTGCACGGATGCAACATGTGTATCATCTGTATAAATGCACGCCTGTACATATGATGCACATATACATGCCAGGACCTATTCAACATCTTCACGTGCACAGAACATGTGCAACGTACACGTCCTGCACAAGTGATTTACACCTACCGCGCAGGTGATTTACAAGTAGCATGTATTCGATTTACATGTAGTTCACAGGTGATTTACATGTAGGATAGCGGTGATTTACACGTAGCACACAGGTGATTTACATGTAGCACAGGTGATTTACACGCAGTAACCAGGTGATTTACATGTAGGACAGAGATGATTTACACGTAACACACAGGTGATTTACACGCAGTTCCCAGGTGATTTACATGTAGGACAGAGATGATTTACACGTAACACACAGGTGATTTACATGTAGGACACAGGTGATTTACACGTAGCACATAGGTGATTTACCCGCAGTACCCAGATGATTTACTTGTAGGACAGAGGTGATTTACACGTAGCACACAGGTGATTTACACGCAGTACCCAGATGATTTACATGTACGATAGAGATGATTTGAAACAGTACCCAAATGACTTACATGTAGTGCACAGAGGTGATGTAAAAGCAAATTCGAGATGCAACGAAAAAAAAGTTTATATATTTGGTGTCTTACGCAGTAACACAATCTATAACTGCAAAGACATCACCTTCAAAGTATATAACAAGTAACTAATAATTGTTAGTGAGAATTTTAGTTTTGGAGTTCATTATTTGCAACGAGCAAAGCTTTAGGTAGTATCTTTGACATGTTTACCAAATAACAAATAACGCAACATATTCTACTGTAATCGGTCACGAAAATAATTTTGTAAACCTATGAACTGTCTGACAGTAGTTACATCAGTACAATGCTGCCACTTGTTGATATTGTATCCTAGCTCAGTGGACGTTATGGAGTTTTTACAATCATTCAGCTTTTATTCGTCAAAAAGTCTCTATAACACCGCCTGGAGGAAAAACGACACCTACCAAAAATGGATTTTACTTTCTGTTGATGAGAATGAGAGTAAAAGAATGAAAGTAAAAGTATACACTTGCACGGTATTATGGACGTCTCATACACACATGCAGTAGCCGTGCAAATACCCATGTGCACACAACGGCTTAAGCACCGGTAATTTAAATGTGCTTCATCCACGCAAATGCACATGTGCACATCCACTGCTCAAGCATGGGTTATGCACATGGGCTGCATCCACGCAAAAGCACATGTGTACATAACGGCTACAGCACGGGTTATATAAATGTGTGCTTCATCCATGCAAATGCACATGTGCACATAACGGCTTAAGCACGGGTTACGTACGTGCGTTGCATCCATGCAAATGCACATGCGTACATAACGGCTTAGGCACGGGTTATACAAATATGTGCTTCATCCATGCAAATGCACATGTGCACATAACGGCTTAAGTACGAGTTCCGTACGTGCGCTGCATCCTCGCAAATGCACATGTGTATATAACGGCTACAGTACGGGTTATATAAATGTGTGCTTCATCCATGCAAATGCACATGTGCACATAACGGCTTAAGCACGAGTTACGTACGTGCGCTGCATCCATGCAAATGCACATGCGTACATAACGACTTAAGCACGGGTTATATAAATATGTGCTTCATCCATGCAAATGCACATGTGCACATAACGGCTTAAATACGGGTTCCGTACGTGCGCTGCATCCACGCAAATGCACATATGTACATAACGGCTTAAGCATGGGTTACGTGCGTGCGCTGCACCCACACAAATGCACATGTGTATATAACGGCTACAGCACGGGTTATATAAATGTGTACTTCATCCATGCAAATGCGCATGTGCACATAGCGGTTTTTTTAGCACGGGTTCTGTACTTGTGCTTCATCCACGCAAATGCACATGTGTATGTAACGGCTTAGGCACGGATTATGTAAACGTGTACTTTATCCATGCAAATGCACATGTGCACATGCACGACTTAATCACTGGTTATGTACGTGTGCATAACCCACGTAAATGCACATGTGCACATACACATGTTATGTATGTGTGCTTCATCCACGCAAATTCACGTGTACGGCTTATGCACGGGTTATGTATGTGTTCATCATCCACACAAATGCACATGTGCAAATGTACGGCTTATGCATGGATAGTGCACATGTGTCGTACACGTACGTGTTGTCTGGGAAAGCGGATTGTAAGAGATAAATCAATAAGCTATTCATAAGAAAACAAATGCTGTTTCTAGCAGTCTGTTTATCCGACTTTGTGTTTATGTACTAAAGGGAAAAAAACTCGAAAAAATATCAACTCAGATATTATTATGCAATAATATAGTAGTGAGAGATCCTGGGGGGACTGAGGGAGCCAGGGCCCCTCATTTTATTTGTAAATGTGCAGTGTTAGGCATAATTTGAATACAATTTGTCTTAAAATTATCATATATGCTTTCTGCATCTGAATGCCCCCCCCCCCAAAAAAAAATACAGAGAAATCAGCGTCCTTGTAATTAGGTACAGAAACTGTATTGATGATGTTATAAACGTTCCTAATTTGCATTAACTATTAAATAAGTTTACTAAACATATACTAGATGAACCTCATTTCGGGCCTGGAAATAGTTTGGAAAGTCAAGGCCCTCTTTTCCCCCGTTTCTACACCCTTGAGAATAGTAAGCGATCGAATTAAATAATAAGCCTTTGCAATTTGATTCATATATATATATATATATATATATATATACATATATATATATATATATATATATATATATATTCGATTCCCGGCGGGAGCTCATGTGGAAGAACAGAAGGTATGGGACATTCTTAATATTGTTTTGAAATTGCCTTCATGCAAGATTCTTCCTTATTCGACAGAAGAAACGCAGTATGATTTTTTTTTTCTTCGTTTCAATACCTTACGTATGTGTGGCCAATTACGTACTCCTTCTTTACTCCTCTAGCAGGGATGCAAAAGCACCAGGCGTCTGAGTGGTGTCATAAATTATTGTAACCCAAAACAAACTCGACCATATCGTGTTGCTTACGAATCAGATGGATTGTTGTTGTGAGACCTACATCAAGTATAAGAGTATGTTATTATAGGAACAGACATGGAAGCAAAGGAGCTGATTGTGTGTGTAGGAACGCAACTTCTCTTCTAGCATAAACAGAATTCATCAGTGTCTAGGTTGCTTTCTTTCGTGGTAGTTCATTTGTTCTCCAAAATTATAGTTGACAATGTCTTTAAGGAAACCAAGTACAAGTGCGGAAGTTTCTTTAAAAAAAAAAAAAAAAAAGTGCTACGAAGTGAAGCTCGAAGAATTTTTTTTTTTTTTTTTTTTTACAATTTTTGGAACTCATAATAAAAAATTTACAAGAGTCAGATTCAGACAATGGCGAAATATTAATTGACATAGACGATAGTGAAAGTAGTGTTGAAGACGAACGTTTAGCAGTTCCACTGGAATAAGTTAATAGGTAGGTTATTCAGTTGCTATATATACTTCTAGGATACACAGCCAAAATCTTTGAGTTTGCTGGAATAGTATATTTACATTGTGAATAATGTTGCCAATGTATGTGTAATAATCTCAACTAGAGGAAGAGCGAGAAGGGAAAGGGGAGTCCGAAATCCGGCAACACCGCGCGGAATATCGCACAGCATTGGCTACTGCCCGTGATGCTTTACATCTGAAAAACACAATAAATTGATTTCATAAGCAGAACTGAATAATGGTATAAGACGTAAGGTTTAGCCTAAATTTAACAGAAACATGAACATTTTAAATATGAGTTTGCACAAAACCAATAACAAGAAACCTCTTAAGTTCATGTGGAAGATGTCACGTCTTTGCGTAAAGCTCTTTAATACAAAAAGATTATCAATTTAATAATAACATGAAAGAGATCTCGATTGATCGCATGCTTTTTTTTTTAAATAAATAACTAACTAACTAACTAACTCTATGGCCTATGGAACACGGAGGTTCAATGCCGCGTTCGCAAAAGCTCTCCACTGACTTCTATCCTTAGCTAACTGCATCCAGTTTCTACTTTGTATTCCAATCTCTGCGAGATCCATCTTAATATTGTCCTCCCATCTGCGCCTAGGTCTACCTAATGGTCGTTTTCCGATTGGTCTTCTAGTCAAGACTTTGAAAGCGTTTCTACTTTCTTCCATTCTAGCTACATGACCCACCCACCTAAGCCTCCTAGACTTGACGACCCTAACAATGTTGGGTAAACCATATAAATTGTGTAGTTCCTCGTTATGAAGTTTCCGCCATTCCCCATTCCCGTTCCTCTTGGGTCCGAATATTCGTCTCAGGATCGTGTTCTCAAATACTTTCAGTCTATGTTCTTCCCTTAGAGTAAGTGGCCATGTTTCGCAGCCATACAGAACAACAGGCATGATTATCGTTTTGTATATTTTAAGCTTCAAATTCCTCGACAGAATTCGCGACGACAAGAGATTTTGAACCGAATAGTAACACGAATTCCCTGCTTTTAGTCGACATTTAATTTCTCCGTGAATATGATTTTCCTCTGTTAATATTGATCCTAGATATTTGAAACTATCCACTTTATCAAAAGTATTATTTAATATTTTAACGCATCCATAATTTCCTGTATTCCGGTCCCGACGCACTTCTATGTATTGCTTTTTTTAATTGGATATTAAAATAGAATGCTACAAAAGAATAAGTCCAAGTGTTAAATTTGTAAAGCCAACGGATTAACTTAGAAGAACACAAACACACACATCACACATACAGAGAAAAATGAACAATAACTGTCTTGTTTAGAAATATGCCTATTAGCACCAGTGGCGGCTAATGTTAGTGTTGCAGCGTTGCGCAACGACCAAAGTATTTCAAGAAAAAAATATTATTAGCAATAGTAGTAAAGAACAGAAAAAATAGTTTCTAATACTCCCATATATACATTAAATAACTTTTTTTTTTTTTACTTCTCTAACTGTTCGTTTCGTTAATCCGTTTTAAAAAGCGAAAAATAATCCGTCACAGAGTCTCTAATTTATATTGTGTTGCAGCGAGCATGCAGCGACCAGATTCCTTCAGCGCGGGAATTGGAGCAAATGTTAAGTCTCCTTTCCCCTATCTCAGAAGTTAAAGGGTCTGGTCGTTGCAGTGCTTCTGCAACACAGCACGGTTTCCAGAGAACGAGAGGGTTTTTCGCGCTAAATAAGATTTCTAAATTTTATTTCACTAGCAGTTAACAAATGGAATTTGTTTTTATGCATTCATATTTTTATATTACGGTACTAATACTGAAGCAAATCAATATAATGACAATTAAAAAATGTAATAGCAGAATTACAAAATAAAAAAAGAAAATATATAGTAGAGCAGAAATCAAATGAAAGTAGATCCGCATTTACAAGTTAATTCTTAGCTTATATAGATAATGAAAATTTCTTCTACAGTAATTTGTGAACCAAATATTAATAAGTCAATATGCAGAACCCCCCCCCCCCCTCTGTGGATAGTATTTTAGTATATATATATTTCTTTTATAAAATAAGTATATTTTATACTCTTGATAGAACTGTATGGTGGGGAACGCCACATTGAATTTGGGACTAGTTAGCAATGCTCAGAGGCGTAGCCACGAGGGGGGTCCACCGGGTCCGGACTCCCCAAAATTTCGAAACTCGACTAGCATTTGTAGACTTTCTTAACGAACTATACTTGTTTAACAGAGAAATGATTGATGTAAGCTAAATATTTTATTTTACGCCTCATCATGTACTCTTTCTTTTCTTATAGAAATAATCATTCTATCATTTTTTTTTCTAAAAAAATATAGGTGACAGTAATTAAGAATTAATTATCTTTTCGGGAACAGTAAAAGATAGGTTCGTTATTACGTAGACGTATTGGACCTTCCTCAAATACTTTGGACCCCTCCCAGCTAACATGTTGTTCCTATATCTGGCTTGTTTCAAGGTTGCTTTCCAGAACGCTGATAAACATTGTTTCGCCTCATGTGGAAGTATATTGTGTTCATCGTGCATCGCATAACAACCAAGACGAATGATTTGGAATGTAGTTCTTTTTTTTTACGCACTTGTGTGTGTGTGTGTGTGTGTGTGTGTGTTGATATATGTATAGGGTTGCCAACTCTGTAAAATAAAAGAACCGACACTTCCTCAAAATTGTCTGTGATATAGGTCTCAGCGTGAAGTATCTCTGTTCGGACCTATCCATGGGAAGGAAATGTACTATCGTGAACGAAAGTGCATTAACACATATATTCTGTATGTCCATAGAACATTCACTAATAACCTTAATAGATACATTGTGCTATAAATGAGAAACTGAAATTGATCAATCGGCATTGATCAATTTATTGTATTTACCAGTAACTACCATTCCTTTAAAATTATCGAAACAGATGAACAAAAGTATAATAATCTTTACGTGACAATTTTGGATTTGGAAAATGAAATTCACTCTTTAAACATATAGTCTCTACTTCAACTATAGGAAATTGCTTTAAGAAGTCCTTTTCCACTCTTAATAAACGTATAAAATTCCTTGAAAGTAAATTTCAAATTTTCCCTGATACAGTCCCTGTCATCTCTCTAAAATTTTCTAAACAGGTGAACAAAATATATTAATCGTTGATACATGGTGAAAGGTAACAGTTTTGAGTTTACAGAATGACAGCTACTTTTCAATATCTATACTTCGAACTAGATACAAATTTTAAAAAAAACGGTTATAAAGGGGCTGGTGAGAAGTTTGTACCCGTCACCGGCTTCAATCAAAATAACATCAATTTTTCCGGCCAGGCCAATGAAAAGCCGGCCAGTTTACAGCCCTGTGTATGAATATGTGACATTCGCAATTCATGTACTAGTATCTCTTTTGTATCAGCTGTTTTGGTTATTAGCTATTAGATTTAATTTTATTGTGTGTGCTTTAATTCTGTACATAACCTACAAATTCTGAATGAATTGCATATCATGACTTCTGTAAATAACTTACAAAAAAAAAATTCCCCAGCTTTCAACTGAGGAAAAACTTACAATTAAGGCTTAGACAAAACAAGCAAAGTGCAATTCAGGAGAGTGTTCAAAAAAAAAAAAAAAAAAACGGCTTAAGTTTACAGGACACCTTATGGCAGTAATGTTGTATGCACTAGGTACATTTCCACAATTTATTTGAAATTTTCCTAGATAAATTGTGAATAAAGCGTGTTCAATGTACATTTTTTTATAACATTAATCTCTGCTACGAACTCTCTTCAGTTTACACTGAAGAGGAATTCGGAACACTGTCAGGGACTGAGTTTGCTAGAATGAATTGTTCTAGAAAAAATATTTAGTGAATCTACAAAGCTTCTGCAATTAATATTAACTGTACCTATGGCATCAGTAAAAGAAGAAAAGTTCTTTTTCACATCAAAAAGAATTGACACTTTCAAGAAATTGAATGTCCCAAGAAAGGTTATCACCATTGGTTATGCTTTCCATCGAAAAAGACCTGACAATAAGAATATTAGAGTTCAACCAGCATGTATTAGGCAGATTTGTTCCAATCAAAGAGAGAAGAATGAACTTACTAATTAAATAAGGTGATTAATCGGATTAAATGTTCTGCATTTTCTTTTTTTTTAAAAAAAAACAGATTTTTATTTAATTTAACATGTTACATAGCATTTGCATCTAAATTTATGCTGATTAGTCAATGAGTCCACTTTATATCTTCTGTCTCCGATCGTTCGTACTGCAACACCCGAAACCACAAACCACCAACCGCCACTGATTAGTACTGAGTTTTCAACTAGAAATGTATGATGCATTGAAGTTCATGACCCTGCTATTTAGGAACGAGCTCTTTTGTTCATGAAAAAAAAAAAATCAGTTGTTTCGCGTGTTCTGCACTAACTGTAAGTGAAGTATGAGCATCAGTTACGATATTGCATCCACAACTAAATACTCTTTCCGATAAAACGCTGGTACCTACACAAATACTTACGAGCCAGAAGAGCTAATTTTGGAAATTTACTGTCACGAGATTTCCTCCAGTGAAGGAGGTTTTCTTCCATATCTGTAGGCAGTGGTGCTATTCTAATTTTTGGTAACTGGTTATATATACATGAGAGAGAGATAGTAGATGGATACATAGAAAGATATCTCTCTCCAGTGGCGTAACTAAGGGCTTGGGGGTCACCCCGCAGACAACGTGGAATGAGGCCCCTTTTCTACGTCCTACATCACAATTTGGGAGCCCCGTGATGGCCTGGGCCCCCCGCAATGCGGGGTCTGCGGGGCCCTTATTTACGCCCCTGTCTCTCTCCCTCTCTCTTAGAAAGCAAATCATACAAGATAGACAAAGGCAAATTTTTCACTGTACCACAAGTGACAAGTAGACACCTACACAGCAACCTGTGACGAAATTAGCTAGCACTGCGAATATCTTGGAAACGAATTATCCAAAATAGATGTTTGTGAAGAAGTATTGCAAACACCTTAACCCAGCAATGGATCAACAATTATTGATAATGGTATGCATGCGTTTCAAATGTAAATAACCCTCACCACTGTACTCATGTGATCCCAGTTTTCATTCTTGATATCTAACCAGCCCATTTGAAATTAAGAAAAAATCGCTTACACCTTATTCTGAGATATCATATAGGGTATATCTAACCCTGTAGCTGTAAGAATTTCTAAGAACAAAGCTAAACAAACGAAAACTTGCTCGTTCTTGGGTATAACTGGATAAAATGTACTGTTATGCCTGGATATAACAAACGGTTTAGCAAACTCGAAATATATTAACAACCGGTTCTAGCGAACCGGCTGAATTGCACCACTGTCTGTAGATGGCACTGAAAGATATGCAGCGATTTCCTGTTGCAGTGAGGCATCAAATGATTAGCACAAAAGAGAAACGGGGATTCCCCGATTTTGCTTTTGTTGATCGGGTACGTCATTCGTCCATATCTGAAATGAAATGAAATTTTTGAGTTTTACGTCCAACGATTATGCCGGTTAGGCTAAAGGAGACAGTGATAATGAAAAATGAATGAAAATAATGAAATGAAGAAAGTGGGATGAAACGGGAGAACCCCGAGGAAACCCACACAACGGTGTTTGTCCACCACAAAGTTAACTCGGCAAGAGCAGGGTTGGAACCCGGGACCTCATGCACCAGAGGTGAACGCTCTACCACTGAGCCACCACGGCCCCTATCGTTCATATCTGGATCAAGTATTGTTTTTGCGTGAGCTTAAAATACAACGCACACACGTGTTATCCTATAGAAAGAACTTCTCTCTTTCTCTCTCAAACGCATACCGCCACAAGTGCACATTCACAAATGAACATACATGAAATAAACACCTACACACAAATAAAACACGCATATTCTATGTCACCCTGTTTCACTCTCATTATTTCCGCAATGATGACCAATATGATAGCTGAGAAAGAAATTAAATGACTATTTTTATTAACTTTTTCTGAGGAAAGAGTGGTGGATTAGAAGGAACACAAGTCTGTTTTCTGTGACTAACAAGTATTCTGAGATATCTCCCATTGAAACGTTTTCAGACCAGATTGTCTATCAACATGAATATTCAAGACCAATCAATATGTTGAATATCCATTTTTGATGTTGTCGATATCAATATTGGATGTTGTCGATATCGATATTTGATGTCGATATCGATATTATCGATATCAATGTTCGATATTGTCGATATCGATATTGTCGATATTCGATATCGATATTGTCGATATTGATATTCGATATTGTCGATATCGATATTCGATATTGTCGATATCCGATATCAATATTGTCGATATCGATATTCGATATCCGATATCGATATTGTCGATATCGATATTCGATATCCGATATCGATATTGTCGATATCGATATCCGATATTGTCGATATCGATATATCTATTCGATATCGATATCAGAAAAATATCGAATGCCAATATCGAAATTTCGATATCGCACAGCCCTACAAACCTGCTTCGACACTGTGCTTCGTCCCTTATTTTCGTGCTTCAGTGATTATATTATTGTTTTTAGTCTCTTATTTTGGTTTTAACTAGTTAGAAGCGTGTACTGTATGTTCTCTTCTACATCCGATATTCATATAGGCATATCTTCAATCGTTGGCAACACTGTATCACGACTTCACAGATATGGTTCTACCCCTAATTAGATTTTCTAGATGTTATAATTTGTGCTCCGTGCCATTTAACAAAACTTCATTTTGTGCTCCGTGCCATTTAACAAAACTTCATTTTGTGCTTAGTTGGCAACACTGCATTACATATGATGTTATTGAGCATGTCTGTGGGTACAATGTTTGTTTACTATACTGTTGTGTAAATATCATTTTGATTACTTTAATCATTTTGAAGTTCTTTCTGTGTCAGTGTATCTTTTGCATTGCTATCTTCACATGATTCTAGATCCTTCTTTCCTCTGTATCTCCTGTGTTTCTGCGTGTCGGTTCGTAAAACTGGATTTCTCACTTTTTGCACTCCTCTATCGACTGCACATTGTTTGATTTGACAACGCTACTATAAATATAAGATGTTCCCTTGTCAGTACGGTTGCGGAAGAAACGTGTGGGAGGGGGGGTTACGCGCATTTCTGTACTGACATGGTATCTTCGTTGGCAGAATGGGTGAAAAGACATATGGGAGTGCATATGTTTATTGACCCAGCCCAAATCACAAACCTCTTAGAGAAAGTGAAAAAGGAAGCCGGGAAAACCTCAACCCAGACTTATTCCAGTATCATAAGTAAAAGAAAAATGTTGCTTTTCAAACAAACAAACAAAAAAAAAAGTAAGAGAGGAAACTGCTCGTTGAAGATGATATTGTAAAACAAACAATGTTTATTTTGTTATATATGAAATTGTCGGGAAAGATGCAAGGCTCAAGCAAAGATAGATCGCATAGAATTCTTGGCCACACGACTGACCCTGCATGAGTGTTATCGTGTATTAAATTTTTTCTAGGATTTCCACCAAAAAGCAGTTTATTGCGGGCATCAACAAGAAGAAATTCAAGTTCAGCTTGAAGCTGTTCTGTTCGATGGTTCACAAGGTCTAGACTCATGATAGATACGCTTGTGAGGAATAATATATCGCACAACCGAGAACAATTCCTGTCCGTTATGAAGAGTTTATTGAAACGTCTGGGGAAAGAAGGACTGTCCGCGTCCGTACCTGAAGGTGTCCGTGAAAGGAAGGGTTCACTATATAGAGACATTATAGATAGATTGATAGATAGATAGATATAGATATATAAAGAGAGAGAGAGGGAGAAAAAGAGAAATTAATATTAAGTACACAAGAAAAGTTACCCATTGACAAGCTTTCGAATATAATCTAAATATAAATGAAATTGCGAAATTGCGGTCTATTATTAAGTCTATTATTAACATTATTTATTTATTCTTTTTTGCAGGAGAACGACCAGCTGCAATGCAAACCGGATCTGCAGGGTTATCGAACAGTTCAGTTAATGTTTTGACTTTAATATTGCTCTGTTTATTACATTCTTTATTTATTGAAGACGTTTTGCTAAATGGTGCACAGTGTTGGTCAACTCTAAAAAGATAATCATAGATAAATAGTTCTGTGTTCAGGAAACCTATAAGTTCAAACATAAGAAAATCTACCATAATTGTTTGGTGACTAAACTCAATCCTGGTATCTTCAACGTGATTACCAAGAACGTGACAAATAATTGACTAGATCGTGGTATAATTCCGCTACAAAGACCTAAGTAATTTCACATTTATCTAATCTGCAAGAATGCAAAATGATTGAGAAATATAAAAAAATTGAATACAAAATATATTAAAATACTACGGATATGATCCGTCCGAGTACAAATGTTTCAGGATAGGATTATAAATAAAGATGTACAGTGTAAATAATAAATCAGACTTTTTTTTATTGAAAGACAATTATATAGACTCCTAAAAGTGGAAGAAGATAATGCAGTTCTGCAACAATTTTTTGACTTACATTGATTGTATTATAATCGAGTCGTACTCTTTTAAGTGTTGAAACTAAGCGTAAATTGAAATGTTGTAAATTTTATGAAACGTTCATAGTGTTTTAGTTCCCGTGAATTACGAGTAAAGTATCTTTTCCACCGACTGCCCAATATGTCATTTATTCAGTAGTTTTAAGAAAACAACGAAGATGTTGCATTATTTCGATCTTATTACGGCAAATTTTCCTTCCACGTTGATTAATTATGCAGTTCCCGACTAGTTATGCATTTTCTGTTTAAGTCTCTTCTCATCTTGCCTCCTTCAACTGAACTTCGGCTTAATATGTCAACTATATTTGTTTATGGAACATTCACTGGTACTTATGTTTGATTTTAAGTAGAATAATTTATTTTCAATGCTCAAGACTGATAGCATGATTGACATAAATATGGTTGTAAAGTACATATCCCCTAGTTTTGATTCAAATAATTGTAATCAATTATTGTTAGTGCTTTCTATTCATTTTTAATGTACACCTGATACAAAAATGCATACCTAAGTTTTGATATTTCTGTTTTAATTCCAAAAATATGGGAGGTCTTATGGTTTTACAGATAGACCTAGAATCTCGAAGACACCTTTATTCTAATGTGTGTATTATGCATTAGAAAAAGCAGATTCGTGAAATCATATGAGATTGACTCTTTTTGTGCCTGTTGTACAAGCCAAAATAAACAACAAACGATTTCATGTTTATGATGGTGATTTACTTGAACAAGATGAGACGTTGACGTTTAAGTACCAGTGACAAACACTTGAGAAAAATTATTAAAAATCATTTACATATATGTATTTTATTTAGTCATCTAACACCTAAAGAACGTGTAAATACTTCTTTTCTGAAACATATATAAACGTTGTAGGGAAGGATTGTAACTAATAACAATATTATCTACGAATAGATTATGAGAAATATTTATTACAATTTTCTTGGAATATTTTTTAAAAAATAACTTTTTGATGTTACGTATATGCTGTTTCAAATCCCATCAATTATTTCAGACAACTATGTGAGACAAATCACTGGTGCAGTGGATAAAGGGGTAGTTAATCATTTCTTAAGTTGTTTTATTGATTGCTTTAAAATACTACACAAATATTTACCCTACTCTTCAGTCTAAATGGGCATTGGCAACAGTAAGTACAGCTCGATATAGTTTCAACATACTTGACATGCTTTCTAATAGTTTTTAATATTATTTATCCTCGGGATAACAACTAGAAAAATGTTAGCTCACGTGAATAGTGGTTTCATAAAGTCTGGAATACAAGATTTCTTGAATAATAATAATCTCATGTTGAGATCGTCAACCACTGTCTAAACACCTGATCTTACCTGAATTGTGTTTCCACGTTTTCAACAAAGTATTTCCCTCCGGCACTTATGCAAAATGGATTGAATTCTGAAGTATTATACAAGAACTTTCCTTAAGATCAAATTCGTCATTCCTTAGTCAATTTCTATTGAAACAAATATTTCTACAAGTTGAAATTTCTTCACATATTTATATCCTATAAGCAGTTTAAGAAACGCTATAAAGTGACAATGAAACGTATGGAAATATTGGTAGATCATTATGATTGTATATAAAGTTGCATGCAAATATATAAATCTGACGTTGTACGAAAAAGGCTTTTATGTCTCTAAAGTAAGTAGTTTCTTCACATTACAGTCCTCCATGCCCTTGACATAATTTTAAATCGGTATGCATTTAATAACTATTTCGTACAATCACCTCTAGAACGTAATGAAATAATATATGATAACGTTTGATATCTTATAGGTTTACAAAGTACGAAATCAGATCTTAAAATCTAATTGTTTGGCAAATAAAAATGGAATTAATTATGAGAGTTGAAATTGTATATACAGAAGATTTATGAGGCATCAGAATTGACAGAATGACCATATTGAAAACACATACAATCACAAAAGAAAATTTCTTCAGTTGAGAAACTTTCTTTCCCTACTAAGTCAACAATAAATTAACCTATTACAGTTCTTGGCAAGTTATTTAAATAAGAATAGCAACAGAGAGATACGAATTAATTCATTTGCTCCCGAGTTATTGGCAAAAGAAAATTGTCAAATACTTTCTTTTCCGAGTGTATAGCATAACTCTCCCACATCATCAAGCCAAGGAGAGATGTGACATTCAAATCAAATTTAAAAACCAAAGCAATTAGTCGACTAGAATTTAATGTGCCATGTTTAAGTAGATTTTGCAACTGGTAATCTTAAATTGTATTTCACATAGCCCTATTTTTTATAATAATTTTGAAAATTTCATATAATAGATTTGTATAAAATATCGCGTCCGTAGTTTTTCTCAAGGTTCTCCCGTTTCTTTCCAAACATTTGATAACCATGTTACTCTCAATTCATTGAATAAAGTTCGCACCAGATATCGTATTTCACATTAGGTATTTACTTTGAAAATTTAATGTATCTAATAGAGGGGTGGAAATCACGTTCGTAGATTTTCGCAGGTTCTCTTACACTCTCATTCCATCGCTTCTTTCATAATCATTCACTTTTATTAACAAGTGAGTTTCGTTTCACATTGTGAAACTAGGTAGACTTCCAATCTATGCATATTCAATACTGAAATTGAAACTATGGTAGCAGATCTATAACTTCCGGTTGCAATCTGTTCTTCAGACGCTGAATCCATCAAAAAGTTTCACGTTATCTGTTAGAACTATTAGTGTATAGGAACCAATATTGAAACTGGAAATTCCGGTTTCAGTAGAAGAACTGAACTGAAATTTATTATTGTAACGCTCACTCAACAAGTTACATAGTGGTATCTCTTAGCATTTTTGGTGCATGAAGATCAAAGGGTCTTCCCTAGTAAGATACTGAAATTGACCCTTGATCCAAATTAGGTTGGTATTGACCCAAAATGTTACTCTTGAAATAAAAAAAAATGACACACTACTAGCGACGTGAGGTGGAAAATTTTCCATTTCGGAAAATTTTCCGCTACATTTTTCCGGAAAATTTTCCGTTCTGATAAAATATCAGTAATCAAGTAACAATTCCTCAGCAATCATAAAATTGGTTGAATTCGAGTATAGAAATGTTAAAAAGTGAAAGATCGTTTAAAGAATCTGAAAATTTTCATCGCTCAGACAATTTTTAGTACTATGTAGGAACAAGTGAAACAATTTTTCATGAATCGAAATGTTTTCTGTCTTACATGGAAAAATTGAAGAACTCTTTATGAGTCGGAAAATTTTCATCATTTTGAAGCAAAAAGTAAAACAACTTTTTGTGTATCGGAAAGTTTTATTGCTCTGTAGAAACAAGTCAAAGGATTTTTCATAGATCGGAAAATTTTCATCACGATGTAGAAACAAGTAGAAAAAACTTTTCATAAGCTGGACAATTTTAAATATTATGTATAGTGATGTTAGGTGGAATTTTTTCCACTATTTTAACTGCACATATAGCTACAAAATTGAATTTCTGTAGAGGAAAGTTAGTCAGCAATAAATTATAATTTTCTAATTAGCTTTCGGGAATCGGAAAATTTTCTAATATTTCAAGTTGGGAAGTAAAATTTTACACAGTGTTTCTCTCTCTCTCTTCCTCTGCGAGCTAATTCGTTTCTAAGCAGTTAGCATACGCGCCTTTGGCATGGAAGACCTGGCTTCGATTCCCAGCAGAGCTCATGTAGTTCGGATTCCACGTTAATCAGTTGGTCCCATCTTATATAGTCTAGCTGCTGAAAGGGACGTTAAACTCAAAATCAACTCAATTTAACTCTCTCTCTCTCCATGTGTGTGTGTGTGTGTGTGTGTGTGTGTGTGTGTGTGTGTGTGTGTGTGTGTGTGTGTGTGTGCAAAGTGCAGAGAACATACATCGAGTTCGTAGAGTACAAATATCCCATTCTATTATTTAAAATTTCAATTTATTAAAAGTCATGAAAATTTTCCGATTCGTAAAAACATACTCCACTTATTCCTACATCGTTGTTTAGCCGTAAAATTTATTGGTAATAAATATTGTCTTAAAAAGTTTCATGAAGAGAAAATATAACGATCTTCATTTCAAGAGTGTTTCAAAAACTTCAATGCGTTCTTCCCTCAGAATCCACCTTTGATCTTACAATATTAGATTTCGTCAGTTTAATACGCATAAGATGGTTATCTCATAGCTTTACTACTTTTATAGATTTACGTACTGCAACATTTATAAATAAGTAGATATAATATAAAGTGCCTACTGTAAATTTTTGACTACCCAAAATTCGAGTCTAAGTAACTCATGAAAGCAAATCCTGACAAGGAAGCTGATTTGTGTAGTTGTTCTTCCAATAAAATAATAAAAGAAACATAAAAAGCTGCACTGTTAGTTCTGCGTTCTAAGAGCAACAAGTAATTTCATTTTAATTTACAAAATAAAAAACATATTTCTTTTATATATATATACTTGTTCTATGGAATCGTCATTATTTCTAATACATTTTTATACATAATAAGGTAGTTTTACAATACAAATATCTGCTGTAACATGTTGATTATACAAAATTCCAATATTGAAATTATGATTTACGAGTGCTAAACACAATAAAACCAAAGCATTTCTTATTATTTTCTGTTACAAAAATAATCTTCATAAGGAACTTTTATGTAGTTATTTCATTACATAGCCAGGCATATATATGAAGAAATAGTGGAATTTTCTGTTTCTGAAATTGATAAATTCACAAAGGTTTCTTTTCAATTCCTTGTTACATTTTAAATATTGGAATAGGATATTTGTTCTCTACGAACTCGATGTATGTTAACTGCACTTTACACACACACACACACACAAACACACACAGAGAGAGAGAGAGAGAGAGAGAGGGAAACTGTATATTTTTAATTCCCAACTCGAAATGTTAGGAAATTTTCTGGTTTCCGAAAGCTAATTGGAAAATGATAATTTATTGCAATCTAACTTTCCTCTAAAGGAATTGAATTTTATAGCTGAATGTGCAGTTAAATATAGTGGAAAAATTTCTACCAAATATCACTATACATAATATCCAAAATTGTCGGGATTATGAAAAATTGTTTCACTTGTTTCTACATCGTGCTGAAAATTTCCCGATTCATGAAAATTCCTTTCACTTGTTCCTACAGAGCAATAAAATTTTCTGATTCACAAAAAGTTGTTTTACTTTTTGCTTCAAAATGATGAAAATTTTCCGACTCATAAAAAGTTCTTCAATTTTTCCATACAACACAGAAAATATTTCGATTCATGAAAAATTGTTTCACTTGTTCCTGCATAGTATTGAAAATTGTCTGAGCCATGAAAATTTTCAGATTCTTTAAACGATCTTTCACTTTTTAACATTTCTATACATGAATTCGATCAATTTTACGAATACTGAGGAATTGTTACTTGATCACTGAGATTTGTTAAGAACGGAAAATTTTCCGGAAAAATATAGAAGAAAATTTTCCACCTCACATCACGGCTAAACAACGATGTAGGAATAAGTGGAGTATGTTTTTATTAATCGGAAAATTTTCCGGAAAATTTTCATCATTGCACACTACCCGCATCCCTTACCTAATTATCGTATCATAGATGCTCAAAATTGAATATATTTTGTTCTTTTAATTTTGGTGGGAGTAGTGGAAATGTTTTGCAAGTTTCACAGATTGAAAATACTATATAGGTGTAAACGTGCATTTTTTTTTTCAAAAACATCGATGCTCATTTTCTGTTTTTTCTTGCGTGTTGAAAATTTCAAAAAATCGTGAAAAAGATTTGGGGAGACATGTCGCTGATTTTTGGTTGAGAATTTTGTAATACCGTTAGTTACAACATATATTCTTTTCGAGGCCCGAAAGTGATGTCAACATTGTCGAGAAAGAAATAAAGCTGAGAACTAATGTGTTTTCCGCACAATTTTTTCACCATTTGAGGGCCCTCAAGGTCAAACTTGAAACAATTCTTTGCCAAGGTTTACGATTTCCTTTATCTTGCGTTCTTTCCCTTTCTGTCGTTCTTCGGCTGCTTCGACTGTGTCCATTGCGGAACAGAAACGCCAAATATATCTCTGTAACAGTGTTTCTACTTCAACCGACTCTTGCACAACAAAGTTACACGCACCTCTCGTCGCCTCCTCGTATCTATCAGTGCTTGCTTCACTGGCCGCATACAGTGGCTCTCTCTGTTACTCGCATCGGAAAACGGGGACTCGCTACCGATGAATACTGTTCCCACAACTGACGTTTCAAATACGCACTAGAAGCTGCTGAAAAGCAAGGCACGCCTTCTATTTCAATGTTCTACTACAAATCGAAGTAACTTTGCGTACCTTGTTACTCTATTATTATTTGGATAAGTATCGGATAACAAAAGACACATTCTGTTACAGATATTCCGTGTATCATATTTACCTTCTTTTTTTTTCTTTTTTTTTTTTTTTTTTTGGTCATGTAAACTGTATTTTGTTGCTGTTTCGTTTCTTCATATACAGGTATCTACTCTACATTTTAATCTTATTCCAAAAAGTTTGAGGACAGTGGATATGGCTGTTTTGAGGTATACATTTTCTATTCAACCTCAGGTATCTTCGGAAACAGTAAACCAAAGATGCCTAGTTCGAGCCCCCAAGCCAACTTTTGCAATCGGGAGAAATTGTGCAGATGTGTTACTTTTTTCTACATGTAATAACATTTCAACATGTCTTATTATACTTAAAAGAAAAAAAACATTGATTGAAATATTTAATGATGCAATATTTCAAAATTACGTATACATGTTAGCACAAAGTGGCTTTGTAATTTCAATTTGGAGCTTCTGTTCCGGAATGGACACAATCGAAGCAGCCTAGGAACGACGGAAGGGACGCAAGAGAAAGGAAAATCGTGAACCTTGGCAAAGAAATGTTTGAAATTTGACCTTGAGTGCTCTAAAATGGCGGGAAAACTATGCGAAAAACACGTTCGTTCTAAGTTTTATTTCTTTTTTTTTCGAGAATGTTGCCATCACTTTCAGGTCCCGAAAAAATATAGTCAGCAACGTGTCCCGCCCCAAAATTTTTTTCTACGATTTTTTGAAATTTTCAACACACACACACACATACACACACACAAAAAAAAAAAAAACAGAAAATGCACATCGATGTTTTTGAAAAAAATTGCACGTTTACACCTATATAGTATCTTCAATCTGTGAAACTTTCAGAATATTTCGACCACCCTCACCAAAATTTAAAAATATTCAATTTTGAACATGTATAATACGATAATTTGGTAGGGGTGGGGGCAGTGTGAAATTTTTTAGATAGTTTTAGGTCAAGGGTAACATTTTGGGTCAACATCAACCTAATTTGGATAAAGGACCGATTTCACTATCTTACTAGGAAAGACCCTTTGAAACGGAAAGGAATAGTAGATTTCTATAACTTTCGGTTGCTAAGAGGAATAAAGTCAGAGATCGACCTATCGAACCGGTACTGAATTCATTAAAAAGACTGCTTCTTGCTATCTAATACTGTTTCTTCACTGCGGCTAGTTGTTTTGAAATTGGATTTCCGTTACTTTCAGTTTAAACAAACGGATAACGAAAGCTATTCTTAGAACACTGAAAATATATCAGAAAGCCATTTCTTATTGTGTTCCCGGTTATACTTTATGGAGTTCGACATTAAAACCGAAAGTTGTAATAGGTTTCTACTAATTCGAATTTTACTAAAGAGATAAGGATGGCAACAGAGTTTGTTCTTGGAACGCTGAATTGATTGCAAGGAATCACTTCTCGCTCTCACTTACCGTTATTGTTATGGCACCTGTCGACACACACATAGATAATCCGACGTTAATACGTTGAAGACAAACATGTTTTTAATTTTCTACTGGTATTTGTGGAATATTTAAAGTTGATTCGCAACTAAAAGAAATATAAGAGTTTCCCTAATAATATCCTTATTTAGTGCATCCATCTGAACATTAAGAAGGATGTGTTTCTTCTTCTTTTTCAAGATCCGTTTGAATTTTCAAAACTGGTTCACAAACAACAGATACAATGCATTTGAGATCTTGTAGTTTTATCCTCAGAGACAAGATACCATTGATACATTAAAAATAGTGTGCTTAATTCTGTATTGATATTCCTTTCATTTTTATCGGTTTATAAATAACAAATATATTAGAGCTATATAATTTTAGCCCTGGGATTTAAAAAGTTAAGCAATCCAGTAAAACTTACCCCCTAAAATCATGCAACTCACAATAGACCCATGGGTTATCCTAATCGGGTGTCCGATTGTCAAAGTATTCAATAGGAACCAAAATATATATTGTTACTATTGTCGTGTTTTGAATTTGCCGGTTAAAAGATATGTAGAGATATTTATTGATTCATAGTTGACCTATATGTGATATTTATATATAATATACTTTTTAATATATTTTATTTAGTTCTATGAGTTCCAATACATTCATGGCCTAGATTATCCTTTCATTGCCTTCTTTACTAATACCATCGTATACCTGAAATTTCAATACTGGAGGTGGAGAGATCATATCCATGTCACTGAAAGGCAAATCAGCCAGTGACAAGAGGAATCATCTATGAGAACTGATGTGGATCAAGGTATCCAAGACTTTAAATAACATATGTGTGGAAGTGATTCTTCGTCTAGCACCAATTGCATGAATTTGGCAAGAGGAAGGTAATTACAGAAAGAAGATTTCATCCAATGCTTTTCCAGGAGGAAGCGTTTCTAGCATCGCTGCTGCATTCCCTCTTTGCATAGCCACACTTAGTCTTTGTATAACAGAGGATGAAGCTCGGGTGTCGCCTGTGTTGTGAGTTATGCGGTGTTCAACTTCTTTAACAAAGTTTACACCTTCGTGACTCCAGGAGCCACAAGTTTTGATGGCGCTGGTGTTTGTCCAAGAGGTTGTTATATTTTCGTCTCTTTTCAGATTCTCTGCGAGAGCTTTTGTCGAAGATGAAGGAAGATTAGAGGGGGCTAGGGTATCAGCACAAGTAAAATCTTATTTTAAAGCCTTCCCTCGTTTCCAAGGCACTAAAGACATTTCGCCTGATCTCTTGCCATCAGAGCGACTACACTCGTTTGGCTCTCTCACGAAAGCCGTTCCAGAGATCAGGTCTCCCGTGAGGAGGTCGTTAGCAGTGGAGGGACGAGAGTATCTGCCAGCGCTGTGAAGACATGAAAGGCCATGTATACCTTTCTTATCCACTAAACTTCCGCAAGCTGGGCACCGTGTTTTTCACAGACATCTGCTCCCAAAGTAACGCACAAGCAATTCGAAAACTTTCGTCGGGAAGATGCAGCTCTAGGGATGGAGATAGGATAGTCTTGAACCATTCACCTACTTCAGAAAATGAAGTAACAAGAAAACGTGCGTTATCCTCAGGATTGGTGGAGGACTGAAGAATAGAAGAGAATCTGGAGTTTATAAGAAGAATGTCCCATGAAGTTTGTAAGCTTCTCTTTTGTCAAGATCAGGTAGATCGCGTCCGCCGTACTATATCCTCTGGGAGATACAATCATTAATCTCTGCTTCAGAATCCTGATGAATATCCTGTCGAAGAAGAGAAATGATCAAAGGCATAGAGCTATAAATGAATGAAAGGAAAAATGGAGTAGCCAAGTCGAGGGCTCGACGAATGCCTAGACCTCCGTGATCCATTTGAAGAGATGTCTGTAGCCATGAGTTATGCGTAAGAGATCAGTTGAGAAGAAATTCTAGGCCAAGTTGGATAGATTCATCGTATTGTTTCAGAAGATCTGTCTCACGCCAGGATAGAGAACTGTGAAGGAAATATATCAGTCTAGGTATGGCTAATTAGGCCTGTAGGAGATAGAAAGGTGAGTGCACAGATGTCTTAGATAGGTGAGTGAAAAAGAAATCTAATTTAGATACCTTGTCCAGCAACAAGATGCGTTGAGTGTCAGTGTTTAGTGCTGCACCTAAAAGAGAGGCTCTGTCGGATGATGTATGTTGAATTCCAGATGCGACTTCGTTGAAAAGGGTATGCAGGGTGTTAGCATGTTTGTTTGAGGCTCCCAGGAAACCGACTTCATACTTGCAGAACTTGAGATGTAATCCAATCTTACGAGATTGAATACGAATCTGTCAAAGCTTTGAACACATCTTCGTTGTTGCCAGCTATGATTCCATCGTCGAGATACGAAATGCGCAACTCCGTATTGATATTGCTGACAATATTGGTGTTAACGCAAACAAAGCAGGTCCTATTGGGTTGGCGTGTTGAACATCTCGCTGGGAGAGGATGATGTCTTCACCAAAAAATAGGTGACTAGGCTGTGAATAGCACTGATGGATGCAGGCGTATATATAAGGAAAGTGCGTTTTTACTGATGTAAGCATAGAGTCTCTGTTAATTTCGTTGAATGAATTCCGGAAATCAATTTTTAAGAAAATTTTCTCTTTGGTATGGTAATGAGAATAATATAGTCGGGCGACACGGGCTGCAACCTCTGAGCCATGGAACGCACACTCCCAACTGATGTGGTGAAAAGAAAGTAGATAACGGTTCCCTAATTCTTTGACATTATTTTAGCTGATAGCTGTCTCCAAACGTTAAATATATGAGTAAGTTAGTCATTTTCAGACAGTTACTTACTTATTCAATAGATGATACTCTCAATCATTTAGTTCGTCACTTTGTATGTAGATATCACTTCTTCTTTTACTTTGATGTAATGCTTGTGACTGCAGGATCACCTAGTTGTAGATTTACCAAAGTGATGGTTGCTGCTTGCGTAAGAACTTGATTACATATAAGACCAAAAATAAGCTGTATCCTTTGCCTCTATCCGTATCTCAGTTAGTAAGTGCCCTGGTCTAATAAACTTGAATTCATCTGATGAAGTAGGAAGGAATCCTGGTGTGGATTGAAAATTTATGTCTAAAGGGCGGGTATAATTTGATTTCTACATGATCAGTAAAGTAAACTGAGCTGTATGTTTTTTCCACGTCAATATGGGATTTATAATGTCTTAACATCTGACTCACATGAGGGTAAGACTGGACGTCCCTGGTACTTGGAGGCAACAAAAGGGAGAAAATTTGTAATAAGCAGGAACCTGGCACCAAGAGTAAATTGGGAAGTAGGATTGCAAGGCGTATGGGTGGATGCTGTATGCGGGTTTCAGATAGGGAAACTGAAGCTTAGTAGAAAGCTACAGATATGCTTACAGACCTCTGTGAATAGAAATAGAAAGCTAAAATATACTTTAAAATGAATAAAAAATCCTAGGTTTTATGTTGGGGAAAAACAAGGACAAATGCCAGCGCTGGCCATTGAGATGGATCTTAGGGTATCTCCCGCGTGACTTTTTCTTAAATTTCCAAGATATTTTTGTGCATATATAGGCAGCAAAACCTACCTTCCTTTTTTATTCATAAATTTTCAAAGTAGTTTGTAAGTCAGAATGAGTTATGATATATGTAGTATGATCTTGTGTAATATACTAGGAAACTCTGCTGTGCCTTTTATGTAATATTTACGAGTATAAATAAAAATCACTTGGGGCAACTGCACAATCTACATGTCCACTCTACTACTATTTGTATAAAAGTATTCTTTCAGTATCTTTTCATGCATACAGCTAATGGCTCACGGGGGCTTAGAGGTAAACGTATATATATCTGAGACCTCGTGAACTACATTTAGCTCAAGTATTTTTTACCACCAGGCTGTACATATAATTAAAAATACTAATACAGAACATTTAGGTCTCTCTGCACCTACTATCGAATATTTCCTTGACGTCTGCTAGTGACAATACTGCCACTATACGCGGCGCCTGAGTTACTGATCCAAAGTCATCATGAGCAATAAATGTGTTAAATCTTAAAGCCATGTTCTCATTTACCATACTAATTTCAGATGCCACATTTGCATTTCCACAAGTAACTTCAGATTGCATATTCTCTTGTACTCATCTGCGTCTGCACAGTTTGTTCCAATATTAACGTTAACTCTTCCAATTAATTCAATATTTCCCCTATTTAAACAGTGGTAGCTGGAGCAGACGGATTCTGAGTTTGCTAACACTTTAGTACTTTGACACCCTGTCCCTGATCCAAACCAGTAACTATTTCAAGATCTTTTTGCTATTTTCCCTTTTCATTTAGAGGGATCTTAGGTAATGGTGCCTGTAAGGCATCTTACACGCATTGCACACTCCCTTGTCCATGTTTCTAGTAAGCTTTACAAATTCAAGCTTCGACATTCTGTAACAGTCTGTACGTTCCCATAGTTTATAGATACAACGCAAAATCAAGAATTCACATCAGGCTTATCACATGAGAAATCCTTACCAGTTGCACTGATTTCACACCCTGCTCTTGAACATTACCCATTTTCTTTTCTTTTTACTTTACAGTTTCATAAAAGGCTTCCTTCGACACATGGATTTAAACAGCATCACAAGTATTCTCTTTATTATTTTCAACACAAAAGAGGAATACGTCACACACATACTTAAACCATCTTGCACTTTAATTCATGGTAGAGAGGGCGCTTTTATTGCAAAACATGTCATATTCGATAGCTGTGGTCACAATTGTTACATATTAATCAATTTATACTCCCTAAAAAACAACATGAAAACACAAATAAGAAAATGTAATATTATGGAATACGACAATATTGTTTCACAGAGAGTCTCACCGGCAGTGAAGGGAAATAAAGAAGGGCCTCTTCGGTCGTCATCAAACGAAACCGCTGCAGGATAGGAAACTGGTATGTGCCATCGCTGTTACAGCGTTGAAAACTGGAAAACTGAAGAAAGAAATGGAACGCATGAAGATAGATATCTTCGAAATCAACGAAGTTGGCCTGATGGAGGAGTGGAGTGGGGCTTCAGAATGATTTACTCAGGAGCTGCAAACGGTACAGCACTAGTCGGTTTCATCTTGAATAAGAAGATAGGACAGAAAGTTATAGGCAGCTGGAGATACAATGAAAGGATAGTAATGTTGAAGATAGCAACCGAACCGAGGAATGTGACGTTAATACAAGATACACAGATGAGGAAGTAGAAGAAACTTATGAGCAAATAGAAGAAGTATTGATGAAAGTTCAAGACCAGGATAATTTAATCATTATGTGTGACTGGAACTAGAGGTCTGCCCGGGCTCGGGCCTACAAAGCATACATCAAGCCCGGGTCGGGCTCGGGTCGTAAATGTTTAAATATACAACCATATTTCTCGGGCCTTTTCGGGCCTAACTTTGTAAATATACTGTAAGAGACACTTCTGGATGGTACACCCATATGAAAATTTACGGCAAAAGTGTACCATCCAGAAATGTCCCTTACTGTACAACGATATATATTGTACCGTTTTTTCTGGAGAACTTTTAAAGCAAAATTGCAAAATTAAACATCTAATTGCTGTAAACAAAAATACAATTTTGCGTTAATTATTAAATTTCTGTAATTCTGGCTTATTTCGGGCTCATTTGATTATCACGCGAGCTCGGGTCTAAATGCTAAAACATATTTCGGATTCGGGTCGGGCTTCACATTGTAAATTCACAGGCCTCTAACTGGAACGTAGTAGTGTCAGTGAAAGCAAAGAAGATAATGTAACTGGGAATTTTGGCCTAGGAGAAAGGAATGCGAGAGGCACATGGCTAGTTGCATTCTGCCAAAGCCGTACTCTGAATGTAACAAACACTCACCTCGAACAACCACTAAGAAGAAGATACACATGGACAAGACCAGTACACAAAGAAAGATACCAAACAGACTATATACTGGTCTGACAAGCATTTAAAAACCAAGTGAAGAACAGTAAGAGTTATCCAGATGCAGACGTTGACTCAGACTGTTATTTGGTTTTGATGAAGAGCGAACTTCGACTAAAGAAGGAAAGAGTGGTAGCACAAAACAAAAGATGGAACACAATCAAGCTAAGAACAGACAAAAATACAAAAAGGGAATTTGCAACTACAACAGACAAAGAGACGTCTTAGGAAGCTTTAGCGGGTGATGATTTCAACGCAATGTGGAAAGCCATGAAAGCGGTGATAACAAAAGCAGCCGACGAGGACATAGGAAGAGAAACTAGAACCCTGGACAACAGCAGAAATATTGGAGAGGATAGAGAAAAGAAGACAGTTCAAGATAACAAATAAAGAAGAGGAATATAGAAGGTGCAGAAATCATATCAACAGAGAAATAAAGAAGACCAGAGAAAACTGGATAAACAACTTGTGCGAGGAAATTGAGGAAAATGTAATCAAACGGAATACAGAAATGGCATATAGAAATTTTACAAAACAGTTCGGTGAGAAAAAGAAACGCACAGACACTATCATAGACAAGGACGGGACAGCGCTACTAGAAGAGGAGCAGATAACAAGAAAATGGAAGGAATATATTGAAGAACTCCACAAAGGAGACAGAGTTAACGAAGAAGAGATAGAGAAGGAAGAAGACGTTGATGAAAATGAATTAGTACCACCAATTTTACAGGGCGAATTTGACAATGCTTTGGAAAAATGCAACATGGTAAACAGGCCCGTAGTCAAGGGGGGGCTAGGGCGGGCTCAGCCCCCCCCTAAATTTTTTGCAGCCCCATTGATTAAAATCATAGTTCGAATTAACGGGGGATGCCGGGGAAATTCCCCTTCGGTAAAAATTATTGTCCGTCTCGTATCACAGAAGTAACATAACATCCCTGTCTGGGATAAATTTTCGCCTTCTACATTTACAGCAACAATACATAAGCATCCCCCTCTCGTTCGAAAGTTTAATTCGAACACTGACTGAAATGTTGGAAGAAATTGTATTTTCAAATGTACTTTAGAGTGCTAAATTAAAATTTAATTTTATTATCCTTATTTGAAGTATTGGCGTATTTATGCGCTGCGGTTCTTTGAATTGCTGATATTTCTTTGAGCGTGATACTTTTTTTTTTTTTTTTTAATTCTTCATGTGCAAACGACCCTCGCTGCAGGAGAAAAATAATTTATGGTTATTCTATCGGCAAACATGCATTTGTGTTCAGAAACGACATACTTTTACCTTAATCTGCAGACGAAGAGTTTACTTCTTCCTGTCCTTTTTGGAATTTGCAACTGAAAACATCCTTTTGCTGTGAGTCATTGGCTTTCGGTCAATCTGCGAGAGATTGAAAAGACAGCATCCCTCAACAGGGGGTCGCAACTGCTTCACTCTAATAGTCACACAGGTGTATGGGTTTGTTTTGTGTATATTGGACATGGAGAGAGGGGGGGGGACGTTTTATGTTACGTGATAACGGAGTAAGAAAAGTTTCCTTTTCTGAATTGTATTTACTCTTGTTGTGTTGTGAGTTGAACATGGTTGTAATTGAAAGTTGATCGATGCTGGTTTCTGAAGATGCACCGAAGTTGACTTGAAGAATGAGAATTGTAGTGTAGCAGCAACTTGACTATTTGTTAAATAACTTGGAATAGGTAAGTAATATTTTTAATATATCTTTAAACTAAAGATAGGTTCGATTCACTTAATCATTATCGGGGATGAATTATTAGATACTTATATTAAAATAATTTAATAATTGTTGCCAATCTTTGGTGCCAGAATCAAATGTTCATGCAGATCATCAGACGTAAGCCTAATAATCCAAAGTTACTATTTTGTAAAAGAATACCTTGCAATTTTCTGGTATGTAAACAAAAAATGCAGCGGACTAAACGTAGGTAGTAGTTGCACTTATAGGAAAAACAGAATTATCAATTAAAAATTGAACCTTATTGGTTGATAATATGTATAATTAGGGATGCGCTCGAGTCGAGACATGTCTCGAATCTCGACTCGACTCGACTCGAATTCGAGTCGAGACACACTTTGTAAAATTCGAGACGAGTCGAGACAAACGTATTTCTCGACTCGAATTTTCGAGTCGAGACACGAGTCGAGTCGAGACGGCTCTTAAAAATCTCGACTCGACTCGAATGTCTCGAAAATCATTCTATAATTTTTAATATTATTTTGAAGAAAGTATTCACTCAGAAACAGCCTTGAAACCAATTCCAGCTTTTATTCCTTCAGAAAGGTACAGAACGCATAAAATTAATAGTTAATCTTTAAAGATCAAGATTTAATTTTCAGCTCAATTCAGTTAATTAGAACTAATAGTTAATGTCGTTGTATTTGGTTGTACTGCAAATATAATAATAATAATAATAATAATAATAATAATAATAATTGATTATCTAGTTTGTATAAAACTATTGCGATAAAGTGAACTTCATAAATTCTCTGAATGAGCAGTTGGTAGTCTATTATAATTTAGCATAGTTATAATTATTGTGTTTTCGTTCCCATGAACGCAATAGGGTTACGTAACTTCTGGATTATTCGCTTGCCCAACTATTCTGAGGCTTTAATATGTTGCAGCATATCACGAGCTACGGATAATATATAATGTAACATTTGTTGTACATCACATATTATGATACGAGACTATTTTACATAGTATATCTTATCTAATATAAATAAAATAAAGAGTTTGTTTGTGTGTTTGTCTGTCTGTCTGTGTGCGACCTGGGGACCAGACGAGTGGACCGAGAGTTCCCAAAATTTGGTCACGGGTACCTTAGTCCAGGCCCCAGATCAAGACTAAGCGTTTTTTTTAATTTCGAACCAGGGGGATCTCGGGGGGGGGACGTTTACTGGGACCGACCTGGGACCAGACAAGTTGACCGAGAGTTACCAAATTTTGGTCACGGATACCTTGGTCCAGGTCCCAGTCTAAGGCGAAGCGTTTTTGTCAAAATTGGAACCAGGGGGTCTCAGGGGGGCGTTTAGCGAGACATGTAGTAAAAGTAATCCAAATTGATCGACGTTAGTGTCAAATCCATAGTTTTCACGGTCGCTGAGATCAATGGTGACACTTCCATCAGCGATGACTTGCAAGTTCAGCTACTACTGTATGCGGGCCGGGTGTCAGCGGGTGAGGAATACCGAGACATGTATAAACAGCCCATATTGATTGATACTAGTGTCAAATCCATAGTTTTCGCGGTCACTGAAATGAATGGTGATACTTCCACAGGTGTTGACTTCCAAATACAGCCCCCATGCGAAGAATGGGTATATTAAGCTAGTATTACAATAAATGGACTGCTTGGATGCCAAGAACTAGTACAGATAAGTACCATTCACTTCTATGAATAGGTATTTTTTAAAAGGATTTTTGTAAACACTAAGTTATAAAACAATGAACTACATACAGTAGTTATGGTTTTGGTTCCCAACATAAAAGAAATATGGATTGTTCATGATATATTGAACTTCAACCTTCACTCCTGGAAAATTTCAATTTTGGAGTTAGGCCACTTGGCATCAAAACCGTTCACTGTAAGATAAATACATTCCGCACATTAGTAACATAGTTGTTCAGGGGCCTTCGATTTCCATCCTCTCAAATGAAAGCTGAACGATTGCTTGATACATGCTGACTATATAGGAGAAATAGAGTATTAAGTTTTCGAGCTTTGGTGGGTATCCGTATTTACACTCTGATATAACTTTAAGTTCACACTCAAATCGAGCTAATTGTTTAATGCATTTTGAAAGCTTTTGTTTTTATGCAGCTCATTAAGGAAAATCTATTTCATAATCGTAACATTTATGTACTAAGAAACTATGAACGTAAAGTGGACTCGACCTAGCCCCGTGGCCGCTGTGACTCAGTGGCACAGCTCTGACCCTTGGTGTGTGAGGACTCTGATTCTGTGTGTGTGTGTGAACTCCGCGGATAGTGTACGCGTCTTTGCCGTGGAAGACTCGGGTTCAATTCCCGGCGCGAGCTCATGTAGTTCGGATTCCACGTTAATCAGTAGGTCTACATTTTATATATCCTCGCTGCTGAAAGAGACGGTAAAGTCAAAATCAACTCAACAATATATATGTATGTGTGCTTATGTGAATTTCCTCGTGGCTGTATGGTTAACACATACGCCTTGATCGCGGTAGACTCTGGTTCGATTTACGGTGGAAGCTCATGAAGTTGTTACCGGTATCCCACTTTAAACTATAGATCCATGCCTCATATAACCATAGATATAATATATATGCCTTTGATACACTTATTTTCCAACTTGGAAGCCATCGAAAATTTCCGGACACAGAGTCCCGTAGACCGAAAATGAGAAACATGGGTACAGAGTAAAACAGCCATAGAAATTTAAGCTTTTTAGGCTAACTTAATCCTTACATATAATGCAACTACCTTGGCCAAGTTATAATGGAGGAAATGCTATCATTGCAACACTCTGAGAATAGAAAATGTTCGTCAGGTATTACTATCCCCCCTCTCCTGCAGAATGAAAACCCTGACTAAAACTCAATATATATATATATATATATATATATATATATATATATATATATATATATATATATATATATATAACTATTTTGTGTAATGTAACAAACAGTGGCGGATAGTATTTATGTTTCCTTGCAGAGGTCCTTACGAAGGTTCGCTTCCATCTTCCTCTCCCCAAGAACTAAGATAAATTAAAAAATTGCTATTACTTGTTAATCTTGTACAAAGGACGCAATTAAAGTCCCAGTGTAACACCCCTTCACATTTAGATTTTTCCCCTGGAAGAAAACCAGTTATTATTGTTTCTTGATTTCTCAGTCTCACCTACATAAACATACGAATAGAATTACAGGATAGGACATGTTTCGAGTGCTTGCACGTGACATCTAACTATATTTCTCATCAAATGTGTCACAGATGAAAATTTCCGTTTGTACTGCCTCTATTTTCTGGTACATATGTTTCATTTATGTTATGTTGCTAAAATTCGTTAGGAACCAAGTACAGACTGCGCCTGTGTGCCTGACAAAACGTAAATGTATTGGATAATTATTTCTTCACTTTCTTCCAAAAAAAAAGTAACCCATCTCATGACGGCTAACAAAAGGAGGTAGCGGACCAAAGATAGCCGTTGTTTACCTAAGGTCGTTACACTGCAGGGGTTTCATTCAGTCAGAGGGAAAAGAAAAAATAATTTAAGGTTTCTACATTTGTTTTGAACTGCAATATACTTCTTCCTTTTATTTTAAGAACTATTTCCTTCTCATTTGTCTGCATCAGAAAAAATGCAAAAAAATTACTTGAATGTGTCTATTTACCCAAGTACGTACTAGATCACTAGTTCAATAGTAAAATCACTAAATCTAGTACGAAATCATAAATGTGGCATCCCCGGGTTGGAGCGAAAGTAATGGTTGGAGTAAAAACTAGTCCGTATTTCTACTGCGTTCTGTTGTTGAATTCACAGAAATGTTCAAAAATAAATTCAAGAAGTAAAACACGATCCTACAAAAGGCTGTTTACTTGTTCACTGGTTATAGTATTGTGAACTGAAACTGAAGTGCGCAGTCATGTTGAATACTTCTGTCCCTTTCTACTTTACAACTTGAGGTGGGATGAGGGTCAGGATAGATCTAGTGTTATACCGCTAAAGGAAGTGCTTCAGTACAGAGTCGGAAGCGGTATGTATTGTTTATACTACTTACAACGTTACCCCCACATAAAATATAAATTCACCCTTTCTCCCTTCCCTTTTTCGAATACAATGAACCGACTCTTTTGCTGAAGAAAGATGATAAAAGAAAATTGAAACATCTGTGTCTAAACTTTCTTTGAAGCGCAGTCTTTTGTATTTGTAAGGTTTTGCGAGTGTTTTCGAGATAGCCAAATCTTTTACCATGGACTCCTGCTGGGAACTGACCGTGAGTAAACACTCGATCTCGCTGTGCTCAATTTCTCTCGCACGCGTGAAATGGGTTTGTTGTTTCCAAAACAAATAGGAAGTTACCTTGTGCTTTTGCATTTCTTCACGCACACAGGTACCATTGTTGTTTTAATGATCAGAAGAAATATCAAAACCATCCGATATATATGATACGACACAGCTAACAGAGGGAGGCAAAGATAAAAGTAGGCCTATACCAAGTTTTCCGCGTGGTACCATTATGGAGAATAAATATTTGATAAAGTCACGTAGATGCGCTTAAACCTATTCCATCTGTCCTTATAATTTTTCTGGTCTCATCAATTTCTCAGGAGAATACGTACAACATATGTCCAAATTCCATATATACTCTTTCTAAACTAATGAGTAAACTCATTAAGAACACCAACTGATATCAATAAACAGGATATTAAACAATACTTTATACTTCTATCACTTTGTACACATCTCTATGAAGCACAGCTTGTTTCTTTTCGAAATAGCCCCTTCGTGTCACAGCTGTGGTTAGTTTTGTTTTGTGTTAGGATGAAAGAGAGAAATGCAACATTTGCTTTGCGGTGAAGTTATATATATTATTAAGATGAGCGGTGATAAGCGAGGTTTAACAAAGAGTGCCTTTCGGATGCACAATTTAACGGGTAGTTGCAGTCTGTGTTGAGAATCGAACCAAAGCTATGTAAGACATGTTAATATTGAGCTCTTTTGTGGTAAAAGTGAACTTCAGAAACACACAAAAGACTTGAAACATCAAGCTAATGTAAAGCAATTGAAAAATAGCCTACCTATCGCTGCATCTTTTCTGTGGCTAGGAACATGCAGTGTGTAGCAACAAGAATCGTGTTAAGGACTTTTTTTTCGAGTCAACATTGAAAGTTTGGCCTTGTTCCCACGGTCTACACATACTGAAGGTCACAGTGAAATTTGACTTATAAAAGCAGTGATGATTTTTTTTAGAAAAATAGTAAAAATTAGCAATCTATCTCGCGCTAGTACTATAACGACTAGCCCAAAATCAGCTTAGGTTCTGTTGGTTGTATGTAGGATTGTCTAAATCTTTGTGATGTTTGTGAATTATATTGTTTTCATTCTTAGTGGACGAAAGTGAAAATAAAATATAACACTAAGGAAAGTGAAAGAAAAGAAGGTACTTAATTTTACAACCTGAAACTTTAGTGAGCTAAAAGAGTAAACACTGATACCTTTTTCACATTCATACTACGTCAAATGAGTTATCTAAATTATGTGACTTCCATATATAAAACGGGCATATTTTTTTATATTAGGGGTTTCTCAGTCGGCATAAAGTTATACACACCGTCAACCAAGAATTGCCTCGTGAAAGTTTTCCATATATATTCAGGAGAGATAAAAGGTTGTTGCGAAACGGACAAGAAAAGCATATCAATAAAGCTAAAGGGAAAAGAGTCACTGACCATCAGATCTCTTTCAATGCAATATACAGTATATATTCTGGCTGACAATATGAAAAGACACACCAACGTCATAGAACAGATTGACGGAGGAGAGTTGTCTTTTGTTGTTATTTGACTGCTGCTTTGTGGTTCCGGAAGGAACGGAACAAGACTCTCAAACTGTACATAAGGAAAACAAAGTAAAATGTTCATCTTACTAATGACCCTGAATTTGATCACTAAGGTGTGGGAAAGAATGTTTTTCTTTCCTTTCTTTCGGTTTTGATGATTTGATGTTTTTAATGTCGCTTTCAACACCGAAGCTTAACCCATATGTGATCCCATTGGAATCGAATCCGTATGCTATAGATATGAGAAGCTCTATGTTGATATCGAGTATATATTTAACAATATACTGAATTGTGAAGTCATAGAAAGTATATTCGAGTCGATTTAACTTATTTCAACTCGCATAAAATAATCTAATATTAGTATCTTTGTAGCAACTTGTGAGATATTTATTCAACCTTTAGATGTTTGTCAGTCTTACCCCCATTTTTTCAATATATTTAGAAATTGCATTTGTGTGATACTCAGGGAACACAAAATACTACTTAGTAAACAACCAGTGGTTTTGAAATAGTCTTTGTTACTACTTAGTTTATTATCTAAACAAATTAGATGGGGCACTATGGCTCAGTGGTAGAGCGCTTACCTCTGGTGCGTGGGGCTGTGGTTCGATTCCCGGTAAAGTAGTTTTGTAGTGGACAACATCGTGCTCGTGGGTTTTCTCAGGGTACTCCAGTTTCCTCCCACAATTTCATTCCAACAATTCTTCCATCATCATTCACTTACTTTAATCATTATCTCCCTTAGCCTAACAGACATAATCCTGGGACGTTAAACTCAAAGATTTCATTTCATTTTTTTTAAAAGCCAATTAAATCATAATTAAATTGAAGGTTTATTCTTTTGGGATGGGAAACATATTGATACCCATGGCCGTAATCAGGCTTGAAGATTTGGTCAGACAGACATAGTTTAGGGTCAGGCTCTTAAGTATTCTTTTAATAAACAATGCTGAGCAAACTAGACAATCGTGTTTTAGGATTGTAGAAAATGACCGTGAATAATGTTCAAACACAATTATTATTATATTTATTTCTCTGACTATTGGATCTTTACATTAAAGTGTTAAACAAAAGAGAATAATCGTTTATATAATAGTATTCAAGAGTTTTCTCGTCATGATTAGTTTTGTAAACAATTCAGTTACACTTATTTGGTGTTTATTTCTAAATTATAAGTCCTAATACAATTTCATAAAGTTGTAATTCTTCTTTAGTTTGTATCACTTTACACAATAACAAATCCAAAAGGTGTGTTGTATCGGTGCAGTACCAGTTTTTCACGTTTTTCAAAATGCTCCAAAACCCAAAGAATAATCTTTAATTTCTGATATTTTAGTCGTCACAAATTACAATTTTATAATGTAGTCAATGTTTATAATTACTGGGCAGTTGGGCGTTTAAACTAATGACATCATAATAAAGTCAAAACCATAATTTCAGAAATTGATTCTGAGTTTAACGTCCCGTTCAGCAGCGAGGCTATGTGAGACGTGGACCTACTGATTAACGTGGAATCCGAACCGCATGAACTCCCACCGGGAATCAAGCCCAGGTTTCCCACGCCAAAGGCAAGTATGCTAACCGTTACCCACGAAGGAGCTCCACCATAATTTTAGTGGGTGATAAGAAATATCTCGCCAGTGCTTTTACAATAAATAAAATTTTATAAGTATTAAAGAATAGTGGTAAGACATTTTATAATAGCTCTTTTATTTATGAGATATGAGGATTTTGAAAAAAAAAAAACAACTAAAGAATAGGTTGGCGGAACCACAAAAGACTCGTAAAATAAACTTTCTTATAAATACATACGCACCTTACTCACCTTTTATAATTGCTATGCTTACGTTCTCCATAAAAACAGAAATTGTCTTTTAGTGATACTTTACACAAGATCATAATGTGGGTTCAAATTTAATTAAAGGCAAAATACAATACAATAATCCACAAATATTGCCTCAAGTGAGTTTAAAGATTTCTAAACACTAGTGCGAAACCGGGCTCTGCCGTTGCGATCGATTTACAGGTCTTGAGACGAAAGTAAGAAGGGACTTACGCACACAGTAAGTAAAAACAATTAATATGCCTATAACTTTCCCCTAAATGGGTGTATCTTAAAACTAACCTCACCATTATTTTTCTAATTAAATTCTAGCCCGAAATTATGTATCATATTACCCTATTCCCATTTTGAAAACTTGACCTTAATTCAAAATGGCGGATTTCAAGATGGCTGCCATCAAGGTCATATCTACCATACGACTTCCCCCTAGGACTTATATGTATCCCCATGGTTTTTCTTCACTTTTCTTCATTAACGCTCCGTTTACAAAGGGTAGTAAGGGACTTCTGTAGTAATCTCTAGTAACCACATCACAACTCTTAAAAGTTATTTTTTTTTAAAAAAAAATAGAAAACATGCACCATGGCAAAAAATTGTCATCACAAGTAATGATGCATACATGCCTTCTATCAGCAAAAAACGTTTCATTGAAATTGGAGCCGGACATTTGAGTGATGTCCCTTGTGGGATGTGATTGAACGTGACGTCAGAACACATCGCCCCCCTTCCCGGAATTTACGGGAAATAGGTGACCTGAGTGAGCACATGTGGTGCCAGCTCTCTCCAGCGACCTATCAAGGATCATTGCGTGTATGCCAAGACGTGTCGCCGTTTTTATCCATGCCAAACGTCGTCATACTGACAATTAGGTAGGTAGTCATGATGGTCTGGCTGATGTGTGCGTATATTTTAACTCGTATATTTTGTCTCGACTCGAATTTCGAGACGTCTCGACTCGAATTCGAGTCGAGTCGAGACAGAGACTGTCGAGTCGAGACACGAGTCGAGACAGAAACATATTTTCGAGTCGAGACACGAGTCGAGACAACATTTTCTCGAGACGAGTCGAGACAACATTTTCTCGAGACGAGTCGAGACAGGCTTAAATCTCGACTCGAATGCATCCCTATGTATAATGCTTTATAAATTTGAAATTTGACCTTTGACTTAAAACAGGGTGCGTTGGGGAGTTTAGCGTTCCTCTTCAGCAGGGAGGCAATATAGACCTATAGCTTAAAGTAACTTCCAAATCACTATCGGTTTGAATCCGAGGACTCCCAGTACGGTTTGAACCCGAAACCAGACACGCCGAAGGCGAGCGCTGTACCCACGAAGCTACGGGGTAGCCAACAAAAGTAACAATTTGTTAATGTAGTTTGATTTTGAAGCAGAGATATCTTCAATAGAAATAAGTAAATAGCTGTTTAAGTCATTAGTTCTCAACTTAAACTTTTTTAGTACCTACGGAAGCAACTGATCTCGAATTCTTATTTGTACAATGTAAAGAAGAATTTCTTGCATACTTTGATATGAATTGTACTATACAAAGAAAATTTAATGAACTGTTACTTCTCTTATCAATTTCGTTTCGAGAAAGAAGGTAACTGCGCTAGAACAGGGAACTTTTTTGGAGTTATTTCTTATTTGAATGCTCGAGTACCAAAACATAACAGATTATTTTTACTTAAACATGACTTCAGTAGCAATCGTCCTAAATGATTGTTGATAGTATGTTCCAAAGAGTATAGAGCAGTGGTTCTCAAACTGGAGTCCGTGGACCCCGGGGATTCGCGACGTCTAAAGATTGAAATGTGTTGTGATAAAATGGAACTCACAGCTGTTATGCAAAAAGTATTTTTTTCAGTTACTAAAAAGAAAGCAATTAGAAATTATACCTACGTTTGTAAATTTGAATATTTTCTTTACTAAATTTCTGCCCTGAAGCCGGTCAACCGTTATATAGGACTACTCCAGGTGAGAGGAATTCCTTCTTTGTTAGGGCATTTTTTCAAAAGGAGTTGTACATTAACTGCACCGTGGCGATCTTGTTTTGTTGAGTTACAACAAGGACATCACCAGAAACCTCGATCTGGACACAATTGTTCTAAGATTGGCAGCATCCAAAACAAGAAGACTTATACTGTGATTGTGTTGTTAGTGATTGTTCAAATGTTCAACTTGTTTCTATTATAGTGTGCCAACATGAGGAGTGTATATATGCGTGTTGTGTTTGTGTTTCTTAATCTTATGAAATTTATAAATTTGTAGATAGCAAAAACCCATAAACATATCATTATTTCTTTCGAACATCACCATAAAAAAACTGAACAAAAAATGTTTAGAAGTACAAGTGTAAAATAAAGCGCGTGATATTTGAAGAAATATAAAGTTTCATATCTACGGAAATGTAAATAATAATACAGATAAGATGTTAATTTCATTTTTCCAATATGCATATACGTATTTGTTTAGGCCACATGTATTTCAAAATATTGATTTAAGATTTTGAGACCCTTCTCTTTAGAATCTCTTTGAAGATAGTACTAAATCTCATTACTCTCTAGATGTTTTCAAGTTTCACAAATATTTTTTCAGTCGATAAAAAAATTTTAAAAAACGCATTTCCAGTACTAATTCTTTGAAACTTTTAATGATTGGTTCGTTCGGCCAACTATTTTTTTAAAATATTTTTTTATTTCCTTGAAGATGAGAAAACGGAAGAAATATTTCGTTACCATAACAAATAAATAAAAAGGAAACGGTATTCTAGTTTTCAGGTACAGTTGTACTGACGCTATAAGGAAAAAATTCAATAATAATTCCTTCACGCTGCAGTTTTAGTTTTAAGAGTATAACAAATTATTCATCACACACAGAGACAGACATTATATATAGGGTCTATATATATATATATATATAATGTCTGCCTCTGTGTGTGTGTGTGCCCACCCTAATTTCCATTTAGCCCCCCCTAAATTCGGAGGCTGGCTAAGCCCCAGGAATAGACCAAATACCAACGGAGATGATTAAGAATGTCGGAATAGCAACAAAGAAGAAACTATTTCCTCTTATTAATGAAATGTACATCTCGGGAAAATACCAAAAGGCTTCGAGAAAAGCATATTGGTCCCTATCCCGAAGAGAAAATGCGCACGGAAATGCAAAGAACACAGAAGGTTAAGTTTGCTTTCCCATTCTTGAATAATACTGCGCAAAATTATCGCATAACGAATGGAATTGAAAATCGAAGAACGGTTATCGGAGGACCAGTTTGGATTCACCGGAAAAATGGAAGCAAGCGAAGCAATGCTGAGTCTACGGTGGACCATAGAACAGCACATCAGAATAAACAAACCAATTGTGATAGCATTTGTAAATGTAGAAAAAGCTTTTGACAACGTAGATTTTAATATCATGTTTAGAGCGTTGAAGGATCTGAAAATGGATTACAGAGACAGAAGAATAATATACCAACTTTACAGGAACCAGATATCTGTTATAGGAAGAGATCAGAAGGAATCATGAATAAGTAGATGAGTAAGGCAAGGATGTTGACTTTTACCTCTTCTGTTCAACATCTGTATAGAAGAGGCTATGAAAGAATTCTTTGATAAAAACAAGAAAGGCGTAAAAGTAAATGGCCAGATTTTCAGCACGATAAGGTTTGCTCATGACAGAGCACTGATAGCGGAGAACGAAAAGAACTTGCAGGAAGCACTTTCAAACTTGATCGCCCAACAGGAAAAAAACATGCAAAAACAAGATCAATAAGAGGAAAACCAAAGTGATAAAGTGCACAAGAACAGGAAAGGAAGAGGCAAACATATGGTTAGATGGAGAAAAAATCGAAGACGTTAAGACCTTACCTTATCTATAAAGTCTAATATCCTCGAACGGAAGAAGTGAAAAAGACCAGAATAGCACAGGCTCAACAAGCATTCAATAGGAAAAGAGGACTGCTAACATCAAGAAATGTGTCGTTGGACGTTCGGAAACGATTTATTAAGACACTGGTATGAAGTGTGGTGCTTTACGGATCAGAAACGCGGACATTGAGAAAAGCTGAACTATTCAAGCTGCAAGCATTTGAAATGTGATGTTCGCGCAGAATGCTGCGCATGTCATGGACCGAAGGGAAAAAGAGTGAAGACGTACTAAAGGAAGCTAATGAAGGACGACAGATCATGAAGATAATAGGAAAAAAAAAGAAACAGCATGCTTGGCCATCTTATTCGGCACTCCGATTGGATCACCGTGCTGACAGAGGGAAAGATAGAAGGAAAACCAGGAAGAGGAAGATCAAGAATAGAATATTTAGATGCAGTTATGAAGAAGAGACCTTATCAAAGTATAAAACTGCTCTCCCAAGGGAGAACAAAGTTTAAAATTTCCAAATTGCCCACCAACCTATGGTTAAGGTGAACAAAGAGAGACTAACACGAACAGTTAACTTCAACAATGAACGCACATTTTACATGTTGTTAATTTTTCATAATATTAATTGATTGAATTTTTCTCCATTCTGAACTCTTTAACATTTACCAATGTAAACAGGTTCAAATAGCAGCACATCCTTTACCACTACCAAGCATGTTCGGAGACACATGTCAAACTTCAATTAAAACCAACGATGAAATTCATATCTCCATCGGAACCCTTCTAAATCCCACATCAGGAAAAAATTATCCGTTTATTCAGACACTAATTTAATTTCTGCAACCTGTCATTAATCTTGTCATTAATCTTACCAACAGAAGTCAATGAATTTGAGAACAATTGTAAAAGACAAGCAAGCGCGGCAGCTAAGTTATCACATGATAAAGTTGCAACAAGCTTGCCTTCACAAGCGAAAAATAAGTTCGATAATGTGATCAGACACCACTGTGTGATTAAGATAGCGGTAAGTTGTCGAAACCACTGTATTAGTTCTAATAAATAAGTGTGTATACTTAGGTGCAATTTGTACTTGCATTCAACCTGTCAGTCGTCTGGATTGTTATGAATTGTATACGGTTACCTTTAGATTTGACATTTCTTTAGTGAGTTCCAGAGTCGTGGTGGATATTGTTGCATAGTTAAACTCCCGCTTTGTTAGATTTGGGCTAATTTAAGGTTATTCTTGGTTTAACGAAAGTCATGTTTGGCTTCCCTTTGGTTTTACTTGGTTTGGCTTTGGCTGACTTAAGGATTCTTTTGATTTACCTATGGTAACCTTAAGATTGGTTTTGGTTTAGCTACAGTTGTATTGGTAAGTACGTTTTGCTTGCCTCGGGCTAGTTTTGGCATACGTGTATTTACTCGCGTGAACTGGTCCATTTTGGTGAAAGGATATCCTTCTTTTTGATTCCACAATTGTCATATTCGACTAATGGGGAAAATTTAGCTCCCCATCAAAAGAATATACATAACGGTTACGAAAGCACAGTAATAGCAAAGCTGCTGTCCACCAAAATGGACCTGACACAGGAGTAAATACAAGCGTATCCAAAATAACCAACGGTGAACATAACATAGCAAAATGCAACCGTAGCTGTACCGATTACTTCTGTAAAATTAAATTTGTATGTCTCTGAGTCAAGTTTTTTGTGCAAAATGCAAAGTGCAACCGAATGTACACTTCGGTTGTGACAGTGGAGTCGCTTTGTCTTTGGATATATAAACAGAAATAAGAACTAACTCGCAGGGGCGGATTAAGATTTTTGGGGTCCTGGAGCCGACTATTTCAAGGGGGCCCTATGTTACGAATAATTCCAGGGCATAAACTTTCTTTGCTGCCTTTCACAGCCTCATAGGCTTATCGAAACACCAAGAACTATACAGTAATTTGTAATGTGCTCCATGCCATTAAATGTGATCTTAATGCCATTATTGATTGAAGATGCTGATGCTGTATTACATTCTGCTTCGCAGGTATTAATAATTAGAGAGGATTTGGTTTCACCTAAGGCTAAGATACTGAATATCAACAAACGAATAAAAGGAATTACTCAGAATTCTCTTTCGATGAACAAGATAGCAATGGCACGTTTCAGAACTACTGGGAGAATATTTCATCATGCTTTTCGCGTGTTAAGTAATTCTTACCAAGAAATGGTGTTAGGGAATGACTTTTTAGTATCTCAGAGAGCCCAAATTAATTTGAATAGGAACATTTTATAGTTAAGGAGATTAGAAAAATCTCCTAAATTTGCTCGAAGTAATGACACCAATATTTCAAACGAATTGTCACCACAAGCTAATAATTTGTTTTCTAATAGAGGTCCAAAATAGCTCACTCCCTCACAAAATAGTATCGTAAAGACGCTGGTGGAAGAAGAGTTGACCGTAGCGATACGGTGAGCGTAGCGAGCGGGGGAAAAGTTAGCATGGGTTTGAAGCTTATCATATAAGTTGATTGCTATGTTTTAGTATTAAAGAGAGGGAGTTTGGTTGTCCCCATGAGCCTGGGTCCCCGGAGCATATGTTCCATAGGCTCTGCCCCTAATACGCTCCTGCTAACTCGAGATTTAGAAAATTAAGCTGACGATGCTGCTTTGAATCAAGTTCAGAACAAGGTTGTCTACGTATTATCCACATTCATTTTTAAAATTGCTATTCGTCTTTTTTCAACTTAAAAGGAATAATCATATAAGACGTAAGCTTTAAAAAAGCAAATAAAATTAAAGTAACCTGGACAGTTTCTCGTAACCTTACCAATATGTTCCTACTATGACAAATTGCCATATTAGGGTAAGTTGTGAAGTAGTGAACCTACCCACGAAAGAACAAGTTGTTCGAAAACAACATATTATAAAGGTAACCAAGAAAGTTCTGTCGCTTTTTGTGGAGGTATGTGTCCTAACACCGTGAGTTGAATGCGAATGGAGATAAGGCGAAAGTCAGTTGTTGGTGTGGGTATATCCAACATACTGTCTGGTTGTGGCAGTTAAGTTACAATGTTAATTTGCTAAGGACAGAGTGAACATGGGACTTTCACAAAGCGTCATAAGGGCTCGTATGCTGTACGAGTTCAAACTGGGGCCAAACGCCGCTGCAGTGTGACATAAAATATGTCGGGCCTTTGGTGAGGGTGTCGTGACTACGTGGGCAGTGCAGCGGTGGTTTAACAAGTTTAAGGACGGTAGCGAAACATTTGAAGACACACCACGTGCTGGAAGACCAACACATGTACAAAATGAAGATCTTCAGGCAGCAATTGAGGCAAACAGTGACCAGACATGTGAGAAACTGGAACTACAATTCAATCTGAGTGGACAAACCAATCGGCTGCATCTCCATCAACTTGGGAAGCACTACAAGTTGGGTCAGTGGGTCCTACTTGATTTGACTTCGGGCCAGAAGGCAACGCAAGCCGACGCCTGTGTTTCTTTGCTGTCTCGACTGAGAAAGGAGACATTTTTGGACAAGGTGTTCACATGTGATGAGAAATGGGTCCCGTACGAAGCTCCACGGCGATGTCATCATTGATCAGCATCCCATGAACCGGTTCCAAAACAGCCTAAACCAGCACTGCACCAGAAGAAGGTCCTCATGTGTCTTTGGTGGGCTTCTTGGGCATCGTACATCGGCAACTGCTACCAGCTGGTCAGAGCATCAATGCAAGTGTGTACTGTCAGCAGTTGAGCCGTGTTCAAGAAAAACTGAGAATTCTGGCGCCAGCACTTCTGAATCGCCTCGTGTTACAGGACAATGCTAAGCCCCACGTGGCTAATATGACCCGGGACACCATTCTGCACCTTGGATGGGAAACACTATTGCATCCACCGTACTCCCCGGACATTGCACCGTCCGATTATCACCTGATCTATTTCTTGAACAATCACCTTATAGGACGAAAGTTCAAATTCCTAGTAAAGGTGCAAAGTGCACTTGATACCTTCTTCGCTTCACGGCCCACCAATTTCTATCGCAATGGAATCCATGGGCTTCCAGAACATTAGCAGAAGGTTGTCGATGCTGATGGGGAGTGTTTGTGATCTTCCAGGTACGTCTTAGGTAGGCTTGCCATAATTTTTTGTTGACTAACCGGGACACTAAAAGGGGCGATTAAAATACACCACAATGTTTATTTCATTTGCTATTTTTTCTATTACAATATTGGGTACATCTATACAATATGATCTTCAATTAAAGCTAATTCTAAGGAGCTTGCCAGCCATTTGGCCAAATTCAAGCAAGTTTGCAGCAGACTATCTGTCTGTCGGCTACAGACGCAATAGAACAGTGCTATTAAGATTATTTTTTAAACCACTCATATTTTTCACTTGACTGCACCTTTCTCAATATGTCCTTTCTTGTTTTATTTCTTTTATAAGATTCACTGCAAGTAAGTCCAAAATTTACTTTACACAGCATCAATGCACGTACTGTTGACTCATGCATCAAACCTCTGTCATCTGCCCAAGCGTTATTCATAGGGACGTGAAGTTTTCGTTTTAACGATAACATCGAAAACTTGAAAAAGGCAAAGTATATTAATATATCTAAATGTATGGTAGAAGGCCGTTTTTGGTGTTTTTAAATTGCGAAATAACGCGAATTTGGTACTTTTTCCAATATAACACCAAAATGCACTGCATAAAGCAATAGATTCGCGAAATCGCCATGTTGTCCTTTAATACCAATAAAATAACACAAGTATTCTTTGCAACCAAATGTTTTTTACAGAAGACCATCAGTCCTGTTATTTTTAGACTGGATGGTTAGTGAAAGTTTGCCCCTGAGATTTTGCTGCTTGTGCTGTTTAAGCAATATCTTTGCCAGCTTCCAACGTTGATTCTGAAAGATATTTCCGATACCTCCGTAGTTACGGTAAGGAGGTAAAATCTTATAGAAGAAAATGCAGAAATATTGACAATTTTGTCCTTTGAAAAATAAGAAACATTGAAGAAACGATAAATTCGCCGTTGTGAAAATGTGTCTTGATAATGATATGAATTTCCATTTTTAAGTAAAGAAAATGTTAAGAAACACTTCGCTATGAATCGCATTTTAGATAAATATATTGATTGTTTTTTCTTGAAATGAAAAAATGTTAAGAAATACTGCAGTGTGGGTTTTACTCAATATATGTATTTAAATCATACGTTAAATAAATCCAAGTTCAGGACTGATATCGAGCCATTTTTTTCAGGTGGTAAGTCCAAAAATATAATTTATTCATTAAAATTTAAGAAGTCAAAATTTAAAACTATTCGTTTAATTTTACAATTCCATTTTATTTTAATTATCTTTCACAGATCTCTTTCTCTGTGTTTACAATATGCTTGCTTTTCAAAACCATTAGAGAATAAAGCAAATAACCCCTATTTGCATTATTAAATCGCGAAAAGTAATCCCGATTTTGGACAGAAAATAACATAGATTTCAGGGATAAAATAAAACGAAAACTTCACGTCACTAATTATTCATCAACGAGTAGAGATGATGTTCCGGGAAGGCAAAAGATGTACTCAACTATCATCTGAAGATTGCACATTGGGATGTCATTTTGCTTAGCATGACTGAATAGTTTTTTTCTTCACTCGATAGCTTTTGGTCGTCTTCTTTCTCTTCCCTTTCCCAGGTTCCCACTTTAGAAGTCCAAACTTTTTTTTTTAGCAACGACGACTTCGTCAAAAAGTTCATTTATATTTATCATAGCTTTACCAACATTTTTTTCTTCGCTTTTTTCTATATTATCCCAACAGATAATATTTTCGTCTACCCAGGCAAAATGATTGGCATCACCAAAACATTTCTCCCAAAGTTCTATGTAAGATATACACCGATCATAGAATGCCTTGAAGTAATTTTGTATGGTGATACAAATCTAGGTGACTTTTTCTTCCATTTTTTAAAAAGTTTTTTGCACCAACAGGAACAAAATGCAGTTTCTTCTTTCTTCCAGGTTTTCTTTCAATTTTTGGAGTGCATCTACAACGTCAGTGACACTTCATTTGCCTCTCTCCATTGCTAAAACAGTTTTGTTAAACAAAGATAGCTGGCCGTGAACAAACCATAGGTACAGTTCGCGGATAGAAATAGTTACACAAATTCTAAGTCCAAATTAATAACAAACTCTTGCCCCGTTTTCTTATGCATCGAGAAATACATGTCTAAATCGATTATTTGCTTCTAGTATTCAACCCAACTCCTCCTCGTCCTCCACTTCTCCTTGTCTAAAGCAGTGTATGTGACGTAGTACACCCTTTCCATTCAGCTGAAAAAGAAACAGGAATCAAGTTTTGTATTAAAGTCAAAATATTGCTGAGACCTAACATAATATATTAATTACTTTTATCTCAGGGTTTCGTGGCCTCGGGCTTCTGTCGAGCATCCGTTTGCTGCTAGCTTTCCATCTAAAATTACCTGTACCATAATTCTTTATTTGCTCAACAATAAATTTTGGTTAATGAAAACTCCATTGATTACTTTAGCTACTTTAATAATTAAAATTAGTCATAAAATAAATTTACAAATATAGATACAGTTATCAGGATGTTGAATAGTTATTTGTAGAGTATCAGCTTTATGTTAATTGCAAAATTGTATTTAACTCTTATTAAATTTACAGGTTGACTGGAAATATATTTATATATTTCTTTATTGCACCCCAACACAAGAATATAATATGGCCTTTTCTGTAACACCAAAAATTACATCGATTTTGCAAAACAAAAGGGAGGAAATTTAATTTTTACTCAAATTATAAATGACTTTAAATCGAGGGTGTCTCACTTGGAGTTTTAGTTTTATCGTGCACTGCACTCAAAATTCAGTTAATAAAATGTCTGAAATTTTACCTCCTTTCTGATTACTGTCCATTGAACATCTTCCTTTTCTTCCAGCAAGGTAGCTTCGCCATCTCTCTGTGGAAGGTTTCCGTGCTGCTTTTGTTGTCCCGTTCCCCTGAAAGTTTTCAGACAGCTCACACTCCTGGAAAGTCCTCCGAGTTCCAAAAGCTTACTCCGCTTACTGAGTTTTATCACTACAGGCAATGTTGCACTTTTATAATACGTTGATTAAAATACTATACTTAGTATTTGGTCTTCCGTTATAACATGGAATTGCAACTACTGTCGTTTTATCACAGCCCGAAAATAGCGCTCTCTTGCGGCCTCCTGCACTTCTACCGCCAGTTGCCCCACTAAAACTGTCTTCCAACGCTCAGGGCGCGAAGATGTCTTATTCGACGATTTGTTGCCCCTAAATTAAAGTCTGGACTTCGCGGTTCGATGATCTCAACCACTTAACTGCTCTCAACCTAACGAAAAAACTGTCTGTCCTCTTCTTTTATTATTTCACATTAATTACTTATTCATTTTTGTTTTTCCTTTCCTATTTGTCCTTTACACACTCTGACCAATTGTCTACGTTCTGACACACCCCTTGTCTAATTTAACCAATAATGTTCTTTTTATTTTGTTTCAGTAGGTTTCATTAGCTGTCTTATTGGTTTGTCTCCTTTTTCTTGACCACTCTTTCTTTTCACTCGTTTCTCTCCTGTTTCTTACCAAAGACCTCCCCTTTTCTCTTTTTTTCAAAGTCACCCTCTTTAGCCACAGACGCCCTGCTGAGGTCACCGTACTACCAATTTAGGTGATTCTCCAGTGACAAATGTGAATGGCTTACGAAATTATTTTTTTAAAATATAGATTTGAATATTTATTAAAATTGATTTATTAAGTAATATATTTTCGTGACAATTTAATTTGATTTTCTGCTGGAATACGAATATTTATATTTCTATCGCAATCTTGGCTTGATATAATAATGGTGGTATTAATAATGTTGAATAAAACTATATTTCTACCACTGACAGTGTTAATAATTATATTTGTTGGTTAAATAAGACGAAATTTACAACATATAAGCTATGCATATATGTAATGATAATTAAGGTATTCCTATAAAATATCTATATCTACTTCAATTTGTTATACACTATTAAAATGATCCTCCTTTCCACAATTCCTTTTTTGATGTAAAATAATAATAATAATAATAATAATAATAATAATAATAATAATATTAATAATAATAACAATAATGCTATTTTATTCCTAAATGTTTTCACAGATTATGTACAGCTTTTAACTAGGTTAGGAATGGTCTTTTGCCTAGCAGTAAATTAATAATGTTATTACTTATATAGTGCTGGAAATTTCATGACGGCCTTAGGGTGAGGTCCAGAAACTTGACCTATTACCCTTCTCCGCCCATTACATGGTAGTGAAACAGATATTTTTTCCGAAATCCGATGTTGCCAACAAATTCGAACTCCATGACAGCTTTCAGCTAAAATAGGAGGGGGTGAGTAAAAGCAAGGAATGGAATGTTTTAAATGTTTTGGCGAAGAAAAAAGTAGCCTGGAAGCTGCGAGTCCTTCGTGTTGCTTTGTTATTTGACACTTCAACAGAATATCTTTCTTCTTCCGTTAAGAAGGAGCGAACCATATGTGCAGGCCAGTTGGTCAATGTTTGTTTATCTCCCTGTTCTCTATATAGAAAGAATGAAATAAACAAAGAAGGCAAGAAACACATTTTGGACTGTGCATTTTTTTAAAAGATAAACATGAATGCATCTATTAAAAAAAACACGAGGAAGATTTTAATCTATATAAAAGTATCTTCAATTCTAGTCGAATAGTAATATCTGAAATGCATGATGAAGAAGTAACTTTCTCATTTACATAATACATAAGGCAACAAGATATCAAAAATTTACAAACAGTGTATTTCAATTATATTTTACATTTTATTAAATTACATTATTTTTAATTATTTTGTTACATAATTACACTATATTTTACATCGATTATTTTTATAGAATTCTTCACTAGAGCATAGGCCGTCTAAATTAATTTTCTTTTACTGAGTTTTCCTCATGACACCGGAAGAACATAGGCATAATATTAAATTTTCTTCTTTCTCTTCGTTATTTGATAGTGTTATGTATAGGCCACGGAGTTTAGATCGAGTTACCCAGGATGACCATGGTTAGTTATTAGCGGAACAACTATTCTCATCTATTATATTATTATTATTGCTGAGAGGTATTTACGTATTTAATAGTGTTCTAGGTATAGTTTGAATGAATTTTAACATTATAATGAGAAATGGGGAAAAAATTTGGAAAGGGTGCTGACAAATAATAAGTAAAAGGTAGTATCTCACAATTCGTTTGCGAGGAAAACGAAAATCGTGGACAATTCTGTCAAGATTTCTCGTTGCATAATTCTGTAAACTTTTCAATTGTAATGTGAAATTTAGCACCAGGAAATATTGCTTTACTATTATAGTTAATTTAATATGCTTTGTTTCGGATTGATTCCCGATCAAACACAGAATTTTCAGTTTTTAATCTACATCTTTAGATAATTGAATTAAGAAAGAGGGAACCTTGGCCTAGAACAACAATAAAGAAAGCAATGTGATAACCACACATGACACAACTTGCCTTCGTTGTAACATTAAATTATTATTTTTATTACCGCTAATCATAAAATTATTTATTAACTGGCTGAAGAACCGGCGTTCACGGGAAGAGTAGATTTATGGAGAATATTTGAAATGTTAATCATATTTGAACCCTTTTTTAGCATTTAGAACAGGTATTTAAATGGAAATTAAATTAGAAAAGGTTAGGCGACCCAAGTGCTATTTTCAAAAATTGATTTTAAACTGTTTAACAGCTTTTGACATATTCTATATTTGAACCTTTTCCCCCTAGGATACGCCTTTAATGAAAGTGACATGAAAGAAATCCGACTCCAGTCAACTGTTACCTACATTGCAAAATCCATTTGAAACAATCTATCCGTTTTTCTCATGATGATGACAAATAACATCATTTTGAGTGTGGAGGACAAATACCTCTTAGGAAACTAATTATAATGAAAGAGACCTGGAAAGCCCAGTTTGAGCCAAGTGCTAATGTTCCAAAATTCTTTCCAAACGGCTCAGCAGTTTTCTCGTGATGATGAGAAGATAGTCTCGATTGTCTTCTTTACAAAATTTTCTTTTTACTTTCGAGTGACGATAGGAAATAAGAAAGTATAGCAATCATGAAAAAAAAATCTAGATTTAAACGGATTTGTACGTTGGATGATCCCTACATGTCTCAAAACGGAGTTCTGTTCGTCCCAGTGAAAATATGTTCGGTTGCCTAGAGGGCATATATACGGTTCAGCGTATCGAGACATAATTTTAAACTTAAGGTTTTTACAAGATTCTCTAGCATCATTTTCGAATTTTCTTAACACCTCTAAAACTACGAGTAGTTTACTGAAAGATAAAAATCAAAATTTGTGATATTCTCAAAAACTACTCTAACGAATTTCTTTTCGTGTTTCATAAATCATTTGGTAGAGCGTTCACCTCCGGTGCTCGGGATCCCTGGTTCGATCCCAGCTCGCGCAGTGTGGACTTTGTGGTGGACAAACACCGTGCTCGTGGGTTTTCTCGGGGTTCTCCCCTTTCCTCCCACTTTCTTCATTCCACCATTTCATGCATTTCGTCTCCTTCATCTTCACAGTCTCTTTTAGCCTAACCGGCTTATGCGTGGGACGTAAAACTTAAAACATCAGTAGCGTTGCCAGGATGTGTGTTTGGGGGGGACAAGTGCTGTTATAGGTACATATAGAGGAATTACGAACAAAAATATATAAACATAAAATATATAAAAAATTACAAACATCAAAGTACCAAAGTACATTGTCGGACCTCTTTGGGAGGGGGCCCTGCCCCTCTTCCCTACGCCACTGGGCAACATGAGATCAGAAATTTATGAATAATGTATTTTAATTATATTTTGCATTTTATTACATTATATTCAATTACTTTATTACATAATTACATTATACGCGTATTACATCGATTATTTTTATAAAATTCTACACCAAAGCATAGGTCGTCCTAATTAATTTTCTTGCATTATATGCGATGTGGCCGTGTAGAATTTACTTAAAAATCTTTTATTTCTATTTTTTTTAACTAGCATTAACACAAAAAAGAGCATGTACCTTTCGTTTGTGAGGGGGAGAAAAGAGCAAAGTGGAATCCCAAATCCACGGCAAGGGGGAAAAAGAAAGAGAGGAAAGTGACCTAACCCACATGTGTAAGTCATAAATCAGAGTATAACAGAGACCAAAACTATGGCAACGTTGGTGGATACACATTTACTTACAATGTCACTAGTAAGAGGATACGAGTGTTCGGACATTGCCGAAACCACCCACGGAGAGCTTTCTTGTTTCTGCTACGAGCTTATAATTATACGTAATATATATATCTCATATACATAGAGGGAGAGAGAGACAGACAGACAGACAGAGGGAAATCCTTTTAAAGAAATAGTTCTCCATTTTGTCCTTTAGATTTGTATGTAAAATATACTCATCTTCAATCATTGTTACGTATTACAGTAATTTTAATTAAGAAAGTTCCCCACTTTTTCTTCCTGTTCATTTCTACACCCCTCTTCTCAACATCTTTCCTTATTCTGTGATGTTTGTTTTCTCTTGGGGTTGCTTTTCGAAGACTTTTTCTTTTCTTCTCTCTTGTTGCGAGCTGACCGCTTGGGGACTAGGTCTTTTCGTGGTACATTACGTGCCTCAATAAATATCGAGAGACGCCGTAAGGTCTTGAGAAAATTTCCTAAAATGACCTCACAACTTAGTTGTGTTACTTTTGTGTCATCATGCGGTTTGTGTTTTTCGCTTATGTGTCGAATAATTAAAATACTTTTCTAGCGTCATGCAAAGCCATTCTGGACCCCTTACGTAGCCGATTCTGGGTTGTATTCTCTTCTTTTTCGAAGCAAAGTGTCGGGTTCACAGCGTTGGGCCATTTTGTTTCTACCATGTGTTTAATTGTTGCCAAATATCTACGCGTCTAATTCTAATAATCCATTATACAGCTCATTATTCACGCTCGTTCCTTTACTAAATAGTATTATACCTCTCGTGACAATGTTACCTAGTAGCGAAGCTTTATTTATACATTAACATTTCGCGTGCTTATTGCTCTTATAAATTTGGCAATGTATTGGTCATTTCTTTTTCTGCTTGTTTGTCTCCAGTTAGTCTGAACTGTGTGAATGTTAGCTAGTTTTGGGAAAAGGTCCCCACACTGTTTAAAACCGCACTCCCGTCTGCTATATCTATGATCATTTTCTCGAAAGTGTCTTGGTGACAACCTGCAAGTTACAATCTTAAAATAAATAAATGGTCTGTTTCGTATCTGTCAATGAATTGTCTATGTTAAAATTCCTCTCCAGGGTGGCAAAGACGCTAAAGTCTAAAATTTCACGGAAGAAACCACGAAACTTACAAGCTTGTCGATATGCTTTTTTTTCGTGTGTGGCCATAAAATAATAAGGACTATCTTCTTTCTTTTTTTTCTAAAAGAAGAAAAGAATTGGATGTATGCAGCCGTCTTGTTTATTTTTTAACCTTAATGAATGTAATCAATTAATATATATAACTAGGAATGCAATGGATATACCCGATTGCAATGAAATGAGCTGAGCGAGCTTAAACTACGTAATCATGACTTTTTCCCCATGTTAAGTCTATGCAAGCGTTTTTCGGTGATTATTCCTCGATGGCACATCGGATTTTTGATTTCGACCTATGTTCTCACTCAGCACGACATACTCTATCAGCGTGCTAAGTTTGGTTGAGATCGGCCAAACGGTCTAGGAGGAAGCGTTTTTCGGTGATTATTCCTCGATGGTACTACTATGAGCAAAATAAATGACGCGTCTCTTTATTTTGAAGTTTTTTGAAAATATCTCCGTTTTCTTTATATGTTCGAAATTTCGGAAGGTTTCCCCAGCAGGACAGGTTAATAACAAACCCGTTTTTAATATTTGTGTTACATATTAGCTTAAAATAAAGAAATTAGAAGCAAAAAATATTAAATCGACAGAAATCTCGAGAATTACCAACTCTGCTAAAGTGAGAAATTTTCAAGAACGCGAGGGAATTCTGCAGTTCAACACGAAGCAGCGACATCTATGCCATTGAGAGAAACGTGGATTAGATCTACAAGCGAAAATTTTAACGAAGTATTTCTAATATGTCTTATTATATGCATTATCAGCGAACTCCAAATACATGAATATATGCCAAGTATTAACGTAAAGATAGAGCAAATAGTGGAAATTATCTATGGAAAAGGACGAATTGTTAGCACAATCGTAATGAAAAATCGTCTTTACTGTAGAACAGGTTCACTTCACGTAAGAAAACAAATAGCTCAGTTAGATAAAGCAACGGGACTGTATGCCAAAGGTAGTGGGTTCGAATCCCATGGAAGTGCTGTTGGCATTCTTATCACTATTTTATTTTATTTATTTTTTATTTGGGAAAGAATCAAATTGTAACATATGTGTAAAACTCATGACGATACCAAAAAAAGAGAAAATATCGTTATCGCATTTGCATTAGTGTCTCTAATTTTTGTTTGCAAACAGTTTCGTAATTATTTTCCCTGTGCACACTGCTCACTACATGCTCACTGATGCATAACGAATGTTTTTCAGTAAATGTTAATTCTAATTTGGAGAATTTTATAAAGTTTCACCACAATGTTTCTCACTAGATAGTCTTCTATCTACGTGTTTGAATATTTTGATAACAGATTTCCCTATTAAATGTTTAATTTTCCCTATAAATATTTGTCTTAAATTGAAATTGTTTTGAATTTACTACATAAGGAAAGTTGCCCGAAGGAGAACAACTCAAGTAATTGATATTCTACGTAAAAGCAACCTATTGTAGAATGATGATGCTTCTTACCTTCAGCACATAATCTTAACGTTAGAGAGTCAGACAGAGAAAAATCCTGTTTTTTCCTCCCCTATGACCACTCATCTTAAAGCTCTACATGTAATGATTCGTGTCACATAATTTCGGCTCTCCAAAAACATTCATATGTATTATTATTATTATTATTATTATTATTATTATTATTATTATTATTATTATTATTATTATTATTATTATTCCTGAATATGCTACCCTTACATAATGTAGTAACTTTAGATATTTTAGTTTAAAGTGCTTTCTTTAATAATAATTCGAGCAACCACGTCACAAAATTTAAAATGTGTGAGGAGGCACGCCGTTACAGAAAGTGTATAATTTCTGAGAAGCAGGGCAGACAAAATGAATAAGAAATATATTTACAGCATCCTTTCCTCCTTCGTGAATGGAATATCACGTAGCATTTTTTATTCTACCGAAGACGACCCTAGGCCATTATGGTTAGGTAACAAAAGAAATACCTAAAATATTTATAGCGCCCCTTGACTGTAATATTACCTCTTCTGTATTTGTTCGAGGCTGCCCTACACAACCAAGGGTGACAAAAGAATAGGAAAAGTGTCTAAAGATTAGAAAGCACTTTATATTTTGTCAGAAACAAGGCAGTATATACACAGCATCGCTTTCGTTAACAAGTGTTTCACCCTTGAGTCGCTTATAAAATTAGGCAGAATAAACTTTTGCCGATCATTGTTCTAGAGGGATTTGTCCAGGATGGTTCGGTGTCGGGCTAATAACGATGAGTATGTTTATTTACATCACTGTTAAAGAAATAGCAAACTTTCTGAAAGGAACTTACTTAGAAAACATCAGATCTTCCTTCTACTTAGCCAGAGTACACTCTGAAAAATTGCATCTGGCGATCTGAGTGAAAGTTCTATGGGACTATTAGAAAAATATATATTCCTGTTTCCACGCTGATGGTAGAATTTCTTAAGCAGTTATTGAATTACGTTCGAAGCATAGGCGTAAATAGCGCGCCCGCAACCCTGTGGCGTGGGGACCGCACAAGCCGCAAGGCCAAAAAATATACAGAAAGTACGCAGGGGAGGACCAGACCAAATTTTCACACGTGCAAAGTGACTTTTTGGCGCCCTCCCTCTAGTACTAGCCTGTTTTACATTTTATCATAGTGTTTTTAATATTTTAAACCCATTTTTCAAAAAGAAATTCATTATCTAGGAAAATTTCACAAAGAATATGGCCCGCTATAAACAATACGAACTCTCACCCCCCCCGCTTTGTCTAGTGGCTAGCACGCCTGCCTTCTGTGGTGCCGGGTCCAATTTCCAGTGGATTACTGTTGAACGATAAAAGTGGTTCGATTCTACTATAATTAGTATCCACATCTGCCCTGGCCATTAAGGCATAACCGTGGAACGCTAAACTCAAGCAAACAAACAAACAATACTTACTTCCCCGCCACTCTTTATTCTACATGCCCTCTCTCCATTTTTCGATACAGCCCCATTAATACTATGAAACTCTCTTCTTCCATGGTGAAATGGAAAAAGATCATGTAATTGCCACTACTTTACAAGAATATAACCAAAAACGTCAGTAGAAAACACATTATAAAATTTACTTTTTGAGGCTCGTTTTGGCGCCCCTCTTTCTCTGGCGCCCCGAGCAGTCGCTCGGCTCTTGGTCCACCCCTGAAAGTACGGACGAATAACTAAGGACTGCGGAGGAGGGGTTTTGCTTCATGCTATGCCACTGGTTTCACGTGTTTGAAATGTTCAGTAAGTGATCGGTTAGTGAAATAATTTCGACGGTTACTGATGTTTAAAGTTTAGCTAAGACAAAGTTACCTAACCAAATACATTTGATATCGTGATGCCACAATTTGATTTTTCCTCACATAAAAAGATAAAAACAATAGTAATAAAAACACTTACTCATACTGGGCTCGAACTAAAAACCTAATTCGTACAGACTAGTTGCTCTGACCAACTGAGTTTCGATTTCTTACGCGAAAGAAGTCTGTTATATTACAAGCCATGCTTTTCATTATCAAAACTGTTCGAAGTAATACGAACATGGCTTAAGAACAGAGACGTAACTAAATTACCACTCGATTGACCTTGAGGGCAAATCACCAAAAGGTAGCTATAAACGTAAGTTCAGCATTCATTTCTGTGGAGTTCTGTCAATCATGCTTGTTCGTAGGAGTAATATTTTACAAACCTAACCTTTCGATAGAGCACAATTGCAGAGAAAGGGAAGGAATTCTTGCCCTTGTGAACGTGGGATACCACCATGTGCAATAAAACTGTCGCGTCTCCTTGAAGTGATATTTCATCGAAAACAACTCGTTTTCCTTTATATATCCGAAGTTTTTGAGGGTTTCAAAATGAGGAAACGTTACTGACAAACAAGGACGCATTTAGGGGTGGGTCCAGGGGGTCCGGACCCCCTCTGAAATCCCAACTTTTCTGTAAATTTAGCCTAATTTTGGGGGTTATCTTAATTTTATTATAATTTATCCTAATATTGAAGTCGGGCCCCTCCCGAAGTAAATTACTGCATACGTGTTTGCTGACAATTTTCAATATATTCGTTAAATAGTAAAGTAAATGAACTAAATTAGGAGCAAAAAGCTTCAACACGGGATAATTTTTGTCCACTGCCAATATTGTTAGAAGGGATATTAATAGCAAAAACTGCTAGTCAATGCTGAACCTTGGAACGTCACCCCGAACACCAAGCCTATTATTGAGAACTACATATGAAACATGTTATCAAAACTTATCCAGCTTTTATCTGGCATGAAATTATTATATACACCAAAATTCACTCTCCTAAAATGTGTATCTAAACATTGCTCTACGTATCTATGAAGTAATTAAAATTTTTTATCGAAATATGTGAGCAGGAAACTCTAACAGCCAGCCATTTTATTTAAATCGTAATAAACCCTATCACCGTGCATTAACGTGAAGACAAAGCTTGGTCCATTGGTAAAGTGTTGAAAGAATGAAAACTCAATGTTCGTAGATTCGAATCTATCCACTCATCACAACATTTTATTCTTATGTGTAACGATGAAATAAGAAAAAAATGTATAACCGTTAAGACAAAACTTCAACCAAGTCTGAAGAGAACAATACTAAAATAGTAACACAATGACGTCAACCAAGAAATATTTCATGTAGCGTTTGGACGAAATTACAGCTGTCAACAATTGCAGAAGTAAAAACAGGCTGATAGGTGTAATGCAGTCTAGACTTCTGAATGCATTTACTTCCTGAAAACTTCCGTCTCGTCATTGGTATGCCGTAAGTCATGGTAAAACCTTTCAATTGGAAGTGAAATGACACAAACTAAAACAGTTTTAAATCAATAAATGTTTATGTGTAAAAGTAGGTGTCTCTTATCTGTAGTTCTGAGTTCCTTTTACTTTGAAGTGACAAATGATAGAAGAAAGTATGGTGTTCGAAAAAAAATCAAATTTGAGATTTCAACGAATTTACACGTATTAACTTATAGCTCCTAACACCGAAAAAGTTATTTTTCGATACATGTCCATCTGTTCGTCCATCCGTTCGCTACACTTTTCTGTGCACTCGCCTAGAGACCATACCGTTCAACTTATCTGCACCAAATTTTAGTTTAAGATTTTCATAGTATTTCCTATAGTTTTTTTTTATTTCCCTCCTACTCCAAAAACAAGGGTAATTTCCTGTACGATGAAAATAGAAAAAAAGATATTTTCCCATAACTGGCCCTAACGGTCTTTTTTCTTTCTTTTTTATATAAATCAATATTTAATTAGCAACCCTATTTTGTGGTATAAGGCATTTATCTGAGAAAAATCTACAAGGGGTAGTTTATACTAAGGGGTGAGTTTTTTCTCAGTGATTTTCCCAAAATGGACTCAAGTATTTTCGTTCATATTTTATAAATAAATATTTCATTAATAACTTAACAATATGGCATAACTCGTTTGTCCTAAAAAAATGCGAGGGGTAGTTTATTTTTGGTGGTGTGTGTTGTCTGGGCGATTTTCTCAAAAACGACTCAAAAGAGTTTATTCATATTACAAAAATAAATATTTCGTTAATAACCGACCAATATGGCAAAACTCGTTTGTCCTGAAAAAAATATGCGAGGTGTAGTTTACTCTTGGGGGTGTTTTCCCTCCACGGTTTTCTCAAAAATGAGTCAAGCAATTTTGTTCGTACTCAGAAATAAATATTTCATTAAAAATCTAATAATATGGAATAACTCGCTTACCCTGAAAGAATCCTCAAGAGATAGTTTATTCGGGGAGTTATTTTTCCCTCACGATTTTCTCAAAAATTACTCGGGCAATTTTATTGATAATTCATAAATAAGTATTTCATTAATAACCTTATATTTTAGTATAAGTTATTTCTATGAAAAACAATTACAACGGGTAGTTTATTTTGGGGATCAAGGTTTTTTCCCGACTATTTTCTCGAACGACAGGCGATTTTGTTCAAATTTCGCAAATAAATATTTCATTAATAACCAAAAATATATCTTAATTCATTGTTCGAAACAATTCACAAGAGGTAGGTTACTCCTGACGTGTTCTTTTTGAAAGACTTTCTCAAAAATGACTCATTTGATTTTTTTTCATATTTCATAAACAATGATTGCATTAATTGGTATATTATATGTCTAATGAAAATGTGCTCAAAGTGTGAGTTAGTTTTGTAGTGTGGATTTTCTTCAATCGAAGTTTTTTATTCGATAATCTGACATTCGATGTATTTGAATAATACGATAATTTTATTCGTATTATCCAAATACACACTTCAGTAACAACTGCGGCCTAACACAGTTAAGAAATTGAATTTAAAAATTCAGTGCGGTGGCCTTGTAACTGAATATTTTTTGGCAAACTCCCTAGCTTTTTGTGGTAAACTCAGGCTTTTCTTTTTCGAGCGACAAAAGAGAGAAGAAAATATAGTGATTGGGAAAAAATATATATATCATTTCAGATTTCAACGGATTTACATGTTTCATAGCGTCTACATACCGAAAATGCGACTTTTCGACACCCGTCCTTCCGGTGCGTCCGTTCGGTACACTTTTCTATGCACTCGCCTAGAGGCCATACCGTTCAACGTATCTACACCAAATTTTAAACTTAGGGTTTACATAGTATTCCTACAGGAGATTTTCCAATTTTTTTCCTACCACCTAAAATAAGTGTGGTTTACCAAGAGCCGGAAATCGAAAAAAGCTATTTTCTCAAAAATGGTTTAAACAATTTTGTTTATTTTTCATTAATCAATATTTAATTAACAACCCTATATTGCAGTATCAGATATTTCTCTTAGAAAAATTTACGAGGGGTAATTTATTCTTGGAGGGGACTTTTTCTCGACGATTTTCTCAGAAAAGACTCTGGCAAATTTTGTACACACTTCATAAATAAATATTTAACCTTACAACATGGTTTAAGTCAATTGACCTGAAAAATATATGAGTAGTAGTTTATTCTTGGAGTTGAATTTATTCCCAGTGAGTTTCTCAAACACGACCAGTTGCCATGATGTGGTTCGGATTCCACGTTAATCAGTAGGTCCACTTCTCATATAGCCTCGCTGCTGAACGGGACGTTAAACTCAACATCAACTCAACTCAACGACCAGTTGGCAACCCAGTATCTCGACAACGAAGCTAAATTCGAAAATTACAAGAGGACCATTTTGTCTCCTTTTGATGTCACGAATCATCTCCCAAAGTTTGTGGGCATCTTTCAGGTTCACCCTTAATGAAGCTACTTTTCGAAAAGTTAACTATTAACTTTAGGCATTGTTTATTTTTTAAATCACAAATACCGTTATTAATTTTAAGGCAGAGAGCTATTCTAAGAGAATAGATCTTGAAACATGATTTTAAAACTTAGACTTTTGTTTTCCAGACATTCCAGACAAGACGAGACATTTTACAAGGTATCTCGTGTCCAAAACATTTGTCTCGTCTTATCTTGGATGTCACAAAGCGCGTTGCGTCTTTCTCGAGACATGTTTTATCTCGTGCGCATTCGTTAACACTTGGAAAGTATTATCTTTCTAGTCAAAGCATTGTTTTTATAATGATTGCATATTTATGATAATTGCTGTCAACATAAATTACAGTCCTTTCAGTTAAATTAATTTTTCTTATTATTATTATTGAAATTAAAATTAAATGCAATATCTAGTTTAACGTTGCACGATTATGCACCTACGCTAAGGGACAATGATGATGAATGAAATGGTGAAATGAAGAAAGTGGGAGGAAAATGGAAAAGCCCAAGAAAACCCATACCCATGCACACGGTATTTGTCCACCTCAAATTTCACTTGGCGCGAAGTGGAATCGAGCCACGGACCCCATGCATTATTATTATTATTATTATTATTATTATTATTATTATTATTATTATTATTATTATTATTATTATTATTAATTGAAGCGAGCTTAACGAGTTGAGTTGATTTTGAGTTTAACGTCCTGTTGAACAGCGAGGCTATATGAGACGTGAACCTACTGATTAACGTGGAATCCGAACCACATGAGTTCCCGCCGGGAATCCAACTCGGATCTCCCACGCCAAAGTCGCGTACGCTAACCGCTTAGCCACGGAGGAGCTCCGAGCTTAACGAGCTTAAGGAGTTTCAACCGTCCGACTCAACCAACGTTTGAGTGCCTGTTCGTTCGTCTGCTCCATGACAACTTCTCATAAAAGACATTTAATTTTAATGAAACTAGTAAGTGCCATCTTTTAGCTTTGCAAAGTAACTATTGCTTCGAATTTGAATCTGTAAAATATAAGAGGTTAAAGTAACGAAATGGTGCAAGTTTCCACTCTTGTATACAAAACAATTTTGCAATACCAACTACGTGAATCTTGTCCCATAAAAAACCCGAAACCCCTACACCGAAGAGCCCTCCGAGATTTGATCATTGTCCACACGGACTGAAATTGTCATTTGAAGCCAAGACTTTAATATGAAGCCAATAATTTCTTTAAAATAGACAAAAATTTCGAAAGTTATAAGCATTTTCATATTTTTGCCTTTTCTCCTAAGGGAACCGTAGCCCCCTATACTGAAGAGCCCCCACTTCCCCTGAGATTTGATCAGTGTCCATTTGGACTGAAATTGTCATTTGGAACCAACACTTTAATAAAACTAACTCTATGGCCTATGGAACCCGGAGGTTCAATGCCGCGTTCACAAAAGCTCTCTACTGACTTCTATCCTTACCTAACTGCATCCAGTTTCTACTTTGTATTCCAATCTCTGCGACATACCAACACTTTAATACGAAGCAAAATATTTCTTTAAAATAGACGAAAAATTCGAAAGTTATAAACATGTTAATATTTTTGCCTTCTCTCATAAGGGGGCCGTATTAGCCTACACTGAAGAGCCCTACGAAATTTAATCATTGACTACTTGGACTGAAATTCTCATTTGAAACCAAAACTTTAATATGAAGCCAAAAATTAAATTTTTATATCAATTTATACTGACTGGGTTCCGGTTCACCCCACTATTGTTTAGTTTAGTTAAGTGGTAACTTGTGACAGCTTCACATCATCAAAAGAATCTTTCACTTCCCCTCCCCTCCCTCAGGAGTTCGTGCTGGATCCCTCACTGGAATCAATAGACACTTTTCCTATTCTTTTTGTCACCCTTGATTGTGTAGGGGCTCCCTCGTACAAATAAAGAAACGGTAATATTACAATCAAGGGGCGCTATATATTAGGTATTTCTTTAGTTACCTACCCCTAACCGCACAGGGCCATCTTTGGTAGAATAAAAAATGTTACGTGATATTCCAATCATGAAAGGGAAGAGGATGCTGTAAATATATTTCTTATTCATTTTGTCTGCCCTGCTTATCAGAAATTACTTTCTGTTGGAAGGGTACTGAAATGAGAGGGGCAAAATAAAACGTCGTACCCCCTCCTACATGGTTGCTCAAACAATTACTAAAGAAAGCATTTTAAAATAAGATATTTAAGATTTAAACTAAGAAACTAAGATATCCTTACATTATGTAAGGATGGCATATTTAGGATTATTATTATTATTATTATTATTATTATTATTATTATTATTATTATTATTATTATTATTATTATTATTATTATTATTTGAAAGTTTTTGGAGCACCGAAATTTTGTGAGACGAACAATGATATGTAGAGGTTTAAGATGGATGGTCATAGGGGAGGAAAAACCAGGATTTTTCTCTGTCTGACTCTCTAACGTAAAGATTATGTGCTGAAGGTAAGAAGCATCATCATTCTACGATAGGTTGCTTTTACGTAGAATATCAATTACGTGAGTTTTCCTCCTTCTGGCTACTTACTTTATGTAGTAAATTCAAAACAATTTCAATTCAATAAAAATACATTGTAAAACTTTTCCGTAATTAAACATCTAGGGAAAATTAAACATTTAATAGGGAAATCTGTTATCAAAATATCCAAACACGTAAATAGAAGACTATCTAGTGAGAAATATTATGAAACTTTATAAAATCCTCCAACTTAGAATTAACATTTACTGGAAAACATTCGTTATGCGCCAGCGAGCATATAGTGAGCAATGAGCACAGGGGAAATAATTATGAAACTGTTTGCAAACAAAATTAGGGACGCTAATGCAAGTGCGAGAAATTAATCATATTCACGGAGAAATTAAATGTCGACTAAAAGCAGGGAATCCCTGTTACTATTCGGTTCAAAATCTCTTATCGCCGCGAATTCTGTCGAGGAATTTGAAGCTTAAAATATACAAAACGATAGATAATCATGCCTGTTGTTCTGTATGGTTGCGAAACATGGTCACTTACTCTGAGGGAAGAACATAGACTGAAAGTACTTGAGAAAAAGATCCTGAGACGAATATTCGGATCCAAGAGGAACGGGAATGGGGAATGGCGGAAACTTCATAACCAGGAACTACATAATTTATATGGTTTACCCAACATTGTTAAGGTCGTCAAGTCTAGGAGGCTTAGGTGGGCGGGTCATGTAGCTAGAATGGAAGAATGTAGAAACGCTTTCAAAGTCTTGACTGGAAGACCAATCGTAAAATGACCATTAGGGAGACCTAGGCGCAGATGGGAGGACAATATTAAAATGGATACACATATGTTACAATTTGATTCTTTCCCACATAAAAAATAAATAAAATAACCATAGTTATAAAAATGACGACAGTACTTCATGGGGACCGAACCCACTACCTTCGGCACACAAACTAGTTGCTTGAACTAACTTGTTTTAACTATTTATTTACATGCTTAGTAGTACATAAAGATCACAGGAAGGTTTAACATTAAAAAAAACTCACCAATACATATTGATAGTATATACAAAAGATCAGACGATTAAGTTAAGACTGTTAAAAAATTAGCAAAATATTTCCGCTTACGAACAATAGAAATGCTGGTAGCAGCGGATTTTAGGAAAGCAAGGTAAAGATCAGGGTGATAAGGTCCGGGGGTGGTTAACAAATAGACAATAGTGTGTGCCACAAACCAAATAACAGTATTATTCTTTGTAACAGGGTAGTAATTAAAATCTGGGTAAAGTATTAAAGCAGTGGCACGAAAAGAGGAAGGAGGAAGACGGCATATTTTGCTTAAAAGTACACACAACTGCTGCCAAATACTAGTGACTGAGGAGCAAGTTTCGAATCTATGACTAAGAGAGTCAGGTTGTTGGCAAACATTACACAAGTTATCAGCACCAATGTTTAAGTGATACAAACGTTCTTTTGTTTTATTAACAATAACATACCAAAGAGATTTGTGGGTATAGTTCAGAAATTTAGCATGAACATTACACCAGATACGAGACCAGTTATGAGAGGGTTGCTTGACTATTATATGTGGTGTAACTGCGGGATGAATGTTTAAATAGTACCAATACAAGTCCTTGACAGACATGTACTCTATTTCACATTTTGCCAAAAGTGCATAAGCCATGTCTATTACGACGTCTTTCAGGTGAGGATATTTCCAACTCCACGGGAAGGCATTGATAGGTCCCTCAAGGTCAATACAGGCAAAACACGCTGCAAACACCGCTGCAGAGACAGTGCTGTGAGTAGAACACGCGACCTGACAGCTGCGATGTAACAAGAGAGCTTTGGCTTGAATGTTTACATCTAGAAAGCCAATGCCCCCGTCCTTGGGAAGCAAACGTAACTGAGTGGAAGAAACACGTAATAATTTGCCGTGCCAAAGGAAAAACAACGCAGAACTATGTAAGGAGCGGGCAATATTGTGGGGGAGGGGATAAATCTGGGCGAGGTGCCAGAGTACGCTATACCCAGTCTGTTTAAGAAACAACATTCTGCCTAATAAACTAAAATGACGATGTTTATGAAAATAAAGAATATTTTCAATTTTTGCAGCAACGTGGGCAAAGTTAGTAGTAATGGTACGTGTGGTATTAGGAAACCATTCAATTCCTAGTATTTTAAGAGAGTCGACAACCGCAAAAGAAACCCCATACTCTTGAATACAATTGTCATTTAAACACATAATTTTCGTTTTACTGTCATTTAATTTTGCACCAGATATTCTTTGATACTTGGTTAGTAAATACAGAATATGTTGAATTTCTACAGGGCTGTTTACGAAGTAATGTGTGTCGTCGACATAGCTTTGTGCAACAATTTTAGTATTATATACAGGGACCCCTGGTAAAAGAGATTGAACAGAAAATAACAAAGGAGCCACAGATAAACTAAATAAAATACTGGACATGCTATCGCCTTGAAGGATTCCGTTATTAAAAGGAATCACTACACTTAAGCCACCATTAATCTTCATCTTAGTGATTCTCTGAGAATAGACACCTTTAATCATAGAGATAAATTTGTCACCAAAGCCAAAGCGAGTTAACACATTAAACAAATATTGATGCTGAATTCTATCAAAAGCCTTAGAGTAGTCCGTTGAAAGAATAGCCACTGTATGATCAGTTCTACACTCATAATATGCTATAAAATCTTGAAGATTGGATAGCGCTTCATACATACGGCGAGTCTGTCCATGGCCATATTGACAGGGGCTTAAGAGATCTTCAATGTATGTTTTCATTCACAGAGTGAGGCAACGGGTCAAAATTTTGAGGTCCGTACACAGTAAGCTGAGAGGTCGAAGGGCATCAACGTCATGGGCGTTTGCATGTTTGGGAACCAACACAGTGATACCCGTTCGTAAGGAGGTTCCTAAAATGCAACTATCACGATACTCGTTAAAAAGGTCAGTGAGAAAGGGAGCAAGGATGTCAATAAAAGTGACATAGAATTCCACGGGCAAGGAGTCGACACCAGTGGATTTGCCTCGCTTACCAAGTTTAATGGAGGTCATGACCTCGTCTACCGTGAAGGGCTGGCTAAGACGCTCCCTGTCACCATCGGTTAAGGTAGCTGGTATGTGTTCAAAAAGAGTATCATCACTGACAAACAAAGAAGGCGTGGCATAGAGATGTTTAAAATGTTCTATAAGATATGCAGTCACGTGAGGTCCCTCATATAAATGTCCATCGGGGTCTTTAAGATGCGAAATCAGCTGTTGTTTACCTCTACTACGTTCTCGCTGTACGTGGACAGTACTAACAGATTCTGTGGAATCAGTCGAAGGAATCTTGCTACGAACAATATGGCCGTACATACGTCGGCGATGCATAGAGAGAAGAAAAGCCTTGATTTGATGAATTTGAGGCCGAACAGATTCTCCTTGAGCCTGCGCCTTCACATAGTCCCGTAAAAGCTTAGAATAATATGCATACTGTTCACAGAAGGCCTGGTGACGATGAATACTGTATTGTTTACTAACAAAACGAAACACAGGTTTTACACGTTTCTCCCAAAAGTTCATAAAAGTACCGTTATAGCTGCGTTTCTCCTCCATTAAGGATGCCCACTCAGCACGGATGACAGATTGATAGTCCGCTTCAGCGAGGATCGACGTATTAAAATACCACAATGAATTACTTTTAAGGAATTTTGTTACAGGTAAATTGATAGTCATAACGACACAATAATGATCACTAAAAATCACAGGTTCAATTTTGATGTCCTTGACGTAAGGCAATAAGATGCGGCTGACGTAAATTTGATCAAGTCTCGAGGATGAATGCGATGTCCAAAAAGTATGACCCGGAACGCTGGGAAAATAGAAACGCCACACATCGACGAGGTCATATGTTTCAATCACTTTGTGGAGGGAAGGTGAGAAGGGGTAATGAGGCTGGGCATCTATCTCTGAAAGTACTGCATTGAAGTCTCCAGCGAGGATACAGGGGTTGGACCCATTATATAACGCCTGCATGAGATCAGTTTCGAAGAAATTGTTCCGTGCCCTAGTTTGAGAGTTCCCAGCAGGAGCATAAGTGTTACAGAACCGTATAGTCCGTAGTTGGCCCACAGTAAGTCTATCAGTTAAAGGAGTAGGATGTTCAAGAAAGTCTATATCACTTCTATATATAATTGCAGTTCCTAAGCCTTGGGGATTAAAATTAGAGCACCAGGAGTGAGTAAAGAGGTTGGAAAATTCAGGCAAAGCCACTTCCTGTGTGAAGAGGATATCTATCTCTGCTTTACGGATGAAATCACTCAAAGCATGTTGCTTAACCAAGGAACTTAAACCGTTTAAGTTTAGAGTGGCGATACGAAAACTATACATTTGGATCCACCAAAGAAAAAAAAATTGTAGAAAGGAGAAAGAAGAGGACATTAGAGAGAGAAGGGATATTACGAAAGATCCGATGCACTGTCAATCCCTTTCCTAGGACGAGACTTTGAACGGGTACGAGCGGACTCTACAATATAACTATCTTGAGACTTTATTAACTTCAAAGAAAAATCACTGTCGCCACTTTCAGTTTTCTTTTTCTTGCGCCGGGTTTGGGACAAAAACACATTTTCACTTGCACTAAGGTTACTAGCAGTAGAAACAACCACATCACTGGGCAAAACACTATCACTAGTAGGTGGGGCGTTGACACTAGGTGGGGCACCAGAAGGGGACAGAGAGGTGAGAGTTGTCACATCAGATTGGCGGTGCAAGGAGGGAACGTCATCACTGTTGAGAACACGTTGGTCAGAAAGTGAACATAAACCTGTATCAGGTTCCTGTGGAGGCTCAACAATATGGTCATCACTAATGGGAGGGGCCTCTTCAATATTCACTGTGCCGTTGGCAGAATCCATAGTATCAGAAGTCGACGGAGCTGTATGCATCATGGAATCACAAGGAAGGTGCACGGGAGGATCGGGCGATTTGACAACTGAGCTATTTGTTCTCTTACATGAACTGAGCCTGTTCCGGTAGACAATTTTTCATTACAATCGTGCTACCAATTCGTCCTTTTCCATAGATAATTTCCACTATTTGCTCTATCTTTACGTTAATACTTGGCATATATTCATATATTTGGAGTTTGCAGATAATGCACGTAATAAGACATATTAGAAATATTTCGTTAAAAGTTTAGTTTGTAGATCTAATCCACATTTCTCTCAATGACATAGGTGTCGCTGCTTCGTGTTGAACTGCAGAATTCCCTCGCGTTCTTGAAAATTTCCCACTTTAGCAGAGTTGGTAATTCTCGAGATTTCTGTCGATTTAATATTTTTTGCTTCTAATTTCTTTATTTTAAGCTAATATCTAACACAAATATTAAAAACGGGTTTGTTATTAACCTGTCCTGCTGGGGAAACCTTCCGAAATTTCGAACATATAAAGAAGACGGAGATATTTTCAAAAAAACTTCAAAATAAAGAGACGCGTCATTTATTTTGCTCATAGTAGTACATCGGATTTTTGATTTCGACCTATGTTCTCACTCAGCATGACATACTCTATCAGCGTGCTAAGTTTGGTTGAGATCGGCCAAACGGTCTAGTAGGAAGCGTTTTTCGGTGATTATTCCTCGATGGTACATCGGATTTTTGATTTCGACCTATGTTGTCACTCAGCACGACATACTCTATCAGCGTGCTAAGTTTGGTTGAGATCGCCCAAACGGTCTAGGAGGAGTACGCGGACAACCAAACGGCTAACCCGAGTATAAGAGCTTCGCTTCGCTCAGCTCAATTAACATATTATATATTTCCCCCCTCACGTTTTCAGTTTTTCATCATTTTAGGAAGTGCGTGAAAATGTGAAAACGTAATTTCGAACACTGTTCCTACATTGTAAACATCTACGTTACTTCTAAAGAAATGATACAAAATCGTTACTAACTTCGGTTCTCTATTTGTTTTCTTTTTACGTATAGGTATATTTTCCTCGTCTGTTCTTTTTTTTATGGTTCTTGCCTCTCAATATATTCTTACAAGTGAAGAGCATTGTAAACGCCTATCACTTTTCCTGAATTGACCTCTCAGTTCGTACGCGTTTGGATTTACGACCTGGAAACGAGGTACGGCCCGATGTTAGCTAATAGAAGTTCTTTTGTCATGCCTTTTATGCATCTGAGTGCTGAAATTTTCGCTAAAGAACCTTCTATCCCAACTTATAAGTGACAAGAGCGTGTGATTGGTGAAAGGCACGCTTACGTTGCTCTGCCTTTTTCCTCAGTTTGGCACCTGCTAGTTCTATCCGCATTTGTGTGTCCTGACGGGGCGGTCCAACCCTATTATTTTGTAAAGCTCGTTTGTTGGTTTTCTGTTAAAATGCAACTCAAAGGGCGTGCATCCCGTGGAACTATGAACAGATAAATTTATGCAATTGGCTGCAAAGTTGACACAGAATGGCCGTTTGCTGTTTCTCGTGACACAGAATTCTCAAAATTAGTCCTACAGTTTTGTTGCAAATTTCTATTGGGTTTCCAGCAGGATGATAAGGTGTAGTAGTTCAGTGATCGATTACTAGTTCCGCTAATCCATTTTCCATTTCCTACTTAGGAACTGTGTCCTCCGATCCGTGAGGATGATTTGCACCCCTGGGTTGACGAGCAAATATTCATTTTTGAATCTGTTTAATACAGCTTCTGTATTTGTCCTTTTCAAAGGGTATATTACTACATATTTGCTAAAGAGATCACAAAACACTGGACGGTACTGAACACCTCCTCTTCCACGCGGCAATGGCCCTATGAAATCCAAAGTTTTACATTGGGCCACGCCTGTTGTAATAATGGGCTTTAATGGGCCCGCTTTGTATTTCTGAGAATATCTTGATTTTTGGCATATGTTGCACGAAGCGGCAAACTGTTTGACTTCTCTCCTCATTCCCGACCATACAAAATACTCACTAATTGAAACCAACGTTTTCTCGTATGCAAAATATCCTAAATTGTGAAAATATTCCATCACAGGAAGTCTAATTTCTTTGGACAAACAAACTCGCATTCCCTATTCTTTACATAACAACCCATTCTGTACAAAATATCTACAATAGTTGCTCTGTTGTTTCTTCCCGTCTTTTATCTCATTTAATATTTCACTTAGGACCTTGTCGTTTTGTTGCAGTGTCGACAAATTAGCTAACTGCCTGCGTAACTCGCCGGGTAGCCGCGACATGTTAACTCAGCCACCCCCTCAGGCGAAATTGGATTCTGATTTATTTTATAACTTTCAGAATCAGAATTGATTGGGTATCTCGAAAGATAATCTGACATATTTTGATTTGAAGGCACAAACCGGAATTCAAAATTCAGGTCTTGGATGGCTAATATCCACTTAGAGAACCTAGCATTTCCTAACTTACAGTTCAAAATAAATTTAAGCGCTGCGTGGTCTGACAACACAATAACTTTTGATGAAACTAGGTATACTCTGATTTTCGATATGCCACATATCAGTGATAATAATTCCAGCTCTGTAATTGTATAGCGAATCATGTTTATTCAGCGTTCGACTCGCGAATCCTATTATTCTAATGTCCCCATTATCATCATAGTGGAAACATTCCGCTCCGATGGCAACACTGCTTGCATCAACTGCTAAATAAAACAATCTATCCATCATGGGACTATGTAGTGTGACCTCCTGTGAAAATGCTCTTTTAATATTTTCAAATGCCGTTTGACATTCAGGAGTTTAGCGGAACGGCGTTCTTTTGCGCAAAAGTGCCGAGACTAAATCTGCATATTTATTTTGGAATGCCCTGTCGAAATTTAGGAATCCCAAATAAGATCTCAGCTGTTTTATATTTCTTGGAGGTATGAACTCCTTTAGTCTGTATTTTCACGGGATCCTTTCCGATTCCAGAAGGAGTCAAAACATAGCCCAATATAGGTACTGAGTGCTTGGCAAATTTGCATTTTGATAGCTTTATTGTTAGGCCTACCTTTTGTAATTTTCCCAGCACTATGTCTAAGTGTTTTAGATGGTTTTCAAAGGAATCCGAGCCGCATATAACGTCATCAATGTACGCCTCGCAAAACTCATCAATTTCGCTCGTTAATACTGTCTTTAGTACTATGATACTCGAGGACACAGATGTCTTTAATCCGAACCACAGTCTTTTATATACGTACGATTGACCCCCATGTACAAAACCTAAGAATTTTCTATCTTCTTTTCGCACCTAAATTTGATAGAGAAAACACGAAAGATCAAATGTACTAACAATCTTTTTTCCTTCAAACTTTTGTAGTACTTCAAAAGGCTGAAGAGGTATATCGCTCATACCGCGTATTCGACCATTTAGATTACGCATATCCAAACAAGTTCGTATGTCTTTAGAGTTTTTCTTTGGGACAATCACAAGGGGCGACGTACAATTCAGTACTTTGTTTTTCAATTATATCCCAAGCTAATAATTTTTTCACTTCCTCATTCACTTGCTTCCTATATGTAAAAGAATATGGGTAGAATTTTGCCTGAACTTGTGGTCTGTGAGCTCTATTTGGTGTTCATATCCCTTTTATTATCGAAAACTTTCTGGTGTGACAATAGCAGTGTTTCCAACCTCTGCCTTTGTTCCGCAGTTAAATCTTCCGCCTGCATAACGTATTCGCGAATTTGTTCAGGGGTATCCCTTGTGGGAACTTTGGACCAATTGATATTACTAGTAACAGAAGTCGCTAAGGCAGGTATACATGATCCGCTGGGACAAACATCACTTTCTAACTCGTTGAAACGCAACATTCTACTACTAATTACCCTCGGCCCTTGGCTTTGTAAAGACGTGTTATATAAACACAACTTATTATACTCATTATACTCATATGGAGAGACGGAGTTCATTATTACATTAATTTCCCCTTCTTTTTTCCATATTTTGCGTGCATTCCAACGGTAAATAGGGGTTGTCAACGCTGTTCTTTCCTCCCCCTTTACATTTTCAATCATACTACATTTAATTTCTTTACTGTTACTTTGGTCCATGTTATTATAGTAACTTCCTGTTTCGCTTACGTTTGTCATTAATGTTGTGGGTTCCATTCCCTTTAAGGTCCAGGGATCGAATCTCTCTATATTTCTAAGGGGCAATAATCTCGCTTTGTCTTGTATTTCTTCGAACACAAGGGTAAGTTCATTTAAAATATTTACCACTTCAGACGTATCCTTCTGAACGGAAGGGACACTAACTACCTTTTCCCCATTCTTTAATTTCAACAGACCATGCTGATAATCCATCACAGCCTTATATTCTTCAAAGAAACTCCCCCCTAAAATGAATGGTCTAACCAAAGATCGCACTACTAGCGCTACATCAAAATGTTCTCTTGCTATATTAACTGACAAAAACGTCTGTGCTATCACTTTTGCAGCTCTCGTACCAAAAGCAGACAGAATCTTTAAGGAACCGGGTTTTAAATGTGGTACATTAGGATCCTTCTCTAATATTTGTGACCATAGGGTCTCACTTAAACAAGAAATGGTGGCGCCCGTGTCACAGAGATTTTTACAGCTATTTCTCCAATTTCCCCTTTAATTTCTGGCAACACTGAAACATTTTCTTGCATTGGAATTTCCGCATTCTCGGTAATGAGTTCATCTAAAGTTGAAGTTATTTGCTCTTTTGTTTTAAAACAAGTTTCTCTATCGTCTTCGTTTAAAATCTCGTTTTCCTGGTTCGATTGCTTTCTATCTAATATTACGGTTTGATTAATTTATCCCCCCGTATATTTTGCTGTTGCGATCTCCTTAGTCACGCTCTGTTTGTGTTTTGCGGCGGTCCCGGATCGATTCCTGCAAATCTTCCCGGGGCATTTTCTTCGCGTGATACGTTCTCTCTACTATTTGGATCGCGATCATAGTCCCTGCTTTCTTGTCTTCCATATTGCACATGATTGACCTCAGGGTCTCGACCAATATTTGAAAACCGATTTTAATTATTATGCTGAGACTGGTTTCATCTCCCCCCATTCCTGACATTTCTTCGTTCATTCATACCATGCCCTGTCTGATAATCGTCCTCTCTACCCGGCTGCCTTCTGTAATTATTGTTCGCATTAGCAGAACGCGGAAAATCACGAGAATTATTTGAGTTCATCCCATTCTCTGTGTTAGTTCTCTGATATTGTATGTGATTTACATGTCTTCTTTGCCGAGGCGCATTGTTTTGATTACTCCCCCATGGGTGGGAATTTCTTGCAATTCACGGAGTAATTTTAGTAATTCATTTTTGGTTTGTGGTTGAGCACTTATCAATACCCGCCTTACATTATACATTTGCCTACTGACCACTTTTATAAGCGTCCTGTCATCCAGCGGCCTTTCTAAGACACTGATCTTTTGTAAGATCTCCGTAAAATACTCCGATAATTTTCTTCCGGAGTTAAGTTGGTACCGAGATGTCAATATTTCCGCTCGTAAATCGATCATTTTGTCCACCCCCAAATATTCCGAAATAAATGCTGCCTTGAATTCTTCAAAAGACGAAATATTTTGTTTCACTATTCTGTACCAAGAAGCTGCGGCATTACGTAATGAGTGTGCACTAACACAGACCGTTTGTTCAGGTGGTGTCTGCGTTAAATGCAGGTACGTTTCTAATTCGTGAATGAAGCTAGATGCTTGCACTTCGTCTTCACTACCATTAAATATAGGGAGTTTGAGGTCCCTATGTAAGAAAATACTCGCGCTGCTATCTTGACATATCGAAGGCGGATTACTATGATTACCAAAATTTGAATCGTACGCGCGTATGGCTGGCAGCACGTTCAAACTCCTGATTTCAGATCGTACGGAAGAACAATCTCTTTGCAAAGTTTCTACTTGCTCTCTTACGGAACTAATTTGCGTGTTTAACGAATTTTGCTCTTCCCTCATAGCATTTGTATTTTCGCGAACTATGGTGTCGAAACGTTCAATTACTTCTTCCGGTAACCCTTCTGTTTGCATACAACAAAACTCCCGTAACTCGACTCCTTGAGTCTCTACTAATTCCCTCGATTCTATCTGCACACTATTTATTTTACAATCTAGGTTTTGTACAGCGTCATCTAACATTTTCCCCAATCTAGCAATACCTTGTCGAAAAATATTTGCTAAATCAAGTAAAGTTAATCTCTGGCGAACCGAATTTTCTAACGTAGGGTTACTATTCTCCACACTACCACTACCTTCGAACCTAAGACCACTACATCCCTGAATACTATTTGCCTGATCCATGTTGTGTAGTTCATTCCTTCCTTCACAAACTAAATTGCTAGTTTTCTTAGCTGACCGTTTCTGAGTTCGCTGTTCAAGGATTTTTCTAGGCTTACGCAACAATTCGTTCTAATCAATTTCAACAAAATAAACAAATAAAGCACTATCTCCTTCCAAAAGCAAAGAAAAACGAAAAATGACAAAATTCAAATTTGTAAATCACTCATAAAACTTAAATAGCACTTACATAACACTTAAATAGTAAGTACATCTGAGAAAATCAACTTTGCATCAATACCAAAGTTATCAGAAATCATGCTACTTATTTAATAAATTACGAGCAAAATCCTACACACGGGGTACTGGACGTCGAGAAGTGACTTTTGCTAAAGAAAAAGACCAACTTTGTACAATTTTATTTTAACAACTTAGGCCAACATTATTTAGAGGGAAAACTAATAGCAAACACTCTCCACAGAAACTCATAGGCCCCAAGATGGAAGCGCCATGTGTATTAAAGTCAATATATTGCTCAGACTTACCATAATATATTAATTACTTTTATTTGAGGGTTTCGTGGCCTCGGGTTTCTGTCCAGCCTCCATTTGCTGCTAGCTTTCCATCTAAAGTTACCTGTACCATAACTCTTTATTTGCTCAACAATAAATTTTGGTTAATGAAAACTCCATTGATTACTTTAGCTACTTTAATAATTGAAATTAGAAATAAAATAAATTTCCAAATATAGATACAGTTATCAAGATGTTGAATAATAGAGTTATTTATAGAATATCAGCTTTATGTTAATTGAAAAATTGTATTTAACTCTTATAAAATTTACAGGTTGATTGGAAATATATATATATATATATATATATATATATATATATATATACATCCTGTGCAGGTAAAATTTTCATTTGTACTAAATAGTATACGGATGTGAGTATTTTTAATATTTGACCTAGAATTGAAGAAAAGGGATGGGGATTGTGATTATTGTAATTATGTATATATATCTCGGGATTGCTCAAAGTTAGAGATATGTCGAATTCTCATTTCAAATGTTAAACCAGCGTATCGTGTTTCAACGTTTTTTATAGTTAACCTAGAAAGTAAGAAAGGGGGTGGGGCTACACTATGTATTATCGTTTTTGCTGTTTAGCGATCGACGTTAACCGGTTTGAATAACGGTTGCTGAGATAGAAAATGGTACCTATTACACTAGTCGACAAAAAAATTCTTTTTCTCTGGCACGCGGATGAAAATATCTGATTCTAATAGAACCTTTTACGTAGAATTAGAATCTGCAATCAGTATTTCTCCATCACCCTCAGTTTTCCCGTCACAGAGAGATTTTTGGGAAGTTTCCCCTAAAATTCTTTTTTTTTTTTTTTTTTTACCATTTTCATACCTGTAGCTCGGGTATCTTAGGTATATAAACGCACAAATTATATTGTGTGTTATCTTGATTTATACTTAGTAAGCCCTCTAAGTTGAATAAGAATAGCATTATTATTTCTAGAGAAATAAACATATTTATGTAAAAAATATGCTAAGTGTACTCTTCATTTTAGCATATTCATTAGTGCAGATAAAATCACATATAACTTCCAAGAAAATTACAATATTAGCACGGTTTATATCTCATTGGATTTGAAATAAAACATATTTTCAATGATGCATACACCGTGTCACCATTTTATATCTACTTAATAAATGATACAAAAGAAGTGAGTGGTATCTTCTTAATAAGTGAACACTTACTTACTTACTCAACTAATATGTTTTAGTTGTCGACTTTCTTCTGTATTTGGCTTCTGGAACATCTCTTTTAAGTGTCCAACAGTAATCAGCTACCATTTTTGAACTCCACTGTCACTGGTATCTCTTCTCCATGGAGGAAATGTCCTGATGAAAATGTTACCCATACTCATCACTAACAGCACCAAGGTTTTCAGGAAAGAAATGCAGGTGAGAGTCTAGAAAGTGAACTTTAAGGGACATGTTGCAACCCATTTCTTGCAGAATTTCAGGAAATCACTCATAATTTCACGGTAATTTGGGACTTTCTTGTTTCCGAAAAGATTGTCTGTTACACATTTAAATGTACACCAAGCTGCTTTCTCAACCAGAGTTAAGAGATCCTCAAATTTTTGGTCATGAATCAAACATCTTATTACGGGGTCTACAAAAATCCCTAGCGTCACTAACCCGAGGAAATTTTTCCTTGAGGTAACAAAATCCTGCATTACTTTTGTCCATTGCCTTAACAAAGTTTTTGAAGAGCCCCAACTTTATGTGAAGAGGAGGTAGAATTATCTTATCAGGGCTCACCAGTGAGGAATAAACAGCGTTCTTCTGTCCAGGAGTTAATACATATCCATCACAGCACAGACATTATTACAATACACTAAATCATTTTCTTGAGAATAATAGTTTTGAAACTCTGTATGAAGGTTTCGAAAATACACGCTTTAGTGTCACGATGGAGCAGATTCCAGCCTTTAAGTCTAGAAGCAAGAAGTTCTGTCTGTATCTTGGAGAGTTTTAAATCCCGTACGAGGTCATTTAGTTCACCCTGAGTTATCAGATGGGGATCCAATGTAGATGTGCTTCCTACATATGTAGGATCATCTCCTTCATTTGGAACTTCAGTAGTTGCCTCAAGTACGTAATCCTCATTTACCGTAAGATGAGGAGGAGGTACTGGTACGGGTAATTCTGCACTGTGTGGAACTGGCCTAATTGCTGATGGCAAATTAGGGTACTGTACTGTGTGGTTAGATTTACTGGTTATTTCTTTCATCTGTGTCATACAAAAGTAGCAGTCTGAAGAATGATCTTTTGTTTCCCTCCAGATCATCGGTACTGGGAAGTTCATGTTTCGTTCACCATTTGCCCACCCAGTCAGACGTTTCACGCAAGTACAACAAATGTAGTTAGGAGCGAAATTGTTATCTTGGTCTCCTACACAGCAATCAAAATGTAGCCTAACTGGGAACACTTCCTCACAAGTGGAGTAAAACATCGACGTTGCGATTTAAATGTCAGCTCTCCACATGCATAGCAGAAATTGTCCGGTTGATTTACACACTTTCTGTAAGGCATCTTGTATCCTGTAAGGTATCACACACACATACACACAGGAATCTACACTACATAAAATTCCCATAAAATCCCTCTAGAAATTCCCTCATACAAAAATGGAGACATGGTGTACACATCATTGAAAATATGTTTTATTTGAAGTCCAATGAGGTATAAACCGTGATATATTGTAGTTTTCGTGGAAATTATGTGTTGAAGACCGACTCGACCCGACCCGTGACCAGAATTGACTGATCCGATCCGAGACCCGACCTGTGATCCAACCCGACTACCCGACCCGAGCTAGCCCGATTGACCCGACCCGACAATTCGAACCGAGTTGAACCGAATGATCCAACCCGAGGTGACCTAACCCGACAACCGACCCGAGTGACCTGACCTTACAATCTAACCAGTTTGAGAGAACTAGAACCTTACAAAGCTGCCACCAGGAAAAAATGCTGGTCAATTCGTATGCATAAACCATTGTTTCGGTTTTTTTATTTGTAGTATAATTATCCTCCTCCTCAGTGTACTGCCATTAATGACAGGCCAGTATCCGTGAGCTAGGTAAGAAGCTTCCATTTTTGCGATTTCCCGCTAATATCTTCCTTGCAACCCAACATAATGTACCACCCTCCTTATTACAATCTTTCAATTGGAACCTTCTTACACACTCTCGCTCTCCTGATATCGCCCCCTTTACTACATCTCTCAGAATGCAATCCCTTAGCAAGATCGAAACTTGTGATCCGTCCATCTTTTCACTTCCTTATATCGTCCAATATTGCTCTCGTCTCTTGCATTTTTTCAGCATTTCCTAATTCGTTTTCCTCTCTACCCTGCTAACCTTCTCTATTTTCCTCCACATCCAAATTTCCAAGGTTAAAATTTAGGCAATCAGGTTCGAAAGTCAAAATAAAATTTGAAGTTTTGAAGACAACGTGATTTTCTAGTAAGGAATGTATATAGAACTTCTTGCTGTGTAATAAACAAAAATTTCATTACGTTAACATTCCGATTTTTCTATTTAAAAACAGTGTTGCTCTCTGATAGAATCATAAGGAACTAATTGCACTGAAATATCATTCTGTAAGGGAATTACCTTCTAACTTTTCTTGATTAATTTATCTAGAAAATATTTACAACGTTATATAAAATCAGCGAGTAATTTAGTGCCGAGAAATCAAATCACTACCGCAGCAATATTATTATTGTTATTATTATTATTATTATTATTATTATTAATAATAATAATAATAATAATAATAATAATAATAATAATAATAATAATAATAATAATAATAATCTGAAGGTGACCAAGAAAGTGCTGTCTCTTTTTGTGAAGGTCTGTGTTGAATTGGCCCTCACACCGTGAGTTGAATGCGAATGGAGATAAGGCGAAGATCAGTTGTTGGACGAGACGAGACGAGACAGAATTTTCATGAAGGGGTACGAGAAAAGAGAGAGCTCTTTCAATAGAAGCATATGTACTTTTCGAAACAAGACTACCTTCACGACACATTTTGGAGACGGGAATGCCCCAAACTTGCTTTCGTGAGCAACAGTAGTAAGTATATCCAACATACTACCTGGTTGTGGCTGTTCAGATACACCGTGAACGTACGTAAGGACAGAGTGAACATGGGACCTTTACAGAGCGTCAGAAGGGCTTGTTGCTGTACGAATTCAAATTGGGGAAAAACGCTGCTCCGCGGGGCGGAAGGTATGACAGGCCTTTGGTGAGGGTGTCGTGACTACGCGGAGAATGCAGCGGTAGAACGGTTTAAGAGCGGTGACGAAACACTCGAAAACGCACCATGTGCCGGAAGACAAAAGATGTTCAAAATATAGATCTTCAAGCAGCAATTTGAGGCAAAGACAGACATGTGAGGAACTGGTACTACAATTCAGTGTGAGTGGAGAAACCATTCGGCACCACCACCATCAACTTGGGAAGCACTGCAATTTGGGTTGATGGGTCCTACATGATTTGACTTGGGGCCAGAAAGCAACGCGAGCAGATACATGTGTTTCTTTGGTGTCTCGTCTGAGGAAGGAGCAATTTCTGGACAGGGTGTTGAATGTGATGGGAAGTGGGTAATGTACGAATCTCCACGGTGCCATCATCGTTGGTTAGCATCCTATGAACCGGTTCAAAAACAGCCCAAGCCAGCACTACACCAGAATAAGGTTCTCCTGTGCATTTTGTGGACTGCTCGCGGCATCATCCATCGGGAACTGCTACCAGCTGGTCAGAGCATCGATGCAACAGTGTACTGTCACTCTCTGGATCCAGCACTTCTGAATCGCAAAGGGTCCTCCTGTTACAAGGCAACGCTAAGTCCCACGTGGTTAAGATGACCCAGGACACCATTCGACCACTTGGATGGGAAACACTATTGCATCCGCCATACTCCACGGACATTGTACCGTCCGATTATCACCTGTTCCATTCCTTGGACAATCACCTTAGAGAACGCCAATTCAAATCGCTAGTAGAGGTTCAATATGCACTTGATACCTTCTTCGCTTCACGTCCCACCAAGTTCGACTGCGATGGAATCCATAGCCTTCCAGAACGTTGGCAGAAGGTCGTCGATGCTGATGGAGACTATTTTTGATATTCCAGGTACGTCTTAGGTTACATATCAATGTTCGAAGGTGTTGGTGAAAAGGCGGCGGAACTTTCTTGGTCACTCTTAAAGTAATAATAATAATAATAATAATAATAATAATAATAATAATAATAATAATAATAATAATAATAATAATAATAATAATAATAATAATAATAATAATGTGTCCTGCCCAAAGGCAGATGTTTGACTCGAAGGTCCATTGGTATTGAATCCAGCTCGTACCAAGTAAGTTTTCTGGTGGACAAACACCGTGTGCATGGGTTTTCTCGGTGTTCTCCCATTTCCTCCCACTTTCTTCATTCAACCACATCAATTATTTCTCATCATCATTCTCTCTCTTAGCGCTGGTGCAAAACGTGGGACGTTAACTAGATATTTCCTTTCAATTTCACTTAATGTGACATCGAAAGGAAAAAGTCGGCCGTAATATTAATTACAATTACCATGCTAATTAGTTAATATACGGTTAAATTGAAATTTTATTACTATTTCAGCTGCAATTAGTCACAATTACCATTCATTCACCAACTTCGAATTGAATTCTACAACAAAGCTCCTTATAGTATTTCAAAATAAGTGAAGAATGTGACAACCCGACCCGAGTGACCCGACCTGTTTGAGAGCAGTATCAGAGGTGTACAATTTACAGTACAATTTATTTTGTATGGTTTAGCATACTTTAAGGCTACCATATTTTTTGAAAACAGAAAGAACGGGACATCTTACAAAGTAGTAGTAAATATTGCATTTTGTATTAATTTTATCTTTCGAATTTTACTACAGCATCGCACTAATTACACAATACACTTAAAATAATGTATTAATATAGTCCATAATTAATCAACAGTGCTAAAAATTATTGTAGAAGCTAGAAGCTGTTATACAATATAAACGCAATCAGTGAACATACAATATTTAGGCAAAAATTATATTTTCAATATTATTACACATACCACCTCACATGTTCTACATGTCTATAAAGAAAAAAAATCCAGACTTATGAAGTTGTTTCCAAATTTCAATGGACTGATTTATTTTTGTTAACCTAAAATGCGAACTAAAAGAAAGCAATTTGCATAATTGTTTTTCTGAAGAAGAAAAAAATGTGTTTTCGGGGCTGGTCTACAACGTCACAAGAATTTGTTGCCACCTCGGGGTATACATTCTTAGTTTTGGTGATAAGAGTGCCCGTTAGGAGGATTTAAACATTGCATGTTATATCCAGGGAAGCAGAGATTGGAATAATAATAAAGATTAGAATGAAATTGTTCCTACAGTATTGTCGGAATCGAAAGCAAAAGGAATAAGTCGATTTTATTATCTTTTCCGAACTTTTTACATGTAATTAATAATAATAATAATAATAATAAACATGGTGATGGACAGCGATTTGTTTTTCTAAGTTTATTTAGTAAATCCGTTCTATTTCCCTTTATATTTCTTCGCTGGCATTATATTCTTATTTCAATTTTTAATAATAATAATAATAATAATAATAATAATAATAATAATAATAATAATAATAATAATAATAATAATAATAATAATAATAATAATAATAAACAGGACAAGAAGGAAAATTTCTGCACACCGGGACAAAGTTTAAGAAACCGGGACGTATGGTAGCCTTACAAACTTATTTGCATGCGGAGTGTCAGTACGGAGCCACTACGTAGCAGAGTTGAAACAAAACCTCGTAAATAGGTTGCCAACTCAAGAAAACAAAATTACCGGCACACCCTCAAAATTCTCTGTACCAATGGGAAACTGAAGACTGTATTGATCGTTATTGTATTTACCAGCAATTCCCACTTCTTTAAAATTATCGAAACAGATGAATAATACTGGATATTAATCTTTACGTAACAATTGTTGATTCTTAAAATGAAATTTACTCTATAAACTCACACTTCAAACATAGGAAATTATTTAGAAAGTAATCTTCTACTCTCAATAAATGTATAAAATTCTTTTACAATAACGTCTAAGGTTATCAAATTTCTTACGTTAAATAAATAAAAAAAACTGAAATAGATTTAAAAAAATATCGACAATGTATAATACAACGGAAATTTGTGTTTGTAAAGGCACTGTTGAAAAATTTCGATGTTCAATGTTATATTCCGGATTGCAGATTCCAAAATACCGGTGAGAAGGGAGCTAATAAGAAGTTTGTACCGGTCACCGGCATTAATCAAAATCACAGCAATATTCCCGGCCAGGCCGGTGAAATACCGGTCAGTTAGCAACCCTACTCGTAAATCAGAATGCTGAATGCACCAAAATACTTCACCATGCATTCTACAGTTTCTGCAAAATGAGTTTCATGAAGATGTTCAAATAAAACAAGATACTGGGTTATAATCTTCCCTTTAACAGTCTACTTTCTGAATTTGTTATATCTTCCACTTATCAATTTCTTGTACGAGATGAGAATAACGGTTTCTGCGCAAGTTAGAAAGAAAGAAATGCATTTTTCTCATAAGGATTCAGCTCACGTAGGAAATAATGAACAGATTTAATAATAAGAGCCGAGGAGTGATTAACTTTGCAATAATGATTGTAAGTATAAATATAAATACAAAAACAAAAATAATAATTCCATCATCGTTAGAATAAGATCAATGTAGTGAGTCACACGATAGTGTGAACATACCAATCGACACAATAATGTGTACAAAGTGTTGTTAGAAAAATATCCATAGTATGTGACACTTTTTTTAGTGTTTCTACCAGTTCTAAAGCCCACAATTTGTTTACGTTCTAGCGGCGCCCCTAATTGTGTACAAACGAAAATTTGCAATGCACATTTCTGTACAAACGACGTAATAACGATTGCGACAATTTGTGATTGAATTGGACATGGTGGGGGGCTATCATTTAGACAGCCCCAACCTTCTTTTCGTTCTGACGCCGGCCCTAATTGTGTACAAATGAAAATTTCGCCTGCACATTGTGTACAAACGATGTACAAGCGATTGCGACGATTCGTGACTGAATTTGACATGTTGTGGGCTACCATTTGGACAGCTCCCACTTTGTTTTCGTTCTGGTGGCACCTCTGATTGTGTACAAACGAAAATTTCACTCGTAAATTTCTGTACAAACGATGTACAAACGATTGTGACAATTTGTAATTGAATTGGACATGGTGGAAGGCTACCACTTAGACAGACCCAACTTTGTTTTCGTGTTGGCGGCACCCCAATTTTTTACAAACGAAAATTTCGCCTACACTTTTCTGTACAAACGATGTATAAACGATTGCTATAATTTGTGATTGAATTGGACATCGTGGGGCTACCATTTTTTTCTTGTTCTGGCGGCACCCATAATTGTGTAGAAACGAAAATTTCCCCAGCACATTTCTGTACAAGCGATGTACAAATGATTGCGACGATTTGTGGTTGAATTTAACATGGTTGGGAGAGCTATCATTTGGACCACCCCCAATTTTGTTTTCGTTTTGGCGGCGTCCCTAAATGTATACAAAAGAAAATTTCGCCTGCGCAGTTCTGTACAAACGATATACAAACGATTGCGACGATTTGTGATTGAATTTTACATGGTGGGCGGCTACCAAATGGACAGCTCCCACTTTTTTCGTTCTGGCGGCACACCTAATTGTGTACAAAGGAAACTTACGCCTGCACGTTTCTGCACAAACGATGTACAAATGATTGCGAAAATTGGTGATTGAATCAGACATGGAGGGGGGGCTATCATTTAGACAGACCCCTTCTCTGTTTTAGTTCTGGCGGCGCACCTAATTGTCTACAAACAAAATTTTCGCCTCCACTTTTCTGCAGAAAAGATATAGAAACGATTGCGGTGATTTGTGATTGAATTGGACATGGTGGGAGGCTACCACTTAGACAGCCTCCCACTCTTTTCCTTCTGGCGGCGCCCCTAATTGTGTACAAACGAAAATTTGGTCTTCACATTTCTGTACAAACGATTGCGACAATTTGTGATTGAATTGGTCATGGTGGTGGCTACCACTTTCACAGACCCCACTTTGTTTTCGTTCTTGCGGCGCCCCTAATTACGTACAAAAGAAAATTTGGCCTGCACATTTCTGTACGAACGATGTACAAACGATTGCGACCATTTGTGACTGAATTGGGCAAGGTGGGGTGCTACCATTTAGACAGCCCCCACTTGTTTCTATCTGCCGGCGCGCCTAATTATTTACAAACGAAAATTTCGCCTACACTTTTCTGTACAAACGACGTACAAACGATTGCGACTATTTGTGATTGAATTGGACAAAGTGGGGGCTACCGTTTAGACAGCCCCCACATTGCTTTCGCTCTGCTGGCGCCCCTAATTGTGTGGAAACGAAAATTTGGCCTGCACATTTCTGTAGGAACAATGTACAAACGATTGCGACCTTTGTGACTGAATTGGACATGGTGGGGTGCTACCTCTTAGACAGACCCCAATTTGTTTTCGTTCTGGCGGCGCCTCTAATTATTTACAAACGAAAATGTCGGCTACACTTTTCTGTACAAACGATGTACAAACGATTGCGATAATTTATGATTGAATTGGACATCGTGGGCGCTACCATTTAGACAGCTCCCCCACGTTATATTTGTTCTGGCGGCGCCCCTAATTGTGTACAAACGAAAATTTCGTCTGAACATTGCTGTACAAACGATTGCGACGATTTGTGTTTGAATTTGACATGGTTGGGGTCTGCCATTTGGAGAGCCCCCACTCTTTTTCGTTCTGGCGGCGCCCCTAATTGTGTAGAAACAAAAATTTCGTCTGCACATTTTTATACAAGCAATGTAGAAACGACTTCGACGATTTCCGATTGAGTCTTGAATGTAGGGGGGGGGCTGTCTGTATGGACGTGAAAAGCAGTACTGCAAAAAGACATGTAATTTATATTGAGCACCATAGGAGACAATGTTCATTTCAGGTTTTGAGGGGCGGGGGAATTGAATAAACGATGCTGAATATAATACTGTGAAAATTATAGTAACTCAGATTGTGCACGCTCGGGAAATGCCATAGAGGGAATTTCGAAGCTCTAGGCCCAAGAGACACCTGTATAATCATCACTGACTGCGATTTCAATAATTGCTTTATGGTCTTATGTCCTTGTTCCTATCCCACCCCTCCCCCTCCAACTGTATACTTGATACTTTTTCAATTCCAAATATTTGTGCTGGTTTTCTGCCGAAACCTTGAGTTTTGTACTCTCATCGGTTTCGAGTTAGTTAATTATTTAAGTTTAGGATTCCCTTTCTGCATCGAGGTTATGTGACACGTAGACTCAAAGATTATGATGAAATCCAAACACAGTAATCGTGCAAATTTTGTAAGTTCCATAGTTATCAACCTTAAAATCAGAAATGACTCATTTCTACCACTTCCAGTTGGAGAATCACCTCATATAAGGAACTCCCTCAAGAGGAATCTCTCTACTTATTTATTGCAAAAAGCAGAATTAAAAAATTCGTATTCGTACAAAGTTATCGTGTGAAGTAACGGCCGCTCGTATGTACGTACTAATATCGATAAGTTCCACTACGCGGTCCCAATTAATACTTCATATACTCCCGCCACACACACACACACTAGCATATGTACATACAAAAGTATACCTGGTAGTATCCACACGCTTACGCCGGAAACTAGAAACACACACACACAGACAAAGAGAGAGAGAGAAAATCTTGTTGTACCTTTATACTGAATGCACTATTACTCACAAAATCAATTAAAAAAGGAACAGAAAAAAGTTGTAAATGAAATTTTCAAAGATTGGTACCACTGCTGCGCCTAACACATGAAATTGTTTCATAATGATTGATTCGTAATATGATGTATACGGGTTTCTTAATTGTAGTATAACAAAATGCCTTCAAATTGACCACAAAATAAAGTGACATTTATTTCTCATATTTTGTAAAATCGAAGTCGTTGGGCATTATGGGAACAGTCTACAATAACAATATATGCAAATAAATATTAATATACTTCACGTTTTCAAGTGGGTGCAATAAAGCTTCGAATAGTGTTTGGTGTTATAATCATTAGCAGATGTAAACATATATATATATATATATATATATATATATATATATATATATATTGTTGCACCCTAACACAACAATATAAGTTGGCCTTTTCTTTAACACCAATAATTACATTGATTTTGCAAAACAAAAGGGAGGAAATTTAATTTTTACTCAAATTATAAACGACTTTAAATCGAGGGTGTCTCACTTGGAGTTTTAGTTTTATCGTGCACTGCACTCAAAATTCAGTTAATAAAATGTCTGAAACTTTACCTCCTTTCTGATTACTGTCCATTGAACATCTTCCTTTTCTTCCAGCAAGGTAGCTTCGTCATCTCTCTGTGGAAGGTTTCCGTGCTGCTTTTGTTGTCTCGTTCCCCTGAAAGTTTTCAGACAGCTCCTCCGAGTTCCAAACGCTTACTCCGCTTACTGAGTTTTATCACTACAGGCAATGTTGCACTTTTATAATACGTTGATTAAAATACTATACTTAGTATTTGGTCTTCCGTTATAACATGGAATTGCAACTACTGTCCTTTTATCACAGCCCGAAAATAGTATTCTCTTGCTGCCTCTCGCATTTCTACCACAAGTTGCCCCACTAAAACTGTCATCCAACGCTCAGGGCGCGAAGATGTCTTATTCGACGGGTTGTTGCCCCTAAATTAAAGTCTGGACTTCGCGGTTCGATGATCTCAACCACTTAACTGCTCTCAACCTAACGAAAAAAACTGCCTGTCCTCTTCTTCTTTTATTATCCTTTCCTATTTGTCCTTTACACACTCTGACCATTTTTCTACACTCTGACACACCCCTTGTCTAATTTAACCAATAATGTTCTTTTTATTTTGTTTCAGTAAGTTTCAGTTGCTGTCTTATTGGTTTGTCTCCTTTTTCTTGACCACTCTTTCTTTTCACTGGTTTCTCTCCTGTTTCTTACCAAAGACCTTCCCTTTTCTCTTTTTTTCAAAGTCACACACTTTAGCCACAGACACCCTGCTGAGGTTACCGTACTACCAATTTAGATGATTCTCCAGTGACAAATGTGAATGGCTTACGAAATTATTTTTTTTAAAATACAGATTTGAATATTTATTAAACCTTATTTATTAAATATTATGTTTTTTGTGACAATTTAATTTGATTTTCTAAGATGTTACTTGCTGGAATACGAATATTTATATTTCTGTCGCAATATTGGCTTGATATAATAATGTGGTATTAATAATGTTGAATAAAACTATATTTCTACTACTGACAGTCTTAATAATTATAATATTTGTTGGTTAAATAAGACGAAATTACAACATATAAGCTATGTATATATGTAATGATAATTAAGGTATTCCTATAAAATATCTATATCTAAAATACTTCAATTTGTTATACACTATTAAAATGATCCTCCTTTCCACAATTCCTTTTCTGATGTTGTAAAATAATAGTTAATAATAATAATAATAATAATAATAATAATAATAATAATAATAATAATAATAATAATAATAATGCTCTTTTATTCCTAAATATTTTCATAGATTATGTACAGCTTTTAACTAGGTTAGGAATGGTCTTTTGCCTAGCAGTAAATTAATAATGTTATTACTTATATAATTATACGTAATATATATATCTCATACACATAGAGGGAGAAAGAGAGAGAGAGAGACAGACAGACAGACAGACAGACAGAGGGAAATCCTTTTAAAGAAATAGTTCTCCATTTATTCCTTTAGATTTGCATGTAAAATATACTCAACTTAGATAATTGTTACGTATTACAATAATTTTAGTTAGCTAATTATTTCAGTTACGAAAATTCCCCCACTTTTTCTTCCTGCGTATTTCTATACCCCTCTTCTCTACGTCTTTCCTTGTTCTGTGATGTTTTTTTCTTTTGCACTTGCTTTGCGCAGACCTTTTCTTTTTTTCTCTCTTGCGGCAAACTGACCGCTTAGGGACTAGGTCTTCTCGTGGTACTCCCATGCGCAAAAAATATTGCGCGTATACTGTAACTCACAATTTTTCGCAATTATTCCATTTTCCATAGGTTTATTGGTAAAATTCAGTTATTAGTACGTGGAGAAAGCAATCCATCTAAGGAGATATTTCCAAAAAATATAATAAAATAATAAAAATGTAAGCAAAAAACAAAATTATGTTCGGTTTTGTGTATACTGGCAATAATGTTTTCGAGGGAATTTTTGGAGTAGCACAGCACGATTGCAGAGGGAATAACAAGATTAGCTGAATAAAGGAACTGGAAATTGGAGTAAAATATTGCATTTATTGGCTTAATCTAGGGTGTAAATTGTCTGCCAAATATAAATTAGCTTCTGTAAGCAAGATGTTATACGGAAATATATAAACAAAGAGAAAAACGGTTGTCTTAAGTTTGGAAGTGACATGCTCTATAGCCATGAGCATTTATTTCTTAAGAAAAAGAGAGGCAACAAAAGAAAATCTGTGTGGTCAAGTGGGTAGAGTGACGGACTAGTAATTCTTATACTGTTTTGACACCAAATCGAATCCCATCCGGTCCTGTTCAACTTTTTTTCTTTACAAAACATTGTAGAAAGTGTATAATTTTTGTGTTAATAAGAAACGAAATAATATAATAATGAAATAACTTTTTGTTTTTCTGATGACGTATTTATTCAGAATTAGCTTACTATTTATTACTAATAGCGATTGTTTTTATTTTATGGTATGGTATGCTTAACGATTCCCTCTCCGTTTTTATACAGCTTCAACTCACTGCGAGTGTCTGTGAGTCAGGAACAGGAAAAAACAAAACAAGAGCGACCTACAGCTTTACACACAGCGTGAGGAACACAGTCACAGCGATCGCTCGTTGTCATGAAGAAAAAAACTGTTCTAGTGTTTCTGTGTGTGTGTTTCTTTTTAAAGTATTGACTCTCTCTCTCTCTTCTTTTGTTTCATATCCACAAGTGCAACAAATGCAAGTCTGTGTGAAAAAAAATCAAGAGTGCTTTCTTTAAACAAAACTAAATTTTACAGCTCTCTTTGTGAGGAACGCGAATGCTTCCAAAAGATGCCATGAATATTAACTATAATCGTACCGAATTATACAGTAGCGTGAAAAACTGATAATAAAATGATGTAACATGCATAAGCTTTTTTTTTCTAGGGTAACCACACATCAAACATAACAAATTAAACTTTTGGGATTACAAATTATCACATTACGTGTCGGTGTAGGCCTATTCGTTTTCACATTCGAGCGACGAAAGAAGAAAGTGTGGTGATAGTTATAAAAACCGAATACCAGATTTCAATAAATTCAAAAAAAATGAAATGAAATCTTTGAGTTTTACGTCCCACGGTTATGCCGGTTAGGCTAAAGGAGACGGTGATGATGAGTAATGAATGAAATGGTGGAATGAAGAAAGTGGGAGGAAACGGGAGAACCCCGAGAAAACCCACGCACACGGTGTTTGTCCACCACAAAGTTCACTTAGCGGGGGCTGGGATCGAACCCGGGACCCCTAGCACCAGAGGTGAACGCTCTACCACTGAGCCACCGCGGCCCCCCAATAAATTCAAGTTACATGGCTCCTACATATCGAAAAAAATGATTTTTCGATGTCTGTCCATCTATTTGTCTCTCGGTTCGTCACGCTTTTACACGCACTCAAATAGAGGCCATACTGTTCAACGTATCTGCACCGAATTCTAGACATAACGTTTTAATAACATAATATCTTTCGAATTTTATGTCCTTCGACACCTAAAAGCAAGGGTAATTTACTGAAGGATTAAAATTTAAAATAATTCAATTTTCTCAAATAAAAAAAAGCTGTGACGATTTTATTTACTTTTGATAAATATATATTTTATTAACAAATCTCCACCACATGTGAATAATTTTTCTGAAAAAATATATATGGTGTAATTTACTGTATGGTATGCGTTCTTTTTGCACAATTTTCTCAACCACATTTCATAAATAAACGTATCATTAATTACCTAACAACATGACAACTCGTTCGAAGGAGTAGCTTAATCTTAGGGTGAGCTTTCCCCCGATGGTTTTCCCATTAACGCCTCAGGCAATTTTGTTCATATTTCGTAAAGAAATATTTCATTAATAAACTAACATAGAGCATAAATAGTTTATTCCGATAACATACAGAAGAAGTGGTTTTCTCAAGGGTTGACTTTTTTGGACAATTGTCTCAGTAATAACTGAGACAAATTTGTTCTACTTTCAGTAAAAATATTTTCTGTAATAATCTTACAATATGGTATAACTCGCTTGTTCCGAAAAGAAAAATCCAAAAGAGATAGTTTACTTTGACAGTGAAATTTTTCCCGACGATTTGCTTAAAAATTACTCGATATACTGTCAAAATTACAGATAGAAGAGTTTACCTTTGGGGGTAAGCTTTTCCCGATGACCTTCCTAAAAGCAACTCAGGAGATGTTTGTTGTTCATATTTTATAAATACGTGTTACATATATAACCTAGCTATATGGTATAATTCCCTCATCCGGAAAATCTAGAAATGGTATATTACTTTTGACAGTAAGTTTTACCCTGCGATTTTCTCAAGAACGACTCAGGCGATTGTGTTCGTATTTCATAAATAAATGTTTTATGAAAACACTAACAATATAGCATAGCTTGTTTGTACTGAAAAGATCCACAAGGGATAATTTATTCTTGGGGGTGACTTTTTGCATAATTTTCTCAGAAATTACTCAGACGCTTTTGCTTATAGTTCACATACAATTATATCCTTTATAATTCTAATATATGGATCAAGTTATTTCTAACGGAAATATGACCAATGGGTACTTTACTTTTGGGCCTGAAGTTTCTTCTAGCAAAGTTTTCCAAAACATTATTTTATTCGCAATTTCCCAAATAAATGTTTCAATAACAGTTGCAGCCTAACATAAGTCAGTGTAAAAAATTCGAGCGAGAAAGTACAGTGCGTTTACTCCGTACCCTTTCTTAAATATATTTTTAAATGTTACACCTAATCACAGTTTTCCGAACAAAATCGAACTTCTTTTTAAATGTGCCTTGTTGTGGTCAAATGGTTCAAGTGCATTGGTTCTGGATTAGATTTCCAGTGAGAGCTAGTGTATCTTCATCCAAGAGATGTGACATGTCGGTGCAAAGAAGAAAGTGTTTAAATAAGCCTAACCAAGCTAATCAACAAAAGAAATAATACAATGTTACGAAATTATCATAGAAACGTTGTTAATATTAGTTAGGTTCGACTGGAATGTCCAAACAATTGTCATTTCCAAAGGTCTTTGTTTTCGTCCGGCGGGAGCTCATGTGGTTCGGATTTCACGTTAATCAGTAGGTCCACGTCTCATATATTAAATAGCCTCGCTGCTGAAAGGGACGATAAACTCAAAATCACATCACACATCTTTGTTTTCGCCTTTGTTTTAGCTCATAAATGTCTCTGTTCATAAGCTCCTTAGTGGTTAGCGTACGCGCCTTTGGCGTGGAAGACCCGGCTTCGATTCCCGGCGAGAGCTCACGTGGTTCGGAGTCCACGTTAATCAGTAGGCCGACGTCTCATATAGCTTCGTTGCTGAACGAGACGTTAAACTCAAACTCAAAGTCTTTGTTCATAAATGTCTTTGTGTATGGTTTTGCATATACGTGGCATGGACATTAAATTTTGATTTCTACGCCATATGTATCTAATTACATACACACCTATAGAACGAACACAACAAACTTGGAATATCTACATTGTTTGCGTATGGAAAATAATCACGCTCTACTGTACAGAACAGCCGTGTGTATGGAATTCCATACACATGGCAATCAACGTATTAAGAAATGTATAATAATAAGAATTATTATTATTATTATTAATAATAATAATAATAATAATAAACAGAAAACGATACGATCACTTACATAGTTTATAAATATAAGTTAACATTTAATAAGCATATAACTGCAATGGAATTAAGTTGTTTCTCTCTCTCCCTGAACGCTACAGCCCTTATTGTTCTAAGGCGTAGAAGAGAACTTGTGGCACCCACGATTTGGGGCGGTGTGTGGTCACAACTTGGTATCCCTTTGTTGTTAGTCCTAGCTTTCTAGACGGATGCAGTTATTACCGGTAGAATATACAAGCAAATAGACTTTTGTATTACTATTAAAGTAAATAATTACACTCATTCCTTCAATGTGATACTTGTGGTTGCTTAACCGTATACAGACAGCTGATCCATGGAAAAATCGTTAATAATAATAATAATAATAATAATAATAATAATAATAATAATAATAATAATAATAATAAATAACAGGAACTCGACAAATATTCTTGCAAATAATAGGAAAAAGTTTGCGTCACACTGTTCACTTTGCTGGACACACCAGTGTGGCGCGTTATACCGATTGTGGCACACTGGAATATAGGGTATGTTTTTTTTTTTTTTTTTTTTTTAACTATTCCAACTGCTTCAATTGAAATGGATCTATAATAATAAGAGAATGAATTTAGTCTTCTTACCCTTCAATTTAGAAATAAGGTTCGCGAGAATTTCATAAAAGAATAATATACTCAGAATTGTACATAGTAGTTTGTTTTATTCGAAATTACATACCGGTACTTCCTGCAACTGTTTTTTGATTGAAATGATTTGAAATGAAATTTTTAAGTTTTACGTCCCACGATTATGCCGGATAGGCTAAAGGAGACAGTGATGATAAGAAATGAATGAAATGGTGGAATAAAAAAAGTGGGATTAAACGGGAGAACCTCGAGAAAACCCACGCACACAGTGTTTGTCCAGCACAAGGTTCACTTGGCGCGAGCATAGATCGAACCAAGGACTCCATGCACCAAAGGTGAACGCTCTACCACTGAAACACCGTGGTCTCTGAAATTACTTATGGAACTACCGAGAACTATGCTGTAATATTTGAATGTGCTCCAAGTTTACAATAATTAGTTTAGTTAAATTCATTATTAACAATTAAATAATTGCATTCATTATTAACAGGTAAATGCTGCTGATGCAAAGACTTAAATCTAGCGATACCGCGAGCGTAAGTACTAAACAGAGAGATTTTAAAGAGCCCCCTGAGCTGGGGGCCCTGGGCTCCATTGGCTCCGCCCTTAATCCGCTAATGCCTATAGATTATAAATTAAAGGGAACGGGCCGGGCCCGTTCTAAAAATTCCGGCCCGTGCAGACCTCTAGCTCCTGTGTATATGCTATCTGAAAATACAGTAGAGTTTCGCTTATCCGACATAAAACAGGCAGGCAGAACGCCGGATAATATGGATGTGTTAAGGAAAGACCTATAAAAAGTCAAACTATGATATAATTTTACACATTACGCATCTAATTATCATCTTTGCAAGAAACAAATATAATGCATTGACTCAGTGACGTATCCAGCGTGAGGTCCTGGAAGCTGTCCCTTACCAAACCTCAAGCACTTTTTAATAAACCTACTTTTTCCCTTTGAGTTTTTTTTTTTTTTTTTTTTTTTTTTTGTCAGATTACTTTGAGTCAGTTTCCAAACTGTGGACAATGCGTTGTTGTTATAATTCTAACAAGTAACACTTCCCAAGTGTAACACTCCGATTATGATAAAATTTGGCAAGTAGATACTATACATAAAATAAACAAATAAGTGCTTTATTATTATTATTATTATTATTATTATTATTATTATTATTATTATTATTATTATTATTATTATTATTATTATTATTTGCTGAAAAACGGTTTTAGAGGGCAAAAGCCCTCACCCAAAATTTGAAAGTTGACGCTCGAAAGGCAAAAACAAGTGGACCAAAGTGAACGAAATTGTGAACAGATATTGCGGACATAAAATTAGGGAATACGTGTTTTGTATTTTCCTGGAAAAAACGGTTAGGTGGGGCACAGATCCCTCCAAACCTTTGATCATGAAATATCAAAAGTGCTAATAACACTATGTCAGAAGTGTCTAAATTTACATGAAGAATTGGAACCAAACTTTGTGTTAGGACAATAAGCAAAAAATAAACAAATTCGGCTTTTTTATTTCCTGCGAAAAAACACGGTTTTAGAGGACAAAAGGTCCCCCCCATGAATTTTGAAATTTGACGCAAGAAAGGCAAGAAAAAATGTACCGAACTGAATGAAATTGTTCACAAATGTTGTAGAGGTAAGATGAGGAAATACGTGCTTCGTACTTTCCTGAAAAGAGAAAAAAACCTTTTGAGTGGACCGAGGCGTTGAGTGTCGGAAGGATTGGACCGAAGCGAATGAAGTTGTCTGTAGATATTGGATATGAAAAATAAAGCCTCTCGTGTTTCGCAAGTGTCTCCATCAGGTTTCTTCAAATTTGGCAGATCAACAACAAGCACAAATAGTATAGCGTATTTTGTAGTATTTCACGAGGCAACTTTAACCCTTACAATGTTTTTCCGCATAAACAAAAACGCGTGCCGATTAATTTCCTGTTTGCTGTTGATGTGCCAAAATTGATAGGGACATCTTTAAAACACGAAAGTCCTTATTTTACATACAGTCTATACAATATCTACACACAATTTCATTTGCTTCAGTCCACTCCTTCCTGCACTTTTACGGTAATATTAACTTTTTTTTGGAGGGGCTCTAGGCCCCAACACTGTTTTTTCATACAAATTAAACACATTTCATTTATTGTTTTGCAAATTGTCCTATACGAAGTTTCGTTGCAATTCTCCATACTCTTTAGGAACTTCTGACGTATACATACTTATTTGCACTTTTGATATTTCCTAATCAACAGCTTAGAAGGTCAAAGCCCCACTCAATCGCTTTTTTCCAGGAAAATACGAAACACAATTACCTCAATTTACGTCTAGAATATCTGTGCACGATTTCAAAATTTTGGGTGGGGAATTCTGCCCCCTAAAACCAATTTTTCGCAGAAAATAAACCCGTTTTTTTTTTTTGTTTTGTTTTGCGTATTGTTCCTACACAATGTGTCGTTCCAATTCTTCATGTCCTTTAAGCACTTCTGACATACTGTTATTAGCACTTTTGATATTTCACGATCAAAGTTTTGGAGGGGTCTGTGTCCCACCGAAACGTTTTTCTTTTTTTCAGGAAAATACGGAACCCATATTCCCTCATTTTTCGTCTACAATATCTGTGCACAATTTCATTCATTTCGGTTCACTTCTTCTTGCCTTTCGGGCGTCAACTTTCATCATTTTGGATAAGGGATTTTGTCCCCTAAAACAGGCATTCGTTTAGTTTTTGCGTATTGTCCATACACAAAGTGTCATCGGAATTCTTCGTCTTTTACACACATCAGACATATTGTTACTAGCACTTTTGATATTTCATGATCAAAGGTTTGGAGGGGTCTGCGTCCCACCTAACCGTTTTTTCCAGGAAAATACAAAACACGTATTCCTTCATTTTACGTCTGCCATATCTGTGCACAATTTCGTACACTTTGGTCCACTTGTTTTTGTCTTTCGGGCGTCAACTTTCAAAATTTTGGGTGAGTGCTTTTGCCCCCGTAAAACAGATTTTCCGCAGAAAATAAAAAACATGTATTCGTTTATTTTATGTGTAGTATCTGCCTGTCAAATTTTATCAAAATCGGAGTGTTACACTTGGGAAGTGTTACTTGTAAGAGTATACCGTAATGCCATTGATACCAGGTGGAATTAAAGAACACTTTTAAATGGGATTACAATTTCGTTTCCGGTCTGTTTATAACATTACTGTATTAGAACGATACACTCATTGCCATTTGCTATTTTTGTTATGTGATATACGTAGCAAACAGTTTTCCTTACATGTCTCTAGAAAATATTTTTTGATTTCGTGTGAGTTAGAATTAAGTTTGACCGGTTCATAAATGACAAGTAAGAAACGTTTACGAGAAATACAGAACTGTTGCATTATTATTATTATTATTATTATTATTATTATTATTATTATTATTGATATTTTTGAAACATTAGAATTACGTGCTTACGAGGATTCGTGTCGGGTCCCCTCCGAAAAGAAAAGCTGGATATGTGCCTGCACTGATTGATAGACGTATGAGTCAAGGTATAGACGAGCGTGCTAGGCGATCGAGTCCGGAGCATCAAAAACAGACTAAGACCACAACTTGCAGTTCTTCTTGCCGATTGATGCTGCTTTTTACCTGCTATGATATGTCGGATAATAATGTGAAATGAACGAAGGTCAAGACCATGGCGTATTGGTGTTTCATGCACCTAAACCTGTAAAATATTTGTGCCGAAAACATCTTTCACTCACTAGCTAAATTTGAGGGTATGATCGCTCATCTTGCCTTATAAAGTATAGTCTTATAAAGAATATATATAGCATAATAAAAACCTTAAGACCAAATTCAATGATTTTCTATAGTTTTCTTTTTTAATAACGGGAAACTTGTTTATTTCATCACGATAAATCACGTTTGATACTAAGATGTCTGTTTCTGACTATATATATTTTCCATACTTTATTGGAGACAATTTTTTTTTCAAGAAAAGAGGATGATAAAGGAAGCTATACAACACCATAAACTGAAAGCAATCGGTATTACTAATAGTACATTAATTCTAAATAAATACGTCATCAGAGGAAACAAAAAGTTATTTCCTAATTGTATTGTTTCAGTTTTATTAACATAAAAATTATACACTTTCTACAATGTTTTGTAAAGAAAAAAATTGAACAGGACCGGGTGGGATTCGATCCGGTGTGAAAACAGTATAAGAATTACTAGTCCGTTACTCTACCCACTTGACCACACAGATTTTCTTTTGCTGCTTATCTTTTTCTTAAGAAATAAATGCTCATGGCTATAGAGCATGTCACTTCCAAACTTAAGACAACAGTTTTTCTCTTTGTTTATATATTTCCGTATAACATCTTGCTTACAGAAGCTAATTTATATTTGGCAGACAATTTACACCCTAGATTTAAGCCAATAAATGCAATATTTTACTCCAATTTCCAGTTCCTTGATTCAGCTAATCTTGTTATTCCCTCTGCAATCGTGCTGTGCTACTCCAAAAATTCCCTCGAAAACATTATTGCCAGTATACACAAAACCGAACATAATTTTGTTTTTTGCTTATATTTTTATTATTTATTATATTTTTTGGAAATATCTCCTTAGATGGATTGCTTTCTATTATCTCCACTTACTAATAACTAAGTTTTACCCATAAACATATGGAAAATGAAATAATTGCGAAAAATCGTGAGTTACAGTATACGCGCATTTTTTTTTTTTTTTTCGCATGGGAGTACATGGTACGTGTCTCAATAAATATCGAGAGACGTCGTAGAGGTTTGAGAAAATTTCCTAAAATGACCTCACAACTTAGTTGTGTTACTTTTGTGTCATTATTCGGTTTGTGTTTTTCGCTTATGCGTCGAATAATTAAAATACTTTTCTAGCGTCATGCAAAGCCATTCTGGACCCCTTACGTAGTCGATTCTGGGTTGTACTCTCTTCTTTTTCGAAGCAAAGTGTCGGGTTCACAGCGTTGGGCCATTTTGTTTCTACCATGTGTTTAATTGTTGCCAAATATCTACGCGTCTAATTCTAATAATCCATTATACAGCTCATTATTCACGCTCGTTCCTTTACTAAATAGTATTATACCTCTCGTAACAATGTTACCTATTCCATTATATACTCCTAGTAGCGAAGCTTTATTTATACATTAACATTTCGTGTGCTTATTGCTCTTATAAATTTGGCAATGTATTGGTCATTTCTTTTTCTGCTTGTTTGTCTCCAGTTAGTTTGAACTGTGGGAATGTTAACTAGTTTTGGAAAGAGGTCCCCACACTGTTTAAAACCGCACTCCCGTCTGCTATATCTATGATCATTTTCTCGAAAGTGTCTTGGTGACAACCTACAAGTATCAATCTTAAAATAAATAAATGGTCTGTTTCGTATCTGTCAATGAATTGTCTACGTTAAAATTCCTCTCCAGGGTGAAAAGACGCTAAACTCTAAAATTTCACGGAAGAAACCACGAAACTTACAAGCTTGTCGATATGCTTTTTTTTTCGTGTGTGGCCGTAAAATAATAAGGACTATCTTCTTTCTTTTTTTCTAAAAGAAGAAAAGAATTGGATGTATGCAGCCGTCTTGTTTATTTTTTAACCTTAATGAATGTAATCAATTAATATATATAATTAAGTGTATTACAGTTTACAACACTATAACTTTAAAACTGTATTTTCCATTCGTTTGTTCTGAAATATCTTAAGAGCCTAAATTAAAAAAAAAAAGAAGAAGTCACACAATCTTCCCAGAGCTTCATAAAGACCTTTAGCTTTGTTCTTTCCCGTCTGGAAAGAGTGCAAGCTAGTAAGATGCTCCCTAAGAAATCAATGGAAATTGCCAATAACGGCAGTAGGTTTTGTGCTTCGTAAAGTCTGTAATGCACGCACAGATTTCTAGAATATCTACTGACAGAAATGAGTGTTATTCAATGATTCACTTAATTTATTTTCAGTAATTGCAAGCAAATGTTACAGGGGCGCCATTTGGGCGGGACACGAGGGTTTAATTCCTCCTCCTTTGAGCTTCATAAATACGTATTTTTTAATCAAATGTATAGTAATACACTAATAAAAAAGTGGAAATCTTATGTCGGCGGAGAATCTCCACTCACCCGCCGAGTAAAATGTAAAAGACACTGTTTTTAGCAAAAAACCTACAGTTACGATAGCAGATAGCTACAGAGTTTCAAAAGTTGAAGGTTTGATCTCAAGCGATATGAGTTCCTGGGCGGCATTGAGAGAGATGGAGAGATTTATGTAAGGAGAGAGAGAGGGACGATTTATGTACACAGATTTAGAATTGGGTAAAAATGATCGGACAGCACTCGTATTATGACGAAATTGTGACTTTGTGAAACACAAGATGGGAAGGTTTCGAACTTCGAGGATCACATTAAGCAGTTGTCGAACTAAGGTGGGGAACTCTTTTTAGAGCATCAGATTATTACGACGGCAGAGAAAGATCTTGAGAACTGAGCAATTAAGATTTTTAGAAAAATGAAGTTACCGGGGCGGGTTTCGAACCACTGACTTTGTAGTTATCGAGCCGTAACTTTATCCATTCCGCTATGGAGAACTCTTTGTAGTCGTTCACATACATTTCCTTTGGCTACGTTGAAAGCTAACTTAATGGGATACTCCAAACGATGACTCGGTGAATGCGCCGTTCAGATAGGACGTAAACCCCTTGTAACTTAGTTACAATGTATCGTGGCGGACATAAATCATTGATTTAATTCTCATACTCTGCATTTGTTTCAAAGCAGTTGTCATTACCTGATCAGTCATATCTGTGATTTCGTGTGGAGAAGAAACAAACTTGTGAACCAAAGGTTTAAGAACAACTCAAGTTATTAATATAAACTTTGCCGGAGATTATTCACTTATATCATTATAAAAGAAATACGAAAGACGTTCTGAAACGAAGAAATGTAACATACAACTTTGCAAGCGGAGGCAAAGAAACCTAAAGTAACGAGACTAAGGACTAATCATTTACCATGTAATTTTTGTGGTTCAGAGGTCAAGGCGCTGGACCAGTCATGTGGACAGTGGCGTCGGAAGTATTTTTCAACTGGGGGGGGGCGCAAACTGCTGTCTAGAAAATAGACACGGAAATGTAACTTAGGTAAGATAATACGAATATATGTTTGTAATGTAACAATAATTGGATTTGATTGGTTAATAATAATAATAATATAATGAAGCTGTAAACAGTTTCGTGAGGGTGAAATTTCCATCTATTAGAGGCATCTTAGTTTACATCTTTAGATTAATTAATCCCGTGTCAGTTTTGTGCTGGATTTTCGTCTGGTGTAGAACTTTTCAACCACTGAAATCAGAATTAAAAACACATAAAATTGTAAAATTTGTACTGCTCACAATGACTGTTTGTAAGTACAAATTTTACCATTTTATATACTGGTACAAATTTTTAACTGTATTGGACATGGTCACACGGACACTATTAAAGAATCTTAAAGCTACTTAAATCACTTGGAAATGAGGAAATTAAAATTATATTTTTAAAATCCAGTTCTGGTGTTGCAGTACACTGTAATATTAGAAATTGCTATTTAGAACTACAAACTTTGTAGCACTTTATAGTAGAAAGTAACTTGTACATTATAAAACAGGCTACATAATTAAGTAAAAAATAAGAAAAAATATTTTTTTTACCTACTTGACAGTACCAGAAATGGAAAAATGGATTTTTCACTAAAGACTTCATATAATTTATATAGAAAATTCAATTACACTAATTATCCAGAGTTATTTGTATTTTTTACTACACTTACTTCAGTATATCCAGTTTGTTATTACTGGATATACCAGCACATATAGCTCCTTCAGAAAGTATCTTCTAGGGTTTTATGAGTTGTTTGAGGCTTGGCTGATTGAAACGACGCTGTATTTCATTCAACAAATAGTCAATGATTTCGAAGTACATTTTTCGAAGATCTGATACAGGTTTTAGGGAAGGATTATTAGTCTCCTCGAACCTAATTGGTGTTCTCTTTGATCTTGATGAAGTGGGCACTTTTAAGTGTAGTGTGTCTGCACTTTCCTTTGCTTCCTTATAGATGTTTCCAAATGCACTGTCTGTTTGTAGGTTTCTCAGATTGTTGCTGCTCTTTTAGCTCCAGAAGCAGAAGCTTCGGAATTTTGAAGCACTTTCGCCAGTTGTCCGCAAGGTACCAAATTTCACAAAATTAAATCCCCACATTAAGCGGGTTTGCATATCCAGGCTCCTAACTATGAAAACATTTACGCTCACTCCAACCTCAATCATTTCACGAATTCAACCTGTTTTACGTTTGTTATTAGGACATAATATCGATTGTGATTTATTCTAAAAATTCTTTTATACATTGCAAGAGCTATAACGTCCAAATATTTACTGAGAACTCATAGTCGTATCGGAATAAACAAAAGCGAGTATGGAACAGTAAACTGCTTTCATAAAAGGCAAAAGAAGATGTGCAAAGGCATACAAAACGGTCGAGTGGTTTGGGTCGATACACTACCAATCACATGTTTGTGTGTTCAAACCCGGTAGCAAGTTGTTTCTTTTTTAAGTGTCTTCCTATTTTCATCCGGAGGCTGAAAATATTTCTTTGAGTAACTCATTAAAAACTTCTTTTGTTTCAAATTCGATTAGAACGGAACATTATATGAATTGCGAATCTTAAATCCATAGCTTAAAAAAAAATGAAGTATACTCACTACTCCATTATCCTCTGATTTGTATCGAAAAACTATTTATAAACAGTGGTGACTTCAGAAAATTATCCTCGGGGGGAATTTCAATATGCGGGTGGAGGGCAAACATTGGTAGTCCACATTGAGCGCGATCGAATATATGGTCCTGAAGGCGGAAATTTCTTAGCTCGAGAGGAGTCTCAAATTCTCCCTCAGATCACGTCCTGAAAGCATCATTGCTTAAATGCTTTTCGTAACAAATATAATATTATACTTGTTTCTAGTTCTACATTTTGAATTGGTAAAATCATAACTTATAGAGGATTATGATAAAAGCATAAAAATTACAATACCAATCATGTATAAATTATCCTGTAAGTTACCAACTTTGGGTCAGATTAAAACTCAAATATTTGTTTTCGGATTGCACTTAGAAGTAAGTCCTCTCTATATAATCCTGATTGGAAAGCCATGTATAACTCTAATTAATTAATCAATATTTATACAAATATTTTTTTTACTTTACTATTTTTACTATTCAATATTATATACACTTCATTTCCAAAATCAAAATCTCGAAAATGTTGTACGAGTGCAGATTCGCAAAAAAAAAAAAAAAAATGTTTATTTATCATATATATATTGGTGTCTATTCGAAATTCTATTTAATCGAATACGACAAGAACACAGACAGAAACATCGAGAACAGGTGAAAAAAAAGAAAAAGAAGTGCTGTACCCGGCTGGGACTCGAACTTAGTTCGAATGGTGCTTTAAAAGCCGAACGCCTTAGACCACTCGGCTATGGTAACAACTACTGATTTTAGCAAAGGCTTCGAGTAGTAGTTTTTATTACAGAATAACATTTTCTATTGCCTAAAATTTAAACCTAGTTTACTTTGATATCTATTAATTTGTTTCATGAACACGTTTTCGTTACTTTGATGAATGATGTATGTTGTTGATATAGATTCTATTACATGTTCTTTCGTAAATATTATAGAAAGTATCAGGGTTATTTATGATCTTTCATGGAAATTGACCGGCGCATGCGCAATACACAGACAGTTCAATTGGAAGGCGAGGGAAGGAAACGCTAACACACTGTTAGAATGTTTCCCTCGCAAGCAGTAGTTCCCAACCGAGGGACGGCGGGACGCACTTCCTCCTCCTGGGGTGGCGTAAAGGGTTTACGAAGTCCCTTCGTTGTGTTATATTTCTTGAATGATTATGCACAATATCCAGTCACATCTACACATTTGGAAGTGATAAATCGTAGTATAAATAAACTGTCCTCCACACACAGTGATTGTTGCTTTTCCAAGATTATAAACTGAAACACTTTTTGTTTCAATAGAATATAAAAGTTTCAATGGGAGGGGTTACAACCCCCTCAACCCCCTGGGTCTTTGATATGTCACCGCCTAAACTGTAACTTTCAAGTTAGAATCGAAAAATGGAGACATGTGACCTACTAAATATATTTTTAGTTCATTATACATTTTCATAAATAAAGTATTCACAATTACAGTGACAGTAAATGCTAAATAATTATTGTAAATCTTTGTACTTTCATTTTCCCTCTTTCTTCTCAACCGAGCATGAAAAATGTAAAAATGGGAGGTTAAGAATTTCAAATATTACGTATATTTTAGCGTATTACGAAATTATATTTAATAGAATTCGGCAGGATAACAAACAGAAACGTCAGGAAGAGGTAAAACCAAATTGTACTGTGGTGGGATTCGAACTACTCTTGAATGGTGCCTCAGAAACTCTAGCCGAATGCCTTAGTCCACTCGCCTAATGTGACAAGTTGAAAATATAGTAAGCGTGTTTCATGTTCAATCTTTTGTTACAGTATGAAATTTATTTTGTATTCTCTGAAGTCTAAGCCTATTTTGGCCTGATGTAATAGTCTGTTGAAATTGTTTTATGTTTACCGTATTCTTTGCTTTGACGAATGATGTTGTTAATATAGGTTCTATTACGTATCTGTTCATAAATATTACAACAATTGTCAGGATTATTTATGATCTTTCATGAAAATTGACTGGTGCATGCGCAGTAGAAACAGAAAGATGCACTTTACCGACATTTGTCATACACGCCAGAACGCACATTTCTAACAGGTTCTAAAAATGCCTCGCTCTAAAGGTTGTGGAGAACTGTCTGTTGCTCTGAGAGGAGAAATCATAGGCCGAGCAAAAATGGGACAAACTGTGCCTCAGATTGCTAGAGATCTGGGATGTGACAAGAAAACGGTCAAGAAATGGGTTCAGCGACATGAAGAAGGTGGTGAACGGTTCAGGTCTCGGTCAAGAAGTGGAAGGCCAAAAGTGACAACTGCAGCTCAAGATCAAGCTTTAGTTACAGAAGTAATCAACAGACCTCTACGCCACACGTCAATCCTCTTGGACAAAGCCAGAGAATATAATTGTTCTCACGAAACAATAAGAAGAAGATTATTGGGGGCTGGTCTACACTGTTCAAGACCCGCTAGGAAGACTCTCCTGACTGAAACTCACAAGGCCAGACGAATGGAATGGGCACAGAATAACATAACCCAACCTCAGTCATATTGGGACTTAGTCATCTGGACCGACGACAAGGTTTTCAAGTCTAACCAACAAGGTAGAGTTATATTGTATAGACCGCGCGGAACCAGGTATGCTGAACAAAATATTATCAGAACTTCTTGTTCAGGGCGAATATCAGCACACTTTTGGGGATACATGACGGCTGCTGGTCCTGGAGATTTGGTTGCGGTGCCTGAGAGAATGAACAGCAGTGTTTACATTAATATCCTCGAAAATACGTTGTTACCGTCCTTAGAAAGAAACTTCCCCGAACAGGAAGAATATATATTTATGCATGACAACAGTGCTGTTCACACTTCACGGCAAACACGAGAGTGGCTAAGTGAACATCCAGAGTTAATTTGTATTGAGTGGCCCCCTCTATCCCCAGATCTGAACCCAATTGAACATCTGTGGGCCTACATGGTGCAAGAATGGGAAGAGAGACGTGAAGACAGAGATCAAACGTTTCTTCAAAATCATGTTATGGAACTGTGGCAACATTTTCGTGACACACCGTCGTATTGCTCGAGACTTGTATCTAGTATCCCCTCCAGACTTCAAGAAGTTATTGACTCTGGAGGTGATTACACGAAGTACTAGTGTGTTATTTTTTGTGTAAACATTTATTTAAGTTTCATTTATTTATTATATTTTTTCAAGAGCAATAATTTCGTTCTTCATTCTTTTCCTTTGCTTGGTTACTTATTAGTTTGTTAAAACGTTAAGGAAGAGTAGTATATCTTCAAAAAGTATTTGTGAATTTACTTTGAACGTTTCTAAGAATACATTTACTTTTTTTTCTTACTCTACATCATACCCAATATTACTTTCATTTCAGTTAATTAATAACTTTATTTCACATCTCGGATAAAAGTATTATTGTCATTTTAACGATGTTTTTCCTTTTGATTGTGTAATTTCTAGTTTCATTGAATTATCTCAATTCGAATGAATAAATCACATTTTGTTTATTGTCCCTTCCTTAGCTAGGTTCGAATTCGAGAACAAAGTGGTGTAATTTACGTTCTTTATTCTTCATATTGTGCAGTAATGACAATATTAATTATTTTTCATGAGTCCAGTTGATCAGTGAGAACTTTGACAAACATTAACCTGGTGATTCTTTACGCAATGACAAGCATAAAATACATTTTAGCTGTTCTTTATACTTCACAGCGATGAAACATTCTAACAGTGTGTTAGCGTTTCCTTCCTCGCCTTCCAATTGAACTGTCTGTGTACTGCGCATGCGCCAGTCAATTTCCATGAAAGATCATAAATAACCCTGATACTTTCTATAATATTTACGAAAGAACGTGTAATAGAATCTATATCAACTACATATATCATTCATCAAAGTAACGAAAACGTGTTCATGAAACAAATTAATAGATATCAAAGTAAACTAGGTTTAAATTTTAGGCAATAGAAAATGTTATTCTGTAATAAAAACTACTACTCGAAGCCTTTGCTAAAATCAGTAGTTGTTACCATAGCCGAGTGGTCTAAGGCGTTCGGCTTATAAAGCACCATTCGAACTAAGTTCGAGTCCCAGCCGGGTACAGCACTTCTTTTTCTCTTTTTTTTTCACCTGTTCTCGATGTTTCTGTCTGTGTTCTTGTCGTATTCGATTAAATAGAATTTCGAATAGACACCAATATATATGATAAATAAACATTTTTTTTTTTTTTTTTGCGAATCTGCACTCGTACAATATACATTTTCGAGATTTTGAGTTTGGAAATGAAGTGTATATAATATTGAATAGTAAAAATAGTAAAGTATAAAAAAAATATTTGTATAAATATTGATTAATTAATTAGAGTTATACATGGCTTTCCAATCAGAATTATATAGAGAGGACTTACTTCTAAGTGCAATTCGAAAACAAATATTTGAGTTTTAATCTGACCCAAAGTTGGTAACTTACAGGATAATTTATACATGATTGGTATTGTAATTTTTATGCTTTTATCATAATCCTCTATAAGTTATGATTTTACCAATTCAAAATGTAGAACTAGAAACAAGTATAATAATATATTTGTTACGAAAAGCATTTAAGCAATGATGCTTTCAGGACGTGATCTGAGGGAGAATTTGAGACTCCTCTCGAGCTAAGAAATTTCCGCCTTCAGGACCATATATTCGATCGTGCTCAATGTGGACTACCAATGTTTGCCCTCCACCCGCATATTGAAATTCCCCCCGAGAATAATTTTCTGAAGTTACCACTGTTTATAAATAGTTTTTCGTTACAAATCAGAGGATAATGGAGTAGTGAGTATACTTCATTTTTTTTTTTTTTTTTTTTTAGCTATGGATTTAAGATTCGCAATTCATATAATGTTCCGTTCTAATCGAATTTGAAACAAAAGAAGTTTTCAATGAGTTACTCAAAGAAATATTTTCAGCCTCCGGATGAAAATAGGAAGACACTTAAAAAAGAAACAACTTGCTACCGGGTTTGAACACACAAACATGTGATTGATAGTGGATCGACTCAAACCACTCGACCGTTTTGTATGCCTTTGCACATCTTCTTTTGCCTTTTGTGAAAGCAGTTTACTGTTCCATACTCGCTTTTGTTTATTCCGATACGACTGTGAGTTCTCAGTAAATATTTGGACGTTATAGCTCTTGCAATGTATAAAAGTGTTTTTAGAATAAATCACAATCGATATTATGTCCTAATAACAAACGTAAAACAGGTTGAATTCTTGAAATGATTGAGGTTGGAGTGAGCGTAAATGTTTTCATAGTTAGGAGCCTGGATATGCAAACCCGCTTAACGTGGGGATTTAATTTTGTGAAATTTGGTACAAAAGCTCGTATACTGACTATCAGAAAAAATATCATTCCGAATTTGTTCATTCTTTTTAAATGCCCTTTTAGAATTACTTTTTGATCATCGTTTGGACCACTTGTATTACTGATGATTCTTTTTCGAACGTGATTTGAATTCGTTTGTAGTAAATTGAAATCTGATTAGAGATTTTCGCCTAACACCAGCGAGTAGGACAAACAGGCAACAAATGTTTAGGATTACTTTCGTTGATAGTTTTACAGGGTTCAAGAACAATGTCGGCGTGCAGTGATTTATTTGTGGATTTTGTAGAAGGGGGGAATATTTATGCACGATTGTGTTCCTTATAACAGAACAACTTTAAAGGCAGGTTGGGACAACGTTATTTTTAAACCTACCTACTTTGAAATTATGTTACTAGTCTGATAGGCGGTCCCCAACTTCATTTTTTTCACCTTTTCTAAAAACAATTTTATTATAAATACGGGTAGGAAAGTTTAAAAAGATTTTGTTAGGTAGATTAGATTACTTGCGTTACTTACCTTGCTACTTTTCGCCCTACTGTTTAGGACAAGTGTGCAGCATTAAGAAAAAGCCCAGCAACTGTTGCACAACTTGTTACAACAAAGTGTCACACTCCTACGTAAAACTGTTTTCTTATGACAAGAAATTCTTTAGTCAGTTCTAATTTGGTTTTTGAAGACCAAATTCCTCGCCTGAACAATAAATGCAACAAAAGGTAAGAGTTTACTTTGGGAAGAACAGTGATAGGTGCACATACACTTGAACCTAATTTTATTAAAAGGTTCACTTTGGGTTAAGCTGACTTACCCACTTACGGTATGTTATCTAACACTGTATTTAGAAATTAACAATACTTTCACACTGTACCTGATTTTAGAGTATTGAAGCAATAGGATGTTGGTTTACATCGGATACCGTCTTTTTCCCAGTTGGTTTATTGGTAGCAGCATGATGTCCACTTTTTATCCAACTGATGGCTAAGTTTTCTGCATTGAAAGAAGTGATGTCTGGCCCATTAGCGTTTATGAAAAGAGTCAAGGGTTTTTTACAGATAAGCTGTTTCTAGCTGTAAGTTTAAGTTGGAAAAGCCTCTCTCACACTCTGCAGAAGAAACTGGAAGAACACTGATTCTCAAGTTAACAGTTTGCAGATTTAGCCCAATATTAGAAGTTTTCATCTTATGTTCTCGGAAATCCTGCAGAATTTTGGCTGAATCGTCAGAGGATTTTTTTTTTATATTTCCATTACTTCTTTGTCACCGTATAACATTCCTGCAGGTAATTCTTTTGACCAATTGGATTGTATCAAAACCTGGACCCCACTGAACGTTTCGTTAGTGAAGCTAGACCGTATGTTATCTGCTAGACCCTGAGAGAATTGCAATCTTATTTTCTGGTACTTCTCAAGAGAACTCTCATGGTTTTGCAAGTGGAACCCCACAAAACTGACCAGTTTCTTCAAACTGAAGTTGTAATTCTTCCATGGACATGCCGTCTTTTTCTTTCAACGCTTCCAGAACACATACAGTTGTTTCAATTTTGCTTATTGGCTGTACAAGGGATGCTTACCTCTCCTGTAGAAACAGGCTAAGGACATGTAGAGGTTTCGGCACCTCTACGATCATGGACATTTCATAAACAAAATTCCACTTAGTGAGTTTTACGTACTGGCCCGAAAACATTGCATGCTGCTGATTTTTTTTCTCAAATTTCTAGAAGCTTCTCGAAAATGTTCCACTAGCGCAGGGTAGGATTTCCACAATGCTTCTACGGAACGGTAAAAAGAGCCGAATATCATACTCTTTAGTAATAATATAGAAGCGAATATGTAGTTCTTCTGATATTAATTCGATTTCTCGCCTGTTCTTTGGGGACATTCAGTAAATAATATATAATCTCTCTACAAGTTTTTGAAATGAACCATATCTGAAGACAGCAAGACATAAATGAAGAAAGACAGCACCATTTATTTCGAGTTGCATGTTACTTACGCCATCAGTACAAACTGTTATAAGTCTTTCCCGTAATATCGTTTTGGAAAGATTCATACTTTCACACATTTTAATCACGGAATCACAAATCTTTCTGCCTGTTGCTGCTTGTAACTCAAATAAACCCAAAAATATATTGCTACATACCTCATTAACTACAGTACGAATATACACAATGAGAATATTTTTTAGACACAGTGGAGGATTCGTCCATCATTAGCGCGAAGGATTCATTGGAATTTGCAAGATACTCGGCCAGTTTTTCCTTCACTTTTGTAGCTACAAAGTCAATAATATTTGCACACGTAACATTGGAGTAGAGAACTTGTGCGTTCCATTTATTCTTGCAATTTAGTTAAGATGTAGGTGCGCGGTAAACGACAGATGATTTTGTGCAATAACATAAGCAGTTCTAAATATTGCAGCGTCTTTTTAACACTAATTTCATTCAGAATTTTCCACTTGTCTTCTGCATTTGACATTGAAACCTTTATTTCTTCCCTATCCATTTATTCAGATATTGCAAACATTGTGTGCATTGTGTGCAATAGATTTTTCGTGGTCATAGATTTGATCAAGAAGTTTCTTTGCTTTTGCAGTGTTACAATCTGTCTTAGGCTATACAATCTGTTTTGAAGTACGATAATTCAACTTCATGTTTTTATATATATATATATATATATATATATATATATATATATATATATATAACTCTATGGCCTATGGAACCCGGAGGTTCAATGCCGCGTTCACAAAAGCTCTCCACTGACTTATATCCTTAACTAACTGCATCCAGTTTCTACTCTGTATTCCAATCTCTGCGAGATCCATCTTAATATTGTCCTCCCATCTGCGCCTAGGTCTTCCTAATGGTCGTTTTCCGATTGGTCTTCCAGTCAAGACTTTGAAAGCGTCTCTAGTTTCTTCCATTCTAGCTACATGACCCGCCCATCGAAGCCTCCTAGACTTGACGACCCTAACAATGTTGGGTAAACCATATAAATTATGTAGTTCCTCGTTATGAAGTTTCCGCCATTCCCCATTCCCGTTCCTCTTGGATCTGAATATTCGTCTCAGGATTTTGTTCTCAAATACTTTCAGTCTATGTTCTTCCCTCAGAGTAAGTGACCATGTTTCGCAGCCATACAGGACAACAGGCATGATTATCGTTTTGTATATTTTAAGTTTCAAATTCCTCGACAGAATTCGCGACGACAAGAGATTTTGAACCGAATAGTAACACGAATTCCCTGCTTTTAGTCGACATTTAATTTCTTCGTGAATATGATTTTCCTCTGTTAATATTGATCCTAAATATTTGAAAGTATTCACTTTATCAAAAGTATTATTTAGTATTTTAACGCATCCATAATTTGCTGTATTCCATTCCCGACGCACTTCCATGTATTTAGTTTTCTTTGCATTTACTTCTAAACCCATGTCCCTGCAAGCGTTTAATAAGATCTCTGCATTTCTTTCTATTGTTCTTCTATCATCCCCTATTAAATTTACATCATCAGCATATGCCATAACCTCGTGAATACCGTTCAACTGTAAACCCTGGTTGCTATCTTTGATTGTCCTTATAGCGTATTCCAGAACGAAGTTAAATAATAATGGCGACAACGCATCTCCTTGTTTCAGGCCATTTTCGACGTGAAAGCTCGTGGACAAAATTTTTCCTACCCGGACTTTACTTTGAGATTCATTTAAACATATCTTATCTCGGTATTCCAAGTTCTGCAAGAACGTTGTATAATGTTTCTCTCCTAACTGAGTCGTACGCCTTTCTAAAATCAATAAATAGTTGATGTACCGGGGTATTATATTCCCACTTTTTTTCGAGTATTTGGCGAATGGTAAATATTTGGTCGATAGTTGATCGATTTCGTTTTAATCCGCACTAATAATCTCCAATAATTTCATCTGCGTATGGGGTCAGTCTTGCTAACAGAATATTTGAAATGATTTTATAGGATGTTGACAGAAGAAAAATGCCTCGATAATTATTACAGTCAGTTTTGTCGCCTTTCTTGTGGATTGGAAAAATGATTGATTCATTCCACTCTTGTGGCAATTCTTCCTGGTTCCAGATAAGGAGAATGAGTTTGTGTATCTTGTTCTACAATTTTTCGCCTCCAGCTAAAATTAACTCACCCGGAATTTCATCTACACCCGGAGATTTGTGTTTCTTTAATTTCTTTATAGCGGTTTCTACTTCTATTCGGTTGGGTTCTGGAATATACGGTTCTGCGGTGTGTATCTCCTTTTCTCCACGCACACTAGTTTTTGGTTGCGTGTTAAGCAAATCGTCAAAGAAATCTTTCCATCTATTTAAGATGCTATCCGTGTCAGTGAGAACTGTACCGTCAGATTTCTTTAATATATAAGCACGAGGTTGATAGCCTTTCTTAAATTCGTTGATTCCCTTATACATGTCCCGTATGTTTTTATTTTTACTATTATCTTCAAGTTCCTTAATTTTAGCTTTCAGAAAATCGCGTTTCTTTGTTCTAAAAGTTTTGGAAGTTTCCCGCCTGATATCTGCGAAATTTTGTGTAGTCATTTCATTTGGATTTTTTAGCCAGCGTAATTTTTCCTGTTTTCTCTTCTCTGCTAGTTTTATGCATTCCTGGTCGAACCATGGTTTGTTCCTACGTATTTCCGCGTGTCCCAATTTTTCTTTTGCTGAAATTTTAATGCTATCTCTAATTTCAATCCAGGTATCCTCAACACTAGTGACCTCCGAATCTTCTAAAGCTGAGAATCTATTCGAAACTTCAATCTGGTATTCCTCTCTTACCTGGCTCTCTTCTAATTTCTTTAAATTGAATCTCTCCGTTTTCGGACAATGAATATTACCTTTATTCAACGATAACCTCTCTCGTATTATCGCTGCTACCAGGTAGTGGTCAGTGTCACAATCAGCCCCTCTAAACGACCGGACATCAATTATGCTAGATTGCCTTCTTCTATCTACTAAAACGTGATCAATTTGATTATGTGTTTTACCGTTTGGTGGTGTCCAAGTGTATTTATGAACGTCGCGATGTGGGAATTTTGTACTCTTCACGATTAGGTTTTTGGATGTTGCAAAGTTCACGAGTCTGACACCGTTGTCATTACTTTCCTTATGCAGACTTTCGTTCCCTATAATCGGTTTGAAAATATCCTCTCGTCCTACCTTCGCATTGAAATCTCCTAATAGAATTTTCATATGGTATCGCGGGAGTTGGTCAAATATCCGTTCCACTTCTTCGTAAAAACTGTCTTTTATATCGTCATCCTTATCTTCAGTTGGGGCATGTACTTCCATGCGCAAAAAAAAAATTGCGCGTATACTGTAACTCACGATTTTCCGTATTTATTCCTTTTTCCTTACGTTTATGGGTAAAATTGAGTTATTAGTATGTGGAGATAATAGAGAGCAATCCATCTAAGGAGATATTTCCAAAAAATATAAAAAAATAATAAAAATATAAACAAAAAAGAAAATTATGCTCGGTTTTGTGTATACTGGCAACGATGATTTCTAGGGATTTTTTCAGTAGCACAGCACGATTGCGGAGGGAATTCAGTAGGAGAGTCGAGGAATTGGATCAAGGAACAGGATACTGGACTAAAATGTTGCATTGGTTGGTTAAAACCTAGTGTGTAGATTGCCTGCCAAATATAAATTAGCTTCTGTAACTAAGATGTCGTACGAAAATATAGAATTAAACAGAAAAACTCTTATGTTAAGGTTCGAAGCGATACGCACCATGGTTATGAAGATTATTTCTTTAAATAAAAAAAAAAAACACAACGTAGCCTCTGTGGTTAGGTGGATAGAGTGTCGGACTCGTAGTTATTTTATTACTTTGACACCACATCGAATCCCATCCTATCCTTTTTTGTTTTTTTTTTTTTGTTTTTACAAAACATTATATCTTTCATGTTAATAAGAACCGAAGCAATATACTAAGGACAACTTATTGATATCCAGGATTACAGTATTATTGGTAATAGATATTGTTTTCAGTTCATGTTGTTGTATAGCTTCTCTCACCCTGTTCTCTTGGGAAAATAACAATTTTGTCTCCAACAAAATGTAAAGGATATATACGGACAGAAAAAGACATCTTAGTATCAAACGTGATTTATCGTGATGAAATAGACTAGTTCGCCATTATTAAAAAAAAAGCTAAAGTAAATTAAATTACTGAAGTTGACTTCCCTTTAGCTTTTAGCTAAAAAAAATATTTTTTACTTTATAAGACTATACTTTATGAGGCAAGGTGTGTGATCATACCCACAAATTTAGCTAGGGAGTGAAAGATAATCGTTTATACAAACATTTTACAGGTTTAGGTGCGTGAAACACCAATACACCATGGTCTCGCTTACCCGACCATCCTTTGTTACACATACCGTATGATCCGATATATCATTGCAGAAAGCACCAATCGGCAAGAAGAACTGCAAGTAGTGGTCTCAATCTATTTTTCATGCTCTGGAGTATATCGCCTAGCGCGCCCGTCTACACGTTGACTCATACATCTATCATTCAGTGCAGACACGTATCCAGGTTTTCTATTCGGAGGGGGCCCAACACGAATCCTCGTAAGCACGTAATTCTAATGTTTTAAAAATATCAATATCAATAATAATAATAATAATAATAATAATAATAATAATAATAATAATAATAATAATAATAATAATAATGCAATAGTTCTGTATTTCTCTTAAACGTTTTCCTACTTTTCATTTATAAACCGGTTTACTTTGGAAAGTGCATTATAGCACAAACAAAATGAAACATATTTTCGAGAGAAATGTAACTAAAGAAAACTGTCTGCTACGTATATCACATAACAAAAATAGCAAGAAGACATTGAGTGTATCGTTCTAATATATTAAAGTTAAAAACAGAACGGAAACAAAATGTTAATCCTATTTATTTCCTGTTCTTTAATTCCAAATGGTATAATGGCATTATGGTATGTTCTTAGAATTATAACAAGACAACAGCACATTGCCCAAAGTTTGGACACTGACTATTAGTAAACTGATATAAAAGAATCTCAAAAGGGTAAAAGCATGTTTATTAAAAAGTGCTTGAGTTTCGGAGGGGGACAGCCCTCAGGCCCTCACGCTGGATACGTCCCTGATTCAGTGCAGTGCAGTTATTTGTTATAAAACATTATTATTAGATGTGTAATATGTAAAATTATATCATAAGTTTTACTTTTAACAGGTCTTTTCTTAACACATCCATATTATCCAGCGTTCTGCCTGCCTGTTTATGTCGGATAAGCGAAATTCTACTGTATTTCCAAAGCTAGCATATACATGAACTAGAATTGTATTGTCCTAGAACAGACAATAGTGTGAAATGCTTATATTAAAAGGCTGGAATAAAAAATAAATACTGTTTTGGTAGCGTGAGAACAAATTAAAAACAATTCAATATATTTCCTAGGTATTAGATTATCATCTTATTGTGTCGATATGTATTCTTTTTTTAAACATAGTTTTAAAAGTCATACCATTCTCAATATTCCTAAGGAAATCGAAAGAAAAACTCCTATGTGCCTCTTGTGGCAAAGCGGCTTAAGTGCGTGGTCTGAAACGTTAAGGTATAGATAGAGTACCCGTACTTCAAAAATGCAAATCCGGGACGCTACTAAATTACGAGAATCTTTGAAATGCTTAAAATTGAAAGAAGTGTTGAATACTAATTTACTTTTCTCCATTAGATAGAGTTGTTCAAGCATTACGTTAACACATTTTTATTCCTTTCACTAGACATTCTTCCAAGGGCTCCGATTTCTCTGTATTTTTTTTTCTGGGAGGGCATTCAAATGCAGACGATATATATTAGGATTTTAAGGCAAATTGCATTCAAATTATGCCAAATATTGTATATTCATAAATACAAAGGGGGCCTACATGAGCTTTGGGGGGCCCGGCCCCCTAGGATCGGCGCCCTTGCCTTCTTCCTAGTTAAGCAAACGTAAGCAGATGATTTACTCCCTTCCCCTGGTAAGCAAAATTGTTTTTGTTTCTCAAGATTTGTTGTGTTTCTTGAAATAACAGCAGGAATTTCCAGATTACTTAACCATCTAAATGAATGTTTTCACTTAGAGCCATCCCGTCGATTCGCTTTGCCTAGGACTAAAATAAATTAAGGGTCAATAATGAAAGAGACATGTGGATCGAAGATCTTTCTTTGTTCGAACTTTGATTTTTTCAAATCCATGATGGGAAATTATATTATGTGTACAATTTTCGAAATTAATAGTATACAATCGTAAAAATATCTTACAAAACGATGGTTTATTGCAAAATACTTTGACTCAAAGAATAAATTACAAGTAATAAACTTGTTACTTTTCCTGAAGAGTCTAAGTTTTGAATGAGACAGAGGCTCTTCAGCGTAGTGCTTGGAAAGATTGCCTCACTTGTTCTACCTTCCCGTGACGCAGCCTTGATTCGACTTGATCCTAAACGGATTATTCAGAAGTCGAAGTCGGAAGATGTTTCCCATTTTTCCCAAACACTCTTGGTCGATTACAATCTACCTCACTTGTGAGGGGACAACCCCGTGCCGTAAGCGTCGGTGGACTACCGATAGGCAACTAGCGACATGTCCCCAAAAATTGGTGGTCCCGCAGCCAAAAATTGGTCCCACTTCCGCTTTGAAAATTATACCACTACTGGCAGAGAAGCGACGGAACGCCAACGAACCACAAAATTATTCCCCTAAAATACGTTAAATCGCCTTTGCATTAAGGTGAGTCTACAAACATTTTTAAAAAAAGTAAAAATAAAGTGCCCTGAGCTGGGCGTGAACCACCAACCTTAGGGTTATTAGTTGCGTGTTCCTCCGAATTCGCCACGGAGGCGAGTATGAAGACACAGCTTGTAGAGTGATAAATCGTTGAAGTATTTTTAATATTTCTAATCAGAGTGCTCCATTAACCGTGTATATTTGACGATAACTGTTTGGAATCAGATCAAATGCACTCGTCATGTAATTTTATAACAAAATGGCAAGCGTCTGTTAAGATATAATTTAATGGTTTATTAAATATACTGGAGTGTCAAAACTGGATCTGTGCTAACTATCTTCCAATGTTTCAAATCCAATAGAACGTCTTATCTAACTTGTTATGTCTAAATGCTTTTACACCAACAAACATAAATGCACTGATTACTTTTTATATATTTATTCCACTAAATTCCATATCCCCATGAGAGTATCCAATATAAATCCAAATTCCATTAACTTTTCATGTATCTATTTCCTACTCACAGATTACACTTATCGAAATAACATCAAAGATTCCAAAATACCCACATACATTGTACTCTTATTGAAATCCATCTTAATATGATAATTTGTTTACACAGTCTCATCCCTAGCAACTAACATTCCATATCTGCCTCATTCCCAACACTCTCCCCCTTTCCATAAATTGAGACAAACTTGATTACCACAAAAAAATCACTATTATACCGAACAACTTAACCTAATTCAGATTATAAGAATAACTATGTGGATAACTCACGTAAACTAGTTTCTTTCGAATACACTATTCATAATCACAATTAATTAAGACCATTGCATTTTTATCTAAGATTCTGTTTCACTCAAATCGTTTACAGATCACCATTAGTTCCTTTCTTCTTTTTCTTACCGACCATAATTAATTGATTCATTAAATATTTAATCTGATTCTGCATCTTCACTTGATTCTCAATTATTAACCCAAGTTGATCCTCCATTTTCATTCCACTAATTGCTTTTTCATTTGCACTTCTTCTCTCTTCCACTTCCTGCCCTCTGTAATCCATATTCTTGCCTTCTGATTGTTTGAGAAATTTTGTCTTCCATCTCTTATCATCCAGGTAAGATTTAGTTGCCGATAATTTTGGTTTGGTACCGTTTACTTCTTCTGATGTAGAAGGTGATCTTGGAGAGGAGTCTGTATCCTTAGGGCTTGAAATATACAGTTGAGCCAAATCTCCAAAAAATATGTTAGGTGAACTACTTTTAAGTTCATCTTCGCACGTATTTTCACCATTTGCCTCATCTACAGATATCGTATCCAATCTTATGATGTTAGCCAAAGTATTTAATTCGTCCAGCTGATGTTTATCCGTATTATCGTCCTCTTTAATCGCCTCCATAATTGATATCGGTGGCTTTTGATTATCTTTAGAATATGGAACAGTGCCAGATTGACAAACTCGAGCGAAATGGTTTTTGCGATTGCAATTGATGCATTGTTTTCCCCAAGCTGGACAATTTCCTTTCCTATGTTTTCCTCCACAAAACTTACAATGACGTATGATAGTAGGTAATGCTTCGGTAGATGATGAGACTGCAACTTGTCTTTGGTTCATCCTTCCGTGAAATACCTTGTCCTCTTTCTGATGTATAACATTGCAATATGAATTTGATGACGATTTAAACATTAGCAATTGCTTCTCCGTACTGTCCATTGTTTGTGCTATCTCTATTACTTTTTGGAAAGTGAGATTCTCAGTATTCAATAATTTCCGTCTAATTGCTTCATCACCAATACCAAAAACAAATTGGTCCCTTAAATTATTCTCTAAGCAACATTTATAATCACAGTAAGATGATTGTTTTTTCAGTTCCAGAACAAAGGAAGGTATAGATTGGCATTGTTTCTGTTTAATGGAATGAAATTTATACCTTTCAGAAATAACATTAACTTTTGCAGCATAATGCTCTTTCATAGCTTTTACAATATCCTGATAAGATCTACTGGAGGGTGATTCAGGCCAACAAATATTGCATAACTCTTCGTATGCTTCTGTTCCCATGACTGTAAACAAAGTGGATATTTTCCTATCGTCAGGTATTTGTGCAGCAATGCACATGTGTTCGAATATTTCGATATACGATTGAAGTCTATCATTTTGGATATCCAGCGGTGGAAAACTAGGAATTGCCGACATCTTCACAGCTTTAAGCGTAAATTCTTTGATTCGACTGCGCCAAATGTTAAGATATAATTTAATGGTTTATTAAATATACTGGAGTGTCAAAACTGGATCTGTGCTAACTATCTTCCAATGTTTCAAATCCAATAGAACGTCTTATCTAACTTGTTATGTCTAAATGCTTTTACACCAACAAACATAAATGCACTGATTACTTTTTATATATTTATTCCACTAAATTCCATATCCCCATGAGAGTATCCAATATAAATCCAAATTCCATTAACTTTTCATATCTATTTCCTACTCACAGATTACACTTATCGAAATAACATCAAAGATTCCAAAATACCAACATACATTGTACTCTTATTGAAATCCATCTTAATATGATAATTTGTTTACACAGTCTCATCCCTAGCAACTAACATTCCATATCTGCCTCATTCCCAACAGCGTCTAATTACTTTTTTTCATAGTTCTCCCATATTCACTTGCTAGTGATCGGCGACAGTTGCCAACTAAATTCATACAATTATACGCACCCAACTCAAGATTTTTCACTTCATGATGTAAAGGCAGGAGTTACTCTTGACCCCCGGAGCTCAAGTATTGTCCTTATAATAACAATTCGTCAGGGAAAAGTAATATATAATAATAACCGCATGCACATGACTGGCGATAGTTCGTGTTGGTCCCTTTGCGATTCTCAGTGACAAATCAAAGGACCGGGGATCAAAATGAAGTCCTCGCTGTTACGTGGTGGTAACTTCAATATCCCCGATTATAGATATCTGCTTCGACTCGACGAATCCCTGCCACTAGTGGCACACTAGCGGCAATCCTTCGACGCGTCGCTATATTGACGATCGCCATTTACCAGAAAGTGGGCCACTAGGTGTTGGCGACGTTTACGGCATGGAGAAGCTAATAAACAAACAAACCAATAAATAAATCTAAAACCTTATAAAAATGTTTTCCCAAAATTTACATCTAGCAAAATCATTTGTTGGTATTCCAGAACTGCAAATTCACCTGTATTCATAATTTACTTCTATCGTAGTTTTGATATGAGAATGAGGTGTCTGAAACTATAACACAGGTCATTAAGACTTTTTTTTTTTTTTTTGCTTTAGTCAGATTTAGCAGTTTTACTTAGCAGTTAGTCAATTTGGATCTGTGATTTTAGAGTTTTAGAGATTTCCTTAAATTTTTCATTTCTACAACAGTTGGCAACTAACACCATTAACGTATCTCTTTCGATATTTCCATACGCAATGGCTTGGTCACTCCCAGTATATTTCATACAATGAACTACGGTGTCTTACTCCATTAATCCGAACTACATTTAATATCCAACAACTCTGTACATTTTCTCTTAAATCTGCAAACTTTCTACTAGGTTAAAACTGAGTATTTTCTATTTTCTTCCTTTCTTGCTAAAACTAAAGTGTTCTTTAGACAACCTGAAATGATGACTCTATATTACATTATGTTGCATAGGGCATTTTATGTAGCATATCATTTGACAGTTGGACACTTTCTTCGTATATTGAAAGCAACAGGGATTAAGTCCTTCTACACTTACATGAGAAGTAAACAAACTCTTTTTAATTCGTGGAATTGTGCCAATGCACTAGGTCCAGAGAGTTTTTAATTTAAGATTATTATTATTATTATTATTATTATTATTATTATTATTATTATTATTATTATTATTATTATTATTATTATTTTATTGACTTAGGTTTTCCTGAATATTAAGCAATATTTCACAAAAAGCTGGTATTTTTAAACAAATGTGTTCGATATCAAGTTTTCATAAAGTAGTCACTCTCTCCTATAAATAATTTCAGAGGGGCCGCGGTGGCTCAGTGATAAAGCGTTCACCTTTGGTGCATGGGATCCTTGGTTCGACCCCAGCTCGCACCAAGTGAATTTTGTGGTGGACAAACACCATGTGCATGGGTTTTCTCGGAGTTCTCCCGTTTTCTCCCACTTTCTTCATTCCACCATTTCATTCATTCCTCATCATCACCGTGTCTTTTAGCCTAGTCGGTATAACCGTGGGTCGTAAAACCTAAAGATTTGATCTCAAATAATTCCAACCCAAACAGTTGCAGGAAGTATGTCATTTCGAATAAAACAAACTACTCTATAAAATTCTGAGTATTATTATTTTTTAAATATACAATTCTAGCGGACCTTATTTCTAAATCGAAGGGTAAGAAGACTAAATTCACTCTTATTATTATAGGTTAATTTCAATTGAAGCAGTTAAAATAGTTGGGGAAAAATTAGAAAGCCATACCCTATATTCCAGTGTGCCACAACCGGATAACAGGCACACTGGCGTGCCCAGCAAATTACAAGAATATTTGTCGAGTTTATTTTATTTATTATTATCAACGATTCTTCCATGAATCAGCTGTCTGTATACAGTTAAACAAACAAGTATCACGTTGAGGGAATGAGTGTAATTATTTACTTTAATAGTAATAGAAATGTATATTTTCTTGTATTTTCTACCGGGAATAACTGCATCCGGTCTAGAAAGCTGGGGCTAACAACGAAGGAACCCGATGTGCCAAACACACACCACTCTATAGTCATGAGTGCCACAAGTCCTTTTCTACGTCTTGGCACCCTAAAGGTTGTTGCCTTCAAAGAGAGAGAGAGAGAAATAACTTAAGTCTATTGCACTTCCATGCTTAAATAAATACATTATGTAAATAACTGTTTCGTTTTCTGTTATTATTATTATTATTATTATTATTATTATTATTATTATTATTATTATTATTATTATTATTATTATTATTATTATTATTATAAATTTCTTAGGAAGTTGACTGCCATATGTATGCACACTGCTCTCCCGTGCAGCGCCTCGTGTATGATTTTCCATACATAAACTATATATTCCAAGTTTGTTGTGTTCGTTCTATAGGTGTGTTTGTAATTAGATGCATATGGCGTAGAAGTCAAAATTTAATGTCCACGCTACGTATATGCAAAACCATAGACAAAGAAATTTATGAACAAAGACATTTATGGCGCTAAAACAAAGGGCAAAAATAAAGAATTACTGGCGGATTGTTGCCCGTTGTGCACAGGTATTAACGGTTAACAGTGTTAAATTTAAACACATAGTTTTAATTAAGCACGAATTTAACTTATAGAGTACAGTGCGGAAAGGCTGAGGAGTTTGCTAGGATCGTTACAATATCGAACCCCGTAAAATGTACTGCAAACCTGTCCGCAAGCCTCCCGTAATGTTCAACAGATGTTGTGTATTAATGCTCATTTCAATGCAAACCTATATAGACCTACGCACTTCAATACTCAACGAAGGTGCAGAGACTATTCATGAGTTCCAGTATTAAACTCTCTCACCCAATGTATTCTCCTAACATGTCTCCCAGCGATTACAATATTTTTTGGTATCTCAATCACTTCCTAGTAGGATAGCTTTAACTAGAGACCACTGATTAACCTGGTATTGGATGTTTCACTTTCTTACCTTTGGAGTTGACACTCATGGGTTGGACTTTTACACGCAAATATCTAATATTAACAACGTTTCTTCTAGAATTTCGTAATATTGTATTATTTCTTTGTATTATTCATTAGCTTGGTTCGACTTGTTTAAACACTTTTCTCTTTGCACCTATTCCTTAACGTTGGATAAAAATACACTAGCTCTCACCGGGAATCAAATCCATAACCAATGCACTTGAACCATTTGGCCACAGCAAGGCACATTTAAAAAGAAGTTTCGATTTTCTTAGGAAAATTGTGATTGGGTGTAACATTTAAAAATATATTTAAGATGAAACGCACTGATGAAACGCACTGAATTTTCTCGCTCGAATTTCTTAAACTGACTCGTGTTAGGCTGCAGCTATTGCTGAAACATTTATTTGGGAAATGCGAATAAAATAATGTGTTTTAGAAAACTTTGTTCGAAGCAACTTACGTCCAAAAGTAAAGTACCCATTCGTCATATTTCTGCTAGAAATAACTTATGCCATACATTAGAATTATTAAGGAGATAATTGTATGTGAACTATGAGCAAAAGCGTCTGAGTACTTTCTGAGAAAATCGTTAAAAAAGTCATCCCCAAGAATAAAATATCCCTTGTATATCTTTTCAGGACAAACGAGTTATGCTATTTATGAAATACGAACAAAATTGCCAGAGTAATTATCGACAAAATCGTAGGGTAAAATTTGCTCCGAAAAGTAATATACCACTTCTAGCTTTTTAGGATGATGGAATTATACCATATCGTTAGGTTATTTATGTAACATTTATTTATCAAATATGAACAAAATTGGGTCAGGCGTTAATGGGAAAATCGTCGAAGAGTAGGCTAAACTACCTCTTCTGAATGTTTACAGGACGAACGAGTTTTGTCATATTGTCAGGTTATTAATGATACATTTATTTATAAAATGTGATTGAGAAAATTGTTCAAAAAATGCATCCCATACAGTAAATTACACCTTACGTATTTTTTCAGAGCAATGATTCATACTATATTTGTAAAAATACAAACAAAATCTTTACAGCCGTTTTTCATACAATTTAATGATTTTAAATTTTCATCCTTCAGTAAACTACCCTTATTTTTAGGTGTCGGAGGATATAGAATTCGAAACGATAGTGTTATAAACACAAATCTTCGGGTGTAGATGAAATTCCGGCTGAGTTAATTTTAGCTGGAGGCGAAAAATTGTGGAACAAGATACACAAACTCATTCTCCTTATATGGAACAAGGAATAATTGCCACAAGAGTGGAAAGAATCAATCATTTTTCCAATTTACTAGAAAGGCGACAAAACTGACTGTAATAATTATCGAGGCATTTCTCTTCTATCAACATCCTATAAAATCCTTTCAAATATTCTGTTAGCAAGACTGGCCCCATACGCAGATGAAATTATTGGAGATTATCAGTGCGGATTTAGACGAAATCGATCAACTATTGACCAAATATTTACCATTCGCCAAATACTCGGAAAAAAGTGGGAATACAATACCCCGGTACATCAATTATTTATTGATTTTAGAAAGGCGTACGACTCGGTTAGGAGAGAAACATTATACGTTCTTACAGAACTTCGAATACCGAGAAAGCTAATTAGATTAATTAAGATATGTTTAAATGAATCCCAAAGTAAAGTCCGGGTAGGAAAATTTTGGTCCACGAGCTTTCACGTCGAAAATGGCCTGAAACAAGGAGATGTCATTATTATTTAACTTCGTTCTGGAATACGCTATAAGGAAAAACAAAGATAGCAACCAGGGCCTACAGTTGAACGGTATTGACCAGGTTATGGCATATGCTGATGATGTAAATTTAATAGGGGATGATAGGAGAACAATAGAAAGAAATGCAGAGATCTTATTAAACTCTTGCAGGGACATGGGTTTAGAAGTAAATGCAGAGAAAACTAAATACATGGATGTGCGTCGGGACCGGAATACAGCAAATTATGGATGCGTTAAAATATTAAATAATACTTTTGGTAAAGTGGATAGTTTCAAATATATAGGATCAATATTAAGAGAGGAAAATCATATTCACGAAGAAATTAAATGTCGACTCAAAGCAGGGAATTCGTGTTACTATTCGATTCAAAATCTCTTGTTGTCGCGAATTCTGTCGAGGAATTTGAAGCTTAAAATATACAAAACGATTATTATGCCTGTTGTTCTGTATGGCTGCGAAACATGGTCACTTACTCTGAGGGAAGAACATAGACTGAAAGTATTTGAGAACAAGATCCTGAGACGAATATTCGGACCCAAGAGGAACGGGAATGGGGAATGGCGGAAACTTCATAACGAGGAACTACACAATTTATATGATCTACCCAACATTGTTAGGGTCGTCAAGTCTAGGAGTCTTAGGTGGGCGGGTCATGTAGCTAGAATGGAAGAAAGTAGAAATGCTTTCAAAGTCTTGACTGGAAGACCAATCGGAAAACGAACATTAGGAAGACCTAGGCGCAGATGGGAGGACAATATTAAGATGGATCTCGCAGAGATTGGAATACAAAGTAGAAACTGGATGCAGTTAGCTAAGAATAGAAGTCAGTGGAGAGCTTTTGTGACCGCGGCATTGAACCTCCGGGTTCCATAGGCCATATAGTTAGTTAGTTTTTTTAAAGTGTTATAAAAACTTCATGTCTAGAATTCGGTCCAGATACGTCGAACAGTATGGCCTCTATTTGAATACATGAAAAAGCGTGACGAACCGACAGACGAAGAGATGGACAGACATCAAAATTACTTTTTCGATATGTGGGGGCGTGCAACTTGAATTCATTGAAATCTCGAATTCGATTTTTATCACTATTACTACAATTTCTTCTTTCGTCGTTTGAACGTCAAAACGAATAGGAATACAACGACACGTAAGGTGATAATTTGTAATTCCCAAAATTTAATGAGTTACGTTTAATGTGTTGCCGTGCTAGGAAAAAAGCTTATGCCTGTTTGTTATATCATTTTAATATCAGTTTTTCACGCTACTATATAATGTAGAAATATGGTATGATTATCGTTCATATTCATGCTATCTTTTGGAAATATTCGTTTTCCGCATACATAGATCTGTATAATTTAGCTTCGTTCAACGAAGACATTCCTTACACAGACTTATGATTGCATTTTGAAATCGTGCTTTTGTCGTCGTTAGAATTTAGTAAATATAAGCATAACACTCAAATTAGTTTTTGACTTTTACAGAAAACCAAATTTCTGTAAAAAAAAAAAAAAAGAAGAAAGAAGAAAAGAAAAAGCCCAAAAGAAGAAAACTGCGGCTGACTTAATCCCCACCCTCCTTGTGCAGTGCATAATAAAACGCAAGTGTTATATAAATTATCCCCTACTCTCATTCGTTGCCGCTAGCACAAATTATAAATAAAATTTTTAAAAAAATCATTCCTATAAATCAAAAAGGCCATCTAATCAAAGTACATATTTTTTTAAAAAAATAAAAATTAAAAATAAAGTAATTGTTTTTAAGCACTCAGGTTGTTAACTATATAATTTGCTTGTAGTTTACTTATTGTATATTATTTGTTTAATCATAATACATAATACTCGTAATTTTAATCTCACGTTAAATTCTTAGCCGTAATCGCTCGTAACTTTACAGTGTATTATAAAGATTTATAAATTATTTGTTTTGTTTTTTTTTATTCATTATCTTTACGGCAAGCACTTTTCTCTTCCCCAATATCTTTTCAGCGGCCGGTGAAAACGGGAACTGCTTATATAGTTTATAATGACCTTTCGTGGGTGCTAAGAGCCACAAAGCCAAAGTTTAAAGCAAATGGTTAAAAAAATGTCGTCTGTTAGCAATCCAAAATAAATCGTCCTATTCCCAATAAACCCACAAAGGTCGGTCATAATTTCTTGCAATTGTGGATATGAAAAAAAGAGAGAGAGGGAGAAAGTCAATACTCTAAAAAGAAAAAAAAACACAAGCACACACACACACACACAGACAAACGATAATTTGACATCAGCTTTTTCCTTTCTTCCTTTTTTTCACGACAACAAGCATCATTCGATGTAACGTCATGTCGATATAACAAGGGGTAAACTTGGGAAGACTGTCAAGGTCGCGTATGTTATTTTCCCTGTTCTTGACACACAAATCCGAAGTGAGTTGTCTGCTGTTCAAGAACGGGCAGGTAACATACAAGACCATAAACTGAAAACAATAACTGTTTCCAATAGTACACGTATTCTAATACTGAATAAATACGTCGATTAAAGGATACTATCAATAACTTATTTCCTTATTATACTGTTTCGGTTCTTATTAACATCAAAGTTATACACTTCCAATAATGTTTTGTTAAAAAAATGGGATGGGATAGGATGGGATTCGATGTGGTGTCAAAATAATAAAATATCTACGAGTCCGCCACTCTATCCACCTAACCACAGAGGCTACGTTGTGTTCGTTCTTTTTTCTTAAGAAATAATCTTCATAACCATGGTGCGTATCGCTTCGAACTTTAACATAAGAGTTTTTCTGTTTAATTCTATATTTTCGTACGACATCTTAGTTACAGAAGCTAATTTATATTTGGCAGGTAATCTACACACTAGGTTTTAACCAATAAATGCAACACTTTAGTCCAGTATTCTGTTCCTTGATCCATCTCCTCGACTTCCCTAGTGAATTCCCTCCGCAATCGTGCTGTGCTACAGAAAAAATCCCTAGAAATCATCGTTGCCAGTATACACAAAACCGAGCATAATTTTGTTTTTTGCTTATATTTTTATTATTTTATTATATTTTTTGGAAATATCTCCTTAGATGGATTGCTCTCTATTATCTCCACATACTAATAACTCAATTTTACCCATAAACGTAAGGGAAAAGGAATAAATACGGAAAATCGTGAGTTACAGTATACGCGCATTTTTTTTTGCGCATGGGAGTACATTTAAAACAATAATATCACACCACCGACCCTTAAGAGTAATAAGAGAAAGTCTGTCAGTAACAAATTCAACCCGTTTAATTGCTGGTAATATGCGTTTATGAACGAAAAACCCTGTTCCTAACTGGTGATTTTTATTTCCTTCCCCGTAAAAGAACGTAAAATTTCCGGAATTCTCAGATCCATTTCGTTCCCACCTAACTTCCTGAACTCCTACTACGTCCATCCTGTATTTCTCTAACTCCCTCGTTACGGATTTTAACGCGCCTGCCCTATAAAGACTCCTAATATTCCATGTTCCAAATCTCATGTCCATTTTCTTTCGCTGAGGTCGTGCCAAGTTATCAGTCCTTGTCCGAGGCTTTTGTGAATATTTCTGAACAAGTGCTTTTTTTTACCGGATGAGGTTGTTAGCCCGACCCAAACTCCCAAGCTGGAGGACCACTCCCAGTCGGCTGTCCGCGACTGCTTATTCAGTATATTCGCAGCTAACCTCTATATCTAGAGGCCTTCTCCTCGATCCGCAACCTGAGGACGCGCCGTGCCGTAGTGATAGGAACCCACGTTACACGGATATATATATATATAGATAGATAGATAGATAGATAGATAGATAGATAGATAGATAGATAGATAGATAGATAGATAGATAGATAGATAGATATAATTGCTTCCCGAAGAAAAATCTTACAGCTAGAACCACTGCTTATTCTTGATTTTAAAAAAATGAAAAAAAAGTTTTCAATTATGAGTGAGCAGTCACTGCAGTTGGGGATTGGTAGCTTTTTCGTTGACAAGGACGTTAGAAAGAACAGAAGGAAAAGGATATTAGACTATATTTTAATAAAAGAAAGGCTCCAGACGATGGAAAGGCAAGTAATTCCGGCACACAGTGTAAGAGGCTTTCGTCTGAAGATAGTGCAGAGTCCGAAACTATATTACAGACATCTCATCAGAAAGATGTAAATGATTCGCGGCCTATTGTTAATAAGGTGAGGTTATTTCTGTTCCCAGTGTCTTGTTTCCTTCCATATTTGATCAATAACAATTTGCGAGCTGGAAAATTAAACGACCGTGGCTAGGTACTAAACAAAATACTGATGACATTAGCGTTGTGTGTGCTATATGTGCTTCCGTTCTGGATTCATACGGAAAGAAGACTAGATGTGCAAAATGTATGGTATCGTCATCCGCAAAAAAAAGTTCGCATATACTGTAACTTCCACATTTTCATTAATAACTCAGTTTTCTTAATATATTATCGCTTCTTTGTGCTTTCCTTAACAAAGCAGTGTAGTAATGAATAATTATTTATGATTTTTGAGAAAAAATAAAGCAAAATAAGAAAATTATAAGCAAAAAACTGTGATTGTTATGAAACTTTAGTCTGTCAGATAATTACGCGAAGAATATCCCGAGGGAAATTCACTCCATACAGTGTACAGGTATTAGGAGCACTCACAAATACGTAAAATTGAAGGAACAGAAAATAATGTATTTTTAAAGATGAACATACAATTCACACTTCATGTGAAGTTCCAATATGGGAAATCAATCAATATCTTCAGTTGAAATTACTGAAAAAAAAAACAGAAAATGGATATTTAAAACTCCAAGTGTAAACCTGCGCTTGGAGCGAGTCTATTTCTAATATCAGAACGCGTTAGTTCGTAACATGCCTGCGTGGCCAAGCGGGTTTAGCAATGCTGTTGAAATTCTAAAACCGAAGGGTGGCAGTTCGAGCCTGAGTGCGGAACGCTTTTTTTTTTCAATATAGTGAAATATTTTTTAAAAATATAAATGTCTAGTTTGAAGTGCTTAAAAACACAAGACCAGATGAACAATCACTTTTCAAAGCTCAGTCACATTTATTCACTATGTTCATCAATTAGGCTATATACGAAGACACTAAAATGTGGAACGTTAACGATCCTTATTAACGTTAATACCACATCCGTTATAATGAGAACAGATTTGTGATCTGAATACCAACCTTAAACCATACGTCCAAAATGAAAATTATTCATGTTCTTGATACCTATTGCAACACTCAGTTGTAATATAGAGTGTAAGAGTGCGAAAGAGAGAGATAAAATACTGTATACAGGGTGCGGAAAAATTCCCGGAACGGTCCAATATCTCGCGAAGTATAAATATCACCAAAACAAAAATAACACATGTTAAATAGTTTTAAAGAAGCTATCCAATCACAGAAAACACAATCACCTATCCCTACCTCCTTGGGGACTACGGGGGATAACTTTAAAATTTTAAATGGGAACCCCTATTTCTTATTTTATATGTGGATTCTCCAGAAAAAGTGATAGTGATTTGATCAAAAATTGAAAATAGTGTGTGCGAAGATGAAGTTACATGGAATACAATATCGATAATTGTTTTGCAAAGTAGCTTTATGAAGTAGTTCTTAGTAGTAGGGTTATTTACAACAAAAATAAGCCATTTTTGTCACCATTTGTATTTTCTTGCAAATTAATAAATATGGACAAATGCATTATTTTATGGAAGTTAAAATGTATGAATTCGTTATGTGGGTAAAAAAAAATCACATAAAAATTTTACTCTGCGTGGGAATTGAACTCACGACCTTTCATGCCGCAGTCCCGTACGCTAACCGCATGGCCCAGAGCTCGACACTGAGAAGCCACATTTTCATAAAGATTTGCCGCCTCCATTTTTTATGTGTCGATTCAAGTGCTATCCGTGAAGGCACTGTTTTCAATTTTGGGTCAAATCACTGTTACTTATTCTGAAGAATCCAAATGTGCAACAAAATATGGGGATTTCCATTTAAAATTTTAAAGTTACCCCTCGTGTGGGAATGGAGGGTTGCGTTTGGTATCATTGGATAGATTTGTCAAAACTGTTTAACAGTTGTTATTTTTGTTTTGCTTATCTGTATATTTCGCGAGATATTGGACGGTTCCGGGACTTTCTCCGCACCCTGTATAAGCTTGTATTTTTAATTAAAACAGTTAGTGTAAATCATAATCTGGATTTTTATAAAGTAAATGAAACAATCACATAGAAAATGTATACAGTTTAAAATTGAATTAAATTGCAATTCCAGAATCTGTAACATTATACATTTCTTATTTATTTACATCGAATGTTAACTTATTGTATAGTTTATAGCATGAGTATCAGCTGATATGTAACACAAAATTATCTATAAATTGAATTTAAATAGGAAATGATATAGTTGCTATAAGAACAAGTTTATGAAAATGAACTGTATAATAATGGTTGTATTTGAAACAGAGTTTGCGTAATGGAGTAAATATTTACACCGCCAGCTTTGCAATACTGTGCGGTTTAAATTGTCAATCTCATCAATTTTACTTATTTCGCTTGAATGTTTATGGAATTTAGTATAGCATTATGAAACATTCAACAACTGATCTAGTAGTGAAACATATTTAATAAGATTACCGCACATTACGATAGATTCCGAGATCGCTCCCAGCTTTGCGAGCACTTGATAATATTTTATTATTATATCAGATAAAATATTATGTGGAAGAGCTAAATTAAATTAGAAAATGAAATGAATATTTAACATCCCACTATTACGCCCTTTAGGCGGGAAGGTTCTAGATTGCTGGTCCTCACATAGAGGAGAATTTGTATTAGTAACCAGTTTGGTTCTTTTCTTTATCAAATCTCAATGCACAATTCATATAGTAATGTCGAGCAAGCGATAGCGAGTGAAGGCAGGTTAACCAGGTTGATTGCTTTCTTCATCACCACTCAATTGGTATACGGACCAGTGTTCTAGAATCCTGCTATTTTAGGCTAAGGGAGAAGATAATTAAAGTAAGAAAAATGATATAAGAATTGGTGGAATGAGAAAGTGGAAGGAAAAGGAAATGCTTTGAGAAAAGTCACGGACATAATGTTGTCCACCACAAGCTTACTTGGACGGAATAAAACCAGAGACCGCATGCACCAAAGGTAAGCGCTCTACCAGTGAACCATCGCGCCCCATAAATTAAATAAGAAAGATCAGTAGTAGGCATTTTATAATTGAATATTGTATGTAAGAAACTTATTGTCCATAAAGATTCTTTCTCTTCAAGCTTTTGTAATTGATGTTGCAAATTGTCCGATGCTTTGCAATGCGGGTCAAAGGAATAAATGCATTTTTTCGGGATAGTATCGTCTGCCCCTTGCTGCTATTGGTGGTATAAAAGTAGTGTTGAGTTGATTTTTAGTTTCTTGTTCCTTTTGTTATGTGAATATAGACTAGACCAAAATTTTTTACTGGTGTTCATTTCAGGATCACTCGGTAGCATGTTTTTAGTGGAGGAATGTTACGTGAATATAGATTACACCAAGTCACAAATATTTTGACAAAGATATACATTGTTATTACACAAATAGTTTCTGCTTTTCCTTTTACTGCAAATGTTTGTTTCTAATAGTGATTTTTATTCTTATTGTATCCGTGAATACACATTCAAGACTTTTTTTTAAAAATAAGTTGTTTAATAAGGCACTGAAAAGTGTTGGAGTTTGTAACACTCTAACACTTAAAAACATAATACTGACAAGTAAACCTTACGTTTGGGTGAATCGAGTTGCTGACTGAGACACATATGAAAAAGTAGTACTAAATGTAGCCAGTATTTCAGTGAAGTTTTAGGTGCGAAGCTCCAGGGGTTTAGGAGATACAGCTACCAGAACATCACAAAGAAGTACAGAATAGTCTTCATACAGTTGGAGGTAAACGCTCTGTAAGACCTCTAATAACGACAAAAGATGAATAACAAATATATGGGTACATATTAGGACTAGGAGGAAGTCATATAGTAAGGGTATACCTGACGGCGGCCATCTTGAAATCCGCCATTTTGAATTAAGGTTAAGTTTTTAAAATAGGAATAGGGTCATGTGATACATGATTTAAGGCGCAAATTTAATCAGAAGAACAATGATGACGTTAATTTTGATTTACGCGCAATTGGTAAAAAGTTACAGGGAAATTAAATATTGTTGCAGCATATGTATTAGTCCTTTACCCCACATTGTAAATTTTGTGTTAATGATAATAATTAAATAAAAAGCAGATGGATAAATATTAGGTCTATTGTAAGAGTTGCCTTGATGGCGGCCCTGTTCAAATCCGACATTTTGAATCAGACAATAGTTTTAAACAAAACGCATAACAGTGACACCTTATTAATAGCAATTTTTACCATAAATCCAACGGTATAATCATTTTTGCTTTATCATTAACCAGCACTTGTTATCGCATAAACAAGTTGCTAATTTATGGAAAAATGACCAAAGTGGAATTGAGTCATAATTGAACTTGGGTCTTTCTTCCAGGAAAGTCCTCAATTAGTACAATCAATATGTAGTTCAGAAAAGAGTGCATGACTTGCACAAATGCTCTGCTCACAGTGAGCACACCTGACAAAGGCAATCGAGTTACACTTGACACATTTGTCGTTAACAATTCCGTCAAAGCAGTAGTCGTAAGGAGCGATCCATTTAATTTTGTGCTGGTTAATGATAAAGCAAAAATGGTTATACCGTTGGAGTTATGGTAAAATTTGCTATTAATAAGGTGTCACTGTTATGCGTTTTGTTTAAAACTTTTGTCTGATTGAAAATGGCGGATTTGAACATGGCCGCCATCAAGTCAACTCTTACAATAGACCTAATATTTATCCATCTGCTTTTTATTTAATTATTATCATTAACACAAAATTTACAATGTGGGGTAAAAGGGGACTAATACATATGCTGCAACAATATTTAATTTCCTTGTAACTTTTTACCAATTGCGCGTAAATCAAAATTAACGTCACCATTGTTCTTCTGATTAAATTTGCGCCTTAAATCATGTATCACATGACCCTATTCCTATTTTAAAAACTTAACCTTAATTCAAAATGGCGGATTTCAAGATGGCCGCCGTCAGGTATACCCTTACTATATGACTTCCTCCTAGTCCTAATATGTACCCATATATTTGTTATTCATCTTTTGTCGTTACAAGAGGTCTTACAGAGCTTTTACCTCCAACTGTATGAAGACTATTCTGTACTTCTATGTGATCTTCTGGTAGCTGTATCTCCTAAACCCCTGGAGCTTCGCACCTAAAACTTCACTGAAATACTGACCACATTTAGTACTACTTTTTCATATGTGTCTCAGTCAGCAACTCGATTCACCCAAACGTAAGGTTTACTTGTGAGTGATCCTTAAATGGACACCAATAATTAATTTTGGTCTAGTCTATATTCACGTAACACTTTCAACAGCGAGGCTATATGAAACGTGGGCTTACTAATTAACGTGGAATAAAAATAAAAAAGTCTAGTGGCTAGCGCGAGTGTTTTTGGTTCTTGTAGTCTCGGGTTCGATTCCCGGTAAGGGTCGATTCAGGTTAAATTTTCAGGGGAGTTTATGGGAAAAACGTTAAAAAATATAATTGCAAAAGTCTGATGCCAGCGTTTTGTAAGCTATTGACAAAATAATAGAAAGACAGGAAAGAAATTCTCTTGAGAACTGAAAGTGAACAATGTTTTCGCATTTATGCTTAATTTGCTACTAGCGTGACACATTAAATTGAATATAATATAAATATTAGACACAAAATTCGCTACTTCACGGTTGATAACATGGTAAATGCTAGGTATTGTTAAACATTAAACGTAACACCTCAATTTTATATCAATAAATAACTTAAATAAATAAATAACAAGACAGAACAATACTATTAACCTATATTTGCATAGTATATAAATTAAAAACACGTTGTTTATCATAACGAAAAATGGCTGAACCGTTTGAAATGAATTTTATTAACATAGTTAACACCTACCTCGGACTGGGTTGTTGTCACGCCATTTTTATTGAAATGCGTATCCAAACAGAAGAGAGGGGGTTAAAATGTATGCCAAAAATAGAATCTCTCACGTTTGTGAGATGAAATATGATACATAAATTCCTTATTTAAAACGAGTGTGCACGTGTCCGACCGTGTTTAGAAATTTCGGTACTAAATGGAGAAGAGGGACAATTTGTATCGTTTTTGCTCAATATTTAAGAATGATGACATCGAGATTGAGTCTTGTCTTCACAGCAAAACGGATGAAGCACTTGAAATTATCTTTTAAATATACGGTATTTAGCATTTGGTCCAGTCGGATTCATCAACACATATGTCGTAGGAGGAACAGATGGATATAAACACCTTATTTTAAAATATGTGAGCCCATCTTCCATTGTCCTTAAAAATCCACTTTTGAGGGGGAAATGGGGCAAGTTCCAAATAAGGCGGTCAATATGTAAAAGTGACGTCGTGTTTGTCTGTCCGATCATCACGGGAAATCAAATCAGCCGTTTGAAATAAATATTTGAATACATTTAGTACTTGGAAGAAAATGGTTAGCTGACGTTCACTAGAAACTTGACAAAACTTCGATACAAATTAGAGGATAGTCAGCTATGCCTAAATCTAATATTGTAGGTGGAAGTGAAAACGACGAAAGAAGTAACAGCGGATTAAAATTTAGCATTAGAAGTCATTGAAAACAGAATGTGATGCGCGAAAACGAGAAAAAAAAGAAAAGGAAAAACGTAACGTTGCCGACGACAACACACTGGATGGTGCTTATTGAAAGACCCATAAACGCTATTCATTAGCTCATTCTTCACGGTTTGGATTGCAAGAAATAAAACTATTTCTTCGTGCTAATACGCCTCTCAAAACGAAATGTTATATTTCTGCAAAATTTGTTTTTCTCACATGACTGGATAATTTTTTAAAAAATTCTATTGTGCTGAAGAAAACAAAACCATATGACAAGCATATATCTTTACTACATGTTGTTATTCACTACATCAGCGAGACGTTGTTTGCAATGACACTGATACATTGAGTGGTTTGTTCGAGAAAGTTGCTTGTCTCGATTTTGTTTACTCTTTAGGTTTTTCGTAGAATACATGAAAAAGAAATACATTTTTCGCTTAGATATCCAGGAATCCTGTTTTAACTGATCAGAAAACAGCAATCTACTGGTGAAATGATATGGGGTAATGTGTAGCATTTTGTTTTCATGCCATCGATAGCAGCAAGGGGCACATGAATGACATAAAAAGGGAGTGTGTTGTTATGAACTACTAATATCTTTTTAAAAATATCTACGTGTTACTTCGTAGCTCAGGGGATAAGTGAGAGATTACAATACACAAGTTCGCACGATCGAGTCTTGTCCACTGCTATCGAGTTTTTTCTATTCTCAGCCATTTCTGACTTCTACCCTTTTCACGAGTTGCACGTTGAATGAGCAGCCCTTTTAGTTGAAGCTATTAAACGACATGTGCAGTTGGTTACTCCAAGAGCTAGTAAGATAGTAGTTTTTATTTGCTAAGAGGCAGAAAACACGTTATTTCGATATATGTTGTTTGACTACAAGGGAGCACTTCACAACTGATTACTGAGTGATAAGATCTGTGGTATTCTGTTCAACTTTCCTTTAGGCAATTTTAAACGTAATAGACAATATTTGTCTGACCTTGTCAGTGCCTGAGGCAGAAGAAAAAATCAATGAAAATGTTTTCAACATAACATTTTCGATTTATGTTTATCTCCTATCCGTTTTTGTTACGATTGCCTCCTTTAGAAATATCAGCTCTCTTTTTTTCTTTTTTTTTTTTTTTTGCCCGTATAAGGAAATGCTATTGCGGTTTTCCAACGTTCAATATTTTTGGCAAAATTAACACTTTCAAATAAAGCTAAACAAGCATATGTTTCACAGACAAAACAATATGTAAAGTTCTACTTTCCAGTTAGGCAACATTCCTTCAAAAAATTGCAACTATAGTTTGCATCTCAAGTAATAGGGTAAATGTGCCAGTAGTCGACCATTTAAGGAGATTTTCAACTTTGTTAAAGTATAAAAAAAAATCATTTTTTACTAATAACTTTTACTGCATATGTCATTAGAAAGAACAGTGTTTAAATTTTACGTTTGTGTAGCTCGCATAGGAAATCTTTTATAAATAATTACACAGGAAAAAGAAAATACCAGAAACCCTGAAAAAAACAGTAGTTGGCCTATGAAAACCAAAGGTCAGCCATTACTTTAACCAGTACTCAGCCACACTATAGAATTGACTTTTTTAATGGAATTTTAGAGATCAATTCCTCAGTAGCAAATTAAGGGACAAATATATTGCAAAGAAAAACTACGTGGAAAACAGGCCCGCAACTAGAGGGAGCTAGGGGGCCTGGCCCTCCTAAACTTTTCGTGGCCCCTCCAGACCTCAACACAAAAAACACAATTTAGATATGTGTAAGAGATTTTTAATGACTTGCCCCCCCTAACATATCTATGCCCCCCCCCCAAACCTCTGTGGCTAGAAGCAGGCCTGGTGGAAAATATATTGCGATACAGGAAAAAAAGACTTCTTGTATGATATTTACCATAAACTAAGAAAAATGTGCCTCGGCCTAGACTAGCCTATTTAAAACTAATACATAGGCCTATTTATATTTACATTGATATTTATATTTAGCTATGACATTAACCCTTTAATATGAAGTTCATTAAGCACATTCAGGACACATAAGCACTTGTTTAGCAAGTTCCTCGTACGATAATTCACTGAGGCACGTGCATTTTAAGTGATACCAGTGATCACAAAGTGACACCCAATATATTTAAGTGTATCGTTCTTAATATCACTTATGAATTCTTCTTCAGGCCTTAGACGGCATTTCAACAACTTCTTGCGTCTCGTCTTTTTAACTACTAGTGCTACTTGGCTTGACAGTCCTTTTCTTTTTGTTTGACTTAAAATTTTTCCTTTCTTTTGTATTCTCTCCCTTTTTCATTTTAGACATTCCTCTTCTAGTTTTCTTTTCTTTTCATTCTTTACCATCTGATAATTTCTCCATGCTTGGGAGGATACTGCACTTTGAACTTTTTCTCTGGGCACATGTTTGGTAGTTTTGTTTTTGATTGGAGCTAGCCAGAAAATATGCTAATCAAAGCCAGATGATATGGAAGTATTTTACGAAGGTTTTCTTTGAATTTCTTCTGAGATCATATGGAGTTATTTCTGGCTCTACTGACTGTAGAAACAGAAGCAGACCTTTCACCTTGCGTCGCTTCAGTACAAGATGCCATAACAGATATGTTGTTTTCCTGGTTTGAGTCAGACGTAACGTCTATTTCTGATATCGAAGATATATTTGTAGGCTCTACACGGCCAATTGCTAAAATTTGGTATGTTCCAGGACTAAGATATCGAGCATTTCACTAGCAAGTATCTACTGACAGCAGATCGATCCTCTTCGGACAGAACAATAGCCGTATATGTGTTCATTAGTGTAGAATAAGAAGACTCTTTGGATAGAGTATCCTCAACGCACCTGATTGCAAAAACATCTGACACTGAGTCTATTCCAGTAGATGTCTTTGGACTGGTTGAAAGAAACGCTAAATCACGCGTTCTTAAACTGTTAGACATATTTTCCTCACGCTCACAGTGAGTTAGAATGTAAATATTTATGATTATTCTGTCTTGTTTCGGCAATCAGGCAACTCTAGGAACAGAGCAGATAAGAACAGATAATAATAATAATAATAATAATAATAATAATAATAATAATAATAATAATAATAATAATAATAATAATAATAATAATAGTTGAAGAGCAATTGCAGCCTTGGAATTAAAAACGTGCAGAAACGCGACATTGTGCGGAGTAATTTAAAAAAATAAATCAATTAGATATGGATAACCCTTACTTCCTCATAGCTACCTTAGATTAAAAGACTAAGCTATGATCAGGGTCAAGGGCGTCGATCCTGCTAGGGCCGGGGGGCCCGGGCCCCCAAAGCTTATGTAGGGCGTATGCTTAGGGTAAAATAAATACTCATTACCTGTCCTTTTTAAATTTTAGAGAAATAATTCAGACCAGCCATAAATCCTTAACCTTTTTTCCCTCAGTTCTAGAAAAATACAAGAATTGAAATGGTTACAATACCAGACTGATATTAAAGTACGGGACAAAAATAAACGACCAACATCGTCATAAGTTTTAATGGCATTTTCGATCGTTTAATTTTGTCCCGTACTTTAAAACTGTATTATACTTGTATGATGCAATTAGTGACATCATAACAGTTACTTTTTCATTAAATCGTTAGAAAAGTCTTCTACGTATTAGTTAAGTGTTTTAGTTGTATGTCATGTGTCATTTAAATTGAATGAATGATAAGTGGATGACTACTGGAGTATATGTATCCAGTAGTCGTCCGTTGAAAGTAATGGGGGGCTGACCATTGGAAATTGAAGTGAAGAGTCATTTCCTAATGGCTGACTACCGGAAAACGTTATCAAAAATGCAACTTGTAGTCAGCCCCCCTTATTTCTACGCAATATCTTGTTTTGTATCATAAACCACGAATTTTTAATAAGCTACGATACATTCATGTATAGAAGAAAGCAATAACTCGTACTATTTTACAATAATATAATTTTAACTTAACTTTGAAGTAAAGCTTCTTCCTTATTTTTTATTAACAAAATGCGCACTTTGCTCACTTGCATCAGCAGACCTCAAATGATAATTTTTCTTTTCTGCCACGAGGAGTCACACCAGGCCAGAACAAATGAGGTTGAATACTGGAGCTCTGATTTAAGTTGTAGTTGATTATTTGTTTGATAACAAGCTACTGTATGTTTATTTAATATGCTTTTTACTGAAAAATGGCTGACTACTGGAGACGGCTGACTTTAGGCACACTTACCCTCCTAACTAATTAACTAATTCTATGGCCTATGGAACCCGGAGGTTCAATGTCGCATTCACAAAAGCTCTCCACTGACTTCTATCCTTAGCTAACTGGATCCAGTTTCTACTTTGTATTCCTATTTCTGCGAGATCCATCTTAATATTGTCCTCCCATCTGCGCCTAGGTCTTCCTAATTATAACCTCAAGTAATATGTAAGATAATAATAATAATAATAATAATAATAATAATAATAATAATAATAATAATAATAATAATAATAATATCTTAGTATCAAACTTTAAGCGATTTTTATATGATGCATATATTCATGAAAATAGTCACTACTTGTTATGTACTCATTTGGTGTTCCCCTAGGGTTACTAGGAATTGACATCAGTATCTCTGACTGTGCAGTCCAGTATGCTAACTGTATGACCACAGAGCACGGATCTGACAAAAAACATTTTCATAACGTTTTGCTACCCCTCCTTTTCCCGTATCGATTAAAGTGCCATCCGTGAAGGAATTGTTTTCAATTCTGGGTGAAATCAGTCACTTTTTTCTGGAGAATCGAAATGTCCAATAAGAAATGGGGGTCCCACTTTAAAATTTTAAAGTTACCCCTACCGCCAAAGGGAATGGGGATAGAGGATTTTGTTTGGTATAATTGAACTATACATATAAAGCAGAAACATATATTCTCATTTTGGGCGTGTGTTTTCAATTTGATATTAACTTAGAAATCTATTTGAACTTTGGTAGTGCTAGCATTTACATAGCGTCATCTTCGTATACAAACAGATGGTGAATAAAAGTGACAGAGGTTTGAAAGCTGACAGTTTATCTGATTTTGTTTTTATAACCAATTCAAATGTTAAAAATGTAACGTTGCATTTAGAAAAAATAAAATATCCTTATATTGAAAGAAAACCGGACTGGGAACCGAACCGTCAATCATTACTGTAATTTCAAGCGCCTCGCTAAACCCACTTATTTTCTTCTTAATTTACGTCGCGAAAGGCGGCCCCGAAGTTCACTTACCAAAGTCTATTTTCCCCTTATCAGTACTTTCTGTATATTTCCTACTCGGTTATACATGTTTTACAGTAACCTTGAATGATAGGGACACAAACACAGACACGTCGAGAACATTTAAAATTCCGAAAGTTCTCCCACCGGGAATCAAACCCGGTACGCTGTACACCACAGACACACATGCTAGCCATTAGACCACACAGCCAAGTTATAAAGCAAGCGCGTTTTAACAATTCTACTGGAAATGCACGAGATATGCACTTGTAATACATTGAGTGATTTATTCGAGAGAGGCAAAGCACTTTACTTTGAATTCATTTCTTGGTTTCGTTTCTACTGTGTTTATTCTTTGTATTTTTCGTACACTACTTGAAAAAGCAAATACATTTTTCGCTACGGTGTCCAGAAATACTATTTTAACTGATCATAAAACAGAAATCTTTCGGTGAAATAATATGGGGTAATGTGTGCTATTCTAGTTTCATACCGAGTTCCTTCGTAGCTAAGCGGTTAGCATACGCACCTTTTACGTAAGAGACCCGGTTCGATTCCCGGCGTGAGCTCATGTGGTTCGGATTTCACGCTAATCAGTAGGTAAACGTCTCATATAGCCTCGATGCTGAAGGGGATGTTAAAATCAACTCAACATTATTTTATACCATCAATTGAAGCGAAAGGTAGACGATACTATCCTGTTTAAAACATGCATTTATTTCTTTGGCACATATTACAAAGCATCGGATTATTTGCGACACTTCAAGAAAAAGATTCTTTATGAATATTAAGTCGCTTCAAGCGTTCAAATCACTTTCTAAAAATCCAGATTATGAATTGCAATAACTTTTTACGTTGTAATTAAAATTACAGCATATATTGTTTTCTATCTCTCTCACATACTTTCTCTCTCTCTCTTTCTTTCTCTATATATACACACCTGTATATTACAATAGGTATCAGAACATGAATAATTTTCATTTTGGACGTGTGATTTAAGGTTAGTATTCAAATCAGAAAGTTGTTCCCATTATAACAATGTTAACGTTCCTCATTTTAGCGTCTTCGTATATAAATGATGACAGGGTGAACAAATGTAACAGGCTTTGAAACGTGATAGTTCATCTGATTTTTTTTTCAAGCACTTCAAAGCAGAACTTTATATTTAAAGAAATGTTTCCATATGTTGAAAAAAATCAAAACTGCCGGGTGGCAGATTCGAACTGCCGCCCTCCGATGCTAGACTTTCAAGAACACTACTAAACACGCTTGACCACCGAGACAATTCATGAAAGAATCTGTTGTAATAATGCTCATATATCGCTCCAAGCGCACGTTCACAGCTGAAGTTTTAAATAGTCATTTTCTCCCTATATCAGTAATTTCAACTGAAGATATTGACTGATTTTGCATATTGGAACTGTGCATGAAGTGTGAATTGCATATTAAACGCAGAAATACGTAGTTGACTCTTCAGTTCATGTTTCTGTTCAATAGCTTCACATGTTAGTGAGTGTTTCCTAATACCTGTGTCATTTTCCCTCTTTTTTCCCACGGGATATTCTTCGTGTAATTATTTGACACACTAAGGTTTCATAAGATTAAAGGTTTTTTGCTTATAATTTTCTTATTTTGCTTTATTTTTTCTCTAAAATAATAAATAATTATGCGTTATTACACTGCTTTGTTAAGGAAAGCACAAAGAAGCGATAATATAGTCAGAAAAGCGAGTTATTAATGAAAATGTGGAAGTTACAGTATATGCGAACTTTTTTTTGCGGATGAGGATACAACGGTGAAAATATCTTCCCAGGCTGGGAGTACTAAATTAAACCGAGAGACAGGGAAGTCAAAACTTAGAAGGGGGGAAATTCCCCGGCTTCTCTGGCTACAAATAAATCCCTGTCGGCGTGTGTATGTTGTCTATCGTTTTGCAGAATCCAGGTTGATGTTTCAAACGTCTTTCACTATGGCCCGCACGTCACACAAAGATTAGCATTTTCGCTACTTCCTGCAATGGAAGATCTAATGCATGATTACTGCAATGAATGTATACAGCTTTCGGATGTTGAGTCGAAGTTATCTTCTGTACACCATTCACACGTCCTGACATGATAGCTGCACCATCATGACATTGTTCGTGTATATTTTCTGCATTCAGGTTAGGTTTCGTTAGAATATCTTTGATCGTGAATTCTGTTTCTGATTTTGTACCATGTGGGGTGATCAATTCCATAAATATTTTGTTGGGTTTGATGAATCAGAGTCAATACGGCGCACACAAAGACAACTGTTCTTTCTTTGAAATATCAGTCGTGGAGTCGGTTAGGATTGCATAAAATGGAGACTCTAACTTCTGCTACCAAGTTTTTCTATATTGCATGTCCCATAATCTTTAAAATTTCATTCTTTCAATCAGCACTAAGCCAGTTATCCTGTCGATTAATCCATTGATTAAGAACAGGCACATTCGTTTCTCTTTCATCCAGGAGTGACACCAAATTACCCGTACTATGCAAACGTCCACTGATTGCTTGACCACTGCAAGCTAAATATTTAACACTACTAGTTATTATAAGCTGTGACTATCTTCCTTATTCTTGTTTACAAACTTTGTCTGAAAGGAGTGCTGAAATAGATGTTCTGTTTCTGCACTGATATCTTAACCCTTTCACTACTACTGGGATATATGTGTCCCACGATACATTCTCAGAGAACCCCTGATAATTTACCACATTTTATTGCTTTGAATCGATGTTCCACTGGTAAAGAGATGCCCGCTAATGGTTCACAGAATTCTTATTAACATTATCAAATTGACAGTAGTGGAAGTGAGCGTGAACAATGAAGGTGATAATGGAACAGATGAAAGTGAGGAACAATGTGCTAGTGATAAAGCAGTGGTTGCATGTACCAAATTTCTCAAAAGTAAATCCCCACGTTAAGCGGGTTTGCATATCCAGGCTCCTAACTATAAAAACATTTACGATCACTCCAACCCCAACCATTTCACAGATTCAACCTGTTGTATATAAGTTATTAGGACATAAAATTGAATGTAATTTATACGAAAAAGACTTTTATGCATTGCAAGACCTGTAACTGCCAAATATTCACCACAAACTTATAGTCGTATCGACATAAACAAAAGAAGTGTGGAGCAGGAAACTACTTTACCCAAAAGTCAAAAGGGACGCACTGAAGACATGCGAACTGGTCGAGCGGTTTGGGTCACTAGTCTATCAATTAAAAGTTTATGTGTTCAAACTCTGAAGGGAGTATTCGGTTTTTTAAGTGTGTTCCTATTTTCATCAGAGGACTGACAAGGGAACCTTCCGAAAATGATAGTTGCAGTGAAAGATGTGACCTATGCCAATTGAAAGAGCTGTAACAGAGATGAGCATTCCCAAAAAATTAGCTGCCCATAGCAATAGGTTTAAGAAATATAAGGAGTGGAAGTTCGGGAAACAGCAAGGTTTTACAAGGGGGGGAAGTGCACATTCCGCAAAAAAGAGGGGCACGGCAAAATACAATCTTGACAAGTGATGTATAGAAAGAGACTTGCCACAATAGGGAACAAAGGAAGGCCACCAGTGCGGTTAACAGTGTTGCCAACTGCAATGAAAAGTACATGTTTTGCAAAGAGCACTATATGAATTGAGTGCAATATTCAGTGTCATGTAGAACATAAGATATGACGTGAATAATCAGTGGTACAATCTAACAAAAGAAAATAGAAAAAACAGAAGTACGAAAAATACGGAAAAGACGAAGTTGGCCATAATGCGCCACATTTGATCACGAGCTGTGCATATTAGAATGAACAAAACAAGAAGCACCAACTATGCAGGAAACCAACGTACCTGGAGTCGAAAAGAAAAACGAGTTCCAAAGTTGGCAGCACTGGCCATGAACATCCAGACAATTCTAATATAGTTAGGCCACTCGCTTCACAAAAAAAAAAAAAACTTCTGGCAACAGGCATCACTCGGAATGCATCAATGCTAGAATGATTGAGGCAATGCCAAGTCGGGGAAAATAAAATGGTTGGGTTGAGCCAACAACCTATAATAGAAGTAAACATTATGTCATGGTTGGATCGTATGTGGGAATATACAGGGTGTCCCACCAAACTTTGTGACCTGAAAGATTTAAGAAACGAACAAAAATGTGACGGATTCAGTTGTGCAGGAATGTACCAATGTCAGGGGATGATAAAAGTCTGTGAGAAGCATGTGTCCCCAGGATCCCCTTCATAGGGCCCCAGGAGCCAACTTCAAACTTTCAAATGGAAACAGGGACCGAGTGGTACCTCTCTCGATAGATCATGGAATGTGCAACAACACATATAGGAAACATTTGCTATATGAAGCGTGTTTTTCAAAATGGCCGCCACAAATATATGTTGTGTCTTAACATGGCATCGAACATTGTGATCTCAAATTGCTGCGAAGCGAAAAGAGATGTTGCAAATCCAATTGCACAGGAATGTACACATGTCGAGGGCCAAGAAAACTTTGTAAGAAGCAAGTCCCCAGGGTCCCCATCATAAGGCTCGAGGGGTCAACCGCAACATTTTAAATTGAACAGGAGGCGGATGATATTTCTCTGGATAGATACAACACCGCCTATAAGAAACATTTGCCATATGAAGCACGGGTTTCTAAATGGCCGCCAAAAATGCACGTTGTTCTTGTCACCGAGCAGATATTTTTGGCGGCCATTTTGAAATCCCATATAGTAAATATTTCTGATGTGCGTTGTTGCATATTCCATGATTTATCGAAAGAAATATAACTCGACCGATGGTGCTATTTGAAAGTTTGAAGTTGGCCCCTGGGACCCTATGATGGGGTACTTGGGAGCACTGGCGTCTCACAGAAGTTTCTCGCCCGCTGACATTGGTACATTCCTGCACAACTGAATGTGTCACATTTTTTTTCGCTTTGAAACTATTTCAGTCGCAGAGTTAGGTGGGACACTCTGGATACATCATATAGGCGGTGATAGTACTGCAGACAGCAACACACAGCAGATCAAGCCTTTGATTATGTTTGCTTTCTACTGGTGTGGATATGTGATAGAAAGACCACGAAAGGTTCCGACACCTCTAGAGTACTGTTTCAAGACATTCACAGGCGATCATTGTACCATGTATGACGGATTGGCAGTATTCCGCTGTGCTCACTGCAAATGTATCTTCTGTTTGGACCATTGTCTCATCGAACAATTGCACGTACAATGTGGACGAGCATGTACAAATGATGCGAAGGCTAATGCCTCTTGCCGGAATTTTCTTTTTGTGAAGCGAGTGGCCTAACTATATTAGAATTGTCTGGATTTTCATGGCCAGTGCTGCCAACTTTGGAACTCGTTTTTCTTTTCGACTCTAGGTACGTCGGTTTCCTGCATAGTTGGTGCTTCTTGTTTTGTTCATTCTAATATGCACAGCTCGTGATCAAATGTGGCGCATTATGGCCAACTTCGTCTTTTCCGTATTTTTCGTACTTCTGTTTTTTTCTATTCTCTTTTGTTAGATTGTATCACTGATTATACACGTCATATCTTATGTTCTACATGACACTGAATATTGCACTCAATTCATATAGTGCTCTTTGCAAAACATGTACTTTTCATTGCAGTTGGCAACACTGTTAACCGCACTGGTGGCCTTCCTTTGTTCCCTATTGTGGCAAGTCTCTTTCTATACATCACTTGTCAAGATTGTATTTTGCCGTGCCCCTCTTTTTTGCGGAATGTGCACTTCCCCCCCTTGTAAAACCTTGCTGTTTCCCGAACTTCCACTCCTTATATTTCTTAAACCTATTGCTATGGGCAGCTAATTTTTTGGGAATGCTCATCTCTGTTACAGCTCTTTCAATTGGCATAGGTCACATCTTTCACTGCAACTATCATTTTCGGAAGGTTCCCTTGTGAGAACATTTCTTTAAATAAATCTTTGGTGACTACTTTTCTCTCAAATTCCATTAGAAGGGAACATTATATGAATTCCAAATCTAAAATCCACAGCTGAGAACAAAATATTATGTTCAATATTTCATTATTATCCTTTGATTTGTAATGAAAAAGTAATTATAAGCATTGACGATTTCAGAAGATTCTCCCCCGGTAATGGTCAATATATGAATGAGAGAAAACTGATAAAACATTATTAGTCCACTTTGAGCATGATCGAAGATAACTTATGGCCACGAAGGGGGAAATTTATGTCGACAGAGTCTCAAATTCTCCCACAGGTCATGCCCTGAAATCATCACCGTTTGAAAGGTTTCCTTAACAAATAGAATATTACAATTATTTCTCGTTCTACGTTTTGAAATGGAAAAATCATAATTTTAAAGTGAATTATAATACAATAAGCATAAAGATTTATAGAACTAATGAAATAAATATTCTTGTGTAAGTTATCGATTTCTAATCGGATTAAAACTCGAATATTCATTTGCGTCGCACTTTAAAGTAAATCCTCTCTATATATAGTTCTTACTGGAAAGTATGTTTAACTCCAATTACTTAATCAATATTTTTAATAATATATTTTTATTGTAATACTTCAATGTTGTATACTATTCAATGTTGTATACACTACATTTCCCAAAGCAAAACCTCGCAAATGTATAGTGGACTAGTGAATATTATCAAATAAATTATCATTTTGTTTACGTAAATACTGCATCGCCTCATTTGACACTTCGTACTTTAAATAATAATAATAATAATAATGATAATAATAATAAAATCATAGCCATACCTTTATTAGAATTTCAGGCTTAGTCAATAAATGAATTCAATGTGGTCTCTATTCGAAGTTCTATTTAATTGAATCCGATAGAAATACAAAGAGAAACTTCGAGAACAAGTAAAAGAAAAATGTTACTTTGGTGGGATTGGAAGTAACTTTTAGGAATTCTTTACAATTTACAAACAAATGCTTTAGACAGTTTTTTTCTTTTCTTTAAGTTAACTTATTAAACGAACGTATCTGAGTAACTTGTCTCTATTTTCTACTCGGTTATATACGTTTTACAATCATTTCCGTTAATCTTGAACGACAAGAACACGAATACAAAAACATCTAAGAGAATTAAAGTTCCCACACTGGGAATCGAACCCGGGACCCCATACACATTAGGCACACGTGCTAGCCACTAGACCAGCGGGGAAAGCAAGTGAAATGCATTTTGTAGTATCTGATATTTACACCTATTTTATCCTGCTGTAGTAATGTTTACCGTATTCGTTACTTTGAGGAATGATATATGTTATTCATATAGGTTCTATTACATATTCGTCCGTAAATATTATATAAATTATCAGAATTATTCATGATCTTCCATGGAAATTCACTGGTGCATGCGCAGTAGAAACAGAAGAATACAGTTTACTGATATTAGTCAGAATGCAAATTTCTAACAGGCTATCAGAATTCCTTAATGGAAAGTAATGGTTCCCAACCTGGGGACGCGCAGCTTCCTTCTGAGTATGCATGAAGTAGGAGTAAGGGGGCGAAAGCTACTGGCAGAAATGAATTATGAAATAAATTATTATTATTATTATTATTATTATTTGTCATACCGCTAAATCAATTTCTTCACTGCTTTTTCGTCAAAGCCCAAAACCCAAGCGATCTGAATGAGAGTTTGTTCCACTTTTACTCCACTATAATTTCTCCTCGCAGACTAACAGATAGTTCTCTACAGCCTTTAGAGCTAGGCATTTTGACAACTTGTAGAAATTTGCATTGTGATTCGTATTAGCAATGGCAGTAAAGTGGATCTTTCTGTTTCTACTGTGCATCATCAACATCATTATATCAGAAGTATTCCGCCATTACCAGCGGGTCACTTACCACACCTGAGAAGCTGCCATGCTCCACAATCTTCTGTTAACCTCTCCATCTTCACATACCATTTTTGTGTTTTGATATCGCCAATAGCCTAATTCTGTTTCTATATAGTCTAATTCGTCACCTCCCTCTCTTTCTTGCCACCATACCCTCTAGCACATCCCTCATGATACAGTTCCTTCTTAACCAATATTCCAACCAGTTTCTGTTCCTCTTCTTAATAATATTTTTTCCTTCCATTTCCAACCCTCTCATTCGTTTTCCTCTCGACCCAGCTATTTCTCCGCATTCTTCTCCACGCACATATTTCGAAAGCCTCCAATTGTTTCTCATCATTTCTGCTTAATGTCCATGTTTCTGTCCTATAAATACAGTAAAATACAGTACACACGAAGCATTTTATGAGTCTTTTTTTTAAACTCTAAGGCCCCACAAAATAGTATTTTCATCATCCTAAAGGCTTCTTTACCATTTCTATCCTTGCTTTTATTTCACGTTCGCATGTCATATCACTAATAATACTACTCAGACATCAAAAACTAGAAAACCTGTTTCTTTTTTTCGCTCCTACTTCTATATTTGACACCGATCGCTTCTTTTCAATTACCATAGATTTTGTCTTTCTAACATTTATTTTCATCCCATATTCTTCAGAAGCCTTTCTCAAGTTTTCTACATTTTATTATTTTCTTTTTAGATTCTGCAACAACAATCATATCAACCCCAAACCGTATACACCTCATCATTCTATCTCCTACCGAAATTCCATCTTCATTATGAAAATTCATTTTTGCTACCTCTTCTACATAGCTATTAAATAATGACGGTGAAATATATAATATATGTGCAACTCACCTTTCAATTACACTGTCTGCCTACTGTGCAAGCGCCAGTGAATTTCCATGGAAGATCATGAATAATTCTGATAATTTATATAATATTTACGGACGAATATGTAATAGAACCTATGTGAATAACATATATCATTCCTCAAAGTAACGAATACGGTAAACATTATTACAGCAGGATGAAATAGGTGTAAACTTCAGATACTACAAAAGGCATTTCACTTGCTTTCCCCGCTGGTCTAGTGGCTAGCACGTGTTGTAAGGTGGATGAGGTCCCGGGTACGATTCCCGGTGGGGGAGTTTGGAATTTTAATTATGTTAGATGTTTTTGTATTGTGTTTCTGTCGTTCAAGATTAACGGAAATGATTGTAAAACGTATATAACCGAGCAGAAAATAGAGACAAGTTACTCAGATACGTTCGGTGAATCAGTTAACTTAAAGAAAAGAAACAAAGTGCCTAAGGCATTTGTCTGTAAATTGAAAGGAACTCTTAAAGGTTAGTTCCAGTCCCACCAAGGTAACATTTTTCTTTTACTTGTTCTCGAAGTTTCTCTTTGTATTTCTATCGGATTCGATTAAATTGAACTTCGAATAGAGACCACGTTGTATTCATTTATTGACTAAGCCTGAAATTCTGATAAAGGTATGGCTATGATATTATTATTATTATTATTATTATTATTATTATTATTATTATTATTATTATTATTATTATTATTATTATTATTATTATTATTTAAAGTACGAAGTGTCAAATGTGGCGATGCAGTATTTACGTAAACAAAATGATAATTTATTTGATAATATTCACTAGTCCACTATACATTTGCGAGGTTTTGCTTTGGGAAATGTAGTGTATACAACATTGAATAGTATACAACATTGAAGTATTACAATAAAAATATATTATTAAAAATATTGATTAAGTAATTGGAGTTAAACATAATTTCCAGTAAGAACTATATATAGAGAGGATTTACTTTAAAGTGCGACGCAAATGAATATTCGAGTTTTAATCCGATTAGAAATCGATAACTTACACAAGAATATTTATTTCATTAGTTCTATAAATCTTTATGCTTATTGTATTATAATTCACTTTAAAATTATGATTTTTCCATTTCAAAACGTAGAACGAGAAATAATTGTAATATTCTATTTGTTAAGGAAACCTTTCAAACAATGATGATTTCAGGGCATGACCTGTGGGAGAATTTGAGACTCTGTCGACATAAATTTCCCCCTTCGTGGCCATAAGTTATCTTCGATCATGCTCAAAGTGGATTACCCCTTTGGGGAACTTTTGGTACAATTTGTACCATATGCGTTTTTCATGGTACATTGCGTTATTTCTCTTCTATTTGAGCTTTTTCGTCCGGTTTTTTTCAAGTCCAGAGGCATTGTAGAAGATATTACGTATGGTTTCAGACCTTCCTGCGTCGAGACATAAGAGGTGGTGACGTCATAAGTCTAAAAGTTATATTTTCGTGTAATACTTTTTGGGGGGTTTATGTAAAGTATTTTTGGCGGGCTTATTTTTGCACGTAGAAGATTGAAATTTTGCACAAACATGCAGTCCACCGAGTAGTATTTACCAGATTTTTTTCTGATTTCTGCTTTAAAACAGGGGGGGATCCAGAGGGTCAAAAAGTTGAAAAAAGTGATATTTTTACCCAAAAATCCAGTTTTTCCTTATTTTTCCTCCTTAGATACACGATGGAAACAAGTGAATGGTACCGCCTGAAAGGCAGCTCTATTCTGAAGAGAATGATGTGCGACAAATGGCCCTAGGGTAATTAGGGAAGTGTCAGGGAATTTTTATCAAAATATACTTCTGTATAGGGGAATTTTGGACATTTTCGGTATTATTTTTTGCGGGCTTATTTTTGCACCTAGAAGATTGAAATTGTGCACAGACATTCAGTCCACCAAGTAGTATTTACCAGATTTTTTCAGATTTCTGCGTTAAAACAGGGGGTACAGAAAGGCTAAACGTTGAAAAAGGGAAATTTTACCAAAAATCCCTTTTACGGATTTTCCCGCCTTAGATACATGATGGGGACAAGTGAATGGTATCGCCTGAAAGGCAGTTCTATTCTGAAGAGAATGATGGGCGAAACATGACCCTAGGGTGATTAGGGATGCCTCAGGGAATGTTTAAAAATTTCCCTCTGTATACGGGAATATGGGACATTGTCGGTATAATTTTTTTGGCGGGCTTACTTTTACACCTGGAAAATTGGAATTGTGCATAAACATTCAGCCCACCGAGTAGTATATACCAGATTTTTTCAGATCTCTGCGTTAAAACAGGGGGGTCCAGGGGGGCTAAAGTTGAAAAAAAAAGGATATTTAGACCCAAAAAATCCCGTTTTTCATCATTTTCCCGCCTTAGATACATGATGGAGACACGCGAGTCATACCGCCTGAAAGGCAGTTCTATTCTGAAGAGAATGATGGGGGAAACATGACCCTAGGTAATAAGGGATGTCTCAAGAAATTTTTTACCTGAGATCATGGTGTTTTACGGTAATTTGGGGCATGGTGGGAATTCCTGATAAAATTTCTCCCGCCCTTGGTATTCAAGATAGAAACTTGAAATTTGGCACACACATTCAGTATACCAAGTACTATTTATCAGTTTTTTTTAGATGGCTACGTTCACACAAGGCCTTTCCAGAGCTGCCCAAAGTGCGAGAAAAAAAATTTTCCCTCCAAAATTTTCTCTTTGACATCATTTTTCCCGCTCCTGGTAAATGGTATGAGCATGCAAGTGGTATCATTTGAAAGCCAGCTCCAATTTGAAGAGAATGAGGTATGAACCATGATCCTAGGATAAACAGTGACGATGCAGTAGCTGCTTGACTGAAAGTCTAAAAAATAGCCCAAAAACCCTAGATCCCTTAAGGGCTAATAATGTTTTATCAGTTTTCCCTCATTTATATATTGACCATTACCGGGGGAGAATCTTCTGAAATCGTCAATGCTTATAATTACTTTTTCATTACAAATCAAAGGATAATAATGACATATTGAACATAATATTTTGTTCTCAGCTGTGGATTTTAGATTTGCAATTCATATAATATTCCCTTCTAATGGAATTTGAGAGAAAAGTAGTTGCCAAAGATTTATTTAAAGAAATATTCTCAGTCCTCTGATGAAAATAGGAACACACTTAAAAAAAACGAATACTCCCTTCAGTGTTTGAACACATAAACTTCTAATTGATAGACTAGTGACCCAAACCGCTCGACCAGTTCGCATGTCTTCAGTGCGTCTCTTTTGACTTTTGGGTAAAGTAGTTTCCTGCTCCACACTTCTTTTTGTTTATGTCGATACGACTATAAGTTTGTGGTGAATATTTAGCGGTTACAGGTCTTGCAATGCATAAAAGTCTTTTTCGTATAAATTATGTTCAATTTTATGTCCTAATAATTTATATACAACAGGTTGAATCTGTGAAATGATTGGGGTTGGAGTGATCGTAAATGTTTTCATAGTTGGGAGTCTCGATATGCAAACCCGCTCAACGTGGGGATTAACTTTTGAGAAATTTGGTACTGTAATTTGGAAAAGGATTCCGAAATATAAAATATTTGTAATCATAAATACTACCCAATTTTTTTTCTGGCAATATACATTTCATAATTGAAAATACAAGATGATCATTCATGTCAATACCACTGGGGCATATGGGTCCCACGTAAAAATATCAGAGGGATACATAATGTCCCACCCTTCTCACAGCGAAAAACGAAACGGTGGAAAATGTTTTATATATATATTTATATGTTTGAAAACAACTTAAAATAACCATATATTAATGTTTCTCACTCCGAAAAAATAATGGTACTGAAAGGATTAAACGAACGGAACGACAATAGAGTTCGCATTTTTCATATGCTCTAAATTATTAATCCTACCTTATACATTTTTCCTCCCCACTATAAAACTTACTGCACTCTGCATATTGTTTGCAAAAACATTAATTTAACTTTATAGAAAATGTACTTAGTTCCTAAATGTCCTGTTACTCATTTAAACTTATATTTTTTAAAGTTTAAAATCTCGCTCGACGACTCGTTTCATATTGCAGACTTATGATTACTTAAGCAACAATGTTTTGAGAATCTACACCAATGGAAATAAAGAGAATTTTCAATTCTTTTTCCTAACTCTTTCTGTCTAACATGGGGGCAGAAAAAGCGCCCGGTCTCTTCTTTGAAAAAAGATGAATCTGGAATAGAGAATTTTTTTCACATTACTATAAAAAGCAAAATTTAGTTCATATAATCAGTGTTGTGTGATGTTTCTACAGTCTGAAAGTGAGGGGGCAAAAAGGGTATCTTGCCCCCTTTAAAAATTCCAGGAGGGGCAGCTGCCCCCTTTCCCCTCGGATCCGGCGCCCCTGCATGTGGAGATTTGTGGTTCGAATCCACGTCGGGCATTTTTTTACTTTAGGATTTTTGATGGCGATTGATCGACGAAGACACAGTTTTATTATATTCAGGTATTTGAATACTCGGATGTTCCAGTACTGGGACTATCAAATCTTAATGAACAATAATATTAATTATAATAAACTAATAATAATTATTATTATCTCATAGAAGATTAAAAGCTAGGAACTAATTATCGCTCAGTTCATACCATTACAACCAGAAACTTGACATTTGGCAAGAATATTTTGGTTTTGTTTAATGTTGCCCACGAGAAGAGGAATTTTTCATCTCGTTTCTAAAACAAACAACAAAAATGAGAACTAACATTTCACATTCGAGACGGCACAAGGCTAACTGAAATTATCGTCTGGCTTTGGAGATGAGAATCGAGACGAGACGAAAAGTATCGTAAACATTTCTCGTTTTGTCTAGATTCTCGAAATAGTGTATGTCAATTCTTTAAGTAAGAATTGTTCAGTACACTGAATCTTCTAGGCGTTTTGTTACCTTGTATTTCAGAGCTCCTTGAATTATGGTCTGTGTAGGTATTTTTGTACCATAGCGTTTATAATTACCTCTGCATACCCTAAAAACTAGTCTAATATATGCCTTGTTGTTCAGTGATATTCAGTTATTGTTATTACAGTTATTTTTCTTAAAACATACAATAGAATACTTTCTACATGAAACTTTAGTGGTAAGCTTTTGTTTAATATGTGGGTAGTTGCAGAGGTGTGTCTTGAAGTTACGGAACCCCTTCTCCGAAAGCCCCACGTTTAAGTAAGTTTTGCCAAATTTTAGGGTAACTTTAAATCTTTTAATAGCATTATTTATTATTATTATTATTATTATTATTATTATTATTATTATTATTATTATTATTATTATTATTATTATTATTATTATTACTGAAGTGCTGTTAAATTAATGGTTCACCCTGTTTCAACCAACTCCCGCTTAGTGGGCATTGTGCTGAACAAACACCCTGTGTGTAGGTTTGCTCCGGGTTCCGCATCCTCTCACTTTTTTATTCCAATATGTCTTTCATTCTCATCATGAACGTTTTCTGTAGCTTAGCCGGCATAACCATTACTTAAAAACAAATTTTCTTACCTGTCTTGTGAGTTCTGTATCCCTACTTTGTACATGAAATTTACCTCGAAACTTTCTGTTTTATCATTTAGCTAGTTGTAGGGACGTATGCAGAGGGCGTGTCCTGATGGTCCTGACACCTCTCCAATCCCGGCTATTTTGTAACATCTGCCTGACGCTACGTTCGATTTTACAGATTTTAATACAATCTGACCTCAAACAGAATGTCATCTATATTATTATTATTATTATTATTATTATTATTATTATTATTATTATTATTATTATTATTATTATTATTATTATTATTATTATTATTACTGTATATTTGAGACTTCAATAGTGCGTTCTATTCCAATGCAAATATGCATACTGAAGTTAAGAAAAATAAAAGGGAATTTTCTGTATCCTCTATAAGCACGAATTCCCTAATTAGGGATACTTTGAAAAGAAAAGAGGAGGGGAAAGAAGGTGTCAGCTACTGGAGAGTATGAAAATCGAACTTTCGGATGCCTTAACAGAAATTAAGTAGGATTTGTCTTCATCACGATACATAGTAACACCCTTTCTTTGGGTAAAACACATTGGATTATGTACGCGTTTTATCGATATTTTAACAAAATATACAAACAAATCTTAAAAAGAATAGTTCCTATTTACCAATTTTTGTTGAACGAATATATGGAACGTGTTGAACATGGCGAAAGAAAATATTATTATTTCCAGTTAAAGTGGAAGAACTTAATAATAATTCCACAATGACGTTTCAGACAAATTTATAACTCATACTAGGCCTGAAGGATGACCCGTTTGTATTCATGAATTGTTTGCGAAACACGCAAAGTTTTCAGACAGTAGAAATCGAGATTGTAGACTGTGAAGTCATGTTAGTTTTTCCCTTGTGAAGGAAGTCGTTTCAATTCTAAATTGTAAGAACGAGAGAAATTGACTATTTTTCATGTTATTATACATCAGAAATATCTACATTCTAAATAATATTTTTTCTGAATATTCTCGTAGAAACTCGAACCGCGGACCCCTAACTCACGAAACGAATACTCAAGCCATTGCCCTAAGACCGTTCTTCTAAGTAGAAGTCAAGAAACGCTCGTCTATGTAGCAAATTGCAAACGTTTATTATTCCTATATTTTATTAACGATGAAACACTGACTTCGGTCGAGAGAATTCAAGTTTAAATTTTAAAAAAGACCGAAAGTATCTCCGTAACTTATCTCTATTATATTCGGTTATTCTCGTTTTACAGGTATTTCCAGTAACCTTGAACTATAGCGACACGAACACAGACACATCGAGGACATGTAATATTTCAAAGGCTCTTCCACCAGGAATCGAAATTGAGACTCCGCCTACTGAACTATCTAATGGGTTGGGTGCCTGGTTCGTTCCCAAGGCTAGTAAGCTTGAGACGGAAACATCGTGCTCGTGAGTTTTCTCGGGACACTCCCACTTTCTCATTCCACCAATTCGTCCATCATAATTCACTTGTTTTAATCAGTCTTCCTCAACCTAACAGGCATAGTCGTTGGACATAAACGAAAAGTTTTCATTTTCAAGCTCTAAACCCAAACCAATCCAAGCCGAAACACATTTGTATTTTCTATTGCTCATTAACGTGTTTTCACAAAACACACACATATATATAAAAAACATGGGGAATCGTAATTCCATTCAAAAGTGAAATAGCAGACTCATAATACCTTAACCTAAAACGAAACAACTACATATCGTTTGAAACTTTTCCAAAATATGGACGGATATTCCAAAAAGTGCCAATCAGAGTTAGAGTGGGTCAGTGGGTCGGTGGGTCAATGAATCAAGTGGATCGAGTTTTCTGAGTGTCAGTTGGTTGTGGGTCAACAGCAACCTAAAAACTCGTTTCTTATTGGTTGCAATTTGCGATTGCCCAAACCAGGCCCGCAACCAGAAGGGGGCTAGAAGGCCTGACTCCATAAACTTTTCGTGGTATCTCTAGACCACAACACAGAAAACACAATTTAGGTATGTGTAAGAGAATTTTTAATCACTTGTTCCTCTCTAACATATTCATTGCCCATCTAAACCTCTGTTGCTGGTTGCGAGCCTGGTCCAAACCTGGTGTATGTATCATGTTGTAATAGAAGAAAATTGTCACTGTGTTGGGGTTGAAGAAGAAAATTGAAGAAGCAGTTGAGCTTAAATTTATATCGTGGCAGTCAAGGTGGCACAAAAGGAGACTTCCGGGGCTTCTAATCTGTTCCTACTACTACTACTACTTCTTCTTCTTCTTCTTCTTCTTATACAGTGGAATCGTATTGCAAAACTCCACACGTAACGTAAGTAAATCACTTTTTTGAGTGTTATTATTTTTATAAAAATAGAAAAATCCTTGGACCTGGTTTGAACCCACGCTAAAATCAATTATAATTACTAGTGCACTACGCTAGCACGCACGGCAACGAAGACCGCCAGTAACAGTTATTTGATTTCTGCTGTATTTATATATGCTACGTGGCGAGAATCTGATAACTGCAACTAACCAACTCCTGTGAGTAGAGTCGAGCGTGATTTAAAAATATGCTTCTGAACACTGATGAATTTTCTACGTTTTACTTTCGAGGCCTCCATTTCCCTTTTTCATTTGTTTCTCCTTACTTACATGAGATGAGTATCTCTAGGTGAAAAAAGAACATGAGCTATTCTTGGATATTGATATTTGTCATTGTAATAATAGCAATAGGACTTACACTACTATTTGGCTTTCGAGACCATGAGTTTTTAGAGGAGCAAACTGCAAGAAAAAATACATTTTTGAATCACTGTAATATATATATATAATATAAAAAATGAATTATTATATAAAAAATGAAGTAACTATGTGTGCCTAATCATTACGGTCAAATTGCAGCCAAATAAAATGAATTTTGATATATAGTTAGGCCTTGATTCAAACTTGGATGTTATCATATTTGCTTTCATCATAATAATATCCTAAGATATAGTGGGGATACGAATTTTTGTGAAAAAAATTGAGTATCTTGCAAGTCGTTCAACTTATTGAGCTGAAATTCAGTATTTATCTCTTTATTGAAAATAAACAGAACGTCTCCTAGCATTTTTTTAAACTTCTCCTTTATATAGAGGGGCGGCACTTTCTATATATGGTAAAGTGATAGTGGGTTAGTTTGTACAAATAATCGAAAACAATCGATATTAGTTGAAACACAAACAATACAGTGCTTCGCATCATATCTCCATATATGCTTACCATCAGAGGTGGATCCAGGACGCACTTCTGCGGGGGCGATGGGTTGTAATACTGTTAGTTAGTGCTATTTTTAAGAGCTCCGAACTCTGGGTTTTATTTATGTAAAAAAAAAGAAAGTTTCCTCTTCTGAGGGGCGATCGCTCCCTGGATCCGCCCCTGCTTACCATGCGCTTTCTACTATAATAATTGCAGAAGCTTGTTTATTATATGGAGCGCTTAAAACACAGGTCAATCAACCTATAAAGTTGTGAGAAAAATAGACATGAAATTTGTAATACCAGCTTCTGTACGTTGGACTACTGACCTTGAATTGGGACTTTAAAAATTTCACCCATTTTTCAACTGAGAAGTTTCGATAATTCAACAAGGAAACAATTATACCATGATAATTTAATTGAAATTGATCGTAATTTTACCCATAACAAACACTTTACAATTTTATATCGTAAAGGTCAGATTCATCGTTATCGTAACAGAACGGTGTTTGAGTGATAGACGGTAGAAATTCAAACTTCGATTAGTTAGAATTTCACAACCTGATTGTATTACAAGTGTAAACTCTTTAGTCGGTAAAGAGGCCGTGGATCATGTCAGAGTTGACGACGATGTGTTTTGGTGGGTCAGTGGTTCATGGTGGATGGTGCGTTGGAGTGGGCCATAGTGGGTGGTCGGTCTTGGGTCACGGTGGGTGCTGGGTCAGTGGGTTGTGGGTCAAGGTTTCATTGACCCACACATACCTAGGTTAACTGTTTTGGGTTCGGTTTAAACTTAAAACAGAACGCGTCCATTTATTTCAGAAAACGAACAGTAATTTGGTTCAGTTTTGCTTGAAAATAGACACTATATCGCAATTTTTTAGAATATCCGTATATATTTCGGAAAAATTCCAAACGATATGTAATGGTTTCGTTTTAGGTTATATTATGAATCTGCTGTTTTATTTATGAATGGAATTACGATTCCCCATGTTTTTCTATATATATATATATATATATATATATATATATATATATATGTGTGTGTGTGTGTGTGTGTGTGTGTGTGTGTGTGTGTGTGTGTGTTTTGTGAAAACACGTTAGTAGAAAATACAAATGTATTTCGGTTCGGATTGGTACGCGCCTTTGGTGTGGGAGACCCGGGTTCGATTCTCGGCGGGAGCTCATGTGGTTCGGATTCCACGTTAATCAGTAGGTCCACGTCTCATATAGCCTCGCTGCTGAACGGGACGCTAAGCTAAAATCAACTTAACTCGGTTCGGATTGGTTTGGGTTTAGAGCTTGAAAATGAAACCTTTACGTTTAATGTCCAACTATTATGTCTGTTAGGTTGAGGAAGACTGATTAAAACAAGTGAATTATGATGGACGAATTGGTGGAATGAGAAAGTGGGAGTGTCCCGAGAAAACTCACGAGCACGATGTGTCCGTCTGAAGCTTACTAGCTGTGGGAGCGAAGCTTGTGGGAACGAACCAGGCATCCCAACCATCAGATAGTTCAGTAGGCGGAGTCTCAATTTCGATTCCCGGTGGGAGAGCCTTTGAAACATTACATGTCCTCGATGTATCTGTGTTCGTGTCCCTGTCGTTCAAGGTTACTGGAAATACCTGTAAAACGAGAATAACCGAATATAATAGAGATAAGTTATGGAGATACTTTCGGTCTTTTTTAAAATTTAAACTTGAATTCCCTCGACCGAAATCAGTGTTTCATCGTTAACCCTTAAGGGATCCGATGGTACAATTTGTACCATACGGGTGTTTCATGGTACATTGCGTTATAACTCTTCTTTTTGAGCTTTTTCGTCCGTTTTTTATTTTTATTTTTTTGTTTCTCAATTCCAGAGGCATTGTAGAAGACCTTACGTATGGTATCACACCTTCCTGCGTCTAGACATAGGAGGTGATGACGTCATAATTTTAAAATATATATTTTCTCCTATTAAGCATAAGTTCATTATTTTTGGCGGCCTTATTTTTGCACGTAGAAGATTAAAATTTTGCACAAACATTCAGCCCACCAAGTAGTATTTACCAGATTTTTTCAGATTTCTGCCTTAAAACAGGGGGGATCTATAGGGGCAAAGAGTTTTAAAAAGGGAATATTCTTACCAAAAAATCTCTTTGTTCGAGATTTTCTCGCCTTAGATACACGATGGAGACAAGTGAGTCCCACCGTCTGAAAGGCAGTTCTATGCTGAAGAGAATGATGGGCAAAACATGACCCTAGGGTAATTAGGGATGTCTCAGGGAATTTTTATCAAAAAATACTTCTGTATAGGGAGATATGATACATTGTCGGTATATTTTTTTGGCGGGCTTACTTTTGTACCTAGAAGATTGAAATTGTGCATAAACATTCAGCCCACTTAATAGTATTTATAAGATTTTCTTCAGATCTCTGCATTTAAACAAGGGGATGCAGAGGGGCAAAAGGTTGAAAAAAGGGATACTTAGACCAAAACAATCCATTTGTTCGGGATTTTCCCGTCTTAGATACATGATGGAGACACGTGAATCATACCGTCTGAAAGGCAGTTCTATTCTCAAGACAATGATGGGCGAAACATGGCACTAGGTAATTAGGGATGTCTCAGGAAATGTTTTACCTGAGATCATGGTGTTTTGTGAAAAGTTGGGGCATTGTGGGGATTCTTTATAAAATCTCTCCCGCCCTTAGTATTCAAGGTAGAAACTTGAAATTTGGCACACACATTCAATGTACCAAGTACTATTTATCAGATTTTTTGAGATCTCTACGTACGCACAGGGCTGTTCCAGAGGGGCCCAAAGTGTGAAAAAAAGTTCCCTCCAAAGCATTCCTTTTGACACAAACTTTTCCCTCCTCTGGTATACGATATGGACATACAAGTGGTACCATTTGAAAGCCAGCTTTATTTTAAAGAGAATGAGGTATGAACCATGATCCTAGGATAAATAGTGACGATGCAGTAGCTGCTTGACTAAAAGTCTAAAAATACCTAAAAAACCCGGATCCCTTAAGGGTTAATGAAATATTGGAACCATAAACGTTTGCAATTTGCTACAAAGACGAGGGTTTTTTGACTCCTACATAGAAGAACGGTCTTAGGGCAGTGGCTTGAGAATTCGTTTCGTTAGTTAGGAGTCCGCGGTTCGAGTCTCTACGAGGATATTCAGAAAAAATTATTATTTAGAATGTAGATATTTCTCACGTATAACATGAAAAATAGTCAATTTCTCTCGTTCTTACAATTTAGAATTGAAACGATTTCTTTCACAAGGAAAAGACTAACAACATGACATTACAGTCTACAATCTCGATTTCTACTGTCTGAAAACTTTGCGTGTTTCGCAAACAATTCATGAATACAAACGGGTCATCCTTTAGGCCTACGTCACTGTGGAATTGTTATTAAGTTCTTCCACTTTAACTAGAAAAAATATTTTCTTTCGCCATGTTCAACACGTTCCATATATTCGTTCAACAAAAATTGGTAAATAGGAACTATTCTTTTTAACATTTGTTTGTATATTTTGTTAAAATATCAATATAACGCATACATAATCCAATGTCTTTTACCCAAAGAAAGGGTGTTACTATGTATCGTGATGAAGACAAATCCTACTTAATTTCTGTTAAGGCATCCGAAAGTTCGATTTTCATACTCTCCAGTAGCTGACACCTTCTTTTCCACACTCTTTTCTTTTCAAAGTGTCAGGACCATCAGGACATACCCTGGGCATACGTCTCTACAACTAGCTAAATGTTAAAACAGAAAGTTTCGAGGTAAATTTCATGTACAAAGTAGGGATACAGAACTCACAAGACAGGTAAGAAAATTTGTTTTTAAGTAATGGTTATGCCGGCTAAGCTACAGAAGACGTTCATGATGAGGATGAAAGACATATTGGAATAAAAAAGTGAGAGGATGCGGAACCCGGAGAGAACCTACACACAGGGTGTTTCTTCAGCACAATGCCCACTAGGCGCGAGCTGGGTGGAACAGGGTGAACCATTAAATTAACAACACTTCAGTAATAATAATAATAATAATAATGGTATTAAAAGTTTTAAAGTTACCCTAAAATTTGGCAAAACTTACTTAAACGTGGGGCTTTCGGAGAAGGGGTTCCGTACCTTCAAGACACATCTCTGCAACTACCAACATATTAAACAAAAGCTTACCACTAAAGTTTCATGTAGAAAGTGTTCTATTGTATGTTTTAAGAAAAATAACTGTAATAACAATAACTGAATATCACTGAACAACAAGGCATATAATAAACTAATGTTTAGGATATGCAGAGGTAATTATAAACGCTTTGCTACAAAAATATCTACACAGACCATAATTCAATGAGCTCTGAAATACAGGGTGACAAAATGCCTAGAAGATTCAGTGTACTGAGCAATTCTTACTTAAAGAATGGACATAGACTATTTCGAGATTCGAGACAAGACGAGAAATGTTTACGATACTATTCGTTTCGTCTCGATTCTCATCTCCAAAGAGAGACGATAATTTCAGTTAGCCTTGTCCCGTCTCGAATGTAAAATGTTAATTCTCATTTGTTTTGTTGTTTTAGAAACGGAATGGAAAAATTCCTCTTCTCGTGGACCACATTAACCAAAACCAAAATATACTTGCCAAATGTCACGTTTCTGCTTGCAACGTTATAACCTGAGCGATAATTAGCTCCTAGCTTTTAATGTTCTACGAGATAATAATTATAATTACTAGTTTGTTATTATTACTATTATTTATAAAGATTTGATAGTTAAAGTATTGAAACATCCGAGTATTCAAATATCTGAATATAATAAAACGTGTGTCATCTTCGATCAATTGCCATCAAAATCCTATAGTGAAAAAAATGCCCGACGTGGATTCGAACCACGAATCTTCACATGACTGGTCCAGCATTTGGCCATTGAACCACGATCACTACGCGGTAAATGATTCGTCTTTAGTCTCGTTACTTTAGGTTTATTTGCCTTCGCTTGCAAAGTTGTACGGTATATTATATTTCTTCGTTTCAAAACGTGTCTCGTATTTCTTTGATGATGATATAAGTGAATAATCTTCGGCAAAGTTTATATTAATAACTTGAGATGCTTAGAGTTAATAATAATAAACTATCTTTGTGTCTTTTTGAAAAATGAAATGAAATGAAATCTTTGAGTTTTACGTCCCACGATTATGCCGGTTAGGCTAAAGGAGACGGTGATGATGAGAAATGAATGAAATGGTGGAATGAGGAAAATGCAAGAAAACGGGAGAACCCCGAGAAAACGCACGAGCACATTGTTTGTCCACCACAAAGTCCACACGGCTTCGTCTTTGAATGTCGGTTGTATTTGAATGGTGTCCATGAGCTACAAAGAATTCAGATTCACACTTTTCAGACTTAACCTTATCATCCCTTGCACGCATTAAAAAAAGGGGGGATTCACTTTGGAAGTTTAGTAGAGCGTTCACCTCTGGTGCTTGGGGTCCCGGGTTCGATCCCAGCCCCGCCAAGTGAACTTTGTGGTGGACAAACACCGTGTGTGTGGGTTTTCTCGTTTCCTGCCACTTTCTTCATTCCACCATTTCATTCATCACTCATTATCACCGTCCCCTTTAGCCTAACCGGCATAAACGTGGGACGTAAATCTCAAAGATTTCATTTCATTTTCATTTTTTCACTTTGGAAGTTCTCAAAAAACGTACACAACTTTTTTGTATTCTTGCTTATAAAATGTACAGACACGTGCAAGTAAAACACAAATCCTAACTACTGTAGCAGAACGACATTCACATTATCACAGCCATTAGCAGAACAGTGAACACAGACAACAAATGCTACCTTCTCTTCTTCCTTTTGTTTTTTTTTTTTTTTTTTTTGACTGGGCCAAGGTCATAGAGTTACACATACACGGGAGTAACTGCATGCAGCACAGCATAATGCATGCATAAATTCCCCATTGCTTTGCCATGGAACGCCCATGAAGCTAGATATAAAAAAATGAAATCTTTGAGTTTTACGTCCCACGGTTATGCCGGTTAGGCTAAAGGAGACGGTGATGATGAGTAATGAATGAAATGGTGGAATGAAGAAAGTGGGAGGAAACGGGAGAACCCCGAGAAAACCCACGCAACCGGTGTTTGTCCACCACAAAGTTCACTTGGCGGGGGCTGGGATCGAACCCGGGACCCCAAGCACCAGAGGTGAACGCTCTACCACTGAGCCACCGCGGCCCCGAAGCTAGATATAGTATGTGATACCGAAGTAACTAGCATACATGAAGTCCCTTTATTTTGCTATGGCAGCGTTCCTAGCTCCATGTGAGACGCCGAAGAGATTGTTGTTATTATAGGTAATAAGTATTATGCTATGCACGTTACAAGCGCTGCGCAGAACGGCTTCTTGCACTGACCGGGACATTTCGGCAACCGTGCGGAACACCGGGATTACATACTGAAACCGAAACTCTTCCGGTCAAACCGGAACGTATGGCAAGCCTAGTCTTAGATGACATATCGATGTTCGAAAGTGGTGGGTGAAAATGCTACAGAACTTTCTTGGTTACCTTTTTAGAATATTGAAACTGCAGAAACAATGCGGAACATGCATTACAATGAACAACGATTTTGCAGAAATATCATAGATGTTGGTTTTCTTGTAGGAGCTTTAAAGGTAAGCTCATAACTTCTCAGCTCATCCTCGTGAATTTCCAATTTATACCTACTGAATTATACTTAATCTTACAATATAGCAAGAATATTCTGTAATTCTCACCTACTTTCAAGATATTTCGCATAAAATCTGGAATTTTGTTGATTGTGAAAAAACATTCAGAATGAAATAAAAAGTAAAATTCCTTACTTTTGAAAAAATCAATTCCGTTTATTTCCTATTCTTTGCTTTACAATTTCTAGGTTTTGTATATGATAGGACGCATCAATCTTCCGTGTGTCTTTTTTTTTTTTTTTTTTTTAAAGAAAAACTCACATTACAAATAATAAATTTAAGCACAGAAATCCTCGAATCCTGCTGTTTCGTTCACACAGAAAGCAAAAAATCACTTCTCATGAATCATTGACTTCCCTATTTGTAAGTAAATATACAGAAATGATAAGTTTCAGGCAATTTACATTTCTGGTTCTAAGATTTACAATCTAAAAGCACTATTAAATGAAAGATGTAGTGACATAGACTTCTTGAAAAAAACTTGCCCAACACATTACTTTAACACGTTTCCGTCGGCAGTGTAAAACTGAGTTTCATAGACAGTAGACAGTAGACAGTAGACAGTAGTGACATAGACTTCTTGAAAAAAAACTTGCCCAAACACATTACTTTAACACGTTTCAGTCGGCAGTGCTTGATGAGTCACCGTGTGTCTCGTTGACGGTTTGTCCGTCGATGTAAGTAATGTTAAGAATCTATACAAACGAAAATACCTTAAACGCACAGAGGTAATACAATACATAGAACGACACCGCACAGAAATGAAATATCGAACGAGCCACTGGTGACTCGTAACGCAGGAACGTGTAAGGCAATACCCTGACAACCGACCATAAGAATTCTAAACACCTTGGCAGTAAATAAAGATCTCAATTGGAACAAGAAAATCACCATTTCTTTGATTTAATTCCGAATGTAAGTAAGAAAGTAGAGCTTTCTAACGAGAGGCAGGAAGCCAGTTATTTATGAACAAACTTGTGCCCAACACGAAGGAGTTCGTTGCCAAGAGTTTAAGCCACAATTCGTAACTTGAAACAATGCCTGTTGCCTACACAAACAGAGATGGAGTGGGTCAGTGGGTCGGTGCGTCAGTGGGTCAAGTGGGTCAAGTTTTCTAGTTCAGTGGGTCGTGGGTCAACATCATGTGACCCACTGTGACCCACCACCCACCATGACGCATTGTAACCCACCACCCACCGTGACCCATTGCGACCCACCACCCACCATGATCCACTGCGACCCACCAACCACCGTGACCCATTGACCGACCACCCACCATGACCTACTGCGACCCACCACCCACCGACTCAGTATGATCTACCGACCCTCTCTGCTCACTGCATTGTAGACAGTATCTTTTGAGGACTGATAAATTTGTCTCCGTTTTACTTTCAAGACCTTCATTTCCCTTTCTTTTCCACTTGTTTCTGTCTACTTACCTGAGGTGAGTATATCTAACCAAGTGAAAAAAGAACTTCAGGGACTTTTGGATATTGATATTTTTAATAGTAATAATAGCAATAGGACTTAGACTACTACTTGGCTTTCGAGACCTGTGAGTTTTTAGAGGTAACTACTGGAAAAAATACATTTTTGAATCACTGTAATATATAAATTATTATATAAAAAAATTGAATGTAACTATGTGTGCCTGATCATCACGGTCAAATTCCAAAGTCAAATGAAATTACTTTTGGTATATAGTTAGGCCTTAATCCAAATTTGGATGTTATATTGCTTTTATTATAATGCATAATATCCTAAGGAGGTAGTGAGGAACCGAATGTTTGCGAAAAAACTGAGTATCTCGCAAGCCGTTAAACTTACAGAGATGAAATTCAGTGTATTAACTCTTTATTGAAAATAAACAGTGTGTGTCCTAGCATTTTTTAAAGTTCTCCTTTATATGGGGGGGGGGGCACTTTCTATATATGGAAAAATTGGTAGTGAGTTGGTTTGTAAAAATGATCGATGTTATTTAAGAAAAAAATTAGAAACAAAAAATACAGTGCTTGGCTTCATATATCCATTGCTTTCTGCTATAATAATTGCTGAAGCCTATGTTTATTATTTGGAGCGCTTAAAGCACAGGGCAATCAACCCAATAGGCATAAAATTTGTACTGTAAGCTTAATTACACGGAAATTTGAAGTTTGGATTGTACGCATAATTGTATGGAAAATTTTACACTTTCTTTCCCTTTACGTTGGTCTACTTACTTTGATTTGGAATTTTGAAATTTCATCCTTTTTTCCACTGAAAAGTATTGATAATTCAACAAGGAAATAATTATACTATGATAATTTAATTGAAATTCATCGTAATTTGGCACATGGAAAACAGCAGTGTGGTAATTGAAGTTGAAGAAGGATGGAAATTCCCATTCAACTCTGAACACTTTCCAGGAACCTCGTTCCCTTTCGCTTTCTAGACGGGGGAGGGAGCTTGGTAATGGTATCAAACCTTCATTACAAAAATTAAATTTATAAACAAATAAGAAATCATCAGTTTTTCAGGCTTTAGTTGATAATTTATTCACAAGATTCCCTATCAAAGGCGTGGTAGATGAAGTTTCTGTTCTACATGGGTCGACATTGCCAACTGACATAGTCGATATGGAAAATTTCATTACATAGGCAGGCCTACATGTGAAAAAATAGTGGAATTTTCTGTTTCTGAAATTGATAAATTCGCACAGGTTTCTTTTAAATTTCTTGTTACATTTTAAATATAGGAAAGGAAATATTTATTCTCTACGAAGTCGATGTATGTTCCGTGCTCTTTACACACACACATACACACGCACACACATACACACAGAGAGAGAAACACTATATTTTTACTTCCCAACTTGATATATTAGAAAATTTTCTGGTTTCGGAAAACTAATTGGAAAATAATAATATGTTGCTGTCTAACTTTCTTCTGCAGGAATTAAATTTTATAGCTGAATGTGCAGTTAAGTATAGTGGAAAATTTTCCACCAAACATCACTATACATAATATCCAAAATTGTCCGGATTAGGAAAAGGTTTTTCCCTTGTTTCTACATCGTGATGAAAATTTTCCGATCCATGAAAATTCCTGTCACTTGTTTCTACAGAGCAATAAAACTTTCCGATGCACATAAAGTTGTTTTACTTTTTGCTTCAAAATGATGAAAATTTTGCGACTCTTTTCTATACAAGACAGAAAATATTTCGATTCATGAAAAATTGTTTAACTTGTTCCTACATAGTATGGAAAATTTTCTCAGACATGAAAATTTTCAGATTCTTTAATCGATATTTCCCTTTTTAAGATTTCTATACATGATTTCAATCAATTTTATGAATACTGAGGAACTCTTACTTCATCACTGATATTTGTTAACAACGGAAAATTTTCCGGAAAAATAGGGAAGAAAATTTTCCACCTCACATCATGGCTAAACAACGATGTAGGAAAGTAGTGTGACGCCGGATTCAAAATATGGTTACATTGCTCTTTATTGAAGGAATTGAAAAAGGCTATTTTGGATTAATGTACATTTACAGGACGGTTTTCTCTTTTAGCTTATCATGAGCTGGTAACAGAGAACGGAACTACGCAAAACCTCGAAGGTGATTGTGGTTGTTTTACTGCGCAAAATTCATAGGATGATTACTTATGCTTGGTTACTAACAGCATGAACAATTACAATTTTGTCAACGTGACCCCGCATTTGCGGAAATTTAGGTTAATAGTTAAGAATCTCTGGACCAGTCATAGATAAATGTGGATAATTCTGGAAATCCTGTTATTGAAATCTTCCGGCGGTAACAGTCACGCCATCCACGTGTGTGCTGGATCGCGTCATAATTTTGGGTGCGGTTACTTGCTAATAGCCAATCAGAATGCATAGAGCAACAAGTTTCCATATTTGTGAATCTGACGACCAGGATGTGATGACTGATGTGAGGTTTGGGAGTGGCCCTTGCAAAATAATAAAAAGGGACCTCAAGATCTAGATTATTATTCTTCGGGCGGCAACGACGTAGTGACTAGGAGCATAGTAACTCAGACATTCGGGACACCAAGTTGCAAGGTGTAACAAGACTTCTATACAAGGTATGTACATGCACAATTGCTATTTTGAGTTCAAGTAATAATATGTCAATCAGCACTACAAAATGATTCATCAGTCGATAGTAAAACTCTCACGACTAAGACTAAAAGTCGCATACTCGTAATTCATTTTCCATCTTTGCTAACTCAAATACTTGAATGTCCAATCAGTTATTCAATTCATGTTAATGTAGTCGAAAATCAATGAAGAGGCAGATATCAAATTACTTTTGTAAAATACCTAAATTAAATGTTGATGTATACTACCATTTTAGTTGTATAATAAACTAAATAACTTCAATTATATGTTGTCATTTCCCCTAGGTTAATCCACTTTTCCCATTAAAATCATGGTGTAATTTAATTATAAAACTTTTGTGACATCCACTAACTTATAGTGCGAGCAGATCTCATCTTTGTGTGGAAATTACAAGCTAAATACTTAAAATGGAGATTGCCCTTTGTCACAAATGGGGGCTCGTCCAAAGCCTTTTCTTCCTTTTTCATTTTTCGGGACGAAAAATTTTGTAGTGCTGCTATGACATCCTTCTTTTTTTTCTGTTTTGTTTTATGTTTTGTTCTGGTATATTGTTCATAGTGCATTATAATTTAAGTAAATTATGTAACTTGTTGTAATTTTACCAATGTATTACTGTGGATTATAATGGCAATTAGTGATTGATTATATTACTCATAGTGAAATACCCCCTTATATATTCTTCTTTCCTTCGATTAGAGAAAACGAAAATTTTAAGTAAAAATTCAAAATGTCTTTCCATTGGTTCCCCTTTTTCAAACCTAAAAAATCTCCGCCGAAGTTTCATGCTTGGTATATTACAAAATCGGGAGAGGCAAATTGCAAATATTGTAGGAAATCTCTTGTTCAGAAAACTGCGCTCACGAAGACCTTGCGTTCCGAGTTATGTCCTATGGCAAAGGAAGCAACCGATTTGCCAGTGCAACAGGCTAGTTTGCCAGTAGCTAGTTCGCCTACTTCTCTTGAATCGCGGATAAATCATCCACAGCAGTATAGTTTACCAGATCCTGTGGATAGGCAACCGATAACGAAAACGCAGCGTTATAAGGAAAATTTAGCTAAGTTTGAAGATACTTGTAATAAAATGTCATCCTTGACTCCTTTGGACAGTACACAATATAAACCAGTGGTCGCGAAACGAACAATTTTTCTTAAGCCAGAACAACTGACTAACCCTTCTAATGAAGATACAGTTAGTTCTTCCGAAGAATCCCCTGGTATTATGACGAGTGATTTTGAGTTTGATCCTAGGTTTGCGTCAACACCTTTAAAGACCGAAGAACAGCAGCATGTAGTTGCTTCAGAAGCAGTCAAGGATGAAGTTTATTTTCCATTTGATATACCACCTCATGTGGGCGAACCCTTGAAAAGTAAACTCCCAGAAAATTCACAACCTGAATCAAGTAAATATGATTCAGAAGACGAAATTAAACAATTGGCAAAGAAGGAGCTCTATCAGGAAAAGACTGCACGTGACGTACTAACACCGAGTCCTTTCTCATATGAGTCAAGTGAAGAATTCAAAGATTTTGCAAATGACAAACCTTGTATTGAAAATCTAAGTTTTCCTAAATATCCGCAAATTGCTTCTCACCCTCCTCAAGTGAAATATTCTTCCACTGCCGATAATGCACTTGCACTATTGTTATATGAGAATATTAGGCAAGAAATATTAGATAATCACGATATGAAGACTCCCTCAGAGGATTCATTACAATTGGACGAGAATAAATCTATAAAAGTTAATTCACCCTCTCCGAAAGAACCCCAAGTTACAGAAAATAGGCAAAACCTTAATGAAACGATTGCACAGGAAGAAACTGATAATCAAGTAGCGACTGTCCCGGTATTGAAATTGCCAAAATTTAAAGGAAACCCTAACGAATCGGTTACTAAATTCCTTGATGAATATCAGACCATAGCCCGTGCCTTAAACTGGGATGACCGGGAGCAGCATATATATTTAGTGGCCTGTCTTGAAAATTCAGCTCTTGATTGGTTTTTATGTCATAAAGATGCCATCCAACAGTTACAGTTTCGGGAATTAAAGCAAATGATTTCTCGAGCATTTCCTGATGATTTGTATAAAGGTCAGCTTGAACAAAAGTTGAAGAGAAAACGACTCCCTCCTCGTTTTCCACCTGATAACTTCGCGTATACTTTAATCCGGGATTGGAAATTCGTGAGACCTGAAATTGGAGAAAGAGAGTTATTACGCCTACTATATAAGACATTGCCTTCTAACTATGTCCAAGCCTTAGTCTTAAAAGAAGTATCGACCATAGATCAAGCTATCCATGTGCTGCGGTTATTGTACTTAGCTGACGTTTATACTGAATCTCATCGGGAAATGAAGAAAAAATGTAGAGAATTAAGACCGCATCATGTAAAACCTTATATGGGTGCTAAAAGCAATTCGTTTGTTAAAAGAATGTGGACATATAGACGTGAAATCGGGAGAGATGGTAGGCCAATTGAAGTTAAAAGAGCTCGAACGAATTTGTGTGATCACAGATTGCCCACGATACCAATTCGAATTTTTAATAAAAAAGTAGATGCATTATTAGACAGTGGTTCACAAGTCTCTGTTTTGGCTGAAGAAATGATCCCTCAAAATTTTCCAATTGCTAAGCGAATGCGTGCCACTATTCGTTTGCGCACATTAGGGGATAAGTTAACTGAACCACTCCCAGTGGTTAGGTTAAGTTTCCAAGTTGGAACTTATGGTCGAAGATCGCGTCGATTATGGTTAAATGTGGCTTTAGTTAAACAGTCTCAATTAGACGAGAAAATGGTTTAGGAATAGATTTCATTCAGCGTTATACGTATGGCATTGGGTTACAGTCCATTCTCATTAAAGGTAATCAAAGACATCCTAACATGAAGTTTTATGTTCAGTATTTGCCAAGTCGTAAAGAGCAAACAGTACTTAATTTATCGCATGTTCAGTTTTACAACAAAAATGGTAACTCTAGGACGAATATCAAAGTTAGCTCAACATCAGTATCACTTACGAATATTGACGCACCTCAAAGTAGTTTAGAACTCCATGATTCAATCTCCCTTTCTGAAGACGCACATTGTGATTCCCAATCTGAGGACGAATGTCCTATATTGAAAATCAACTGTATTGAGCAGCAAACATCTCGTAACTTGATCACAACTGCCGAGCGCATGCGAATACCTGCCGGGAAAGTTGGTTTAGTGCAAGTTAAACCAAGTTATCCTATAACTGGAAATCATTATGTTGAACCGAATGATGTTTTGCATCGAACATACTCATGCTTAATACCACCTACGATGTATGAAGAAAATGGATATGCTAGACTGCCTGTGTTTAATTTGAGTAAGCGGGACGTCACTATTCCAGATGCTCAAATCATAGGACATTTAGAGGAATGTGTTCCTACACCAGAGGCAAGAGTGAACATGGTTAAGGCCAGCTCACCTTCCACTGAGAAAACAAAGGAATCGAATTCTAAAGTACAACACGATATTGGTAAAGAAATTGATATTTCTTCGGACTTGTCCCCCGAAGATCGAAAGAGAGTAGTAGATCTATTAACTGAACTTCAAGATATTTTAGCGTGGACAATTGACGATATGACCGTCACGCATGAATATGAACACTCCATTGAATTAATTTCCAACATTCCGGTATCTTCACCTCCTTATAGAGAGACCTTAGAGACTAAGAGAGCCATGCAGGAAGAAATAGACAGATTGCTCAAACAAAACATCATATTTCCTTGTAGATCCCCTTATGCGTCTCCGGTCCTATTGGTCAATAAGAAAGATAATACTAAGAGATTGGTAGTGGACTTCAGAAAATTAAATTCTATAATATCTCCAGACTGTTATGCTCTTCCGTTAATCAACGATTTGATAGATCTATTCGCAAATATTCAATTTGTAAGCTCCATGGATTTGAGATCAGGATTTTTCCAAATCCCCTTAAGGGAAGAGGACAAATTGAAAACAGCCTTCATCTGTTCAGCGGGCCTCTTTGCTTTCCATGTTACCCCACAGGGACTATCCACTTCCCCCGCAGCATTTCAAAGAATGATCGATAAAGTATTTGCCGGTTTGAAATTCGATATCATGGCATGCTATATGGACGATTTGATTGTGTTTGGAAAATCAATAGACGAGAAGCTAGATAGACTTAGAAAAGTATTCACTCGGTTGCGGGAAGCTAACTTAAAATTAAATCCATCAAAGTCCCACTTCATGTATTCTGAACTACCTATTTTAGGATTTGTCGTAGGACGCGACGGAATAAAAATAGACCCTAACTGAGTCGAGGCTATTGCTAACTTCCCCGAACCAAAAACAGTTCGTGATGTTCGCAGCTTTGTCGGGATGGCTAGTTATAATCGAAGGTTTATGAAAAATTTTTCTGTTATCGCGAAACCTCTAATAGATTTGACTAAGTCCGATGTACTCTTCCATTTTGCAGATAGAGAGCGTCAAGCCTTTAATATCCTAAAGGAAAAGTTAATTACTGCCCCTGTATTAGCCATCTTTGATCCGGAAGCAGATGCTACCGAGTTGTATGTAGATGCATGCGAGTACGGAATAGGTGCAGTATTAATGCAGATCAAAAACGGAGAAAAAAGGCCTATTGCTTATTATAGCCGGAAAATCTCAGACCATGAAGCTAAGTCCTTGACGATTCCAGAAAAGGAGACAATGGCTTTGGTACAAGCCGTGTTACACTTTCATGAATATCTAATAGGAGTGCCGCACTTCACAGCATTTACTGATAGTTGTTGTGTATGCTATTTAAGGAACATGAAAAATCTAAAAGGCAAATACCTTCGTTGGTTAATCCGCTTACAATCTTACAACTTTTCGATTAAAGCGATAAGAGGTAATCCCTCTATTCGTCATTCCGATTGTATGTCAAGATATCCGACGCAAACTTTAAGTGAGGAAGAAAATGCCAATCGCGATGAAGGACTGTGTATAAACACGATGAAAATTGACGCGACCGATGTAGTCAAAGCACAGAAAGAAGATGAATATTTTGGTAGAATTCGTGATTTAGTGAAGTCTAATCCTACTAATAATGAGGCTCGTCCTTATATATTAGTAGATGAGGTATTATATTGTAAGTCTAATAATGATTTAAAACAATGTGTTCCTCGAAGTCTGGTTCCTGAGGTGCTATATGCTACACATACTTCATGTCTAGAAGGCGGACATCTTGGAGAAGGTAAAGTATTTTCTCATGTAAATGAGCGATTTTATTGGCCTCGAATGGGATTCGATATCAAACAGTATATTCACGAGTGGAGAGATATAATCATACGTTAGCAAACTATTTGAGTAAATACGTCTCCACTTCCCAAAAGGATTGGTCGCTATTTGTTAAAACTGCTTGTTATGCATACAATACGGCAAGACACGAACATCATCGTTATTCTCCATATGAATTGGTGTTCGGCAGAAAAGCTGTATTAGGTATCGAACTCGAAACACCGTGTCGAACTCCATTTGGAAAACTTGTGAAAAAGAATCTAAGTCGAATAAGAAAGCTCGCTCAAAATGCCTTAATTAGGCAACAGGAAAAACAAAAAGTCAAAATTGACAAACATAGGAAGGCCCATACGTTTAAAGAAAACGATTTAGTCCTTGTTAGAAATTTCGCCACTAAGCCAGGATTATCTCCCAAGTTAGTAAGGGCTCCATATGTAGGCCCCTATAAAATTGTACGTATACATCCTAAAAACGTATGCGAGATTCTGCATGTGAATGGGAAAAGTCAGCCAAAGAAAGTTAATGTTGAACGAATGAAGCTGTATTATCCAAGTTCTCTGGTTCCGAATCGAATTGATTTTAATCGATCATCTTCTATCGCAAAGTCCAATTTAAAAAAAAAGTTATTTAATAAGTTATCGCGATAGGCGTAGCAACTTCTAACGTGAAATTCTATATTGAAGCAGGCTTTCTGAAAGAAATGACAGAGTAAAAAAAAGAACAAAGGAAACATGAATAATAAATAAATGATTGAACCCATAAGAAACTAAGTGATTTGTAGACAACGTTGTTCTAATAAGTAAAGTGTAATGTCTAAGTTAGGTTAAAAAAATCCATTAATGGTCGGAAACCCTGCAATTGAAATAAAGGAATATATTAAACAACATGAATACATTAAATACAACTAAGGAAGTTAACCGCTTACCTTGGCAAGGTATTATTCTCCTGGTGTTGACTAATAAGACAGATGGCCAGACAGACTGACAGACAAACCCATAACACCAAGTGAAAAAAAATTACAAAAAAAGGAGAAACTCATCTCCCTCCGTTAGAGAGAATAAATCGAAAAATAAAATCAACGATAGATGAATACCATGAAAGAATACACTTAAACTAGCATACGCCTTTCATATTTTGTAGGTCCAATTAAGGTCAATACTAACATCCGGCTACACCAATACGGATGTCAAAGGATTCTTCATTTGTTCGAAGTCCAGTCAGGACAAGAAGTAAGTGTCTTAACAAGTGTGTAGAAAATCAATTCCCTTCTAGTTCTCTCGAAAAGGAAAAAGTATTAAAAACAAAAGTGGAAACACAATCAGAAATGGCTGGTATAACTGTAAATAACAAACTGCCCTCCATCACAATTCCGCCCTTTTCTGGAAAATTAAATGAGGATATATCTCAATTTCTTGACGCGTATAAAACATGTTCAAATCTTTATTCCTGGAGCGACATCGAGATGAGAAAGTTTCTTCCCGCGTATTTGCAAGGAAGTGCCGCTGATTGGTATCATATGAAAAAAGACTCATTAGTGCCGTTGACAAAATTTGAAGATCTGGAGGTTCAGCTAAGAAAGGCCTTCGCAGCCTCAGCTGAGCTTGGTGAACCTTTTGCATTACTAGCGAGACGAAATAAAACTCCCCATGAAAGTTTTTCTGAATATATTTATGCAGTTTTAAGACTGTGTAACAAAGTAGATCCTAGTATGAGTGAGACTGAACGCAAACGACATATATTAAAAGGATTGGATCCGCGTGCATTAGAGTTCGTCATTACTCGTGAACCAGATAGTGTGGATGAAGTTGATAGATTGCTTAAATTGTATGAATCTGCTAAAGTTCAAGCAGGCTTGCGTGCCCTTTCCGATGCACCCTTGGAACTCCCTGAGGTAGAAGTTAATCAACCGAAGTTCGAAGTAAATCGACAGAGAATACAAAATCGTGTAGGACAAAGATTTTATAACAATAGAGGTCGTGGTACTCGAGGCCCCCGTCCTAATCTGATTCGAAGATTTCAAAATATATAAATATTAATATTATACAATGTTACGCATGTGGTAAATATGGTCACTTTGCTCGCGAGTGCCGAACTCGACAAAATCAAAATCAGTATTGGGTTACAATCTAATAGACCCCACCGCGGAAATCAATATTCAAAGAGAGGTCAACCGATTAAAAGAGGGCAATCTTTTGGAAGACGCCCAAATAGAGGAAGACGAATTAACAACGATAGAACTCAAAATGTAGACAATTCAAACAACACTCAAAAATAAGTATGTATTGAAGTTCACTTTAAGTATATTTTTTTTGCGATAACTAAAGCGATAAAGTATACTGACTAGAGATTGGCACAATAATTTATATACCCTTATATTGTAGGATAACCAACTATGAACTACTATACGATTCACCCTCGAATAGGAGAATTAGGAACATTTCCGAATTCCATAAGGTCGTTAGTAGAGCATTGGTTGAAGGATATCTTACGGCTGCTTCGAACGTATCCCAGAAAGATATGTCAAGTTCATAGTACCCCTTGAATTTTCGTCAATCTTAGCCACTGAAGCTTACCTAAGATATGCACATTTTCGTTCCGGATGTTTATTTAGATTTTGGTTATATAAATCAAAAAGACGATTAGTTTCTATAATTCGTAAACTTCGGAAAAAGTATGGCATTGCCTTCAAACTAATATTCAGGATAGATAGGAGACTTCAGCAAGTAATATTGTTAGTAGTGTCTAGAAAAATAACATGGCATGAATTTTTAATTGGTAATTAACTCTGTTCTTTACAGATGGGATTTCTTGTAATAGGACTATTCTGATCAACTTAGGGTTATTAATAGGTGTATCATCACCGACTTCAGGTAACCAATTCACTGTTTCAATCACAACAGGTGCATTCTGGAATAAGATTTCAAAGGTAATTCCTTATGAGGCTACAATTCCATTAGTTTACCATCAACAGGTAACCACTATACTCCCTGATGAAGATCAATTGGCTTTAATTCATAAGATAACTCAGGAAGTATGTCCTCAGCCAGAAAACGTAACCTTTTCATATTGTTCAGTAGTCCAGCACATTAATGAACTTGCTACGCTAATTAATGAACATGATATGACACATCTTGATTATACAATATTAGATCAAAGAGTGAAACGCGGTATAGATTTTCTCGGCTCTGCTCTTTCGTGGTGTTGTTCAGTAGCAACGATCTCGTTGGTAGATAAGGTGGCTGTTCGAACCACGGAAATGGAGCGAGTCATTGAAGGAATTAAGACTGAGATATATCAAGACCATAGAAACATAGTACAGTTTGTGAAGGCTGGTCAAAATTTCAATTCGCAGTTAAAAGCTACCATATCTAAACTAGAAACCCAAATTAAGTTGACTCAGAAAGCATTAAACCGTGAATTAGAGGAAGGCATTCCAGAAAAACAATTGTTGTTAACCCTACAAGTCGCCGGGTTACACCGATTACTGATTCGAATCATCAAAAGTAACGAAGACCAAACAATATTAGCTCATTGTATGTCACAGAGAATACCTCCTACTATGATTACCCCAGATCAATTAAAAGCAAATTTGACTAAATTACAAGCTAAATTAAGACGTTATTCATACATATTAGCTGTACCATTAACGGATCTGATGAAATATTATACATTACCTATTGCGTCTTGCCACTATGAGAATAATGATTTAAATGTAATAATTAAGGTACCTATTACTAGAAATCCGGGCAATGTCGAAGTATACGAATTAATAACAGTACCATATAAGTTCGGGAATGCTACTTGCTTAATCTCACATCAACCATCTATCGTTGTGAAACGTGCTAACGATATTTCAGTCTTGGCTACAGATCGTCTATCGGCATGCGATCCCAAGAGTAGTGAGTTATGTTACATTCCAAGTTATCCCGCGGATAATTTGCGTTCACCAGGTTGTGCAAGAACACTATTTCATACTGCCTCCGTAGCAGAGATCAGTAAATATTGTGTCTTTCGATGTGAAGAGACGAATGGATTATTGATCACTGAAGTAAGACCCGGACTATTTGCTTTAACCAACCCTCCTTCTGAAATCTATATAGAATGCCCCAAAGTCAAACGAACAATGCAACTCGATTCTACTATGCCTGGAGCTTATCAGTTATCATTGCCTTGTGAATGTAAAGCAATTATTACTGAGACTCATGTAATATCCCCTTCTTTTCCCTGCCCAGAAATTAATGATAAGGAATTGGAAATGAAAATCATAATTCCCGCTTCTTGGACTCAAGTTTCTACCTTAAAGTTGAAAGGATCAACCTTTGGAAATTCTGAATTCACACATGTCAGTCAGTGCCTAGATCCTAACTGGACAGCCCGCGTTCCCCATTTCAAAATCTCGACCACGTTATCTTCAGTTACGCTACTGACCACTCCGATCATACCCTTTGAAAAAATTCAATCTACCAGACCGTATTTAACAATTCTGTTTGTATGGAATGTCACTATCTCCTTAATTATTTTATGGTTTGGGTATAAATTAAGGAGCCACTTGGGCATAGCCACCCTTATTTTATTGAGGCCAACCCCTGCAGAAGCCACACTATTGCACGATATAGCAGAAGTAGTTTCATATACTCTTTTATCAGTTCTCATATTTGCACTATGTCTTTACATATTGTATAATTGTTGTTGTAAACATCTGTGTCCCCTTCTCGCTCAAATGAAGTCGCACAATAATATAGAAGCAGAAAATGTAGGAGACACAATATCGGTAAGAGCATTAGCTACCCCCGTAGCTACCCTTAGAACGGCGAGGCGAGGACTAAATCCATCAGACAATGTAGCTACCACAGCAATATGACTACTAACGATGCTCAATGTTATCAATCATTCTGTTCAGTCATTATCAATTCCTACGTTAGCACATGGCGGATTGTCTATAGTTCCATTTGATTCACCAATTCTCTATGAATCAGCAGTAGTAATTCTTACAAAATTTTCTTATCCTCTAACTATTACGGAACAATATGAGTTTGAAACTTTTGATCAAAATATTTTATCCGAAACTATATCGGCTGATGACCCCTCAACAGGATCATTCTTTCATACAATTACTAGACTACATACGAAGCGACTACTGTTGACTAAGGACAATTTGCATTATATTCATAACAGAATATTTCAATATTCGGATGAGCCTTGGTTTTTCCAATTATGTAATCGGCAATTAAAATCAGAAACTGAATTTGAAAAATTCAGCGACGAATTTGGCTGTCAGCGACGAATGGTTCATCCGCAATTGATAAAGGTAACTGAATTGTCTTATGTAATAGAAGACATTCAATATCGGTTACAGCAAAAAGGAAAAACACTGAAAATAATACAATCAGACCCCGCTTCTATATATAATTATCCATTGGCCGAATGTCTTATATCGCCTCAGTATGCAATGCTAGGAATAAAACTTCCGGTCACTGACTTATCAGCTAATGATAGTGCATACATCATTTCCCCTCTTGCTTTCAGGCGACATCACCAAATTTGTCATTTGGATGTACCTCCTTTGTTTATAGTTTATCGTCAAATCACCAACCAAATTCTTTATACTACTTGCAATATCTACACTGATTTATTATGTCTCGTGACCACTCCACCTGTTCACATGTTACAGTATATGGAATGTATTAAGGCCCAATTAAGTGGAAGAACAAAGGATATTGATCAATATTGTAAATGGAATTGCTTTAATCATTCAAGGGATATGTCAATATCATATATAAACTTTACTACAATATCCTTATTGATAGCTGAAGAACAAGATTTTACTATTTCATGTCCAACCGTAGATATCCCGTTGCATTCCACCCCCAAGGTAGGCTCTGTATTTGTACATCTAGGTTGCGATTGTAAACTAATGTTCGAAAATACGACATTAACCTCTAAATTTCCGTGTCTTTCATTGCAAACATTAATGGCCAAGGTGTCACATATAGTTCCATCATCTTGGTTAAGGTATAAACCGGAAGAAGTTCCAACCCTCATAACAAATTATGAAATATTAGACGATTCAGAAGGCATAGTAAATTATAATGAAACGCATGATGAAAGTTTAGGATGTATCATAACGTTAGTCGTGGGATTAATCATTAATATTATATTAGGTTGTCTTTTAATTGTATCCGTCTTTTATTATAGAAAATTGAGAAAACTCCCTCGACCCCCTAAGACTCTCCCCCGACCTCAAAATGTACCCGATGAATATGAAATGCCTCGCACCTTTCATACGAGACCCGAATATTGCGAAATATTGCAATAGTAAAATAATAATAATAATAATAATAATAATAATAATAATAATAATAATAATAATAATAAACAAATTTCGTAAGTATACGTCAGTACGAGTATAAATATTCAAAAAAACAATAATCAGATTATTACATAAATTACAGTAATAATTAAGAAATTACAGCTAAAATTGTCACTATTAAATATCAAGCAATATACTTATAACTACATTTCTTTTTTTTACTATAGGAAAGGAAACAAATTAAATAAACAAAAAAATATGGCTGGAAGGGAAAATTGTGTAATCTACTCAGAAGGGTATATCAAGGAAGGTTGCGTGTTCGACTCACTAACGAGATATCTCAATCAAGTTGGCATATACCCCTATACCACAATCGAACAACAGCTACATGAGGACTCACAGAATGAGGAAATGATCTCGAAATGGAAGGAAGTATTCTTGAACCAACATATTCATGCTTTTTCTCCTTCCTTGTTGTTAAAAGCATTCCAAGGAATATTGAGAGATCGCTCCTTACTAGCTTCTTTGCGTTCATCTTCTTACCCACTGCGAAACTCTCCTTCCCAACCAACCTTCATAATTGATATCCAAGGCTTCTTATTGGGGAAATCGTATTATTTGCGTGAATTGGGAATCGCAACCCCAAATAGCACTTTCCTATTTCACTGCTTAGTCAACTTACCTTATTCCTTAGAATCCTTATTAGAAACTGATCAACGTCGAGTCCATTTTCAAACAACTCGCATTCATGGTCTTGAGTGATCTCAATCTGAGGGGATTGCTTTTTCTACAATACAGAATATGCTGTCCACGTTAATTCCACCCAACAGCAGAATTTACTGTAAAGGCGGTAATAAAATTAAATGTCTCCGACAACTATTCGCAATTAAAGCTGAGGATTTAGAAACCATAGGATGTCCTCGATTAGAACACCTCCCCCGCTCACACCAATGTTGTAGCTCGCATGCTCGAGTGAGCTCTGCGAGATTTGCTCTAAGCCAGAGCAAAGCATTATGTGAATGGTTTGCACTTCACAAGATTAAGGCTAAAACGGAAATTGAAAGCCACCCCTCTGGGAGCGCACATAAGGAATGGCTTGTTTTAGAAATAAACTCCTCTCATGATGATTGGGAATAGATAACCCAATATATTCTGACTAATGGAATGAATGATTGGTATACATAGATTTAGGTTTAAAAAAAAGGGAGAACACAAAGATACAATTACAACTTGACTTATTTTTTTTCAGACCTTTATGGAAATCACACGCGGAACCTTAAACTTTCTGTAAGTATGGCTGAAAAAGCAATATTTCCAACCTTCGGCTCGCTATACTTTATGCAAACTTCATTAAATCTCCGCAAGGAAGTGGACAGACGAAAAACATTTTGTAATTGGCCTCGTGTTTTTCTAAATCCCAATTTTCTGGCAAAATACGGTTTTTACTTTACCCACCCCCCTGATTTTGTAAAGTGCATATTCTGCCAAGTTACATTAGGTAACTTTCGTCCGGGAGATTTTTTTCTACCGGTTATATTGCACGCCAACCCAAATTGCCCCTTAATACTACGCCGCGACACTCAAAATATTCCTATAGAGGAAGACTCTGGTTCGACCACTGCGCCATTTCAAACCATTGCATCAATAGGCCCCAAACCTATTCCTCCGAAAATTCATTTGGATCCCTTATATGTCATTGAATTGTATAATACACGGACTTATCTATGTAACCTTCCCCTGCTTCCAAAATATGCAATCGCGGGATCGCGATTAGAAACGTTTATTACATGGCCAAAAGGAACAGGTCAAAATTCAAAAGAACTTGTTCGATCTGGATTTTATTATACCGGAAATCATGATTTGGTTCTATGTTATTATTGTGGACTGGGATTATTTAACTGGAAACCTATGGATAATCCCTGGGTCGAACATTCAAAATACTCTCCCACCTGTTATTACTTATTGTTGTTAAAAGGAGCCGAATTTGTTCGACGAGTTCATCAAGAGTTGGAATCTTGTCCAAGATCCAACTATTTTGGTTCACATATAGGCGCTATGCCATATCTTCCAGTTAAAACTGACCAAAAAGAATTAAATAATGAAGAAAATGAGTCATACATAAGTAACACGAATCACAATTCGCCTTATGATATATCAGACAAATTTAAATGCAAGGTGTGTTATCAAAACGATCTCAACATTTTAGCCTTGCCTTGTAATCATTTAGCCCTATGTACCACATGCGCAGGTTCGGTGAATCATTGCGTAATATGTAGACATCCGTTAATAGGAGTTAGAAGAATATATTGGAACTAATTTGTGCTGTGTAAATTCAGACAATTAATATTACTGTAGTGATTTTACTGTTGTTTACCTATTCTTAGAGGTAAAATGAGTGACAGGCATAATCAACGACGACACGAAGCCGTACGCCGAAGAGAACGAACAGAAATTGATTCCTTTCAACACAAGAAAATGGACAATTCAAGGGACAGTCACTTTAAATACGTCTTATATGCAGAGCATTGTAAGTTAATGCCAGAAATCCCTTGCTACAGCTTAGCAGATTTTTCAAAGGCCAGAGAGATCATAACTTCTTCAAACCATTGCTACTTCCTTGAGCTTAAACCCTTACAGGATGATAAATACGATCTCTTCCTTTTAGGAGTCAGGCAGGTTTCCTTATCACACATAACTACTCTCTTTCAACGCTCCTCATTGTTCATGACTTTTATCGGTTATGTAATTGTGAATAAAAACTTTTCCTACAGACTAGCTTTTATTATTTTTACTGAATTGAATTATGACGATGTACAGCATCGACTTAATCACCTCAAAAACAAATTTGCATTGAAACACTTTATTCCATTAGTCAGAACAAGAAGTGTGCTCCAAAGCTTCAACTTTTATGATAAGAAGGCTTTCTTAGTGGCTTCACATAGAAGATCACTTTTACGCACAAGTGCATTCTCACAGACCGCTATAAATTGGTTGAGACGCCAGGCCCATGAGTAAAAACTTCCCTTCTCGCCAGCTTGTCTATACTCGTACTGATTTTTCAAAACTTCAACTTTCAGTCCTTTATCTATGCTATGTGCCAGTTTTGCTTTTATATTTCTTGTAAAGATATATGAAATAAATAGTAATAGATAGATTTGAAGAATTTAGTGTATAACCATATATAATAAATTATGTGTATATATCTATATGCAGTAGTTATTAGGTTGTTTTGATTTTCAAAATTCAGTATTCTTTTAGTTTGTTTTAATTTTCAGTATTCCATGGTTATTAGTTGTTACGTTTCCGTATTTAGTAGACATTTTAGATTTTTTTTAGTAAAATAAAAATATTATGAAATAAATAATATTAGATAAAGTTGAGAATTAAATATATAAATATACAACTACACCAAACTACATGCAATAGTTATTAGGTTGTTTGATTTCCAATAATCTTTAGTTTTCAGCTTATTTTTACTTTTCAATATTCTAAGATTATTTAAATCATTTTAAGCTCAGTATTCAGTAAATGGATTATTTACTATTCAGTATTCAGTATTTTAGGTTATTATATTCTTGTTGAGTTTTCAGTATTTTATAGATATTTAAATGTTTTAATGTTTAGTATTCAATAATTACTCAGTTGTTTTAACTTTCAGTTGTATTATCTTGTAGTTAACAGTTGTTTAATTTTCAGTTTTTAGTAGATATTTAAGTAGTTATTGTATTTTGGAATTATAATTATATTTAGCACAATTTTATTATTTTAGACTACTATACATATATATATATTTGCACATTGGCATGATGTATCTTAGTAACATTCCATATAAATAATATGATAAATCCTTATTAAAGTTAGTACATATCTCGTGTAGTCTACAGAATATATAAAGATACAATGCTAATATTCAATAGAAAATTGTTAATTAGTACATTATATCTATATCCTTATATCATTATATCTATATTCTTATATCTTTAAATACATTATTGAATATCTCTAAGTGTCAACTAATTATAACTAACTAATTATGTGTAATTTCTATAGGCACTTTATTCTAGGTTACTAAAAGCTTTAACATAAGATAAAAACTCGATATGTACAGGGTTTGTATGATAAGTAATGAGACCAGGTCTGGAAACATTGTTTTATTGATCTGATCTGTACAGGGACTTAAAAGCTTTCGAAGTACTCTCCTCTTGCGTCGATGCACTTCTGCAATCGATGTTTCCACGCTGCAAACGCCCCCTGGAAGTCAGCAGCCGGCATGTCCTTTAGAAATGTGGTCACGGCTGCTTGGATGGCTGTGACGTCTGCAAAACGGGTTCCTTTCAAGCGTGGCTTCAGCTTCGGGAAGAGGAAGAAGTCGGCCGGGCTCACATCTGGGCTGTAGGGTGGTTGTGGAAGGACTTCCACCCCAATCCGGGTCAAAAAGGAGGTCACTAAGAAGGCGGTGTGGGCAGGGGCATTGTCGTGATGCAACTTCCACCGGCTAGCGATCGCCGGTCTTTTCCGCTTGACGCTCCTGTGCAGTCTCTCAAGGACTTGTTTGTAGAAGGCGGCGTTGACGGCTTGTCCTTGGGGTACAAACTCCTTGTGGACCACCCCCACATTGTCAAAAAAAACAATCAACATTGTTTTCACCTTTGACTTCGACATTCTGGCCTTCTTGGGGCGCGGGGACGCAGGAGTGTGCCACTCCGCGCTTTGACGTTTCGTTTCAGGGTCGTACTGGAACACCCACGACTCGTCACCTGTTATGACGTCATCTTCAAAGTTAGGGTCACTGTTCATGAGGTTCAACAGTTCCTGACAACAATCAACACGTCGTTGCTTTTGTTCGTCAGTCAACACTCGCGGCACCAGTTTCGCACAGATTTTTCTCATTCCCAATTGTTCCGTCACAATCTTGTGCACTGTTGTGTGGTTCATATCGAGTTCATCAGCAATCAATCTCAACGATAATCGACGGTCTGAGTTCAGGAGATCCCTCACTTTTGCCACAGTTTCGTCCGTAGTCACTGTTGTCGGGCGTCCAGCCCTCTCCAGATCCTCAACGCTTTCCCGGCCGTTCCGGAACGCACTGTGCCAACGAAACACCTGGGCTTTGGATAGGGCTTCCTCTTTGTAGGCCTCCGTGATGAGAGAAAGCGTCTGAGTAGCCGTTTTCCCCAGGCGAACGCAAAATTTGATCGCATAACGCTGTTCGATGGAACCCTCCATGTTTGTTGATTTTCCGCCGTGACAAGAATGTTCACAAGGGCTTTGTCCAAGGCTTGTCCGCGCTCCACTAAGGCTCGGAGCCAACTGACGCGCGGTGCGTTGCTTTGCTCGGACCCCCCCCCTACATCCTCCATCACCGACAAACCCGCTCCAGCGACACGCGCGCCGCGGCGCGGCGAGTCTCATTACTTATCATACAGACCTTGTACATGCATCATGCAACCACCCTTATATAACATATTGTGAGAACAACTACACAAGGCAAGAAAAAGTGACAATGCCTTAAAATAACAGTTGTGTTATTATGTACTGAATTCTACTAATACTACATGCTACATTCCAATGTTCATGCTACATTCCATTTAGTTACCCGAACACATATACCTCATCCCGCCTTAGTGCAAATTAATTCATGCTACTATTATGTGTAGATCCATTGGTGAAGGTCTTCAATCTCTTCTTCATCCACTTGGTCGAAAACATGCGAAGCAAATAAATAACACTCCATCAGGAGCCAACTTGCCAAACGGTATGAATAAAAAACGTTAGGTCAGGTTGGTTCCTTACAGAGGTCATTGGTAGTCATGCAAATGGGTCAGGTTCCACAACCAAAGAAATCCTTCTAACTCATGCAGCATCAATGGGGATGAATCTCCCTACCCTCCATTACAGGTATCTGTGTGCAATTGATATAGCTATCTACATTGTACCCCTATACCTGAGATGGCCAGTAGTTTAGAATTAAATCTTCTTGTATAGGATTCATAAGTATTAGTGAGTACCATCTTCTTCCTCATGTGCCGTTATGTCGATCTAGTTTTCTACGACCTCATTAGTGTTTAATGATTAACCCATCTTAATAATTAGAGAGGACCAACACAGTGTGTTTTCTCGAGATTCTCCTGTTCCCTCCCACTTTTCTTATTTTTTTATTCTCATTCATTCTTTATTACACTGTCTCTCTTAGCCTCACTGGAAAAAAATCAAGAATTTAAAATGTATTTTACTTATCCACTGAAATTCTTCACTACTTTTAAAAATTCTGGTACAAAGTAATATGTAACAAAAATAAATAAAGTGACTCTGATAAATAATGCAGTTTCTCTTTACAGACCAAAATGGTTTGATTGCCAAAGCAGTGAGTATAATTAAATTATCTAAACTGTATTCTTATTTCAGCTTACGACTGACTACTATCTTTAATTTCTATGCTTAGAGGTAAAAGTATATTCTTGTTAAATAAAACTCTAAAATAACATCGAAGATAATTAATCCTATAAATAGAGGCTTATGTTCATTAATGTTCATTTATGTTCAATTAATTTTTTTTCTTTGTTCATTCACACCGTGCATAAAAGCATAGACAAGGTAATATTTAGGGATTTTGCATTGCTATCAGGTAATGAATAAGAATCTTTTATCGCCGATAGACTAATCGAAGATCCTATTGCCTCTGCTATCCAGCGACTGGGATAGAATTCTCATTCCAGGAAAGGTATGAAAGGAAAAAAAAGAAGCATGAAGCCGATATGAGCAAGACACATTCACCACACGCACTTAAAACCCAAAAACAAAAACTCTGTTTTTATGCTTAATAAAATAAATTAATATAAACTCTAAAACACATAACTCTACCACTATGTTACTATTTAGCTAACAAATAACATTATTCTCTCCAGCCTTGAATTATGTAATGCTAAAACAAAACAAAAAGAACCGGACGATGTTATCGTCACAAGTTCAGCTAAAGCTGATATCAAACGAACAAGGACATAGAGACGAATGAACTTTATAGTTTTTAGATACATCACACCATTGCTTTATGTAAAAAAAAGTGAGATTTAATAATAATAATAATAATAATAATAAACAGCTTTTTATATATAGATTATTGAATCTCGTTAATGATGATTAATACTTATTAAAATATATTAACAATTGGGATTTGTTAATTAGGGTTAATTAAATGTATTCTTTTATTATATTTATTTACTAATATCGTTATTTATATTTGTTTCATGAGTAATTATTGCCTACGGCATGTGAGTCGTATATGAGACTGCGCTGGGAGAAGATGCATCTGAACGATTGGTAAAACCTTCAAACACGTAACACAAATATTGGAAGAAACACACGGACGCCTGTTTCATTACTGGATAAGTTCACTGTTCACAGAATGCAATGTGACGTTAAAAACAATATATATATATATATATATATATATATATATATATATATATATATATATATATATATTTATATATATATATATATACATATAATATATGATGTAAAGTATAGAATAGAGATATACTTATCTAATTAGTGAAAGTCTCCTTCTCACACCTGAGAAATCCCCTGTCTTCTAGGTAACTCCCGTATAAACGTTGCTTCACAAGTATCCGCGCACAAAGTGTTCGTGGTAATTCCTTCGACTCTTGCAGATTGAATAAGTGAAGAACTAATATATTACTATACAGAGTTCTTCACTCTTTGGGATAACGACCTTCCTGTTATTCACTGATCACTTGCGAACGCCAATGAACTACCAGATTTCCTATTTTCAGACCATATTTGGTGATTGGATTTATTTCCTCCGATTCGTCAACCTCCCAATTATTCCAACCGGGTGCCTATTCTCTAGAATATGGATAACACAATTCAGAATTAACTGAATATCAAAAGTAGCAATTTTTAAACTCTTTTCCTTAGCTCACACTTACCGATCAAAATGGAAACACTGTTCTTGTTTTCGCAGTAGCAGTATTCATACAAGCTTCCTGTAATATTATTTTTAATATCATATCAGCGTCAACAGGAAGTCAGTATCAGCTTTTTGTAGTTTTTGTCCACTGCGTGGCACATAGTGATATTCAACCAAATTTTCCTCTATAAACTGTTTATGCATGATATGCGCATTTAAATTTGCACCTTTTCCTTAATGTATTTAATATTATATACCTTTTAGTTGTCGTGATTTTGTAGAATAGCCCCCCCCCCCCTGGAAACGTTGATTCCATACTGAATCAATGTTGATATTGTGAATGCGGTTTAGTTCTTGAATACAAGTACCCTGAGGTTCGATTCCCCTTCGTCACAAGATCGACAATCTAAAATCCTCTCTCCTCGCTCCATTGGCTACTTCAGCTCAATAATAGAAGAAAGGAGAGACGATTGCTCCTCAGTCGAAAAGTTACATACCCGACTATTGCCCCCTGCCCCTAGGGTTGTGGATATTCGCCAACTCCATTTTAAGTTTCTTTTTGTCTTGTCTATTTTTTTTTCAAAATTTTAGTGTAAGTACCTTACAAAAGCTATATGCCCATAGCCCCCCTTGATTCTACATGTTAAATCAATAATAATAACTGTCTCACGTCCCTCATGGATAACTCAAGTCTGTAAATTTCTTATTGCAATCTATTTATGGAAATTGACTTCTAAATTATTATATTCCTGGTTATTCACCTTCAATTGGGGTGACTATATTGTAAATATTCACTCATCCTTGTAAGCAACTAAATAAGGTTGATTATTATGTACGGCAAACACAAAAGTTATTTTGTTTTATAAATTGTTAATGTCATTTAAATTGCTAATGTAATCGATCTATTAGCCATCCATCTCTAATCAATTATTTATTCTTGGTCAATCACTTCATAAGCATGATATTGATACCAACATCTATGAAACCAATGGTAGAATGCTAGATTAAAAAATTAACTAACTGTGTTCCTGAGTAAACAATACTAATTCATCTTTAATTGTGTATCGTTCAACCCTAATGAGACCCTATTTCGTTTAATTTGAAGTAACATACATTTCACTAAGTTATACGCATTTAACGTACATAAAACCGTATAACAGTACTATTTTTTTTTGCTAAGTTTCAGATTCAACAGTCCTAACAGAACTGAGCTTGAATCTAAAATACCATTATAACTGTATCGTTAGGACGATAACCCTAACAGTTCTTTGTTATTACTAATTAGTCTAGTTATTAATTGTCGTTCATTTCGCTCTATGCCCTCTCCATGCACAGACTAATGCAAGATAAATGTTGATGTTTGTTGATTCACTGTTTTAGGCTTGAATCATTTGTAATGAATTTTGAAAGACATGGAACCTGTTAACTATACTGAACTTCCAGGGCATTAATAGATTATTGTACTAGTAACTTTTGCTAATAACGTATGATTCAAAAAAATTATTGACTTTCAATATATGTAGTAATTCAATTACATAATTTCTTGCAAGGTTGAATATTCAACCTATTATTAACCTTATTAACGTATAATGTGGTAATTTCATTCAGTAACTTATACGAATGTAGCAAGCAAGATATAACTCTTTTCTTTTTGTTTTATCATTAACCTTAATGTAATAAATCAGTCACATTCAGTCACAGTAGCATGTTCAACTTATTATCAACTCTTCATTATCTATGTAGTATAAAATGTTCAGGACATTAATTGCAGTTGTAGAAATTCCAAATGTTTCCAACACAATGTTCCAAAAGTTGTTAACCTTTATTCTTAATATCGTACTTCCTTAACTTAATACAGCAGCAATATGTTATAATAATGTGCCACTTCAATATGCTATATGTTATGCCAATTTCTATGATTATTCATTTGATGTTTTTCATACTTAAGTATCCGTCTATTGAGTTATTTTAATGAGGAGACGGAAAATATCATTTATATTGCAAATGTTTTTTTTTATCTTATTGTATAGAAAAAGTGAATTACGACTATGCCGACAACAAACTCGTATTAAATTACTCATATTATGTGCTTGACATACAATCTCCTTTTCTATTTTGCAAAATCTTCATTTAATACGGGGGTCATTCGAAAAGTATGATTACTTCAGCTCGCTTTAACGCTCGCTTCTTGATGATTTTCGAGGACGAAAATTATGAAGCAGTGGGAATGTGACGCCGGATTCAAAATATGGTTACATTGCTCTTTATTGAAGGAATTGAAAAAGGCTATTTTGGATTAATGTACATTTACAGGACGGTTTTCTCTTTTAGCTTATCATGAGCTGGTAACAGAGAACGGAACTACGCAAAACCTCGAAGGTGATTGTGGTTGTTTTACTGCGCAAAATTCATAGGATGTTTACTTATGCTTGGTTACTAACAGGATGAACAATTACAATTTTGTCAACGTGACCCCGCATTTGCGGAAATTTTGGTTAATAGTTAAGAATCTCTGGACCAGTCATAGATAAATGTGGATAATTCTGGAAATCCTGTTATTGAAATCTTCCGGCGGTAACAGTCACGCCATCCACGTGTGTGCTGGATCACGCCATAATTTTGGGTGCGGTTACTTGCTAATAGCCAATCAGAATGCAAAGAGCAACAAGTTTCCATATTTGTGAATCTGACGACCAGGATGTGATGACTGATGTGAGGTTTGGGAGTGGCCCTTGCAAAATAATAAAAAGAGACCTCAAGATCTAGATTATTATTCTTCGGGCGGCAACGACGTAGTGACTAGGAGCATAGTAACTCAGACATTCGGGACACCAAGTTGCAAGGTGTAACAAGACTTCTATACAAGGTATGTACACCTTGTCTCAAAAAGGTTGAGCGCATTCTTTATTGGTGTTTTGAGGCAAAAATTTTCAAAGTCCAACTTCGGGTATCTTCGGGAAATAGTAAACCAGGTTCGAACCTCCAAGCCAGCCTTTGCAATCGGGAAAAAGTTTGCAGATGTGTTTTTCTTCTTTTAAATATTATAAGACTTGTTATCAAGTGTAGAAAAAAAGCAACATTGATTGAAATATTTAATGATACAATATTTCGAAACTTTGTATTAATGTCAGCAAATGTTTGTTTGTCATTTAGCTCTCCATACGTGATGGAACATTTAGATACGTAAACGAATCTTTCCATATGTAAAAGAATGCTCAAAGTTAATACATAGAATATAATTATCACCTGAGTACTAAAATAAAAGTCAAAGTAGAACAGAAACAGCGTTTGTAGTGGATATGAATGTCATAATTGTCTTGAGAATATTTATACATCGCTAAAAGTACCTTAGCAGAAGTCCTTGTGTTAGCTCACTGGTAAGTTGTCGGACCTTAAATCATAAGGTTATGAGTTCGAATCTTAGGTGGGTCAATGCCTTTTTTAAAAATTATATTTTCCGCAATGCATGAAAAATTATATAAAATAATTACATTAAAATATATCAGTTGTATATATATATAACATAATCATTGCAGAATGTAGTAATTATAATGTTTAAAATATAAAATCTGAGATAATTTTCACAGTAGGTCGGTATTATATATGAGAATGTTAAATGCAAGTTAGGAAAATCGTTTAATAGCAATAAATAAATTATGTGTCATACAGATGTAACTTCTCAATATTCTCAATACAGCATGTCATTTACATTCGTGAAATACAGTATATTCCTACGAATATAGAAAGTGTGTAAACAGAGTATCCAAAGTCGGATCCTGCTTCAAGACACATAACTTTTCCCGATCCCCTTAACGTCACGGGAAGAAACACAAATTCTCTTTAGAACGGAATACGTTGAATATGCTTTTGTATATTCATTTCTCTCTCTCTCTCTCTCTCTCTCTCTCTCTCTCTCTCTCTCTCTCGCTTTGTTTATGTGTTGCGGAATATCCCAAGTTGAATACAACATTTGCAAAGTATATGGCCATCAGTGTAATGGAATACCGGAAATTGAAAGTCGTGTTTCTTCAGGTTGGATTTGCGTGTTCATGTTAGCTCACTGGTAGAGTACGGGCTTGTTAATGAGGTCGTCTTGAGTTCAAAGCCTGCAGAGATTTTTTTTTGTTAGTAGAATTGCACAGAAATCGGATTCAAGGAGTGGTTTACTTCTAAAAATATTTTCAGAAGCGTTTAGGTAGCCCTGAAAAGGACTGTTTTCGGGAGTTAAGGCGGGGACATTAATATTGTGTCCAATACTTATTTTATTTATTTAAATCCGCTGACTCCAACAAGAGAATCCCAATTACAGGAGTCTTACATAAAATATTACATCTATGTTATCAATTTAAAACAAACACTAGAATAAAAAAAATTCACCCTTCTGAATTTATTACACGCCCTATTCTTCTGGGCATGGAATCTATTAAATGGGTGACAAATTTATCTCCTTCCCCTACCTCCAGCTATGCTTCGGAAACAAGATGCCACAGGTCATCTTGGGTTCTGGTGGATCTGCCTCAGGCCAACTATCCCTTAGAGTACTCTTCACTTCTGCCCACATATTTTCCATGAGATTGAGGTCTGCTCCACGAGGCGGCCAGTCAATTAAATCAATCTCAGGCTGCCCTGCGAACCATTCCTGAACCACACGGGAAGTATGTATTGGCGACTGGTCTTGCTGGAACTGAATTATACCATCAGGCTGAAATACTCGTACAGATGGACCATGATATTACTCATAATATCTAAGTACTGAGCACTGTCCAGGTGTCCTTCAATTCTGTGAAGCTGTTCTGCTCCTCGCCTGAAAAACCAACCCCAACATGAAATAGATACATGGTCACTGCGATTTCAAGCAGCAACACATCCAGGGTCATATCGGGTGCCTCTCGGGCGATACACAAAACGGCGTCCCTCATTTGATGTTGTGAATATGGATTCATCTGAGAAAACTACGTTTTCACAATTGCGACCCACATTCGCCTGTGCAAACGCGAGACGTTAAATTTGTGGTCGTCTGAGAGTTTTTCCTTCATGGCAGCAACACAGCCACGTAACCCGGCATGACGAATCCTTCGCAGAGCTGTATGCTTACTACCAGGAAAAAGAGAAGCTTCCCTTAGCTGTCTAGACGTCCTTAGTGGGTCTAGCCGGGCTTCGTTTACTAATCTCGCATCTTCGGCTTCGGTTGACACATGCGGACAACCAGAAGATCGTAAATTACCAGTTTGACGTGTAGGACCATATTTCCGAATCCATCGCTTTCCTATAGAGGCCGGGACACCTACTCGCCTGCTAGCTGCAGTTGCAGAATAGCCTTCCAACTCCCATAAAGTAATTACTGCTGTACGTCTATCCATAGTTACCAATGTTCTGAGCTATGAGCAGGAAGCAATAGGTAAAAGCTAGTACCTGACGCGTGGTTGGTTAATTGCACGACACGCCTATTGTGGGGAACGACTTGGTCAACGACTCGCGAAAGAAATCTAAAAATGGTGCGCCGTAATATTAATATTAAAAACAGTTTTTATAAAGGAGTATTAATACATACGAAAAGCTGTTTAAAGAATGAATTGTTATACTGACTTTACACGTATAAAAACATATACCATATACCAAACAGATTGAGCGATATGATGATAGCTGTATTGAGACGAACACTTTCGAAGTCCAACTTCGGGAATCTTCTGAAAACAGTAAACTAAAGCTGCTGGTTCGAACCTCCAAGCCAACCTTAGCAATCGGGATAAAATGTACAGATATGTTTTTCCTTCTGTTAAATATAATAAGACATGTTGAAATGGTATTAAGTGTAGAAAAAAAGTAAAGTTGATTGAAATAGTTAATGATACAATATTTCGAAACTATATATTCACACTCTCGTTTCGTCATTGTGATTTCCATACGAAAAAAATAATTTACGTATGAGCTCAGTTATATTTCAGAAGCAGCTTCCGAAAAGCGGTCATGTTAGCTCAGTGGTACACCCCCGAGCGTTTAAATCGTGAGTTCGATACCCGTTCAGGTGAGATTCTTTTATGATATTCTACTTTCCTCAATGCATGAAAATTATGTAAAATAGTTACATTACAATTCATCAGTTGTATATATCAGTTGAATATATATATTCATATCATTTCACGACATAAGCAATTCTTATCTTTAAAATATAACATTTGAGGTATTGACAGAACGTCGGTATGTTATATGTGAATATTAAATACAAATTAAGAAAATCGTGTAATAGCAATAAATAAGTTATGTAATGTATTTATTTGCAGCTATTTTCATACGCAGGTAACTTCTCAATATTCGCATTACAGCATTTAGGTAGAGCATATCGAAAATCGGATCGTGGTTCAAGACAAAAAACTAGCTAGCCCCAAACTGTCACGTAAGAAACTCACGAATCGCAAAAGTAAAGTGAAGAGATTGAGAGCGGTAATACCTTAATCGCTCTCTCTCAACTCTCTCTTATCTGCATTTATACATATAAAAGTGTATGTATGTATGTTTCAACATAACTCATGTATGCCTAGAGCAGGGTTTCTCAACCTGGGAGTCGTGGCCCCTAGGAGGTCGCGAAGATAAGCGGAAGAGATAAATATAGTTAGAATCTAATACCGGAAATTATTTTGAATTTTGTTCTGATAGGCATACTTTTATTTTTTATACATACTGTACAGAACAATAAAAAATAAGTCTACTGAACATTGTCAAAGGGTGCAGAGTTGTCTAAAAATGAATTTAAATGAAAGACGTATGATATAATACTAATGAGAACTGTATATAGAAATACTAGAAAAATACACATGGAACAAAACCTGCACATTGAAATACAATTAAAATTGAAAGCTAATGAGATGTCTGAGCATGGTGTAATTTCACTAGTGCAGCAATGCCAGGTTCAATCTTCGTGACGAACATTATGAAGCCATTTTCAACTGATAAGCGATTTCTTGTCTTTGTTTTAATGTTTACCATGAAAAAAAAAAACTTTCGCACAAGTACGATGTAGCAAATGAAATTATTACTTTTAAAGCAGCAGATACCAGACCAGGATATTCTTCTCTCCTCACCAGGCAGAACTTGTCCAAGTCTTTGTTACAGAAAACCAGTTGCAAAGACTTGTAGCATGATCATTCTATTATTTGGTCAAGAAGTTGTGGGCTTAGATCAGATACGTTAATGGCCTCTTCAGAGAAGGAGTTTAACATCCATCTTGAACCAGCACCTTCGTCGTTGGGAATATAGATAGTACAGTTACTGTATCCACTGTCAATGCCGGGCGCCGAAAAAAGGGGGCACAAATTTCGTAGGAAGTGTGTTACTCATGTTACGAAAGTAGGGATGCACGCCAGACAAGACGAGACGAGAAATGGAAAAGTCTCGTCTCGTCTCGCAACCTCAAGCGTTGGTCTCGTCTCGCAAATGTGAAGTCTCGTCTCGCGTCTCGCATAAAATTTTGAGTCTCATATCGCGTCTCGCGCGAGACTTTCTTGCATGGTCTCGCATATATTCTAGGTCAAAATTTTGCAATGTGTTATTCTATGGCTGTTAATGAATGATGATGTGATATTCTGTCCGAAGGCAGGTATTTGACCTAAAAGTCCCTTGGCAAGGTGAATGGTGGTTTGCCATTGCTTTCCATGGGATGAATGTTCATAACATCCTAAGGAGACGGAATCTAGAGTTCAATATGGTATTCGAACTTGTGTCCTCTCCGCTCCAAATTAAAAGAAAAGTTGTGCTGGAATTTCATCGCTGGACCATTAATTTTCGTCAAATTAATAGCATAATTTACAGCAAAACCAGCACAAATTGTTGCTGGATCCAACATTGTTTTCCAGCTTAGCGGTCTCCAGCAATATTTGCCTCTTCTAAAATATCGTCGCCACTATCAACATTTACACGTTTTGGTCGTTTCCTTGAAGGGTGGTTTTCCAGTATAAAGATGTTTTTATACCACCAAAAGCGCTTGTACACAACAAAAGAACTCCTCACAACACAATACGACCCAATTCTTTTGGTTCGTTTGGGCTTGTAGCAATGTTGGATTATCGCATTTTATCAACTTTCGCTTTCAACTTATACTGCCAGATCTAGAAAATAAAATTACTGACAGATATAGGGCCATTCCTACCATCTCCCACGAAACCTATAGGGACATCCTGCCAAACCAGTATTTGAATTAAACTTCCGAACTAGAGGGGGATGTTTTTGATAAATATATAGAAAGAAAATACTTATTCCATGTAAAAATATCATGTTATTTCTGCGAGCCGGGCCGGGGATAAACTTTGACGAGAGGGGATTTCCCCGCCATCCCCCAACATTAATCGCTAGTAGTAATGTGAAAAAGACAGAAACAACAGAAATATCATATTTCGCAGCAATAGGGAGTCTTATTCGCTTTTCAGACCAAAAATAGAAGTTCATGTATTCGTGCGCGCCCGCGTGTATATGTTTATGTCGCAAAATAAAGTCCTAAATCGATGCTGTAATAAATTTCCAATTTACAAAGCTTTTCTTTTTTAGAAACTAAAGAAGGCTTTAATTCTGAAAATTAACCTTGATTAATAATAAATCTCATAAAATGTCTATTGCCCCAATCACTTTTTTGTTCCTGGAGGCATTAACGCTCAACTTAGAAAACTCAATAAATGTAAAATTACTAAATATACAATTAAATGTAATTCATAAATGTTGCGAGACTGCGAGAAGTCTCGCGAGACTTCTCGTGCAAGACTCAACCGAGTCTCGTCTAGCGTCTCGTCTCGCTTGGTTTAGTCTCGTCTCGCGTCTCGCATAAAATTTTCACTCTCGTCTCGTGTCTCGTATCGCAAATGCGAGACGAGACGAGACTTCTCGCGTCTCGCGTGCATCCCTATAGGAAGGTGCATGTGCACATGTATAAAATAGAAGGAAAAACGTAATAAAATGTGCTCAAAATCAAGAAAAGGCAGAGTTTACTTTTGAAAATTTTATTGAGCTTCGTGCCAACCATGGTGGCGCTTCGCAGCTAGTCTGTCGACCTCACTCATATGTACGGAGACATCGTCGTATACTCTCGCCCCGAGCGCTGATTTTCCATGCCACGGCACTGTTCACTATAAACAAGAAATGGATTCTACTATTATAGAAATAGGTATGTTAAAAATCCCACACAAGCTTATTATAAAACACAAATTATAAAAGGGTCGCTGGCAAGAGGATGTGATAAAAGGGGATCGTGATAGGAATTAGATTGAGAACCACTGGCCTAGAGTAATTTTAACCAAATTTCTTATAGTCTGAAAAAGAGTGCTGTCGGGTTACCTATGGTGAATGGGAGGGGGATACATATAAAAGATTGCTAGAAAATGATCGGTATTAGTGTCGAATTCATAGTTTTCGGGGTCGCTTAGATAAATAGTGTGACTTTCGATTTCGCTTAACTCGGATTAAGCTCTCATTAGTAGGGATGGGCACGAGCGACTTTTCTTTGAAACTCGACTCGACTCGAAACAAACATCTTTGAGGTCTACTCTAGGACTCGGCGCGAAAAATATCCTCCAACTCGACTTGGATTAGAGTCGAGTCAAACTAAAACGAGCCAAATCCTGTGTGTAGTCCTACCTAGACAATACATAGACAATATAATTATTCTATTATCAATTATACTACTATTACTACAAATAACAATAATAATAATAATAATAATAATAATAATAATAATTATTATTATTATTATTATTATTATTATTATTATTATTATTATTATTATTATTATTATTATTATTATTACAACACCGTGTTTAAACATGAACGATAGATGGTTAGTAAAGGAATACTAAAAGCTAGTTGACTGCCGACGTCGGTAGTCATGACGTCTACAAGGCAAAGACATCGTTCATTACCCTAAGCTGTAAGCGTCGGTGGACTACAGATGGCCAACTATTGACCTCTCGCCAACAATTGGTGGCCCCGCAGCGACAATCCGCGGTGGCCCCAGTTCCATTTTGAAAACTTTACTACCAGCGACAGAGACGCGATGAAACGACAATGAACCACAAAATTACTCTCCCAAAATATGTTAAAATGCCTATATGTGTGATTTGTTTATATTTAGGTGAGTCAAAAAAACACAAAACAAATACCCCGGGGTGGACGCGAACTATCAATAATACGATTACTAGGCACGTGTTCTTCTGATTTCCCTACGGAAACGATCATAAAAAGCTTGCTTGTTGATGGATAAATCATTGACGTCTTAATTTAGCCAATCAGACAAACCCCTACATCTCGAGTTCTAGGAGGTGATACCGTGAACCGTTTCAGATTTATTGCTTTCTGGTGGGGTACTATCTATGTGCAAAATTTGAGCATAATAGCCGACATGCATCTTCGGTGCCTCTTATCTTTAGTACAATTTTAACCAGAGATGGTGTGGGTCAATGAAAATTTGATTAACGACCCACCATGATCCAGTATCACCCACCACCCAAATGACCCATTGGCCCACTCTGACCCATCATCCATCGTGATCTACTCTGACCCACCACCAACTATGAACCACTCTGAACCATTGCAACCAACTTCGACCCATCGACATCAACTCTGACCCATGATCCACGTCCTCTTCTCCGTTGACTAAAGAGGCTACACTTGTAATAAAACAAAACTGTGAAATTATCACTTACCGGAGTTTGAATTTCTACCGTCAATGGCTCAAGCACCTCTCTGTTACTACGCTGGTGGATCTGACCTTTACGATATATAATGGCAAAGTGTTTCTCAACTTCCGAATTAAAATGAATTTAAATTTATCATATATAATTATTTCTTTGTTGCCTTACAGACACATTTCAGTAGAAAATAGGATGAAATTTGAGTCTCAAACCAAGGAAAAGTAGACCAACGTAAAAAAGAAAGAAAAACTAATTTTCTATATCATTAAGCACCTGGAGTGCCACTCTTTATCTAATCCACCTCGAAAATTATGGATTCGACACTAATGTCGGTCTTTTATATATATATATATATATATATATATATATATATATATATATATATATATATATAATTTTGATGTCAGCCCCTTTCATTTCTCCTAGGAGAGCAAACGGATACTGCCACCGTTAGGACTAAATTTGGTCTTAAATGACATTAAAATTTCTACCAATTAATTTAGCGACCAGGTTGCATTTGAAAGCTCGGCGCCTCTACGCACTTTTGCTCTCGGCGCCCCAATAATTACATATTTCTCCACCCCTTCATCCCTAACTTAAAAATAAAACTTAATTCGAATATGCTTAATTAGTGAATTTATTACATTTAAATACCACTCACTACATGCTACAGCTAGAACTACGTAACAAAAAATAACAAATGTGAAACGTGTTCTGAATTATTTTTAGATTTCTTACGCTATTATTATACATATTAGAACAGTAAAAGAGGATTGTTCATGAAATAGTATATTTGCTCTTGATTTTTAACTTTTTCATACGGAAAAATTAAAATATTATTCAAGTTTTAAACTTTGCACTCTGCAAATATATTGCCCTCTAGGCAATGGGACTAATGTGAAATGTGGACTAATGTGAAATGCGGCACTGTCAGCGGCGGTGAAAATTTACGATTCGATTCTAATATCGGTTGATTTCGATATTTTTATGTCGCTACGTAACCACCCTGGGTGCTAATGGGAACTTAATTGGACTTGAATTGAAAGTAGAACTATTCACCTAAGCGACCACGAAGCTATGGATTCAATACTAATATCGACCAGTTTCTAGCATTTTTGATATGTATCCCGACAGTACTCTTTTCCAGACTGTAAGAAATATAGTTATAATTGCGCTAGATATATCAGAATTATGTTGAAACACACACATCCATCCACTTTTATATTCTGTATAAATAGAGAGTGAGCGAGCGAGCGAGAGAGAGCGACTAAAGGCATCACCACTTCCACATTGCAAAAGCATATATCAGGAATTGAATTGAAAATCTATGTAAAGACTTTCTGCTGTGGCGTGCTTCATAAGGACAATTCCAGTCTGCTCACGTGACCTTTGGGGTTCATGAATTTCTTGCGAGCGTTGCGACTTTGGATTCTCTGTTTAAACCTTCGGTTTATGCATCGAATAAGTTTTCAAGAACATAAATGACATGCTGTATTATGAATGTTGAGAATCACCCTCTATATGACAAATAGCTGCAAATAAATACACTACATGATTTATTTATTGCTAGTGAACGAGTTTCTAAACTTGTATTTAACATTCTCATATATATAGGCCTAATACAGACTTACTGTGAACACCTACCTATTTCAGATGTTATATTTTAAACATAATAATTACTACATTCTGCAATGATTATGTTATATAGATACAACTGATATATTTAATGTCATTATTTTATATAATTTTTCATACATTGCGGAAAATATAATTTTAAAAGAGCATTGACCCAGAAAGGATTCGAACTCACAACCTTATGATTTGAGATCCAACAGCTTACCAGTGAGCTAACACAAGGACTTCTGCTAAGGTACTTTTAGCAATGTATAACGGTTCTCAGGAAAATTATGACATTCATACCCACTAGAAACGCTGTTTTTGTTCTACTTTGACTATTATTTTAGTACTTAGGCGATAATTATGTTCTATGTCTTAACTTTGAGCATTCTTTTACATATGAAAAGATTCGTTTACATATCTAAATGTTCCATTACGTATGGAGAGCTAAATGACAAACAAGCATGTGGTGACATTAATACAAAGTTTCGAAATATTGTGTCATTAAGTATTTCAATCAATGTTGCTTTTTTTCAACACTTGATAACAAGTCTTATTATATTTAAAAGAAGAAAAACACATCTGCAAACTTTTTCCCGATTACAAAGGCTGGCTTGGAGGTTCGAACCTGGTTTACTATTTCCCGAAGATACCCGAAGTTGGACTTTGAAAATTTTTGCCTCAAAACACCAATAAAGAATGCGCTCAACCTTTTTGAGACAAGGTGTACATGCACAATTGCTATTTTGAGTTCAAGTAATAATATGTCAATCAGCACTACAAAATGATTCATCAGTCGATAGTAAAACTCTCACGACTAAGACTAAAAGTCGCATACTCGTAATTCATTTTCCATCTTTGCTAACTCAAATACTTGAATGTCCAATCAGTTATTCAATTCATGTTAATGTAGTCGAAAATCAATGAAGAGGCAGATATCAAATTACTTTTGTAAAATACCTAAATTAAATGTTGATGTATACTACCATTTTAGTTGTATAATAAACTAAATAACTTCAATTATATGTTGTCATTTCCCCTAGGTTAATCCACTTTTCCCATTAAAATCATGGTGTAATTTAATTATAAAACTTTTGTGACATCCACTAACTTATAGTGCGAGCAGATCTCATCTTTGTGTGGAAATTACAAGCTAAATACTTAAAATGGAGACTGCCCTTCGTCACAGTAGAATATGTTTTTATGAATCGGAAAATTTTCCGTTTCAAAATTTTCCGGAAAATTTTCATCACTCTACAGGACAGACAATTTTTTGATTCATGAAAAATTGTTTAACTTGTTCCTACATAGTACTGAAAATTGTCTGAGCCATGAAAATTTTCAGATTCTTTAAACGATATTTCACTTTTTAACATTTCTATACAAAATTTCAATCAATTTTATGAATATTGAGGAACTGTTACTTGATCACATATTTGTTAAGAACGGAAAATTTTCCGAAAAATGTAGAAGAAAATTTTCCGCCTCACGTCATGGCTAAACAACGATGTAGGAATAAGTGGAGTAGTTTTTATGAATCGGAAAATATTCCGGAAAATTTTCATCACTGCGTATACACCTCATCATTCTATTCCTATCGAAATTCCATTTACATTAGACTCGTTTTCGCTATCTTTTCCACATAGCTATCAAATAATGTCGGCGAAATACGTATATAATCTCTGTTGAACTCATCTTCCAATTACACTGTCTGTCTACTGTGCTTGCACCAGTGAATTTCCATGGAAAATCATGAATAATTCTGATAATTTATATAATATTTATGGACGAATAGGTAAAAGAACCTATATGAATAACATATATCATCTTCAAAATAACGAATACGGAAAACATACAAACATCAATAGACTTATAGTATAAGGGCGAAATAGGCATCAACTTCAGACACTACAAAATACACTTCACTCGTTCTTCCCACTGGTCTAATGGCTATCACGTGTGTCTTAGGTGTTTATATAACAGCTGTTGTATACGATTGTACAGTTATCCTGTATCACATGGTGTCTGATGAAGCCAAAGAGTTAGTTGGCGAAACTGTAACACGTGTTGAATTTTAATGAAAATATATAGTTTTGCTCAGCAAATAATTAGTTTATATTTAATTGTAACACAGCAAAGCTTCTACTTATGGAAAATATCACATTCTTCTTGATAAAAAAAATTGGAACACTTCACTTATATTATCAACGACAGCTCAGCTCGTGCACTTTATCAAAGATTGCAGATCCCATTATTGCTAAGGGATAACTGCAAGTCTGCGCTGCGAGTCTATTGGCTAGCTCGCTATTAAATCGGAGAGGTGTAACGAATTGCTCGAAGCTGTTACATGTTACAGCTTATTGTTCATTCACTAATTACAGGATTCCTACCCATATCAGAATTTTTGACTTTTCACTTTTCGAATAAACTGATATTGACAGAAGAAATGGGACGGGGTTAAAATACGGGACATTTGCCTGTCCCGACTAAATTTACAGGGACTCGGGACACTCGGGCCCAAAATCGGGACTATCCCGTTTTTACGGGACGTATGGCAGGCTTATACATTTGTGGCATTAACAAACGAAAGTTCTTCCTTTAAATATCTCAAAATGCGTTTTGAGGTCTAGTAGTGTTTCTCCATTCACCGATTCAATTAAATTTTCTCTATTTCTGCCCTTTTCCGTAAGTAAATACCGTTTTATTCAACAATGAGGTACTTGCTTTCGGTTTTTGTCTATAAAAGCGGCGAGCTTCTCGAGCCGCTAATGTGACAAATACAAACAGTTGATTTCGTCAGTTGGTGTAAAACTGAAGGACATGGAGAAAGTACATATTACGGGCCTATTTTGCGCACAAGATAGCCCCCCCAAATGTCATACCCTCCTTCTCGAAAACTATCAGAGTACAAACAAAATTTTTTTTCGGTACAAACAGTACAAACGATTTGCTTTCGAATGGTGTATTTCAATTTTTTGAGCTGTGATACGGGGGGCTATCATGGCGCCAAGATAGCCTTCCCCAAATGTCATCCCCTCTTTCTCGAAAACTATCAGGGTACAAACAGAAACTTTTTTCAGTACAAACGATTTGCTTTCGAATTGCGTATTTCAATTTTTTGTGCTGTGATACGGGGGAACTATTTTGGCGCCAAGATAGCCCCCCAAATGTCATCCCCTCTTTCTCGACAACTATCAGGGTATAAACAGAACTTTTTTCGGTACAAACGGTACAAACGATTTGCTTTCGAATGGTGTATTTCAATTTCTTGTGCCAAGATAACCTCACCAGTTGACCTCTCAAATTATAGTTGACCCTATAAGGAAAATGATATAAACGAAAATATTTTCGGTGAAAACGTTACAAACGTAGTACAAACGAATGACCTTGTCATTGTTTCAATTTTCTAAAGTCTGGCTATCTTGCCAGACGTAATTCTAAGGAGGATAGTCATGCACTGGCAACCGTTCATTGACCGAGGGTTGGGCCCTGGTAGGAGTTGGTGTCAGTGTTGTCAGATTTCCCGTGTTGCTGTGTGTGATATATGGCTTTTGAACATTAACCTTAATGCATTCACGCAGTCTTTGAGGGAATCCGACAACAACGACCGGAGACGTTGCTACGGGTTGTCAAGTCACTTTAACATTTTGGTGTCTTTGTAGTTATCGTGCGGTGGTGTGCCAAGTGTTTTTATCTACATTCTTTTACGTTATTTTGCGGTTGTGATGAACATTTTGTTTTGTAGTTGTTGTTATGCTTTATTGTGTTTAGTTGTCATTATTGATTTTCAATTTGCGAATAAATCGCAATGGCTTCATTCTCCGCAGTGCTATAAACAGCAGCGGAAACAAGGTAAACATATCACTACATGAGATAAAAGAATATTGTTAAATGTGTATACATACTTTCGTAATCAGGGGGAAAAGGGGGCATGGAAACTGTCAGAGAGACTTTGAGAAAAACATCTGAAGCAACTCTCATTTCTCCCTCCACTATTATGTGGGTCAACAAGACGTGCGAACCACTACTCACCGTGACTTACCGACCCAGTGCATTGTAGACAGCATCTTCTGAACACTGGTGAATTTGTCTACGTTTTACTTTCAGGACCTCCATTTCTCTTCTTTTTTCATTTGGTTCTAATCAAAAAATTTCAGGCACTTTTGGATTTTGATATTTGCAATTTTAATAATAGCAATAAGACTTACTACTTGGATTTTGAGATGTAGCCTGTGAGTTTTTAAAGGAGCTAACTACTAGAAAAATGTTTTACTACAAGTATAACCTCTTTAGTCACTGGAGAAAAAGGCGTGGATCATGAGCCAGAGTTCATGACGATAGGTTTTAGTGGGTCGGAGTTGGCCACAATGGTTCAAAGTGGTTTATAGTGGGTGGTGGATCAGAGTTGGTCACGGTTTGTCAATGGGTCACGCTGGGTGGTGGGTCATGGTGGGTTACGACGTTCGGTGGGCCAGTGTGTTGTGAATCGTTGACTACCGATGGGTAACTAACGATCTCTCGCCAAAAATTGGTGGCGGACGATTAGCGATGACTCCACTTCCGTTTTGAAAATCATAACACCAGCGCACAGTGTGCAATTTCACTAATCTAGGTAGCCAAAGATCGTTATCGTCAACAATGTGACTTGAGCCCAATTGGTGAATAATCACGTGCACAAAACTCTCCCTAACTTGAATGTGTGGTTTGTTTCGTTCTCTGACCTTCGTATGACCGACCATAGAGTCCTTCAAGTAAGTTCACAGATACGGTGTTGGTGTATATAACAGCTGCAAAACAGCGCCCAGTCAACGTGGTAAAAAGTGCACAGCAAGGCAGCTGAGTTTGTGTGTGCACTGGTCTAAGAGGCGGATATAATACATGAAGGTAAAACTCTCCTACAAGCTAAACAGTGTACAAAAATTTCTTGCATTACTGATTGTAGCCTGAGACGGAAAATGTAGGTGCGCGGCATCATTTTGTTTCACCAGTTAGATTTTTATGTAGACTTTTAAAAGGTATTACTCTCGTATTCCGCGACGAAACTTTGTAAATGTATTTTACATAGTGTTGTTAAAGGGATAGGGTATACAAAAAGTGTTTGCTGCAAACAGGTGTAAACAGAGTGACAATAATATTGTTTCATTTACAATGTGTGCGTTAACGCGTAGAGTTATTTTCGAGTTGTGGAACAAATGTGATAAAAGTGCACGTAATGAAGACATTTGAAAGTACGTAAAAGAACAGTTTAATTTGCAGGAACACCCTGAAAATGTGCAGAAACTAGTGAAGAATAGTATTAGCATTCTGTGTGCGAAAATTAGATCCAGATGTACGAAATATGGTAGAAGTAGGATGAATTTGTTGAAATACAATGACCTGAGTTAAATGAGGATGCCAATCTCGATTTAGGAATACATAAAATAGCGTCATGTTCATTGCAACAGTGTGCAGGTATACACCCAGCAGCAACAGTCGTGGACGTCCACAGAAACGTTTTGCAGAATCAAGTCCAAGATCTAAGAGAAGAAAAGTTAAAAGTCTTGTGGAAGAGAGATCACTTGAAGAAATAGTGGCTGCAGCCCAGAAGAATTTGCGTGCTTTAGGAAGAAAGGACGCTGCCAGCATAGTGGGAGAGGTGTCATTTGCCTCTCCAAAATGCGCAACGAAGCTCAAAAAAGCATGAAAATTGTTCGTGAAGGTAAATCTGGTGTGTCACCTGATGAAGCTCTCTCCCTAATGATAGATTTACAACTGACCTCTAACTAGTATAAGGAATTACGAGATAATGCAAAGGCGTACAAAAGTAACCTGTATCCGCCATATTACTTACTGCATGAAAGTAAAGAGAACTGCTATCCAGCTAACATTACCGTTTCAGATATATCCGCAGCAGTACATCTCCAAGATCTACTTCATCACACAGTCAAACGTTTGTGTAAAATTCAACAAGACATTTTATCAAGTTTCCCACATCAACGATATAACATATTAATTAAGGGGCTATGATGGTAGTTTCGATCATAGCCACTATAATCAAAAATTGGACTTAGAACAGCTCAAAACGGCAATAAAGAATTCTTTATGGAACAGTATGTACAAACAGGTTAAAACATGAACTTTCTCCTTGTTTATGCTTGCGCGGAATTTAGTGTATATGGTGAAATTATTCTGCGCTGAACATTTGTTGTGGGTAATGTAACAAATGTCCGTACATGAGCCATGTCGCCTAAGAGAATATTTTTAGGCTGGGGAATATGGTTTACATTCTAAAAAAGACAAGTTAATTTGCGTTGATTTCGGCAGATTCTTTTCATTCAGTTATTCAAATTGGCAAGGGACTTTTGTTCGAAGTTACATGAAATGAAACAATGTGAAAAGCTAAGAATTCGTGTGTTGTGTTGCATGAATATTTTGAACACTGTGCAGATATTAATCTACACATGTGTAGACGCAATATCTCACCAGATAATTGACTGTTATACATGCATTCAGTGGCGTATTTAAGGGGGCTTCCGAGCTTAAGCCCCCGAAACTTTATTACTATTTTAAAGTAATTTAAATATCGCACAGAATTTTCACATTTCCAGGAAAAAGCCCCCCGAAACAAAATCTTAAATACGCCACTGCATGGATGTGTTGACGATCAGAGTGTAACAAATTGTGTCAGATAGATGTTCCAATTGTACGTTTAGTTGATGGTGCTAGTATTCAAATTGATGTTAAAAGACTAAAATTAGAAATTAAAGTGTTTCGTAAAGACAAATTTAATCTTTTAGCTGTATTTCGAAATGATCTATGTAAACTATTCAGTTTTGGTCATTTCTACTTACCACCTAATTACCCACTATTTTCAACGTTGTTTAGTTGAACCATATTATTATGAGTACGGTTGTTACTTGCAACTCTACCTTCATACCCTTCAGTTCGTCATCGTCAGGGCTTGCTAACTTAACATAACTATAACATAACGAAATAGACGGAAGTAACGTAATATATTTGTTAACACAATGCTTTATGTACCAATTGTAACTTCATATATTTGTTACGAAACACTAATGTTACTATACTTATCAGACAACTATAATGGTAACGTCTTAAAGGAGCACACTACTTTCTGTTTATCACTAAATAACCTTATGAAGAGATTGATAGGTATATAGTATATTGTAATAACGTTATTACTTTATAGGACATTCCCAAGGCTTGCTGATTTAACTTAACGTTAAAATAACGAAAAAGATGGAAGTACAGCCAAGTATAGCAATATATTTGTTACTTTTTTTATGTACCAATCGTAACTTTATATATTTGCTACGAAAAAATTATGTTACTATACTTATCAGATAACTAAAGAGTAACGAATTGCAGGATCAATCTACTTTCTGTTATCACTATTTAACCTTATGAAAAGATTGATAGGTATATAGTATATTGTAATAACGTTATTATTGTGTAGGTTATTCCCAGGGCTTACTAATTTAACTTAACGTTAAAATAACGAAAAAGATGGAAATTCAGCCAAGTATAGCAATATATTTGTTAATTCTTTCGTTATGTACCATTCATAACTTTTACATTTGTTGTGAAATAATAATGTTACTATACTTTTCGTATAACTATATAGTGACGAATTAGAAGAATGAAATACTTTCTGTTACCACTAAATAACGTTAAGAAAAGATTGACTGAAATATAGTATGTATCAATAACGTTAACGTTATTATTGTATAGGCTATTCCCAGGACTTTCTAACCTAACGGTATCATAACTATAGTAATTAATTACTGGACCAAAATGGTTTCTGTTACTACTAAAAGCAGAAATATTTCACGTTCCCATGAAGTTTGGAGTAAAAACATGTAAAAGTCCCTTCATGAAGCAGAAACTATGTTATGCGGACAACGGAAAGCAAACCAAACGCTTAACGGAAAATTCTGAGTTCCGGACTACAGCGTTTAGAAAATTTTTAGACATTCTGTGAGAGGGCAAACATATACATTACAATGTCTGCAATAAATTCGTTCTTCTGTTAAATCTTTCTGGACAGTGTTGACCTTCCCCAGCCACTATTCATATTCACTTCCACAATTTTCGGCTAGACGGACGAAGCATGTCAGCTGTCAGCCTTCTTTGTAGGTGTACTTCTGTTTCGAAACATAGCGACTACCGACAGTCGGCAAATATGAGGAGAAAACTGACAAAATAAGGTTCTGGCGAAAAGGAATTGAAGCAACAAAGCAAGAGTCATAATCTCTATCACGTGTCGTGAAGATAAGCAGTGAAGGATTCAGAGGACTTTCGGAATTCCAAAGAAAACTCTTCTGTTCTAAAGTATACCGCGCAAAGTTTAGACGAAATGCATCACGGTCTGAAGCAAAAATTCATGTGCAGAAGAGAATTATGTCATTCTTTCTCATTTGCGCTTTCTGATACCCTCTCTTCCTTGCTCTCAGCAGGTGCGGTTCTGAAATCTCATAAACATGGACATACCAGATTTAAAGAAACAAAATGTTCCTTGACCCACCAATACTCAAGAATATACAGAATTTCCTGTTTATTGTTGTCCTTGACCTTCTCAACTCTCGGTTTTACGCCTGATCAATCACCTTGAAATAAAACTTTTACCAATACAGCTCTAAATTTACATTTTTTTACATTTTTACATTGCTTCGGCAGCAGTCATTATGGCTTGTAAAACAAGGGCTGTGTTTGATCTTAACACCAGGATAAAAGTATTCATGCTAGAGAATGAGATAATTGAATGTAAAGCAAATCATGAAGATGTTCAACGTCGGTAAAACTCAGGTGTACGAGATTCTAAAGAAGAATGGAAATTTTGAAGGGGTGAGAAAACTGCAGTAATGGGAAAATAAAAATAGAAGTTAAGGAAACTGAAAACTAAGACATTAATGGAATAGTATGGGAGTGGTTTGTCAGTGTCAAACCGCAAAAACACCGCATATCGGGCCCTATATTACAGGAATACGCTGAAACGGGAGCTGAAAACCTGGGTAAAACTGAATTCAAAGCATACAATATATAGTTGGAAACTTTACGCAAAAGACATGAGGTAGCTTTTTTTTTTTTTTTTTTTTTTTTTTACGAATTTTGTGATGATCATATGATGTAAATGGTGAAATATTTAATGAATGGGTAGCTAAACTACTTTCCATAATCGAAGGACATGAAATTGAATCGTATTTTTTAAAGTAAAAATCTATCTCTGTTAAGCGGAAACCTGACTTTAACGGAAATTTTTGCGAGTCCCGCTCGATTCTGCTGATGACAGGTTTCAGTGTATTTTGTAATATCGTTATTATTGCATATGGTAAAATATTGAGAGCTAGAACGATAAAATATAGTGAAAAGTAGTTTTTCATGTATATACAACGGCATAAAAATGCATACAATAATGATTGCATATATGTGTATTATTAGATGCAAGTGTAAGTATACGGGAGCTTATAGGTTCCTACCAGGTGTATGTGTGCCTGTATGTGGTGTTTTATTTCTCGGTAACTACTGGTCGGATCTCACAAGGGAACCTTCCGAAAATGATAGTTGCAGTGAAAGATGTGACCTATGCCAATTGAAAGAGCTGTAACAGAGATGAGCATTCCCAAAAAATTAGCTGCCCATAGCAATAGGTTTAAGAAATATAAGGAGTGGAAGTTCGGGAAACAGCAAGGTTGGACAAGGGGGGGAAGTGCACATTCCGCAAAAAAGAGGGGCACGGCAAAATACAATCTTGACAAGTGATGTATAGAAAGAGACTTGCCACAATAGGGAACAAATGAAGGCCACCAGTGGGGTTAACAGTGTTGCCAACTGCAATGAAAAGTACATGTTTTGCAAAGAGCACTATATGAATTGGGTGCAATATTCAGTGTCATGTAGAACATAAGATATGACGTGAATAATCAGTGGTACAATCTAACAAAAGAAAATAGAAAAACAGAAGTACGAAAAATACGGAAAAGACGAAGTTGGCCATAATGCGCCACATTTGATCACGAGCTGTGCATATTAGAATGAACAAAACAAGAAGCACCAACTATGCAGGAAACCAACGTACCTGGAGTCGAAAAGAAAAACGAGTTCCAAAGTTGGCAGCACTGGCCATGAACATCCAGACAATTCTAATATAGTTAGGCCACTCGCTTCACAAAAAAAAAAAAACTTCTGGCAACAGGCATCACTCGGAATGCATCAATGCTAGAATGATTGAGGCAATGCCAAGTCGGGGAAAATAAAATGGTAGGGTTGAGCCAACAACCTATAATAGAAGTAAACATTATGTCATGGTTGGATCGTATGTGGGAATATACAGGGTGTCCCACCAAACTTTGTGACCTGAAAGATTTGAGAAACGAACAAAAATGTGACGGATTCAGTTGTGCAGGAATGTACCAATGTCAGGGGATTATAAAAGTCTGTGAGAAGCATGTGTCCCCAGGATCCCCTTCATAGGGCCCCAGGAGCCAACTTCAAACTTTCAAATGGAAACAGGGACCGAGTGGTACCTCTCTCGATAGATCATGGAATGTGCAACAACACATATAGGAAACATTTGCTATATGAAGCGTGTTTTTCAAAATGGCCGCCACAAATATATGTTGTGTCTTAACATGGCATCGAACATTGTGATCTCAAATTGCTGCGAAGCGAAAAGAGATGTTGCAAATCCAATTGCACAGGAATGTACACATGTCGAGGGCCAAGAAAACTTTGTAAGAAGCAAGTCCCCAGGGTCCCCATCATAAGGCTCGAGGGGTCAACCGCAACATTTTAAATTGAACAGGGGGCGGATGATATTTCTCTGGATAGATACAACACCGCCTATAAGAAACATTTGCCATATGAAGCACGGGTTTCTAAATGGCCGCCAAAAATGCACGTTGTTCTTGTCACCGAGCAGATATTTTTGGCGGCCATTTTGAAATCCCATATAGTAAATATTTCTGATGTGCGTTGTTGCATATTCCATGATTTATCGAAAGAAATATAACTCGACCGATGGTGCTATTTGAAAGTTTGAAGTTGGCCCCTGGGACCCTATGATGGGGTACTTGGGAGCACTGGCGTCTCACAGAAGTTTCTCGCCCGCTGACATTGGTACATTCCTGCACAACTGAATGTGTCACATTTTTTTTCGCTTTGAAACTATTTCAGTCGCAGAGTTAGGTGGGACACTCTGGATACATCATATAGGCGGTGATAGTACTGCAGACAGCAACACACAGCAGATCAAGCCTTTGATTATGTTTGCTTTCTACTGGTGTGGATATGTGATAGAAAGACCACGAAAGGTTCCGACACCTCTAGAGTACTGTTTCAAGACATTCACAGGCGATCATTGTACCATGTATGACGGATTGGCAGTATTCCGCTGTGCTCACTGCAAATGTATCTTCTGTTTGGACCATTGTCTCATCGAACAATTGCACGTACAATGTGGACGAGCATGTACAAATGATGCGAAGGCTAATGCCTCTTGCCGGAATTTTCTTTTTGTGAAGCGAGTGGCCTAACTATATTAGAATTGTCTGGATTTTCATGGCCAATGCTGCCAACTTTGGAACTCGTTTTTCTTTTCGACTCTAGGTACGTCGGTTTCCTGCATAGTTGGTGCTTCTTGTTTTGTTCATTCTAATATGCACAGCTCGTGATCAAATGTGGCGCATTATGGCCAACTTCGTCTTTTCCGTATTTTTCGTACTTCTGTTTTTTTCTATTCTCTTTTGTTAGATTGTATCACTGATTATACACGTCATATCTTATGTTCTACATGACACTGAATATTGCACTCAATTCATATAGTGCTCTTTGCAAAACATGTACTTTTCATTGCAGTTGGCAACACTGTTAACCGCACTGGTGGCCTTCCTTTGTTCCCTATTGTGGCAAGTCTCTTTCTATACATCACTTGTCAAGATTGTATTTTGCCGTGCCCCTCTTTTTTGCGGAATTTGCACTTTTCTCCCTTGTCCAACCTTGCTGTTTCCCGAACTTCCACCCCTTATATTTCTTGAACCTATTGCTATGGGCAGCTAATTTTTTGGGAATGCTCATCTCTGTTACAGCTCTTTCAATTGGCATAGGTCACATCTTTCACTGCAACTATCATTTTCGGAAGGTTCCCTTGTCAGCTAAATTTGGTGAGAAAGTAGCTCATCGTCCATAAAATTTTTTAAAAAAAAATGTATGCAGTAGGTCGTTCACTTATATCCGGGCATACTCGATTCGGTGCTGCACTATCGTATCATACTGGAACTATGGATCTGCTGGCAGGAGTGATGTTGTGTGTGACCTTGTAGGTGCGTGAGTGTTATCAAATGGCGCCGAAAATCAACGAGTATGGGGAGATTACATAATGGCCTTTTTCCATGCTAAGTTTTCGTACGTATTCAAGTTTCAAGTACCTGGCGGATTCCAAATGGAAGAAAGTTGTCACAATAACCATAAGTCTATCTCACTGCTGATGGTCACATTCCGGCGACCACACATCGTGACATTGACGGTAAGAGGTACAGCAACTTCATTCGTCAGTGCAGGTAAAGTTTTGCTCTTGGCATTATGGTTGTTACGGAATTCAGATATGAGGGTAAGTTGATGATACGCAAGGTGAACAAAGACGTGAAGGTGAATGCCAGATACACCTATCTATCTGAGATAGCCCACATTCCACAATTGTATGGAATGGACGCGAACCAGGTGATGATCCATATGGACAAGATTTCGAGTCATATCGCCAGAACATCACTACGGTTTTATCAGGACGTGGCAGAGGAACTGAAAATTAATGTTATTATTTTCGAAGGCATTCCTGTGAAAAGCCCAGATGCCAGTCCAATAGAGTTTTGCGCATTTGGACTGCTGAAACATCTTCAGCATCACTGGCCACGCCCTGCAAGAGGGCCATTTCAGCTTGACTTTTTGGAAGCTGAGAAGGAAAAGATGTAGCTATACATATTAAATTCTCCAGAGTAATACTACAGAATTATTATTATTATTATTATTATTATTATTATTATTATTATTATTATTATTATTATTATTATTATTATTATTATTATTATTATTATTATTATTATCACAAAGTGGACTTGTAATAGAGGAAGTTCGGGGTATCATGGAATACCATTTTTGTTTCGCTTGTAACTCAGTTAAGAATTGCATATTAAAACAAAAAGAAACCACTTTGGAGGGTAATATGAAATAGTCGGGTAATATGGAATACAAATGCTATATAGAAAAGAAATGAGTTTTCTGTTGAAAATACAATGAATACAGTGACAATATATGAAAATTCTTAATACCAAGCCATAACTGAATGTGATTACTTGCAAAAGTCACAAATATAGTACTCTACTTCTGGATCGGCACAGCCATTGTGTGCTCACATTAAACATGATGAACGCTGGACCCAAGCTCACCCCTTGTATCATCAGAAAATTTGCTGTAATAAAAAATACGCTTAGCATTGTTGTCATCTTAAATGTATGTTTTATTGCCCAATACCGATAGATATTTTTGTAATCGGAATACCATACGCAATACGGAATACCATGCTTTTCTTGCGGGTATTCCATATTGCCCTCCTCCACGCCAACTTGGAAACGAAAGAGCTGTTAAACGCATTCAAAGGCGTATAGGATAATGGCGCTTATCAAACTACAACTCTGTATATCCAACGTCATAGTAAACAAAGAATTGTTGTTCTATTATATTTCAATAGGAAAATATAGGTTGTAAAACACTTGCCCGTAAAAGTGTTCAGGAATAAGAAATCAGATTTTCACGCCTACCAATACAACGACCCTAACAGTAGAGGGTGTGCTAGGCATGTGTCATTTAGGTGTCCCAGATACTTTTTAGATACCCGACTACTACTACTGTTTAGCTACTTTTTAGCATATGATATTCATGTGCTAAATATGTACTTCAGTTACCTATAGTTTTAGGTACTTGTTACACCTAATTGATATTTGCAAATATGTACAGTCCGGAGCAAAAAAAACTGCAACATGAACATGTAAGTTTATTGTGAAACGATGAAGTCTTTTGTTCCAAAATAAATGTGCAGGGGAGGACGCCAAGGTCTCTCCTGGCGTGATTTGTGCCACTTAGAGATTATGCTGGTTCCCTGCGCTGTTAGGCGTACTTTCACTATAAACTTACATGCTCATGTTGCAGTTTTTTTTTTTTTTTTTTTTTTTTTTGCTGCGGACTATACCACAAATATAGCATTTATATACCTGGCTCAGTTTTGCACTCTAACAGTCATTTGTTTTTATATGTCGTCACTTGGGACATATATCTGTCATGTTCTAGGTACCGTACGTTCTTTAGATACATACTGTTTCAGATACTCTAATAGCATTTGTTGCTTCATTTTCTAAGCGATTGTGTACTAGAAGCAAACAAACGCATTAACTTTATTAGATGGCAACTTTTGCCGATCCTTTGGAAGTGAATATGGAAGAACCATGAAATAAAATATAAATAGACACTCATCATTTTGTTATAAAATTACATAGCGAGTAGATTTTATCTGATTCCAAACGGTTATCGTCGAATACACGCGGTCAAAGGAGCACTCTGTTTAGCAAAATTCAAAAGACCTCAACAATTTATCCCTCTACAAGGGACATTGTCTCCATCGCCTCCGTGGCCAAGTCGGTAAATCACGCGGCTAGTAATCCAAAGGTCGGTGATTCACACCCACCCTGAAGTACATTTTTTTACTTGTTTAAAGTGTTTTTTAGACTCACCTTAATGTAAACGCATTACGCATATAGGCGATTTAACATGTTTTAGGGGAGTAATTTTGTGGTTCATTGACGCTTATGGCATGGGAAACATACTAGGCATGTTTCCCAGGTATATGTCAGGCATGTGCCTAGGGGCGGACAGAGATTGTGACTATCACTTGCCATCCATGTGATTTCTCTCTCAAAGGAATGTAAGGCACATACTGGACACATTCCCATGTACCTGAGGGAGCATGATAGGCATATGCCTGCTATGTGATTGTGCTGTTAGGGGAATGTCACAATAACAAGGAGATTGACTGTAGAGTATCATGGGAATGTGAGGTAGTAGTTTCGTTCCTCTCCGCTTGGAAGCAAAACATCACAGGTGAGATAATGAGGTATTCCATATTATCCGACTATTTCATAATACCCGAAATTCCTCTATTGTAATGTTAGTTCCGTCTGTCCATCCCTTACTCCGCACGATAACTTTTGAATGGATACGAATTCGTAATTCTATTTTGCAAATCGATACAAACAGTGATTATCTCGTAACAGTTCGTTAATGAAGATGATCCGTCCACCGGAATTGGTAGAAATGAGTCATTTCCGGTTTTAACGATCACTATAAATCAAAAACGGTAATAGATATACGGTAAAAACGATAACTTCAAGCGGTTTTCGGCAATTGATCAAGCATTTCAGGAATAACTTTTATCTTCATCCCTAACGCTCTACCAAAGCCAGAAGTGGAAGAAACTAACTACAACTTCCTGTTTCAATTTAATCTAATAGGGCATAAACTGTAAGAGATTGCGAGGAGCTGTTTGTGGGAATTGATTTAGCGTTTTAGGAGTAAGTGCCACATTCTCTCTTAAACCTCTAATTAAACCGAAAATCAACCACTTCAGGTTTTAGCATTGATCGCTACAGATTAAAGGCGGTCGCAGATGGCGAGACGCAGTTTTCTGTAATCAATTAAATATTCCAAGAATACATTCCATATCGACTCTAACCTCCCTACTAAAACCAGAAGTGGCAGAAATCAATCACTTCAATTTTTTCAACTTTGATTGCTATAGAGTAATAATAGTAATAGATAGCGAGAAGCGACTTTCTGTAATCAATTCAGTGTCCCAAGAATATATTCCATAGATCCAGAACCAGATGAATGCCTCGCAGCTGACCAAGAAACCGAACAGAGAGAACGCAGCCGTTACCTGTAGGGATATACGACGTCGGCTCTAGATTTAGGTTCGACGAGGATATCATGAGGTACATAAAGAAGAAGAAGGGCGTATCACAGATGGAAGCAATACATCTCAGAAAAAGAAATTACATGATAACCCTCCTGACTCAAAAAGCTCGAGAAATATTTCTACATATCTTCGAGGAGGACGAATTTGCTTCACGCACGGCGTTTGACAACGAAGAAGAAATAGAGAGCTCCGAAGAAGAAGAGGAGAAAGAAGAAATTAGTTCTGTTTAGAGCCAGCTACCTAGACTCACACAGGAAGAAACTTCACAGGTGAGAGATCAAAACCCACACACACACTGAGAAACCGAACACAGGGGAGAAACGAAAACCCCGAAAAAAAATATTATCAGAAGAAGAAGAACTTCAACGGAAGTCAGACCTACGTTGAGAAATTAGCAGAATTCAACAGAACATTTACTCCAAAACGGTGTAGAGTGCTGAACCAAAAGGAAGAGAAACCCTAAACCCAGAAACTGGCCCTTCTCAGAGCAAGGAAGTTGCGGTAGAAGATAAGGATGACGGCTTCATTGAAGTCGAGAAAAGCCAAAAAGGGATCACAATCACCGGATAACCGGGCCTTATCAGGTCCAAATGCGCCACAAATGCAAAAGACCACTCAGAGGGAACGATAGAACCCAACTTTCACTTGCGTGATTAAAGGAATACAGTCTCAAGAGGAATTGGGCTCTATGAAGAATGACCTCCGTAAACAGAAGATAGCATTCACTAATATCACAAGAATTCATTCAAGTGCCACCACTCAATTTATTACGCCTCTTCTCTACTAACCCAGAGCAATGCACTTCTTGATAAGTCATGTAGTAAGCATCAAAGGTGCACATTACATAGTGGAAGAGTCAAAAGTGCAGATGAGGCCGGATCCATGCTGAAACTGTTACCGGTATGGTCACCGGTGCCAGCAAAGAGTATGTTTCAGATGTGCACAAACGCATGAGAAGTCATGCAATAAACCTGTTAACAAGACCTTCTGCGCAACCTGTACAATAGAAGGACATAGGACTGCCAGTGAGGATTTCCCTAAAAGACCCCATCAGACAGAAATGCTACAGCATAAAAGAATTATTTACCAGCACAAGCGCAACGGGAAGACCAGCCATTAAGAACAACCTAAAAGAATATAGCCAATACTACAAAAATAACAGGAACTAACAGCAGAAACAGTACAGAAGAAACCAGCACAAGCAGTACAGGACCACATCAAGCAACACATACATAAAACCATCAGGGAAGCAAAAGATAACATCATGATGTGGGGTCAAGTATCCTCACCCACACAACACACCAAGAATATAGAAAATTACTAAAGTTAACCATCAAAGAAGCCTCACAACAGATTATGACGGCACACCTGCGACCAATCACAAGTTCAAACGGACATACATTCCAACCTCAAAACATATGGGACAGAAACCAAGAAGGAGGGAAAAGAAGAAACCGGCCCAAACCATCACAAACCAGACGTCAAGGGGATGAAGAAGGAGCCCGAAATGTATGCTAAAAATTAACACCATGCCCCACTAATCAAAACTTATCCATCAAAATACAGACACCTAACAAATTAAATTTACACCCAGCTTTTTAAACTAGTTTAATTAAAGACAGTAAAATATGCTTTTTACACGGCTTTTCCCATTCCTTCTTTGTATGGTTTACAATCTAAATAACTTGGGGCATGTGCAAGTAGATATAGGTTGGTGCACACTCACGTTGCTAGCTTTCTTGTTAAGGAGCAATCTTATCTCTGGTTTGATTTCCTAATTTTATAATAAAATTACGCGCATCTATTTACTTTATCTCATAGTTCTCCCATATTCACTTTCTAATAATCGGGCAGTTGCCATCCAAATTCAGACAATTATACGTGGTCATCTCAAGATTTTTCACTTCATGATGTAGACGCAAGGGTTACTCTTGACCTGCGGAGCCCACTTTACAAACAAATCGTCAGGAAAAAATAATATATAATAATAACCGCACGCACAAGACTTAAATCTGTTTCACATAACCTCATAGAAAAAAGAAAAAGTTTTCCCCCACCACGTTCAAGTACACATGAATGTTGGTGTTTCGTCTTCCCCCATCAGTCCTCGCACACGGAGATATAGAGTGTATCTAAATATGTCTAAATAATACATTACAACTTTCATAATAACATTACGTATTTTAAAACAATTACATTTACCTATATTAGTGTGGTAAGTAACACATGTGTCATTATAATTGAAATTTTATTGAACAGTTGTATTGTTTATTTTCCTTCTTTTTGGCATTCGAGTTGTGACCAGTGGCGTCTCGTGACATAAGTTTTTGGTAGTCCACAGATGTTAGAAAATTCTAATTCTAGAATTCTTTCAGTGTTCTAAAAAAGAGAAATTATAAATAATCAATGAAAATAACCATATATATATAATGAAAAGTACCAATTCATAAACAAATGGTCCATTTCATTCGTATATGAAATCACTTCTGTTGTTCTTCTGGGCAATCAACTTGTCAATAACTCTTCCGAAGTTTAGTTTTTACATTTTTTCTCTGTTGATAGTACAGCTAATTCACTGACACTATTTTGAGCTATGACACTCCTTTAAGTGCTTTTATATTCTTCAATATGTTAAAAACAACTTTGTTTCTGAAGTCAATATCGGATTATTTACTATGATTTTCATTAATTTTGTTGTATGTCATTCTCTTTCTACAGACTAACCACCAATTTCACAACAATATACTAAATGGAATCTTTAGTAGACGGCTGTCTGCTGTTTTGTATATTTGAGTTGCCATGTATGCTGTTTTCTGAACTCTTAACAATACTTATACACGAAACATGCAATGTATCAAATTATAAAGGCAACTTTAATTACGAACGTTTTGTCCAAGTACCTTTGCATTGTTGTCTCCAGACACTTCATGACTGTTTATTTTGTATTTACGTTCTCTGTTCGAGGAGCTAGGCTACATAAGACAAGATGTACAGTTTAAAAAGATTACTGTAATGTAGTTTATGCTCTCCCACCTGGAACTGACCCCCGGGCATATCCACCAAAGACATATACTAGTCGGCATAGAAATAAGGAGAATAGGACACTTCATGAAATCAACCCAACCACGGAAAACACCAGAGCTTAGAATGGAGACATACAGTATATACAAACACCCCAAAATCTGATTCAATCAATTAAAAGTGAGCAAATGTGACTTCTTTTTCTACAAGATTATTATGAATCTTAATAGAAATGACCATGCGAACGAATATTGATAGAATATTTGACGTATTCACAGGGGTGCACCCAGAAAATTTGTTGGATGAATCCAAAGTTTGGGAGGAGGGTCCAATACTATAAGACCTACATCTATGTACGATTGATCCTATGTAATTATACAGCCGAGAAACGATATCTAATTGTTACTTTCCGCCATCTATATTCTAAAAAAAATAGAATTAGATTTTTTAAAAGAAAAGAAGCAGCACAGATAAGGTGTAACATCAGATCTTTAGACTACATCAGTCATTTTTCTGCTAATCAATTATGAAAATGTACAAACGTATGTAGATTTAAGAAGTACTGACGGGGGATCCGAATCCTGTAGATTCTCGGTGTGTGTGCGCCCCTGGTGCTGACACTAGTTAAATTCAGCATAATTATAATGTTTTTATTAGTTCTCATACTTCTTCACTTTTTGAGTTGATTCTGAGTTTTACGTCATTTTCAGCAGCGAGGCCAAATGAGACGAGATCTACTGATTCACGTGGAATCTGAACCACCTGAGCTCCAGTCAGGAATCGAACCCGGGTCTCCCACGGCAAAGGCGCTTACGCTAACCGCTTAGCCACAAAGGAGCTCTCTTCACTTTTTCAATGAGATGTCGCCAACATATTATACAATTCAGGTTCACTGCTAATTCCCTTCATGTAAGACCAAGGGCGCCCATCAAGGGAGCCAAGGTGGGGCGCTCGCCCCCCGTAGAAGAAATTGTACTTCAGAGTATCGAAAACCCAATAGAATTTTTACATTAGTTGCAGCAAAATTTGAAACTATATTTGAAACGTTGCTTATACTTCCCCCCTTCGAGACTAAAACATGAGCGCCCTTGTATAAGACGCGAGAAAAGCAAAACAATCATATTTTCATTCCATAATCTATCAGCCATTTATTAATTTAAATTAACTTTGAAATTTCGACACAGTATAGTTTTCACCTCTAGATGATAGTTAACTTTGTTCGATTATGTTCTAACTTCTTTCTAAACTTTCACAATTTGTCAGTGCACTGAAAGATATACAGTAGTTTGCAATCACTCAACATAATTCCCTAGAAAATAGGGTAATGATAAAATGTTGCTTACAACAAATCTTCCGAAGAATGCTTCCGTATCGAATGGGTCTTAGATTCACTAGTATTGAAAAAGTATTTTAGGAAAACCTAACACTACAAACCTATCGAGAAGGCTATACGAGAGTATACGGAGTATATCCACCTTTATATATATATAATTCAGCATATATTTACTTTAATTGAGAGATGTAATGGAGGTATAAGAATGGATATAAGCCATAGTTTTGAAAACAGTCGAGTGTATACCTACCAAAAACTCTAGCAGAACATAGCTGATGAAAATTATGGAAAAGAAATAATAAATACTAGCAAACATATATAAATCAATCAGTATATCACCACACAGCACGTTTTCACTTCTGCTATTTTGAAAGACACTGAGAGAATAATGTTTCTGCGCATTGTAAGTACAATCTCCGAAGTAAGTCCCGCCCCTCCCCCAAAGAAAAAAACATTCCGCGTTTTTTTTTTTTTTTTTTTTTATTACAGCGAAGTGTTACAGCTGAACGTTCATTACTGCAAATAACAGTACTCGTCTTTTTCTATTTTGCATGTATTTAAGATGAAAGTTAAAATAGAAAAATCAATTTTAAAATTTCCTTCGAATTCCACAATACAGAAGGTAGGATTTTACCATAGTATGTTTTGATAAGCTATTGACTTTTCTTACAAACATTTAGTTTATTTAGGTAGGAAAACCGTAGCCTAAAGAAAAATCAGATTATACGTATTTAAAAAATAAGTCTTGAAAATAAATTAAAATTTTATTTTGTTCTGCGTTAACTTAAGAATCTCTGGGGAATGATTCTAAACCTCCCATTTCCTTCGGTAAGATCTCGGAAAGATATGATTTTGTTTGTTCTTTTAGTTTATTATCATTACAAGTAATTGAGATAAAAAGAAATGTAGGTAACTGACTGAAAGCATGAGCTATTACTATATTCTTCTATTTTAAATTGCAGTTCATTCTTTAATTCTGTTTAAAGCGCCACATTACTGGAAATTAGTCAACAACAGCTGTAAACGCTGCTCGTTCGTCCCCCAGCTGCCCGCGCTACCCTTCTGTACTACATACAGAGCAGTGTATCATGCTCGCTGCTCCTGCGAACATGGTGTAGTGATGGAATGCATATACGCAAATCAAGCTGAGAGTTGAAATGAAACGACAATATAAAAATATTCTAAATATTATTAAATATCTTAACGAGCAACAAAGTGTACGATATTTGATGGTTCACGTGTTCTTGCGAACTGCACAAGGCGATGGCGCTGCTTCCCACCCAACTTTCCAAACCTCTACTAGATCCATGCTGTAATTCTCGAGTTCGCTCGTTACGGATTTTAACGCGCCTGCCCTGTAAAGACTTCTAATATACACTATGTTCCAAATCGAATGTTCTTTTTTTTCCGCTGAGGTCGTGCCAAGTTATCAGTCCTGGTCCGAGGCATCTGTGAGTGTTCCTGAAAAAAGAACCTTTTTTACATGTAATATTTTTAAGTAGTCATATCATTTTTAGGTACAATGTGTTTTGTCATTCCAACCATACTGTACAGTAAATACAGTCAAATCATCGCAAACTTCTCTTTATCAAGGGAGGCTTACTGATAAGGTGGCAGTATTATTAGTGAGAGCAAGAGTATACTGACATTCTAAACATAGGGCCAAAGTACACGTGCCCATGAGATCATGCGAAATATGGAAGACACCAGTAGAAATGATGAATATGACTTCGCAACTTGTCATCAGTTTTTATTTAAATTACGATATGCTTCCACTAAGTTTTTCTTGTACCTTATGACGTAATTTTTATCCCTTTTTTCAAACAAACTTGTCTTAAGGGGATTTGGCCCATAAGTTTTTCGTCTTACGAAGTTTTTTGTTGATTGGCACATGGAAAGGAACAAGACGGCGAAAGAAATTTTCTTGGAACTTATGACATAAATTTTGGTCCTTTTTCGAATTTTGAATCTTATCTTATGGGGCTAAAGGCCTCGAAAATCTTGTCTTATGGACCGGTTTTTAGTTTTGTGCATCCTTCCACACCAAAACCCGTTAGTTTCTTTCTTTTACTTTATGATGTAAATTTTGATCCTTTTCTCAAAAATTCAGGAGCTCACTGTAGCCAAAAGCCCCGGTTTGACGCGGAAGACTAAGTTTTTCTTACATTCCCGGCCGACCCGCACCAGACGTAGGGGTGAAACAATTTGTACCTCCTCGCGTGATTTTTCATGTACTAGCTCTCTGTCCAATACTAACTCGAAAGGATATATAGTATTTTTTTTTATTTTGTTCCCTTCGTGTAACTGATATCTGTTTCTTTTTGCTTGGTAGTGGTAAACACAATATTCGAAACTTCCCGCTCGATCGCCTGAGGGCAAGACAACACAGCAGCAAGCAAGCAAGGCAAAATAACACGAGACCAGGGCCTGCGAACTACCTCTCGTAGAACGATTCGATTGAGCGATCTCAAATTCCTGCCTACGTCTTATCAGCAACAGGCAAAGTTGAGTAACAGTAGTGAGACAGGTGCAATTACTTCCGTGCTACCAGGGTATAAAATCATATGATAGCACAATAACATTTTACATTTCACTACTACAGTAGATACCTGTGAATCGAAGCTAAAGTTGAAAAATCAATTATTAACGATAATGAAAGAATGGCGTAATAAAAGTACTCATGCCCAATGGAAGGCATAACTCAAATCCTTGGGCAAACGCATAAATTGTCATTGAACCCAGTGGTCTGCCGTGTCGTGACAAAACGCTGTAACTTTGGCGAAGAAGTTTTGCGAAAATGAGCCTTAAAGTTTTCATCCGAAAATGTGATCTGTATCGTGTAGAACCAGTGTAACTAGGCAATAATGGTCAACCAATCAATTTTCACCAAATTTAATCACACAACATGCATTTACGTAACATTACATGTAACCACGTGTTTCCAAAGTCAAGATACACTATTTCTACACGATACAGATCACATTTTCGGATGAAAACTTTAAGGCTCATTTTTGCAAAACTTCTTCGCCAAAGTTACAGCGTTTTGTCACGACACGGCAGTGGTGTAGCCAGGTTTCGGAGGGGGTGCGGGAGTCCTCCATGAAAATTTTCTCGCAATGTGAAAATTAGAAACGCAATTTTAGGCTTTATTGTAATGACTCTTAAAAGTTTCGAGGGTACGGGTGTTCTCTCCTAGAAACGTTTTAGGCGTATTTAAACTTAAAACGCAATTTAAGGCTTTATTTTAACAGCTTTTAAAAATTTTGGGGAGGTGGTCCAGACTAAAGGACCCTCCCCGTGGCTAATCCACTATATTGAACCCACTGTCTACGAAACATTAAATTCAACTATTACTCACTTGAGTAATCTGTGCGTGTGGTAAAGTTCCGAATAAATCACATCGGGCGCGGGGCAGGGGCGGGCATTACAGCTGAAATGCGCGGGGCAGGGGCGGGCATGAGTAAATCGATAATCGATCGATCCAGGGCTCAGTAAAGCTAGTTACGCCACTGATAAGGAGCATGTATGTAGCCTGGAGTTGGCGATTCCCCTTGAGCCGCGGACTAAATCCGGGGCTTAGTCAGTATATTCCTAAATCCGCCACTAACTTCATGCCTCGCGGCCTCTCCTTATAGTTTTTATTATGGAATGTCGCGAGGCATGCCTAAGTGCTTATAAAACATTATTTTTCATATTTGCGTACAGTATACATATTAAATACACACAGAACGTATAAAAAATAACGAAATGTTATAAAATTCTATATTGGTCTGGGGAAGTGTTTCTCAACCTGAGGGTCGCGAAGATAAGCGGAAGAGAAAAATATAATTAGAATCTAATAGCAAAAATTGAATTTTTTTCTGATAGGTATCTTTTTAGTTTTACACATACTGTTAAGAACAACAAAAACAGGTCTATTAAACATTTTCAACAGATGCAGAGTTATTTAAAAATCAATTTAAATGAAAGGGGTACGGTATGAAACTAATAAAAACTGCATATTGAAATACCAGAAGAATACAAATGCAACAAAACCTGCATATTGATATACAATTAAAATTGAAAGCTAATGGGATACCTGAGCATTGTGTGATTTCACTAGTGCTGCAATATCTGGTTCAGTCTTCGTGACGCACATTATCAAGTCATCAACTGATAAGCGATTTCGTATCTTTGTTTTAATGCTTACCATGGCAGAAAAAAAATCACTTTCGGTCAGGTACGGTGTACGGAATTATTACATTTAAAGCAGCAGATACCATACCACGATATTCTTCTCTGCTCTTTAGACAGAACTTGTCCAAGTCTTCGTACAGAAACCCAGTTGCAAGGACTTGTGGCACGATAATTTTATTAGTTGGTCAAGAAGGTGTGAGCTTAGATCACCTACTTTCCTGACCTCTTCAATGAAGGGGTTTAATATCTATCTTCAACCAATACTTTCATCGTAGTGAATATATTACTCTTACTGTATCCACTATATATAAGAAATGGATTCTACTGTTATAGAAATAGATGGATATCGTGAGATCTTCGTAATAGGTATAAGGTATATTAAAAATCCCACACAAGCTTATTACAAACCAGAAATTATAAGGGGGTCGCTGGCAAGAGGATGTGATAAAATGGGGATCGTGATAGGAATTAGGTTGAGAATCACTGGGGATTGCAGATATGAATGTGATATATTTGGGAATATCTGATCATATGTGCTATTTTTAAAATCACTTCACTTCACTTTACTTCACTTAAAATGGTAAAATGAAGCAATAAATAGTGTAATTTTGTGTTGCAATTTCCACCAAACAGTTCATTGGCTTGCTACCGAATTTTTGAAAATGTAAGAAAGAACAAAATGGCAACATGCTTCAATTCTGTTGCTATAGGAATCTCTGCTGCAGTTCCGTATACTAGGTTGTGCCTGAATTTCCGCAATGAAAGCGTCTGTATCGAAAGCTTCCATTGAGCTCATCTTTCAGAATAAGTATCTGGATGATGAAATGATAAATTGTAGCGCTGTGGCGTGTCTTCGACCCACGAAGTCGCGTAGTATGCGAAGGTCTTAGCTTGTGTCAGATGGTAGATTCCGGCGACAAGCCTGCGACAGTGTCACTTTTGTCGCGTAGTGTGTGAGGATCCCGCGCAACACCCATTGTAACAAATGGGAATTCATTACCCCGCGACAAGCCTGCCACAAAATAAATAAATAAATAAATAAATAAATAAATAAATAAAAAAATTAAAAAAAAAACGTCGATCGCTTTCGGCACACGAAGTTTCGTAGTGTGCGAAGGGCCCTGCAGTGTTGTAACTAGATAGTGACACCCGGGGCGGTGCTTTGAGAACTGAGCAAAGACAATACTACCATTTCATTCCACTATTTTATTCATTCTCTCATCATAACCGTTTCTTTTAGCATCCCCGGCATAACCATGGGACGTAAAACTCAAATATTTCATTTCATTTTGTTACCTTTGTTTCATCATTTGGCAAACCCTGACAATAGTTCTTTCGCAAAAACCATGCTTCCCGTCTGGCTTTTGAACTAATAGTAATATTTGTTTTCATCTAGTGCATTTTAGATTTGCAATTTGTAAAACATTTCTTCCTAGCCAAACTTGAAAGGAAGTGAAATGCCAAATAGTTGCTCAAAAAATGTTCTCAGTCTCGGGGTGAAATTAGAAGATGGCACAAAAATTACAACAAAAATAAATTATTGTTACCGTATGATTCGAAACCACTCGAGTTTTCCTCATGCTCACTCTCTCTCTCTCTCTCTTTTTTTTTTTTTTTCACTTTTGTGTTAATTCTTTGCTTCACAAACGAGATACTACTTAGGCTACAGTGAATGATTGGAAGCTAAACCTCTTGCAATGTATGAACATATTTTTCGAAAAAATCAAATGTTCTTTTTTTTTAGTCATAATAACTTACAAGATTGAATCCGTAAAGGGATTTGAGTTGGAATGAATATATGCAGGTGCGGATCCACGAGAAGGGCTATAGGGGCTATAGCCCCCTTGACGCTTAGGTATACACTGGATAAAATGGACTTCAATCCTACTTTCTTTACACTGGATAAAGTTGGAAACTATGGTTTAACCCCTCCCTTGAGCATATCCTGGATCCGCGGCTGAATATATGTAACAGATTTTAAGCACTGTAAAGTTACTTGTGTGAGAATCTCTAGAGCGCCTGACTTCCAATTCGGAAGTCCGGGTTCGATTCCAGGCATAAGACATTGAAATTTTTAACTTGCTTGTATTTGAATTTCAAATCATACTTAGTGTAAGAAGCAAGAGATCTCATCTGGAAAAGAAAAAAGATGTTCAAGGAAAGTGGAAATGATCAATGAATTGAGACAAATATGTTAAAAAATTATATCATGAAATTGCTCGAGATTCTGGTTCGATTCCCAGTCGGAGCTCAAGTGGTTCTGGTCCAACTTTAAGCTATAGGTCAGAGACGGATCCAAGACGGACTTCTCGGGGGGGGGGAGGCTGTGGGTTGTAATACTGCTACTTAGAGCTAGTTTTAAGAGCTCCAAACTCTGAGATGGGTTTTATTTTGCTATATATAAAATAAGAAAGTTTACTCTTCTGGGGGGAGGGCGATCGCCCCACCTGGATTCGTCCCTGCTATAGGTCTACGTCTCATATAGCTTCTGTTATGAAAGGGACACAAGGCTCAAATCCAACTAAACAATCTCAAAGTAAAGTCTAAGTAGGAAAATACTTGTCCACGAGCTTTCACATACAGAATAGACTGAAACAAGGAGATGCACTGTCGCCATTATTATTAAATTTTATTCAGGAATATGCTATAAGGAAAATTAAAGATAGTAACCAGGTAGTGTTGCAATGAGACGAGACAAAATCCTTTGGGATGAGACAGTTTTTTGTCCCGTCTCGTGTCTCGAAAATACAAACTCAGTTTTTGAATTTAGAAAACACACACACACACAGCAAACGTAACGGTTTCGATGTTCTAAGATTATCTTCCTCGGACCATACATTAAGATGTTAAAACATTGAAACCGTTACGGTTGCTGTGTGTGTTTTTTTTAAAAATAAAGTTAAGTGTGATAGCTTTGTCAGCTTGTTTTTATTAAATTATTTCCTTATGTTTAATTTTTCGACTGCTTCTAGTGCACACTACATGATTTTCTACGATAATTTAAGTGGGACATTTATAGTTGAAATATAACTTTTGGTTCAATTGCATTTTATTGTCAATAGTCCAGATGGCTTAAACCTAATTTAATTGGGAGTGAGGAAATAAAATTTCTTCACATACTTGTGAACTCGAACCTGTGCCCTCGATGGCTTTTGTATGTGTCCCTAATCTTACTTTTTACAAAGCATGTCCTGCACAGTAAAAGAAATAGTGATCCAACACAATGCGGTGACCCAGCGTGATACCATCTTTTGTTAAATCAACAGAAAACATGGTGTTGATTTCGGCAGTGGGAGAAAAACAATTAGCTACAGTGAGATTTGAACATGGATTACTCAGTTAGAAGTCGAGCGTCTTACCTACTTGGAAAGAATACTTGATTGAAACAGTATAGAGATAAAAGAAAAAAAAATGTTGCTTAACACTAAACACAATGTTACTCTCACGACTTATACCATGATTTAATTACTTTTTCATTGGTCAACTAAGAAGCACAATTCATCTTACCTTTCACCATACTTTTCATAGTTTTTTTTTTTTTTTTAACTCAAACTATATGACCCACCGACGCGGCGGCCTAAACATTGTCTTCCATCGCGGTTTTGTCATTGTCTCTGGAGCCTGTCATGACATCGCTCTAGCGTCGAATCATAACAGTAAATACAGTCGTAATTGTAATTAGCCATGTTCAATTTTCTTACTTCCTCTGTCAAAAACATTTTTATATTATCATATTTAATATAATAAATGTTAGGACTTGGGAACAATTAGTGAACATTAGGAAGGTTATGTCGCCTTTTAAACCTGTCTTACGACCGTCTTTACTATTATGTGCTATTACTAATTCCAGTACCGTAGTAGACCTGCCTATCTGATTTGACTCGCGGTTTTAGACGGAAAGGTAGGTTGTACGGAAATAACATTTTTTAAAAAAGTCTTAGTGAGTCGGCATTGAAATCTTGAACACGTTTAGGCAAGGCCTGGCCTATTTCAATTCAATTCGCGATTTTACTTCGTGATAGGTTTTATTTTTTAGTTTCTTCGGCAACCTATACCTGCCGTCTGAAGCACTTACCCTTCTTTCCTCCCTACATTCTAGTGCATGCAATATATATATATAAAGATTATTTGCGGAATCACACGGTAATGCTTTTGCACCTCGGAAATACCTCTACTGGAGGCCAAGTTTAAAGTTTTAAATGGCAACAGGGGTTGATTTTGTTCCCATTCAAACAAGTTCTAAATTTTGAACAACTTTAAGAGGAAGCACTTTTTGATAGCTTATACCGTTCGGCACTTTCAAGATCTACTTGGAAGTCGAAATTATCGTGGTTTAGAGGGTTTTCGGAACTTTTCGTGTGTTGTAAGTCAAAGGGAACGATAAATAAAGGTTTCTAAACTAAAGTGAATTATTAAATGAGATATGCGGAATAAAGCTATAAAATTTTTGAAAATGGGCATCCCGAAAATACCGCTACAGGGGTAGCAAAATTTTAAGTAGAAAGATGTTTGATTTCGCTTTCTTTAAAACAAGCACAAAATTTTGAACAACTTTCAGACAAAACATCGTTTCAAGAAAGTGGTATGATACGAGTCAACTCCGAGAAATCACACACACTTGATTAGGGATAGCCAACTACGGAGTTTTTACTTTCCGGAATCCGGAAAGTAAAATCGGCAAAAATCCATATTTCGAAAAAATCAGGATTTTTCGCATTTCGGACTTTTCTAAATTCCGGATTTTTTCTGAATTTCGGAACTTTCCCGACATCGGATTTTTTCCGAAATCCGGAAAGTAAAATTTCCGATTCCGGAAAACAAATTTTCTGGAATACGGATTCTGGAAAATTTTGGCCATCCCTATACATACGATGTTTGTCCACCACTTATGGCACTAACCGAAATCGAACCGACTACAGCACGCACCAGAGGTATTCAAGGTAAAACTAACATGACATTTCTTAACTTGTGTGTTCTGGGTAATAACTTTGTTGTATTTTGATCAGCATGGTGCAGTCTCCTACATTTTACTTTCGTTCCCATGATATGCTGCAACATTTTACGAGACAAGAGGCGACAAACGAGACGAGACGGGATACAACCCTTCGAGACGAGACGAGACGAGTACATTTTTTTTAGAGGAGATATGCTTTGCACGAGAAAGCTTGAAGTCTCGTCTCATGGTAACACTATAATCAGGCCTTAGAGCTAAATGGCACTCACCAGGTTATGGCTTATGCTGATAATGTCAATTTGATACGAGATATTGTGAGGACAAGTGAAAGAAATGCAGAGGTTTTATTAAACGCCTGCAGGAACATGGACTTAGAAATAAATACAGAAAAAAAACTGTATACATGAAAATGCACCGTGAACGCAAAACTCCAAGTAATGGATATGTTAAAATATCAAACAATACTATCGACATCGACGAAACTCTTCGCGAATTCTGTCAAAAAGTTGAAGCTTGAAATATATAAAACGACCATTATGCCTCTTATGCTGTATGGCTGCGAAACTTGGCCACTTACTTTGAGCGAAGAACGCAGACTGAAAGTATTCGAGAACAAAATCCTGTGGCGAATATTCGGACCCAAGAGGGATGACAATGGCGAATGGCGGAAACTTCATAACGATTATTATAATTTATACCATTTACCTAACATTGTTAGAGTCATTAAGGCTAGGAAGTTCAGGTGGGCAGGTCATGTAGTGAGAATGGAATAAAGTAGAACTGCTGTCAAGATATTAACATTTTCGATCCTAAGCCCGAGTCAGACTCGGGTTGTATGTTTATTCCAAAACGCCGGAGCTCGAGTCCAACTAGTTTTTTACGTAACAGTCTCTATGCACCTTATTATGGGTTGTAGTCGGTTGTTGACCGTATTAGATACTTACTGAGAATTATGACCGTGGGCACCAACGAAGTTCAACTGTTGAACGAGTGTCATAACCAAGTTCGGTGAAAATGTCTGTTTCACCAAAAGCGTTCAAGTTTAAGTCTCGGTCAAATGGTGGATAAACTTGGTTTGAGCTTGAATGGCCGAATTTGGGAGTTTAAATTTCGTTCATCCAAGTCAGTCTATTTACACTCAATAATGTCTGTATTTTTCCACTCGTATTCGGAAAAAAAAAATTCCTCGTGGTTTCATTATTTTTTCCATCACAATATTAGGAACACTAAAATTAGACTACTCACAACTCTATGCACACGATCTCGGAAGTCGAAAAGACAGGCACGCGATATGCTTCCTTCATTTGTTAATTTGTTAAACGAAGATAGAAATACTATTCACGTGACATCCATCGAAGTATAAACGAAGAAATACTATTCACGTGACATCCATCGAAGTATAAACGAACTTTTACAGGTTGATTGTTGTGATCAACTTTCTGGGTGTGATTGCAGAAGTTCGATAAAATAGGGAATATTTTGTACCGAAAACTATTTCACTTTGACAAAAGTTCCTTGTTTGAAGCAAGTGAAATAAATGTAGAAGAAATATCAAAGATTTTACAAGAGTACAGTTTAGATTCCGGCTCGTAAGGTGAAATTGATTATTTAGATTTGGATCCTGATTTCGAAATTTAGAAAGTAGGTAAGCACATGTTAACATCCTTATAAAAATATTTGCCCGGCGGGAGCTGATGTGGTTCGGATTCCACGTGAACCAGTAGGCCCCGTCTCATATAGCCTCGCTGCTGAAAGGGACGTTAAATTCAAAATCAATCAACTCAAAATATTTGTACGAGGCGCATTCAGAAAGTAACATTTTCACGCGTCCCATAGCTAGGAAGCCGAGAGCGACCGCGTGTATGTGAGACAGTAATGTCCTAGCATGGCTCATGCTCCAGCGGAATTTCCCTAGTACTCTCAGTAGCGCCGTGGTAGTGGTTGAAGATGGACGTTCCTATTCCATCTCCCGCTGCGTGTGAAGTGCGAGCAGTGATAAAGTTTGTAAATGCACAGAGTATAGAGCCGATTGAAATCTATCGTCAACTGTGCCAGGTCTATGGACCTAACGTCATGAGCAAGCATGTGGTGCGTTGCTGGTGTAGACAATTTGCAGCAGGATGTCAAAATGTGCATGATGAGGAGGGCAGCGAGAGACCAACCGTCATCACAGACGATCTTGTACACTTTGTTCGGCGAAGCATCATGCAGAATCGTCGCTTCACAATAACGGAACTCAGGGGCCAGTTCCCGCATATTTTCCGCTCCTTATTGTACACCATTGTCACTACTTGCACTTCACACGCAGCGGGAGCGTTAGTTTTTTCTTGTTTTTCTTTTCGATTGTTCAGAAAGCACATATTTCAAATTGCAGTGTATTAAACTACCCCTTTTTACATCACCAAATTATATATACGTAATAAAACCTAAAATAAAAAAAAATGTTTGCAATGGTTTTAGTGCATCTATCATTATTTAGCAATGTGCTATAATTTTTAAAAAAGGCCCAAATGCCCCAGGATACTGGAATAAACCAGGTCAGATTAGGCCAGGATCGAAAGTGTTATCTTTAAAGCCAATCGGGAAGAGACCGTTAGGAAGACCTAAGCGCATGTGGAAGTACAATATTAAGATGAATCTCACAAAAATAGGAGTACAAGATAGAAACTGGGTGCAATTAGTTAAGGGCAGAACTAAATGGAGATTGGAGAGCTTTTGTAAATGTGGCTTTGAATCTCCGCGTTCCATAGGCCACAGAATTCATTAGTTAGTTAGTTAGTTATAAAGAGAAAAAAAAGAGGCCTTACTCGACTCATCCTTACGGAAACTGTTACCTACTTAAAGAACTTCACATCTATGTTTATAGAATTAAGAAAGCAAAGAAGCAAAATGTTTCTTTTTTCTTTTTTTTTCGCATGAGCGTAAATTCATTTGATGATTTGTTGTTGGTAAACTACAGGGTGCGGCACGTAAAACCGGCCCGTAAAGTGAACACATAAAATGAAATGTAATGTATTGAATATGATTAACTACAACACATAAATGAAATGTAACGTATTGAATATGACTACTTACCTTCACAGCAGCCTTCACAGCAGGTGCTGAAAGTGTCCTCCGCCCACTTCAACACACATGTGAGCACGATTGAGGAGATTCATATATACCCTTGTCCAGGGGTGTAGCCAAGGGGGGGCCATCGGGGCCAGGCCCCCCCAAATGGTTTCCTGGCCCCCCAAATGACCAGCTTTTAAAACATCATAGTAAAATTATTTCGCTTCATTCATTTAAAAGTAACAAAGTTTATTGACAATTAATAATTTATGGTAAAATAGTATGGAGAAATATTGCTTTTCCATATCGATCGAAAAATAGAATAGTATCTTTTCCTTACACCGATCGAAAAATAGGATACTTTTTTTGTGACAGCAGATTACACAATTACTGCGATTTATATTTGACAGTTTGAAGATAAACGTTTTAACAAGGTACTACAAATACAGCCATAAAACAAACGTACTAAATTGATTTGTAAGTACAGTACGGTATATTTTTCTATGCTTTAACAAGTGTTTTATAAGGCGTAGAAGATGGAAAATTTGGTGAGAAACAATGCTTTTATTCAATCTGGATTTCATTCGCTCTCTCTTTTATTTAAATAATTAGTAATAAAATAATTATGTTTTTTTAGTCACGAATAATAAATAAATATTTTTGTCAGGAAACCGTAAAGAAATTAAGTGAAATTTCAAAGAAAATCAATCTTGTGTAGATAGGTTTTGTATACAAGGTCTTAAACATAGAGGTAACGAAGAAAAGTTTTGTTGCTTTTTCACCCACCACCTTCGATATGTCACCTATCCTGGAACATCGATATGTCATCTAACCTGGAAGATCAAAAATAGTGCCCATCAGCATCGACGACCTTCTGAAAACGTTCTGGAAGGCCATGGAATCCAATGCGGTAGAACTTGGTGGGCCGTGAAACGAAGAAAGTATCAGGTGCATTTTGGACTTATACTAGGGATTTGAATTGGCGTCCTCTAAGGTGGTTGTCCAAATAATGGAACAGGTGATAATCGGACGGTGCAATACCCGGGGAATATAGTGGTTGCAATATTGTTTCCCATCCAAGGCGGAGAATGGTGTCCTGAGTCATCTTAGCCACGTGGGACTTAGCCTTGTCCCGTAAACGAGGACCCATTTGCAATTCAGAAGTGATGGCTCCAGAGTTTTGAGTTTTTGTTCAACACAGTTCAACTGCTGACAGTACACAGTTGCATTGATACTCTGACCAGCTGGTAGCAGTTCCCGATGCACGATGCACCAAACACACAGAAGGGCCTTCTTCTGGTACAGTGCTGTTTCGGTTGTTTTGAAATCGGTTCATGGGATGCTAACCAATGATGACGGCGCCGTGGAGCTTCGTATAGGACACACTTTTTTATCACATGTCAACGCCCTGTCCAGAAATGGCTCCGAAACAGTAAATAAACACAGGCGACTGCCGCGTTGCCTTCTGGCCCGGAGTCAAAATATGTGAGATCCATCGACCCAACTTGTAGTGCTTCACAAGTTGATGGGTGTGCTGCCGAATGGTTTTTCCACATACTGAATTGTAGTCCCAGTTCCTCTTTGTACATATGTTGGTCTTCTGGCACGTGGTGTTTTCGGGTGTTTCGCCATCATCCTTTAACTTGTAAAACCATCGCTACAATGTCAGCGTCGTCACGACACCCTCACCAAAGGCCTGGCATATCTTCTGTCCCGCTACAGCGGTGTTTGACCTCCATTTGAACTCGTTCAGCATACATGCTCTTATGACGCTCTGTGGATGTCCCATGTTCCCTCTGTCTTTACGCAAGTTCACGGTGTGTCTGAATTGCCACAACCAGGTAGTATGTTGGATATACCCACACTAACAACTGACGTTCGCCTTATCTCCACTCGCATTCAACTCACGGTGTGAGGTCCAATTGAACACAGACCTCCATGAAAAGTGACAGAACTTTCTTGGTTACCTTTATAGTTATGCACAAAAGTATAGCGTTTGGTCCCGGGTAGTAGTTCTTGATTAAGCATAATAAAAACAATCTTGAATATAATTTATAGATAATAATAATATTATTATTAATAATAATAATAATAATAATAATAATAATAATAATAATAATAAGAAGAAGAAGAAGAAGAAGAAGAAGGAGAAGAAGAAGAAGCTAAAATAGTGTTTTTAGTTTTCCAAAAGGAAACCAAAATTTTCCTTTCTTTCAGGCCTCAATAACACTAGCAGCAACACATTTTTTGGCTTTGCACATTGTAGCTGCCCCCCCTCAAAAACGACGGGCCCCCCTACACAAACCTGCTGGCTACACCCCTGCCCTTGTCAGTTCTTGTGTTGTAATGCTATTGGTGACATCCTGGATCCTGGTCTTGAGTTCTTCAATTGTGTGTGGATTTGTTTCGTATACTCTTCCCTTTAACAGTCCCCATAAGTAAAAGTCACACGTGGACAAGTCTGGTGACCGAGGAGGCCACAAGCCTTTGCTGATTGTCCTCTCTGGTGTAAACATCTCATGCACAAGGGACAATGATGCAGCTGATGTGTGGCATGTTGCACCGTCCTGCTGAAAGTAACATAACTGACGCTCCTCTTCGGTCAAGTGTGTATAAAAACTCCTCCAGGATTCCCATATACACGTCACTGTTCAAAAAATATGTCGTCTCAAAGAATATGGGCCCAATAACGCGTGTGGCGGAAATGGCACACCAAACTCCAATCTTCTCATCATGCAAGGGTACCTGGTGGATTGCGTGTGGATTTTCTGTCGACCAATACCGGCTGTTTTGGGAATTTACTACCCAGACAGGTGGAACCACGCCTCGTCACTCATGATGAGCATTAGTGGATCCAAGAAACCACTGGCAACATTGCTCAACAGCCATGAACAGAAATGCACCCTCTTCTGCAGGTCAGGCTCCTTCAGTTCTTGCACAACACTTATCCGGTACGGTTTTAACTTCAGTCCCCTTAAAACACGTCTGCAACTTCTCTCACTCGCATGAACCTGTTGACTCAATCTCCTGGTTGACTTTCGAGGACTTCTTGTCATTATCTCCTCCACCTGCATCTTTAATTCAGGTGTGCAGACAGATGGTCGTCTGTTCCTGGGAGCATTTTGAACCGATCCTGTACGCCGCCATTTTTCAATCAATTCCTGAATGGTGCTTTTTGCTGGCACAGAACGTCCTGGAAATTTCTCCCGAAAGAAATTCTTTGTTTTCACAAAAGATCCAGTGAGAATGAACCCTTCAACAATGGCAACACGCTCGGGTATCGAATACGGCATTATCACACACTGACACTCACCCGGCTTAACACAACGAGGCCTTTTTCTCAACTGGTTTCGACAAGTTTCACTGGCTGCGGCTGCACGTGACTGCTGCAGGTCACGTAAGTCGATCCGATCTCGACACGCCATCTCTTGGTAGGAAGGTAGATTATTTAAGTGTTGCCAAAAACACAATATACCAGAATATTACGACGGGCCGGTTTTACGTGCCGCACCCTGTACACTGAAAGATAACTTTGCTTGAAGGATTCACAGTACTGTTGCAATTGATGGATCTGAAGTCAGAGTGCTTTATTATTATTATTATTATTATTATTATTATTATTATTATTATTATTATTATTATTATTATTATTATTATTATTATTATTATTATTAGGTTATTATTTTAAAATAAACGCTCTCCATTGTAGGTAGGCATCAATCCAAAAGTACTTATTGTAATAACTCATAGAACTCTTGCAGTTTTTGCAAAAGTCTTGCACGCAAGACCAAGACCAGAAATTCCGATGCAAGACCAAGACCAAAACCAACACCAAGACCAAACCTGCAAGACCAAGACCAAGACGAAGACTCTTGCGCAAGAGTCTTGCACAAGTACGGTACTACTTGATATTTTTATAGAGTGTAAAAGGAAAGGGGGGGGGGGAATAATTACGTCTTTTACTTGAATTTCGTGGCTTCAGTAAAAATGCCGCTGGAGTGAATTTGTGCCCAGTAGTTTATGCAATCTGTGTGAGTTGATCTACCCCTGTAGTATATATCTACAGTAGGCCTATGTCCTTTTCTGAATCGGTTGTTCGCGTTTCCTGTGTTTATTACTCGTTTTCAAGCCACACAGATGTCATCTTGCGCCATGTGAGCTTTTTAGTGGACAAACACTGTGTGCGTTGGTTTTCTGTGGTTTTCCGTTTCCTCCTGCTTTTTTCATTCCACCATTTCAGTCATTTTTCATCATCACCGCCTCCCTTAGCCTTGGTGCATAATGATGGGACGTTAAACTAGATATGTCATTCATTTTAAAGCATATTAATGGTGTTCTTCTTCCAAAACTAAAGAGAAATGTAGTATTGAACATCAGTAATGGGAGGGGGATGGGATTTAGATTTCTGGGTTTTAGGCACCTAAGGCAATTTAGCCCTTCACGTTTTGAGGGATGACGTCCCTCGGCGAGCACACAATCCGGGGAAAGGGAAGGAAGAAAGGATTGGGAAAGGAAGGAAGCGGCCTGGGACCTATAAGTTAGGTACCACCCCGGCATTTGCCTGGTGGGAATGAGAAAAACCCAGGAAAACCTCGTTCAAGGAGGCTGGCCTGAAAAAGCGTTTTACACTTCTTCGACTGAGTGCCCGCACCGGGAATCGAACCCGGGACCGCTCACACCGGAGACAAGATCAGTAATTCCGTACACCATAGGTGCCAACTACATGGGTATGGCATTGGCTCCGAGGCTCAAGAATCCATTGGAAATTGTTAACGTGTGCTCATAAAATTAATATCGAAATAACGTTTTCATGACGTTGACAAAAACTTAGTGCATGTGACCGCAAGCTTGATTTCATGGCGGATGCTTATATATACATTGAATAATTGTTTATCAATATAACTTTTAGCCTCCTTAGGTATACGGCTCAACGAGGATTGAGCGATATAACATTATGCCTATACAACAGTAAATGATCCATATTCACAAGTGATATTGATTTTGTAGTTATTTCAAATAACTTCGAGTTTGATACTGTTCTTTTGTATTTCTAATATAGGTCAAAAGCAGAGGCGGCCTGTCATAAGGAGCCAATGGGCCCGGCTCTCAAATCATTTTTGTGTTATCATAGAAAAATGTATGTACCTGCTGTATGTATCTGTATTCTGCTAGTATTGTTACTATAATTTCCCTGTGAATCAAAAACAGTAGTTCTGACTCCTTCAAATTAGTTTTTTCATGTACTACTTATGCTTGTGAGCACACTATTCATGCGGTCAGTACAAAATAAAGGCAGAAAAGGCCTGACCTGTTTCAGTGTGGAGTGTTAGTATAATCTCGCATTGACTCATGTGGCTGGCGAATAACGTGAAAACGCAGCTTGAACGCAGGTGCCATGGGCCAAGAATTGTAGGCCCCCATCACACAATTGCAACCGACAATTTCCGAACAAAAAGCTTTGAAGCTTGCTTGTTGCCAAAATTCGTTTTGTCTGTAGAGGTTGTTGATGTTGATTCCGCGCTTTCAGTTGTTTTGTCCCTTGACCTTGCTCTATACTTCTGCTGAAGGGATCCAAAATCAACAGCTCGACCCTCTCAGGTCAACCCCTCAGTTTCGACGTTCATTTTCTTAGTGTCTTTTGTGCTATATTTCCCCATGCATTTTCATGTGGTTGTGCGAAAATAAATAAAGTATGCGTGTTAGAAAGTATTACGAGCGTTTCCAATAGGTGAACCCTCAGAACTTTTCCACAGTTGTATCCTGTTTCTATCCGATGCTGAAAAAAAGAAAAGCTCAAATTCGAACTACCGGCCACATAGAGTAATGGTATTCTTTGCGCAATAGTCGTATTCGGTTTTCACTCAAATTATTCTAAAATATAAAGAGGTTTTAATATAATAATTATTATTTTAATTTTTCCTCTCTCTTTTTTGGTCAATATTAATAAACATATCACCATAATTATCATTATCATAGCTATTCTGCCATTATTGGTAGGTCACTTGCTGGAACTAAGAAGCTTCGATGTATGGTGATCCTCAGCTGGTCTCTTCGTCTTGGCGCATCAATATTCTGTTTTAATACTTTCTAACACATTTTCTCTTTAGCCAATATCCCAACCAGTTCCTCATCCCCCTCTTAACAATATCTATTTTTTCTCCCCTATTGCTACTATTTCTAACATCTTTCATTCGTTTTCCGGTCAATCCAGTTAATTTTCTCCTTTTTCTCCATGCCCATGTTTCTGCCCCATACAGTACATGTTGGAATCAATAAAAACAAAATCTTAATATTTAACTGGAAGTTTGTTTAATACAAAGGTTAGCTAATCGTGGTTGAAAAGACAAAAATCTGACGCCTTTATAGTGAAGAATAATTTTTTAATTCATGGTATTTCAATAAGATGTGCTGTCTTAATTTTCTTTCATGTGTCTCAGGGGTAACTTCTCTAGTTTGAGAACCAGTGGAATGTTGGATCTGTTAAAAAAACATAAAAAGATTCCCATTGAAAAAGAAAATAAAGTCATCGCCTATGTTGTACACTATCGTCATATTACACGAAGGTAAACTATATTACATTTAGGAACATCCATTGTATATATTTCCGTTACTATTGGCTCATTGTAGACTTTATTATAACTTATATCCAGAGTAAAATTTACCTATGAAAAGCATAAGATTTCTAAAAAGCAAGACTTACAAGACTCTTGCAAGCAAGACTAAGACCAAGACCAAGACTTTATGTGCAAGACCAAGACCAAGACCACCCGGGTCTTGGTCTTGGTTTTGCATTTGCTCATCATTACATAGAACAATGATACTCCCTCGTGTCTATATGATTACTGTACAAACCTTTGGCGCGGGAGAGCAGGATTTGATTCCTGGTAGAAAATCAAGTCCTTAGGACCCTACGTTAGCTATAGATCCACATCTCACATAGCCTCAGTGATGGATAAGGGTAAACTCGACCAATCAATTAACCAATCATACGGTATACACTGAAAAATATGACACTAAAGGGATATTAAAACAAGCTTATTTGTCTGGAGTTTAACATAATGTTTACTGCCAAGACTTTCTGTGATGTGGTTTTACGTAGGATCCAAATCACATGAGCTCACGGCGGAAATCAACCACGAGCGTCCCGCAGAAAAGACAAGTGCTCAGAAGAAATGAAGTGCTGTTTATAATTTAATAGTTTGGATTCAAAATTGAAATAGTTCACTTTCCTGTAACATTTACGAGTTACTATGGTAATTCATCAGTACCTCTTCAATTTCCATACTTAACATTTTCTGAAGCGTCAATGGTTGGAATTCCAAAACTGTCCCTTTGGGAGAGCGTACTCATATATTTAACAAATATTGGATATTGGCTAAGTTTTGATATAATTTTCTTTAACTAGAAAAAAAAGATATTAGTCGTACATGAAAAAGAAAAGGGGCCGCGTTGGTTCAGTGGTAGAGCGTTCACTCTGCTGCGTGGAGTTCCTGGTTCGATGCCAGTTTGAGCCAAGTGGGTTTTATGGAGGACAAACACAATGTGTGTGGGTTTTCTTGGGGTTATCCCGTCTTTCCCTACTTTTTTTAATTCTCTCACATTTATTCTTACAATCGACATGCATTTTAGCCTATCCGGCATAAGCATGGGACGTAAAACCAAATACTTCATTTTCATTTTTTAAGCAAGTCTTCTCCTTTACGATTTACCGCACTACCGTTCAATAACATTTAATGCAACTGTACAGAACTGATTCTTAATCTTACAATTAGTAACGAAATGCTGCTTTTTTCTGTCAACAACATTACTTTTTATACCCTAATTGTGGGCCTTGCCGGACAAAGGGAACATAGGTCTATGTGCCCTTTTTCCGGCAATCGTTTTAAACGATCCGCCATGTTGTTGTGATTGTGCCCAGAAAGTTTCAAACAAAAATCTCTATTCGTTAGTCTGTGGCAAAACTTTTTTTGAATCTGTGCAGCTGGAAAGAACAAAGAAATAGTCGGCAGCAGACAACAGTGGTGTTTACGTATTTTGCCTGTTGTTTTGAGGTTACATTTATAAAGGAAGTTTATTATTAAATAACAGATATTTAAAGCAATGGAGCAGTCAAAAGCTAAACGTAAACGTAAATCATACAGTAACAATATAAATCTTAAACGTGAAAATGCTAAAGTGAATCGACTTAAAGGTGAAATGTATGTAAACAGATGTGGGAAGACTGTAAGTGGCAAACAGTTTGGTTATGTTCCTGATTGTTGTAGTGAGAAGTGTTGTATTCGTTTTACTAAAGAACATCAGGAAGAATTATTTTCGTTCTTTTATAATCAAGGTAAAGAGCTCCAAGACTCATTTATTTCTAATTGTATAACAAAAACAGAACTTAAAACTCACGCCATTCATCCCAAAAAGGCCCGAATCAATACATGGACCTATAGCCTAAACGTTGGTGGTTTGAATGTATCAGTTTGTCAGGGTTTCTTAAGGAAACTACTACAAGTTAGTCCTAAAAGAATAAGGGTAATCCAACAAAAAATGTTGAATTCACAAGACTTTACAGAACGGAGAGGTCATCACACCAACCGGCCCCACAAATTGAAACCGAACGTTTTGCATTTGATGAAGACGCACCTTGAATCAATTCCACACAGCCTAAGCCATTATAGTGGTAATAAAACCTCTCTCAAATACTTTGACAACCCAGAGCTCAACATTAAAACGTTGTACACTATGTTTCAAGAGTTTTATAGGGCTGAAACTAATGAAAACTTGAAAATGGGCTACCCCCACTATTTTAAGTGTTTTAAGTCTAAGTTTAGTAATGAATTTGGTATAAGAGCACCTAAAAGTGATGTATGTGATTATTGCACAGAGTGCAAAGAAAAACTGGCAAGAAATCCTAATGACCCAATCAAAGTACCGTATCAGGTTCATCAGAGGAAGTATAAGAGAAGACAAGCTTTAAGAAATGAGTACATTGAAAAAGCAAAAAATGATCCATCTTTTTTGGTATGTGAATTTGATTATGCACAAAACTACGCGGTGCCAAGGCTGAATGTTAACAGCCAATTCTATAAAAGGCTTTTATGGCTATATGCATTCAATGTACATGTTTTTAATGATGACGAGTCTTACTTTTACTGTTTCATGGAATCACAAGCATGTAAGAACTCGAACAGTGTGGCTTCATTTTTGTATGATTGCCTTAAAAAATATGTAGAAACATCACAAGTAAAAACTATTGTTTTGTTATCAGACTCTGCGGGAGGACAGAACCGCAATGCTACAATGATTAAGTTTTGCTCTTGGTTCAGCAAAGTGTTTAATGTTGAACTAATTCAGTTGTTTCCAGTTAGGGGACATTCTTTCACACAGTGTGATCGGAACTTTGGGCTCGTTCGGTCTCATATAAAAAAGAAAGAGGTCATTGGAACTGCAAAACCATGGCTTCAAGCTATGGTTCAAGCTCGGCAGAAACCCAGCCCCTTTACTGTAATAATGGATCGAAATCTGATCAAAAGTTGGGACGAGAGCCTTGAACCTTTTTTTTTAAACATTCAAAAGACTTCAAAACATCTGAAGTTCACTATCATGAAATATGTAATGATCAAATACAAATGTGATGGAACTGTATTGTGTTCTCCCAATTTCATCCCTACCTACTCGCCTTTCAAGTTCATGAAAAATGTTAATAAAGCAACATTAGCACAAGTTCAACCAACAACAGTGCTATTTCCTCAAGTGTCACAAGCTAAAATGGTTGATGTTAGAAGTCTGATGAAGTACTTGACCGCTGAGGACCAAAACTGGCTGGAAAGTTTGCTTGAAGAGAACGCTGAGGCCTAACTAGACCTAACAAAACATCCTTTCTATGATTTAGGTATGTAATTTTGTAATAAAGTTTGTTCTTTTAAAACTTGTGTTTTGTTTCCAAACATGATAACTGGTTGCTGGAAAAAGGGCACATAACATGTCTTACAACTTTTATTTTTTACTAAAAGTACTTTTCAGTAATCACCATAGTAATATCACTAACATATAAAGAATGAAATGTCCCACCAAAAAATATTCATCACAGGTGTTTCTTTAATTATAACTAAATATAAATTACAACTCTTAACTTTGAGAGCTCATTCCCGAAAGTACACTTTTACTCTATGTGCCCTTTGTCCGGCAAGGTCCTCAATTGTTGAGTTGATTTTGAGTTTAACGTCCTTTTTAGCAGCGAGGTTATATGAGACAGGGCCAACTGATTAACGTGGAATCTGAATCACATGATCTCCCACCGGGAATCGAACACGGATCTCCCACGCCAAAGGTGCGTACGCTAACCGCTTAGCCACGGAGGAGCCCTATACCCTAATTATAAGAGTAATAGTTGATATAATACCTAAAATATCATTCAGTTAGTTTTCCTTTTCGTTACGGTATGGGAACGGTTACAAGTAACGAATATTTTAATGCAATTCTGTTAAATTCTGCAATTAAGTTCTGTCTTTAACATTATCATTGACATACAACCTATTAAGTTAGCATTCAATAAGTTATTGCAACTGTACGATAACCTCAATAACGAAATGCTCTTTTCACCTGCCAATAACGTTATTTCTAATAAGTACCGTAATAGTGAGAGTAACATTTGAAATGATACCTGTGACAATAACGTTACTAAATTGGTTTCGTTTTTTGTTACGATATTGGAACCGTAACAAATAACGAATATAGTTGATGCAATTAAATACAATTTATATTGAGTTAAACAGTCATGTCTTTAACGTTATCATTTTAATGAAACCTATTACGTTATCATGCATTAACTTCGTTGCAGTAGTAACTCTACCTTAATAGCGAAATGCTCTCTTCACCTGCCAATAACGGTATTTTTAATAAGTACCGTAATTGTGAGAGTAACATTTGAAATGATACCTGTGACAATAACGTTACTAAATTGGTTTCGTTTTTTGTTACGATATTAGAACCGTAACAAATAACGAATATAGTTGATGCAATTAAATACAATTTATATTGAGTTAAACAGTCGTGTCTTTAACGTTATCATTTTAATGAAACCTATTACGTTATAATGCATTAACTTTATTGCAGCAGTAACCCAGCCTTAGTAACGAAATGGTCTCTTCGCCTGGCAATAACGTTATTTTTAATAAGTACCGTAATTCTATCAGTAACAGCTAAAACGGTATTTAACGCAGTAACGTTATTCATTTAGTCTCAGTTTTCGTTATCATATAGGTATGGTAAAAAATAACGAATTAATAATAACGCACATTATGTTAAGTTAGCAAGCCCTTGTTAGGTTGTCAATTAGTTGGAGCAAGATGTTTGCTATTGAATAATCGGACAAAATGTTAGGTAATTGTGAAAACAAATGAAGGGCGTAATTAGTGTAACTATGTAATATAAATAATGTCTAAATGTGTTTAGGTTGGAATGGAGCCATAAGTGGCTGAAGTTATTTGTATATTGGATATGAGCCCTAGGTGGCTGAGTTTGTTGTATAATTATCAAAATTAGTTTAAGTGTAGTTATCTCTGAACCTTAGTGGTTGGAAAGTGTATGTTAATTACCCAGAGATATACAGGTGCATTAAAAAGTTGAAGTAATCAGGAAGTTGCTTTGACATTCATTGGGAATGACAGTAGTTTAGAAGGGTAATTAAAAATAAATATCTTGCACTAATTTTTGACTATCTAACAAATGGCGCAGTCTTGTGGGATGGAACCTACGTGTGAAAGTATGCTTCGAGGTATGGGATACCTAGGTGACAAGGAACTTCGTTTGTGGATTTTAGAGGAATTTAGGAAGCGAGACCTTGTAATTTCTCAATTACAAGAAGAAATTCAGCAACTGAAAACGAACCAAAAGAGAACGCAAGCAAAGGATCATTATAATCATTATTGTACTGACTGTCTCAAGTGTAAATTGAAATCTCGATTAAGTAATGGTAAATGTAACAATTGTTTCAAAACACACATGGAAAATAGATGTCCAGCTAAATATCGTAGATGTTTTGCTTGTTCAGCCATTGGTCACTACGCATACGCTTGCACTGCCAGCTCTCGAACTACAGCAGTGATGCAAGAGTCAGGCACCATGTCCATAAATTTAGTAAGCAAAGATGAGTCAGCTGAAGATGAGAAAATCGTATTATGGACTAACACAACTTCAACACATTCGAAACCAGAAAAGTATACAACTCAGCCAGATAGAGAAGTAAATTTACTCAAGATGTTGGAAAAAGAGAAATTATTCATGAAAGAGAAGTTAGAAAGAGATTCTGTTAAGAGTAGAAGAAAGCCTAAGAAATGCAAGAAGAGTGCAAGTCAATATAAACAGCTGATTGACTCGGAAGAAGATGAAGTGCGAGACAAGACTATGGAGTCGGAGAAAAAAGGTTACAGTTCCCCTAAACTTACTCGAAGAAAAAGCACGAGGAGTGAGACATCAGCTGCTAGTCTACGCAACGGGAATAATGGGCTGAAAAACCTAATGTTCAACTTGGAACAGGAGTTGACAAAGTTTATTTTTAGGGAACTAAAAGATCGAGTTCACGAATTTAAAGTGTTATGGATCAGAATTTCAGAGATGGAACGCAAGTTGAAAAGGTTGGAAGAACGGGAAAAAAGGAAGAAAAAGTCAGAATCTCCAAATTAAAAATAAGAGTTATTGTTTTCTGCTGTTTTTGGCAATTTGGTTTTTGGCAACACCCGGGAGAATGTTAGGTTGTCAATTAGTTGGAGCAAGATGTTTGCTATTGAATAATCGGACAAAATGTTAGGTAATTGTGAAAACAAATGAAGGGCGTAATTAGTGTAACTATGTAATATAAATAATGTCTAAATGTGTTTAGGTTGGAATGGAGCCATAAGTGGCTGAAGTTATTTGTATATTGGATATGAGCCCTAGGTGGCTGAGTTTGTTGTATAATTATCAAAATTAGTTTAAGTGTAGTTATCTCTGAACCTTAGTGGTTGGAAAGTGTATGTTAATTACCCAGAGATATACAGGTGCATTAAAAAGTTGAAGTAATCAGGAAGTTGCTTTGACATTCATTGGGAATGACAGTAGTTTAGAAGGGTAATTAAAAATAAATATCTTGCACTAATTTTTGACTATCTAACAGCCCTGGTCATCGTTCGTGAATTTGAATGTACTAATTGCTCATAACAAAGTCACGGGTCTAGGAAAATTAGGTGTAGGAAAATTCGGTGTAGGAAAATTCGGTGCAAGAAAACTCGCTGTAGGAAAATTCGTTGTACAGAAAATTCGGTGAACGGAAAACTCAGTGTGAGGAAATTTAGGTGTAAGGTAGATCCGGTGTAATGCATATTGAATATTACCACTTACAATAATTTACGACACTTCATATTGTGAAAACGAAAACCATAAAATGTAACGAATAAAATTTTATTACATATTTCAAGAAAAGCTTTATTATTTTTTTTTTTTTGCCTTTATTTTTTTCTAATTCGAATCAGTGGGTCTCAGGGGAGGGGGAGGCGTCTACCGAGACATGTAAAAGTTGTAGAAAATAACCAATATTCGTGTCGAATGCATAGTTTTCGCGGTCGCTGATATCAATGGTGAAACTCCGATTGCATTAACTTCCAAACTCACTCCATTCCGCTGCGGGCTGGGGATCACCGGGGAGATACCGAGACACGTAAAAATAATCCAAAGTGACCGATATTAGTGTCAAATCCATAGTTTTCGCGGTCGCTGAGATGAATGCTGATAGTCCCACAGGCACTGACTTTCAAATACAGCCCCCATCGGCTGGAGGACAGAGGCGTTTTTTTAAATTCGAACCAGGGGGTCTCAGGAGACGTTTACCGGAATATGAAAAAGTAGTAGAAAATGACCGATATTTTTTTCTTTCGTTGTTCAGTTTGTTTACATAGATATTTTTTCTGACCCATGCGAAGAATGGGTATTTCAGCTAGTATTATTTATATTAACCTCTTGGGAGGAAGATAAGTTCACTCAGTTCAAATCCAAGTAGTGGAAATGATTGTAAAGCTTTAAGGAAAATATACGATATATTACACTAAAATCGGACAGTTGTAACGGAAATTATCGAGAAAAATATTTTTGAAATCGAGGGGGAAGAGAGTAATCCATACTACATGAGAGGGTTAAATTCACCGATCGTTCTTGAGGATTTTAATCCCAAGCCATGGGGATGACGGAAAAGAGTCAAAGGAAATGTATATACATCATATTGTATCGAAACCGAATGAATTGTAGAAAATTTATCGTTGAACTCTAAAAGAAATGCAGGGGGCTAGGAGGGTAAACCCACTAACTTATTTCTTACTGATGTTAGCTCACTGCATAGGTAATAATTGGGAAGCCTCAAAGAAAAGTACGACATACTAGCCAAAATCGAATACTTTCTAACGAAAATTATCGTTGAGCATATTATATATATATTGGGTGTTGCAAAATAAGTGTTACAACTCTTAGGAGGTGAATCCTCCCACTGACACTAGAAAGAAAGTTCTGTTGAACTTTCGGCTATCGGACATAGTTTCAAATCTACAAGGTGCCGAAAGCGTGGGAAAATGACTTTCGGACGCCAATAGTTCGGAAACCATCCAACGTAAAGAGGGCGGGTAAAAAATTCACTGAAGAAGTCGTACCTGCTGTATTGAATTTTGCATGTTTCACAATCCTGCCATGCACGCGCAAGGGATTCCCCAAAGGAACGTAGGGAGTCCTGGATAATCTGCTAAATGAAAGTTGGTCTAAATGGATATGAATTGATGGGGTTTCTACCAGATAACAATAATTCGTTTGTATTAAGTCGATATCTGAAACAAATACAAAATGGCGGACACTTTAATGCCCGTTGTATGTGGTTGCATAATCGCCAGGTACGGATGCTGACCAACAGTGAAGTTCTGAGTATTAAGTGTAGCGACTTTCTACTCAAATGCTCTAGAAAGACATCTGGAGTGTCGGTAGAGCACAACAGATGGAGCAGGGTGATTCACGTGTGTGGAAACACGTAAGGAAAAATGCTCAGAAATGCACTCATACTCAGTAAACGTGAGTTCAAAGCATCGGAAATGTAAGGATTAGCGTCAAGAACACGAAAGTCAATTCACGAATAATACGAGGGCAAGTCAAGAAAGACCTGGACTGATTTTTTTCCCGACAGTTCTGTTAACGCTGGAGCTTCATAGTTTGGCATACAAGTAGGGTGGGTCTTGCTGTGCATATATATAAAATGTTGTTAAGGAATCATTGCATGTTTGGTAACCACGACTTTTTATTGCAGGTGATGTTCTCTGCCGCCTCTAGAAGTCGCCTGTAGAAGAAATGGAGTCATTACGAGATGAACAATTTGCAGCTATACGGTTCTGCTATCGCCTGGGGAAAAGTGCAACAGAAACTCTAGGAATGTTGAGAGCAGCCTACAAAGATGACGCTCTGCCACGAAGTACCGTGTTCTGGTGGTTCAAAGAGTTTAAAGAGGGCCGAATGACAATCACGAAAGCTGGTGGACCAGGTGTATCAGCGTCAGCTGTTACTGAGGTGAACATTAACACGGCAGCAGTCATTGTTAGAGAAGATCGCCGCATCAGTATCGACGATCTGGCAGCCGCACTATGCATATCTCATGGCAGTGCCTTCAAAATTTTGCATGAGCACCTCCACATGAGCCGAGTGTGTGCGCGATGGATTCCGCGACTCCTGACACCAGATCAGAAGGCCGTTCGAGTGGAGACTTGCAGGGAGCTGTTGCAAAGGTTTGAGGATGGTGGAGACGCCTACCGCACCGTGCGACTTTTTTCTATTCCCTGCCCTAAAATCCAGACTGCGTGGACGCCGCTTCTCCGATAATTCCGAGGTTCTGAAGGCATCGGAGGCGGTTTTGAAGGACCTCTCAAAGAATGGCCTGCGACACGTGTTTGAGGACTGAAAGACTCAAATGAAAAAGTGCATTCAAATGGGCGGAGACTACTTTGAAAAGGATCATGTGCCTGTTGCTGAGTAATAATAAATTGCCTAGAAAAAAAAAATCAGTCCAAGTCTTTCTTGACTAGCCCTCGTATTCCCTCAAACCGACGCAATATGATGTGCACGGTTGCATACCAATAAGGATGCAACAACTGAGGCCAAGTTGAAATTGTGCAAAGGGACTCACTAAGAAACTGGGTAAACTAAAACTAAGTGGGATCACATGATCGATATTGAAATGCGGACAATTTGTGTGTTGATATCGATATGTAGCTAGTGGAGGAATGTCAACATGTGACACTACTGCTGGGACGCCGTCCCACGTGAGAAAAATAGGAAAATTACTAGTCGGGTCTTGAATCTGAGGCCGTGGGCTCCCAGTAGGATTGGAAACTGCGACCACGCGAGCGAAAGCGAGCGCTCTAGCCCTGAGGCTCGAGGGAGCCTGACTTTCTCTGTATACATTTCTTTGAGGAGTACCCACTTTGTTTGGCAAGCGCTCTTGTACAGCCTCCCGACATGATTGTGGGTTACATTTTGTTCCTCCTACTGCATAGTTGTAAACCATCGTAGCTTTAAGACGTTTCTTTCTATTTCTCATGTCGTTTTATTTTCCATATGTATAGTGTTCTAGCTGTAGTGTTACACGTGCCAAATTGGTTCATTTTAGTCTTTGTCTTGGCATGTGTACTGTGTGTAAGATACATATTTCTGGAGGTATTTTGATATCGAGTTCGTCATATGTCCTAGAAGACGTGAGACATTATACAAGTTTTGTTATTTTCACGCTCTATCACAATTTGAACCATGGATTAAGATATTTCTTTTCATATGTGTCGAGTGTGGGACAATGTCCCAAAGAAAGTGGAACATTGATACAATCTTGTTCTAGTTACGTTCCACCAAAAAGTGCACCAGATGTAATAGCAGAATGTACCCTCATGCGCAAACAAAAAAAAAAAAAAAAAAAAAATGCGCGTATACTGTAACTCAAGATTTTTCGCAATTATTCAATTTTCCTTATGTTTATGGGTAAAATTCAGTTATTAGTAAGTGGAGATAATAGAAAGCAATCCATCTAAAGAGATATTTCCAAAAAAATATAATAAAATAATAAAAATATAAGCAAAAAACAAAATTCTGTTCGGTTTTGTGTATACTGGCAATAATGTTTTCGAGGGATTTTTTTGCAGTAGCACGGCACGATTACAGAGGGAATAACACTATTAGTAGGGGAAGATTTGAATCAAGGAACTGGAAGGTGGAGTAAAATATTGCACTTATTGGCTTAAATCTAGGGTGTAAATTGTCTGCCAGATATAAATTAGCTTCTGTAACAAGATGTTGTACGGAAATATAAAAACAAAGAGAAAAACTGTTGTCTTAAGTTTGGAAGTGCATGCTCTATAGCCATGAGCATTTATTTGTTAAGGAAAAGACAGACAGCAACAGGTGGTCTGTGTGGTCAAGTGGTCAGTATTGACTCTCTCTCTCTCTCTCTCTCTCCTTTTCTTTCATATCCACAAGTGCAACTTGCAATCATAGGTCTGTGTAAGAAATAAAGAATGCTTTCCTTAAACAAAATTAAATTTTACAGCTCTATTTGTGAGGAACACGAATGCTTCCAAAAGATGCGATGGATATTAACTATAATCGTACCGTTCTTCCGAATTATATAGTACCGTGAAAAACTGATAATAAAATTATGTAACATGCATAAGTTTTTTTTTCTAGCTGATAACACATTAAACATAACAAATTAAATTTTTGGGATTACTAATTATCGCACTATATGTCGGTGTAGGCCTGTTCGTTTCCAAATTCGAGCGACGAAAGAAGAAAGTGTGGTGATAGTTATAAAAACCGAATACCAGATTTCAATGATTTCAATGGCTCCTACGTATCGAAAAAATGATTTTTCGATGTCTGTCCATCTATTCGTCTCTCGATTCGTCACGCTTTTACATGCACTCAAATAGAGGCCATACTGTTCGTATCTGGACATAACGTTTTAATAAGATACTATCTTTCGAATTTTATACCCTTCGACACCTAAAAGTAAGCATAATTTACTGAAGGATTAAAATTTAAAATAATTCGATTTTCTCAAGAAAAAAAGCTGTGACGATTTTATTTACTTTTTATAAATATATATTTTATTAACAAATCTCCACCGCATATGAATAATTTTTCTGAAAAAAATATATATATATGGTGTAATTTACTGTATGGTATGCGTTCTTTTTGCACAATTTTCTCAACCACATTTCATAAATAAACGTATCATCAATAACCTAACAATATGACAACTCGTTCGAAGGAGTAGGGTGAGCTTTGCCCCGATGGTTTCCCATTAACGCCTCAGGCAATTTTGTTCATATCTCATAAAGAAATGTTTTATTAATAAACTAACATCCAGCATAAATCGTTTATTCCGATAACATACAGAAGAAGTGGTTTTCTCAAGAGTTGATTTTTTTGGACAATTTTTTCAGTAATAACTGAGACAAATTTGTCCTAATTTCAGTAAAAATATTATCTGTAGCAATCTTACAATATGGTACAGCTCGCTTGTTCCGAAAAAAAAAAAAAGTCCAAAAGAGATAGTTTACTTTGACAGTGAAATTTTTCCCGACGATTTGCTTAAAAATTACTCGATATACTGTCAAAGTTACAGATAGAAGAGTTTACCTTTGGGGGTAGGCTTTTCCCGATGACCTTCCTAAAAACAACTCAGATGTTTGTTGTTCATATTTTATAAATACATGTTACATAAATAACCTAGCTACCTGTATATGGTATAATTCCCTCATCCGGAAAATCTAGAAGTAGTATATTACTTTTGACAGTAATGTTTACCCTGCGATTTTCTCAAGAACGACTCAGGCGATTGTGTTCGTATTTTATAAATAAATGTTTTATGAAAACACTTACAATGTAGCATAGCTCGTTTGTCCTGAAAAGATCCACAAGGGATAATTTATTCTTGAGGGTGTTTATGATTTTCTCAGAACTTACTCAGACGCTTTTGCTTATAGTTCACATACAATTATATCGTTGATAATTCTAATATATGGATCAAGTTATTTCTAACGGAAATATGACCAATGGGTACTTTACTTTTGGGCCTGAAGTTTCTTCTAGCAAAGTTGTCCAAAACATTATTTTATTCGCAATTTCCCAGGTAAATGTTTCAATAATAGTTGCAGCCTAACATGAGTCAGTGTAAAAAAATTCGAGCGAGAAAGTACAGTACTTTGCTCCGTACCCTTTCTTAAATATATTTTTAAATGTTACACCTAATCACAATTTTCCGAACAAAATCGAAACAAACTAATAATAATAATAATAATAATAATAATAATAATAATAATAATAATAATAATAATAATAATAATAATAATAATAATAATAATAAATAACAGAAACTCGACAAATATTCTTGCAAATAATAGGAAAAAGTTTGCGTCACACTGTTCACTTTGCTGGACACACCAGTGTGCCGCGTTATACCGGTGGCGCACTGGAATATAGGATATGGCTTTTTAACTTTTCCCAACTATTCCAACTGCTTCAATTGAAATGGATCTATAATAATAAGAGAGTGAATTTAGTCTTCTTACCCTTCGATTTAGAAATAAGGTTCGCGAGAATTTCATAAAAGATTAATATACTCAGAATTGTATATAGTAGTTTGTTTTATTCGAAATTACATACTTCCTGCAACTGTTTTTTGATTGATTATTTGAAATGAAATCTCTAAGTTTTACGTCCCACGATTATGCCGGATAGGCTAAAGGAAACAGTGATGATAAGAAATGAATGAAATGGTCGAATGAAGAAAGTGGGATAAAACGGGAGAACCTCGAGAAAACCCAGGCACACAGTGTTTGTCCAGCACAAGGTTCACTTGGCGCGAGCATAGATCGAACCAAGGACACCATGCACCAGAGGTGAACGCTCTACCACTCCAACACCATGGCCTCTGAAATTACTTAAAGGAGAAAGGGACTACTTTATGAAGACTTGATGACCAACACATTTGTTTAAAAAAATACCAGCTTTTCGTGAAATATTGCTTATAGACAGGGGCGGATTAAGGCTTTTGGGGACCTAGAGCCGAGTATTTTAAGGTGGCCCTATGTTAAGAATAGTTCCAGTGCATAAATTTTCTTTGCTGCTTTCCACAGCCTCATAAGCTTATGGAACTACCGAGAACTATGCTGTAATATTTGAATGTGCTCCAAGTTTACAATAATTAGTCTAGTTAAATTCATTACTAACAATTAAATAATTGCATTCATTGTTAACAGTAAAATGCTGCTGAATGGAAAGACTTAAATCTAGGGATACCACGAGCGTAACGAGCGAAAAAAAATAGCATCGGTCTGAAGCCTATAATATAATAAATTGATTTAGTATTAAACAGAGGGATTTTAAAGGGCCCCCTGAGCTTGGGGCCCCGAAGCCTGGGCTCCATTGTCTCCGCCTTTAATTTGCTAATGCCTATAGATTATAAATTAAAGAGGCCGGGCCGGGTCCGTTCAAAAAATTCCGGCCCGTGCAGACCTCTAGCCCCTGTGTATATTCTATCTTTGGAAATACAGTAGAGTTTCGCTTATCCGACATAAAGCATCCGGCAGGCAGAACGCCGGATAATATGGATGTATTAAGGAAAGACCTATTAAAAGTCAAACTATGATATAATTTTACATATTACGCATCGAATAATCATGTTTTGCAAGAAACAAATATAATGCATTGACTCAGGGACGTATCGAGCGTGAGGTCATGGAAGCTGTGCCTTTCTAAACCTCAAGCACTTTTTAATAAACTTAATTTTTCCCTGTTGAGGTTTTTTTATATCAGATTACTTTGAGTCAGTGTCCCAATTGTGGACAATGCGTTGTTGTTATAATTCTAACAAGTAACACTTCCCAAGTGTAACACTCTGATTTTGATAAAATTTGGCAGGTAGATACTACACATAAAATAAACAAATAAGTATTTTTTTATTTTTTGCGGAAAAACTGTTTTAGTGGGCAAAAGCCCCCCCGCCAAAAAAATTTGAAAGTTGACGCCCGAAAGGCAAAAACAAGTGGACCAAAGTAAACGAAATTGTGCACAGATACTGCAGACGTAAAATTAGGGAATACGTGTTTTGTATTTTCTTGGAAAAAAACGGTTAGGTAGGGCGCAGACCCCTCCAAACCTTTGATCATGAAATATCAAAAGTGTTAGTAACAATATGTCAGATGTGTGTAAAGGACATGAAGAATTGCAACGACACTTTGTGTATGAACAATACGCAAAAAATAAACAAATACGGTTTTTGTTTATTTTAAGTGGAAAAACGGTTCTAGGGGGCAAAAGCCCCGACAGAAAATTTTGAAAGTTGACGCCTGAAAGGCAAGAAAAAGTGAACCGAAGTGAATGAAATTGTGCATAGATATTGTAGACGAAAAATGAGGGAATACGGGCTTCGGATTTTCCTGGAAAAAACGGTTAGGTGGGGCACGGACTCCTCAAAACCTTTGATCATGAAGTATCAAAAGTGCTAATGACAGTATGTCAGAAGTGCCTAAATTTACATGAAGAATTGGAACAGAACTTTGTGTTAGGACAATAAGAAAAAATAAACAAATAAGGTTTTTTTTATTTCCTGCGAAAAAACGGTTTTAGGGGGCAAAAGGTCCCACCCAGAATTTTGAAATTTGACGCCCGAAAGGCAAGAAGAAATGGACCGAACTGAATGAAATTGTTCTCAAATGTTGTAGAGGTAAGATGAGGGAATACGTGTTTCGTATTTTCCTGAAAGGAAAAAAAAATCTATTGAGTGAACCTAGGCGTTGAATGTCGGAAGGAGTAGACCGAAGCGAATGAAATTGTATGTAGATATTGGATATGAAAATTAAGCCTCTTGTGTTTCGCAAGTGTCTCCATCAGATTTCTTCAAATTTGGCAGATCAACAACAAGCACAAACAGAATGCGTATTTTACAATATTTCACGAGGCAACTTTAACCCTTACAATGTTTTTCCGCATAAACAAAAACACGTGCCGATTAATTTTCTGTTTGCTGTTGGTGTGTCAAAATTGATAGTGACATCTTAAAAACACGAAAGTCCTTATTTTACATACAGTCTATACAATATCTACACACAATTTCATTTGCTTCGGTCCACTCCTTCCTACACTTTTACGGTAATATTTACTTTTTTTCGGAGGGGCTCTAGGCCCAACACTGTTTTTCAGTACAAATTAAACACATTTCATTTATTGTTTTGCAAATTGTTCCTATACGAAGTTTCGTTACAATTCTCCATACTCTTTAGGAACTTCTGACGTATACTTATTTGTACTTTTGATATTTCGTAATCACTAGCTTAGAAGGTCCGTGCCCCACTCAACGGCTTTTTCCAGGAAAATACGAAACCAGTATTCCCTCATTTTTCATCTACAATATCTGTGCACAATTTCATTCATTTCGGTTCATTTCTTCTTGCCTTTCGGGCGTCAAATTTCAAAATTTTGGATGGGGTCTTTTGTCCCCTAAAACCACTTTTCCGCAGAAAATAAAAAACACGTATTCGTTTAGGTTTTGCGTATTGTTCATACACAAAGTGTCGTTGCAATTCTTCGTCCTTTACACACATCTGACATACTGTTACTAGCACATTTGATATTTCGTGATCAAAGGTTTGGAGGGGTCTGTGCCTCCCCTAACCGTTTTTTCCAGGAAAATACGAAACCCGTATTCCCTCGCTTTTATGTCTACAATATCTGGAAAGTAAGAAACGTTTAAGAGATATACAGAACTGTGGCATTATTATTATTATTATTATTATTATTATTATTATTATTATTATTATTATTATTACTATTGATATTTTTGAAACATTAGAATTACGTGCTTACGAGGATTCGTGTGGGTCCCCTCCGAAAAGAAAACGTGGATACGTGCCTGCACTTTATGATAGACGTATGAGGCATGGTAGAGACGGGCGTGCTAGGCGATCGAAGCATCAAGACCACAACTTGCAGTTCTTCTTGCCGATTGATGCTGCTTTTTACCTGCTATGATATGTCGGATAATAATGTGGAATAAACGAAGGTCGAGACCATGGCGTATTGGTGTTTCATGCACCTAAATCTGAAAAATATTTGTGCCGAAAACATCTTTCACTCACTAGCTAAATTTGTGGGTATGATCGCACATCTTGCCTTATAAAGTATAGTCTTATAAAGAATATATATAGAATGCTAAAAACCTAAAGAAGACCAAATTCAATAATTTTCTATAGTTTTCTTTTTTAATAACGGGAAACTTGTTTCTTTCATCACGATAAATCACTTTAACAAAAGAGACACTGACCAAAGCTTAAAACTTTACTTTATTTTAAATTATAATTTGTAACTGTTTCGGATATCTAGCATATCCTTCTTCAGACACGATCGAAATTAATGAAAATACAGACATATATATAAATGTTGTTATAACAGAGTTTAAATTCTTTAACCGTCATATATATATTCATTGTTATAAAAATTTTAAATTCTTTTAACAGTCATATATAGAGTCATTGTTGTACTTTTTTATTTTTATTTATTTATTTATTTTTCTTATTTACCGAGACCTTCAGCCCATCCTATAAGTCTTCGTGTTCACTTTCCAATTAATCACTTCCTTTATTTTTTTATTTATATATATGTCTGTATATATATATATATATATATATATATATATATATATATATATATATATATATATATATATATATATATATATATATATGTCTGTATTTTCATTAATTTCGATCGTGTCTGAAGAAGGATATGCTAGATATCCGAAACAGTTACAAATTATAATTTAAAATAAAGTAAAGTTTTAAGCTTTGGTCAGTGTCTCTTTTGTTAAAACAATTAATCCAAAGCCATGAATAGTCTTACTAACGATAAATCACGTTTGAACTAAGATGTCTGTTTCTGTCTGTATATATTTTTCATACTTTATTGGAGACAAATTTGTTTTTTTTTTTTCAATAAAAGAGGATGAGAAAAGAAGCTATACAACAGCATAAACTGAAAGCAATCGCTATTAATAATAGTACACTAATTCTAAATAAATACCTCATCAGAGGAAACAAAAAGTTATTTCCTTATTATATTGTTTAAGTTCTTATTAACATAAAAATTAAACACTTTCTACAATGTTTAGTAAAGAAAAATTGAATGGGATCGGATGGATTTCGATCTGGTCTCAAAACAGTATAAGAGTTACCAGTCCGCTACGCTAACAACTTGACCAAGCAGACTACCTTTTGGTGCTTGTTTTTTTTTTTTTTTTTTAACAAATAAATGCTCATGGCTATAGCGCATGTCACTTCCAAACTTAAAACAAGTTTTTCTCTTTGTTTCTATATTTCCGTACAACATCTTGGTTACAGAAGCTATTTTATATTTGGCAGACAATTTACACCCTAGATTTAAGCCAATAAGTGCAATATTTTACTCCACTTTCCAGTTCCTTGATTCAAATCTCCTCCTACCATCAGTGTTATTCCGTCTGCAATCGCGCTCTGCTCTGCAAAAAATCCCTCGAAAACATTATTGCCAGTAAAACACAAAACCGAACAGAATTTCGTTTTTTGCTTATATTTTTGTTATTTTATTATATTTTTTTGGAAATATCTCCTTAGATGGATTGCTTTCTATTATCTCCACTTAATAATAACTGAATTTTACCCATAAACATAAGGAAAATTGAATAATTGCGAAAAATCTTGAGTTACAGTATACGCGCAATTTTTTTCGCGCATGGAAGTACGTACAATGTTATTTTCCTAGTTTTCGCATGTGAGGCAGTGTCCCAGCAGTAGTGGGACATGTTGACATTTGTCCATTAGCTACATGTCGATATCAACACAGACATTGGCCACATTTCAATATCGATCATGCTATCCCACTAGAGATATTCATTTAGTTTACCCAGTTTCTTAGTGAGTCCCTTTTCACAATTTCAACTTGGTCTCAGTTATTGCATCCTTATTGGTATGCGACCGTACACATCATATTGTGTCGGTTTGAGGGAATATTATTCGTGAATTGATTTTCATGTTCTTGACGCTAATCCTTACATTTCCGACGCTTTGAACTCGCGTTTACTGAGTATGAGTGCATTTCTGGGCATTTTTCGTTACGTGTTCCACACATGTGAATAATTGTGCTCTACCGACACTCCAGATGTCTCTCTAGAGCATCTGAGTACAAATTCGCTACACTTAATACTCAGAACTTAACTGTTGGCCAGCATCCGTACCTGGCGATTATGCAACCACACACAACGAGCATGAAGGTGTCCACCATTTTGTATTTGTTCCAGATATCGACTTAATACAAACGAATTATTGTTATCTGGTAGAAACCCCATCAATTCATATCCATTTAGACCGATTTTCATTTAGCAGATTATTCGGGACGGCCCCTACGTTCCTTTGGGGAATCCCTTGCGCGTGCATGGAAGGATTGTGAAACATGCAAAATTCAATACAGCAGATATGACTTCTTCAGTGAATTTTTTACCCGCCTTCTTTACGTTGGATGGTTTCCGAACTATTAGCGTCCGAAAGTCATTTTCCCACGCTTTCGGCACCTTGTCGATCTGAAACAATGTCCGATAGCCGAAAGTTCAAGAGAACTTTTTTCTTGCCTCAGTGGGAAAATTAACCTCCCAAGAGTTGTAACACTTATTTTGCAAACCCGATATATACATGTATAGTGTGTTAATGAACTATAGCGACAAACTGTAAGACGTGATTCCTCACATCAAAATAAGAGAAAAAGTTCATATGGACCTGTGGGGAAAGTTCATATTTTCAGAGCTAGGGCTGTCCAAATTCGCGAAAAAGCCAAATTTCAAGAGGGCCTATTTCGAATTCGAGAGACTGTGGATGGTGGTCCTTATCACCATAAAGGAATTCATGCATACGATATCCAAAAATGCGTGTTTCATTAATGTTCAATTGGTTTACAGAGTATTCCCTGTAGGGTGAACTTCCCAAACATGCCATCAACCGAATTTTGAGATATGCTCTGACTTTATGATTGGTCCAAAGTAGGCAAATGATAAGCCTTGATAGCAGTGAAGATGAAATCATTTGGCGTAATGTCGGAAGTGTTAAGGATCGTCAGCAGCATGGTCTCTTGTACCCGGGAAAACGCATGTTGAGATGTTTCCTTTCACACTTGTAAGTGGAGAAAACGTGAATTATACCGTGACGAAATACATCGCATTACACGTTATTCCGAACACACACACACACACACACAAATAACATGGAGCTGCCGGTTATTAACACTTCCGACTCCTCTCCGTAGCATTGGATGTCCATTGTTGTCAAGGCTTACCTCCTGCTTCCTTTGAACCCTCCTTGAAATCAAGGTATATCTAAAAATTCTATTGAGAGCATATCTGAGAATTATACCCTGTAGCCTCTATAAATAATACCCTCTACACTTATTGAAAATAGATTATTTTTGGATTGTGTGTACGTGGCTTCCTTTACGCTGATAAGGACCACCATCCACAGTTTCTGAAATTCGAAATAAGACCTGTTGAGTAATCACCTCTTACAGTTTGTAGGTATAGTTCATAAACACTTATTTTGCAACACCCTATATATATATATATATATATATATATAATTTGGGAGGTGAACTTACACCTTTATTCTTGGCAGTTTTTAACCTCAAGTTGAGGGATATTCACGGAGTTATAAAGAAAATATGGGTGTCGGACATAAGCTCACGGGCAGAAACCACACTGGACATAAGCTCACCGCCAGCCTTATATTACAGGGGCGGACAAAAGCTCACAGATATCAAACATAAGCTTCCTTGAGAGGCTTGTAATAAAATTCACCGAATATTGAAATTTAGGCTTTGGCTACTTCCTAAGCAGAAAATGGAGCTACTATCTTATATCATTTATCAGTTAGCTATAAAAATTAATAAGGACGTTGCGGAGTTGCGTTGTATTAAACGTGGGCAGACTTTGAGGAACATGTAATAAAATGCCCTGGATATAAACATCTAGCCTTTGACTACAATTACAAATAGGCCTAATAACTCAGTAGAAAGTAGAACTACTAATGTCGTATAGCAGCTATCAGATATCAATAAAATAGGGATGTTGCAAGTTTAATGTCTTAAGCATGGGTGACAGTAGGCCTAATTTTGGCCCTGGAAATTTTGGAACCAAATTTTTCTTATAGGCCGAACAATTCATTACTGCATTAAAATAATCTCATGATTAGGCATGAATACTTACAGAATAGAATTTGCTTGCTAACAGGATTCGTGATTCTAGTTTTCTTTTTTTTTTTTTACGAATTTATCATATTCAGATGTATTTAGGCCTTGCTTCTTTGTACTGCCGTCGTGCTTTCAGACCAACACTCAAATAAATCTCTTTCTTATTTACGAACACTAAGCTTCCTTTTTTTCTTTTTTCTTTTTGGTTCATAAGTTGTTGGTTTGTTCTTAGTAAATAAGAAAGAGATTCATTTGATGAGTATTGGTCTGCAAGTATGATGACAGCCTTAAGATTTGAACTCTTCAACATTGTTAATATTTTATTCTGATGTCTGATAACTCCTATATGACATTAGTCATATAGCCTACTTTCTATTGAGGAACTAGGGTTACTAGTAGTCAAAGCCCAGATTTAAATATCCGGGTTATTTTCTACTGACTTAGTCCTACTACTAGTCAAAGTCTAGATTTTAATAAATCTTCATACCTAGCATACGTTTTTCAAAAGCAAAATGAAATATATCTAAGATACTTTCAGCCAGTGTGAAAAAAATAACAAGGAGATATCCTTTCACCAAAATTTCGTTTACCGATATTTCTGAGCTGCAAAATTTCCTGCACGAAAGTATCAGCACAGTGGAGGGAGTTGGATTGCTTTCTTCAGTAAAAGGAAGTAGTACTCTTTTGCTTGTCCAGATCTGTTTCCAGTTTATATTTTAATATTCAAAATCTACTTCATATTAATATTCAAAGTCTAGTTTTCATTTCTGTGATATTTTCCGTTTGTTATTTTTTCGTTGTTTATTTATTTTATTCAGGTTTATTTTTCTTTCCAATTAAATTAGTTAACCTATAAATGTAATTACTTATCATTATTGTATTCTTTATTGCATTAATTAACTTAAAATACAACTATATTATTAGTGGTGAGCTTATGTCCGGGGAGCTTTTGTCCACTTTTGCATTAACATAGGTGAACTTTTTGCAGGTGAGCTTAATGCCGGTGAGCTTATGTCCGCGACCCGAAAATATACACCAAGTTTTGTCATATAAATATTTTACATAGTGTACATAGTCTTCCATGTAGGCCTACATGTGTAAACTTTCAACATGAGATTGATTTTCCCAATTCCCTTCCCACTTTTATACTTGATGAGCAACAGCATTATTCCTGTAAATAAAAGGAAGACACATAGCACGTGTCCGGACTCCGCTAGTCTACCGTAAGCTTTTCCATTGTCTCAAGATACTAAGTCAACACCGGAAAAGTACTTTAGCTCCTACTGTGAATTGAAACCAGAACCTACGTGGGGATCCACCAGATTCAGATTCCTCCCCACAAAACTTCGTAACTCGACAAACATTTGTGAACTTTTTAAATATAAGGATACTTGTTTGTCACCGAAATGATTGATTTAGCCTAAAATTTTTATTTAATATCTCTATCATTTTTAATAGGAGGCACTAATTAACAATTACTTGTCGTCTTTTCGGGTGTTGAATAACGAAGTTTAATACTACATATACGTATTAGACCCGTAAAAATCTTCGGATCCCTTCAAACAAAAAAATTCTGGGCGCGTGCCTGGCGTGCTCTAAACATTCATTTATTTATGTAACAATATTTCAAGTAGTCAGCCGGCCAAGCCCCGGAAATGTCAATAGAAAACGAATCGATGGCATTTGCGTGTTAGCAACAGGCATCCACCGCAGAGTAATAGTACATAGACCTCTGTAACACGCCTTGCCGGATGCCAGGCTGAATTTGGGGGGAAAGTACCCAAAATGGCGGAAACAAAATGGAGGACTCCAAATTCTTATCCTACAAAAGAACTGATTTGATTTTTTGATTTTGATTTATTGACATATAACACAACAGGCACAGGCCTAATTACAGTGTTACATAGTATATCGTTATACAGATTATATAGGTTAATACCTAGGTAAAGCTATTGGTAATAATTACATTTGTCTTACAAAATTAATAGACTTCTTAAAACTACTTACATCCATTGCCAGTACATCCAGGTTGAAATTTTCTTTAACTAGCATGTTGTAGGTTGCACTAACTCTCCATATAGGAGATCTGCTTAAAATGTTTGTTTTCGCTGTCATACAAAAAAAAAAAAATGTATTTTTCGAAGCAGTGCGCAATTTAATGGATGGTACTTGGATACATATTTTTTCGTTAAGATCAGGATAGTCTATTTTGCCATGAAAGAGTTTGTGTGAAAACAATAAATCAATATTTCTTCTCCTGAGTTCTAATGTTTCAAAATTAAAATTTTCAACAAGGTTAATGTAGCTTTCAAATTTTGGATAGAATTTTGTTTTCTTAATGGTAAGAAGCCTCAAAAACTTATTTTGAGTACGCTCAATCAAGAATGAGTATTTCTGTATATTAGGGTTCCATATATTACTATTACATTATTCTAATTTCGACCTGACGTATGCATAATACAGCACAATTAAAGTTTGGTCATTTTGGAAATCTTTACTGACTCGATAAATATTTTGGTCTAGGAATTAATTCGTGCGGGTGGACAAGAGATGGCGCAACGAACGGAGCGTCCCACAGTTCCGTGTATCCACACATGTGTTGCAAACCCCTGTCATCGCGTATCGTTCGTAGTATAGGGCAGTGGATTAAAGCGTCAACAACACCAGTTTGTAGTTAAGTCAACATGGCGCAATTTGTGCCTGATAAAGTGTTTTTGCGGGGTGTCCTGCTGCATTACTTTAACATGCAGAAAAGTGCGACTGAAAGTCATCGTATTTTGGTGGAAGTGTATGGTGACCATGCTCTAGCTGAGCGAACGTGTCAGAAGTGGTTTGCACGGTTTAGAAGTGGTGATTTCGGCTTGGCAGACCAAGAGCGAGCTGGACAGCCAAAAAAATTTCAAGACGAAGAATTGACAGCATTGCTCGAGCAGGATTCGTGTCAAACGCAGGAACAACTTGCAGCAGCATTAGGCGTTGATCAAACAACAGTCTCCAAACGCTTGAAAGCCATGGGAATGATTCAAAAGATGTCACATTGGGTTCCACATGAATTGAAAGACAGAGACGTTGAAAGACGAAAAACCATTTGCGAATTGCTGCTTCAACGACAGAGCAGAAAGGGGTTTCTGCATCGAATTATTACGGGTGATGAGAAGTGGATCCATTACGAGAACCCTAAACGAAAAAAGGCCTGGGTGAAACCAGGTGAACCAGGTCCATCACAACCAAAACGAGATATTCACTGTGCAAAGGTTATGATGTGCATATGGTGGGATATGAAAGGTGTGGTGTACTATGAGCTGCTGCAACCGGGTGAAACTATGAATGGAGAACGTTATCGACGACAATTAATGCGTTTGAAGCAAGCTCTGGCCAGAACACGACCAGAATGGGAGAACAGACATGATAAACTTATTGTTCAACATGATAACACTCGCCCACATGTCGCAAAACCGGTCAAAACCTATTTAGAAAATGTCGGATGGGAAGTTTTACCCCACCCGCCGTATTCACCAGATGTTGCTCCTTCGGACTACTACTTGTTCGATTGCATGAACAACGATTTGATTGGACAGCGGTTTACTTCTTCAGAAGATATCGAAACATGGGTCTCTGACTGGATCGCTTCCAAGGATGAGGACTTCTTTCGCCACGGAATCCGTACATTGCCTGACAGATGGGCGAAAGTGGTGGCTAGCGATGGACAATATTTTTCTTAAGGTATTTATGTATTTTGTGTTTGTACTACAGCTTCAATGTGTGCGTACCAACCGCACGAATTAATTCCTAGACCAAATATATCCAAGATTTTTGTAGGCTTCTTTGCAATTAGTTTCAATATGTTGAATAAAGAATAATTTTGAATCAAAAATAACTCCCAAATCCCTTATAAAATCAAGCTTTTTCAGTTTTTCCCCTAATATTGAATATATTTTTCTTTTCTAGTGAATGTTAAATAACTGCATTTACGAACATTTAACTTAAATTTATTGTTTTTACACCAAATTTCAAGATTTTGTAAGTCACTCTGAAGTTCTAAACAATCCTGAATTGTTTTAAGTCTGTTGAATATTTTAAGGTCATCAGCAAAGAGTAGATTTTTAGAAAATTGAAAGCACTCAGGAAGATCCTTTACCACCAAAATGAAAAGTAGAGGTCCCAGATTTGAGCCTTGAGGGACTCCAGATGTTGCATGAAAGATTTGAGATTTATGATTACGATATAGTACAGTTTGTTTACGATTTTGAAGGTAGAAAGCAAAATATTGCAGAGTTGATTTGGAGAAGTTAAAGGATGCCAGTTTGTTTAAGAGAATGTCATGGTCAATGACGTCAAATGCTTTAGAAAAATCAGTATATATGACATCTACTTGTCCTTGCTTGTCAAGTTCCTTCGAAATGTAGTCTGCTATTAGTGCTAGATTTGAAACAGTAGATCTGCCCTTCAGAAATCCATGTTGACTGACAGATAATGCAGGTTTAACATGATCCATTATTCGCTTATGCAGTATATATTTATACACCTTGGGAAACACAGAAAAGATAGTAATTGGTCGGAACTGTTCAATGTTACTAGCTGAGTTTGTTTTTGGTATTGGACACAGAACTGACTCCTTCCATTTTTCAGGAAAGGTACATGTTTTTATAGATAAATTAAATATAATATTCAGAGGTGGTACGAATATATCTGAACAGCCTTTAACAATGTACGTTGGGATCATATCTGGGCCACTTGCTGTTTTCGATTTCAACTTCCTTACTGTTTCTTTTATTTCTTTTTCGGATATGAGAGGTAGTGAAAATATATCAAGAAAAGTACTGGAACGATCATTTAGAGACATGCTCGATACGTCATAGTCCGCTCTTAAGGAGCCATAGACTGAACTAAAATGTTGCCCGAATGCTTTAGCTATGTCCCTATCATCAGTAAGGTCGTGACCATTGTACTGTATGCGATCAGAAGTCAAGTGAGGCGATTTATTTTTAATGAAGGACCATAATAATTTCGGATCATTCCTTAATTTATCTTCTGTGCTGCTTAAAAAACTCTTTGTAAGCAGCAATTATTTCTGCTTTAATTTCCCTACGCAGTTGACGGATTTGCTCTTCATGGTACCTAGTGTTGCGTACACTGAGACGACTTTTTTTTTTTTTTTACGATGATACGTTTTACGTTTAATTTTATTAATAATATTCGGGGTAAACCATGTAGGGTAGATTTTATTAGTTACTCTTTTACGAAATACAATCATCAAATATTTGATACAATACTTCATAAAATAAATCCACGCAGCATCCCCCAATCCACAGCTAATAGGTTTCGGTAAAGTTTTTCAAAATCTGCTTTCCTAAAATTATAACCTACTGTGTTAGGCACTGTTTTATGTTTGGTTGAATACAATGCTGTAAACTGAATAAGAAGGGGAGGATGATGTTTATCTTCTATTATCAGAGGATCGCATTCTCTTTGAACTGTTACTTTTGGGAGATTTGTGAGAACAAGATCTAAGGTTCGGCCATTGCTATTAGGAATATTATTAATTGAAACCAAATTAAAGAGGGACATAAAATTGTCAAGACTTTTACATTTAGCTGATGACGTCATTAAATTAAAATTTGAACTAGTTATTTGTCGTAGGTTCAGATCCCCTATACAAAGAATTGTGCAACCCACAGGACAATTTGATTCTACAAATTCAAAAAACTGTTCATATATATGAAGGCTCTATGTAAACAGTACAAATATACACGGTAATTGAGTTCAAAACCAGTTTGACAATTACACTTTCAAAGTTAGTTTTCCAGCTATTTACTTTTTTGAATATTATATTTTTTAAGCGCAGCAAACAATACTCCCCCACCCTTAGCCTTTTTTTGTAGTTCAATATTTCTGTCTTGCCTCCAGACCACATACCTATCATCAAAGAATTCTGAGTCAGAATAATTTGTCGTTAAAGAAGTTTCTGCCAAGCTAATAAAGTCATAAGAGTTAGATAAAACAGCATTATGAAAACAACTGGCTTTAGTACGCAGGCCATTGACATTTTGAAAGCACAAAGAAAATGTTTGGTTTTGCTGTTTTGATTTTGATGGGTCACTGATTCTACCAAAAGAATAGTTACTTACTGAAAATGTTGGCTTCTGTTGTCTCTGATGGCAGTTTTCCCGGCCATTTATTTTGGCGCTTGAGCTGCTTGGACCTAGTGCGAGGGTCCTGTTGTTTCAATGCCCCGCCTAACACTGCCTTCCTTTTGTACCCGAGGGGTCATCCACCTTCCGTATTTTCCGCCTTTGGATTTCTCTTGAAAGCTGTTTTCAGTGTTGCTAACCACACGCACTTTTTCTCTATCCACACTCTCGCCTTTATCTTCGTTACTGGTACACATCACAGAATTATTAGAAACACTAGAACTAGCACTAAATTCACTTCTCTTGTTATTTTCATCACTGCTACGACTTTCGCGGAAAATTTTAAAAACACTGTGTTACTTGTTGTGTCAGCACGATAGATATCCCCTTCAATTTTCAGCTTATTAAACACTAACACTGCGTACCTTCCTTCCTTCCTTGCCTCTTGTAGTTTTTCAGACAATAATCGTCTTTCAGCAAGCACTTTTTCTGAAAACTGCTCATGAATATACACATGGGATCCCTGCAACTTGGATTTCGCCTCCAAAATTTCTGCTTTCTTTTTGTACCGCAGAAATTTCACAACTATATCCGACTGGTTACGACCCCTACCTAAGAGATGTGCACGTTCTATGTCATCATGTTCTATGTTAATCCCCAACTTTTTTCCTATAATATCTTTCACAGCGGCCTCACAGTCTTTCCATGATGGTCGCAAGCCTTCACTTTCGACCTGCACATTTCGGAAGATAAGATTGTTTCTCTTGCTCTGATTTTCGTTATAGTCACACTTCATTTCAAGTTCATCAATTTTCTGTCGCAAATCACTGTTCTCGTCCTGCAAGTGAGCCACTTTTGCTTCTAAATCTTTCACTTCCTTTGAAAGGTCATCAAACTTCGACTGTAATTTGTCTATTTTTGCATCAATTAATCCAATCTTGTTCACGTTCGGTTCCATGCTGTTTAACTTTTGAAGGATGTCTTCTATTTTTTGTTCAAGAGCTTTGCTCACTGGTCTTGGATTTGTTTCAATGTTACCTATCAACAGCGCTATCAGCACAATTGCTAGACAGATCGCCTTCCCACTTCTATATTTCTCCGTTGTTACAAGTTCTTCCTTCGAAACTTTCATTTCGAATGCTGCACTGAACCTGCCTATAGCAGCGCGCCACTGCTGAATTGTAATGCCCATTGGGATGGAAACACTGATCACTCAGAGCTAATCCAAGACACGTCTGTACTCTTCGCCGTCTCTGCAAGCTTATTTTGCGGTGGATCTTCAATATTTTGGCACCAAACCTAGGGTTTTCAGGGGCGAGTTATTCGCTCATACCACAGGTTCCTCTCTGTAGGTTTTCAAAATTTCGGAAAACAAGATGGTGGACGCGATACATGTAAAAAATTCTCTTTAATGTATTTTTAATATTGTCATATGAAATATCAGTTTTTATACGCAGGAAGCTTGTTTCTACAAACTATTTAATTCTGAATATTTTTAAAATGGCGGAAAACAAGATGGTTGAATAATAATAATAATAATAATAATAATAATAAAGTAATACCCGTAGCTCGTATGGGACCCCTATACTAGAAGAAGACGGACTCTATAAGTTCTCTGAACATAGTTGTAGTTTTTGTCCCATATAATTAATAGTACCTATTTAATTATTAAATATATGAATTAATATAATTAATATAACTTAATTAATTTAGAAATACTATTCTTGTTAAAATACCACTTTTCGACGATCAAGAATTATTATTTTATTTGCTCAACCGATGTCACTGTATTCGCCTAAAAAAATATAGCCTATAAATTGATATATTTTGCTTATATATCATCAAAGTGATCTGATTTTTCTCGACTAAATATGATCATTTACGATTCATTCATATATGCTTCATTTGTTAAAGCAAAAAATAGGGTTTTGTTAAAAGAAAGAGCACTCCCGAATATCGTTTGTAACTGTTGGAATATATTTGGGTAACTTCTTTATGTAGTTTGTGCTGCATATAATAGTATATTGTACACATTGAGATTATACTCTAGGTAGTGAAAATTGAATTAGCTACTGTATCTGTGCTTACGACAAACTCGTCAGGGCATATATGCCTCTTTTGTAAGAAGAGTACTGCCGGACTGAGATCCCCATCAGATCAGGGGAAGAAAAGAGTTCGTTTTGTTGCTCGTGAGCGAACTGCGTTAAGAGATACATCTTACCCCGAAGTGCTCAGTGAGATAGTAGGATTCACAGATGAAGAATGGGAACAAACTGACTGGAAGTGGCATAAAAATTGCTACCCACAGTTCACAAGCGAAAGTCATATCTCTCGGTTGCGAAAGGGACGAACATGTAGTGGAGAAGGACAATTGGCCGACGCGAGTGAATCTTCAGGAATAAGAGTCACTCGTAGTATACCAACTACAACCATAGACTGGAAACTCTGTATGTTTTGTCAGTAAAGAAAGGACGAAGATGAAGTGTATGACAAGAAAGGAAGTAAGAAACGGAAGAAAAGTAGTACTAAAACTCTATAATGTTTCAACACTGGAAATGTCAGAAAAGGCCATTGCTCTATCACAATCTGACACTGTTATGGGAGTTCGCGTTGGATCTCTTGGATCTGACTTAATCGCCAAAGAAGGAAAATACCATATCTCTTGCTGGGTACAATTTCAAAGACAAGTTTCCAGCTGAAATCAGGAGGAAAACGTTTGTACGGACAAACATCTTGAAGAAATATGTGCTTTTCTTATAAAGGGTTTGTCGGAAGGGAAGGTTTATAGTCTGAATGACGTATGGCAGACCTATGCATCATTATGCCAGGTATCCAGGATTGTAATACTTCCTAAATACTGTTCTCGCAGATACACTTTCTATGAAGATGTACAGAAAAGAATTCGTTCGGCTGAAAGCATAGTCAGACCTCTTGACCCAAACTCACATGCACTTCTTTACCCAAGTAAATTAAAGTATGTTGCTATTGTCCAGCCAGTTGAGAATTCTGAAGATTCTGCGTGTTTCGTTGCAATGAACCAACCTCCAGAGTTACAAGTGTTAGTGCATGTTGCTTTGGGTATTCGAGCAGAGTTGAACAAAATGCCAGGCCACGACGCAGGATGGAATGGAATAAACATAGATTCTGCAGCAAAAGTTATTCCAAAGAGTCTTCATTTGTTTTTGAGTGTTGTTTTCGGTGGGACAATTGTTTTAGAGTTGGAAGAACATGAAGAAGGCAATGATAACATGCAAAGAAAAGTTCTATCCATCTGCCAGGACATAGTTTTTGTTGCATTCAACGGCAGGAAACTAACATATAGGACTAGGCTTAACACTGCGCCAAGCTACGCGGTCCGAAAAGCTGGTTGACTTATTTCACTCAGCAGGACATGTTGTAGGCATTGATACTATTCGTCGAATTGATAGCTCCATTGCAAATGAAATTTTGGAAAAGTTTGAAAGCAATGGCAACATCTACCTGTATATCCCACAAGGTATCAAGCAATATGCACCAGGACGACTTATTGTTGGATCTTTCGACAACATAGACGTACTGGAGGAAACGGTTTATGGTAAGAATACGTTTCACTGCACGTAAATGGTCCTCTGGCAACGTGGTAGAACTTTAATAAAGTCAACAGATGATAAAAACATTGCCAGAGACAAAACATCTTCGGTCCGGCTACTTCGAAAAATTCACGAACTTGATAAAACGACAAGTGATATCAAAAGTAGACCAAAGCCTCTTCTCACAGCAATGCCCGACGTTGAAAGTTTCTTTGGTGATCATACTTGTAGAAGTAACGTACAGTCAATAGATTTAACTTGGTTTATTTCAAGATTATATAAACTTGATATCCAGTATGTACCTCTGTGGGCTGGGTTTAACGAAACGTGCGATGCAAGCGATTCCGAGATAACGTTTGTTGGTATGATGCCCATCCTTCAAGCTCCATCTGATGAATATGACACAGTATTTACAGTTCTCAATCGCTTTCAGGCTATTTCACAGAAACTTGGTCAAAAGTACACAGTTATAGTAGCTGACTTGCCCTTGTACAGCAGAGTCATGGAACTTATTTGGAAGATGCCTGACAAGTTTAAAGATATGTTAATGCTCATGGGGCCTCTGCATATAATGTTCAACTTTCTGCGAGCAATTGGCCAACACTGTGAAAGTTCGGGATTGGAGGACATGTGGCTCGAAGCCGGCCTACTGGCTCAGAATTCAATGCCTTCTGTAATGGAAGGGAGAGAATACTACAGAGCTCTGAGGTCACATCTGCTGACATACGAAGCTCTTTTTCGAGTCAAATGGGCTTACTCCGTTGAGTGGTTACTTTTGAATAACCTGCTTGAAGATGATGAAAGCATCAAAGACCTACTTCAGTTCAGAACTTGTTCCACATGAAAACTAAGATGGAGAGTTTCATTATTCGCGAAAAGATTATATATTTTAATGATAGGCTAAATGAGTTGGAAATTCCTCGCTATCTGAAGGAATTTGAAGATGGGTTTAAGTCTGATCCAAATTTCGAATTCTGAAACACATACTTGCAACTAGTAGGGATTCTTCTTGACTTCATTAGGGCTCATCGAGAGGGTAACTGGAAGCTACAAGTTGAGGCACTAGAAGAAATTGTGCCATGGCTAAGTGTATATGACCATACTCATTATGCCAGATGGGCTCCAATTTACTTGGCTCAGTTGAAAACACTAGAAAACATTTCCGGAAGTATACCATGAATTCATCAAAGGCAATTTTGTCGCCAAACGGACAAAAAATGCTTTCAATCAAGTACCGTTTGACCAAGCTACCGAGTGGATTAACAAATTATGTAAATTAGCAAACGACACGGCACGGTATCACACGAACTGACACGGCAAGAGATAGGTTTTGCATAACCTGGACTGAAAGATCTCGCATTTCGGACGAAACAAGGGAAATATTTGGTATTGAAGTTGATGATCTATCACAACGCGCAAAGACTCTCAAGTCTCAAGATTACACCGCGATGAAGAAGATGTTCAAAGTCTAGTTGAACAGTTTAAGAGATTCAACATGTTCTCCATGCGTAAGAATGTTCCGCATCCTCCGGAGCGTGCAGATGAAGAAAATGTTATTGACCCACAAATGCTGGTTAGTTTATCGACAAATGACATAGCATCACCTGAGGTTAAGGAACATCTCCTGTCTGCAAAACAGCGAGGGGAAAATCTGGTGAAAACATTCTTGACAGAGAGGTTAATAAAACAAACAGTGCCATTCTTTTCGACTATGAAGAGACAGAATTCTCTGACATTTGCATCACTGTACAAAGTAGTTGTTACTTTCCACAAAATGAAAAGAAATCAATAAAGTTTGACAGACAGCTGATACAACGTTTATTCTGTGCACAACAAGCAGGACGGGAAGTGCAACTGAAAGATATCCTTTCACATGAACTATCACCCGTTCCACTTTCCTTGGCAAAGAACGATGGATCGAAGAACTTCACCACCAAGTCGACTTTGATAGACATACTAACAATAAACATTTCAGCCACAACACCAGTTTCTGATATTTCTACTTGTTTAATCATACATGGTCATGCTTTGATGCATTGTGTTGGCAAACCTTCAGACTGCAAGACATTCAACGATTATGGAGAAAAAATTTCAGCTATAGTTTTCTCGTACGTATCTCCAGAGGTTAAAAGAATTGTAATAACGTTTGACAGTTACCGACCATGCTCGATTAAGAATCACACTAGAAGGAATAAAAATGATAAAAGAAAAAGACCTATAAGAAAAATCATTGACGATGCGAACACTCCACTTCCAGTTTCATGGGATCAGTATATTGGTCTCAACAGCAACAAGGCTGACCTTACATCCTTTCTTGCAAACCAATTACTTCAACTAGCATGTCAACAGGGACGTACGGAAGGGGGGGACACAGGGGTCCGGACCCCCCCCCCCGAAATTTCGACTTTTTAAAAATTTAGTCTAATTTTAGGGGCAATTTTAGCAATTTTAATATAAAATAGCTTCATATTTAGTTTGAACCCCCCCCCGAAATAAATTCCTGGGTACGCTACTGCATGTCAACACTTGCCAGAAAGCTGCAAATTGATAACATGTGCTTCTCCTGATAAAGTTATCTCAAATTTGAAAGGGGAACTATGGCATCTGGTGTCTAATCGCGAGGAAGCAGACACACTAATGATACTGCATGCACAAGAAGCTATTCGAGATAGTGGAATTGAACAGGTGATAGTGATGAGCAGGGACACTGATGCATTAGTTATGTTGATTCATTTCTTCGGTGAATCCTCCAAGAAGGTTTGGATGGCGGGAGGAACATCCAGAGATCGGAAATTCTTCAATATCAGTACTATTTCAGAGAATCTGAACAAGACTGTGACGAAAAATCTGGTGGGTTTTCATTCAGTAACGGGCTGCGATACGACGTTATCCTTTACCGGCCATGGAAGAAAGAGATCCTGGAAAATATTCATTCAGTACCCACATTTCCTAGATGGTGTCGGACGTGATGGATCAATGGAAGGCGTGGAGGAATTCTTCTGCAGACTTTACTCTGCATCCGATCCAATTGGAGGTATCGACCGTGTTCGATACGAACAGTTTCTAGAAGACAAGAAACAGTTGGAACATCTTCCACCTACAAAACATGCTCTTAAACTTCATTTCATTCGGTCAAACTATCAGGCTAAAATATGGTTGCAAGCAAATACTGCCATCATGGATATTGAGAATCCCGAGGAAACTGGAGGATGGAGAAAGGATGATTCTAATCTCAAGGTTGTCTGGACAACTAAATCACTAGTCCCACAGGTATGCGTAGTTCTGGTTTCGTGCGAATGTAAGAAAAAGTGTCATCTGCCGTCTTGCAAATGCAGGAGTTCAACTACACCACAACTATGCTTGCCTACATGCGGGTGCAATGGTATTGGTTGTCTTAATCCAACGGGCAAGGATTAATAGAAACAAGGAAATTTGTTTCACATTCTATTGCATCTAAGAAACTTGTCTGTTGAGATAACATGAAGTGGTAAGTGGACATATAATTTCTACAAAAAATGTTCTTGTTTCTATACTTTAGTCAATATTGTTCTGATATTACCAAACTGTATAAGAGTCATCCGAGAGTGTTACTGCTATGACAAATTCAAACAAAAGTGCATAATTTGATTTAAAACCTTGTGTGTAAAAACGCTGTGTCCCCTCTTAATCCATAATTTTACGATTTTTTCTTTCATTGAAGAAGCGAGACGTTTGAAGTGTTCATGTGATAATGGTCATCGATGACGAAGGTTTAAGTTTTCAATATATATAAGGTCTAATATAATGAGTGTGTTTGCGTGAAACAGAGAGAGAAAGTATTTAAGGATGGAAGATATCTCACCCCACTTTCAAACACTTGGAATTAAATTCGATTCTTGAATCACCACGAAACCTCGTTTAATACTATAGAAAGTCGATCGGAAAACGAACAGTAGAATTTTATGCCCGCCATTCTGTTCCTCAACATTCCTATACATTTGCGAGATTTTGCTTTGGGAAATGAAGTGTATACGACATTGAATAGTAAAAATATTATAATAAAAATATATTAAATATATTGATTAAGTAATTGGAGTAATTGGAGTAACATGCTTTCCAGTAAGAGTTATATAGAGAGAGGATTTACTTTAAAGTGCGATGCAAACGAATATTCTAGTTTTAATCCGATTACTTTTTCTAAAGTATTTTAAAAGTTACTTCTATTTTTCAGCTTTGAAGACAAAATTGTCTAACTTCAATATTAATGTGTAAAAGGAGTACTTAACTATAAATTTCCTAGTGCAGTGTGTCATTTATCTACCTTTTTAGTTCCGGGAATTTTCTGTGTGCCAGGAAGGCAGCAAAATGGGTACTTTCTTTCTCATTTTGGAATACTAATATAGTCTAATTTTCAGAGTGCCTTTTTACTCATTTTTGAATCTGCGAAGTTACATTTTCATCTTGAGAGCTGTTTCTTTTCATAAATAGCATGGACAAACATCATGTGCGTTGGGTTTCTTTATGTATTCCCGTTTCCTCCTACTTTCTTCATTGCACTACTTCATTAATTATCATCACCGTCTTGTTTAGCCTTGAAAGATAATCGTGCGACGTTACACTGAAAAGAATTTAAATGTGTATATATATATATATATATATATATATATATATATATATATTTGTTTCGTTTTAATTAAAAGAAAATATGTTGCTACATTGTACGTTTTATTTGTCAAACTAAATCTACACATTACATACTTCAAATAATTTTCATGGAGATATTCGTAATTCATTAAATAAGACTTTTGATATTCCATCCGTGATTATTTTGTTCGACTTATGTTTCAAACGCACTTACTACGTTCATCATCAGAGTTGTACTAATTCAGGGAATTGTTATATAATTATCGTTATATAATTTTAATTGTTACATGCACTAGAAGAGAGCTATAAGACAATATTTGAAAATGCGCAGTTATATGCACATCCACTCATGGATATAAAAGGTTATTAAGAGAAACAATAGAAATTAACTTGAATGATGGGGCATTGAATAGGGGATGGTTTGAAACTAAGTGAAATTTGGAATATTTTATTATTATAAAAAAGGAGAAAACGAAAGCAATATTAATAACATTGAAGAAAACTGTTAATTTATAAATCTGAATCAAACTGTAATATCTAACCATATTTCTTTGTTAAATATTTAAATATAAAATAATAATGTAAGAATTAAATTATATAACAATTCTCCAAATTAGTACAACTCTGCTGATTAACGCAGTAAGTACGTTGAGACATAAGTAGAACAAAATAAACACGGACGGAATATCAAAAGTCTTATCTATTGAATTATAAATCTATACATCTTTGAAGCATATTAGTTGAATAATTTTAAACAAAATTATGTAATATTTAAAACAAAAGTTATATTCTAAATAACAAAGAAATAAAAAATATTACAACTGAAGGAAAATGTAATCATCGTTACATTTTTGAACAGTTTTCTGATTATATATTACATTTGCATTTTGCAGTACAGTTTTTACATGTTATCAGTTATACCTACTTATTATTTGTTGAACATCTTTTGTATCGGAAAGCAACATATAGTGTGTCATCAAATTGTTCATACGATTTACGTATACATAAAGGATAATAGTTATACAAGTCAGTTATTCTAGAAACTCCCACGACCTTAGTCCACTGAACAACACATGAATGATAATGCTCACTGAAGCCTACAACTTTGAGAAAATTAAACACAACAACTGGCTCCTCATTCAACAGCAGAATATCAGTAATTTTACCAAACACAGGTACTTCTGTCTCATCACTATATTCAACAAATACAACCACATATCTGACCAGTTATCGTAAAACTGCACGTAAGAGTATTCATTACTGTGAAGGCTACTAGGCTTGCAGATTCGTAAATAACTTTGTTTTTAATTCTTGGGTGACAGAAGATACCTGTGCTGTGGTGTCAATTTTGAAAAAGCATTCGTTGAAAAAGTCCCAAACGTTTTTGCACACGGGGCTGAACTCAATGTTTAACACATAGCACAGTTTGAAGGCAATGTCAGCAGCTTTCAAAAGCGACTAACCTCCAGTACACGATCCTCCACTATGAGAAAAACTTGTACCGGTGTGTATCTGTTGCCAATGTACAATATAAACGACTGTGTTCGAGATCCTCCCAGAAGCCTTTCATTTTCCATAAATGTATCTATGCCTTCACCTTCCTGGAAAGAGAGAGATTATGTAATTAATGACAATAGAAATAAACATCAAATTAAAGATTTGTAGACCTGATTCTCCTATGACGATGTATCGAATAATATTAGTGTTACTACGTTCTAATACAAATTAGTATCAACTGAAATAAGAAGATATAAACTCTAGTAAAGACAGTAAAGTGGACCACGCAATATTTCTTCAATTAATATTGAAACCAGAAGTTGTAGCAGATCTACCACTTAGTGTTTTAGTAGAGTGGTTAGAGTGGAGATAGAATATATTCTAAGGACGCTTAAACGATTAAAAAACCGCGTCTCGCTATCTTTTACCGTTTGTACTCTTCAGCGACCAACATTAAAACCGGAAGTGGCTGATGTCTAATACTTCCGATTTGATCTCTCAAAACTGGTATCTTTTCTCAGAAGGCCAATTTAATTACTAAAAAAGAACGCTTTTTGTTATCACTTATGTTTTTATTCTATGTAGATCAGTATTGAAACCAGAAGTTATAGTATATTTCTACCATTTCCGACTTCGGTACAGAGCTAAGGTTGGATATTCTTGGTACTTAACTGATTGCATGAAAAAGCTTGTTTCTATCTACTGCTTCAAGTAAGTGGATTACATCCATTAACTAAGATAATTATCTAGTTATTGATTACAGAAAACAATTTAAAAGTTATCTTTTGTTGAAGAGTTATCGTGCGGAGTAACGCACGTACTAACCAGAGGTATTCACCCTCGCGAGGGTAAAACTCTCAAGAGCGTCCTCACCCTCAAATTCTCTCGCCCACAATAACGAGGGAGATGACAAGTTTCGACAGGGAGGGCGAGAGCCAACTGTCACTGCGAGGGCAAGGGCGAAGGCGATGGATAACTCTCTTCGCGAAGGTGAGGGTGAACGAGGGCGAAGGCCAACCACCACTGCGAGGATGAGGGTAAGTAAGGTCAGAGTAAAATGAACACGTATGGGACTAACATTACAATATTATATATATCCCACCTGCGTGATCCTAATAAAAATCAAATGAAAGAGTTGAAGACCTGATTCATCTATTGCGACGTTTCGAATAATATTAGTGTTGTCACGTTGTGAAAGGAATTAGTATCAACTGAAATAAGATTATAAAAATAAGGAAATTGAAAGGTAACCAAAAACATTTCGACCTATTTCATTTATGCAAGATAAGGAAACAATAATCGCGAAAATTAGTTATTTCCGCTTATGTGTGACGGGTAAAAGTTAGTGGCGTGTTCTAGGGGAGCTCTGAATCAAAGCTTGTTCTGGCACACTTAATTCATTTACCCAAAGTAGAACAGTTTTAAGAAAGAGCATGAGTCACCAACTAAGTAAAATCCTTTCAAGTTTCCTTCACGGTTTCCCTTCCAGGGGAAAAAAATCACACTACAAATTCTAATTTCTGTAAAATTGCACTATTACTCGATTCCATCTTTTTAAGCAATTGTCAAACAACAATTACTGGAAAAATTGGGGAACTGTAGCGTAACTAAGGATGGGATTCCCCCCTCCACCAGCGAAAATATCAAAAGGGCCCTTCCACTTTCCACATTCATTACACACGTAAGAGTTGTACAGCAGTACAATTATGTTTTCATCTGGCAAGTCACTACTTGCTCATATACAAAAATTGCACATTATTATTATTATTATTATTATTATTATTATTATTAGCAATTACATGGAAGTAGAAATGTTTCTTAAAAGAAATAATTTCTTCCTAAATAAATTAATAAAGATGTTCACATTACAACTAACACATGAAAACTCGTCAAAACTTGTGAAACTTGCTCACATATTCCCAAACAGCTTTTTTTTTTTTTTTTTTTTTTCCCAAGGGGAATTCGCTTACTACCCTTTTCAATATCAACCACATTCTTCGCTTTCAGTGCTCAGGATTAGCAAAGGGCTCAACCAGTTTCGTACTTTTGCACCGGAATGGAGCAACTGTCCTCCCAATTAAGCTTGCAGTTTATTGAGAGGACCCATTTAAGTTAAAATTTTCTTACTCCGTATGATACGATGTGAACAGGAACTTGTAAATGAAACTTGGAACAGATTTACCACACCCCAGAAAAAAAAATACTTAAATGAAACTAAAATGTATTCTGAATCTCATTCAGTAAAATGTGTCCTATTAGAGCCCCCAGATATATATTTTTGTAAGGCTTTGAACTGGGTGAAACAATATCTCATTTATTTAAGTTGTGAATCACCATACTATTTCCAAAAGTACTGAAAATAAGTTAAGGCGTTCCTGCTGCCCCACCATGTGAACAAAATACATTCTTTTATGATGAAATATAAATGTAATCTGGGTCCTACTTTAGTAAAACATCATCTGGCACCCCTAGAAAGTATCAAACACGTTTATTAAAGATTTCACTTTAAGGAGGGGGGCACTCTTCATATTTCATTATTGTTCTAGGGAACCTCAACTTTATATATTTTAGAAGGTCCAAATATTAATGCTTGATCTTCCAAGAAAAATTTCAAGTTACGGGGCTGAGCTGAATTTCATCTTCGACATTGTGCTACGAATATACGTTTTGCTGGCTTTTAGTGTACCGAATGATCGCTCAGGATTGGCCTTCGTCACAGGCAAAGTGACATACAGTTGCAAAGGAGTACACAAATTCAGAACACTACTAACATTGACATTTCTCTACGACAAAATATTTGGCTAATTCATTCCAAGTTGAAATTTCATTAAATTGTTTCTTCTTTCCTCGTCGGAAACTTGTAAGTTGTTGCAACAAAGATGATACATCTTCTGAGTAGAAGTTACAATATCTATTAGACAATATCTATGTGTCGATGACAAATACTCTTGTGTACATATTTACACATGGAACCTGAGATGTGATAAATATACACGAAAACTTGATCTTACTCTAGTAAAAGCTTAAAAAAAAAAAAAAAAAAGTTATCACTGACAAACAGAGGACACTGGAAACAGGCGGATCTACAGCTTAACTTGGAACGCGATCTACAAGAGCTTCCACCCGTAATTGAGGTCGAATTTGCCACACCAGTCTCATACGCTAACCATAATCACGAAGGAACATCTCAATGTGGAGTATGCAGCCGTTTTTCTTACTACGATCAGTATGTAAGATTAATATTTCATGATCATGCTCCGAGGAAAAGTGAAAGTGAAAAATGAATGGAAACAATGAAGGAAGAGGAAACCAGAGAATACAAAAAAACCCTTTGTAGGTGATGATTGCTTATTACACAAGATCAAATAGGGAAAAATAAACACCAAAGATGAGTGTTTCCAACTGAATCACTGCGGCTGTTTTTTCTTTCTTTTTAAATCAACATGAATATGTCACTGGCATCGCGCTACTAAATACAACTATCTTCCACAACACAAAGGATACGATGAAATATTACGTTCCTAACTAATTGTACAATGTACTTACTTTCTGCCGTAATTTCCTGTGTCAAAGTATGCTTCTGAAGGAAATCGTTAACTACATCCTCTGCACATTTTCTGCCACAGTTCCTTGCTTCTAGTAAAAGGTGGTCAGCTATGAGACCGAAGTTCAAACACAAAGAGTCGCCTGTCTCGCCAAACAACTTTTTAAATTCAGCGTCGATCTGAAATATAAAGGTTTAATTCTTATACAAATATATTCTATTAAATAATATATTATAGCTTGTTCTAGTCATGAAATTCTAAAATAATTCGTTGTCATACTGTTTTACTGCAATGTTAAACAATATACAGGGTGTCCGAGAAGTCCTTCCCTGATTACAGAAATTGATAACTCAGGCTAGAAATAAGATAGAAATATGAAACTGGTGTTGAATTGTTTACAAATTATAAAAGTTTTTGTCTGTGTTAGGTTTGTTCTGTTTTACCAAGTCTCATTTTTTTTTTTTTTTTTTTTTTTTTTTAAGGTTTGTAGTACGTAAGTAAGAAGCCCAAGAAGCCATGCCAACCAACCAGGAGAAGGCACAGTGTGTCCTGTGGTACCATGAGACACGATCATTAACCACGGTGCAGAGACAGTTCCAGACAACATTTGGGAGGACTCCACCTGATATCAAGAGCATTAAAGCCTGGTATGAGAAGTTCAAGAACACAGGGTCGGTTGCTGACCTTCCGAGGTCTGGTGGAACCAAGAACCTCAGCAGACACGCCTGATGTGCTACGTGCTACCAAGGGTGCTCATGTGGAAGTGTACTGATGTGACCAAAACTTTTATAGTTTGTAAACAATTCAACACCAGTTTCATATTTCTATCTTATTTCTAGCCTGAGTTATCAATTTCTGTAATCAGGGAAGGACTTCTCGGACACCCTGTAGAAATACGTATACCTGAATAATGTGAAATATGTCACTTTATTTACAACTTATAAACAGCAATTATATATACTCTTGTTCAGGCAAATCAAACTATGATAAAACCAGGCAGCTCCTTTTATGTTATTGGTTGTACATACAACTAGTAAGGCAGATATTCCCGAAATTAGTATGACGAATTGCTACCTAATAATATTTATTTTTATATTAATTGGGTATCTGATAAAACACTGAAATAAGACTAAACTTTCCAGCAAAACGTATAAACCTGCTCTTCAAAAAGTCTAAATATTTTTAGTTTACATCGTTTGCTTTGGTATTGAATATTATATTCATGACATTTCGGTAGCGCTTGCTACCTTTCCAGATGGACGAGTAACTCACACGCAAAATATTACACCTCTGACGATGTCATCATACAGTTTTGCATACATGCTTTGCCTGTAAGTTACCTAACTATAATGAGGAAGGTAGAAGGAGCTACCGAAATTATCTGAATTAAAATGCTTAATACTATAAAAGACGGAATGAAAGACAAATGCTAGAAGTATTTTGTTACTATTACAAACCTTGTGAAATCATATCGCTGAACAAAACTGACATGAAGCAAATGAAATGAAATTTGCAGTATTATGTCCCACATTTATACTCCGCATGCTTCAGAAAATGGATATTCATGAAAGTGAACGATTATGAGAACATTGGTGGATCAATAACGTGGAAGAAATCGAAAAGAATTCCGAGTAAGCCCACGGATACGATGCTGTCCCCAAACCAGGGTGCGAAATCATTAGTCAAAAGTGGGGAAGGAAGAGAATTAAAAAAAAGAAAACTTCGCACTGAAATGTTTTTCGATATAGAGAATAGAAATATTTTAATATAGAAAGCATCAATAATTATTAAACTATAATATTAGAGATACCAGTAACCAGTACTTCATCCATTTAATTACATATGAAATGCATGTTACATATGAAATGTATTACATACGAACTACTGCATTTGTTTTATAAACTTCTGTACTATTTAACTTTATTAACTATTTAATTTAGTATTAATTATTTAACACTATTTAATAGGTGCCCTCCTGTCAGAAACGAGCGCTCTACCACTGAGCCACCGTGCCCAATATATATCAAATGATGTTTACCAAAAAGTAATAATCCAGCACAATAACAGTAAAATGCTGTGTTAAATAGGTACTACTTACTATTGTAACATCAAGCAGTCTGGGCCATTCTTCAAAAATTTCCTTGACAGTTTTACTTTGCTTTGCAATTTCGAATCTACGTCCGTCGAATGTGTCTTTCATGAACTGAAGCATATTATCTTGTGGAAAAGTATTTTCTTTTAACCGCTGTTTTTTTCTGTTGAAATAAAATTGAGAAGTCTGCTTCGTCAGGTAAGCAACGAAGTTTGGTGCAACAATCTCTCTCAGGACGGCCTTTCTGCTGCTTCTCTATTGTAGTTACTTTTCGAAACCTATGGTTCTTTATTCGCTGCACAATAAATCCTGAGGAAGGACTACCATGTGATCCAGCACAAAACCACTACTCCTGTACGGGGAAAGGAGAAAAATAAGAATGTACCATTTAAACACTGAGCTATTGTTTGTGAAATACCAAACCGAAGATAGTACAATGTATTTAATCTTACATTTATCCGTGCTATTTAATATTTTGGTGAAGTCTGAATGCTTATATATATGTATACAGGGTGTCCCATCCAACTTTGCGACCTGAAATAGCCTATTGTTGAAACGACCTAAAATGTGACAAATCCAGTAGCGCAGGAATGTACCCATGACAAGGACGTTACAATTTCAAGTTGGCCTCCGGGGTTCTATGGTGGAAATCCTGGATGCACCTGCTGTTCACAGAATTTTATTGGCCCCTGAGATGGTTACATTCCTGTGCAATAGGATTTGCCACACTTTGACAATATTTCAGGTCACAGAATTAGGTGAGACACCCTGTATAGAAGGGGACTCAGAAGTAGAGATGGACGGTCCCGAAAATAACTATATTTTTCTAACGAAGCTTTTCCAATGCATTTGCCTGGTAAATATGGGACTAAAAACTTTCAACCATAATGAAGAAGTAATAGTACATTCCATCTTTTTTTACCCTTTATAATCTTAAAAAAAAAAAAAAAAATCTGATTACTGTATTCTACAGAAAAAACGACATGAAACAATTCAGAAAGCAAGGAAAATCCCATCGATACAAAGAGCAGTACTCTGGTTGAAATGAGTTCTTTAGTTGCTATTAATTATTCCTAGAGTTATTAGAGTAATGAACAACAAACAATATATTTTAGTCAAACATTTAATAGTGCTTGGAATAATGGTTCTCAAAATGCAATAGTTCTTATTTAGATTTCATGGAACAAACTTATTTTCTTGCAATTTATGCCTGAACTAATTCTTCCCTTAGTATCATTTTTGGAGCTGAAAACACCGTTTGTGTAGGAGGTTACGCAGAAAAGATTATTTATACACAGAGTATTTCGAGGCGTTAAAATTCAAGCGAAGAAGATTAAAAACGCTATACCCAAGTTTCCTACTTCAAATTTAGTAACGTGGTACAACACTAAAGGAATAACAAATTGTGTAATGAACTTTTACTTCATTATACTAATATCATACTCATAATGGCTGTCATGGTTTACATTTTGTAAACTGCAATTATATTAAGTTCTAACAGAATATCTGAATCTTACAATAGTGCTTCCCGAACGGAGAACGATATGTAAGCAAAAGCCTATACCGAAACAAAAATGGATTCGTATTTGTTTCTGGGTTTATCATAATGTTTCCTTGTCTATCATGTTAAATTTAGGAAACCAGTACGAAACACATGGTAGGATGTATAACTTGGAGGAACTTGATAAAGTGGCTACTCAACCAATAAGACCCTTTTATGTTGGGTTACATAACATACTTTTGACCTCCAATGAATGTAAACTTGAAAAGCAATTAGATATTAAGTGAACACTATGAAACACAGGCAGTAAGCACTCCAGAAAATTTCACTGAGGGGAGTGTTCAAAATAAAAGGGGATATATTCAGGATAGTGGTATATATTTTTACACAAACTCGAAGAAGGTAATATAGTTTGTTATGCAACTATCAGCGAAAATAATTGGTTCAATGTATCCCCACGTCCTCGCAACTTTCATTCATGCACCTCAACCTGCTTTTTTTTTTTAAAAAAAAAAAAAAAACTGTAGTTGATATATTTCTTGGAAGGGACCGTAACGTCTAGAAGGAAAGAATTTAGCGTGTTTCTTTCTTTTGTCAACTGTCGTGAAGGCCGAAGTCCTGAAACAATGAGGTCCTGTGTTTGGTGAAGCTGTACATGAGAATGTGATTACTTCGTATCTTGAAGGGAAATAAATAAAATCAGAAGAATATTGGTTTCTTCCTAAGCATAATTTTGTTTAATTGAAGTAAAAAATATATATGATATGGATTGATAGAATTGGATTTGGAGGACGAATCCTTTTCCATCCAAGGGTGTAGTAAGCAAATTCGGGGGGAAGGGGGGGGTTTGGAGTCCTCTCTGAACACAGTACTCACTGTGATTCCAGTACAAGGAAAACGAAGGTGGTACTTAAACAAAAAATAAAAAGCTTAGAAATTCAGATTGTTTCAATATAGAAATATTCATACCATAAATTCCAAGACCATCCAAACAGCCATCTGGTATAGTCAAATGAGTTGCGATTGCGGTTTCACATTTGCGGTAACAAGAAAATCAGTTGCATGTTAAACGATAGCTTAGACTATGAAAGATAGAAATAGTTTCAGTATTCTCTAAATCATTATTCCTTTATTTAATTTAGTTTTCCTTAAACAAACGAAATTATAAGTTCTACGTCCCACTTTTATGACAAGTATTCTAAACGGGATAGCAATTATGGCAATAAATGAAATGGTGAAATGCAGAAAGTTGGAAGAAACAGGAGAAATTCGAAAAAAGCACGGACACGGTGTTTGTCCACCACAAAGCCCACTTGGCGCGAGCTGGGATGGAACCAGGGACCCCACGCATTAGAAGTGAACGCTCTATCACTGAGCCATCGCGGCCGCCTTGTTTTCATTAAATTCCAGAGCACAAGCAAGGAAGGTGAGAGTAGTCAACCTTAAACTAAATTAATGGAAGTTAATTACCAACATAATGTTTCTGACCGTACCAATGTTCATGAAAATAAATAAATAAATAAATAAATAAAAAACCAAATCATTTCTACTTACTATTCCCTCTCCATCGTTCCCTTTCAGCACGGGGAATGTAGACACTTTATTCATTACACCATTACCGTCCACCTAATTATCATCTCCCACAGTTTTGGTGCATAAATGTGGAAAGTTAAACTGAAACCATGTACGCTTAACCTTTTTTTGGTGCTGGTGGGAGGGGATGCTCTGTTCAAAACAGAAATCTAGAATCTTTACTTGATCACAACTATTCTGAAATTAGAATTTATAATTTCGATTGAGGCCAAACATCGCTAAAACAACCATTCAATCAATGAATCAAAGAAAAAGCATCAAAGTAAGAACAACAACAAAAACAATAGTATTGTGAACATACCGACGTATCATATTCTTTTCTAGTATCAAGGCAGCTTGTAAATTCAGAAGTATTCGGAATATATTGAAAGAAAATGTCAAAAGGACGATAATCTTCGAAACTACTGACTCAATTACTTCTCGATTTAGGCCTTCAAAAAAAAAAAAAATGTTTTGTGCTCTACCGAGTTTTGAAAAAACGCTCTTCATATGAAAGCTGGCTCTATTAGATGTTATTTTCCGTCGGCAGTGTACTTCTGCATAGTGTGCAGAAGCTATATTTTATGTTTACAAGTGGAACGTTACTAGTGTAAAGCAATGGCAAGTGCTATTCAAAATCGCATATTTGCCAAAATCCACTTCTTTTTAACTGTCCATGCTTACGTGTATACCCACCATCGCTGACGCGCCTGCTCCCTTCGGACGCTTACCCGCGCGCGGGTCCACCAGGCACTTGTGCTTTTTAGTGGCCATCTAGCAGATGTTGGTTTGTGCTTTTGCAAGTTTTTTATGCCATACATCCGGAAACCCTATTTATACGCAAATCGAAAGAGAATTGTAATTTTTCAACAATTATCTCTGGTGGTCCCCTTGATTTTTATCTATGCCAACCGAGATATTTTCATATCTCCCAGCGCAAATCTTTTAGGAGACAATAAGAAGTAAATTAGTGAAAACTAGAATTTTTCAACAATTATTTTTAAAAATCTTTGTTTTACGTCCCATGGTTATGCCAGTTAGGCTAAAGGAGACAGAGATGATGAGAGATGAATGAAATGGTGGAATGAAGAAAGTGGGAGAACCCCGGGAAAACCAACGAGCACGGTGTTTGACCACCACAAAGTCCACACGGCGCAAGCTAGGATCGAACTAGGGACCCCAAGCACCGTAGACAATTATTTTTAGTGGTGCGCATAAACTATACCTATACGTGAGTTTTTGTAAAAAAAAAAAAAAAAAAATGCTTGGCCTCCTCAAGCCGACATCACCTGAAAAAAAAAACACTTTAAAACCCTCCTGCGTTTTTGACCTATTTGTTATTGATACAACTAAGGTGATCACATTGTAAGTGATTTTTATCAGATTTTAGACTTTCCTTGGGCGAATTGGAGGCTTTCACATTAAGGTATATAACAACATTCAACATTAGACCTTTATCAAGTTCTGAATGCACTAAATGATTTTTTTTTTTTAAACTTACCTTAGATTGAGATAGTTACAGAACAAATTAACGTATGGATTATGCTTATAGCCTATTTGAAGTAAAATAAGCAATTTTGTACTTTAGAAAATATTTTCCGTGAATAGTATGCTCGTCGACTTGGCGACACCGATGGACATAATCACTCAGACTTTTGACGAGTTTAAGGTCATAGGTGCCGGGACTAATAGTACATATGAAATTAAATTGTCAAATTAAAGAAGCTTAATGCTCGGGGTTCCGAAGACTATGTAACGCTTACTATTTCAAGTGCTGAGTTCAAATTTCCGTACTAGTGGAAGTTTTGATGTGAACGCCGTGAAAGAAGTGCTCGGGAAATTCCCGAATTAAACGCAGAAGGATCGGAAATGAATACTTTAACAATAAAACTACTTATTTTACGCTTAAGCCTGCCATACGTCCCGTAAGAAACGGGAATGTCAAGTTTTTGGGCCCGAGTGTCCCGCGTCCCCGTAAATTTAGTTCGGACAGGGAAATGTCCCGTATTTTGACTCCGTTCCATTTCTGCTATCAATATCAGCTTATTCGAAAAGTGAAAAACAAAAAATTCTGACTGGCTGGGAATCCTGTAATTAGTGAATGAACAGTATGCTGTTGCATGTAAGAGTTTCGAGGAAGTTATAACACCACCCTGTTCGACTTGATAGCGAGCGAAATTTGCAATGCTACTTTTTCCATTGCATTTGATGGAAACTCAAATACTCTCCGGAATATTAATAAATTAAAAAAAAAAAAAAAAAAAAAAAGCTTTGAGTGTTTCTACATTTACAAACACAGGGAAGCTGACTATAATTCTTGTTGACGTATCTAATGTGTTGCTGAAGAAAATGTTAATCTTTTTCAGAGGCTAGAGTCACAGAATTGTGCTTTGGTCCAGGTCTTAGAAAAATGTAAATCTGGTCCTGACAATTACACACAACACAAGGAGAAAAATCAGCTTTTCATGAGATTAAACTGACGAACGTAATTTTGGCAGATACAGTCATGTAAATAAATATTGTTAAACGCGCGAAAAATATTGAAAGTAGATTGTACGGTACCAATGATTTAAATAATTTGCATATTGCTTTCCTGTAAAGCATTTTTATAGCACATTTTACGTTTTTAGGCATATTCAGTCCAGGGATGTAATGGAGGGTATACGTGAGTATACAGCGTATACCCACCTCTAATTTTTGGAAACTATCGTATAGCCACCTAAAATTTAGGAAGTACGCGGATATACGGTATCCATAGTATACTCACTTCATTGGAACAAACAACAAGCAACGCGTAGTGTACGAGACATGAACCCACTACCGGGAGCGGATATCGATTCCGATCACAATCTCCAAGTGGCGGAAGTGCAAACGTTGTTAAAGTCGATCAGAATAAATGGGAATAGAAATCGGAAATGGTACGTAGAACGAGTAAGAAATATTGACACCGCTCTGAAAGAAGAGATTAAACCCGAAAAAACCCATATGGGCCCATGTGGGTAAGTAATTGCTAAGATATTACAATTCTTTTTCGATATGTTTATAAATTCGGCTTCCGGATGCATGGCATAAGAACTAGTGCAAAACACAAACCAACCTGTGCTAGGTTGCCACTAAAACACGGTAATGCTTTCTAACCGAGTCAGCGCAGGGCGAAGGCGGTGGGCCTGCGAGGCAGGGCGGAAATGCGTCCGAAGGGAGCAGGTGCGTCAGCGATGGTGAGCATACGCGTAAGCAAGGATAGTGAAAAGTAGTGGGATCTAGCAAAGATACGAGTTTCAATAGCACTTGTCATGGTTTAATAGTAACGCTCCATTTGTAAACATAAAATACAGCTTTTGTGCACTGTGCAGATATACACCGCTGTTGAAAATAACATCTAATAGAGTAATCTTTCATATGCACTCACTTATTTTATCCATCACAAAGCACTTGTCATGATGGTAATAGTTAAGAACAGCTACTTCTCATCTCCCGTGCACGAGGATACATCTTACTGTTGCACTACCTAAACACCCTAAGTACAAGGGCAAGAACTCAGTCTATTACCTACTTTTTAACATCCTAGATAGTCAATGAATAATTCCTGAAAGTATGGCGTTTCTCGTCCTCCCCTAAATGGGAAGTACGGCTCCTTAACTATAACCGTCATGATTTTACACTGGCAACACTACATCTGTAAACCTAAAATAAAGGTATATTACTTTGCATAAAATACTTTCGCCTGCAGAAATGTGTTCCTTATGTCTTTTCGGCAAATATTTAGCAGAAAGGGTCCAACTCTTTTCACTAAAAAATTTTACAATTTTGTTCTTTTCATACAAAGTATTCAACTTTACCTCTAAATCTTCCAAAATGTGGTCCACCAAAACTAGGCTTACACCACCACCGGATTTTCAAGTATTAACTTGCTTGAAATTGGCGGGATTAATTAACAACCCGTTATGTCTTAACAAAACGCTAATTGCCTTCTAGTATCTACCATGGAACAACTAAGGGGTTAAATTCCAAAGTTGGGCGTTCATTTCCAGCAAAATTTTTAAAATTTACAGGAAATATATGGATAATTTGATCGTTTGTGTACTTGATAATATATAAGAGTGTCGAAAAATCTGTTTATTTGTTATATATAAGCTGTTATAAACATGGGACTATATGGCGAGCGGAGGGAACTACTTGGCGCAAGGTAACCAAACAGTTGCATTGTGGGAAAGAAACGAGCATTTATGTTACCAATATGGCGAATGTATAAGGGCAATGAACTAGCAGTTTTAACATTTGTGAAGGAATACATTGATAACGAGCAAAATCTTTTAAAAGTTTGTGAAGAGCACGGATTAATGAACCTAATAACAAATTGCAGAAAGTGTGGAAAGGAGATAACAGTGAAAAAAACTTGACGAAAGCGGACGCCCAACTTCGGAATATATGCCCAACTAAGTATCCTCCAATCAGAAAAAGTCATATATGTCATATACGTTTTTACTTGCATGCGACAGGTGCAAAATTTATAGTTATTTCCCGACTTGTGGCCCCAAGAATGCGAGCCCTCCCGCTGGTATAATGGTATCGGCTCGATTTCAAAGGGACGCTAAATTCCAATTAACCTAACAAACGATAGTGCACAGTTTACAGAATAAATTGGAACGTCGCATATCACTAACAGAACAAACACATAGAATGCCTAGAAGCATAGAGTGAAGATATAAGGTAAACGCGCCTGAATTCGACAGGCACCCGAATTCGACATACCTGTGCTTAAATGTGAAATAAGCGTAAGATGTCATCCCTGCGATCGTGAATAGAAGTTACAACATTATGGGAGCGTCTTTTCTCGTGTCAAAAGTGCGGTTACAGTAGATGAGTCATATGTATGGAGAAAAGAAATACATTGTTGTGTGTGTGATACACTCTTCGAGAAAAAACACATAATCTTAAGAAAACCATAAGACGGCAAGTTATTTTCGTAAGACTTTTATTAATGCTAGGTTTGCTTCAAGCAAATAGTGGTACTTCAATGTTGTAAAGGAGTTTCAATCAGTGCGTTTTGTTTTCTTCTCTGAGGACAAAGGTTGTGATGTAAAATGAACGGGGGGTTGTCGAAAACACGAGTCTTTATTTGTATCGTGAACCGGATTTCGACAAGGTTGTCGAATTCATGCTCAGTAGTGCAAATATAATTTTAACTGAATATCTAAACCTACAAGTATGTTCAAAGTCTTTCATGAAGCTATTTGTTGCATAATTCTCCGATAGTTGTAACCTCAGTTCGATATGGAATGTCGAAATCAGGTTCCTGCATGTCGTATTGAGGATCATCGAAGTAACTACTCAGTTCAGAAAATTTAAATTATGTTCTTTTGCCCGTCTGATAATTTCTGCATAATAATAAAACAATATTTGAAGCTGAGAAGAGATTACTACTACTAATAATGCCGACTTAATGTTTTACATGGATATAATTGAAGGTGTCGAATTCAGGTACCGCAACCGTCGAAACCAGGTGAAGTGTGTCGAATTCGGGTTCCATTGGCGAGCTCCAGTTTCATAAAAAATTTTAACATTAGCATTTGAGCCTTGAAGTGACTTTTAGTATTAGTAGAGACTGTACATTTCAAGGAAAAAAATGGGCCAACACCGACCAATATTATGGCCACAATAGGCAATTGATTTTGAAAAAGGTCCTTAACCTGTCGAAATCCGGCGCGTTTACCTTATCAGTGGCTAGAAAGACTGTTCATGATTTTCGAAGGAAAAACTGCACCGCCAATCGATTACAATGTTCGTACACAAACAAGGTTGTTTACACAAGGTTTCATATTGTTTACACGTAAAAATACACACATATTTCATTATATAGATATTAAACATATATTGCAGGTAGTAGGCCTACTTACTCGCAAAGTCTTCTATCAGGCTTGTGAAGCCTATTTATTCTAAAATACCTTCCATGTTGATCGAAAACTGCCTCAATTTCTTCCATTATGCCTCTTCAAATTTTAACTATACCCATCCGCTAAGTAGTTCCTCCATCAACCAGAATGAGAACATATAGTTCCAGGATTATAAGGAAGTTTGTGCTCTTATGTTAGCTCGTTCGTACTTGTTTTCCATAGCCTTGCATTTGCAAACTGTCTTTTATATCTCACGATATTTAGTGATATATCTATATCATAAAACAATATTTTTTTAAGACTACAGTATTACTCGTTTTTGAGAACCAGTCTCTGACTCAAATATGCAACTAAATTTCCTCATTCTCATTTTTTGAGTTATTTTCTCCTCAAAATTGAGACAAATTTACTCAATTTTTTTGAGTACTAAAATGTATTCATTTTTGAATAAATCATTTTTAACAGTGTATGCCAACAATATTTAATTTCACTGTAACTTTTTACCAATTACGCGTAAATAAAAATTAACGTCATCGTTGTTCTTCTGGTTAAATTTGCGCCTTAAATCATGTATCATATGACCCTATTTCTACTTTAAAAACTTAACCTTAATTCAAAATGGCGGATTTCAAGATGGCCGCCGTCAGGTATACCCTTACTATATGACTTCCTCCTAGTCCTAATATGTAACCATATATTTGTTATTAACCTTTTGTCGTTACAAGAGGACTTACAGAGCTTTTACCTCCAACTGTATGAAGACTATTCTGTACTTCCATGTGATGTTCTGGTAGCTGTATATCCCAAACCCCTGGAGCTTCGCACCTACAACTTCACTGAAATACTGACGATGTTTAGTACTACTTTCTCATATGTGTCTCAGTCAGCAACTCGATTCACCCAAACGTAAGGTTTACTTGTGAGTCACCGTGTCCTCCCCCAATCCCTAAAAGACGCGGACATCCGGTTAAGAATAACTGACATAAAAAAACGTAGTTACCATTTTCTCACAAAGGAAACTCCACGAATCCCACACTCTGACCGTTTGTACTTTTTGTATGTTGGTTTATCACAAACATTATTTAGTATATCGATACATCTGTCAGAATAATAGTGTTTGCTCCAAAGTAGGGGCAGGTGACTTAGTGATAGAGCGCTTACTTCTGGTGCGGAATGGACCTCATTCGATCCCAGACTTAAAGTTTGTAGTGGATACCATCGTACCCGTGAGATTTCTCGGAATTATCCTGTTTTCTCCTACATTTTCATTTCACGAATTATTTCCCATAAATTGGCTTCCATCTATTACCTCTCTTTATTATTGGATCGGATTTCAGTTTAGCATCCCTTGGGTAGCAAAATTACATGAGATATGCAGCTACGGATTAACATGAGATCCGAAATGCTTGCACTCCCGCCGCGAATCGGAGCCGGGTCTCCTATGCGAAAGTCGCAGACGCTACCCAATATCCATGCGTGATCTCTCTGTCTTCATTAGCCTATAAGGCATAACATTTAAACTTTATGGACTTCATATAATTTCAGTTCTTTCTCGATAGCCAATTCTATACTGAGACAAAGTAGATCAATCAAATGTGTCCATTTTCCCTTTTTTTATAATTTTAATGATGTTCTTGTAACTTTGACCGTGTTCTAAGATTCCTGTTAGTTGAAATATCGTAGTTAACTTGCCTCGGTCAACGTTTCATAAAATATCCCCATAATTCTTCAATTTCTTTCAGGTGACCTTGGTGCTGCTTCTGTACCATATCGAGTTGTGCATTAATGGAAGCCATGGCTAAAAATAATATACATTTCCTTTCCCCCGACGTCGATCCGACATTTTGTTCTCGAGTTATCGCTGTTTTGGGCATTTTTCCGACTGGTTTCTGGCTGGTCATAGCGCCAAAAGGAAGCATTTGTGCACCCAGGCTGTCTTATCATGGTGTCAGGAATCAGCTCCCAATGCTGTCAGTGTTGTTTTGAAACACGCTCTATATTTCTATCCTGTTTCTGATTAGCTTCTCTTTGCCAATCAATTTCCAGTATTCCCAAAACAAACCAAAAGTGAACTAAATTCACTAAATTCGCTACCCCCTATGCTTTCTTCTTATATAGTACTTATTATATATTTATATTGTAGTTGACAGAGATATTGATTGAAATATCTCGTTAAAATGCTAGTATAGGAATTCCCTCTTCAGTACAGAAATTCCCTCCTTGCATCCTACCGCAATTTTAGGCGAGATGGAATTAAGTAAGATGGGAATTCCCATCTCGCCTAAAATGATAGGCATTCTTATCTTGGAGATGTACGAGGGCTATCCAGAAAGTAGATTACGTTTTGGAATAAAAAATCAACAAAGTATAGGAAACAAATTTTATTATATACAGATGAAAGCCACACACAGATACTACTTTTCGACATAGTCACCATTCAAATTAAGACATTTATCGTAGCGATGTACGAGCTTGGAAATTCCTTCGTCGAAAAATTCGGCCGCCTGCGAATTCAACCACTTCGTTACCTCTTCTTGCAGCTGTTCGTCGTCATCAAAACGCTGCATAGCCAGCCACTTCTTCATTGCTGGGAATAGGTGGAAGTCGCTCGGTGCCAGGTCGGGACTGTACGGCGGATGAGGAAACAACTCCCACTGAAAAGATTCAAGAACTTCACGCGTGACATTTGCCGTGTGGGGCCGGGCGTTGTCGTGAATCAACAAGATCTTAGAGCTCAACATTCCTCTGCGCTTGTTTTGAATTGCTCTTCTGAGGTTTTGCAGAGTTTGGCAATACCTTTGAGCGTTTATTGTAGTGCCTCTTTCCAGGAAGTCCACCAAAATCACACCTTTTCTGTCCCAAAAAACAGTCGCCATCATCTTCCTTGCCGACATTGTTTGCATGCATTTCTTGGGTTTTTGGGGAGAACCTGTGTGCCCCCACTGCATTGATTGCAATTTCGTTTCACAGTTCACGTGTTTCACCCATGTTTCGTCACCAGTAACGATGCGATCGAGTAAAGAGTCACCATCCTTATTGTAGGCGTCCAAAAAGTGCAACGCTGCAGCCATTCGCTGATTTTTGTGGTCCTCTGTCAAGATTTTTGGAATCCATCTTGCACAAAACTTGTGGTAACCAAGCTTTTCGCTGATGATTTCGTGCAACAAACTTCGCGAAATTTGTGGAAAACTCAAAGAAAGTTCCGTTATTGTGAACTTTCGATTTTCACGGACTTTAACATCGACTTTTTCGACAAGTTCGGCAGTCACTTTGCTGGGTCTCCCACTTCGATCTTCGTCGTGAACATTGGTTCGGCCATTTTTAAATCTTATGACCCACTGTCGCACTCCACCTTCAGTGATAATGTTGTCCCCATACACTTCACACAGCTGCCGATAGATTTCTATCGGTTTACAGTTTTTTGCTGTCAGAAACCTTATTACTGCACGCACCTCGCAGCTCGCGGGATTTTCAATTAACGCAGACATTTCAAACCGTCACAGTATCTTAACGGAGCACAGCACGAACCTCTCACTAGCACGGCAACGCTCTGACCCCAAGATGGCCGCGCTAGCCCCGCCCCTAGCGGACACAGACGAAAACGTAATCTACTTTCTGGATAGCCCTCGTAAGTGGCTGATAAATCGTTAGGCTAAGTGGGATTAGGCTAGATGCGATGGAATCATCTGAAAAGGTAGGGGGACGGTAGGTAGCGGCATGACGTCACGCCGTACCCTATGCCTATCTTTGTCCAATGTAAATGCTTAGGAAGTGGGGGATCGCCGTACCCAGTTTTTTGGAGGTGGGGATAGGGTCCCCCGCGTTCCCACGCACTGCTGCTAAGTATTTATTGCTGTGAGGACTAACGAAAAATATTATGTAATAATAATAATAATAATAATAATAATAATAATAAATTAATAATAATAACGGATCTGAATGATAAATATATTTTTTCAACTTTTATTACAATTGCTGTCTGTTCCTGTGAATCTGGTTATATTGTTTTTGTAAGGAATAAAGAGGCTTCAAACAACAATATGATTTGTATAAGAGAAAAAAAGCCTTATCAGTTGTATTACGAACTGACCTTGCGTCTGTTTTTTAAACACAATGTTACGAGGCACAGAAGCCACCACGCCTGCGGTGTGCTTGCTTTTTTGCCTCAGGCAGCTTCAGTACTAAAGTTAAGACTTTCATTCTGTCAATTTATGTGTAGTTATCAGTCAGTCACACAGGTTCTTTGCAACGCTGAATTTTACAAGAGAGATTTTGTTCATCGGATAGGAAGCAAAGCCCATCGAACGTTGTAATCCCTTCCCCTCTTTTGCACAGTGTGTGAAATTTAACTTGTATACTGTAGTAAGTTACAGAAAAGAGAATGCTATTTAAAAAAAGACATTATCGAATAAGATTGACCATTATTACAATATATTCAAGATGAAAAATATTCATTTAACAGTCGTCGTACTTAGTTGTCTGCACTGCAATTCCCACAATGTGCTTTCTTCTTTTCTAATATGAGCTCCGAGCTTCTTCGTGGCTAAGTGGTTAGTGTACGCGCCTTTGACGTGAGAGACCCGGGTTCGATTCCGGTGAGAGCTCATGTAGTTCGGATTTCACGATTAATTAATAGGTCCCGTCTCATATAGCCTCGCTACTGAAAGGGACGACAAAATCAACTTAACTCATATTCAGCACCATAGGAGATATAACTCCTAGGGGAATTTTGTCCCTGGAAAACCTCCCAAAATCATCAACGGTACGAAATATGTCTGCAATGCAAGATGTCAATCATTTCCAACTCTATGCTCTGTGACCTAGTTTGCTTTTCATGTTTTCAGTAAACTAGACAGACAAAAGGAAGAATAGAGGCTTTCTTCCAGAAAATTGTGTTCGAGGGTGGGGGTCACACAGGCCCGTATCCATGGGGAGTCTAGGGGGAAGGGCTTACCCTAAATTTTTACATGAGAATGGTTTATGAGCATTAAAGTAGTCAGCCATTAGGATTTTTTTTTTGTTTTAGGATGATACTAGATTCGACTCCTGGTGTAAGCTCAACTTTCAGTCCTGTGTCATTTGCAGGTCTCGTTTCATACAGATTCGTTGATAAACCTCTAAACATGTTCTATGACTAGTAAGCGAACTAAAGTTTTTTTTAGCAAAAAAGAGAAATTTCTTGCTTTAGACTCTGCCCTGTAATCCAGTTTTTCTGGAGGCGAGATAGTATGGTTGGGAACGGCCAATGAGATTCAAGTTCCGAACCCACATTAAAAAGACCTTCCTTTATAACCTTACTGTTGTATAAGGACGAAAAACGAAAATATACTGATAGCTCCAGTAATAGATATTATGGGAAAGAGATTTAAAAAATAGGTGGTTTTGAAATAGAGAAAGGACAATACCTGAGCTTTATTAGTATTACTAGCATATATTACCCGCTTTGCTAAGTTGAAATGAAAATTTAAAACCACAACTCCGTATTTCATGTGTTTAGTACCCGTGAAATATGCTGTTTTCGTTTTTAATGGCATCGATTTAAACAGCATCGGAAAGATCATTGATCATCTCGGCGACCCCAAAAATCATGGATTTGACACCAATAATGGTCATTTTCGGTCATTTATATGTATATTTCCTCCTCCCCCATGTTGCGGGCCATGGCATCGAAAATGTCAGTGTTCATCTCAGCGACCTCCCACAAATGTGGATTCAGCATTAATTATCGGTCATTTTCCATTATTTTTAAATATCTCTTCCTCCCTCTCCCCCAAGTTGTGGGGGTTGAATTTGAATTTAAACGGGATCTAAAGTACCACTGTTCATCTAAGCGACCCAGAAAGCTATAAATTTGACACTGATAGTGGCCATTATCGATCATTTTATATATCACTTTCTCCCCTTTCCTCAAGTGGCGGAGCTGATTTTGCATTTAAACCGGATCGAAAATGTCACAGTTCATCAGAATGATCCCGAAAACTATGGATTAGGCACTAATATTGGTCATTTTTGATTATTATTATTATTATTATTATTATTATTATTATTATTATTATTATTATTATTATTATTATTATAATATACAGCTCCCCCTCCCCCGTGCTGCGGCACACGGAATCAGAATTGTCACTGTTAATCTCAGCTACTCCTAAAACTATTGACTCGACACTAATATTACTCAGTTTCGATCATTTTTAAATGTTTATACCCCTTTCCTCCATTGTACCCCCCTTCCCAACTATTAGGGCTCAACTTGGATTGAAACGGCATCAGAAGTGTCACTGTTTGTCTCATCGGGCCCGGAAACTATGGACTCAACACTAATATCGGTCATTTTTGATCATTTTTAAATTTCTCTCCCTCTCGCCCTCCCCTACGTTGCTTTATCAAAGTGAATAGCCTAAAGTAATCCCTGCCCCTAAACTCATGTATGTTGAAAATTTGATTTAGATCGGTCGGGTGGTTCAAGAGTGATGAAGTCACAAAGGCAGTCATATTTATTTTATTTTTTTACGTATATCTCCCCCTCCTCTTCTCTACATTGGCTCGTCAAAGTGAAACGATAAAAAAAAACACCCAAGGCCCGACCCTCATATTTGTTGAAAATTAGATGGAGATTGGTTGGGTGGTTCAAAAGTTATTAGGTTTTATTAATTTCTATTTATATGTTTCTCTCCCCACACCCTAGGATGTACCGTTAAAGTGAAATTACAAAAATGTTTCCAGATCCAAACCTCATATATCTTGAAAATTTGATTGCGATCGGTCGGATATTCAAGATATAGTTCAAGAGTTATTAAGTTACAAAAATAGTCACTTTAAGCAGTGGTGCCCACCCCCCCTTATATCCATGACGCACCCCCCCAAATTGTCTATCCATAGGTGTTCTTCCATGGAAAAAAAATCTTTTCGATTAATTTTTACACCCCCTCAAACATTTTTATATAGATTTTTAACCCCCCCAAATATTTCAATGACGCAGTTTGCGTCATAGCCCCCCTTGTGGGCACCCCTGTTTTAAGTCTTATATAAATTGATTTTTATATGTCTCCTCCTTCTTCGCCCCCACGTTGATCCGTTAAATTAAAATTACAAAAACGATCCCAGGCCTGAGCCTCATCTATGTTGAAAATTTGATCAAGATCGGTCGAGTGGTTCAGGAGTTATTAAGTTTTATTTATTTTTACACCCCCTTCCCCTAAGTTCTACAGTAGTAGGGGTCCGCGTTGGCGCGAATGACTCATCCTCACTCTCTTTTATGACCGGGGTGAAAGGTCAATGACCTGGCCCGGGGTCAATGACCTAGGGGTACTTAGGACCACCCCCTCTAAATTTTGGCAGGGGTACCATGGCCCACCCCCTAAATTTTGGCAGGGGTACATAGGACCACCCCCCCTTAAATTTTGAAAATTGCCAAATCTAAAAATTTGGTGTGGTAGCCTAGGACCATAGTATGTACCTCTATCAGTATTGGGTGTCTATGTCGTTCCCTTTCATGGGTAAAAAATTGCCAAAAATTCAAATTTCGGGGGTTTTTGACCTAATTTATCCCCTTTGATGAGGTGTTATTACCCTATATAGTTATATGGGCGTATACAGGGGTCCATTACCTTTCATAACATATGGGTATATTAATGCACCCCTTGAAAAATTTGGGAGGGGTATCATGGCCCACCCCTTAAATTTTGAAAATTGCCAAATCTAAAAATTGTGTGTGGTAGCCTAGGACCATAGTATGTACCTCTATCAGTATTGGGTGTCTATGTCGTTCCCTTTTATGGGTAAAAAATTGCCAAAAATTCAAATTTCGGAGGTTTTTGACCTAATTTATCCCCTTTGATGAGGTATTAATACCTTATATAGTTATATGGGCGTATACAGGGGTTAATCCTCTTTCATAATATATGGGTATATTAATGCACCCCTTTAAAAATTTGGGAAGGGTATCTTGGCCCACCCCTTAAATTTTGGAAATTGACCAATTTAAACATTGGGTATTATAGTATAGGACCCTAATATGTATTATAATAAATTTGGGTGGTCCACCTCGTTCCCTTTTAGGGGTACAAAATTGCCAAAAATATAAACGTAAGCAATACGTTGTACCACGTGTTTGCTTTTTGGTCGATTTTATCCCCTTTGATGAGGTGTTATTATCCTATATAGTTATATGGTCATGTATAGGGGTCCATTCCCTTTCATAAGATATGGGTATATTGGTGCACCCCTTTAAAAATTTGGGAGTACCTTGGCCCACCCCTTAAATTTTGGAAATTGCCCAATTTAAACATTTGGTAGGACGAAACAGGAGAAAACATGTTCCCTTTTAGAGGTACAAAATTGCCAAAATATAAACGTAAGCAATACGTTGTACCACGTGTTTGGTCTTTTGGCCCAATTTATCCTCTTGGATGAGGCCCTATTACCTTATATAGTTATATGGACGTATACAGGGGTTCATTACCTTTCATAAGATATGGGTATATTTGTGCACCCCTTTAAAATTTGGGTGGAGTACTTTGGCCCACCCCCTTCAATTTTGGAAATTGCCCAATTTAAACATTTGGTATAATAGTATAGGACCCTAATATGTATTATTATATCCCTTTTAGGGGCACAAAATTACCAAATTTTACTACAACCACGTATTTGGTATTTTGGCTCATTTTATCACCTTGGATGAGGTCCTATTACCTTATATAGTTATATGGACGTATACAGATGTCCATTTCCTATTATAAGACATAGGTACATTTGTGCACCCCTTTAAAAATTTGGGAGGAGTACCATGGCCAATCTTTTAAATTTTGGAAATTTTCCAGTTTAAGCATATACTACTGGACTCTAATATGTATCATGATAAATTTGGGTGGTTCACTTCGTTCCCTTTTAGGGTACAAAATTGCCAAAATATAAACGTAAACAATACGTTGTACCACGTGTTTCGTTTTTTACCTAATTTATTCCTTTGGATGAGGTCCTATTACCTTATATGGTAATGTATAGGTGTTCATTCCCTATCATAAGACATAGGTATATTGATGCACCCCTTGAAATTTTTGGGAATGGTACCTTGGCCCACCCCTTAAGTTTTAGAAATTGCCCAATTTAAACATTTGATATAATAGTACTGGACCCTAATATATAATACTATAAATTTGGGTGGTCCACCTCGTTCCCTTTTAGGGGTCATTTTGTTCCGCTTTAGGGGTGAACATGGATACCGTACATGTATTGCAATCGTCCCGAGTTCGATTCTTGGTGCTAGTTTCAGGAAATGTTGAATTTAACGTCTCCGAAAAACGATGATGATGAGAAGTGATAGGACGAAACATGAGAAAAACATGAACTTACTTGATTGAGGATTGAAGCAGGGACCTCACACATTAGTGACAAACGCGGATGGGATGATGTGATTTTGGACCTCTCGTTTCCGTTCATGGATTAAATAAAAAGATGACTCTTTGCTTAAATCTGATTAGTTCATTGTTCAAGCGATTTTTAAACGCTCAGCGTTTGTTGATCAGTAAGCGCTTCATTGATGGAAACAATGTTGCCAGATTTTGAAAATCTAAACTGCTCCGATTCTTTTTTCGAAACGGTTCCGCTGAGTGCAAGAATTTTTCAAAACTAAAAATTTTCAAACTAAAAAAAATTAAACTTTTCAAAAAAATTTTTCGAACTAAAAAATTTCAAATAAAAAAATTTAAACAAAAAATTGTCAAACAAAAATTTTCAAACTAAAAGATTTCAAATAAAATTTTGAAACAAATTTTGAAAATCTAAAATTTTTAAAACTAAAAAATAAAATCAAACTTTCTGGAACGAAATTTTTTAAACTTAAAATTTTCGAACTCGAACCGAATTTGAAAACTAAAAAACTTTTCGAACCAAATTTTCAAACATTTTTTTTTCGAACTCAGAAAGTTTCAAACTTAAAACTTGCAAATCAAAATTTCAAACTAAAAAAGTTTTCGATCTAAAATTTTGAACTAAAAAAATTCGAACTCAAAGTTCTCACTAAAAATTTTCGAACTCAGAAAGTTTTAAAATCAAAATTTGAAACTCAAGTTTCGAATTTAAAATATTTTCGAACTACAATTATCAAACTCAAACTTTTAGAAAATCTTAACAGAGATTGAAAGTGATCACTCGTTTCGCGAGCCGTAACTTTTAGTAATGTAACATAGTTTACGGTTTAAGATTTATATTGTCTTGAGAACGATTGAGTTCGTTTATGTAATGAACCCGTTGGCCAGCCATAGCCTGATTTCACATCGTAGCTCATGAAAGCAATCTTGTTGTAGTTGTGTAGCCGTGACCATTTTTTCTGGACATAGCCTGTACGATCACCAGGAATGAAATACTACTTAGTTTAGCTACCATTAAGATGAAATCTGAACCATCAAATGTTAAGACATCCTGCGATAGAACAAACAAAAATGTGTGTTTCCTTACCTGGAGTCGAACCCCGGATCGATTAGAACTTTAAGAAAAGGACATATTTCGTTTAGCACAGCGATTCATATCTTATGAGCTGGGAACTCGGACCTCAAAATCGACGTCTGCTTAGTTGTTAAAAGCAATGAACCAATTTTCCATTTACATTGCCGAACACTTTAAATATTAAGTTACGTTTTGTCATATTGAAATTGCATTTAAAAAATCACATGCGAAGGCGAAGATGACGAAAGAGAGGAGCGGCTTCTTGCACAAGTTTCGTAACGAAATGAATTTCATTACTTCAGTATCATAGTTTCTTTGTCATAGATGAAGAATGCAGAATTTGCAGTTTTTCTTTATAACGTCATTCAGCTCTGTCATATTGCATTCTCTATCTTTAAATTGTGTTACTGTTGCTTAGTTACTAAGATATCAGTCCTGTGTTTGTAACATTGAACTTGTCATTTACTGTAATAGTGATTACCGTGTTACCTAGTGATGCTATAATGTTGCATTGAATCCAATTTTTCTGGTGCAAGAGGTTTTCAGTTCGATTCCTTTAGAGTGCTTCCCGTCGTTCTTATAGGATTATCATGTTACTTATTTTATGAAAGATCGTGCCAGTAGTGAATGATGCTACATTGAATTCATTTTACTATGGTGGAAGAGCTTCCCTCATAAGATTGTAAATGAAGAAAGAAAAAAAAAACTGTTACGATACCATGGTTCGGCTTTCCTTGTGTAAAAGAAATGAACGATTTATCGTTTTGATCTCATGTTGTTTTGTACCATGGTGCTGTAATACGAGTGATTTGTATTAAATAACATTCACAAGAAGATCGATTCCGGCTGGAAAACAATTTCATAAAAGTGAACAAGTGCATCTAATGCGAAAAGGATTCTAGTTTGATCCTGCTGACGTTCACTATTTTAAGTGAAGTTTTTATACGATAAAAGTATTGCACGAACAGTCTGTGCCTACTGCTAAAACTTAATTACATTTTCATTGAAATCAACATAAGTAATATAATCGTATTTAAAAAATGTAATCAGTATGTGCTGTAATAAACAACATTGTGTGTTTGTGTGTGTGCGTGATGTTAGTCTAAACAACAGTCTTTTTCATGAATGGTTTTTAAATTATTGTTGTGGTATTTGCTCCTCGAGAAAAAGCTGAGGCCTGCAAAATGATCTTCCTCAACTCAGTGACCTTGCTTGTTTCATGTTAAGTGTATCATTATCTGTTTTACGTCGTGATGACTCAATGACAGAGGTGTGTAAGGTCGCTGGTTCGATCTTAGCTAACGCCAAGTTGCTTTGTAGTGAACAAAAAAGCCGTGTGCGTGAGTTTTCTCAGGGTTCTCCCCACTATATTTAATCCATCATTACATTTATTTCTCATCATCATCGTCTTCTTTAGCCTAGTTAACATAACCGTAAGACGTAAAACTAAAAGATTTAATTTCATTTCTCTGAACCACCACGAGTGTTTTTTGTTCTCTTGACAGTACCGAGGACGTAAATCTTGTGTTCCTAGACTGCATAAGACGTGAACGATAAAATCTGAACCACCATAAATGTTTTATGTTGACTTAACAATATCGAGGCTGTATAGGACGTGGACCTACAGTTCAAAGTGAAATGCGAATCATCATAAATGTAGCTATAAACACCAAATATTTGTTTCTATTTTACGTATAAGATGGAAAGCGTTTATGACCTTAGGCTGTATAAGACTTGAACGTACTTCTGTGGGTTGTGTACTTAAACCGTAATAATAACGCCAAAAATCGAACCTGGACTTAGCCACTGAAATCTCAAATGGTCTTAAGGAAAGATTTTTTTTATTGTAATGCATTCAACCTGGAAAATGCTGATTAGCACCTTGACCTTCAAGTGAGAGGAATGAGAGATAAGGAAATACTTCTGTGCTTGACGTCACATGAATGAAATTCTGTCCATCTTAGCATTTTTTCGTTCTGTGCTTTGATCAGTAAGCTGTTATTCGTTTCATACAAGTTCAAGTGTTAATGTGGCTAATATTTATTAAATCACGTCTTAATGGTAGCTAAACTAAGTAGTATTTCATTCCTGGTGATCGTACAGGCTATGTCCAGAAAAAATGGTCACGGCTACACAACTACAACAAGATTGCTTTCATGAGCTACGATGTGAAATCAGGCTATGGCTGGCCAACGGGTTCATTACATAAACGAACTCAATCGTTCTCAAGACAATATAAATCTTAAACCGTAAACTATGTTACATTACTAAAAGTTACGGCTCGCGAAACGAGTGATCACTTTCAATCTCTGTTAAGATTTTCTAAAAGTTTGAGTTTGATAATTGTAGTTCGAAAATATTTTAAATTCGAAACTTGAGTTTCAAATTTTGATTTTAAAACTTTCTGAGTTCGAAAATTTTTAGTGAGAACTTTGAGTTCGAATTTTTTTAGTTCAAAATTTTAGATCGAAAACTTTTTAGTTTGAAATTTTGATTTGCAAGTTTTAAGTTTGAAACTTTCTGAGTTCGAAAAAAAAATGTTTGAAAATTTGGTTCGAAAAGTTTTTTAGTTTTCAAATTCGGTTCGAGTTCGAAAATTTTAAGTTTGAAAAATTTCGTTCCAGAAAGTTTGATTTTATTTTTTAGTTTTAAAAATTTTAGATTTTCAAAATTTGTTTCTAAATTTTATTTGAAATCTTTTAGTTTGAAAATTTTTGTTTGACAATTTTTTGTTTAAATTTTTTTATTTGAAATTTTTTAGTTCGAAAAATTTTTTTGAAAAGTTTAATTTTTTTTAGTTTGAAAATTTTTAGTTTTGAAAAATTCTTGCACTCAGCGGAACCGTTTCGAAAAAAGAATCGGAGCAGTTTAGATTTTCAAAATCTGGCAACATTGTTTCCATCAATGAAGCGCTTACTGATCAACAAACGCTGAGCGTTTAAAAATCGCTTGAACAATGAACTAATCAGATTTAAGCAAAGAGTCATCTTTTTATTTAATCCATGAACGGAAACGAGAGGTCCAAAATCACATCATCCCATCCGCGTTTGTCACTAATGTGTGAGGTCCCTGCTTCAATCCTCAATCAAGTAAGTTCATGTTTTTCTCATGTTTCGTCCTATCACTTCTCATCATCATCGTTTTTCGGAGACGTTAAATTCAACATTTCCTGAAACTAGCACCAAGAATCGAACTCGGGACGATTGCAACACATGTACGGTATCCATGTTCACCCCTAAAGCGGAACAAAATGACCCCTAAAAGGGAACGAGGTGGACCACCCAAATTTATAGTATTATATATTAGGGTCCAGTACTATTATATCAAATGTTTAAATTGGGCAATTTCTAAAACTTAAGGGGTGGGCCAAGGTACCATTCCCAAAAATTTCAAGGGGTGCATCAATATACCTATGTCTTATGATAGGGAATGAACACCTATACATTACCATATAAGGTAATAGGACCTCATCCAAAGGAATAAATTAGGTAAAAAACGAAACACGTGGTACAACGTATTGTTTACGTTTATATTTTGGCAATTTTGTACCCTAAAAGGGAACGAAGTGAACCACCCAAATTTATCATGATACATATTAGAGTCCAGTAGTATATGCTTAAACTGGAAAATTTCCAAAATTTAAAAGATTGGCCATGGTACTCCTCCCAAATTTTTAAAGGGGTGCACAAATGTACCTATGTCTTATAATAGGAAATGGACATCTGTATACGTCCATATAACTATATAAGGTAATAGGACCTCATCCAAGGTGATAAAATGAGCCAAAATACCAAATACGTGGTTGTAGTAAAATTTGGTAATTTTGTGCCCCTAAAAGGGATATAATAATACATATTAGGGTCCTATACTATTATACCAAATGTTTAAATTGGGCAATTTCCAAAATTGAAGGGGGTGGGCCAAAGTACTCCACCCAAATTTTAAAGGGGTGCACAAATATACCCATATCTTATGAAAGGTAATGAACCCCTGTATACGTCCATATAACTATATAAGGTAATAGGGCCTCATCCAAGAGGATAAATTGGGCCAAAAGACCAAACACGTGGTACAACGTATTGCTTACGTTTATATTTTGGCAATTTTGTACCTCTAAAAGGGAACATGTTTTCTCCTGTTTCGTCCTACCAAATGTTTAAATTGGGCAATTTCCAAAATTTAAGGGGTGGGCCAAGGTACTCCCAAATTTTTAAAGGGGTGCACCAATATACCCATATCTTATGAAAGGGAATGGACCCCTATACATGACCATATAACTATATAGGATAATAACACCTCATCAAAGGGGATAAAATCGACCAAAAAGCAAACACGTGGTACAACGTATTGCTTACGTTTATATTTTTGGCAATTTTGTACCCCTAAAAGGGAACGAGGTGGACCACCCAAATTTATTATAATACATATTAGGGTCCTATACTATAATACCCAATGTTTAAATTGGTCAATTTCCAAAATTTAAGGGGTGGGCCAAGATACCCTTCCCAAATTTTTAAAGGGGTGCATTAATATACCCATATATTATGAAAGAGGATTAACTCCTGTATACGCCCATATAACTATATAAGGTATTAATACCTCATCAAAGGGGATAAATTAGGTCAAAAACCTCCGAAATTTGAATTTTTGGCAATTTTTTACCCATAAAAGGGAACGACATAGACACCCAATACTGATAGAGGTACATACTAGGTCCTAGGCTACCACACACAATTTTTAGATTTGGCAATTTTCAAAATTTAAGGGGTGGGCCATGATACCCCTCCCAAATTTTTCAAGGGGTGCATTAATATACCCATATGTTATGAAAGGTAATGGACCCCTGTATACGCCCATATAACTATATAGGGTAATAACACCTCATCAAAGGGGATAAATTAGGTCAAAAACCCCCGAAATTTGAATTTTTGGCAATTTTTTACCCATGAAAGGGAACGACATAGACACCCAATACTGATAGAGGTACATACTATGGTCCTAGGCTACCACACCAAATTTTTAGATTTGGCAATTTTCAAAATTTAAGGGGTGGTGGTCCTATGTACCCCTGCCAAAATTTAGGGGGTGGGCCATGGTACCCCTGCCAAAAATTAGAGGGGGTGGTCCTATGTACCCCTAGGTCATTGACCCCGGGCCAGGTCATTGACCTTTCACCCCGGTCATAAAAGAGAGTGAGGATGAGTCATTCGCGCCTACGCGGACCCCTACTACTTCTACCATCAAAGTGAATAGCCTTCAACCAGCCCAGCCGTAAAACTCATCCATGTTACAAATTTGATCAAGATCGGTGGGGCGGTTCGGGAGATTTAGAGTCACAAGCATATTGTTTCTCAATTATATATATATATGTAGTGTCGAATCTAGATATTTTCCTATGGGGGCAACGTGTGCCATGGCCCGCAACATGGGGGAGGAGGAAATATACATATAAATAACCGAAAATGACCATTATTGGTGTCGAATCCACGATTTTTGGACTCGCCGAGATGATCAATGGTCTTTCCGATGCTGTTTAAATCGATGCCATTAAAAACGAAAACAGCATATTTCACGGGTACTAAACACATGAAATACGGAGTTGTGCTTTTAAATTTTCATTTCAACTTAGCAAAGCGGGTAATATATGCTAGTAATACTAATAAAGCTCAGGTATTGTCCTTTCTCTATTTCAAAACCACCTATTTTTTAAATCTCTTTCCCATAATATCTATTACTGGAGCTATCAGTATATTTTCGTTTTTCGTCCTTATACAACAGTAAGGTTATAAAGGAAGGTCTTTTTAATGTGGGTTCGGAACTTGAATCTCATTGGCCGTTCCCAACCATACTATCTCGCCTCCAGAAAAACTGGATTACAGGGCAGAGTCTAAAGCAAGAAATTTCTCTTTTTTGCTAAAAAAAACTTTAGTTCGCTTACTAGTCATAGAACATGTTTAGAGGTTTATCAACGAATCTGTATGAAACGAGACCTGCAAATGACACAGGACTGAAAGTTGAGCTTACACCAGGAGTCGAATCTAGTATCATCCTAAAACAAAAAAAAATCCTAATGGCTGACTACTTTAATGCTCATAAATCATTCTCATGTAAAAATTTAGGGTGAGCCCTTCCCTCTAGACTCCACATGGATACGAGCCTGTGTGACCCCCCACCCTCGAACACAATTTTCTGGAAGAAAGCCTCTATTCTTCCTTTTGTCTGTCTAGTTTACTGAAAACATGAAAAGCAAACTAGGTCACAGAGCATAGAGTTGGAAATGATTGACATGTTACATTGCAGACATATTTCGTACCGTTGATGATTTTGGGAGGTTTTCCAGGGACAAAATTCCCCTCGGAGTTATATCTCCTATCAGAGATGGAATGGGTCGGTGGGTCAAGGGGGTCAAGTTTTCTGAGTGGGTCGTGGGTCAACAGCATGTGACCCACTGTGACCCACCACCCACTATGACCCACTGCGACCCACCACCCACCGTGACCCACTGCGACCCACCGACTCAGTATGATCTACCGACCCTCTCTGCACACTGCATTGTAGACAGTATCTTCTGAAGACTGGTAAATTTGTCTCCGTTTTACTTTCAAGACCTTCATTTCCCTTGCTTTTCCACTTGTTTCTGTCTACTTACCTGAGGTGAGTATATCTAACCAAGTGAAAAAAGAACTTCAGGCACTTTTGGATATTGATATTTTTAATAGTAATAATAGCAATAGGACTTACACTACAAGTTGGCTTTCGAGACCAGTAGCGTACGTAGGAATTTATTTCGGGGAGTGTCCAAACTCAATATGAGGGTATTTTATATCAAAATTCCTAAAATTGCCCCTAAAATTAGGCTAAATTTGCATAAAAGTTGAAATTTCGGGGGGGAGGGTCCGGACCTCCAGGACCCATCCCCTGCGTACGTCCCTGTTCGAGACCTTTGAGTTTTTAGAGCTAACTACTGGAAAAAATACATTTTTGAATCACTGTAATATATAAATTATTATATAAAAAATTGAATGTAACTATGTGTGCCTGATCATCACGGTCAAATTGCAAAGTCAAATGAAATTACTTTTGGTATATAGTTAGGCCTTAATCCAAACTGGGATGTTATATTGCTTTTATTATAATGCAATAATAATATCCTAAGGAGGTAGTGAGTATCCGAATTTTTGCGAAAAAAATAGCTGAAATTCAGTGTATTAACTCTTTATTGAAAATAAACAGAATGTGTCCTAGCATTTTTTAAATTCTCCTTTATGTGGGGGGAGGGCACTTTCTATATATGGAAAATTGGTAGTGAGTTGGTTTGTAAAAATGATCGAAAATTATCGATGTTATTTAAGAGAAAAAATCAGAAACAAAAAATACAGTGCTTGGCTTCATATATCCATTGCTTTCTGCTGTAATAATTGCTGATGTTTATGTTTATTATATAGAGCGCTTACAGTACAGGACAATCAACCCATAAAGTTGTTAGAAAAATAGGCATAAAATTTGTACTGTAAGCTTAATTACACCAAAATTTTAAGTTTGGATTGTACGCATAATTGTATGGAAAATTTTATACTTTTTTCCCTTTACGTTGGTCTACTTACTTTGATTTGGAACTTTGAAATTTCATCCTTTTTTTACACTGAAAAGTATTGATAATTCAACAAGGAAACAATTATACTATGATAATTTAATTGAAATTCATCGTAATTTGGCACATGGCAAACAGCAGTGTGGTAATTGAAGGAGAAGAAGGAGGGAAATTCCCATTCACCTCTGAACACTTTCCAGGAACCTCGTTCCCTTTCGCTTTCTAGACGGGGGAGGGAACTTGGTAATGGCATCAAACCTTCATGTGTAATTACAAAAATTAAGTTTATAAACAAATAAGAAATAATCAGTTTATCAGGCTTTAATTGATAATTTATTCACAAGATTCTTTATCAAAGGCGAGGTAGATGAAGTTTCTGTTCTACATGGGTCGACATTGCCAACTGACATGGTCGATATGGAAAAGATGTTGTATGGTGATAGAGAGATGATATTTTTTGCTGAGTATTTCAAACCTGACCAAGAAAAATCGTTATCAGACTTAAGTCTAACAAGTAGATTGTTGATGAGAAGTTGCAGAAATCGGGTAGAAGTATTATCAATTTCCACGACAAAGGGGGAATGGGGATTTTCCCTTATGAATTTACAGATGACTGATATTAGAAATAGACTAAGTGGTCAAACATTGTCTAACTTGTTGCTCATCAATGTTAATGGCCTACCGCTAGACATGCTCAAAGTAGACGAGCTAGTTATTTCTCGGCTGAAGGATGGACATCATTCCACTGCGGATGATTTACCGCCAAAAAGTTACCAACAGGAAATAAATCCGATTTCAGATTTGTTTTAAGGTGGAATATTACGAGTTACGGAAAATGTATACTTGTATTACTAATGGCTTATTTGTGTTATTCAACTTTGTACCTAAGTTTTAGTAAGTCTCTTCTTTGCTTTAGGTAAACTACTTTGGAATAAATATTCATAATAATTGCAATTATGCATATTTGTAACTTAAATTTAACGTGGTGTTTTAGTGATTACACAAATCACAATTATGAGCATACTTTATGGAAATGCTCTCACATAGGGTACCCGAGCACCTTTATACCCTATGAACAACTGATTTTTCAAGTCTTTTGTGAGAAAAATACTGTGAACTGAGAAACCATAACCTTTTCCATGTTGTACAGGGGTATTTTCCTGCGAATAGAAGTTTCTTGTGGAATGCGTTCAGAAATTAACACTTGCAAGAATACTCTCTCAGTACAAGTATATTTTAGGCACACACTAATTTCCCCCCACCTCGAACTGTTTCAATTTCCTCACTGAGAAACACTTTGCCATTTTATATCGTAAAGGTCAGTTCCACCGTTATTGTAACAGAGTGGTGCTTGAGCGACTGACTAGAAATTCAAACTCCGATTAGTGACAATTTCACAGTCTTGTTTTATTACAAGTGTAAACTCTTTAGTCAGTTCAGAAGAGGCCGTGGATCGTGTTCAGACTTGATGACGATTGATTTTGGTGAGTCAGAGTGGGTCAAAGTGGATGAGAGTGGTTCATTGTGAGTGGTGGGTCACGGTGGGTCAGAGTGGGTCACGGTGGGTCAGAGTGGGTCACCGTGGGTGCTGGATCAGAGTGGGTCATCGTAAATGGTGGATCATGGTGAGTCACAGTGGGTTACGGAGGGTGGTGGGTCATGGTGCGTCGTGGGTCATGGTGGGTGGTGTCAGTGGGTCGCGGGTCACAGTGGGTGCTGGGTCAGTGGGTCGTGGGTCAAGTTTTCATTGACCCACGCCAACTCTGTCTCCTATGGTGCTGAATATGAGTTGAGTTGATTTTGTCTTCCCTTTCAGCAGCGAGGCTATATGAGACGGGACCTACTGATTAATCGTGAAATCCGAACTACATGAGCTCTCACCGGAATCGAAGCCGGGTCTCTCACGTCAAAGGCGCGTACACTAACCACTTAGCCACAAAGAAGCTCGGAGCTCATATTAGAAAAGAAGAAAGCACATTGTGGGAATTTCAGTGCAGACAACTAAGTACGACGACTGTTAAGTGAATATTTTTCATCTTGAATATATTGTAATAATGGTCAATCTTATTCGATACTGTCATTTAAAAAAAAATAACATTCTCTTTTCTGTAACTTACTACAGTATACAAGTTAAATTTCACACACTGTGCAAAAGAGGGGAAGGGATTACAATGTAAGATGGGCTTTGCTTCCTATCCGATGAACAAAATCTCTCTTGTAAAATTCAGCGTTGCAAAGAACCTGTGTGACTGACTGATAACTACACATAAATTGACAGAATGAAAGTCTTAACTTTAGTACTGAAGCTGCCTGAGGCAAAAAATCAAGCACACCGCAGGCGTGGTGGCTTCTGTGCCTCGTAACATTGTGTTTAAAAAAAAAACAGACGCTAGGTCAGTTCGTAATACAACTGATAAGGCTTTTTTTCTCTTATACAAATCATATTGTTGTTTGAAGCCTCTTCATTCCTTACAAAAACAATATAACCAGATTCACGGGAACAGACAGCAATTGTAATAAAAGTTGAAAAAATATATTTATCATTCAGATCCGTTATTATTATTAATTTATTATTATTATTATTATTATTATTATTATTATTATTATTATTATTATTATTATTACATAATATTTTTCGTTAGTCCTCACAGCAATAAATACTTAGCAGCAGTGCGTGGGAACGCGGGGGACCCTATCCCCACCTCCAAAAAACTGGGTACGGCAATCCCCCACTTCCTAAGCATTTACATTGGACAAAGATAGGCATAGGGTACGGCGTAACGTCATGCCGCTACCTACCGTCCCCCTACCTTTTCAGATGATTCCATCCCATCTAGCCTAATCCCACTTAGACTAACGATTTATCAGCCACTTACATCTCCAAGATAACAATGCCTATCATTTTGGGCGAGATGGGAATTTCCATCTTACTTAATCCCATCTCGCCTAAAATTGCGGTAGGATGCAAGGAGGGAATTTCTGTACTGAAGAGGGAATTCCTATACTAGCATTTTAACGAGATATTTCAATCAACATTAGCAATCTCTGTCAACTACAATATAAATATATAATAAGTACTATACAAGAAGAAAGCATAGGGGGTAGGCGATTTAGTGAATTTAGTTCACTTTTGGTTTGTTTTGGGAATACTGGAAATTGATTGGCAAATAGAAGCTAATCAGAAACAAGATAGAAATATAGAGCGTGTTTCAAAACAACACTGACAGCGTTGGAAGCTGATTCCTGACACCATGATAAGACAGCCTGGGTGCACAAATGCTTCCTTTTGGCGCTATGACCAGCCAGAAACCAGTCGGAAAAATGCCCAAAACAGCGATAACTCGAGAACAAAATGTCGGATCGACGTCGGGGGAAAGGAAATGTATATTATTTTTAGCCATGGCTTCCATTAATGCACAACTCGACATGGTACAGAAGCAGCACAAAGGTCACCTGAAAGAAATTGAAGAATTATGGGGATATTTTATGAAACGTTGACGGAGGCAAGTTAACTACGATATTTCAACTAACAGGATTCTTAGAACACGGTCAAAGTTACAAGAACATCATTAAAATTATAAAAAAGGGAAAATGGACACATTTGATTGATCTACTTTGTCTCAGTATAGAATTGGCTATCGAGAAAGAACTGAAATTATATGAAGTCCATAAAGTTTAAATGTTATGCCTTATAGGCTAATGAAGACAGAGAGATCACGCATGGATATTGGGTAGCGTCTGCGACATTCACATAGGAGACCCGGCTCCGATTTGCGGCGGGAGCGCAAGCATTTCGGATCTCATGTTAATCCGTAGCTGCATATCTCATGTAATTTTGCTACCCAATGGATGCTAAACTGAAATCCGATCCAATAATAAAGAGAGGTAATAGATGGAAGCCAATTTATGGGAAATAATTCGTGAAATGAGAATGTAGGAGAAAACAGGATAATTCCGAGAAATCTCACGGGTACGATGCAGTCTTGGGAAGTAACGTAACGCAAGTAACGCGTTACTTGTAACGCGTTACTTTTTAAGTAACGTTTCCTAGTAACGCGTTACATTCTTTCCAAAGTAACTGTAACGGTAACGCGTTACAAATTTTTGAGTAACGTACCTAGTTTGCGTTACTTTTTTCGCGTTACATTTCGGATGAGTAACTACAATATATGTATATATTTTTTCGGAAATATTTCTTTCCTGTAAGTGAATTTCTCAGAATGGAACAATGGAGCATGAACGATGTCAGTGACCGACAATTTCTGCACTGTTCGCCTTTTCCCGTTTCGCCTTATGACCTCTAGCAATGAAATTTGCATGTAAAACCTGTTATCACTTTTCATCTTAATGTAAGGCGGAACGGGAAATCTCGATGTGCATTTTCCCGTTTCGCATTACGAACTTTACTTTGATAGGCTTGCAAATACATTCATAGATAGAATTTGATTTGTTTATTTACATAACAAAATATAGTGCCACTTGCTGTTTTTGGAAGATGAGGATAGCCTTAGGGTAGTCACGTGTACTGATTGCAAGCACCTGGAAGATTTTGTCTTAGATTTTGATAGCTCCAAATCAATACATTCAGTGAGTGAACTACGAGTGCAATGGTACTGGTAGTCTATTTTACTTTGATTGGTGTTGTTTTTATAAAGATGGAGAACGAAAATATTTTATCGTTCGAACATTTGAAAGAATGATTTTTCTTAAAAGCTGAAGATGATAGTGAACAGAATTTAAAAGTAAAGTGGTGCCCGGCGGGAAATATTTATCAACAACTAGGGTGCCATAATTAACGACATTCAGTTCATATGAATAAACTGTGTTCCGATGAGCAGGCCTACTTTATTGATGTAATGTTGATGGTATGTAATATTAGAGTTCTTTTAGATCAGTTTGCATATTCTAAAGTCCCGTTGATTATAGAGTTTGTAACAACTAGCTTTAAAAAGCATGTATCGATTTTAGTTATTGGCAAATTTTGATTCACCCGCAGTTCATGTATTCTCATTTCGTCAGTTGTAGTGTAACGTTTCTCTATATTTTTAATTTTACATAACATTGTTATTATTATATAATTATTTTAGCAGAATAATAATAAGCAACCATTTTTTCTAACGCATAGGGATGGGCACGAGTCAAGCTAAAACTCGACTCGAATCCAAGTCGAGTTTCGAGTCGAGTCAAAAGTAATATTCTCGAGTCGAGTTCCGAGCCAATTCACTGTGTTTGGCGTCGAGTTTCGAGTCGACTTGAGTTTGATAAATGGCTCGCTCGTTTTGAAATCATGGCCTGATTACACTGGAAAGCGAAAGCAATGAGAAATGTAAGCTAAGCAGTAATATGGAATACTTTTAGTGTTGCTCACGAGAGGGGACACTGCTCGCATCTCGTCTCGTCTTGATAGCGAGACTACAAGAGATTTTTTATAACAAGCTTAGCTCGGCTCGGCTTAACTGAGCCAATGGCTCGAGCCAGCTCGCTTGGGTGAACCATCGGCTCGAGCTGGCTTGGTTGGAATGAGCCATCTGCTCGGTTCGACTCAAGTGAGCCATGGGCTCTAGCCGACTCGGTTGGGTGAGCTGTTGGCTCAGCTCACTTCTCGGTTTGGGTCGATAGTGTATGAGCTGTGAGCCGATCTGCTCAAGTCGTTGAATATTCTAAACTCGGACCGAGCAGTTTTGAAGACATTTGGCCAGTGCTCTATAACTTTTAACAACGTTTGGCTCGAGCCCGACCATTCAACCTAGACCCTCAACCCAAATTAAGAAGCTCGTAAACAATGTCCTTGACTCTTAGACTTCACGACTACCGAGGTTGGCAATCAACTGCTTTTTTAGTATTCATATGTAAACCGCCTATCTTTCATGTTTATACACAGAGTTATAATAATAATAATAATAATAATAATAATAATAATAATAATAATAATAATAATAATAATAATAATAATAATAATAATAATAATAATATAATAATAATAATAATGGCGGTAGTAATAGTAGTACGGAAAACTGAAGTAATAAGATTTTTTCACATATTCAATGTTTCGGACCTAAAAGTAACGCGTTACTTTCGAAGTAAAGCAACAGTTACTTTTTTGAGGCAAGTAACGCGTTACTAACGCGTTACATTTTAAGAGAAAGTAAAGTAACTTGTAACGCGTTACATTTTTACAGGTAACTTACCCAACACTGGTACGATGATATCCACTACAAACTTTAAGTCTGGGATCGAATGAGGTCCATCCCGCACCAGAAGTAAGCGCTCTATCACTAAGTCACCTGCCCCTACTTTGGAGCAAACACTATTATTCTGACAGATGTATCGATATACTAAATAATGTTTGTGATAAACCAACATACAAGAAGTACAAACGGTCAGAGTGTGGGATTCGTGGAGTTTCCTTTGTGAGAAAATGGTAAGTACGTTTTTTATGTCAGTTATTCTTAACCGTATGTCCGCGTCTTTTAGGGATTGGGGGAGGACACGGTGACTCAGTGGTAAACACTTGTTTCTGGTACGTGGGGCCTCTGGTTCGATTCTCAGCCAAGAAACTTTGTGGTGGACACCATCGTATCGTGTGTGGGTTTTCTCGGGATACTTTGTAGCCTCCCCTTCACATTGCCAGGTCACGACTATTAACATCACCAAGGCAACACGAGACGGTTCCAAATAGATTTAGAATTTATGTTGGCCTGGATATCGATAGGTACGCTGCCAAGTTCCCTGGTCGTGGTGCGTAGCAATGTGGTCGGGATTGGGAATCTCCAGATGGTCTTCGTGGCATAATGATAATTATTAAATATAGCTGGATTGGCAGTTAACAGATTTATCAGTGTGACTTGAGGGAAGGAAACACCAGATGATGGTATGGGAAGGAAGTACGTACATTTCACTATAACGCCGCTTAATGTTACATGTCTCAATCAGGCTGTAAACTTATTTAAGTACCACAGACGTGAAGTCTTCAAAGAGGGCAATACGCTACATGCAAACTAGATAGGGCTCTATTGGCACCATGCATTTATATATTGCAGCATTGCCTCAAGTATTTAGCTTCACCGTGATCATTACTCATTACAGTTTCCTGACGAATATGCATTAGCGACTAATGTTGTGTTACTATGGTACCCGGCCATATCCACCATCAGTACGCTTCATAACTATAGATCATCTGCCAAGAACAACTACGATACCTATTTTCACCTACGACAGAGAAGTCCGACGTATTCAGGTGATGAAATATTGTCAGGGATCCTAACTATTTACTCATACATGTTCATATTTATATCACCTGCAGTAAAATATAAATATTATTAAATAAAATTTCACAGTACAGTGCACCAAATGATTTAACACTATTACTGTAATAATATTATGTATTCTTTTCACCTTGTTTCAATTATAAAGCATCAATAACAATTTTCATGACAGGAACTTAATACATCAATCTTTTTTTTTAGTACATACTGTATCTACTACTTTTCTTCTTCTTCTTACAGAACATTTCATAAACAAATTTAAGATTTCATGTATGAGAAAGTTCTAGATTATATTTACAATAGATTAGGAAGAAAAATGTATCATGTTATTTTGTTACATAATTTCGTTAAATATTTAAATAGAAAATTGAAATTCATTATATAATTCATAATTCCAAATCTGCATATATACTAACAAGTTGAAAATCTTTATATAAATAATCTTTGACTCAATGATAAAATCGATTAAATAAACAAACTATTTCGAACTTTCAGTCCGTTACAGTTTTGCCGGCCCATCAAAGAAAAATTTTAAAATTGTAGTTTTAAAAATTTTTCACAAAATCTCGTAACCTCCATTAACGTTGGGCAACAAAGGGTTAACATAGCATTAAAGGGTTAACATTACAATAAAGGTTTAACATAACAACTACAATAACTAAACACAAATAATTAATAAAACAATAAGGATTGTTCTTTTTCTGTTAACACAGAGTGCACACTTAGTTTTCCTGACTCGTAATTGCATTAATGGTAGTGTTTGTTCGTTAAAGTTAGATCCCACGCAATTATCTTCCATTTCTGGATTATTAGCTACATTACTATGGACAGGACAACTGGTGTGACAACAACATCTCTGCCTTTCGTTATCATCATTTGCATAGTTACAATTTCTTCTACGGAAGCGACTACTATTATAGTTCCGATAACGTTGAAATCGACCTTGTCTGGTGTTAAATTCCATTGAATTTGTTTGCACCGCGGAATTTGTCATTTGCTTATCCTGCGAGCTTTTGTTAATGACAGTTCTTGCGGCAGGCGTATGTCTTGGCGAATAATTAGGACATCTCTGTATATCCGCCAGACGGAATAATAGATCCTCTACTGAACGACAAGGAGCGGTGCGTAACAATCTTGAATCCTCGGGAGGAAGACAAGATAGAACAATATCAATGGCTTCATCCTCATCATACTCTTCTACAATTATCCTGTATTTGTCCACCAATCCCCACGCAAATTCTACCATCGACGCGTGACGAGACTTGTCATACCGTTCCTGCAGGAGTTGACGCTTCTGAGATCTCTCCATCTTAGGAGACAAATAATGTTTTCTGAACATATACAAGAAATCATCATAGCTGTAAATGGAACTAGATACGTTTCGTAACCAGGCGCCTGCAGACTTGACTAAACAGCGCGTTAATAATAACAATTTGTCATTCCCAGTTATTTTGAACATCGCAGCATATTGTTCGAACTCATCAAGGAACATCCGAACCGCCCCTGGTGTAACTTGACCCCCCTATTTAGGGATGTCTCTTAAATCACCAGGTTTCATACAACAAGTATTATCTCGATAAGGTTTCATACAACAAGTACTATCTCGATATTCATCATCAATAGGTAAACCTTTCCGCAACTCGGCTAAGGATATAGCGTTCTCACGATCAGAATAGTCGGAATACTTTCTATCTGTGGAATATCGATATGGAACTAAATATATTTTCCACTCCTCACTCGAATTATCCTCGCGTTGTGATTGTATTGGACGTCCTACATTGAACATGGTAGGGTTCGTGTTCGTCTGTGATGTTCCCGAATTTACATGTCTAATACATTTACAGCAATCATATCCCAATTGACTAGTAACTGTTGTTACCGTGGCGGTACTTAACGAAACAGATGTCGCAACCACGGGTATTTCGGAAGATGCATTCATACCTGAAACAGAATCATGAATTATAACAGGATTATCAACTTTAACACTTGAAATATCAGCATTGTTATAGTTAGTTTTACCTGTAATTCGCTGAGGCAATAATTCATAATTATTCTTTTGTCTTTCTACCTGAGTACTCAACTCCGAAAGTAATTTACTATGACAGTCCACTGTAGCTTTCAGAGTTTTCAAGTTCTCATCCTCTGATACAATTTTCTCTTGCATCTGCAGCATTTCATCCTTCTGTTTGGTCTCTGCAACTTGGATTTCCGCTATTACCGTCTTCATTTGAGTAAGGTCATCATACACCTCCTTTCTCAACTCGCTATTTAAAAGAATCATGGTTGCCTTGAGATCTGTCATTTCCTTCTTCCTATCCTCTTTGTCCCGTTGCAACAGGTCTCGAAACTCTCTCAGCATAAATTGCATTTCCGGAGACATTTGAGGCACTTCAGTTCGACTGTCGGCACTTCCGACACAGTCCAGAGTTGATGATGTTCCAAAACCATTCATTTCTACTTCAGTCTGTTTTTCTAAACATTTCTTGCATGTCCACTTATTTTCAGGACTACAAATCGTTTCATATTCTTCCGGTTCAAGGTCCAAACACTCAACGTGGAACACGGTCTCACACTCTTCGCATTTCACTGTGGGTTCACTTTCACCCTCCTTTGGCTCACAACCACATACATATTTCACTTGGGAGTCTGTATTTCCCGTAACATTTCTTTTGTTCTTTGATTTCGTCATATTTTCACACAACGGTTCCCCAACAATTTCTACACCTTCGTCGATTGATGTTAGATAACTTCTTCTCCACAAAACACCTCCACAGGCTCTCGCAATCACAACCAGGATGCCAAACAGACACTAACGCCCTCTAGAGACATTTTGGTTGGGTCGCCATTCTCTACTGTAGCCGCCCCTTCACATTGCCGGGTCACGACTATTAACATCACCAAGGCAACACGAGACGGTTCCAAATAGATTTAGAATTTATGTTGGCCTGGATATCGATAGGTACGCTGCCAAGTCCCCTGGTCGTGGTGCGTAGCAATGTGGTCGGGATTGGGAATCTCCAGATGGTCTTCGTGGCATAATGATAATTATTAAATATAGCTGGATTGGCAGTTAACAGATTTATCAGTGTGACTTGTAGGAAGGAAACACCAGATGATGGTATGGGAAGGAAGTACGTACATTTCACTATAACGCCGCTTAATGTTACATGTCTCAATCAGGCTGTAAACTTATTTAAATACCACAGACGTGAAGTCTTCAAAGAGGGCAATACGCTACATGCAAACTAGATAGGGCTCTATTGGCACCATGCATTTATATATTGCAGCATTGCCTCAAGTATTTAGCTTCACCGTGATCATTACTCATTACAGTTTCCTGACGAATATGCATTAGCGACTAATGTTGTGTTACTATGGTACCCGGCCATATCCACCATCAGTACGCTTCATAACTATAGATCATCTGCCAAGAACAACTACGATACCTATTTTCACCTACGACAGAGAAGTCCGACGTATTCAGGTGATGAAATATTGTCAGGGATCCTAACTATTTACTCATACATGTTCATATTTATATCACCTGCAGTAAAATATAGATATTATTAAATAAAATTTCACAGTACAGTGCACCAAATGATTTAACACTATTACTGTAATAATATTATGTATTCTTTTCACCTTGTTTCAATTACACTGTTCAACACTGAATTTCTTTCCTGTAAACTAATAGGTGATTCTTAAAGATTTTTTTCTGCTGAATCTGAAAATAATATCCATTTTTGCGTATCAGGTCTCAGTTACTGGAAAAATGGGGAAATGTAGTTAAAATTTTCTATTTTGTGGAACTATTTCGGGGAAATATATATTTTAAAAACTTTATTATAATAATGTTTTATATGTATATATTTCAGACACTATACATTATTCATACATCTTGATGTATAAAATGCAAGCCTTTATTAATATAAAACGCATGACTACCCCTTCTCACACACAAAAGGTAAAGAAATTTGGCGGAAAAAGTGGAAAATTGGACGTCGGAAAGAAATTTCCCCACATAGACCTGGCAACACCGGATGACGGTGAAACAACTGACTATCAATATTTACTTTTTGCTTGTTGGTGTGGTGAGCTTTATTTCCTCTTGAATGCTATAGCAGACAAAGAACATTGAAAGGTGTGTTTTTGTGACCCGTAACGGGTAGATGTTTCATTGTAAAGTAGTTAACATTTGGAAACGTTTGGTATTGTGAAATTAAGTGTTACAATTTTGAAAATGCCTAGGAAATGTAAGAATCATCGTGACAATTTCTGTTATGTGTGTGGGCGAATAACTCCAAAACAGAAACTCACCAAGATAACGCCTATTGTTAAGAAAGCATACGAACTGTATTTCTCATCAAAGGTCGACGTAGGGAAGCCCTGGGCACCGAAATTTTGTTGTAAATCCTGTGCTGTGAATCTAAGGGGGTGGTTACGTGGTTCTCATAAGTGTATGCCATTTGCTACACCAATGTTATGGTTTGAATCACATGATCACTTACATGACTGTTACTTTTGTCTTTCAAATGTAAAGGGAATAACGTCCAAAGGTAAAAAGTCGGTTCAATACCCAAATCTACAATCAGCTAGAAGACCCATCCCACATGGCGAAGGTTTTCCTGTGCCTGTGCCGCCAGCAGTATGGACAGTAGACAGTAGTGATGATGAGAATGAATGTTGTGTGAGTAGTGAGAATGAAGATCCTACATACAGTGAACGTGTCACAGAACCACATTTGATAACTCAAGAGGAACTGAACGACCTTGTTAGAGACTTGAACTTACCCAAACAAAAAGCTGAGCTTCTAGCTTCAAGACTGCAAGGTTGGAACCTTCTTCAAAAAGGAACCAAAGTTACATTCTACCGTGAAAGACAACATGACTTTCTTAAATTTTACAGCAGTAGTGATGACTGCATATATTGTACTGACGTTGTAGGACTGATGCAGGCATTACAAATACCGTATAAAATTGATGAGTGGCGGTTATTCTTGGACTCGTCGAAAGCAAGCATGAAGTGTGTTCTCCTCCACAACGGTAATACTTACCCTTCGATTCCAATTGGATATTCCGTAAACCTGAAGGAAACTTACCAAAATTTGAAACTCCTTTTGCAAAAAGTGAGGTATGATGAGCATAAGTGGAACATATGTGGGGACCTGAAGGTGATTGGTTTGGTGTTAGGGTTACAGTTAGGCTACACAAAGTACTGCTGTTTTCTTTGTGAGTGGGACAGTAGAGCCAGGGAAATGCACTACATACAACGAGAATGGCCTACCCGTGCATCCCTCACTCCTGGAGTTAAGAATGTGAAAGAGAAACCTCTTGTAGACCCCAAGAAGATTTTTTTGCCTCCCCTCCACATTAAATTAGGGCTTATGAAGGTATTTGTTAAAGGGTTGGAAAAGGAAGGACAAGGATTTAAGTATATTCAGACAAAGTTCCCAAACATCTCAGATGCTAAACTAAAAGAAGGTGTGTTCATTGGTCCCCAGATACGCCAATTGATGAAAGATGACGTATTCGATGGAAAACTAACTGAAGTGGAGAGGAAAACCTGGAATTCTCTTAAGAGTGTTTCAGAAAACTTTTTAGGAAACAACAAAAGTGCGAACTATGCGCAACTAGTTGAGGAGTTGTTGTCAAACTTACACACTATGGGGTGCAATATGTCGCTGAAAGTGCATTTTCTACATAGTCACCTGTCTTTCTTTCCCGAAAACCTAGGAGATGTGTCTGATGAGCATGGTGAGAGGTTTCATCAATCAATTCAGATCCTGGAGCAGCGATACAAAGGGAAATCTGGTGTTTCAATGCTCGCAGACTACTGCTGGACATTGGCCCGTGATACTGTCCCCACATCACACAAGAGGAAATCTTCGTAGGTATTTCGTTTCTTACGATGTCTCAATCTATCTCTACGTTTTAATCAAAAGATGACTTTTGTTTGGGTGGCAATGTATAAAGGCATTTCAAATCCAAATGTGGAATTTTAGTGTTTTTTAAACTTTATTTTAGTTTATTGTTAATGAAAAACTCCATGAAATACTAATGTATAAGCATTCTTTTATCTTTGTGATATCCAGATATGCCATGCTTACATTTTTTTTAAAAAATGGTTTCTATTGTACATAAAAGTAATAATATTATTAAAATGCATAAATTCACCAAATATAGAGTTTGATTCTAACTTTCATTTAAACATTTCTCAAAAGGTAGACCTGATACAGCATATCTGACTTCAGATTCGTGATCAGCAGGTCAGAAACCATAAAGAACACCTACTTTCGTTTTGGAAAGAAAAAAAAAGTTAAAATTTGTAGAACAGTGTTATAAAGCATCAATAACAATTTTCATGACAGGAACTTAATACATCAATCTTTTTTTTTAGTACATACTGTATCTACTACTTTTCTTCTTCTTCTTACAGAACATTTCATAAACAAATTTAAGATTTCATGTATGAGAAAGTTCTAGATTATATTTACAATAGATTAGGAAGAAAAATGTATCATGTTATTTTGTTACATAATTTCGTTAAATATTTAAATAGAAAATTGAAATTCATTATATAATTCATAATTCCAAATCTGCATATATATTAACAAATTGAACATCTTTATATAAATAATCTTTGACTCAATGATAAAATCGATTAAATAAACTATTTCAAACTTTCAGATAAGCAGCTAATTCAGGAATTGACAAAATCAAATTTACAGTAAAGCATACATATACTGTAAGGACCATGTGCCAAATTGGTCCGTTACAACCTCAATTTCCTTCCACATTCTCATTCCATCATATCTTCCATCAGCATTCACTTGCCTTAATCATTGTCTCCCTTAGCCTAAAGAGCATGATCGTGGTTCGTTAAAATGAAATACTTCATTTCATTTTACAGGGGTTGCTTACAGTTTGTCGGTGGGTTACCGTTAAGATAATTTTTCAATAGGTTATGTTATTGATACTAATATTTGTAAGAAAGAAGGAGTCTGTGAGGCTCATAATTTTGAAAGGCTAAGAACTACAATTGAACGTTGATTGTAAGAAATGCTAAAGGTACGAACTAAATTTGATTTGTGAGTCTTTTAGCATTATTAGTCGTATTATGGACAAAAAATAACTCATATCTACAAACCAAGAAAACTAACAGTGAAATTTGATATTCGACAGTGAAATATAATAATATACAACTTGGATATCAAATTTCGAGGTTAGTTTTCTTGGCTTTCGACATGTTCAACTTAAATGTGTTTTCGTGATAGTCCAAACTTTCAACATACGAGTATCAGTCTCCTAGATTTTCGTAAATAACTATGAAGATTATCCTAAATATAACAACTAAGTACAGATACCGATCACTTAAGTTCATAATTGACTTTTGAGAACATGCTGGCCCTAACTGATATATCACATCACTACCTTTCCATTTCCAAAATTATCACATATTTCAAAATGGCGGATTTGAAGGTGCCGCCAGAGGTTCGCGATCTACTCTGCTAATTCTTCTTCTGTCAATATGAGAAACTATTACCGTTTGCATTGTCTATCTTTCACTATTTTCATGATTCAATAGTTTATTTGATGTATTTCAATAACATAGCATAGCCCTCCTCCCATAAATTTTGACCCCCCTCCGTTTCTTATGGCGTTCAGCCCTTATAACTTTGCACATATACATATTTCCATATCCTCTATCAGTCGCACTAAGTCTCATCCCGCAACTCGATTCATCCATTTGGACCCTTTACTTGTCAGGCAATTTCTTATTGATGGAAAAACAAGGAAAATAATTCTACAATGACTGACAAGTAACACATCCCAAGTGTAACACTCCGATTTTGATAAAATTTTGGTAGGTAGATACTACACATAAAATAAACTAATACATGTATTTTTATTTTCTGCGGTAAAGTTGTTTCAGGGGGTGATAAACCAGACCCAAAATTTTGAGAATTGACGCCCGAAAAGTAATAACAAGTGGACCGAAGTGAATGAAATTGTGCACAGATATTGTAGACATAAAATGAGGGAATACGGGTTTCGTATTTTCCTGAAAAAACGGTTAGGTGGGGCACAGACCCCTCCAAATCTTTGATCACGAATTATCAAAAGTGCTAATTACAGTTTGCCTAAGTGCCTACAGAACATGAAGAATTGTAACGAAATTTTGTGTAGTGACAATATGCGAAAAAAAACAATGCGTTTTTTTACTTACTGTGGAAAAACGGTAAAGGGGAAAGGCCCCCCCACAAAATTTGGAAAATTGACGCCCAAAAGGCAAAAACAAGTGGACAGAAGTGAATGAAACTGTGCTCAAATATTGTACAGGTAAGATGGAATACGTGTTTCGTATTTTCCTGCAAAGAAAAAACTTTTGGGTGGACCGAGGCGTCTGGTGGCGGAAGGGGTGAACAGAAGCGAAAGAAGTTGTGTGTAGATATTGGATATGTAAAATAAGAACTTTCGTGTTTCACAAGTGTATCCAACCGATTTTTCAAATTTGGAAGATCAACAGTAAGCACAAACAGTATATATAGTATTTTATAATATTTCGGGAGGCACCTTTAACGCTTACAATGTTTTCGAGATCAAATGTTTGGAGGGCTCCGTGCCCCACCCAACCATCTTTTTTCCAGGAAAATACAAAATTCGTATTCACTTATTTTGTGTGTAAAATATCTGTGCATAATTTCATTCACTTCGGTTCACTTCTTCTTGCCTTTTGGGCGTAAACTTTTGAAAATTTTGGGTGATAGTTTTGCTCTCTAAAACCGTTTTTCCGCAGAAAATAAAAACCCGTATTCATTTATTTCTTGCGTATTGTCAACACGTAAAATTTCCCTGCAATTCTTCATGTCCTTTACACATTTGACCTAGTGTTACTAACACTTTTCATATTTCGTAGTCAAAGGTCTGGAGGGGTCCGTGCACCACCCAACCGATTTTTTTTTATGAAAATATGAAACCCGTACCCTCATTTTACGTCTGCAATGTCTGTTCACAATTCCATTCAGTTCGGTTAACCCCTATTTGCCTTTCGGGCGTCAACTTTTAAAATTTTTGGGTGCGAGCTTTTGCCCTCTAAAACCGTATTTCCGCAGTAAATTAAACAACTCATATTCGTCTATTTTTTGCGTATTGTCCATACACAAACTTTCGTTGCAATTCGTCATGTCCTTTACGCACATCTGACATACTGATACTAGCACTTTTGATATTTCTTGATCAAATGTTTGGATGGTTCCGTGCCACACCCAACCGTTTGTTCCAGGAAAATACGAAACCCGTATTCCTTAATTAGATGTCTGCAATATCTTTTTGCAATTTCATTTACTTCGGTTCTACAATATGTGTGCAAAATTTCATTCAATTTGGTTCACTTCTTATATTTCGGGCGTACACTTTCAAAAGTTTGGTGTGGGTTCTTTTGCCCCCTGAAACCGTTTTTCCGCAGAAAATTAAAAACCGTATTTCTTAGTTTTTTACGTATTGTCTATACATAAAGTTTCGTTGCATTTCTTCATGTCCTTTACACACGTTTCACATAGTATTACAAGCACACTTCATATTTCGTGATCAAAGGCTTGGAGGGGTCCGTTACTCACCCAACATTTTTTTAAGAAAATACGAGACCCGTATTCTGAATCTCTGTTCGCAATTTAATTCACTTCGGTTCACTTCTTCTTGCCTTTCGGGCGTCAGCTTTAAAAATTTTGCGTGGGGACTTTTGCCCCCTAAAATCGTTTTTCCACAGAACATGAAAACCCGTATTCGTTTATTTTTGGCGTATTGTCCATACACAGTTTTGTTGCAAATCTTCATGTCCTTTACACACATTTGACATACTGTTACTATCGCTTTCGATATTTCGTGATCAGAGGTTTGAAGGGGACCGTGTCCCACCTAACCGTCTTTTCCAGGTAAATACGAAACCCGTATACCCACATTTTATATCTACAATATGTGTGCAAAATATCATTCCGTTCGGTTCACTTCTTTAATCTTTCGGGCGTTAATTTTTAAAATTTTGGGGTGGGGTGGGTGGGTGGGTGCTCACTGAAACCGTTTTTCCGCAGAAAATAAAAAACCGTATTCCTTTGTTTTTTGCGTGTTGTCTATACGTAAAGTTTCCTGGCAATTCTTCATGTCCTTTACACACATTTGACATACTATTACTAGCACTTTTCATATTCCGTGATCAAAGGTTTGCAGGGGTCCGTGCCCCACCCAACATTTTTCTTTCAAGAAAATTCGATACCCGTATCCTCATTTTACGTCTGCAATCTCTGTTCACAATTTCATTCACTTTCGTTCACTTCTCCTTGCCTTTCGGGCGTCAGCTTTAAACATTTTGCGTGGGGACTTTTGCCCCCTAAAATCGTTTTTCCACAGAACATAAAAACCTGTATTCGTTTATTTTTGGCGTATTGTCGATACACAAAGTTTCGTTGCAATTCTTCATGTCTTATACACACATTTGACATAGTGTTACTAGCACGTTTCATATTTCGTGATCAAAGGTTTGGAGGGGCTCGTGCCCCACTCAACTTTTTTTTTAAGGAAATACAAAACCCGTATCCTCATTTTACGTCTACAATTCATTCGCATGCACTTCGGTTCAGTTGTTCTTGAATTTTCCGTTGTCAACTTTCAAAATATTTGGTGAGGCTTTTATATTAAACCTTCACATTATATAACTTTTTTTCTTTTTATGAGATTATTTTTTGTTGCGGAGGAGGAGAGAAATGCTTTCCTGTGATATGTGTTTCTTGCCATTGATCTTGTTTGAACTGCTTAAGTAAGATCATGTTGTAACTTTTGATGTCATCCAACTCCGCCACAATAATAAAATTGTCATTTTCAATAATTCGTTTTATTCTGTTATTTGCAGTTTGCCACACTGATATATTTGTTACAAAATTGAGGTTTGGTCCAACGACTTTCGAATTCGCAACCAACCGAAGCGCCGAGCTTTTGGGGTTGCCTGCTATTGCAGGAAAAGGAGAAATGCAGGTGGTAATGCACTTTTGGAGTCGTGTATACAAACTAATGAGCGTAGACTTGATACGGCATGATATTGTCAAAGGATTCTAACCTGTTCTTTCCAAATTTGCAGTTTTCAGATTTGTACAATGGCGGCGCAAGGGTATCACCAAAGGACCTTAGGGATTACTGGACATTTTATGACGTAAATTGAATAGACAAGAGCATGTAAAGGACGTCTCACTGACTGGAAATAAAAACACATGGCAGATCAGTCCTCATACATGCCGATTAAAAGATGGCGGATGAAGTAATTATTACTGTGCGTGGTTGCATATTTCCTCAAAAGAATTCACGCTGTACAAGAATTCACTGAAAACGTCACGTCGCTGCAATGTAAAAATACGTACAACACAAGCCGATAGGTAACAGAAAATAAAGAAATTCCGATTGCTGATTTGCTCATATTAATTGCATCACATCGCTTTTATTGATGATCTGTTACTGCTGCTATTGTCGTCTAGTTTATTTGTGTTTCGTAATGTACATACTCGTCTGTCATTTTCTCCATTATCTTTTTGAGCTTCTTCGTGGCTAAGCGGTTAGCGTACGCGGCTTTGGCGTGCGAGACTACGATTCGATTCCCGGTGGGAGCTCATGTGGTTGGGATTCCACGATAATCAGTGGTCCTGTTCCATATAGTCTCGCTGCTGAAAGGGACGTTAAACTCAAAATCAACTCAACTCTCCATGCAAGAAACAACAGAACTTCGGCAACTTGATATTTGTTTGGTTCTTTTTCTATCCCCTTTCATTTGTTTGTTGCATTGTGTATGTGCTGGAGTGATTGCACGTGAGTGAATAAGCTGGTGTGCTCCTCACTTGCCGTAGAACGGGATCGACATGATGGATAGCTAAATGAACCCTCCTTTCAGGGCTATTTCTACTTGTGTGTTTCTCATTAACCGTTTCAAAACGAAAAACTACGTACTGTATACCGTTTCTGTTCAAGGCTACGATCGTTTATTTGGGTTCATTAGAGTGCATTGCACCTCTAATTTGGATGTATTGTATTGTGTGTCTTTCCTTAATGACAAGAACATCGACATTAAGTGTTCCTTATAGGAGGGCGATACGATATTTGTGAATCTGTTCGATAAGATATTAAGGTATTACGTCTGTCGTACTAGTGGTATTTGCACTTTTCTGTCTTGTGGTGAGGTATCTTCCCCGTCACGGTGTAGTCGTGTACATTTGCTAATTTGTATACACAAATAGCATTCTTTGACTGAAAGGTTGCACTAAGTTGTAATCTCGCTGTCTTTGATTCCGAACAATGACTACAACGGCGGAAGGAACATCTACCATTTTCGATTTAATTTCACTTCATTATATCGCCATACGGTGTGCATGCCCAACATATGTGATTACAGAGGAGATGGAATTAACAGACATTCATCTAGCATAGGGGAATGCAGATGGTAATGGCCGGCTGGCACAACGGCTGTACAGACATCAGTTTCCTAATCGTAGAATTCCACGCCACGCAACTTTCGCCAGTGTAGATCGAAGACTATGAGAAACAGAATTGCTGGAAGCACACAGGCCCAATGTTGGACGAAACATAACCGTACGGAGTGTGGCTTTTGAGGAGGACATTGTTCCTCGAACTTAGAGAAACCATTCTACCAGCACACTCATAGTATCTGCTGAAGTCAATGCCCATTATCGGCAGTTATGGAACGTGCTTCACGAAAATCATATGTACCCTTTCCACGCAAAAAAGGTGCATAATTTACACGACGCTGATTATCCACGCAGGCGGAAGTTTGTCTAGTGGCTACGTGAACGGTATGCTAATACATCCCGCTTCATACATCGTGTTCTCTTCACAGATGCAGCTACTTTTTCCCGTGATGGAGTGTTGTATACTGACAATCAATATAGGTGTGAGTCAAACCCACACGGAATGTCAACTCGTGTCCATCAGGAACGGTGTTCTGTGAATGTGTGGGTAGGAATCGTTTATAATTATCTCATTGGAAAGTACGTACTACCACAACGCTTGACCGGGTGGGAGTATCACATACTTTTGGAAGAGGTTATGCCTTAACTATTAGAGATTGTGCCACTGGCTGTTCGTCGAAACATGTGGCTCATACACCACGATGCTCCAGCACGTTTCGCAGTGGAGGTGAGAAATTTTCTCAATACATCCTTTTCGAACAAATGGATGGACAGAGAAGGACCAGTATCTTGGCCACCTCACTCACCCGATCTTAACCCCTTAGATTTCTTTTCCTGGGACCATATGAAACAACTAGTCTATGCGACACCTGTCCAATCAGAGTAGGATTTGCTTTCTCGAATTGTTGTTGTTGCCTGGAGCATTCGAGAAACGCCGGGAGTGTTTCAGCTCGTCCGCCTGTCCGTTCGCCGCTGCTGTAACCTTTGCATTAAAGTGGCGGGTCGAAACTTTGATCACCTTTTGTAGTGACAGTTCTGACAACCATTCTCCTTTCAATCAAGAAAGACTCTTCTCTATACCACGTTCCCTAGAACTTTCTTCGGTATGCAGTCCCGTTATACGATTTCGGACCAGAAATGTCAGCCCCTGTTACAACAAATATCACAAGTGGAATGAATGTTTTGTTTTACGTCCGTCAGTTTAGAACATTGATTGAAAAAACAACGTACTGTAGTCGCATTTATGTGCCTAGTTATATCATAAATACTATCACAAGTTTGAATGTGAATAACATAGAGTATTAATACCAAGGGAATTTATTTTGGCCATCTTTTAGATTGATATGTTGTACACTTGATACACGAATCATTTTTCGAAATGTCCCCCCTTGGCCATGATTCAGGCACGAAGTTTGTCCGGCCACTGGCCAAGGCATTACGCACCACGTCCATGGGAAAATTGTTCACTGCTCGGGTCAAGGTTTGTTTCATATTGTCGACAGATGGATGCCGTTTATGGCAGACGTTTGCCTCAAGGACTGCCCAAAGTTTGTAGTCCAACGGGTCCGGGCTGCTAGAAGGCCAATCAGCGGTAGAAATGAAGTCGGGGACGTTTCGTGCCAGCCAGTCCTGGGTTGTTTTCGCTTTGTGGCCGGAAGCGCAATCCTGCTGGAAGGTCCACCTTTCTCCAGGGAACATGGTAGCAGACAGTGGTTTCACTATGGGTGTTAGTACTGTGTCCTGGTACATCTTGGCAGATGTTTTAACACCTTGTTTGCAAAAATGCTGCTTGCTTGTGCCTAAGTAGCTCACTCCCCACCAAACCATCACTGACGCAGGAAGATGTGCCCTTTGAACTCTAGGAGCTGCTTCAGCAGCTACAGTAGATGACGTGGCATATACACGGTCATTTTGGGTGTTGTAGGCCTTCTGAATTGGGAACACCTTTTCGTCAGTGAACAGAATCTTTCTGTGCAGATTGTTGACGTAACGACGCAACAGTCTCTTTCATTTAAGGACCCTCTGCGACATTAATGTTTGGGTCAGAAAGTGACCAGTCCGTCTCTCATACGCCTGTAGATGTAGGTCACTCCTGAGCACACAAGACATGGAATTTCTGCTGATGTTCATCTCACCAGCCATCACACTTTGTGTTCGAACAGGATTTCTTCGAATTCTTGCTGCGACTGCTTTCTGGACCTACGGAGTTCGTACCGTTCGTGGTCTGCCAGTCCTTGCGTGGTCAGCTGCCGTTCCAGTCTCGCTGTATCGCTGTAAGGCGGGATACACGAATCTCTTGCTGATTTGTAGGGGTTTCAGGAGGTTGAAAATCTCACCTGTTGTTTTCCCGACCTTGTATAGTGCAATTACTGCTATGCGATTTTCGTAATCGCCCCACTCCATCAGAACTCAGTACAATATCAATGTTTGTCATGAACAGTCAAACACACACTACATGCATCTTCCGCTTTATACACAGATGGCAGCACTGTGCCACTCCGGATGCCTACAGCGATACTCCAATCTTTCTGAGAGTATTTAAGATATAACTAGGTAATATACTGATCAAAATGAATGTGCTTAGTTATGTGCATTATTATTATTATTATTATTATTATTATTATTTATATTATTATTATTATTACGCGCTCTTTATTTGCCTTTTAATAGTAGTCTTTGTTCAATTCTGTAATAGTGAAATTAGACGCGTTCTCAAAAGCGATGAGGTGTCATAAATATGAGCAGATCAGCAATCTTAATTTCTTTATTTTCTGTTACCTATCGGCTTGTGTTGTACGTATTTTTACATTGTAGCCACGTGACTTTTCCAGTGAATTCTTGAACAACGTCTTTACTATAGTACATTTTGAATAAGTATATAACCACGTGCAGTGATAATTACTTCATCCGCCATCTTTTAATCTGATGTATAAGAACTGACCTGTCATGTAGTATTATTCCAGGACAGTGAGACGTTTTTTACATGCTACTGTCTACTCAATTTACGTCATAAAATGTCCGGGAATCCCTTGTGCCGCCATTGCACAAATCTGAAAACTGCAAATTTGGGAAAAGCAGGTTAGGATCCTTTGACGATATCATGCCACATCAAGTCTACACTCATTAGTTTGTGCAATATTTAACTCTAAAGTTGTTTTTCCACGCTTTCGGCAGCTTATAACACGTAAACGACGCGGTTTTAGCCCTATGCTTATAGCAACTTTTTTTGTTTGTTTTACTCTCAGGAATCACTCCTCTGCTTTTTTACAACGAATTTAGCGCCATACTCTATATACACACGGAGACCCATTTTAATCTTTCCACGAAAACATCTCGAAAACGGTTGAACATAAATGAACAAGTAGAATGTTATGCTCACTACGAGCGCATTTCCCCTCCACCCCCTAACTACCAAAACATTATGAACCCACCACTAACCATTACACTTTAACACAGAAGGAACCAACTAATTATTCAAAGTTACAGAGCGCAAAGTATTCCCATAATTACAATGTTAAAGTGAGATCGCATAGGCTTTTATGACATTTAAAATCATAAAAACTTATATCTAAAACTTATAACTTATAGTGCTGTCTTTAATTTAACAGATACTTTTTGTTTGATTAAAATCGATTCACAAATGCCCGAGTAATGATAAGATGAACTTTAGACTGTATATGAGTATTGAATAAATGCACAGGTAAACAGTATATATATATTTTCATTCATCTAACACACTAATACATGCCCACAGACACACACAATCCAGTTTGCTTGGTGAGAATAAAAAAATAAGTTGAACTAAAGTCAAGGTTATCTACTTCCATTGTACATGAGAATGATTCCACATGCAAGTTGCGTACGTGACTTCCATATGAACATAGCTGTAGTAGAAGTCACAAGTTGCATCCCCTCAGGCAGTCATACATGTTTTTCTTTTCTTTCTTTTTAGTAATCAAGCGGTATATTGAAGTGTAGAAATAACAATACCAATTCTGTCACGTTATACTGTCACGTTATGCAGTTACAATTTTCTTTCTCTTCACAATCGAAAAAGTTTTAAAATTCTTAGTTGTAACGTGATGATTTTTGCCTTCACGTGATAAACAGGGTTGGAAACTAATTCTTTTTATCATGTTTTTCCAGAATTGTTAAAATTACAAATTAAGCTCTGAAATTATTACGAATGAACTAGTACTAAATAAGGTAAACATGATAATTTTTTGGAAACGATAACCAACCCTAACATCAATGGCAGCTCATGAGGGAAAATATCTCCAGATCGTTATAACTTCGTTGTTTATTAACCGATTTTCAAAATTCAAACGACAGTCGATAAACAAAAAAAATGCTATTTTTTGATTGTATTACGGGCTGCATAACTCTCAGGATACTATTTCGAATTTGCTATAACTTCGTCAAATATTAACCGACTTTCAAAATTCAAACGGCAATCAATAGAGAAATAAATTTACTATCTATCGAATGTCTTGCAGGGTGCATAACTCTAAGGATATAATTATAAAAAACTCAAATAAATCCCTTAATTATACATGTATCTTTAAAATTTAAATGACATTATGTTCTGTATATCCAAATGTCTTAGTTTTTTATAGTCTTGATACTATAAAAACACTTATATACTTAAAACATACTTAAAATTACAAGTTCGGATATTGATAATGAAACCATAAAAACACTTGTACACTTAAAACATACTTAAAATTACAAGTTTAATTTTTGTTATTTTTTGGATTCATTTCTAAAGTAAAACTGATGTATTTTATAACCATTATCTAAATCTTTCAAACCCTCATACTTAAGAAACAGCTTATACTTTTTCAAATCTTTCAATACTTGCTCAGTTTCGTCATTATATCTTTGTGGTAATAACGTCTTATATTTCTCATCTAAATGTACTAAAACTCTTTGACCATAACGCTCTGTTTAAATGAATTTCCATAATGTTATCTCGTACGCTTTATCTTTTTCTAACTCATTTATGCGAAGGAATCTCAATGCTTTAACGTCATTTTTTATTCAAATAAGTAGCCATAGTTTATTTATTATAAGGAAAATGTTTGTTTTATGAGAAATTCATAAAACCGATTCTCATTTACATACAGAAAATTTACATAAAATTTACATACAGAACTCAACAGTTGGATAATTATCTTTTAGACCAGTGTATTTGATTTTTATTCCATCTTTAACGATCTCATCAATCATTTTATCTGTTAAGTGTTTTGTAAATCTAGGTGGAAGAAAGACAAACTCCTCACACTCAACTAAACTGCTTTTTCCAAACTTAGTTTTAATCTTTTCCATTTTCACAATCTTATATTCTGTATGTAATTCTAATTCTCTTAATCCAATAACTTGTTTTTGCTCAAGACTTCCAAGTTTATTTAAAAGCTCAATATGATTCGACATCGTATTTATTATATAGAAAATCAATGAACACTCTTCAATTTTTATCTTCACCAAAAATATTTAATCATTTTTGATCAATTTCGTTTATAGAAAAATTTCCATAAAATAATACAAACATATATTTAACTATCTAAAACTCTTCTACTACTTTCTCATTCTTGGGATCATATATAAAGTTCTTTTGTCCAATTAAAATCGCATAGCATATAGTATCAGCAGCCACAGCTTCTGCAAAGTCTACTACAATCTTTATGTTTGTTCTCTCATTTACCGATACATTCTTCCTCTTACTACAATTAATCACATACATTGGTCTGTTATCTATAAACTCTTTAGGATCATAGTACATTTCGGTATTGCCACATGTTATTCTCTTAAATGCAGTATAATCTTCGTACATCTTAAAATAATCCTTGTTAGCAATATCTAACTTTCTTGATTCTTTTGGAAATACCTCATTTCTTCCATTTTTAAGATAGATATTCTTTACCTTACAATGATCGAACTTACTTGCATCTGCTGTTTGTTTACCGCTTCTATCAGTTTGGAACATTACAACTACGAAATCAGGCATATCAAATTGTCTAGAATTAAATTGAGTAGTAACATCAAACTCCAAGAAAGAACCTACAACAGTCTTCTGAACACATTGATAAGTATGGAATGAAAACATGATTTTAGGTTCTTTAAGAATATTCAACTTTAACTTGTTTTCATAATTAGATTCGTATTCAACAATAGGCATTCTTATCTCCATACTTTTTATTATTTTTCCATCATGAGGAGCTGCTGCACCTGCTCCTGATCCAGTCCATTTGTACAAGACATCGTTATTGTTGTTAGCTTTTGTAAATGTTATTCTCAATCTACCTTTCCACATAACCTCTTTATAATAACTTAAAAAGCCTGGAATTAATCTTAATGGGTACAAAACACTAAAGTCCTTTCTTAGACCAAGTTTATCATCTGTTTCAAATCATGCTTGTTTTAAATGTTCAACTTCTGGTTTGGAAATCTTTAATGTTCCAATAGCTGTAGATGTTATTCCAGGTAGTTCAATCTTATCTATAACAACTCCATGCTTTCTAACCTCAATTTGAGAAAAGAAGAATGGTAAGAAGTTATCTACAAGTTTTATAGTATCATTTGTACCAAATGTTCCTCCAACTGATGCACCAACAACTTCAAAAGTCATATGACAATCTGCTTTGTGCGGATGTATAAAGCCATCCCCCACATCGAAATCAAACTCAATATCTTTGTTAGCTTCATTCAAATTATTAAATGTTCTTATGTTAGCTTTAAAACTCTGTAACTCGTAACTCTCAACACTATCCATTTATTATAAAGAAAATCTTGAAACAACGCTTTTATGGGATATACTCATAAAAGAATCATACATAATAACATTTAAAAACTTATAATCCCCATCCTAACTTAACCTTAGCATTCATAGCAGTACCAACTCCAAAACCAGCTAATCGTTCACCAATTGACGCATCACTAAATGCTCTTTTCCACGCTTTAGTTTCTAGTTCCTTATCTGCAATATGTCTTGACTCTGTATCTTTATTGTCTCTGTAGTATATATTGTGTTCTTTACAAACCTTATCTAATGGGTTAATACCTTCATCACCTCTCTCTAACCTTTCTTGAAGCTTAGTTCCCGGACCACAGTACGAAAATCCTGGAATATGTAATTCAAATGGGAGTTTATTAATCAAATCATTTACTAATCCTTTTCCAAACTTCTCATTATTCCAGAATCGTGGTGGTAATGTATTTAAGATCTTAATCAAATAAGCTATACCTTTTGGATCATTAGGAATAAATTGTGAAAGCTTATTATTAATCATACTCACTATACCTACTTTCTCATTATAAAAGTTATTATTACCAGCCTTTTCTTCTCCATCTATAACTATTAACCGATCAATTAACTTTCTCACATCATCCATCCATATATATTCTTTAGGTATCTCTGTATATTGTTTAATTCCTTCACCAGTCCTTTTAGGAGTTGGAGGTAAAGATGGTTTAATATAATTATCCCAAATAGGCTTGATAATATTAATGTACTTAGAACCTCTATTCGATGCTACTTTTTTATCTCGATTATATTTTTGGAAGGCAGCATCTGATTCTATTATTATTTCCTTGTACTGTTCAAAATCGTCATCATCATAATCTTCAATGGTTTTATTAGTATTCATTGTTAATAATTCCCATAGACCTTCTGTTCCTTTATAAGTTTTACCATTAATTATCAAATCATCACCACTCACTTTAACTTCAGAATTTCCTATCTTATTTTTCCATCTTCTTCTACAGTTCTTATTCCAAATACACTATCATTTCTTTTACTATAATATTTCGTTGCAATCTTACCAAATGACTGTGCTGTTGTTAAAGGTTCTACTCCTTCAACTTTGCCTTTAATTTGTTTTCTCATTTGTGTTATTTCTCCCGTTATAGGCGTATCACTACTACTTGGAGGACTATCATAAGTTATCTTTTTAGGTGTTTCTAGTAGACTAGGATCTATTGAAGCCGTCTTATGTACAACTGGAACAAGTTCAGTTATTAGATTTTTATTTTGTTCTGCTACTTCTTTGATCTCACTTCCCAAGTTTTGAATAGCATCAATTACAGGTTGTTCTTGTGTCTTAAATTTATCATATATACCTGCTCTTTCTTTCTTCCAAGATTTGAAGCCCTTTATCAAGAACTCCTTTAACTTGATATTCTTATTAATATCTTTCTCACCCATTTATTATATAGAAAACGAACAAACGTCAATAAACGTCAAAGAACATCAATAAACGTGAAAAAAGTCAAACGTTTAAGAAATGTTTTATCTTGTTCCCATACTTACCATTGTTTACCTTCCTTGTCATATCAATTACTATAAAACCATAATCTTCTTGCCAACATTTTGAACATATCTCTTTAAATTTATCATAAGACATATCTCCTCCAACAAACTCATTATACACATGTTTAAGATTAGTATCATCTTAATAATAATAATAATAATAATAATAATTTTATTTGTACTTAACACCCGAAGGCAATTACAAAGCACAAATTGTTAATTTATAATGGTGCAGAATGTGCTACATGTAAAGTAATTCTAACATTTAACCATTACTCCTTTTCACGTACAGTCAATAAGTACCAGATATAATAACAATCTTTACACTTTATTAAGTAACATTTGGATGCATTTTTGTTTAAATATTGAGCATCTTAATTGAAATATGTCCAGACCCATAGAATGTATTTTATTGCCTCTATCACATATCCTATACAACGGAGAGTTTTTTGCTAAATTTGTTGTGTTGTCAGGCATATAAAACATTTGTCTGAATTTCAGGTTTTGACGAGAACAATAGAATGGTAATTTACCTAAGAAAGACATATTATCCTCTTGGTTATCAATAAGTTTTTTCAAGTACAATACACATTGAATAAACCTTCTATCCTCCAGTGACAATAGCTGAAACCTCCTGAGAAGTATATTGTAAGATACATAACGACTTGGTATATTATCAGTTTTATAACTAATATATTTTAACATTTTCTTCTGTACCTTTTCTATTTGTTGCTTTGGTTTTTGGTAGTATGGTTCCCAAATTATAGAAGCGTACTCTAATTTTGTTCTTACAAAAGAGTTATATAATGTTAATATTGTTTTTATGTTTTTAAAATGACAGCACGATCGTTTAATAAATCCAAGCATTTTAAACGCCTCATTTGTTTTGATATCCATATGATATGTAAACTTTAGATTTGCATCAAACCATACTCCCAGATCCCTGACAACTTCTCTCCTCTCCAGTACTTGATTCCCTATAATATATTTAAATATAACAGGTTTCTTTGTGATTGAAAATATTACAACATTGCATTTTGAAATATTGAGTTCAAATTTGTTTCTTTGACACCATTCACTCAACCTCACCAGATCTCTCTGTAATTTTTCACAATCATCTCTTGTAGAAATTTGTTTGTATAATTTAGTATCATCAGCAAACATTAGGCACGAAGAATATTGGAACTCTTTAGGTAAATCGTTTATCATAATTAAAAATAGCAAAGGCCCTAAATTGGATCCTTGTGGTACTCCAGAATATACAGAATATTGTTTAGATTTACAATTATTATATGTTACATATTGGATTCTGTTACTTAAATAGTCGGATTAATTCATTTGAAATACCAAATCCTTTAATCTTTTTAAGAAGTATTTCGTGATTAATCAAATCAAAGGCTCGCTTAAAATCTGTATACACTACATCAATTTGAGACCTTACGGTAAGAGCTTCACTAATTGCTTGACTTACATTCAACAAATTTGTTACTGTTGATCTATTATGTCTAAAACCATATTGGGAATCAGAGAGATATCGTGAGATGTGATTAAACACGTGTTTACAGATTACTGATTCGAATATTTTAGCTGGAGAAGAAATCAAACTTATCGGCCTATGGTCTTGTATTAATTTTACAGGATTAATTTTTGGAACTGGACATATTGCTGATATTTTAAATTTTGCAGGAAAATAACACTGAGTGACAGGCAGATTAAATATGTAGGTCAATGGCTTAACAATAAATTCCTTACAACCTTTAAAAATGTAAGATGGTATACCATCATTACTAATTGACCTTTTACCTTTGATTTTGTCAATAGCTTCGATTACTTCTGTTTCAGTGATCCTATCCAATGACATTGTATCTACAATCGGAGAAACATTATTCAGAAAAATATCTGATAGTTTAATATTAGGTAGTTCAGAACTATATACTGATTGAAAATGCTTAGCAAAAGCTTCGTATTTCAATTTATTGTCAACAATTTTTTCTTTGTTATATTGAAGTACAAATTGATTTATGTTTGAAGATTTTTCTTATTAATATAGTTCCAAAATTTCCTAGGTTCCTTTACAATTTGCTCTTCTATTGCGTTGTTATAATCACGAAAAGCTATTTCAATACTATTTTTACTTGTGTCCTTAGTGCAACAAATTGCATGTAATCTGAGTGAAGTCTTGATTTTTTAAATTTCTTTCTATAACGTTCTTTCTTTGTTAACATTTTTATTATTTCAGGAGTAAACCAGGTTGGATATGAACGTTTCCTCTTGATATTTTTAGGTGTACATTCATTTAAAACTCCATATAATTCAGAATAGAAAAACTCGACACAATTATCAATATCCTTAATCTCATATAAGGAATCCCATTTCTTACATCTCAATAACTGATAAAGTTTCAAGAAATCACACTTACAAAAGTTGTAGACTACGTCTTCCATTTCATTTCGTGTCTTACAGGTTTTATAAAACGGAATACTAATATTCAAACATGGGTGATGACGATCTGGTTGAACAAAATGAACATCAGATTCAAGAACTTCAACGTGTAATACATTAGTAAATACAACATCTAAAATTCCATTGTTTAGATTTCTTACTTTATTGATTTGTGAGAAATTTAAAAAATTTACTTTATGTAAGACATTGTTCTTCAAATTAGGCAAATTTAAAAAATAGTTACCATCCAAATAATCTTTTAAAAGCGCCAAATTCAAATCTCCTATAATAAAAACATTTTGAGATAATGTTAGTTCATTAAATCTTTCAATATTTCGAAAAAAATTTAAATATAATTCTTCTGAACTATGTGGCGGGAAATAAACTACACAAATATATATACATGTTAAATCTGATAACTGAATTTTAACCCACAAATCCTCATTATCTGGCAATTCAAATCTTGTTATTCTTTCAGAGATATAATTATTGTGAACAGCTAAGAGAACACCACCTCCATCTTTCATATTACTACGCTCTAGGTTACGATCTTTTCTGTAGACCAAATATTTATCGTCAAACAACTCATTATTAAATATTATAGGAAGTTAACGCTATCTCTTATAAGCTGTTTAGGCACTTTTGAATATGTTTGTGTAAGATAGAAACAGTCTAAATGTCTATGCCTACCTCTTGTAAAGTAATTTCTAACAGTATCTTGATTCTCTAAAATGTAATCGTCAAACACAACTATAGAGTATTTTTCACATTCATCAATAGGTACAATAGAATCATTACCGCTTAAGAACGTTGCTATTTGCTTCTTAAACTTTAATTCTGCTTTTTCAAATCGATCTTTTAATTGCTCATACTTTGGCTGATTCATGCTTTTAGAATATATATAGAAGTAATTATTGTTTAACCAACCTGGCTGTAATAAAAAATTAAATAACAAAAAAGTTTTACCATACCCAGATGGACCCACTATAAGACATCGAATATCATCAGGTATAAGTTCTCCATTTCTTTTCTTAACTGTTGTTTCTTTTATCATCTCTTTTACATCCCAATTAATAGTTTTCTTACTCATTTATTATAGAGAAAATCGCTTCTTTTATGATCTTATATCTTCAAGTTATTCTTTAATCTTATGCAACGTATCTTTTATATATTCTTCATCCATTTCGCCATTTAATGTTATTATCATCTCTACCTGTTCTTTAAATGAATTAATACAAGTGACAATGGTTTTATATTCATCTTTTCTTTTGCTTATGTTTAACTTAGAAGACAAACCTGTTATTATAGCACTTCCAGTTGCAAGAGACGTTGTTAATATTGAGTAAATTGTTACAGGTATAAAAATATTAATAAACCTAGTTGTTGCAGAAAGTATAACCGATAACGTGATCAAAGTGTAGTATGCATATCTAACAATTCGTAGTTTTCTCTTTTTCTTCTTTAAACTGTATTATAATTTTTGAATGATATCTTCTATTAACTTGATTACTTTCTTTCTTGGAATATCTCTAGGTAAATCAAACTCATTCATTTATTATATATGGTATTTAAGTTAACGAGTGATACTTCTGTTTTAAAGAAGAAACTCCATTACGAATTAGACAACAGTAGCAACTATTTAAGTATAGGACTAGTTGGGTTTTACAGTACATATCTAACTCCAAACATAACAACAGAAAAAAACAGTTTCTCGTATGGTGATAGACAAGTTTTTATACCAGAAGGGCAATATAATTTAAAATCACTTAATGAGTATTTAAAATCTCAATCCATCAACATAACATTATCAGAAGATCATTTAAGAAACAGAGTTAAAATAGAAACTGATAGTAATGATGTTACAATTGGGGCTATAGGTACTGTCCTCGGGTTTATTGTTCTTGAAGTTTTAGAAAAAACAAAACACATATTGGAAGTAAGTTGCCAAAGTTTCATCCGTTTGATACTATAAATGTTCACTGTAATATAGCAGATGGCATGTTTGTTAAAGATACAGAATACACACATAGAGAAACAGGAATTATAGCATCATTTAAAACAGATGCCGAGTTTAAACATAGTATTATTTATGAGCCTACTTATCCATTATTTTTCCCTATATCTAAAGACAAAGTTGATAATTTTGTGATAAGGATAACAGATGAGAATGATTCCTTAATTGATTTTGGTGGAGCTACAACAACTGTACTTTTACAAACTAAGATTTTCTCTTAAATAAATAGGAAGATGTGTTCTATTAAAGGTTGTATGTTTAGTGTTCCTTACAACGAACTAAAGGATTTAAATATTGATCATGTATTAACAAAGAAACAACTTAGTGATAAATCTAAGAAAATTAAAGAAGGTAAAGGAATGGATTTAACTTTAACTACTACACAAATGAAAAAGATTAAGAAAGAGCATATGGGTGGTTTTATTTTTACAATTCCGGCCATTTTAGCAGCTTTAGGAGCAGTTGGTTCATTAGCAGGCGGTGCAGCAGCGATTGCTAAAACTGTACTTGATGCTAAGAAGAATAAACAAGAACTTGAAGAACAAAAAAGGCACAATATGGTTATGGAAGAAAAACAAGGAGCAGGTAAACCAAAGAAGTCAAAAAACTAAAACCATTGACCAACTTCGATATAGAGAGGTCGGTTAAAGAATTAAAGATAAAACGATTTAGAGGTGTATTTATGAGTGATGAACTTCCACAAAAACCCTATATAAATGAGTGTGGTGTAGTTAACCTCGATAAATCAGAAAACATTGGTACTCATTGGATATGCTATTGGAAAGATAACAACATAAAGTACGTGTTCGATTTTTATGGTGGTGTTCCTCCTAAGCAGCTAGTACAATATCTTGGTACCGAAAACTTATTTTACAATGACGAACGAATACAACACTTTAATTCAGTTATATGTGGTCATCTTTGTGTTAAGGTTTTAAATCTTCTAAATCAAGCGTATTCTTTTAGTGATGTTATGTATATGATTAAAAATGATTAAATATTATTAAGTTTAAGTACTTTTATGGTTTATATTCATAAAAGTTTTGTTTCAAGGTAAATATGGAAGCTATACACAATAGATTTTTAGATTATTTTGAGAAGCATGAGGATGAACTAGATGCGCTAGTTAGATTTAATTTTAATTGGTATTTTCGAGATGTTAGTAAGATAGACTTAAAAGATAAAAACAACGCATACACAGTTGTCCAGTTATGGAAAATGTTAATACCTAAATTTTTGTACACGGAAGAAGAGTTGGTAAAGTTATATCCAATAACTACCTTAAAGGATATGTTATCAAATTATAGCACCGCACCATTAAAATGCAGTAATTGTGGTAGTAAGTCATTAACAAAAGGTAGGAGTACATATATTTGTGATAATTGTTCTGTAGCGAATGGTTTTGTTTACAGTACTTGTGAAGGAATGAGAGCTGCTTGCGTAAGAAAACCATGGTATGATACTATAAAAAGATTTAAGTTACAGTTATCTCGTTTGCAAGCTTTACAGGATAGAATTATTCCTGAAGAGGTGTTCAAGGTGTTAAATTATGAATTTAGAGATATATCTAAAGATTTAATATCAACAAAAGATGTTTTAGAAGTACTAAAGAAAAACAAATACACAAAATATTATGATGATGTTCATTTAATACACTATCACCTTACCGATCAAAAACCATTAAACTTACGACATATGGAAGAAACACTTATAAACGACTTCGAAAACTTATACGAAACCTTTAAAGAACTGTATCCGAAAAGGGTATTGTTTATTAACTTAAAATGTGTATTGTACCATCTGTTGAAAAAGCACGATGTTCATGTTGATATTGATTTTAAACACTCATCTAAACAAATAGAGATGTTAAAGAAATGTTTTGAAAAATTAGGATGGACATTTTCTGTATAATAAATGAGTATGGATATATTTGGTAATGTTAAAGATAGAAAAGATAATGTTGATATTAGTGAAGAAAAATTAAAATTGTTGGAGAACTTAAATGATGTTGTTAGCGTAAGTCAACTTAGATCAATAGAAGCACAATTAGAGAACGATAGAAAACGATTTGAAGATGCATTAGAAACGTTACAAGACACATACATAAAGAAAGAAGATTTTCAAAAGATTAGGATGGATACTACTAAATTGATTATGCAGAAAGAAACTATACCTTTATTATATCGATTGAGAATTAAGAATGCTAAGGAGCCAATCTTTAAAATATTTAATCTCACTAATGGTTACACATTTTTCTATAATGTGAAAACAATGCACATGGAATTAAGTTTGGATAAATACTTTTTAGACATATATTTAGGTGATACTTTGATTGAAAATATACCTTTTGGTTTTAAGAAGAATGATATAATAACGATTAAACCAAATAAAAATTCAGCTATGGAAGAAGGTCAATTTTTGTTTGCTATAATGTACATAGAAAGAGAGCTTTCCTAAGGACGTTTACTATATAATAAATATGGATACTTTTGGTAATGTTAAAAGTATAATAGAAGAATCTAGAAAAGTTTTTACATCCTGGGTTGATTTTAAGAATAAAAGATTGGTTAATGTATCTAATGCTATTGATAAACAAGATGTTGTAACATTAGAACATCTTGAATCAGTGAAAGAAGAGTTTAATTTACTTACAAGAAAAGAAATTGTTGAAGTTCCATGTCGATTGGCAGAAGATGATCTTCGGAAACCAGCCTTTTTGTATATAATTTAGCTGCTGCCTACAAATTTCTTTATAGAGGTAGGTTAATGGATATAGAATCGAGTCTTAATAAACATCTAATAGACTTATTTTTAAATGACGCTTTAGTTGAAAGTTTTCCATTACACTTTAATATAAATGATCAGTTAACAATTAGACCATCTAAAGATTCTGAATTGAAAGAAGGTAAATTATTATTGCTTATTATGTATATAGAAATAGAAGATGAAGGTGAAAACGAATCAAGTGATGATGATGATGATAATGTTAAAAGTATAGTATTAGGTAGTGATAAATTTTAATTTTTTGTTGATTTTCTATACAATAAATAATGATGATGTATTGTGTTAAGTGTAAGAAATTGACAGATACGGAGAAAGATACCATTAAAATTGAACAAACAAAGAATGGAAGATATCTAAAGAAAGGTATTTGTTCTGTATGCGGTGTTACTAAAACTCAATTCGTTAAAAAGCCCGATTGACTAGAAGAAGGTAAAGATGTTAGAGAAGACATTATAGAAGAAATTCACAAACCATCTAGAAAAAACTTTAACAGATTAAGTGTAGTTATAAAAGGTATCGATGATCTTTGGCAAGCTGATCTTGTTGAAATGGATAGTGGAGTACTAAAAGGTGTTTTCAAATAGAGATATTGCCAACATTGGTTAGTGAGTATAATAATAGAGTTACTAACTAACTAACTAACTCTATGGCCTATGGAACCCGGAGGTTCAGTGCCGCGTTCACAAAAGCTCTCCACTGACTTCTATCCTTAGCTAACTGGATCCAGTTTCTACTTTGTATTCCTATCTCTGCGAGATCCATCTTAATATTATCCTCCCATCTGCGCCTAGGTCTTCCTAATGGTCGTTTTCCTATGGGTCTACCAGTCAAGACTTTGAAAGCGTTTCTACTTTCTTCCATTCTAGCTACATGACCTGCCCACCTAAGCCTCCTAGACTTGACGACCCTAACAATGTTGGGTAAACCGTATAAACTATGTAGTTCCTCGTTATGAAGCTTCCGCCATTCCCCATTCTCGTTCCTCTTGGGCCCGAATATTCTTCTCAGGATCCTGTTCTCAAATACTTTCAGTCTATGTTCTTCCCTCAGAGTAAGCGACCATGTTTCGCAACCATACAGAACAACAGGCATAATTATCGTTTTATATATTTTAAGCTTCAAATTCCTCGACAGAATTCGCGACGACAAGAGATTTTGAACCGAATAGTAACACGAATTCCCTGCTTTTAGTCGACATTTAATTTCTTCGTGAATATGATTTTCGTCTGTTAATATTGATCCTAAATATTTGAAAGTATCCACTTTATCAAAAGTATTATTTAATATTTTAACGCCTCCACAATTTGCCGTATTACGGTCCCGACGCACTTCCATGTATTTAGTTTTCTCTGCATTTACTTCTAAACCCATGTCCCTGCAAGCGTTTAATAAGATCTCTGCATTTATTTCTACTGTTCTCCTATCATCCCCTATTAAATTTACATCATCAGCATATGCCATAACCTGGTGAATGCCGTTCAACTCTAGGCCCTGGTTGCTATCTTTAATTTTCCTTATGGCGTATTCCAGCACAAAGTTAAATAATAATGGCGACAACGCATCTCCTTGTTTCAGGCCATTTTCGACGTGCAAGCTCGTGGACAAAAAATTTCCTACCCGGACTTTACTTTGGGATTCACTTAAACATATCTTAATTAATCTAATTAGCTTTCTCGGTATTCCTAGCTCTGTAAGAACGTTGTATAATGTTTCTCTCCTAACCGAGTCGTAAGCCTTTCTAAAATCAATAAATAGTTGATGTACCGGGGTATTGTATTCCCACTTCTTTTCGAGTATTTGGCGAATGGTAAATATTTGGTCGATAGTTGATCGATTTCGTCTAAATCCGCACTGATAATCTCCAATAATGGGTATAATAATAGAGTACATAGAACAATTGGTTTAAAACCTATAGAAGTTAATAAGAAGAACGAGCGAACAATATTGGAGAAAGTGTATCAAAAAGAATATAAGTGTGTTAAACCCAAATACAAATTAGGTGATTATGTTCGTATAAGTAAATCGAAAGGGTTATTTGAGAAAGGATATACAACTAATTGGTCAACAGAAGTATTTGTTATTAGTGAAGTTTTTCCATCTAATCCGCCTACATATAGAATTAAAGATTTAGAAGAAGAGGATGTACAAGGTAGATTTTACGAACCAGAACTATTAAAGACGAAACATAAAGATGAATACTTGGTGGAAAAGGTGTTAAGAAAGAAAGGTGATAAAGTATACGTTAAATGGTTAGGATTTGATGATTCACATAATAGTTGGATAGATAAGAGTAATGTTGTAGTGTAAATATAAATATTGTCTTTTATGGAATAATAACCATAAAAGGCTGGTTTAAGATTACATAGAACAAGCGATGGGGACGATTCTACCAACCGCTCTATGTATACAATCAAAGGTGGAGAAAGAGAAACAAATATAAAGTTAACAGGAACATAACGAAATAAAGTTAAAAATCAACATTTTCTATATAATAAATATGAGTACTATTGATAATTCTCTTAGTTTAAATTATATTTGTTATGAACAGATTAAAGACAATTATTGGTATGGTATTTTTGGTGATTTTAAACTGATTATAGATAAGAACACAGGATACTTTAATTCTACTAAGTTGTGTGATAAGAGTGGAAAATCATTTAAAGATTGGTTAAGATTAGTAAAAAGTAAGAAACTACTTGAATATTATGATAAAAAATTAGCTGGAGCAGATGTGCTCCAGCAAAAATCATCATATTACATAGAACCGAAAGGTATGAATAAAAGTAACTTATTAATTTCAGGAACATATGTTTACAAAAGTGTACTTCTAGAAATAGCTTCATGGTTGTCGTTTGATTTTTATGATAAATGTAGTAACATTATAGAAGACTACTTTATTCAGGGTTTTAAACAATACCAACACAATAACGAAGAACTACAAATAAAGGTAGAAGAGATTGAACAATCAATGGAAAAATTAAAAATAGAAAACACAAGACTTAGAGAGATAGCAGCACCGTATACAGATGATATTTCAAAAGATAATTGTCTAATCATATATAAGAAGAACAAGCCTAATGATCCTTTCCCTTATTACGCAATCAGATGTCAAAAGAGAAGTTTATATAAACCTCTTAATGAAGCAGAAGAAAAATATCCGAATCATGTAATAATATACGAAAAGTTTAGAGATCCTAACAGTATTAAGCTATTCAACCTAATGCAGCAAGAACTAGATATTCGTAAAGGTAAGGGTAATGAGTTTTGGACGCCACTATCAGAAGAAGAATTGATTAAAGAAATTGATTGTTTATATGATCGATTATTATCTGATAATTAAGATTAATATCTAATAATTAAAGTTACAGCTTTTATGATATAATAATCATAAAAGATAATTAAGGTTAATATTAGATAATTATATAATAGTCATAAAAGGTAATTAGTTAAACATTAAACAAACCATCTGTTGTAACATCGAATGCTAAATTCAATATACCACCTATATCAGGATTATTACGGTATTTTCTTATTATAACTCTCCAATTTACGTAATGTCTAAATAAATATATAAACTCTACCGAGAGGTGTTGATAAATTGAGATGTTATGCCAATGAACTCTGTCTTTGAACTCTGCAATAAATCCTTCTGTTAAATAATAGGTTTTGAAATATTGAAATTATTTCCCAATCTACTTTGTCAGCGTAATCTCTTATAAGGTTTTCTGATAATTGTTGAGTTCAAGATCAGCGCCTCCAAGAAACTTTATCTGCATGTTTTCGTATAAATGCTTCAGAGAGTTTGTTTCCATAAGATATAGCATCAAAATCAACTTTATCTATAAACTCATTAATAAATTCTTCAGATAGGTTTTGATTATACGATACTTCTTTCCAATCAACTCTATCTGCAAATTCTCTTATAAAGTCTTCTGATAAGTCTTGGCTTCCTGAAATAATCTCCCAATCAACTTTATCAGCTAATTCTCTTATAAGCTCTTCCGATAACTTTTTCCATGAACATATTTCGCTCAAATTAACTTTCTCCTGATATTTGCGTATCAAATCTTCTGTAATGTGATTATAATTATATTCCTCCTCATAATCATCATAACCTATATATAACCATTGTTCAACAGTCAGTGAATCTAACGTCTCTTCAGACAAATTCATAACATTTGCATAGAGAAGGTTTTGTATAAGAAATGAGTTGTTTTCTTTAGTGGCTTTCTTGAACAAATGATCTAACATACCTATGGACACGCTAAAATTTATTTCGTCTTCATCATTATAACCACCAATATCTAAATGTTTACATACACAATCAAATATAGGTTTGTAAGATAATATTTCCTTAGCACTAGTCATGTTTGTTTTTATTCTTAGATTTTTAAATTTATCTCATTTTTGTTGGTTTTCTATATAATAAATATGGAGAAAGAATTTGATTTATTACATGATAGACTTAAACTCATTCATCATGATCTTAAACTCTTAGCAGCACTATTAGAGAAGCAAATACTGTTAAAGGAAAAAGAATTATTAATAATGCAACAAAAAACATCTGATTTGAGTAGTGATGATGAATATAAATATGGTAGTGATGATTATGATGATGATGATGAGTAAGTTTACAAAAATTATTTAATTTTAATATGTATATATGTGACTTTGATGGGTTATTCTCATCAAAGTCGTGTTCTAATACAACGCATAATATGTAGACAATGGCAAGAGTGTACAATGTTAAGCGTTGTATTAGGATATATGGAAGTAAAAATAGTACAAAAATGAACAGAAATAATCCGGCGAAGATAAAAATTGAGTATAGTAAGATTTTCTATATAGTAAATAAGATGAGTAATTTTAGTAAATTTACTGTAATAGAGTTAAGACGACAATGTAAAGAAAAGGGAATCAAAAGATATTCCCGATTAAGAAAAGCAGAACTGATAGACCTTCTTAAACAATATGATGATGAACAAAGCAGAAGACAGATTAGAGATATATTTCCATTTAAACAAGAAATAATTAAAGAACCAAAAATCAAAGTTAAATCAGTACCAAATGATGTAAAATTTAAAGAAACGACAATGAAGCAAGATTAGAAACATGGAAATTTACAACAGATTACAAACCACAAGATCCACTTGAACAATATATTACTGCAACATCTAAGGCCATATTAAACAGATTACAAATTAGCTTAAGTAAACATAGTTCATTAAAAGCTAATCTTTATATAAGTTGTACATATAAGAAAGGTAAAGAAACTCAAAACTTCTATTTTAACACTGAAAACCAAGAAATATATCAATCAAGTAATTTAAAAGAAGAAATAACTAAAATGAAACAAAAATTAAGAACAAGAATGGATGAGTTCCAAGCTAGAGGTTCTGGCTGGGCTCTTATAAACATCGACTTTTTACAACTAGCAATCGTCAAATATACACCATATAGAGGATCAACATACATAGAATTACCTAAACAAATTAAAAATAAACAAGCAATCATAAATGTAAAGAACGAAGATGAAAAATGTTTCTTATATTCAATTTGTTCTGCACTATACCCAGTTAATAAAGATCCACAACGACCTTCCAAGTACAAGCAAGCTGTTAAATACTTAGAAGAAAAATTAAAAAATATTCATTTTCCTGTAAAACTATGCGATATTCCAAGAGCTGAAAAATTACTTAATATTTCTATAAATGTTTATGCATATGATAAAGACTATTCAATCTATATACTACATCACACACAAAACAAGCAAGAAAATAATGTCAATTTATTATATAAAAAGAACAAAATGAAGATCAAGTTAAAACACACTTTTGTTGGATTAAGGATTTAAGCAGACTAGTATGTGCACAGTTAACTAAATGGAGAGGTCGAAAATATTTATGTGACAGATGTTTGTTATACTTTTACTCTCAAAACGCTTTAAATAAACATGAGCAAGATTGTTCGTTAAATGAGCCAGTAAAAATAATAATGCCTGAAGAAGGTAAATGTGTTGAATTTAAAAACTACCAATACGCAATGAAAATGCCATTTGTGATTTATGCTGATTTTGAATGTTTGTTACATAAAGTTATGGGTTGTGAAGAATGTTATCCAGATAACGAGCCATATACGAAAAAATATCAACAACATAAGCCATCTGGATTTTGTTATTATGTAGTAAAGAGCGATGGAAGTAAAACTAATCCTGTTTTGTATAGAGGTAAGAACGCTGCTACTAAATTTATAAGACTGTTAACAAAAGAAGCCAAACACATATCGAACATATACAAACAAAATAACGAATTACCATTAACAAAAAGTCAGAGAAAAGAGTTCAATGAATCTAAATGTTGTTATTACTGTAAGCAGGAGTATACTAAAGAAAATCATAAAGTTAAGCATCACGATCATATACAGGAAAATTTGTAGCACCTCTATGTAATAACTGCAATTTAAAAGTCAAAGTACCAAAGTTTGTACCAGTGATCATACATAACTTGACAGGATATGACTCACACTTGTTTATAAAAGAGCTTGGATGTGATAAAGAAGAAATAGATCTAATACCCAATAATGAAGAAAGATACATATCATTCAGTAAAAAGGTTGGAACTATTAAATTGAAATTTGTAGATTCATTTAGATTTATGGCTTCTAGTTTAGACAAATTATCATCAAACTTGAAACCTGAGCAAATGATACATACACAACACTTTTATCCTAATCAAGAACAGTTTCAACTTGTAATAAGAAAAGGTGTTTACCCATATGATTATGTTAACAATTGGGATGGGTTTAGAGAAAGAAAATTACCGTTAAAGGAAGCATTCTTCAACAAGCTTATGAACACACATATAAGTGATGAAGATTATGAACATGCAAAGAAAGTATGGGAAACATTTGACATTAAGAATCTCGGACAATACCATGATTTATATTTGAAAACAGATGTATTATTGTTAGCAGATGTGTTTGAGAACTTTAGAGAAACATGTCTTAAAGCTTATGATCTTGATCCAGCTTGGTATATGACAGCACCAGGTTTAGCTTGGGATGCAATGTTAAAGATGACAAATATAAAATTAGAATTGTTGTGGGATTATGATATTGTATTAATGGTAGAGAAAGGTATAAGAGGTGGGATTAGTCAATGCTCAAAAAGATATGTTAAAGCAAATAATAAGTATATGAAAGATTACGATAAGAATAAAGAAGATTCTTACTTAATGTATCTACATGCCAATAACTTGTATGGGTGGGCAATGAGCCAATATCTACCGTATAAGGGATTTAGATGGTTAAGTGAAGATGAGATTGAAGAAATAGATTTCACAAATATACCTGATGATTCTGATACTGGTTATATATTAGAAGTTGATCTTGAATATCCTAAAGAATTACATGACTATCACAAAGACTACCCATTAGCTCCTCAAAATATATGTCCGCCTGGTTCAAAACAATCAAAGCTATTAACAACCCTATATGACAAAGAAAAATATGTGGTTCACTATCGAAACCTAAAACAATGTATTTCACTTGGATTAAAACTTAACAAGATACATCGAGTAATAGAGTTCAAACAATCAGATTGGTTAAAGAAATATATTGATTTAAACACACAAATGAGAACGAAAGCAACAAATGATTTTGAAAAAGACTTTTATAAGCTCATGAATAATTCAGTATTTGGGAAGACTATGGAGAATATTAGAAAGAGAGTTAATACTAAACTTGTAAGTGATGAGAAAAAATACGAGAAACTTGTAGCAAAACCGAATTATAAGAGTACTACAGTTTTTACGGAAAATTTAGTAGCAGTTCACATGAACAAGGTTAAAGTGCAATTTAACAAACCGATTTATGTTGGTATGTCAATTCTAGATTTCTCAAAATATTTAATGTACGATTTCCATTATAATGTGATGAAACCAAAATATCAAGACAAAATAGAAGTATGTTATACAGATACCGATAGTTATATATACCATATCCAAACAGAAGATGTGTACGAGGACATGAAAAATTATATTGATTACTTCGACACGAGTGATTACCCTAAAGATAACAGATATAAGATACCACAGGTTAATAAGAAAATACTTGGTAAGATGAAAGATGAACTTAAAGGAACAATCATAGAAGAATTTGTTGGTTTAAGATCAAAAATGTATTCAATCAGATTCGAAAAAGATAAATGTTGTAAGAAAGCAAAAGGAGTTAAGAAAAATGTTGTAAGTAAAGAACTATCATTTAACGATTATAAAGACTGCTTGTTCAACCAAAAAGAATATTATAAGAAGATGAATTTGATTAGAAGTTATAAGCACCATTTGTATAGTATAGAAGTAAATAAGTTAGCTTTAAGTTGTGTGGATGATAAGAGATGTGTTTTAAAGGATGGGATAAATACTCTACCATGGGGGCATTATAAGTTAGTTTTAGGTTTAGATATAAGTACAACTTCATGGATATAACTATAAAATTTTCAGAGGGATAATATAAAAATGAAATTTAAATATAAAAATTATTATATTTTACAAACATGAATAAGACACTTTGTGAACCATGTAACAAATACTTACTAGATATAGAAAAGCATAACAATACTAAAACACATAAAGAAAATAGAAAAACTAAAATTTGTAAGAAATGTAAGAAAGAAAAATATAAAGCCCAGTTTAGATATATAGAAAAAGATTCTCTTTGTCGTGAATGCCTGTACGAAACATTATCACCCTTAACATGTTTAATGTGTCAAAAAGAATTTAAAATAAACCCAAGACATCCAAATGCCAAAAAATGTATAGAATGTAGAAAAAATAAACCGAACTTTAAATATACTATACTTAAAGGTACTCATTTAGAAGGGCTACAAGATGTTTTTGATTATGTAATTATTAATGGAGAAATTTATGCTGTTTTATCATCTAAAGAAGAAGAAGAAAAAGCTGTATTAAAACTACCATCTAGATACGAAAAGCATTATGAACATCTTAAAAGAAATATTAAAAACGGAAAATTACATATATACCAGAATGAATATAATCAAATTTGTTATAGAATTATATTTATTAACTCCAAGTCTGTATGCGGTAATGAGGATTGTTTAAATTGTAAATGTATTTTCTAATCATTTAAACTTTATGGTTATAACATCATAAAGTCCTATGCTCAAAGCACCTTACTCAATCTCACTTTAACATTGTAGTTATGGGAATACTTTGCGCTCTGTAACTTTGAATAATTAGTTGGTTCCTTCTGTGTTAAAGTGTAATGGTTAGTGGTGGGTTCATAATGTTTTGGTAGTTAGGGGGTGGAGGGGAAATGCGCTCGTAGTGAGCATAACATTCTACTTGAACAAAAACTCAAATAGGAAATACCATGGAGCAAATCGAATGGTGATGTCGCGGACAGCTCTTCAAGGGCGGCCGGGGCTCAACTTTAAAATTTTAAATAGAAACATGCAGCGAGTTGCACCTTGTTCGATACATCTTTAAAAACTAAAAAGTGATGTGGCTAAAGATTTTTCATATCAGTCACCATATTCAAAATTGCCGCCAAGACATGATGCCTGCATGAGATAAAACGTGCAGTACCACTAATATGAAAACGGTTGGAGATAAATGAACAAGATGAAACTCGTATAGGAAATCACAGAGGATATTTATCATTCCACGCCACGAGAATAATCCAACGGAGAAAAGGATTATTAAAGTATACACTAAGTGACATGATGCTAAAGAGGAAATCTAATTCTTAGAAAATTATCTTTCCGATCTCATTCCGTAAGTGGGTGAAGCGGAAATGAATGGTAAAATCTCAAATGAAAACCCCACTTTTACTTGCAATAGGCACGGTTTGTCTGAAACACTTGGGTGTACAAGTGACTGTTACTGTAATGAACCAATATTGTGCAGACTACTTTTGAGCAAGAGCAACGTTTGTACACGCTGTTCTAAAATTGCACGGTTCGACAAATTGGTTTCGCATTTCAGTTTATTCATTTTTGCACAAATCATTGCCTGCAATCAAAATGAAAGGTACCATTTAACAAGAATTTTACCTACTTTTTTTTCCATTACAGACATCTATCTGTTATAAAAGCACATTTCAGATAATTTTGTTGTGTAGATACAATTTGCAAAAACTAAGGTTCTCATTTGCAATTTCACCATTTCTTCCCGTTCACTTCACCCACTAACGGAGAGGACGTTGGAACGATGATTTTCTAGGAACTAGATATCCTCTTTTGCATTATGGCACTTTTACTATAATCACCTTCTCTGTTGCAACATTTTCGAGCCCTGGATTGATAAATACCCTCTGTGATTTTCTATAGGAGTTTTATTATGTTTATCCGTTATTATCTCCAACCATTTTCATATTAGTGGCACTGGACCTTTTTCTGACACAGGCACCATGTCTTGGCGGCTATTTGAAAACGGTAACCAATATGAACAACCTTTTTGCCACAACGCTGTTTAGTGTATGCAAATCCATCGAACGAGGTATCACCTGACCCATATTTTCGTTTAAAATTTCTAAGTTGGGCCTGCGCCCCCATGAAAAGCTTCCCTGCGGGAAACCGCGATAACACCATTCGATTTGTCCCATTGCTTTCCTATTTGAGTTTTTGTTTGGTTCATTTATATTCTACCGTTTTCATATTGGCGGCCATTTTGGATACGGTGACGGACATGAAAAATCTTTTGCCATATCGCTTTTTAGTTTCTAAAGATCTATCGAACGAGGTGTCACTCGTTCCATGTTTCCATTTAAAGATTTGAAGTTGGGCCCCGGCCACCCTTGAAGAGCGACCCTGGGGGGACAGCGCGATATCAGCATTCGATTTGTCCCATGGCATTTCCTATTTGAGTTTTTGTTCAGTTCATTTATGTTCAACCGTTTTCGATATATTTTCGTGGAAATATTAAAATCGGCCTCCCTGTATATGTATTCTGAGGTGGACAAAAAATCTAAAACGTTTGCAAAAGTGTGGAAATTATACCTACAATGGTGTGGGTCCTCCTTTTGCGTCCAAAACAGCTTGGGTACGACGTGGAATGGACGTATACAGCTCCTGAATCATGGTGTGTGGAATTGTGTACCATTGTTCCTCCAAAACATGCTCCAATTCCTTAAGGTATGCTGGTGGAGGGTAATGATACCGAACACTCCTTTCTAACTCAGACCACAATGGCTCAATGGTGTTAAGATCTGGTAATTGTGGGACCCAGGGAAGGTGTCATACCTCCTGGTCATGCTCCTCAAACCATGATTTCACCGTTTTTGTAATGTGACAGAGTGCCAAATCATCTTGGTAGATGCCATCACCATCAGGGAACAATATTTGGGCCATGGGTAGAACCTGGTCCCCCAAAATGGCCTCATATGCCTTAGCATTCATCATTCCATGCAGGGCTATGATTGGACTTGCAGAAAACCACGATATCACTGCCCATACTGTAACAGAACCATCCCCATGCTTTAGAGTTGGGAGGAGACAGTCTGTATCATACGCGTGCGACGGTGTTCTCCATATGTAAACACGACCGGTTGTTAGAAACAAGGTGAAGGTCGATTCTTCAGACCACATTACGTGTTTCCACTGTTCATGACTCCAAGATTTGTGGTCCTTGCATCACTGGACACGCCTTTTCGCATTTACTGCTGTGACTAAGGGTTTGGCAATAGCGCCCTGTCATGCATTTTCAATTTATGAAGTTCCCGTCGCACGGTTTTCAATGAAAACGGGTTCTGTAGACCGGTTTTCAGTTTAGACGTAATTTTCATTGCAGTGGTCTTTTTCTTTAGTTGCTACAATCCGTTTTAACGCCCCCGGTGCCTATATGACAGGATTGTCTTTCGACCACTGTTATGCTTTGCAGACGTAGTTTGCCCATGAATTGCGTATGCCCTCGTGACATTGGATACAGTGCCTTTCAATATCCCCACAATGTTCACCACTGTTGTCACTGAAGCTCCAACCAGACGGGCACCATCAATCATGCCTCTTTGGAAATCTATCAGGTCACCCATTTTTCCTCACCACTTTCACGCCACGACACTCAGAGGTGAACTGGTTACTGCTGACGGTAGAGGAAGGTCCACATGGCACATTAGAAACAAAAAAGAGATCGGCAAAGGCAACACGTGTTGTACAGTGGAGGGCCAAACTTACGTGTCCTGAAGATTTTTTGTCCAGTCCCTGTATATCGGCTGTCAAAAAATTCATGCCACAAACTTCGGACGTTATACCTCACATCACATGAAACAAAAATTCATATGGCCCTGTAGTCAAAAGTACATAGATTCGGGGCTATACCCTTCGAAAAACGTGAAAGAAATGAACATTAAAAGTCCATAGCTCCATTATTAAGGGACCAATTCAAGTCCAGTCGAAATCACTTAGGAACAAGTAAGTATCCTGCCCAAAATATATATTCCACGATATTTGAGCAACAAATTATAATTTCAGGTAAGAGGAAACAATTGTAAATACTAATTACGCATAAATGACAATATTCATGTGGATGCCTCTCGAAATTTCATTTTTTTATAAAGTAATGTAAAATGACGAATATCATTTTTGTTTTTCGTGTAGCAACCAATAGTATTTTCTGCAGTTCTGCGACAACACAAAACATAGTTCAACTTCAAAGATACTCAAACTCCTCAATTCAATTTCATGCGTCTTTACCGCAGAATTGTCCATAGTTAGTTCATAAGGGACGATTTGTCCCGACTAGAATTGGTACTATATTATTGGAGATATGATTAATTATAGTTAATATTTTCAAGTATTGCGGCGCCTATAACTTTGACAGGATGCACTTTCCGCTCTATGTTCATTACACATTTTGTGCTTATATTGAGGTTCCCTACGTGATGGTTTCTACGGGATCGCCATTATTTCAGCACTCGGTATATATATGGTATACATATGGGTTAATTAACTAATGTAACAAACATTGTGAGGTTATTTCATACACCGAGATAAGTAAGAAAAATATTGTATCCGAATTTGCCCGAAAACGCTTCATTACGGAGATGTAAGTAATTGACTGAATTAGTGAAATTGATAGTAGAGTGAAAAACAGGTATTTGTTAACTATCGGAAAGTGTAAAAATTTGGTCAAGAAATAAGAAGACCCTACAGATTGCTTTTATAATATGTTAATTAGTGATCAGCGCAGGAGTCATGAATGCAAGATCAAGACCAAGACCAGGAATCCCGGTGCAAGACCACGACCAAGATCCTAATCCTTAACTACAACTTTGACCTTCGAGCTGGTCAGATATGTCGGTTCGTCCTGAAAAAGTATAAAAAGAGGGATTTGTTTTTCACCCTTTAGTTCCTTCAGGCAGTCTGCTGATGAAAAGTATCAACCGCCCAGCAGGAACTGAATTCGAAATTAAAAATCTTTCTAATTCAATACTGTAGAGACATACATACTCCTCCTTAGCTTCGAAACAAGTGCATTGATTCTTTTAATTAACATCTTGGATTGCACGATTGTGTTCTAAAATATGAGTGACAATGATATAACAGATATGTCAATAAGTGTCAGTAGTAGATTATCACCACCCGACGCTAGTAGGAATAACCACAGGTATTCTGCCATTATTGGCAGGTCACTTGTTGCAACTGAGAAACTTTGAAGTACAGTGGTGCACAATTTGTCTGTTCGTCTTGTCGTAGCAATATTTTGTTTTCAATTTTTTCCTTCAACTAGTATCCTTCGCCCTCTCCTTCTCTTTCCTTCCATCATACCCTCTAGCACGTTCTTCAAAATACAGTTCCTCCCCAACCAATGTTCCAACCAGTTCATATCCCTCCTCTTAAATACATCTAAAATTCCTCTTTTCTCCCCAACTCCTACTATTTCTAATAATTTCTCATTTGCTTTCCGTTCACAGCAGCAAATTCTCTCATTTCTTATCCAAGCCCTCGTTTCAAAAGCCTCCATTTTATTCCGTCGCTTTTGCGTAATGTCCATGTTTCTGCCCCATAGAGTACATATTGGAAACAGTAAAACAAAATCTTAATATTTAACTAGAAGTTTGTTCAATACAAAGATCAGGTAATCGTGGTTGAAAAGAAAAAACCTGACACCTTTAGAGTATAAAAATAATTTTACAATGCATTGTATTTCAGTGATCTGAGCAGTCTTGATTTTCTTTCAAGCGTCTCAGGGGTAGTAGCCTTCGCAGCTTCAAAACCAGTGGATTATTGAAAAAGTTAAAAAATGTAAAAAGATTAAGAAACGAAGCGATTTATCTTATTACTAGTGAAGAATGGTACCCCTAATTTTGGCGCAGGCAATTTATAACACCCTACCATATTTCATTAAGTACACATTGTCGGTACATCAAAAGTGGCTTATTGTTAACACGCTACATAATACTCTACAGGGGGGTAAATATTGCCTAGGCAATTTATACCTCCCTATCATATTTCATTAAATACACATTGTCGGTACATCGAAGGTAGCTTATTGTTGACAAACTTCATAATACTCTACAGGGGGTAAGTATTGCCTAGGCAATTTATACCTCCCTACCATATTTCATTAAATACACATTATCGTTATATCAAAGGATGCTTATTGTTAACACACTACATAATAGTCTGCAGGGGGGGTAATTATTGCCTAAGCAATTTATACCTCCCTACCATATTTCATTAAATACACATTGTCGGTACATCAACGGATGCTTATTGTTAACACACTACATAATACTCTACAGGGGTAATAATTGCCTAGGCAATTTATACCTCCCTACCATATTTCATTACATACACATTGTCGGTACATCAAAGAATACTAATTATTAACACACTACATAATACTCTACAGGGGGGTATTTATTGCCTAGGCAATTTATACCTCCCTACCATATTTCATTAAATACTAGTTTTCGGTACATCAAAGGATGCTTATTGTTAACACACTTCATAATACTCTACAGGGGGGTAATTATTGCCTAGGCAATTTATACCTCCCTGCCATATTTCATTAAATACACATTGTTGGTACATCAAAGATTGCTTATTGTTAACACACTACATACTACTCTACAGCTGGGTAATTATTACCTAGGCAATTTATACCTCCCTACCATATTTCATTACATACACATTGTCGGTACATCAAAGAATACTTATTGTTAACACACTACATAATACTATACAGGGGGGTATAATCATTGCCTAGGCAATTTATACCTCCCCACCATATTTCATTAAATAATCACTGTCGGTACATCAAAGGATGCTTATTGTTAACACACTACATAATACTTTACAGGGGGTAACTATTGCCTAGGCAATTTATACCTCCCTACAATATTTCATTAAATACTATTAATACTTGTCGATACATCAAAGGTGGCTTATTTTTAACACACTACATAATACTCTACAGGGGGGTAATTATTGCCTAGGCAATGTATACCTCCCTACCATATTTCATTAAATACACATTGTCGGTACATCAAAGGTAGCTTATTGCTAACACGCTAGATGATACTCAATAGGGGGTAATTATTGCCTAGGCAATTTATACCTCCCTACCATATTTCATTAAATACTAGTTGTTGGCACATCAAAGGTAGCTTAATAATAACTCACTGCATAATACTCAACAGGGGGGTAATTATTGCCTAGGCAATTTATACCTTCCTCCCATATTTCATTAAGTACTAGTTGTCGGTACATCAAAGGTAGCTTAATAATAACACACTGCATAATAATCAACAGCGGGGTAATTATTGCCTAGGCAATTTATACCTCCCTCCCATATTTCATTAAATACTAGTCGTTGGCACATCAAAGGTAGTTTAATAATAACACACTGCATAATACTCAACAGGGGGTAATTATTGCCTTTGCAATTTATACCTCCCTCCCATATTTCATTAAGTACTAGTTTTTGGCACATCAAAGGTAGCTTAATAATAACACACTGCATTTGGCACATCAAAGGTAGCTTAATAATAACACACTGCATAATACTTAATAGGGGCGTAATTATTGCCTAGACAATTTATACCTCCCTCCCATATCTCATTAAAAACAAGTATTCCGTAAGTCAATCTTGGCTTAACGTTAACTGAAACACAACACTCTTCATTGGAGTAATTATTGACAAGGGCGCCCATCCGAGGTGGCAAGGTGGGGTTCTCACCCCACTAAGAGGAAATTGTATTTGGAAATATTGAATACCAGAATTTTTACTTTACTTATAGCGGGCTTTGAAACTATAGATGAAATGTCCTTTATACTTGCCCCCCCCCCCTCCTTCGAAAGCATAACATGGGCGCCCTTGATTATTGAATAAACAATTCTCCCTTTCCAAGATTTCAATAAATACATATTGACGGTTCATTAAAAATTTTCTTAATTTTTACATTTGTGGTGGAGAAAAGGCAGACCAATATCGAGATCCGAGTGGTTTTCGTTCTTTTCTTGGTCACGCACATCCAATTTTGATATTTGTATTGAACTGGTCCTTTGGTCTTGATCTTGCACACCCAGTCTTCGTTTTGGTGTTGGTCTTGCTTTCAGGAGTCTTGCGAGTCTTGCTTTGAGAAGTTTTATGCTTTGCATAAGGAAGTTTTCTCAGAACGTAAGGAATAATAATTTCTACAATGCGCCAAAACGACGAAAATATATGTTTCAAAATGTAATATAGTTTACCTTCGTGTATGTATGGTGATAGTATACAACAGGGGAATGACTTTTATTTTTTATGGGTACCATTCTTCACTAGTAATAAGTTAAATTGCTTCGTTTCTTAATCTTTTTACATTTTTTAACTTTTTCAATGATCCACTGGTTTTGAAGCTGGGAAGGCTACTGCCCCTGAGAGGCGTGAAAGAAAATCAAGACTGCTCAGATCACTGAAACACAATGAATTGTAAAATTATGTTTATACTCTAAGGGCGTCAGGTTTTTTTTCTTTTCAACCACAATAACCTCATCTTTGTATTGAACAAAATTCTAATTAAATATTAAGATTTTGTTTTACTGTTTCCAATATGTACTCTATGGGACAGAAACATGGACATTACGCAAAAGCGATGGAATAAATTGGAGGCTTTCGAAACGAGGGTTTGGATAAGAAAGGAGAGAATTTGCTACTGTGAACGGAAAACAAATGAGAAAGTATTAGAAACAGTAGACAAAAGAAGAATCTTAGATTATTTAAGAGGAGGGATAGGAGCTGGTTGGGACATTGGTTGGGGAGGAACTGTATTTTGAAGAACGTGCTAGAGGGTATGATGGAAGGAAAGAGAGGGAGAGGGCGAAGGATACTAGTTGAAGGAAAGAATTTAAAACAAAATATTGCTACGACAAGACGAACAGACAAATTGTGCACCACCGTGCCTCGAAGTTTCTCAGTTGCAACAAGTGACCTGCCAATAATGGCAGAATACCTATAGTTATTCCTACTATCGTCCGGTGGTGATAATCTACTACTATCACTTATTGACATATCTGTTAAGTCATTGTCACTCATATTTTAGAACACAATCTTGCAATCCAAAATGTTAATTAAAAAATCAATGCTCTTGTTTCGAAGCTAAGGAGGAGTATGTATGTCTCTTCAGTATTGAATGAGAAAGATTTTCAATTTTGAATTCAGTTCCTGCTGGGCGGTTGATACTTTTCATCAGCAGACTGCCTGAAGGAACTAAAGGGTGAAAAACAAATTCTTCTTTTTATACTTTTTGCAGGACGAACCGACATATCTTACCAGCTCGAAGGTCAAAGGTTTAGTTAAGGATTAGGATTTAGAATTCTGGGCTTTCCGCATCTATGGCCATTTAGCCCGTCACGTAAGAGGGATGAAGTCCCTCGGCAATCATACTATTCGTAGAACGCCAAGGAAGAAAGGATTGGGGAAGGAAGTAAGCGGTCTGGGACCTATACGTTAGGTATCCAGGAAACCCAGGAAAATCTTATTCACAATGAGAAAACTTTTTACACCTTTTCGACCAAGTGCCCCCACCGGGATTTCCCAATAAGTAATTCTCATTGTTTTAAAACGCAGGAATGCATCGTAATCCATCACCAATGACACATTTCTTTGTGTGCAACAAGCTTTCATTAGTATGACACCTCTGTGGCTTGAAAATGAGTAATAACTACAGAAAACGCAAACAACCGATTCAGAAAAGTCAAACTATAGATATATGCTACAGAAGCAGATCGACTCACACGGTTTGAGTAAACTACTGAGAACACATTCACTCCAGCGGTATTTTTACTGAAGGCAAGAAATTCAACTGAAAGATGTAATGGTGTTTCCTCCTTCCGTTTTAAATTCTATAAAGAGAAATTCAAGTATAACCAATATTTGTGCAAGGCTCTTGGGCAAGGGTCTTGTTCTTGGTCTTCGAGGTATGATCTTGGTCTTGGTCTTGCATCGGGATTCCTGGTCTTGGTCTTGATCTTGCATGCAAGACTCTTGCACAAACTGCAAGACCAAGACTCATGCGCTGATCACTAGTTAACATATTATAAAAGCAATCTGTAGGGTGTTCTTATTTCTTGAGAAATATTTACCCTTTCCGATAGTTAACAAATACTTGTTTTTCACTCTACTATCAATTTCACTAATTCAGTCAATTACTTACATCTCCGTAATGAAGCGTTTTCGGGCAAATTCGGATACAATATTTTTTTTTTACTTATCTTGATGTATGAAATAATCTCACAATGTTTGTTACAGTAGTTAGTTATACCATATGTATACCATATATCGGGTGTTGCAAAATAAGTGTTACAACTCTTGGGAGGTGACTCCTGCCACTGAGACAAGAAAAAAAGTTCTCTTGAACTTTCGGCTATCGGACATAGTTTCAGATCTACAAGGTGCCGAAAGCGTGGGAAAATGACATTCGGAGGCCAATAGTTCGGAAACTATCCAACGTAAAAAGGGCGGGTAAAAAATTCACTGAAGAAGTTATACCTGCTGTATTGAATTTTGCATGTTTCACAATCCTACCATGCACGCGCAAGGGATTCCCCAAAGGAACGTAGGGAGTACCGGATAATTTGCCAAATGAAAATTGGTCTAAATGGATATGAATTGATAAGGTTTCTACCAGGTAACAATAATTCGTTTGTATTAAGTCGATATTTGGAACAAATACAAAATGGCGGACACCTTCATGCCCGTTGTGTGTGGTTGCATAATCACCAGGTACGGATGCTGGGCAACAGTGAAGTTCTGAGTCAGTGTAGCGAATTTATACTCAAATCAGGGGCGTCATTTCAGGCTTCGCTTGAGGGGGGCAAGAGCACCACCGACATAAGACTTTCACGTTTTGTACTAGTATATTAGTAGACAATCGATTAAAGTATATGTATGCCGCAAACTTTTGGGGGGACAATTGCCCCTTCCTGCCCTCCCTACATGACGCCCTGACTCAAATGCTCTAGAAAGACATCTGGAGTATCGGCAGAGCACAACAGATGAAGCAGGATGATTCGCATGGGTGGAATTACGTAACGAAAAATGCCCAGAAATGCCCTCATACTCAGTAAACGTGAGTTCAAAGCGTCGGAAATGTAAGGATTAGCGTCAAGAACATGAAAGCCAATTCACCAATAATATTCTCCCAAACCGACGCAATTTGATGTGCACGGTTGCATACCAATAAGGATGCAACAACTGAGGCCAAGTTGAAATTGTGGAAGAGGACTTACTAAGAAACTGGGTAAACTAAATGAATTTCTCTAGTGGGATCGCATGATCGATATTGAAATGTGGCCAATGTGTGTGTTGATATCGGCATGTAGCTAATGGACAAATGTCAACATGTCCCACTACTGCTGGGACACCGTCCCACGTGGGAAAAATAGGAAAATAACTACTCGGGTTTTGAATCTGAGGCCGTAGACTCCCAGTAGAATTGGAAACTGTGACCACGCGAGCGCTCTTGCCCTGAGGCTCGAGAGAGCCTCACTTGCTCTGTACTCATTTCTCTAAGGAGTACCCACTTTGTTTGGCAAATGCTCTTGTACAGCCTCCCGACATGCTTGTGTGTTTCATTTTGTTACTCCTGCTGCACAGTTGTAAACAATCAGAGCTTTAAGACGTTTCTTCCTATTTCTCATGTCGTTTTATTTTCCTTATGTATGGTGTTCCAGCTGTAGTGTTACATGTGCAAAATTGGTTAATTTTCGTCTTTGTTTTGGCATGTGCACTGTGTGTAAGATACGAATTCTGGAGGTATTTTCCTATATTTCGAGTACGTCATATGTCCCAGAAGACGTTGGTCATGATACAAGTTTCTTATTTTCACGCTCTATCAGAATTTGAACCATGAATGAAGAGATTTCGTTTTATATGTGTCGACTGTGAGACAATGTCCCAAACAAAGAGGGACATTGACACAATCGTGTTCTAGTTACGTTCTACCAAAAAGTGCACCAGATGTAATAGCAAAATGTACAACGTTATTTTCCTCGTTTTCGCACTTGGGACGGTGTCGCAGCAGTAGTGCGACATGTTAACATTTGTCCATTAGTTACATGTTGATATCAACACACACATTGGTCACATTTCAATATCGATCATGCGATCCCACTAGAGACATTCATTTAGTTTACCCAGTTTCTTAGTGAGTCCTCTTGCACAATTTCAACTTGGCCTCAGTTGTTGCATCCTTATTGGTATGCAACCGTGCACATCATATTGCGTCGGTTTGGGAGAATATTATTGGTGAATTGGCTTTCATGTTCTTGACGCTAATCCTTACATTTCCGACGCTTTGAACTCACGTTTACTGAGTATGAGGGCATTTCTGGGCATTTTTCGTTACGTGTTTCCACACATGTTAATCATCCTGTTTCATCTGTTGTGCTCTACCGACACTCCAGAAGTCTTTCTAGAGCATTTGAGTACAAATTCGCTACACTTAGTACTCAGAACTTCACTGTTGGCCAGCATCCGTACCTGGTGATTATGCAACCACACACAACGGGCATGAAGGTGTCCGCCATTTTGTATTTGTTCCAGATATCGTCTTAACACAAACGAATTATTTTTACCTGGTAGAAACCCTATCAATTCATATCCATTTAGACCAATTTTCATTTGGCAGATTATCCGGTACTCCCTACGTTCCTTTGGGGAATCCCTTGCGCGTGCATGGTAGGATTGTGAAACATACAAAATTCAATACAGCAGGTATGACTTCTTCAGTGATTTTTTTACCCGCCCTCTTTACGTTGGATAGTTTCCGAACTATTGGCCTCTGAAAGTCATTTTCCCACGCTTTCGGCACCTTGTAGATCTGAAACTATGTCCGATAGCCGAAAGTTCAAGAGAACTTTTTTTCTTGTCTCAGTGGCAGGAGTCACCTCCCAAGAGTTGTAACACTTATTTTGCAACACCCGATATATACCCACTGGCGCAAATCCCGGGGGGACGAGGGGGACATGTCCCCCCAATCTTGGACCTGGGGGGACTGTCCCCCCAAAAAATCTGATGTGAAAAGTGCTTTTTGGGATAAGTGGGATGATTTGTGTCCGACTGCCACAAAGGAATGTAAGATGAAACTGATTTCTCTTGGCTTTTCTATTTTCTTAAAAAAAAAAACAAAAATCATATTCTGTAGTATTTCAAACTGAACTTCGTGCTGTAGTGCGTTTAGTAGTCTCATCAATATGTATTAATTCCACTTCCGCTACTTGGGCACAAATTGCAATAAATGCCAGAGGAGGATATGCCCCCTCCTCATGCTGGAAAGTTGTCTCAGCTGTAGGTACGGGCACAAATTCCGGGGAAAATGGGAGGATATGTCCCCCCAACATTGGAACTGGAAGCTCTATCAATAATCCGATTTGAAAAGTACTTTTTGCAGATAAGTGTGATGATAAGTGTGTCCGACTGCCGCAAAGGAAAGTGAGATGAAGTTGGTTTCTCTTGGCTTTTCCATTTTTAATGAAAATGAAGGTGTTTGACTGTGCATGAGTAACCTCATGTGAATTCTTATGTCCGAATCTCCCCTAGGCCTAAGCACACGAAGAGTATATAGACTATCCAATGTCAGCACAACCCATCTTTTCAGTAAATGCGCATTTCATCTATTTGTAGTATCAGCCTAAGCATCTACTCATGCTTCGTAAGCTAACTAACTCTATGGCCTATGGAACCCAGAGGTTCAATGCCGCGTTCACAAAAGCTCTCTCCACTGACTTCTATCCTTAGCCAACTGGATCCAGTTTCTACTTTATATTCCTACTTTTGCGAGATCCATCTTCATATTGTCTTCCCACCTGCGCCTAGGTCTTCCTAATGGTCGTTTTCCGATTGGTCTTACCGCTAACACTTTGAAAGCGTTACTACTTTCTTCCATCCTGGCTATATGTCCTGTCCACCTAAGCCTCCTATACTTGATGACCTTAACAATGTTTGATAAGCCGTATAATTTATGTAGTTCCTCGTTATGAAGTTTCCGCCATTACCCATTCCCGTTCCTCTTGGGTCCGAATATTCGTCTGAGCATCTTGTTCTCAAATACTTTCAGTCCATATTCTTTCCTCAGGGTAAGCGACAATGTTTCGAAACTATACAGAACAACAAGTATGATTGTCGTTTTATATATTTTAAGCTTCAATTTTCTCGACAGAATTCACGACGACAAGAGATTTTGAACTGAATAGTAACACGAATTCCCTGTTTTTAGTCGACATTTAATTTCTTCGTGAATATGATTTTCGTCTGTTAATATTGATCCTAGATATTTGAAAGTATTCACTTTTTCAAAAGTATTATTTAATTTTTTAACGCCTCCACAATTTGCCGTATTACGGTCCCGACGTACTTCAATGTATTTAGTTTTCTCTGCATTTACTTCTAAACCCATGTCCCTGCGAGCGTTTAATAAGACCTCTGCATTTCTTTCTATTGTTCTCCTATCATCCCCTATTAAATCTACATCATCAGCGTACGCCATAACCTGGTGAACACCGTTCAACTCTAGGCCCTGGTTGCTATCTTTGATTTTCCTTATTGCGTATTCCAGGACAAAGTTGAATAATATTGTCGACAACGCATCTCCTTGTTTCAGGCCATTCTTGACGTGAAAGCTCGTGGATAAAAATTGTCCTATCTGGACTTTATTTTGGGATTCATTTAAACATATCTTAATTAATCTAATAAGCTTTCTCGGTATTCCAAGTTCTGTAAGAACGTTGTAAAATGTTTCTCTCCTAACAGAGTCGTACGCCTTTCTAAAATCAATAAATATTTGCATGAGTAAGATTATACAACTATCTCGCAGATGTACTGGGGTATTGTATTTCCACTTCTTTTCGAGTATTTGGCGAATGGTAAATATTTGGTCGATAGTTGATCGATTTCGTCTAAATCCGCACTGATAATCCCCAATAATTTCATCTGTGTTGGGGTCAATCTTGCTAATAGAATGTTTGAAAGGATTTTATAGGATATTGACAGAAGAGAAATGCCTCGATAATTATTACAATCAGTTTTGTCACCTTTCTTGTGGATTGGAGCAATGATTGATTCATTCCACTCTTGTGGCAATTCTTCCTTGTTTCAGACAAGGAGGATGAGTTTGTGTATCTTGTTCCACAATTTTTCGCCTCCAGCTAAAATTAACTCAGCCGGGATTTCGCCTACACCCGGAGATTTGTGTTTCTTTAATTTTTTTTTTTTTTTTTTTTATAGCGATTTCTACTTCTATTCGGTTGGGTTTTGGAATATACAATTCTGCGGTGTGTATCTCCTTTCTCCACGCACATTAGTTTTTGGGTGCGTGTTAAGCAAATCAAAGAAATCTTTCCATCTATTTAAAATGCTGTCTGTATCAGTGAGAACTGTTCCATCAGCTTTCTTTAATATAAGCATTTAATATCTTTAATATCAGCTTTTTACTATTATCTTCAAGTTCCTTAATTTTAGCTTTCAAAAAGTTGCGTTTCTTCGTTCTAAAAGTTTTGGAAGTTTCCCGCCTGATGTCTACGAAATTTTATGTAGTTATTTCATTCGGATTTTATAGCCAACGTAATTTTGAATGTTTTCTCTTCTCTGCTAGTTTAATGCTTTCGTGGTTTGTTCCTACGTATTTTCACATGTCCCAGTTTTTGTTTTTTTTTTTTTTTTTTCTTTTGAGAGAGGGTGCTTCGTAAGCAAAGAAAAGAATTCAATTGCTGGAATATTTTTCTCCATAATCTTAAGGTTACATCTGTTAAGTAAATAATATATGACATGCGTTAGATTTCTGTAACGATTCCTGTAATGCTATTGAGACTATCATTATTTTGCTCAAATAAGAGTATTGTTGCGTCATACATAATTGATATTCTTTCTTCGTAGTTTTGGGGAAGTCATTATTTATATTATTATAAAACAATTTTAACGTGGATCTATGTGGATGCCTAATTAGAAATATACCAATTATAAATATGCATGTATTCAGATTTCAGAATGTGTTCACGGCAGTGATTTGTAATACTGATATGTACTACTACTTCATCTACATCGCCTAATATATAATATACTCTACAACACGTTCACCTCACATTCATCTTCCGTAATATGAGTTTCATCTCCCTTCCCTAGAACAAGCCTCAAATCTGTCCACCTCCCTATGTTGAGGACAACCAATGGCGTATTTAGGATTTTGTTTCGAGGGTCTATGCCCAACACTAGGAAGGAAGTGGGCAATTGCCCACCTCAGTTTGAGAATTAAATATATTTTAATTTATGCATAAATTGAAGTTATAATGGCAAGAATTGCAGACCGGTAAATCCTATATGATATGATACAAAAATTTACGAGTGAATCTAACCCTTTATTCTATTCATTCAAGAAAAGGGAAGCATCCTCTTGGCCTACCTAATTTCCCGGGCTAATTATTCCCCCATTTTAATTTTCTTTAATTCAAACATTTCCCTTCTTTTAAAAATAACTGAACGATATAATTTTCCGTTTGTTCAGAACGGAAAGAACAAAAGGACGCAGTTCTTACATGGAATGAAATTTGACAAATACAGTATTATTTCTGAACAAAGAGCATAAGAAAATGGAAAGTCAATGACATTTTTAGAAATGGTAAGAAGGATTATTGTTGTACGTGGAATGCGAAATACTAACAAATTTATTTTGATTCCGATAGCTGCCTAAATACGCCACTGAAGACAATTCTGCTTCCCTGATCCTCCACAGCATTGTTTTCAACTTCATAAATATTTTGAACATCGCTTTGTGTATATATATATATATATATATATATATATATATATATATATATATATATATATATATATATATATATATATATATATATCAACGGTCTTATCCGTCCTCCCGAATGTTGAAGACAGATTTGCGCCGATGTATGTACTGAGAGCTGAAATAATGGCGATCCCGTAGAAATCGTCACGTAGGGAACCTCAATATAAGCACAAAATGTGTAATGAACATAGAGCGGAAAGTGCGTCCTGTCAGAGTTATAGGCGGTGCAATACCTGAAAATATTAATTATAATTAACCATATCTCCAATAATATAGCACCAATTCTAGTCGGGACAAATCGTCCCTTATGAACTAACTATGGACAATTCTGCGGTAAAGACGCATGAAATTGAATTGAGGAATTTGAGATTATCAAAACTTCTCTTTGAAGTTGGACTATGTTTTGTGTTGTCGCAGAACTGTTGAAAATACTATTGGTTGCTACACGAAAAACAAAAATGATATTCGTCATTTTACATTACTTTATAAAAAAAATGAAATTTTGAGAGGCATCCACATGAATATTGTCATTTATGCGTAATTAGTATTTACAATTGTTTCCTCCTACCTGAAATTGTAATTTGTTGCTCAAATATCGTATAATATATATTTTGGGCAGGATACTTACTTGTTCCTAAGTGATTTCGACCGGACTTGAATTGGTCCTTAATAGTGGAGCTATGGACTTTTAACGTTCATTTCTTTCACGTTTTTGGGAGGGTATAGCCCCGAATGTACTTTTGATTATAGGGCCATATGAATTTTTGTTTCATATTTTCATGTGAGGTATACCGTCCGAAGTTTGTGGCATGAATTTTTTGACAGCCGATATACAGGGACTGGACAAAAAATCTAAAACCACTTCATACAGGACACGTAAGTTTGGCCCTCCACTGTACAACACGTGTTGCCTTTGCCGATCGTTTTTTTGTTTTCAATGTGCCATGTGTAGCTTCCTCTTCCGTCAGCAGTAACCAGTTCACCTGTGAGTGTCGTGGTGTGAAAGTGGTGAGGAAAAATGGGTGACCTGATAGATTTCCAAAGAGGCATGATTGATGGTGCCCGTCTGGTTGGAGCTTCAGTGACAACAGTGGCGAACATTGTGGGGATATTGAAAGGCACTGTGTCCAATGTCACGAGGGCATACGCAATTCATGGGCAAACTACGTCTGCAAAGCATAACAGTGGTCGAAAGACAATCCTGTCATATAGGCACCGGGGGCGTTAAAACGGATTGTAGCAGCTAAAAAAAAAAGACCACTGCAATGAAAATTACGTCTAAACTCAATTCCGGTCTACAGAACCCGGTTCCATTGAAAACAGTGCGACGGGAACTTCATAAATTGAAAATGCATGACAGGGCCGCTATCGCCAAACCCTTGGTCACAGCAGTAAATGCGAAAAGGCGTATCCAGTGGTGCAAGGACCACAAGTATTGGAGTCATGAACAGTGGAAACACGTAATGTGGTCTGAAGAATCGACCTTCACCTTGTTTCTAACAACCGGTCGTGTTTACATATGGAGAACACCGTCGCACGCGTATGATACAGACTGTCTCCTCCCAACTGTAAAGCATGGGGATGGTTCTGTTACAGTATGGGCAGTGATATCGTGGTTTTCTGCAGGTCCCATCATAGCCCTGCTTGGAATGATGAATGCTAAGGCGTATTAGGCCATTTTGGGGGACCAGGTTCTACCCATGGCCCAAATATTGTTCCCTGATGGTGATGGCATTTACCAAGATGATTTGGCACCCTGTCACGCTACAAAAACGGTGAAATAATGGTTTGAGGAGCATGACCAGGAGCTATCACACCTTCCCTGGGTCCCACAATCACAAGATATTAACATAATTGAGTCATTGTGGTCTGAGTTAGAAAGGCGTGTTCGGTATCATTACCCTCCACCAGCATCCCTTAAGGAATTGGAGCATGTTTTGGAGGAACAATTCCACACACCATGATTCAGGAGCTGTATACGTCCATTCCACGTCGTACCCAAGCTGTTTTGGACGCAAAAGTGGCCCCACACCATAGTAGGTATGATTTTCACACTTTTGCAAACGTTTTAGTTTTTTTGTCCACCTCAAAATATGTATACAGGGAGGCCGATTTTAATATTTCCACGAAAATATATCGAAAACGGTTGAACATAAATGAACTGAACAAAAACTCAAATAGGAAATGCCATGGGACAAATCGAATGCTGATATCGCGCTGTCCCCCCAGGGTCGCTCTTCAAGGGTGGTCGGGACCCAACTTCAAAACTTTAAATGGAAACATGGAAGGAGTGACACCTCGTTCGATAGATCTTTAAAAGCTAAAAAGCGATATGGGAAAAGAGTTTTCATGTCCATCACCGTATTCAAAATGGCCGCCAAATATGTTACCTGTATCAGATAAACGTCCAAAAGAACTAATATGAAAACGGTGGAATACAAATGAACCAAACAAAAACTCAAATAGGAAAGCCATGGGACAAATCGAATGGTGTTATCGCGGTTTCCCGCAGGGAAGCTTTTCATGGGGGCGCAGGCCCAACTTAGAAATTTTAAACGAAAATATGGGTCAAGTGATACCTCGTTCGATGGATTTTCATACACTAAACAGCGTTGTGGCAAAAAGGTTGTTCATATGGTTTACCGTTTCCAAATAGCCGCCAAGACATGGTGCCTGTGTCAGAGAAAAAGTTCAGTGCCACTAATATGAAAACGGTTCAAGATAATAACGGATGAACATAATAAAACTCCTATAAAAAGTCACAGGGGGTATTTATCAATCCAGGGCTCGAAAATGTTGCAACAGAGAAGACGATTACAGTAAAAGTGCCATAATGGAAAAGAGGATATCTAGTTCCTAGAAAATCATCGTTCCAACGTCCTCTCCGTTAGTGGGTGAAGTGGGACGGGAAGAAATGGTGAAATTGCAAATGAGAACCTTAGTTTTTGCAAATTGTATCTACACAACAAAATTATCTGAAATGTGCTTTTATAACAGATAGATATCTGTAATGAAAAAAAAGTAGGTAAAATTCTTGTTAAATGGTACCTTTCATTTTGATTGCAGGCAATGAATTGTGCAAAAATGAATCAACTGAAATGCGAAACCAATTTGTCGAACCGTGCAATTTTAGAACAACGTGTACAAACGTTTCTCTTGCTCAAAAGTAGTCTGCACAATATTGATTCATTACAGTAACATTCACTTGTACACCCAAGTGTTTCAGACAAACCGTGCCTATTGCAAGTAAAAGTGGGGTTTTCATTTGAGATTTTACCATTCATTTCCGCTTCACCTACTTACGGAATGGGATCGGAAAGATAATTTTCTAAGAATTAGATTTCCTCTTTAGCATCATGTCACTTAGTGTATACTTTAATAATCCTTTTCTCCGTTGGATTATTCTCGAGGCGTGGAATGATAAATATCCTCTGTGATTTCCTATACGAGTTTTAGTCTGTTCATTTATCTCCAACCGTTTTCATATTAATGGTACTGGACGTTTTATCTCATGCAGGCACCATGTCTTGGCGGCCATTTTGAATATGGTGACTGATATGAAAAATTTTTAGCCACATCACTTTTTAGTTTTTAAAGATGTATCGAATAATGTGCAAATCGCTGCATGTTTCTATTTAAAATTTTAAAGTTGAGCCCCGGCCGCCTTTGAAGAGCTGTCCGCGACATCACCATTCGATTTGCTCCATGGTATTTCCTATTTGAATTTTTGTTCATTTATGTTCAACCGTTTTCGAGATATTTTCGTGGAAAGATTAAAATGAGCCTCCGTGCGTGTATAGAGTATGGCGCTAAATTCGTTGTACAAAAGCAGAGGAGCGATTCCTGAGAGTAAAACAAACAAAAAAAGTTGCTATAAACATAGGGCTAAAACCGCGTCGTTTACGTGTTATAAGCTGCCGAAAGCGTGGAAAAACAACTTTAGAGTTAAATATTGCACAAACTAATGAGTGTAGACTTGATGCTGCATGATATCGTCAAAGGATCGTAACCTGCTCTTTCCATATTTGCAGTTTTCAGATTTGTGCAATGGCGGCGCAAGGGATTCCCCGACATTTTATGACGTAAATTGAGGAGACAGTAGCATGTAAAGGACGCCTCACTGTCTTGGAATAATACTACATGACAGGTCAGTTCTTATACATCAGATTAAAAGATGGCGGATGAAGCAATTATCACTGTGCGTGGTTATATACCTCTTCAAAATGTACTAGTAAAGACGTTGTACAAGAATTCACTGGAAAAGTCACGTGGCTACAATGTAAAAATACGTACAACACAAGCCGATAGGTAACAGAAAATAAAGAAATTAAGATTGCTGATCTGCTCATATTTATGACACCACATCGCTTTTGAGAACGCGTCTGATTTCACTTTAGAGAATTGAACAAAGACTACTATTAAAAGGCAAATAAAGAGCGCGTAATAATTGAGCTGAGCGAAGCGAAGCTCTTATACTCGGGTTAGCCGTTTGGTTGTCCGCGAACTCCTCTTAGATCGTTTGGCCGATCTCAACCAAACTTAGCACGCTGATAGAGTATGTCGTGCTGAGTGACAACATAGGTCGAAATCAAAAATCCGATGTACCATCGAGGAATAATCACCGAAAAACGCTTCCTCCTAGACCGTTTGGCCGATCTCAACCAAACTTAGCACGCTGATAGATTATGTCGTGCTGAGTGACAACATAGGTCGAAATCAAAAATCCAATGTACCATCGAGGAATAATCACCGAAAAACATTTCCTCCAAGACCGTTTGGCCGATCTCAACCAAACTTAGCACGCTGATAGAGTATGTCGTGCTGAGTGACAACATAGGTCGAAATCAAAAATCCGATGTACCATCGAGGAATAATCACCGAAAAACGCTTACTCCTAGACCGTTTGGCCGATCTCAACCAAACTTAGCACGCTGATAGAGTATGTCGTGCTGAGTGACAACATAGGTCGAAATCAAAACTCCGATGTACCATCGAGGAATAATCACCGAAAAACGCTTACTCCTAGACCGTTTGGCCGATCTCAACCAAATTTGCACGCTGATAGAGTATGTCGTGCTGAGTGACAACATAGGTCGAAATCAAAAATCCGATGTACCATCGAGGAATAATCACCGAAAAACGCTTCCTGATTACGTAGTTTAAGCTCGCTCAGCTCATTTCATTGCAATCGGGTATATCCATTGCATTCCTAGTAATAATAATAATAATAATAATAATAATAATAATAATAATAATAATAATAATAATAATGCACATAACTGAGCACATTCATTTTGATCAGTATATTACCTAGTTATATCATAAACACTCTCAGAAAGATTGGAGTATCGCTGTAGGCGTCCGGAGTGGCACAGTGCTGCCATCTGTGTATAAAGCGAAAGATGCATGTAGTGTGTGTTTGATTGTTCATGACATACATTGATATTATAATGAGTTCTGATGGAGTGGGGCGATTACGAAAATCGCGTAGCAGTAATTGCACTACACAAGGTCGGGAAAATAGCAGGTGAGATTTTCAACCTCTTGAAACCCCTACAAATCAGCAAGAGATTCGTGTATCCCGCCTTACAGCGATTCACCGAGACTGGAACGGCAGCTGACCACGCAAGGACTGGCAGACCACGAACGGTACGAACTCCGTAGGTCCAGAAAGCAGTCGCAGGAAGAATTCGAAGAAATCCTGTTCGAACACAAAGCGTGATGGCTTCTGAGATGAACATCAGCAGAAATTCTATGTCTTGTGTGCTCAGGAGTGACCTACACCTACGGGCGTATGAGAGGCGGACTGGTCACTTTCTGACCCAAACATTAATGTCGCAGAGGGTCCTTAAATGAAAGAGACTGTTGCGTCGTTACGTCAACAATCTGCAAAGAAAGATTCTGTTCACTGACGAAAAGGTGTTCCCAATTCAGAAGGCCTACAACACCCAAAATGACCGTGTATATGCCACGTCATCTATTGTAGCTACTGAAGCAGCTCCTAGAGTTCAAAGGGCATATCATCCTGCGTCAGTGATGGTTTGGTGGGGAGTGAGCTACTTAGGCACAACCCAGCTGCATTTTTGCAAACAAAGTGTTAAAACATCTGCCAAGATGTACCAGGACACAGTACTAACACCTATAGTGAAACCACTGTCTGCTACCATGTTCCCTGGAGAAAGGTGGACCTTCCAGCAGGATTCCGCTTCTGGCCACAAAGCGAAAACAACCCAGGACTGGCTGGCACGAAACGTCCCCGACTTCATTTCTACCGCTGATTGGCCTTCTAGCAGCCCGGACCCGTTGGACTACAAACTTTGGGCAGTCCTTGAGGCAAACGTCTGCCATAAACGGCATCCATCTATCGACAGTATGAAACAAACCTTGACCCGAGCAGTGAACAGTTTTCCCATGGACGTGGTGCGTAATGCCTTGACCAGTGGCCGGACAAACTTCGTGCCTGAATCATGGCCAAGGGGGGACATTTCGAAAAATGATTCGTGTATCAAGTGTACAACATATCAATGTAAAAGATGGCCAAAATAAATTCCCTTGGTATTAATACTCTGTGTTATTCACATTCAAACTTGTGACAGTATTTATGATATAACTAGGCACATAAATGCGACTACTGTACGTTGTTTTTTCAATCAATGTTCTAAACTGACTTACGTAAAACAAAACATTCATTCCACTTGCGATATTTGTTGTAACAGGGGCTGACATTTCTGGTCCGAAATCGTATAACGGGGCTGCATACCGAAGAAAGTTGTAGGGAACGTGGTACAGAGAAGAGTCTTTCTTGATTGAAAAGAGAATGGTTGTCAGAACTGTCACTACAAAAGGTGTTCAAAGTTTCGACCCGCCACTTTAATGCAAAGGTTACAGCAGCGGCGAACGGACAGGCGGACGAGTTGAAACACTCCTGGCGTTTCTCGAATGCTCCAGGCAACAACAACAATTCGAGAAAGCAAATCCTACTCTGATTGGACAGGAGTTGCATAGACTAGTTGTTTCATATGGTCCCAGGAAAAGAAATCTAAGAGGTTAAGATCGGGTGAGTGAGGTGGCCAAGATACTGGTCCTTCTCTGTCCATCCATTTGTTCGAAAAGGATGTATTGAGAGAATTTCTCAATTCCACTGCGAAATGTGCTGGAGCATCGTCGTGCATGAGCCACATGTTTCGACGAACAGCCAGTGGCACAATCTCTAATAGTTAAGGCATAACCTCTTCCAAAAATATGTGATACTCCCACCCGGTCAAGCGTTGTGGTAGTACGTACTTTCCAATAAGATAATTATCAACGATTCCTACCCACACATTCACAGAACACCGTTTCTGATGGACACGAGTTGACATTCCGTGTGGGTTTGACTCACACCTATATTGATTGTCAGTATACAACACTCCATCACGGGAAAAAGTAACTGCATCTGTGAAGAGAACACGATGTATGAAGCGGGATGTATTAGCATACCGTTCACGTAGCCACTGGACAAACTTCCGCCTGCGTGGATAATTAGCGTCGTGTAAATTATGCACCTTTTTTTGCGTGGAAAGGGTACATATGATTTTCGTGAAGCACGTTCCATAACTGCCGATAATGGGCATTGACTTCAGCAGATACTATGAGTGTGCTGGTAGAATGGTTTCTCTAAGTTCGAGGAACAATGTCCTCAAAAGCCACACTCCGTACGGTTATGTTTCGTCCAACATTGGGCCTGTGTGCTTCCAGCAATTCTGTTTCTCATAGTCTTCGATCTACACTGGCGAAAGTTGCGTGGCGTGGAATTCTACGATTAGGAAACTGATGTCTGTACAGCCGTTGTGCCAGCCGGCCATTACCATCTGCATTCCCCTATGCTAGATGAATGTCTGTTAATTCCATCTCCTCTGTAATCACATATGTTGGGCATGCACACCGTATGGCGATAAAATGAAGTGAAATTAAATCGAAAATGGTAGATGTTCCTTCCGCCGTTGTAGTCATTGTTCGGAATCAAAGACAGCGAGATTACAACTTAGTGCAACCTTTCAGTCAAAGAATGCTATTTGTGTATACCGATTAGCAAATGTACACGACTACACCGTGACGGGGAAGATACCTCACCACAAGACAGAAAAGTGCAAATACCACTAGTACGACAGACGTAGTACCTTAATATCTTATCGAACAGATTCACAAATATCGTATCGCCCTCCTATAAGGAACACTTAATGTCGATGTTCTTGTCATTAAGGAAAGACACACAATACAATACATCCAAATTAGGGGTGCAATGCACTCTAATGAACCCAAATAAACGATCGTAGCCTTGAACAGAAACGGTATACAGTACGTAGTTCTCCGTTTTGAAACGGTTAATGAGAAACACACAAGTAGAAATAGCCCTGAAAGGAGGGTTCATTTAGCTATCCATCATGTCGATCCTGTTCTACGGCAAGTGAGGAGCACACCAGCTTATTCACTCACGTGTAATCACTCCAGCACATACACAATGCAACAAACAAATGAAAGGGGATAGAAAAAGAAACACACAAACATCAAGTTGCCGAAGTTCTGTTGTTTCTTGCATGGAGAGTTGAGTTGATTTTGAGTTTAACGTCCCTTTCAGCAGAAAGACTATATGGAACGAGACCTACTGATTATCGTGGAATCCGAACCACATGAGCTCCCGCCGGGAATCGAATCGTAGTCTCCCACGCCAAAGCCGCGTACGCTAACCGCTTAGCCACGAAAAAGCTCAAAATGATAATGGAGAGAATGACAGACGACTATGTACATTACGAAACACAAATAAACTAAACGACAGTAGCAGCAGTAACAGATCATCAATAAAAGCGATGTGATGCAATTAATATGAGCAAATCAGCAATCGGAATTTCTTTATTTTCTGTTACCTATCGGCTTGTGTTGTACGTATTTTTACATTGCAGCGACGTGACGTTTCCAGTGAATTCTTGTACAGCGTGAATTCTTTTGAGGAAATATGCAACCACGCACAGTGATAATTACTTCATCCGCCATCTTTTAATCGGCATGTATGAGGACTGACCTGCCATGTATTATTATTTCCAGTCAGTGAGACGTCTTTTACATGCTCTTGTCTATTCAATTTACGTCATAAAATGTCCAGTAATCCCTAAGGTCCTTTGGTGAAACCCTTGCGCCGCCATTGTACAAATCTGAAAACTGAAAATTTGGAAAGAAGAGGTTAGAATCCTTTGACAATATCATGCCGTATCAAGTCTACGCCCATTGGTTTGTACAATATTTAACTCTAAAATTTGTTTTCCCACGCTTTCGGTAGCTTATAACACGTAAGCGAAGAGGTCTTCCCTCTATGTTTATATGAATTTTTTTGTTTCTTTTACTCTCAAGAATCACTCCTCTGCTTTTGTAAAACGAATTGAAGTCCGGTCGAAATCACTTAGGAACTAGTACGTGTCCTACACAAAATTCATATTCCACGATATTTGAGCAACAAATTACAATTTCAGGTAGGAGGAAACAATTGTAAATACTAATTACGCATAAATGACAATATTCATGTGGATGCCTCTCAAAATTACATTTTTTTTATAAAGTAATCTAAAATGACGAATATCATTTTTGTTTTTCGTGTAGCAACCAATAGTATTTTCAGCAGCTCTGCGACAACACCAAACAGTCCAACATCAAAGAGAAGTTTTGATAATCTCAAATTCCTCAATTCAATTTCATGCGTCTTTATCGCAGAATTGTCCATAGTTAGTTCATAAGGGATGATTTGTCCCGACTAGAATTGGTCCTATATTATTGGAGATATGGTTAATTATAATTAAGATTTTCAAGTATTGCGCCGCCTATAACTCTGACAGGACACACTTTCCGCTCTATGTCCATTACACATTTTGTGCTTATAGTTAGGTCCCCTACTTGATTGTAACAAAATCAAAGGAGTTTTATATTAACACAATAAAAAACAATGTACGGAGGTATACATATAGTGTAATTAACTAATGTAACAAACATTGTGAGGTGATTCCATACACCGAGATAAGTAAAAAAAAAAAAAAAGATTGTATCCGAATTTGCCCGAAATGCTTCATTACGGAGATGTAAGTAATTGACTGAATTAGTGAAATTGATAGTGGAGTGAAAAATATGTTTTTGTTAACCATCGGAAAGGGTAAAAATTTGCTCAAGAAATAAGAACACCCTACAGATTGCTTTTACAATATGTTAACTAGTGATCAGCGCAGGAGTCTTGCATGCAAGATCAAGACCAAGACCAAGATCATACCTCGAAGACCAAGAACAAGACTCTTGCCCAAGAGTCTTGCACAAATATTGGTTATACTTGAATTTCTCTTTATAGAATTTAAAACGGAAGGAGGAAAAATCATTGCATCTTTCAGTTGAATTTCTTGGAATCAGTAAAGTGTCGCTGGAATGAATGTGTTCTCAGTAGTTTACTCAATCCGTGTGAGTCGATCTGCTCCTGTAGCATATATCTATAGTTTGACTTTTCTGAATCGGTTGTTTGCGTTTTCTGTAGTTATTACTCATTTTCAAGCCACAGAGGTGTCATACTAATGAAAGCTTGATGCACACAAAGAAATGTGTCATTGGTGATGGATTACGATGCATTCCTGCGTTTTAAAACAATGAGAATTACTTATTGGGAAATCCCGGTGGGGGCACTCGGTCGAAAAGGTGTAAAAAGCTTTCTCATTGTGAATAAGGTTTTCCTGGGCTTCCTGGATACCTAATTTATTTATTTATTTAATGATTTATTTATTTGCCATCAACACAACAGGCATAAGCCCAATTATAGTGTTGGTGTATTACATAATACATTTACAATAGTTTTCTTAAACCTAGAGTTCATATTGCAGATGTCAATTTCTTTGTGTTTGATACATATTTTGTTGTAAGTAGAACACATTCTCCAAATTGGTGATTTCAATAATACGTTGGTCCTTGCTTTTTTGCAATAAAACAGACCAGAGTTATTAGCACGAGTTTTAAGTGTCGGGACATGAAAATTTAATGTTGATATGAGATCCGTACAATTAAATTCGTTATGTACTATTTTATGGAGAAAAATCAAATCTGTCACATTTCGCCTTTGCTCAAGTGTAGGGATACAGAAGTTGTCTATTAATGTTAGATAATTTTCATAATATGGATAGATTCCAGTTGTCTTGTACATCAAGTATTTGATAAATTTAGATTGGACCTTTTCCACTTGGTGTCTGTATTGCTGTTGTGATGGGTTCCAAATCACAGCAGCATATTCCAGTTTTGATCGGACATAGGCATAATACATTTTTGTTAGTGTAGTACTATTGTTAAATTCCTTTCCAGTTCTAATTATGAACCCTAACATCTTGAGAGATTCGTTAACTATGTTCTCTACATGGTTATTAAATGTCAGTTTCGTATCAAATATAACTCCAAGATCTTTGACTGAATTTAATCTATTTAGTAAGATCTGATTCATTGAGTAATCAAACTCTATTTGACTTTTGTTTCTGGTAAACGATAAAATGTTACATTTGTTTATGTTTACATTAAGTTTGTTAAGAGAACACCAATTAGCAATATTTTCCATGTCACGTTGTAAATCAAGACAGTCATGGATGGTCTTTATCCTACCGTATATTTTGAGGTCATCAGCAAAAAGCAATTTGTTACTTAATAATATATGATCAGGGAGATCGTTAATGAATAAAAGGAACAATAACGGACCTAGATTAGAGCCCTGGGGAATTCCAGAATATGCAATATAATCAGATGATTTATATTCCTTGTAGATAACAGTTTGTTTACGATTATTTAAATATGATGAAAAGAACTTGATCAAGGGAGAAGAGAAATTATATTCGCCTAGCTTATGTAATAATACCTTGTGATTGACTCTGTCAAATGCTTTTTCAAAATCTATATATATTACATCAACCTGACATCCTACATCTAACGAATTTGCTATAAAGTCTGTGATAAGTGCAAGGTTTGTTGTTGTTGATTTGTGTGGGATAAAGCCATGTTGATAAGGTGAGATTACGGGTTGGATGTGGTCAATTATCCGTCGGTATAAGATTTGTTCAAATATCTTTGCAAAAGTAGGTAAAATTGATATAGGCCGGTAGTTACTTATTACGTGTTTATCATTGGTTTTTGGTATTGGGCAAACTATAGATGATTTCCATTTATCCGGAAAAACGCATGTTTTTAAAGCGAGATTGAATGCAATCCTTAGCGGATATGTAAACGCATCTATACAACCCTTTATGATATATGGAGGTATTCCATCAGGGCCAACAGCAGTTCTGGGCTTTAATTTTTTGATTGTCATTACTACTTCAGATTGAGTGATTTCCTCAATGGTAAGTGACTCTAGTTTGTTACTTACATAAGTTAATAAATTGTTCGTAGGAATGTCAGTGAAACCTGTATCTGGCACATATACTGACGAGAAATACTGTGCAAAAGCATTGGCTATTTCATCATTATGATAAAGGTCGCGTCCCTCATAATTTAATTTCCCCCCAAGAAGATGCTTAGTCTTATTTTTTATAAAATTCCACAATTCATTAGCATTGTTATTAATGTTATTTTCAGAATCTTGTATGAACGCTCTGTATGCCAGCTTAATTTCTTTCTTTATTTCCCTACGCAATTCATTGAATTTATTGAGATAATTTACTTCTTTATTACATTTGTATTTTTTACTAGCAGCGTTCACCCCGCTTCGCTGCGGTCACCCCGGAACGCAATAAACCTTGTTAATTAGATAATTTTTACTTTTTCGCTTTCAAGTGATATGATAAAAACCATAGTAGATTCCAGTAAATGTTAACATTATATCGCCTGTCATTTATGTTAACCCGCCGAGTCACATGGTCATGCGGGTTGCATATAAATACGTTTATTTTTACCTATGATGAACTAATAACAAAGGATTTGTACGTATGGACACTTGAATGGTCAATTATCTCAAGACACTGGTAATTAAAAATTAAAGTGATATGATAAAAACCATCTAGGATCCAAATCCTAATAACCCCCCAAAAATGAAAGAAATTGGTTCAGCCGTATTAGCGTGATGAGTTCACAAAGGATTTGTGCGTTCTCTTTTATATATATAGATGATACCTTGCTTTAGTTTTGATTTTTTTGATAATTTCATGTGTAAACCAGCACGGATAAGCTGTTCTTGAGTTGTTTTAAAGTGGCACGCACTTGTCAAATACACTATAAATAATATAATAGAGATTATCAACTAGGTCATTGGCGTTTTCATATTTCTTTAGGCAGTTCCAGTCAATAGATGAGAATTCAAGATACAACTCTAAGAAATTAGCTTTCCTAAAATTATATCCTGATATATTAGTTTTCTTTTTAATCTTCGCGGTCCCCTGCTGCATCACGTTTATTACTAAGGATGGATGGTGTACATCTTCTGGAATTAGTGGACAATATTCCCTACTGACTTCTATATTCGTTATATTAGAGAGAACCAGATCTAATGTACGATTATTTTCGTTCGTCACATTATTTAATGATTGCAAATTATAATAGGACATAAATTCATATAAATTCTTACATTTAGAAGAGCTTGTTTCAAAATTAAATTCCGTACCGTTTATTTCCGATAAATTGAAATCACCAATCAGGAGAACAGGACAACCTTGAGGACAATTAATTTCAAGTCGAGTAAATAAATCATTATACAATTCAATATTAGATCCCGGTGAGAAATACACAACACAAATATATATTGTTTTCCCCTCACTGTTTATTTTGGCAATCAAGCAGTCATAATTATCATCACACCTGTCCAATAAGAACATGCAATGTTTACTTAGGGCTGCAATAAGAACACCCCCACCCCTTGTTTTACAGGTTTTGACAGAGTTTCTGTCTTGCCTCAACACAGTATATCTGTTATCAAATAACTCAGCATCATAATGAGATTCGTTAATCCATGTCTCAGTGATTGCAATTAGATCGTAATTGTTAGTTAATACACCACAAAAGAAATCACATGTTCGACCACGTAAGCTACGAGCATTTTGATAGAATATTTTTAGAGAGTCTTTATCTATACTTACACTTTCTTGGTCTTCTACCGGAGCCTTGTCACAGTTATTTCATTGTTTCCGTACGAGATATTCCGTACGGGAAGGGGGTGGAGTTTTGAGAGGGGGATAGTCCTTCTGTTCATAGAGTTCTTGTGTACTCGCTTGACGGGTGGTTGACCTTAGAGCTGGAGGGGGTGAAATGCGTTTTCGCTCTCTGCCGTTGCATTCGAGATGGAGGTTGAACATTTCTTTTCCTCTTTTTGTCCATTATTTAGGTCTGCCTTCGCCGCGGGGATTGAGGCTTCTGGTGGTGTTTCTCTTCTCTCTCTGGGGACCGCTGCCTCTCGCGTGTTTGGTTCAAGGTCGTACAGACTATAACGCTTGCCATCGATGTAGAGATAGCGATATTGAAGATAGGCAAAGCTGCCGTTCCTTCTTGCCTTAATCATGTGCTGATTTAGTTTTTTGCGCTCCTCGCGAACTCTGTAAGAGAAGTCTTGTTCAATATATATATTTGTGCCTCGAAGTTTGTTCCTGTTTCTTAGGACAGTCTCTTTCTTTTTGTCCGAGAAGAATTTGCAGACAATTGGGCGCGCATTGCCATTTCTCTTCCTTCCGGTACGGTGCACACGTTGTAAGTCATCATCACTTAATGAGATTTTTAATCGATCATTTATTGTGTCCCTGACTTTTTTCTCAGTTTCCTCCCAAGTTTCACCATCTTTTTCCGGAATGCCAAAAAGTACTAAGTTCTGTCGTCGCGATCGACCCTCAAGATCATAAAGTTTATCTTCTAGGTACACCTTGTCTCAAAAAGGTTGAGCGCATTCTTTACTGGTGTTTTGAGGCAATAATTTTCTAAGTCCAGCTTCGGGTATCTTCGGGAAAAAGTAAGCCAGGTTCGAACCTCCAAGCCAGCCTTTGCAATCGGGAAAAAGTTTGCAGATGTGTTTTTCTTCTTTTAAATATAATAAGACTTGTTACCAAGTGTTTAGAAAAGCAACATTGATTGAAATACTTAATGATACAATATTTCGAAACCTTTTTTTTCAATGTCAGCACATGCTTGTTTGTCATTTAGCTCTCCATACGTAATGGAACATTTAAATACGTTAAAGAATCTTTCCATATGTAAAAGAATGCTCAAAGTTAAGAAATAGAACATAATTATCGCCTGAGTACTAAAATAAAAGTCAAAGTAGAACAGAAACGACGTTTGTAATGGATATGAATGTCATAATTATCTTGAGATCCGTTATACATCGCTAGAAGGTTGTGTTAGCTCATTGGTAAGCTGTCGGATTTCAAATCATAAGGTTGAGGGTTCGAATCCCGTCTAGGCTAATCCTATTTTTAAAATTATATTTTCCGCAATGCATGAAAAATTATATAAAATAATTACATTAGAATACATAAGTTGTGTATATATAACATAATCATTGCAGAACATAGTAATTATTATGTTTAAAATATAACATCTGAGATAATTTTCACAGTAGGTCGGTATTATATATGAGGATGTAAATACAAGTTAAGAAACTCGTTCAACAGCAATAAATAAATCATGTAGTGTATTTATTTGCAGCTATTTGTCATATAGAGGGTAATTCTCAACATTCATAATACAGAATGTCATTTATGTTCTTGAAAAGTTATTCGATGCATAAACAGAAGGTATAAACAGAGAATCCAAAGTCGGAACGCTTGCAAAAAAAATTCATGAACCCCAAAGGTCACGTGAGCAGACTGGAATTGTCCTTATGAAGCATGCCACAGCAGAAAGTCTTTACATAGATTTTCAATTCAATTCCTGATATATGCTTTTGCAATGTGGAGGTGGTGATGCCTTGAGTCGCCCTCTCTCGCTCGCTCGCTCGCTCACTCACTCTCTATTTATACAGAATATAAAAGTGGATTTATGTGTGTATTTCAACATAATTCTGATATATCTAGAGCAATTTTAACTATATTTCTTACAGTCTGGAAAAAGAGTACTGTCGGGATAATATCAAAAATGCTAGAAACGGGTCGATATTAGTATCGAATCTATAGTTTCGTGGTCGCTTAGGTGAATAGTTCTACTTTCAATTCAAGTCCAATTAAGCTCCCATTAGCACCCAGGGTGGTTACGTAGCGACATAAAGATATCGAAATCATTCGATATTAGAATCGAATCGTAAGTTTTCAGCGCCGCTAACAGTGCAGCATTTCTTATTAGTCCACATTAGTCCACATTTCACATTAGTCCCATTGCCTAGAGGGCAACATATTTGCAGAGTGCAAAGTTTAAAACTTGAATAATATTTTAATTTTTTCCGTATGAAAAAGTTATAAATCAAGAGCAAATATACTATTTCACGAACAATCCTCTTTTACTATTCTAATATGTTTAATAATAGCGTAAGAAATCTAATAGTAATTCAGAACATGTTTCACAGTTGTTCTTTTTTGTTACATAGTTGTAGCTGTAGCATGTAGTGAGTGGAATTTAACTGTAATAAATTCACTAATTAACCATATTCGAATTTAGTTTTATTTTTAAGTTCGGGATGAAGGGGTGGAGAAATATGTAGTTATTGGGGGCATCGAGCTTTTCTACATTTTACTTTCAAGATCTCCATTTTTCTTTTGTCATTTGTTCCTAATAAAAAAAAGTTCAGTCACTTTTGGATTGTCATAGGATAGTAGGAGTTGGATTTTGGGATGCAGCCTGTGAGATTCTAGAGGAGCTAACTGCTTGAAAAAATATTTTTGAATCATCTGTAACATATGAAATAAGGATATGTATCATAAAAAATTGAAAGTAACTATGTCTGCGTAATCATCACGGTCAAATTGCAAAGTCAAATGAATTGACGTTTGGTATATAATCAGGCTCCATTCCCAACTGGGAAGTTACCATACGCGTGTCACTTTCATTATAATACATATCCTTAGGGGGAGTAGAAGTCCGAATTTTTGCGAAAAATTTAGTATCTTACAAGCCGTTCAACTGAGAGCTGAAATTCAACATATAACTCTTTATTAAAAATAAAGAAAATATGTCCTGGCATTTTTTAAAATTATCTTTTATGAGCGGGGGGACGGGGGTGCATTTTCTATATATTGGAAATTGGTAGTGGGTTGATTTGTAAAAATAATCGAAAACGATTCATATTAGTTGAAAAACAAATTGAGTAATGCAAACTAAAGTTCTTTTTGAATTTTATACCCACTGCTTTCTATTTATAATTGCTGAAGCTGGTGTTTAATGTATGGAGCGTTCCGAGCATAAGGCAATCAAGCCATAAAGTTAGAGAAAAATGGCCATAAAATTTGTATTCTAAACTTAATTACATGGGCATTTTCAATTAGTACGGCATGCTTAATTATATAGAAAATTAGTCTCTCTCTCTCTTTTTTTTTTTTTTTTTTTTTTTTTTTTTACGTTGGTCTACTTTCCTTGATTTGAAACTTTCAAATTTCACCCTATTTTCTACTGAAATGTGTCTGTAAGGCAACAAAGAAATAATTATATATGATAAATTTAAATTCATTTTAATTTGGAAGATGAGAAACACTTTGCCATTATATATCGTAAAGGTCAGACCCACCAGTATTGTAACAGAGAGGTGCTTGAGCCATTGACGGTAGAAATTCAAACTCCGATAAGTGATAATTTCACAGTCTTGTTTTATTACAAGTGTAACCTCTTTAGTCAATGGAGAGGAGGACGTGGGCCATCGGTCAGAGTTGATGTCGATGGGTTTTGGTGGGTCGGAGTTGGTCGCAATGGTTCATTGTGGTTCATAGTTGGTGGTGGGTCAGAGTGGATCACGATGGTTGATGGGTCAGAGTGGGCCAATGGGGCATTTGGGTGGTGGGTGATAGTGGGTCATGGTGGGTCGTGGATCAAATTTTCATTGACCCACATCATCTCTGGTTAAAATTGTACTAAAGATAAGAGGCACCGAAGATGCATGTCGGCTATTATGCTCAAATTTTGCTCATGGATAGTACTCCACCAGGAAGCAATAAATCTGAAACGGTTCACGGTATCACCTTCTAGAACTCGAGATGTAGGGGTTTGTCTGATTGGCTAAATTAAGAAGTCAATGATTTATCCTTCAACAACCAAGCTTTTTATGATCGTTTCCGTGGGGAAGTCAGGAGAACACGTGCCTAGTAATCGTAATATTGATAGTTTGCGTCCACCCCGGGTATTTGTTTTGTGTTTTTTTGATTCACCTAAATATAAACAAATCACACATATAGGCATTTTGACATATTTTGGGAGAGTAATTTTGTGGTTCGTTGGCGTTTCATCGCGTCTCTGCTGCTGGTGGTAAAGTTTTCAAAATGGAACTTGGGCCACCACGGATCGTCGCTGCGGGGCCACCAATTTCTGGCGAGAGGTCAATAGTTGACCATCTGTAGTCCACCGACGCTTACAGCTTAGAGTAATGAACGATGTCTTTGCCTTGTAGAGTTCATGACTACCGACGTCGGCAGTCAACTAGCTTTTAGTATTCCTTTACTAACCATCTATTGTTCATGTTTGTACACGGTGTTGTAATAATAATAATAATAATAATAATAATAAGAAGAAGAAGAAGAAGAAGTCAATGAAGAATATACTCTGATACCAAGTGCTGTATTTTTGTCAAAAGCTGTTCGCGGCACTAAAATAAAGATTATTATTATTAAAGATTATTATTATTATTATTATTATTATTATTATTATTATTATTATTATTATTATTATTATTATTATTATTTGTAGTAATAGTAGTATAATTGATGATAGAATAATTATTGTCTATGTATTGTCTAGGTAGGACTACACACAGGATTTGGCTCGTTTTGGTTCGACTTGACTCTAATCCGAGTCGAGTTGGAAGATATTTTTCGCGCCGAGTCCAAGAGTAGACCTCAAAGATGTCTGTTTCGAGTCGAGTCGAGTTTCAAAGAAAAGTCGTTCGTGCCCATCCCTACTAATGAGAGCTTAATCGGAGTTAAGCGAAATTGAAAGTCTCACTATTTATCTAAGCGACCCCGAAAACTATGAATCTAATATCGATCATTTTCTAGCAATCTTTTATATGTATCCCCCTCCCATTCACCATAGGTAACCCGACAGCAATCTTTTTGAAACTATAAGAAATGTGGTTAAAATTACTCTAGACCAGTGGTTCTCAATCTAATTCCTATCACGATCCCCTTTTATCACACGCTCTTGCCAGCGACCCTTTTATAATTTGTTTTATAATAAGCTTGTGTGAGATTTTTAACATATCTATTTCTATAATAGTAGAATCCATTTTTTTGTTTATAGTGAACAGTGCCATGGAAAATCAGTGCCCGGGGCGAGAGTATAGTACGATGTCACCGTATATATGAGTGACGTCGACAGACTAGCTACGAAGCGCCACCATGGTTGGCACGAAGCTCAATAACATTTTCAAAATAAACCCTACCTTTCCTTAATTTTGAGCACATTTTATTACGTTTATCCTTCTATTTTACACATGTGCACATGTACTTTCCTAACATGAGTAACACACTTCCTCCGAAATGTGTGGCCCCTTTTTTCGGCGCCCGGCACGGACAGTGGATACAGTAACTGTAATATCTATATTCCCAATGACGAAGGTGCTGGTTCAAGATGGATGTTAAACTCCTTCATTGAAGAGGCCATTAACGTATCCGATCTAAGCCCACAACTTGACCAAATAATAGAATGATCATGCGACAAGTCTTTGCAACTGTTTTTTTGTAACGAAGACTTGGACAAGTTCTGCCTGATGAGGAGAGAAGAATATCCTGGTCTGGGGATTGCTGCTTTAAAAGTAATAATTCCATTTGCTATATCGTACTTGTGCGAAAGTGTGTTTTTTTTATGGTAAACATTAAAACAAAGATAAGAAATCGCTTATCAGTTGAAAATGGTTTGATAATGTTCGTCATGAAGATTGAACCGGACATTGCTGCACTAGTGAAATTACACCATGCTTAGGTATCTCATTAGGTTTTAATTTTAATTGTATTTCAATGTGCAGGTTTTGTTGCATGTGTATTTTTCTAGTATTTCTATATACAGTTCTCATTAGTTTTATATCATACCTCTTTGATTTAAATTCATTTTTAAACAACTCTACTAACTAACTAACTCTATGGCCTATGGAACCCGGAGGTTCAATGCCGCGTTCACAAAAGCTCTACACTGACTTCTATCCTTAGCCAATTGGATCCAGTTTCTACTTTGTATTCTTATCTCAGCGAGATCCATCTTAATATTGTCCTCCCACCTGCGCCTAGGTCTTCCTAATGGTCGTTTTCCGATTGGTCTTCCAGTCAAGATTTTGAAAGCGTTTCTACTTTCTTCCATTCTAGCTACATGACCTGCCCACCTAAGCCTTCTAGACTTGACGACCCTAACAATGTTGGGTAAACCGTATAAATTATGTAGTTCCTCGTTATGAAGTTTCCGCCATTCCCCATTCCCGTTCCTCTTGGGTCCGAATATTCGTCTAAGGATCTTGTTCTCAAATACTTTCAGTCTATGTTCTTCCCTCAGAGTAAGCGACCATGTTTCGCAACCATACAGAACAACAGGCATGATTATCGTTTTGTATATTTTAAGCTTCAAATTTCTCGACAGAATTCGCGACGACAAGAGACTTTGAACCGAATAGTAACACGAATTCTACACCCTTTGAAAATGTCCAGTAGACTTATTTTTTATTGTTCTTTACAGTGTGTATAAAAAATAAAAGTATGCTTATCAGAACAAAATTAAAAATAATATTTAAAAATAATTTCTGGTATTAGATTCTAACTATATTTATCTCTTCCGCCTATCTTCGCGATCCTCTAGGGGCCGCGACTCCCAGGTTGAGAAACCCTGCTCTAGGCATACATGAGTTATGTTGGAACATACATACATACACTTTTATGTGTATAAATGCAGATAAGAGAGAGTTGAGAGAGAGCGATTAAGGAATTGCCGCTCTCAATCTCTTCACTTTACTTTTGCGATTCGCGAATTTCTTGCGTGACAGTTTGGGGCTAGCTAGTTTTTTGTCTTGGACCACGATCCGATTTTCGATATGCTCTACCTAAATGCTGTAATGCGAATATTGAGAAGTTATCTGCGATGAAAGTAGCTGCAAATAAATACATTACATAACTTATTTATTGCTATTACACGATTTTTTTAATTTGTATTCAATATTCACACATAACACACCGACGTTCTGTCAATACCTCAGATGTTTATTTTAAAGATAAGAATTACTCATGTCGTGAAATGATATGAATATATATATTCAACTGATATATACAACTGATGATATGAATATATATATTCAACTGATATATACAACTGATGAATTGTAATGTAACTATTTTACATAATTTTCATGCATTGAGGAAAGTAGAATATCATAAAAGAATTTCACCTGAACGGGTATCGAACTCACGATTTAAGCGCTCGGTGGTGTACCACTGAGCTAATATGACCGCTTTTCGGAAGCTGCTTCTGAAATATAACTGAGCTCATACGTAAATGCTCTTTTCCGTATGGAAATCACAATGACGAAACGAGAGTGTGAATACATAGTCTCGAAATATTGTATCATTAAGTATTTCAATGTTACTTTTTTCTACACTTAATACCATTTCAACATGTCTTATTATATTTAACAGAAGGAAAAACATATCTGTACATCGTTTCCCGATTACTAAGGTTGGCTTTGGAGGTTCGAACCAGCAGCTTTAGTTTACTGTTTTCCGAAGATACCCGAAGTTGGACTTCGAAAGTGTTTGTCTCAAAACAGCTATCATCATATCGCTCAATCTGTTTGGTATATTGTATATATTTTTATACGTGTAAAGTCAGTATAACAATTAATTCTTTAAACAGCTTTTCGTATGTATTAATATTCCTTTATAAAAACTGTTTTTAATATTATTATTACGGCGCACCATTTTCAGATTTCTTTCGCGAGTCGTTGACCAAGTCGTTCCCCACCAGCGTTGCCAGACTCACAGCTCGGAATTATTCCAAAACCTGATCGAACTTATGCTAGATTCGGTCAAATTATGCTAGATCCTCATAATTACTAATTCAGGAGTTTAAAAAAACGAAGTTGAGATACGATAACGTAACTTAAAATACACAGAGAGCAAGAATGCATGGATAGAACTCAATACTTCACGCACCAAAATTTTAACTCAACTAAATTAATGCAGTCGTTGCCAGATTCAATGGCGTATATGTCGTATAAATGAATGCAAAGTTTTTGTTTACATATTTTGAAAGAAAATTACTTCGCAGCATAAGCGGAGTTGGGAATCGTCTGCTGGGGGGGGGGGGGCAGATTTTTGGTCGGTCTCGGAGCTGTCATTTCAGGAATAAATATGATGATGAAGTCAGAAATAAAGATGGTGAAGTTGTCAAAAAGTTGGGGGGAGAATGGCCCCCATAGCTCCGCCCATGCGTCGGAGTTAAAGGATTAGAAAACTCTGGGTGGAGCCACAAAAAAGCCCAAAGACGTTTCGAACTTACTTCGAAAAATAAGACTGCCTGTATGGTTTACCGACTGTATGAATCAATGGAAGAGGATACATTTCTGCCGTTCTTTTTCTTCCCACGACCAACTTCTTTCTCATCTCCAGGTTTTACGGCTTTTTGATAAACTTGCTGAAATTGTGCTAGATTTGGGCAGGATGCTAAAAGCAAGATGCTAGATGCTAGAGACATGCAAATTATGCTAGATCTAGCATCATTATGCTAGATCTGGCAACGCTGTTCCCCACAATAGGCGTGTCGTGCAAGTAACCAATCACACGTCAGGTACTAGCTTTTACCTATTGCTTCCTTCTCACAGCTCAGAACATTGGTAACTATGGTTAGACGTACAGCAGTAATTACTTTATGGGAGTTGGAAGGTTATTCTGCAACTGCAGCTAGCAGGCGAGTAGGTGTTTCGGCCTCTACAGGAAGGCGATGGATTCGGAAATATGGTGCTACAGGTCAGACTGATAATTTACGATCTCCTGGTCGTCCGCATGTGTCAACCGAAGCCCAAGATGCGAGATTAGTAAACGAAGCCCGGTTAGACCCACTAAGGACGTCTAGATAGCTAAGGGAAGTTTCTCTCTTTCCTGGTAGTAAGCATACAGCTCTGCGAAGGCTTCGTCATGCTGGGTTACGTGGCCGTGTTGCTGCCGTGAAGGAAAAACTCTCAGGCGACCACAAAATTTACCGTCTCGCGTTTGCACAGGCGAATGTGGGTCTCAATTGGGAAAACGTAGTTTTCTCAGATGAATCCATATTCACAACATCAAAGGAGGGACGCCGTTTTGTGTATCGTCCGAGAGGCACCCGATATGACCATGGATATGTGGCTGCTTGCAATCGCAGTGTCCATGTATCTATTTTATGTTGGGGTTGGATTTCCAGTCGCGGAGCAGGACAGCTTCATAGAATTGAAGGACATCTGGACAATGCTCAGTACTTAGACATTATCAGTAATATCATGGTGCTATCTGTACGAGTATTTCAGCCTGATGGTGTAATTCAGTTCCAGTAATACCAGTCGCCAATACATACTTCCCGTGTGATTCAGGAATGGTTCGCAGGGCACCCTGAGATTGATTTAATCGACTGGCCGCTCGTGGAGCAGACCTCAATCTCATGGAAAATATGTGGGCAGAAGTGAAGCGTACTCTAAGGGAAAGTTGGCCTGAGGCAGATCCACCAAGAACTCAGGATGACCTGTGACATCTTGTTTCCGAAGCATGGCTGGAGGTAGGGGAAGGAGATAGATTTGTCACCCATGTAATAGATTCCATGCCCAGAAGAATGGAGCGTGTAATAAATTCAGAAGGGTCTTGGACACAATATTAATGTCCCCGCCTTAACTCCCGAAAACAGCCCTTTTCAGGGCTACCTAAACGCTTCTGAAAATATTTCTAGAAGTAAACCACTCCTTGTATCCGATTTCTGTGCAATCCTACTAACAAAAGAATGATAATTAGCTGTAGGCTTTGAACTCAAGACCTCTTTAGTGGCAAGTCCGTACTCTACCAGTGAGCTAACATGAACACGCAAACCCAATCTGAAGAAACACGATTTTCAATTTCTGGTATTCGATGACAATGATGCTCATATACTTGGCAAATGTTGTATTCAACTTGGGATATTCCGCAACACACACACACACACACACATAAACAAAGCGAAAGAGAGAGAGAGAGAGAGAGAGATGAATATACAAAAGCATATTCAACGTATTCGAATGAGACTCTAAGTAACGACATTCCGTTCTAAAGAGAATTTGTGTTTCTTCCCGTGACTTTAAGGGGATCGGGAAAAGTTATGTGTCTTGAAGCAGGATACGACTTTGGATACTTTGTTTATACACTTTCTATATCCGTAGGAATATATTGTATTTCACGAATGTAAATGACATGCTGTAATGAGAATATTGAGAAGTTACATCTGTATGACAAATAGATGCAAATAAATACACTACATAACTTATTTATTGCTATTAAATGATTTTCCTAACTTGTATTTACATCCTCATATATAATACCGACCTACTGTGAAAATTATCTCAGATGTTATATTTTAAACATAATAATTACTATGTTCTGCAATGATTATGTTATATATACACAACTTATGTATTCTAATGTAATTATTTTATATAATTTTTCATGCATTGCGGAAAATATAATTTTAAAAAAAGGATTAGCCTAGACGGGATTCGAACCCTCAACCTTATGATTTGAAATCCGACAGCTTACCAATGAGCTAACACAACCTTCTAGCGATGTATAACGGATCTCAAGATAATTATGACATTCATATCCATTACAAACGCTGTTTCTGTTCTACTTTGACTTTTATTTTAGTACTCAGGCGATAATTATGTTCTATTTCTTAACTTTGAGCATTCTTTTACATATGGAAAGATTCTTTAACGTATTTAAATGTTCCCTTACGTATGGAGAGCTAAATGACAAACAAGCATGTGCTAACATTAAAAAGAAAAGTTTCGAAATATTGCATCATTAAGTATTTCAATCAATGTTGCTTTTTTAAACACTTGGTAACAAGTCTTATTATATTTAAAAGAAGAAAAACACATCTGCAAACTTTTTCCCGATTGCAAAGGCTGGCTTAGAGGTTCGAACCTGGCTTACTTTTTCCCGAAGATACCCGAAGCTGGACTTAGAAAATTTTTGCCTCAAAACACCAATAAAGAATGCGCTCAACCTTTTTGAGACAAGGTGTACCTTGCGTGATCTTGAAGATACCTTAGTTCTCGGTTCACAACTTCGAGATCACTTTCAACACTACTCACTCTGTTCACTAGTGAGTTCATTGTAGCACTAATTTGCTTCACTTCTTTCACCAGTACCTCATTAGAGGTGACGAGGTTGTTCAAAATTTCTTTTATCTCGGCAATTTCACTTTTTCCACTTTTTTGTGATTGCGGGGGGCCGGCGTGGGGTTCGACCCCTCCTATGATTTTATAGGTCCCAGACCGCTTACTTCCTTCCCCAAATCCTTTCTTCCTTGGAGTTCTACGAATAGTATGATTGCCGAGGGACTTCATCCCTCTTACGTGACGGGCTAAATGGCCATAGACGCGGAAAGCCCAGAATTTTAAATCCTAATCCTTAACTAAACCTTTGACCTTCGAGCTGGTAAGATATGTCGGTTCGTCCTGGAAAAAGTATAAAAAGAAGGATTTGTTTTTCACCCTTTAGTTCCTTCAGGCAGTCTGCTGATGAAAAGTATCAACCGCCCAGCAGGAACTGAATTCAAAATTAAAAATCTTTCTCATTCAATACTGAAGAGACATACATACTAACCCTTGCTTCGAAACAAGTGCATTGTTTTTTTTTAAATTAACATCTTGGATTGCAAGATTGTGTTCTAAAATATGAGTGACAATGATTTAACAGATATGTCAATAAGTGATAGTAGTAGATTATCACCACCAGACGATAGTACGAATAACTACAGGTATTCTGCCATTATTGGCAGGTCACTTGTTGCAACTGAGAAACTTCGAGGTATGGTGGTGCACAATTTGTCTGTTCGTCTTGTCGTAGCAATATTTTGTTTTAAATTCTTTCCTTCAACTAGTATCCTTCGCCCTCTCCCTCTCTTTCCTTCCATCATACCCTCTAGCACGTTCTTCAAAATACAGATCCTCCTCAACCAATGTCCCAACCAGTTCCTATCCCTCCTATTAAATACATCTAAAATTCTTCTTTTCTCCCCAACTCCTATTACTTCTAATACTTTCTCATTTGTTTTCCGTTCACAGCAGCAAATTCACTCCTTTCTTATCCAAGCACACGTTTCAAAAGCCTCCAATTTATTCCATCGCTTTTGCGTAATGTCTATGTTTCTGTCCCATAGAGTACATATTGGAAACAGTAAAACAAAATCTTAATATTTAATTAGAAGTTTGTTCAATACAAAGTAAGGTGATCGTGGTTGAAAAAAAAAAAAAAAACATGACGCTTTTATAGTATAAAAATATTTTTTCAATTCATTGTATTTCAGTGATCTGAGCAGTCTTGATTTTCTTTCACGCGTCTCAGGGGTAGTCTTCGCAGCTTCGAAACCAGTGGATTATTGAAAAAGTTAAAAAATGTAAAAAGATTAAGAAACGAAGCGATTTATCTTATTACTAGTGAAGAATGGTACCCCTAAAAGAAAAAAGTCATTCCTCTGTTGTATACTATCACCATACATACACGAAGGTAATCTACAGGTATATTACATTTAGACACACACAATGTATTTCCGCCATTTTGACGCATTGTAGAATTTATTATTCCTTACGTTCTGAGAAAACTTCCTTTATGCAAAGCATAAGACTTTTCAAAGCAAGACCCGCAAGACTCCTGAAAGCGAGACCAACACCAAAACGAAGACTGGGTGTGCAAGATCAAGACCAAAGGACCAGTTCAATACAAATATCAAAATTGGATGTGCGTGACCAAGAAAAAAACAAAAACCACCCGGATCTCGATATTGGTCTGCCTTTTCTCCACCACAAATGTAAAAATTAAGAAAATTTTCATGAACCGTCAATATATATTTATTGAAATCTGGGAAAGGGAGAATTGTTTATTCAATAATCAAGGGCGCCCATGTTATGTTTTCGAAGTAGGGGGGCAAGTATAAAGGGCATTTCATCTATAGTTTCAAAGTTTGCTATAACTAATATAGAAACTCTGGTATTCAATATTTCCAAATACAATTTCCTCTTAGGGGGGGGAGAACCTTACCTTGCCCCCTCGGATGGGCGCCCTTGTCAATATTTACTCTAATGAAGAGTGTTGTGATTCAGTTAACGTTAAGCCAAGACTGACTTACGGACTACTGGTATTTAATGAAATATAGGAGGGAGGTATAAATTGCCTAGGCAATAATTACGCCCCTGTTAAGTGTTATGCAGTGTGTTATTATTAAGCCACCTTTGATGTGCCAATGACGAGTATTTAATGAAATATGGGAGGAAGGTATAAATTGCCTAGGCAATAATTACTCCCCTGTTTAGTATTATGTAGTGTTAACAATAAGCCACCTTTGATGTACCGACAAGTAGTATTTAATGATATATGGTTGGGAAGTATAAATTGCCTAGGCAATAATTACCCCCCTGTAGAGTATTATGTAGTGTGTTAACAATAAGCCACCTTTGATGTACCGACAATGTGTTTTTAATGAAATATGGTAGGGAGGTATAAATTGCCTAGGCAATAATTACCCCCCTGTTTAGTATTATGAATTCTGTTATTATTAAGCTACCTTTGATATACCGACAACTAGTATTTAATGAAATATGGGAGGGAGGTATAAATTGCCTAGGCAATAATTACCCCCCTGTTGAGTATTATGCAGTGTGTTATTATTAAGCTACCTTTGGTGCAACGACATCTAGTATTTAATGAAATATTGTAGGGAGGTATAAATTGTCTAGGCAATGATTATACCCCCCTGTAGAGTATTATGTAGTGTGTTAACAATAAGCATCCTTTGATGTACCGACGATGATGTACCACCTTGCGCATGCAAAACCAACCTGCAAAACGCTGTCTTGAAATTTGTTTTTGTCAGTAAGTCGTAGTCGTAGTCTGCGAAGAAGCCAATAGTGACTAAGTAAATTATACCCAAATGCAATAATTACAAACAAACCATTAGTATTAGATTTATCTTTTAAATTGATATGCAAACTTTAGATCAAAATTAATATACGTTAGGCCTTAAGTGATTCATGTTTAGTTAAAAAAGTAGAAATTTTGAAATTTGAAAATCATTAACAATTCGTTTGTGAAATTAAGAAATGTTATTAAACAAAACGTGAGAATGTGTTAGTTTTTTGTCATTGAAAATTGGCTGGATTAACATCAGACACACAAATGTTCAACAAATGAAGGTAAGTGCAAATAAAGTTGTTGTGACACTAATGCCATTTTTTTATTTGAGTTACATTTAATAACAATATGATAACGGTTTTACAACTAAAGATGCATTTCAAAAAATGTTATCCATAATACCAACTCAAATTATCTTTAAACTTATCTCAAACGAGCTACAAGCATAAAAATTGGTATCAATATAAATAAATGAATGCATGTACGAAATAACCAAGAAAGTTTTGTGTTTTTTCGTCCATCACCTTCAAACATCGATATGTCACGTAAGACGTACCTGGAAGATGAAAAATAATCTCCATTAGCATCGACGACCATCTGCCAACGTTCTGGAAGGCCAAGGATTATATCGCCGTAGAATATAGTGGGCCGTGAAGCGAAGAAGGTATCAAGTGAATTTTCCACATCTAATAGGGATTTGAACTGGAGTCCTCTAAGGTGATTGTCCAGGGAGTGGAACAGGTGATAATCGGACGGTACAATGTCCGGTGAGTGTAGCGGATGCAATAGTATTTTCCATCCAGACCGCAGAATGGTGTCCCTGGTCATCCGAGCCACGTGCGGCTTATAGATGTATTGTAACAGGAGGAACCCTTTGGGATTCAGAAATGCTGGCTCCAGAGTTTTGAGTTTCTCTTGAACACGGCTCAACTGCTGACAGTATAAGTTGCATTGATGCTCTGACCAGCTGGTAGCAGTTCCCGAAGGACGATGCCGCAAGTAGTCCACCACACACACAGGAGGACTTTCTTCTTGTGCAATGCTGGTGTCGACTGTTTTGGAACCGGTTCATGGGATACTAACCAATGATGCAGTTCCCAAGGTAGCTAACCAATGGTAGCAGTTCCCGAAGGACGATGCCGCGAGTAGTCCACCGCACACAGGAGGACTTTCTTCTTGTGCAATGCTGGTGTCGACTGTTTTGGAACCGGTTTATGGGATGCTAACCAATGATGACGGCGCCGTAAAGCTTCGTACAGGCTACTTCCACAGACGAGACAGCAAACAAACATAGGTGTCTGCTCGCGTTGCCTTCTGGACCGGAATCAAATCATGTTGGACCCATCGACCCAAGTTTTAGTGTTTCCAATGTAGATGGAGGTAGTGCCGAATCGTTTCTCTACTCACACTGAATTTTAGTCCATGTTCCTCATATGTCTGGCCACTGTTCGACTGAATTGCTGCATTATGGTCTTAATTTTGTACATGTATTGATCTTCCGGCACGTGATGCGTCTTCGAGTGTATCGTCTCAGTCCTTAAACTTGTTAAACCAACGCTGCGCTATCCGCCTAGTCACAACACCCTCACCAAAGGCCTGGCATATATTCCGCTCCGCTGGAGCCGCGTTTGACCCCACTTCGAGCTCTACAGCATGCACGCCCTTATGACGCTCTATGGAGGTCCCATGTTCACTCTGTCCTTACGCAAGTTCACGATGTAACTGAACTGACACAACCAGGTAGTATGCTGGGTATACCTATACCAAAACTGACCTTTGCCTTATCTCTATTAGCTTCAACTCATGGGGTGAGGTCCAACGGAACACAGACCTCCACAGCAAGCAATAGAACTTTCTTGGTTACCTTTATACTAACTAATGATAGCCTGTATGCGGTCATTGGGCTTACGAGGGATTAATGGGGATATTGAATTTGCCCATTTCTCCAGTGTATATTTTCTTATAAAAGAAAGCCATATATTTGAACTTTGAGGAACGCTAGCAACACTGTGATTTGTCGTATGCAGGAAAAAAATCTCACATGTACACCAGACATTAGGAACAGTCATATAAAAACAATGAAGAGCGTAGGTACAATAGAAAGGAGAAGAATTCGGAAGCTCATACTACTCTCCACTCCCCTCGTATATTTGTCGTCTACCTTCACGTCTGGCAGCCCTAGTGACGCCCCTATTAGTCACAGGACCATGAGAAATACCTCGTTGGAAAGGTTATGGAAAACAGATTCCAACTAGATAACTTTTAGTCCCTCTTCATATTCAGCCACTGCAGTGGCGCAACTCGGTGGAGCAACTGCTTGTGAAGCATTGCTTTAAATTGCTGCCTTCGTTTGCTTCCACTGCAGTTGCTTCCACTAAAACGGTTGCCGCCACCGACCGCTCTCGCGCAACTGTCTCGAGCAACTCTCAGTGTCCGTCACTCGAGGAAAAGCATTGCTTTAAATTGTAGCCTTCGTACGGGGACACTGCAGTGGCGGTCACCGCACAAGGTTGCCAGTGTATCTCGATGCCAATGTATGTATATGTTGTAAAAAAAAAAAGAAAAAAGAAAAAAAGAAAAGAAAAAAAAGAAAGAAAAGAAGAAAAGGTACTGATCAGACGAAACATGCACACTTGATCTTTCCGTGCCTGCCCTAGTCGCGGGTTTACTACACCTCCCCGATGGGGGAAATTTTTAACACAATAGAAAATAATAATGAAAAACTTATTTTATGCATACCTTTATTTCGTTTTAGTATAAATTTTAATGAATTTTCATTTTACATATGTTGTGAAGAAAGACTTTAATTACTATAAATTCACGATCTTTTCTTGTTTGAAGTAGTTACAGAGAATGATGAGTTCTACAATATGCGTTGGCGCAATAATGAAATAAATTCGTTTTGAATTTTCGCCCGTAATGGTTTGAATATTCCAATACTAAGAATTTAATTAAAGGAAATAAAATAATCGGATTGCAAGGGCACCCATCAGGAGGGGCAAGGTGGGGCGATCGCCCCCCCCCCTAGAGGAAATTGTACTTCAGAATATCGAAAATCCAATAGAATTTTTACATTAGTTACAGCAAAATTTGAAACTATTTTTGAAACGTCGCTTATACTGCTCCCCCTTGTAAACCACAACATGGGCGCCCTTGTCGGATTGTTGAAGTTTATCTAGATTTATATTGTGACAAGGTGTTGAGAAGCACATGCACAGAGGGTTGCGAGGGAAGTGCAGTACACCATAATTACCCGCCTCTTCGCTACTGTCTACTGCAAGTAGAACGTTAAAATTCTATTTAGCTTCGACGACCAATGATTAACGCCAATACACTTCTTAAATCAATTATTATTTGGAGACTGTTTGACTTATGTTATTATTATTATTATTATTAATATAATATTTTTGCACTTTTCTTCATCTTGCTAATTAAATTTTTATTCAAAGTGCTCCCCTCAAAACGTTGCTCCCCTAGACTCGGGCCTAGTGGTAAATCCAACTCTGCCTACTATCCATTTCATAAAGATAGGCCCATGACTTCGTGGTGCTGCCGTGACGTTCAGTCAAAACTTATATTGCATTGTCGTACCTCGTTGGAATTCCTGAAATGTTGTCTTTTCAATACTTAAGACATAAAATTTTTCTTTGTACTATGTAGTGAGAAAAAAATAGAAATTAATGAAAAAGTGCGTATTTTTTCGTACTTTTTTGGTAGATCAATGTTTATAGTACTATATCTCAGAAAAGAGATCACGTGAAATAATTTCCTGTGTACAATATGTAGATGCATCCATTAACTGTAAGTTGTGAGAATTTCAATTTTCATCACTTGATACTTTTTGTGTAATTAAAACAAATGTACGACGCTCTGATCTCCTTTACCATGGTAGTTAGAGAAACGTACAAAACACTGCTCGAAAATTTGGAAGTCTAGTGTTCCAAATATTTGGAACTATTAACAAAAAAGGGTTTAGTTGTAGAGTATTTATTTTTTAAAAAAAATTCTTTTACTTCAACATGTTCTCTGCGTTAAGCGGTGAGCCATGTTGCAGCCCAATCTTTAAATTCCCCGCGCTTATAAGAAGATACAGCATACAGTAAGTGGAAGTGCGGCAACGCTGTCGTGCAGTGTTGTCGCGTTCAGGAAGCTTGTAGCGCGAAGCTGACTTCATAAGAATGTAATAGGAAAAAGTATTTATTATAACCTTTCACAACATCATAAAAATAATAATAATGCATTACACATCTCAATTTAATCGAAATAAAACGTTGAAGTAAAACATTCAAAAACTCATCTCTTAATCTATTTACTTCATTCACTTTCGTAATGGGTTTGTTGACTCATCGCTGCTCCTGTTATCTTCCTGTACACTTATTAACAATGGCTCCATTTTTACCTCAAGATCTATCAGTATACACACTTTCCAGCTTACGAACATGTTAAAGGTTAAAAAGAAATGTATCCTTGGTAATCACGTGTTCACCCAAGTTCTGCGATCAATTCCCCTGCCGAATGTATACAATAACACAGAATGGGTCTTTTGTTTTCTTTCAACGAAAGAAAACTATGCAATGTGTATGTGACGAGGGCTGTATTTGCGTCTAATCACGTTGCACTGATTACGCCTTCAACACTTCCCTTCGGTTCGTAGGCGGCAAAAACTTAGACATGCACTCACACCATATGGGTTCATTGCACTGAGACGGACGAATGGGCATTTATATTTTCCTTAATATATGTCGTGGTTTTTGATTAAAATATATATATATATATATATATATATATATATATATAGATATAGATATAGATATATGGATATTCCTTTACGAGCGGCGGTATTACAAAAAGAAGAGGCAAAATTTTTAGCGATAATGAAATTGCAGAACTGATGAATGACTCCGACTCAGACGGTTATGAGTTAGTAATGAATAGTAATGACATTGATTATTCTGTGCTCAGTGGCGTATTCGGGAGTGAACAAGATAGTAACTCTGTTTCAAGTGAACCTGCGGCTGCGCCAGGAAAGAGAGAAAAAAACGTGTCGTTCCTATTCAAAGACAGATTCTGATGTAGCTTGGAGCGATAAAATTCAAGTAAATGCAAAACCCCTGTTTAGTGGTATCCCGGGAATTGATCAAAATGCTGGGTTATCTACAGAGTATTCCGCATATAAAGTGTTTCAGCTGTTTTTACCGATGAAGTTTTATAGTAAAAAAAAAAAGTTGAATTGATTTTGAGTTGAACGTCCCGTTCAGCAGTGAGGCTATATGAGACGTCGACCTACTGATTAACGTGAAATCCAAACTACATGAGCTCTCCCAGGAATAGTGAATCAATACGCAAAACAGCAGATTGAGAAAAAGAAAAAATACTAAAACAAAAATCTTTGTTTTCTAAATGAAAGCGTGTTACTTTAATTAAAAACCAGGAACTTTTTACACTAATTATTCACATAAGCCTTGCACGGAAGCCAGCTTTACGCGATTTTTACAAATCAACTACGCAAGAGCTATTAGTATGTCTGTCAAGTGGTGGAACAGATCTTCTGTGAAGTGTAAACTCAATATTACATATCAACTAAGGTTGTATCATATAATAAAGTTTATGCTTGTATTTGTTTCTGTGCAAGTGTATTTTGTACTGCGTGCAGTAAGTGAAAAACTGACAAAAAGCAACAAAGTTTCGAAGACCATCACATGCAAATCCAAACAAAATAAGAGTTCGCTTTTCTAATTTTGAACATTTGGCACATTTTCTGTATATCCTGTTAATTTCTAAGAAATTGGTTTAAAATCTGTGGAGACAAAATTTTAAAAATATATCTAAAAAGTGCCGGACAGTGTGCGTGACAAGTTTAAATACCCGTCTGTCTGAGAGTGTATACGCGCCAGGAAAATGTGGCAACGTAGCACTCCGTATAAACTGGGATAGCGAAGGGCGCAAAGCTGAGAAAATCATAATGTCATATTTGTGATTGTTTATCTTTTAAAACAAGTCAAAACAGTTTGGTTGAAAAAGCTACTTTAAGATCTTTCTAAAAGTTTTTTAAGATTGTTAATACACCGCAGCAATTCAGAGATAATGATGTCTCACTTTTTACTGAATAACAAGAAAACTACTACGTGTTCAGTAATGAAATTTTCAGAACTTACAGGTAACATATGCATCTACATATGGTGCACAGGAAATTATTTTATGTTATCTCCTTTCCGAAATATAGTCCTATAAACATTGATTTACCAAAAAAGTACGAAAAAATACGCACTTTTTCATTAATTTCTATTTTTTTCTCACTACACAGTACAAAGAAAATTTGTATGTCTTAAGTATTGAAAAGACAATATTCCAACAATTCCAACGAGGTACGACAATATAATATAAGTTATGACTGGACGTCACGGCAGCACCGCGAAGTCAGGGGTCTATCTTTATGAAATGGATAGTAGTCGCTTATTATGTTTTGTTCTTTGGGTATTAGTCATTCATCACCTGATTAGCAGCCACCCCTTATGCCAAATGAATCATTTCCGGATACGTTTATAACTATTATTATTATCACGTAACGGGGCTTATAATATTGTATTCTTAGTCCGTCCGTCCGTTACTCCTACGATAACTCTTGGACAAATGCCAAATTGTTATTTTCTGTTTTTGCAATAGATATGTGGAGCGATTATAGTATCTCGTCCGAGTTCGTTAATGGTGACGATTAATCAACCGGACGTGGTAAAAATCAACCATTTCCGGTTTTAACGTTGCCATTATAGAGCGAAAGCCATAATAGATAGCGAGAAGGGGTTTTCTCAAATAGATTAAGTGTTCCAAGAATATCTTCCATGTTCATCCTTAATACTGTATTGAAACCGGAAGTAGTAGAAATCCAGTACGACTTCCGGTTTCAATATTAATCTATATAAAGAAAACCGATAAGAGAACAAGTTCGATTTCCTTGGAATCGTAGCGTTCTAAGAATAGTTCGCATTTTCTCTTTTAACACTTTATTCAAATCGGTAGTGGCAGAAATCAACCATTTCCGCTTTCAGTGTTGATCGCCATAGAATAAAAATGATAATAAATAGCGAAAAGTGTTTTTGTAATCAATTTAGCATTTCAAATATATGTACTATCTCCTCTCTTAACCCTCTATTTAAACCAGAAATGGCATAAATCAACTACTTCCGGTTTAAACGTTGATTACTATAAGGTAAAAACAGTAATAGGTAGGAGAAGCGGTTTTCTGTAATCAATTGTGACCCAAGAATAATATTCCATCTCGACTCTAATCTGTTTACTAAAACCAAACCTGGTACACATGTACCATTTTTAATTTCCAGACTAATTTTTTTAAAAAAAATATTGGCACGCTCCACTTTATTGTCTTTACAGAATTATGTATTATTATTATTATTATTATTATTATTATTATTATTATTATTATTATTATTATTATTAAATCATTAAGGAAAGAAGTAAAGGACGGAACTATGTTGTTAACAAAACCAAATATATATTTATGGGATTCTTTGTGGCTAAATCCTTAGAATTTGCACCCTTGCAGGAGTCGGGTTCGATTTCCGGTGGCAGGTACTGTGGTTTGTAGATCTACGTCCCATGTAGCCTAGTAGCTTAGGTGTTGAAATGAAGTTGAACTCTAAGTAATAAAAATGAAAAATGAAATGAAATTTTTAAGTTTTACGTCCCACGGATATGCCGGTTAGGCTAAATGAGACGGTGATGATGAGAAATGAATGAAATGATGGAATGAAGAAAGTGGGAGGAAACGGGAAACCCCGAGAAAACCCACGAGCACGGTGTTTGTCCACTACAAAGTCCACACGGCGCGAGCTGGGATCGAACTAGGGACCACAAGCACCGGAGTAAGTAATAAAAATATATAAACAAAAATATAGGTAAGTGGAAGAGTATTACCTGCGTCTAACAAAAGAATATAAATTGAGAAATTAATTACAAAGTTTATGTTGACTTTGGAGCTGCAACACCTAAAAAAAAAGTATGAAAATAATATCATATGTATATAGTCCTAATGACAGGATTGCTCTCATGCAAATCCTCCTCTAAGGCAAATCTCTTAGCAGAAAGAGAGCCGTCCTGTGAATCCTCAGGAATCTCATTCAAGCTAGTTCAGGCCAACTGTCATCCGGGGAATCTAAAATATTCCCCTTCATGTCAGCATCTTCAAAACCCAGGGAACTCACTCAATTAAAAGGATTTAGTTCTAAATATCTAAAAATTTTCGACATACGGAAGTAGTTAAAGAACTTCATTTTGTCTGCACAGAGATCACGATACAAAGTATGATACAGGCCAGTTTGCAATCTCGTTGATAGCATAGGATGCACGGACATTCGTTTTTTCCCTCTACGTTTCTTCTTTTTGAACAGCAAAATAAGAAGAAGTGCTTGCTTACTATTAACAGCCATAACACAAAGTGGAATAACTTGAGACAGTGGAAATGCTTCTACGAACTATATGAACCGGATAGTCGCCGAATGGACACTGAAATCTCGAACCATGAACGGTTGTATGTGTGTTTATGCGTGTTCCATGTATTTCTGTGTGTCCTGGCAACACCACTCATAGCTTGGGCAATAAAAGGGGGGGGGGGGACAGAAAATAACAAGAAGCCCTGGTACCTGCTGTCGGTTGCTCGTCTTTTCAAAAACAGTGGCGCAACTCAGTGTTTCCACTCAGTGGCCGCGAATGAAGGGGACCTTATGTCCCCATGCCTAACTTGTAAAAGAAGAAAAAGAAAATAAAAAATTGACAACACGATTTTAAGTTTGTGGAACTCTGGCAACACTGTTGTTTGTCTTACGCAGGGGGAGCATAAAAGTTACCTCCCTGAAATCAGTGTCCTATATGCTTTCCAAAGAGGTATAGTTCATGTCCCTGTAACAATTAGGGGCGTCGCTAGGGCTAGTGCCAACGTGACGACAGTCCATCGAAAAATATGTACAAAGTGACCATCGGAAGTAGGTACTTCCGAAATTTTCTCTCTCTTGCTATTGTATCTACGCCCTTCATTTTATTATATGATTGTTACCTATGTATGGCGTAAATGTGAGATTATTTTTTTCTTGCGTGCGACAAACAACAATGTTGCCAGCGTCTCACAAATTTTACAAAAAATAGTTTTTTTAAATTTTTTATTTCCTTCTTTTTTTACGTGTTGGGCACTGGGGGCACAAAAGTTACCTCGTCGAAGTTTGTGTTCTATAAGCTTTCCAAGGAGGTATGGCTCATGTCCCTGTAACAATTAGAAGGGATACTAGGACCGCCAACGTGAAGGTCTACGTTTGTCTACGCCCCACTCCTTTCCCCCTGCCCCCAAGTTGTCGACCACGCTGGGGGGCGACGGCATCGGTTTTCACAATCACTATAGTGCCTATAACAATAATCAGAAATAAAATTGCGTTAGGCTTTCCATGCATGCTCAATCCCCCTCAGATCCTGGACTAGTATATGAGACGTGGATCTACAGCTTAATGTGGGATCCGAACCATATAAACTTCAACCGAGAATCGAACCCGGGTCTCTCGTGAGAAGGTGCACACCCTAACCATTTTATTTTATATGTTCTCTGCTAACATGGTAAAATTTCAAACCAGTCTCCACTTCAAAATATTTTGTACAAGTTTTATTTATTTTGCTGTTATCACTAGCCTACTTAAGGCCTACAAAGTACTTTTTCTCTCCAGCAAGATGGTGTAGCAGTTAAAATTCCAGCCAAGTGATAAGAATGGCCACACAGTGGATGCTTTTATTTGTTTATACATATTTTTGGACATTACTAGCACCCATGGCCTATAGCCCGTCACATGGATGAAATGTATCTTGTTTCGTAACACTTTCAATCAACAGTTTTGTTGTAGGGTTTTACGAGATCTGATTTTTGATTATTTAATGGAAGATGAAGACATCTGGGACATTCTCCATCTGAAATTTTGCAAAATAATATTTATCGTTTTTTGTGTGCAGCATATATTCAACTACGGAATCTTTCTTACCTTTTTTTTTTTTTTTTTTTTTTTACTACTTCCATCGAGACTTAATCTCACTTGTAAAGAATTTGTGGTCCAAACTCCCCTTCACAAACAGAAATAATGAAAATTGTTGATTTAAACGCTTGAAACAGTATTACTGAAAATTTCACAAGTAGCAATTACGCAATAGATGATTACGATATTCAACCTATACACATAGTGATACGCACGAGTCGAGATATGTCTCTAATCTCGACTCAACTCGACTCGAATTCGAGGCGAGACATTTTGTAAAATTCGAGTCGAGGCGAAACTGCTCGTAAAAACCTCGACTCGACTCGAATCTCTCGAAAATCTTTCTATAATTTTTAATATTATTTTGAAGAAAGTATCGCGTTACTTGCGTTACGTTACTTCCCAACACTGGTGTGTTCTCCCGTTCGGGACGAGAGATGTCTCATATAATCTCGCTGCTGAAAAAAAAATATTTAGCTTCAAATGAACAGTGAGAGCGAGCCCGAGCGAATCCAGTGGAAAATAGCCACCTACCGTATATATATATATATATATATATATATATATATATATATATATATATACAGTATGACGCTAAATTCCTTGTACAAAAGTAGAGGAGTCATTCCTGAGAGTAAAACAAAGAAAAGTTCCAATAAACATAGGATTCTAAAACATGTATTTTTGGATAGAGCACATACTAGTTCCTAAGTGAAGTCTTGACGCGACTACAGTAGTTCCCATAGTTTTGGACCTTTGGACCTATGGACCTTTAGAATTCATTATTTTATGTTTTCGGCAGCCTGTAACACGTAAACGATGGGGTTTTCGCCCTATGTTAATAGGAACTTTTTTGTTTGTTTTACTCTCAGGAATCACTCCTCTGCCTTTGTACAACGAATTTAGCGCCATACTATATATATATATATATATATATATATATATATATATATATATATATATATATATGGGATATAAATAATTATATACCGTAGATATAATGTATACCTATGTCTATTATAATATATAAATTCAATCACTTGAATGAGAATCATATTTACCCTAACTTATTGTTTATTTAGTACATAAAACTAACTGTCAGTGTTAGGGAATCGATTGAGGGTGTCAACTGAGGGTGAGGGTGGCTGAGGGTGTGAGGGTGTCGATTGAGGGTGAGGGTGGCTGAGTATGAGGGAGTCAACTGAGAGTGAGGGCGAGGGAGTTGATTGAGGGTGAGGGTGGCTGAGGTTGACTGTGAGGGAGTCAACTGAAGGTGAGGGTGAGTGAGGGTTAGCAATAATGTCCATCTCTGGTAAGGATAGAGTGAAGATGGGATCTTCACAGAGCATCATTAGGGCTTGTATGCTGTATAAGTTTAAACGGGTCAAACGCCACTGCAGCGGTGGTTTAACAAGTTTAATGACGGTGACGAAACACTCGAAGACGCACCACGTGCCGGAAGACCAATACATACACAAAACGAAGATCTTCAGGCAGCAATTGACGCGAAAAGTGGCCAGACATGTGAGAAACTGGGACTACAATTCAGCGTGAGTGGAGAAACCATTCGGCAGCATCTCCATCAAGTTAGAAAGCACTACAAGTTGGGTTCCACATGATTTGACTCCGGGTCAGAATGCAACGCAAGCAGACACCTGTGATTCTTTGCTGTCTCGTCTCAGGGAGGAGCCATTGCTGGACAGGGTGTTAAAGTGTGATGAGATGTGGGTCATGTACGAAGCTCCCCACAGCATCCTCATCATTGGTTAGCATCCCATGAACCGGTTCAAAAACACCCGAAAGTAGCACTGCACCAGGAGAAGGTCCTCATGTGTGTTTGGTAGACTTCTTGGGGCATCGTGCATCGGGAACTGCTACCAGCTGATCAGAGCACCAATGCCATTGTGTACTGTCAGGAGTTGAGCGGTGTTGAAGAAAAACTCAAAACTTCTGAATCGCAAAGGGGTTCACCTGTTACAAGACAACGCTAAGCCCCACGTGGCTAGGATGATCCGGGACACCATTGTACACCTTCGAGAGAAACACTATTGCATCCGCCAGTTCCCGTACATTGCATCGTCCGATTATCACCTGATCCATTCCTTGGACAATCACCTTAGAGGATGCTAGTTCAAATCCCTAGTAGAGGTGCAAAATTCACTTGGTACCTTCTTCGCTTCACGGCCCATCAAGTTCTACCGCAATGGAATCCATGGCCTTCCAGAACGTTGGCAGCAGAGATGGAGTGGGTCAAGTTTTCTGAGTGGGTCAGTGGGTCAACAGCATGTGACCCACTGTGACCCACCACCCACCGTGACTCACTGCGACCCACCAACCACCATGACCCACTGCGACCCACCACTCACCAAGACCCACCGACTCAGTATGATCTACCGACCCTCTCTGCTCACTGCATTGTAGACAGTATCTTCTGAAGACTGGTAAATTTGTCACCGTTTTACTTTCAAGACCTTCATTTCCCTTTCTTTTCCACTTGTTTCTGTCTACTTACCTGAGATGAGTATATCTAACCAAGTGAAAAAAGAACTTCAGGCACTTTTGGATATCGATATTTTTAATAGTAATAATAGCAATAGGACTTACACTACAACTTGGCTTTCGAGACCTGTGGGTTTTTAGAGCTGACTACTGGAAAAAAATACATTTTTGAATCACTGTAATATATAAATTATTTACAAAAAATTGAATGTAACTGTGTGTGCCTGATCATCACGGTCAAATTCCAAAGTCAAATGAAATTACTTTTGGTATATAGTTAGGCCTTAATCCAAATTTGGATGTTATATTGCTTTTATTATAATGCATAATATCCTAAGGAGATAGTGAGGATCCGAATTTTTGCGAAAAAAAAATTAGTATCTCGCAAGCCGTTAAACTTACGGAGCTGAAATTCAGTGTATTAACTCTTTATTGAAAATAAACAGAATGTGTCCTAGCATTTTTTAAATTCTCCTTTATGTGTGTTGGGGGGGGGGGCACTTTCTATATATGCAAAATTGGTAGTAAGTTGATTTGTAAAAATGATCGAAAACGATCGATGCTATTCAAGAAAAAAATCAGAAACAAAAAATACAGTGCTTAGCTCCATATATCCATTGCTTTCTGCTATAATAATAGCTGAAGCTTATGTTTATTATATGGAGCGCTCACAGCACAGGGCAATCAACCCATAAAGTTGTCAGAAAAGTAGGCATGAAATTTGTACTGTAAGCTTAATTGCACGGAAATTTGAAGTTTGGATTGTACGCATACTTGTATGGAAAATTTTACACTTTTTTCCCTTTATGTTGGTCAACTTACTTTGATTTGGAACTTTGAAATTACATCCTTTTTTCTACTGAAAAGTATTGATAATTCAACAAGGAAATAATTATACTATGATAATTTAATTGAAATTCATCGTAATTTGGCACATGGGAAACAGCAGTGTGGTAATTGAAGGAGAAGAAGGAGGGAAATTCCCATTCACCTCTGAACACTTTCCAGGAACCTCGTTCCCTTTCGCTTTCTAGACGGGGGAGGGAACTTGGTAATGGCATCAAACCTTCATGTGTAATTACAAAAATTAAGTTTATAAACAAATAAGAAATAATCAGTTTATCAGGCTTTAATTGATAATTTATTCACAAGATTCTTTATCAAAGGCGAGGTAGATGAAATTTCTGTTCTACATGGGTCGACATTGCCAACTGACATGGTCGATATGGAAAAGATGTTGTATGGTGATAGAGAGATGATATTTTTTGCTGAGTATTTCAAACCTGACCAAGAAAAATCGTTATCAGACTTAAGTCTAACAAGTAGATTGTTGATGAGAAGTTGCAGAAATCGGGTAGAAGTATTATCAATTTCCACGACAGAGTACGAACGGGGATTTCCCCTTATGAATTTACAGATGACTGATATTAGAAATAGATTAAGTGCTCAAACATTGTCTAATTTGTTGTTCATCAATGTTAATGGCCCACCGCTAGACAAGCTCAAAGTAGACGAGCTAGTTATTTCTTGGCTGGAGGATGGACATCATTCCACTGCGGATGATTTACCGCCAAAAAGTTACCAACAGGAAATAACTCCGATTTCAGATTTGTTTAAAGGTGGAAAATTACGAGTTACGGAAAATGTATACTTGTATTACTAATGGCTTATTTGTGTTATTCAACTTTGTACCTACTTTTTAGTAAGTCTCTTCTTTGCTTTAGGTAAACTACTTTGGAATAAATATTCATAATAAATTGCAATTATGCATATTTGTAACTTAAATTTAACGTGGTGTTTTAGTGATTACACAAATTACAATTATGAACATACTTTATGGAGATGCTCTCACATAGGGTACCCGAGCACCTTTATACCTTATGAACAACTGATTTTTCAAGTCTTTTGTGAGAAAAATACTGTGAACAGAGAAACCATAACCTTTTCCATATTGTACAGGGGTATTTTCCTGCGAATAGAGGTTTCTTGTGGAATGAGTTCAGAAATTAACACTTGCAAGAATACTCTCTTAGTACAAGTATATTTTAGGCACACACTAATTTCCCCCCACCTCGAACTGTTTCAATTTCCTCACTGACGAACACTTTACCATTTTATATCGTAAAGGTCAGATCCACCGTTATTGTAACAGAGTGGTGCTTGAGCGATTGACTAGAAATTCTAGCCCAGTAAATAAAGGACCAAAAAGGGTGTCGAGCTGAAATAATTTAGAAAAAGCTGAAAATTTCAGGATTTGTTTCTCATGTGATCTTAAATGAAATATCAAAAGTCCCCTAATATCCCATGTGCGCTTCCTCCCTAAAATGGCGACCAAAGATGGCGGCCGTCAGGAATGCGCATGTCTCCCGATTTAAGCTTGTAACTCTGAGGCTATTCAAGATATTCCAATTCTGTAAAAGCACTTTTGTTCTAGAAGCTCTAATCTATAACTTTTCTTAATACTTCTTTCTCGCAGAATTTGACACAAAGCCACCATTTTCACTTAAAGTATAAAGTTATACATTTTGAAAACCCTGTTCTTGGATTGGTTATAGAAAATCTCAAAAACCGTTAGGAATTCGTAAATATGTACTGAAATAGTTTAGATAGAACATTTAATTAGCTTTGTTTTAAAAAAAAAGAATCATCCAAATCGGAGTACAATTAGTCGAGAAATTTGACGTTTTTGATTAAAAGTAGTTGGATAGAGTTGCTTTTTCTTCACTCAATTGTTCATACTGCGTTCCTTTAAACCTAACCTTTTTTTTTCTTTTTAATAGCGAGAAATAAAGTTATATATATATATATATATATATATATATATATATATATATATATATATATATATATATATATATACAGAGAGAGAGAGAGAGAGAGAGAACATTATTGGCATAACGGCTAGTAGCCTATATATTATTTCATTCTAAACAGACATAAATTTTAAGCTACTGTGGCTCATAGTGGCATGAAAGTAAACAGAAAAACCCTTGCCTTCTTATGTTGAGGGATGAAGCAAACAGAAGAAAAGAAAAAGATATCATGTCTAAAAATAGAAGCATCTACAATGCATTCGTATTGTGTCTACCTAGAAAGAATCCATTCCTTCATTCGAAAAAGTCACACATTTGTGTTTGGTTCGTGGAAGTTGATTCGCGATATGTTTTCCAGCTAATTAGGCTGCTGACATTTTTGGAGAAATATCTAGTTCTGTGTTGTACTTTTCTTTTCGTGTGTGTTTTTTGTGTGTATTTGTCCGTGTGTCATGTGTTTTATGTTGTGATCTAATAACAATGGAGGAGGAAGAACTAGATAACTGCATTATTTGTAAGTGTCCATTAAGTGTCGGAAAAACTGTAAATGTGACTACACGTGGGTTGCCAGCTCTGGTAAGTGCTAGTGTTTATCGAGGTGATGAGTTAGATATACATTTTAAAGACGTTGCCAGGTTTGCGTACATGTTGAGTGCCGTAAGAATTATACTCGACCGTCTACTATTAAAAAGGATATCAGTAAAACTTTTATAGATGAAATTGCCATCCCCAGCACATCGAGAATTTCACCACGAACTACAACACCACCTTTTGATTTTAGGAAGGACTGTTTATTTTGTTCAAATGAAGCGTCTTTTAAAACCGAAACTAAAAAGCATCAGAAATATCGAAGGTCTGTCCACGAAGTAACTACACTCACTATTAAAAAGACTTTAATTGAACAAGCAGAAAAACGCAATGATGAATGGGGTAGATCAGCACTTCTTAGAGTGAACAGCGTGGTAGATTTGGTTGCAGCCGAAGCTAAATATCACAGAGACTGTTTCCGCGATCTTTTTAATCCCATTGCATCTCAGAGTGTGGGTAGGCCAGTAGAGGAGATGAAACGAGAAGCTTTTGACAAACTTTGCCAGTTTATTGATGAAGAAGATGAATGTCAATTTTCAATGACCCAGTTGTATGCTCAAATGACATCTCACCTTGATGGTTCCGAAGGATATACATCAAACCAAGTAAAATCTCTTCTCAGAGAAAGATACAAAGAGAGATTAGTAATAACAGAAGAATGCTTAGGTTATGGGAGAGAAACTGTTCTCACTTTCAAGAATGAAACAAAAAGATTACTTCATGATTCTTGGTACAGAAAGAGAGAAGTAAACGAGCACAGTGAATGAGCTCGTATTGTTACAATGGCAGCAAAAATAATCAGAGAGGATATAGATTCTAAAATATATGTTAATACAACATACCCACCAACAGAATATATTTACTCCCGAGGACGATCTCATTCCACAATCATTAAAAATTTTTGTTGAAAATGTAACTAGAAGTAAGAAAGGTGATTCAAATATGTTATCTCGGATCAGGCCCGTGCTGGCCCACCGGGACACCGGGACGTGTCCCGGTGCGCCCTCCGAAATATCACAGTATAAATATAGGTACAAGTTTTTAGTAATAAATTCTTACAGTTTTATTGGTAAAGAACCCGTGAAAGGTGCAGTGCGCTCTTTACATTAGACGCCCTTGCGAGACCACATCAAAGATGAACGAATTTATTTACTCTTTTGTATAGCAAAGTTCTGTACAATACATACATACAGTTACTGTTGGTAAAGAACCCGTGAAAGGTATAGTGCGCCCTTTGCATAAGGCGCCCTACGAAACATCACATTATAGACAGTAGTTTTAGTTATCCTGTACCAGCTTTGTATAATAAATTCAAATACTGACTGGTAGTACAGGTCCTGTGAAGAATACAAGGCGCCCTTTACATAAGCTGCCCTGCGAAATATCACATATTTTTTTTTAAATTTTATTTTTCTGTATTTCAGTTTTGTATTATAAATTCATACAGTTGCTATTGGCAGAGAACAGGTAAAGAGTATAATCACATAAAGTTATGTAGCTATAAAACGAAACAATGTGATACATCAAGAATAGTTCGGATAGTCAAACGTACGATGCATTTATGTAATACTACACTGACACTAGTCTCTAATTTACGATTTTTATGGCATCCAAGCTTTCACAGTCTTAATACGCATCCATATAACCGAGCATATTGATTGTTCCTGTGAGTTTTAAAGCAGTGTTCGGATAATCAGTACCTATTGTATTTCTGAAATATAGCTATATTAATTTCCGTAAAATGTTGTCTTCCTGTCACCACGGCACGGCGCGTCCTCAGGTTGTGAATCGAGGAGATGGCCTCTAGATATAGAGGTTAGCTGCGAATATACTGAATAAGCAGTCGCGGACAGACAAGGGGTGATTCTCCACTTTGGGGATTTTGTGTGGGGCAAACAACCTCATCCTGAAAAAAAAAAAAAAAGATTGTTCAGATAAGTTCGCAGAATCCCCAGATCAGAACTGATAACTTGGCACGAACTCAGCAAAGTAAAATCGACATGAGATTTGGAACATGGAATATAAGAAGTCTCTATAGGGCAGGCGCGTCGAAATTTGTAAAGAATGAGTTTAGAAATAGAGGATGGTCCTAGTGGGATATTAGGAAGTTAGATGAGAAAATGGAGGAGTCAAGTCGGAAAATTTTACGTTCTTTTACGGGCAACAGATTAAAAATTACCAACTAGGAGCAGGGCTTTTCGTTCATAAACGAATACGTAATATCACCAATTACATGGGTTGAATTTGTTAATGATAGATTTTATTTTACTTCCCTTAAGGGTCGGTGGTGTAATATTATTGTTTTAAATGCACATGCCCCAACAAAAAATAAGGATGGCGATTAAAAAAATACAGTTTTTACGAAAGAATAGAACGGGTATTTGATCATCTCCTGCATTATCATATGAAAATTCTGTTAGGCGGTTTCAGTGAGAAGGTAAGACGAGAGGGTATTTTCAAACCGATTATAGGGAATAAATGTTTGCATAAGGAAGGTTGTGACAACGGCTTTAGACTCGTGAACTGTGCAACATCCAGAAACCTTATCGTGAAGATTACAAAAGTCCAACACCGCGACATTCATAAATATACTTGGACTTCATCAGATGGAAAAACACATAATCAAACTGATCATGTTTTAGTAGACAGAAGAAAACAGTCTAGCACAACTGATGTTCGGTCGTTCAGAGGAGTTGATTGTGATAGTAAGAGAGAGACTATCGTTGAATAAAGGAAATATTCAATATCTGAAAACGGAGCGGTTTAATTTTTTTTAAAAAAATAGAGGAGAGTCAGGTGAGAGGGGAACCAGATTGAAGTCTCGAATAGATTCTCGGTTTTAGAAGGTTCAGAGTGCACTAGTGTTCAGGATACTTGGTTGAAATTAGAGATAACATTAAAATTTCAGCAAAACAAATATTGGGGCATGCAGAAATACGTAGGAACAAACATGGTTCAACCAGGAATGCACTAAAGTAACAGAGAAGAGTAAACAGAAGAAACAACACTGACTAAAAAATCCGAACGAAATAACTACATGAAATTTCATTGTCATCTGGCAGAAAACTTCCAAAACTTTTAGAACAAAGAAACGCGACGTTTGAAAGTTAAAATTAATTAACTTGAAGATAATAGTGAAAACAAAAACATTCGGGACATGCATAAATGCATCAACGAACTTAAGAAAGGCTATCAACCTCGTGCTTATATATTAAAGAAAGCTACGGAACAGTTCTCACTGATCAGGATAGCATCTTAAATAGATGGAAAGATTTCTTTGACGATTTCCTTAACACATAGCTAAAAACTAATGCGCGTGGAGAAAGTGAAATGCATACAGCATAACCGTATATTCCAGAACCTAACCAGTCAGAAATAAGAATCGCTATTCAAAAAATTAAAGAAGCATACGTCTCCGGCTGCAGACGAAATTCTGGTTGACTTAATTTTAGCTGGAGGGGGAAAATGTAGAGCAAGATACACAAACTCATCCTCCTTATCTGGAACAAGGAGGAATTACCACAAGAGTGAAAAGAATCAATCATTGTTCCCGTTCAGAAGAAAAGCAACAAAACAGATTTAATACTTATTGAGGCATTTCTTTTCTGTCAACATCCAAAAAATTCTCTTAAACATTCTATTAGCATGATTGACTCCATACGCAGATGAAATTATTGGAGATTATCAGAGCGGATATAGGTAAAATCGATATACTATTGACCAGATATTTACCATTCGACTAATACTTGAAAATAAGTGGGAATACAATGTTCTGGCACATCAATTATTGACTTTAGACTCGGGTAGGAGGGAAACGTTGTACAACATGCTTACATAATTTGCAACACCCAAAAAGGTAGATTAATTAAGATATATCTAAATGAATTCCAAAGTAAGGTTCGAGGAGAGAAATTTTTGTTCACGAGCTTTCACGTTGAGAATGACCTGAAACAATGAGATGCGCTGTCGCCATTATTCTGGAGAACTTTGTCCAGGAGAACACTATAATGAAAATCAAAGACGGAAATCAGGTGCTACAGCTGAATTGCATTTGCCAGGTTATGGCGTATGCTGATGATGTAAATTTAATAGGGAATGATAGAACAATAGAAAGGAATGCAGAAATCTTAATTAACGCTTGCAGGGATTTAGGCTTAAAAGTAAATGCAGAGAAAACTAAATAAATGGAAGTTTGTCGGGATCGTAATACTGCATTTTATGGATGCGTTAAAATACCAAATAATATTTTCTTTCGACAAAGAGGATACATTCAAATTTCTAGGATTATTATTAACAGACCAAAACCATATTCACTAAAAAATTTAATGTCAACTAGAAGCAGGGATTTCGTGTTATTATTCAGTTAAAAATCTTTTGTTGTCGCTAATTCTGTTGAGGAATTTGTAGCTCAAAACATAAAACGATAATCATGCCTGTTGTGCTGAGTGGTTGCGAAACATGGCCACTAACTCTGAGGGAAAATCGTAGACTGAAAGTATTTCAAAATAAGATTCTTAAACCAATATTCGAACTCGAAGAGAAACGGGAATGGGGAAAGGTGGAAACTTCATAAGGAGGAACTGCATAATTTTATACCGTTTACCAAACATTGTTATGGTCATCAAGTCTAGAGGCTCAAATGGGCAGGTTATGTAGCCAGAATGGAAGAAATTAGAAACGCTTTCAAAGTTGTATATGGAAATCCAAATAGGAAAACGACTGTTAGGATGACTGAGGCGCAGATGGGAGGACAATATTAAAATGGTTCTCGCAGAGATTGGAATATAAAGTGGAAACTGGGTCCAGTTGGCTAAGGACAGAAATCAATGTAGAGCTTTGGTAAACGTGGCACTGAACCTCCTGCGTCCATTTAATTGTTGATACATTTAGCTTCTTTTTATTTGACAGAAGTGTTATTACAAGAACTAAAAAGTTTTTCCCTAGTAAAGAGGATTTCGATTCGAGGTTAGCTATTTACGTTAATACTAAAACAAATTTGGTGATGATTTTGATATACCAGTAAAATGGCATCCATACTTTCTTTCAAAGTCTCTTTCTTTCTCTCTCTCTCTCTCCCGTTTGTATGGGCGCCCTTTTAGTAGACTTGTCCACCGCCCTCATTAGTATCCCAGCACGGCCCTGTCTCGGATACGTCTCATGATCTGCCATTCAATTATATCAATGTGTCGGCCTCGTACTTTTATATCACCAGTCCATCTAGCAATTGGAGTTTACTGTTTGCGTCACTATGCATCTCGTCAGTTGATAGATATACTGCATAGTCTTGGAATATCAGCCAGCTACGCCGAAGTGAGAAGATACGAATACTCTAGAATGTGTTCTACTATTCCAATCGAACCCGATCATTCTCAAAATTTGATTCAGTTTGTTCTTGATAACGCAGATATCAATACGAGAACATTAGATGGTCACGGTACTTTCCACAGTATGGGTGGGATTAAAATATGCACACCTCCTGAAATAATTAGACAAGATTCACGTATAGAACGTTCTTCACCGCCCTCAGCAGATATGGTAGCTGCTCTTGCTAGAAGGGATATTAAATTTTATAACAAACCAACAAACAATAGACTTTTAAAAATTGAAATAAAGAGTTTGATACCGGCAGAAAACATGTCGGTACAAAATCTCCGACATGCTATTTTCACAGATGATGTCTGGCTTCTCATGCATCTCATAAAAGATTCACCTAAGCCAGGTTGGAATGGTTTCATGCACACTATCACTAACTATGACCACCCGCAGTTTGAAATGAGCAGCATAACTGCAGTTCCTTTTCTCAATTGGAAACCATCAAATCTGAGTACAATTTACACTTCCCTTCTATTTGCTTGTAACGAAAGCAAGAAGGCGGGACAGGATTATTGTATTGTTACTTTTGACCAGCCTCTGTATTGGAAGGCAGTGGGAATAATTACATCTGCTGAACCAGATAGTGATTTAGCTAAAGTAGTTGTCAAACTGGGGGGATTTCACCTTCTAATGTCATATTTAGGTGTCGTTGGATATATTATGTCAGGTAGTGGAATTGAAGAACTTTGGGGCTTGTTGTAAGCGCAAAATACTGTGGTACACATGTTAAATGGAACTGCATATGCAAGAGCACTGAGAGCACACTTTTTGACTTATGTGGCACTCTATCAACAGATTTGGAAGGACTCAAGTTTAGTTGGGGACGTTGAAGAGAATATACGTTTCAGTTTCGCTGAGTTGATCACAGGGACAAAAACCATAAACGACTTAAAGGATAATCCAGACATTAAAATACTAATGACTTATCTAGCCGAGTCAAAGGCACATTTGAAAGATTACGGTCGAACAGCTGAACTATGGCTTCAATATTTGAAACAAGTGAGATTAATAATGTTTTATATTCGAGCGGAGCGTACTGGAGACTGGGACCTTCATATTTATACTGTGAAATGCATGATTCCATACTTTCACGCAGCAGGACATTTGAACTATGCGAAATCTGCACAGTTTTATCTGCAACAGATGGAAGAATTGGGAAATAAACTGAAGCCAGAAGAACTTGAAAGATGCTTTGTTGTGCGAAGGAAAGATTGCTTTTGGAGTGGAACTGCAACAGATATGGTAATTGAACAGAGTTTGATGAGGGCAATGAAAGTTTCCGGAGGCTTGAGCCATGGCCGAGGACTCACAGATTCTACATTAGCTCGCTGGGTTTTGTCTTTTCCAATTACAATGGAAGTGAGTGAAGCCTTAGAAAGTTTCTGTGGAAAACGGTCGTCAATGTCTGAACAGCATGTAGAAATTAGACCTTCCCGTCAGGAGAGAGATGGTCAAGACATCAGAAAGCTTTCTGATTGGCTTAGTCTTCACAACCCGTTTGAACACTCCAACCAAAAAGACCTCCTGGTCAACATTGCAACTGGGTTAGTAGCTGGTGAGAAAGTTAACTGTGATAGGGCGAAAGAAATAGGGTCAAAATCACTATCTCAAATGATAGGTAAAACCTTTGGTAACGTCGTTCTAAAAAGAAAAGAGAAGGTTGTGCCAATATCTGCGACAAGCAATACAATTAATATTAGAAAGCAAGCTGTTATCATCAACCCACTTCAGTTATTCAGCCGAATTGCAGCGGTATTGCAGTCACATGAAAAGATGAATGATTTTTTTAAATATGAACTAGCACCTTATCCTCCCTCATTGTTTGATGAAATTTCAATTAGAAAAACCAGAAAATCTGTACTTATGAACATTGTAGAATCTCTAGAACCCTGTGTGGAACTTCCAGCAGAGTTAAGTTACGTTGTAGACGGTGGTTTCCTACTTCATGCAGTTGTTTGGTCCGATATTAACACATATGCAGATATTTCTGAAAAATACGTACGATATATACAGAATCACTTTTCACCGTGTAGAGCTGTAGTTTTTGATGGCTATGCAACAGGCAATAACACCAAAAATGTTGAACGACAGAGAAGAGCAATGCCAAAGATGTCTGCTTCAATCGCATTTGATGAAAATACGAAAGTAACTACTGAGCAAGCAGTTTTTTTTTTTTTTACGGAACTCTGAAAATAAAAGTCGTTTAATTGATTTCCTCAAAACCCACTTTAACTCTGCAAACATCACAGTGTATCAAGCTGAAGGAGATGCAGATGCTCTGATTGTCAGTACAACTATTAATCTAAGTAAACAAAATACTTCTGTTGCTGTAGTAGGAACTGACTCTGACTTATTGGCCATCTTAATTGCTCGAACACTTCCAGATACTACAGTGTACTTTATGAGGCCGAAAACAAACAAATTTGAACAGAAATGCTTTCACATTGGCAACATCCAAAGGAAACTAGGGTCACTGAAGGACACTTTCCTTTTTTTTTTTCATGCTATCACAGGGTGTGACACGACATCTGCTTTTTTCAACAAAGGAAAGCAAACTGCCTTCAAAATTCTTCAGAAGGAGCAAGAACTATCGAAAGAGGCTACAGTCTTCAACCAACCCAATCTAGATCCCCAAACAGTGATTAAAATAGGAGAAAGATTTGTTACGCGGTTGTATGGAGAACACAATCAAATTTCTTTAGATGAACTTTGATATAAGCTGTACAACAGGACAGTGACTAGAAAACTATCCTCAAAATTCAATTTGGCAAATTTACCTCCTATAAGTGCTGCTGCCTCTCAACACAGTCTACGTGTTTACCTTCAAGTACAGCAATGGTTGGGGAATGATTTGAACCCAACAGAATGGGGATGGCAATTAACAGAAGGCAAATTGTTTCCAGTGGCAACAAACTTACCAGATGCTCCTGATAACCTGCTGAACCTTGTATCTTGCCAGTGTAAGATCACAACGCAGAAAGACTGTGACAGCAAATGTGAATGTAGAAAGGCGGGACTGGCTTGTTCCAAACTTTGTTTCTATTGTCAGGGAAATATTTGTTCAAATATGCCAATTCCTGATGACTCTGAAGACCAGGAACTTTTCGTGTATTAAAGAGGAAATTTGAAGGTAGGTGGATTATATATGTATATATATTTAAGCTTTTTACTCCCTTTTTGACTATTTACTGTACAATTGAGATGAAATTATATTTAAAAATGGATGCTTAATTTCTAATCAATGGCGGCTTGTTGATGTACAAACAGTGAGGCACACTACATAACTATAAGTAAGGTTGTATATGTGCAAGTAGTCTCAATGCAAATTGGCCACTTGGTATCCTTATGAATATACAACCAAACTTAGTTATGCCGTGTGCACCACCGGTTGCATAATGAGTCGCCAATGTTTACAATGTACTTAAAATTATATTACTCTTAGTAAAATTTACAGTAGGGGTATTTTATTTCTAATAGTAAAAGTGATTTTACAGAATTAAAATATAATAATCCCTTAGCTATTGGTTTATTTTGGAAAACATGTCGAATAAATGTCATCTTTGGTCGCCATTTTGGTATGAAGGCTGTCAAAGGCTTTATGACAGTCTTGCAATTTCAGTTTGGAATTCGAGGCGTGTATGCCATAAGTCCAGCACAACCATGAATTTCGAAACTTTAGTTGCGGGTCTAATAGCGATGAATTTTTATACAACTACTTTTAATCAAAAATGTCGAATTTCTCGACTAATTGTACTCCGATTTGGATGATTCTTTTTTTAAAACAAAGCTAATTAAAAGTTCTATCTAAACTATTTCAATACATATTTACGAATTCCTAACGGTTTTTGAGATTTTCTATAACCAATCCAAGAACAGGGTTTTCAAAATGTATAACTTTATACTTTAAGTGAAAATCGTGGCTTTGTGTCAAATTCTGCGAGAAAGAAGTATTAAGAAAAGTTATAGATTAGAGCTTCTAGAACAAAAGTGCTTTTACAGAATTGGAATATCTTGAATAGCCTCAGAGTTACAAGCTTAAATCGCGAGACATGCGCATTCCTGACGGCCGCCATCTTTGGTCGCCATTTTAGGGAGGAAGCGCACACGGGATTTTAGGGGACTTCTGATATTTCATTTAAGATCACATGAAAAACAAATCCTGAAATTTTCAGCTTTTTCTAAATTATTTCAGCTCGCGATCCTTTATTTACTGGGCTATTCAAACTCCGATTAGTGACAATTTCACAGTCTTGTTTTATTACAAGTGTAAACTCTTTAGTCAGTTCAGAAGAGGCCGTGGATCGTGTTCAGAGTAGATGACAATGGATTTTGGTGAGTCAGACTAGGTCAAAGTGGATGAGAGTGGTTCATGGTGGGTGGCGGGTCAGAGTGGGTCACGGTGTGTCGTGGGTCATGGGTCAGAGTGGATCACGGTGGGTGGTGGGTCAGTGGGTCGTGGGTCAAGTTTTCATTGACCCACGCCAACTCTGGTTGGCAGGTCGTCGATGCTGATGGTACTTCCATGTACGTCTTACAATTAGGTGACGTATCGATGTTCTAACGTGGCGGGTGAAAAAGGGACAGAACTTTCTTGGTAACCTTTATACTACGATATAATGCAACTTCTGGCACCTACTCAATTTCGAATTTCGAAAAAAAAAATCGCTCCACTTTAAGACAAACACATACACGAGCTAATATCTGCTTCCTTCTCATAGGTAAAACATCTAATGGTCATGACATTCGGTTTTATTATGTACACCTATGACAATACGATGGTAATGACGGCAGCACAGTATATTGCAGACATTCCAAAGATGTAAGTGAACCATTCTGTCAGACAATATGAAACAAAAAAGACATTAACGTGGAAGCCTCGGGAGAATTTGTTTTTATTTCGGATTTCCTCTGCTGTTAAAGAAAACCAAAGTGATTTTTCCCTTCTTTTGGGTGTGTTAAGTATATATAGGGTAGAAAAACTAATTCATTCAAGTTTTACCCCTCTCTTCCTGTCAGTAACGAATTACTGCGCTCTATCACGTCAAATGCAATACAATTATGCGTATTAATTATGTATTAGTCCTTCATAATTGCTATATGTACAATTAAACGGGAACATTACACGAAACATGTAAGTATGTACCAGGTAATTATGTGAAAAATATCAATATGATACTATTAAACAAAAAACTACAACTTCTCCACTAATACATCTTAAACTAAATACATTTCGTGAAGATGGAAGGAATACATTGAAGAACTCTACTAAGGAGAAAGAGTGAACAAGGAAGAGATAGAGTAGAGAAGGAAGAAGACGTCGATGAAAATGAATTAAGACCATCAATTTTACAGTGCGAATTTTGACAATGCTTTGGAGAAAACGTAACACGGTGAAGCCACAGGAATAGACTCAATACCAGCCGAAGTGATTAATAATATTATAATAGCAACAAAGAAGAAACTATTTAATCTTATTAATGAAATGTACATTTTGGGAAAAATACCAAGATACTTCGACAAAGAACATATTCGTCCCTCCCGGAAAGAAAAGGCACACGGAAATGCGAAGAACACAGAACTTAAGTTTGTCTACCCATGCATCAAAAATACTGTGCAAAATTATCGCACAACGAATGAAAGGGAAAATCGAAAAACGGCTATCGGAGGAGCAGTTTGAATTAAGGAGAAAAAGGAGAGCAAGGGAAGCAATATTAAGTCTACGGTTGATCATGGAACAGCACATCCGAATAAACGAACCAATTGTGATAGTATTTGGAGATCTAGAGAAAGCTTTTAACAACGTAGATGGGAATATTATGTTCAGAGCGCTGAAGAATCTGAAGGTGGATTACAGAGACAGAAGAATAATATACCAACTTTACAGGAACCCAGACATTTGTTATATGAAGAGATCAGAAGGAAGCACGAATAAGTAAATGAGTAAGGCAAGAATGTGGACTTTCACCTCTCCTGTTTAACGTCTATATAGAAGAGGCTATGAAAGAAATCTTCGATAAAAACGAGAAAGTCGTAAAAGTAAATGGCCAAATTTCAAGCACAATAAGGTTCGCTGATGACATAGTACTGATAGCAGAGAGCGAAAAAGACTTGAGGAAGAACTTTCAAACTTGAACAACTGAAAGAAACACGCAAAATGAATATAAATAAGAAGAAAACCAAAGTGATAAAGTGCACAAGAGCAGGACAGGAAGGGGCAAACGTATCGCTAGAGGGAGAGAAAATCGAGGACGTCAAGACGTTCTCCTATTTAGGAAGTCTAATATCTTCGGATGCAAGAAGTGAAAAAGACATAAGTTCCAGAATAGTGCAGGCTAAACAAGCACTCAATAGCAAAAGAGGACTGCTAACATCAAGAATGGACGTTCGGAAACGATTTTTTACGACCCTGGTACGGAACGTGGCATTTTATGGATCAGGGCATGGGCATTGAGAAAAGCTGAAATATCCAAGCTGGTAGCATTTGAAATGTAGTGTTGGCGCAGAATGCTGCACATATCATGGACCGAAATGAAAAGGAATGAAGACGTACTAAAGGAGGCTAATGATGGACGACAGATCATGAAGATAATAGGAAAAAGAAGAAACAGCATGCTTGGCCATCTTATTCGGCACTCCGATTGGATCACCGTGTTGATAGAGGGAAAGGTAGAAGGGAAACCAGGAAAAGGAAGACGTAGGATAGAATATGTAGATGCAGTTAGGAAGACGAGACCTTATAAAAGTATAAAACAGCTCTCCCAAGGGAGAGAAAAGTTTTAAAATTTCCATGTTGCCCACCAGTCGATGGTTGAGGTGAACAAGAAGATGTATAAGAAATGGTATCCCATAAAATCATCTGAATTGTCCAGAATATTCTAATGTTTTCTCTATGTGACCCAACTTTTTCTGTTTTGCGGTAGCTCTTGCTTCAGGTGTGCTGTTACCTGTCTGCCGAAAAACAAATATAAATTAAGACCTGATTTCCATAAGGATTTCAGAATGTTCATTCCATCACGTGATATCCCATTTCACAGAGCCGAATCCAATTGAATTTTTCGTAACGTACTTATATTTTCTCATACTCATTCCTTTTTTCAGCCGAATATCCAAAAATCGAAATTCTTTTCAATATTACATCTGCCTATGCGAGAAGACAGATCTAATTTATTTCGATGTCTACCACCAATAGTTTGTCATATTCACTGGATATCCCTTTCATTTTTAATTCAAAACATAATTGAATTCTTTAACTAACTGGTTCATACTAGCTTTGCTACCTTAAATTAATAACTTACACTAAAAATACAAATCGCTGAACAAAGCAGCCTTTATTTTGGGATGTGAAACTCAAAGATTTCATTTCATTTCAATAATAAAATACTATGATTCCTTCATTTACAAGTCACTCAGAATATACATCACCTAACTACAAAATGCCGCCTGTCTAGTCAAATTTAAATTTTAAGAATTGTCAACAAATGTAAAAGTAGGTCAATGTATACAAGTTTCTAACTACTAGCATGATACCTTCACATGTGCAAGTAACTTTCTAACTGCACTCTCGTTTGATTTAATTTTATTTTGTAGAAGAAATTTAATCAATGGAAATGCAAAACACTAGCATTCATAACGATACCTGCACACAGGGCGAACCCCGTGGGGTTAGGAGATATATCTCGAACGAGAGAATGTATCTCCCTTTCCTCAGGTTAAAGAAAAACATGGTAACGTCCGTAAATAATATTGGATTTTAACACAATATGATTTGTGTGTTGATTTATGTTTTCACATAATCCCCACTCCTGCAGTTCAAGTCAATCAAATACCAGAACTCACTCACACTTTCTAAAGATTTAAATAAAAATTGTATGAAACTTTCGTAAAAAGTAGAACTTTATCGAATGGTTGTCTATTTTCTTCTGAGAACTTCCCTCAATTCCTTGCAGTTGTAAGGGGTCACTTCACAATTTTATATAACATAATATTTTGAATATTTATTAAACACATTCAGATTTTTATAGAATATCGTGTTTGTTCGTTGGGGATTAGAGACTTACTGCTATAGTACGAAATCAGTGAGAGAGAGGATCGCTTGCTTTAGTGGACAGTATGACTAAAGTATTAATGTAAGGTAAACTCAACTTATCTCCACCCAAATATACACACATCACCCCTGTATTAGTATTCAAGGTACGGGACTGCAACAGTCCTAGATGTATGAACACCCGGACCTACATGCATAAGAAAGACCTGTTCATTTCATGTCTGAACGTGTCCGCCCCACTAGCAGTTCCGATTTCTGCCGGGCGCTAGTATACGGCTATAACTAGAAAGTTATGTTCTGCAACTGACGTATTTTTTATTGGCTTTGACAGGTGCTATCACTTCTTGTATATTACAGAAAATGGCCTATTCTTATGTTCCTTGCTGTAGAAGAACCATGAGAAAAGACAGGAAAGTTTCGTTTCATGAACTCTTTTATGATATATATAAAGAACGAATGATTCAAACTATTACGTGACACGAAAGTTTCGTTTCATGAACTCTTTTATGATATAGATAAAGAACGAATGATTCAAACTATTACGTGACAAGATCGTGGTCATATTAAACATCGGCAACCGTCTGATCAATGATCATAGTGTAGTTTGTGGTAGGCATTTTTGACAAGATGATAGGACCGATTGTAAAGGGAAACTACTAAAAATTAGAAACTGTTTTATCATGTTTAATAATGATATTAGTTACATGCAAGAGAAAAACTAAGTTCCCTGGAAGACCTTTGAAAAGAAATGTTACACACATACACACGAGAGAGAGAGAGAGAGAGAGAGAGAGAAAACCTGAACCACACTACTGCCATTAATATCCAAATCAAGTTAGTAATAGCGTAACTCAAAATTCTAATGAGCCACATATTCATAGGTAGTGTTTTAATCCAATCTTTCGCTTTCGAGGGGGAGAGTCAAGATTTGGGAAGAAGCCATATTTATCTATATTATCATATATAGCCTAGCCAACAGCATTAAATTTTGAAGAATTCTATAACTTCGTTGGAGCTTCACTGGCAACGTATATGATTAAAAAGTATATATATATATCGCTCCCAGAGGTTTCGGTTTAGCCAGGACAGTTTTGGAATCTGTCGTCCCCTTTCCAAAATTGTTCAAAATTCCAAATGTGGCCGTTTTTAGCTAAAAGACAAGTTAATATCACTCGTGCTATATTTGAAAAATCCCGCTTTCATTAGCCATCAATACTTAATAGGAATAACCTATTCTCTGTCGCTCACTTCTATTGACATTATCTATTACATAATTAATTCTGATATTTTGGCATAAAGCAACTACCTAACTATGAATATACTGTAAATTTTCGTAGGGTGGCCCGGTTTTTTAGTATAAAAATCTGGTAGCCTTGCATATGTAATCAATGGGTTGCAAGCGTGAATAAACATTAGCGACCCTTGTACTTAAATCTAAACGAAATCCTTCTTCCAAACGCGTTACTCGTACGGTAACAAGTAGAGTAAAAATATTAAGAACCACGGTAAAAGAACAAAGATAAAGTGTAACGAACTTATAACTATTAAATATTGAAAGTTTAAGTATCGAGCACTAGAATCTGCAGTACAGAAAGGTGATATTAAAGCATTTTTTTTCTTATAGTATACTTACAAGCATTCGGTCAAATTAAACATATGTCGAGTGAGCTTAGTATTCGGTATTACATCCAGTGCTAAAAAAAAAAAAAAAAAATCCTCGTTCACTTATGACTATGTTCGTGACGTACTATTGCTTACTATCCCCAGCAGATCTATTAAACGTTGTGGAGACCCGTCCCAAAGAAAATTATGTGGATTTCATATCGCACTGAGTACTAGAATTAGGTAAGTCTAAATTATTAGCAGTCAATAAGACAATTAATTATTGATGATATGGTTATTCGACCACAATTTTGGAAAAGAAAACTTAATTGTTGATTATAAAAACCTTGCTACAGACGAGGACCGCACAAAGAAGTTGTACGGTGTACTTTTAAGAAAATTTCTCAGACCATACATGAGTACATACTGTTGAACAGTATGAACACTTCAAGTGTAATCTTCGTACAAAGTTAGTATCAAGGGAAGTTCCCAAATTATAAAAACTAAGTAATGTGTACTGTAGATATTGGACTTGATATTAAGACAATCAAAATGTTTATGAGCTATATAATCTATTTGGTCTAGGAATTAATTCGTGCGGTTTTACAAAAGATGGCGTAACTAGCTTATTGTCCCATAGTTTCGTTGATCCAAACATGCGTTGAAAACTACTGTCATTGAGCATCTTGTTTAGTATATGTCAGTTGCTTGAAGCGGAAACAACAACATTTTTTCTTCAACTGAAAATGGCGCATTTTGTGCCTGATAAAGTGTTTTTGCGGGGAGTTATTCTTCATTGCTTTAACATGAAGAAAAGTGCTACCGCAAGTCATCATATTTTAGTGGAAGTGTTTGGTGACCATGCTCTAGCTGAGCGAACGTGTCAGAAGTGGTTTGCACGGTTTAAAGGTGGTGATTTCAGCTTGGAAGACCAAAAGCAATTTGGACAGCCAAAAGAATTTGAAGATGAAGAATTGAGAGCATTGCTTGATCAGGATTCGTGTCAAACGCAGGACGAACTTGCAGAAGCATTTGGAGTTGAGCAAACAACAGTTTCCAAACGTCTCAAAGCCATAGGAATGATTCAAAAGATGTCTTATTGGGTTTCACATGAATTGAAAAGAAAGACGTTGAAAGAAGAAAAACCGTTTGCGAATTGCTGCTTCAAAGACAGAAAAGGAAGGGATTTTTGCATCGAATTGTAACTGGTGATGAGAAGTGGATTCATTACGAGAATCCTAAACGAAAAAAGGCCTGGGTGAAGCAAGGTGAACCAGGTCCTTCACAACCGAAACGAGATATTCATTGTGCAAAGGTTATGCTGTATATATGGTGGGATTTGAAACGTGTGGTGTACTATGAACTTCTGAAACTTGGTGAAACTATTAATGGACACCGCTATCGACAACAATTAATGCGTTTGGAGCAAGCTCTGGCCTGAAAACGACCAGAATGGAATAACAGGCATAATAAACTTATTTATCAAGATGATAACGCTCGACCACATGTCGCAAAACCGGTCAAAACCTATTTGGAAAATGTCGGATGGAAAGTGTTACTCCACCCGCGATATTCACCAGACACTGCTCCGTCTGACTACTACTTGATCGATTGCATGAATAACGATTTGATTGGACAGCGGTTCACTTCTTCAGAAAATATCGAAAAATGGATCTTTGATTAGATTGCGTCAAAAGATGAGGAATTCTTTCGACACGGAATCCGTAAATTGCCTGAAAGATGGGAGAAAGTAGTGGCTAGCGATGGACAATATTTTTGTTAACGTATTCATTTACTTTGTTTTTGAAATAAAGCTTCAATTTTTATTAAAAACCGCACGAATTAATTCCTAGACCAAATATAACATACGGAAGAAAACGTATCAGTAAAAAATAAATAAATAAATAAATAAATAAAATAAAATAAATAAAAATAAAAACAGCGTAGGAGTTCTTCGTATTAGCATTAGTGTAAACTTTCTTATCGCTTTGTTAGTACAAAGTCCTGTTAACATGTTAGCATCTACTCCGTATTATAAGTATATCGTAAACGCTCTTCGAAGATTTAGAGGGAAAATTGAGAATCAATAGATTGTATTTATCTCTTTACTACGTTATAATACAGGAACGAACGTTTCATTTATGCGGACACAAGGGAACTAGGTGTGGCCACGTAAGAAAAGAGTAGTTTTTTTCAAATTTATGTAGGTCTAGATCAACACTTAGCCGTATGCATAAATAAATTACTTCAGGCAAATTAGACCAGGACAAATACTCTTAATTTGAAGTCATTCATTAAAGAGAACGTGTGCAAACTTTTCAATGGTTACTACAATTGTATAAGAGTATACACACTTCTATTGAAGATGCATAAAGCACATATCGAAATATTGGTTTTGTTACGTATCTTCTTTCAACAATGATCTACTCAATTCTTAAAACGTAATTGCACCAATGAAACTTAAGAATTATCACTTGGACTCATGGTGAGGTGAATATGAAGTGATGATGCTCTTTTCAATCACTATATTAACTTTTACAATGACAAATAACATTAGGCTGTTAATGTATTTATTTCTAGATAGTGTACAACTTACAATAAAAGAACGCATTTACAATATCAAGTTCACAATTCGAAACAATAAAAGTACTGCCATTAGTAAAATATTACGATCATGATACTTCAATAATTCCCACATTCATCGATTTCAGAATCACCATCAGTAATCTGTCTTTCGATAAATTCGTAAGTGTCCCAGTGATTTACCTGTATTCCTGTTCCATTGAACACACACAACATAACCATTGATTTGGTATAGTTCAGATCAGGTAGTAACTGAAAAAACAGACAGAAAGAAAAAGAAATTATTCGTTTGAATTCTGTAGCATAATCGTTATTCTTATACGATACAGTTACTACAACGTATAGACACATAAATCCTCTCAGTCCCACTAATAGGCTCGTAAGAGGAATTTTCAGAGTAACATGGCAAACTAATGGATAAGGAAATACATTGTATAAATGGAGTTCAGTAGTGTCCACATAATATTGTTCACGTCGTCACGAATGTACAGTGGGCCACAGAAATTCTTGATGTACAAAGTCCGCGAGATAGGCAACCCAACTAACGTCTGCTCCAAGATTAAGAGTCTGTATCACCCCTCTCTGTAAAATGCGAAATAGAGGTTATCTCCTTTCATCCTTGAAGCCAATTCACACAACCAATCTTCATCAAAATTTGAGGAGAGCAAGTTGAAGGTTGAATGAAGGGTGGTCTTGATACATTTTGCTAATTTATTGTTTATTTCTGCTATTATTATTATCCTAAAGTTGTCAATTTTTCGAACATTACAAACGTGAAAATAGAAGTAAATTCATGAATTTTGATCAAGACCACCACAGAAGTAGTCTTCATGTGTAAAGTTCAAGCACAAGAAACATAATTATTTAATTCGTATATTCATAAACACGAAAGGAGCGAAGTACTTTATTCAAAATTATTATGTCATTCGTTTTCCGTCTGTGATCAGCAAAGTGAAATCCATCTCCCCCTCTGGTATGGTCAAGCTTCCCCACTCTCCTCACCCCGTGAAGAACAGAGGAACCTTGCCTTTTCGTGAAGACCTTGGAAGCACACAGGAAGCAGGAGGGGGTGGATAACTCTGCAGGAGGGTGAGTGGCTCAAAGGCAATAAACCAAAGGACAAAACAAATGTCAATCGTTCGGTACCAGTCCTATGGTGGAGGAAAATGTTGAGATGGAACTAAATCAGGTTTAAAGAAGTTTTGATGTTTCAAACTCGAGCGTGATATAGGGAGGAGCCGGGGCAAGGGAGAATGTCCCCCTCAGATTTCAATATGACTGAGTTATATATATATATATATATATATATATATATATATATATATATATATATATATACAGTGGCGGATCCAGGATATGATCAAGGGAGGGGCTAAGCCATAGTTTGCCGCTTTATCCAGTGTAAAACAGGATTGAAGTCCATTTTATTCAGTGTATACCTGAGGGTCAAGGGAAGGGGGCTATAGCCCCCCTTGGATCCGCCCTTATATATATATATATATTGTATGTAATTATTCACACGATTTGTATTTTCTTTTACTGGATATAAAGCAGCTAGAATACTATACATAAAACTTCTATTATCGTTATTTTGAATATTTAAAACACATTTTGTGGATAAAATCCATTGAGGCAATTTTACATAAGTTTTCTCTTTATGGCTCTTCAATAACGCATTGATATTTTTTATAAGACAATAATGACTGTTGCAATTTTCTTCACAATACAGTAAACCAATATGTTTACCTACAGCTGTGTTTTCGCTTATATGTAACGGGAAAATAGTTTCATGTTCATAGTTAATGCCATATATATTAATGGAAATTTGTTCCTTAGGAAATACGGAATTATACATATGTTCAAATTTGCTTATGTGTGCTATTTCGACTGGAAATTGTATATTGGTTTTTTCAAATAATGGTAATAAAGTATTACTATATTGTATGTAATTATTCACACGATTTGGATGTTCTTTTACTGGATGCAACGCAGCTAGAATGCAGTACATAAAACATCTATTATCATTATTTTGAATATTTAAAACACATTTCTTTTTGGATAAAATCCATTGAGGTAATTTTATAAAAGAAGAAGCGGAAAGCGGATCATATTTACTGATTTTAATTTCTAAGTGATGGTTTGGTTCAGAACATAAAGACCACCCTGATTTCTTAATTGCCCTATTTTCTTGTTCAACTAAAATTTTATTAAATAGTTTTTCAATTATAGAATTCAAATCTGTACTCGGCAAAATAATTTCGTTACCACTATTTACAAAGAATCTACATGTTTCTAAATCTACTGGTTTTACAAAAGTTGTACCCAAAGAAAAATTTACTTTAAACGATGTCTTAGTTTGTTCTTGTTGTAATATATCTAAACAGTCTTTTCTTTTATTCTTTAAAAAACATCCACTATCCTCATTTAATTCAGTATCACATTTTAAAATAATTTTTTTAAAATTATTATTAAATAGAGTATCAGAATTAATAGTATTTGATTTAACCTTTTTTGTTGCCATTTTTTTTTAAACTAACTCCTCAAAGTTACTATAATAATTTTGAACTGAGTTTTTATAATATAATATTAATAGTATTATTATAAAATGTCTTACTTACAAAAGAAAACAAAACCACACTATTAATAAACCACACTAATAATATAAACGCACACACACAAAAAATATCTGAACTTTACGCTTCACACGGTAAACATGAAGTGATTACAAAAAAACATGTCGGTCAGTCTTTTATACCTGTCTGACAGTATTACGTCATGTTGCGCAATAGTATGAGTCATCCTCGGGAATTCCCCTTTTTTTTACCTTTGTGATTGATTACATTACGTTCAGGGATTCCTATCGTTGAATGACAAGTTATTGTCTGTTAAAGAGAAAAGTAGGTCAATGTTTTTTCAAATCCGGATAAATAACGTAATGAGAATTATCTACATATGGCGGAAGTTATTATGTAATTGATAACAAAACACGGAAGTTTCGCATTCTTTAAATAATCATCTCTGCTATGTTCAAATATAGGTTAAAACAAGTTCACTCCTTAAAAGAATCTTTGCTATAGGGTTCGAATGTATTATCTGTTATGTTCAAATAAGGGTTGAAAAAATGAGAACGAGTACACCCTCCCTCCGTAGCTATGTATTATCTGTTGTGCTGTGTGTTCATAGTCTCAGTGTATTCTCTGTTATGTTAAAATAAGGGTTGGAAAATATACCATACTCTAAATAAGGGTGGAACAAGTCTTATGTATTTGCTGTGTGTTCACCTCTGCCATGTTTCGTAGTCTCTGTCATGTTGAAATAGGGGTTGGAAACGAGTTCACCCTAAAAATGGACTATGCTCAAATAAGGGTGGAAAAATAGGCCCACTGCTATGTTACATTAAAACGAGTACACCCTCCCTCCGTAGCTATGTATTATCTGTTGTGCTGTGTGTTCATAGTCTCAGTGTATTCTCTGCTATGTTAAAATAAGGGTTGGAAAAGGGAACGAGTTCACCCTGCTATGTTACGTATTCTTATGTCATTTCTGTTATGTTAAAATAGGGGTTCAAAAATATGCTCATAAAAGAGAACGAGTTCACCCCTAAAAATGGAGGCCTGCTATGTTAAAATAAGCCATGCTCTTTTATTAGCTGTGCTATGTGCTATGTTAAAATAGGGGTTGGAAAAGGGAACGAGTACACCCTTGAAATGTTACGTATTATCTGATCTTCTGTGTGTTCGTAAGGGTTGGAGAATGAATACACCCTTGCTATGTTAAGTATTATCTGTTCATAGTCTCAGTGTACTTTCTGCTATGTTAAAATAAGGGTACACACCCCTTCTATGTTTCATATTCTTATCTGTTATCTGCTCTGCTGTATGTTACGTAGTGTTATGTGTTCGTAGGGGTTGAAAATGGAGGATGTTGTGTGTTACGTAGTCTCAGTGTAATTTCTGAAATAAACCATGTTCTTTTATTAGCTGTGCTATCTGCTATGTTAAAATAGGAGTTGAAAAATATGCTCATAAAAGAGAATGAATACACCCCTTCTATGTTTCATATTCTTATCTGTTATCTGTTCTGCTGTATGTTCGTTATGTTACGTAGTCTGATGTTCTGCTGTTTGTTCATAGGGGTTGGAAAATATGCTCATAAAAGGGAATGAGTTCACCCCCTAAAATGGAGGTCGTAAAAGAGAACGAGGTCACCCCCTAAAATGGAGGTCATAAAAGGGAACGAATTCACCCCTAAAATGGAGGTCGTAAAAGACCGTGGGCTCACGGTGCATGGTGGTCATTTTCCCAGTGGCTTGTGAGTTGGCTAAAACTGATCCAGGTCTGATCCAGATCGATCCATTTTCTACTACTTCGGTGTACGGAAAACTCGGTGTGGGGAATGTTCGGTGTAAAGAAAGATTCGTTGGTAGACCGTAGGATTTATTAAAAACTCAACTTTGAGGATAAATGAGCGTATTAGTTTTAAGTTCAAACTTTGTGTAGAACGTACTTTTACTGTCTACTATACCAAATTTTGAAAAATTGTGATCGTGAAATAATTTGAATTCTAGATTTCGACGGATTTTAACATTTCATGGCCCTTACATGACGAGAACTTTTTTTTTAATGTCCGTTCTTGTGACAGCGAAGCGACCATCGATACGAATCGAAATTTTATTTAAAACTTAAGTTTTTATGCTGTTTTGGAAGATGTTTCCTAGAATTTTCTACTTCCAAAAAAAAAAAAAAAAAAATGTAGGTTACTAGAAGGGTAAAGTTGAAAATTGTAGTTTTTTTTAAAATGTTCTGACGATTTTATATCTATTTTATAAATAAATATTTAAATCTAAATGCTTCAAAAACGACATAGATTATTTATGTTGCTCAAAGGTGTAAAAATAAAGGCCTCAACTAAAGTATCTACGCCTGATTGAAGGAGAAGTCAATAAGGAGTCAATAGGGTTGCAGTACTTGTTTACCTTAACTTAAGGCAAACAAACTAAAGTGTCTGATTGGAGGAGAATTCAACTATTTGTACAACTGTTATCTGATAAAACCATCCTGCTTTATATTGCCCTTTCCACTAAGACTTTCTTGATCAATATATTTTTTGCATCTTACATATGTATATGCAGATGTTCAAAACTTACGGATTCATTTGGCTCTAGAATTTCTAACTGAAGTCCGGTTTACTTGCGGTTTATTGCAAATCATCAAGGAAGGATGGGAGATTTATGGGATTATGTTTACTGGTTTAAATTCATCCGGGGTAATATCGAGCAGGCCGTAAGAAAAACAGCAAATATTCGCCATTGTACGTTACAGTTCGAATGAAATATTGGATATTTGAAGCGAAATTGAAGAATACAAATTAAGTGTTAGTTAAATGAAATGAAATCTTTAAGTTTTACGTCCCACGGATATGCCGGTTAGGCTAAAGGAGTCGGTGATGATGAGAATTGAGTGAAATGATGGAATGAAGAAAGTGGGAGGAAACGTGAGAACCCCGAGAAAACCCAAGAGCACGGTGTGTGTCCACCACAAAGTCCACACGGCGCGATCTGGGATCGAACCAGGGACCCCAAGCATCGGAGGTGAACGCTCTACCATTGAGCCACCACGCCTCCCAAAATTAAGTGTTAGTGGTAACACACATAAATCACATGTTGAATAGCCGGTTTCTCGCTACAAATGACAGAGGGATTTCTTGGGTGACTTAAAAGAGTCGGTAACTGACATCTTCCACAACATCCGCCAGCGAGGTCCGATGCTTCCCTGCCTTACTCCGAAGCGATCCCGTTTCCTGCAATTTATTCACTAGCGACCATATTATATTCCTGTTTGGGACAGAACGTAAGGCAAAGTTGCGTGTAACTACCCTTTGCGTAGCAACAACAGATCCCGGTCTCCAAAATCTTTTTAACGATAAAATCACTTTGTTCCAAAGAGTACATTATTGCAACTGTGTCCTGATCATATTGGTACAGTAGCACAGCATAATTCTCAATACAACGGCCCAGTTTCCTGTTTCTTATTGGCCGTCGCGAGGTTGCCATCTAACTAAAAAACTCAAATCTCCACACCGCACCTCACCTAATTCCAATTCGGTACAGTGGCGAATATTTGCTGCTTTTCTAAAGGCGTGGCCGATATTACCCCAAATGAATTTAAACCAGTAAGCATAGTTCCATAAATCTTCCAACGTTCCTTGATCATTTGCCATAAACCGCATGAAAATCGGACTTCAGTTAGAAATTCTAGACCCAAATGAAATCCATGAGTTTTAAAAGAATCACCTTGTATATGTTCTATGATGTACTATATAGGAAAGGTGTTTTTAGTTGTTCCTATAACTATTCTCTGAACTTGTAATTGTTTTATTTCTGACAAAAATGTCAGCTTCATTGTGTGATGAAAAGTAGTTTATAGTAATATCCAGCAAAAGACATGCAAGAGGTATTGGACTCAAGGCAGAAAAATAAATTTGCTTTTCTTGAAATAGGTAATAACATTTTATTCGTTACATTATATGGTTTTCGTTTTCACAATATGAAATGTCGTAAATTGTTGTAAGTGGTAATATTCAATATGTATTACACCGAATCTACCGTACACCAAAATTTCCCCACACCGAGTTTTCCGTACCCCGAATTTTCTGTACTCCGAGTTTTCTTACACCGAATTTTCCTACACCGAATTTTCCTAGACCCGTTGAAAAAATAAATGTCGGCTAGGCTAAAGGAGACGGTGATGATGAGAAATGAATGAAATGGTGGAATGAAGAAAGTGGGAGGAAACGGGAGAACCACGAGAAACCCACGCACACGGTGTTTTTCCACTACAAAGATCACTTGAAGTGAGCTGGGATCGAACCAAGGACTCCATGCACCAGAAGTGAACGCTATACCACTGAACCACCGCGGCCTATTATACTGTTATACATAACCAGAGGTACAGTTTATTGGATTGTGTTGGAGAGTTTGGGGGGAAGGGGATCTAAAGTGTCCCGTATTCCCATAAAGAAAACATGGTAGGTTTATTAGTATAAACTTTATACTATGTACAGTGTGTGAATTTGACAAATTTAAGATTTTTTTTTTTTTTTTTTTTTTTAAATAGTAAAATGTCAAAGGGAAGTAGATTTTGATACCAGAGTGAATATGCTTTGTATTGTGTAACCGTGTATGCTTTGTGTGTGAATAAACCTTTCGCTTTGAAACAAAAGGTGATCATATTAATATAGAGAACAAGAATAGCTTATTTCAGTTCTGTTTTGCTGTAAGACTTTCTATTTACAGGGCTTTTCGAGTAGGGAAAACTGAACAAAAGTGTGTTTTGGGAATGGTATTATCAGTTCCTTTCATAACGGGGGACGACATCAGTTCCTTTCTTGTACTCACAGGAACTTCTCGCCATGCTCGTATCTTTATTTTCCGTAGACGTTTAGGTCTGACAAATGTCAACAAACTACGAAGTATGTCCCCATCTGGGGCGGCGCCGCTAAGTCTATTCTTATTACGGAATCTTACCAGGGGAGGAATTAGAATTGGCCCAAATAGCTTTTTTCCCCACGATGTTTTGCGGTACTGTATAACGTTCAGGGGTATTTCGAGAGTCTTTGAACGGCTCTATGATACAGGCTCTTAATTACGTCTGGTAGAGTAGCTAGAACAGCAGCATGAACTGTTGCCCCCAACTGTTAAAAGAACAAATCGTAAAGTGTGTTTTTGTGCAGGAGTGAAGAGAAACGCTGGCTGACGAAATCAGGAAAGGGAGTCTTTGGATACTTGTACTCACAGTAAACAGCACAATACCAGAAAAAATATAGGGACCCCAGAGGCACCGATAAGTAGATAACAGACAGGGGACTTAAATAATCTTATAATTAACTCAAGTGAGGGATTATAAACAAGTTAACTTACTTCAAATGACTATACATATATGCTCATCAAATAATAATACGGATAGATTATGCAGTGTATGCAGTACGATATTTTAAGTAAACACAAAGACTTGCGCTGAGTTTTGAAACTATTAACAATAGTACTACATGCAAAGCAATTAAAATATGAATCGATCATTCAGGGAAAACAGCCTCCAATGAAAATTTTGGGGGTCTAACAGGGCCTGAGCTCCTTGGTTCTGGACCCACTGATTGATACGTAATACTATTTCAAAAGAAGAACTTGTCCGATTTCATTATTCGTTAAGTGACTTTTGAAAATGCTAAATATTGGTACGCAGTAATTTAATTGTAAATATTAAAAATGCAAAATTCGATAACTCTCAAACGAGTTGGAGAACTTATCATAATAAGCGTATTTCCCCTTAGGTTGCAAATATAACTGAAGGTTCCTAATTTGTATAATATTTGTGAAAATTTACACATTGAGACACAAGGAGAAAAGGGGAGAATATAGTGTCAATTAACAACAATTTTAAAATGCACGAAATTAACGGATAATATCAAATATAGAACCATTAACAGAATTAACTCTGTAATTCGTTTTCTCCATTCATTTTTTCCTTTATTTTCAGGATTACATCACTGAATTTCTCCACTGAAGATTATCTTTGCTTAGCAGCATCCAACTGGTGCTCAGCCTTGTAAATGAAACATTTTGAAAAGACTAAAGAGAGCGGGGGGAATCGAACCCGGGTCTGGAAATTGACAAATCACAACGCTAACCATTCATTTAAAGCGTTACTTACTCTGACTCGCCTAAATAAAGAGTATTTTCTGTTCGCTGAAAACAGTAGCTTGTTTATAGTCAAATTGATTGCCAAACGACAGGAATATGGAATATGTCGAGTCCCTACATTGGCTCACTATGGGAAAGTAAATGGAAATGTTCAATATTACAGGAATAATACAAGCAAGTGGAATTATGCCTGTTCAAATACTTTTATACGAACATAGAGAATGAAACTAATCAATATTTCAGCTTATTGGGTTGATTATGTTGCCAACCTGGTACAAAGTGTTATGTTTTCAAATAGCAGTAGACGTCCACACTTTAGCCTATGATTGCTGACATCAAAACATTACTAAATATGAGGCACTGTCTTCCGAAGTTTGTGTAGCATAAATGAAAGCTGCGTCCAAATCATTATCACCACCACCCGGCGGGAGTTCACGTGGTTCGGTTTTTACGTTAATCAATACGTCCACGTATCATATAGTCCTGCTGTTGAAAGGGACGTTAAACTCCAAATCAACTCAAGTCATTAAGAACATAGTTCTGACTTAAATATCAACTTGAAAACATACGTCCAAAATGAAAATTATTCATCCTCCTGGTATATATATATATATATATATATATATATATATATATATATATATATATATATATATATATATATATATATATATATATAAAGATAGAGAGAGAGAGAGAGAGAGAGAGAGAGGAGGGAGCAGAATAAATATGGTTGTATTTTTCATAGGGCCGCGGTGGATTAGTGGTAGAGCTTTCACCTCTGGTGCATGGGGTCCTTGGTTCGATCCCAGCTTGCACAAAGTGAGATTTGTGGTGGAGAAACACCGTGTGTGTGGGGGTTTTTATCAGGGTTCCCGTTTCTTCTCACTTTCTTCGTTCCACAATTTTCATTCATTCCTCATCATCACCGTCTCCTTTGCCTAGCTGACATATGCATGGGACATCTAACTTAAAAGATTTAATTTAATTTCATTGAAAAAATTGGTATAATTCATAATCTGCATCTATATAAACCAACTTGAAAAATCATACAGATGTATAATGCTTAAAATTGAATTAAATCGCAATTTCAGTAATCTGCAATATCTTAGGTTTCTCATTTACTTACATCAAATATTTAGTTATTTTATACTTTACAGCAAGAAACATAAAATGAAATCTTTAGTTTTACCTACCACGCTTATGCCGGTTAGTCTAAAGGAGACAGTGATGATGAGAAATGAATGAAATGGTGGAATGAAGAAAGTGTGAGGAAACGGGAGAACCCCGAGAAAACCCACGAGCACGGTGTTTGTCCACCACAAAGTCGATATTAGCTGCTATATAAGATAAAATTATCTATACCTTTGGTGTGGGAGGCCCTGGTTCGATTCCAGCGGGAGTTCATGTGGTTCGGATTCTATGTTAATCAGTAGGTCCCGTCTCATAGCCTCGCTGCTGAAAAGGACGTTAACTCAAATTCGACTCAACTAAACAATTATCTATACATTGAATTTAATTAGGAAATCGGTATTGTTATCATAAGAGCAAGTTTATGAAAATGAAATGTATAATAATGGTTGCGTATAAAATAGAGTTTGGGTAATGTTGTAATCCTAACTAGGTTTGCAATAGTGGACAGTTCAAACTGTCAATCCCATCATTCTAATTATTTCACTTCAATGTCCATGTTCCAAAGTTGTGCCCGAAATGCATTGATATACCAGCAAAAGCAAGCAAATAGTCGCTGCTCAGACGGTGAAGTCATGGACTACTAACGAAGTCATGGACTCCGTGTACGAATCTCGCTGCGGTCATAATTGTTCATAGTCGGGATTCATTTGCTAGGAAGCATATTTTTACTTTGCTGAAACATTTAAATCTCTTCTATTTCTAACAGTAGCTTCTATTCCTATCAATATGCAGTTGGTTGCTCAAACAGCTCATAAAAAAAGTATTTATTATTTGCTAATAGCCAGAATCAACTCCTTATTTCGATATATGTTGTTTGATTTAAAGTGAGCACCTGAGCACTGCACAACTTTGTTCCACTTTCCTTCAGGAAATTTTTACACGTTAGCAGACATTATTGTACTGACCTTGTAAACGCCTCTAGGCATAAGACAAAATCAAAATGTTAACACACTGTTCTGTGAATATTAGCTCAGCAGAGGTTTCGATTTATGTTTACTTGCTATGTTTCTGCTCCCTTTAGAAACGAGAGCTGTTTGTCGTATAAAGAAATTAATTCGTTCCATTACTTTTTTTAACGTTCATCCACTAAAGCTAAATAATTATCTGTTTTACAGAAGAAAAAAACAATATGTAAATTTTTACTTTCCTGTTTAAAATTTAATACTTTTCCCGTGCTATATGCTAATCAGTGCTTTCTATATGATACATGTATTCATGAAAATGGTCATTACTTGATACGTACTCAGTTGGTCTTCCATTCCCGGCGGGAGTTCATGTGGTTCGGATTCCACGTTAATAGGGATGTGCACGAGTCGAGACATGTCTCGAATCTTGACTCGACTCGAATTCGAGTCGAGACACACTTTGTAAAATTCGAGACGAGTCGAGACAAACATATTTCTCGACTCGAATTTTCGAGTCGAGACAGCTGGCAAAAATCTCGACTCGACTCGAATGTCTCGAAAATTTTCTATAATTTTTAATGTTATTTTGAAGAAAGTACTCACTCAGAAACACTCGGCACGAGAATTTCGGAAACTGCAGGACTTGTTAGGTGTTTGAGGAGTGCTGTGGTGACTGTCTTCAACAAGTGGCGAAACCAAGGGGAAAAGACGTCCAAATGTCAAGGGGTTGGGCGCCCCCACCTCATTACAGACATCGGACGTCGTAGGCTGGGCAGACTGATAAAACAGGACACGCAGCGAACTGTGTCGGAACTAAGATCAGAGTTTAATGCTGAGCAAAGTACAAGTGTGTCTGAACTAGTGTTGTCAAATTTCACGAAATTTTGAACCTGTTTTAAAAAAATCGTATTTTTCGATTTCTTTCCGGAAAAAATGGAAAAACTGAAAAAATAAAAATGTTTGTATTAGATTAATTTTAGTAGTAATGATATCTCTTTTTTTTAAACACGTGAAAAATGTAAGTTCAAAAATTTCAATACTGCGAATATTAAAAAATAGCACTCGAAAATAAAACTATTCCAATTATTATCTATATATTAAAATACTAGATTTACGCGTATATGTTTCTCCTCACAGAAAAGTTTATATGTTTGTTTCCAATCCTTTCAACAGTGAGATCTCGGACCCACAAGTGCTAGAAACGTGGCGTTTTCATTTGTCGATTCCAAATTTTGTGTAAATTGTCCAGTTCTAATTGAATATTAAAAAAAACATGGCCATTAGTTCTTTATTACATTTTTAGGGGTACATTAGAAGTACTGAAATTTTTGAAAAAGTGAAGCATCATACCATACGAGTTATATATTCCAACAACACATAGTTGTATATCGGGGTTGTATACCTGCCAGGCTTTGTTTCATGACCAAATGATAATGAAAACGAAGGATAACCATTTCTCCAGTCTAAGATTATTCTTCATTGTTTGGAGAGGTTCATTTTACCAATAAATACCGTATATCACTGACATAAATAATTGGCGTGTAATTTATTTACTTATTAAATAATGCATGCAAATGCATGCATACACAATATGGGCATTCAGTAAATGGATACTTGAAAATTTGAATTCAATTATCTATACAAGCCGGCTACGAGTCTTGTTTTGGGCACGAACCCTTTCCTCCTACCAAGTTTACAATTAGGATTGAGCTTCTTACCGAATGTGTAGCCTACCGAAGGACCACACAGATGTTATCGAAACTATTGTGCTATAGTTTCTTTGTATGCTTTGGCAGAAACTTCTGTAGATGTCAAAGCCCGCCAGTGAAGCCGTATCTAGCATCTTGGTGCTAGATCTAAAATAATTCACTCCCATTTAGTATCTAGCATCTTGACTTTAGCATATTGACAAAATCTAGCATTATTTCATTCTTTCCTCTGGAGAACAGAAAAAGAACGAAAATTTAGATGTCTCACTGACCGTTGGGAATTATTTAGTTGAAGCGATGGTTGGAGTAATAAAACCAGTTAGTAATTCCGCTGTTGTATTGTTGAATTCACAGAAATGTTCAAAAATAAGCAAAACGTGACTCTGCACAAGATGTTTACTTACCCATAGTTTTATTATTGTCAACTGCACCCTGAGTGTTAGGTTTTCTGGCATGTTTCTGTCCCTTCTCACTTTACAACTTGAGAGGGGAGGGTGTACAACTTAAGGTAGTAATACACCACTAAAAGAAATGCTTCAGTGCTGCGTCGCAAGCTGCATGTTTTGTATATATTTCTTGAAATGTTATCCATTCATAAAATATAAATTTCCCCTTCCTCCCCTGATTCTCTTTCCAATACAGAGAACCGACTCTTTAAATGAAGAAACAACCCTGAACCCTCCCGAAAATGCTAAAATGAACGATGCGTACAAATAACAAATCTCTGGATGAGTCAAATAATGCAGATACATGAGATGATGATGACGAAGGTAACAGTGGTTGATGCAGCGCAGTCCGCCACATGTAAATAGATTTGAAGTGTTCATATTTGTGTATGTACGTGTGTATGTGCTTGTTTCTGATTATTTATATGTGCGTGTCTCTTGTAATTGTTATATTAATATCCACTGGATTAAGTGAAAGTATAAAATGGATTTGATGACTGCCAAATTGACGTCATCTTGGTAAGTCATTATTTTCTAATATTTAGTAATATTAAATTAGATTATAGTTTAGCGTCGTTTTCAGGAGCTAAGCTCTACAAGACGTGAACGTACAGTTTAACCTCGGATTTGAAACACATGAGCTCCGACCATGAATCAAACCTTGTTCGAGAAAGGCGCATACGCTAACCACATAGCAACGGGGAGCTCAACATTTAGTAATATGTATATTAAGTTGTAAAATTATATTCGTTTAATTTTCACTAATATAATCTTCACAATGTAAAGCCGTCGCTTGGCACATTATCTTGTTTAAAAACAAAAATCCTATCTCTTATGTTTTCGTCTCGGGGTTGGACTGCGGGATGATATAAATCCAAAAGAGATGTTTTTATTATATTTTGTACAGTAGATCTGCTCCTTCATAATCTCCGTGTTTGATAAGAATGAACCTACTTGGCTCACGAAAATGTATACGTAATATACCAAACCATGCACATTAAATGCCAGACTAATATAGCAAACATTGAAGATGCCCCCAACAAAATTTACTTCGGCAAATGTCTGGAGGTACACAATTTCGCAACTCAGTGGATACGATGCGGATATATTCAAAGTCTACTGATTTACCCATCAAATTTAAATCTTATAAAAATATTCTCAGTGAATACTAACCTGAGGATAACTATTTTTTAAATTCAATCGCTACAGGAGTTTTTTTTGGTTCACCAGGTCTCTGTAATCGTCCGTCACGAAAACTGAAGTTTCTACAAGTGTTTCCCCAGGCTGTTAACAAAGCAGATTTTTTGAGAAAGGAGTCCTCCAGGAGCATTATTTAGGGGGCAATTCCTGCCTTTGTAGTATACATATATAGATATAGATAGATATAAATATAGATATACTGTATATATATAAGTAGGAGCGGGTCTTTAAAATTAGTTCGGAAAAATAATATGAAAATCTGGCATAATTTGCAAGAATCTATCTAATCTAATATAAATAAAATAAAGAGTTTGTGTGTTTGTCTGTCTGTCTATCTGTGTGGCGCCTGGGGACCAGACGAGTGGACCGAGAGTTACCAAATTTTGGTTAGGGGTACCTTGGCCTAGGCCCCAGATCAAGACTCAGCGTATTTTTAAATTTCGAACCGGGGGGTCTCAGGGGGACGTTTACAAGACATGCCTGGAGTCTAGGCTGACAGCTACCAAATTTTGGTCACGGGTACCTTGGTCCAGGCCCTAGGCCAAGACGAATCTTTTTTTTAAATTCGAACCAGGGGGCGTTTACAGGGACATGTAAAAGTGGTAGAAAATTGCCGACATTACTGTCGAATTCATAGTTTTCGCGGACGCTGAAATCAATGGTGAAACTCTGATCGCATTAACTTCCAAATTCACCCTATTCGGGACGGGGAGCACCGGGTTGGGGGCGGATACCGAGAAAAGTAAAAGTAATCCAAAATGACCTATATTAATGTCAAATCCATAGTTTTCGCAGTCGCTGAAATCAATGTGACAATTCCATTAGCGATGACTTGCAAACTCAGCTACAATTGTATGCGGACCGGGAGTCAGTGGGTGGGATACCGAGAGATGTAAAAATAATCCAAAATGATCGATATTAGTGTCAATTAGATAGTTTTCGAGGTTGCTGGGATCAATGGTGACACTTCCATTAGCGATGACTTGCAAACTCAGCTACAATTGGATGTGGGCCGGGAGTCAGAGGGGGGGGCGGTACCGAGACATGTAAAAGTAATCCAAAATGACCGATATTAGTGTCTATTCCATAGTTTTCGCAGTCGCTGAAATCAATAGTGGCACTTTCATTAGTGATCACTTGCAAATTCAGCTACCATTGCAGACGGGCCTGGAGTGAGCGGGGGGGGGATGGATACAGAAACATGTAAAATTAATACAAAATGACCGATATTAGTGTCAAATCCATAGTTTTCGCGATCGCTGGGATCAATGGTGGCACTTTCATTAGTGATCACTTGCAAATTCAGCAACCATTGTATGCGGACCGGGAGTCAGCCGGGGAAGGGAATACCGAGAGATGTAAAAGTAATCCAAAATGACCGATATTAGTGTCAATTTCATAGTTTTTGCAGTCGCTGAGATCAATGGTGACACTTCCACCAGGCACGTAGCCAGGATTTCGTGAAGGGGGGCGGGGGTCCGTGACATGAAATGCTGTGGTCATCACACCAGGGGCTCGATCATTCTAAACAATTTTACTGGAACATATATTGGTTCGTTTAGCCAGGATTTCATAACGGGGGGGGGGGGGGTGAAATAAAATTCTAAAGGCCCAGGAGATCGATCAATCTAAACTACTTTACTATCAACATATATTGGTTTCTGAAGACATATTGGTAAGTATTTTAATAAACTATGAAGAAATCTAGAGTTTTAAAAAAAACGTATTGAAAAAGATTATACAATATTTACATCCTTCCTCTGTTTATTCAAATATGACAATTTTCCTTTCATTATGACCTCAACTATTATCAAAAGTACATATTCACTATTATAAAAAGTACATACTCAATAATGTCTTGTAAAAATTTTGCAATATCTGCGTTCCTTTCTCTGTTGAATCAAATGTTAACAGAACTTTCTTTCCACATATATTTTTGTTTTTATTATTCCGCCAACTACTGTCTGTTTCAAATGACAGGTTAAAGGAGCAATAGAAAATTGTTTTTGAAATAACATGTTCGATATTGCAAGGATGCGATGACGAAAAAGTATGATAAAAAAATGTCCACTCTGTTACACAACAGCACTATGCTTTCGGAAGCTTGAAATCTCCCTGACTAGTAGCAGAAATTCTGAGAATTCCGCAACTTTTCTAGAAATTTCAAATTCCCTGACTCATCCAGGATATATCGCTCACCTCGCAACCATGTATTGCAAGTAATACAAATTTCCTCATAAGAAAGAGTAACCAAAAGCTTCCTGTAGTTTATTTTTAACGCTGATCCTTCTTTTCCTCATTTCATTTTCTTTCATCCCTCCCTATTTTTTTCATTTCTGGTCTCGAAGGGGGGGGGGGGTCCGGACCCCCAGGACCCCACCTTGGCTATGTGCCTGCTTCCCCTAGCGATGATTTGCAAATTCAGCTACCATTGTATGCGGGGCGGGTATCAGCCGGGGAGGGGTATACCGAGAGATGTAAAAATAATCCAAAATGACCGATATTAGTATCAAATCCATAGTTTTTGCGATCGCTGAGATCAATAGTGACACTTTCATTAGTGATCACTTGCAAATTCAGCTACCATTGTATGCTCGCCGGGAGTCAGCAAAGGGAGGGATACCGAGACATGTAAAAGTAATCCAAAATAATCGATATTAGTGTCAGATCCATAGTTTTCGCGGTCGCCGAAATGAGGGTAATACTTCCACAGGCGTTGACTTCCAAATGAAGGGTAAGGGGAAAAAACAAGGAATGTCCATGTGCGTGCTTTGTCCTATCTGTTGGTGACTCTTGGTACTATTTGACTGTATATGCCATGCATGCGTAGATGTAGAAATATCCATGTAAAAAGGGGCAAAAAATTTGACTAACCCTATTCTTTTACGCTGTTTTCAATATTAAAACGCCGTTTTCTCGAAAATGCAATTTTGTGACATTCCTTCTTTTTTCCCCTTACTCTTCAAATACTGCCCACATGAGAAGAATGCGTATATTCAGCTAATATATACTGTATATATATATATATATATATATATATATATATATATATTGCACGTAGGCCTATGGTATACTGGTGAAAAATTAGGGGTTCAGATGAAAACTCATGTAAAACTTCTTATTAATAATGTCACAACACTGTATCTTGTCCAGTTCAGATTAAAATCGACTAGCATGAAGGCACAGCGTGAAAACGAACCGTTTGAAACATCTATGCACGTGATCGGTGACGTGGCGGTACCAGAGATCATTTTGTAGTGTAGCGCTACCAACACATTCCAGCTCCAGGATACCTTTTTTCTCATTGTGTTTAGTGCGTCACAAATCCACGTAGTGAAATTGCGCAAGAACGTGATTTGCCAGAATCGCTGGTATGGCGAGCTGTCGGCAGGTTGGGAGCTGGTCAGTCAAAGCGGGAGATGGCACATGCCATAGGAGTGACACAAAGTGCGATTTGCCGATTGTGGAATCGATATCAAACAACTGTAACTGTTCGAAGAAGACAAGGACAGAGCCGTCCACTAGCAACCAAAGCCAGAAACGATCGTTATCTCTTGTTAAGAGCCCGTCGAAACCGGCGTCAGAATGCAACTCTGCTCCCTCGAACCTTCCGAACAGCAACAGGACGCACAATATCCACTCAAACGGCCCGCAATCGCCTTCGAGAAAATGGCCTCTAGGCACGTAGGCCTATGGTATGTTCCATTAACTGCACAACACCGTGTTGATCGAAGAGCGTAGGCGGAGGAACATAGTGGGTGGGGACGCAATGAATGGGGCAATGTTTTGTTCTCTGACGAGTCTCGATTCAGCGTGGAGCCTGATAATCGACGTGTTTTCATCTGGAGAGAGTGTGGAACACGACACAATCCCATGTTTGTGCGAGAAAGATCCTAGTATCATGGTGGTGGACTGATGGTGTGGGCAGGAATCTGCATTGGTAGGCGTACTGATCTCTACATCATCCGAAATGGCTGTTTGACGGCTCTCAGGTATAGGAATAAGATCCTGAAAACTCTTGTTCTCCCTTATGCTGGTGCCATTGGTGATTCGTCCCTTTTCATTTATGAAAGTGCTCGTCCTCACAGAGCTAAGTTAGTGGATAAGATGCTGGAAGCTGAGGGTATCACTCGGATGAAGTGGCCAGCATGCTCTCCGGATCTCACCCCAATTGAGCATGTCTGGGACATGCTTGGCAGACAAATTGCCGCAAGGCGAGTACCTCCAACAACCATTCCAGAGCTGAAAGTCGCTCTTCTGGATGAGTGTCACAACATCCCCCAAGAACTCATCGATAATCTGATTGAATCCATGCCACGCAGGTGCGAGGCTGTGTTGGCTATTCGAAGTGATCATATGACATATTAAGGAACAATCAGTGTTGTTGCCTTGCCTGTTTATGAGCAGTTCGAGAGGTGTACACATAACCGTCTTGTTTCATGAGCCACGTGAACAAGGTTTTGCGTGTCCCAACACCAGTATGTGCACCATTTTTCTAGTGTATCTTAAAGCATTCCTTCTTGTATGATATATATGAGTCAAACACAAGCTTATCCATACACTATCTTAAGGTCTTGTGTGATATTTCAGCTGATCCCCTAATTTTTTAGCATTATATACAGTATATATCAGAGATGGGCATTTTTGCTAACCCTCACTCACCCTCACCCTCAATTGACTCCCTCACCCTCACCCTCAGTTGGCTCCCTCACAGTCACCCTCAGCCACCCTCACCCTCAGTCGACACCACCCTCACTCACCCTCACCCTCAATCGACACCGTCACCCTCACCCTCAGCCACCCTCACCCTCAATCGACTCCTTCACCCTCACCCTCAATCGACACCGTCACCCTCACCCTCAGTTGACTCTTTCACCCTCACCCTCAATTGACACCTTCACCCTCATCCTCAGACACCCTCACCCTCAATCGACTCCCTTACCCTCACCCTCAGACACCCTCGCCCTCAATCGACTCCCTTACCCTCACCCTCAGCCACCATCACCCTCAATCGACTCTCTCAGACACGCCCTCAGCCACCCTCACCCTCAATCGACTTCCTCACCCTCAGCCACCCTGTATCAACTCCCTCACACTCACAGTTTCTTTCATGTACTAAATAAACAATAAGTAAGGGTTAATATGACTCTCATTCAAGTGATTGAAATTTATATTACGTAGATATACGTTATATCTACGGTATAATATTATTTATATTTCATATACTTGTATATATATAATAAATGGCCATTTTGCACTGGGATCGCTCGCGCTCGGGTTCACCAAGGTAAGAAAGAATATCAAAGGGTCGCAGACATTAGCTCACCGGCAATAAGCTCACCGGGCATAAGCTCACCTTTGTTAATGCAAAAGCGGACAAAAGCTCTCCGGACATAAGCTCATCACTAATAATATAATTATATTATAATATTATAAGATAATTAATGCAATAAAGAATACAATAATGATAATTAAATACATTTATAGGTTAACTAATTTAATTGCAAAGGAAAATAAACCTGAATAAAATTTAAAAAAGCACCTGAAAAATGACAAACAGAAAATATGACAAAAATGAAAACCAGATTTTGAATGTTAACATGAAGTAGATTTTGAATATTAAAATATAAATTGAAAACGGATTTGGACAAACAAAAGAATACTACTTCCTTTTACTGAAGAAAGTAATCCAACCCCCTCCCCTATGCTGAAACTCTCGGTGCAGGAAATTTTGCAGCACAGAAATATTGGTAAACGAAATTTTGGTGAAAGCCTCTCTCCTTGTTTTTTTTTTTTTTTTTACTATGGCTGAAATCAACTCAGAAATATTTCATTTTCCTTTAGAAAAAAATGAAATGAAATATTTTAAGTTTTACGTCCCACGATTATGCCGGTTAGGCTAAAGAAGACGGATGAATAACGAATGAAATGGTGGAATGAAGAAAGTGGGAGAACCCCGAGGATACCCACGCACAAGGTAGTTGTCCACCACAAGGTTTACTTGGCGGGGACTGAGATGTAACCCGGGATCCAAGCACCAGAGGTGAAAGCTCTACCACTGAGCTACCGCTCTCCCCCTTTAGAAAAACGTATGATGGGTATGAAGAGGTATTAAAATATAGACTTTGACTAGTAATAGACCTAATTCAGTAGAAAATAGAGCTATTAATGCTATATATCAGATATCAGAATAAAATAATAAGAATGTTGCAGGGTTTAATGTGTTAAACGTGGGTAGGCTTTGAGGAACTTGCAATAAAATGCTCCAGATATTTAAATCTGGGCTTTGACTACTAGTAGGCCTACCTTCTCAATAGGAAGTAGGCTATATTACTAACGTCATATAGGAGTTATTAGACATCAGAATAAAATATTACGAATGTTGCAGAGTTCAAGTCTTAAGGCTGTTATTATACTTGCAGACCAATGCTCATCAAATAAATCTCTTTCTTATTTTATTTATTAAGAACAAAACAAGAACTTATTAACCAAAATAAAAACCTTTGTTAGTAAATTAGAAAGAGATATCTTTGAGTGTTAGGACGTTTGCACACGGCAACGATAATATCGGTGGAAGCCCCGATAATATCGGTGTCGGTGTCGGCGTACTTTGCACACGTCGCCGACAATATCGGTGGAAGCCCCGACAATATCGGTGTCGGCGATAGTTTGCACACGTGGCCGATAATGTCGGCGATGAGACTAGTATTGGACAGGACGTGAAAGAGAGAAGATGAGTCCAGCTATCAACAAGAGATATCTTCTTGCCTTGTTGTATTTACGACGTAGAAACAGGAAATGTAGATCGCGAAAGCTTTGGGTTCATCCATTATTGACTGTGCGTTATGTAGAAGGTGCTTTTTATACACTATATGAGAAATTACGCGAAGACGATGCAAAATTTTTTAATTACTATCGCATGTCCACACAAACTTTTGATTTTTTAATAGAAAGAATTGGAAACCATATTCAACGCCAGCATACAGAAATGAGACCCTGTATTCCACCCATAGAAATGTTGGCAGTTGCAATAAGGTAAGTCTATTATTATTATTATTATTAATTATTATTATTATTATTATTATTATTATTATTATTATTAAAAAGATTTTAAAATATTCAAGAGTGGGTATACGTTATGGCAATAATTTCTAGAATATCACTTTCAATGGAAAAGAACGTTTTTTCCCGTCGACGGGCTTTAACTCTGACGAACAATTATACAAAAAAGTGTTTTATCCAGTCAGGAATTCCGCCAGACCCCCCCGATAGGGGGTGTCACCCCTAAACTTTGAGTAACACCCTCCAAACTTCTGCCTTGATCCGAGCCTGAATAGGCGATTTTTCACAATTATTTCATGTTTTGTACGAAGAAGTCCTATTTGAATATAGAACTTTCAAACGATTGAAAGAATAAGTTTCTTCAAGGGATTTCTAATGAAACTTTCCTGTGAAGAATATAAATCCATTATATTTCCTAATTTGTCAGCTCTGGCAACAAAACGTGTGCTTGTTCCAATCGGTACCGCTTCAGTCGAGAGATCATCTTCAACAATGAATAGAATTTTAACTTCAGAACGGTGCCGGCTCCCCCAGAGCACGTTAATAATTTGAAGGTGTCCTTGGAAGAACCTTGTTTACTGATGTTTGAAGTGAAAATAAAAGTGTTGAGGCTGATTTTGAAAATTTTATAGGTTGTGCACAGGCCCATCCGCCCGTATCCACGGGGGTCTAGGGGGGCGGCCCCCCTAAACTTTTGCTGCCCCTCCTAAAATTTTCACGGTAGGGTTGCAAATGACCTATAATATGGTGATGAACTATAATATGGTTGGATCGGGCCATCCCTAACTTCTGCCTCTTCCCCCCTACATTTTTGGGCTGGCTACCGGCCTGGTTGTGCATACGGGAAATGGTTCAGAAGTCCTATACGAGTGACATCGGTTCAGTTGGACCATGAGTGAATCAAAATAAATGAACTTGCGTTTCAAAGAACATTAAAGAACTTGGAACAGTGATTTTCAATATTTGTAAGACTGCGCCACGGTTCACAAATATGCTTGTAAATATATTTCCAATACTTTTTTTTTTCATTAGGATCACAAAGAGCATTTAACTTGCTTATTAAACAAACCCGCATAAGGCATGTATAAGTTATAAAGTGGTGTTACAATGTGTGAAAATGTGAAGAAGCGTAATAATGACGGTTCAGAGGAGAGTTTGTCAAAATATGCATACGGTAGTCATCAAGACTATTAATACATTCGTGAATATATGAGTCACATTGGTAAAAAATTACAAAATACAAAATTACATTGGCTATAAATTTAAACGAATTGAGTTACCTACAATGTTGCGATAAAGGTACACTCATGTCCAAAATTATTGTCGCATGTCTATAAATATGTTGATGTAGAAATATAATTTTTGCTTTTCAATTTTGTCCTTAAAAGAGTCTGTTGTCTTATCCCATATGCAAGGTCTGCATTCCACAAGTTCGATAAGGGTTAAAATATCATACGGAAAAATTTTTGCCATCTCTAAAATTGTAAGCAAAACTAGAAAGGTAAGAACACAAGAACACACAACCTTTTCGCCCACTCACTATAGCTAAACTGGAGAACTCTATCAGGTGGTCGATCCCGGTACATAGGGGAGAGGGAAAACTTGCATACATAGCTCTGGTCTTTGTTTCCATTCGCCATTCCACAAATTCTTTTAAAAAATGGGGGTAGCGTTGGAAGTTAGAGAAAAGATGTGCGACAAGTGAAGCGTGGAGTCACATCCCTGTTTTTGAGATCACAATCAAGAGAATGCCAAATGAGTCACTTGTCCTCGGGAGCTTTGAAAAGAACGTTTGATTATCCTAGGTTCGTTTCAAAATAATAATAATAATAATTCTACTTGTCAATAAATATTCTATTCAATCATTGCTTATCGAGTGAGACCGGGAAAATTGTGTGCACACAATTCTGATGTAAATAAAAGAAAGTAATAATAATCAGGATTTTTCCATATGCTTATGTTCACAGAGTATCAAACTTTGAAAATTACGCTTGAATTAATTTCCAGAATATAATAAAACTTAAATGCATTAGTAGATTTAAAAAGATACAATCAAAGAGAGAGAGAGAGAAAGAAAAAAAAGGGAGTAGAAAATAATCAACGGAAATTGGTTATGTAAATTTCCTATATTCTATTTGATAACTATTTAGAGGGAAATCAGTACTCTTCAGACTTCCCACATTTTATATTTATTTAATAAAGGGAATTAGCTACTCCAAAACAGAGACTGTAAAAAAATAATAAGCTGTTCCAAAGTTGTTTATAGGACAAGATAATAATAATAATATACAATTGTAATAGAAAAAATGGAAAAACAACAAAATTCCAAAGAAAAGAAAAAAACAAAAATACACAGCGCCTTGTCACTCTCTTCATCTAACCCGCTGGCCGGCCGACATTATCGGTGGCGTGTGCATCCAATCATAAGAAAACATTGCCCCCGACAAAATCGGTGTCGGCGGTACCGCCGACAGTATCGGGGGCTTGGCCGACAGCATCTGCGTGTCGGAGGAACGGCCGATAATATCGGTGGCGTGTGCAAGCTACGATTTGAATACATTGAAGTCGATTTCACCGCCGACATTATCGGTGGGACCACCGATATTATCGTTGTCGTGTGCAAACGCACTTAGGCTGCAAACACGACGACAGCACTAAGAAGCAAGCCCTAATTACATCTGAGTATGATAAATTCGTAAAAAAAAAAAAAAAAAAAAAAAAAAAAAAAAAAAAAAATTACAAACCAGAATCGCGAATTCCGTTAGGTAACCAAATTCTATTATGTAAGTATGCATGCCTAATCATGAAATTATTTTAATGCAGTGATGAACTGTCCGACCTATAACAGGCACGTAGCCAGGATTTCATGAAGGGGGGCGGGGGTCCGTGACATGAAATGCTGTGGTCATCACACCAGGGGCTCGATCATTCTAAACAATTTTACTGGAACATATATTGGTTTGTTTAGCCAGGATTTCATAACGGGGGAAGGGGAGACATAAAATTCTGAAGGCCCAGGAGCTCGATCAATCTAAACTACTTTACTATCAACATATATTGATTTGTGAGGATATATTGGTAAGTATTTTAATAAACTATGAAGAAATCTCTACTAAAAAAAACGTATTGAAAAAGATTATACAATATTTACATCCTTCGTCTGTTTATTCTAATATAACAATTTTCCTTTCATTATGACCTCAACTATTATAAAAAGTACATATTCACTATTATAAAAAGTACATACTCAATAATGTCTTGTAAAATATTTTGAAATATCTGCGTTCCTTTTTCTGTAGAATCAAATGTTAACAGAACTTTTTTTCCACATATATTTTTGTTTTTATTATTCCGTCAACTACTGTCTGTTTCACATTACAGGTTAAAGGAGCAGTAGGAAATTGTTTTTGAAATAACATATTCGATATTGCAATGGTGCGATGACGAAAAATTATGATAAAAAATGTCCACGCTGTTCATAACAGCACTATGCTTTCGGAAGCTTGAGATCTCCCTGACTAGTAGCAGAAATTCTGAGAATTCCGCAACTTTTCTAGAAATTTCGAATTCCCTGACTCATCCAAGATATATCGATCACCTTGCAACCATGTATTGCAAGTAATACAAATTTCCTCATAAGAAAGAGTAACCAAAAGCTTCCTGTAGTTTATTTTTAACGCTGATCCTTCTTTTCCTCATTTCATTTTCTTTCATCCTTCCCTAATTTTTTTCCATTTCTGGTCTCGAAGGGGGGGGGGGGTTCCGGACCCCCGGACCCCCCCCCCTTGGCTACGGGCCTGCCTATAAGAAAAATTTGGTTCCAAAATTTCCAGGGCAAAAATTACGCCTACTGTCGCCGATGCTTAATACATTAAACTTGCAAAATTCCTATTTTATTCGGATATCTGATAACTGCTATACAACATTAGTAGCTCTGCTTTCTACTGAATTATTAGGCCTATTTGTAATTGTAGTCAATGTCTAGATTTTAATATCCAGGGTATTTTGTTACAAGTTCCTCAAGGTCTGTCCACGTTTAATACAACGCAACTCCCAAACTTTTTTTTTTTTTGTTCACCTGATAAATGATATAAGAGGGTGACATCCAGAAGTCCTAAAGTGCAGAAGTCCTAAAATGCAGAAGTCCTAAAAATATGGGCACTAGACCTAAATTTTAGGACTTCTGCACTTTAGGACTTCTGCACTTTAGGACTTCTGCACTTTAGGACTTCTGCATTTTAGGACTTCTGCACTTTAGGACTTCTGCACTTTAGGACTTGTGCCTTTATCATTCACTTGCTTTAGTTCTGAAATTCGCCACCACCACACGAAATTGGGACGATGCAGCAACTAGTTGGCAATAATGTTACGAACGTATCTAATTCCAACAGTAACAGCTATATTTGTACTACTAAGATCGTTATTATCACTATCTGTTCTGCACTTATACACGAATTACATAATACAACCTATTTCATTCTAAGAATTAATTACATAATTTGTTAAGAAATTCGTTTCTTTCGAATGGAGATACGAGAATCCCAAGACAAATTCCTAAAACAAGAATAAATAAATAAATAAATAATAAAAAAATGTTTAAAAAGAATATTTTACCAGACTTCTGAAACCAAGCAAACATTCAGAATTGCAATATATACTGTGCGGAGCGTATTTTATTAAGAGTAGGACAAAAATCCACCAAAGTTTACTTAATTAGGACAAAAGCACACTAGACATTTCACGAGTGAACATTAAATACCAACTGTATACATAAAGAACGCAGTAAATTTAAAATTGAGCAAAGAACATTTATTATGCAATACAGTGGGTGACATTAATAAGTCTTAAATGGCACAAGTCCTAAAAATATAGGCATTAGACCTAAATTTTAGGTCCTGTGCCATTTTTGCAGAAATTACTACATAGTCATTTAGGGGTGTAGCCTGCAAATTTTTCTAGGGGAGCATGATTTTTATATATTAAAAGCAAATCAAAAGTTTATTTCCAGATTACGAAAGCTTCAATAAGACAATAAATTTATACATATTACACATCTACACAAATACATAATATTATTATATTTCCAGTTAGTTCCTTTTTGAAACCTGGACCTTGACAGAGCGTAAATTTAAAATCACAGCTTGTGGGAAATGTACGAATCAGGTAGTTATAAGAAATCGGAAACTGTTCATGGAAATCCATTTGTTTGACTGTATTTATCTTCTGTACTCTTATATAAAAGAGTAAAGATGCGTGATTTTTTGGGCATACTACTACAAGTAGAGTCGTTAAATTTTAATTATAAAATATAATTTTCTTATGAAAGCAGGACATAAGAAAGAATTTTTGGAAATAAGTATCGTAAAACGGGTGGGGCAAGATTTTTTTTTAAAGAGTAGTGGATCTCGCAAGTTTCTGAAGCTAGTAAAATGAAACTTGGCATATAATCTTTCCTGTTAAAAAAAAAACTGAAAATTGAACACACAAAAAGGAAAGAGCAAAGGGAGCACTTTTTTAATGTTCGAATTCCCCATTACTTACTCAGAAAATATGTAAATAAATTAAGGAAGGATTTGTTTAAGCTAGATGCGTGAAACTCGGTATTTGAACTTTTAACTAAAAGTAATAAAATACTATATGTTTCAGTATCTTGAAAATTACACTTCTAAGGGGAAGGAGGGTCAATTTCTATATTAAAATATCCCACTGCTTATAAGATTTGGGCAGAAAACTCTTTTCCTTTAGGCCTCGGTTATTCCAGTTAAGCAAATGAGAGTACAAAGTGGCTAATTAATTAGGTTCTTTTAATTATTTTAACATGTTGACGTAGTTTAATTCTTTTAAAACTGTATTCTTTCACATTCTATTATAAACATCCTTCATTTGCTGTAATTATTAAACACGTTTAAGAACAAAAGAGTAACTCATAATAGAAACAATTTCTGCAGGAACAACTGGTAGGATTTAGCCTCTTGTTGTGTTTTTTAGGCCGTTAAAAATTTTCTTGAGACATTTTTCTGACACTGTCCTTCTCTACAACTATAACATGAATTTACATCTCCGTAATAATATAATTAAGATCTCATCACTGATTCATAATCAGTTTTCTTTTCCTAGATTTGCTAATCTTATTGGGTATGCATGACAGGGGCGGATCCAGGACGGACTTCTGGGGGGGGCGGTCGGCGGTAATACTGCTACTTTTAAGAGCTCCAAACTTGTTATGGATGGGTTTATTTATATATAAAATAAGAGTTTCCTCTTGTGGGGGGGGGGGGCGATTGCCCCGATCGCCCCCCTCTGGATCCGCCCCTGATGCATGATATAAAAGCGGTTATTGGAAGAAAAACCATCTGTGTTTGAAAATTTTCTTTCAAAGATTGTGCAGCATTTTGCGATTTGTGCACAGTTATTGCCGTAATAAGGTGTGTGTGGTGTACACAATGTTTATGCATCACACACTTTTTTTACTATATATCATTACCGTAAAACGTTTTCCCAATCAATTAATAATTATAACATTTGAGGATATAAGAAGTTCTGACATAGAGTGAAGCGAGGGGACTCACTATAAATAAGTAACCCTTGCCAATTACAGAAACATTTAATTTTTATTTTATTTATTAATTTATATATTCTACTTCGTGAATTTATTTCTCCCTAACGAATAATTTTCATTTTGAAGAGTGGACGTTTCGGTGTAAACATTAGAACTTTTACACCGAACCAGCCTGACCTTAACCGGCGAACGTCCTTACACCGAGCAATCCGTACACCGAAACGCCCTGCACCAAAACGTCCTACACCGAAACAGCCGTATCCCAGGAGTAGTTAATTAAGAATATGACAATTATTTGCTACAGAAAGACTTCTGTACAAGAAATATATGTGTAAAAATAATTTACTTCAAAACAACACAAGGAAAGCAAAATTTATGACGTACATAACTAAAACACAATATTATGTTACTAATATGAAGTCAATGGTGTGGAAATAGAGAAAAACAGACATTATGAAAGATCTGGGAATCACATTTGGTAGAAAGTTAAAATTTTGTCAACATAGAAATATATCATGGAAAGAGTAAGAAAGGACAATAGGCTTCATTTATTTATTTATTTATTTATTTATTTATTATTTTAGAACGATAGAATATGTATTTATACAAATAACTTGTAAGAACTAAGGCTCTGTAATATGAAACAGTAGGCCTATATCTAAAACTTGACTAACAGATTGACAGTATTCTTCTTACGGACGCGATGGTAGCGCCACAAGAGATTTTTAGGACTTCTGCACTTTAGGACTTCTGCACTTTAGGACTTCTGCCTCGGTATGATTTTTAGGACTTCTGCCTTTTAGGACTTCTGCATTTTAGGACTTCTGCACTTTAGGACTTCTGCATTTTAGGACTTCTGCACTTTAGGACTTCTGCACTTTAGGACTTCTGCCATTTAGGACTTGTGCCGCGAAATAATTTTTAGGACTTGTGCATTTTAGGTCTAATGCCGTTTAGGACTTCTGCATTTTAGGACTTCTGCCATTTAGGACTTCTGCCGCATCCCCATATAAGATAGTAGCTCCATTTTCCGCTTAGGAAGTAGCTAACGCCTAAATTTCAGTATTCGGTGAATTTTATTCAAAGTCCCTGAAGAGAGCTTATGTTTACTATCGGTGAGCTTTTGTCCGCCCCTGTAATATAAGACTACCGGTCAGCTTATGTCCGACGGGCGGCGGTAATTTTCTCACCGGAAAGTTCGTCACGGTAATTTTGTCACCAAAATATTATCTCTTATCTCAAATATGATATCTAAAATACGTAACTATTTATTTAATAATAATAATAATAATAATAATAATAATAATAATAATAATAATAATAATAATAATAATAATAATAATAAATTATTAGTATTATTAATAAAAATAATTTCAGCACGCAAAGTGTCACACATCTAAATATTTCGTGAAAGCAGAGAATTGTAAATAGCTGTGGGATTCTTCCTGTTATTTGAGGAGTGTCTGCAAATTTTGACTACCATAGCTTTGCTCAAATAAATGACACATTGCCGCAGAAAAGTAATATTGTTCTTCTCCTATTTTTATTGCCTACTATAAAAAAGGAAAGAGATTAATACTATTCAGTACAGAAAAGTCTGAACCTCTGTAAGAACCTCTGATTACAGATTCCGTTTTTTGGTAACTTGTTTACTTGCAGAGTTGCAGGGCTGTTGAACAATAAACCACACGTGTTCAGTTGCAGTCCAGTCTAAATCTGTAAAAACGTTTGCCTCCAATGAATACGATAAAAGAGAATTTCCGGCCATACAAAATATTAAGAAGCGAAGTCAGCACTTTATTTGCCATGATATGTGGGGGTGGCGCGGTAGCTCAGTGGTAGAGCGTTCACCTCCGGTGCTTGGGGTCCCTGATTCGATCCCAGCTCGCGCCATGTCGACTTTGTGGTGGACAAACACCGTGTTCGTGGGTTTTCTCAGGGTTCTTCCGTTTCCTCCCACTTTCTTCATTCCACCATTTTACTCATCTCTCATCATCACCGTTTCCTTTGCATAACCGTGGGACATACAGATTTCATTTCATTTTTACCATGATATGAGAGGATTTAGCGAACATCATGATAATTGTCACTTCTCGTAAAATTAAGTTATTAGATGGACTGGATTGGTATTGAACCACAAGGGAAACTTGTTTGATATGTGTCTTTGTATCGAATTGCATAGGAATGATGAACTTTCTTTTCATACTTACTTGAAAGTAAAAAAAAAAATGTGGCATACAATGATGTTTCCACGAGCTGCCCATATTATACAAATAACATTGTTATCCGGAATTGGCTTTTTGCAAATATTGGTAATAATAATAATAATAATAATAATAATAATAATAATAATAATATGTAGAAACTAGATGACGATATGAACCCTCTTCCACTCAATGAATTTACGTGAATAAAAATATACTTTACAAAAAATTAAGCTAGCGTCAAATGCGTTCCTGCATAACATTAGACTCAGTTTAAAATATATATAATTCTTTCTTCGATCGATCTCTTTGTTTCTAAAAACGTTTTGACTACACCCTTCTAACGTCCGTCCGTTGATACACCACTTGCAGAAGAGGCTCGAAATCAGCCACAGAGTTTTGGGCTGCCATTAATATGTTAGAAGGGCCCAAGTCATTAAAAATTCTCTTACAAATATTTAAATTGTGCATTTTGTATTGAAGTCTGGAGGGGACATGAAAATTTTAGGGAATGCCAGGCCCTCCCTAGCCCCCCTCTGATTGCGAGCCTGTTGCAGAGTAGCACTTACCAACTTATTCTGAAATAGACTTATTACTATATTGTCACATTTTTCCTTATTGAGGAGAAGGAAGGTGAATGACCGCTCAAGACGTTGCCAATTTCAGTCATCTGCATCTGTCCATCTATCTCTTTTCTAGGAAACGACCGCGGAGTCGAGGAGGATAGGTATGAGTGGGTCTGTTTTGTCAATTATTTTGATCGAAACACCGCCCGAAACAATGAGGGCATGTGGTTCTCGAAGCCGTACATGAGAACGAGGTCGCTTCGTATTTTGAAGTGAAATAAATAAATAAGAATGTTGCCTTCTTTCCTAAACGCTAAACCTTTTTTAACTTGATGTAATAAATAACCTATATGATACTGATTGATACAATTGGATCTGGAGGAGTATTCCTTTTCCATCCAGGGGTGTGTGTAAAGAAATTTGGAGGGGTGTTAGGGGGGTATTGAGGGGTGTAGATTACTCCCTGGTATCGTGTGCAAATGCACTTTTGTGAATGCCCAGTTGTTTTGAATAAATCACTTGGATCAGTTGAAGACAACCACCAGTTTTTCCGCTTCCAATCTTTGTATTGTCCTCAATACCGAGACCACCGTATTTATTTGTTTCCGCTGGGATGTTTCCTTTTGGCAAGTACGGTACATAACTTTTTCTTGGAAATTTGTTACCAAAGATTTCTTGCAGATTGACGTATGGTTGAGTGCTGGGGGAGGGATCAATTCCTTCGCTGACTTATCTCAATGTGCTGTGAACTGACCATGAGTAAATATCTGGTATTTTCGCTGTTGCTACCTTTCCCCTCGCACACGTGAGATTAGTTTATTGTTTCCAAAACAAAAGGAGGTACAATTGTCTGGTGGTTCTGTGTTTTGGCACACACACAGGTGTCACTGCTATGTTTGAATAATAAAAGGAATTTTCAAACCAATTCGATACATATAAGAAACAGCGAACAGAGGGAGACAAAAAATGTAGCAAGTCAAGTTTTCCGCGTTGGGCCATTGTAGAGAGTAAATATTTTGATAATGTCCCGTAGATGCGCTTAGACCTTTGCTACCTGTCCTTACCACTTTTCAGCACGAAAATATGTAGGATGTCTCAAATGATGAATCAATAAACAAGATAGAAAAATGAAATGAAATCTTTGAGTTTTACGTCGCACGGTTATGCCGGTTAGGCTAAAGAAGACGGTGATGATGAATAATGAATGAAATGGTGGAATGAAGAAAGTGGGAGGAAACGGGAGAACCCCGAGGAAGCCCACGCACACGGTGTTTGTCCACCACAAAGTTCACTTAGCAGGGGCTGGGATCGAACCCGAGACCCCAAGCACCAGAGGTGAACGCTCTACCAGTGAGCCATCGCGACCCCATAAACAAGACAGAAAACAATACTTCACACTGCTATCATTTGTTGTAGGCCTACATCTTTATGAAATTGTTTTCCATAGAAGCATAGCCCTCTTTCCGAAATAGCTCCTTCGTGTCGCAGAAGTGTCAAATTTAATCTTGTTTCAAACTAGAGTGAAAGAGAGAAATGTAGCATTTGTTTCGCGGTAATTTTTTTAATTTATTATTATTATTATTATTAAATAAATAGTTACGTATTTTAGATATCATATTTGAGATAAGAGATAATATTTTGGTGACAAAATTACCGTGACGAACTTTCCGGTGAGAAAATTACCGCCGCCTGTCGGACATTATCTATATTATAAAAGAGAACGTACAAAACCTTTGTTCCCTCATCACGCTAATACGGCTGAACCAATTTCTTTTATTTTTGGGGGGTTATTAGGATTTGGACCCTAGATGGTTTTTATCATATCACTTTAATTTTTAATTACCAGTGTCTTGAGATAATTGACCATTCAAGTGTCCATACGTACAAATCCTTTGTTATTAGTTCATCATAGGTAAAAATAAACGTATTTATATGCAACCCGCATGACCGTGTCACTCGGCGGGTTAACATAAATGACAGGCGCTATAATGTTAACATTTACTGCAATTTGAAAGCGAAAAAGTAAAAATTATCTAAGTAACAAAGTTTATTGCGTTCCGGGGTGACCGCAGCGAAGCGGGGTGAACGCTGCTAGTTATTATTATTTTAAAGATGAGCGAGAGTAAGAAACGAGATGAAACTAGGAGATCTAACAAGGAGTGACTTTCGGATCCACAATTTAATAGGCTTTACAGTCCGCGTCGGGAATCGATACCAATACTAGGTATGAGCGTAGTATTGGTATCTACTATATTGATGTAGAGTTCTTTTGTAGTAAAAGTGAACTTCAGTATCACACAAAAAACTTCAAGCATCTAGTTAATGTAATGCAATAGCAAAATACTTTGTCTATTACTACAGCTTTTTTTTTTTTTTTTTTTTTTAAAGGAACAAGTAATGTGCAGCAACACAAAAATCTTGTTAAGACCAGAAAATCGTATTGTGTTTCTTTGCCGAACATAACATTCCCTTCCAAAGCATAGAAAAAAGCATGCTGTTCGTTAAAAAAAGTTCACATTGTTTTTAATTTTTTTTTTTAATATTGAGCCAACAGCTTTGTGATATCATACATTTCTCATATTGTAAATAGTGGCTTTTATATTACGAGAATGAGTTCAACTGTACGTTATAGGCCATCTAAAGTGACATTTTTCAAAATTATTTATCACTAGATGTTGTAAATTGTCTCTCTTTTAGTTGGCGGGAAATATTGCGTCTAATCGGTAAATTTCACGGCTTCGGACGGGAAATTAGCTGTTACAAAACTGGCATTACTGATTTGAAAGTTTTCCATCCTGACGTGGTTCTTGCGTGTAGTGGCGGATCGTGGACATAAGCTCACCTATATTGATGCAGAAGCGGACAAAAGCTAACCGGACATAAACTCATAGTAAATAATCAATTATGTTACAACAAACTATGTTATAACAATGATAAAAATTATGTTTGTAATAACCTAATAATAATCAGCGCCGTTGCTACAGAGGGTCTGAACCTCTAAACCCTCTGAAAAATTTATCGTGGTGGCAAATCTCAGCATGTCATAGAAAACAGCATGCCAATCAAAGGCACTAGTGTTTTTTTAATATTATTAATTTACAATAAAATGATAGAGAGTACACACAACACAATATGGGTATACATTATTTTGTATTGTACATAGTTCAAAATACATTATTGCCATTAAATATATTAAAATACTCAATTGCAGCAGCTTTGTCGAAGTACTGCATAATACATATTTTTTATTAAACCGTTTGAGACTTACGCTTTTTTAGGTAAATTTTAGACTTTCAGTCAAGCAACTATTTCGTCGAGACTATTTATCGCAGGATCATGGTCCATACCAGAGATGGGCATTTTTGCTAACCCTCACTCACCCTTACCCTCAATCAACTCCCTCACACTCACCCTCAACCACCCTCACCCTCAGTCACTCTGGTCACCCTCAGCCACCTTCAACATCAATCGACTCCCTTACACTCACAGTTATCTACATGTACTTACTAAACAATAAGTAAGGGTAAATATCATTCTCATTCAAGTAAAGTAAAAAAAGAAAAACAGATTTTACTATTTTTTAGGATTTTTGGATATCATATGACCCATTGCTGTTGACAAGTTTTAAAAAAAGGAGACAAGGAGACAAGATGCCAATAAATACCATAGGCGCTGTTCTTGCCTTCATTAATTAGTATGGTAGTGCAGTTAAAATTTTTCCTTTTTTCTGGGAACAATATGTGGCTTCGCACTATATTACACCAAGCCTTCCTTATATATATATATATATATATATATATATATATATATATATATGGGAGCAGGAAACTTCGGTGTACGGAAAACTCGGTGTGTGTCAAGAAAGATTCGTTGTAGTATGCCGTAGGATTTATTAAAAACCCAACTTTGAGGATAAATGAGCGTATTAGTTTCAAGGATGTAATGGAGGATATACGCGGGTATACGGCGTATACCCATCTCTAATTTTTGGAAACTATCGCATAGCTACCTAAAATTTAGGAAGTACGCCGGTATACGCTACATTCGATCAATAGTATACTCACTTCATTGGAACAAACAACAACTGCTTTTCACGAAATTTTCAAAACAAAAATATCTCAGTAAACAGCTGCTGGTCAGGCTGTTACCGCGAATGATGTCTAAATTCTTTTAAAATATTTGCGTTTTCGGGGTGTGGGAATCAAATTTTCTTAGAATCTCTTCTATAATGGAAAGCAGCGATTTTTCCTCAAGATGTCACATGCGTTGTTCCTACCTTCCAAATTCCAAATTCAATTCAAAGTCTGTCGATTGGATACAATTTGAGCAAGGCAATATGGAATAGAAAAAGTTCCTTTCTTAACGCGGAAGGAGGTTCCGAAAAAAATGTGGTCTTTACTTTAAGAGTTAAGAGGAAATTAAATGAATGTATTTGCGCCAAGAAATCGTTGGCCTCCACAAAAATAACAAAACATCTGACCTATCGTTGGTCTAGTTCAACGTTTCCCAACCTTTTTCAACTTGCGGCACACTACGGGTGTTACTTGGATTCTCGCGGCACACTTATAGATATTATTTGTAAATATTAAACACAGTGGTATTTTTTCTGTGATTATTGATCTCCTTCTCACAGAGAAGAAAGCTCGAACACTGGTTTTTCCCCGTGGTAAATCAATATGCTTATTTTTCATTCTAATTTAAAAATAGAAAACAATTGCAATGAAATATTAGACTCAAGTTTTTAAAAATACGCTTTCTTTTTAAAAACTGTATCCAACCTTTTACTAAGAAGGGAGATCACTAAATAACGAACGAACAAACACATCTCATTTACTTTTAAAACACAAATGTAGGTACTTTGTCGAAAGGATTGAATGATATTTTAATTTTTTTAAGTTAGGAAATAGTCTGCAACAATAAAGAAGCAATAATGGTCATAACAAACCCAGGTTACCCTACCAGACATCTGCTACGTTAAATACAAAATGTTAACAGGGTTGCCAGCAACATATGAAATTTAATACCATACAGTGTTCTACTAATTATTCGATATCCACAAACCAAGTAAAAACAAAGATGGTATACTTCAATAATTATAAATGTATCAACTAAACGGCGATATGTACAACAATGGTCAAAATATAAGGTGAAGATTAAACAACACAATGAAAAAGTAATTTTGAAAACATGAGCGAAACCACAAATGACCGCTGATTAATAGTAGTAATAATTATCCAATATTAATCTACATAAATACCACTAAAATATAAACCCACTTAGAATGTAGGGACGTCACCATGAAAGACCAAAAATACGAGGTGTTCTTAAAAGTAATTACAGTATATGCTCAAAGGTTAAGCTAATTTTACATTTAAAACTCATGAAACCAAGTGACCTTACACAAATCCAAATATAAATTATACAGTAATAATCTACCTAGATTCCTATATAATTGACAACCGCTCAGAATCTAGGGACGGTACAACAAAAGACCAAAAATACGAAGTGTTTTAAAAATAATTTTGTACTTTTTGTCCAGCTCCCATAAGACTTAAGACACAAAAAGCAGAAGTGACCTTATAGAAATCGAAATCCAAGCCATGCAATAATGATCTACATCGATCCCACTATAACTTACACCCACCTAGAATCTAGGGACGGTATTACAAAAGATCGAAAATACGAGGTGTTTTAAAAAATAATTTTGTAGCTTCAAGTCCAGCTCCCATACCAATTAAGACACAAAAACCGGAAGTGACCTTATAGAAATCGAAATTCAACTTATGCAATAATGATCTACATCGATCTCACTATAGTTTATACCCACCTAAAATCTAGGGACGGTACTACAAAAGATCGAAAATACGAGGTGTTTTAAAAAATAATTTTGTAGTTTCAAGTCCAGCTCCCATAAGATTTAAGACACAAAAACCGGAAGTGACCTTATAGAAATCGAAATTCAACTTATGCAATAATAATCTATATCGATCCCACTATAGTTTATACCCACTTAGAATCTAGGGACAGTACTACAAAAGATCGAAAATACGAGGTGTTTTAAAAAATAATTTTGTAGTTTCAAGTCCAGCTCCCATAAGATTTAAGACACAAAAACCCTAAGTGACCTTATAGAAATCGAAATTCAACTTATGCAATAATGATCTACATCGATACCACTATAGTTTATACCCACCTAGAATCTAGGGACGGTACGACAAAAGATCGAAAATACGAGGTGTTTTAAAAAATAATTTTGTAGTTTCAAGTCCAGCTCCCATAAGATTTAAGACACAAAAACCGGAAGTGACCTTATAAAAATCGAAATTCAACTTATGTAATAATGATCTACATCGATCTCACTATAGTTTATACCCACCTAGAATCTAGGGACAGTACTACAAAAGATCGAAAATACGAGGTGTTTTAAAAAATAATTTTGTAGCTTCAAGTCCAGCTCCCATACCAATTAAGACACAAAATCCGGAAGTGACCTTATAGAAATCGAAATTCAACTTATGGAATAATGATCTACATCGATCTCACTATAGTTTATACCCACCTAGAATAAAGGGACGGTACTACAAAAGATCGAAAATACGAGGTGTTTTAAAAAATAATTTTGTAGCTTCAAGTCCAGCTCCCATACCAATTAAGACACAAAAACCGGAAGTGACCTTATAGAAATCGAAATTCAACTTATGTAATAATGATCTACATCAATCTCACTATAGTTTATACCCACCTAGAATCTAGGTACGGTACTACAAAAGATCGAAAATACGAGGAGTATTAAAAAATAATTTTGTAGCTTCAAGTCCAGCTCCCATACCAATTAAGACACAAAAACCGGAAGTGACCTTATAGAAATCGAAATTCAACTTATGCAATAATGATCTACATCGATCTCACTATAGTTTATACCCACTTAGAATCTAGGGACACTACTACAAAAGATCGAAAATACGAGGTGTTTTAAAAAATAATTTTGTAGCTTCAAGTCCAGCTCCCATACCAATTAAGACAAAAAAACCGGAAGTGACCTTATAGAAATCGAAATTCAACTTATGTAATAATGATCTACATCGATCTCACTATAGTTTATACCCACCTAGAATCTAGGGACGGTACTACAAAAGATCGAAAATACGAGGAGTTTTAAAAAATAATTTTGTAGCTTCAAGTCCAGCTCCCATACCAATTAAGACACAAAAACCGGAAGTGACCTTATAGAAATCGAAATTCAACTTATGCAATAATGATCTACATCGATCTCACTATAGTTTATACCCACTTAGAATCTAGGGACAGTACTACAAAAGATCGAAAATACGAGGTGTTTTAAAAAATAATTTTGTAGCTTCAAGTCCAGCTCCCATACCAATTAAGACAAAAAAACCGGAAGTGACCTTATAGAAATCGAAATTCAACTTATGCAATAATGATCTACATCGATCTCACTATAGTTTATACCCACCTAGAATCTAGGGACGGTACTACAAAAGATCGAAAATACGAGGTGTTTTAAAAAATAATTTTGTAGTTTCAAGTCCAGCTCCCATAAGATTTAAGACACAAAAACCGGAAGTGACCTTATAGAAATCGAAATTCAACTTATGCAATAATGATCTACATCGATCTCACTATAGTTTATACCCACCTAGAATCTAGGGACGGTACTACAAAAGATCGAAAATACGAGGTGTTTTAAAAAATAATTTTGTAGTTTCAAGTCCAGCTCCCATAAGATTTAAGACACAAAAACCGGAAGTGACCTTATAGAAATCGAAATTCAACTTATGCAATAATCATCTACATCGATTCCACTATAATTTATATCCACCTAGAATCTCAAGACGGTACGACAAAACACCGTAAATACGAGGTGTTTTAAAAAATAATTTTGTAGTTTCAAGTCCAGCTCCCATAAGATTTAAGACACAAAAACCCTAAGTGACCTTATAGAAATCGAAATTCAACTTATGCAATAATGATCTACATCGATACCACTATAGTTTATACCCACCTAGAATCTAGGGACGGTACTACAAAAGATCGAAAATACGAGGTGTTTTAAAAAATAATTTTGTAGTTTCAAGTCCAGCTCCCATAAGATTTAAGCCACAAAAACCGGAAGTGACCTTATAGAAATCGAAATTCAACTTATGCAATAATGATCTACATCGATACCACTATAGTTTATACCCACCTAGAATCTAGGGACGGTACTACAAAAGATCGAAAATACGAGGTGTTTTAAAAAATAACTTTTTAGTTTCAAGTCCAGCTCCCATAAGATTTAAGACACAAAAACCGGAAGTGACCTTATAGAAATCGAAATTCAACTTATGCAATAATGATCTACATCGATACCACTATAGTTTATACTCACCTAGAATCTAGGGACGGTACTACAAAAGATCGAAAATACGAGGTGTTTTAAAAAATAATTTTGTACTTTCAAGTCCAGCTCCCATAAGATTTAAGCCACAAAAACCCTAAGTGACCTTATAGAAATCGAAATTCAACTTATGCAATAATGATCTACATCGATCCCACTATAGTTTATACCCACCTAGAATCTAGGGACGGTACTAGAAAAGATCGAAAATACGAGGTGTTTTAAAAAATAATTTTGTAGTTTCAAGTCCAGCTCCCATAAGATTTAAGACACAAAAACCGGAAGTGAACTTATAGAAATCGAAATTAAACTTACGCAATAATGATCTACATCGATACCACTATAGTTTATACTCACCTAGAATCTAGGGACGGTACTACAAAAGATCGAAAATACGAGGTGTTTTAAAAAATAATTTTGTAGTTTCAAGTCCAGCTCCCATAAGATTTAAGACACAAAAACCGGAAGTGACCTTATAGAAATCGAAATTCAACTTATGCAATAATGATCTACATCGATACCACTATAGTTTATAGTCACCTAGAATCTAGGGACGGTACTACAAAAGATCGAAAATACGAGGTGTTTTAAAAAGTAATTTTGTAGTTTCAAGTCCAGCTCCCATAAGATTTAAGACACAAAAACCGGAAGTGACCTTATAGAAATCGAAATTCAACTTATGCAATAATTATCTACATCGATTCCATTATAATTTATATCCACCTAGAATCTAGGGACGGTACGACAAAACACCGTAAATACGAGGTGTTTTAAAAAATAATTTTGTAGTTTCAAGGCCAGCTCCCATACCAACTAAGACACAAAAACCGGAAGTGACCTTATAGAAATCGAAATTCAACTTATGCAATAATTATTTACATCGATTCCATTATAATTTATATCCACCTAGAGTCTACGGACGGTACGACAAAACACCGTAAATACGAGGTGTTTTAAAAAATAATTTTGTAGTTTCAAGTCCAGCTCCCATACCAACTAAGACACAAAAACCGGAAGTGACCTTATAGAAATTGCAATCCAACTTATGCAATAATGATCTACATCGATACCACTATAGTTTATACCCACCTAGAATCTAGGGACGGTACTACAAAAGATCGAAAATACGAGGTGATTTAAAAAATAATTTTGTAGCTTCAAGTCAAGCTCCCATACCAATTAAGAAACAAAAACCGGAAGTGACCTTATAGAAATCGAAATTCAACTTATGCAATAATGATCTACATCGATACCACTATAGTTTATACCGACCTAGAATCTAGGGACGGTACAACAGAAGACCGAAAATACGAGGTGTTTTAAAAAATAATTTTGTATTTTTCAAGTCCAGCTTTCATACCAATTAAGACACAAAAACCGGAAGTGACCTTATAGAAATCGAAATCCGAGTTATGCAATAATGATCTACATCGATCCCACTATCATTTATATCCACCTAAAATCTAGGGACGGTACTACTAAAGACCGAAAATACGAGGTGTTTTAAAAAATAATTTTGTAGTTTCAAGTCCAGCTCCCATAAGATTTAAGACACAAAAACCGGAAGTGACCTTATAGAAATTGAAATCCAAGTTATGCAATCATAATCTACATCCATGCCACTACAATTTATACCCACTTAGAATCTAGGGACGCTACCACGAAAGACCAAATATGTAAGGCGTTCCTAAAAAGAATTTTATAACGTAAGGTACAGCTCCGTTATCATATAAGACCTAAAAACCGGAAGTGACCTTATACAAATCGAAATCCTAATTATGCAGTAGCAATCTAGATTGATCCGACTAGAATTGACACCCACTTAGAATCTAGGGACGCTGCCACAAGAGATCAAAATATACGAGGCGTTCATAATAATAATTATACCTTAAGTTTCATCTCTTTCATCAGCTAAGACCTATAAACCGGAAGTGACCTTATACGAATCGAAATCCTAATTATACAGTAATAATTTAGATTGATCCGGCTATAATTGGCACCCACTTAGAATGTAGAGACGATGCTATAAAAGACGAAAATTACAAAATATTCCTAAGAATAATTTCATACGTTAAGGTTCAACACCCTTATCATGTTAGACCTATAAACGGAAAATGACCTTATAATAATCGAAATAAAAGTTATAAAGTGATAATCTTAATAGACCCCACTATAATTGACACCCACTTAGAATCTTGGGACACTACCACGAAAGTTCAAAAATGCAAGACGTTATTAAAAATAATTTTATACTTTAAGGTTCAGCTTCTTTAAGATTTAATACCTATAAACCGGAATTGACCTTATACAAATTGAAATCCAAATTATAGTAATATTCTGTTCCCACTATAATTGACGTCCACTTACAATGTAGAGAAGTCAATACAAAATTACAAAAATGCTAGGAACTTTTATAATAATTTTATACATTCAGCTTCAACTCTTATTTAAAAGCTAACTTTACATGAATTTAACATAAATTATACAATATTATTCTTCATAAGACCTACGCTGTTTTATAAAATGTTTTGCATATCTTCATTCATAATATTATTTATTTATGTAGTAGCCTATGTACTTTGTTAATTCTTTTCTTTATTAATTTCTAAAATGCAACAATGCTTATATACAGTGAAAGCTGTCTATGTTGTCCACCATCAGTTCTATTGAATAATAGGCAATTTAGACATGTTTCCAATTTACAGAAAATAAGTGTGATTGTTGTATTTTCAGAATAGAATTTCTAGCATTACTTGCTCATAAAATTTCAATGAGCAATGGCAGGACAGCTACTTTTAAATAATGCATATAGAGTAAACATAACAATATACAGTACCAGAAAGAATTACTGCATTATGTTTAATATATTTAGGGAAGAGGTGGGTAAAATGATCCTTGCAGATAAAATGATCCCCTACCCTTACAGCGGAAACTGGTGGCGCTACCTGTCGTATCGCGTAGTTGCTACGTCACACATAATAAGCTGTCCTTTTTCATCAGTTCTCTATGCGTGAGAAACGTTTTGTTAGTCTTCCAGACGAAAAAATAACATTTCCATAACATTGTCTATAAGGTAAGTGCTTTTTTTTTTTTTTTTACTTTATTTGTAGTAACGCATGAATTAGAATATAAATGAGAGATTATTTGTTGAAAAGTCAGTGTTTAACTCTATACATTTAGTAATGCAGGTGAAAGTCGCCATGGTTTGACACACAAGAACGTATTTAATAGAAGCCATATGAAAAGGCAAAATAATTCCAGGATCATTTTACCTTAGGATTTTCCATTTTCTTAGGGATCATTTTGCCGTTTTTGTTTATTTCACTCAAGTTAATCCTGATTAGCACGATAATGAAATCCTTGGAGATAGGCTACTATAAGTGATGTCCAGCAGAACACATCGAACCTTTCTATTCCTCCTGTTCTGGAAGCTGTTGTTCCAAAATTAAAGGAATATAAAAAGAAGGCCTTGATTTCTAAAATGAAGAAGTTGCAAGGCGCATAAAAGAAATATAGTCTGATTTTGACGACGAATCCATGACAGATACCGAGTGTATCTATTGTGTCGGTGCTGTGCAATCAGTTGTAGCTCAGAATAATCTCTAAAAATTCTCATAGAATAATGTAACAATAGGGGATGGAACTGATGCACAACACGGTACTTAACAACAAAATTATGATTGAATTTAAATGAAATTCAAATGTTTTGATTTTGAAGATGACTAGTTGGAAAAATGTGTGAGAGAGAAATAGGTTATCATTGAAAGATAAAGGATGAGCACTAGCCTGATAGATCCATCGAGACTGGTGTCGTCCTAGTCATCTGGAATGATGAATGTTTTCCCTTGGAGCAGCCTGGATAGCTGGAGACAGTCAACATCTGGATCACTATCCTGTTGATCTGCAAGGGGCGTCGAGTTCTCTCGTCTTCATGCGTTTCCAATGATGTTTTCCCACATCTTCATTCCGCTACTTTGCTAACAAACTTAAAGGTGTCTGCGGCGATGAACCGTCAGAATGGTAATCGGTCGTCCTCCAATGGTGGGATCTGTTTGTCTCCGATGATCCTGCACCTATCTTAATCGTGTGTCGAATACCCCTTATTGTTGTGTTCCTCGTAGTTTTGTCCAGCTCAAGAATGATGTCCAATGAATCGGGAAGTATCAGGCTGTGCTTGAAGTTATGCGGAAAGGAAAGAAGGAAGCTAGTCGAGTTTATTAACAAAAATGTGTTTACAACAGATGTCTAAAAATGCACAGTTCTAATCAAAGTTTTCTTCTAATGAGTTTTCAAAAGTTCATGTTTCTTTATATCCAATACACAGTTACTTCACACTATTGTCATGACTCATATTTAAAGCCAGCTGGAGGTGACAATTGGATAATGTGTCAGCAGTTCCAAGAATGGGTCCACGATCAGTGTGTTGATGTTGATGAAGATGCAGATTTCTTTGTATATGACATGTGTTCTGCTACTTACGCTACAGGAAAGCTGATTCCCAAAAAAGCATAACAGAACAAACTGTTCAAAAAAATGTTTTCTATATTGAACAATATATTAGCCTACCTTAACAAACTATAAATACTATTATTACTAACATGTTTTTACAAGTATTACTACACCCTGTACTCCATTTTTTTTAAAAATAATATCATTTTTGTAAGTTTACAATATTTTTCTATTATTTTCAATGGAGGGATCATTTTACCCACCCCTAAAGCAAAATGATCCTTTGTCAATAGGTTGAAATTTGTGTTAAAATAATATCAAACATATTTATTGACAATGTTCAAAATTGCATGTTAGAAATCTGAGATAATACCTTATCCTGCCGACACAATTACCACAATATAGATCATTAGAGCTAAGATCTGGAGGCCAGTTTGTCTTAAGGGAATCATTTTATTCACTCTCCCCTACATACCTTTCTCTTCCTGAAAATATTCTGGTACGGTATACTGAATTATTCGGACTGAAAACACAATAACACGAGCAACCATAAAATAGAACCTTACGTACGCACTTTATTGAAATTCGTATTGTAGCAAACTGAGTTATTCAGATTGAAAACAAGAAAAGCAAAATTATACAGTACATAGAAAAATTTATATGCAGTTTATATGACTTTTTTCAGTTGTTACTGTTTTTCCTTATTGCAAAATACGGTCTTTTTTCTTTCTTTTTTTCTTTTTTTGGCACGTATCCACATTATAATTTGGTACTTAACTACCTCTTGTTAATGAGCTGTAAGAGTTTCCCTAGAAGCAAAATATGTTTTGAATAAATCTTAAGAGAATTCATATGTCCAAACCACCGCTGTCTTTCGACAAGCCGTCATGTGCCAAAGTTGACAATTGAGATGGTTAACTTTAACCTTGAGAATTTTCCGGAATTACTAAAGCCCCTCACTGATGAAAGGAGCCGATATAGCTATTGGTTTTACCAAAAGATACAGGGTACAGAAATATGCAAACCGTTTCCTGTATTCCTGTTCGTGCCTTTTCTTGTTCACATTTTCCTCCACCACCCCTTTATCAGGGTAGTGTTCTGGCTATTGACCTCCAAGAACAAATGTGGAAATCTATGCTTCCTTGTCTCCAGTCACAAATACAGAACATCTGCCTCTCAAATGGGAATACGAAAAGTAACAAAACGGTATTTTGCGTGGCCAAGATATGCAGGTAAATTTATCATTATTATTATAGGGTAAACATTGCTTCAATGCAGCCAAGACAGACAGGTGACCAACATACATAGTAAGTAACGAATGTCTTATGGGAAAATGTAGGTTCAAGACAAACCAGGTCAAGATGAGCACATGGCCAAAAACACAATTTTCTTTAGTATAACGAGCATTTTTCAACGGTACCACTCACGTGTCCGTATTATACACCTGAACTGGAAAAATCGGGAAAAAGCCGCAATATTTTTTTTAAATCCCACCAAAAACTTTGCCGTAGGGATCCGATTTTTTTTCTTTTTGTAAGTAATACGTTCTTATGTATATACATAATACGTATGCAAAATATTTATCTTGTATCATAAAACAAAAGATTTGAAAAATTGTTGAAAGTCTGATATACATAAAAATAGACATATATGTCTATTTCATTTGTTCACTGTGCAAAAGTGGTATGAGGTAAAGCCGTGCAATTTGGTGTAACTTTAGATGAAGGACATAAATTTTGTTTCGCCATAGAAGCATGTCACTCGTACTAAAGGTTGAAGAGATATAGGGTCAAAGGTCAAATTTCGTTTTTTTTTTTTTCCTTTTGGAACTGCAATGGTAAATTCTGAAAGAGCCTGAAAAAACGTAAATCGAAGTGATAACAAAGAAAAGGCTGTATGGTATGATTCTATATCGCAAGCCGACCAAATATGCGTCAATCAAGTGTCACGGTCAGATCAAGATCACAGGTCATCTTGAGAACCCATTTGAATACAGTGAAAACAACGCAATGTCCGTACCTCATCATGTCAAATGACCTGTCAGGTGACCTGTGACCTTGATCTGACAGTGACCTCTGACCATGACACTTGATTGACGCATATTTGGTCGGCTTGCGACATAGAATCATATCATACGGCTTTTTCTTTGTTATCACTTCGATTTACGTTTTTTAAGGCTCTTTCAGAATTTACCATTGCAATCACATAAGGGAAAAAAAAATCGAAATTTGACCTTTGACCCTATATCTCTTCAATCTTTAGTACAAGTGACATGCTTCTATGGCGAAACAAAACTTATGTCCTTCATCTAAAGTTACACCAAATTACACGGCTTTACCTCATACCACTTTTGCACAGTGAACAAATGAAATTGACACACGAATTAATCAACCCCTGTATATATATATATATATATATATATATATATATATAGTGGCAGATCCTGGATATGATAAAGTGAGGGGCTAAACCATAGTTTACCGCTTTATCCAGTGTAAAGCAGGACTGAAGCCATTTTTATTCAGTGTATACCTATGCGTGAAGGAGGGACTATTGCCACCCCTTGGATCCGCCACTACATATATATATATATATATATATATATATATATATATATATATATATATATATATATATATATATATATTAGTAAATATTTACTGCGTCATTACTAGTAGGCCTACAGTCATGGTTCAAACCTCATTTTTCTGTGTATATCAAGCCCTCTCCAACGGAACCAATCACGTGTCCGTATCGTATAAATAAACGGGAAAAACGATTTTTTTTTTTTTTTTTTAAAAACAAAACTCCTTTTAACACTTGCGCCCTGCAGACCCGGCTCCTATTTCGGGAAGGGATATCCAAAGAAAAATTGAGAAATACCCAATGGACACACAATCCGTATGCAGTTTCAATCTGATATCTTGAAAACTAAAGGCGTGAATTTTTTTTTAATATACCTTAAGAAAAAATAAAAAGGAACGTCTCTTCGCCCCCACTTTGCGCCGCCAAGTTGACCAGCCGTTCCAAAACGCATCTTGGAGATTTTGTGGTCCATCCACCATTTCACCAATAAAAAAACGGCTTAAATACTAGTTATAGAACCTAAATAAGCGACCAAAGACGATACTACGCCATGGTAGCAAAAGTTACTAAAAATCCTAAAAGGGTTAATCAAACGAGTTGAAACTGAATATATATATTAATTGCATCGTATTTTTGTCCTTCTGTAATAACGTCCATACATTCTATGTGGGCTTAAATTTGGGTTTTATGAGGATTCATATTGTATACTTTTGATTAAGATTCATATAAGGTCACTTCCGCTTTATAGGTCTTGAATAATTAACGAGTTCAAACTAAATGTATATAATTATTTTTAATAATGCTTCTTATTTTTGACCGTTTGAAATGACGTACCTACATTTTAAGTGGGTGTCGATTAAAGTGAGCTTCGTGAGGATTAATATTGGATAATTTGTATTACGATTCAAGTAAGGTTACTTCCGGTTTATATGTATTAAATGGTAAATAAGTCGAAACTGAGTGTATAAGATTAAAGGGCCTTCTGCAATAGCAAGGTAAGTGAAATTAAGGTTTTGAGGTAGAAATGTTATAAACTTAAAGTACAACATGCAAAATGTAAATAAATTGTGTTGTTCACACAACAGACACTTTGTATACTCGTATGCACTAGAGAAGACGGAAAAGAAAGGTAAATCCACACGCCTTATTTATCTATGTTTTACTAGGAATCAAGGTAACTCGACTTACCTTGTTATCGCAGAGGGTCCTTCAATTACTTTTAACAACGCCTCGTATATTTTTGTAATGACGTCCCTACATTCTAAGTGGATATCAATTAGAGTGGGATTTATGAAGATTCATATTGGATACTTTAGATCAGGATTCACATGAGATCACTTCCGGTTTATGTCTTAAATGATAAATGAGTTGAAACTGAATGTAAAAATATTTTTAAAAATCCCTTGAATTTTTGATCTTTCATAATGATGTCTACATTCTAAGTGCGTGTAAATTAGAGTGGGCTTTATAATGATTAGTATTGTATAATTTGTATTATGATTCATGTAAGGTCACTTCCGGTTTATAAGTCTTCAATCAAAAGGGATTGGAACTGAATGTATAAAATTATTTTTAAAAATTCTTTGACTATTTGACTTTTTGTTATGATCCCTACATTCTAAGTGTGTTTCAATTAGAGTTGGCTTCATAATGATTAATGCTGGATAATTTGTATTATGAGACATGGAAGGTCACTTCCGGTTTATAAGTCAAATGATAAACGAGTTGAAGCTAAATGTATAAAATTATTCTTAGAAACGTCTCGTATGTTTAGTCTACTGTAACTACGTCCGCACATTCTAAGTGAATGTCGATTAGAGTGCGCTTTATGAAGATTAATACTGCATAATCTGCACAATAATTCATGTTAGGTCACTTATAGTTTGAGACCGTTAATTGGTAAGCGAGTTGCATAGAATGCATACATTTATTTTGAGAATGCCTCGTATTTTAGTCCTTTCCTAATGACGTTCCTACTTTCTGAGTGAGTGTCAAGTAGAGTACACTTTATGAAGATTAACACTGGATAATTTGTATTATGATTCATGTAAGGTGACTTCTGGTTTAAAAGTCTTAAACGATAAACGAGTTAAAACTGAAGTATAAAATTATTTTTAAAAACGCCTGGAATTTTAATCATCTTGTAATGACGTCCCTACATTTTAAGCGGGTGTAAATTAAACTGGGATTTATCTAGATTATTATTGTAAAATCTGAATTTCGATTTTTATAAGGTCACTTCCGGTTTATAGGTCTGAGATGATAAGGGAACTGAAAATTAAAGTATAAAATTATTTTTAAGAAAGCATCGTAAATTTGATCTTTTCTCGTACCGTTCCAAAATTCTAAGACGGTGTCAATTAAAGTGTCATACATGTAGATTACTATTATATAATTTGCATTTCAATTTCTATATGGTCACTTCCGGTTTTTGTGTCTTAATTGTTATGGCAGGTGGACTTAAAAGTATAAAATTACTTCTTAAAACACCACGTAATTTCAGTCTTTTGTAGTACCGTCCCTAGATATTGAGTACGAATAATACTGGGATCGATGTAAATATTTACTGTATAACTTGGACTTCGATTTCTATAAGGTCACTTCCAATCTTTTATGTCTTAATTGGTGTAGGAGCTGGACCTAAAAAAAATACTTTTTAAAACACCTCATATTTTCGGTCTTTTGTAGTACCATCCCTAGATTCTAAGTATGTGCCAACTATGTTGAAATCTATAAAGATTATTACTATATAATTTAGATTTCGATTTCTGTAAGGTCACTTCCGGTTTTTGGGTTTTAAATGATATGAGTGCTGCAACTACACGTAAAAGTATATAGCTTAATTTTTTAGAAAAATTTCTCGTATTTTCGGTCTTGGGTAGTACCGTCCCTAGATTTCAAGTGTTTGTCAATTATATAAGAATCTATGTAGATTATTACTGTACAATTTATTTCCGATTTTTGGGTTTTAAATGATATGGGTGCTGCACCTAAAAATATATAGCCTACTTTTTTTTTTTTTTTAGAAAAAATTCTCGTATTTTCGGTCTTTTGTAGTACCGTCCCTAGATTCTAAGTGGGTATAAATTATAGTGGAATCGATGTAGATTATGATTGGATAACTTGGATTTCGATTTCTATAAGGTCACTTCCGGTTTTTGTGTCTTAATTGGAATTGGAGCTGGACCTAAAAGTACAAAATCATTTTTTAAAACACCTCGTATTTTCGGTCTTTTGTCGTACCGTCCCTAGATTCTAGGTGAGTATAAATTATAGTGGTATCGATGTAGATCATTATTCCATAAGTTTGATTTCGATTTCTATAAGGTCACTTCCGGTTTTTGTGTCTCAATTGGTATGGGAGTTGAAACTAAAATTACAATTTATTTTTTAAAACACCTCGTATTTTCGGTCTTTTGTCGTACCGTCCCTAGATTCTAAGTGCGTATAAATTATAATTGTATCGATGTAGATCATTATTGCATAACTTGGATTTCTATTTCTATAAGGTCACTTCCGGTTTTTGTGTCTTAATTGGTATGGGAGTTGAACCTAAAATTACAATTTATTTTTTAAAACACCTCGTATTTTCGATCTTTTGTAGTACCGTCCCTAGATTCTAGGTGCGTATACATCATAGTGGGATCGATGTAGATCATTATTGCATAACTTGGGTTTCGATTCCAATAAGGTCACTTCCGGTTTTTGTGGCTTAATTGGTATGGAAGCTGGACCTAAAAGTAAAAAAAATATTTTTTAAAACACCTCGTATTTTCGGTGTTTTGTCGTACCGTCCCTAGATTCTAGGTGGGTATAAATTATAGTGGTATTGATGTAGATCATTATTGCATAACTTGGATTTCGATTTCTATAAGGTCACTTCCGGTTTTTGTGGCTTAATTGGTACGGGAGCTGGACCTGAAACTACAAAATTATTTTTTAAAACACCTCGTATTTTCGGTCTTCTGTTGTACCATCCCTAGATTCTAGGTGGGTATAAACTATAGTGGTATCGATGTAGATCATTATTGCATAAGTTGAATTTCGATTTCTATAAGGTCACTTAGGGTTTTTGTGTCTTAAATCTTATGGGAGCTGGACTTGAAACTACAAAATTATTTTTTAAAACACTTCGTATTTTCGATCTTTTGTAGTACCGTCCCTAGATTCTAAGTGGGTGTCAATTATAGAGGGATCGATGTAGATCATTACTGCATAACTTGGATTTCGATTTTTACAAGGTCACTTCCGGTTTTTGTGTCTTAAATGGTATGGTAGCTGAACTTAAAAGTATAAAATTATTTTTTAAAACACCTCGTATTTTCGGTCTTTTCTAGTACCGTCCCTAGATTCTAGGTGGGTATAAATTATAGAGGGATCGATATAGATCATTACTGCATAACTTCGATATAGATTTCTATAAGGTCACTTCCGGTTTTTGTGTCTTAAATGGTATGGTAGCTGGACTTAAGACTACAAAATTATTTTTTAAAACACCTCGTATTCTCGGTCTTTTGTAGTACCGTCCCTAGATTCTAAGTGGGTGTCAATTATAGAGGGGTCGATGTAGATCATTACTGCATAACTTGGATTTCGATTTTTACAAGGTCACTTCCGGTTTTCGTGTCTTAAATGGTATGGTAGCTGAACTTAAAAGTATAAAATTATTTTTTAAAACACCTCGTATTTTCGGTCTTTTGTAGTACCGTCCCTAGATTCTAGGTGGGTATAAATTATAATGGAATCGATATAGATCATTACTGCATAACTTCGATCTGGATTTCTATAAGGTCACTTCCGGTTTTTGTGTCTTAAATGGTATGGTAGCTGGACTTAAGAATACAAAATTATTTTTTAAAACACCTCGTATTCTCGGTCTTTTGTAGTACCGTCCCTAGATTCTAAGTGGGTGTCAATAATAGAGGGATCGATGTAGATCATTACTGCATAACTTGGATTTCGATTTTTACAAGGTCACTTCCGGTTTTCGTGTCTTAAATGGTATGGTAGCTGAACTTAAAAGTATAAAATTATTTTTTAAAACACCTCGTATTTTCGGTCTTTTGTAGTACCGTCCCTAGATTCTAGGTGGGTATAAATTATAGAGGGATCGATATAGATCATTACTGCATAACTTCGATCTGGATTTCTATAAGGTCACTTCCGGTTTTTGTGTCTTAAATGGTATCGTAGCTGGACTTAAGACTACAAAATTATTTTTTAAAACACCTCGTATTCTCGGTCTTTTGTAGTACCGTCCCTAGATTCTAAGTGGGTGTCAATTATAGAGGGATCGATGTAGATCATTACTGCATAACTTGGATTTCGATTTTTACAAGGTCACTTCCGGTTTTTGTTTGTGAATTGGTATTGGAGCTGGACTTAAAAGTTCAAAATTATTGTTTAAAACACCTCGTATTTTCGGTCTTTTGTAGTACCGTCCCTAGATTCTAAGCGGTTTTCAATTATATAAGAATCTAGGTAGATTCTTACTGTATTATTTAGATTTCGATTTGTATGAGGTCACTTCCGTTTCTTGGGTTTTAAATGGGGAAATCAGCTGAACCTTGGACCATATAATTACTTTGAAGAACACCTCGTATTTTTGGTCCTTCATGATGGCGTCCCCACATTCTAAGTGGGTTAATATTATAGTGTTATTTATGTAAATGAATAATGGATAATTATTGCTACAATTCATAAGCTGTCATTTCTGGTTTCGCTCTTGTTTTCAAAATTACTTTTTCATTGTGCTGTTTAATCTTCACCTTATATTTTGTCCATTGTTGTACATATCGCCGCTTAGTTGATACATTTATAATATTGAAGTATCACATTTTTGTTTTTAATTGGTTTGGGCATATCGAATAATTAGTAGAACACTGTATGGTATTAAATTTCGTATGTTGCTGGCAACCCTGTTAACATTTTGTATTTAACGTAGCAGATGTCTGCTAGGGTAACCGGGGTTCATAACAATCATAACCATTTTTTTCAACATTAGAAATGTACAGAACAGTAACCCGGTATGAAACTTAAAATTGTAGATTCACAGTAGAGGTTCATAGTAATGTGAAATACAAATACGCATTTTTCCCTACCTTCTGCAATTTGATTGCTATAAAATTAATAATTGTTTCGATTCCTCGCGGCACACCAGCGGCCCATTCACGGCACACCAGTTGGGAAACGCTGGTCTAGTTTGAAGCATTCACCGTCGTTCCGAATACCACCGAATACAACAGCGAACCTCGGATTAGTACTGTTCATTTGTAGCCGCAGTTGACATCAAAGAAAGGAGCGATTGATTTCGATAAATAGTCAGCAACTAGTACTAGTAGTAGTTTTTCCTCAACCTACTGAAGAAAAAAAAAAGGGACGGGGTAAAAGTAAACATATTTCTTCGTTATTTCATATTCTTTCAGATAAAAAAGAAAATTGAAGAAAATTTGTTAACAGGAAGAGGTAGAAAACAAAAGTCAGGAAAGACTTGTAGCGTATGAGCATGTCACACCAATCTTTAATCATTTCGATACAGCCGTCACTCCGAAAATACAGGTATTTGCTTAGTAGTGTTTAACCCTTTGGGAATTTATGGTACGAATCGGTACCATGGAATAGTGCTGTGTTTAAACGCTTATTAAGCTCATATAACACGTATTGAACCAGTTTTTTTATTGGTCAAGTCAAGCATGGACCAAAGAGCACCCCAGATGCGTTTCGGAACCGGATGGTAAACTTGCCGGTGCCAAGTGGGGGCGGAGGGGTGAGGTAAATAAAAAAAAACACCCTTGGTTTTCAAGATATCAAGATTAAAATTTTGCATTAAGTTTGTGTTCACCTTTGAATATATATATATATATATATATATATATATATATATATTTATGCCAATAAATATCATAACTGCTGTTCTCCCCTTTATTAATAGTTATGGTAGTGGAGTTGAAATTTTTCTTTTTTTCTGGGAACAATAAGTGGCTCGCAGTATATTGCACCGGGAATCTGGGACTCCGCAATATTGTTCCCAATCATGCCCCGCACTTTCTAACTGGGTCAGATTACCTTCTTTTCCTTACTTTGAAGCAAGAAAACTAATTTTTTATAACAGTGTGACTTCCCTCAAGAGCAGCCTCTACTTTTAATTATGTGTTTGAGAACATATTGTCCTGCTAGAACACATTCAATATAAACATTTCTTTATTAAATCCAAATTTAATAATAGAAAATTTAAAAGGGCGAGTTGGTTATAACCTGTATTTTGCTAAAACAACACCAATTAAAGTGAATGAAAGCTCAAGTAAGAGGTTTGTGACTATGAAATTTACGTCATAACACCACATTGAGTCCAGAAGTTATGTGTAATATTTGAGAATGATAAGCATAGTGTGATTCTAGTTTTCGATTCATCTAAACATTTCTTTAAGTATATAAAAACCGGTTCTTAAGTAGCATAATATAACGGAAAAATAGTACACTATATAAAATGAGTTAATATAAAGGACACCGTTAAAAGAGAAATGCAATTTTCAATTTACGAAGCTATCGCGTAACTTAGGATGTTTTGTGTTCATTTGGAGCTAAACATTTTTTTCAGCAGCGAGATTGTATGGGACTTCTCTCGTCCTGAAGGCGAGAACACTCACCACTCATTCGCAAGGAATCAATACGAAATATATGTGCCTGGGAACACTTAGCTGTTTCTTCAGGTATGTGGTAGTCTTTACTGGAAAAGGAACTGATATATCCTCAATAAAAGTATTGTGGTAAACAACACCTAACTCGAGTTGTGGCAAACGACACAGCGTTGGTTCAGAGTAGCTTTCGAAAAAAGACTTTAATAAAAGAAAGGGTGTGTGTGTGTGTTTTCTAGGATGTCGACTTGCCACTTTCTTTTGGGTCTAGGATGTTTCGGTGTAGGATGTTTCGGTGTTCGGGCGTTTCGGTGTAAGGACGCTTAGCTGAAAAGAACGTTTCGGTGTATAGCCTAATATTTGATTCTATTAATCATATGGTTGTAATGAACAGTCATGAAGTGTCACAGTGTAGATACTCTGCAATAGTTTAAACTGATTAACATTGTTATTAAGTCTCATTGTTATTGAGACAGTATGATAATACAACACCAATCCATTCGTAACAATAATTTCGATTCAGAGGTGTCCATAGGCGAGTTTTATAGAATAATAATCAAATCTAATTCAAAAATCAAATTTACTGCAAAATATTCAGCGTAATTTCTGAATAAAAATAAATATATTGCACAAAGGTCCTGAGATATAGTAATAATATATACAAACTGAATAATATCCCAAAGGAATTTTGTTGTAAAAAATAAATATACATAGAATCACTCAACTCAGAATCTAAAATTGTACGCAATTCCTTTTAAGAATGAAATTACATCAGATTTGTAATTTTCACAAACGTTGCTCAGTCTCTTCGTAACATCGGCGTATTTTTTCTTTGTTCTGACTTTATGTCCGCCAATTATTTGTTCCATTTGAACAGCACTAACAAGGAGACTTACAGAAGTGTAATTTAATGATTTGAATGAACTTTGCATACTTGTAGAATATCAATAATAATAATAATATTTGGTCTAGGAATTAATTCGTGCGGGTGGACAAGAGATGGCGCAACGAACGGAGCGTCCCACAGTTCCGTGTATCCACACATGTGTTGCAAACCCCTGTCATCGCGTATCGTTCGTAGTATAGGGCAGTGGATTAAAGCGTCAACAACACCAGTTTGTAGTTAAGTGAACATGGCGCAATTTGTGCCTGATAAAGTGTTTTTGCGGGGTGTCCTGCTGCATTACTTTAACATGCAGAAAAGTGCGACTGAAAGTCATCGTATTTTGGTGAAAGTGTATGGTGACCATGCTCTAGCTGAGCGAACGTGTCAGAAGTGGTTTGCACGGTTTAGAAGTGGTGATTTCGGCTTGGCAGACCAAGAGCGAGCTGGACAGCCAAAAAAATTTCAAGACGAAGAATTGACAGCATTGCTCGAGCAGGATTCGTGTCAAACGCAGGAACAACTTGCAGCAGCATTAGGCGTTGATCAAACAACAGTCTCCAAACGCTTGAAAGCCATGGGAATGATTCAAAAGATGTCACATTGGGTTCCACATGAATTGAAAGACAGAGACGTTGAAAGACGAAAAACCATTTGCGAATTGCTGCTTCAACGACAGAGCAGAAAGGGGTTTCTGCATCGAATTATTACGGGTGATGAGAAGTGGATCCATTATGAGAACCCTAAACGAAAAAAGGCCTGGGTGAAACCAGGTGAACCAGGCCCATCACAACCAAAACGAGATATTCACTGTGCAAAGGTTATGCTGTGCATATGGTGGGATATGAAAGGTGTGGTGTACTATGAGCTGCTGCAACCGGGTGAAACTATGAATGGAGAACGTTATCGACGACAATTAATGCGTTTGAAGCAAGCTCTGGCCAGAACACGACCAGAATGGGAGAACAGACATGATAAACTTATTGTTCAACATGATAACGCTCGCCCACATGTCGCAAAACCGGTCAAAACCTATTTAGAAAATGTTGGATGGGAAGTTTTACCCCACCCGCCGTATTCACCAGACGTTGCTCCTTCGGACTACTACTTGTTCGATTGCATGAACAACGATTTGATTGGACAGCGGTTTACTTCTTCAGAAGATATCGAAACATGGGTCTCTGACTGGATCGCTTCCAAGGATGAGAACTTCTTTCGCCACGGAATCCGTACATTGCCTGACAGATGGGCGAAAGTGGTGGCTAGCGATGGACAATATTTTTCTTAAGGTATTTATGTATTTTGTGTTTGTACTACAGCTTCAATGTATGCGTACCAACCGCACGAATTAATTCCTAGACCAAATAATAATAATAATAATAATAATAATAATAATAATAATAATAATAATAATAAAATCGACACGTAATTTTTTTTATTTCGGCAATGGTGCGGGTTTAAGGGTAGGAACCACCCTTTGAATGTTAGGGGTGACCTCCAAGCACAAACAGAAAATAATCATTAAATTAGAAGATTAAATGATACGGCCAGCTTATTGCCAAGGGGGTTTTAGGACAGATGATTCAGAACCAGACGATAAAATTACAAGATTCAAATTGGCGGATCCAATATGATGACTACAATTACAAATAATCCTCTGGTTTGAAATGTTCTGCAGTTAGCCAAGAACAATTATATTGGCAGGGGCTACTGCGAGAAGGTGCAGACTGATTTGAAACCCCTTTCTGTACTTATTTTAACAGGACGCTTGATTAAAATAAATCTATAGCCAAATTATTTAGAAGCCAGACCAAATGCATTTGTCGCGAATGTGAAAATCCTATCACTGATTCATAATCAGTTTTCTTCTCCTAGATTTGTAATCTTATTGGGTCTGCATGATATAAAAGCGGTTATTTGGAAGAAAATCCACCTGTGTTTGAAAATTTTATTTCAAAGATTGTGCAGAACTTTGCGATTCGTGCTCAGTTATTGCCGTAATAAGGTGTGTGTGGTGTAAACAATGTTTATGCATCACACACTTTTTTACGGAATATCATTACTGTAAAACATTTTCTCAATCAATTCATAATTATAACATTTGAGTATGAAGTTCTGACATAGAGTGAGGCGAGGGGACTCACTATAAATAAGCACCTCGAATAGTGGGAGGTAGAGACTTACTTTAATCAAGCATCCCATTAAAATAAGTACAGAAAGGGGTTTCAAATCGGTCTGCAACCTTCTCGCAGTAACCCCTTCCAATTATAACAACATTTAATTTTTATTTTATTTATTAAATCATATTGTCTATTTCATGAATTTATTTCTCCCTAACGAATAATTTTCATTTTGAAGAGTGGACGTTTCGGTGTAAACATTGGACCTTTTACACCGAACCAGCCTCACACCTAAACGTCCTTACTCCGAGACACCCGTACACCGAAACGTCCTACACCAAAACATCCTACACCGAAACAGCCGTACCCCCTTTCTTTTTTATTCTAGCCCATTGTTTTATTAGAGAAAGTATTCTTTTTTAATGTTCGTGATTTAAATTTTTTGATTTTACTAACTTCTCCTTCTGGCCTATTTTGGTGTCCCTTGCTTTAAAAGTATTCTTATATATAATGTTATGTTGCTTTAATTTTTATTGATAAACAGGGACATACGCAGGGGATCCTGGGGGTCCGGACCCCCCAAAATCCGGACTTTTTTGTAAATTTAGTCTTATTATAGGGGCAATTTTACAATTTTTAATATAATTTAGCCTGAAATTCTGTTTGAACCCTCCCCCGAGAAGCTCTGGAACCATCCTGAAATAAATTCCTGCGTACGTCCCTGTTCATAAATATTAAAATTACATCATACAGTGGAACATTTTGCGTAGTATACATTTAAAGATCTCAAGAAGAAATCAGTAAAATTTTCGTTTATTTCAAAGAATAAATAGAATGTTTCCTCATACAAGTTAATGGGCTGAGAAACCATGATGCTGTCGACATTCAACACACTTAAGTGCTACTCTTGTTTGTTGGGATTTATAAAACCTACAATTAAAATAATACCTATTTCGCTAGATATTTCTATGAACGCACGGGTTCATTAGTTGTTAGTATATAAATTTCCTACCTTGGAAACTCAACCGGTTTCCCTACTCTATGATGTTTATGTAAAAAGAAAAAAAGATGCCGTGGAATTTGTTACTAAAACAACAAATACAAATGCCAGCCTCAAACACCACTCATGAAAATCTATGAAAAAGGCATTTCTATTTCCAAAACCAGCCTCAAATGTCACACACTCTTCAAGTGAATAAATATCACACATTACTAATAGTACATCGACTCTCTCGCCCGACTTCCGACGCAATCGACTCCCTCACCCTCACCCACCCTCACCCTGACCCTCAATCGACTTCCTCACCCTCAATCGAACACCCTCACCCTCAGCCACTCTCACCGTCAATCGACTCCCTCATACAGTTACCTTTGTCATTTTATATTGGGCTCGCTTGGGCTCATTTCGGTTAGCAGTTGTGCTCGCACTCATTTCGGCTTGCTCTCACTTATTAGGATTCGGGCTCGCTCTTAATTATTGAGCCCGAGCTCAGTTGAGCGCGAGTGACTTGCTCGAAAGTTTGGACACCTATGTCCTAAGCCAAATTTGTAAAATAAAAACAATAAATAAAAAAAAAAGTATTCTTGGATATCATATGACCCGTTGCTGTTGACAAGAATTAAAAAAAGAAGACTAGATGCCAATAAATACCATAAGTGCTGATCTTGCCTTCATTAATTAGTATGGTAGTGCAGTTGAAATTTTTATTTTCTTCTGGGAACAATATGTGGCTTCGCACTATATTGCACCAAGCCTTCCTTTATATATATATATATATATATATATATATATATATATATATGCAAGTGATTTGGGAACCTGAGACTCCGCAATATTGTTCCGAATCGTGCCCTGCACCTTTTGACTGGATCAGATTATCTTCTTTCCCTTACTTTGAGGTAAGAAAACTAATTCTTTTAACAGTGTGACTTCCCTCAAGAGCAGCCTCTACTTTTGATTATGTGCTTGAGAATATATAGTCCTGCTGGAATACGTTAAATATAAACAATTCTTTATTAAATCCGAATATAAGAATAGAAAATTTGAAAGGGCGAGTTGATTATATTTTTATTTTGTTTTATTTATTTAACAATCTAACTCCAACAGGGACGATCATCTCCAATTATGGAGCTTTACTACAGTTGATTTACAATTTTGTAGCCTCTATTTTGCTTAAAAAAAAAAAAAAAAAAAAGTTAATGAAAGCTCAAGTAAGATGTTTGCGAGTATGAAATTTACGTCATAACACCACATTGAGTCTTGAAGTTATGTGTAATACATTTGAGAATGATAAGCATAATGTGGTTCTACTTTTCGATTCATCTATACATTACTTTGTATATAAAAGTACACTATATAAAATGAGTTAATATAAAGGACTCCGTTAAAAGAGAAGCTATCGTGAAATTTAGGATGTTTCGTGTTCATTTGGAGCTAAATATTTTTTCAGCAGCGAGATTGTATGAGACTTATCTCGTCCCGAAGGCGAGAACACTCGCCACTTTTTTGCAAGGGATCAATACGAATATAAGTTCGCGGCAACATTTAGCTGTTTCGTCAGATATGTGCTAATCTTTACTGGAATAGGAACTGATATATCCTGAATAAAAATATTGTGACAAACAACACCAAAATCGAGTTGTGCGAAACGACACACCGTTGTTTCAAAGTAGCTTTCGAAAAAAGACTTTATATAAATTTCCTACCTTGTAAATTCAAGAGGTTTCCTTACTCTATGTTTTTTTTTTTAAAAAAAAGGTGCCATGGAATTTGTTACTAAAACAACAAATACACATGCTAGCCTCAAACACCACTCATGAAAATCATTTCTATTTCCAAAACCAGTCTCAAATGTCACACACTCCTCAAGTGGATAATTATAACACATTACAAATAGTACATCGACTGTCTCGCCCGACTCCAGACTCAATCGACTCCCTCACCATCAGCCACGCTCATGCACCCTCCCTTACCCTCAAGAACTTTTGGTAAGCAAAGCTCCTTAAATACGAAATTAGAATGGTTAGTTTAACGTTCCACGGCTATGCCCTTTATTCTAAGGGAGACGGGCGACTAATGCAAATGAATAAAGGTAAAATTAAGTCCTTGTGTTCGCTCACCGAGAATTGAACCCGTGACCCTGTGCATCACTGGCGCACACGCTAACCACTAGACTAGCGATGAGGAAGGTTTTAAATTTGTATTAGTTAAAGTTGAACTAACCACTAATTATGTTTCCATATGGGAGTGGCAAAACATAATGTGTAATGGCATTTAAGCAGGCAACCAAATCTCAAACTTATCAATTAAATTTAAAATACTTTAAGTTCAGTGGTGAAAACGATATACAGTGGACTCTTTTTAATTCGAAGTCCAAGGGGACACGAAAAAACTTCGAATTATCCAAAATTCGAATTATCCAACAACATTCATTTTCACATATATAACAACAAAGAAACCAAAGTACTGTACATCAAAAACATATTCATATGGTGTAGATTTTACCTTTAAAGCAGCTTATTATTTACGTGATCGAATACCGCAAACTAAGAAACGACATTGACTCCACATAATTCAAACTACGTGTACAATGGAAAATATATTTACGTACAACACTACAACATACATTGAATAGCCCAAACAATTAAACACCAGTAATAATTTGAATATTCTGTTCTCACTTTTAAGAAGTCGTAAACCTCATTTGCTTAAATTTGATTGTTTTTGTACGGTCAATAAATCTTGAATTTTATGTATTGCGTGGAATACGATATTAATAACATTTGGCATCATCAATAATTCATCTTAAATTTTCAACCAATTCTGAAACAAGATGAGATTGGCACACGTTCTCTATCTTTACTTCTTCCCCAACTCACCTTCATCTTTATCATTACATAGATTTTCTATTTATTTTTTGTATTACTCTTCCCTATGGCTGCATCTGGATAACTGAAAACACGTTAAAACTGTATTTCTCTGTTTACATCTGTCCAACATTAAAAATTTTCAACTGTGTTTACTTCGAATTATCCAAACATAGGTTCAAAAGTTCGATTTATCCACGATTTTTTACTATTGTTTTCAATACAGTTTTCAAGGGGAATGGACTTCTGTTCGAATTATCCAAGTTCGAATTAACGAGACTCCACTGTATATATATATATATATATACCTAAGCAGGCATGTAGAAGCTAATACGTCATTCTATTAAATTATAGATCATCCGTTACAACGAATGTTATGAGAATTTGTGACATTGACACGTCTTACAAGGAATGCTTTTCCAAGAATTACAGAATTTTCGTGACCTTTCCACCCCTCTCGAGCCTCTATAGTTTGCTTCTGACAAAAAGAATGTTTTTCCGCATGAGTAAGTAACTATTCCAAGAAAAAAGTGTGTGATTCTAACGACTGCAAAAATGTTTATAACCTGTTTTAAGTCGGACATAAATGTTATGTTTTTGTTTGGTTACATAAAATATGCTATCTTTTCTAGCTATATGACCACTCGAAAAAAATACTAAAGAGGGGAAAAAATGAAAATGTTCTTCAGGGAGAGAATTAAATTTTTGTCACACGGAATATCTCTTTCACCATCCCCATTAATTCGTACACTGGGCCAGCTGTTGTTTTGTGACCTAATTACGTGACTCTGTGCCAACCAGGTTGCTACTCTATTTGAAGTTCGCAGGAAAGTGCTATTTCAACCACTTCCCAAACAAATAACTTTCAAGCAAACATCCTTCAGGAATTCATTCTGGTGATGGGCATTTTCGCTAACCCTCACTCTCAATTAATTCCCTCACCATTACCCTCATTCACCCTCACCCTCAATCGACTTCCTCACCCTCAGACTCAGCCACCCTCACCCTCAGTTGGCTCCCTCATCCTCACCCTCAGCCACCCTCACCCTCAGTTGATTCCATCATACTCGCCCTCAGCCACCCTCACCCTCAGTCGACTCCTTCACTCTCACCCTCAGCCACCCTCACCCTCAATCGACACCTTCACCCTCACTCACCCTCACCCTCAATCGACACCGTCACCCTCACCCTCAGCCACCCTCACCCTCAGTTGACTCCCTCACCCTGACCCTCAGACACCCTCACCCTCAATCGACTCCCTCGTCCTCACCCTCAGACACCCTCAATATACTCTTTCACACTCACCCTCAGACACCATCACCCTCATCTACCGAAATGAGGGTGAGTGAGGGTGAGGGCGGCCCTCTTGAGGGCAAAAATGAGTGAGGGTGCCCATCTCTGGTATATATACAGTGGCGGATCCAGGATATGATCAAGGGAGGGGCTAAACCATGGTTTGCAGTTTTATCCAGTGTAAAGCAGGATTATTGAAGCCCATTTTATACAGTGTATACTTGAGTGTGAAGGGGGGTTTCCCCCTTGGATCCGTCTTTGTATACGTACATACATATACATATATATAGGGCTATATATATATATATATATATATATATATATATATATATATATATATGTGTGTGTGTGTGTGTGTGTGTGTGTATGTATGTATAGGTATATAGATAGATAGATTTAGATATATACATGATCGAAAATGGCCTCGAATCCATACACGCTGAGATGAACAGAAGATGCCGTTTAAATCCACAAATTCAGCCCCATTAGTACTTTAAGGGGGATGATGACATGTAAAGATAATTGAAAATTGTCGATATTAATGTCAAATTCATAGTTTTGGGGCTCCATAAGTTCCTTGGTGACAGTTTTGGTGCCCTTTGTGTCCAAAATGAAACGTATTCTCCCCGTGCGAAGAACGGGTATTCTGCTAGTCTGTAATAATAACTAACGGAAGTTTCATATACTCAACCCTTTAATATATTTCTCGCTGTTCAAATTTACTCACTTGTGCGGTATATGTGTGTAAAGTAGAATTAAAACCTGTTGCTTTAAGTATTTTTTCCGTTAGCGAAATACATTGTATATATAGTAGGACGTTGATAATCCTAACGTAAAAAATCCGAACGCGGTCCCTAGAAGCTTTTTACATTTTGTGTTAACGCTAGCGATAAACAAACAATAGCGTGTCCGTCGACGTTATGTGAAGTTAGTGTTTTTACAAAAGTTCTTTTACATGTAATTGTTTGTCATACATATTTTTATTTTTATTTTTTCTTAGGCCTATAAGTTTTAAGTGTGACTTACAAGATCAGTGTTATTTAGAGTACAAGCAGGTTCTTCAGAAACATTAAATGTAAGTAGCCTTACGTATGGTATTGTAATTACTGTATGTACTGAATAACCACTGTATCGATAGAACAACATACCGTACAGTATATGTAAGCCTAAATGGCATTTTCTTGGTCATTTTCGAAAATCCGAACTACCTATGGTCCCAATTAGTTAGGATTTTCGACTTCCCACTGTATATGTTGCAGACATGATACAGCAAGTAAGATTACAAGCATCAGGCCAAGAAATAGTTTTTAAACTATATTTTAGTGTTTTTGCCAATACTTCCGAACAAATTATTTTTTTCTAATGGTTTCAAAATTTCCGGAATTTTACATAGAACAAGGAAGGCATGTCTATGAAATACATGTTTGATTTAACGTATTAACTAAAATGATTCTGTGATTAACTAAAATAATGATTCTGATAATACCCAAATTTTCCGTTTTTTTTTCTAGCTCGGGAAAACCATAAAAAAACTGTTTTTTAGCCAAAATTTCCGTTTTTTCCACAGGCCTTTACAACACTAGTCTGAACACACAGTGCACCGAACACTCCTAACGATGGGCCTCCGCAGCCAACGACCCATTCATGTGCGAATGTAACACCACGACATCGGCAACTACGACTGAAATGAACACGTGACCATTGCCACTGGACCTTGGCACAATGGCAGAGCGTTGCATTGTCTGATGAATCCCGATATCTTACACCCCGGCTATTTGGAAGCGATCGCAAAGCGCATTTATTGCTCCTGCGTTTGCTTGAAATACGCTGACCATGTATTTAAATCTGAGCGGCTAAACATGAACGCGAAAGCAATAAAATCGCTGAAAAAACGCCGGCTCGAGCGTATTTGGTGCAGGTCGGAACAATAGACCGCCTGCTGTTTAAAAGATTTCAAAAGGAATGACAGAAAGGAAAGACGTGTTGCCAGGCAAGGGGATTGTAGCAAGAAACAGCTGCTTGGAAGACTCTTTGTGCAGAGATTGGAACTCTGCTATTATAATGTATGTGTGTGTATAACAAAAGAAAATTCACAAAAATAGAAGGAAATTCAGAAAAAATAGCTAATCACAGAAAAATCTATGTAACACAATAGGGTGATTTCTTGTGATACACTTGATTGACAGTTTGCTGGTGCCATGGTAATCTATAAGCAAAATATTTGGCTTTAGGCAAAAGATGAAACAACGAAATAACTTGAATTTGAGCCCCTATCTCAGAAGCTCGAACTCCACCCCCAAACAGATAACCACAAGTGTAATCACAAAGAGAAATTTTCAGTTGTGTTTGAAAACGTGTACTGTGTACATCTCCAATATGGTTAGTGTGTTTAACACAGAGGCGTTTATAATTGAAATACAAAATAGGCCATGCCTATATGATTTAAGAGATCCGAACTATATGAATCGAGACTTAAAAATAAAAATGTGGAGAGAAGTGGCTGCGATATTTGTTCCAGACTGGGAGGGAATGGAACGGAATTCTCAGAATGAAGAAGGTAAGAATATTCTTATTTTATGATTTCATTTAATACTGTTAAGTAGAGCTACATCGAGCCAAATTGTATGTTCACTATGAATAATAATAATAATAATAATAATAATAATAATAATAATAAATTGTTAAAGTTGTGCCAACTTCCAATATACCTAATATATCCGAAAGGGCCAGGGCCGGCTATGCGGCATTTTATGGGGTGGATATGTTAGATGATGGAACAATTGCCCTTAGATGGTCTAAGCCATAGATGTGTGCACAGGAGAAAAGCGGAAAATGCCACCTCTAATAGTTTGGTACTTAGGTATATCGAAAATGTTTTAAACAGCAAAGACCATAAGTTTAAATTGGGATTCAATACATTTTATTCTCTTTCCAGTCTTTGAAATGACCGAAAAACTACGTTGCCAAATTATTTCGAAATTTAGTTTTGTAAGACAAACACACAATGTTTCAGTTTCCAGACATTTCTTTCCATGCAGCTTAGAAATATTCCTGGGAAAGGTATGTTTATTTTATTTTCTTTATTTACTTTAACTGCAACTGCTCGTGTTTTATCAACTTTGTTCTGAAACTGAAAATAAGGTGCTAAAATTGGTAGAGAGTAGGGATTTCAGAATAAGCCTAAATCATGAGAAAAAAAAAGATTAAACCAGAGAATTGGTTAAAAATATAATGATGTAAATTTTATACTTTGTGGCTTGGAATTTAGCGGTCCTCTCAGCACCGAAGTTATACAAGATGTGAACCTACAGTTTAAGGTGGAATCTAAACTATCTTTATGCGCTGAAACTTTTCAATGATCTCCCACAGGATTCGAAACCGGAACCCTATTCTCCAAAGGCACGTGCATAGCTAGTAAAGTATAAAGTAGTGTAAATGTTGGAATTTATTGATTGGGGTCTAATATTTGTTTTCGATACAGAGGATATCTTAAACAAAATTCCTCTTGCTCCGTCTCTTTCGACTATACCAGAGAGGCTACATCAGACGTGAACTATAGCTCAACGTGGGACCCTAACCACATAACCTCCTGCCTAGAATCGAATCCAGGTCTACCACGCCAAAGACACGTACGCTTACCGCTTAGTCACGAAGGAGCTCCATATATTGATGGAAACGAGACCGAGACTAATACGATGTTTTTCGACTCGAGACGAGACCGAGAGTGTATTGAGTTTCATCTCGTCTCTATACCATTCCTAACATACATACACATCCTTTTTATACAGATACACAGATTAATATAGATGTAGGAATAAATTGAAAAAGCGACAATCTAACACCAACTGAATTGTTTTCCAAGTTTGATTAAGATAAAATAAGCTGTTTTGGTCGTTTACTTTGTCTGTACTTAGTTCAACAAAGAGTAAAAAATAACCATGACAAAGTTTCCTATATGTTAATACTATGCTGATAAATTTACCGATGACGAAATTACTGTAAAAAATTTCTGGCAACGAAATTACCTACATGCTAATATTTTGGTGACGAAATTACCTAAGTTCGGCAAATTGCCCAGAATGGAGGTGGCAAATTGTCCGCTTTAAGTAAATTTGGTGCAAATTGTTCGGTGTCAAATTGACATACATAATGGGCCTTGTATCCACTTAATTTCGAAACCATACGCACAATGATCACTATGATCGCGCTAAATTCGGTCAACGTAACTCAAACCACTTTGCAAAACGAAGATGAAGAAGTGCATTCTGTAATATTTGTAATGTTATATGTATCCACTTGACGAATGTTTGATATTTGATGCTGTGATTTCGTTGTTCAAACATCTTTGGAAATATAAATGTTTTTATCATTGTTTTTTGGGTGGTGTTTGAGACTGACATTCATTTTTGTTGTTTTAGTAACAAATTCCATGCCCCCCCCCCTTTCTTTTAAAGATTAAGATCATAGAGTAAGGAAACTTCTTGTCCTTCCCAGGTAGGAAATTTATAATACTAACAACTAATGAAACTGTGCGTTCATAGAAAAGTCGAGCAAAATCTGTATTATTTTAATTGTAGGTTTGATAAATCCCAAAAAGAGTAGCACTTAAGAGTGTTGAATATCGACACCATCACGGTTTCTCAGAACTTTAATTTATATGAGGAAACATTCTATTTATTCTTTGAAATAAACGAGAATTTTAACAAGTTTATTTTATGGTACTGATTTATTCTTTTGAGATCTTTAAATGTATTCTATGCAAAATTTAACTACTATATTATGTAAAATTAATATTTATAAAAAAAAAAAAAACGAAAGCAATATTACATTAATGTTAGAGTATTAATATAAGAATTATAATTCTTCCGTGAAAGAAAACACACACACGCTTCCTTTCATTAAAGTCCATTTTCGAAAGCTACTCTGAAACGATGGCGTGTCGTTTGCTAGAACTCGATTTTGGTGTAGTTTGTCTCAATAATTTTATTGCGGTTATATCAGTTCCTGACGAAATAGCTAAATGTTGCTAGGCACTCAGGTCCGGAACCAGAGGGGAGCTAGGGTCCCCTAAACTTTTTGGGCCCCTCCAGACCTCGATATAAAATGCGATTTTGTAATTATTAATACCAAAAAAAAAAAAAAAAAACGAAATTTAGATATTTGTAAGAGAATTTATAATGACTTGGGCCCCCCAAACCTATATGGCTAGTTTCGGGCCAGCAGGCACTTATATTCATACTGATTTCTTGCGAATAAGTGGTTGCGCATACCCAAGCCATTCTGAATTATGCTACCGACGAGTTCCAAAGAAATGCCCAGAATCTCTGACACAAGTTTTGCTGAGAAGGTAAAAACTGAGAAAGCGGGGTGCAGCCAGACCTCAGACTATAATAAGTATATCATGAGTTTACCATACAGTTTAAAAACTATATAAATAATAGCTTAATTTTTTTTTTTCACTCAAAAACTGGGGTGGTCTAGGGCTCCGGCCTCGGGCTATATCCACCACTGGCTGAAATGCTGCAATTTTCAAGAATAATGTCACAAATTGCATCCATGATTTCGGGAAGAGTCATTGCTTTTAATCATCCTGGATGTAAAGCATAATTTGTTGAGAAATCGCCACGTTTATACTAAGCCACTTACTTCTTCACCACTGTATATAACGGAGGGGTGTCCTGTGGTGTTTCACTGATTTCCTAATTAATTTACTTCGGTGACTTTCCTTGGTGGAACAAAAATGTTATAACAGTTAGGATCTGAATATTCGTGAAATTATCTGTTTGGGTACACATAACCACTTCAGAGGCCTGAGAAACAAGAATTTCATTATTAATATGAAAATTTGTATTTCTACACACAGAGATATGTTTTTTTAAACTACGATTTCATTTTTCTACCTAGTACCTACACTCCTTCTGGATTGGACTAGGACATTTTCAGCAGCTCCTCGTAAATTCTCTCTCTCTCTTTCTCTCTCTCTCTCTCTCTCTCTCTATATATATATATATATATATATATATATATATATATATATATATATATATATATATATATATATGTGTGTGTGTGTGTGTGTGTGTGTGTGTATGTATAGCGAGAGAGAGAGAGAGATACGTGGCATATAGTACTAGACGAATGTGTTACTTGAAGCATACGCGAAAGTAATTCAATTTATGTTTAGGCTTCAAAAGTTCCATTGAAAAATATTTCATGTGCAGACGTTACTTATTTGTTAGTCACAAATTTTACTTGGAATAAGTTTAATTTGTAACCATGTAGGTCTAACATAAAAACAGCAACGAAATACACAATGTAATGTAACATAAGTCAAAAGTAATAAATGTCATTTTTGGTATGGCAAATAGCCGCCCCCCGAAAATGTATCTGCCCCTCCTTTGCTCCCCTAAGAACTTAAAGGTGGCGTCGTCACTGACACACACACACAACAGTAGCAACTTTAACTGCAGAGATGAGTGACGTGGAAATTTTGTTGTAGATGATTTGACATCGTTATTTATATCTTCTTCCAATAAGCTGAGATTCATGCATCATTGCCGGGAGGATGAATCACTCACCCTTTTGTTATTTTCCTTTCACATGACCTTGGAAGATATTCTAAACCGAGAACAATGAAGTATTTAAAGGTCCTGAGTCTATTTATATTAGAAACTTGAAATTCCACTAAGCAAAGTTGTTGGACAAAATATCAATTTGGTCGTTCCTTTAAAAATATGCATTTATATGCAATAACGACATAAACATGCGCTAACCTCCGAAATATGCAAATATATGCACTATAAAACTCTGCTCTTTTACCCCAAAACACCTGAAACGAATTTCTGTTTAAAGAGCACATCAGTATCACATTAGGAAAAAAAAAAAAAAAATGCAAATATGCTAAAATCCGAAGTCTACACACAACTTCTTGACTCAAAGTGGTGTTATGACAAATATTTTATATATTCACAAACATCTTACTTGAGATTTCATTTTCTTTAATTGGTGTGTTTTAACAAAATACAGGCTATAATCAACGCACGCTTTCAAATTTTCTATTCTTAAATTCGAATTAAATCAAGAAATGTTCATATTTAATGTCTTCTAGCAGGATAATACAGTATAAACTAGCTTGCTTTGCATTAAAATCTATGGAGAAAGTTTGTATAAAAATTCTGATAGAATTTAACTCAAATTTCATAATTTTTGTATACTCGGGACAATATGAGGTACCTGTGTGCAAAATTTCAACTCTCTATCTTACTGTTAAAGGCCCTAAACAATATGATCGATGAGTCAGTGTATAGATGAATGACCTGCAAACAGACAGATTTCGGAGGGCCACAACTCGAATGTGGTTCAAACTACAAATATGAAAATTTGCACAGGTGCAAATATCTGTTATATCTCCATTACTGGAATAGGTTTTCATATCTTTAACATCTGACTTTTTATGGACCCTCTAAATCACCAATTTCGCGATAAACTTTTGTTCGTGTATATCATGCTCGACAATCCTTGACATTTCGCGTGACGTAAAACACATTTCCCACTTTGTTCACGTTTCAGGTGTTTTGGAGCATGCATTCGTCGGATCTTCGAATTGTCGTCACGTCCCCGACAGACCTCATTCAAGCGAGATATTACACATGTAAAGTTTACTCTGTGTGTGCCACATGCAGACCCTGCGTATAACTTCAATGACTTCCCTTGAAAGACATTAATGATTTGCTGCTCTTTGTACCTACTTTCTTAATATTAATTAAATGTGATTAATTATTATTTGAATATTCGTTACTATTGAAATGTCTTCAAATTTTCACTCCCTTTATTTCTGTTTACCACCACACCATAAATTACACGTTTTCAAAGTGCTCATAAAACAGATATATCATTATCTTACACCGCTACCACTATACGCCACTACTTAATAGCTGAAAAGTGGAAAAATTTAAAAAAAAAGTATGAGAGAGAGGAAAAAAAAGCACTTAAACATACGTCCTGATTTCATTACGTGTAAGCACTTAGAAATTGTGCAGATTTTATGATCAACAATATTTAAACGAAAATAAACAAGTAAGATTACATTTATTTAATTATACATAAGAAGAAAACATTAAAATACAATTTAGGCATTTACAGTTACTCTTCGCTCTGAAACATAGTCAATCACATATGTACACCTTGTCTCAAAAAGGTTGAGCGCATTCTTTACTGGTGTTTTGAGGCAATAATTTTCTAAGTTCAGCTTCGGGTATCTTCGGGAAAAAGTAAGCCAGGTTCGAACCTCCAAGCCAGCCTTTGCAATCGGGAAAAAGTTTGCAGATGTGTTTTTCTTCTTTTAAATATAATAAGACTTGTTACCAAGTGTTTAAAAAAGCAACATTGATTGAAATACTTAATGATACAATATTTCGAAACATTTTTTTTCAATGTCAGCACATGCTTGTTTTTCATTTAGCTCTCCATACGTAATGGAACATTTAAATACGTTAAAGAATCTTTCCATATGTAAAAGAATGCTCAAAGTTAAGAAATAGAACATAATTATCGCCTGAGTACTAAAATAAAAGTCAAAATAGAACAGAAACGGCGTTTGTAATGGATATGAATGTCATAATTATCTTGAGATACGTTATACATCGCTAGAAGGTTGGGTTAGCTCATTGGTAAGCTGTCGGATTTCAAATCATAAGGTTGAGGGTTCGAATCCCGTCTATGCTAATCCTTTTTTTAAAATTATATTTTCCGCAATGCATGAAAAATTATATAAAATAATTACATTAGCATACATAAGTTGTGTATATATAACATAATCATTGCAGAACATAGTAATTATTATGTTTAAAATATAACATCTGAGATAATTTTCACAGTAGGTCGGTATTATATATGAGGATGTAAATACAAGTTAAGAAACTCGTTCAACAGCAATAAATAAATCATGTAGTGTATTTATTTGCAGCTATTTGTCATATAGAGGGTAATTCTCAACATTCATAATACAGAATGTCATTTATGTTCTTGAAAAGTTATTCGATGCATAAACAGAAGGTATAAACAGAGAATCCAAAGTCGGAACGCTCGCAAAAAAAAATCATGAACCCCAAAGGTCACGTGAGCAGACTGGAATTGTCCTTATGAAGCATGCCACAGCAGAAAGTCTTTACATAGATTTTCAATTCAATTCCTGATATATGCTTTTGCAATGTGGAGGTGGTGATGCCTTGAGTCGCCCTCTCTCGCTCGCTCACTCTCTATTTATACAGAATATAAAAGTGGATTTATGTGTGTATTTCAACATAATTCTGATATATCTAGAGCAATTTTAATTCTTACAGTCTGGAAAAAGAGTACTGTCGGGATACATATCAAAAATGCTAGAAACGGGTCGATATTAGTATCGAATCTATAGTTTCGTGGTCGCTTAGGTGAATAGTTCTACTTTCAATTCAAGTCCAATTAAGCTTCCATTAGCACACAGGGTGGTTACGTAGCGACATATAGATATCGAAATCATTCGATATTAGAATCGAATCGTAAGTTTTCAGCGCCGCTAACAGTGCAGCATTTCCCATTAGTCCACATTAGTCCACATTTCACATTAGTCCCATTGCCTAGAGGGCAACATATTTGCAGAGTGCAAAGTTTAAAACTTGAATAATATTTTAATTTTTTCCGTATGAAAAAGTTATAAATCAAGAGCAAATATACTATTTCACGAACAATCCTATTTTACTATTCTAATATGTTTAATAATAGCGTAAGAAATCTAATAGTAATTCAGAACATGTTTCACAGTTGTTATTTTTTGTTACATAGTTGTAGCTGTAGCATGTAGTGAGTGTAATTTAACTGTAATAAATTCACTAATTAACCATATTCGAATTAAGTTTTATTTTTAAGTTTGGGATGAAGGGGTGGAGAAATATGTAGTTATTGGGGGCACCGAGCTTTTCTACATTTTACTTTCAAGATCTCCATTTTTCTTTTGTCATTTGTTCCTAATAAAAAAAAGTTCAGTCACTTTTGGATTGTCATAGGATAGTAAGAGTTGGATTTTGGGATGCAGCCTGTGAGATTCTAGAGGAGCTAACTGCTTGAAAAAATATTTTTGAATCATCTGTAACATATGAAATAAGGATATGTATCATAAAAAAATGAAAGTAACTATGTCTGCGTAATCATCACGGTCAAATTGCAAAGTCAAATGAATTGACGTTTGGTATATAATCAGGCTCCATTCCCAACTGGGAAGTTACCATAATACATGTCACTTTCATTATAATACATATCCTTAGGGGGAGTAGAAGTCCGAATTTTTGCGAAAAATTTAGTATCTTACAAGCCGTTCAACTGAGAGCTGAAATTCAACATATAACTCTTTATTAAAAATAAAGAAAATATGTCCTGGCATTTTTTAAAATTATCTTTTATGAGCGGGGGGACGGGGGTGGATTTTCTATATATTGGAAATTGGTAGTGGGTTGATTTGTAAAAATAATCGAAAACGATTGATATTAGTTGAAAAACAAATTGAGTAATGCAAACTAAAGTTCTTTTTGAATTTTATACCCGCTGCTTTCTATTTATAATTGCTGAAGCTGGTGTTTAATGTATGGAGCGTTCCGAGCATAAGGCAATCAAGCCATAAAGTTAGAGAAAAATGGCCATAAAATTTGTATTCTAAACTTAATTACATGGGCATTTTCAATTAGTACGGCATGCTTAATTATATAGAAAATTAGTTTCTCTCTCTCTCTCTCTCTCTTTTTTTTTTTTTTTTTTTTACGTTGGTCTACTTTTCCTTGATTTGAAACTTTCAAATTTAACCTATTTTCTACTGAAATGTGTCTGTAAGGCAACAAAGAAATAATTATATATGATAAATTTAAATTCATTTTAATTTGGAAGATGAGAAACACTTTGCCATTATATATCGTAAAGGTCAGACCCACCAGTATTGTAACAGAGAGGTGTTTGAGCCATTGACGGTAGAAATTCAAACTCCGATAAGTGATAATTTCACAGTCTTGTTTTATTACAAGTGTAACCTCTTTAGTCAATGGAGAGCAGGACGTGGGCCATCGGTCAGAGTTGATGTCGATGGGTTTTGGTGGGTCGGAATTGGTCGCAATGGTTCAGAGTGGTTCATAGTTGGTGGTGAGTCAGAGTGGATCACCATGGTTAATGGGTCAGAGTGGGCCAATGGGGCATTTGGGTGGTGGGTGATAGTGGGTCATGGTGGGCCGTGGATCAAATTTTCATTGACCCACACCATCTCTGGTTAAAATTGTACTAAATATAAGAGGCACCGAAGATGCATGTCGGCTATTATGCTGAAATTTTGCTCATGGATAGTACTCCACCAGGAAGCAATAAATCTGAAACGGTTCACGGTATCACCTTCTAGAACTCGAGATGTAGGGGTTTGTCTGATTGGCTAAATTAAGACGTCAATGATTTATCCTTCAACAACCAAGCTTTTTATGTTCGTTTCCGTGGGGAAGTCAGGAGAACACGTGCCTAGTAATCGTAATATTGATAGTTTGCGTCCACCCCGGGTATTTGTTTTGTGTTTTTTTGATTCACCTAAATATAAACAAATCACACATATAGGCATTTTGACATATTTTGGGAGAGTAATTTTGTGGTTCGTTGGCGTTTCATCGCGTCTCTGCTGCTGGTGGTAAAGTTTTCAAAATGGAACTTGGGCCACCACGGATCGTCGCTGCGGGGCCACCAATTTCTGGCGAGAGGTCAATAGTTGACCATCTGTAGTCCACCGACGCTTACAGCTTAGAGTAATGAACGATGTCTTTGCCTTGTAGAGTTCATGACTACCGACGTCGGCAGTCAACTAGCTTTTAGTATTCCTTTACTAACCATCTATTGTTCATGTTTGTACACGGTGTTGTCATAATAATAATAATAATAATAATAATAATAATAATAATAATAATAATAATAATAATAATAATAATAATAATAATAATAATTATTATTATTATTATTATTATTATTATTATTATTATTATTATTATTATTATTTGTAGTAATAGTAGTATAATTGATGATAGAATAATTATTGTCTATGTATTGTCTAGGTAGGACTACACACAGGATTTGGCTCGTTTTGGTTCGACTCGACTCTAATCCGAGTCGAGTTGGAAGATATTTTTCGCGCCGAGTCCAAGAGTAGACCTCAAAGATGTCTGTTTCGAGTCGAGTCGAGTTTCAAAGAAAAGTCGTTCGTGCCCATCCCTACTAATGAGAGCTTAATCGGAGTTAAGCGAAATTGAAAGTCTCACTATTTATCTAAGCGACCCCGAAAACTATGAATCTAATATCGATCATTTTCTAGCAATCTTTTATATGTATCCCCCTCCCATTCACCATAGGTAACCCGACAGCACTCTTTTTCAGACTATAAGAAATGTGGTTAAAATTACTCTAGACCAGTTGTTCTCAATCTAATTCCTATCACGATCCCCTTTTATCACACGCTCTTGCCAGCGACCCTTTTATAATTTGTTTTATAATAAGCTTGTGTGGGATTTTTAACATACCTATTTCTATAATAGTAGAATCCATTTCTTGTTTATAGTGAACAGTGCCATGGAAAATCAGTGCCCGGGGCGAGAGTATAGTACGATGTCACCGTATATATGAGTGACGTCGACAGACTAGCTACGAAGCGCCACCATGGTTGGCACGAAGCTCAATAACATTTTCAAAATAAACCCTACCTTTCCTTAATTTTGAGCACATTTTATTACGTTTTTCCTTCTATTTTACACATGTGCACATGTACTTTCCTAACATGAGTAACACACTTCCTCCGAAATGTGTGGCCCCTTTTTTCGGCGCCCGGCACTGACAGTGGATACAGTAACTGTAATATCTATATTCCCAACGACGAAGGTGCTGGTTCAAGATGGATGTTAAACTCCTTCATTGAAGAGGCCATTAACGTATCCGATCTAAGCCCACAACTTCTTGACCAAATAATAGAATGATCATGCGACAAGTCTTTGCAACTGGTTTTTTGTAACGAAGACTTGGACAAGTTCTGCCTGATGAGGAGAGAAGAATATCCTGGTCTGGGGATTGCTGCTTTAAAAGTAATAATTCCATTTGCTATATCGTACTTGTGCGAAAGTGTGTTTTTTTTATTGTAAACATTAAAACAAAGATAAGAAATCGCTTATCAGTTGAAAATGGTTTGATAATGTTCGTCATGAAGATTGAACCGGACATTGCTGCACTAGTGAAATTACACCATGCTTAGGTATCTCATTAGGTTTTAATTTTAATTGTATTTCAATGTGCAGGTTTTGTTGCGTGTGTATTTTTCTAGTATTTCTATATACAGTTCTCATTAGTTTTATATCATACCTCTTTGATTTAAATTCATTTTTAAACAACTCTACTAACTAACTAACTCTATGGCCTATGGAACCCGGAGGTTCAATGCCGCGTTCACAAAAGCTCTACACTGACTTCTATCCTTAGCCAATTGGATCCAGTTTCTACTTTGTATTCTTATCTCAGCGAGATCCATCTTAATATTGTCCTCCCATCTGCGCCTAGGTCTTCCTAATGGTCATTTTCCGATTGGTCTTCCAGTCAAGATTTTGAAAGCGTTTCTACTTTCTTCCATTCTAGCAACATGACCTGCCCACCTAAGCCTTCTAGACTTGACGACCCTAACAATGTTGGGTAAACCGTATACATTATGTAGTTCCTCGTTATGAAGTTTCCGCCATTCCCCATTCCCGTTCCTCTTGGGTCCGAATATTCGTCTAAGGATCTTGTTCTCAAATACTTTCAATCTATGTTCTTCCCTCAGAGTAAGCGACCATGTTTCGCAACCATACAGAACAACAGGCATGATTATCGTTTTGTATATTTTAAGCTTCAAATTTCTCGACAGAATTCGCGACGACAAGAGACTTCGAACCGAATAGTAACACGAATTCTACACCCTTTGAAAATGTTCAGTAGACTTATTTTTTATTGTTCTTTACAGTGTGTATAAAAAATAAAAGTATGCTTATCAGAACAAAATTAAAAATAATATTTAAAAATAATTTCTGGTATTAGATTCTAACTATATTTATCTCTTCCGCCTATCTTCGCGATCCCCTAGGGGCCGCGACTCCCAGGTTGAGAAACCCTGCTCTAGGCATACATGAGTTATGTTGGAACATACATACATACACTTTTATGTGTATAAATGCAGATAAGAGAGAGTTGAGAGAGAGCGATTAAGGAATTGCCGCTCTCAATCTCTTCACTTCACTTTTGCGATTCGCGAATTTCTTGCGGGACAGTTTGGGGCTAGCTAGTTTTTTGTCTTGGACCACGATCCGATTTTCGATATGCTCTACCTAAATGCTGTAATGCGAATATTGAGAAGTTATCTGCGACGAAAGTAGCTGCAAATAAATACATTACATAACTTATTTATTGCTATTACACGATTTTTTAAATTTGTATTCAATATTCACACATAACACACCGACGTTCTGTCAATACCTCAGATGTTATATTTTAAAGATAAGAATTACTTATGTCGTGAAATGATATGAATATATATATTCAACTGATATATACAACTGATGATATGAACATATATATTCAACTGATATATACAACTGATGAATTGTAATGTAACTATTTTACATAATTTTCATGCATTGAGGAAAGTAGAATATCATAAAAGAATTTCACCTGGACGGGTATCGAACTCACGATTTAAGCGCTCGGTGGTGTACCACTGAGCTAATATGACCGCTTTTCGGAAGCTGCTTCTGAAATATAACTGAGCTCATACGTAAATGCTCTTTTCCGTATGGAAATCACAATGACGAAACGAGAGTGTGAATACATAGTCTCGAAATATTGTATCATTAAGTATTTCAATATTACTTTTTTCTACACTTAATACCATTTCAACATGTCTTATTATATTTAACAGAAGGAAAAACATATCTGTACATCGTTTCCCGATTACTAAGGTTGGCTTTGGAGGTTCGAACCAACAGCTTTAGTTTACTGTTTTCCGAAGATACCCGAAGTTGGACTTCGAAAGTGTTTGTCTCAAAACAGCTATCATCATATCGCTCAATCTGTTTGGTATATGGTATATGTTTTTATACGTGTAAAGTCAGTATAACAATTCATTCTTTAAACAGCTTTTCGTATGTATTAATATTCCTTTATAAAAACTGTTTTTAATATTATTATTACGGCGCACCATTTTCAGATTTCTTTCGCGAGTCGTTGACCAAGTCGTTCCCCACCAGCGTTGCCAGACTCACAGCTCGGAATTATTCCAAAACCTGATCGAACTTATGCTAGATTCGGTCAAATTATGCTAGATCCTCATAATTACTAATTCAGGAGTTTAAAAAAACGAAGTTGAGATACGATAACGTAACTTAAAATACACAGAGAGCAAGAATGCATGGATAGAACTCAATACTTCACGCACCAAAATTTTAACTCAACTAAATTAATGCAGTCGTTGCCAGATTCAATGGCGTATATGTCGTATAAATGAATGCAACGTTTTTGTTTACATATTTTGAAAGAAAATTACTTCGCAGCATAAGCGGAGTTGGGAATCGTCTGCTGGGGAAGGGGGGGCAGATTTTTGGTCGGTCTCGGAGCTGTCATTTCAGGAATAAATATGATCATGAAGTCAGAAATAAAGATGGTGAAGTTGTCAAAAAGTTGGGGGGGGGGAGAATGGCCCCCATAGCTCCGCCCATGCGTCGGAGTTAAAGGATTAGAAAACTCTGGGTGGAGCCACAAAAAAAGCCCAAAAACGTTTCGAACTTACTTCGAAAAATAAGACTGCCTGTATGGTTTACCGACTGTATGAATCAATGGAAGAGGATACATTTCTGCCGTTCTTTTTCTTCCCACGACCAACTTCTTTCTCATCTCCAGGTTTTACGGCTTTTTGATAAACTTGCTGAAATTGTGCTAGATTTGGGCAGGATGCTAAAAGCAAGATGCTAGATGCTAGAGACATGCAAATTATGCTAGATCTAGCATCATTATGCTAGATCTGGCAACGCTGTTCCCCACAATAGGCGTGTC